>NC_053194.1:24920-2524920 GCF_905163445.1 Pararge aegeria
AAAAAACTCAATGCCCTTAAATTTTACCTCGTTAAAATATTTAAAGTGTACTCATTCCGATTGCGAGACCTCGTAAGAGTCCCGTATCGTTATTTTTCGTCACTACCTACCCGTACCTCCCCCCTGTGCGGGGTACAATATTGATATGATATTAAAATAATACCATTAATAAATAACATAATAAAAGACCACCACTTTTATAGAGACATAACGCCACAGTGTGGCGCCGCCATCAGTCTCCTTAGACTCGGTACTTTGTCGTCGCCGTCGACTTCGCACCTTCGCCCCATATAGTAGTGGCGCGGCGCGACGGGCCTAATGTGTAAGTGAAAAAAAAAAAAAAAAAATTAAATTAATTGTTATTTTACAATATCTTCTAATATGAATAAGAGTACTTTGTATTGGTACGTTTTTTTTTTTTTTTTTTTTTTTAAACGGAACTGAACCTAAGTGACCGGCCTGCGACCGGGCACCCGTCTTATTCATGTTCTAACCTAACCTAACCTATCCAAACCTTTTAAAACTAGTTTGGATTCGTTTAGACCTCAGCCCACCGGCAACTACGACTAACTAAACACTGATCTAGCTATCTGGCTTTCATCAGTGCATCAACAGCAGCATAACTAGTATTAAAATAGTAATGAGTTTTTATTAATGCATATATTCACATTAAATCTTGAATCTAAAGTCTAAAGGTGTCAAAACTAGATTTAGGTTAGGTTAGGTTAGAACATGAATACGAGGGGTGCCCGGCCACAGGCCGGGCACTTGGGTTCAGTTCAGTCAAAAATTATATATCATTTACTATTATTTATATTTGAATGAGAATGAAAAATAGCAATTATTTTGAATAGTTTTTAGAATGAGACAGACGGGTGTGGTAGGGTAAAATCTCCAATTTAAAGTTCCCTTATTGCGTATATGTTATGTGTGTTTGCATAGTAGTTTACTATGATGGTAAGCGGTTCGTGTAACGATCTTGCGCGTCTATATTTACAAGTGTGTGGGCAGTTCGTGTATTGATTATTCGATGACGAGACCTCGTAAGAGTCCCGTATCGTTATTTTTCGTCACTACCTACCCGTACCTCCCCCCCCGTGCAGGGAGTGGGTAATTTGCGCGCCTGCTGCCTTCCTTGGATGTGGTAGCAGTTTCTCAGGCTCCCTCACCGGAATCGAACCCTGATTCCCCGTTACCCGCGACAAACAATGGTAGTCGCAGAAACTCATTCCGATTACGAGACCTCGTAAGAGTCCCGTATCGTTATTTTTCGTCACTACCTACCCCCCTACCTCCCCCCGCACGGGGTACAATATTGATATGATATTAAAAAAATACCATTAATAAATAACATAATAAAAGACCACCACTTTTATAGAGACATAACGCCACATAATTATAAAAAGTATAGTGTGTGGATCTAATCAACCACCACTGGCACCAGACCCTCAATGCCCTTAAATTTTACCTCGTTAAAATATTTAAAGTGTACTCATTCCGATTGCGAGACCTCGTAAGAGTCCCGTATCGTTATTTTTCGTCACTACCTACCCGTACCTCCCCCCTGTGCGGGGTACAATATTGATATGATATTAAAATAATACCATTAATAAATAACATAATAAAAGACCACCACTTTTATAGAGACATAACGCCACAGTGTGGCGCCGCCATCAGTCTCCTTAGACTCGGTACTTTGTCGTCGCCGTCGACTTCGCACCTTCGCCCCATATAGTAGTGGCGCGGCGCGACGGGCCTAATGTGTAAGTGAAAAAAAAAATTAAATTAATTGTTATTTTACAATATCTTCTAATATGAATAAGAGTACTTTGTATTGGTACGTTTTTTTTTTTTTTTTTTTTTTTAAACGGAACTGAACCTAAGTGACCGGCCTGCGACCGGGCACCCGTCTTATTCATGTTCTAACCTAACCTAACCTATCCAAACCTTTTAAAACTAGTTTGGATTCGTTTAGACCTCAGCCCACCGGCAACTACGACTAACTAAACACTGATCTAGCTATCTGGCTTTCATCAGTGCATCAACAGCAGCATAACTAGTATTAAAATAGTAATGAGTTTTTATTAATGCATATATTCACATTAAATCTTGAATCTAAAGTCTAAAGGTGTCAAAACTAGATTTAGGTTAGGTTAGGTTAGAACATGAATACGAGGGGTGCCCGGCCACAGGCCGGGCACTTGGGTTCAGTTCAGTCAAAAATTATATATCATTTACTATTATTTATATTTGAATGAGAATGAAAAATAGCAATTATTTTGAATAGTTTTTAGAATGAGACAGACGGGTGTGGTAGGGTAAAATCTCCAATTTAAAGTTCCCTTATTGCGTATATGTTATGTGTGTTTGCATAGTAGTTTACTATGATGGTAAGCGGTTCGTGTAACGATCTTGCGCGTCTATATTTACAAGTGTGTGGGCAGTTCGTGTATTGATTATTCGATGACGAGACCTCGTAAGAGTCCCGTATCGTTATTTTTCGTCACTATCTACCCGTACCTCCCCCCCCCGTGCAGGGAGTGGGTAATTTGCGCGCCTTCTGCCTTCCTTGGATGTGGTAGCAGTTTCTCAGGCTCCCTCACCGGAATCGAACCCTGATTCCCCGTTACCCGCGACAAACAATGGTAGTCGCAGAAACTCATTCCGATTACGAGACCTCGTAAGAGTCCCGTATCGTTATTTTTCGTCACTACCTACCCCCCTACCTCCCCCCGTGCGGGGTACAATATTGATATGATATTAAAAAAATACCGTTAATAAATAACATAATAAAAGACCACCACTTTTATAGAGACATAACGCCACATAATTATAAAAAGTATAGTGTGTGGATCTAATAAACCACCACTGGCACCAGACCCTCAATGCCCTTAAATTTTACCTCGTTAAAATATTTAAAGTGTACTCATTCCGATTGCGAGACCTCGTAAGAGTCCCGTATCGTTATTTTTCGTCACTACCTACCCGTACCTCCCCCCTGTGCGGGGTACAATATTGATATGATATTAAAATAATACCATTAATAAATAACATAATAAAAGACCACCACTTTTATAGAGACATAACGCCACAGTGTGGCGCCGCCATCAGTCTCCTTAGACTCGGTACTTTGTCGTCGCCGTCGACTTCGCACCTTCGCCCCATATAGTAGTGGCGCGGCGCGACGGGCCTAATGTGTAAGTGAAAAAAAAAAAAAAAAATTAAATTAATTGTTATTTTACAATATCTTCTAATATGAATAAGAGTACTTTGTATTGGTACGTTTTTTTTTTTTTTTTTTTTTAAACGGAACTGAACCTAAGTGACCGGCCTGCGACCGGGCACCCGTCTTATTCATGTTCTAACCTAACCTAACCTATCCAAACCTTTTAAAACTAGTTTGGATTCGTTTAGACCTCAGCCCACCGGCAACTACGACTAACTAAACACTGATCTAGCTATCTGGCTTTCATCAGTGCATCAACAGCAGCATAACTAGTATTAAAATAGTAATGAGTTTTTATTAATGCATATATTCACATTAAATCTTGAATCTAAAGTCTAAAGGTGTCAAAACTAGATTTAGGTTAGGTTAGGTTAGAACATGAATACGAGGGGTGCCCGGCCACAGGCCGGGCACTTGGGTTCAGTTCAGTCAAAAATTATATATTATTTACTATTATTTATATTTGAATGAGAATGAAAAATAGCAATTATTTTGAATAGTTTTCAGAATGAGACAGACGGGTGTGGTAGGGTAAAATCTCCAATTTAAAGTTCCCTTATTGCGTATATGTTATGTGTGTTTGCATAGTAGTTTACTATGATGGTAAGCGGTTCGTGTAACGATCTTGCGCGTCTATATTTACAAGTGTGTGGGCAGTTCGTGTATTGATTATTCGATGACGAGACCTCGTAAGAGTCCCGTATCGTTATTTTTCGTCACTACCTACCCGTACCTCCCCCCCCGTGCAGGGAGTGGGTAATTTGCGCGCCTGCTGCCTTCCTTGGATGTGGTAGCAGTTTCTCAGGCTCCCTCACCGGAATCGAACCCTGATTCCCCGTTACCCGCGACAAACAATGGTAGTCGCAGAAACTCATTCCGATTACGAGACCTCGTAAGAGTCCCGTATCGTTATTTTTCGTCACTACCTACCCCCCTACCTCCCCCCGCACGGGGTACAATATTGATATGATATTAAAAAAATACCATTAATAAATAACATAATAAAAGACCACCACTTTTATAGAGACATAACGCCACATAATTATAAAAAGTATAGTGTGTGGATCTAATCAACCACCACTGGCACCAGACCCTCAATGCCCTTAAATTTTACCTCGTTAAAATATTTAAAGTGTACTCATTCCGATTGCGAGACCTCGTAAGAGTCCCGTATCGTTATTTTTCGTCACTACCTACCCGTACCTCCCCCCTGTGCGGGGTACAATATTGATATGATATTAAAATAATACCATTAATAAATAACATAATAAAAGACCACCACTTTTATAGAGACATAACGCCACACAGTGGCGCCGCCATCAGTCTCCTTAGACTCGGTACTTTGTCGTCGCCGTCGACTTCGCACCTTCGCCCCATATAGTAGTGGCGCGGCGCGACGGGCCTAATGTGTAAGTGAAAAAAAAAAAAAAAAATTAAATTAATTGTTATTTTACAATATCTTCTAATATGAATAAGAGTACTTTGTATTGGTACGTTTTTTTTTTTTTTTTTTTTTTTAAACGGAACTGAACCTAAGTGACCGGCCTGCGACCGGGCACCCGTCTTATTCATGTTCTAACCTAACCTAACCTATCCAAACCTTTTAAAACTAGTTTGGATTCGTTTAGACCTCAGCCCACCGGCAACTACGACTAACTAAACACTGATCTAGCTATCTGGCTTTCATCAGTGCATCAACAGCAGCATAACTAGTATTAAAATAGTAATGAGTTTTTATTAATGCATATATTCACATTAAATCTTGAATCTAAAGTCTAAAGGTGTCAAAACTAGATTTAGGTTAGGTTAGGTTAGAACATGAATACGAGGGGTGCCCGGCCACAGGCCGGGCACTTGGGTTCAGTTCAGTCAAAAATTATATATCATTTACTATTATTTATATTTGAATGAGAATGAAAAATAGCAATTATTTTGAATAGTTTTTAGAATGAGACAGACGGGTGTGGTAGGGTAAAATCTCCAATTTAAAGTTCCCTTATTGCGTATATGTTATGTGTGTTTGCATAGTAGTTTACTATGATGGTAAGCGGTTCGTGTAACGATCTTGCGCGTCTATATTTACAAGTGTGTGGGCAGTTCGTGTATTGATTATTCGATGACGAGACCTCGTAAGAGTCCCGTATCGTTATTTTTCGTCACTATCTACCCGTACCTCCCCCCCCCGTGCAGGGAGTGGGTAATTTGCGCGCCTGCTGCCTTCCTTGGATGTGGTAGCAGTTTCTCAGGCTCCCTCACCGGAATCGAACCCTGATTCCCCGTTACCCGCGACAAACAATGGTAGTCGCAGAAACTCATTCCGATTACGAGACCTCGTAAGAGTCCCGTATCGTTATTTTTCGTCACTACCTACCCCCCTACCTCCCCCCGTGCGGGGTACAATATTGATATGATATTAAAAAAATACCGTTAATAAATAACATAATAAAAGACCACCACTTTTATAGAGACATAACGCCACATAATTATAAAAAGTATAGTGTGTGGATCTAATAAACCACCACTGGCACCAGACCCTCAATGCCCTTAAATTTTACCTCGTTAAAATATTTAAAGTGTACTCATTCCGATTGCGAGACCTCGTAAGAGTCCCGTATCGTTATTTTTCGTCACTACCTACCCGTACCTCCCCCCTGTGCGGGGTACAATATTGATATGATATTAAAATAATACCATTAATAAATAACATAATAAAAGACCACCACTTTTATAGAGACATAACGCCACAGTGTGGCGCCGCCATCAGTCTCCTTAGACTCGGTACTTTGTCGTCGCCGTCGACTTCGCACCTTCGCCCCATATAGTAGTGGCGCGGCGCGACGGGCCTAATGTGTAAGTGAAAAAAAAAAAAAAAAATTAAATTAATTTTTATTTTACAATATCTTCTAATATGAATAAGAGTACTTTGTATTGGTACGTTTTTTTTTTTTTTTTTTTTTTTAAACGGAACTGAACCTAAGTGACCGGCCTGCGACCGGGCACCCGTCTTATTCATATTCTAACCTAACCTAACCTATCCAAACCTTTTAAAACTAGTTTGGATTCGTTTAGACCTCAGCCCACCGGCAACTACGACTAACTAAACACTGATCTAGCTATCTGGCTTTCATCAGTGCATCAACAGCAGCATAACTAGTATTAAAATAGTAATGAGTTTTTATTAATGCATATATTCACATTAAATCTTGAATCTAAAGTCTAAAGGTGTCAAAACTAGATTTAGGTTAGGTTAGGTTAGAACATGAATACGAGGGGTGCCCGGCCACAGGCCGGGCACTTGGGTTCAGTTCAGTCAAAAATTATATATCATTTACTATTATTTATATTTGAATGAGAATGAAAAATAGCAATTATTTTGAATAGTTTTTAGAATGAGACAGACGGGTGTGGTAGGGTAAAATCTCCAATTTAAAGTTCCCTTATTGCGTATATGTTATGTGTGTTTGCATAGTAGTTTACTATGATGGTAAGCGGTTCGTGTAACGATCTTGCGCGTCTATATTTACAAGTGTGTGGGCAGTTCGTGTATTGATTATTCGATGACGAGACCTCGTAAGAGTCCCGTATCGTTATTTTTCGTCACTATCTACCCGTACCTCCCCCCCCCGTGCAGGGAGTGGGTAATTTGCGCGCCTGCTGCCTTCCTTGGATGTGGTAGCAGTTTCTCAGGCTCCCTCACCGGAATCGAACCCTGATTCCCCGTTACCCGCGACAAACAATGGTAGTCGCAGAAACTCATTCCGATTACGAGACCTCGTAAGAGTCCCGTATCGTTATTTTTCGTCACTACCTACCCCCCTACCTCCCCCCGTGCGGGGTACAATATTGATATGATATTAAAAAAATACCGTTAATAAATAACATAATAAAAGACCACCACTTTTATAGAGACATAACGCCACATAATTATAAAAAGTATAGTGTGTGGATCTAATAAACCACCACTGGCACCAGACCCTCAATGCCCTTAAATTTTACCTCGTTAAAATATTTAAAGTGTACTCATTCCGATTGCGAGACCTCGTAAGAGTCCCGTATCGTTATTTTTCGTCACTACCTACCCGTACCTCCCCCCTGTGCGGGGTACAATATTGATATGATATTAAAATAATACCATTAATAAATAACATAATAAAAGACCACCACTTTTATAGAGACATAACGCCACAGTGTGGCGCCGCCATCAGTCTCCTTAGACTCGGTACTTTGTCGTCGCCGTCGACTTCGCACCTTCGCCCCATATAGTAGTGGCGCGGCGCGACGGGCCTAATGTGTAAGTGAAAAAAAAAAAAAAAAAATTAAATTAATTGTTATTTTACAATATCTTCTAATATGAATAAGAGTACTTTGTATTGGTACGTTTTTTTTTTTTTTTTTTTTTTAAACGGAACTGAACCTAAGTGACCGGCCTGCGACCGGGCACCCGTCTTATTCATGTTCTAACCTAACCTAACCTATCCAAACCTTTTAAAACTAGTTTGGATTCGTTTAGACCTCAGCCCACCGGCAACTACGACTAACTAAACACTGATCTAGCTATCTGGCTTTCATCAGTGCATCAACAGCAGCATAACTAGTATTAAAATAGTAATGAGTTTTTATTAATGCATATATTCACATTAAATCTTGAATCTAAAGTCTAAAGGTGTCAAAACTAGATTTAGGTTAGGTTAGGTTAGAACATGAATACGAGGGGTGCCCGGCCACAGGCCGGGCACTTGGGTTCAGTTCAGTCAAAAATTATATATTATTTACTATTATTTATATTTGAATGAGAATGAAAAATAGCAATTATTTTGAATAGTTTTCAGAATGAGACAGACGGGTGTGGTAGGGTAAAATCTCCAATTTAAAGTTCCCTTATTGCGTATATGTTATGTGTGTTTGCATAGTAGTTTACTATGATGGTAAGCGGTTCGTGTAACGATCTTGCGCGTCTATATTTACAAGTGTGTGGGCAGTTCGTGTATTGATTATTCGATGACGAGACCTCGTAAGAGTCCCGTATCGTTATTTTTCGTCACTACCTACCCGTACCTCCCCCCCCGTGCAGGGAGTGGGTAATTTGCGCGCCTGCTGCCTTCCTTGGATGTGGTAGCAGTTTCTCAGGCTCCCTCACCGGAATCGAACCCTGATTCCCCGTTACCCGCGACAAACAATGGTAGTCGCAGAAACTCATTCCGATTACGAGACCTCGTAAGAGTCCCGTATCGTTATTTTTCGTCACTACCTACCCCCCTACCTCCCCCCGCACGGGGTACAATATTGATATGATATTAAAAAAATACCATTAATAAATAACATAATAAAAGACCACCACTTTTATAGAGACATAACGCCACATAATTATAAAAAGTATAGTGTGTGGATCTAATCAACCACCACTGGCACCAGACCCTCAATGCCCTTAAATTTTACCTCGTTAAAATATTTAAAGTGTACTCATTCCGATTGCGAGACCTCGTAAGAGTCCCGTATCGTTATTTTTCGTCACTACCTACCCGTACCTCCCCCCTGTGCGGGGTACAATATTGATATGATATTAAAATAATACCATTAATAAATAACATAATAAAAGACCACCACTTTTATAGAGACATAACGCCACAGTGTGGCGCCGCCATCAGTCTCCTTAGACTCGGTACTTTGTCGTCGCCGTCGACTTCGCACCTTCGCCCCATATAGTAGTGGCGCGGCGCGACGGGCCTAATGTGTAAGTGAAAAAAAAAAAAAAAAATTAAATTAATTGTTATTTTACAATATCTTCTAATATGAATAAGAGTACTTTGTATTGGTACGTTTTTTTTTTTTTTTTTTTTTTTAAACGGAACTGAACCTAAGTGACCGGCCTGCGGCCGGGCACCCGTCTTATTCATGTTCTAACCTAACCTAACCTATCCAAACCTTTTAAAACTAGTTTGGATTCGTTTAGACCTCAGCCCACCGGCAACTACGACTAACTAAACACTGATCTAGCTATCTGGCTTTCATCAGTGCATCAACAGCAGCATAACTAGTATTAAAATAGTAATGAGTTTTTATTAATGCATATATTCACATTAAATCTTGAATCTAAAGTCTAAAGGTGTCAAAACTAGATTTAGGTTAGGTTAGGTTAGAACATGAATACGAGGGGTGCCCGGCCACAGGCCGGGCACTTGGGTTCAGTTCAGTCAAAAATTATATATCATTTACTATTATTTATATTTGAATGAGAATGAAAAATAGCAATTATTTTGAATAGTTTTTAGAATGAGACAGACGGGTGTGGTAGGGTAAAATCTCCAATTTAAAGTTCCCTTATTGCGTATATGTTATGTGTGTTTGCATAGTAGTTTACTATGATGGTAAGCGGTTCGTGTAACGATCTTGCGCGTCTATATTTACAAGTGTGTGGGCAGTTCGTGTATTGATTATTCGATGACGAGACCTCGTAAGAGTCCCGTATCGTTATTTTTCGTCACTATCTACCCGTACCTCCCCCCCCCGTGCAGGGAGTGGGTAATTTGCGCGCCTGCTGCCTTCCTTGGATGTGGTAGCAGTTTCTCAGGCTCCCTCACCGGAATCGAACCCTGATTCCCCGTTACCCGCGACAAACAATGGTAGTCGCAGAAACTCATTCCGATTACGAGACCTCGTAAGAGTCCCGTATCGTTATTTTTCGTCACTACCTACCCCCCTACCTCCCCCCGTGCGGGGTACAATATTGATATGATATTAAAAAAATACCGTTAATAAATAACATAATAAAAGACCACCACTTTTATAGAGACATAACGCCACATAATTATAAAAAGTATAGTGTGTGGATCTAATAAACCACCACTGGCACCAGACCCTCAATGCCCTTAAATTTTACCTCGTTAAAATATTTAAAGTGTACTCATTCCGATTGCGAGACCTCGTAAGAGTCCCGTATCGTTATTTTTCGTCACTACCTACCCGTACCTCCCCCCTGTGCGGGGTACAATATTGATATGATATTAAAATAATACCATTAATAAATAACATAATAAAAGACCACCACTTTTATAGAGACATAACGCCACAGTGTGGCGCCGCCATCAGTCTCCTTAGACTCGGTACTTTGTCGTCGCCGTCGACTTCGCACCTTCGCCCCATATAGTAGTGGCGCGGCGCGACGGGCCTAATGTGTAAGTGAAAAAAAAAAAAAAAAAATTAAATTAATTGTTATTTTACAATATCTTCTAATATGAATAAGAGTACTTTGTATTGGTACGTTTTTTTTTTTTTTTTTTTTTAAACGGAACTGAACCTAAGTGACCGGCCTGCGACCGGGCACCCGTCTTATTCATGTTCTAACCTAACCTAACCTATCCAAACCTTTTAAAACTAGTTTGGATTCGTTTAGACCTCAGCCCACCGGCAACTACGACTAACTAAACACTGATCTAGCTATCTGGCTTTCATCAGTGCATCAACAGCAGCATAACTAGTATTAAAATAGTAATGAGTTTTTATTAATGCATATATTCACATTAAATCTTGAATCTAAAGTCTAAAGGTGTCAAAACTAGATTTAGGTTAGGTTAGGTTAGAACATGAATACGAGGGGTGCCCGGCCACAGGCCGGGCACTTGGGTTCAGTTCAGTCAAAAATTATATATTATTTACTATTATTTATATTTGAATGAGAATGAAAAATAGCAATTATTTTGAATAGTTTTCAGAATGAGACAGACGGGTGTGGTAGGGTAAAATCTCCAATTTAAAGTTCCCTTATTGCGTATATGTTATGTGTGTTTGCATAGTAGTTTACTATGATGGTAAGCGGTTCGTGTAACGATCTTGCGCGTCTATATTTACAAGTGTGTGGGCAGTTCGTGTATTGATTATTCGATGACGAGACCTCGTAAGAGTCCCGTATCGTTATTTTTCGTCACTACCTACCCGTACCTCCCCCCCCGTGCAGGGAGTGGGTAATTTGCGCACCTGCTGCCTTCCTTGGATGTGGTAGCAGTTTCTCAGGCTCCCTCACCGGAATCGAACCCTGATTCCCCGTTACCCGCGCCAAACAATGGTAGTCGACGAAACTCATTCCGATTACGAGACCTCGTAAGAGTCCCGTATCGTTATTTTTCGTCACTACCTACCCCCCTACCTCCCCCCGTGCGGGGTACAATATTGATATGATATTAAAAAAATACCATTAATAAATAACATAATAAAAGACCACCACTTTTATAGAGACATAACGCCACATAATTATAAAAAGTATAGTGTGTGGATCTAATCAACCACCACTGGCACCAGACCCTCAATGCCCTTAAATTTTACCTCGTTAAAATATTTAAAGTGTACTCATTCCGATTGCGAGACCTCGTAAGAGTCCCGTATCATTATTTTTCGTCACTACCTACCCGTACCTCCCCCCTGTGCGGGGTACAATATTGATATGATATTAAAATAATACCATTAATAAATAACATAATAAAAGACCACCACTTTTATAGAGACATAACGCCACAGTGTGGCGCCGCCATCAGTCTCCTTAGACTCGGTACTTTGTCGTCGCCGTCGACTTCGCACCTTCGCCCCATATAGTAGTGGCGCGGCGCGACGGGCCTAATGTGTAAGTGAAAAAAAAAAAAAAAAAATTAAATTAATTGTTATTTTACAATATCTTCTAATATGAATAAGAGTACTTTGTATTGGTACGTTTTTTTTTTTTTTTTTTTTTTAAACGGAACTGAACCTAAGTGACCGGCCTGCGACCGGGCACCCGTCTTATTCATGTTCTAACCTAACCTAACCTATCCAAACCTTTTAAAACTAGTTTGGATTCGTTAAGACCTCAGCCCACCGGCAACTACGACTAACTAAACACTGATCTAGCTATCTGGCTTTCATCAGTGCATCAACAGCAGCATAACTAGTATTAAAATAGTAATGAGTTTTTATTAATGCATATATTCACATTAAATCTTGAATCTAAAGTCTAAAGGAATCAAAACTAGATTTAGGTTAGGTTAGGTTAGAACATGAATACGAGGGGTGCCCGGCCGCAGGCCGGGCACTTGGGTTCAGTTCAGTCAAAAATTATATATTATTTACTATTATTTATATTTGAATGAGAATGAAAAATAGCAATTATTTTGAATAGTTTTCAGAATGAGACAGACGGGTGTGGTAGGGTAAAATCTCCAATTTAAAGTTCCCTTATTGCGTATATGTTATGTGTGTTTGCATAGTAGTTTACTATGATGGTAAGCGGTTCGTGTAACGATCTTGCGCGTCTATATTTACAAGTGTGTGGGCAGTTCGTGTATTGATTATTCGATGACGAGACCTCGTAAGAGTCCCGTATCGTTATTTTTCGTCACTACCTACCCGTACCTCCCCCCCCGTGCAGGGAGTGGGTAATTTGCGCGCCTGCTGCCTTCCTTGGATGTGGTAGCAGTTTCTCAGGCTCCCTCACCGGAATCGAACCCTGATTCCCCGTTACCCGCGCCAAACAATGGTAGTCGCAGAAACTCATTCCGATTACGAGACCTCGTAAGAGTCCCGTATCGTTATTTTTCGTCACTACCTACCCCCCTACCTCCCCCCGTGCGGGGTACAATATTGATATGATATTAAAAAAATACCATTAATAAATAACATAATAAAAGACCACCACTTTTATAGAGACATAACGCCACATAATTATAAAAAGTATAGTGTGTGGATCTAATCAACCACCACTGGCACCAGACCCTCAATGCCCTTAAATTTTACCTCGTTAAAATATTTAAAGTGTACTCATTCCGATTGCGAGACCTCGTAAGAGTCCCGTATCGTTATTTTTCGTCACTACCTACCCGTACCTCCCCCCTGTGCGGGGTACAATATTGATATGATATTAAAATAATACCATTAATAAATAACATAATAAAAGACCACCACTTTTATAGAGGCATAACGCCACATAATTATAAAAAGTATAGTGTGTGGATCTAATCAACCACCACTGGCACCAGACCCTCAATGCCCTTAAATTTTACCTCGTTAAAATATTTAAAGTGTACTCATTCCGATTGCGAGACCTCGTAAGAGTCCCGTATCGTTATTTTTCGTCACTACCTACCCGTACCTCCCCCCTGTGCGGGGTACAATATTGATATGATATTAAAATAATACCATTAATAAATAACATAATAAAAGACCACCACTTTTATAGAGGCATATCGCCACTGTGTGGCGCCGCCATCAGTCTCCTTAGACTCGGTACTTTGTCGTCGCCGTCGACTTCGCACCTTCGCCCCATATAGTAGTGGCGCGGCGCGACGGGCCTAATGTGTAAGTGAAAAAAAAAAAAAAAAATTAAATTCTAATATGAATAAGAGTACTTTGTATTGGTACGTTTTGTTTTTTGTTTTTTTTTTTTTTAAACGGAACTGAACCTAAGTGACCGGCCTGCGGCCGGGCACCCGTCTTATTCATGTTCTAACCTAACCTAACCTATCCAAACCTTTTAAAACTAGTTTGGATTCCTTTAGACCTCAGCCCACCGGCAACTACGACTAACTAAACACTGATCTAGCTATCTGGCTTTCATCAGTGCATCAACAGCAGCATAACTAGTATTAAAATAGTAATGAGTTTTTATTAATGCATATATTCACATTAAATCTTGAATCTAAAGTCTAAAGGTGTAAAAACTAGATTTAGGTTAGGTTAGGTTAGAACATGAATACGAGGGGTGCCCGGCCACAGGCCGGTCACTTAGGTTCAGTTCCGTTTAAAAAAAAAAAAAACGGAACTGAACCTAAGTGACCGGCCTGCGACCGGGCACCCGTCTTATTCATGTTCTAACCTAACCTAACCTATCCAAACCTTTTAAAACTAGTTTGGATTCCTTTAGACCTCAGCCCACCGGCAACTACGACTAACTAAACACTGATCTAGCTATCTGGCTTTCATCAGTGCATCAACAGCAGCATAACTAGTATTAAAATAGTAATGAGTTTTTATTAATGCATATATTCACATTAAATCTTGAATCTAAAGTCTAAAGGTGTCAAAACTAGATTTAGGTTAGGTTAGGTTAGAACATGAATACGAGGGGTGCCCGGCCACAGGCCGGGCACTTGGGTTCAGTTCAGTCAAAAATTATATATTATTTACTATTATTTATATTTGAATGAGAATGAAAAATAGCAATTATTTTGAATAGTTTTCAGAATGAGACAGACGGGTGTGGTAGGGTAAAATCTCCAATTTAAAGTTCCCTTATTGCGTATATGTTATGTGTGTTTGCATAGTAGTTTACTATGATGGTAAGCGGTTCGTGTAACGATCTTGCGCGTCTATATTTACAAGTGTGTGGGCAGTTCGTGTATTGATTATTCGATGACGAGACCTCGTAAGAGCCCCGAATCGTTATTTTTCGTCACTACCTACCCGTACCTCCCCCCCCGTGCAGGGAGTGGGTAATTTGCGCGCCTGCTGCCTTCCTTGGATGTGGTAGCAGTTTCTCAGGCTCCCTCACCGGAATCGAACCCTGATTCCCCGTTACCCGCGACAAACAATGGTAGTCGCAGAAACTCATTCCGATTACGAGACCTCGTAAGAGTCCCGTATCGTTATTTTTCGTCACTACCTACCCCCCTACCTCCCCCCGTGCGGGGTACAATATTGATATGATATTAAAAAAATACCATTAATAAATAACATAATAAAAGACCACCACTTTTATAGAGACATAACGCCACATAATTATAAAAAGTATAGTGTGTGGATCTAATCAACCACCACTGGCACCAGACCCTCAATGCCCTTAAATTTTACCTCGTTAAAATATTTAAAGTGTACTCATTCCGATTGCGAGACCTCGTAAGAGTCCCGTATCGTTATTTTTCGTCACTACCTACCCGTACCTCCCCCCTGTGCGGGGTACAATATTGATATGATATTAAAATAATACCATTAATAAATAACATAATAAAAGACCACCACTTTTATAGAGACATAACGCCACAGTGTGGCGCCGCCATCAGTCTCCTTAGACTCGGTACTTTGTCGTCGCCGTCGACTTCGCACCTTCGCCCCATATAGTAGTGGCGCGGCGCGACGGGCCTAATGTGTAAGTGAAAAAAAAAAAAAAAAAATTTAATTAATTGTTATTTTACAATATCTTCTAATATGAATAAGAGTACTTTGTATTGGTACGTTTTTTTTTTTTTTTTTTTTTAAACGGAACTGAACCTAAGTGACCGGCCTGCGACCGGGCACCCGTCTTATTCATGTTCTAACCTAACCTAACCTATCCAAACCTTTTAAAACTAGTTTGGATTCCTTTAGACCTCAGCCCACCGGCAACTACGACTAACTAAACACTGATCTAGCTATCTGGCTTTCATCAGTGCATCAACAGCAGCATAACTAGTATTAAAATAGTAATGAGTTTTTATTAATGCATATATTCACATTAAATCTTGAATCTAAAGTCTAAAGGTGTCAAAACTAGATTTAGGTTAGGTTAGGTTAGAACATGAATACGAGGGGTGCCCGGCCACAGGCCGGGCACTTGGGTTCAGTTCAGTCAAAAATTATATATTATTTACTATTATTTATATTTGAATGAGAATGAAAAATAGCAATTATTTTGAATAGTTTTCAGAATGAGACAGACGGGTGTGGTAGGGTAAAATCTCCAATTTAAAGTTCCCTTATTGCGTATATGTTATGTGTGTTTGCATAGTAGTTTACTATGATGGTAAGCGGTTCGTGTAACGATCTTGCGCGTCTATATTTACAAGTGTGTGGGCAGTTCGTGTATTGATTATTCGATGACGAGACCTCGTAAGAGTCCCGTATCGTTATTTTTCGTCACTACCTACCCGTACCTCCCCCCCCGTGCAGGGAGTGGGTAATTTGCGCGCCTGCTGCCTTCCTTGGATGTGGTAGCAGTTTCTCAGGCTCCCTCACCGGAATCGAACCCTGATTCCCCGTTACCCGCGCCAAACAATGGTAGTCGCAGAAACTCATTCCGATTACGAGACCTCGTAAGAGTCCCGTATCGTTATTTTTCGTCACTACCTACCCCCCTACCTCCCCCCGTGCGGGGTACAATATTGATATGATATTAAAAAAATACCATTAATAAATAACATAATAAAAGACCACCACTTTTATAGAGACATAACGCCACATAATTATAAAAAGTATAGTGTGTGGATCTAATCAACCACCACTGGCACCAGACCCTCAATGCCCTTAGATTTTACCTCGTTAAAATATTTAAAGTGTACTCATTCCGATTGCGAGACCTCGTAAGAGTCCCGTATCGTTATTTTTCGTCACTACCTACCCGTACCTCCCCCCTGTGCGGGGTACAATATTGATATGATATTAAAATAATACCATTAATAAATAACATAATAAAAGACCACCACTTTTATAGAGACATAACGCCACAGTGTGGCGCCGCCATCAGTCTCTTTAGACTCGGTACTTTGTCGTCGCCGTCGACTTCGCACCTTCGCCCCATATAGTAGTGGCGCGGCGCGACGGGCCTAATGTGTAAGTGAAAAAAAAAAAAAAAAAAATTAAATTAATTGTTATTTTACAATATCTTCTAATATGAATAAGAGTACTTTGTATTGGTACGTTTTTTTTTTTTTTTTTTTTTTAAACGGAACTGAACCTAAGTGACCGGCCTGCGACCGGGCACCCGTCTTATTCATGTTCTAACCTAACCTAACCTATCCAAACCTTTTAAAACTAGTTTGGATTCCTTTAGACCTCAGCCCACCGGCAACTACGACTAACTAAACACTGATCTAGCTATCTGGCTTTCATCAGTGCATCAACAGCAGCATAACTAGTATTAAAATAGTAATGAGTTTTTATTAATGCATATATTCACATTAAATCTTGAATCTAAAGTCTAAAGGTGTCAAAACTAGATTTAGGTTAGGTTAGGTTAGAACATGAATACGAGGGGTGCCCGGCCACAGGCCGGGCACTTGGGTTCAGTTCAGTCAAAAATTATATATTATTTACTATTATTTATATTTGAATGAGAATGAAAAATAGCAATTATTTTGAATAGTTTTCAGAATGAGACAGACGGGTGTGGTAGGGTAAAATCTCCAATTTAAAGTTCCCTTATTGCGTATATGTTATGTGTGTTTGCATAGTAGTTTACTATGATGGTAAGCGGTTCGTGTAACGATCTTGCGCGTCTATATTTACAAGTGTGTGGGCAGTTCGTGTATTGATTATTCGATGACGAGACCTCGTAAGAGTCCCGTATCGTTATTTTTCGTCACTACCTACCCGTACCTCGGGGTACAATATTAATATGATATTAAAAAAATACCATTAATAAATAACATAATAAAAGACCACCACTTTTATAGAGACATAACGCCACAAAATTATAAAAAGTATAGTGTGTGGATCTAATCAACCACCACTGGCACCAGACCCTCAATGCCCTTAAATTTTACCTCGTTAAAATATTTAAAGTGTACTCATTCCGATTGCGAGACCTCGTAAGAGTCCCGTATCGTTATTTTTCGTCACTACCTACCCGTACCTCCCCCCTGTGCGGGGTACAATATTGATATGATATTAAAATAATACCATTAATAAATAACATAATAAAAGACCACCACTTTTATAGAGACATAACGCCACTGTGTGGCGCCGCCATCAGTCTCCTTAGACTCGGTACTTTGTCGTCGCCGTCGACTTCGCACCTTCGCCCCATATAGTAGTGGCGCGGCGCGACGGGCCTAATGTGTAAGTGAAAAAAAAAAAAAAAAAAATTAAATTAATTGTTATTTTACAATATCTTCTAATATGAATAAGAGTACTTTGTATTGGTACTTTTTTTTTTTTTTTTTTTTTTTAAACGGAACTGAACCTAAGTGACCGGCCTGCGACCGGGCACCCGTCTTATTCATGTTCTAACCTAACCTAACCTATCCAAACCTTTTAAAACTAGTTTGGATTCGTTAAGACCTCAGCCCACCGGCAACTACGACTAACTAAACACTGATCTAGCTATCTGGCTTTCATCAGTGCATCAACAGCAGCATAACTAGTATTAAAATAGTAATGAGTTTTTATTAATGCATATATTCACATTAAATCTTGAATCTAAAGTCTAAAGGTGTCAAAACTAGATTTAGGTTAGGTTAGGTTAGAACATGAATACGAGGGGTGCCCGGCCACAGGCCGGGCACTTGGGTTCAGTTCAGTCAAAAATTATATATTATTTACTATTATTTATATTTGAATGAGAATGAAAAATAGCAATTATTTTGAATAGTTTTCAGAATGAGACAGACGGGTGTGGTAGGGTAAAATCTCCAATTTAAAGTTCCCTTATTGCGTATATGTTGTGTGTGTTTGCATAGTAGTTTACTATGATGGTAAGCGGTTCGTGTAACGATCTTGCGCGTCTATATTTACAAGTGTGTGGGCAGTTCGTGTATTGATTATTCGATGACGAGACCTCGTAAGAGTCCCGTATCGTTATTTTTCGTCACTACCTACCCGTACCTCCCCCCCCGTGCAGGGAGTGGGTAATTTGCGCGCCTGCTGCCTTCCTTGGATGTGGTAGCAGTTTCTCAGGCTCCCTCACCGGAATCGAACCCTGATTCCCCGTTACCCGCGCCAAACAATGGTAGTCGCAGAAACTCATTCCGATTACGAGACCTCGTAAGAGTCCCGTATCGTTATTTTTCGTCACTACCTACCCCCCTACCTCCCCCCGTGCGGGGTACAATATTGATATGATATTAAAAAAATACCATTAATAAATAACATAATAAAAGACCACCACTTTTATAGAGACATAACGCCACATAATTATAAAAAGTATAGTGTATGGATCTAATCAACCACCACTGGCACCAGACCCTCAATGCCCTTAAATTTTACCTCGTTAAAATATTTAAAGTGTACTCATTCCGATTGCGAGACCTCGTAAGAGTCCCGTATCGTTATTTTTCGTCACTACCTACCCGTACCTCCCCCCTGTGCGGGGTACAATATTGATATGATATTAAAATAATACCATTAATAAATAACATAATAAAAGACCACCACTTTTATAGAGGCATAACGCCACATAATTATAAAAAGTATAGTGTGTGGATCTAATCAACCACCACTGGCACCAGACCCTCAATGCCCTTAAATTTTACCTCGTTAAAATATTTAAAGTGTACTCATTCCGATTGCGAGACCTCGTAAGAGTCCCGTATCGTTATTTTTCGTCACTACCTACCCGTACCTCCCCCCTGTGCGGGGTACAATATTGATATGATATTAAAATAATACCATTAATAAATAACATAATAAAAGACCACCACTTTTATAGAGGCATATCGCCACTGTGTGGCGCCGCCATCAGTCTCCTTAGACTCGGTACTTTGTCGTCGCCGTCGACTTCGCACCTTCGCCCCATATAGTAGTGGCGCGGCGCGACGGGCCTAATGTGTAAGTGAAAAAAAAAAAAAAAAATTAAATTCTAATATGAATAAGAGTACTTTGTATTGGTACGTTTTGTTTTTTGTTTTTTTTTTTTTTAAACGGAACTGAACCTAAGTGACCGGCCTGCGGCCGGGCACCCGTCTTATTCATGTTCTAACCTAACCTAACCTATCCAAACCTTTTAAAACTAGTTTGGATTCCTTTAGACCTCAGCCCACCGGCAACTACGACTAACTAAACACTGATCTAGCTATCTGGCTTTCATCAGTGCATCAACAGCAGCATAACTAGTATTAAAATAGTAATGAGTTTTTATTAATGCATATATTCACATTAAATCTTGAATCTAAAGTCTAAAGGTGTAAAAACTAGATTTAGGTTAGGTTAGGTTAGAACATGAATACGAGGGGTGCCCGGCCACAGGCCGGTCACTTAGGTTCAGTTCCGTTTAAAAAAAAAAAAAACGGAACTGAACCTAAGTGACCGGCCTGCGGCCGGGCACCCGTCTTATTCATGTTCTAACCTAACCTAACCTATCCAAACCTTTTAAAACTAGTTTGGATTCCTTTAGACCTCAGCCCACCGGCAACTACGACTAACTAAACACTGATCTAGCTATCTGGCTTTCATCAGTGCATCAACAGCAGCATAACTAGTATTAAAATAGTAATGAGTTTTTATTAATGCATATATTCACATTAAATCTTGAATCTAAAGTCTAAAGGTGTCAAAACTAGATTTAGGTTAGGTTAGGTTAGAACATGAATACGAGGGGTGCCCGGCCACAGGCCGGGCACTTGGGTTCAGTTCAGTCAAAAATTATATATTATTTACTATTATTTATATTTGAATGAGAATGAAAAATAGCAATTATTTTGAATAGTTTTCAGAATGAGACAGACGGGTGTGGTAGGGTAAAATCTCCAATTTAAAGTTCCCTTATTGCGTATATGTTATGTGTGTTTGCATAGTAGTTTACTATGATGGTAAGCGGTTCGTGTAACGATCTTGCGCGTCTATATTTACAAGTGTGTGGGCAGTTCGTGTATTGATTATTCGATGACGAGACCTCGTAAGAGTCCCGTATCGTTATTTTTCGTCACTACCTACCCGTACCTCCCCCCCCGTGCAGGGAGTGGGTAATTTGCGCGCCTGCTGCCTTCCTTGGATGTGGTAGCAGTTTCTCAGGCTCCCTCACCGGAATCGAACCCTGATTCCCCGTTACCCGCGACAAACAATGGTAGTCGCAGAAACTCATTCCGATTACGAGACCTCGTAAGAGTCCCGTATCGTTATTTTTCGTCACTACCTACCCCCCTACCTCCCCCCGTGCGGGGTACAATATTGATATGATATTAAAAAAATACCATTAATAAATAACATAATAAAAGACCACCACTTTTATAGAGACATAACGCCACATAATTATAAAAAGTATAGTGTGTGGATCTAATCAACCACCACTGGCACCAGACCCTCAATGCCCTTAAATTTTACCTCGTTAAAATATTTAAAGTGTACTCATTCCGATTGCGAGACCTCGTAAGAGTCCCGTATCGTTATTTTTCGTCACTACCTACCCGTACCTCCCCCCTGTGCGGGGTACAATATTGATATGATATTAAAATAATACCATTAATAAATAACATAATAAAAGACCACCACTTTTATAGAGACATAACGCCACAGTGTGGCGCCGCCATCAGTCTCCTTAGACTCGGTACTTTGTCGTCGCCGTCGACTTCGCACCTTCGCCCCATATAGTAGTGGCGCGGCGCGACGGGCCTAATGTGTAAGTGAAAAAAAAAAAAAAAAAATTTAATTAATTGTTATTTTACAATATCTTCTAATATGAATAAGAGTACTTTGTATTGGTACGTTTTTTTTTTTTTTTTTTTTTAAACGGAACTGAACCTAAGTGACCGGCCTGCGACCGGGCACCCGTCTTATTCATGTTCTAACCTAACCTAACCTATCCAAACCTTTTAAAACTAGTTTGGATTCCTTTAGACCTCAGCCCACCGGCAACTACGACTAACTAAACACTGATCTAGCTATCTGGCTTTCATCAGTGCATCAACAGCAGCATAACTAGTATTAAAATAGTAATGAGTTTTTATTAATGCATATATTCACATTAAATCTTGAATCTAAAGTCTAAAGGTGTCAAAACTAGATTTAGGTTAGGTTAGGTTAGAACATGAATACGAGGGGTGCCCGGCCACAGGCCGGGCACTTGGGTTCAGTTCAGTCAAAAATTATATATTATTTACTATTATTTATATTTGAATGAGAATGAAAAATAGCAATTATTTTGAATAGTTTTCAGAATGAGACAGACGGGTGTGGTAGGGTAAAATCTCCAATTTAAAGTTCCCTTATTGCGTATATGTTATGTGTGTTTGCATAGTAGTTTACTATGATGGTAAGCGGTTCGTGTAACGATCTTGCGCGTCTATATTTACAAGTGTGTGGGCAGTTCGTGTATTGATTATTCGATGACGAGACCTCGTAAGAGTCCCGTATCGTTATTTTTCGTCACTACCTACCCGTACCTCCCCCCCCGTGCAGGGAGTGGGTAATTTGCGCGCCTGCTGCCTTCCTTGGATGTGGTAGCAGTTTCTCAGGCTCCCTCACCGGAATCGAACCCTGATTCCCCGTTACCCGCGCCAAACAATGGTAGTCGCAGAAACTCATTCCGATTACGAGACCTCGTAAGAGTCCCGTATCGTTATTTTTCGTCACTACCTACCCCCCTACCTCCCCCCGTGCGGGGTACAATATTGATATGATATTAAAAAAATACCATTAATAAATAACATAATAAAAGACCACCACTTTTATAGAGACATAACGCCACATAATTATAAAAAGTATAGTGTGTGGATCTAATCAACCACCACTGGCACCAGACCCTCAATGCCCTTAAATTTTACCTCGTTAAAATATTTAAAGTGTACTCATTCCGATTGCGAGACCTCGTAAGAGTCCCGTATCGTTATTTTTCGTCACTACCTACCCGTACCTCCCCCCTGTGCGGGGTACAATATTGATATGATATTAAAATAATACCATTAATAAATAACATAATAAAAGACCACCACTTTTATAGAGACATAACGCCACAGTGTGGCGCCGCCATCAGTCTCTTTAGACTCGGTACTTTGTCGTCGCCGTCGACTTCGCACCTTCGCCCCATATAGTAGTGGCGCGGCGCGACGGGCCTAATGTGTAAGTGAAAAAAAAAAAAAAAAAATTAAATTAATTGTTATTTTACAATATCTTCTAATATGAATAAGAGTACTTTGTATTGGTACGTTTTTTTTTTTTTTTTTTAAACGGAACTGAACCTAAGTGACCGGCCTGCGACCGGGCACCCGTCTTATTCATGTTCTAACCTAACCTAACCTATCCAAACCTTTTAAAACTAGTTTGGATTCCTTTAGACCTCAGCCCACCGGCAACTACGACTAACTAAACACTGATCTAGCTATCTGGCTTTCATCAGTGCATCAACAGCAGCATAACTAGTATTAAAATAGTAATGAGTTTTTATTAATGCATATATTCACATTAAATCTTGAATCTAAAGTCTAAAGGTGTCAAAACTAGATTTAGGTTAGGTTAGGTTAGAACATGAATACGAGGGGTGCCCGGCCACAGGCCGGGCACTTGGGTTCAGTTCAGTCAAAAATTATATATTATTTACTATTATTTATATTTGAATGAGAATGAAAAATAGCAATTATTTTGAATAGTTTTCAGAATGAGACAGACGGGTGTGGTAGGGTAAAATCTCCAATTTAAAGTTCCCTTATTGCGTATATGTTATGTGTGTTTGCATAGTAGTTTACTATGATGGTAAGCGGTTCGTGTAACGATCTTGCGCGTCTATATTTACAAGTGTGTGGGCAGTTCGTGTATTGATTATTCGATGACGAGACCTCGTAAGAGTCCCGTATCGTTATTTTTCGTCACTACCTACCCGTACCTCGGGGTACAATATTAATATGATATTAAAAAAATACCATTAATAAATAACATAATAAAAGACCACCACTTTTATAGAGACATAACGCCACAAAATTATAAAAAGTATAGTGTGTGGATCTAATCAACCACCACTGGCACCAGACCCTCAATGCCCTTAAATTTTACCTCGTTAAAATATTTAAAGTGTACTCATTCCGATTGCGAGACCTCGTAAGAGTCCCGTATCGTTATTTTTCGTCACTACCTACCCGTACCTCCCCCCTGTGCGGGGTACAATATTGATATGATATTAAAATAATACCATTAATAAATAACATAATAAAAGACCACCACTTTTATAGAGACATAACGCCACTGTGTGGCGCCGCCATCAGTCTCCTTAGACTCGGTACTTTGTCGTCGCCGTCGACTTCGCACCTTCGCCCCATATAGTAGTGGCGCGGCGCGACGGGCCTAATGTGTAAGTGAAAAAAAAAAAAAAAAATTAAATTCTAATATGAATAAGAGTACTTTGTATTGGTACGTTTTGTTTTTTGTTTTTTTTTTTTTTAAACGGAACTGAACCTAAGTGACCGGCCTGCGGCCGGGCACCCGTCTTATTCATGTTCTAACCTAACCTAACCTATCCAAACCTTTTAAAACTAGTTTGGATTCCTTTAGACCTCAGCCCACCGGCAACTACGACTAACTAAACACTGATCTAGCTATCTGGCTTTCATCAGTGCATCAACAGCAGCATAACTAGTATTAAAATAGTAATGAGTTTTTATTAATGCATATATTCACATTAAATCTTGAATCTAAAGTCTAAAGGTGTAAAAACTAGATTTAGGTTAGGTTAGGTTAGAACATGAATACGAGGGGTGCCCGGCCACAGGCCGGTCACTTAGGTTCAGTTCCGTTTAAAAAAAAAAAAAAAACGGAACTGAACCTAAGTGACCGGCCTGCGGCCGGGCACCCGTCTTATTCATGTTCTAACCTAACCTAACCTATCCAAACCTTTTAAAACTAGTTTAGATTCCTTTAGACCTCAGCCCACCGGCAACTACGACTAACTAAACACTGATCTAGCTATCTGGCTTTCATCAGTGCATCAACAGCAGCATAACTAGTATTAAAATAGTAATGAGTTTTTATTAATGCATATATTCACATTAAATCTTGAATCTAAAGTCTAAAGGTGTCAAAACTAGATTTAGGTTAGGTTAGGTTAGAACATGAATACGAGAGGTGCCCGGCCACAGGCCGGGCACTTGGGTTCAGTTCAGTCAAAAATTATATATTATTTACTATTATTTATATTTGAATGAGAATGAAAAATAGCAATTATTTTGAATAGTTTTCAGAATGAGACAGATGGGTGTGGTAGGGTAAAATCTTCAATCTAAAGTTCCCTTATTGCGTATATGTTATGTGTGTTTGCATAGTAGTTTACTATAATGGTAAGCGGTTCGTGTAACGATCTTGCGCGTCTATATTTACAAGTGTGTGGGCAGTTCGTGTATTGATTATTCGATGACGAGACCTCGTAAGAGTCCCGTATCGTTATTTTTCGTCACTACCTACCCGTACCTCGGGGTACAATATTAATATGATATTAAAAAAATACCATTAATAAATAACATAATAAAAGACCACCACTTTTATAGAGACATAACGCCACAAAATTATAAAAAGTATAGTGTGTGGATCTAATCAACCACCACTGGCACCAGACCCTCAATGCCCTTAAATTTTACCTCGTTAAAATATTTAAAGTGTACTCATTCCGATTGCGAGACCTCGTAAGAGTCCCGTATCGTTATTTTTCGTCACTACCTACCCGTACCTCCCCCCTGTGCGGGGTACAATATTGATATGATATTAAAATAATACCATTAATAAATAACATAATAAAAGACCACCACTTTTATAGAGACATAACGCCACTGTGTGGCGCCGCCATCAGTCTCCTTAGACTCGGTACTTTGTCGTCGCCGTCGACTTCGCACCTTCGCCCCATATAGTAGTGGCGCGGCGCGACGGGCCTAATGTGTAAGTGAAAAAAAAAAAAAAAATTAAATTTTAATATGAATAAGAGTACTTTGTATTGGTACGTTTTGTTTTTTGTTTTTTTTTTTTTTAAACGGAACTGAACCTAAGTGACCGGCCTGCGACCGGGCACCCGTCTTATTCATGTTCTTACCTAACCTAACCTATCCAAACCTTTTAAAACTAGTTTAGATTCCTTTAGACCTCAGCCCACCGGCAACTACGACTAACTAAACACTGATCTAGCTATCTGGCTTTCATCAGTGCATCAACAGCAGCATAACTAGTATTAAAATAGTAATGAGTTTTTATTAATGCATATATTCACATTAAATCTTGAATCTAAAGTCTAAAGGTGTCAAAACTAGATTTAGGTTAGGTTAGGTTAGAACATGAATACGAGGGGTGCCCGGCCACAGGCCGGGCACTTGGGTTCAGTTCAGTCAAAAATTATATATTAATTACTATTATTTATATTTGAATGAGAATGAAAAATAGCAATTATTTTGAATAGTTTTCAGAATGAGACAGATGGGTGTGGTAGGGTAAAATCTTCAATCTAAAGTTCCCTTATTGCGTATATGTTATGTGTGTTTGCATAGTAGTTTACTATAATGGTAAGCGGTTCGTGTAACGATCTTGCGCGTCTATATTTACAAGTGTGTGGGCAGTTCGTGTATTGATTATTCGATGACGAGACCTCGTAAGAGTCCCGTATCGTTATTTTTCGTCACTACCTACCCGTACCTCCCCCCCCCCCCGTGCAGGGAGTGGGTAATTTGCGTGCCTGCTGCCTTCCTTGGATGTGGTAGCAGTTTCTCAGGCTCCCTCACCGGAATCGAACCCTGATTCCCCGTTACCCGCGACAAACAATGGTAGTCGCAGAAACTCATTCCGATTACGAGACCTCGTAAGAGTCCCGTATCGTTATTTTTCGTCACTACCTACCCGTACCTCCCCCCTGTGCGGGGTACAATATTGATATGATATTAAAATAATACCATTAATAAATAACATAATAAAAGACCACCACTTTTATAGAGACATAACGCCACTGTGTGGCGCCGCCATCAGTCTCCTTAGACTCGGTACTTTGTCGTCGCCGTCGACTTCGCACCTTCGCCCCATATAGTAGTGGCGCGGCGCGACGGGCCTAATGTGTAAGTGAAAAAAAAAAAAAAAAAATTAAATTAATTGTTATTTTACAATATCTTCTAATATGAATAAGAGTACTTTGTATTGGTACGTTTTTTTTTTTTTTTTTTTTTTAAACGGAACTGAACCTAAGTGACCGGCCTGCGACCGGGCACCCGTCTTATTCATGTTCTAACCTAACCTAACCTATCCAAACCTTTTAAAACTAGTTTGGATTCGTTAAGACCTCAGCCCACCGGCAACTACGACTAACTAAACACTGATCTAGCTATCTGGCTTTCATCAGTGCATCAACAGCAGCATAACTAGTATTAAAATAGTAATGAGTTTTTATTAATGCATATATTCACATTAAATCTTGAATCTAAAGTCTAAAGGTGTCAAAACTAGATTTAGGTTAGGTTAGGTTAGAACATGAATACGAGGGGTGCCCGGCCACAGGCCGGGCACTTGGGTTCAGTTCAGTCAAAAATTATATATTATTTACTATTATTTATATTTGAATGAGAATGAAAAATAGCAATTATTTTGAATAGTTTTCAGAATGAGACAGACGGGTGTGGTAGGGTAAAATCTCCAATTTAAAGTTCCCTTATTGCGTATATGTTGTGTGTGTTTGCATAGTAGTTTACTATGATGGTAAGCGGTTCGTGTAACGATCTTGCGCGTCTATATTTACAAGTGTGTGGGCAGTTCGTGTATTGATTATTCGATGACGAGACCTCGTAAGAGTCCCGTATCGTTATTTTTCGTCACTACCTACCCGTACCTCCCCCCCCGTGCAGGGAGTGGGTAATTTGCGCGCCTGCTGCCTTCCTTGGATGTGGTAGCAGTTTCTCAGGCTCCCTCACCGGAATCGAACCCTGATTCCCCGTTACCCGCGCCAAACAATGGTAGTCGCAGAAACTCATTCCGATTACGAGACCTCGTAAGAGTCCCGTATCGTTATTTTTCGTCACTACCTACCCCCCTACCTCCCCCCGTGCGGGGTACAATATTGATATGATATTAAAAAAATACCATTAATAAATAACATAATAAAAGACCACCACTTTTATAGAGACATAACGCCACATAATTATAAAAAGTATAGTGTATGGATCTAATCAACCACCACTGGCACCAGACCCTCAATGCCCTTAAATTTTACCTCGTTAAAATATTTAAAGTGTACTCATTCCGATTGCGAGACCTCGTAAGAGTCCCGTATCGTTATTTTTCGTCACTACCTACCCGTACCTCCCCCCTGTGCGGGGTACAATATTGATATGATATTAAAATAATACCATTAATAAATAACATAATAAAAGACCACCACTTTTATAGAGGCATAACGCCACATAATTATAAAAAGTATAGTGTGTGGATCTAATCAACCACCACTGGCACCAGACCCTCAATGCCCTTAAATTTTACCTCGTTAAAATATTTAAAGTGTACTCATTCCGATTGCGAGACCTCGTAAGAGTCCCGTATCGTTATTTTTCGTCACTACCTACCCGTACCTCCCCCCTGTGCGGGGTACAATATTGATATGATATTAAAATAATACCATTAATAAATAACATAATAAAAGACCACCACTTTTATAGAGGCATATCGCCACTGTGTGGCGCCGCCATCAGTCTCCTTAGACTCGGTACTTTGTCGTCGCCGTCGACTTCGCACCTTCGCCCCATATAGTAGTGGCGCGGCGCGACGGGCCTAATGTGTAAGTGAAAAAAAAAAAAAAAAATTAAATTCTAATATGAATAAGAGTACTTTGTATTGGTACGTTTTGTTTTTTGTTTTTTTTTTTTTTAAACGGAACTGAACCTAAGTGACCGGCCTGCGGCCGGGCACCCGTCTTATTCATGTTCTAACCTAACCTAACCTATCCAAACCTTTTAAAACTAGTTTGGATTCCTTTAGACCTCAGCCCACCGGCAACTACGACTAACTAAACACTGATCTAGCTATCTGGCTTTCATCAGTGCATCAACAGCAGCATAACTAGTATTAAAATAGTAATGAGTTTTTATTAATGCATATATTCACATTAAATCTTGAATCTAAAGTCTAAAGGTGTAAAAACTAGATTTAGGTTAGGTTAGGTTAGAACATGAATACGAGGGGTGCCCGGCCACAGGCCGGTCACTTAGGTTCAGTTCCGTTTAAAAAAAAAAAAAAAAAAACGGAACTGAACCTAAGTGACCGGCCTGCGGCCGGGCACCCGGCTTATTCATGTTCTAACCTAACCTAACCTATCCAAACCTTTTAAAACTAGTTTGGATTCCTTTAGACCTCAGCCCACCGGCAACTACGACTAACTAAACACTGATCTAGCTATCTGGCTTTCATCAGTGCATCAACAGCAGCATAACTAGTATTAAAATAGTAATGAGTTTTTATTAATGCATATATTCACATTAAATCTTGAATCTAAAGTCTAAAGGTGTCAAAACTAGATTTAGGTTAGGTTAGGTTAGAACATGAATACGAGGGGTGCCCGGCCACAGGCCGGGCACTTGGGTTCAGTTCAGTCAAAAATTATATATTATTTACTATTATTTATATTTGAATGAGAATGAAAAATAGCAATTATTTTGAATAGTTTTCAGAATGAGACAGACGGGTGTGGTAGGGTAAAATCTCCAATTTAAAGTTCCCTTATTGCGTATATGTTATGTGTGTTTGCATAGTAGTTTACTATGATGGTAAGCGGTTCGTGTAACGATCTTGCGCGTCTATATTTACAAGTGTGTGGGCAGTTCGTGTATTGATTATTCGATGACGAGACCTCGTAAGAGTCCCGTATCGTTATTTTTCGTCACTACCTACCCGTACCTCCCCCCCCGTGCAGGGAGTGGGTAATTTGCGCGCCTGCTGCCTTCCTTGGATGTGGTAGCAGTTTCTCAGGCTCCCTCACCGGAATCGAACCCTGATTCCCCGTTACCCGCGACAAACAATGGTAGTCGCAGAAACTCATTCCGATTACGAGACCTCGTAAGAGTCCCGTATCGTTATTTTTCGTCACTACCTACCCCCCTACCTCCCCCCGTGCGGGGTACAATATTGATATGATATTAAAAAAATACCATTAATAAATAACATAATAAAAGACCACCACTTTTATAGAGACATAACGCCACATAATTATAAAAAGTATAGTGTGTGGATCTAATCAACCACCACTGGCACCAGACCCTCAATGCCCTTAAATTTTACCTCGTTAAAATATTTAAAGTGTACTCATTCCGATTGCGAGACCTCGTAAGAGTCCCGTATCGTTATTTTTCGTCACTACCTACCCGTACCTCCCCCCTGTGCGGGGTACAATATTGATATGATATTAAAATAATACCATTAATAAATAACATAATAAAAGACCACCACTTTTATAGAGACATAACGCCACAGTGTGGCGCCGCCATCAGTCTCCTTAGACTCGGTACTTTGTCGTCGCCGTCGACTTCGCACCTTCGCCCCATATAGTAGTGGCGCGGCGCGACGGGCCTAATGTGTAAGTGAAAAAAAAAAAAAAAAAATTTAATTAATTGTTATTTTACAATATCTTCTAATATGAATAAGAGTACTTTGTATTGGTACGTTTTTTTTTTTTTTTTTTTTTAAACGGAACTGAACCTAAGTGACCGGCCTGCGACCGGGCACCCGTCTTATTCATGTTCTAACCTAACCTAACCTATCCAAACCTTTTAAAACTAGTTTGGATTCCTTTAGACCTCAGCCCACCGGCAACTACGACTAACTAAACACTGATCTAGCTATCTGGCTTTCATCAGTGCATCAACAGCAGCATAACTAGTATTAAAATAGTAATGAGTTTTTATTAATGCATATATTCACATTAAATCTTGAATCTAAAGTCTAAAGGTGTCAAAACTAGATTTAGGTTAGGTTAGGTTAGAACATGAATACGAGGGGTGCCCGGCCACAGGCCGGGCACTTGGGTTCAGTTCAGTCAAAAATTATATATTATTTACTATTATTTATATTTGAATGAGAATGAAAAATAGCAATTATTTTGAATAGTTTTCAGAATGAGACAGACGGGTGTGGTAGGGTAAAATCTCCAATTTAAAGTTCCCTTATTGCGTATATGTTATGTGTGTTTGCATAGTAGTTTACTATGATGGTAAGCGGTTCGTGTAACGATCTTGCGCGTCTATATTTACAAGTGTGTGGGCAGTTCGTGTATTGATTATTCGATGACGAGACCTCGTAAGAGTCCCGTATCGTTATTTTTCGTCACTACCTACCCGTACCTCCCCCCCCGTGCAGGGAGTGGGTAATTTGCGCGCCTGCTGCCTTCCTTGGATGTGGTAGCAGTTTCTCAGGCTCCCTCACCGGAATCGAACCCTGATTCCCCGTTACCCGCGCCAAACAATGGTAGTCGCAGAAACTCATTCCGATTACGAGACCTCGTAAGAGTCCCGTATCGTTATTTTTCGTCACTACCTACCCCCCTACCTCCCCCCGTGCGGGGTACAATATTGATATGATATTAAAAAAATACCATTAATAAATAACATAATAAAAGACCACCACTTTTATAGAGACATAACGCCACATAATTATAAAAAGTATAGTGTGTGGATCTAATCAACCACCACTGGCACCAGACCCTCAATGCCCTTAAATTTTACCTCGTTAAAATATTTAAAGTGTACTCATTCCGATTGCGAGACCTCGTAAGAGTCCCGTATCGTTATTTTTCGTCACTACCTACCCGTACCTCCCCCCTGTGCGGGGTACAATATTGATATGATATTAAAATAATACCATTAATAAATAACATAATAAAAGACCACCACTTTTATAGAGACATAACGCCACAGTGTGGCGCCGCCATCAGTCTCTTTAGACTCGGTACTTTGTCGTCGCCGTCGACTTCGCACCTTCGCCCCATATAGTAGTGGCGCGGCGCGACGGGCCTAATGTGTAAGTGAAAAAAAAAAAAAAAAATTAAATTAATTGTTATTTTACAATATCTTCTAATATGAATAAGAGTACTTTGTATTGGTACGTTTTTTTTTTTTTTTTTTAAACGGAACTGAACCTAAGTGACCGGCCTGCGACCGGGCACCCGTCTTATTCATGTTCTAACCTAACCTAACCTATCCAAACCTTTTAAAACTAGTTTGGATTCCTTTAGACCTCAGCCCACCGGCAACTACGACTAACTAAACACTGATCTAGCTATCTGGCTTTCATCAGTGCATCAACAGCAGCATAACTAGTATTAAAATAGTAATGAGTTTTTATTAATGCATATATTCACATTAAATCTTGAATCTAAAGTCTAAAGGTGTCAAAACTAGATTTAGGTTAGGTTAGGTTAGAACATGAATACGAGGGGTGCCCGGCCACAGGCCGGGCACTTGGGTTCAGTTCAGTCAAAAATTATATATTATTTACTATTATTTATATTTGAATGAGAATGAAAAATAGCAATTATTTTGAATAGTTTTCAGAATGAGACAGACGGGTGTGGTAGGGTAAAATCTCCAATTTAAAGTTCCCTTATTGCGTATATGTTATGTGTGTTTGCATAGTAGTTTACTATGATGGTAAGCGGTTCGTGTAACGATCTTGCGCGTCTATATTTACAAGTGTGTGGGCAGTTCGTGTATTGATTATTCGATGACGAGACCTCGTAAGAGTCCCGTATCGTTATTTTTCGTCACTACCTACCCGTACCTCGGGGTACAATATTAATATGATATTAAAAAAATACCATTAATAAATAACATAATAAAAGACCACCACTTTTATAGAGACATAACGCCACAAAATTATAAAAAGTATAGTGTGTGGATCTAATCAACCACCACTGGCACCAGACCCTCAATGCCCTTAAATTTTACCTCGTTAAAATATTTAAAGTGTACTCATTCCGATTGCGAGACCTCGTAAGAGTCCCGTATCGTTATTTTTCGTCACTACCTACCCGTACCTCCCCCCTGTGCGGGGTACAATATTGATATGATATTAAAATAATACCATTAATAAATAACATAATAAAAGACCACCACTTTTATAGAGACATAACGCCACTGTGTGGCGCCGCCATCAGTCTCCTTAGACTCGGTACTTTGTCGTCGCCGTCGACTTCGCACCTTCGCCCCATATAGTAGTGGCGCGGCGCGACGGGCCTAATGTGTAAGTGAAAAAAAAAAAAAAAAATTAAATTCTAATATGAATAAGAGTACTTTGTATTGGTACGTTTTGTTTTTTGTTTTTTTTTTTTTTAAACGGAACTGAACCTAAGTGACCGGCCTGCGGCCGGGCACCCGTCTTATTCATGTTCTAACCTAACCTAACCTATCCAAACCTTTTAAAACTAGTTTGGATTCCTTTAGACCTCAGCCCACCGGCAACTACGACTAACTAAACACTGATCTAGCTATCTGGCTTTCATCAGTGCATCAACAGCAGCATAACTAGTATTAAAATAGTAATGAGTTTTTATTAATGCATATATTCACATTAAATCTTGAATCTAAAGTCTAAAGGTGTAAAAACTAGATTTAGGTTAGGTTAGGTTAGAACATGAATACGAGGGGTGCCCGGCCACAGGCCGGTCACTTAGGTTCAGTTCCGTTTAAAAAAAAAAAAAAAAAAAACGGAACTGAACCTAAGTGACCGGCCTGCGACCGGGCACCCGTCTTATTCATGTTCTAACCTAACCTAACCTATCCAAACCTTTTAAAACTAGTTTAGATTCCTTTAGACCTCAGCCCACCGGCAACTACGACTAACTAAACACTGATCTAGCTATCTGGCTTTCATCAGTGCATCAACAGCAGCATAACTAGTATTAAAATAGTAATGAGTTTTTATTAATGCATATATTCACATTAAATCTTGAATCTAAAGTCTAAAGGTGTCAAAACTAGATTTAGGTTAGGTTAGGTTAGAACATGAATACGAGAGGTGCCCGGCCACAGGCCGGGCACTTGGGTTCAGTTCAGTCAAAAATTATATATTATTTACTATTATTTATATTTGAATGAGAATGAAAAATAGCAATTATTTTGAATAGTTTTCAGAATGAGACAGATGGGTGTGGTAGGGTAAAATCTTCAATCTAAAGTTCCCTTATTGCGTATATGTTATGTGTGTTTGCATAGTAGTTTACTATAATGGTAAGCGGTTCGTGTAACGATCTTGCGCGTCTATATTTACAAGTGTGTGGGCAGTTCGTGTATTGATTATTCGATGACGAGACCTCGTAAGAGTCCCGTATCGTTATTTTTCGTCACTACCTACCCGTACCTCGGGGTACAATATTAATATGATATTAAAAAAATACCATTAATAAATAACATAATAAAAGACCACCACTTTTATAGAGACATAACGCCACATAATTATAAAAAGTATAGTGTGTGGATCTAATCAACCACCACTGGCACCAGACCCTCAATGCCCTTAAATTTTACCTCGTTAAAATATTTAAAGTGTACTCATTCCGATTGCGAGACCTCGTAAGAGTCCCGTATCGTTATTTTTCGTCACTACCTACCCGTACCTCCCCCCTGTGCGGGGTACAATATTGATATGATATTAAAATAATACCATTAATAAATAACATAATAAAAGACCACCACTTTTATAGAGACATAACGCCACTGTGTGGCGCCGCCATCAGTCTCCTTAGACTCGGTACTTTGTCGTCGCCGTCGACTTCGCACCTTCGCCCCATATAGTAGTGGCGCGGCGCGACGGGCCTAATGTGTAAGTGAAAAAAAAAAAAAAAATTAAATTTTAATATGAATAAGAGTACTTTGTATTGGTACGTTTTGTTTTTTTTTTTTTTTTTTTTAAACGGAACTGAACCTAAGTGACCGGCCTGCGACCGGGCACCCGTCTTATTCATGTTCTTACCTAACCTAACCTATCCAAACCTTTTAAAACTAGTTTAGATTCCTTTAGACCTCAGCCCACCGGCAACTACGACTAACTAAACACTGATCTAGCTATCTGGCTTTCATCAGTGCATCAACAGCAGCATAACTAGTATTAAAATAGTAATGAGTTTTTATTAATGCATATATTCACATTAAATCTTGAATCTAAAGTCTAAAGGTGTCAAAACTAGATTTAGGTTAGGTTAGGTTAGAACATGAATACGAGGGGTGCCCGGCCACAGGCCGGGCACTTGGGTTCAGTTCAGTCAAAAATTATATATTAATTACTATTATTTATATTTGAATGAGAATGAAAAATAGCAATTATTTTGAATAGTTTTCAGAATGAGACAGATGGGTGTGGTAGGGTAAAATCTTCAATCTAAAGTTCCCTTATTGCGTATATGTTATGTGTGTTTGCATAGTAGTTTACTATAATGGTAAGCGGTTCGTGTAACGATCTTGCGCGTCTATATTTACAAGTGTGTGGGCAGTTCGTGTATTGATTATTCGATGACGAGACCTCGTAAGAGTCCCGTATCGTTATTTTTCGTCACTACCTACCCGTACCTCCCCCCCCCCCCGTGCAGGGAGTGGGTAATTTGCGTGCCTGCTGCCTTCCTTGGATGTGGTAGCAGTTTCTCAGGCTCCCTCACCGGAATCGAACCCTGATTCCCCGTTACCCGCGACAAACAATGGTAGTCGCAGAAACTCATTCCGATTACGAGACCTCGTAAGAGTCCCGTATCGTTATTTTTCGTCACTACCTACCCCCCTACCTCCCCCCGTGCGGGGTACAATATTAATATGATATTAAAAAAATACCATTAATAAATAACATAATAAAAGACCACCACTTTTATAGAGACATAACGCCACAAAATTATAAAAAGTATAGTGTGTGGATCTAATCAACCACCACTGGCACCAGACCCTCAATGCCCTTAAATTTTACCTCGTTAAAATATTTAAAGTGTACTCATTCCGATTGCGAGACCTCGTAAGAGTCCCGTATCGTTATTTTTCGTCACTACCTACCCGTACCTCCCCCCTGTGCGGGGTACAATATTGATATGATATTAAAATAATACCATTAATAAATAACATAATAAAAGACCACCACTTTTATAGAGACATATCGCCACTGTGTGGCGCCGCCATCAGTCTCCTTAGACTCGGTACTTTGTCTTCGCACCTTCGCCCCATATAGTAGTGGCGCGGCGCGACGGGCCTAATGTGTAAGTGAAAAAAAAAAAAAAAAAATTAAATTAATTGTTATTTTACAATATCTTCTAATATAAATAAGAGTACTTTGTATTGGTACGTTTTGTTTTTTGTTTTTTTTTTTTTTAAACGGAACTGAACCTAAGTGACCGGCCTGCGGCCGGGCACCCGTCTTATTCATGTTGTAGCAACTCGCACCTGGTGGCCTGTGCTACAGTGGGAATTCAGACCCCTAATTTTGAATCTGACGATGACGATGTTAGACGATTCGAATAGGCAACAACAATACAATGCACGTACGTACCTTGGACTGCTGCTTGCACTCGCTGATCTTCCACCAGATACAGGGACCTTTCGATAGATGCGATGATTTTTGTGTTTCGTTCACGCGCGACGTGTTCGTTTCAACGGTAGGTTATTTTGAAGTTACCAAATGACAGCTGGTGTCACTTTTTGAGTCGCACAGCTCCAACTTCCGACGAGAACGACGTGCATGACAGCTGTTTGAAGCTGTGTTGCTATTGCATATTAAAACTGTCTAACATCGATAATTTCGTGGTGCAAGATATTTAGATTGTTATTAATATGGTAACGAAACATCCCGCCCACCAAAATGCCTATGGTATTTTCTGGTTATAAAAGGAAATAAAAATAAACAGACATAGAACTGAAGAAAGAAAACTATTAATTGATTTACTTATACTTTAAACTTAAAAACTAGTGTAGAAGTTAAACGAATTAAGTTATTGTTCAATGGGTAGAGGACATAATTTGACTAAAGGTCGTTGAATCTGTTGGCTCGTTGCGGTTTTTAGAATTGCAATACGAGCTACTCCATCAGCACCGGAAATAAGATTTGTAACTCGGCCGAGAGGCCAGTGCAATGGCGACCTGTTTTCGTCTTTGATAATCACCATCGACCCTATATTTAATGGTTTAGAATCCTTGGTCCACTTTGCGCGTTGTGTAAGTGAATTTAGATATTCATGTTTCCATCTGGACCAGAAATTTTGATGAAACGATTTTAACAGCTGCCAACGATTAAGCCGATTTATATTAACGTTTGTAAGATCCTGATCGGGGACAGCAGTCAGAGGCTCCAATGTTAGAAAATGGCCGGGAGTTAACGCCGAAAGATCGTTGGGATCAGAGCTGATCGAGCATAACGGCCTTGAATTTAAAACGGCTTCGATTTGAGTGAATAGTGTTGTGAGCTCCTCAAATGTCAAGACCTGATCACCGATGACGCGGTATAAGTGAGACTTAGCAGCCTTTATTTGAATCTCCCATACTCCTCCAAAATGAGGTGCGGAAGGTGGATTAAACTTGAATTCAATTTTTTCCGCATTTGACGCCTGCTCCATAAGGGATGAGAGCTGGTTACGAGTGCCAATAAAATTAGTTCCGCAGTCAGCGTGAATGACATTACATCGACCTCGGCGTGCCACAAAACGCCTTAGAGTAGCAATAAATCCATTGGTCGATAATGTTGAAACTACCTCCAAATGGACTGCCTTAGTTGCTAAGCAGATAAACAGACATAAATATGCTTTGTCAATTTTAGCACCGCGGTGAGGACCGAGTTTGATGCGAAACGGTCCTCCGAAGTCAACACCCACAATCGAGAATGCTTTCACTTGATTAACGCGAAAAGACGGAAGATCGCTCATAGGCGGTTGAACGGGCTTTGGGTTTGTCCGATAGCAATGCACGCATTTGGATAAACAGTTACGGATTGCTCGTTTAGCAGAAATAATCCAAAACTGCTGTAGGAGAAGAAAATGAGTAGTGTTTATGCCGGGATGACAATAATTACGGTGAATAAATTCGATAATCAAAAATGTTAGTTGGTGATTTGTGGGTAAAAAGGCTGGGTGTTTCTTTTCGTATTCCAACCCTGACCGTGAAATCCTGCCGCCCACCCTGAGAACGCCTTGTTCATCAAGAAAGGGGTTGAGTTTCCGAAATGGTTTAAGAAGCGGTTTATTAGACTTTATGTTTAAAATTTCTGTTTTAAATTCATGGTTCTGTACATACTTGACAATTTGCATCAATGCTGTATGTCGTTCCACGTTATTAAGAAATTTATTACGATTTGCATGAAGTGGGCTGTGCGAATTATTGATAAAACGGTTTATATAGCTTAGAACGTTAATGAGTTTTGGCAAAGTAGAGTGACGACTAATCAAGTCGTCAAACACGGTAGGTTCATCGATCCTTTCGCTGTTGTGTAATTCAGTAACTAAAGCAACCAATTTCCGTGCTTCCATGTTAACAATCACTCCTTCATCGGGGGATGTTGTTCCTAAACTGGATGGCCAGGAGTCGCGATCTTGTGATAACCAATGCGGCCCCGTCCACCATAACGAATTATGTAAAATTTCATTAGGAAATTGACCCCTTGAACAAATGTCTGCAGGATTGTCACCTGACAATATGTGATGCCAACATTCTATAGTAGTGATACTCTGTATGTGACTGACGCGATTTGCAACAAATGTAGCCCACCGGGTGGCAGGAGAACGCAACCACGACAAGACTACAGTTGAGTCTGACCAGAAATAAGTCGCATCAAATGAAATACGAGAAAGGTAAGAATCGCGAACGAATAGGTATAGATCCGATAAAAGCACGGCTGCGCAAAGCTCCAATCGAGGTAGTGATATACGTTTCAAAGGGACTACCCTCGCCTTTGAGCACACTAGAAACACGCGAACCTGACCTTTCGCATCTGTTACTCTTAAGAAGATCACGGCACCGTATGCTGTCTCGGAACTATCGGCAAAACCATGTAATTCGTATGATCGGACGTTTTCACAAGTTATCTTGCGTGGGATTCTAAGTTGAGATAATTGTAATAGTTGAGTTTGATATGTATTCCAAGCTCGAATTACCTCGTCGGGTGGGGTTTGATCCCAACCAATGCCCAGGATCCACAGTTTTTGTATAAGAGATTTAGCATGTATAGTTACCGGGGATAGGAAACCGAGGGGATCGAATATTCTAGCCAATTCACTTAAGATTGATCGTTTTGTGCAAATCCGGTCTATCGCTTTAATTTCAAAGAGAAAGGAATCTGATGTCGGGTCCCATTTCAAACCTAGAACCTTTAAGGTTTTTGAATCGGATTCGTCAAGTTAGACGGTGCCGGTTAAACAGACTTCTGCTGGAAGGTCGGACAAAAGTTCTGACTTATTACTGACCCATTTTCTTAGTTGGAAACATCCTCGATTGAAGAGGGCAATAATTTGTGATTTTGCTTGTTGCGCGTCCTCCAGCGAGGCGCACCCTGTAACCACGTCATCAACATAAACGTCCGATAATAGTATCCGTTTTGCGATTGGATAGGACTCTCCCTCGTCTTCGGCAAGTCGTTGCAACGACCGACATGCGAGAAAAGGAGAAGAAGCTACACCATATGTCACGGTATTTAGGCGATACTCTTTGAGAGGTTCATGAGGTGAAGCTCGCCAGAATATGCGTTGATAGTCGCGATGATTCGGAGCAATTAAAATTTGTCGGTACATCTGACGGACGTCAGCCATGAACACGATGTTATGTTCGCGGAAGCGCAAAAGTATTTCGAGAATATTAGGTTGCAGTTTTGGGCCAATAAGTTGCGTATCGTTTAGCGAGCGCGAATTAAAATCCTTGGCCGACGCATCAAAAACGACACGGAGTCGCGTGGTCGCAGAATCAGGGCGTAATACACTATGGTGGGGGATATAGTATTTTCCCTTTTCCATTTCGTCAGCAGGAACTAGCGATATAATCAGACATAAAGTCTAAATATTGGCTATGTAAATCTGAATCTCGCGATAGTCTACGTTCTATAGCATGGAATCTTCTTAGTGCCACGTCACGGGATCCAATAAAACTTGGTTCAGAGTCGTCTTTAAACGGTAAGCATAATATGTACCGTCCACTGTCATCACGCGTGTGATTCGATATAAATTTTTGCTCACAAAGCGATTCCTCTGGAGTCCAGATTGGCGTTTTGGGCAAAGAATCCAATTCCCAAAAACGCTGTACTAATGAATTTAATTCACAGTCTGTTTCTAGCGTTTGTAGCATCGTCGTTGTAGCTATGCGTGTTTTGCCCAAAAGTAGCCAACCGAAAATTGAATTGAACGCAGTAGGTTGACTCGGACCTCCTTTAATTTGTTGATTAAGTAACGAGTCAGCGAATACATCTGCAGCAAACAGAAGATCGATGGATCCCGGAATATCAAAACCAGGATCAGCTAAAGGCAATGCTTTAATATGAGACCAACCAGATGTATTTAGATTTGCGATAGGTTGATCGCCACATATCTTCGATAATACGTGTAGGTCTAAAATGAATACTGGTTTATCATTAGTACCGATATGACAAGTTACGTCTCCCAAAATTGAGGCGGCAGCTTCACCAAGCCCGCTTACACACCCAGTAGTCTTAGAGCATTTTAAGTTTAAACGCGATACTGCAGACTCAGTTATAAAATTGCTTTGGCTACCTGTATCAAACAACGCACGAAAAGACTGCATTTCACCGTTAGCATCCTGTACTTGAACGATAGCAGTCGCTAATAACACGGTTGTATTAGATTGGGATCTAGACACCAAAGACGATGCAGTTTTCTGACTTGATTCGGTAGGCACCTCACGGTGAAGCAAGGAATGGTGCTTTCGCTTGCAGGTGCGACAGGAGAAAATGCTAGTACATGATTTTAATTGGTGAGAGCTCTTTAAGCAATTGTAACACCAGTTTCTGTCAGTTGCAATTTTCATACGCTCATCGATGGTTTTTTGCAGGAATTTCGGACACGTCGAAATGCTGTGTGAATCGTTACAAAATGAACAGGTTGCAGAACGCGAAATAATAAGTCTAGCTTCCGGTTTCCCTACATCCGCGGCGACAAGTGTATTCGACGTTCTCAAAAATTTAGGTTGAGCCGGCGAAAAGGAAACCTTGTGCGTAGGCCTTTGCAGTTGAGTTTGCTCAGAAAAGTGTGTGTCACGCAGTAAGGCCTCGCATTTCGAGTGTAAGAATTGTTTAAGTTGAACATATGAGGGTAGTTCGGTACTGGAATGCTTTTCTTCAAAATCCCGACGCGTATTCATGTCCAATTTCGATAAAATATGATAAACCAATACAAAATCCCACTGACTAACCGGTAAGTTAACCGATTTTAAAATACATAAATTCTCTTCGAATAAATCGAGTGATTTTCGAAACTCGTTTGGATTTTTAAAATTAAAGTTAATATTTAAAATATCTTTCCAACATGTGAAGGCTAACTCGCGTTTACATTTATATCGTGCGACAAGAGCATCGTATGCATCGCAGTAATATTCACTACTAAGCGGGAACGTTTTTACTACTGTCATAGCATCACCGCTAAGCGAAGATACTAAATAATGGAACTTTTCAGAGTTGCTGAGCGACGTGGAGTTATGTATCAACGCGTTAAAAGTATCGAAATATTCAGGAAAACGTTTAACGTCTCCATCGAAAGTAGGAAGCTGTATTTTCGGTAACCGCACATTCGAAAACGAGCTACGTCGCGACGGAGAAGTTGGTTCATTATTGTTTAAGCCACGGTAAATCGATATAACCTTGTAGTACATTTCATCAAAACGTTCTTGAAGCTCAGATTCATCGTTTTCCGTGTCATCCAGAATTTCCAAAATAGTGTAATGCGCGTTTTCGAAACTAGAAGCGACTCTTTTAATTTCTTGATGGTGTGAATAAAACATTTCTCGCTGGGAGACATCGTTGACCGCTAAAAGACCGATTTCTAATGCCTTACTCAACCGCTTATAAGCGATCGTACGTTGCCTACGTAAGGATGATAAGTCTTGTGCCGTATATTCAATATCGACGGATTTCGATCGCGATTTCTTAGAAAGGCTAGGTTTGCGAGTTGAATGCTTTCTTAAAAGAGACATTATTTGCAAATAATTACGTGTTAATTATGTGTGATGATATTAAAGCATTCAATTCAATTCGTAGTATGAGTACGAAATAGTAAAGTAAGCTATTACTCCATCGAAGGTACAGTATACCACGCAAGTTTTACAACAATTCGTATACAATCGTACGTACGTTACGTCTGAACCTTGTGGTGAACTGTACCTACTCGCGAAGTGGTCGCGAGAATGAGCACGGAAGTATGAACTTTATTTACTAAGCAATAAGGCCGATAGTACGATGAATGTTAAGCGTTAACACGTTGTGCAAGGCGATTCAACTCGTTCGACCTACCCGACACTTTTGATAAAGTAAGCGATGTACTTACTAATTCTTATTTAAAAGGTTTAGGTTTTTTATAAGTACTAGTAGTAAGTAACTTAACCCAAATAGAAATGATGACGGTGGAATGATGTGAAATAAACGGTGGAATGATGTGAAATAAACGTTAAAAGAGTGAATTGTTGTAAGCCGCCTAGAAAATAAACACCGATGATTTGAAGTGATTGCTTATTTGATCTTACAAGAATTCACTATTATACATTAGATACGATAAAGTCCCTGTTCGATATGTTTCAGTCTATGTAGGTATTATCGGTATGTAAGTTATTGAAGTTGAGAGGAGATAATTATCGCCACAATGAGTTGTTTTGAATGACCTAATTTACGATACGATTGACCAGAAATACCATACACAAATTGATCGTTAAATAAAAGTAGAAATCCCGGGTTTCGGCACCAAATAATGTAGCAACTCGCACCTGGTGGCCTGTGCTACAGTGGGAATTCAGACCCCTAATTTTGAATCTGACGATGACGATGTTAGACGATTCGAATAGGCAACAACAATACAATGCACGTACGTACCTTGGACTGCTGCTTGCACTCGCTGATCTTCCACCAGATACAGGGACCTTTCGATAGATGCGATGATTTTTGTGTTTCGTTCACGCGCGACGTGTTCGTTTCAACGGTAGGTTATTTTGAAGTTACCAAATGACAGCTGGTGTCTCTTTTTGAGTCGCACAGCTCCAACTTCCGACGAGAACGACGTGCATGACAGCTGTTTGAAGCTGTGTTGCTATTGCATATTAAAACTGTCTAACATCGATAATTTCGTGGTGCAAGATATTTAGATTGTTATTAATATGGTAACGAAACACATGTTCTAACCTAACCTAACCTATCCAAACCTTTTAAAACTAGTTTGGATTCCTTTAGACCTCAGCCCACCGGCAACTACGACTAACTAAACACTGATCTAGCTATCTGGCTTTCATCAGTGCATCAACAGCAGCATAACTAGTATTAAAATAGTAATGAGTTTTTATGAGTGTGTGTGCAGTTCGTGTATTGATTATTCGATGACGAGACCTCGTAAGAGTCCCGTATCGTTATTTTTCGTCACTACCTACCCGTACCTCCCCCCCGTCAGGGAGTGGGTAATTTGCGCGCCTGCTGCCTTCCTTGGATGTGGTAGCAGTTTCTCAGGCTCCCTCACCGGAATCGAACCCTGATTCCCCGTTACCCGCGACAAACAATGGTAGTCGCAGAAACTCATTCCGATTACGAGACCTCGTAAGAGTCCCGTATCGTTATTTTTCGTCACTACCTACCCCCCTACCTTCCCCCGTGCGGGGTACAATATTGATATGATATTAAAAAAATACCATTAATAAATAACATAATAAAAGACCACCACTTTTATAGAGACATAACGCCACATAATTATAAAAAGTATAGTGTGTGGATCTAATCAACCACCACTGGCACCAGACCCTCAATGCCCTTAAATTTTACCTCGTTAAAATATTTAAAGTGTACTCATTCCGATTGCGAGACCTCGTAAGAGTCCCGTATCGTTATTTTTCGTCACTACCTACCCGTACCTCCCCCCCGTGCAGGGAGTGGGTAATTTGCGCGCCTGCTGCCTTCCTTGGATGTGGTAGCAGTTTCTCAGGCTCCCTCACCGGAATCGAACTCTGATTCCCCGTTACCCGCGACAAACAATGGTAGTCGCAGAAACTCATTCCGATTACGAGACCTCGTAAGAGTCCCGTATCGTTATTTTTCGTCACTACCTACCCCCCTACCTCCCCCCGTGCGGGGTACAATATTGATATGATATTAAAAAAATACCATTAATAAATAACATAATAAAAGACCACCACTTTTATAGAGACATAACGCCACATAATTATAAAAAGTATAGTGTATGGATCTAATCAACCACCACTGGCACCAGACCCTCAATGCCCTTAAATTTTACCTCGTTAAAATATTTAAAGTGTACTCATTCCGATTGCGAGACCTCGTAAGAGTCCCGTATCGTTATTTTTCGTCACTACCTACCCGTACCTCCCCCCTGTGCGGGGTACAATATTGATATGATATTAAAAAAATACCATTAATAAATAACATAATAAAAGACCACCACTTTTATAGAGACATAACGCCACTGTGTGGCGCCGCCATCAGTCTCCTTAGACTCGGTACTTTGTCGTCGCCGTCGACTTCGCACCTTCGCCCCATATATTAGTGGCGCGGCGCGACGGGCCTAATGTGTAAGTGAAAAAAAAAAAAAATAATTAAATTCTAATATGAATAAGAGTACTTTGTATTGGTACGTTTTGTTTTTTGTTTTTTTTTTTTTTTAAACGGAACTGAACCTAAGTGACCGGCCTGCGGCCGGGCACCCGTCTTATTCATGTTCTAACCTAACCTAACCTATCCAAACCTTTTAAAACTAGTTTGGATTCCTTTAGACCTCAGCCCACCGGCAACTACGACTAACTAAACACTGATCTAGCTATCTGGCTTTCATCAGTGCATCAACAGCAGCATAACTAGTATTAAAATAGTAATGAGTTTTTATTAATGCATATATTCACATTAAATCTTGAATCTAAAGTCTAAAGGTGTCAAAACTAGATTTAGGTTAGGTTAGGTTAGAACATGAATACGAGGGGTGTAGAAGTAAATAAGTCAATAATGTACTTAAGTGTATAATGTCCTTAAGTATATAATATTTTTAATATATATATTTTTTTTAACTACATAATGTTCTTAAGTAAATAATGCACTCAAGTAAATAAGTCAATAATGTACTTAAGTGTATAATGTATTTCGGTATATAATGTACTTAAGTATATAATGTATTGAAGTACATAATGTACTTAAGTAAATAATGCACTTAAGTATAAAAGGTTTTAAAGTATATAATGTAATTAAGTATATAATGTATTTAAGTTAATTATGTACTTAAGTATATAATGTAAGTAAGTATATTATGTATTTCGGTATATAATATACTTAAGTATATTTTGTATTTAAGTATATAATGTATTGAAGTACATAATGTACTTAAATATATAATGTATTTAAGTTAATTTTGTACTTAAGTATATAATGTACTTAAGTAAATAATTTAAGCAAGTAAATAACGTATTTCGGTATATAATGCACTTAAGTATATAATATTTTTAAGTATATAATCTATTTAACTACATAATGTTCTTAAGTAAAGAATGCACATAAGTGTATAATCTATTTAAGTAAATAATGCACTTTAGTATATAATGTATTGAAGTATATAATATACTTAAGTATATATTGTAAATAAGTAAATAATGTACTTAAGTAAATATTGTTCTTAAGTATATAATGTTTATAAGTAAATAATGTACTTAAGTATATAAGTCAATAATGCACTTAAGTGTATAAAGTACTTAAGTTTATAATGTAAGCAAGTATTATAATGTATTTCGGTATATAATGCACTTAAGTATATAATGTTTTTAAATAAATAATGTACTTAAGTATATAATGTATTTAAGTATATAATGGACTTAAGTATATATTGTAAATAAGTAAATAATGTACTAAAGTAAATATTGTTCTTAAGTATATAATGTTTATAAGTAAATAATGTACTTAAGTATATAAGTCAATAATGCACTTGAGTGTATAAAGTACTTAAGTATATAATGTAAGCAAGTATTATAATGTATTTCGTAATATAATGCACTTAAGTATATAATGTTTTTAAATAAATAATGTACTTAAGTATATAATGTATTAAAGTATATAATGGACTTAAGTATATAATGTATTTAAGTTAATTATGTTTTTAACTACATAATGTACTTAAGTAAATAATGCCCTTAAGTAAATAAGTCAATAATGTACTTAAGTGTATAATGTACTTAAGTATATAATGTATGTCGGTATATAATGCACTTAAGTATATAATGTTTTTAAATAAATAATTTACTTAAGTATATAAAGTATTAAAGTATATAATATACTTAAGTATATAATATTTTTAAGTATATAATGTTAGTAAGTATATAATGTATTAAAGTATATAATGGACTTAAGTATATAATGTATTTAAGTTAATCTAACCTAAATCTAGTTTTGATTCCGTTACACTTTAGAGTCAAGATTTAATCTGAATATTTGCATTAATAAAAAATCATATATGAATTGTTATTATTGAATATCATCTAAACGTATGCGCCCTAAACATTATGTGATCAATAAAAACTTTTGAAACTAATCGCTTTTAATTAAATAATGTATTTAAGTATATAATGTACTTAAGTATATTATGTACTTAAGTATATAATGTACTTAATTATGTAATATTTATAAGTATATAATCTATTAAACTACATAATGTACTTAAGTAAAGAAAGCACATAAGTAATGAAGTCAATATTGTACTTAAGTGTATAATGTACTTAAGTATATAATGTAAGTAAGTATATAATGTATTTCGGTTTATAATGCACTTAAGTATATAATGTTTTTAAATAAATAATGTACTGAAGAATATAATGGATTTAAGTAAATAATGCACTTAAGTAAATAAGTCAATAATGTACTTAAGTGTATAATGTACTTAAGTATATAATATTTTTAAGTATATAATCTATTATTTATATAATATTATCTATATTTAATATTTTTAAGTATATAATCTATTTAACTACATAATGTTCTTAAGTAAAGAATGCACATAAGTGTATAATCTATTTAAGTAAATAATGCACTTTAGTATATAATGTATTAAAGTATATAATATGCTTAAGTATATAATGTAAATAAGTAAATAATGTTCTTAAGTATATATTGTATTTAAGTATATAATGTATTGAAGTACATAATGTACTTAAGTTAATGATGCACTTAAGTATATAATGTATTTAAGTATATAATGGACTTAAGTATATATTGTAAATAAGTAAATAATGTACTAAAGTAAATATTGTTCTTAAGTATATAATGTTTATAAGTAAATAATGTACTTAAGTATATAAGTCAATAATGCACTTAAGTGTATAAAGTACTTAAGTATATAATGTATTAAAGTATATAATGGACTTAAGTATATATCTTAAACATATATCTGCAATAGATATTGTAAAGAATTTCAGGTTATTAAAGTTGAAAAAAACCGGTGATCTGTGGGGTATGTCGGTGATGGTCTTTTCTAACATTATTGACGTTATTGCCCCTTATCTAGCTGTAATTTTTAATGAATGTGTTGATATGGGTATTTTTCCGAACCTAATGAAATGTAGTAAATTAATACCCCTTTTTAAATCCGGTCATAAAAATGACCTTAACAATTACAGGCCTATTTCAATCTTGCCAACTCTTAGTAAGGTCTTTGAAAAAATTATACTTTATCAACTTTTAAATCATTTTAATGTAAATAACTTACTTCATCCGGAGCAGTACGGCTTCACTAAAGGTCGTAGTACAACGGATGCAGGCGCAAGACTCATAAAGCATATTTACGATGCCTGGGAACGTTCGCAGAATGCCATTGGTGTTTTCTGTGATCTGTCCAAAGCATTCGATTGCGTTGAACACAAAACGTTGTTATTAAAACTAAGCCACTATGGCATCAAAAACGTTGCACTCAATTTAATTGCCTCTTATCTAAGTGATAGAGTTCAAAGGGTATGCGTAAAAGACATAAAGTCTAAGGGATCGTCTGCCTTAATGGGTGTCCCACAAGGCTCAATTTTGGGTCCCTTATTGTTTCTGGTGTATATAAATGATCTGCCACACCATGTCAGGGGCACTTGTGAGATTGTACTGTTTGCAGATGATACATCTCTCATTTTTAAGACTGATAGAAACAAAGATAATTTTGACGACGTAAACCGTGCTTTGTCACATGTGTCAGACTGGTTTACTGTTAATAACTTACTTTTAAATGCAAAAAAAACTAAGTGTTTGGAATTTGTTTTGCCTAACGTAAAAAAAATTGATAAAAACATCATAATAAATGGAGAAACACTTGAAATAGAAAACTCCACTGTTTTTCTAGGAGTGACCTTAGATTGTAAGCTACAGTGGGGTACCCATATAGAAAGCCTAGCGAGTAAACTCAGCTCGGCTGCATATGCAATCAGGAAAATTAGACAGCTTACCGATGTTGAAACAGCTAGGCTTGTTTATTTCGCATACTTTCACAGTATTATGTCCTATGGGATCTTGCTGTGGGGAAAAGCTGCAGATATTGAAAGTATATTTATACTACAGAAAAGAGCCGTACGATCAATATATAAACTTGGATCACGCGAATCGCTTCGTGAAAAATTTAAACAAATAGGTATTCTTACAGTAGCTTCGCAATACATTTATAGTAATATAGTCTTTGTGAGGCAAAATATTACTCTTTATAAATCAAAAGCTGAAATTAACAATCGACTTACCAGAAACGGTCATAAATTAGTGATATCTGCATATCGTCTGCGAAAGGTGCAGAACTCCTTTGTGGGGTTGAGTATACGCTTTTACAACATGATTCCTAAGGAAATTCTTGACCTACCAATGCATACATTTAAAAAATGTGTAAAAACGCATCTAGTACAGCGAGGTTACTATACATTTGATGAATTCCTCAATGACAAGGTAGAATGGAAGCAGCCAGCCTCGCTCTCATCTCCCGCAAGATAGCAAAATGATTGTAAATGTTGATGTTGGAAAAGAGCAACTACTGAGTTTCTTTTCTCGGTAGAATCTGCTTTCCGAACCGGTGGTAGAGTCACACAAACATGCATACTTGACGTTTCAAAAGTGCTTATAAAGTAGGCCTACTTGAAATAAATGAATTTGAATTTGAATTTATATAATGTATTTAAGTTAATTATGTATTTAACTACATAATGTACTTAAGTAAATAATGCCCTTAAGTAAATAAGTCAATAATGTACTTAAGTGTATAATGTACTTAAGTATATAATGTATGTCGGTATATAATGCACTTAAGTATATAATGTTTTTAAATAAATAATTTACTTAAGTATATAAAGTATTAAAGTATATAATATACTTAAGTATATAATATTTTTAAGTATATAATGTTAGTAAGTATATAATGTATTAAAGTATATAATGGACTTAAGTATATAATGTATTTAAGTTAATCTAACCTAAATCTAGTTTTGATTCCGTTACACTTTAGAGTCAAGATTTAATCTGAATATTTGCATTAATAAAAAATCATATATGAATTGTTATTATTGAATATCATCTAAACGTATGCGCCCTAAACATTATGTGACCAATAAAAACTTTTGAAACTAATCGCTTTTAATTAAATAATGTATTTAAGTATATAATGTACTTAAGTATATTATGTACTTAAGTATATAATGTACTTAATTATGTAATATTTATAAGTATATAATCTATTAAACTACATAATGTACTTAAGTAAAGAAAGCACATAAGTAATGAAGTCAATATTGTACTTAAGTGTATAATGTACTTAAGTATATAATGTAAGTAAGTATATAATGTTTTTAAATAAATAATGTACTGAAGAATATAATGGATTTAAGTAAATAATGCACTTAAGTAAATAAGTCAATAATGTACTTAAGTGTATAATGTACTTAAGTATATAATATTTTAAAGTATATAATCTATTATTTATATAATATTATCTATATTTAATATTTTTATATAATCTATTATTTAATATTTTTAAGTATATAATCTATTTAACTACATAATGTTCTTAAGTAAAGAATGCACATAAGTGTATAATCTATTTAAGTAAATAATGCACTTTAGTATATAATGTATTAAAGTATATAATATGCTTAAGTATATAATGTAAATAAGGAAATAATGTTCTTAAGTATATATTGTATTTAAGTATATAATGTATTGAAGTACATAATGTACTTAAGTTAATGATGCACTTAAGTATATAATGTATTTAAGTTAATTATGTATTTAACTACATAATGTACTTAAGTAAATAATGCCCTTAAGTAAATAAGTCAATAATGTACTTAAGTGTATAATGTACTTAAGTATATAATGTATGTCGGTATATAATGTCGGTAAAAAATGTTGTTAAATAAATAATTTACTTAAGTATATAAAGTATTAAAGTATATAATGTACTTAAGTATATAATATTTTTAAGTATATAATGTTGGTAATTAAGTAATATTGTATTTCGGTATATAATGTATTTAAGTTAATCTAACCTAAATCTAGTTTTGATTCCGTTACACTTTAGAGTCAAGATTTAATCTGAATATTTGCATTAATAAAAAATCATATATGAATTTTTATTATAGAATATCATCTTAACGTATGCGCCCTAAACATTATGTGACCAATGAAAACTTTTGAAACTAATCGCTTTTAATTATATAATGTATTTAAGTATATAATGTACTTAAGTATATTATGTACTTATGTATATAATGTACTTAAGTATATAATATTTATAAGTATATAATCTATTTAACTACATAATGTACTTAAGTAAAGAATGCACATAAGTAATTAAGTCAATATTGTACTTAAGTATATAATGTATTTCGGTTTATAATGCACTTAAGTATATAATGTTTTTAAATACATAATGTACTGAAGTATATAATGGATTTAAGTAAATAATGCACTTAAGTAAATAAGTCAATAATGTACTTAAGTGTATAATGTACTTAAGTATATAATATTTTTAAGTATATAATCTATTTAACTACATAATGTACTTTAGTAAATATCGCACTTAAGTAAATAAGTCAATAATGTACTTAAGTGTATAATGTACTTAAGTATATAATATTTTTAAGTATATAATCTATTTAACTACATAATGTACTTTAGTAAATATCGCACTTAAGTAAATAAGTCAATAATGTACTTAAGTATATAATGTACTTAAGTATATAATATTTTTAAGTATATAATCTATTTATCTACATAATGTACTTAAGTAAATAATTAACTTAAGTAAATAAGTCAATAATGTACTTAAGTGTATAATGTAAGTAAGTATATAATGTATGTCGGTATATAATGCACTTCAGTTTATTATGTTTTTAAATACATAATTTACTTAAGTATATAATGTACTAGCTGTTGCCCGCGACTTCGTCTGCGTTTGTTTTTTGATGTGGCATTAAATTGCTGCTGTTCGCTGAGGAGTTCTGTCGTCTATCTCCAACCACAGTTTGGGCACACAATTAAACACATATACCTGTATAGTACAAAAATAATTATTTAAATCGGTTCTAATTTGTCGCAGTTATGATGTTAAATCGTCAAACACTCATCCCCTCTCCCAAAGGAACCGAGCTTAATGACGGGATAAAAAGTATCCTATATTACTTCTAACACTTCCAAGAATCTATATATATCATATTTACATTCTCCGTGGAAAAATACATGGTCATACCAATTTTTATGACAATCGGTTGAACGGGGCGGAAGTCGATACTTGACAGCGCCGCCTGGTGGGGAGTTACATCAATGGACATAGCATGTTCGTTTTCTCCGAGGAAAAATACATGGTCATACCAATTTTTATGACAATCGGTTGAACGGGGCGGAAGTCGATACTTGACAGCGCCGCCTGGTGGGGAGTTACATCAATGGACATAGCATGTTCGTTTTCTCCGTGGAAAAATACATGGTCATACCAATTTTTATGACAATCGGTTGAACGGGGCGGAAGTCGATACTTGACAGCGCCGCCTGGTGGGGAGTTACATCAATGGGCATAGCATATAAACCTTCTCCGTGAAAAAATACATAAGCATACCAATTTTCATAATGATCGGTCAAATAGTTTCTGAGTTTATCGATGACATATATACAAACATCCTCTTTTATATATATAGATTAAAGTATATAATGTACTTAAGTATATAATATTTATATAATGTAAATATCGCACTTAAGTAAATAAGTCAATAATGTACTTAAGTGTATAATGTACTTAAGTATATAATATTTTTAAGTATATAATCTATTTAACTACATAATGTACTTTAGTAAATATCGCACTTAAGTAAATAAGTCAATAATGTACTTAAGTATATAATGTACTTAAGTATATAATATTTTTAAGTATATAATCTATTTATCTACATAATGTACTTAAGTAAATAATGAACTTAAGTAAATAAGTCAATAATGTACTTCAGTGTATAATGTAAGTAAGTATATAATGTATGTCGGTATATAATGCACTTCAGTATATTATGTTTTTAAATACATAATTTACTTAAGTATATAATGTATTAAAGTATATAATGTACTTAAGTATATAATATTTATATAATGTAAGTAAGTATATAATGTATTTCAGTATATAATGTACTTAAGTATATATTGTATTTAAGTATATAATGTATTGAAGTACATAATGTACTTAAGTAAATAATGCACTTAAGTATATAATGTATTAAAGTATATAATGTACTTAAGTATATAATATTTTAAAGTATATAATCTATTTAACTACATAATGCACGAAAGTAAAGAATGCACATAATTTTATAATCTACTTAAGTTAATAATGCACTTTAGTATATAATGTATTGAAGTATATAATATACTTAAGTATATAATGTTTTTAAGTATATAATGTACTTAACTATATATTGTATTTAAGTATATCATGTATTGAAGTACATAATGTACTTAAGTAAATGATGCACTTAAGTCAATAATGTACTTAAGTGTATAATGTACTTAAGTTTATAATGTAAGCAAGTATATTATGTATTTCGGTATATAATGCACTTAAGTATGTAATGTTTTAAATAAATAATTAACTACATAATATACTTAAGTAAATAAGTCAATAATGTACTTAAGTGTATCATGTATTGAAGTACATAATGTACTTAATTAAATGATGCACTTAAGTAAATAATGCACTTAAGTAAATAAGTCAATAATGTACTTAAGTGTATAATGTACTTAAGTATATAATGTAAGCAAGTATATAATGTATTTCGGTATATAATGCAATTAAGAATGTAATTTTTTTGAAATAAATAATGTACTTAAGTATATAATGTATTAAAGTATATAATGTACTTAAGTGTGTTGTGTATTTTAAAGTATATACTCTATTTAACTACATAATGTACGAAAGTAAAGAATGCACATAAGTTTATAATCTACTTAAGTAAATAATGCACTTTAGTATATAATGTATTGAAGTATATAATATACTTAAGTATATAATGTTTTTAAGTATATTATGTATTTTAGTATATAACGTACTTAAGTTTATAATGTAAATAAGTAAATAATGCACTTAAGTAAATAAGTCAATAATGTACTTATGTGTATAATGTACTTAAGTATATAATATTTTTAAGTATATAATGTTAGTAAGTATATAATGTATTTCAGTATATAATGTACTTAAGTATATATTGTATTTAAGTATATAATGTATTTAAGTTAATTTTGTACTTAAGTGTATTATGTACTAAAGTATATAATGTATTTCGGTATATAATGTACTTAAGTATATATTGTATTTAAGTATATAGAGTATTGAAGTACATAATGTACTAAAGTAAATAATGCGCTTAAGAATATAAGGAATTTAAGTTAATTATGTTCTTAATTTATTAAATCAATAATTTACTTAAGTGTATAATGTACTTAAGTATATAATGTGTTGAAGTACATAATGTACTTAAGTTAATAATGCACTTACGTATATAATGTATTAAAGTATATAATGGACTTAAGTATATAATGTATTTAAGTATATGATGTAATTACGTACATGAATGAATGAATACACTTTTATTGTACACCAAAGAAACAAAAAGTAGTTACAAAGATATAAATACAATCAAGAGAGTACAATTTGGTGGCCTTATCGCTACATAGCGATTTCTTCCAGGCAACCAATGGCGTAAAAGGAAAAAAACGTAGAAAAGAGGTAGGTGGTGCAATAAATAAGATTTAAAAATTATACAAATATATAAATATAAATAAAATATATATATATAAATATAACTATAATATATATATATAAATCTATTATATATAAATACAAATAAAATATATAACATAAATATCTATATAAATATATTACATATAACATCCCCAATTAGTATGAAATACATAAATAATTCAAATTACACACTTAAAATGATTCGCTTCAGCGTTGTTCGGCTGAAAGAGACAACATGATGTATTTCGGTATATAATGTAAATAAGTATATGTTGTATTTAAGTTAATTATGTACTTAAGTATATCATTTAATACTTAAGTACATAATTGACTCAATTACTTAAGTAAATAATGCACTTAAGTAATTAAGTCAATATTGTACTTAAGTGTATAATGTACTTCAGTATATAATGTAAGTAAGTATATAATGTATTTCGGTATATAATGCACTTAAGTATATACTTAAGTACATTATACACTTAAGTACAATATTGACTCAATTACTTAAGTAAATAATGCACTTAAGTAATTAAGTCAATATTGTACTTAAGTGTATAATGTACTTAAGTATATAATGTAAGTAAGTATATAATGTATTTCGGTATATAATGCACTTAAGTATATAATGTTTTTAAAAAAATAATGTACTGAAGTATATAATGTATTTCGGTAATACATAATATACTTAAGCACATTATATACTTAAGTACATTATATACTGAAGTACATTATATACTTAAGTACATTATATACTTAAATACATTATATAATTAAAAGCGATTAGTTTCAAAAGTTTTCATTGGTCACATAATGTTTAGGGCGCATAGGTTTAGATGAAATTCAATAATAACAATTCATATATGATTTTTTATTAATGCAAATATTCAGATTAAATCTTGACTCTAAAGTGTAACGGAATCAAAACTAGATTTAGGTTAGGTTAGGTTAGAACATGAATACGAGGGGTGCCCGGCCACAGGCCGGGTTCTTGGGTTGGGTCTTGGGTTCTTGGGTTCAGTTCAGTCAAAAATTATATATTACTAGCTGTTGCCCGCGACTTCGTCTGCGTTTGATTTTGTTTTTAAATTATTCAGTATCGCTTAGCCTTAAGTGAGTATTGTAGTATATATATACATATATATATAACATGTGACCAATAATTTGCAATAAAATAAAATTGCGACTATAATTAAAGATCTAAGATATCCTATCTCTTAAGTTGGACCAGACTGCTCACGGTGAGCCAATTTTATTTAAAATCGGTTAAGTAGTTTAGGAGTCCATCGCGGACAAACATCGTGACAGGAGATTTATATATATTAAGATTTACTATTATTTATATTTGAATGAGAATGAAAAATAGCAATTATTTTGAATAGTTTTCAGAATGAGACAGACGGGTGTGGTAGGGTAAAATCTCCAATTTAAAGTTCCCTTATTGCGTATATGTTATGTGTGTTTGCATAGTAGTTTACTATAATGGTAAGCGGTTCGTGTAACGATCTTGCGCGTCTATATTTACAAGTGTGTGGGCAGTTCGTGTATTGATTATTCGATGACGAGACCTCGTAAGAGTCCCGTATCGTCATTTTTCGTCACTACCTACCCGTACCTCCCCCCCCGTGCAGGGAGTGGGTAATTTGCGCGCCTGCTGCCTTCCTTGGATGTGGTAGCAGTTTCTCAGGCTCCCTCACCGGAATCGAACCCTGATTCCCCGTTACCCGCGACAAACAATGGTAGTCGCAGAAACTCATTCCGATTACGAGACCTCGTAAGAGTCCCGTATCGTTATTTTTCGTCACTACCTACCCCCCTACCTCCCCCCGTGCGGGGTACAATATTGATATGATATTAAAAAAATACCATTAATAAATAACATAATAAAAGACCACCACTTTTATAGAGACATAACGCCACATAATTATAAAAAGTATAGTGTGTGGATCTAATCAACCACCAATGGCACCAGACCCTCAATGCCCTTAAATTTTACCTCGTTAAAATATTTAAAGTGTACTCATTCCGATTGCGAGACCTCGTAAGAGTCCCGTATCGTTATTTTTCGTCACTACCTACCCGTACCTCCCTGTGCGGGGTACAATATTGATATGATATTAAAATAATACCATTAATAAATAACATAATAAAAGACCACCACTTTTATAGAGACATAACGCCACTGTGTGGCGCCGCCATCAGTCTCCTTAGACTCGGTACTTTGTCGTCACCGTCGACTTCGCACCTTCGCCCCATATAGTAGTGGCGCGGCGCGACGGGCCTAATGTGTCTAAAAAAAAAAAAAAAAAAATTAAATTAATTGTTATTTTACAATATCTTCTAATATGAATAAGAGTACTTTGTATTGGTACGTTTTGTTTTTTTTTTTTTTTTTTTTTTAAACGGAACTGAACCTAAGTGACCGGCCTGCGGCCGGGCACCCGTCTTATTCATGTTCTAACCTAACCTAACCTATCCAAACCTTTTAAAACTAGTTTGGATAACTTTAGACCTAAGCCCACCGGCAACTACGACTAACTAATCACTGATCTAGCTATCTGGCTTTCATCAGTGCATCAACAGCAGCATAACTAGTATTAAAATAGTAATGAGTTTTTATTAATGCATATATTCACATTAAATCTTGAATCTAAAGTCTAAAGGAATCAAAACTAGATTTAGGTTAGGTTAGGTTAGAACATGAATACGAGGGGTGCCCGGCCGCAGGCCGGGCACTTGGGTTCAGTTCAGTCAAAAATTATATATTATTTACTATTATTTATATTTGAATGAGAATGAAAAATAGCAATTATTTTGAATAGTTTCCAGAATGAGACAGACGGGTGTGGTAGGGTAAAATCTCCAATTTAAAGTTCCCTTATTGCGTATATGTTATGTGTGTTTGCATAGTAGTTTACTATAATGGTAAGCGGTTCGTGTAACGATCTTGCGCGTCTATATTTACAAGTGTGTGGGCAGTTCGTGTATTGATTATTCGATGACGAGACCTCGTAAGAGTCCCGTATCGTCATTTTTCGTCACTACCTACCCGTACCTCCCCCCCGTGCAGGGAGTGGGTAATTTGCGCGCCTGCTGCCTTCCTTGGATGTGGTAGCAGTTTCTCAGGCTCCCTCACCGGAATCGAACCCTGATTCCCCGTTACCCGCGACAAACAATGGTAGTCGCAGAAACTCATTCCGATTACGAGACCTCGTAAGAGTCCCGTATCGTTATTTTTCGTCACTACCTTCCCCCCTACCTCCCCCCGTGCGGGGTACAATATTGATATGATATTAAAAAAATACCATTAATAAATAACATAATAAAAGACCACCACTTTTATAGAGACATAACGCCACATAATTATAAAAAGTATAGTGTGTGGATCTAATCAACCACCAATGGCACCAGACCCTCAATGCCCTTAAATTTTACCTCGTTAAAATATTTAAAGTGTACTCATTCCGATTGCGAGACCTCGTAAGAGTCCCGTATCGTTATTTTTCGTCACTACCTACCCGTACCTCCCTGTGCGGGGTACAATATTGATATGATATTAAAATAATACCATTAATAAATAACATAATAAAAGACCACCACTTTTATAGAGACATAACGCCACTGTGTGGCGCCGCCATCAGTCTCCTTAGACTCGGTACTTTGTCGTCACCGTCGACTTCGCACCTTCGCCCCATATAGTAGTGGCGCGGCGCGACGGGCCTAATGTGTCTAAAAAAAAAAAAAAAAAATTAAATTAATTGTTATTTTACAATATCTTCTAATATGAATAAGAGTACTTTGTATTGGTACGTTTTGTTTTTTGTTTTTTTTTTTTTTTAAACGGAACTGAACCTAAGTGACCGGCCTGCGGCCGGGCACCCGTCTTATTCATGTTCTAACCTAACCTAACCTATCCAAACCTTTTAAAACTAGTTTGGATAACTTTAGACCTAAGCCCACCGGCAACTACGACTAACTAATCACTGATCTAGCTATCTGGCTTTCATCAGTGCATCAACAGCAGCATAACTAGTATTAAAATAGTAATGAGTTTTTATTAATGCATATATTCACATTAAATCTTGAATCTAAAGTCTAAAGGAATCAAAACTAGATTTAGGTTAGGTTAGGTTAGAACATGAATACGAGGGGTGCCCGGCCGCAGGCCGGGCACTTGGGTTCAGTTCAGTCAAAAATTATATATTATTTACTATTATTTATATTTGAATGAGAATGAAAAATAGCAATTATTTTGAATAGTTTCCAGAATGAGACAGACGGGTGTGGTAGGGTAAAATCTCCAATTTAAAGTTCCCTTATTGCGTATATGTTATGTGTGTTTGCATAGTAGTTTACTATAATGGTAAGCGGTTCGTGTAACGATCTTGCGCGTCTATATTTACAAGTGTGTGGGCAGTTCGTGTATTGATTATTCGATGACGAGACCTCGTAAGAGTCCCGTATCGTCATTTTTCGTCACTACCTACCCGTACCTCCCCCCCGTGCAGGGAGTGGGTAATTTGCGCGCCTGCTGCCTTCCTTGGATGTGGTAGCAGTTTCTCAGGCTCCCTCACCGGAATCGAACCCTGATTCCCCGTTACCCGCGACAAACAATGGTAGTCGCAGAAACTCATTCCGATTACGAGACCTCGTAAGAGTCCCGTATCGTTATTTTTCGTCACTACCTTCCCCCCTACCTCCCCCCGTGCGGGGTACAATATTGATATGATATTAAAAAAATACCATTAATAAATAACATAATAAAAGACCACCACTTTTATAGAGACATAACGCCACATAATTATAAAAAGTATAGTGTGTGGATCTAATCAACCACCAATGGCACCAGACCCTCAATGCCCTTAAATTTTACCTCGTTAAAATATTTAAAGTGTACTCATTCCGATTGCGAGACCTCGAAAGAGTCCCGTATCGTTATTTTTCGTCACTACCTACCCGTACCTCCCTGTGCGGGGTACAATATTGATATGATATTAAAATAATACCATTAATAAATAACATAATAAAAGACCACCACTTTTATAGAGACATAACGCCACTGTGTGGCGCCGCCATCAGTCTCCTTAGACTCGGTACTTTGTCGTCACCGTCGACTTCGCACCTTCGCCCCATATAGTAGTGGCGCGGCGCGACGGGCCTAATGTGTCTAAAAAAAAAAAAAAAAAATTAAATTAATTGTTATTTTACAATATCTTCTAATATGAATAAGAGTACTTTGTATTGGTACGTTTTGTTTTTTGTTTTTTTTTTTTTTTAAACGGAACTGAACCTAAGTGACCGGCCTGCGGCCGGGCACCCGTCTTATTCATGTTCTAACCTAACCTAACCTATCCAAACCTTTTAAAACTAGTTTGGATAACTTTAGACCTAAGCCCACCGGCAACTACGACTAACTAATCACTGATCTAGCTATCTGGCTTTCATCAGTGCATCAACAGCAGCATAACTAGTATTAAAATAGTAATGAGTTTTTATTAATGCATATATTCACATTAAATCTTGAATCTAAAGTCTAAAGGAATCAAAACTAGATTTAGGTTAGGTTAGGTTAGAACATGAATACGAGGGGTGCCCGGCCGCAGGCCGGGCACTTGGGTTCAGTTCAGTCAAAAATTATATATTATTTACTATTATTTATATTTGAATGAGAATGAAAAATAGCAATTATTTTGAATAGTTTCCAGAATGAGACAGACGGGTGTGGTAGGGTAAAATCTCCAATTTAAAGTTCCCTTATTGCGTATATGTTATGTGTGTTTGCATAGTAGTTTACTATAATGGTAAGCGGTTCGTGTAACGATCTTGCGCGTCTATATTTACAAGTGTGTGGGCAGTTCGTGTATTGATTATTCGATGACGAGACCTCGTAAGAGTCCCGTATCGTCATTTTTCGTCACTACCTACCCGTACCTCCCCCCCGTGCAGGGAGTGGGTAATTTGCGCGCCTGCTGCCTTCCTTGGATGTGGTAGCAGTTTCTCAGGCTCCCTCACCGGAATCGAACCCTGATTCCCCGTTACCCGCGACAAACAATGGTAGTCGCAGAAACTCATTCCGATTACGAGACCTCGTAAGAGTCCCGTATCGTTATTTTTCGTCACTACCTTCCCCCCTACCTCCCCCCGTGCGGGGTACAATATTGATATGATATTAAAAAAATACCATTAATAAATAACATAATAAAAGACCACCACTTTTATAGAGACATAACGCCACATAATTATAAAAAGTATAGTGTGTGGATCTAATCAACCACCAATGGCACCAGACCCTCAATGCCCTTAAATTTTACCTCGTTAAAATATTTAAAGTGTACTCATTCCGATTGCGAGACCTCGTAAGAGTCCCGTATCGTTATTTTTCGTCACTACCTACCCGTACCTCCCTGTGCGGGGTACAATATTGATATGATATTAAAATAATACCATTAATAAATAACATAATAAAAGACCACCACTTTTATAGAGACATAACGCCACTGTGTGGCGCCGCCATCAGTCTCCTTAGACTCGGTACTTTGTCGTCACCGTCGACTTCGCACCTTCGCCCCATATAGTAGTGGCGCGGCGCGACGGGCCTAATGTGTCTAAAAAAAAAAAAAAAAAATTAAATTAATTGTTATTTTACAATATCTTCTAATATGAATAAGAGTACTTTGTATTGGTACGTTTTGTTTTTTGTTTTTTTTTTTTTTTAAACGGAACTGAACCTAAGTGACCGGCCTGCGGCCGGGCACCCGTCTTATTCGTGTTCTAACCTAACCTAACCTATCCAAACCTTTTAAAACTAGTTTGGATAACTTTAGACCTAAGCCCACCGGCAACTACGACTAACTAATCACTGATCTAGCTATCTGGCTTTCATCAGTGCATCAACAGCAGCATAACTAGTATTAAAATAGTAATGAGTTTTTATTAATGCATATATTCACATTAAATCTTGAATCTAAAGTCTAAAGGAATCAAAACTAGATTTAGGTTAGGTTAGGTTAGAACATGAATACGAGGGGTGCCCGGCCGCAGGCCGGGCACTTGGGTTCAGTTCAGTCAAAAATTATATATTATTTACTATTATTTATATTTGAATGAGAATGAAAAATAGCAATTATTTTGAATAGTTTTCAGAATGAGACAGACGGGTGTGGTAGGGTAAAATCTCCAATTTAAAGTTCCCTTATTGCGTATATGTTATGTGTGTTTGCATAGTAGTTTACTATAATGGTAAGCGGTTCGTGTAACGATCTTGCGCGTCTATATTTACAAGTGTGTGGGCAGTTCGTGTATTGATTATTCGATGACGAGACCTCGTAAGAGCCCCGAATCGTTATTTTTCGTCACTACCTACCCGTACCTCCCCCCCCGTGCAGGGAGTGGGTAATTTGCGCGCCTGCTGCCTTCCTTGGATGTGGTAGCAGTTTCTCAGGCTCCCTCACCGGAATCGAACCCTGATTCCCCGTTACCCGCGACAAACAATGGTAGTCGCAGAAACTCATTCCGATTACGAGACCTCGTAAGAGTCCCGTATCGTTATTTTTCGTCACTACCTACCCCCCTACCTCCCCCCGTGCGGGGTACAATATTGATATGATATTAAAAAAATACCATTAATAAATAACATAATAAAAGACCACCACTTTTATAGAGACATAACGCCACATAATTATAAAAAGTATAGTGTGTGGATCTAATCAACCACCACTGGCACCAGACCCTCAATGCCCTTAAATTTTACCTCGTTAAAATATTTAAAGTGTACTCATTCCGATTGCGAGACCTCGTAAGAGTCCCGTATCGTTATTTTTCGTCACTGCCTACCCGTACCTCCCCCCTGTGCGGGGTACAATATTGATATGATATTAAAATAATACCATTAATAAATAACATAATAAAAGACCACCACTTTTATAGAGACATAACGCCACTGTGTGGCGCCGCCATCAGTCTCCTTAGACTCGGTACTTTGTCGTCACCGTCGACTTCGCACCTTCGCCCCATATAGTAGTGGCGCGGCGCGACGGGCCTAATGTGTCTAAAAAAAAAAAAAAAAAATTAAATTAATTGTTATTTTACAATATCTTCTAATATGAATAAGAGTACTTTGTATTGGTACGTTTTGTTTTTTGTTTTTTTTTTTTTTTAAACGGAACTGAACCTAAGTGACCGGCCTGCGGCCGGGCACCCGTCTTATTCATGTTCTAACCTAACCTAACCTATCCAAACCTTTTAAAACTAGTTTGGATAACTTTAGACCTAAGCCCACCGGCAACTACGACTAACTAATCACTGATCTAGCTATCTGGCTTTCATCAGTGCATCAACAGCAGCATAACTAGTATTAAAATAGTAATGAGTTTTTATTAATGCATATATTCACATTAAATCTTGAATCTAAAGTCTAAAGGAATCAAAACTAGATTTAGGTTAGGTTAGGTTAGAACATGAATACGAGGGGTGCCCGGCCCCAGGCCGGGCACTTGGGTTCAGTTCAGTCAAAAATTATATATTATTTACTATTATTTATATTTGAATGAGAATGAAAAATAGCAATTATTTTGAATAGTTTCCAGAATGAGACAGACGGGTGTGGTAGGGTAAAATCTCCAATTTAAAGTTCCCTTATTGCGTATATGTTATGTGTGTTTGCATAGTAGTTTACTATAATGGTAAGCGGTTCGTGTAACGATCTTGCGCGTCTATATTTACAAGTGTGTGGGCAGTTCGTGTATTGATTATTCGATGACGAGACCTCGTAAGAGTCCCGTATCGTCATTTTTCGTCACTACCTACCCGTACCTCCCCCCCGTGCAGGGAGTGGGTAATTTGCGCGCCTGCTGCCTTCCTTGGATGTGGTAGCAGTTTCTCAGGCTCCCTCACCGGAATCGAACCCTGATTCCCCGTTACCCGCGACAAACAATGGTAGTCGCAGAAACTCATTCCGATTACGAGACCTCGTAAGAGTCCCGTATCGTTATTTTTCGTCACTACCTTCCCCCCTACCTCCCCCCGTGCGGGGTACAATATTGATATGATATTAAAAAAATACCATTAATAAATAACATAATAAAAGACCACCACTTTTATAGAGACATAACGCCACATAATTATAAAAAGTATAGTATGTGGATCTAATCAACCACCAATGGCACCAGACCCTCAATGCCCTTAAATTTTACCTCGTTAAAATATTTAAAGTGTACTCATTCCGATTGCGAGACCTCGTAAGAGTCCCGTATCGTTATTTTTCGTCACTACCTACCCGTACCTCCCTGTGCGGGGTACAATATTGATATGATATTAAAATAATACCATTAATAAATAACATAATAAAAGACCACCACTTTTATAGAGACATAACGCCACTGTGTGGCGCCGCCATCAGTCTCCTTAGACTCGGTACTTTGTCGTCACCGTCGACTTCGCACCTTCGCCCCATATAGTAGTGGCGCGGCGCGACGGGCCTAATGTGTCTAAAAAAAAAAAAAAAAAATTAAATTAATTGTTATTTTACAATATCTTCTAATATGAATAAGAGTACTTTGTATTGGTACGTTTTGTTTTTTGTTTTTTTTTTTTTTTAAACGGAACTGAACCTAAGTGACCGGCCTGCGGCCGGGCACCCGTCTTATTCGTGTTCTAACCTAACCTAACCTATCCAAACCTTTTAAAACTAGTTTGGATAACTTTAGACCTAAGCCCACCGGCAACTACGACTAACTAATCACTGATCTAGCTATCTGGCTTTCATCAGTGCATCAACAGCAGCATAACTAGTATTAAAATAGTAATGAGTTTTTATTAATGCATATATTCACATTAAATCTTGAATCTAAAGTCTAAAGGAATCAAAACTAGATTTAGGTTAGGTTAGGTTAGAACATGAATACGAGGGGTGCCCGGCCGCAGGCCGGGCACTTGGGTTCAGTTCAGTCAAAAATTATATATTATTTACTATTATTTATATTTGAATGAGAATGAAAAATAGCAATTATTTTGAATAGTTTTCAGAATGAGACAGACGGGTGTGGTAGGGTAAAATCTCCAATTTAAAGTTCCCTTATTGCGTATATGTTATGTGTGTTTGCATAGTAGTTTACTATAATGGTAAGCGGTTCGTGTAACGATCTTGCGCGTCTATATTTACAAGTGTGTGGGCAGTTCGTGTATTGATTATTCGATGACGAGACCTCGTAAGAGCCCCGAATCGTTATTTTTCGTCACTACCTACCCGTACCTCCCCCCCCGTGCAGGGAGTGGGTAATTTGCGCGCCTGCTGCCTTCCTTGGATGTGGTAGCAGTTTCTCAGGCTCCCTCACCGGAATCGAACCCTGATTCCCCGTTACCCGCGACAAACAATGGTAGTCGCAGAAACTCATTCCGATTACGAGACCTCGTAAGAGTCCCGTATCGTTATTTTTCGTCACTACCTACCCCCCTACCTCCCCCCGTGCGGGGTACAATATTGATATGATATTAAAAAAATACCATTAATAAATAACATAATAAAAGACCACCACTTTTATAGAGACATAACGCCACATAATTATAAAAAGTATAGTGTGTGGATCTAATCAACCACCACTGGCACCAGACCCTCAATGCCCTTAAATTTTACCTCGTTAAAATATTTAAAGTGTACTCATTCCGATTGCGAGACCTCGTAAGAGTCCCGTATCGTTATTTTTCGTCACTGCCTACCCGTACCTCCCCCCTGTGCGGGGTACAATATTGATATGATATTAAAATAATACCATTAATAAATAACATAATAAAAGACCACCACTTTTATAGAGACATAACGCCACTGTGTGGCGCCGCCATCAGTCTCCTTAGACTCGGTACTTTGTCGTCACCGTCGACTTCGCACCTTCGCCCCATATAGTAGTGGCGCGGCGCGACGGGCCTAATGTGTCTAAAAAAAAAAAAAAAAAAATTAAATTAATTGTTATTTTACAATATCTTCTAATATGAATAAGAGTACTTTGTATTGGTACGTTTTGTTTTTTGTTTTTTTTTTTTTTTAAACGGAACTGAACCTAAGTGACCGGCCTGCGGCCGGGCACCCGTCTTATTCATGTTCTAACCTAACCTAACCTATCCAAACCTTTTAAAACTAGTTTGGATAACTTTAGACCTAAGCCCACCGGCAACTACGACTAACTAATCACTGATCTAGCTATCTGGCTTTCATCAGTGCATCAACAGCAGCATAACTAGTATTAAAATAGTAATGAGTTTTTATTAATGCATATATTCACATTAAATCTTGAATCTAAAGTCTAAAGGAATCAAAACTAGATTTAGGTTAGGTTAGGTTAGAACATGAATACGAGGGGTGCCCGGCCGCAGGCCGGGCACTTGGGTTCAGTTCAGTCAAAAATTATATATTATTTACTATTATTTATATTTGAATGAGAATGAAAAATAGCAATTATTTTGAATAGTTTCCAGAATGAGACAGACGGGTGTGGTAGGGTAAAATCTCCAATTTAAAGTTCCCTTATTGCGTATATGTTATGTGTGTTTGCATAGTAGTTTACTATAATGGTAAGCGGTTCGTGTAACGATCTTGCGCGTCTATATTTACAAGTGTGTGGGCAGTTCGTGTATTGATTATTCGATGACGAGACCTCGTAAGAGTCCCGTATCGTCATTTTTCGTCACTACCTACCCGTACCTCCCCCCCGTGCAGGGAGTGGGTAATTTGCGCGCCTGCTGCCTTCCTTGGATGTGGTAGCAGTTTCTCAGGCTCCCTCACCGGAATCGAACCCTGATTCCCCGTTACCCGCGACAAACAATGGTAGTCGCAGAAACTCATTCCGATTACGAGACCTCGTAAGAGTCCCGTATCGTTATTTTTCGTCACTACCTTCCCCCCTACCTCCCCCCGTGCGGGGTACAATATTGATATGATATTAAAAAAATACCATTAATAAATAACATAATAAAAGACCACCACTTTTATAGAGACATAACGCCACATAATTATAAAAAGTATAGTGTGTGGATCTAATCAACCACCACTGGCACCAGACCCTCAATGCCCTTAAATTTTACCTCGTTAAAATATTTAAAGTGTACTCATTCCGATTGCGAGACCTCGTAAGAGTCCCGTATCGTTATTTTTCGTCACTACCTACCCGTACCTCCCTGTGCGGGGTACAATATTGATATGATATTAAAATAATACCATTAATAAATAACATAATAAAAGACCACCACTTTTATAGAGACATAACGCCACAGTGTGGCGCCGCCATCAGTCTCCTTAGACTCGGTACTTTGTCGTCGCCGTCGACTTCGCACCTTCGCCCCATATAGTAGTGGCGCGGCGCGACGGGCCTAATGTGTAAGTGAAAAAAAAAAAAAAATAAATTAAATTAATTGTTATTTTACAATATCTTCTAATATGAATAAGAGTACTTTGTATTGGTACGTTTTGTTTTTTGTTTTTTTTTTTTTTAAACGGAACTGAACCTAAGTGACCGGCCTGCGACCGGGCACCCGTCTTATTCATGTTCTTACCTAACCTCACCTATCCAAACCTTTTAAAACTAGTTTAGATTCCTTTAGACCTCAGCCCACCGGCAACTACGACTAACTAAACACTGATCTAGCTATCTGGCTTTCATCAGTGCATCAACAGCAGCATAACTAGTATTAAAATAGTAATGAGTTTTTATTAATGCATATATTCACATTAAATCTTGAATCTAAAGTCACTTGGGTTCAGTTCAGTCAAAAATTATATATTATTTACTATTATTTATATTTGAATGAGAATGAAAAATAGCAATTATTTTGAATAGTTTTCAGAATGAGACAGACGGGTGTGGTAGGGTAAAATCTCCAATTTAAAGTTCCCTTATTGCGTATATGTAATATGTGTTTGCATAGTACTTTACTATAATGGTAAGCGGTTCGTGTAACGACCTTGCGCGTCTATATTTACAAGTGTGGGCAGTTCGTGTATTGATTATTCGATACTTTTGAAATATAATTATAAAAAGTATAGTCATTCCGATTACGAGACCTCGTAAGAGTCCCGTATCGTTATTTTTCGTCACTACCTACCCGTACCTCCCCCCCCGTGCAGGGAGTGGGTAATTTGCGCGCCTGCTGCCTTCCTTGGAAGTGGTAGCAGTTTCTCAGGCTCCCTCACCGGAATCGAACCCTGATTCCCCGTTATCCGTGACAAACAATGGTAGTCGCAGAAACTACCATCGAAAGTTGATAAAGGCAGACGACCAAACGACCAACCTCGCCTGCAACTACTGCTAAGCTAACATTGATCTAGCTATATACTTTACTTTTACTAGTTAGACGAGGTTGATTTAAGCTCATTACCGTAAAATCCACTTTCAGGGGCATCCAGTCAATGACCGAAAAGAATCATAAATTCTATTTATATGCGCCGCCACTCCGTTCAACGAAACGAAAACTAATGCTATCCGCTCTAAAATATGCACCATTTTAAAGCTGTGGCAATTTCACGCAATTTGCGATTTATATCAATAAATACTCAATAAAAAGGTTTCTTTACCTGTTTATTTTCATTATTTTCAAATATAATAAAAAAATCACGATAGAATTCAGATTTGCCGAGGGCTCCTAAATCAGTTCTGCTTTAGTCTGCCAAACCCAATTTCCTTGCAACCGTGCGGCGGCTCCAGGAATAGCGGCGGGGGTGGGGGGAGCGACACCGATGACCGGCCGGCTCGCGCGACTCACGCCAGTACCCGCCACGCTGCGTCGTCACGAGCGGACGCGCAGTGCACGGGCGATGAAGATCGAACAGATGCGCGCGCGGGCGTTGCTGCTGCTGGCGCCGCTGCTGCTGGCGGGCGCGGCGGCGGCGGGGGCGGCGCCGCTGCGCGTGGGCGTGGTGGGCGCGGCGCCCGAGAACGAGCTGCTGCTGGCGGCGGCCGTGCGCGCGGCGTTGGGCGGGCGCGCGGGCGGCGCGGGCGCGCACGCCGAGCCGGGCGAGCCGCTGGCGGCGCCGGGCCGCGTGTGCGCGCAGGCGGCGGCGGGCGCGGCGGCCAGCGTGGGCGGCGCGCGCGGCGCGGCGGCGGCGGCGCGCGCGGGCCTGGCGCTGCTGCTGGCGGAGCGGGCGGCGCGCGATGCGGGCGCGCTGCAGCTGTGGCCGGCGCCTGGCGCGGCGGCCGAGGCGCTGGGCGCGCTGCTGGCCGCCAAGGGCTGGCGCGGCGCCGTGCTGCTGCACGCGGGCAGCGCGGCCGCGGCGCCGCGCCTGGCGCCCCAGCTGGAGCGAATGGCGCTGCGCGCGCGCCGCCTGCCGCCGCCGCACGACGACGACGCGCTCAGGTGAGGCGCGCGACTGTCGTACGACGCTCGTACGGCAGGTATCGTTACCAAAGTAGAGTCACTACAAACAGACTGAAATTTCAAAGGGCCATTTGGCCAATAGGCCAGCACTTCGGGATAACTGTAGAAGCAAACATTTATTTGAAATAATAATAATAAATAAATAAATATACTACGACAATACACACATCGCCATCTAGCCCCAAAGTGAGCGTAGCTTGTGTTATGGGTACTGAGATGCCTGATGAATAATTATAATATGAATAATATACTTATTATACTTATTTATATAAGTAAACACCCAGACACTGAAAAACATTCATGTTCATCACACAAACTTTGTCAAGTGGTGGGAATTCAGGGTAAAAAGGAATTTTCAATTTTTTGCAATACGCAGCAAGATGTGTCTTCCGAAAAAATCTGGCTCGACTGTCAATCTATAGCCTCGTACACCAACACTGATGACTATGTTATTTTAATGATTGGACATAATGATAGTAACCGTAATAGACTATGTAACCATTTATACTCAGCTTTGCGAACCCTTAGTAATACTAATAGGATACCATGCACAATTTTATTGAAAAAGTGTGTTAACTTTATTTCAGTACCTTTAGTTCATATCATTAATCTTTCAATAGAACAAGGTATATTTCCTGAAAGACTTAAGATGTCCGTTATAAAGCTACTTTTTAAAAAGGGTAATAAGGATGAAATTGGAAATTATAGACCAATAGCTCTAAACCCAGTATTATCAAAGATTTTTCAAAAGAATGTATAATTATGCTGAGTGTTTTAATATTTTAACTGATACACAACATGGATTTAGAAAGAATAGGTCTACTACAACTGCAATTTTTAAACTAATAAAGGTAGGTACAGAAGCAATTGATAAAGGGCAAGGCATAATAAGTGTATTATTCCTGGACATGTCAAAAGCCTTTGATCTTGTGAACCACCTTAAACTCCTAGACAAACTAGAGAGTTATGGATTTCTGAAATGTTTACAATTTAAACCCAAACGACGCCACAAAAATGTGATAAAAATAATATATAAAAATGAATCGATTGACATAGAGAATAATGTAAAATTTTTAGGTATTAAATTAGATGAACACTGTGACTGAACATATCATATTAACGACATTTGTAATAAAATTAACAAATTTGTATACCCACTTCGACTATTAAGACAGATCGTCTCTGTAGAAGCGGCGTTTGCTGCATACCATGGTTATGTTATGTCAAACTTACGCTACGGTAATGTTATATGGGGCTCATCCATTCATTTAAATAAACTTTTTATAGTGCATCTGTATATAAAAAATATTTTGTAAAAGGTTTTGAGCGCATGATATTTGGATACTAAAACACAGATAATTGCAAATCTAGCAACTTAAAAGCAAAAATTGGTTGCCTGTAAAGTCGGTATACGGGCGAAAGTTTTACGTGACAACGACTTTGAGTGGTAAAATAATTTTAATGTGAATATTCATTCGTATAGTAGGATGAAATAATAGTAACAATTTAAAACATTTATTTATACAAAGAATTATATTTAAAACATTAATTTATACAAAGAATCTCGCACTGAATTTCATATTAACAAAATTTTATTTTTACCTTTACACATACATACGTATTTATATACAAATATACATACAATAACTTGCAATACATTTGCGTACAATGAAACAGCATTTACTACAAAGGGACGCGTGCCTTTCACTTTTTATGTCTGTCTCTCTCGCTCTTAGGCGGGATAACCATGCCCGAGTGGAAGGGACGCGTGCCTCTCACTCGCTCTCATTGTGAGCGCATAACGTGAGCGGAGCGTAACGCAGTTTCTTGAAGTGTCACCCGGCAAACCAATTTATAAGACGTTGTCACGTCAAAACATAAAATACTAACTTTACCTTCCTTATACATATATGAGGAATGTGTATTCGTACATAGAAATATTGAGTATTTTGAAAAGAAGACTGATTTAAACCCAAAAAGTATCACGCGATATCCAAAAAAATTAGTAATACCAAAATACCGACTTGCACAGACTTTAAAATCGCCTTACGCAATGTGCTGCCAAATATATAATAAAATTCAAATAAATGTAAAAAAACTACCCTTGAAAACCTTTAAAAGGAAACTGTTTCTATGGTTGTGTGACAAATCATTTTATACCATCGCAGAATACCTTAACTGCTATGGTTATCATGAAATATCTGTGGTTCCTGCTTAATTTTGCATTGCTGCGTGACCTCTATTTTCTGTCATGTTATTTAATTTAATTTAATTTTAATTATATTTATTTGACATTAAAACTTAGAATTGTGATTAAATAACTAATACAATGATCTAATATGACACTATAAATCTCAGAACATTATTTTATATAATTGAAAACAAATAAGATTATTATTAATATGACTTAATGTCTAAATTTTGCATGTTTATGTATTAACAGAATATGTTGGAACTTTATATCCTAAACACCAATAATTAACCCATATTTAGCAAAATAAATATTTCATTTCATTTCAATCGAACCCACGGCCTCGGCTCAGAAAGCAGGGTCGCTGCCCACTGCGCCAATCGGCCGTCCGAGAATGAAATATCTTAGGTGAAAATTCCGTCATTAACATCATTAAGTGTTATCCGACAACGTAATTGCGTTTCAAAGGCTCAATGTTGTAAAGGTGTATTTTCACAACCCAGAAATGTTTACAGCTTTTATTTCTTTAGCCGCGACCAAGTTTCAAAGCCAAAGCTATGTGAGGCGAGATTGTCGCATCGCATTCAGTCCCATACACTATATAGTGTTCCATACAGTGCTGGAATATATCTCGAAAGTCGTCGCGCCGGTTGCATCCTGATAAAATTTCTGTATTTTTTCGAGCTTTTTGTCTTGCTGCATTTACAAGTATTGTAATTTTGTAAGTTCAAGTACTTTCGTCAACCACTTATTTCGAATTGTTCGTCGACGCTCCGCAGGAACCTGCTGCTGGTGCTGAAGCGCTGGGGCGCCACGCGCTTCGTGGTGTGGTGCGACGCCGCGTGCGCCGTGCGCGTGCTGGACGCGGCGCAGCGCGCCGGCCTGCTGGGCGCGCGCCACTCCTTCCTGCTGGCCGCGCTGGACCTGCACACGCACCCCCTGGCGAGCTACAGCTACGGCGGCGCCAACGTCACCGGTGAGCCCCGCCCGCGGCTGCGCCCCGCCCTCGGCCGGCTAACTCTCGGGGACTCGCAGGGCTGCGGCTGTTCGACCCCGACGCGCCCGCCGTGCGCCGCGCCACGCGAGCCTGGGCCGCCGAGTACGCGGCGCTGGTGGCGCCGGCGGACGCCGGCGCGGCGCTGCGGCGCGTGGCGGCGGGCCCGCCCACGGCGCTGCTGCTGGCCTACGACGCGGCGCGCGTGACGGCGCGCGCGGCGGCTCGCCTGCGCCTGCCCGCCATGCCGCCGGGCGACTGCGCGCGCGGCGCCGCGGCCTTCCACGCCGACTCGCTGCTCAACTACGTGCGCTCGGAGGAGTGGCGCGGCGCCACGGGCGCGCTGAGCTGGGCCGCGGGCGGCGCTCGGCGCGGCGTCACGCTGCACGCGGCGGAGCTGCGGCGCGGCGGCGCGCTGGCGGCGGCGGCGCAGTGGAGCGCGCGCGCCGGCCTGACGTGGCGCGCGCGCGAGCCCGCCGCGCCGCCGCCGGGCGACGCCATGGCCAACCGCACGTTCGCGGTGCTCATCGCACAGGTAGGTCGGCAGGGCCCGCCGCGCCGCCCCCGCGCCGCCCCCGCTGAGCGCCGCCCGTTGCAGAGCGACCCGTACGTGATGCAGCAGCAGTCGGCCGAGCGCCTGGCGGGCAACGCGCGCTACGAGGGCTTCTGCGTGGAGCTCATCGAGCAGCTGGCGCGGCGCCTGGGCTTCAACTACACGTTCGTGGAGCAGCCCGACGGCGACTACGGCACGCTGGACCGCGCCTCGGGCCAGTGGAGCGGCATGATGCGCCGCCTCATCGACGACGAGGTTGGCTCTAGCCCGCTCCGCTAGTTGCTGATCCATACCTTTCCTTTAATCTATTTTCTTGCATCGTAACATTTACTACTTACTAATAACCTTTTTTAATATATGTTTTCGAACCATAGATCATGACTGACTCCTTAAAACTTTTGAGGAATTTTTCATTTCAATGCTGTCCCGGGTAGAACGCGGCGGTTTAATCCTTCCAAACTTGGGCCCTTAGGCAAGCATACCACGTCTGTAAACTGTCCGTGTCTACGTTATTTATATTTTAACGTACCCCACGCTAGTACGTAAAAGACCCGCCTACCTGGACCTACTTGGCCTCATAGTCTAACCCTACAAGGTGGCGTTTTTACCAGACTAAAAATTTCATTTTTAAAGAAATATTCAAAATCAAATAAAATGTCATAAAAACATGAATCGCTGCAATACATTATGTAGAGATACACAACGAGGTCGTATTCACACTCGTACATCAGTTGAAAAGGCGTCTCGTCCAGTGTTTGAAAGTTTCTTGAAACTGTTGGAATTATATTATTCTATTTGTGTTATCTTATTTATTCCGCCAACTAGGCCTTTGGGTGCCTGAAAGAAAACGCTACGTAGCGATAAGGCCCCCAAATTTTACCCTCTTGCTCTACATAATTTGTTGTTACTGTTACAATATCTCTGCCAAGGGTTGTCTGGCATACCAATGGCTGTGTAAATATTATTTCGCTGTATGTGTATTGTTTTTAATGTATTTGTGTGCAATCAAGTGTTACTAACTATCTATGTATCTATCTATTTATCAATCTCTGTAACTTCTTTATTCTTCGGTGTACAATAAAAACGTATTCATTCATATACTTCACTATGTACTTATACTAATAACTCTAAATAAACTAAAGATATTAAAAGTTCTCTATATTGAATTGTATTGAACTTATAAGTTATGTTTCCTACATACTTCCAGTCCATAAAATCTGTATACCCCCTAGACTCGTGACTCAGAAACTTATGCCGAGTCAATAATTAGAAGTATAAAATACAATATAGCAATAACCCCGAGCAGAACATACACTTCGCTATCACGGACCTGACAATCACGGCGGAGCGCGAGGAGGCTGTGGACTTCACGACGCCCTTCATGAACCTGGGCATCAGCATCCTGCTGCGCAAGCCTACTAAGCCGGAACCCGCGCTGCTTGCCTTCCTGCTGCCCTTCTCGAACGGGGTGAGTCTGTTCGGGGGGAGAGAGTTCTCGAGGGTATTCCGATTTTCACGAGTGCATATTCACAGGTGTGGCTGTGCCTGGGTCTGGCGTACCTGGGCACGTCGCTGGTGCTGTTCGTGGTGGGACGCCTGTGCCCCGAGGAGTGGCAGAACCCGTACCCCTGCATCGAGGAGCCGCCCGCGCTCGAAAACCAGTTCACGCTGGCCAATGCGCTGTGGTTCAACCTGGGCGCCGTGCTGCAGCAGGGCTCTGAGATCGCGCCCGCGGCCTACGGCAGCCGCGCCGTGGCCAGCGTGTGGTGGCTGTTCGCGCTCGTCATCACCAGCTCCTACACCGCCAACCTGGCCACGCTGCTGTCCACCGAGACCGCCAGCGAGCTCATCAAGGACGTGCAGGACCTCGCCGACAACGACCAGGGCATCCAGTACGGTGCCAAAGCCGGCGGAGCCACTTACAAGTTTTTTGAGGTCTGAGTTGGTTTCTTTTTACGCATCATCATCATCATCATAGTAGTGCACTACAGAGCGCGGCTCTCCTCAGTGGGAAGCCCACAGTGGGAAGGCTCTACGCATGCATCCCTTTCATTTCGACAGTACTACTCCTTCTCGTCTCGTATCTGATATACGACTTTACGACACATTAATGAAACCCAGGAAACGATCATGAATGTCGAGAATTGTATGTAAGAATTGCGCATAACTGTTCTCTGCTTGCTAGCATCGAGAGTTTTATCGATAATTACCGAAACAAATGATGTCAAATTTAATTCTAAATCAACGCGAGACTTAATTAAATCAGTTACGGAATGAATATATGATGAATAATATCATTTTGAATTTTATTAGATAAATAACTCAGCCCGGATTTGCCGCTTAGTTGATAAAACAAGATCGTATTTGGAAAGTAATGATACAAGTTCTAAGAAATTTATTTTATTTAATGAGCTATTAGACTCATCATGACAATTGGTAATTGGTTGGATAAATAAGCCCCATGCAAGCCAACGAGAGAGAGTGAGACTAAACGAGAGGTCTTCGTGCGCGATCGTGATATTTTGGCATTCTATCGCCGCCACTCGGAAGTTCGGTTACTTGCGCGTACCTATATGAATTCCGTACCGCTGCGTTCGAAAATTCGCACAGTGTAATTCTATCGGCCGGTTGCTACCACACCTCCAGCCGTAGTGTTTGTATAGTCAAAGTTAATACATCGTGTTTATTTCCTCATTGCTATCAAGTATGAATTATTTTAGGAGATTTATTGTAACGCAAGCCGGGCTTTTCGGCTTGTAGGTATGGTAGTACCGCCGCTGCGAGCAACTTGCTCTCTACTTCGTACAAATCGCACGATAGTCCACACTTCTAAGAACAGGGCGCGTGGAACTTTCCTAGCTTTAAGTTTAAGTTGGCGAACGAAGTTATCACCACCCCCTTACAATTATGTAAACATATATGTATGAACGCTTCATAAGGGCCTGTGATAGGCCTACATGAATAAAGAAATTTTGGATTCGATATATAATGTTCAAATTATTGCAGTCGTATTAAATTTAGAATTGTTTTTTAAGAACATACATTAACATATATAGAGCACACTGTACATCCTTTTACACGAGCAGCCTGTGGATTAATTACACGCATAAACAGTACAGTGCCCTCCGCGTACAGTACAATAATGCGTTCAGGATGCTGATGGGATGGCCCCGGTCTTGCAGCGCGTCACGGATGTTTGCTAAAGCGCATATAGATTGTTTCTACACGATCATGCGAAAACGGTGTACATCCTTGGTGCGCAGGGTTCTGGCTAGTTCCAGCGGCCTCTGAGGGCACTGGCTGGTAGGACTGATCGTCAGTACCTGTGCCATTGCTGCATGGTACACGTGCTTTCCAATCAGGCATGCTCGAAGCGTTTTATATAAACTATTTCCTTAGGCTAAGTTTACTAACATTTAACTTTGTATTTTACTAACCATTTATGATGCAAGTCGGTCGAAATAAACGAATTTTATTATTATTATTATTTTTAATAAATTATCAAATACGTACTGACTCTATCATTATTTTAAAATCTTTAAATTTAGCTCGCAATGACTCTCTCGGAACCATTTTGTAGATCGAACGAACAGCCCTCTTCTGCAGCACGAAAATGGTGCTAATAAGCTGCTGATAGCATTACCCCATAGTAAAATTCCATATGTCATAATGCTATGAAAGTAACTAAAATAGTTTATTTAGTCGTCAAAAAGAGTTTTAAATAATTGCTGGATGATGCGGAACTAATATTAGCATTAGACAATCTTTGTCTAACTCTGTTATTTTGAAAAGAAACTTTGCGGAGGGGTTTGAGGATATGCAGGTTTCTATTAGTATACGCTAACGATTACAACAGCATTTGCATTCATCAACACTTCTGATTCCAGCAATCGACGAACGAGCTCTACCAGCGAATGTACCAGACAATGAAGGAGCAGCCGATGCCGCTGTCCAACCCCGAGGGCATTAGGAAGTGAGTGTCATCTGCGAGGCCATCAGCAACGGCAGCCGCCCGCGCTGACTGCGTGCTTGTTGCAGGGCGCTGGAGGACAATTTCGCGTACTTCGCGGAGTCCACCACCATCGAGTACACGGTGGAGCGCCTCTGCGACGTCACCAGCGTGAGTGCCCCCTCGCTAGTGCGATGACGTCCGGCTCTCAGGTCGCTTGACTCAACTGAAAGCTGAAGATCGAATTTAGCCGCGATTATCTAATTTGACTCAAATAAGACGTCAATACGTCGTCAACTCATTAACAGTGTTTCCAGCTCATAAACTACACTTTATGGACCGTGTTTATTTTCTAAAACTCCAAGAAGCTAGGACTGTAAATTTAATTAAAACTTTTATTTTAAAATAAAGTAAATTATAAATTAAGTAGGTAAATCTAATTGGAATTTTTACTTTATTTCTATAAAAATGATAACCTGTTGGGGTAGTTATCCCAACTTAGTTGGCTTGATTCAATGAAAGTCATTAGGATAAAACGCACATTACATTTACTCACTGGTTCCAGTGTAAGGGTTACACACAACACTGATCAACAAATAACTTGTCGACTCCTCACTCCTACATACCATTTTCTAGGACGTATTGGCATCAAAGCTTGAGCTAAAGCACACATTCTAAAGATTTTTTTCACAAGATCAATTCACAATGACGTTTTTGACGTATTTGTACAATCGGGGAGCCATGAGTTCAGCAAGGGTTTACGGTGATGATTCTTCAGATGAGCCTAAATTTATCTAGTCTGTGTATAAAGTTGCCATCAAATAACCCCATTATTACAAACTAATCACGTAATTATATTTGTCAACTTTTTGAAATGAACCTAGTGGAAACTTAAGTTTTAGAATGCAAAATATGGATCTAACACAATATATGGATTGTTCGTCTCTTATCAAGTCCTACTTATATTGCGAGTATAAATGCGAAAGTTTATAAGGATGGATGTTTGTTACCTTTTCACGCAATAACTATTATATCATAGATTAACAAATAGGCTGCGTTAAATCCCGGGAAAATTTCCATAGGATTCATGAAAAATCAAAAAAAACGTGTACGAAGCCGCAGACAACAGCTGGTACTGTATACGCAGTGGCGTGCACTGGATTTCTTACCAGGGTATGCATACAGCAGGAAAATTGTATAAAATGGAAAATATCTTTCTCTAATACCGGCTATATTTCAATTTTAGGGTATGCAGTGCTTTTGTGCATGTATGAAGTGCACGCCACTGTGTATACGTTTGGGAGCTTATGATGATTTTCTGAGATAATTGCGCCGTTAAACTAGAATTAAGCTAGAGGTAAGAATTTCATTATAATCATTATATTCTTTCTTTTCGCGAGCTCCTACCGCCGTACATTGTCGCCGCCGTCCGCTTGCAGGTCGGGGACCCTCTGGACAGCAAAGGCTACGGCATCGCGATGAAAAAAAGTGAGCATCAGATATTAAGCTTAATAAACTAGCGGTCGGCGCTCGCCGCCGGCGGGCGGTGCTCGTACCGACACGCGTCTCCGCCGCAGACTCGTCGTACCGGCACGCGCTGAACCTGGCGCTGCTGGCGCTGCAGGAGGACGGCGTGCTGCGCGACATGAAGCGGCGCTGGTGGAAGGAGATGCACGGCGGCGGCGCGTGCCAGGAGCCCGACGAGCGCGACGCGCAGAAGCTGTCCATCTTCAACTTCCTGGGCCTGTTCCTGGTGCTGGCCGTGGGCTGCGCGCTGGGCGTGCTGCTGGCCGCCGCCGACCTGGCGCGCGCCGCCTGGCAGCGCCCGCGCGCGCGCTCCTTCGGCGCCAGCCTGCTGGCCGAGCTGCGCTTCGTGTTCCGCTTCGCGCAGGCCAGCAAGCCGGCGCGCGGGCCGCTGTCGCCGCCGCGCGCGCCCGCCGCGCCGCCCGCGCCCGCCTCGCCGCGCCCGGCCGGCGCGCGGCGGCGCAGCTCCATGCACACGGCCAGCGTGCGCCTGGCGCGCCACGCCGCGTCGCCGCGCCGCCAGCTGTCGTCGCCGCGCCACTCCTAGCCCGGGCCGCGGGTGCGGGAGCTGACACTGGCCGAACTAATACATTTCGTTTTGGTGTTTCTCTTTCGTAATGTTAATCAAAATTATTTAGATAATTCATTAAACTAAAACCTAGAACTAGAACGATAACGTCGTTCTCACAAATTTGTCCAAAAGTCACCGCATCGTGCTGAGCTCTCCTCTATTCCAAATTAGAATACTTGAGAGCTAATAGAAAAAGAGTTGAGGAGATAGTGATTAATATTAAATAGAATTTGTAATCCTTACGCAGTTTCATTTTTATGAATAAATAAATAAATAAATTCCCAAGTCTGTTTGTTTGTAGTGACTCTACCACCGGTTCGGTAGGCAGATTCTACCGAGAAGCAGCCGGCAAGAAACTCAGCAGTTGCTCTTTTCCAACATCAACAATTTACTATTAAAGAATAACGTGACAAGCCACAAATGACTTCGTTACCTTTCGCAGCACTAATGAATGTCACCAATTTATGACTGGACACTTATTTATGTAGACTAATATGTTGTGTTACAGATACTATATTATTATAAATATATTGTGCATTCGCTCTTGTGGAATCATTTATTTATACTAAAAATAGAAAGGGACCCAAAATCGAGACTTGTGGGACACCAAATTTAGTGCAAAGTTTTGGATACCATAGTGGCTTAGCTTACGAGAGCAAGGTTTTATGATCAACACAATCGAAAGCTTTAGATGGATCACAAAAAAACCCCCTCGGTGTCTTGTGAACCGAGCATCCGTTGTGCTAGGACCTTTAGTAAAGCCATACTGCTCAGGGTGCAATAAGTTATTTACATTAAAGTGATTAATTTAATTTAATAAAAGTTGATTTTATTAATTTTTTTTCAAATATCTTACTAAGAGCTGTTAAGGTTGATTGGCATATATCACCTGTTTTCTTTAATTTAAAAAACTTGAACTTTTTAATGATATCCGATGCATCAATATGTTTGAAATGAAATAAAACTTTGCACTCATTAATGTTGCCTCTTAATAAATTCTGAGCTGCAGTAGGTGAGGAATTTAGTGAATCTGTTAACAAAATAGGAACATTCTGAAAAAAGTTTTCAAAAGTACTAGCAACTTCTGAATCAGTAGTTACCATACTATTATTAATAATTAATTCAAAATTTCCGTCTCGAGATTTAGTTTTCCCAGATTCATTATTAACAATTTTCCAGGTTGTTTGTATTTTGTTTTCAGATTTTACTATCCGATCTTTAATGTATAGCGAATTAGCTTGTCTACAAACATTTTTAAATGTTTTGGAGTAACTTTTTACATATTCAAGGAAAGTTGGAGTCTGATTGTATTGTTTTTCATCATATAGCTCATACAACTTATCCCTGCTTTTGTAAATGCCTATAGTCGCCCAATCACTAAACCTCATTTTTTTTATTAGTATCTATGTATTTAATATTAAATACTTTATTAAATGCACTTTCTATTTCATTGAAAAGCGTACGATAAAGATTGTCGGGATGACAGTTTTCAAAAAAGAGAGCAGGAATTTTGGCTGATATTTCACCTTCAAATCGCGTCAGTTTACTCTGAGTTATCGGCCTGTAATTAACAATATGTTTATTCTATTTGTACCAACAACAGTAATTTGTTGGCCACAATGATCTCACCTTAAATTGTTTAATATCGATTTACCTAAGATATCAGTTAAAAAAAATATTATCTAAACAAGATGCTGAAGTTGCTGTAATTCTAGTAGGTTCATCGAAAGCATTATTCAAATTAAAGCATTTAAATAAGTTTAACAACCTAGTCGTAGTAGTATTATGTAATAAGATATCAACATTGAAATCCCCGCATACTATTACATTTTTAGTAGACATACACAATCGCTTAAGGACATCTTCCATTACATCCTCGAAATGGTTGAAATCACCTGAGGGGGGATGGTACACACACACTATTATAAAACGCTCCAGCTCCACACAAGACAGTTCAATTATGCGCTCCATAGAAAGACTAACTATATTTTTTCGCTCCTTACATGTTATATTATTGCGTACAAAAATTAAGGATCCACCATGAATAGCATTCTTTCTAAAGAACACACTTGACATTTTGAAGTTATTGATGTTAACTGCTATTTGTGCTCCAGTGAGCCAATGCTCAGTTATACACAATATGTGTATATTGAATTTTTCAACAAACAGTTCTATTTCTAATTCGAAACGAACGAACCTCCTGTCACATGGATAGTTCGCTTTTTGTGCTCGCTGTGTTGATTACACTTTTTATGACTATTTATCTAATTATTTAGACTAGACTATTTATCGAATATTAAGACTAAAATTAAAACTTAAATTATAAATAAAATACGATTTTACGACATGTCAGCTTGACTTTTGGCTTTCTATCTAATAATAATACTAATCATTTGTTCGGGTTAAGAATAATGGATGCTTTCATGTAAATATGGTAAATATGGTAATGGTGCGGAAGGAAAACTTGTAAATGCTACAAAGGCTGCTAGTTTATTTTAAACCTAGGTTTGTTTCCACGTATAATTATAAACAATTTAAAATGGAAAAAATCAATTGTAACTGTATAGGAGTGTATATGAACGTGTGTGTGTGTGTGTGTGTGTGTGTGTGCAAGTGGATACGTGTGAAGGATATGTAAGAGCGCGAGTGACTACGAAGCACACTTCAGCCGACTATGACGTCACCGCACGGGGCGGTGGAGGTGGCGGCAACCAGTGTGGGCGACCCGACAGCCGACCGACCGCCGACCGACCTGCGATCGACCGGCGACGGACTAGCTACAGCTAGTTATGTACAGCTAGTTATGCCTTTATTATAGGTCACCGGCATGATGCGCGATGTAATGTTAATTTAAATGTAATAGATATTTAGATAAGCTATTTCTACAATTATTATGGGGGGAGGGTGTTGGTGTGGAGAATGCGGTTTTTACAGAGATTACAAACTACCTACATTCAAAATTCAACAAAACAAAGCAACGGCTAGAGATCTGTATCCAACTCTTAATTTGAATGGATCGGCGCGGCGCGGGGCCACGGCGTGCGCGGTGCGCGGCGCGCGGGGCCGCGGGCAGCGCGCAGGCGCGGCCGTATCGACGGCGAGCAGCTCCGCCCGCGGCAGCGGCAGTCGAGCAGTGCAGCCCGCAACATGGACCCGCAGCCGCCCGCGCCCGCGGCCGCGCGCCCGCTCGTCCGCCCCGACGAGTTCGGCGAGGTGGACACCTCCAGGTGCGTGCCCGCCAGCCCACTAGAGGCGAGGTCGGACTCGAGATGCACATCGCCGAACGTGTTCCCAGTTTGAGCACTCGTTCAGATGATGCACGCTCGATTCTTTTTGAACCTTGTCCAGTGGCATTTCAAAATAATTATCCCTGTTACATTTGCTGTACGTACTTAAGTGGAGTACTGCTTATGTGATTCGTGCGACATCGAAATACTAAATTAAACTAACAGAGATATACAGACTTGTATTGTCGTTTGCTGAGTTAATTATAAAATTGCCGTATAGGTACTTCAGGTACTTAATTTTGGGAGTCCCACCGAGGTAATTTTTTTATACAGTAACATTAAGCTCCGCTTCTCGCAGAGTATAACAACTTAAGCTAAAGTTTCAGTGTACTTATATCATGACATTTCGCAAAGTCACATCTGCTTATTATCCAATACAATCTTTTGATCCGTCCGCTCCGTTATGTGCCGGGAACCAACCGAGATGAAGACACAGTATAATGAGATCTTTGTTTCGAATGACTCGCAATTATGTTTACGCTAAGAATAAATGGTGTGAGGTGACGGAAACCTAGCGTGTGTCCCGAGTCCCGACCCGCACTCACCAGTCAATTAACAGTAGCAAAAAATCAATTGCCTAGTCATATTATGAAAATTAAGCTTAATTTGCTATCCTCCGCGAAAAGCAGGAGGATCTGTTTGGTGTAATTTAAGATTTCGTCAATTCTTATACTCCACACCAAACAGATCTTCGGCAATGTACCCTCTTCACACTTTTCGCTCCGAAATCACAGCATTCTCAGGAGATGTTGACTTTACAATGAATAATTACTAAGATTTCGCTCCGGAAGATCTGTTTAGTGAGGAGTATAAGAATTGACGAAATCTTAAACTACACCAAACAGATCCTCCTGCTTTTCGCGGAGGATAGCAAATTAAGCTTAATTTTCATAATAAATCATGGAATTCCATAAAGTAACGCCTGCTATGCCTATCCAATAGTTGCCAGTCGTTGGAAATGGCGTAAAGCTCGCTCTTATGTGAGCGAAATAAGAGTCGTTCGGGCTCGGGCGAGCGGACGCCTACTAAGACGGCCACGTCGCTGCCGCAGGTACCCGGAGCCCAAGGAGGCCACGCACAAGGTGCGCGGACGCAGCGACCTGCTGGAGCTGCTGTGCGGCGCGGGCACCGTGGACCCAGAGCTGCTCACCGTCAAGACCTTCTACTTCTTCTTCTACTCGGCGTTCGGCTCGCTGTTCCCGCTGATGGGCGTGTACTTCAAGCAGATGGGCATGAACGCCGGCCAGTGCGGGCTGCTCATCGGCACGCGGCCCTTCGTGGAGTTCCTGTCCGCGCCCTTCTGGGGCGGGCTGGCCGACCGCTGGCGCAAGGGCCGCGTGCTGCTGCTGGCGTCGCTGGGCGCGTGGATCGTGTTCACGCTGCCGCTGAGCTGGGTCCAGCCGGCCGCCGTGGCGTGCGTGCAGCCGCTCAACGACAGCGCCTACCGCCTGGTGGCGCCGCACTACGACGACGACTGGCCCGCGCCGCCGCGCCGCTTCCACGGGCCCGCCGCCGGGCGCGCCGGCTCGCCGCTGCCCGTGACCGACGCCGCCAACTACGAGCCCGGCGCGCGCGACTGGGTGACGCCGCTGCACTCCTACATCGTGTACAGCACGCCCGACATCCAGAAGACGTTCTTCCTGCTGCTGCTGCTCGTCGTCATCGGCGAGTTCTTCAGCGCGCCCGCCATCACGCTGGCCGACTCCGCCGTCATCACGCTGCTCGGGGAGGACGCCGACAGGTACGCCGCCGCGCCGCCCGGCGGCCGGCGCGCGCTCACGCCGCTCTGCCCGCAGGTACGGCCACCAGCGCATGTTCGGCTCGCTGGGCTGGGGGCTGGCCATGTTCTTCGTGGGCATCGCGCTGGACCACAGCACGGCCTTCAGCACGCACCCGTGCGGCGGCCCGCAGCGCTACGAGAAGAACTACACCATCTGCTTCGCCACCTTCTCCGTGCTCATGGGCGCCGCGCTCATCACCGCCACGCAGGTGAGACGCGGCTTAGCGGATAGATAAGTCACTTTATTTTTTTATTTTTTTATTGTACATGAAAACTTACAGCTAATAACAGAAAATTAAAAAAAACTTACATCTAACAACAGAAAATTAAAAAAATGGAAGTAAAGTAATCAAGTATAGCCAATTACAAGTTTTCACAGATAGAATTTACATAGTAAGAAAGGAAAATGCTAACTTCCTTTAAGTAATATACTATTACTCTCGTGATTGAAGTAATAATAAAACCAAGTTACATAATACAAATAAAACAAGCAACACTCGGTTAAAGAATGTTTGTCATATATTTTATATTAATCTTTTCTTTAATATTTGCTTTTTAAACTACTACTTACCACTTCAGAAGGGGACATAAGTCTGTGATGGAAGGAACTCCAGAGCAACCCATCTTTTTAATTACAATATTTGATTATAAATGTTTATTTTATATTTTTATAACACATATTTTATATTTTAAACCAAACTAACTACCCAATTACGAACACAGACTTTTATTGTATGAAAATTAATTAAATTATATAGTATCTATGCAAAGTACTTACTTAACTTTAGTATGTCGGCCAGCGTTAGTTAATCGCTGGTAAGTCAGAGACTCCACCGTTTTTGACCCGGCACACTAGTTTTATACTTATCCACATCACGTTGTTTACTAATATCCATTTCGTGAAAGCTCTAATTTTAAAGTATAGTGACACAATTGTATAATTACAATTGTCTGTACGAATATTAATACTTTAAGTACAATAACATCATCGCATGAAGACTTTAACAGTAATGGTTTTATATTAACTTCACTCACTGTAACTATTATTTTTAAAATATAATTAACAAGTGTGTAATGACAGTTGCGTATTCACAGCGGGATAGTGACACCTATAGTAATTCTTCAAGCACAGGGACCTCCTCGTACGTTGACCAATAGCAATGGTCCGACAAATAATAATGAAATATGTTAATAACGAAGTCGTTACTTCCATTATCTGACACGGGTATGCCCGCGCCTCACGCGGCGCCGTCTGCAGATCCGCTTCAAGTACGAGAGCGCGCCGGCGCCGAGCCCGCCGCCCGCGCCCGCCGAGCCCACGCACGAGGAGCGCCTGCAGCAGCAGCTGGCCCAGCAGCTGCAGCTGCCCGGCCTGGACACCAGCGCGCCCGCGCCGCCCGCGCCGCCGCTCCCGCACGCCAAGGTGCGCCCCGCCCGCCCCGCGCCCCGCGCCCCGCGCCCCGCCCGCCCCGCGCCCCGCGCCCTCACGCCCGCGTCTGCCGCAGGTGTTCGCGCAGACGACGCGCGAGATGCCGGAGTGGGTCACGGTGCTGCGCCAGTTCCAGAACGTGAAGGCGGCCTCGTTCCTGCTCGTCGCCTGGTTCATGGGCTTCGGCATCGGCCTCATCTTCACCTTCCTGTTCTGGCACCTGCAGGTCCTCTACTTATTATTAATACTTACGTACGAAGCGCGGCCAAACTTCCGCCCGGAGCTTAATCACTGAAGCGACAATAAATATTTTGTTTATAACAATATTTAATTTAAATTGAGATGCATCTGCAATTGCGAAGATTGCAATTCAAATGTAATTTATTACTTATTTATTTTCAGTCTTATGGTTAAAGAACTTACTTAACTGAATAGCAATTAGATTAACATCAAGCGCTTACTGCTAAAGAAGGAAACATTGTTGAGCACTGGACATCAAATTTCGTAACTCGAGCAAAATGACATTGGTACAAAAGATCTCAACTCTCTATATAATATACTAGCTGACCCGCGCAACTTCGTCTACACCTAGAAAGAAACCTAGAAACAAATTGCAGCGCTACCAGGTGGGCCTGTTTTATTTTCGAACTATGTTATTCGCGGCCGTACGAGTTATCCTGTACCCGTCGCAACTTCTGAGCGATAGGTTCAATTTGAATATTTTAAAAATGAATTTGCAGGTATATAATGAAACTTAATATTTATATTACTTAATTTCTTTCGAATTAATATTATATTACTTACTATTTAGTAGGATGATACGCATGCATTCGATCGTTGTCCCATATGCCTCGCGACTTTCTGTTATCTGTGAAGAGAATATGCTTGACAGTATACACTTTCAAATAAAAAAAGAATTATAAAAATCGGTCGAAATTTAACGGAGCTATGAAGTAAAATTGATAAAAAATTTCATCCCATTTCCCGGAGGAAACTTATTGTTTGTCGGGATAAAAAGTATCCTACATGTTGACCCGGTATATCAGCTACCACTGTATCAAATCTTATTTAAATCCGTTCAGTAGTTTTTACGTGATGCCCGGACAGACAGACAAAAATTAAATAAAAATCCGTTTTGGACTCAGTGTCGATTATAGAGCATCCCCCTCGGAAAATTTTCAAAATATATTAAATGTACAGAAATCTTCCAGTTACAGTTTTATTATAAGTATAGATATATATCATATGCTATTAAATTAAATATAAGATAGCAAGATCTAGGCAAATAAGAAGGACTTTTCAAGATACAGAAGAAGTATTTTGATTTATTGAAATCTTTGGATGGTCGGGTTATTTCCAATTTGATTCTGAATGTCATTATCGACGGAGTCCAAACGTGGTAGTGTGTATTGTGTATACAGTATTGTTTACCACGTGTGAGGACATCCTGTGTTTTACTTGTAAAAATATTTTTAACAATGAAATATGTCTGGCAGCAATAATTCAGGAAGGGAACGTGTTCAGCCTCCTACAAAGAAAGCAAAATCGCACTGTGATTGTAATACTTTATCTATTCATCACGCCACATCTGACTGTTGTTGTTATAAAAAACAATTTCGGTGTTTCACGTCGGCCAGGCGTCCGGTGATTGCTCTTTCATTTTTTTTTTTATGTATAAATTATGTAAACTAAATACATATAATAATGTTTATAATATCCCCTTCAATGGGTAGTTGAAATAATGACTAAATTACGTTTCTGTGAAAATACAAGAAACAACTTTTAAAGCTCTCATATGTATATTTTTAAATGTCACTTAACTTTAAAATAAAACTTTCGATATACGAACTCGAGACAAGAGGTTTTCTTTACATACATTATTATTAATCAATGAAATGAACGGAATGTCAAGTAAGCTTTTCAAATTCGGTTCTCGAAGCTCGTGTTTCTTCCCGGCCAGGACATCGGCGGCTCGCCCACGCTGTTCGGCGTGGCGTCCGTCATCAACCACATCTCCGAGATCTTCGCGTACTTCTTCAGCTTCAAGCTGATCACGCAGATGGGCCACGTGAAGGTGCTGTGCCTGGGCCTGGCGGGCAACGTGGTGCGCTTCCTGTACATCTCGTGGCTCACGGCGCCGTGGTGGGTGCTGCCCTTCGAGTTCGTGCAGGGCGTGACGCACGCCGCCGTGTGGGCCGCGTGCTGCTCGTACATCGCGCACGGCTCGCCGCCCAACCTGCGCTCGTCGGCGCAGGGCGTGCTGCAGGGCCTGCACCACGGGCTGGGCCGCGGCTGCGGCGCCGTGCTGGGCGGCGTGGCCGTGGCGCGCTGGGGCACCACGCGCACCTTCGCGGGCTACGGCCTGCTGTGCGGCGTGGCGCTGGCCGCCTTCGCCTTCGTCAACTTCCGCGGCGACGACGCGCCCGCCGCCGACGACGACGCGCGCGTGCTGGCCGAGGCGGGCGTGCTGGCGCCGCACGGCGTGCCGTCCAACCCGCTGCCGCGCGCGCTGTCGTCCTCGCGCCTGGCCGACCTGGCGCCCGACAGCTACGGCGCCACCGCGCAGGCCGCGCCCGCCGCGCCGCACAACCCCTTCCTGGCGGAGCCCGCCCGCCGGTGAGCGGCGCAGCCCCGCGCCCGCTGGCGAACACCTTTATTTGGCACCCGTTCGCCGTCCATCTGCAGAGCGCTAAGCTAAATATCCTAAGTATGAATCGCTCTCTGTCTTCGGCCGACGAGATTAGTATCCCTGAGCCCCGCCGCGACCGGAGGACATCCTCGGTAAATGGAAGTGTGTATAAGTCTGTTCAATTTCATAGTGCCCGTACACCGGCAGGAAAATTTGGCATTTACATTTATGCTTTTATTTTTTCCTAAATTTTCCTTTTTATCTGAGTACCTGTTTGTTGAATAAATAGTTTTTCCATTTTATTGTTATGGCATTATAATAAATACGAATATAAATAATAAGGACAAGTTAAAGGAAAATTTAAATGAAATAGAAGTTAGAGTAAATAAACGAAATTAAAATAGACCCTATATTTCATCACGCGAAGTGTTGCGTTTATTGTGCCCTGTACCTTAATAACAAATAATCTAACGTTCTCAATGCATATTAAAATATTGCTACCTAGTATAACATCTGTTGGACGTAGGTACTATAGTTATACGAAAAAACCGTTTCTGCCGACAACAAACCGAACCGTTCACTACGGCAAGGCACTTCGTAATATAATGCCAAATTCTCCGGCGGATGTACACCGCACGCGGCATCCTTTGGTAGCCCCTTTGACAAAATGCGGCACGGGCCAAGACGGCGCGGCACGGCACGGCATTGCACAAAGGTGACCGTATCTAAGCGAATGGACTTTTACCTTCGGCCGTCACGCTCGTGCCGGTCCGTCGCGTCGACGTCACAACGACCTGCAGCCGGTCTATAGGAAACTAATTAGGCATAATTATTAGATAGTTAATTTAAAAGTATTTCTATTTTCCGATTGAGTTAAATGTATGTAATCCCTATCTATGTACTCGCCACTTACAGACTCATTTTCTAATTCGAGTACCTCGGCCGTGTCGTTGGCCCCTCGCGTCGCGCGTCGCTTCGGCCGACCAGCTTTTAATAAAAAGTCAATCGTAACAAGAACTCGAGCACCTTCCTCATGAGGCACGTTGCGAGGCGTGCCATCGGCTCGACGCACTGTTGTATCCTAGGCCCCGCTGTTTGTTGTATCTCGTCATAAGATATTTATTTCTAAATGTAAATGGTAAATGTACCTACTACGGCATAAAAGTGTTATTCTGTAAATCTTATAATATATTTAGGCTGTATTATATCATATAGATAGTATATGAACAGTTCCCGGGCGGGAGCTTTTGTGATGTCTCGGATAGTAATTATATTCCCGACGGCCAGACGGGCAAGTATATTCTATAACACACAACACGGTTCAGAAAACAACGAAAGGCAACGAGAGTCCCTCACAAGAGCTCCCGCCCCGCAACAGCACACCGCAGGCCCGCCGCCGCTAGCTCGGGCCGCGCCGGCCTCCGAGCGGCGCGAGCGGCAGCGGCCAGCAGGCAGCATATCACGGCCGCCGCAGCGCAGCGAGCGGTGCGCGGGCGCTATATTTTGTTGACGATGTAGTAGACGTATAAACATAGCTCTATGACCATAGTGTATGTATACATTTGTTGTAAATTTACTCTTAGTGATGTGAACGCGGCACAGTTATATATTTTTGCACTGCGCTGGGCGGCGCGGCGTCGGCGCACCGGCACCGGACCGGCACCGCACCGGGTGCCGCGCAGCTGGCGACAAACGATCTTCGATTTCAAATATAATATGATAATAAATGTTGACTATTCAATCGTTGCTTCGTTTTATTGATAACTTCTTCAAACATATCCAGGTTATGTCAAAGTCAGTCGTAAAAACCGAACTAAAAAATAGAAAATAAATTTAACTATTCTTAATTAACACTATTCTTAATTTAAATTTATTTTCTATTTTTTAGTTCGGTTTTCTATAAAAAGCGTGTTTTTTAGTTTTTTTAAAACTATTATTTATTTTCTACTTTTTAGTTTGGTTTATTTTAAACTGTTATATGATCTAATCTACTATCAATTCCGTGATAACTTATTTAAAACAGCCCATTAAAAAGTAACAGCTAACGCCCTTTACCATCTAGTAGCTTTAATGTTTTCTGTGGAATTTGTTAGGTACGCGAACGCCATCTGTTGGAAACGCCATAGGTTTTTTACATTTGGGTCTAGGGTTTTTTATATTTGGGTCTAGATGGCGCTGTAGTAATTGTAATTAATAGTTCGGAAAAACTAAAAAATCTTGTTTTTAAACGGTTTTATTTAGCTCACCCCGTTTGTTTTATTTATTATTCTTGGGTCAAATTTAGTAATTCAAATTTCACCCTCTTCCTGTCAACCGATTAATCTGAAATTTTGTATACACTTTGGATTTTGGTGACAATACAATTATGTTTATTCATTATCATTATAAATTCAAGATGGGCGCCGCTACAAAATGGCGGATAATTTATGTTTTATTAATCCCATCAATATGGGTATCAAATGAAAGGGCTCAACAAGCAGAATACAATATACTATAAAAAATTGAAATACAAGATGGCGGCCTCTACAAAATGGCGGATAACTTAGGTTTTTATTCATTATCATTATAAATTCAAGATGGGCGCCGCTACAAAATGGCGGATAATTTATGTTTTATCAATCCCATCAATATGGGTATCAAATGAAAGGGCTCAACAAGTAGAATACAATTTACTATGCAAAATTGAAATCTAAGATGGCCGCCGCTACCAAATGGCTGATAACAATTTTTTATCAATCCCACCAATATGGGTATCAAATAAAAGGGCTTGACAAGAAGAATACAGAGCACTATACAACCTCAATACGAAACTGTTTGAAGAAGGTCGAGCCTACGTGGCTCTTAGTAGAGTAAGATCTTTGCAGGGACTACGTATAGAGGAGTTGGACTGCAATAAACTAACAGGCAAAAAACCTTGCAATAATGAAGCACTAAATGAATTAAACAAAAACTAAAGACTGGAAAATAAAAATAGGTAAAAAAACCTTTTTAAGTTAAACGGTTTTATGTTAAACATACATTGCAATGTTTAAGATAAATGTACTAAAAACCAAAAAATAATAAAATAGATACAGTCGTGGGAATTATAAACATATGCATAGACTAGACTAAAATAAAACCGTGGGGCACGTCAATTGTCTACAATCGTTGATTAAAATGTTTGTTTTGTAATGTTACACTATAATTAGGCAGTTGTTCAACCGACAACGATGGACGTGTGATAAGTAGGGCTAGAATGTGGAAACAAGCTAGCAAGCTCGATTATAAGCGAGTAAATCTGATCGTTCAAAGTGTGTCAAAATCGCGCCCAAAGAAGTCGGTTACAAACAAACATACAAACATACAGGTGAAGCTGTATAAGAAACATTTCTGCTGCCACTTCACCGCGGTGCATTCAATTGCGACGACGCTGACTGCATGTTAGCTGTTGTTCGGAAGTCGTTGAATCCAGCACGGATCGGATGGCGAGCGTTTTTGTATATTTTATGTTTTGAATGGAAAGAATATTTCACTTCTTTATAATTATAGTAGGAAGAAGATTTAGAATTATAGTCTAGCATGGACCCCACTACTCGTCGACGCGGCACGCCGGTAGCCCGACGACCGTTTCTGCAAAGTTCACACGATGTTTTGATGACTCGGCCCTCGGCGGCATATCGACGACTCGTCGCCGAGGGCCAGTCTAAATATACCCGAATCAGCGGTTGGCCTCTCTCTCGCGGGTGAAGCGGGCGCCCGGTGGAGGGCTAACGCTTTGCCAGAAAAGGTTTCGAAGTTTAAGAAATGCTAATTAGAATTTTCTGTCACAAAGAATCAGATCCCAGATCGACGTGATTTGCCAATGTCCGCTATAGAGTTACGGCTTCATCACTGAAGAGCCTCATCAAATCGGTATCATAACAAGGCCTAACCATTTAAAAAATTTAGATAATTGTTAGGATAACTCATTCTCTTACCCCAATAACAAGTAATTCGTGAGCATTACGGAAAAATCATATTCGTACAGTAGGTATAGTTTGCAGCACATTGGGAGCGCGTAACGAGCAAAAATACCGACGAGTACTCTCTGGTATACTATTATATTATATTCTCTGGTATATTAGTTACTTTAAATTTGTGATACCGGCCGAACTGAGAACATTTTAATGATAGGTGGCGGCTGATTCTGTCCCAAATTGCGCGGTCCGTAGGGCGATAACGGCAGATAAGATACGCGTTGCTGTTCGCCTCGGCCTGCACTGACGGCGCCGAGCTCGCAGGCGGCGCAGACTGATGTGCAGTAAACCGCGAGCAGTGAGTAGTGAGCATTGAGCAGTGAGAAGTGAGCAGTGAGAAGTGAGCTGTGAGAAGTTAGCAGTGCGTCGTGAGCGGTGGGCTCGGCCGCGAGCGCCTGGCACCGCAGCGGCACGTGTCTATGGGGCGGTGCGCGCGCGCGGCGCCGTGGCTGCTACTGCACGTGAACCTGTTGCTGATGGTGGGTGCGCTCAGTTATCTTTGCGGAGCGACCGCCAACAGCGACACTCGCGACAGTGTTTAATTAAGAACAGAGTAAAGAATGTCTGGGTCATCCTAACTTCACACCACACCGACGACACCGAAGAAGAGACTTTCGATCGTTTCTACGATTTATTGAGGTTTACCTCTTCTCTCTACTTTCCCTACTGGCACCTAAACGACCTAAATGGATTTCGCGACTTACATTAATGTCCAGAGAAAGAGTGGCTTCTTTTATCGCAATATAATAATTTTAATAGTCCCACTATTGCCTGAAAATGGATTAAATAATGTAAAAAAAAAAATATTAACTCAAAAACCTAAAATTATTGTTCTCGCTCCATATATGACACCTAAATAACCCAAAGGATGAGATATACTTATCTGATGCAACATCAGGTACAACCATAGTACCAACAACTTTTAACAACTCCATCACCAGTAGGTACATACGAATCTTGTTTCGCACACAACAATGTTTCGTTAAGTATATCATTTCTAATATAAATCATCTATTCCCAATTCACGTTCTATCCACAATATTTTCTCAATTAATTGATTTAAATCCGTTCTAACTTCTCTTTCCCGCCAATCTATCTCATCAAACTCGCGTCACCGCCATAGATCCTATACTTTTCTTTGATAGCCTACTAAAGGCCAATATTCTATTATATATACAATACACTATCAATAAGTATACAAACTATGGTTTATTGATATATTTAATATAATCATCGGGTTCAACTATTTCCTAACTCATGCAAGCTCAATACTTGGCAAACGGATTTTTAAGGTCCTCATTTAAAGTGCAAAGGATGAAAGGGTGAACTCCGAACAAACGGAAAGCTAGAACCAAAAGATTACTAGAACCACAACATGAGATTGTGCGGATAACAGAGGGCGATCACAGAATTGACGATAATATAAAGATAGCGAATTCTTTGACTTTTATATTCACTTTTATATTGACTTTTATTTTATATTTTTTATATTATTTTATGTTGATCAGACTTCTCATTCAGCTGTATTATTTCATATTAATCACAAGACTGTAGTCACTTAGAAGTAGGTACTATTGTACAAAGATGGCATATAATTATCAACCAAAATATGTGTCACGTCAAAGTTAAATTATCAATCTTTGAATATCTGAATGTGTAATCAAAAGTCAAGTATAATGAGACAATTTTATAAAAACTTGGCAGAAAATCTATCAACAACAAAGTATAAGTCAATAGCTCTTGTTGCTATTCTACTTCTACTATTTATGCGCATAATAATTTCTTTCAGATAAATAAATTGTTTTCGGATGAACAAATTGGCTTTCGCGGGAATATCGCGGCTATAATTTTCTTGATAGCGTAAAGTCGGAAAGCAGAGTCGGAGTCGTCAGTGGAGTAATCGAGATATTGTACAACCTACTGGTTTTATATTTTAAACGACACTTAACTAGAAACGTTTCCTTTCCTCGATCCCGTTGACAAATACTTACTTATTTAAGGAAAGAGTTCGTGAAACAAACATTTTTTTGAACTCATCATGTATATCTACAAGCGACGCACCCATGCCGATAAATTGCGCAGCTATACGCGGGCGCCATGCTGAGCACGGCGGCGCGCCTCAAGTGGGACCCCTCACTGTACGTGGCGGCGCGCGAGCTGTTCCCGCAGGAGTACCGCGCGGCCGCCGCGGCACTGCCCGCGCTGGCCGCCGCGCTGCTGCTGCTGGCGCAGTTGCCGCCGGGCGCCGCACGCTGCCGCCGCGCGCGCCGCGCTCTGCTGCTGCTGGTGAGTGCCGCCGAGTGCCGCCGAGCGCCGCCGAGCGCCGACGAGCGCTGGCCCGCGCTGACCGTGTCCCTGGCGCAGCACGGCGCGGGGCAGCTGGCGGCGGCGGGCGCGTGGCTGGCGCTGGGCGGCGCGGCGTGGGCGCGCGGCGCGGGCGCGCGGGCGGCCGGCCTGCGGCGCGCGCTGGCGCTGCGCGAGCACGCACTGCCGCTGCTGCGCCAGCTGGCGAGCTACCACCCGCTGGCGGCGCGCCTGGACGCGCTGGTGCAGGTGCGGCGGCTAAGTACTCCACTGCATTATAGGGTCGCTCAACAATCGACGCAGGTGTTGAGCTAATACAAAACTTATATGAAGCCTGGGAGGAGTCACGTGACGCACTAGGCGTGTTCTGTGTTTCGTCCAAGGCGTTCGATTGTGTTTAATAAGAAACGTTAGTAAGAAAACTACACCACTACGGAATTCAAGGTGTAGTTCTAGACTTAATGAGTTACTATTTACGCGATAGAATTCAGAAAGTGGACGTGAATGGAAAACGGTCTAATGAAAAGGTGTCCCACAGGGGTATGTATTAGGGCCACTTCAGCCCAAAGAACAAACACGGAAAAGTTCTGTTTGCTGACGATGCATCACTAACTTTTAAGATAAATCGACCTGAATTAGCTTCTGATAAAAACAAAAAACTGTCTCTGTCAAAAATTACGGATTACGGACATTCGATTTACGGATTTGGTAGAAGCTAAGAAGTGGTTCGTAGGTTCCGAGTAAAGCAAGTTTTTGTAACCATGGTAACCATGTTAGAAAAGCGTTGTCTGTTGGAGCGACAAGAACAACGCGGCTTCACTGGCAGGAGGCGGAAGCGGACTTGCCGCGCAACCTGCACGTGCTGCTGGCCGCCGCGGCGCTGCTGGCCGTGCTGCAGCTGCTGGCGGGCGCGCTGGCGCTGGTCGCCGCGCTGGCGCCGCCCCGCGACGCGCCGGCGCCCCGCAGGTAACTAGGACTGCCGCTGGCGCCGATTGTCGCGCGATACTTACGGTTCATCACCGACATTGTGGGTGCCGTCCGAGTTATGCATCTTGACAGGTCAAAAAATATGCTACGCTATTTGTTTCCACAGGAGGACGGGGTCGGGTCGTCGGTGGCACAATGCCTACTGCATACTTTTTAGATCCGTCCGCGTCTCATAGTTTACTTATATTGCGCCTTCAGTTATTTTAAAGCAATAGTTACTTGAAGCAACAGTCTCGCATATTTCCTACAGGCACTCATTTCGTTACAACTGCCATGTAGATCCAATTAAAATTAAAAGATCATTTATTTCAAGTAGGGCTACTTATAAACATTTTTGAAACATCAAATGTATGTCTGTAATTGTTTTTTCCAACATCAACACTTACCTGTACCCATCTTGCGGATAGAGCGAGCAGCGGAGCGGTGTAAATTCATCGATTGTGAAGTTTAAACTTTAAAAAATTGGTAGGTCCAGAATGACCTTAGGAATAATGTTATAAGAGCGCCAAGCTCAACCCCACATTTCTAACATCATTTCAACCGATGGACTTAGGTCTTATACAGGCACTTCCAAATTTCACGTTGTTTTGACCAGCGAGTCCCGGCTTTTACCTAGTGGAACGTGCATGATGCACATGTATTATTTGCAGTTGGCCACAGCGCGGGGCGGCACCCTTGCGGACTGCGTACCGGCGCGGGCGACTGGTGCCGCTGTGACCCGCGCGCAGGGCAGCGAATGCTGCTCGGCTGTTCTTGTGATGTGATGTGCTCTCTTCATTCGGTGCTAAGCATATATTTTATTCTCAAAGACTGGCACATAAATTAAAAACGTATATAAAAATTTCGGAAGCAAAGCACAGGGCTTTTCCAACTAAGCCACGGTTCTCATACCACCGATGTTGAAATTATCATATAAGCATAATGCATCTACATCGGTCTTTTTGCGGCTGCAGCGACCGGTATCATTCAGTATAAAACATTGCAGTTTCCAGTCCACATTAAATTATGAAACAATTTAAACAAGAGATAACACAGTGTCTTTTTATATAATTTAATATTTTTGTTTTAATGGAACTGCACTCGGAAGTAAATCGTAAATCATGTCGCTGAGTTAGCAACAGTCGAAATGAAATAGGCATGACTAATTTAGTTTATTTTTTGATTTTTTTAAACTCCCCTATGATTTTGAACAAAATATTATTTTTGCAGAAATTAAAAGTTTGTTGATGTATATTACAAATTATATCTTTAAAAATCACTCTCGCGGGTTGAGCTTTAATAAGTCCTTGTTCCATAGCTAAAGATTATTGATTTTGTGTGAATTATGTTTATTAAGACGTTATATTTACTTATTTAAAACAGAAGGTAAAATATATGATCATTTAAGAAAATGCCTACTATATAAAAAACCTCTTTGCTTCTTAAAACAAGAATCCGTCTTATCCGTCTGCATTAAAAATGGTCCATCTTCATACTATATATATGAAGATGGACCATATGGCTATGAAGATGGATAATGCATAAGGAATATGAAAGAAAGGAATGTAATATAAAGGGATGACACCAATTTTGTTAATATGTTAATCTAGGACGGTTGTTAAAATAAAATAAAATGGTTTAGTACAAAAATATCACTTTATTGCTCGATTGATAGTCTTAGAGTAGGCGCCGAGAGCGCGGGCGGCGCGTGACGTCACGGCGCCGCGCACGCCGCCAGCAATCTTATTGTCTATGGCCGCCGGAGCCCCGAGAGCCGGAACCAACTCGCCATTTTCTTAATATTAATCAATCGTCAACTACAAATATTATAATATGTGATATATTTATTACTTACTAAAGCATCTTCTTTGTGAACACTCGTAACATCGATAAATCGTTATGACTTACTTATGGCTAACAAGGTTAAAGTATTTTCATTACAAAAGGAGGCCATAATTCGGGCCTCGGGGCGAACCACCAGCTAGTCTAAATAGTTCCGGCTCTCAACACGACGTCCGGACGTAGAGCGGCAGTTGCAGCTAAACCCTGATTCTCAATGACAGAACAAACCGCAGTTGTCACGAAATTTCTGATGTCTATTGTCAGAGAAGATGAGGGTCCAGGTCTCAAAGCTCGATAAATTGATCGACTTATAACTATTTGGCACCGCGACTGGCGTCACACGTGACGCGACGGAACGACAGCTTCTGTCCGGGAAGTGAATTGACATCGGTCGCGACCGGGGCTCGGAACTCCATTCAATTTATAGAAACATTTCAATAACCAATTGAATTATTGTTCATTGATTTGTTTTTAAAGATTGAATACAGACGTTATCGAAAATTCGAAACACTGAAACGCCTCAGTGATATGGAACTTATTGAGTCCCCTCGGTCTCAGTCCCGAGTCTGTACACAATATAAAAATCAATTTAACATTTCATTATGGCAATATTTTATTTAGATTCTAAGATTGCAAACGTGAACCGCTTCTCACAGCGAGCACACAGGCAATGAATATATAACTAGTACGTTAGCCACAGGTAGGAATGGTATCCTTTTTAGTCGTATAAAGGAACTAAATTTCGGTTACTTATCGAGTTCCGCTTTCCGAGCCCTCGCTGAGCGTCGAGTAGGGCGCGGCCTCGGGACACGTGCGAGCACCCGCATACAGCCCGTCGACGCCAGCGGACCGATCCTGCAACGTGGCAATGCGATCTCTCCGCAGTCGTCGCGTCGCCTGGGATCTCGCTCAACTATAGCGATTCGTCCTAACATACTCTCGTAATTACAAACATTCCTTACATTAATTTATCAACTTAAATATTTCTTATTAATAACAGAGGATCGTTTTTATATTAAACGATTTTTTTATAAGGCGAATCACAGTAAAATGGAATACGTGGCGGGCGTCTGCCGCGTCCCGGCCGGCCGGCGCGTTACACAGGCGCACTCGTCGCGAGCAGCGACGCCCACAGCCGACTGCCTTACATCGTGGCGCCGCCCCGCGCTGGGGGCTGTCCATTTTGAAAAAACCGATCTCAACCGCATGCCTGGCCGGCGCGCCGCTGCGATTTAGTTTCAAAGTTTAATTTCTTACGTTAACGTTCTTACGTTACAGTTTCGAATTGCGCGAGAAACGACGTCCGTCCGTCGCCGGCGATGGAAAATTTGACGTCGAGAACGAACTGTTGTCTAATAAGGCGCATTCGTTACCATCTATGAGGTATATAATTGATACACAACGACACTTTACTCAAAATACAAGTCAAAATATAATTTGTCTATCTACGGTGTCACGGCCTGTCTCATTTTACGATGTGTGTAGTGGAACTTAAAGTCATTCAAATGTCGGGGTACCGCGTGCGCGGCTCCCGGCCGGCGCGCAGGATCAGCACGGCGGCGGGCGCGGCGGGCGCGCGGCGGGCCGCGAACTGCGCGTGCACGGCGTCCCAGCGGGCGTCGCGCGCCGCGCCCGCCGGCGAGCGGACCGCCCGCGAGCGCGCGCGCCGAGCCCGCCGCCGCGCCGCCGCGCGCTCGCCCGACGGCCCGCGCGCCGGCGCGCCCGGCGGCCCGTCCGCCGGATCCTCCTGCGGACAGAGCCCTGTGAGACGCCGCTTAGCACATCAGGACAGAACGCTAACCTTGTTCAGTTGCTATTTAAACGAAATGATGAAGCCAAAAGAAAATAATCTAACGGACCAGTTGTAACCACAAAAGTTATGAATTACTGAATTTAAATATCTTGGAAGTTTTGCCTTCTCATTTATTTCAACCGTGCATTTAGGAAATTAAGCCATGTAAAAATGTAAGAGGTATTGGCAGAAGAGGTATTAACTGTGTTAACAGTAATTAAATTATCCTCTAGCCAAAATGAATGACTTCTTTTTGCACGCCTCATAAGCGAAGCGTTGAGGTGGGTATTACTGTCCGTTTACGTACGCCGAGTAATTCTCCAACTTAAAATTACACTTTCTTTTTTCTTTACTGCTTTTATAAAATATAAGTGAATATAAACAGACAAATGTTGAGAAAAACACTATTTTTAACACCCATGATATTTTTAAATCTCTTTTTATTATTTAAACTAATTGAAAAATTGTTTAAAAAAGTTCTGTCTTGGACGTCCGTGTGTCTGTATGTGCGGATCCCGTATCTTGTGGTCACGATAACGAGCGAAATACTTCACTTGTCAAGTTGGTTTTTTTATAAGCTTCAGTATTTTGAGGAATAGAAGTCTACTACTTTTCATAGCATAATTGGATGTAGTTTAATTATTATTTGCAAATAATCTCAATTTAATTGTAATGAATGTGATTATAAGGCGTGCACTCTTGGAATTTCCAACCATTTCTAACTTCATACAGATATCCAATTCCAACTATTTCCATACCATGCATCGAGTCGTAAGAATGTGACTTAAGATCGGAAAAAAAGGAATGCTATTATTATTAGGACATTTGGTATTGAAATGTCGGCAATAAGCTAACTCTCTTAGATTTTTTTATTGAGGATTTAAAGAATGAGGGCGTAACGAACCTGAAATAGTTTCCTATAGTGATGTATTAATAATCACACCTGCTAGAAAATCTTGTCGAGGATGGTGTACATGCGCAGGTTGGCGTTCTTGCGCCAGCCGGCGGGCGGCTTGGCGGCGGGCTTGGCGGGCGCGTCGGCGTCGCTGTCGTCGTCGGACGCGGCGAGGGGCGGCGCGCCGCACGCGCACGCGCCCGCCTCCGCGCCCGCGCGCCCCGCCGCCGGCCGCCGCGCCAGGCGCCGCGCCATCACGAACGCCGCCACCTGCGACAGTCGCACGGGTATATAACCCCCCAAGGGTTATCCCCAAAAAGCCTACATCCTACTATTAAAAATATAACCCTTATACGGAGAATTTTATTTCGAATAGAAAACCTGAGAAAGTCTATTAATTAACGAAGTAAACGTATTTTTGTGTTTTCCGTTTTTTATTTGGGAATATTCGTTTCTATTGTTTTCTACGGTAAAAAGTTAAACGAAAACTGAAACATAGTATTAAAATTGGTTGCCTGTAAAGTCGGTATACGGGCGAAAGTTTTACGTGACAACGACTTTGAGTGGTAAAATAATTTTAATGTGAATATTCATTCGTATAGTAGGAAGAAGGATGAAATAATAGTAACAATTTAAAACATTTATTTATACAAAGAATTATATTTAAAACATTAATTTATACAAAGAATCTCGCACTGAATTTCATATTAACAAAATTTTATTTTTACCTTTACACATACATACGTATTTATATACAAATATACATACAATAACTTGCAATACATTTGCGTACAATGAAACAGCGTTTACTACAAAGGGACGCGTGCCTTTCACTTTTTATGTCTGTCTCTCTCGCTCTTAGGCGGGCTAACCATGCCCGAGTGGAAGGGACGCGTGCCTCTCACTCGCTCTCATTGTGAGCGCATAACGTGAGCGGAGCGTAACGCAGTTTCTTGAAGTGTCACCCGGCAAACCAATTTATAAGACGTTGTCACGTCAAAAGAGTTTAAGTTTGTCACTTTCGGGATTATGTTATATTATACCCGCACGGAATCTTTGATGATCTAAATTTTTATTAGTTACACTTATTCTTTACCTTTACCGCCCAATCTTTGGGATTCTGTTTTTGTCAGGCAACCGAGGGTCTTCACAATAAAGATCTAGTGTCGAAACCAATTGTAAAAGCAAAATAAGGCTGTTACTTTAGCTAAATAGCCGGAGGGTTTGAAAAATGAAAAAATGAAAAAATTTTTATTCAAAAAATACGTTTTACATTTAACATTTATCCGTTGTTGGGACATCCTTTTAAGTAATTATTTTACTTGTGCCAGGGTGTCCCGCCTTCCGTAAAATGTATATAATATGTATTATCTGTGTATATATTCTTATATATATAAAATCAAATCAATAACCGGGAGAGAGTGTGTGTGTTTCTGTGTGTGTGTGTGTGTGTGTGTGTGTGTGTGTGTGAGTGTTTGTGTGTGTGTGTGTGTGTGTGTGTGTGTGTGTGTGTGAGTGTTTGTGTTGCGATTGGGATTTTACTTGTTTGCTTCGAGTAATGCCTCAGTGTCTTCATATGTTAGTTTTCCAAGCCACTCAGTTAGAGTCTTTTTAAGCTGGTAAGTATTAAGTGAGTGTATATTTAATAAACTGTTTACCTTCTTGTAGATATAAGTCGATTGTCTAGTATATTGTTTTTTAGCAAATGTAGTTTTTACAATATTTGAACCTGTTCTAATGTTTATTCTTCTTTTCGTCTTTGTGTTTATGTCTATGGTTACTGTTTTATGCCTCCTTAATAATAGTTGTAATATATATAGCTTTCTCACACTCAACAAGTTATCTATGGAGTATAGCTCAATTGTGGGGAATCGATATGGTTTGCAGTACATTACTTTTAACAAGGCGCGATGACTACGTTCTAATTCAAGGAATTTAATTTTTGATGCTCCTCCCCATATTGGAACGCAGTAAGACAGTATGGATTTAGCAAGAGCTGTATAGACTTGTTTAACAACTTTATTTGTTGCAACATGTCTTAAGATTTTAAAGATCCAAATTAATTTTCTAATTCTGCTAGATATTAATTCAAGATGGGAATGCCAGGATAATCTTTGGTCAATAATTATGCCTAAGTATTTGGTTGAGTTTATCTTATCAATGGTAGGACACGTACAAATTACGCTCTGGTCGTCACAGTAATGTATTTTTAGATTTGATGTAATTGGTTGACTTTTATTATTTATTGCGAAACATATATAGTTTGTTTTATTAGTGTTAAGTGTGAGAAAGTGAGCATTAAGCCAACTTGATATTTTTCTTAAGCCTGTTTCGGCAGCGCTATGAACTTCTATCCAAGTTTTCCCATAAAATACTATAGCAGTGTCATCTGCATAAGAGTAAATATGTCCAGAATTTATTTTAAAATCACATAAGTCATTTATGTATATTAAAAACAAGGTAGGTCCCAAGGTAGGTAGGGTTATAGCTAAAGCCTAACGAGGACCCCTTTCCTGTTTTACATATTACCTTTGATAGGATATAATGTTCTAGAAACAAAAACGTTAAGCCAAAAACATTAAGCCTTTTTTTTATAGAATCCGACAGCCTTTTGAAGATCATCATCGACCCATTACCGACCCACAACTGGGCACGGGTCTACTCCACAATGAGAATGGCACTACCTATGGCACCTCCCCCCCTTCTCACCACGCTGGCCCATTGCGGATTGGTGGACTCTACATACCTTGGAGAACATTATGTAGAACTCTCAGGCATGCATATCAGAAGTGCTATTTGAGGAGTCGTTTTCGTGTATCGAAACTCTTGAACATCGGAGCAAAATGGATCTCAATCGCATTCAAGCTTAAATATGCCTCAAACTTTTTAGCTCGGGTTTTGACAGAAAGTTTGTTGGACAATAATAAGAAGTACAGGATTCGCGTGTCTAAAATAAGATCGAAAATGTATGATCAATTTTACTGTGACGATACAGAATTAGATATGCGGAAAAGAGTGGTCCGTCGGAGCCAGCGGCGCTCACCTGCAGCAGCATGGCCAGCGCGCCCAGCACCAGCACCAGCACCGCGTTGTTGGGCGCCTCGCGCTCCACCTCCTGCGGACGCACAGCCGAGCTCAGACACATAGCGAGCAGGACTCGAACTTTTTCAATTTACAATTTCCATCACTAAATACTACAGATAATCGAACGACGACTCCAGTCAGTAACTAAATGTCAGTGTCAGGTCTCATTTGCATTGTCAACAACAACAGTGACGAGTAAGTAAGAATGGCGACTCGCGCCCGCCCCCGCACCTCGATCATGTCCAGGATGGGACGCGCCACGTCGCGGTACTTGTCCACGGCCAGCAGCGCGGGCTTGAGGTCGTGCAGCAGGTCCATGCCGCGCCGCGCCAGCTCGGCCTGCGGCGCGCTGCGCCACCACGCCGCCAGCGACGCCGCCATCCACGCGCCGTACGCCAGCTCGCTGGCCGCCAGGCACGCCACGCCCGCCGCATACGCGCGCAGCGCCGCGCCGCGGGCCGCCGCTGCCAGCGCCACCAGCGCCGCCAGCCACACGCCGGCGCCCAGCACGTAGGCCGCCGACACGCGGTACTGCGCCGCGCACAGGAAGCGGAACCACGCGTACGTGCTGGGGTCCCACGCCAGCCGCGCCGCCGTGGCCAGCAGCGCGCCGCTGTACATCTGCGGCAATGACGCTTGTGACGGTTGACCGTCAAGTCAAACCTTATACGTACAGACGTACGTCTATGTAGTTATAAAGTTTGATTTTTACAGGTTAATTTTGTCTTACAAAACAAAAGTTAAGAATTAGAGAAACATGACTCTAATATTCATGTGTTAAAAAAGTACTGACAAACGCATACAACATCAATTTAAATCTTTATTATTTTACAGTTTTTATTAATACGAGCCATAACTCAAAACGCCTACCATAATACACTAATCATATTGTTATAAGCTTAGATACGCGATAAGATCTATTGGTGAGATCCTGAAGTGATCAATGGACATCTTCAAAAATTATAGAAACACCGATAAGCAAATGGGGTTTCATAGTTTTTTATTTTAGGAAGTCGACGATAAAGCGCCGAGATAGTGGACAACGGGCCGCGCTCATCGGCATTCCAGGCTCTGCTCGTTTGACCTGTCCACTTTGCACTCGCTCGCGGTATCGCCGGCACTGGGGAACCTCTGTCGAGGGACAGGCCGCCAGCTCGAATGAACGCCTCCATTGATCCGGCAGCAATGCGCACGGTCACGGCCGCTGATGCACCACTCTTATCGTGCTTATATTGGAATGCCGCAGCATAAAGCATTTTTGACGTCATCCGGACGTAGGTCCTTAGCTTGATAAAAGAGCTTTCGAAGTAAAGGCCCATTTTGTCCGAAACGTCGTCATAAGCCTAGGTCCGCGCAGGAACCCTTTGATCAAAGTCGCCACTTTCCCCCGATGTCGTCGAGCTCTGGGGCTCTAGTCATGGCGAGCTTTCGCGCTCGGCCCAGTCCCCTGCTGACGTTGTTGCAACCCCCTTGAGATGGTTATCAGCTACGATCCTAACGAAATAAAAAATTAAATCAGAGCACAGGCAGTAGAGCGTCGAAAGCCAGTAAACTCTTAACTTCAATTCTTCATGTGTGCCATGAAATGAATTTCCGGGTTTATATTTCAGTTGAACTACATTTTATATTTCGAGTACCCAAAGGTGTTTCTTTTTAATTTTTTTGAGTTTGTAGCGTCTCACAATTTTCATGTTGTATTCTTGTTATTTTGGCTTTTGGTTATAAAGATGTTTATCATATTTTTAATGCACTATCCGCAAACGGATGAAATATTTACATTTTTTTCAAATTGTAAATAAAGTTATAGGTACCAACTAAAAAGTAAGAAATAAATATTTTCTTCATTAATTGTTGGGTTAAATCGGTGCCTATAGTATCTAGTGAGAAGCTGGCAAGAAACTCAGCAGTTGTTACAAGTATTATAAGCTGTATAACATTTTTTAGGTCTATTTTAGCCTAACGTTACAGTGTTTCGTCCAAAACGACTTTCGCGTTGCGTCCGTAGAAGTCTCATTCAGAGTTGCAAATGTTTCAGAAACACCGAGTCATATATTCAAGAATATAATAATAACTTTTTAAATTTTTGCTAGTTTCGTCGGCATACCTAGTCAATGGTTCTGAGGTCAATGTACTGACTCCAGTAGGTCTTTAGAGATAAGTGATTTGCGTCGGCAAGTTTTAAGTTTTTAGTGTATAAGGCAAAAACTGTTTTTATGTCCTGGCTTGTAACAACTGCCGCAGTGTAATATTTGTTGTTAGTAATAGTGTTCGTGCGTTGGTCGTTTACTGCACTGAAGTACCTCGTCCGTGATGTACCGAGGTCACGTCGCGGTCTCGACTGCTACTTTTGGCCGAGTTAGAGAGTTTGTAAGGGGGATAAGTAATTTGCTTACATAAGATAAGTAGGCACTTCTTACGCCGAAGTGACTCCTTACGTGCGTACGAAGTGTGAAGTATAAGCGTATTACCTCCGTATACCTTCCGCAGTATGAGCCGGGACGCGGAAGTGAAATTCCGAAGTGTAGGTAGTAGGTACCCGATAAACATTAATATTTTTGAGACAGCCAAAAATTTTAAAGCTTTTCCCTAAAAATAGTATAGGTATCTTAAACTGATATCTATACTGTAAGAGCGTGTCGCGTTTAGTTAAATAAATGACAAATGGTTTTTAAACAACAGTCGCTGTAATAATGTTTGTAATTTTTAAGAGCCTTTAAAATGAACGTGGTGTAACGTGCCGTAGGTAGGTAAGCAGTGTTTTGACACACTTCAACTGAGAGCACCTTTCAAAGTCAGAGCGTGACAGAATACTTACTTTGCCATCTCGGAATGGTCTCGGAATATATCAAGCGGCTTTATAACCGGTCCCGGCGGTCGGGAGCGCTCGCCGGGATAGTGGCACGCATTCAATAACAAACTGGCTGTAACGGGTTCCACCTCCAATTGATCACGTATCATTTATGATGTGGGGAAATCGAAGTCGACCGCTCGAAACCCTAACTACATTATAACACCTGTTATCTTCTTTATTAAATTCGATTTTACAAAGTGTATAAAAATTCATATTAAATGTTTAAAGTTTATAGAAAAAATGATGATATTTCATTTACAGCGTTTTCTTTATGTCATATTGTGATATCTGTGGGTATTGCCGTATAAATACCGGTGCGTTTCGATGCAGAATTCAGATTTTTCTCTAAGAGACTGCAACTAGTGAAAATACCTGTGGTGTTCAGGTTGCATTGGATCATCGTGCATCGGCGAGGCAGCAATCGCTCTCAATCTATTAATCAAATGTCATCCTTAAATTATCTTTTGGTTTGGGGTTAATTGGTAATGATCGTCGAGGCAGCGCGGCGGTCGTTGCCCGCCATCTTGAAATAATGGTATCGAATAGCAATTCCTTCAATTTTGCACGAAATGATTCAAAATACATATCAATTGCGCGAGTGACATTTAAGTTAATTTAATATTTTGTTTACCTACGCATTATTTGAATAATGTTGTGATAAAGTTATTTTTTTCGTGTGTTGCTTAATAATTATACTAAATAAACGCATGATATAATAACATTGCTTGTGTTTTTCATTGTTTGTTTTTTTGTATTGTGCCTACCTAAGTTTTTAATGAACTTTTTTACTTTACATTTGTAGCAGTATAATAATTCTTGACCTCGAGCGTTTTTTACAATGTAGTTTTTTCCCTAAAAGTAAGGTTCTATGACGATGACGATGCAGCAGACTGAGAACGCGGCCTAAGAAACCGAGACCGGGGAATGGTAGTTAATTTAATACTACTAAATAAAGATAAAGAGTTTGTTAGTTTACTTGAACGCGATGACCTCAGAAACTACTGGTCCGATTTAAAAAAATCTTTCAGTGATGGAAATTATATCATCACGCTAAGACCAATAGGAGCGGTTTATTTTCCCTTTTAAGAGCTTCCGTCTTTCCGCGGCGTAACCGTGTATACCACGCGTAACCGGATTACGAAATAATGTTGAAGGATGCATAAGTATATTTCACAAGGAATCACGCGGTATAAATATTAAATCAAAACAAGCATATTAATTTGTCCATACAAACGAATTCAAAACATTCTAATTGTTTGCTTATGACAATCCTATTGAAGATAAAGGAGCGACACGCGCATAGTACCTGCGCTACGCTACGCGTGCCTAATAAAGTGTCGGGAGTCACATGATTTTAATTCTGCATGTGATTTTAGGGCTGTATTTGATTTCTTTCAGTAAAAGCTATGACAGTGGTTTACTCAAAAACTATTAGGTTTTCAGTTTCACCGATAAGTCTCAGAGACAGTACATAATGTACCTCTAAAATTAATAAATCGGTTTTTCTTTCTTTCTTTATCTGTTCACCAAACACCAGTTTATCGATTGTTATCCCTATCTTCAGTGGTGGCCAAGAAGTTAGGCCGCCCTTACGCCCTATATAAGTTTATAATTTCGGTTCCCTGTATTGTTTTTTATTTTTTATTTGGTGTAATTAAAGAGTTTTATTATTATTTTGGAAGTGTTTGTATTTCTCAGCTCTTGGCTGGTTTTAACTGCATTCACGGGCCTTAAACAAGTAAATGCAGCGTGTGGTGTGTTTTTATATTGTATTTTTATGTTAAACCTATGCTTTCTTCAACCTGCAAAAACTTTCTTACTTATTATTATTATTATTATCTGGAAGAAATCGGTATGTAGCGATAAGGCCACCAAATTGTATTCTCTTGCTCTATGTTTATATCTCTGTAACTTCTTTTTTCATTTCGCAATAAAAGTGTATTCATTCATTCATTCATTATCTCTATCATTTATTGATTTAATTTTTATTTAATTCTTGCTTAACAATGTTAAATAATTTAAATAATAACAGCACTATTAAAAATTTATAAAATAAATCCTTTCACTGCCTGCGGTGCTTTTGAATGCCCAAGCAACCATGCCCTTTATTATTATTATTATTGTTTAGTTTCAGTATTATCTAGAAATAAATGCATAGAGCGCTACAAATTTAAAATGCATAATTTAATAAAGATATTGAAAAAAAATGTTTTGTATGTAAGTATGAATCAGTTGACAAATATGAACAACATTTAGGGCCTTCGCAGTAGTGTCGCTAGTCGGTGTAATATGATTACCGGTAAATGATATCGTGATTTAGTTGTAACCGTTCTCCGATTAGCTGATTGCCGAAGCCGTAGCAGCGAAGAATCCCCAAAAGATTACAACGTTGGGATATCACTGCTTACACTGAACCTTGGCAGGCCCGGCCGCGCTGAATCTGTGTCCACATCAAACACACTTTTGCGAATCACTTCACGCAGTACTATCTCCCCGGGTAACGGAAAGTAACGAGGAAGCTTCTGTTTCTAATCGTACAGTACTCAAAGCTTTTATGTCCGACAAAACTTGATATCAAACTTGATATATTTCTCCAGATATTATGTAATCTTCGTTCTGTCCGTCATATCCGTCCATAATGAGATGCCGAGGCTATATATTTGATATTCGACGTTATTCGAAATTATTACTTTATTCTTTAGGGCACTGTGGCGTCTATTGTTCGCTAGTGGATAATTGACATGACAAAAATTTTAAGAAAATGCATAAATTTAGAAACAATTATTATTTTATTAATATGTCACGTTAAATCGGAGTTATCTGAATACAAACGTGAAGCATCGAGGATCGAAACCTGCGAGCAATATTCCAGATCTGCTTCATTACTTCTCAGAACTCATACTAAAAATTCAAAAATTGATCGCAATCAATTGCGGCACAAACTGGACATACAATCCCCTCAGAAGTAAAAATGTTTAAGGGTTCCTTTAGGCGCTTCAGGACCACTGAGAGTAAATATGTCCTGTGGCCTGCGGTTTCAGCCGCGTCAACTACGTAATAATAGCGTCACCAGCGCGGCTTGTAAACAGTTGGGACGGCGGAGTTTTAGTTCCCGAAACAAAAGAATTGCAAAGCACAATCTACTTTTTTAATTTAATTCAAAAATCCAAATATCTCCAGATACTTGTCCATTGCGCTTTGAACATCGTTGACTCAAAATGGTTGGAAACACCGGCGACCGCGCCCTGCAGAGGAACACAGCATTGCAACAATGCTGCTTGGCGGCAGAAATAAACATGGCGGTAGTACTCCCCCGGACGAGCTCGGGCACAACAAGCTCTGCTACTACTAAATAACCCTATTTCAAAATATCAATTTTCGTTTCCATGTAAGTAGCGTGTGTCTTCTGAGGCAATCAAAATCTTTCAAACCTATCTGTTCGTCATCGCTCCTATAACAGCGAATAATAATCGTCAAACTGAGAATCGCAATCGTATTCAGAGTTGCCTCGTAAGTAGACGGTTACAACCTTTTTTATATTAATTGTCGCCGGTCATGCCCTCATTTATGTGGCATGTTTGCATGTTTGCATGCCGTTCGTGTCGAGCCCGAGGCGAGGGCTTCGCTGCTATTCGCTCGAGAGTTCTGTCCTCTATCTCTAATAAGATCAGTGCGGCAAACTTGCGCGCACTTTCATCGCCTATCCTGGAGGAACGACCACTTATCCTATAGAAAACCACAAGACTCACTCCCTCACTCCTTACTCCTTACTTACTCGCTGACTAATCACGATATCTCAGGACCTATATAGGCCAAAAAACTAAACATTTAAAGAAAGGTAGGTTCTATCTGGAGCGGAAGTGTCAGCCAAGAAATAGTTTTGAGAAATCAACTCCCTTAATAGACCAGGGTAGAAGCCTTGAAAAATAATAAAAAGTGAAAAAAATGGAGGAGGGAAATATTATAAAAATGAAAGGAAAAATAATTTACGGATTAAATAATGGTTGGAAGTTTGTATGAAATTCTGTTTTTTCTACGGTTATCAACTTTATATATATAAATTGTTGAAAGTTTATGCTGATTTTTTTATTGTTAAGTCTACAAACCTGATATTAAGAACATAGTTTTCCTTTAAAGCATAGACATAATTTTAGAAAATATAATATTGTATCCAAATCTTAATAAGGGGGTAACCCCTTAAAGGACACAAAACGGGGTTGAAAGTTTGTAAGATTGATTGAACCCACGTGCTAACCACAAGGATTTGATGTCTTTGTTATTTGAACTTCAACATGTCTCGGTCATCATCATCATCATCATATAACCCACTACCGGCCCCGGGGCACGGGTCTCCTCTCAGAATAGTGTTTAGGCCGTGGTCTACCACGCTGGCCAAGTGCGGATTGTTAAGACTTCAGACGCCGTTGTGAACAAAACGGAGAACTCTCAGGCATGCAGGCTTAGGCAGGATATTTTTCTAAAGCAAGTGATATTTAAATTGCTTAAATTAAAACGCACGTTAATTCCGAAAAGACAGTGGTGCGTGCCGGGGCTCGAACTCGGACTTCTCGAAAGGAAAGCCGAAGCCTTATCCACTAGGCTATCACCGCTTCTTACCATCATTCGTGCCATCTTTGTAGATCACCAAAACGACTCTAACGCTTTGGATCAAGTTTTGTATGTAGACGTGTAGACAAAAAGCACGCTTTTATGCAAAAATGTGTTGGTCGATAAACTTTCGCGTTATAGACTGATACATTGTCATTTAAAATTATGAGAAGTGCAATCTGGTTAGAGCAATAATTCACACCCAAGCTTTTTTCTCGATGACGTATTCCTTTTGTACAATAATAGGACTTTTCTATAAGCTTACGTTTAATACAAACTTTGAACTTTTTTTAAGAGACATTTCGTTGCTATATATAAAGGATTTCTAACGTGCAAAAATCATGGTTTAGAAGGGAGCGATAATAGGTTTTTTTTCTACCCGCGGGCTACTAGGAGTACAGAGTATAACAGAGTATGTCTCCGCAATATTCCGCCGCTGAATCAGTGGTGCTCAGGCGTGCGTAACGCGGGCCGGCCGCAGCCTGGCGCCTTCACCTGCTCATTCGTTTCCCTAATACCTTAATATCATAATAGGATTTTAGAAAACTAAACCGACAAGGAAATTGTCTACTTAACTGTTTCGCTCATTGCGTTTGTTTGGCCGCGGTCCGTATGGCACTCACTAGACGGAACACTATATAAACAGAAAAAAATGAGAATATGTATCTTTTTTACCAATAAACCCATTAACAAACTAAAGATTCGAACCCGTAATTCAGCTAATCGCATGTAGCAGTTGGACACCCGCAGTCAAACTCCGAGGAATATGAAAATTACGTCGTCGGAAAAGAGAAGATCATATTGAAGTGTCTTGTCTGTGTCCGGACTTTCGTTTCTTACTTTCGAATTACCGAGGGCGGAGATCACCATTACCTCACAATTCAAAATTATAGTTACAAACGATTTATAGGCGCCTGTGACAGGACTGACAGGGCCTCCTAGAATAAATAAATGATCTATAGTAGATAAAATACATTAACTAGAAGTTTTTAAACAGTAAAGCTGAACGGATTGACAAGAGTGCAGTGGATGAGGTTGGTATCTACCTTCACGCACCTACTGTAAGGTAACAACAGGTTCGGTGTTCTGAGAATCGCGCGTCGAGTAAATTGATCTTCGGCAGACATTGTTTATTTCTAAGAAACAATCCGTAGATATAGTGCTGACAGTACACGTTAAGTACAAGTGGGTGCTACAAACAATTGGTTCCGTATTAAGGTGTCATTTGAAACCCTATACTTTGATGTATGGGGACCGACTGATAGACAGACACTAAACACTGATAAGACACTGGTTTTTTAGGTACGGAACCCTAAATACCATACGACACGCGACGGTATAAAGGCAATAAGACTCAGCATAATACAAAATTGAATATATAATGTTAACCTTTACACGAACTACTCGAGACAGGTTTACCTAACATAGGCTTTATATTCTGAATGAGAATCTCCAATACTAACGTCTTACTAACAATAACTCATACGATTACAATAACTAGTTATTCAGTAGGTATTTATTGGTTGTAAATACGGCCGCGTTTGTATTCAATTGGATTGAGATCACGTTTATTAAAGTTAACAAACTGAACAGATTGCTTATTTTTTATATGAAAATGATCATTTCTCTAAACCGAGTATCGATGATATTACTACGTGCCCGAAGGCTGCTACTACTACTACTACTACTACTACTACTAGACTGATGTTAGCCGGCCATATCTAAGAATTGAAATTTTCGCAGATGGCGTTCTATTGCCGCTTTAAAAAAATATTAAAAATTAAAGAGTCCACATACAACAAACGTGCAGATCAGTGTGTTTTAATTGTCCCTCGGTCCGGATACCCTTCGCGTTCAAAAAGCACTTACCCGGTTTTTATTGTTTGGTTACCGTTACCACAAAACTTTCCAAGTATTAACTCATTGGTAAATGCCATCATTATACGGAGTAGCACGTTTGACGCTCCCCTGTGTCGAAATTCCGTCGCCGTGGAAACACAACGATTAAGGTGTGTGTGCAAAACTGACGTTATGACGAACAAAAATAAATATATTTGATCAGTTATCCGTAGCGTGTGACGGATCGCACAATGTTTACGCATTTTATCGTTCAGTCTTATCCAATAAAAATAATTCCGCTCTTAGTTCGAGAATCCAAGTCAGGGATTTCCAACCTGGGCGAAGTAGAATGTACAAACACCGCGTCGCGCTCGTTCTGAACTTCAAAAAAATCAAGAAAATATTATTTTTGTACTGCAGTGTCACGGGCTGGCTTGTCCCACACTTTGAAAAATTACGTGGAGATCACCAAGCCCAGCCACTTATTGTTGGGTTAGTTTTATTTTTCTTATGCGCCTATCTGTCTAACTCACAAGTCCCTATCTATTTTAACTACTAACCTAACTAGGTTGGGGCACGGGCGTAACTATGAGATGGGGGAGGCGCCAAAACCTGTGAGTGCGCTGCCGCGTCATAATCGTCGGTGACCGTCAAGTTTTTATCATAATTCATTGCCGCGTGAGAACAATGCTTCTTTTAAATGCAATTAATAGATACTAAGCTGAAATGGTAATAACGAACAATTGATGATTTCATTCAATGAAATAAAGTACTCTGCCAGAGCTTAACTCTCCTGTGTATCTGGGACCACGGCTCAGGGTGCCGTTAGGGCTTATGGGTCGGTTCCCTCTTCCCGCGCGAACCACCCGCCCATAGTATAAAGTGTGCACGATCACAATCGATCAGTCGTCACACGCCACTGTACCTAATAAATAATTGAATAATGTTAGTCAGGCCATTTTATTTGTACATTATTATCCATGGGTTAACATGCAATAGTACAAAGGTATTAGGTACGTTAGCAGTGCAGGCGGGGCCGGGCAGTGCAACGTACAGTCCGTCCGAGTAGCGGGTGACCCAGCGCCTGCAGCCACTTGAGCCACTGCAGCGACCGCTCTCCAATTAGTGTATCGCAATGTACGGGCGAGCAGCCGGAACTATGATGTGCCATTCTTAACACTCCACTATACTACGAATCCATTAATCAACACATATTTGGAAATTTTATTTATGTACTTAAAAATATAAAATTTAAAAAGAAAGTGGAATGTAACAATATTAAAATTAGAAGTAAAAATAAACTTGTAGTGCAGTTTACTACGCTACATCAAATTAGTAATTCATTTAAGGGTAATTATGTATCATTTTATAACAAATTACCAAATCCTTGAGATGTCACTCAATAAGTTCAAAGTTTATATAAAACGTAAGCTTATAGAAAATCCTATTTTAATATGAAGGATTACATGTATGATAAAAAAAAGCTTGGGTATGAATTGCTCTAACTTCATAGCTAAACATTAACTAGACTGTGAGATGGTGATAACAAAAAAAACCTGGCTAAGTTTGTTGTGGGATCTTCTTAGAGCAGCTTTAGATTTAAATTTAAATTAACGAATGCAGTTATATTTATTATTACATTAAGTTATTATATTAGGTTACATTAGTAATAACATGTTAAATGTATGAACGCTTCATAAGTGCCTGTGATCGGGTCTACATGAATAAAACATTTTTTAAATTTGAATTTGACTTTTAAAATTGTTACACGCACAGACTGGCGGGCAATTGGTAGCTTGGTAACAGCGTTAACAAAGCGTGGGAACTTTCTGGGGGGATATAAGTGAATTAAGCACCAAATCTCATTGCATTGGGTCAATGAATATGCCATCACCAGTGGCGTGCATAGAGGGTATGCACAGGGTATGCAGATTATATAAACTATAAAAAATCTCCAGTAAGAGTTATTAATAACTTACGGATAGGCATTACAAGAGTTATAGAAAGCCTCCCCTTGAGTATTTATAACTCGTACGGGCGTTTTTCTTCATTTTATATCATCTGCATACCCTGTGCATACCCTCTATGCACGCCACTGGCCATCACAGACAGAGTTTTGTATTGCAAACAGAATGCATGGACGTAATATCAAAAATACAACATTGAAAACTTAGAGGCAATCAAGGGAAAGCTGCTCAGTCAAAAATTGAAAAACAGTTTCCGATACTTCCTGCGGTGGTCAATTGGAGGGAAATAGCTAATCCGGTAGGTACATTGAGTTGTGGCAATAAGGAGCAAAAAGTCCTGCTACGAGCTGGCCGCCAGCAGTTGCTCCGACTCCGACAATTCTAGCGGCCGCACGCGCCGAGCTTATAAGTTAGGATGACGAGAAGTAGAAACTAGTTAGTTTCCTACAAATGTGACGTCTGGTGGAAACGCAAGTAGGTCAGTGTACTGTGACAATAGAATTACTCGTAATCATTAACTAATGAACTTGACGCAATGCTCTTTATTATTACTCGTCGCAATAAAATTCCAATGCCAATGAGTAGGTTCACTCATTATAAAATGCAGAAAATCAAGACAGTAGCTGTCTAAATTGTTTCTCATTAACCGATGAGCTTTTAGATGGGTACATCAGATACCTACTGGTAACTAGGACGAGTATGTGACGCTTAAGTTTGAGAATTCAGATTAATTTGCTTCAGTGAACACGAGGCGCGGGCGTGTATCTACCTACGGTGCCCTTCGCTACAAGTCTAATTTGAGTTAAGAGGATATCCTTAAAGGATTAAATGCTCCGTCCTTCTTTGAGATGAATCATCATAACTGAACTGTGTGTCATATCTACCTTAGGTTAATGAAATTTTAGTTGGCTTACGTGAGAACTGGTGGAAAGATAATGCGCTGAAACCACTTGTACTTACTATGTCAGTAGGTTTAAATTTCCAAGCCTATAATTTTGTCCACACCGAATATCGACGTCACGACCACGTTCTTTCGCTCTTTACTGACGAACTTGAATTACATACTGCACAATCGGTAACATAATGACTCCCAGTTATATACATATATAGCGTTTAATCAGGATAGCCTACCGCGACCCATTCTTTACCAAACTGTGAATCGCGAAGAGGCCAGTGTTGCAAAAGGACACAAGCAGCCCGCGGGCTCGAGTATGTCGACTGACGTCATGCAGAGCGCTGGATGCCGCGGAAGCGGCTGCGGGTGCTAATGGCGCGAGTTAGGACGAGGCCGCTATTGACATAGCGCGCTCACAGCTACCACGACGCAGCCACCACGGTGACTCACGTTCCATTTAGACCGTGAAGCGGATACCTCGCGTAGTGTCCGCCATCATCCCCCGCCACTACTGGGCAAAGCCCTTCTCTCATAGAAAATAAATAAGAGCGTGGACCCATCACACTTAGCAATGCGCGTTAATGGGCTTTCATGACAATCACATGTTATTGATAAAAAATCGGGACAGGGGGCTTGTCTGATTCTCCGGACTACAAAAGTGATCAACACCAATTTCCTAGCTCCGGGCAGAAAACTCCTAGTCATTATAACTCAATACTTAACAATAGTATTGGCGCTACAACGATTGAACATAAGACCTCGTTAACAGCAGTCGGATTGTATCTTATAACTAGCTCGAAAATTAGTCTCCTGATTTCATGTAAACGCACAACATCCACGGGCAAGAAACGCGTAACGCACTGCCAGTGAACGTTATGTGACACCGCGCGGTTGTCCATGCTCTGTCTTACAGTGAGATGACGGAGCGCTCAGTCAGTGTCCAGCCGCAGCTGACGCGCTGGAGCAAAGAGTATTGACCTCGGCGCGCGCGCAGTCCACACAATCACGAGCCGGTGCGGCGCGCTCCTCACAGACATCGTTCAAGTATCGCTCGGCGAATGATTGCTGTTCAATATTTAACATTCCAACCCACTTGCCAGAGGAGCAGGTTATAAACTTTACGCGGGCTACGTACATTTCAGGTAGTTATAGTGCGAAACTTATTCATTGATGACCGAAGTTTTGCTTTGATAGCTTTTTATTATATCTTGGAAATCTGAAGCTTTAGAAGATTTTTTATAAGTATAAAACCATATACGCGTATAAACAGAGCAACACTTTGCAGGCCATGGAAGGAATATGTCCTACAACGTGGCGCCCAGTCTCCATCAACTTGCGACGTAGTTGAGAAGCCTGATGTGCCATCAAGCCGGCACTTCAGAGCGGACCGCAGAATTGCTACAATGCTGCTTAGCAGTACTAAAATGTTGTCACCTGATTTGATATAAGCAGCTATTAATTGATACAGGTTGTACGTCCGGCCGCTATTTAGTCAGGGTCCATAAAATTTGATCCCCTGAGCAAATATCTACACACAACCACGCAGTGCAAGCCTGTTTCGTAAAGACCCGGCTCCCAATGAAAATCAATCAAGACGCATGACGAAATCCTTGGCCTATTGATTAAACAGATCAACCATTACAGCCGGCATCGGAGACCCGCAGTCCGGACTCCTCGACACATCTATATGTAGGTACCCATTATGCTATTACATAAACTTTAGTCCTGATATCAACCTCTTTGTATTATCTGGAACCGTCAGTGTTATCTGTGGGTTCTAGGTCGCAGCATAGCAACCGTTACGACGTTGGTGCGTTTGTACTAGTTTCATATTTTGATCTTTTGCAACTTGAACTAATATAAGGAAAATAAGTAAAATATTATCTTCATTCTTAAAATAAGTAAATAATCGGGAAATAAACAAGTTGTACATAATATATAGAGATATAACCATCCTACTTTATTGCCCTATTTTGATTTATTTTTCTTTATCGTCATCAAAACTTACAACATTGAACCTATATATCTCATAATTATTTTAATAGTTTATTGAATAACAAATAAGAACGCGACGTTCGACATGACATACCATTGTCGAACGTCGCAATAAACGCTACACAGCACGTTGATAGCACACGAGATCAAATTCTATATCGTTATATTTCGCTGTGATATTTAAATCTGTACTTGACACTTGAGACTTGAGAGCCACAGCCAGCTAACTCGCATAGAGATAACAAACATTAATTAAAGCAGCCCGGCTGCCTTCCCTTTTTATTTGATATTCATCCTGTACGTTGACGTTGAGGACGCAGCACTTTTAACCTAATTAGTTATAAAGCTCAGATGATTTGAACGATCATCATCCTCCAGTCCCACCGCTCGGCAAAGCCCTCCTCTCGCATAATGAGATAGGGAATTAGAGCATTGCCCCACCAAGCTACTTCAAATAACCCTAAACATTAAAAAAAATTGTCTGTCTTTCAGTCTGTCTGTTTGAACGACTTTATCTTTGGAACGGATACTTTCTTTAGATTTTGATAAACTACCTTGTATTATATGGATATATAAAAACTAGATTGTTTTCGAAATTATGCACATACAAATGTAGAAGCTAGGTTTTTCTTTGGAGTGTTGGTTTGCTGCTGTAAGTTTCTTTAAAATTGACCCATAAAGAAAATGAATATTGGTGATAAGATTGATATTTTTGCGTTTAAATACTGTAAACTCAATACGTCACGCGAGCCTCCCCGGCCGACGGACCGACTGATGTGTAACACAAGGAGTTACAGCGAGCAGGCAGCTATCTTATCACTACTAACTACTCAGCGGGATATTGTAATATGACCTTTGGCGTCGCGCGTCGCCCGGCAACGCGGAGCGCTCGCAGTTGGCGTAATTGACGACTTCGGTATTCTTACAGGCATCAGCTAACAATCATTAATCAGCCCAGAGATCTGTACATCTGTACGAATATAATGTTTACTTTCTCATCCTACAGTTGGTTAGGTATTAGTATTAGTTAGTTTTTATATTTGTATAATTCACCTGCTGCTCGTGATTTTATTCGTGCTTAATTAAAGAAAATTAATACTACTTCTTCTTTCTCCTGAGCCCGTCTCCGTACTTAGTTGGCCGGAACCGATCATTGTACGCAGGTTACATACTACTTTACCTTCTTTATTAAATGGGTTATCTCACGTAAACAAATTTCGTGACCTGAAATTATCGCGCTGGAACAAAATTTGTCAGTCTCAGTTTTATCTTCTTTGATAATATTATAAAGATTTAAATCTTATTTACCTGTTTGTGTATAGAGGACCAATTATCAAGCCATCTCATCATCATCATCATCATAAATTCAAATTTCATTTATTTCAAGTAGTTCTTATATAAGCACTTTCGAAACGTAGTCTGTTTGTAATGACTTTACCATCGGTTCGGTAGGCAGATTCTACCGAGAAAAAGCCGGCAAGAAACTCAGCTTTTTTGTTGAGTTGCTCTTTTCCAACATCATTTTACAATTTAACAATCATTGCTCTATCGTGTGTGAGATGAAAGCGGAGTGGCTTGCTGGAAGCAACCTTGTCATTAAGAAATTCATCAATAGTATAGTAACCTCGATGTATTAAATGTGTTTTTATATTCTTTAAACTTATGTAAAGGTAAATCTAATATTACCTTCGGTATCTTGTTATAAAAGCATAAATTTTGCCCCACAAAGGTTTTGTACACTTTCCTAAAACGATATGCTAATGTTCGCTTCGAGTAAGTCGATTGTTTACTTTTTCTTCAAAATGATTGATGTTTTGTTTTACAAAGATTAAATTTATATAATCATATTACTTTAATCCATATTATCCTTTATTAATAAACCACCGAAAAATATATTTTTCTAGGGAAATAATAATTACAAACTAAAATTAATATTTACAATAAATATAAGCCGTCTAAATGTTCACTTATGGGCATGGTACCCAAAATGCTGGCGCTATAGCCCCTTTGAATTGCTAGACTTAGCCGTCGGGGTTATTTTTGGGACACAATGAGCCGTATGATGTTCCGCACAGGATTTCTATGACGGCGCGCGGCGGCTCCGCCGATAACGGTCAAATACCAATTGAGGCAATGAACAGGTGCCAATTGAGAATGCACCAACGACGATGCTCTCCCAAGAAATTAAGTTATGTAAACCGTGCTATAGATACGTTGCCTCGTACTTACTATTCTATGTAAACAGCTTCGCGTTAACTTTATATTTATTAACGCTTAGTATGATGATTGTTTCTAGCAATCGAAAAATTATTTTCAAATAAGGAAACACTGTAATCTAATGTCTTTAAACGAGCTATTCTTGTATATATAATATATTCGTAGATTCATTTTTAGAAAATGTCATTTTATTCGTGTTTTTCGGTAATAACCGATTTGGTGCAGACGAAGTTGCACGGGTCAACTAGTGTAGAAGTCAATTGCATCTTGTGTCATGTCATTCCAAGCTTAAATTCGTCCGTAGCACTCTGCAGCCAGCGCACCAAGCGGAATGGTCGCAAAATACAAATCTGCAGTAGGAAAAGAACGAAAATGAGTTCATTATTCACCATCACCTCACAAATATAACAAACATGTATGAAAGCTTCATAGCTCCCTGCGGTAGACCTGCATTAAGTTATTTTTTAAAGTAAAATTTGAAACGATTCGAACAGTTCGTTTACCTTTGACTATAGTATTTCGATAATCCAAAAAGACCAAGATTGCGAACAAAGCTACACTAGGGCTGAATGCTAAGGCTTGTCGACGCACATGGACAACGGCCGCGTGCACGGGTTCGCAGTTTATAGTTATTCCACGGGGACGCACCCAGTTATTCGGCCTTTGTAATCCTAACAGCTAAGACCTAAAATAACATAACCATCTGACATCCTTTTACAACAACAGTTCCAAATGCCCATTATCATAGAATAAGATATGAGATCAGTGGACATTACCTCGAGGCGCGCAACTCAGAATATACAGACACTAGTTGCCCGTTCGTCCGCGATTGTTTTTGTTTTTAAACCTTCCACGGAGGTTTATTTGAGATATTCGTGCCAGTAGCAGCGAAAAAAAAGGAGTGCAGTTTTTAAAAACTTTTTGAACTCTAAAAATAACTGTTTTGCTTAGGTGTTAGGTCCTAAATTTTATAAAACTCGCGATAACTTTTAAACTAAAATATTTATAATTAATGTATCTTCCTAACAAAATAAAATTTTATTCAACCAAATAAATGTTGCTCGAAATAAGAAAAAAAAAAGGTTGACCCGAGCAAGACGAAATAGTGAAGGAATGAATGAAGCAACAACTCCTTTTTACTTTTGTGAGGATTATTATGTTTTTAATACTACTATTATCTTTCAATTATTTTATACAGTTTTATTTAGATAAAAATACAATAAGCGTGGGGAGAACGCTGTCAGTAATGTTTGCTTTGAGCTTGCTTACACACAGGTGACATCACGCGCCTGTAAACATGTTCCGTTGAGAGTGAATAAGTAAATAAATAATAGTTAAAAAAAACTAAAAACACGCTTTTCATAGGAAACCGAAAAAAAAAATAGAAAATAAATATTAATAAATTTAAATTAAGAATAGTGTTAAAAATTTCAATAAATATAAATTAATAATAGTGTGAATAAAAAAAATATATTTTATTGTAAAAAAAAAAGCGTGGGGTGCATGGTGTCAACAGATATAAATATTTTAATGACAGATATTAGTAGAGTGATTATCATTTTGATAATATCTTAAAAAGCACCCCACGAGTGCTGCAAGAATTTTTTTCGCCTCATTTTGGCAACTATGTTTAGAGTATTATATAGCCTTGTTAGTTAATTTTCTGTGGAATTAGTATTTTACGCTACGCTTTTCTTAAGTTAGGTACGCGAACGCCATCTGTTGGTAACGCCATAGTTTTTTTACATTTGGGTCTAGATTGCGCTGTAGTAATTGTAATTAATCGTTCGAAAAAACTAAAAAATCTTATTTTTTATATTGAAAATTGGAATAATTAGTGTATTGTCATCGGTCCTCGATATGTCTACAAGGTTTGAAAGAAATCTGACCGTTTAAAGTGGGTCAAAATCGAGCTCAAAGGGGTCGGTTACATACATACAGGTGAAGCGTGTAAAGATACGATCATTTTAAAGTTTTATTTGTTGATTTAAAATTATAAGTAATAATAATTTCAATGATAGAAATATAGTGTCCGATTGCCTATGAAAAGCAAATGATTTTCTATAACTGCATTTAAGGAACTTGAAACCGTACGCTGTAGGGTTCGTTTGTTCCTGGTGACCTAAAATCTTGAAAATTTGTACGAAGCAAAGTCTACTAGTTCAGGTGCATCAATCCGCATGAAACTGCATCTCGAATGGTGGTGATTGTGAATCGGAGACATGGGGACGACGATTTGCCGTGTTTCCGTCATTGTGGTGCCCACGAATTATAGACCAATTAAGACGTACCGCAGTCTATAGCAAAGTAACACTTCCTAGCTAGGTATAAATGAGTGACAGCTCGACATTCGACATGTGCAAAGATTGCCTACTAAACCCTAAATAGGGAAATAATGTAATATAAATTTATTAAATAATGCAAAAGCTCGCGACGGAAATACTGATCGCCGAGCGTTTATCGTGAGCAATGTAAACAGCCGCACGTGAGCGTGACACAAGCTGCACGTCCAGGCATCGGATCGGAATGTGCAGTTCAAGACGCCTTACATATCACGGAATATTCCCCGGCGACCTCAAAGGTCATGTTCCTCGCGACCTATTTTCAAGCAATTTCCAAAAAGAGGTTATCAAATCGACGACTTCGTTTAGCAAGATTCCGCACATACCGCCCGATACACTAACTTTTCATCAAGTTGCCAACGTTACTAGTGGTTTATTTTATATGGGTTGGAAAAGTTGCTCGCGACTTTGTCCGCGGTGAAATTTCGATTTGCTCCGATATTTGAAGTAGATTTGCATAAAGTATTTTCATAACCAATGTGTATCCTGTGGAAGAAACCTATTTTCTAAATTTCGGTTTTGTAGACTTAGTAATAAGAAAATTCAGAAGAAACATTCATCTATTATTTTACCACCCTTTTTTCACCCTTATTACTAACCTAAATATCGAATTTCGGTGACTCTAACCTCGTAATACAAACTTTCAACCCCTTTAAGGGGGTTATTCTTCAAAACCGTTGGTTGCTGACATCTTCGCTAAGTTTTGCTTCATTAGGTTACAATTTTTTTGAAAATAAATTATACGCATGCCTATAGTTACTTCGTTATAGTTTAGCTTTGTTTGGTGAATAAATAGTTAAAATCCATCCAGTTCTTTCGGAGCCTTTTTGGTAAAAACTCTTTTTATTATTAGTATATATCTTACTACTTTACTTGCTAGATAAGTATAGCATTTTTTTATGTTCGGTTCTCCGACAACGACGAAATCGCAAATTAGCGCTCCTTTGGATGTGACGTGATATGACTGGTTTCACTTTGGATGTGGTGTGGAACTCTAAGAGCAACGAATAAGAGGAACTCCTCAGCGGACAAAGAACGAGTCACTCTTAATCAGTGCGATAGTTACTACGACAACGCCACGTTTACACATATAATGGAAGTCGAATTCATTAAAAAGGAAATCTTCCTCACTAATGGAACTCACAGGTTCTAGTTCTGGGCGATTGGTGACAGGGTAATTGTTGAATAATTTACATCATTTATGAATAGATCGATACCTTAATTCTTTCTAATATCTCGAATTTGAAGGTTGTTGGCATTTTTATGTAGGTTGCGTTGTACGAATTTGCAACGTTGCATGAGTAATAGAAAAACACTGAGATCCAGTCATCACTCGACACCACAATGACTAAGATTTAGTTTTGAACACAAAAACAAAGGAAATACTTTATTTTTGTGCACTGTTCCTATAGCTCATGTGACAGTTATTTTTATTACGTGTTGCAATGAGTGGGCACTTAGCGGTGGATAGATTACTGAACACTGATAATCGTAATTGCGTCACGACGAACATTTGAACGCCACGACTATTTTCTTTGGAAACGAGCTCTATCCCACTCTCTGGTGTCTCTCGACGGATCACAAATAGTTCATATGCTCTGAAAAGCTTCAGTAGACGGTTTTAGAGTGTATGAGTAGCTAGCTTCTGAGGGAGTCTCACAAAGGAAAGCTCAAATTTTGTCCCGGTATAATTATCAGATTGCTTACGCTAATTTAGGTAGGTAGTACGCAAGACACAGGTAGGTAGGTCGGTACTTATGGTGTGGGTCAAACAAAAGCAAGTTGTACCTTTTGGGTTCGTCAAGAGTCGAGCTTTATTATCGCGCCTAGGTCTACTTAGTTAAAGAAATGTCAGGTCGTGCTAGTAGAAGTATTGGCTTCTTAAAGCTTACCCGTCTATACCTGGCGTGTCTTCAGACAAGAAATATGCAAGAAAACACTGATCAAGGCGAGGCGTATGAGAATTAATGAGAATTTGTTAAGTTAATGTTTTTATGGATACGTTAAAACAATGTGTTAAAACACATTTATTACAGCGAAGTTACCATACAATAACTAATGGATTTTTTTAAAGAAAAGGTTGCATGGAAGCACACCTCTCCGGCTTCATCTCTCCTAAAAAAGAATAAATAAAAAGGGACCTATTGTAAAATTATGGTGTTGAAAAGAGCAACTGCTGAGTTTCTTGCCGGCTTATTCTCGGTAGACAAACAGACAGACTGGAGAGTTTCAAGAGTGCTTATATTAATTTGGGCCTACTTAAATTAATTCTAATCAATCTAATCAAAATTCTTCAATGGCAGACTGTATTTAATGGCGCTATCCTTGTCATTCCGTTCCCTGTAGACAAGGGATATAAATACAATAACACTACTATATCTGAAGATTGTATCTAATAGATAGAACCATGCGTCAATCTTTACTTTTCATGAAGCCCACTCGAAAGCTACACTACAGAGTACATAGCAATACTAAGTACTTATCGGCTAGTGAGTAGGTAGGAGCGCACCAGCGCGGCGGCCCCATAGTCGTTGTAGGTACCTATCATTATCAATTCCTTGCCGCGGTTCACACTTGCATGTTAGTCATAACATTTCCAATTACATTGCAATAATAAGATAAGTTATTACTACCTACGTCATGTTTGACATCCACATGAATAGGTTCTAGGTAACTACTAAAAGGAGAGTGGGTTGCAGGAGCTGAACTTACAGGAGAGGAGACAAGATTTTCACCACGCGAAAAGCACAAAATGTTTATCTTCTCGACCGTTTGATCCAAACCACACACGTGAACGTTAAAGCTTTATTATCGCGGATGGCTTCAAGCGCCGCGGGCTTTGTGCATGCGCATGCGCATGTGCATTGTGCACGTTGCTACGAGCATGTCATGGACGAAGGCTGAGCGCGGCGGGAAGAGCCGAGGGGCGCGGGGCGCAGGTAGTCAAGTGGGCCGACCCTCTCAAACTTTACAACTTGCTTTTGTTTGACCCACACCATGAGTACCGACCTACCTACTTGTGTCTTGCGTTCAATAGGGTATGTGATTTTGATGACTAAACGTTACGTTTTATTTGAATGTATTAAAGCATCACTTGTGCTTGTGTAATCCATAAAGATTATTATTTCATTCCACAAAAGTGGAATGAACGGAATATAGCATGAATTTTCAACATATCATAATATAAAATGTTTTTTTTTTTGTGATAAGTGATAACAAACGCAATAGCGTTGTGTTGATTGGTTGACTCTCTGTTTACAGGCTTGTGACGTCATAAAACTGTAAGCAATGTGGTAATGCTATTGTTAGAAAGTACTTTATTACTACAGACTTAAAGATCCTAAACGTGCGTGGCAACGTAGGGTCGACCGGATTCTTGGAATGTATTTATACTTTATCCTAAATAATGCTTTAAAAATTGATTTTAACAAGTAACACCGCAGTTTTTTATGAGTGTTAACATTATTATAGACTTGTGACGGCATTGCAGTCGTGACCCCAAATCAAACGTTTTGGCGCCATTTATAATAATATTGAAAAACCCCCGCCACTTAATAATATAGTGTACAGTATTTCGCTAGACTTCTGATATTCATATTGAGGGAGTTGTGAAAAAAATTTAATTCGCCTTTTGTGGTAGTGGCCTTCCTGGATTTGAAAACACACACACACACACACACACAGACACACACACAGACACACAGACACACACACACCTCAAACTTATAACACCCCATCGTTTTAGTTTTTATTAGCTTTATGGTTCATTTGAGACTTCAGCGTTACACCATTCATTCAATTTCGTCCTGACAGGACGCATTTTTTCAGCGGCCGAACTTTCCTAGATGCAGGGTTTGTTTTTTTGTTTGAACAAATCCACTTACCAGTCAGTTGAAAAAATCGACAGTTATTTTTCAATAAATAAAGAAAAATACATAGGTCTCAAAAATTAAAATGCATCCGAAAAAAAACTACTTAAATTGGTAGGTACCTACGTGAAATGGTAATTTCACGATACCTACCTGCGAAATTATTAGCGTATGATAATAGATACCCAAAGTGTTCACTTGTACAGCATCCACCCTACGTAGTATGAAAATCGTAGCTTTTAGTGAGTGCACCGCGCGTCGCAGTTGAATTCACTCCGACGAGATAATGTTCAAAACTTGATAAGTACATATTTTTAATATTCATGAGCCTAGCAGTCTTTTTAGCACGCTCCAGAATGGAATTCATTACGTGCCACCCACATTGTTGTGACAACAAAGAGCTTCGCTCACTTCTCAGCTGAGCGGCAGCCGCGTGCTCCGGGCGCTCCCGGGCGGCCCGGGGCGCAGGCCTGCGGGCGGCCCGGGGCGCAGGCCTGCGGACGGCCCTGGAGAGCTGATCACATTCCTACGTTTTAATTCATGTTTTGATTCGAGAAGGATGGGCACTCCGCGAGCGGGCGAGCTTACCGCGAAGGCGATGTTGATGAAGACGAATACTTTGTCGGCGGTGCAGAGTCCTCGGGCGCAGGCCATGGCGCCGGGCGGTGCTGTCACCGGGGCTGGCGCGCACTCGCACTGCACAACATGGGCGCGGACGCGCGGGTGTCTCGCGGCGCGCCTCGTAAGGCACTGGCGGGCGGCGGCGGCGCGGCCGCGCGGGCCGGGTCGCCGCGCCCCGCGTCCCGCGACCAGCGGCTCTGGGCTTTGGCGGTTGGCCACCGGCGGCCGGCGGCCACCATCACGAGGCAGCCAGCCGAGAACTTCAGTTTAGAACTTTAGAGGAACAATTCAAGTTTTCCATCGTTGCAAAGCGACACTATTACCTAAATGATAACATTTTTGGAAAATGTATGTGAGAATCGCAGTAATTTATTACTTTACTCTATGAATAATATTACAAAAAAGCTCAAATATGGAAATGAATGATAACAATGTAAACGAACCAAATTTTAAATTAGAGTCAACTACTCACGACAATTTAAAGCGGCGATAGCCTTGTGATTGGGTCCTCGGCTTGACATTCTGCATGTCTAAGAGTTCTCCATAATGTTCTCAAAGGCGTGTGAAGTCCACCAATCCGTACTGAGCCAGCGTGGTGGATCCTTTTCATTGCGGGGAGGGGGTTATTTTCAGGTGACGCGCGTTCTTATTAAAACGTTTCAAACCGTTTTTGTTCGCTTATTCAACTTATTGGCAGGTGGCAGCGGGGCGAAGTGGAGTGGCGCGGCCACTCGTTAGCGCGGCGCCTCGCGAGAGCTTTTCAAGCCGGTCTTAACCTTCAATGCTAAAGCTCGTTAGGAGCTCGCCGCCGCCGTGTGCTCACGTACACATTTAATTAGACGTTAAATGTTGACCAAATCATAGAATCAATAAAGAAAGTATAAATTAATCATACAATCTTTGTCATTCGGCATAATATTATAACCACTTTTTAAACATATTAGACCTTTTTAAATCCTAATCATCTTTATCCTTAGCCTCTGTTATTATTATACATATTTTCGACTTCTTATGGAAATAAATTACTCTATTTTTAAGGTTTTGGTGGTAACAAGATTGTAAACAAATCTTACAGTGCGGTGTTCAGTATCTAGGTACTAAGTCTATAAAGATTTAAAATTTGCTGAAATGCGGAGATCCGTAGAAGAACCAAAGACCTATGTCCAGCAGTGGAATATGATTACCTCAATATTTGGACGTCGATGTGAACGACAAAATATGCGTGAAACACAAAATGTGAAGATCTATATTACAAGTGTTTAGTACCTACCAACATATTTTTCCCAATAAAGAATTTGAATTTATGAGTTCTTACTTACCTGAAGGTAAGACTGAAAAGGCACTTTACGCCGCATCATCACATCACCATCAAGTGCGATTGCAATAACGCGGTGGTCATTATATTTAGATTTTACAGTATACAGAGTAGGTACCTATTTATATAAACCAACTGTTTACAGCGACAACGTTCGCATTCAATTTCTGACTGGCCGCACAATAGCTGATTTACCTCTTTGGATATTCCTAACACATAACAGCAAAAGTACCTCTTTCCTTTTGGGAGCCGCGAGATAGAGAGTGTGCTCCACCTGACAGGCAGAAAAAACGCTCCCCCATTCCTACGAGTTTAACAAATCGTAACGGTAGGCACTGATGCTTACACAAAGTGCAATTTTGAGACCCAAATAGAGTATGAAGACGCTCCTGCAAGCTCTTAACTGGCCCGGCCGTTAACCTCGCCCCATTAATTAGTCCCTGAGTAGCTTGATGAGCGCGCCTCGATCTCTTGCCCACGGCCGCGCCGCATTGCCCGACTCGTCCTCGATTGATCGTTATTGAAGCGTTCGGCGTTTGACTCGCTGCCGGAGATACCCCGCGGAATATAGACTAGGTACGGACTCGTCACCGCGGGACTTCGACAATTGACCCAACCTAGTGTAATCTATTCTTTCCATTACTGCCGCGTTATCCTAATGCGATAAGTAGTAAGCTAACCGTTCTAATTATTTCTGTTTCGTCCCGTGAACCACCTATCAAATTCCGTGATATCTTTATATCTCTTCCGTCAGTGCCAAGTAAAATGTAGAAAGTTACTAGGTATGTATAAGTATATCATCTACTTCGTATTCCTTTTTTCACTTAGTAGCAAGGAAAGTACCAGTAACTTTTGTTGTAAATTATGTTGTAGAAAATATTTATTTGTTGCTTTTTAGTTGTATGACGGTCGGTCTTTTTTGTCTTGTTTTGCAATCATAATATCTAATGCCGAATGTCAACTGCTCATAACCATCTACAAAATATTGCTTTCCCCCGAAACCGAGGCATTAATGCTAGAGGAGGTCTCCCGACAATTTACCATCGGCTCCTTCATTGTGACGAGCATCGATTACTTACCTACCTTATACCATAATCGAAGTGCAACCAGTGTAACACTTATTGTTTTATAGTATATTTCGGTGTATCCGATTGATGGTACTTGTAAATATAATTTGAGCTTGAAAATAGAACTTCTAAGCGGTCTTCCCCGTATATTATACTCTTTGACTGTAGCTAATTCATTATTTAACACGAACACACACGTGTACACATGTATTATTAAACAAAGTCGCCCGCCGCGTTTTCAGTTAGTCTGGGCGCGAAAAACTGAAAAACGAATGAACGGATTGATGAGTGTCTCTTGCGGAATAAAGTGTATATTTTATTATGGTACGTACATACCGACTTGGAGCTTTTTTTTATCGTGTGGAAGTCCTCTTGTATACCTCGCGCCACGGGGAGGCGCAGAGGTAATGTCAGAATAAACCCCACGGTGTTCCTACTCACCTCCTGAAGAAGATCCACGGGAACGCTTTCACACACATCCGCGACTTCGCCAGCGGATATCCGCCGAAGCAAACCCACCTTGGGCGTGGGCACCTACGTGTCGTGCCCGTGTTTACGTAAGAGGCGTGCCGGAACAATAGCACTCCAACCAACGCGAGGATCATAGTATAGACAATGGACAAACCCACGCTGAAATAACACTCTGAACCTACGACCAGCCTTTTAAAGCCTCCGCCAGTCTCATACTTGGACGGTCCTCGGATTCCGGAGATATGAGCCTCCACCCCTCCGCCAGTCTTATACCATGACGGTCCTCGGTTCCGGAGGTATGAGCCTCCCCGCCGCAGCCAACTACACCTCCAACGTTAAGGCAGTCAGCGATGCGACACGCAGCAGCGTTAACTGTCTTTAACCTACCTCCGGCACTGAACAATGGGATGTCATTCGCTGCATAGTTAACGCGGTGGATAAAACTGCGGGGCACAGGTAGTGTACTATAAAGCCCACTGAACAACACCCGTATAAAATGATGTCTACACATATCATTTGATCCATAGATCACGTCGTAAAACCAATTTGTTACGTTCGCGCTGCGTCTCCGGTCACCGCTCGCAATCGGTAATAGTACTCCGGAGCAAACAATGTTTATGTTCGCTTTGTGATTGCTCAATATGCTAATGTAACTTTAATTCTCGCGCGCTCGCTTCCAGGAGGAAATTGTGAGACGTAATGTACACCGGTACGTACTTACCTACTTTTTTTGTCTCTCGTGTTGGACGGCTGCAGGCCACTCTGCGCTTACTGCGTGATGCGCATCCCCGTCAAGTACCTGGTGACTACATTACGTGCCTGCTGATTGTAAGGACTGTAAACGTATACCACTCATTGGTAGACTGTTTAAGGATGGAATCAAATTCAAATTCTAATCTTTATTTGCGTGATTGCAGGTTAACAAATTTGATCTTATACTAAAACATAATAAGTTACGTGCTACAATCTGCCATTCTATGGCATGCAAATCTGATACTTTTAACTCATAAATTGGAAATATAAGCATTTCGACGCAAAACTTTATTGATTAAATATTGCACTGAGCTCGCTTTACGTGTTGGGAACTCACAATAAACAATAAATCCATCAGAGACAATTTGGTTGTGTTGCAATTAATATTAAAACGTTTTTGGCGGATTCCGGAATGCGTACACGTGCAGGCCGCCCAGCCGCGCGCGGACGCAAGCGAGGCAGCGAACCGCGCGACCGACAACGCAAGTGCTTGCGACGACCCGACCATGTGAGTCTCCCGTCCCCGACCCATCATATCTTAAACCATCTATTTATTATACTTACGTCAAATTCAAGTAGAGCCTCCAAATAATCCGTACCCAAACCCCAGCCCCTTAACTTCAAACCTTTAGCGTACGCTGTAACCACAGAATCCTCATTCAGCCGTTATTGCATGCAGGGCATTGTGTCCAAAAACCGGGAAAACGCCCCGCACACGTCTCACTTTACGGTTAAGACTCCTGCCTTCCTTTCGGGAAGACTGACCTTCGTCACACCTTTTTTGTTAAGGATAACATAAGGAACCCAGTATGCCTAAAATTTCTTCATAGTTTTCATTTGGCCAGCGTACTCGAAAGGCGAAATGCGGACTAAAACCTTGTTACTCTGAGAGGAGACCCGCGCCCTGCAGTGGGCCGGCTAGTGGCAAAGGTTGATTCAAGTGATAATAAAACGCACACAGGAGTTGTTACATTTATTAGTGTGAACACAAGGATACTGCGCGACACAAATACACTACATGGCACTGCGACGCGCGGCGACCCCTACATTGTCATATGGCAAATGGAACTTTCCTTATTGGTTTGAAGCTCAAATTTGCTATGTCCTGCAGGGCTAAGCTGTGCGCCACGAGAAATTACATGAACGCATCTCGTGTTATTTCATACAAATAGGACGAGTAAATGAAGACATTATTATCTAGTGACCCGGGGTGCCGCGCGCTCGATATAAACTAAGTACACATTTAAATTAAGTTAGAAAGCACACTTAAATCTAACACCGGCCTCAGTAAAAAAAAGGTTTGTACTCTATCATTCATGTTAGATTTCTTTTAAAATCGAGCCATTTGGTAGTTCTCCAGGAGTATCGAAAATTTATTTATTTTAATTTTTTCGCGCTGCCTCTTTTCGTATATTTGTTGCTCGCGTTGCCATCTTTCCAAAGGCACAAAATAGTTTTTTTTAGCATTATTTCCTTTCAGGCTCATTTTACAATAATCCCAGCATATTTTTCAAGCTCTTATGAACACCAAATGTTTAGATCATAAATGAAAACATTTTAATTAAGATTGGATAGAAGCAAGCGTTACTTAGCAGAATTCCATGATATATTATGAAAATTAAGCTTAATTTGCTACACTCCGCGAAAAGCAGGTGGATCTGTACGGTGTGATTTGTAATTTCTTCAATCTTAATACTTCACATCTCAATACCTGTAACAAGAAACAGTACATATCCTGAGGATGCTCCGGTTTCGGATCGAAACGTCCGTAGAGGGTACACTGTCGAAGATCTGCTTGGTGTGGAATACATGCAGATTCTCCTGCTCTTTGCAAATAAAGCTTAATTTTCATAATTATAATAAACGACTGTTTCCACGCAGGTAGGAACTGTAACCTCAGGGTTGTGCAACGCACTCGCAATTGATTAACCTTGGAGTTTGACAACTGCAATCAATGGCTTTTATTAGCTTTATCGAATATCGATAAGTGGCGAGCAGTCTAGCGGCCGGGCCGGGCACCCGATGTTACGAGGTTGCCATAATGCATTGCCAGCTTTTCCCTTAAATACCTATCCCAAAGTAAAGTGCTAGAAGTTAAATCGTATAACGACTAACGAGTGGTAGAAGAATATCAGACATCCATGCGGAGGGGATAAATTAGTTTCGATGGGCGATGGAGAGCTAGCTCATCAAACAACTCTCTCGAATATTCCCCAATCAAGTAAACAAGCAGGTTCTTAAAAAATTCGGATAGCTCACAGGTGCCCACTTTAATCGATTTGAATTAATATCACTTTTATTTTGTTAAATTGAAAAGATATATATGTTCGAGGAACCGTTTCAGTTATTAAAATTGTTTTATCGGGTTTTTATCTGTACCTATTTCCTGAACACGATCCCTGCAATAATTATGAAGGTCATTGTGATTGCGACTTCGTTACACAACTACCCTCGGCTGCGAAGTGCTGGTAGCGCGGCCGGCGCGCAAATGTACACAAAATACTCGTATATCTAATAAAATTAAAACAAAGATATAAACACATTTATTAAACGTAACATTGTAAAGTAGTTATTATTCTCCATAAATCAAGTCTTCCAAATTTGTACTCAGAGCAGCGTCCGGCGCGGCCGCGTGCACACGTCACAACTCAATGCGATGGCAAACACCAGATCCCACTGAAGGCCCACTATGTTACAAGCTTGTTCATATTTCTGATTAAACAGAGCTAGCATTGCTCCGGCACCGAGTGACACGATCAGTTAAACCATAGTTCGTAGGTTTCCGTGTCGTAAGAAAGGTAAATGACTGCTTTCTGAACGCCTTAAACTGTATTTAAGTTTACCTAGTGCCAATATTGCCTACAAACTTGGCATCAGAAGTGAGATCCAGTTGTTGTGGAGTGTTCCCGCGCGGGAGCGGCGCCGCGGTGATTAGTGTTAGTAAAGTAAATAAATCAGTCTTAACTTAACACGTTACGATATAAACGCGCAACGGTCGCAGAGGCCGCGTACAGTTGCACACGGTGGCAGTGACGGAGGTACGGTAAGTACGTGCACGGAATCCATAGACAAGTGACAAGGCGCCAAACACGTTACGGTTTCCGACTTATTCTATTTCTTAGTAGTATAATATTATTTGCAATAAAACACACGAATAGCCTATCATCATTATCGATAAAGGGACATATACAAATATATAGTTGCAAGAGTAGGGCACTTTTAAATTCCTTATTTTTTTATGATATATTTGTAGTAAAGTGATTTATTATGTTAAACTTAATGTCAGATCGAACGAACATTTTAAACAATTTGGGCTTGCTTCATTTGCTGGCCGACGATGACAAGCCATTATCATCATGTTAAAACAATACATTCTGAAGGGAACTCAAACATAAATAATGTATTAATTTAGATTTATTCATATTGCAAAAATATTGTTGAAAATGATTAAAACTTTTGCATGTATTAATTAGAATGTTCATTATAATGAAAGGTTCATCTTCCGTTGGCCAAATCAAATAGCCCAGTTTGGGCGCTGTCCTCATTTATCTTCAGATTAAATACCAGTAAACGAGCACGTCACACAGTTAAAATTATTTGAAAATTAATAAATAAAATATAAAACACTTATAAATACGTATAAGTTAGTAATTAAATGCATTTCGGTCTTTTCAGATTCATTTCAGTCTTAATAGTGTCCAATTTTATTCGACTTATACAGATCGCGATGTCGTCGAGGGAAATAAACAATACTGCTTTAGTGATTTCGTGGATTTACGTAATTATTGCATGCCTGTGAAACACAATAGCAATAATCCTAAAGATCGGTTCGATTATCGCGGCATTGCAACTAACGCGAAGTGCGTACGACGCGACAGTCGCGCGGTGCGTATGACTAGCGTGTGGTCTATATATTGTGTGGATATTCCTATCATCTATTTGTACATGTTCAATTCTACGGCTTCGTGTACACGAAAACATTCATGATCTTATCAGTGGTCGGAACAAGTAAAGTATATTTATCTAAACTTCTTCTCTCGTTTTCATTCGGGACGGCGTAAGCATTTCTTTTATTAATACAGTGAAATAGAATCGAGTTTGAAGAAAATTAAGAACATGGATTAAAATATAAATAAAATAAAAATTGATACAAGTACTGTACTTATGTCACAAGGAAGTCTCCGCTCTCCGCTCTCGGTTCCCTAAGTTTAGGTAAATATACTGAAATTATATCCATCACCGGTTAATATATTTCATTACGCTTAACTTATATTTAAATTAATAAATAAATATTTGTACCGAGACTAAAATAATGTAAACAGATATTTTTGGTAGGACCTTGACAAACACAAGATTTACAAATCCATAAAAGTTGAGTATTTCGAGAGGAGGTTCCATAAGTGGGTTCCGGGTATGATTCGGAGCGTCCCCGGCCTAGGCCTTGTGGCGCGCGGCGGGCTGCGCGCGCAGGCACAGCGCCAGCGCCAGCAGCAGCGCGGCGGCGTGCGCGGCCAGCAGCGCGGCGGCGGCGCCCAGCGGCGCGCGCGCCCCCTCGCGCAGCGCGCCCAGCACGCGCGCCGCGCACGCCGCCGCGTGCAGCCCCGCGCCGCCGCCCGACGCCGCCGGCACGCGCCGCGCGCGCGCGCACTCCGCCTCCGCCGCGGACTGCGCACGACCGCATTACGACACGACATGGCACGACTACCACCCCGAGAGTACTACCCCGACGACTCGCCCGAGGGATTCGGCTAAGCGATTAGGGTGCGCTGTGAGCTTTCAATGTTGCTGTCTGTTTTATTTATTCAGTTTCGATACCATTGCAATGTCATATCCAGTTCTGGTCATATAAAACGAACGTTTTGAAGTTCCAGATTCCAAAATAAGTAGAATGCTATTAAAATTTGTAACCCTTGATTTTACACCAGATCAATTTTCTTGGCTCGATTGGGTTTAGATCACCGTGCTAATGTTACTTTGGTATACTTAGGGGCGAATACTTTATTCGGAGAGCGTCGTACCCAACGTTTTCAATCGGAACTACCACTGTTTATATTCGTCAGAATAAAGAACATTTATCCAATGCCTAACCATCCAGTTTTCACACCATCAACATAGGTAACTTCCTTGCTATCCTACCGTATAACTTTTTTTCTACCAAACGCCTTCGAATGGTGCGTCTTTAAATGCTTCACAGCGTGGAGCACTATAGTTTTTGAGCATTGCAGATGGTCATCTATCTTTTTATACGACCAATTCTTCTCGCGAAGTTTTATTATTATTTCCCTTGTAGATTTATTTTTCCCCATGGTTTTCATATGAAACCTTTTTAAGATTTTTAGCACTAAATGGCGCCAAAATGATATAAAACAATGTTCTCTACTTAAATTTGAATAAAAAAAATAAACTACGTGAGCGTTCTTAATTATGTGACCACCACTGTAGATTACATAATAATAATATTGAATACAAAATGTCAATGTAATGTTTACAATTGCAGCTGTGAGCAGTTTCATCGAGAGACGAACTTATTATACTTCTTACTGTTGTCGAATGTTTTAATGTAGCACTCACCGTGCAGCAGGAGGCGGGCACCCAGTAGTAGGCGGCGGGCGCGGCCACGCTGAGGTCCAGCTGCCCCGCGGCGCGCGCCCAGGCCGCGCGCTGCCAGTCGCGCGCGCCGTCCACGCCGCAGCACTGCAGCTGCGCGAGGCCAGTGGGTTACCGCACTAAGTATCTCTTTGAATTTTGCCCGACTAGTGCGAAATGCAATACACAAAATAATTGATACTTGATAGCGATGAGGAAATAAAAACAATATGTATGCTCAATAATGTACCGACAATGAGTATACGATCGCTACGTTACTCCGACAGGTAGACTCTGTGGTAGGACCCGGCTATTAGAATGACTTATTGATGTGATGTACGGTGATATACCTTTGCCTTTTCTATGGGAAAGAATAAAGAAAGAACAAAATTGCTCTATGGCTATTTATATTTCATAACACATTTAATAGCGCGATTGCTGAGAACTGTAAGCGCCGAAATATCACGTGCTCAGATAGTGTCTCGATACACGATCGGAGCTCTCGCTTTTCCCGCTCACACTCATTAACTTAAATGAAAATGAAGCTTTTACTGCAAAAACTCATAGGAATTTTAATGTATTTAGCAGAGGCAATCTAGATTATATAATAATTTAGTATGGACATCAAATGTAAGATTGCTATTTGAAGTTCGTAAAGCTGACCAGCGAGCGAATTGAAACAACTTCACACGTTTTATGATTTGCTAGTGTTAGGAGTTTAGTATTTTTTGGGTTCGAAAAAGTGCATTTCATTGGTTTGTATTATAATTATACTAAAATTATAAATCATAGTAAATTTTGTTAAATAGGAGCTCAAATTGTGTGCAAATATTAATTGGCGAACAAAAGGTAAACTATTTAAAATCTTTGAAGTTACATTTATTTTGGCGCGTTAGGAAAAATTTTGTGAGAGTAATTTTTCCGATGCGCGTGCACACCGTCACTAAAAACCGACACTATGAAGTATAGTCTATAGTCAACATTTTAGTTTTTCAAAAAAAGGTTTGACAGTTGACTTTCAATAATTCAAACAATAGGCACCTTTTTTCTATTTTAAGTGTCGTTTCTTCTACAAACGCAGAATAAGGCGAAAGATAAATTTTTGAAAAGATTATTATCATATTACGCCAAAGTATAACTTCTTACGCGTGTACATAAGTACACGCACTTTTTTTAATTTTAGCAAACAAAGCATAGAAGCTTCTTCAAATTAGTCTTTTAGGTAACTGGTCTAGCTCAAGAAGCCACTCACCCCGCGTTGGATGGCGTCCAGCGCCTGCGTGCGCGCCGGCAGCTCGCCGTACTCGTGCAGCAGCGAGTGGCGCAAGCGCTCGCGCAGCGCCTGCCACACACACAGCCGTTGGCGCCACAGCCCGGGCACCGCCCAGCGCTCTGGCACGGACCACTTAAAGGACTATTCTTAGGAATATAACAAAATTTAAAAAGAAAATAGACTAACGATATAAATATTAGAAACAAAAATAAACTCGTTGTGCAGTTTACTAGGTTTTTAAAAATTGCTAATTCATTCGAGGGCAATTAATTGTACGAGTATATTATTCCATAACAAATTACCGACTGAAATCTTCAAGATGTCTCACAATATGTTCAATATTTATATAAAACGCACGTTCGTTGTGGGCTCTTCTTAGACCAGGGCGCGTTTGGTACCCTCGTAGCTTTAGGTTTAAGTTGGCGAACGAATTTATCACCATCCCCTTACAATTATGTAAACATATTATATGTATGAACGCTTCATAAGTGCCTGTGATAGAGGCCTACATGAATGAAGAAATTTTGAAATGTACATTTAAAACATTTTTATCAAGTAAAGGGAAACACAACGACTTCGCGTGACCCGCGCGCAAGGAATGCTCTCCGCGCGGCGCACCTGCTCCAACTGCGGCTGGTGCGCGGCGCCCCACCACGCGGCCGCCGCCTCCGCCACCGCGCTCAGCGCCAGCAGCGCGAAGGCCGCCGCCAGCAGCGACGCGGAGCCGCGGATGGCGCCTGCCACATGAAAGCGCACCGTTTCACATTTGCTTTAAAGATTACGACTGCACAGTTGGCGGCTTCAAAGCACCGGCTCTGTCTGATCTTCAACATGTGTAGGCAAACTAAAACTCAATTTTACATTCACTTGTGCATAAAAGTATATATGTAGTTATATTTGACTTTCATAGCAGAGGATTTTTTTTAAACACTACGTTGTTTGTTACATTCTTATTATTAATTCATTCCTTAATGTTTTAGTTACCCACATGCCTGAATAAAATAAAATAGGCAGTTCTCCATCACTTAACGCGACCACGCGTTAAGTGATGGAGAACTACTATTTATGTAGTCTGCTCAGGAGATAATGAGCAATTGGCGGGAAATCACGAAACTAATAGGTAGGTATGTAGTTTTTTTTTATACTTTATGTATTACTTTGCTATAAGAGCAATTTTGCCTTTTTTTCAATAAATTATATTCGCAATCGAAATGAAAAGCAGTGTAACTCAACAAAATGGGTTTTATGACCATAAAACCCATTTTGATACTTTTCCTTGTAGCACAATCTACTAGGTATTAATTTTTATGAATTAGTCAATAATCAGGCATGTTACATATGATATACAATCAATTGTTAATGGGCAGCTCCATAACGCGTTCTCGTGGGACACGTACCCGCCAGCGCCGCCACCGCGCCCAGCGACAGCACCAGCGCCCACAAGCCAAGCGCGCACAGGCCGGCGCGCCCGTCGCCGCCCTCCGCGCCGCGCCCGTCCCACAGCGCCCACGCCACGAACGCGCACACGCCGGCTCCCACGCACTGCAAATGGAGATACAGCATGCCAATGGGCTTCAATTTTTTTGTACACCCAGAGTGTAAAACAAAATTCAAAATCCAGTTTCAAATCCCAGCATGCACCTCCGACTTTTGTGTGTTATGTGTGATATAAAAATTACACTTGCTTCAAATGTGAAGGAAAACATTGTGATGAAACATGTATGCTTTTGAGTTCTCCATAATGTGCCCAATGATGATGATGATGAATAAGAAAAACAGAAGAAAAGGAAAGTGTAGTATCACTGGCACATTGAGTAGTATCTGTAGTACTCTTAAGAAATAAAGGCCTATCAGTAGTTCAGTAGTATAGGTTGTAACTACACCCAAGATCGCACTGATGGAACTGAAATGAATTATATACAATTTAATATTTGATACTCTTAAATCTACTGTATGGTGTTTTTAAGTAGCCTGCAACTTTCTTGGTTAGTAAGTTCTTTGTTCTTCATTCAGCTGTCCCACATGGTGGTGCTATCAGCCTTTACAAGTCTAAGTACTAGCCAAGTCAAAATTGGCTCCACCATTCCAAAGACTATCCAACACATACAGTTTTTTTTATTGTGTTCTTGGATTATGATACAATTCAAATAATCACATATGTTAAATCTGATGTGTCAGTTTTATTCTCTCTTTATATATAGATATCAATTAACTTAGGATTTGTTACGTATTTTTTTTAATTAAGTACATTAAACAATACCTATAAATTAAAACCTAAAACTCAACAGAAAGTTTTAGAAGCTGCAGTGCATTGCTTACTTGCCGTACTTTATGAGCCCTATAACATGTTTGTCTTTCCTACTCCCATCCCACATCTGTTTTATATCACATACAACATCTGCACTGCCATGTGGGTTTAACAGTAAGTGTTTACAAGATAGCTTACTCTAAATCGATCTAGATGTAATTCTGTCCACCAAATGCTAAATTAGATCATTACCGAAAATGTATATATTAAAAAGACACGAAAACTTTAATGTACCTACTTCTGTTCGACTTATTATAAGAGTTAAACTCACGAGAAATATAACGTTGAACATGATCAACAAACACTTCATCAACGAGTAGCACCGAGACAAGCCCATGGTGAAGATCGCGGTGCACAGCTTAACAGACACTTTTATTCACCACTTTACAGTAGATATTCTATAAATAAACAGTTTAGAAGATGCACTTTATTTGATGTTTTATTATTCATATATTTTATCTAATAATTCGAAAATCTATCATATTTTGTAAACACAACACTCCGCCCAATCTTTTGACACAGATCAGTGATCATAGTCACACAGATAACATATACATACAATTTTTGGTAACTCTTATGGCATAATATTTTTAGTATAGAGCTTTTTATTTTAAACTTATCTTAATTACATAAATATTACGCACTCTGGTATAATGTTATTTTTTTTTATTTTTATTCTCAAGGAAAAGGTGTAAGATTAATCATAGACAAAAATATTCGAAGCAGACCCGGGTGCATACAGATACCGAATAATTAGAAAGGGCGAACACGAACGAATTTTGACAGCGAACATGGATATCTCCCGTGAAAACATAAATAAATGGCCACCGTTGTTATTACGTTTTTCCTAATCACACAATTTTATGTTTTTAAGATGGACGACGATCCCACGGGGAGACCGAGGTATAATATAAGTGGCGACTGAATCGAACAGCTAGCGTGGATAGTAGTAATTTCGCAATAAGCTTCTGCAAATCAAAAAAGCGCCAATGACACTAAGTTTCGCGCCACTGCTAGTGCTATCCTATACTAACATAGTTCTCGTGTTGTGCCCGCAGCCGCGACCGCGACGCCTCTCAGTTATGTTATCAACGGGACCGAATTGTTTTCAGAAGTATATCCCAGCGAGACAATCGGTGGAGCATGAACTCTCAACGGCTAGAGGCTATCGTGGCGGAGCTGATGAAGCCCATCAGCGACGTCCGCCGCAGCTTCGACACGGACCTCAGCGCGGTAAGTGCTCACCCGGGCCGCGCGCCGCCTCTCGACATAGCGAGGCGTAAACAATACTTGTGCCCCAGTTACTAAAATAACAACAAATCATAGAACATCGATATCCTGCATACAAAGCGTTTTTTGTTTTGTACTAGCGGCAATCGTACGGCACCCTAGCTGACAATCACTAGGCGAAATCAATGATTGTACGTCAGAAGCATAACAGGCATGGCTTATAGTTAGAAGTTCATATTAAACAATCGTATTTTGTGATGTAGTTTGAGCTTTCCCAATCATGGTACCTATATTTATTGGTCCTGTTCTTCAACTTCTGTGGTCTCTGTCTCCATCACTTTCTTATGGACCTTCATTATCAGTGTTGTTTGAGGTCTTCTTTTTCATGGAAAGGCATTTGCTCACTTCATGGTCATCTGTTTGTGTCAGTACCCTACAATCTCAGTTTGGACTTTTTTTGCTTCATCTGCAACCTTGAAAGCCCTTTCCATTTTTTATATCTGCAAAGTCACAGAACATATTATATTTGGTCTTAGTTCTACTAATGCATTAACAATTTTCTTCTAATGCAGCTCCCCATAGCTTTAAGCTTTTAAGAATATTGTGGCACTTGTTGGAAACAACATCATTCATCATCATCGGATGTTGGATTTTTGTTGTGTGATGATTCATGAGCTAAATAAACTTCAATGTTAAAACTTTGTGATGATATTGTAATGATGATGATGGTGTGAATAGTATAATATGGTCCCTTTATCCGCTGTGACGCATAATCGGTTTTCTGTTATAGGACTCAGACGTCATTCAGGACCCCAGAATATAAGGGTTGAATTGCAAGTTACTTTAATTCCATGAACATTTTGGTACCCCGGAAACATATTGTCTGTTCTATTTTAATAACTGATCAGTTTATATTCACAATTCAAAATGGTATCATTTGTTATTTCCTAAACAGAATCATCATGTAAATTTTGTTTATTGAAATAAGCTTCCAGCGGGATGCTCTTGTGACGCGACACACTTTTCGGCCCACAGTTGTTGGAGGAATACCTGACGGAGGCGGGGCTGCGCGCGCTGGCCGCGGAGGAGGCGGGCGCGGCGGCCGCCATGCCCAACTTCGCCGAGCTGGCGCTGCTGCTGCAGCAGTCGGCCAGCATCTACAGCCGCAAGGTGGACTGCCTGTACCAGCACGTGCTCAGCGTCAGCGACTCGCTGCAGCACAGCACGCAGTGAGTGCCCCGGAGGGCTTGCCTAATCCTCCCTTATATTACAAATGCGAAAGTGTGTTTGTTTCGATGTTCGAGCGATCGGCTCACATGAAAACAGAATTTTTGAATTACTGACATCGAGATTGACAGCATTGGCCTCCGCCGAATACAGATTGGCAGTAGCATTGTTACATAAACTACTATTACTGTAAATTCTAGCTAAGATTTTTGTCCATCGAATCGAAATCCTATTTTAATCTTATTTTGATATGTCATGCTATTTTTTGTGTTGAGATTTTTTGTAAAGCAAATGATTTAAAAAATGGTCGAGTAAAAATGAAGTGCTTCGTGTCACATAACACAAAGGCTCATGAATTTTTCAACAACCTTCAGCTCTGGCATTTTGCAAGTTCCTCCCTCTTTGTTGTTGAAACGAGTTCTTTATGTGCAGTCTGTAGACAGGCTCGGCAAGGTTAACATTATCATTTTTATCTGGGAGCGTGTATGAGACTTGCAAATCTGTGTGTTCACACAGGGCAAACAGTAAAATTATGTATTGTTCTTCAGCTATTTTTACTTTCTACAATAGAACGCTCATATTACATTAGAATGGAAACAGTAAAAGCAAAACTAAAAAACGTACGTTCTTTTCGAGAGTATTGTACGAATTTGTTCCAGTCTCTAGGGCCGTCCCCTTGACGTACGATAGTGCCGTTCCACAGAGAAATCGAGCTCGCCCGCGACGCGGCCGGGGCGGAGGCCGGGCCGGGGGAGGAGGCCGGGCCGGCCGCGACGCCCGGCGCGCGCCGCAAGCGCAAGGCGTCGGCGGCGCCGGACGGCTTCGCGGCGCTGGTGCTGCTGGGCGGCTCGGCGGCGCGCCGGGACGCGTCGCTGCGGCCGCCGCCCACGCTGCCGCGCATGTTCGCCGAGCTGGCGCCGCGCGCGCTCGCCGACGCCGACGCGCCGCTGTGTGACTACGCGGGCGAGCCCGTGGGGCTGCTGGCCGACTACCACGTGGCGTGGCGCCTGCAGGACGGCTTCCTGGTGGAGGAGCTGCGTTCGGCGCTGAGCGGCGCGTCGCTGCGCCCCGTGCCGCTGGCGGAGCTGTCGGCCGCCATCGCCGCGGCCGCAAGGTCGCCTAGCCCGCTGGCGCTGCCGCCCGCTGCGTCGCCGCTGCCGCTGGCGCTGCCGCCCGCCGCGTCGCCGCCGGCGCTGCCGCCGCCGCCCGCCGCGTCCACGCCGCTGCCCGACGAGCACAAGCGGGAGCGCAAGCGGCGCAGCGACGCCGGTGCCGACGACGAGCCGGACGGCCCGATCACGCTCAAGATCAGTAACGGTACAGACACGGCTCGGACTGACGATCGTCTCTCAAATTTCATTGGTTTATGTGATACAAAAATACGGCATTACATTTACGTGTAATAATACTTTCTGTTTCCCTTGAAAAGCTAATAAATAAAAAAATAATGAAATCCATCGAACACAGCGACGTTACCGCTGAAGCAACTTAATAATAGCTCGTCCTCGGTATTGAGTGAAGTGTGATTCCCGTGTCCGCGCAGCGCTGCGCCAGCGGCTGCGGCGGGAGCGGGAGTTCGGCGTGCCCGACACGTGGCTGCGGCGCGTGCTGCGCGCGCGGCGCCTGGCCGTGCTGGGCCTGCGCCGCGCGCTGGCGCCCGCCGAGCCCGAGCCCGAGCCCGGTGAGAGCCCGCGCCGCTATATCTCGCTGTCGAACGCATTACTGATGGGCCAGAGTGGCGAGTGTGAGATTTTCTACCTACGTTTACTTATTCGATATTCAAAGTTAATCAGTTCTAAGTATCGGAAAAGCGCCATCTGGTGACGATACGTTTTCACAGTATTGTAACTAGATGGCGCTCCACGACGCGATCGAATAAAAATAAAAAATTTCACACTTGGCATTCGGGAGCGATTTATTATGTGAAAATTGTCCCACATAGGTGATTTTAACCATTTTAATGCAACTGCGATAAGGTTGCTTAACTTATTTAAATGCTTTGATCTGAATAATATTTTTAGGCAACTCCACATCAATAACAGCAAACTCATCATTTTTAACAGTAACTGCTTAGATCACATATTCATTAAGACCATCCAATGAATTTTCTGTAATTAAGATCCACCCACAACTCTTAATTACAGAAAATTCATTAACATCATGCAGCGATATTAATGTCGCTAGAATTCAAAATTCATTTTATCCAACGGGTCCACCATATCTAAATATTATTAAAAAAAAAAATTTAACCCAAATCTTAAATCAAAATATTAGTAACGCTACAAATGCTTGGCGGCCGATTGGCGCAGTTTGCAGCGACCCTGCTTTCTGAGCCCAAGACCGTGGGTTCGATTCCCACTACTGGAAAATGTTTGTGTTATGAGCATGAATGTTTTTCAATGTCTGGGTGTTTATATTTATATTCTAAGTATTTATGTATATCATTCATAAAAATATTCATCAATCCCATCTTAGTACCCATAACACAAGTTACGCTTACTTTGGGGCTAGATGGTGATGTGTGTTTTGTCGTAGTATATTTATTTATTTATTTATTATTTATTTAATGCTGATGTTGTAGCGGCAGGCTTAGTTAACCAACTAAACAACATCATAGATAAAAACTGTACCATTAAACCTGGCCTCCTGCGCTGCCTCAGACATAGAGACAAGCTTCACGCCAAGTTAAAAAAGAATCCAAAAAAATCCTGTGCAATTTATTCACACACGGCAGAAGTGTAACTTCTGTAAAATAGTAGCCTGCGAGAGATTGAGGTTGATGAGCAAGAGCATCAGAACTACTAGGATAAATGTAAGATTTATTATTTAGTTTCCATGGTAACTAGAATAGGTAAAAAAATGTATAATGTTTTCTATCTCACTCTGTCCTATACATTTATGTGTTTGTTGTGTCTTTATCTTGATATTATTGGGTTTCCTTGGTAACTTAAATAGGAAAAAAACAGATAAAATAGTATGTATATTTCTGTCTCATTCTTTGCCGGCTTCATCCTACACCTTTTTGTATTTCGGTCTCTTACCTGTCGTTTTTTCCGTTGCATCCGGTTTGAAATCACGAATCTAAAAAAGTTTCACTCCAATAATGAAAATCTAAATAAGACATAAAAAAGGAACCGTAATTTTTGTTGTATTCTTAAAAAGTTAAAAATGAACATATAAAACAAGAACTTAAAAAGGCAAATAAAATTGAAAAAACGTGGGACATTATAAAATTCTCACACATTTTAAAAATAAAAATGCTACTTAACACAATCTTCTTAGTTTATCAAACTGTCCCACTCAATCAGTCAATCAAGTTAATGAATATTTTGTAAATGCAGATAAATCCATCATAACAGATGAAATTACTATTTATGATGAAGATGATTCCTGTATACATTTTGTTTACTACCCTTTACACTACCCTTTAAATTCAGGTGTGTTATTATATTAAATACAGATATTATTTTTTGATGTTACATAAACAAGTTCAATAAACAACTCTCTCAAAAAAACAAATTCAATAGGCTACGATGGTATATCAGCAAGAATAATAAAAATAATAATTATTATTCAACTCTGAACATGAAATCTATTGCTACTCCTGTTTACAATCAAGGTGACAGGAACATAATTTTTAATTATCGTCCTATATAAATATTGCCTGCAATGTCAAAGATTCTTGAGCGGATTATTAAATTACCTTTAAGTTAAATACCTTGAATCAAATAACTTGCAAATAACCAATATGAGTTTCGAAAACAAAGGTCAGCTACGGATGCTGTGTTTGATCTTGTAGACGGTATCGATGACGGAAAATCCCAGCAATCTTCCTAGATCTCGTTAAGGCATTTTTCTGTGATCTTTTATCGTATTATTATTATTATTATATGTTTATTATCTTTAGTTCAGAAGTCTGTCTCCGAGCCTGCTCAAACCATTGATGCTGTTATTAAGTGTAAATTATCAACCCTGAGTGGCCAGTGACCTTTTTGCTTGTTCTAGCCTTCCGTGGATTCGACATGTCTTTTTCCGTGGATGTGGGAGGTTAGCGACTCCATTTCTCTTTGCCTGCTGCTCATGTCGTTTGTCGCATTTGAATTGTCTTTAGTTGCCGTCAAGTAGTGTAGTGTAGTGTAGAGAGGCGTAGTTGACACTGTTACAAAAGGTCATTTATGTTTATTTTAAATAAGATAGTTTCCGTTATGGAGTGGCGTACACCTGGGTAGTAGTGGCCACCGCACCGATGGCGAGTGAATCGCTGCTGCCGTCGACCTCCTTTTGATTTAATGAGAGTGCTAAGTGCGAGATTATTTTCTATGGTACGGTACCTGCCGGTACATCGACGCCGGCCGTCCAGTTACAATACTGGGAAACCGTACTGTCGCTAGATGGCGCTTTTTCGATACCATATAAATCATAGTTAACTTTCTCGCAACAAACAAAAGTTATAAAATCTCGCACTCGGCACACGTCGAAGCCGAATTTTTTAATAGTTAATCGTTTTTCATTGCTCATTTTTAAGATTGCTTTTTCGTGTAGTATTTAAAATGCCTCGCACACCCCGCGCGCGGCGCCCCGCGCTCCGGCCGAGCGGGGTCGCGCGCGGGCTGTAACGTGCGCTCGCGCAGGGTTCCGCGGCTGGAGCGCGCCGGAGCGCGCGGCGCGGCGGCCCGACGACAGCGACGACGACGGCTTCTTCGAGCAGAGCTCGCTGGGCGACTCGGACGCGTCGCGCGCCGACGACTGCGCGGCCGGCGCGCCCGAGTGGCAGTCGTGGCGCGCGCGCGTGGTGCGGCGCGCGGCGGCGGGCGAGGCGCGCGCGCGCGACGTGCGCGGCGCGGCGGCGGCGCTGCTGCGCGCGTGCGCCGCGCTGCCGCCCGCGCCGCCCTTCGGCGCGCTGCTGGCGCGCGCGGCCAAGCGCCCCGCCGACGTGTCCGAGCTGCTGCTGGCCACGCTGTTCCTGGTGAGTGCCGAGCGCGCCCGCGGGACCCGGCCACGTGCGAGCTGACTACGATCGAGCTGGAAGAATCGCAATGTGTTGATAAATTTCGCGAACGGTCACCGTATGGTGAAATGCACATTGATTATCAACGGAAAGCTGGAAACGGTGACGTGCACTTCGTACATTCACAAAAGCTCTGCCTACCCTAAAATTGGTGTATAACTTCTATTCTAGCAACATTTTTAGCGCTTTTTGCCAATCTTTCTCCTGTACGCATAGGGTGGCCGTAGGCTTTCCGGCCAGTGGCGTGCATAGGTAAGAAGCCCATAGCACGCCACTGGCTGAAAAGGGTGAGACTGGTATAGTCCACGCTCCGGCCCACTCGTGCATATCCAAAACCCCGAGAGCTTTCAACTGGAACTGCAAAACCGGTTTGATTGCCTAGACTGCGATGCAGTGGACGATCGGAACGACAGGTTTGTGGAAACTGTCCATGCGGTTGAGTCCGAGCTCTTTAAGAAATGAGTCTTTAATAGATACGTCTGGCTATCGGCGCATTAATAGAGAGATCTAAAAGTCGCAGACGTACGACTTGCGACACTTCACAGAGAAAATTTAAGTTGCCTGCCATTGAGCATAACAAAGGCTCAAAAGTTTTGCGGACCGAGCCGACCGAAGACCGCAGAGAAGTTGAGAAATTCTATGGACTGACTCACTTACGCAATTAAAGCTAAGTGCTGAAAAACTCACCGTTCCACAAAGTAAACGTGCGACGACACGGCAACGGTCAAAATGTCTCAACTTTAATTCTTAGCGATAAATACGTCGCCGACACTCATAGAATTGCCTAGTTATTTACCGCGCTAACAATACGTGCGTGGAGCCCGCACCCAACCTGCACCGGCCACACTTGCGGTTACACCAAAGCAGCTGCACTTACAGCGGCGATTTCATTTTATTTAGTTCAATTTGTACACAGACTAAAATTAATAATTTTTTTCCAAAATATTTTTGCTGCAATTGTTAACTTTTTAGTTCTAAGCGAGAGCATGTTGCATCAAATGCTATGATATTATCAAACAAACAAAAAGTAAGTAATAGTGTTGGTACAGGCGAACGCGGGCAACGTAGAGATCATCCAGGGAGCGCCGCTGTCCCTCGACTCGTTCTCCGTGCGGCTGCTGAGTGACGACCAGCGCCTGTACTGCGCCGCGCTGGCGCCGCCGCCCGACCCGCACGGCTAGCCGGCCGCCGGGCCCGCGCCGCCGACACCGCCGCCCGACCCGCACGGCTAGCCGGCCGCCGGGCCCGCGCCGCCGACACCGCCGCCCGACCCGCACGGCTAGCCGGCCGCCGGGCCCGCGCCGCCGACACCGCCGCCCGACCCGCACGGCTAGCCGGCCGCCGGGCCCGCGCCGCCGACACCGCCGCCCGACCCGCACGGCTAGCCGGCCGCCGGGCCCGCGCCGCCGACACCGCCGCCCGACCCGCACGGCTAGCCGGCCGCCGGGCCCGCGCCGCCGACACCGCCGCCCGACCCGCACGGCTAGCCGGCCGCCGGGCCCGCGCCGCCGACACCGCCGCCCGACCCGCACGGCTAGCCGGCCGCCGGGCCCGCGCCGCCGACACCGCCGCCCGACCCGCACGGCTAGCCGGCCGCCGGGCCCGCGCCGCCGACACCGCCGCCCGACCCGCACGGCTAGCCGGCCGCCGGGCCCGCGCCGCCGACACCGCCGCCCGACCCGCACGGCTAGCCGGCCGCCGGGCCCGCGCCGCCGACACCGCCGCCCGACCCGCACGGCTAGCCGGCCGCCGGGCCCGCGCCGCCGACACCGCCGACTGCGCCGACTCCCCCGTAGCGCCACGTCATGGAAACCGGTGTCCGCTGCTCGCCGCTGCAGAGCTGTGGCTGTGGCGGCCCGGCGCGAGTAGCGGCAGAGACCGAACCGCGTACACGCCACGTCGACAACGATACTATAAGACGTTTAGTTTCATCTAATTTGTGTCTTTAAACACAGTTGAATTATGCGGAGACCTTGATATCTAACTACTTAATTTTATATTTCCGCTCGCACTTAATTGGTGTGTGAGGCCCTCGGGCGTGAGCTATTTGTGAATAACATAAAGAGACATTTCTTTAATGTCTTTGTAAAAAGATGATCGTTTTGACTAAGTGGTGCTGGTAATGTGGTTATACTTGTATAAAATATTGATAGTGTAATGTTCACAAGATTCCAACCCATCGTATCCATTCCAGCCACCACGCCCCAGCTCTAGTCACGTATGCAATACAAATTATAGGTGTTATGATTTCAGTGCTTATTAACTATGCACTGTGTGCTATTGAGTGAATAAGAGTCTTATTTTTCTTTTTTTAATCCAGCACTGTATTGGAACGGTGCTGGACGTTGGTCGCTCGCTTTTGAGTGCTCGTTACCCGTACGCAGCTAATTACATATCACTGCAGAAGACAAGTGAGCTGTAGTCGAAGCCCGCCTCGCCACTACAGTTGCGCGAGGATATGATCTATTGGCCTAAAGATGCACGAAATCAAAGCTGTGCATTTTGGCTCGCTTCCGGAGCTTTATTTATTCATGTAGTATCTAAAGTGTTTCAGGAAAGAAAATGCGTGGACAAAGTTATTCTTATTTTATGCGTATGATAGATCTGTACCCTTGACTGTCAGCAGTGCAAGAGATTTATATATAGAAGGACTTGTGAAAGGTATATATTTAAATAATAATGTTATTTTTTTCCGTTTCCAATTCACCGCGCATCCTCGCACAGCTGTCGTGTAATGGCGCCTTATTCTCGCGAGTGTTTGATATAAAAGATCTCTCGTTTCGTAAGCTTGTTTAAGATAAGATACACTTATAATGTGGTCATTACATGAAGTTGACATCTCTCACTGACATAAATATCGAAAATCGATACAGATTCGGATCTGAATCTACCCCTCCTAGGTAGTACAAATTCAATTATAATAATACTATTGTATTGTAAATATGAAATAATCCAGTATCTGTAAAGATATTTAAATTTGAATTATGTATTTTCATATTCGTTATTGTTTTGAAATTGGAGATATGGCTATTTTTTTTTGTGTATATTGTATTGAACATTTTTTATGATTTTCTCGAAAATATTATAAATAGTTAAGTGATTAAATCAGATTGATAGTATTTGAATATTTTGTAAAATAACCTTTTTGTAAATATAGTAAGTAATAGTGTGTTCTGTATATACTGCAAGAACTATGTATTCTATAACAAGTGGTTGTACATGGTAGTGATAACGTTGAATATATATTTTGTGGCTGTGCAGTATATGAAGCTGACATTTTTGTCGTCTTCATCGGCGCGGCGGCCACTTTAATCTATCCAAAGAACAGTGGCGTGCACCTCATACATGCACAAAAGCACTGCCTACCCTAAAATGTTTGTATAACTCGTAAATGCGAAGGATTTTCCCATTTTATGGCATCTTCCTTCTTTATGAATACCCTGGTCAAAAACCCTGTGCACGCCACTGCCAAAGAATCATTAGATAATATTCTTTATGTACTCAGTGTATTGCAAATGCTGATAAAAATGATAAAACCGAATGAGTAGTTCAAGTAATCGATTGTGCTTAATATGATTCGAACTATGCCGCCGCAGCGCGTTTGCTTCTCTCAATTGATAGTGTGCTTCTTAATGCACTGATTTTTTTTTTATTTCCTTAGTGAATATTAATTTTCACCCTTATTGAAGGCTACTGCCACGTTCATTTTATGGGGATAAAATTAGCCTACGCTACCCTCTGGCCATCTCTAAAATACGTCGAAGCTTTCTAGCGTTGGTGCGCGAAGGTACAACACTGTCGCATTTATAACATACGCATATATACACGGTACGACAGTGAAGTATGATTCTTTTGTCAGTCGAGCTTTCGAGTTAATCCGTGCACGCCCTCTAATGTCCGTCTGTTCGCTCTGGCTCACCGAGCTCTATTGTTAAATTGACGAACTGTTTATTTTTCGTCCTAAGATACAGAACCCAAAAAGTGTGAGTCACAAAAAACTCGCACTTTCCTGTTTTATCTTTCTATCGCACCAGTATTATAACATCATTGAATGTATTTTTAATTTATATTAGCGAAGTAACAAAGCGATGAATGCTCCTAGTTGCGACATTTGTAAATATCCGATACTGTCGCCTCGCCTGCCTCAGCTAAATCTATTGTTAGAAAATCCGAACTAATTTCTTTCGGGTCTATTTTTAGTACGTATTTAAAGCAAAGTTTGAATGTACCCTCTGATGTCTCTGTAGAACTTGTCAGGACAAATCCAATGCCCGAAAAGAGTTCCATCGACAGAGCCTGGACACCAGCAGAGGCAATACGTACCAGCACCCGTACGTCCATGCAAGCGACGAGCAGAAAGCGACGTCAGCGTGCGATGTATTCACATGAAACAAACATTTCCAAGAAGTCCGTCTAAATCATTTGAAAGTAATCAGTAATAATCTTGTTAATATACATTTTCCCTAAAATTATTACCGTTATATATTTATATTTTCAAATGTTTTAAATAACATACAAAAGGTCGTGCCTTCGATATTTAGCAGAGTGCACTGAATGCTCTGTGTTGTAAGTTGTAACATTCCGAGAGGGTGCGGGCAGTTGTGACGTGTTTATTAAAGATAAAGAACATTTTTATTATAGGCTGGCTCTTCTGCGTTCCGTGGTGAGGCGAACTGGTTCCGCTCGCTGGTCTGATGGTTGGTGTTTTGACTAGAACTGAAATAAGTATATATCTGGTAGTTTCAATATTTGAAACGGGAGCTGTTTCCTAAATCAACTTGGACCATCATAAGATTAAAAACTGTTTCATAATTAAATAGAATTTTAAAAATAACTAACACCCCACAGACCCCGGCCAGGTCCAGTTTGCTATAATCGGCAAAGGTACACGAACAGTTTGGATAACATAGTGATGTTTTTATTTATTGATATAGTTGTACATATGATAGTGTAAGGCTATGAGCACACAAGGGTAGACACGTAAGTAAATCTATTGTATGCTGGGTCAAAGTGGCCAAAGTGTAATAAATGTTTACAAAGTTAATCTTCTCTATAATTCATATTACTTATTACCATGAAATGACTACTACCAGTTCATAATGCGGTCTGTGGCAGAGAAGACCACAGTTGTAATAATTCTTATGTTATGCCTAGCCCTTTGATACAAGACATATAAGATAGTTCAAACAAGTACTATTATCACATATAAAACCAGGACTTTTGGAACAAGTCGTTTGTATAGAGCAACCTCTGCTACATATACTGTATGAAATAATGCTAGGGATCCATATATGATGCCTAAATAAGCCAAAGGATATTAGAGATATACTTATCTTATGCAGCATCAGGTACCACTATAGTACCAAAAACTTATAACGACTGCATTACCAGTAGGTATATACAACTGTTGTTTCGCCACAACATTATTTCGTTGTGTATATCGTTTCCATAATAAATCATCTATCCCCAATTTCTAACGTTCTATAACCATACTTTACTAAATCTCCTTTTCTCAATTAATCAATTCAAATCCATGCAACTTTTCTTTCCCGCCAATCGACCCTGTCAACTCGCGTCACCGCCTCTTTTTTTTAAGAATCTCGTAAGGGCCATTGTATTTTCAAAGCACTATGAATATATTATCAATGAGTATACAAACTATGATTTGTTATATATTTATTATAATTATCGAGTTTATAATAGATTAAGTGCTGTTATTCCCTTTTCCCTAACATATTCATGCTGCTACTCAATGATCTCGGTTTAGGAAATTGTGAAATATGTAAGTATGTAGACTGATTACGTAGCTATTCTAATAACAGCATTAACATGAGATGATCTAGAAAATAAATTAAACAGAAGGGCTAAACTTACTTTTAAGTGGCGTCTAGCCCTCAACATCAGAATGAATCAGTTTATGCAATTTAATCTAGCTGGTCGGTGCCTGTCTGTTTCCATTCCGACCCAAAAAATTTTGCTCGATAATGCTAATTTTTTGGGCTTTCAGATGGATCAAGGCAAAATGGAATTTGCAAATCGACAAATTATGGGGCTAAATTTCTACAGCTTGCTTCGCTCTAAATTGCGTAATACATATTGCGTATTTCAAAAACGAGTTTGGCAAAAGGAGTTATTGTTATTTACGGTACACTCATAGACTACTATCCAAATATCACAGCCTTAGAAAGTAAACAAAGTCTGTATGGCATGTGCCCAGAAGTTTTTAATAGGATACCAGGTAGTATATGAGATGCACCAAATGATAATTTATTTTAATATTTATGAATAATTGACTATTGACTTTTGTCCCGATCAAGTTAAGGTTGCACCTAACTGCAAGATATATGTATGAAGATGAACCATTTATAACTTATCCGTAATACGCAGTTTTTTTTGACGAACAAAAAGGTTTTAAGCCACTAAAAATAGTACGCATATCCTTAAATGAAAAATTAACGTTTATTTTGATCAAATTATTCACAATTATTAATAATCAGCTATTTTTTTCAATTCGAAAATTACCCTTTATTATATTTTTAATATAGGCTGTATGCAGCGAACGATGCTGGCTGTTGTTGCGCATGAAAAAAAAAATCATCGCTATTACCAGTGGAAAGCTTTAAAAGCTGAGCAATAGTAGATTTCACTCTGCGGAAAATAACAAACGAAGCACGAATCGCGAGTGAATAACCTGTGTCATGCCAAAACTTTCATATAGTGGAATAAATTTAAGCAAAAAAGTCCGTTATTTTCTGAGAGTATTTGAAAGTTAAACTTTGTGGCTCACGTGCTTAATACCGCCTTGACTGTTAAGAATAACTTTGTATACTTGTATTATAAACTACTACTGGGGTTTTGCTGGAGTTATACGATCCCGGGTTTTTTTAATGTCATGGGAAATAACAAATTTATCGTGGATGAAGTCGCCGGCAACAGCTAGTAATACATAAAATCGTACAATTACCCATGGTACTCCGACACGCAATGCCCTATACAAATATTGGTATTTATTACAATAAATATAAAAATAAGCTTTTATAATTTTTGAGTCTTTGAAGACATGGTTGTATGGTAATAAACCTTTGCCTTTTCCCTATTGGAAAGATAAAAAAAATTGTCAGAGTCTTCTGTCATGTTCCTTGCTTCTGTCATTCTGACATACTCACCGTCATTAGTCAATATTGTGATTTGTCATTCGTCAATGTTCGTCAATTTCGCCGGTAATTTGATTAGGTTTTATAATTACTTGCAATTTTATTAATTACAAAAACAAAGCTCGCACTTTGCCGATAATAAACCACAGTGGTAAAAGCCGCACCAGCAGTGCGTAACCACTATTTATCATTTTCCGATAGCGTGATGTACTAGAAAACAATTCAACTATAATTATTACAACTACGTAATCGAACTTGAGTTGTTGCTTTTTGCAGAGTCCGGCCGTGACTTGCAGTTTGCAGTTAAAATGAAGAAAACATTTGTTTTGTTACTGGCCCTGGCCACCTGCGCCGCAGGGTTCTCGCGGTGAGTACCTAGTTCAAGAGTTCGAGAAAACCTTTCAAATCTAATTTTTTTTTAATTACGCCTCTCTTGTGTCTTACCTTTTGCATTGTTGCGAGGCAATGGAGGTGATTGAATCCATTGACGTTAATCTAAACTCAAAACGAACTTAGCCGGGTATTCTTTTAGTTATTATCTTTTCTCTTGCGGCTTGGTAGCATCTTTTTAGGTGTAGAGTTTTTAGTGGTAGAGCTTGTCCGGTGAAGTACTACTGCCATGCTTATTTCTGCCGCGACACTGATTGGCACACTTTATTATTATTGTATTTTCCAAAAAATTGGAGACTTTCAAGAAAATTGCAATATGGCAACGATAAACCGAAAGGGGCAAAATCATGCCCATAAAATTCATTATTTTTTGTGCACTGAGAAAATTATTGACTATACATAAAAATTATGTACGATTAAAGTTCTCATTATTACCTACAAAAAATCATGATGATAATATATGTAACTATCATAGTGTACCTACACTAGCAACTTTGAGAGAGTAACAATAAGATGCAACATTTATTTATGAAACCGCACCAAACAGCTAGTTAATACTATTCAAAAAATGTTTGGTTTTCGCAAACCAAATAGTTAACAAGATTTTGTGTCGTAGAAGCGAGTGTATTTGGGTTATTGGACCCGTTCAGTCTTAATGTAAGACACAAGTCCAGAGATTATCCATATACATGTTGTACAAATGACAATGTCCCAGGGTCCCATTGTTCCGCATGAAGACAGTCCGCAAGCACCTGCATGAAGTAGGCACGGAGCTGCACATGGTCCGCATCAAATATGCAGCCAGTGGCCCTGCCCCCGAGCCTCTGTCAAACTACCTTGACGTAAGTAGCCTTCGGTTATTATTTGTATAATTGTAAGTGGGAATAGGAATTATCTAATTTAGGTATACAGGTGTTTAACCATGATGTCACAGATTTCAGGAGGTGAATTAAAGCATTTGTATCATTATCAGTCCAATGTGCTGCAGCGGACACAGGCTTCCTCTCTTATACAATATGTCCTACCGCTTGAGGGTTTCCATAATCATGACAGAGATTAAAAGGAAGACTAGTTTATGCAACAGGGTTACCAGAAATAGTTCATTAAGGAGGTTTTGACTTATTGCTATTATTAAACAAAAATCATAAGGAGACATTAAGTTTAAAACTAATAGATTGAGAATTTCTTTTCGTTATTCATTAGTGTATTTTCATTTTTAAAACAGTTTATACAAAGTATGTAGCACAATCTTGTTTGTCCAGCCACACACATTTGTCCAGTGCTGTTTACACAAGATAACCCTGAAGCCACACTGTTATCAGCGTGTGTCACTGGCCACTGACCACTAAATGCTCAGTATGATCGGATTACAACTAAAATAGAATAGTTTATTATAAACACACTGGGTATACAGTTTATAAAGTATATTACGACGGACAAACAGTATCCTAATATGAGAGATGCATGTTCACACTCACGGACACGTTTACAAGTATCATAGCACTGAGACATCCAAATCAAATGGCATAATCACTCTGTTATGTTTTCATGATTAGTAGAGTATGTGCGACTTTAAATAGCGTTTATTTAATGTGGCACTATACTTTCCTTTTTATTGTAGTTGTTTCACTAGAGCTGCAAAGTTTTCGTACCGAGCTTACTTACTTACTTTCGGGGCTAGATGGGTGATGCGTGTATTGTGGCAATATATTTACCGTCTGCAGCTGTACCTAGACGTTTCTTGTATGTTTCCAGGATGTATCATGCCTTTAATGTGTCCGGATTCATCCGTGTTACAGAAATCGATACATTGTATAGGTGTGAATGCAGTTTTCAGCGTTTCTGCAGTCCATAACCCGTTAAAAACATATCTCTGTAAAATCATATTTAAAAGTGGGTGGCCGTCTTCATCAAAACCATGTGAACAACTGGTAAACTCGTATATTTATTTATGTCTCTACACTTGCGCAAGCTATGTGCACCATCAGCTGTGAGGTTCCCAGTACCCTATTATTTAAATAAGAAAACAAGGGTGCTTTAATTATATTACAATAAAAAGAAATAGGGTAAGCAAACTACGAAAGTATTTTATTTCTAAAAGGGATTGCACCCTCTGCACGAGTAGCCGCAGCAGAGGGCTAACCATCCTATCTGCAGTCATGGGCAGAATGCTGTTGCTGCTGCGCCGGGCTCTCGTTAGTGCTCCCACGTATCGTTACGAAGGCAACAATCTCACTGGCTGAGCAGTATGCTTTCGCTCGCTCGTTCCCCTTTTAGTAAGTGACGTCGGGAAATTGCAAGAATGTGCAAGAAGTTTGACTTCTTGAAGAATCGACCGCTTTCTCGCTGGTCAACTTGCTTGAAAGGCTACCTGCAGAGCGTGACGCGTGTGTGGTTTCCGCAGGCGCAGTACTACGGGCCCATCTCCATCGGCAGTCCGCCGCAGACCTTCAAGGTGGTGTTCGACACCGGCTCGTCCAACCTGTGGGTGCCGTCCAAGAAGTGCCACTACACCAACATCGCTTGCCGTTAGTACAGCACGCGTGCACCCGGCGCGTTTCCATATTTTCTTATAATGTTGACTGGAAACGGACCGTTCCCACGGGTTTTGAAAAAAAAGTTGAGTTACGAACTTTGGTATTTTACCTAAAAGTATTGACAGTATTTGTAATAATTTCCGGGACCGATGGCTTAACGTGCTCTATGGACGGAAGAAAGCTAAACATTAACTTGCCACCTGTATATACGAAGTTGGTCGAGCGAAGCCAGATCTCCGAGCTTACTTGGTTGAAATTGCAGATCCTCAGTCCGTCTGTCAGACATAACTAGTAAATAAAAACAATTCAAAACTATCAATAAATATAACTTCTGAAGTGGTCAGAGGATTGTTTTGACTTGCACTATAGATATAATTAATAAATTGAACATTAGAAGTAAGAATAAACTTGTAGTGCAATATACTAGGTGACATAAAATAAATAATTCGTTTAAAGGAAACTGCATAAAATTTTACAATAAACTACCCATTGTCATATCTTGGAGATGTGAGTCTCAAAAGTTCAAAGTTTGTAGTAAACCTAAGCTTATAGAAAAGTCCAACTATATTATAAAGGACTACGTAATCGATAAAAAAGCTTAGGTGTAACGTATTGCTCCAACCAGGTTGCTCTTCTAATAATTTTCATTGACAATGTGAGATGGTGATAACAAAAAAGAAGGCTTAGGCCCGGCTTAGTTTGTTGTGAGCTTCTTCTTAGAGCAGGACGCGTTTGGAACCCTCGTAGATTTAGTTTTAAGTTTACGAATATGGTTATCGCCATCAACTCACTACCGTGTACCTACACATTTCTCATGTAATGTACGCTTCATAAGTTCCAATTCTTTTGTGCACAAATATGTTGACTAAGTAACCTAAATTGACAAGTTATTAGTGCAACAGTATCATACGGCTGCTAGTGTGGGTTGGATATTGTGTACATGAATACAGCCGCAACATTTATTTCACAATACACACAATAGTAGCCTATCGAGCCACGCCCTCCTGTTGCCGAGGACATTGAGATTTACCGTCTGGAATTGTGGTTTTTTATAAAAATATTCTTAGACATTTCCGTCGAGGGCGGTCACAACTGTATTCTGATCTGCCGGCAACACACGGACCTATTAGCATTCAGTAGTATAGTGATGTGCTGGCGAGGCAACACAGTTTAAATGGGAACGACATTATTTCAGTGCTGCACAACAAGTACGACAGCAGCAAGTCTGCGTCGTACCGCAAGAACGACACCGACTTCGCCATCCACTACGGCTCCGGTAGCCTGTCGGGCTTCCTCTCCACCGACGACGTGGCGGTGAGTGCCCGCCACCCGCACCCGCAGCATTGTGTCACTTGCATTTAGCGTCAGATTTATCTACCTCCCTGACGCTGAGCGCTATGGTTTTAAGTGGGAGGTACCGATTGACGATTGCTACAATATCTAATTCTGTAAAAGGCTCTAGCCGTGACTACTTAGCACCCTACCGACAAAGACGTGCCGCTAAGAAATTCAGAGTTCCGGTGCGATTTGGCAAAGACCGATTGGCGGTTGTATTAAACCCATCGCGGTTTAGTGTACCTGCCGTACCCCTAGCCTGTTACAATTTCACACACCATCAACCATACAACCTGGCGACATTTCTTTCCAGGTTAACTTGTCGCGTCGTCGTTAACTCGTAATCATATGCAAGCGTTATCATATGAACAAGTTAACGCAGTAGAACTTACCTTTCTATCTTATTAACCTGTTCTCCAAAGGGAGACGGTAGAGGCTTTTCGTTATACCCTCCTCCGTAGCCGCAGTGCGGCCGAGCGCCGCGAGTGCTCTCGGCAGCTGACAGTCCTCCGGCAGGTGGGCGGCCTGACGGTGCGCGCGCAGACCTTCGCCGAGGCCATGTCGGAGCCCGGCCTGGCCTTCGTGGCCGCCAAGTTCGACGGCATCCTCGGCATGGCCTTCTCCAGGTACCGACACTATCCATACACACGTCCGTCGGTCCAAGTTTTCGCAAATAATAAATTGAATTGCTCCTTGCGTGCCCTGCGAAGTGTTGTTCTGTTGACTTGCCAATTAAAAGTGAGGCGACTACTTAGTTCATTTCACTGACAACTACTATTGCAGGACGAAGTTATGAAATAGACATTTCTTTTTCTTTAGTGACCACTCTAGTTCGTGCCATTTTTCAAGCTACTTGACACTGTCAAAGTACATTGTGCTGTTTTGGCACTATGAAAAGCCATAAATCAAACGAAGAAGAAGAAGATCTGTGACTTGCGTCAGAAATACTATATAATATTATAAATGTAAAATTGTGGATGTTTTTCACTCAATCACGCAAAATCGGCTGAACGGATTTGGATGAAATTTGGCATGCATGTAACCTTTGACATGGCAAAGAACATAGGCTACCTTTTATCCCGGAAAATAAGAGTTCCCGTGGAAATTAAAAACCTTAATCCAAGCGAACGAAGTCGCGGGTATCAGCTAGTAACTATGTAACATATGCCATAGAAAAGCTCCCATCTACATTAATTGGTACTATAAGTATAAAATGGTAGTGTTAATAAAATCATAGTCAGAGGATGGCACAGACTGAGCAGTAGTCCCCTTTCTTTTATAAGTCTTGTTTATGAACAGCTCAGCTGTTGCTGCATGTGTTATGAAATAAGGAATGACAGCACTTTGTCCCAATGATTACATTCAATATATCTACCAACCGTAGTTTGTGTACTCATTGATAGTATATTTATAGTGTTTTGAAAATAGAATAATGGCCTCTACTAGACTATCAAAGAAAAGTTTATGATCTATGGCGGTGACGCGAGTTTGACAGGATCGATTGGCGGGAAAGAGAACTTAGCACGGATTTGAATTAATTGACAAAAAAGAGATTAAGTAAGTAAAATATGGTGATAGAACGTTACAAATTGGTAGTAGATAATTTATAATGGAAACGATATACTTAACGAAATATTGTTGTGGCGAAACAAGAGTCTTATATACTGGTGATGGAGTTGTTAAAAGTTGTTGGTACTATGGTGGAAGCAACAACTTTTTACTTCTCGGGGAGACTGGTTTATAGAGTTCAGACCCACAATACTGCTCTAATGTAGGTCGGTGGGCTTTAATGATGTCTTTTATAAAATTAATACTGTAATAGTTTGTGTAAGGAAGAATTAACATAGCTCAACATTAACTCGACTGTGAGATGGCGGTGGCAACTTCTTAGAACATGGCGCGTTCGGAACACTCCTAGCTTTAGTTTTAAGTTAACGAATGCAGTTATGTATGAACGCTTTATAAGTGCCTGTGATAAACTCTACATAAACAAAACATTCTTGAATTCGAATATTTTTTAGCTATCAAAATAGTGAAAGTTTTACTAGGTAAATACAACTTTCTCATTATGGGTTTATTATTTTCAACGTGAATAAATAACAAATTAATTACAGATAACAATTTGAAATAAGCTCTAATCGTATCAATTGGTACCTACATAAAAAAACCTCAAAAAGCCACTGTTAAGTACGAAAATAATTTTTGTTTGTAGATAATTTAAGTCAGATAAGAAAAGACTGAAGAAACTATCGTCGTATAATTTTTTTAAACATGGTAGTGTACTTAGGATGGCCAGGGGAGCACGGATACCGCTCCGCTGTCATCTGCTGCTTTCCTCGCCGGCTATAAAGGAGCCCTAATTAGTTTTTATTTTGAAGTCCACCTGCGACCTGACCGCTCTGCTCGTTGTAACGGCACCCCGGCCTTTCGCAGCATCGCCGTGGACGGCGTGACGCCCGTGTTCGACAACATGCTGGCGCAGGGCCTGGTGCCGCGGCCCGTGTTCTCCTTCTACCTCAACCGGTGCGTACGACCCCTCCGCCCTCCCGCCCGCCCGCGGCTGGCGGGAGGGCTGACGTGCGGCGCTTGCAGGGACCCGGCGGCGGCGCAGGGCGGCGAGATCATCCTGGGCGGCTCGGACCCGGCGCACTTCCGCGGCAACTTCACGCGCGTGCCGCTGACTAAGGACACGTACTGGCAGTTCACCATGGACGCCGTGCGCGTCCGCGGCGCCGCCTTCTGCGAGGGCGTGAGTGCATTGCGTAGTCCCCGTGTGGCAGAGGCCTCTCGCTATATGTTCGATGTATACTGTCTGACTTGCTCAGTACTGAGACTCCACTCATTTCATAAATTTTAAATTTCAGTCATTCGCGGTGCTCAGCACGTAACTGAGTATCCGCCGTCGTGCGTCTGCAGTCGCGTCGGATTTTCCATAATGTAGTTTGATAGTGACAAAGATGCTATCAGAAGTCAGATATTGTTATACTTTATGAATAGTGAACGGATTTTGTACCACACAGCAACCCGGCGCTAAGCCTTTTAAATGTTTTTACGTGCTGAACATATCAGGCAGGGCAATATGGCATTGGCGAGCCAGTGCTGCAAAATAGTACCAGCAGATGAGGCATTGAAAGACGAACGCGTAGTCTACGAACATGTCTTTTGTCAAATACAATCGCTTTTCAAAATCATTGACGAAAAACGAGTAAGTTATTTTTTTCGCGCTGAAGTGTTCACTTGTTTTTTCTGTTCAATAGTTTATCATTTGAAAGCTGGTAAGAAATTTAAAAAAAAACCTGATTAGGGACTTCCTCGGTTGCCACGTTCCAGAATAAGTAACTAGGTAAGTAAGAGTAATCGTTCCATTTTTAAATTACACGACGGATATCATTTTATTATGTAATTAACTCGTCCGCTAAATTGTATACTCCCGCTCACGTGTAATGGCCATTACAACCATTTCGATTTATCTTGACGGTTGAGAAGATATTGCTCGAATTCCCAAGCTTATTTGAGAAACATATTTAGCGTAACGTGAGGCGCGGGTGTTGCAGGGCTGCCAGGCCATCGCGGACACGGGCACGTCGCTGATCGGCGGGCCGGCGGCGGAGGTGGCCCGGCTCAACGCGGCGCTCGGCGCCACGCCCATCGCCTTCGGCCAGTTCGCCGTGGACTGCTCGCTCGTGCCCGCGCTGCCGCCCGTGCGGTTCAGCATCGCCGGCCGCGACTTCGAGCTGGAGGGCGCCGACTACGTGCTCAGGGTCAGTGGCCACGGCGGCGCACGTGCCGAGACGGTCGGCGGCACAGGTTTCCGGTGCTCTTCGATAGATTTTATCTACGAGCACTGATCGAAGGTCGTTTTGGATTACGATCAGTGACTTCAGAGTCAAAGAAAACTGTTACTAATTTAAAGTCCAAATAACAGAATTTGCGACCCTTTTGCAACTAATAGCGTGTCAATTTTACTAAAAACGTCCAGGACACTCCATACTAATATTGTAATGTGAAAGCGTCTGTTAGTTTGTTGCCTATGTTCTGCTCGGCCGCTGAACCGATCTCGACAAAGCTTGCTCCCTGGAGCCAGGATGTGTTCAGGCGGCGGAGCGGCGCGCTAACGCGGCTGTGGCGCGCAGGTGTCGCAGTTCGGCAAGACGGTGTGCCTGTCGGGCTTCATGGGGCTGGACGTGCCGCCGCCCAACGGGCCGCTGTGGATCCTGGGCGACGTGTTCATCGGCAAGTACTACACCGAGTTCGACATGGGCGGCCGCAGCATCGGCTTCGCCACGGCGGCCTAGGCGCCGCACGGGGGAGGCGCCGCACGGGGGAGGCGACGATCGACACCTTTAATTTCCGAACGTGTAATGTGACATCTTGCACAAACTTATGTGTATAAAGCTCCTGAAGCATTAACAAATCGATTTTGTTTAAATCGTTGTTCGATGTATTCGATTACTTTGTAGCTTTAAAAGTTTGCATTGCTCGATTTAAGGTTTCTTCTTCACTTCAAATAATTCAAACATCGTCTCATCTGCATATTGATGCCGAAACAACAAGGCGCATCCCGCAACACCCTCTTTCTTCAATTCAATAATATTAGGCAAATAGCTATACTTTACTCGGGACTTTCCAAAGTCCTAGCTAACAGATTTAACCAGACCATGTAATCTGCGTGGAATAATTGAATAGTAATGATTAAATAAATTCCAAGTTGTTCGGAACTTACTACTTTTCTTACAAGTCTTATTTTGTAAACAATGTTTTCATACCTTTGTATCTCATCTCAATAGCAAAAAACTACTGTGTTAAAATACTATTTATTAAAACATACTTTACACTGAACCGCTGTGATCACATTATTTAAAAAATAAGACTGGTAAAAATGAACTACACTTGTATATGTTTTATTTTTCTCGATTGTGAGGAATCTGTACAAGATAACCGAAAATAGTTTCGTACAATGATAACTGAAAGCAGGCATAAAAAATATAGATTTTTAAATATTCAGACATAGCTTTAATTAAGTTGCACCTTAAAATGAAATCAACAAGTGTGTCAGTAGCGACATTGCTAAAAACATTCTGACACGTTCTTGTTCCGCCAGCCCGCAGTGCACTTCGGGAGATGCGCCTCGCACCAGCTATTGTCAATGTTTGAGATTGAACAATTACAGCAATAAAACTTATGATTTATGTTGTAATCTTGGTTTGTTTATAGATAGCAATTTCAAGTAGATTATAGTTCTCACGTTACTATTAATTCTTATGTACCAAAGTCACAAATCTATCAAATAGTTTGTGTACTTGTTTCACGAAGGTTGCCGCGCACGCTCACACATAAACATTGCTTTCCGGTTACATTTTTACAGCGAGTAATGTACTCTGCATAGCACAGAAAGTCGTCGTGACATTTTGTAGACAGTACTTTAAATAAACAGAACTTATATCGTTGGTCTTGTTTAAGAAATGGATTAAAGCTAGTTGACCGTTCCTTAATTGCCCATATGGACTTGGTTTGTGTCGTAGATTCTATACAATTAGCACGCTAATGCAAAGGTGTCAACGAATCATAATTGTAGAACAAATTTTATCAGATAGAATGAAACCACATGCCATTGACTTTTATACGATTTGAGTTGCATTACCTAATAATTAAACATATCTTATAATATTAATAGTGTCAAGATTCATTTCTTCATTTAAAAATAAAGATATTAAATTCCATTTAACATTTACTTTCTAACGTTACACGTACGCTGACGGCCTTCGTGAGATGGATGTAGTAGAACATATACACAGTTATTATTTTTATGAATCCTATTCAACAAGTACCTAATACATGATTTACAATACTGATTAAAAGCTTTTTTTAAAATTATTCTTAAAAATAAATTCGTTTGAATTTTGATGCATAGTTTCATTTAATTCCAACACCAGAAAAAGTTCAAACGTAGATTCTTGAAACCTAGTCTAACATTGCACAACTAACTAAATAAAATCAACCTAGTCGTTTACTCCTTTGTTATGACTGATATTACAAATGTTTTGCTAGTTTGGTGCTGCATGCTGGTAACCTATGGATGTTCTTGATTAGGTATACTATATATCGAAATAGGTTTATCTGACGTTTCTATAAGTAACGGAATGGAATGTGTACCTCAGGGCCGTACCCTACATCAAGTTACACTAGATTATGGGGATAGCGAAATTATAAAGATTTGAACATATATAACGTTGATATTATAACAAAAGCGAACAGACAACTATTTAGAGACACTTTTGCTCGCTCAGATGGTGAATCGGGAGCTATATAGAATAGTCCGCATAACGACGCTCTCTGTTTTAGAATTAATGCCACGAGGGCGCGCGTACTAATTCATAAACATTGGTTTCCACGACGCGGCGCCTCTTCAAGGTTTTTGCACTACGTCGATCTCACGTCTGTTTCTTGCCCCGCCACGCCGCTTCCCCACGTTAGGCTGAACTCTTACAGAGAACTAATTTGGGACAAAGCGAGAAATGGCTAAATTGATTACAAGGTCATGAAGATAGGGGGTACTATATAATACTCTGATCCAAGTATTCTGCCAGCTTAGATGACGAAACCATTTACCGAAATAAAAGCCCTTACTTATATTATAAATGCGAAAATTTGTTTGTTTGTTTGTCTTTCCTTTCCGCTCTATTTCAGAAACCAATTAACTCGATTTTTTTACTTTATAAGTTGAAAGGGCGGAGAGTAATGTACGTTAGTTTTTACCTCAGGAAGACAAACTATTCCCACGGGATTTGTAAATCACCGCAGCAACGGAGTCGAAGAACCCGGGGCACCAGATATAAGCCTCAAATTTCATTCAAATTATATGGTCGTATCAGCGCATGGTTGGCCAACATTCATATTCCATTTCAATTTTGTAAATAAAAAGTGTGTTTGTTTCTTCGTTCCAGCATAGAGTTATCTGGTATCCTGAACACGGACATCGGACACTTTCCGGGAACCAAACGGGAACCATTCCCGAGGTCCTTGAAAAATAACTTTAGCTAATTATGTATTAGGCCAAAACCGATCTAGACAAAATTTAGCTTAGAGCTAGATAAACATCGGATCCCACGGCAAGAAGAACATCCGAAACAAACACGGACACAGTCACAGGACACTACTTAAATCCCGGGGCTGACCGCACATTGACTGCTTTCACTATCTTATGCTGCTTCGAAATCTGTTACTCGACAGAAAGGTGCACTAATCCCAGCTCACGTTACAGAGAAGTAATCAACAATAGGCTAGCTGTCAACTCTGAAGCTTTTCGATATTTATAAAGAAGAAACTATTGCCATGATTTAAAACTATATTATTATTTATTTAAATAAAACATTTAAGTAAAATACATTGTCCGTACATAAATTATAATTACAGTAATCTGATAACTCCGCTACGCGTCTCGTTTTACTCTACCGCGCCCCTCGGGCAGGTTACGCTACCGTTACTCTACACTTACTCTAGAGTAGGCTACGCTACTCCGACTTTATGTTTTTTTCTGAATTTCTTCACATAAGCTTCCACTAGCGCTTGTATCTTGGTCGGGTTGATCTCGCCGGACTTGTTGTGACATATCTGTAACAGACAAACCAACTCGTACGTTTGATATGGCTAATAATTATTTATTGATATTAAGTTATTCTGTTATTGGTAAATCCGAGGTATCTGCACTCCGTCGGTCCAACTATAAGCAGCTTTGATGCGTGGGCTACATAAATTTGAAGTAGGTTGGTCCATTTAGCGATTCTTCACAGTTGAGTACCCCAGAGCTCCAAGCCATAAGTGCGCATTGGTTTCTCTATGCACTTGCAAATAAGCAGTATTTAAAAACGTCTTATAAAGCTATAAAAATTCCTATAGTTAATACGTATTTTGAATAACGAAATGGAAGTTCGAAGCGTATCACTTTTTAAGAAAACCCTTGTAGAGTCTGACTGACTCACGCCACAGAATTAGAAATCCAGGAGTCAGAAGGAAAAATAGCTGGAGAAAATAATCCAAACACTTCTGCAATTGCTGAAACATGTGATTTTTGCATTCGAAACTTGGAACGGCTCCTGGAACATCTATCCCCTCATGACCCTTTCTAAAAGACTTATGCGTATGTGTGGTTTATGAAGCTGTAGCTACACAGAAACCAATGGCGTGCATTCAGGGCGGGACGCACGAAGCGGGAAGATGATATAAAATGGAAAAAAAATCAGTAGAGAATTTTTTTTAGTTTTCTATAACGGATTGAAATTCAAATTCTTAAAAAAGGACGATTGGAAAACTTATAAATAAGTAACAACGTCGCAGACAGATAATATTACATACAGGAAAATAAAAGAAACATTGCATCGCAACCGACCTCTCGAAAATATTACCGACAATTCTGTCAAAGATATCCTACACAATTCGTCATTTAAAGATGGAAGCACACATATAATCACATTTAATAGCTTACCTGATCTTTCAACAGCTGCTTTGCTGTATTAGTTGTTGGAGAGTGCCCATGAAGAAGTAATAAAACTAAATCAAGGAAATACGAAACTGAAAAACTTTTAAGAGCAAAACGAAAAGCAAATCAAACTGTTTCAAAAAATATTGGAGGGAGGCACAGTCGGCAACATAACATCTACACCAAAGTCAAATAATAGAAGAAAGTCTGTAGCAAAATTCATCAAAATACCAATTACACACTCAGAATTTAAAATAGCGTATACTCAGCAAGAGACCATAAATGAAAAAAACCTTATACTTAAACAAAATTCTGCTTCACTACAGGAACAACAGTAGCCAATAAATACGTTCTAAGAACCAATACATAGTCCAAAATAAAACAAATAAACTTTTCACAGAATAAAATAATTAGCAGCTAGATAAAAGAGCTCAGAACTTTGTATAAAAGTCCTAAGAACATATTAATAATAATAATAATCATTTATTCAGGCTAAAAATAATGGATACAATAATTACATGAATGCCCTAACCTCTGCGGAAGGAAAACCTGTGTTACAAAGGGTAGGTACTTCCAGTTGTTACAAAGGGTGCTTATTTATTTTAAACCTATTTTTTATGAAATCTACATATTATAACAATTTAAAAGCTAAAAAAATAAGAAAACAAAATAAATATTAAACATAAATGTAATAAATGATGTTGGTCTGTATGGGGCATTCTGGGTGTGGGGGTGTGTGTGTGTGTGTGTGTGCGTGCGCGTGTGTGTGTGTAAGTGCGTGTGTGTGTGAGAGTGCGTGTGTGTGTGCAAGTGGATGCTTTTGGAAAACAGTGCACTAACATAAAATAATGTTGTACAAATGTGTAAAATGTAAATTGTGTAAATGATTACACCATAATCTTTAGTAAATCTTAAGTATCGTTATAGCTAAGACCTCATAGCCAGGCTTTCACTGTTTTTGTTTACCTTTAGAAATGTATTGTATACATGTGCCGATCTAAATTCAAATTGTGCTTGTGCAAAGCGATTTAATATTTGGATCAACTTATCCGAATGAAACCTTAAGTTACACAACTTCATCTTGTACGTTAAAAAACGAAGAATTTAGTGACTTCTCATTTACTTCTCACTGGCTAATTTTAAGAATACGAGCAAAGGACACTAATCCAATCAAACTTGGAGCCGTTTTATAATTTTAATAATAAAGACTATTGTGACATAATAAATAGCTTTATCGATAAATCTGACTATGATAAGTATATTTGTGGTATGAAACTGAATAAAAACACTAATATAAAATATAAAAAACACAAATCAACAATCGAACCTAAAGCCTGGCACAATACCATATTATTTTAATAGAGCAAATAAAAAATCGTATACGTCGATAGAAGATAAAATGATTCGGGCAAATAAGCCCTACACTGATCCTAACAAGATAACACATTATTTTCCGGTACTAAAAAAGGCCAGTAATCGATCTTATAATATAAACACTGACGACCAGAATAAAGAGCTATATCTCAGTACAAGTACGGTGACTAAATTAGGAAATAATTAAGACTTTTCTTCGTCTATAATTATTATTATTATATAATAAACTAAGCAGCTTTCCCTGATGCGTCTATATCATTTCTTGCGCTCTGTGTCTTTTCGATGTTTATCCAGTCTATTCATGCATTCCACATTTGTATAACTCTATTGCTGATAAAGTGCTTGGAAGGATTAGACGATGCCTGCTGATATTCAAGTTTGAGACCATAGCCCCTTAATCTGGGGTTACTCTTTTTTGAAAATATTTCCTCAAAATTTGGAATGTTGTAATACTTATTTAATATTTTATAAGTTTCAATGAGATCGCCTCTTTCTCGCCTACTTTTGAGGGTGCTGAGTCCCAGGTTTGCAAGCCTTTGCTCATATGAAAGATTTCTCAATTCTCTTGGCAGTTTAGTGGTTCGTCTCTGAACCTTTTCAAGCATTTCTATAACCTTAACAAAATATGGACTCCAGACCTGAGAAGCGTACTCCAATAAAGGTCTTACATATGTCTTATATATCTGTATGAAGGTTTTCTTATTTATATTTAAAAAAATGCTTTCCTAATTGTGTAAAGGATAGAGTTGACCTTACTGACAATAGCCACAATGTGCGCTTCCCATTTTAGATCACTGCTTATGATCACGCCTAGGTTTATTTATTATCTAAATTTTTTTTTTCAAATTATTAATGGTCTTCTTAGTAAATGTGATTTGATAGTAACACATTTAGATGAATTTGAAAGCAAAAACGAACCGATTGATGCGTTGTGTATCTTACTTTAATGACACTTTTCATGAAATTTTTTTGTATCTTGTCCTAAAAATATTAATTATCAACATTGTGTAAATCGTATTTCCTCTAATATTTCTCATTAACTTTTCATATACGCAACATCTAATCAAGAAGTACATTCAGTCATAAAACAATTAGAATGACATAATATAATGTACAAAAATTATACAACATGTTTCATGCATCATCTCACCTGTTTTATGCCACATAATCAATCTGTGTTTAGAACAAGGAATACTTCCAGATAAATTAAAAACATCTATTATCGAGCCGTTATTTAAGAAACAAGACAGAGAAGATATCTCATGTTACCGACTAGTGACCTTGATTCGAGTATTTTCTAAAATCAATGAAAAAATTATATACAATAATTTTCACTTTCTTTGAGAAATTAAATATATTCACTTCCAATTGAATGGGTTTTAGGAAAACCAATACTATAAATACGGCTATGTAAAACTTTATTTATAATGTAATGACGAATATAGATAATAAACTAATTGTATCATCATTGTTTGTGGATATGACCAAGCGTTCGATTATGTTGACCATAAAATACTATAATCTAAATTAAATTAAACGTTCCATTTTTAAAATAATCAACGTAGTATTCTTAATAACAAATATTATAAAATTTCTAAGCGATGTATTAGGAGCATTCAATAGAATTAATGTGTAAAGATTTCAATACAATAAAATTGTAATCGATTAAAGTACGAATTAATTAATTAAATTGTAAATTGCTATGGAGTTAGAGGAAACAATGATTTAATAAAATCATATCATTGAATTTAATAAAATCGTACCTTACAGATAGATTTCAAATATTACAAATAGATAAGATTAATGAGGACACACGAATGGAGGCTAAATACTTCTCTAAAACATTTTATATGTTGATTTATATGTGATTTATTAAAATTGTTAGATGAAAATACTCTTAAACTTCAACAAAACAACATTTTATGAAATCATTATACAACTTGTGAATGATAACCGAAATAATACTTCAAGGGCTTTAGAGGTACATTATGTACCGTCTCTGAGACTACCATAAATTTTACTGAAAGAAATCAGATACAGCCCTAATGCAACATTAAAATCATATCATAAGTAAACACCTAACCCCTAAGATATTCATTTATATGCATAGATATGCTGCAACAGTTTTTATACACATGAAATGCACGTTTTTCATTTCTTCAATTGGATGAGGAATAATACTGTATTGTTTAAAATAGTTTTGGAAATAAACCATATTTATATTGTAAAATGTAATATATACCTTGGGCACGGCTCGTCGCAGGATGTCCTTGTACTCGTCTTTGGTGACCCGCTTCTTGTTGTAGTGCGGCTTCAGCACCAGCTTCACCTCCTCCACCACGCGCTCCTGCCGGTTCAGCTTCTTCAGGAACTGTGGACAGAGGCACCCTGACTACGCGGCCCCGCGGCGCGGGACTGCGTACGGACAGAACGGTATATTACTTGAAGTTGGCTCGGTTCGCGCCAACCCACCTTGCTCTTGACCTGCATCTCCACGGCCGAGCTGGGCAGCTCGTCCAGGATCTTCAGGCTGTCGTCGTCCAGCTTCACGCCCACTTGCGTTTTACCTGCAAGCACACGCGCGTCAGTCGCGGGGCGGCGCGACGGTCGCGGGGCGGCGCGACGGTCGCGGGGCCGGCCCGGCACTCACCTCGCTTGCGGCGCGGCGGCGGCTCGAACAGCTCCCCGAAGTCGCTGGAGCCGGGCGAGTAGGGCGACGCGCCGTCGTCGCGCGCCAGGCGCGTGGCCTGCATGGGCTTCACGGGGTTGGACTTGATGGGCGACGGCTTGCCCGGGAACAGCTTGGGCGCGCGCGTGGGCGAGGGCAGCACGATGCGCGGCGCGGCCGGCTCCTCCGCCTCCGCGGCGCGCGTGGACTGCAGCAGCGCCATGACCTTCTCCACGGGCGTGAGCGGCCGGCGCGCCAGCACGTCGTCGGCCGACAGGTTGCTGCGCTGCGCCGCCTCCAGCGTCATGTGCGCGCGCGGCGACGCGGCGGGCTCGGGCGGCGTCGGCGAGCGCGTCGGCTCGAACGGGTCGTACGCGTCGGGCGACGGCGCGCGCTCGGCGCCCGGCGCGGGCTCGGGCGCGGCCGCCGGCTCGGGCGCGGCCGGCTCCGGCGGCGTCTTGGGCCCGGCGCCCGGCGCGGGCGCGGCGGGCTCGGGCGGCGGCTCGGGCGCGGCGGGCTCGGGCGCCGGCGCGCCGGGCTCCCGCTCGCCGGGCTCGCTGTCGCTGAGCACGATGACGTGCTTGGGCGAGGGCGTCAGCTCGCGGAAGGGCGAGCGCTCCAGGTCGATGATGGCCACGGGCTTGGGCGCCTCTTCGGGCGCGGCGGCGGCGCGGCGGCGGCGGCGGCGCTCGCGGCGCGAGTCGCGGCGGCGGCGGCGCTCGGCGTCCTCGCCGCGCTCCGGCTCCTTGAAGCTGACGCTGACGAGGATGTTGTCTCCGGACGTGAACACCTCCTTGCACGGGCCCACCGGGTCTCGCGCGCGGCGGCGCGGGGCGCGCTCGGGGTCGCGGCGTCGGCGTTCGCGGCGCTCGGGCTCGGGCGCGGGCTCGGGCGGCGGCGTGCGCGGCGAGGGCGGGCGCTCGGCGGGCTCGGGCGGCGCGGGCTCGGCGGGGCGGCTGTCGCTGCGTCGCCGCTTGCGCGCGGGCTCGGGCGCGCGGCGCGTGGCGCGGGCGCGCTTCTTCTTCTTGAGCGCGCGGCGCGGCGGGCTGCGCTCGGCCGGCGAGGCGGAGCGGCGGCGCTTGCGGCGGCGCGGCGACAGCTGCGGCGTGCCCGAGCGGCGGCGCGCGGGCGTGTCGGAACGCCGCGTTCGCGTGGGCGTGTCGGAGCGGCGGGCGCGTGTGGGCGTGGCCGAACGGCGGGCGCGCGCGGGTGTGGTCGAGCGACGGGTGCGTGTAGGCGTGTGCGAGCGGCGGGGGCGTGTGGGCGTGGGCGAGCGGCGGGCGCGAGTTGGCGTGGGCGAGCGGCGGGCGCGAGTGGGCGTGGGCGAGCGGCGGGCGCGGCCGGGCGAGCGTCTGGCCCGCGTCGCGGAGGGTGAGCGCGCGCGTGCGGGCGACTTGCGACCGCGCGACGGCGAGGAGGGCGAGCGACGGACCCTGGACGGCGACTTCCTGCCGCGCGACGGCGAGCGGCGGAAGGGCGACAGCGAGCGGCGCGCGCGCGATGCCGAGCGCGACGGCGGCGACGGCGAGGGCGAGCGGGCGCGCGGCGACACGTCTCGGCCGAAGGGGTCCTTGTGCTTGCGGCGCCTCTCCGTGAGCAGGGTGCGCACGTCGTAGCGCTCGAGGTCCTTGCGTTTCTCCTTGCGGCGCCGCTGGCGGGCGCTGTCGGCGGAGTGGCGCCGCTCGCGCTCGGCCTTCTTGTCGTCCTTGTCGCGCTCGCGGTAGTTCCGCTCCTTGCCGCTCTTGCTGAGCTTCTTGAAGGCTATCTCGCTCTTCTTTTTACCCTTGGCCTTGTCCTTGTCCTTGCCCTCTCGCTTCGAATCCTTTTTCTTTTTTTTCTTGCCGTCTGCGGTCTTCTTACCCTCCCTTTTCTTGTCGGGGATCTCGCCGTCCTCCCCGGGCGCGGCCGATGCGGCGGGCGAGGCGACGAGCGAATCCGCGAGCGAGGCTCGCTCGTGCTCGGAGAACATCTCGTTACCCTCGTCCTCGGAGATCATCTCTGTGTCGAGCCCCTCGAGGCCCTTGTCCTCGAAGGACGCGTCCTTGGTGGACTTGTTCTCGTCCAGGCACGGCGTGTAGCTGCGCTCGTCCTCCGTCTCGCTGATGGACTCCGTCATCTTCTCGACGTTGTCGTCCACCCTCTCCGGGTCCATGTCCGTTTTCGGCGACCGCTCCAAGGACAATTCCTGCTCGGACGAGACGTCGGCGTCGTCGTGGTCGCGCGCGACATCATCCGTCTTGTCGTTTTCTGAACTTTCATTATTATTCTCTTCCTCATCGAAATTGAATTTTTCTTCCCCATTTTCATGTGTCTCCAGTTTCGCGCGCGCCGGTGGGTCGACGCATACCGGCAATTCTTCTGCGTTCTGGCAATCCTTTTCATCAACACTATCGTAATTTTGCTCCTTTGTATTTAGCTTATCGATGGAATTCTGGAACCCGTCGTCGCACTTCTCTGCGGCGCCCTTCGACTTCAAGTCGCTCTCGCTCTCTTCCGGCACTTGTTCCGGCGGAGCGTGCAGCGCGGCGAGCGGCTCGGCCTCGGCCGCGTCCGGCCGCTCGTCGAGCTCGGCGGCCTCGGCCTCGGGGCCGGCCTCCACGCTGGCCTCCGGACTGGCCTCCCGGGTGGCCTCCGGGGTGGCCTCCGGGCTGGCCTCCCGGCTGGCATCCTCCTCATCGTACAACGACACTTGTCTTTTGATCAAAGACGGTGTGTTTAGTTTTATTTTGATCGGGTTGCGCTTATTGGTCGTTATGGGACAGCGCTTCGACACTTTCTCTTTGTACTCCTCCTCAGATTTCTTCTTTTCATCGTACTCCGGCTTGGGGTGATAAGTCTTGGTCGGAGTTTGGTCGCTGTCGGGCTTCGTTTCGCGGAGCCCCGGCGAGGGCGGCGGCCGCGTGACATCCAGCCGCACGAGGTCCTGCAGGCCGGGCGGCGCGGCCTCGCTCAAGGTGCTGCTGCTGTTCGCAATGTGGACGCTGGCGGCGGAATAAATAGAGAAGTTGGGGCAGTCGCCATCGGACTCGTCGTCGCTCCCGTTGTTGCGAACCTCGACGCCAGGAGACCCTATTAGATTCCTATGCTCCTTCAGGACCTGCCGGACGGCGGTGTCCAGCACGTTGGGCGGCACGCCCGCGGCCGCGGGGCCCATGCCGGCGAGCAGGCGCTGCACGCTGGGCGGCTCCGGCGGCGGCGAGGGCGGCGAGGGCGGCGCCGGCGCGGCGTTCTCTGCGTCGTCCGCGCTGTCTTCGTCGTGGGTGGGTTCGGTGGGATCGTATTTCTCGGTGTCGATGACCAGGCCGGAATCACTTTTCTCGTCCTCCGATTTCTCAACTTCGGAGATCTTCTGAAAGTTGAACACCGGCGGCTCGGCCAGAGGCCGGTACGCCTGCGGCTCGGGCGGCGCCGGGTAGGCGGGCGGCTGGGCCTTGTCCCGCGCGCAGTCCGCGGGCGCGCCCGGCGGCAGCTGGCCCATCCGCATGTCGAGCGGGTTCTCGAAGCCGCCGAAGGAGTGGCGGGCCTGCGGCGGCGGCGCGTCGGCGCGCGGCGCGTAGGGCCACGCGGGGCCCAGGCTGAGGCGGCCCTGCTCCGCGCGGTGGCCGGCGAAGGGGCCGGGCCGCGCGCCGTCGGCGCCGCGCCTGCGCTCGAAGTGCGCGTCGGCGCTGTGCGCGTACGGCTGCGGCGGCTGCGGGCGGCGCGGGAAGGTGTCGTAGTAGTCGGGCTCGTCGCGGCGCGGGTTGCCGCCGGTGCCGTTGTTGTTGCTCTGGTGGTCGTAGGATTGGCCGGGGCGCTGCGGGTAGCCCGCGCCGTAGCCGTCGTAGCCGCCGCCGCGGTTGAAGTTGGACGTCTGCTCGCGGTTGTAGTTGCCGCGGTAGCCGCCGCCCCAGCCGCCGCCGCCGCGGTTCTGGCCGGGGTAGGCGGGGGCCTTCTTGACGTCCGCGGTCGCTTTCGATAGATCGACTTTTTCCCCTCGCTTAGGGTCCGCCGCATTCTTTACGCGCCGTTCGTTTTGAAGTTTAATATTGACATTACCGTCGGTGGCAATGGACACGAGGGCGTTCTTCGAGTGCAGCAGCGTCTGGCTCTCCAAGATGTCGGACAGGAGGTCGGGCGGCGACGGGGCGTGCGGCGACGACGGCACCGCGAGCATCTTGCGCCGGGCCTGCAACACACGGCACGTGAGGCGCGGTCGGGGCGGGGGGCGGGGCGGGGGCGGGCGGGCGTACCTGGCGGAGCGCGCTGAAGGCGTGGGGCGCGGGGCGCAGCGCGACGGCGGCGGGCGCGTCGGCGGGCGCATCGGCGGGCGCGTCGTCGGAGAAGTAGTCGAGCGCGTCGGGGTCCCCCAGCAGGCTGAGCGGGCGGATGCCGGCGCGGCGGCGGCGCAGCGCCAGCGGCGCGGGGGCGGGCGGCGCGGCGGCGCGCAGGGCGGCCAGGCGGGCGCGCACGCTGGCGCGCACGTACGAGCGCCGCGCGGCCGTGCGCGGCTGGCGTTTCTTAAGCTGAGGAGTATGGGGCCCATTAGAACACTTCTGTCGACGAAACTGTCCCCCCCCCTGCAAACGGTCGGTACGTACCCTTCGTTTCTTTACTTCTCTCGTGACCTTTCTTGCGATGGGAAACTTCCCATTGTCTTGAAGTTCATATTCGATCACTACGGTTTTAGTTCTTCTCCTTTTGTACTTTCTTCTCGTGGTCGTCCGACGGCCGGACGCGGACGTCGACAGGGAGGTGCTCCTCGGGGTGCTCCCGGAGCCCCTCGAGGTGGTGGGAGCTCGATTCGAATCGAAGCGGCCTCTGCGACGACCGGTGGAAGTGGACGGTTCGTCGGGCGCGTTTAAGCTTCTGGGCGATCTTCGGACGTTTCTCGGTCGCCTCGACGCCGACGGGCGGGATTCCGGAGGATCAGGTGTTTGCATAATTCGTTCCAGAAGTTCCTGAACTGCCGCAATGCTGATATTCTGCAGGGTATCGCCATCAGGGCAGTTGGGACAGAACCATTGATCTGCGGGAACCTACAAGCCATGGAGTCATGAGATCTTTAGTAAATTACAAGTGAGCAATGATCCATGACCATCGCCCGGAGTGTCGGAGTGGTCACCTGCGCGAGCGGCGGCGTGAGGCACTGCATGTGGTAGCCGCGGTCGCAGCCGTCGCACAGCAGCATGCTGTCCTCCCCGTCCGAGCGGCGGCACACCTGCAACAGCGCGGCGTCAGGCTCGCAGCACACTATTCCCCCCACTCCTTTTGTTGTTTAGCGTAGTATGGCCAATACATTTATGTTCATTCTAAATGATACATTAGCAAATGTAGGACATACAAACAAGAACTATCTTTTTCTAAACCCTGTGGATCCTTAGAAAGATCTGAGATTGCTGTCAATGTCACATATGTAATATGGTTGTTCCAGAAAAAATAAATCTTTTCTACTAAACTAGAAATGAAATATATTATTATTATTAAAATGATTCTCATTATATTCAATAATAATAGATGGATTTCCTAAATTAAACTTCACTACCAGTATCAAAACCTGCACTCCAACCAAAGTTAGAAAGAGAAATATGTAAGACTTGTGAAATTATAATAATAGAAAACATTACAGGTTTATTATAGAATTGTCAATTTTTATATTTTCTACCATTTTCCTACTGTGTGGAGCTCTCTTATTAAAATTGAATCATATAATACTATTTTATTCAAGTATGCCTATCACAGGCACATGTCAAGCATTCATACATATTTATTCCCATGATTTATGGTGATCACTATATCATATACTGATAATTTATTTCATGTTTCCAAAATAATGCTTTTATTTTTAAAGCTTCTTTAAAAGTCATACAAAAAATTTAAGACATAAAAAGAATTTCAATCATATACTACAGTATATCAGAGCTTCTCACCTGACACACTGTAACATCTTCTATTACAAACATTTCCACTGATGGTCTGCGTTCTTCCACTCTGACAGGCTGTGTGCGTACAACTCTACCCCCTGCACATGCTCTCACCACTATAGAATTAAACACTGTTCTGTCAACTGGACATGTATTGACATTTTTTGACCATTCTGTAATGCAGTCCAAGCAATACATGTGTTCGCAACTCTCAGGTGTGCCAACTTCCTGGTTCCTGAAGCGCAGCAGACATATTGTACATTTGTCAGAGTTGCCTTCAGAGCTATCCGATGAGAAGCCAGAAGTGGGTTTAGATGTGCAGGCGGAGGGCCCGGGAGCGTCAGAGCGGTCCGTGGCCCAACCGGAGCTGTCGCTGTCCGTCTCGGAGTCCTTTAGGTTGGGCAGTGCTCGCCTCCGCCGAGTTCCCGCACGAACCACAGAGCTGCCGCTGCTGTCATCCGCGTCCTCGTCGCTCACGATCTGAAAAGCATGACCACGGTTAACGGTTCTGCCCGATTCGTCCGAAGTGCCACGCTCAATAGATTTGTTAGCAACCCGCAGTCTCTTCCTGCGTGACTCCGCCACGCCGACGTCGACATCGCCGTCGGAGTCCGATGACGACATAACGACCACTCGCTTGATCTTCCGCTTCGGCCGCAGCGGGTAGTCGTCGCCATCGTCACTCATCCTAGAAAGTAAACAGTGCGAACGAGTAAAGCCCTAATGCGCGCGAGCTGCGACACGAAGCAATCAGCAAAGGTGTAAATGACCTTTGCATATCAACTTTTACGACATCTGAGATTTCTGATAGAACTCTTTCAGTTTTTTATATTAAATAAAAGATTTAAACTCTTTAACTACATAAAAATATGGAATACGCGTTATTTTTAAGATATTTTTATATTTTGACAGCAAGCCGCTTTCAATGGTCAGTCGGCCATTTTCAATTTATATTTCGCCAGATAATATAATTTATAACTAGTCTATGTTTTCGACATGTCCTGATCAATGAGGATGCGAACTTTACTATGGCAATATTAGAGCCAAGGGCTACGAGCATGCAGATTTGTCATATTTTGACTGAGCGGCAGTCACTTAGACTAAGGTTTTCAAATATTATCAGTACAACAAGTACTGATAATCCGCAGTTTCACCCGTGTCAACAAAACATCGGTAGTAAGTTTTTGGGCATAAAAAAAATGAGGATTATTTTATTCTTCAATAACGACGCATTAATATTGTCTCATTAGGAGTTATATTTAAAAGATCGGTACACACATTTCTACTTAAGACCAGTTTTTTTTTTAAGAACAGTATTTCTATATGACTGGTCATTTTGTGACAGAGCTCGTGCGGGGAAGTACTACCACCATGCTTATTCATACCGCTAAGCAGCACTGTTGCACAGCTATGTTCCAGTCTAAAGGACGTGATTGCCGATGAAATTACAGGCACATGTGTCTTAGTATTTACGTCTAAGGTTGATGGACCTGGACCAGTGGCAGGACGTGTTCCTTGTATGCCTTACGAAGAGTTGATCTGTTTATAGGCGATGGTTTTCCACTAACCATCAGGTGGGACATATGGTGTATGGTCCGTCTGTTATAAATAAAAAATGAAAAACCGCAAACGTTTTAAATTTATTTTACTTTGATTTCTAAATTAAATCATAATATGATTAATGAAATTAACAAAAGCATATAGCTTCTTGTAAAAAAAGCCTTCTAAGAATAATTAAAAGTGTAGTTCCACAAGTTTATCATTTATTAAGAAACAAACAAAAAGGAAATATTAAAGATCTGTCGTCTGTGGTTGATCTCAGAAGATCTCATTTCAAGTCATTCTCAAGGATCTGTGAGTGATCTGTGATCTCATGGGTCCCGTGAAAAATTGCCGCTTTGTTTTTTCGTTTAATTTTCTCTTTTGAGAAAATATTATTGTTTTCTCGGTATTAGAAAATGACAGCAGAGAACGAAAGAGAAATATACCACAAGTTAGAAGCCATGAAAGAAATCAGGTATAAGTTTATGAAATCAAATCTCATTTTGTTTCGCACCTGTAGGCTCGATCAATAAACACTTGAGACGAGTATTTTTGGTTTTAAAAATATTTGCAGAAACAAATTTAATACATTATCCAATCGGAATATTTAAAGCCGTGTTGTATTAAAGCTCGCAATCATGAAAATTAAAAAACTGGATTATTCAAGCCAATATAGTATTGTTTAGTTTTGATTTGTAAACAAGCAGCTGGAACTCTCGTGAGGCTCTCCAGCGTTAGTGGGCCACTGGGACTAGATATTATTAACGCTTAATGCAAATAACCCTTTTTGCCTTTTAGTTGGTGGTACGCGGTATCCTCACCAAGGCTCATTGACTTTTTATGTGAAAGCTATAAAAATTAAGTGCTACTATAGATTTTAAATTGGGTATGATGTAAGTGTGAGAGGAATTCTGAAGAAATCTTTTATATTATTTAGCTACGTTCTTTTGCTTAAAAGTACATACTGAAAAGTTTATAAAACCAAAAACAATTCAATTATTCATTTCTGTTGTTATTTCAAAGTAGGCAAGTTTATAAAACAGCTTTATCTGTTGTCACAGCACCGTTATCTTTACTGAGAAAGTGCTTTAAAGGAATGGATATTTAAATTTGGGAAAATGGGCATAATAGCTTGGGGTTGTACTTAGAAAATACCTCTTCAAATAACAGACATCAATAAACATGGTTTGCCAGTAATTCTGTGTTGTTGTTCCTAGGCTAGCTTAAGTGTACAATCTGCTGGTAAACCTAATAAATAAATAAGTAAAACAAAGTAATTGTTTTAAGCATAAAATTAGTATTTGCTCATTATTCAGTAGCTTTTGGTTTTGTACCATCTAACCTCAGAAAAGTATTTTTAATACATAGGGACAGGGAACATTCTTGCTTTTAGCTAAGCACATTTCCAGCTGAGTTGTTCAAGTTTTCAGATATATAAATCTCCAGTTTTGTCAATCTCAAACAACATTGTCGTCATTCCACCAGGTGGTTAGTGAGGATGCATTCTAAGATTTAAGAGGGTTAGTACCTACAAACTTTTATAAAAAAAAATCTAAAATCTGGGGAGGAATGGAATGGGGGAGCCATACAAGAATACCATACCTAAGCACAGTATCCGTAGTATTACATTAAAACTATGTTACGTGGACGTGAACACAGACATATTTACAGTTCTTTTCAATTGTTATTCCTAGGAAAGTGATAACATCCACTCGTTCTATATTTTGGCCGTCATGATAAAGTTTCAAATTATTTTTTCTAAAATTAATGTTATAATAACTGAAATGTATATAGTTTGTTTGAGTCCGATTTACGTTTAGATTATTGCCAAGAAGCCGCCGTACTGTCAGTGGAATTGTACTACTTATGTGCATTTGGTTGCCCGTGTGCAGGAACAAAACCATCACCCTGGAGCGGCTGAAGCGCAGCATCCTGAGCGAGGTGCGCAGCGGCGACCAGGAGGGCCGCTGCCTGGCGCAGTACAAGCGCGAGATGGAACTGCTGCAGCAGGAGAAGATGAGCCACGTGGAGGAGCTGCGCCAGATACACGCCGACATCAACGCGGTGAGCCGCCCATTATATACAAAGGGAGCGTTCCCGCAGTTCGGAAGCATACCTGCATAATGACTCTGGAATCGAACTAAGACCTCATGAGCCATTCGAACATGCGCATCAACTAATTAGAGCAGCAAGAGCGAGGCGGGGCGTACGGAAATAGTGCGCGTAAACAGCAGGTGCGGGATGTAGTGATGTTTGTTTACACGCTAGTGCCGCCGGCCGCGTCATGGCAGTCGGCATTTGAATCACAATTGAATGTTATGGATTTTTAACGATTGACAAACGCGGACACTGACAACGGACTGGCGGAGGTTATCAATTCGGTTGTTTATTTTACGTACAGACGGATTTGGTCTCATTTAAATTTCACATAGATCAGATGATGAGTTTCAGAGACTGACATCGGAACCCTTAAAAAACGACAACAAATCAACCGTGACTGCTGCTAGCACATAAATATGCATTGTTTACGAAATCATTGTGTGATTATAACCTAAAGGTTGTGGTTGTATTTGGTTTATCGGGTACAACCACATTTTCCAGTAAAGTTAGCAGTAGTTGCTAACTTTGGTATAAAATTTACTATCTATTTTCATATTTTGTAAAAGAAGTAGGAATCTGTTCGACTAGAAAAAAAATAAGAAATTGTTGTAAAGTAGGGAATTATACTAATAAAGATTTGTATTTCGTTATTAGGCTTACATAAATCCTATTTCGCCTCACTCATTTTATCATTGAGACCATCCTATGTAGATAAAGCTTTAAATAATGACGAGAGCCTTACATTTTTTTTATCCCAAGTCGAGGTACGAGGTATAAATGATTACATTATTGTGAGGTGAATTTAAGAACATACAGCCATTATTTCCCAGTTTTATATATAGCCCACAAGCTCTGCGCACGTCTCACTTTACACCCGCGGTATGTCGCTAGCCCACAAACTTAACCCATCGGCCATTTTGTGGCGAACGTTTAGAACATTAGCGGTAAACCAATCACCGTCAAGTGCTAAATGAACGAAGCGGCTAACCGTCTGTTCGAGAGACACTACTAAAGTGGAGTGGTTTTTGAAGCTTATTCTTTAATATTGTCCCAAACAAGAGAACAGTGAGACAGCAATTTTATCCCATGTAATTATATTTAATGCATTTTAATAAAATTTTCGTCGGCCGATTGGCGTAGTGGGCAGCGACCCTGCTTTCTGAGTTCAAGGTCGTGGGTTCGATTCCCACAACTGGACAATGTTTGTGTGATGAACATGAATATATTTCAGTGTCTGGGTGTTTATATTATAAGTATTTATGTATTCATAAAATTGTTCATCAGTTATCTTAGTACATGGGTAGGTACTAACACGAGCTTCGCGTACGTAAATTCAAATTCAAAATTCATTTATTTCAAGTAGGCCTGATTAATAACAATAAGCACTTTTGAATCGTCAAGTCATTCTGTTTGTAGTGACTCTACCACCGGTTCGGAAGGCAGATCCCACTGAGAAGAGCCGGCGAGAAACTCAGCAGATTGCTCTTTTCCAACATCATTTTAAAGTTTAACAATCTTTAGAATTTTTCTGTTTCGTGAGAGATGAGAGCGGAGCGGCACGCTTCCAAGCAGCCGTGTCGTTAAGGAATTCATCAATCGTGTAGTGGCGTAGTCAAATGGCGACGTGTGTATTGTTAATACGCCGATAAACGACTGGTCACCAGTGGGATAATCAGAAGTGGCCGTTCCACTCCAGATGGAGACGGTGATCAAGCAGACGGAGGAGAGCATGTCGCGCAAGCTGTCTGCCGCGTCGCGCCTGCACGAGGACTACCGCCCGCTCAAGTCGGAGGTGGACCTGCTGCGGCGCCAGTGCCTCGGCCTCGAGCGCCTGCCAGACCTGCACGAGGAGGAGGGCAGCCCTATCACCCCCGAGTGAGTGCCGCGCCCGGGCCGGGTCTGACCGGTGCCGACCAATGCTATGGGCTTCATGTCGGTTGGCCCGAATAAATGGCTAGGAGACAAAGATTGTATCCACTCACAAGGGATATAATTAACGTGTCCACCTGCTTAATCACTGGAACATGGAAGAGAATAAGTTTACCCCCGTTTGTTATTACAAATGTTATTTGGGTATTATTTCCATTTGTGGGCCAGTGTTCTGAGAGTTTATAAATCTGTGGGAGCAGATACATCTTTTATCTATTTGTATCCTTTCCCTCGGGGAGAAAATTGTCTCCTGCCCATGCTAGCTGTGATGGTCAACGAACAGCCATTGATGTCGTGAAACTTCACAAATCGGATGTTACATAATAACGAATCGATTAAATTTGCTGACAAAGTTACGTCACTATTAGCATCACAAGATTGTACACTTGCTTTCACTGTCAAATGGACCTAATGGGTGGAATTTTAAAGGTATATACTGATATGAGTTTCGGATTCCAGCTTTGAAAGAAAGTTCTTGAAGTTCCTTTTTTCTAACCCACCATGCGGCCCCGAAGCTTAAAAATCATTCCGATATTAAAATAACCGGGACCGTTAACGTGCCCTCCAAGCACGGAGTGGCCACTACCACCTTGTCGTGTTTTGATGGGTGTTGAACGAGTGGTAGCGGTGGCTTAGTAGTAAGTACAGCTTTGGTTATAAAGCTCCTGCGGGGAAAATTCTACCTACAGGTTGCAGGGTGTGTTCCTTGTAGGCCATTTGCTCGGTCCACAGTTTTTACTATCATTAAATGTTAAATTAAAGTATAATGAACGTAAAGAACTAAAAAAAAATTTAATTCGCCATTTTGTGGTGGCGGCCATCTTATATTTGAATCTTTTCATAGTGTGTAGTCTTCTACTAAACAAACTTTTCATTGGATACCGTATAGAGGGTCTTGTGAAAAATATTTTTGCTGCGGCGGCGATGACCACCGATTCACAGACCACACTCCCGAGTAGATAGGCTAATGCTTCGGAGCTCCGATGTGTCGCACACCATAGACTTACCGTGTTGCAGCCGGTTCCCGGCGCCGGCGGGCGCGCGCGCCGCGTTCCTGGCGCCGGCGCCGCGCAAGCCGCCGCCGCCGCCGCCCGCGTTCAGGTCTGCTCTCGAACAAGATTTCCTTTCCGTCTCGCTGAGGTTCGGTTCCTTTGTGTTGCGCCCGCGGCCGGCCGGCGGCGAAGCATTGCTACTGTCTTTTTGTTCATCATTTTCATTACTTAGCGATTGTTACTTTATCAACGTACTACGATACAGGCTGGCTGTAATTAAGAACGATTAAGAACTTAAAAATAATAACGCTAAGGTCAATTTAATGTTGAAGTTTATAATGTTGCGATATCCCTAAACTGTTAATCTACTAAGAAAAATAACATGAAAATAAAATTGTAGTGTAAACGATACTGGTAATTGTGAAAAGATTTAGTTTAGTGAAATGTTTGTCTGGTGGAAGGTTTCCGCCGAGGTTAGTTTCCATTCTATCGACGAGACGTGCCGCCGAGCAATTAAGCGTTCTGATACGATGCCGTGTAAAAACCGCAGCGGTTTGAGTTCAGTATAACTGCCGAACCACTAACCGACTACCACTTCTGACTGCATCATCGGTGGATGATGCAGTTGACCTGTTGATGTCGCAGTCAAGAGATAACATGAGTTATAAAAAATAATTGCTCGTAATAAATAAAATTAAAGTTTGGTGCCGGCTTTTTATTGATAAAGTAACAAACCTGTATTATTTTAAAGAAATCAATACACCGATCGATTGTATTTGCACTAGTCGCTCATAGTGGCGAGAGAAAATATATCACTGTCTCCTCGCTCCCGGCCGGCTCGCTCTGCTTCTATTTTAATGTTACTTTTTTATGTTTTTTGCTTATTTGTAAAATGCTTTTAATTTTATTTACTTACTAAATAATTTATTAAAATTAACTCTGATTTTCTTGGAGTCGAATAATTTCAAAGTATCGGCCCTTAGTACGAGAGTGGGAATAATCGCACAATTATAATTAATACAAAGACGCACGCTTTCTGAGGTGTGCACTGGCAACGACGTGACAAAACAAAGAATTTAAACAAACCGTGATGTCAATAACGTGCCATAGAAAACCATGATTATTGTTTAACGTTAATGAATTCGCATTAAGATGTGTCAGAAAACATCACAAAAAACCAGGTCCTCCTATTTAAATTGAAAATTTGAAACAATGAATTTTGTGATCACATTTGAATCATTTCCTTGGTTAATAGTTTTTATCAAGTCGCGGTAGCCTTACCCGCAGTTTTACGTACTAATGGCCAGATATGAATAATGCTGAAACTTGGCGATTACCCTTCATCGTAGAGTTTTCTCACTCAACGAGGCTCGACTGTAACTAGAACAGGTCACGAGCTTTGTAACCTCCCGGGGCAGCGGTGAGCGCTGTGATGTTGTATGTGGGAGGCCCCGGGTTCGATTCCCGGCAGGGGCAATTTGAGAATTTATAATTTCTAAACTTGCTCTGGTCTGGTCTGGTCTGATAAGAGGCTTCCGCCGTAGCTATTTACCACCCTACCGACATAGGCGTGCCGCAAACCGATTAGGGATATGAGTTTATATAACTGCAGGCCGATTTTGTATCTCATCTGAAACCAAATTTAGCTAAGTTACCATCAAATAACGCCCAAACCAAGCTCAATATTAATTTACTCTAAGATGATAATAAATAAATTACTCGGCTAAGTTTGTTGCGGGCTGGGCTTGGATTTATTTAACCAAGGTGAAATGAACTCTGTTGGTAAATTTGCTATCAAGTGAGATGCAGAATCGGTCTGCTGTATCGCTGGTGTGAGCGTTGGGCTGTGAGCCCTTGGGGAGCAGTGTCCGCTGAGCGCGCCGTGTTGCAGGCAGCAGCCGCCGCCCATGAAGTCGTGCCTGTCGTGCCACCAGCAGATCCACCGCAACGCGCCCATCTGCCCGCTGTGCAAGGCCAAGAGCCGCTCGCGGAACCCCAAGAAGCCCAAGAAGAAATAAACGCGCCCGCCCCGCGCGCCGCCCGAGAGCTGGCGGGCCATTTTGAGGGGGAGCTTGAGAGCATTCATTTTATTGTTTCTAATCTTATATGCGGTAAAAGTTTGAAGAAGTTCTCCCCCTTAACGTTACCTAGGGAACGATTATGAGTATTTAGAACAACTGTTTAGAATAAATAAGTAGTAAAAAGCAACACAACCCTGAGTAATATAACGGCTAGTGTAATAATAAAAAAAAAATTGAAATACATAAGTAATACCACATTTTGGGCATGGACTAGCATAAGTATTGTGTTCCGACGTGTAAAATAATTATTGTGTTCAGACTAAGGCTTCCGTCCGCGCAAACTCATTAATACTATTGATAACATTCTACATGTTGTCAATAATATTGCCTGTATGCGGGTTTCTGGGATACATATTATATTGTGACACGAAATATAGGATTTAACTTTAACCTTTTAAAAAAAAACATTTAGCCTGTTTGATGGTCAGTTGATTCACGTCACGCATGGATTTAAGCTAAGGTATATTACTCAGGTTTTGTCAAGCATCACTTCAAAATTATTCACCATGTCGCAATGACCTCTTCGACTACTATGTATACAGTTCTCATTCGTTTAAATATCCGATACCAAATTGTATTTAAATATATATGCACTCCGACACAAATGTGGTGCACACAATATGGGTTTCCTTGGCCCTAAACGCGCAAAATAACCGCTACATTACTTGCGGAGATTAACTTTATATTGTTTTTGTAAACTGTTTCACTAGTAATTAAAAGTGTTCGTTTATACAAGTAGTAAAAGTGGCAAAGATTGCAGACTATTCAGCAATGTGCGGTCAGCCATAGCATAAAAGAATTATATAAGAGCGCTGTGGACGATTTATACAACTGCATGAGGAGTGTGTACTCCCTGTTGTCACTGCCGACATAGCCGTATCATTATAACTAAAGAATTTCCGTTGAAATCGGTTAAGTTGCTTCGGTACAAATTCAAATAGCCTAGATGAGTATGAGAGTCAATAGATATATTTAAAAGCGTGTACAGAAGAAAGCTTGAATTATTTCAAACGTTATAAAGTGCCATAAAATATGACCTGCTTTAAGGAAATGTTCATGGCGACATTAAAGACAAACGGATGTTTGTCGGAAGAAGAAGAAGAAATAGCTCTACCAGCCTATAATAGTCCTCAAAATAAGTTCTTCTCGAGTTGAATTCGTGTACAACAAAATTAGCTACGCTTTCAAATTGCCAAATGTCCGATCTAAAGAATTCAAGGCAGATTGGAGCTTTTAATGCTAATGATCCATTTTCTCAACCAATCCGCACTGGGCCAGCGTGGTCGACTACGACCATAACCCCTTCTCATTGGGGGAGGAGGCCCGTGCTCTGTAGTGAGCCGATAATGGGTCAATATGATGATCCATTTTCTACGTTGTTCAAGTATGTCCATACTGGAAACGACTGCACGTTTGCAGTTGCATGTTCAATATAACTGACAACGGGAAAAGGAATTTCACAGATTTTAGTAGTCAATTAGTTATGTCGTGCCAAACTATGTATTAAATAAGGTTAAGGAACTCCTATGTTCACTTTCCGTCGTATCTAAGATGAATGTCACATGAAAAACAAAGTGACTCCAAACTGACTAGTTGCCCCAGGTTGGCCACGACTTGCTGCCGCTCGGGCACCCGGGTCGTGGTCGCGCGCTGTCAGGATGTGCCGTAATGTGCCAAATATAGTAGTGTTTGTATATATTCCTGACCTCTGCTGTGAGTCACAGCCAGTGCGACGATGTCGCAGTCGCGGCTCGCAACGCAAACACTGAACATTTGTTCTGGAATTTCCTTTGAATAATGTGTCACATGTGTGTCGAGCGATGCTATTGTACTGTACCGTGAAATTTACCCCAATTCGTGTATTGACGAGTGGTGACTCATGAAATGTTCTGCGCATGACTAATTAATTATATATCTAAAAGTTTTGCTGAAAATCTCAAACGTAAGGAGCAATCTATATCAATATAATATCTTTTTTATGGCTTATGGTTAACTTTGCAGCTTAAGTTAAAAGTCTTCCGTACATTAAAATAACGTCCCTTCACACGACACCCCAAAAAACCTAATAATAAGCTTATAAATACTTTAAAAGATTAATTAAATAATTAATCTAGGAAAATGAAATAATCATGGTACCTATTTCTATCTTTATTTGCTTAAATATGAAGTTCTCTAGGTTTTGCTAATGAATCAGTTGAACTTTTAGTATGAAAAATACGCAAACGCAAATAAACCTTTTAATTGCTTTTAATTCAAGTGTCAAGATTATTAAGATATACCTATTACATCTTGTATGTGCACTTGTTGCACTTTGAATAATAACTTCCTCGACGACATAACATAATACTATCAAGAGGTTTGGGTGATGTCTGTCATACTGATTATGACGTAAGACGAACAATTGTCTGGTCTACAAAATCCCAGGATAATGTGTATATGAGGTGTAAATGAAAACCGAAATAATACTTCACAGGTTTTAGAGGCACATTAGTTATTGTATCTGACGCTTATCTATGGAACCGAAACGCTAATAGTTTTTAAGTAAACCACTGCCATAGTTTTTACTGAAAAAGTGTAAAAATACGCGTTGCGTAGGTACTATGCGCGTGACGGTCTTTTATCTTCAATGGGGTTGTCATAAGTCAAAACTTAAAATGTTTTGAATTAGTTTGTATGGAAAAATAATATATGCTTCATTTGATTTAATATTTTTACGGTTTTTTTTACTTCAACAGTATTTAGTAATTCCGTTACACGTTGTATATTAGCTTTAACACTTAGATCAATAGGTCCTTATGCGATAAAGGGATACAGGCCCTTTAGTTATTAAGCAATGGAACCGCCAGGCGCCTTCCTACTCGTAGATACCTGTTTGGCGAAAACATTTTTACATTATTTTTGCGCCCTTGTATATACTATTCTACTACTACTACTACTAGTGCTACAAGATAGTTTAAAGAGTATTAGAATTTATATTTTAAGTATTTGTAAGTAGTTAATAACTGATTAATGATAAGTGCTGCGACTTAGCGAGCGTATAGGGCGCGCCCGGGCTTCGCTGAATATTTATTCCTGCGAGGTAATTTGGAAAAGAGGTACTATTTAAAAACTGATTATGATTTCCAGAAAGTAAGTTATACGGGATTTTTACGTGTGATTTAATCTTTCGCCAAAGTAGTAATTTGTCCAAAAAATGCTAACGCTAACTTAATTGGTTACGTAACTAGATGATATGGTGGGCACCGCGGTTTTGAAAGAAAATTTTATTGATTCTCTGAAAAATCCCAGAAAAAGTTGAGGAATTGAAGTTTTTCACTATCATAATTACTTGATCAAGGTCCGCATAAAGTATGTACATGGCATCATGTTGAAAAATCCTAGATTTCATAAAAATTGTACACAGTCACGCCACTGCCTATTTGTTATTGTACCCTGTTTCCAACGAGCCTTGAATCAATGGCTCTCTAGTCGTCCTAGTCAGGGGCACCCAGACGGATCAACATACGCACCCGGACGCGCACCCTGTATGCTCGTTTCGGAGCGCGGCGCGGCGGTTGATCCGCGCCAGGTCGTTGACCGGTGTGTAAATACTTGTCGTTGTGAATAATGTCACTTGTTGTTTTATAATATACAATTTTCATGTCCTTTATTGTTATTTTCTAATCATTCCTCTCCCAATACTCTAGTACCTACTTAGTTATGCTGTAAAACCAAAAAACTAAGTTATGTATAAGTACCTTTATACATCCAAACATAAACTAAATTATACATCATATATAAGTTTCATACGACGAATTTCATAACACTTGCGAGGAAAAAAACAATTATCTTTTATATACAGGATAAACTTTTAACTACAGGAAATAAAAAATAACTGACCATTTTTTGCTGATTTTCCTCTGAATGAAAGTTTCGTATGCCGCTCTCTAGATTTTGGTCGAAATAGGTTATTCACTCGCGATTAGTGCCAAGGTTGTTATTATAAAGTCAAATGTACTATTGCTGCAATTTAAATTATTTACAATAGACCAAAAAGCGAAAATATTGATCACGAAAAATGGCGCTACGGCTTTTTTTCGCGCGCCAAGGTAAATCGGTATACAGCCAGCATCGTTCGCTGCATGCCTCCAAAGATATACCTAATGTAGATAATTCATTTTTAAAATATAACTAGTTATTAATTATGAATAATTAGATAAAATTAAACATTCATTTATGATAATTGACAAGGATAAAATATTTGTTCATTTTAGGAAATTGCTACTATTTAAAGCCGCATAACGCCTCTTTGTTGGTTAAAAAATATACTTATTATCTGTATTTTCCGGCTAAATTATAAGTAGTCCATTTAATCACACTACAAATTAAAAAAAAACAGACAAAAGCAGCCTTATACAAAAGGCAGCCTTTTCGCTTAGTAGCGATCTCTGCTAGACAACCTTAGGATAAGGATAAACCTTAGGTACGCTAATTTTCAAATAAAAATTAAAATTATCGATGTACACTTCGTTGGTTCGCGTTACGAGCAAGTTTTATGATAAAAAAGTTGCCGTCGTAAACACGTCAGAGATGGGACTAGAAGTATAATAATACTAATATATTGGCCCGAATAACATTACTGAAATTTAAATTTGAGAGGTTGATACTCTCAAAACTCGCCAAGAGGGGAAGAGAGAGAAAAAAGGAGATTTCAAATGACCATGGAATGACACAAATATACCTCCCTTATCTCTAAGTTAAGTTATAAAGTTGTAGTATGACCTAATGATTATTATCGCTTCTTTATTTAAAAAAAATCATTAAGGTCAAGTAGGCATACTTTAAATTCAAATTCAAAATACATACACACATACTTTAAAAACGTCAAGTCTGTCGGTTTGAAAAGACTCTGATATTAGAACTTGTACTAACAACAACAATTTACATTCTTATAGTTCTTTTTGTATTTTGTGAGAGATACAGCACCAGGTATGCTGTATCTCTCACAAAATCCCTACCTCACTGCAATACACTGGTTTTAACACATGAATTGAAATCAGTATGCCAATAGGTGCAAAATTGATAGGTATCTGTATAAAATTATAATTAATCTATGGCTAAGAGCGTTGCCGTAAACAATGTTTTTTTTTAAAAGGATTTACATTTATATTAGCGTTTCCTTATTTGAAATCTTCTACTATTGTGGTGGTATGTGGGTCACAAGTCACACGACCCGCCGCGCCCGGACGGAGTCACGAGAGCACCGCGCGGGGTCACGGGGCCCTGCGTAGCTTACTGCGCAGTTCTTCGCTTATCTCTGCTGACACTGCGAAGAACATACAACCCAAAAGATAAGTCCTTCACCTAACTTTGGTAGGGAGGTGATAGAGTTAATTAATATTAAACTTATTTCAGTGTGCATGTTGTTAAATCATAACGCTTCTGCCACTCCTACCTAGAGAACGTAGGATTACGTGCTACATCTCTTTATCATGTAGGGTATATCATATATCCTTACAAATCCATGTATTAATTTTGCAAATAGTAGAAATCTTACACCTGTCTAAAAAAAATGACTTCAACCTATATCTATTACTTTTGATAACTGTTATTAATAACAGAAAAAAACTTATTTGAAAATTTGTTTGTTCCTGGGGAACACTAAGTCTTACGTACTGAAGTCTGTCAGTACATTGACCTATAGCTCGCCGAAACTACTGAATGAATTTAAATATAACTAGTCTACATTTGCGTTCATACTTTGAGGTACGCTGTCAGGAGAAACTGGACCCTAATTTTCTGGGAATACCAATTGATAACTGGACCCTTATTTTCTGGGATTAACAATAAGAATGTCAGCCCCATCGTTCCCTTTGCATAAATTGATACTTCCTTTCTGTTATCTTAACTTAAAATCTAATAGCATTCTGGCTGTCTCTGAATAAGGTGCCGCCAGGATACTTTGCCAAATCCCCACATCATGAAGATTTATTTTTAATTTACATATTAATTGGTCCCTCATTGGCCTATTCCGAACACACTCCAACAACTAACTTAATGTCATGAATAGTGGTTTTTAATCAAATTCGTAAATAACCTATTCAATTTAATACAATATCTGGCAAATATGAATTGATAGTTATTAAAAGTTTAATTATATACCCACTTTATAAATTTAATGTAACACAATAGTTTCCGCGGGATTTTTAATAACGGTAAAATGTAGAAGAAGATGCAGAAAACACCTGTCTACTTATACCACTAAATATTTAATCTATCTTGTAGTGTCATTATAGCCTTTTTTATAATTAAATGTCTCGACTAACAATTGACTGCAATCACGGTTACTTAGAAGATACCAACACGTGGATTTTAAATCTTATTTTAGGGCAAATATTTTTAAAGCCACGACTTGATAGTTGGTACCATGGACATGCATTATACCAAGTTGACCGTACCCAGTGGCACAGTAAATATATCAAAGCACTAAGCAGTATGGAAACTACAAACAAACGTTCGAGGCCGAGGACGAGGCCCAACGCTATTATCGCAGGATTCAGAAATCTAGTCGGGGGTTCTAGCTTTTGGGGCCTCGTGCCTACTCAATAACCAAACTAGCAGGACAACAACGTCAAAACGTCACCCTGTGCACTTTCGACCTGAGTAGGCAAATAGGCGGAAGATGGTAAATTCTTTTCCCATACCAGCAATATAAAATATGGTAGGCAGTGCTATTGTGTAAATATGTATTGCATGCCACTGCATTAGTGAGTGCTTATTATACAGTCTACAGTTATGTCAAAATAATTTTAGTTGGTGGCACGCAGGATGCAAATTTGCACGCCACCGCAGGTTGTGACACCATGGTCACTGCATGTCAGAACCAAATGGAACTAAGAAGTTTTAAAACTTAAATTAGTCCGCAATTAAAATCAGAAGAACAAAATTGTACGAACCGTTCATTTCACTATGATGACATATGATATTTCGATATTCGTAAACGATTCAGAGTTCAATTTGTTTTTGGGTAAAATCAAATAATTTCAGTTTATTATAACGTCTTCATTTATTATTTATCTTACATCAAATTATTTTAACCTAACAAGAAGTATCACACGTTAGCAAGTAAAAATTAAAAAATAAAATAAAAATTCTTCATACTTATACATAACCTTAATTGTTAAAAATATCAAATGGCGAATCGTGACGGAATGTAAGTGATGCAACTTGTAGTAACTGAACATAAGAATTTATATTCTTATGGACAATATGTACGGCGAGTTTTGTCGTCATCTAAAGAAATAAACGTGTGTCAAAACTAAACTGGAAGGGCGCTAACCTGGATGGGGTGATGAAGTTTATCGAAGCCATACCCCTGATCGGTTTTTACCGCATAAATGAAAATATTAAGACGCACGAATATAGTTTTTTTCGATCAACGTGAACCTTCCGCACACACCAGTCCACGAGAGCGCTCACACGAGCGGGTAGGAGGCGGAGGACGCGATGCCGCAGCTGTTGTTGCGGTTGCGCGCCATCTTGATGTAGCCCAGCTCGCCCCACGTGCGGCCCCACGAGTTCTTGACCAGCCAGTAGTCGCCGCCCGCCTCGTCCGACCCGTAGCCCACCACCAGCACCTGCGCAACACGCTAGTTAACCACAAGTCACCGCTCTACCACTTGTTCGCAAAGAGAAATGCCAGCAAGAAACTCAGCGGCTTCCGAAAAACAAGTCAGGATTTTAATTACGATCTCCACCGGGCGCAAATGCGAGTGCCCATTAAAACTGGCCCGTCCCAACCGTAGCACTCACCCCGTGGTCGAGATTCTCGGAGGAGCATGCGTCGTCGTAGTAAACTCCGGAGGAGTAAAGCTGGAAGGACTCCTGACTGGCGTCGATGGCCACGGAAACGGGACCCACGGTGGCCACGGCCTTCTTCAAGGCCTCCTCGTCACCCTGGGGGATGTCCACGAAGCCCGCGTCGTCGGCACCGCTGTTCTTTGGGTTGTATCTGAACAAACAATTCATATTAGACAATCAAATTTAGCAATTCTTTTTATAACGCTTTTTATTTAGTAATAAATGATGAAGATTTCTATCAATAAATATATTTACATTGTGGTGAACAATACCAATTCTAACTTACGAATTAAAGCATTGGTGGGCAAGCACCAACGAAATGGCCCTAAACACCAGGCGATGTTTCTACTCTAAACAGCAGACAGCTGTTTAGGGGCATTCCAAAGAGGCTTCGATTTGGCAAGTTCCTGTCACGTAATAGGCGTGCCGGTGGAGCAATAGCTACCTGCACTTGTCGTCAGTGGCCTCGTAGGGGTAGGTCTTCTCGGTGTCGATGCCGTGATTGTCCTTGATGTACTTAAAGGCGTTGTCCATGAGCCCGCCGTTGCAGCCGTTGTTGCCGTACGCCGCCGAGCAGTCTACGAGGTTCTGCTCCGACAGCGACACCAGGTAGCCACTCTTCCGGAAGTGCTGTCCCTCCAGCGCACCCGTCTAAGGACAAGGAGCTTGTACTAAGTTTGACGATCGTACGGAAAACGTTGGAGTAAAATGTAACTTTTTATTCTTGTTTTCTAGCTCACATTCGTGCACTGCTCTACGGCTCGCGCTCATAGAGGAATGTTTGAAAAATAAAACATTTACAATGTTTGCGACAATTTTACTATTGCAAACTTGCGAAATTTCTGGTGGTATCTATATAACGTTATAGTCCTAAGTTCGAAGCATGTTTTAGGAGAAACTGATTGGAAGAACCACTGGCTGTAGTACGCACTTGTTGAAAATGTTAAATTATGTTATGCCTGAGGCACGGATCTAACATCCTGACTCTTCCCGCAGTAAATTGAGGGTCCTGCGCACCGGACTGTAAAATAGCTCAGGTGTTTCAACTGCACAATCGATGGCTTTGATCTTCCTCAGTTGCAACTCAAAAAGCATTTTTTAACTTTTTTGTGTTTTGTGATTTTTGTGATTAGAACGTTCAAACATACGAAGAAACTTTTCAGATTTATAGTATTAGTAGGTTTGTAAGACTTGATGTTTGAAAATAATAAAAGTGTTCATCTGCGCTTACAAACAACAAAATTCCCATCTTATAACTTATTCGTTCTCATATCTGAATTGGATACAGTTTAATATAATTTGGTCGCACGTCATTGGACACGGTCGTTAACCTAATAAGATTGATGCTGGAACATAGTGACGTCACGGAATTACATTTCATCACAGGTATTGTAAGCTTTAAATTAACCAATATATAATAAGTAATACTTTCCGAGCGGTTGTTTCATTGTTCATCTCATATTCAAATATTAAAACCTATGTACTTGAACTGCGTATTAAAAGTCATTGTTTAGTTTTAAAGCAACACATTTATACTTTAAGTCTTGTTCCTCGCTGACATATTTGTTTACAAACTGATGAGATTGTACACAAGAAAGTAAAATGTAACCGTAACAACCTACGTTGAAGGTTAAAAGTATAAGAGGTTAAGAGCCAGACATTAACATAAAAATTAAATATATACAATAAATTCTACATTATTTTTAATTGACATGACTATATACCTATCTTAACTTTAGATCCAATAAAAAAAGGTAAGTAAGAGCAAAACCGAGACCCGATAATGTCTATCTTTAAAATCTGTTGCAATTTAGATATTTAGCTTAACATGAGAATCAAAACCATACCGAAGCATTAATAGAGAGTATCAACTAGTTGGGAATTTGTATGTTATACGTTAATCGATTTGTTTATATACATTTGACGGCCAATTTACGCAGTGAGCAGCGACCCTGGTATCCGAGTCCAAGACCGTGGGTTCGATTCCCACTACTGGAAAATGTTTATGTGATGAACATGAATGTTTTTCAGTGTCTGGGTGTTTATATGTATATTATAAGTATTTATGTATATTATTCATAAAAATATTCATCAGTCATATTTGTACCCATAACAAAAGCTACGCTTACTTTACTTTGGGGATAGATGTGTATTGTTGTAGTATATTTATTTATTATTAATCTATAAACTACATACCTATGTATGTATGTATGTGTGATGCGATGATGGTTGTAAGTCCTTACTTTCACTTTGTGGTGGCAGAGTTCGAGTTTCGGCACGCTCCTTCGGCACGGCCCTTTCTATGTTATGTACGTTTTGAGCAATGTAATATCACTTGCTTTAATAGCGAAGGAAACCTTCTTGGTGCACCGTCGTGGTGCATTACTACCTAAACCCTTGTCATTGCATTGTCGTAGTTATTGGGCCGTTATTGGGTTGATATGATAATGATATGTCTGTATTATGGACATTATTTCATCAACAAATACTGCACCGGCTCATCCAGTAATCTAACGCACAAAGCAAACTATATTTTATTTGGGTTAGAGGCTGTCGAATAAATTACCATATTAAATTAGAATTATTTTGATGTTTCCTTTCAAGATAACAAAACCCTCGGCGAGTGGATTCGTTGTTTCTAAGTAAACAACTCAAGAAACTTCATGTTTAATCAAATTCGTAAGAACCATTCTGTTGTTGAGAATGTTTAGACGTAATCGTTGACGAGCAATAGATACCAACGTCCTGCTTACGTCATCGCACTGTACGTGGACAAAGCTTAATAATCAAAACAATCCGCGTGACCGAGTACAGAAACAAAGCGAGTAGAGGCGATTAATTAGAACACCAACGAAGTAGCACATTTTAGTTTACACACTCATTAATAATTAAATTACAAGCGGTCGATTGTTATATTGATAACTAGTCGTTTCCCGCCGCTTCGCTGGGCGAATTGAAAAAGGAAATAAATTACATTTTATGTTTCATTTTTATTTTATTTTTTTCATATTTTTATTATTCTCCTTTTTTTTTATTTTTGTATGAACATAAATAGGCCCCGCGGATAGAACTGTAAGTATACTATATTTCTCACTAATATTCATTGTAACTTTCAATGTGCAATCATTATAACATTTCCGTGCCTTTCTTCCAAAAATTAATAATAATTGACATGAAGAAAAAAATTTGAAATGAGCATTGAAAGTTTAAGTTAAAGTCATTGCAAGTCTCATATGTGAAGTTGAAATCTGTCTAGGTTCAAGTGCGCCGAATTTTCTGTTAACTAAAATTTTCTCCGTGACATCAATTTTTTATAGAAAATTAATTGTGCATGTTTTTTGTGAATTCTATTGGAATAAGTAACTAAATTTATTTTCCACATCTCATGTGCTTGGAAAATGCATTCATTTTAATCTGTTACATTTCCGCGATCCCGCAATAAAAGAATTCGTCGGTTATGTAGTCTGCAAAAGTAAAATGAATGTAAAATTCTTAGTCCGTTGATTGGATAGCTACATGTAAAGTTAAGTTTTTGAAACCTCTCAATGACTTTTTCTCCGCTGCCAAAAAGACGATTGTTGTAAGGAAATACACGAGTATCCCTACATACACGAAGATCCCCACCAAATTTGGAGTCTGTAGAAGTTACAGGTTAGAAATAAAAATTTTAGATTTTAACACCAACCCCCGCAATTCCTGTCGGAAGTAGACTTTATTGAAATCCATTTTGAGATGTTCTTTATGTGAATAATAAAAGATTCCTACCATATTTAGAATTTTTAGAAGCTATATTTCGAAATTGAAATTTTTTATTGTTAACACCCACCCCCGCGAACCTTATTGGAGGTGATTCATTGTAAAATCCGCTCGAAGATCATTTTTATATTACATATAGAACACTCTCACTAAATTTATAGTCTATAGGAGCTATCGCTTGGAAATTGAAAATTTTCATTGTTAACGCCCCCGCAATCTTCTTTGGGGTGGGATATCGTAAAATTTGTTCATAAATCATTTTTACATCACTTATAGAAAATTCCTACAAAATTTGGAGCTTGTAGGAGCTTTAGCTGGAAAATTAAAAATATTAATTGTTAATACCCACCCCCGCAACCCCCTGTGGGGTGAACTATCGTAAAATTCGTTCATAGCCTATTTCTACACCTCTTACAAAAGATTCCTACCAAATTTGAAGTCTATAGAAGCTATAGTTTAAAAACGGGAATTGTTCATTGTTAACGCCCCCGCAATCCCCTTTGGGGAATAGCTGACCTCTACATAGCAAAAGTAATATTCCTACCAAGTTTCACGTTTCTAAGTCTTATGGTTCCCGAGATTTCGTGGTGAGTGACTATATAGATGGGAATTCTTCGATTATCATCGAAACTTTTTATCGGGCTTTTTTAAAATTTTCTTACATACAAAACTTTCTCCTGACAATTCTGAAGATAAAAAAAAAGCCCAATTGGTCCAGCCGTTCTCCACTACCGTGAGTAGATTCTTAGCTGAATGTAAAAAACCATAATCCGTTTAATACACTCTGTTGAAATCCATGAAAACAAAAGAATCAAGAGAAAATGCTTATCTTTTGTTTTTATTAGCGGGATAAATGTTCATAAAAGTAAAACAGCAATAAAAAAATGAAGGAATGTTGGAATTCAAAAAATAGATAGCCATAAACCATCTAGGAAAAATTTCGCATCGAATGGTGGTAGTTTCATGTCGATACGATCAGTGGTTTAGGCGTGATTGAGCCTCAAACGAAGACCATTTTCATTATATATATATAGAAGAAGATAGAAGATAGATGACCACGCGCGATACTATCTTATTGGCTCACACTGTTTGACTATTGGCTAAGATATGTCAACTCTATGGGTTTATTAAATGTATGTCGAATGTATATGTACCTATATCTCTACCAACTACAGTCAGGACTAAAGTGTTTTTATTGAAATTAAGCAGTATCGTCATATTAACTTCCATAGCGCGGTTCAAGCATCTCCCTATAGTAGAAGAATTCACAGCTGAAACCCTCCACGCGGCTCTCCGTGTGCGGACTGGCGGGCTTAGAGATAACTATTATAATATGTTTGTGATAAACGAATCGGGATGGCTCCCCAAATTTGTCGTAATGTTTATAAACCACTATCAATATTTTTATAAATGCAAAAGTGTGTCTGTTTGTTTGTAACCAATAATCGGCTCAAGCGTTGAACCGATTTTAATGTTTGGCGCACAAGTAGCTTTTCTCCGGAATATAGACATACAATAGTATTAGTAAAAGTGTCCTACGCAATGCTTGCCCTCTTATCTTAGTGAAATTAAGCATATGAATAGATTATTTATAATTAAGCATGTTAGAGAGAGACCCTATACATTTTATCCTGGGAAAGGGTTTTTAAATCTCTTGCTCCAATGTGGTTTATATCTCTGTAACTACTTTTTTCTTCGGTGCACAATAAAAGTGTATTCATTTATTCATTGATAAAGAAGCTCTAACCGAGACGCGGGCCAAAGCTATTTTTTTTAAGTATCAACACATTCATAAGAGGTTGTCGGATGAGCGGTGAGTCAGCGGTCGGCATGAGTAATCGAGAGGTGCTGTGTTTATATTACTGGAACTGCGCCCGCCGGTCTCGCGTTACCGCCGCCAGCTGGCCAAACACGCGTATCCGATGAACGAGTCTACTGCGGCGCATACCCACTAGCCGCATATCTAAACCGCCTCCAACGCAGGGTACATTGTGACATTCTTGTCTGTCCAAATGGCAACATGAACACGGCATTTCGTCAAAACAATAACCTCGCTCAAAAGGCTCGCTCGCTCGCTCAGATGATGATGCCCGAGGTTGCTCCGGTGGAGCGAAACGTGCGTAGGGTACATTGTGGACAATCTGATTGGTGTGGAGTATACAGACTGAAGAAATTATAATTAGCACCGTTAAGATTCGCGGAGTATAGCAAATTAAGCTTCAGGTTCATAGTACATCATGGAATTCTTAGCTCAGCTCAGCAAGCGCTGATTCTATCCAATAAGCCCTAATGGAAGCCAGAAACGAAGAACACACGATTGAACGAAGAATATAGGATTTGACGGCAAACTGGCGCAGTTGGTTGCTTTCTGAGTCGTGGCCCTGGGTTCGATTCCCACAGCTGGAAAATGGTTGTGTGATGAACATGTTTTTTTTTAGTGTCTAGATGTTTATCTGTATATTATAAGTATTTATATGTATTATGTTCCTAAAAATATTCATCAGCTATCTTAGTACTCATAACACAAGCTACGCTTACTTTGGGACTAGGAGGCGATGTGTGTAACATTGTAGTATATTTTTTATATCAATCTAACTTTTATAAGCCTGCAGCCGTAGTTCAAATTCGTCGTGCACGGACTCAGTTCCCGCGTACCTACTGTATATTTCCTCCTCGAATGGCTATTAACTTGATAAGAATTTCCGAGGGGGCGTATTTTCTACGCGTCATGAAATTATTAAATATCACACGTGCTATGGACATTTTCCTGCGTGAGCACAAATTAGTTAACTAACTGCATTAAGCCTGCCTGCTCCTCGACCAGTAATGCTAGCTTACATTATTGACACCAGTCCCGTAATCATTGACATTGTGATATTCGTACTCACGGTGCTGAACGCCCAGCAGGAGCCGCACTTGCCCTGGTCCTTGACGTCGGTGACGGCGCCCTGCGGCCTCCAGTCCACCTGCTCGGGCATCGCCACGTTGGCGGGCGCGATGAACGTGACGCCGCGGTGCTCCGCGCCCTTGCCGACCAGCCCCTTGCCGTGTCTGCGCATGACCATGCTCTTGTATTGTTTGTTTTAATATTACAACTGTCATACCCCATAGTGATAAAAAAGAACAATTTCAAACTTCGTTTTCCTGTGTTACACTTGTGCATACAGGCTATTTTACTTTCACTTAATTGCGATTTGACAGTGCAAAACAATTCTTTAATATAACTTAATATAAAATATCCTGCCATAAGACTAAACCTATGGGCAACTCCTAGTAGGTACATTAACATGGGCGTACCCAGGGGGCATGGGAGCTGCCTCCACTGGAAATCTCGCAGAAAATGTATGAACTCTTTAAAAAATGTATGGCGGCCAAGTTACAGACAAAAGAGAAAAAATAACACAAGTTTTGGCATCAGTATCGATTAAAGAGGGCTCTCTAAAAATATTTTTTTTACAAAACTGCCGCGGACAATCTGTCCTAGGAAAATCTCAATTGCCCCCCCTACCCCTAGACCAGAAGCTGGGTACGCCCATGTTTATTAAGTCCATACTCCTAATCCTATAAATCCTGTGGGAACATTTTGTTTTCCTAGGATACATTTAGTTTATGTTACTCTCCGTCCTTTCAAGTAACTCTGTGCGAAAAAGTTAGTCGAGTAGATTGGTTTCTTAGTAATTTAGGACAAACTAAAAAAAAACTTTCACGTATATAATAAGTATTTTATATATGGTAGCCAAACGATTGACATAATATATAGAGATATATATGTGTACTAGTACAGTACGTAGTTTAAGAATATTATTTCCATGGTAGGCACATTTGCGTCCGAAGCCATCTTATCTCGAATTGTTCTTAAAGGTAAACAAAAACACTTCGGCGTATAAGTACGGGCGGCTATTTTCCTCAAGCAATCATTTACCCACTAAGATTTTTTGCAAGTCATTAGTGTAAGTAAGTATACCTTTACATGCAAAGCAAATCAAGTTCCAGGTAGGTAGGTACATTACGTGTATTTATTTATTATTATTACGTGTATTTTTTGAGCTTTTTCGATCGTAACTTGACAAGAAATTAAAATAGATTAGATTACACAGGGACCGTAGGAACCCTCGTCGCGTCACTGACCCTAAGACACTGCAAGCTCGTTAACTCTTTTTATTCGACACGAGACAGCGACCGATATCAACCAGTGAATATTTTATTTTCATATTATACTGACAAAGCGACCCGAAGCTCTTAAGTTTATTTCTATGAAAATGCTCAATATAGGAGGTATATCTTCAAAACTAATATTATGCATATCTAGGTATATTATATTAAAATGAATTCCTGTTCGTAAGTCTTACTAAAACTTGAGAACGGCTGGACCGATTTGTCTCAAATATTCGTATAAGTCCAGGGAACGTAGTCCAGAAGAAATGGGAAGGAATAAAAAAAATTATACAAATCACTATTCGCCTCAAGTTATCCTGTTGTTGTTCACGTTGTGTTGGTCGCGTTATTTTATATATAAAAGATAGCGTGATGCCAATTTTTTCATCATGTTTCAACAAACAACTGAGGTTTGCACGAATAATGTGCCTACTCTTGCCCTCGGAGCTTCTATCACTTACTATTCGAAACCTTCAATCACATAAATATGGTCAATGGGGACCGTCCTGGCGATCTACTCCCGTTTTGCCTTACCTTCCTATTACCGATACATTTAAGTCCTATAACAAATGACTGCAACTAAACAGCACAGGCTAAGCGACGTTGACCCAAGTCAATCACTAGGTGACTGGCTGGTGATACGTTCATCGGTTCATGAATCATCTAATTTTTCATTTATTTAAAGTGCATTTAATTTACACACGATACTACCTACTTAATATATACTGTGGTGGTACGAAGTTCACCAGCTTACCTGGTAATAAATAAAATAATGAATCGACGCCGAAAAATAAGTAGGAACAAAAAATCGAGAGTTTTATCTTTTAATCGCTTGAGCCGGTTCCAATAAATTAGTAGGTACATGATTATAACTTTTGTAATAAAATAATTGATATCATAGGGCAGTGAAGAGTAAACGGTGGCTATAAAAACTTAATAAATATGATAACAACAAGGAAGGCACAGGACGCACTTTGACCCTCTATATTTGCAGAATAACCGGAGCGGGGCAACGCGACAGCTGCTATCGCGTTATGTACTCCTAGTATCTCCTAGTTAGTAGGTTATAAGTTTATGACCTACCAGCAAGTAGCTAGCAACCAACATTAGTGCGTACTTAATAACGCGTCAAGTGTTCATGAACATTTGTGCCATGTTTTAACCGACTGCCTTCAGAAAGGAGTAGGCTATCCATTCGGATGTTTTATATATGTTCGGGCGTAGCCCCGTTGTTTATAGACAGGTTTGCTAAATTCTTTTTTGATCGAAAAGGCTTAATTTCGATTGAAATTTCATATAGATCTGATGAAGGACTCTTCAGAAAATTACAGCAAATCATCCGCGTTAATGTTAGCACGTAATATTTATGCTTGATTTATACAAAAAAAAATTAGGTACTTTTGGTATAACATTTATGTCAGGAAGGGTTCCCTTGAGGGTTCTAGAGCAACACTGACATAAATGTTGTACCAAAAAGTACCTATTTCCATTGAATTAAAGAACGGAGGCGTAGAAGGAATCAATACAGAGATTAGACATCTGTAGATAACAGCAGTAAATAACATGATGGGCATTTGTTGTCGTTCGATAAGCAAACGAGCGGCAAATGACGCTAAATAGTTCGCGTAAACGATAAGCCGCCATTACTGCAACGAACATAATTAATCACAGCGTTACGGGCGAACGGCAATATTTACCATTGCGTCGTGATAACAATGGGCAATATTTTTTCTTATTCGCAGGATGTTATCATGATACGATGCTGTCTGAGGTTGGAGTTCGCTAATGTGGAAGGGTATTGCAGTTTATTAAACCCATTACTCTTATCCGTAAGCCTCACTTTAATGTTATTGCGCCCTTATCAATTTCAACGCGGCCGCTTCACTGAATACCTACGCTAAAATAAGAAATTCATGCCAATCTTGGCTGGTTATGTGACATCATAAGATAGAACTAGGTAAACGTGCTGCATATACTTTCTTCTGGCAAAATAAAAATTTATTTGTACCAGCAATCGGTGACAACACGGAATTTGGAACTGTTATTGTTCTGAGGGAAAATTTGGTACGAGAATCCAAATGCTGAAAATATTTCTGAAAACGCGAAATTATTTTTATATTTGTAAAAACGCACGCTGGCGTGATGCCTGACGCTTGTTTTAGTTCCTGTTTCCCTCAAGGAATCCTGATAAAATACGTATAAAAAGTGGAATCTTAAAATGGTAAATAATAATTGATCCCTTTTTTACTCGAAGTATTTTTTAATATAGTTTTTACACTGGAAAAATATAATTGTATACACATGAATATATTATCAAGTAATTAAATCCTTGTGTTTTTTTTGTTTGTCCTTCCTTAACGCCTTAACTAAGCAACCAATAAACATGAATTAGTTGAAAAGTAATATACGCTGCTTTTACCTCAGAATAACAAATGGTTCCCGCGGGATTTGTAAGAGAAAAACCGGTCTAGGTAAACATAAAAGTGTTTCACACTGAAAAAATATATCTCTCACATGATTATGACGAGCATGTAAATGCCGCAACTGGGAGCCTCGGTACTCACTTGGAGGTGCGGTTGAACCCGTTCATGGTGTGCACGAACTCGTGATGCAGCATGTCGGCGTACTTGTTGGGCGCGAGGCGGAACGACACCAGCCCCTTGGCGAACAGCTGGTTGTGCCGTGCCACCTTGTGTCGGTTCTCCGCGAAGATCTTCATGCGGAAGCGCTCCTCCGTCTCGCTCTCGTAAGTCTTTTCGTGCTCCAGCTGTGCACAACGCCATCATTCAGTTTGGCAGCAGAAATAGGCATAGCTGTAGTAATTCCCCAGACAAGCTCTGTTTCGAAAGCTCTACACCTTCTTGAACTTTATAAATTACACTAACTATATAGTTTTGACCGATAGAAACCAATAATGATGCCCAAGTTAGACCCATAATTACAAGCTAACAGTTTCTCAGATGGCTTATATGCTGATTCCTGACAGCCGTTTCTTAGCTGTTTGTGGTTTAATAATACAGTCTTACAGTTTCAAATTATCTGAACAAACTTGCTCCTTGAGAGCTTGAGAACTTCAGTTTAATATGGTGGTTGGCACAGGCACCTGAAGGTGTTTCTCCACCTTAGCAGTTTGCATCAGATATGAGAGCTATTAAGGAGGGCAGTACACTTGCAACATTATCATGAATGACCTGATATGAATCACATAAGAGTAAGAGTTAATAGAATAATGTACATAGAAGCCTTGTGGTGGATATTCATCATTCATTCATATGTATATTTACCTTGAAGGTATTCCACTCTTCGCGAATGAGATCTAAGAAGTTTACTGCACTCGCTGCAGCCACCACCAGCGATATTACCAGGAGACTCTTCATTGTAATCTAGCGGAGAGGTAATAGGTTGATTATCAGTGAACCTAATATTGCTAGTACAAAGGCAAGTTGCCAATTAATATCAGCTTATACTAATGTTGGAAATTTCCCTTTGCAATAAATAAATTAGATTGAGCTAATACTGTTTTTTTGCATAAACCAATTATATTTCATTACAGTTACTGTGACATTGAATAACAAGACAAGCTTCAGTTCTAGTTATGCTTTATTTATTTAAACTGAGCAACATTGTTCATCCAGCCATTTGCAGGCACTGAAAATTTGCCCATTTCAATTTAAAAAAAAATTGTAATGCAAATAAAAAATGGTATCCAAAATTACCCTTATTAGTGTTTTGTCATGGATTATCCTTTGAACTGAGTTTAAATACAAATTGATCAGTATGTTAAAATTCTTGAAGAACTGGTTACATTTTAGGTTGTAGCTAGTTGGATGATGTTCTGACTTCACAGTTAAAAATATTACACTACCTTCTAAACAATTCACAATTCCTTTGCAATTATTTTAAAAATTTCCGTTTTAGAAAGACGTTATAAAGACTTAAATAGTTGTTGTTATTTAATCACACTTTAATACGAGAAATACCACAAAGGAATCTATTACATACGCCTAAATTACAGCAAACTACGTTGTAAAACAAACACAAAGAACTGTGAATTCAATAATAGACATACTTAACTAATCTATAAGTTTACCTTCAATTAAATTTTAAATGTTTCTTACCTTAAATTATATTATTTCAAATTAATTATAAAAATATTATTTCAAATTTTAACTAACTTATAAACTCAAGTCACGACTATCTAATGTTTATTGTATAGAGCTTTTTTATGAAGCACAAAATACACAATGATCAACCTACGAAAGGAATTGCAAACAAACTCGAATACGACCAGCAACCAATTTTTATATCACAACAAGACCGCAGCCTGATGACATAACTTGCAAGTCACAAATAAGCCGACTACACACAGTTGGATTTCGGTTTTAGAATATCGGTTTAATAGTGCGTATAGTAAAAAGAAAAATACTGGCAAATAACTCGAGTTGCCCATGACTCCACTTCGTTTGTTCATGATGTGGTTTCTTAAGAATCCTGCAGCCCTCGTGGAAAACCTCGGCCTCTACTCGATTAATAAATAGCAATTTCCCTTGAATTTCATTAAACTAACTACAAGTTTTTTCAAACTTTAAATATCGATATTGTTCAAATCCATTTTCTTTTTCCTCATTCGACAAATTATAAGACAATCTAACACATTAAGAGTAATCAACTATCGAGTAATAGTGTGATGCAGCCAAATATTTGGAAAATATCTTAAATTGTCTTTACTTTGAGCAAGATTTGGAATGCTTCGCACTAGGTACTGGAATTTAGAATCGTGAAATTACGACTGTATGTTATCAGCCTTATTTCCCTGGTCTGTGGCAGATAGGATAGTCTGTGCTCTGAAGAACAGATATAGAATGAGTACCCTTTAGGTTTGCCGCACATACATTGCGCATTCAATGCATGGTATCAAAATAAAATAGGTACATTAATTGCTACACATGTTCACTTTTTTTCCGAACGGAATAAATTCCCTACTTACGTTTTGAATGCAACATCTTCTTCTTCTTTTGATTTATGGCTTTTCGTAGTGCCAAAACAGCACAATGTACTTTGCCAGTGTCAAGTAGCTTGGAAAAGGCACGAACTAGAGTGATCAGTAAAGAAAAAGAAATGTCTATTTAATAACTTCGACCTGCAATAGTAGTTGTTAGTGAAATTATTAGTCTTTATAAACAAAAAGTGGACATAAACAGTCGACTTACAAGAAATGGTCATAAATTAGTGTCATCTGCATATCGTCTGCGTAAGGTACAGGGATCATTTGTGGGATTGAGTATACGCTTTTATAATATGATTCCTAAGGTGATTTTGGACCTGCCAATGCACAAGTTTAAAGAATTTGTTAAAACACATTTATTAGAGCGAGGTTACTATACAATTGATGAATTTTTTAATGATAAGGTTGCTTGGAAGCATCCGGCTCCGCTTTCAGCTCTCACAAGATAGAAAAATGAATGTTAAAATACAAAATGTAAATTGTTGATGTTGGAAAAGAGCAACTGCTGAGTTTCTTGCCGGCTTCTTCTCGGTAGAATCTGCCTTCCGAACCGGTGGTAGAATCACTACAAACAGACAGACTTGACGTTTCAAAAGTGCTTATATTAGGCCTACTTGAAATAAATGAATTTTGAATTTGAATTTGAAATGAACTAAGTACGCATGAATTTAACAATCGTTTGAAGATAAAATAAAATTCAAAATTTATATCCAAAATATAAAAATCATAGTTTTAATTTGTTAATTTTAATAAATTTGCATAGATATTTAACATCCCGACTATACACTGACATTAACACGCACTCGACATTTAAGGGACGAGGAATTTTAGAAGGAAATGCAACATCTGTGCTGGCGCACACGTTCAAAATCATTATATGTCAACTGTCAACTGTCAATTGACATCTTATTACATGTCAAAATTGGTCATGTCAACAAAGGCGCATGGTGTTCTGTAATTTTTATTTTCTTGAAATATCATGACGAAAGACGAACCACATAAGAAGAAAAATGAAAAGAAAAAGAAACATAAACTTTTCACACCCCGAAAGAAAAAAAGTGTTGAAGAAGATGCAGCTATTCAATACTTAAAAGCACAGTATGATAAGGTAAACTATCTTGGTATAAGTTTTGGAACTCCAAACATTATTTTAGTGTCGAGTAAAAAGAGACGTGATCGTTTAGCTGCACTGCATTTTTATCATTGCTTATGGATTAATGCATCTTGCATAGTTTTTGTACTATAATTACAGGTTAAAATTTATTAGCCATAAAAATCCTTACACGTTTATTTATTGCACAAAGGTAGATTATGGACTGGAGATCAACATGGGCTACTTTTAATCCTGGATGAATGGATAGTTCAAATATATAAAAACTGCAAATCTATGATTACTCCAGAGATACCAATGGATTTCTGTTTAATGATTTTATTAGAGCTCTTATCCAAACTGATTTTAAGAGTACCTAACATAATTTATCCTTCTTCCACCAATCTTTCACTATTCCGGCTGTTAAGCTATGGAATACCTTTCCTCTTGAAATTAGCATTTTTTTAATTGTAAGCTTATTAGATATATATAATATTTATATATTCTTGAGTAGTGTTGCACCATTGGTTTCTGAATGAGATAGACAGCCAAATTTTTTGCATTTTTACAATACATTCCACATATTTATTATTAATTTATGAGGGATGTTAATTGGGATGATAGTTTTATTATTATTTAATATTTTTTTTTTGTTGTAGATTGTCTCAGATGAAATAAAAACATTCAAGGATTTCCCCCTATCTCAGAAAACATTAAAAGGCTTAAAAGAGAACAATTATATTGTTCCCACAGATATTCAGAAGCAGGCTATAGGCTATGCATTGCAAGGGAAAGATATTCTAGGGGCTGCAAAAACAGGTTCAGGAAAAACATTGGCATTTCTCATTCCAATATTAGAAATATTATTTTGTAAAAAGTGGACCAGACTGGATGGAGTTGGTGCCCTTGTAATATCACCAACTAGAGAGCTGGCCTATCAGATATATGAAACTCTTAGGAAAGTAGGCCACCTGCATGACTTCTCGGCAGGCTTAATTATTGGTGGTCAAAATCTCAAGTTTGAAAGAAAGAGAATGGATCAAATCAACATACTCATTAGCACCCCAGGACGTCTTTTGCAGCACATGGATGAAAATCCTTTGTTTGATTGTAGTCAATTACAAATTCTGATACTTGATGAAGCTGATCGATGTTTAGATTTGGGTTTTGAAACAACTATGAATGCAATTATTGAAAATTTACCACCAAATCGTCAGACCTTATTATTTTCTGCCACACAGACTAAATCAGTTAAGGATTTAGCAAGACTCAGTTTATCTTTTCCAACGTATGTAGCTCCACATGAACAGGCAGCCACAGTCACACCCGAGGCTCTACAACAAAGCTACATAGTCTGTGAGATAGACAACAAGTTAGGCACCTTGTGGTCTTTTATAAGAAATCATCTTAAACAGAAAGTTTTAGTGTTTATGGCAACTTGTAAACAAGTAAAATACATGTATGAGCTATTCTGCAAACTGAGACCTGGTGTCAGTTTACTGGCTTTATATGGAACTCTTCATCAGGAGAAAAGGGAAAGGATTTACCAGGAGTTTTGTAGGAAATCCAACGTTATTCTTTTTGCAACCGATTTAGCCTCTAGAGGACTAGATTTTCCTAAAGTGAATTGGGTAATACAATATGATTGCCCTGAAAATGTTGATACTTATATACACAGAGCTGGTCGCACTGCTCGTGGAGTACTTGGCAAAGGAGAAGGTTTACTCATTTTACTACAGCACGAAGAATCCTTCGTTGAGGAGTTAAAAAAGAGTAAAATTCCTATAAATAAAATATCTGTTGATCCATCAAAGATAATGTCGCCCCAAAGGAAAATAGAGAGTCTTCTTTCAGATAATACAGATTTAAAGCAATCAGCACAGAGGGCTTTCGTTAGCTATGTAAAATCAGTTTCTCTAATGAAAAATAAAGATATATTCAATATTCAGCTTCTGGATACTGATGCTTATGCAAGATCACTAGGTCTCATTATTCCACCTAGAATTAAGTTCATGTACAAGAAAATGAATATAAATAAGGTTTCAGAAAAAGTAACAACTGATGACACCATTAAAAAACTCAAGTCAAAAGCAGGTGATGATGAAGGATCAGACTTAAGTGAATCTGAAACTGACAATACACCTATTCTCCAACAAACAAAGAAGGTTAAAGAAAAAAAAGATATACCCAAATTTGATTTCCACAGTGATAATGGAGATAGTGATGAAGATGTCTTTATTAAAGTCAAAAAGAAGAATGTTGAAGTTGATATGACTGCTCCTGAGGAAGAGTATACACAATCTAAAAAGAAAGGCAAACCTTTGACAAAAGCAGCAATTGCAAAAAAAATTCTAAAGAAGAAAATAAAAGTTAATACTACTGTAAAGTTTACTGAAGATGGTGAAGCAATAGATGATGACAAAAAAGATGTAAAATCTGAACTAGCCAAACAGTTTATCAATGAAAATGTAGGAGGTATTGATATTGAAAAAGCGAAAGAAGTATTGCGCGAAGAAGACAAATTTGATAAAATAAGATTTAGGGAAAAGGTTAAGGCTAAACACAAAGAGCAAAAACGTAAACTTAAAAATAAAAAGAAAGAAGATGATGGAGAGAAAGATGACTTTGGATCGCAATCTGACTCTGATGATGTGGACTTGTCATGGCTTCCAGACCCTGATAGGGTTTATGGGGAAAAAGATGATAGTGATGTGGATCTAACCAAGCCTAGTAATGACAATAATACAGGCTCAGGAAGTGAAGATACAGAAATTTATGAAAAATATCACAGGTTTGTTTTAAACTTTTTATTTGCAAATAAGTTATATACATAGGGGTAGATTTATTTGACTTAATATTAGAAATGCAATTCAAAATAAGACTTGAATTCAGAATAAAATAAAAGTTTCTATTTCAGACCACCAAAGCGCAAGCTTCTCGAAAATAAAGGTATACCACAAGAAAGTATAGCACCTCGTAAAGTGAAGAAGATTGAGGAAGTGTCCGCATCACTTTCTGTTCAGGAAGCAGAGGCCCTTGCTATGCAATTACTCAAGTCTAAACGGAAATAACCCAAAAACTTTTTAATATATAAATTCGAAATTTTTTGTATTGTTTTACTCAACTATTTGTTGTCACTTCAATTTTTTATTTCCGAAACAAAATAACAAATTTTGACAATAATTTGAATTAATTGAAAGCTCTTTAAAAGTTTCATATTTGGATATTGGGTAGAAGCAGGCGTTACTTTGGAGAATTCCATGATATATTATGAAAATTAAGCTTAATTTGTTATACTCCGCGAAAAGCAGGAGAAGCTGTTTGTGTGTAATTCATAATATAATTTCTTCAATCCTTATACTACACACCAAACAGATCTTAGACCCTCCCACCTCATCAGTGCCACTGAATATGTTCAATGAAGATCTGTGTTCAGGCAGGATACAGAGCATGGGTCTCCTGGCACAATAAGAAGGGGGGGTTAAGGCCGTAGTCCACCAGGCCCAGTGGACGCTTTTATTATATTAGATATCGATCAATTGAGTGTTTTAACTATTGTGATTTAATATGTAACTTTTTGAAGATAATAATATATTTTAATTTTTATCCGTTTAATAAGTGTTGACTAGGTTCATTGACCTATCGAGGTTGTTGAGCGAGTAGTGGGACAGAGCGTGTGTTCTTTCTGAGTTTTCCCAAATTCATTATTTGTTAGACTGTAACTATGGAGGGTAGAGGTAAGGAGAGTCATCTGTGTATATGAAAAAGTGTCGTCAAAATGTATTAAATTAGGATGGCGCCACATTTGCATCAGGGTAACTCTTAAAAGAAGCGCCAAATATAAATATTGTTAGAGTAGGCTTGAAAAATAAACAAGGAAGTATGGAGATACAAGGAAGTAAGGTTATATTTACCACAATATTTAGCACAACGTAAGTTGTTGAAATTCTCAATAATTAACTACTTTAGTCGATAATGACATTAAATTTTTTAACTCGGCATACTTCAATTCATCTACGATTGCTACATTCATACCATACCGTGTGCATCCACCAGCGCCATTGTGGAGGATTTTTGAACTGTTATTTAGCGCATACACTGGACACTTTTTCAACTTTTCTCCCATATAAGATGACTCTCCTTACCTCTACCCTCCATAACTGTAACCGTAACCTATATAGAATTTCCAAGTAAATATGTAATCATAAATCATAAACATAATATCGTACACTACTAAGTCAAAGCTTGCTCTGTGAATGAAAAGACTCATCAAAATGTGTTGACTACAGTCAAGGTCTAGTCAATTTTAAAAAGAGAAACATTTTCTGTTATAGAGTTGGAAGAAAAATGGCAACACTTTGTTGGACTGTCGATGTCGAATCACGAATGTCGGGCGCTGGTTGTCATTGCAGGAAAAGGATCGTTGCATTTCTACCCTAAAACGCTGGAATTCTTTAAAATTTAATGCTTTTCTATGGATTTAGTATAATCAAAAACGTTGTACTTATTAATTTTAATTATGTTCTGGAGCGCCAATTATATAGTAGTTAGGGAGTTGAAGTGTCTCTTAAAAGAGGAGGTGCGTATTTTGTTGTTTAGATTCATGGTTAGGAGGGCTTTGCCATCAGCTTTTGCCGTTTGGTAGCTAGCATTCGAAAAATAAGCTGTTTTAATTGTTTCATTTATTATAAACTATTGGTTATTGTCAAGAAGTTCGCGAGTGGGCTTTTGTTTGAAAAAGTTGAATATTATTTTCAGAACGTTACGTTAACCCAAGTCTTAGAGGCGGATGACATTCTCCAAGAATGCAAAGCAGACAACAAAGATTTAATACAGTTGTGAGTTTATCACCTTACCTAATTTTCTTTTTGTAGGACATTCAGGACAAATAACAATTGCTAGGAAATGAATATACTCATCAACTATATCTTAACATCACTCTTTGTTTAAATTGTTTATGTTACATGGTTGTGTTGAATCATTAATCCATCCTGACAAAGCCTCAACATTATTACACTTGGAATACTTTTGATTTAGTGGTAATAAGAATGAATGCATGTAAAACTACAATTGTTTTTCTAAATTTACTGAAAAAAATTGTATTATTGCATAAATAGAGTGTTTAGTATGTTTTTACATTACAATGAAGATTGTTTGACTAACAATTTAAACAAAAAATATATTTATCACCTCTTAGATGCCTCATGTGCATACTTGTGTATATTTTGCATTGTATACATAGGTCAGTAGGATGTGAGTGGTCATATTGTTTCCAGGTTATCAGTTGATAAGATGGTAAATAGGCTATACTAAATATATTAGCAGAATAAGTTACCACTATATTGAAAGTCAAAAGACTTTTTAAATTTAAACAACACCTTTGTTATAGTCTGACATTAATGCACTATCATTACAATGCTACATTGATTGATAAAAGATGCTAATGCATTCATATTACTGTAAAACCTCTACAACAATCTTTGTAATGCTTACTTACTTTTAGCCACACATCAATCTTGGTGCTGGCATTGGGTGGTATTAGTGTGACATTGGGCCTACACATTAGATCAATAAATGATCAAAAAATGGTTATGATGTTTGGAATTCAACTTCTGATATGTAAATTTTCCTTATTTTTTCTTATATTCCAACAATATATCCAGACCATAGCATGCTATCGTCAACCAATATTACTTGTGATGGTAGTTCTAGGTTACCAGTATAGATTTATGTAATACAGTACAAAGTACAAAACAAATTAAGTCTGACAGATAGGTGTCTCTCGTAAACTGTTTTAAACTGCTGAACTTGGATTGTCTCTATTTAAGTTGGTACCAATCAATTTCATGTCTCAGAGAATTCACTTATATATACATTATTAACAACTTGCACAAAGCCTTTGGTTTGCTTCCAAATCTTGTGCTGGGTGCCCCAACTGTCTATAGCAGGGATTTGAATCTAAGATTCTTTTGATACCTGTTTACACATTCCTAACCATTGATCTATTTATTTATTACCTTAGTCCCATTTTGAACATGCAATGAAGGATTATGATGAGAATAATTTTATTTTCAGTTTAACAAGACCAGACATACTTGCTGAGCTAATAACTCTTATCACAGAGGAACCACCAAAAAATGTTGAGCTCTCATCGCAATACAGACACGCCAACATAGCCAGCGAGGTTCTCACAAGCAACCTATCTATGCTGAGGGACCGGTTATCTATGGAAGCCACTCAGATGAACAGGCTTTGTGACTTTGTGAATAAGGATCCTCCGTTAAATCCACTGCTGGCTTCTTACTTCAGCAAGACTATAGAAATGTTGCTTGAGAGGAGTCCAAAGCAGGTCTATTATGAATAAGTATTAGTGGTGTATATGTAAGGCAATATTGAAATATAGCATTTTGTTTTTATGTGTCATGTCATGTGTTTTCACATGTCCATTTGCAGCATTGTCAAGGTCACTCTGAGCCTATCTCCCTCTCTTATGAGAGCGGAGGATTGTGCTCAGCATTAGTACATTAATAGTTTGTGGTAATAATTATTATAATTAGAATTCATTTTGTCATTATTTTCAATGATACATGATATTACATTACAATTTTTTTTGTGGCAATCTGCAAACAGTTGTAACCTTGTTATTGTGATAGTGAATCATATTGAGTAAATATCATTACCATGATTAATAAAATATCTACTTGCTGACTCAAGGCTTTCTTGGTATTTGCGAATGTTACTGTTAATTTTTTGTTTTACAGTATGCATCTCTAATCGCTTAAAGCTGTATGGATATTAATGAATCCATAATAAACATGTGAATCACTGTATTGTATTGACCACACCCATGATGTGTTGCCCAAGCATTTGGTAACATTTCAGACATTGATCAGTGATACAATTTGCAGCTGTCAAATGTTGTGTGAAGCAAGTTGGTAACCTGTCAGAAAACTAACTGCATACAGCATCTGTTTGTAATGCAAGAAAGTAGTTTTTATTACGGAGTTAAGATGAAGTTATGAGCAGAAACAAGTCCATATCAAGAAATACTTTCTAATTTGTACATTTTCAGGACTGGTACCTGCATCACATAGTGTGCCTGCATGTGTTGGACATGTTCAAGTCACGGCGGGACTTCCTGCCTAACCTGCTCCGCCACATATCCACGTCAGCCATTTCAGACACTTTCAATTGCTTCTTACATCTCGGCAGCCCTTTCAATAAGATAATATTGGAGGTTGGTTTTTCCACATGTTATCAACCGTGAGGCATAGAATATCATGGATATTTTGTAAAATGAATCTTAAACTTTTTGAGTATTAAATCCACCATTGCTAAGTAAAGACTGTTCTTTTAACAAAAAAGCGTCCTTGCAAATTATTGTCTGCATTATTGTGATGTGTAATTATTAACTTTACTCAGACAGATGTAAATCCTTCTTGGAGCGCTGGCAGTTATACTCCTCAAGATTCTACCTTGGTTATAGATAGTATAATTAATATATGGGATAGGTCAAGCAAATGTTAATTCTTAACTATTATTGTTTCTAGTATTAACTATAATTGTGTAGTTTAAAAGAAAATATGCATGCACTTTGTCAAGGTTTAATTTAATTTGAATGGCTATGTTTGAGTATGCTGTGTATATACAATAGGTGAATATTTGTTTGCATGTTTGCTGAAAGGATGAAAGAAGATGACGCTTTGTATGTACTGTATGTTTATTTTATACATATTTAGTATTTAGCCTTCTTCTACTGTTATTACTATTAATCAAATGCTATGGATATTTTGTTAAAGTTAAACAAACGTCATTATGATATATTACGGACCTGCTCCCCGCAGTGGCTGGACGAGCACCAGTTCCTGGAGAGCCTCATACAGATCATCTGCGGCACGTACGACCACGAGGAGGCGCTGGCGGCGACCACGCCCGCGCCGGAGCTAGCGCCGGAGCCCACCACGGAGCCCGCGCCTTGCAAGCTGGACTCCAACCACAATGCCGAGGCCGACACCGCGCCCGCGCCGCCGCCTGAGGGTACGCGTCATGCAACTCTTTATATTTAAATATATTAAGGGAAGTTGAAGCCTTACCCACTAGGCTATCACCGCTTATGTTTTGGGTAACTGGTGGGCATTTTGTCCAGTGCGTAGCGGCCAATACCTTTATTAATTTTTTTATTTTTTTTTATTTAAACTCTTTATTTATACTCCACTACACAGTTAAGAAAATAAAGGACGAAGAATCATGAAGGCTTATCACACAAAAAAATTCTTTATTCATCTAGTAGGCGCATATGAAGCGTTATACTTATATGTTTACATAATGGCAAGGGGATGGTGATAATTTCGTTCGCTTACCTTAACCTTAAACCTTAAGTTACAAGCATCTTTAACCAAATATCATCAAACACGAGAACTTTCTAGAAATCAAGTTTTACCACCACCACCTGCCTGGACATCGCTATTTAGGGATAAGGCCGCCAAATTGTACGTTCTACCTTATTGTGTTGTTGTATTTGTATCTCTGTAAATTTTCTCTGTGGTGTACCTACAATAAAAGTGTATTCATTCATTCATTCATTCACCTTAAGACATTTAATTCTTGAAGACATTTTATTCCAAACCAACGCTAAAGTATATATGTTTCTGGGAACATACTAACATATAGCGATATAAAATGAATGATAAGTAGTACAGCGCCATCTATGTCACATGAGTTGCAACTGTATTCCACATATTAAAGAGAAGCCCGCTGCTTCGGTACTGGACACATACCTAGGAACACTCCCGACTAATTCATTTTGCAAACAAAAAAACAAAATCAAAGCCGTTCGGAGCTACGACGCCACAAACAGATACACACGCGCACACATGTTTGTAGACACAGCAAAATTATAACAGCTGTCGTTTAACACTGCACGGTCGTTGCAGTGGGCGACAGCAAGACGCCAGCGGCCGACACCAACGGCGAGACCGACGCCCTCGCCGCCGACGAGCCCAGCGCGGCCGAGCGCGAGGCGCGCGCCGAGCGCCTGCGGGGCGTGGCCGCCGCCAACGCCGCCGCGCTGCTGTGCGACATCGCCGTGGACGCCTCGTCCGTGGACCCCTTCAACAACGAGTGAGTGCGGCTCGGGCCGAGCGCTCGTGCCACAGGGACAATGCGCGAAGTCGCCTATGATATCCTTCGTAGCGGGGCAGGTCGACAAATAAATGGAATTGAGAAATTAGCAATGGCTTACCTCGGAGAGACACGAGGTCAACAAATAAAAACTTTCAAGTTGTTAAAATTATAGAAAGCAGGTGATATGTTGGGAGTGTCGGAATGGTAATATCTCATATTATTGAAGTCATTGCTCCTCATTTGGCCATAATTTACGATGAGTGTGTTGATTTGGGTACTTTCCCAAACCTTATGAAACATAGTTAACTAATTCCTCTATTTAAATCTGGTAATAAAAATCATATAAACAATTACAGACCTATCTTAATACTACCAGCTCTTAGTAAGATATTTGAAAAATTATATTAGAACAACTTTTATATCACTTTAATGTAAATAACTGAATACACACAAGTAGTATGGCTTTACTAAAGGTCCAAGTCGCAACGGATGCAGTCGCTAAACTTATAAAACATGTTTATGATGCCTGGGAATGTTCACAGAACGCCATGGGGGTTTTTTGTGATCTATCTATTCTTTCGAGTGTGTTGATCATTAAACCTTGCTCCTTAAGCTAAGCCACTATGGTATCCAAAACGTTGCACTACATTTTGTTGCATCTTATCAAAGCAATAGAACTCAAAGTGTTTGCATTAATGATACAAAGTCTCAGGGTTCAAATACCTCAATGGGTGTCTCACAAGGCTCGATTTTGGGTCCTTTTATATTTTTAGTGTATACAAAAGATCTACCGTCCCATGTCAGTGGAACACGCGACATTGTATTGTTTGCAAATGATACATCTCTAATTTTTAAGACTGACAGGAGTAAAGATAACTCTGACGATGTAAACCGTGTTATGTCACATGTGTCGCACTGGTTTACAGTTAACAACTTACGTTTAAATCATCGATCACTAATAAAAATAGATACACAATCGGCGTCGAAAAAAAGTCCTGACGAAATGAGCGCCCTCTTGAACATTTGGGTGCTCTTTTGTTATATTCGGGTGCTACAACATTAAACATGTCGGAGTGTCCGTTTAAAAATTGCATAAATCATACGTCTAACGGTAAGTGTTAATGTGATTTTTATAATTATATTGTATGTACTGTTAATTTCGTCAAGATATCATTTCAGAAACGTATTAATCATTTTATTGCATTCCCATTTGATTTGTTCGGGTTAAACATTTTTTTAAACTGTGTTCCATAATAGAGCCCCTTTTTTGTGTTCTATAAAAAATAAATATAATTTTTAATTTTTCTTAATAATATTTAGTTTTTTTATATTTCGTAATTATTTACTACTCGATGCCCGTGACTTTGCCTGCTTGGACTTTTTGAATTCCTACGCAAACTAAAAGATTTTCTGGGATAAAAAGTATCCTAAGTTTGGTGAAGCTGTCGATCTGTGAAGTGATAACAGACAGATAGCATATTGATATATTACATCATGTATATGATTTTATTTGTAGTAATCATTATTATCAAAATCATCAACGAACCAAATATATTTTCGAGGGCCTAATTATTATCGTTAGATAGTAAAAACAATATTAAAATGTTAATTATTTATATTGGAAAAGAGCAACCGCCGAGTTTCTCGCCGGCTTCTCCTCGGTAGAATCTGCCTTCCGAACCGGCGGTAGAGTCACTACAAACAGAGAGACTCGACGTTTCAAAAGTGCTCATATTAGGCCTACTTGAAATGAATAAGCACGTTAAGTCCCACGGGACCGGGACAATGTGGGAATAGAGAGTGCACGTGTCTGCGCAGTCACGGTCCCAATATGTCCCAACAAGAGCCGAGCCGCGTCTCGCTGACGGCGCGTGTGCCCGCAGGTGGTACGCGGGGCGGGCCGTGGCGGCGCGCCTGCGCGGCGAGGAGGCGGTGCGGCGCCTGCTGCAGGGCGTGTTCACGAGCCCGGCGCGCGCGCGCCGCCCCGCGCTCGTGCACGCCTGCCGCCTGCTGCTGGCGCTGCTGGCCGCGCCCGCCGCGCCCGCCGCGCCCGCCGCGCCCGCCGCGCCCGACGGGTACGCCTCAGATTGACGCCTTAGCATCAGTAGACTTAGTGCGAGATATTCTCGAGGATGCGATTTGTAAGGAAATACTAAAATATCGGAGTCAAATGAATCTTATTTGCTTAGAGTGAGAGCTCAAACTCGCCCGTAATTCTTCAGCTCGAACTTTCGACTACACGTTAGTAAAACAAAGTTTGGAAATACCGGAGTGCCATTGATTGCTAAGCCTGTCCGTGTGCGCAGCGCGCAGGCGGGCGAGGCGTGCGCGGAGCACGGCGCCGTGGAGCGCGCCGTGGCGCCGCACCTGCCGCTGCTGCACCACGCGCTGCTGCGCGACGCGCCGCGCGGGCCCGTGAGTACGCGCGCGCCGCTTGCACCATTCATTCTCATTCTAACGCTTTTTGATCATGCAGACCTACCGCAGATTATTATTCATATAAAAGTTGGAAAGACCAAAATTTAAAAAGCATCCTACGAAACTTTCATACTGTGGCAAACAACAAAAAAAATGGACAGTTATTTCCTGGGACCTTATTTGATAGCTTGTTTTTTTCCCTTGCTAGTGTGATGAAACGCGTATGCATTTCTCACTACACTCCCGGCTTCCTTTTCGCGGTCGCATGTAGAGTATAGTATTGTAGCCATCAGCGAATCGATTAAATAGGAGTTGGCATGCTAATCGTCCGAAGGCGCAACATCAGTGAGCGATGTAGCGCGTTGCCGACCGGTGCGCTTGTGTGCAGAGCGCGGGCGCGGGCGAGGCCGCGGAGGCCACGACGGTGGGCGCGGCGCGGGTGGCCGTGGCCACGCTGCTGGCGCGGCTGGCGCTGTCGGAGGTGGACGACGTGCCCACGGCGCTCATCAGCCTGGGTGAGTGGCGCCCGAGTACCCGCCGAGAGACTGGTCACTGCCTTTGGGATCTGCATCTTGTTGCATCTGTAAGATGGAAACATAGCCTAGTGGTTCACTGTCGGGGTGGCCGAGCTTTGCACCCCGACACGTACCTCTAACTTTTCTTAAGTAATGTGCGTTTCAAGCAATTAAATATCACATGCTTTAACAGTAAAAGTAAAATCATCTTGAGGAAACCTGCATGCTGCAGAGCTCTGTATAATATTGTCAAAAAAGGGAAACCAACAATTAATATTAAATAACAAAAATAAATTAAAATAATAAAATTAGTTGTGCTCAGCTCAAATGGTATAAACCAATCCAATAAAAAGGGTTTACTATTCCTCACTCCGCATTAAAGTATCATGTTATGTTTGTAGTATTTCGTGTTTAATGAAAATAAAAAAAAAATAGCAGGAATTTTTACTTTGTTCCGTATGTCAAATGTATAGAAAGTGCAGGCAGAAATACTTTTTTATTTTATATTTTGATATATATTAATCCCAATCTTGTATCTAACACTGAAAAGAATGTAAATGTCATAATAATTCCGAACGATCGAAAGTCATTTAGCTTTCGGACTAGTCTCGCTAACGTGCGCCGTGGCGCACACGTTCTTGTTAATTCTTAACTTTTTAACACTTTCTTATCATCCACTATCCTCGACTATGACTGCCAGCACCTGTACTTGAAGACCGCCGACGAGACTGAGAATAATCCATACAGATTTTTTTTATTGAAATTTAATAAAATACGAAAAGATTTTCTTCCTGATATATTCATTATCATTACCCGTTCTTCGCTACATTCCCTCAGACGCTTCGTACTACATCCACGGGAAGATGACATATGTATTCCAATCTGCCGTTACCAAACGGCAACATGAAACTATCAGTTTCTCTCGATCTATTAAATAGGCGGTGTTATATAGGAAATCGTTGAAGGAAAACATTGTGAGGAAACCTGCATGACCCGTGCCCTGTAGTGGGCCGGTGTCGGGCGGTCCTGTTTTATTGATTTGTATCCCGTAAGCTCGTTTAATTGGCGTTCTTTATATCAATTGCAGATGGAAAACACCAAAGTACTTTATCGCAGGTGGTAAAATATTCAATAACAGAAGTCATGACGACTTATACTTTACTATTTTCTTTATGTTGGTGTTTTTTCATTTGAATTTTTTAGGACAGGCAAATATTATTGACCATACAGCCTATTAGTTGTTAGTTCCTAGGTACCCATCTTAATATAAAGAGTAGTGTTTATTTTATCTATTATATCCCTACTTCCCTACTAATATTATAAATGTCAATGTAAGTTTGTTTGTTACGCTTTCACGCAATAACTACTTAACCGATCCTCATGAAACTTTGTACACATATGCTTGGAAGGGTTAGAAGGTAGGATACTTTTTATCCCGACATTAAGCTCGGGTCCTTTGGGAGAGGGGATGAGTGTTTGACGATTTTACACCATAACTCCGACAAATTATAACCGATTTAAATAATTATTTTTGTATTATAGAGGTTATACATATATAATATGTGTTTAATTTTGCCCAAACTGTGTTTGGAGATAGAGGACAGAACTCCTCAGTGGACAGCAGCAATCCCCTCATTTAAGGCTTAGCGATACTGAATACTTTAAATTTATTTAGATCTAAAACTAAATTTAATGCCATATCAAAAAACTAAATCAAACGCAGACGAAGTTGCGGGCAACAGCTAGTCTTATATATTTGGCGGAAAACGTGCCATACGATTTACAGGCTCAATATACCTGTTGTAGCTGAAAAAAGTCTAGAAACAGAAATATTTTTTCATTTCTAGTCTCGCCTGTCCAGAAGCCTGAAGGGGACAACTCAAACAACAATTATTGTATGAAGTGACCCGATAAGAAAAAAGTGAAATCTTCAGATATATTTTTATCTCATTCTTTTTCCTCGCGATCGATATGAAAATAAATCTGTTCAACTCGGGAACACCCCATTCTCACCCTCGAGTTGGGCACGGGGTGTTCTCCGCGCCGTTGAACAATGTAGTATTCTTGCGATGTGACGGGCCGCTGTCGGCAGGCACGGCGGGCGTGCTGGTGGACATGCTGTTCGAATTCCCGCACAACAACTTCCTGCACGCGCAGGTGTGCGCGCTCGTGCGCAACGCGCGCGCCAACCGCCGCTTCTCGCACCGCTACACCGCGCACGTACGTACCGCGGCAGCCATGAGCTATTATATACTGTGTGTACATGTACATGTATTTAGCTTTTCCTTCGATTAGAGTGACACTATTTAAATAAGCAAAAAGTCTTAGTGATGGCGTCTGAACAAAGAGCTGAAAATCGAAAATCCTAGACGCGATCAAAGACAATTATCAAATACCGCGATGTGATCAAGTCCGTATTAACTTACCAGTATATAAGTCGCAGTATAGCACGCAGTTAGTACTCGTTTATATTTGATGACTTAAGAGAATAAGTAATGAAGAAACTATTTGGTCATTGTTTATTTTTTTTGCAGTTAATAGAAGAATGTAACCTGCTAACGAGATTGATGGATGCGTTTGAAGAAAATGAAGACAAATGGTAAGAGTTATTTGTTTCAAGATTCATATCCGATTAGTGAATTTCCTATTAATGTCTATTATTTAGTGTATTTTTCAAAGAATACACTAAATGGTAAAAGTTGTATTTTTAAGTTGGGTGGGCCGAATCTACTTTGAGAACCGACTCGTTATATTTTGATGCATCAGGATTAATTAATGTCGCAAACATGGCAGTACGTTGTTTTGTATGTATTTTTACATTGTGCAGCATTATCAGTCTCAGCCTGCGAATGCCCCTCCGCTCTTAAGGGACTTAGAAAGACCGTGACATTCGGAGGAACTATTCCTCGAGTACTCTCGGTGTGCTCGGTTTTTTTCGAACTAAATATATTTACGTTAGGCCCAAAATTATTTTGAAATTATTAAAATTTTGATGGATCTCGACTAGATCAGCCATACCTCGAGATGAATGCGATTTGCGCTTATAATGTATCAACATAGTTCTCCGCGGAACTCCCGTAGCAAGATTCGTTGCTCGCAGACATCATTATCACTCACAGTCTTTCCACTTCCACAAGAGTCCGTTCATGTAAACATTCATCTGTATGTGCACATAATTAAGGAGCAACACTATTCGATTGATTGATGCCGACGAATGCTCTAAACGGATATCATGAGATGGCTGTGTGCGTGTGCGCAGCGGCGGCGGCGTGCGCGCGGGCTACATGGGCCACGTGGTGGGCGTGCTGCGCGCGCTGGACGCGGCGCCGCCCGCGCTGCCCGCCGCGCTGCAGCGGCGCTGGGACGCCTTCCGCGAGCGCAGCCTGCGGCCCCTGCTGCAGCGGCACGACACGCCGCTCGTGAGTCCTTGTCAATTCACACTATTGTAGGCTAATTTGAGCTTTAACACTATTCGAATAAGATCTGTTGTACTCCGATGCGAGCGAGTGTGACAGATAGCGTTTTCGAGTGAGCCGTTAAACTAAACGCGCGCGCTTTTTGATTTAAAATTCCGTTGTTTCTTTTCGGTAATCATATAATTTTAAATTTTATTCCCTTCTAATAAATTAAATTGAGATAAATTATACATAGATCTTTCAATGCCATTATAAGTTAAACAAAAACCTTTCATCAAACAAGTCATGAAATGATGGGTCATAAAATAAAATAAGTTTACCTGCTAACACTTTATAAGTATGTAATACTAACAAAAGAGTCTCGTTTACTTGAAATAAACATTTATCTATATATATATAATGAAAATGGTCTTCGTTTGAGGCTCAATCACGCCTAAACCACTGATCGTATCGACATGAAACTACCACCATTCGATGCGAAATTTTTCCTAGATGGTTTATGGCTATCTATTTTTTGAATTCCAACATTCCTTCATTTTTTTATTGCTGTTTTACTTTTATGAACTTTTATCCCGCTAATAAAAACAAAAGATAAGCATTTTCTCTTGATTCTTTTGTTTTCATGGATTTCAACAGAGTGTATTAAACGGATTATGGGTTTTTACATTCAGCTAAGAATCTACTCACGGTAGTGGAGAACGGCTGGACCAATTGGGCTTTTTTTTATCTTCAGAATTGTCAGGAGAAAGTTTTGTATGTAAGAAAATTTTAAAAAAGCCCGATAAAAAGTTAAAAATTTCGATGATAATCGAAGAATTCCCATCTATATAGTCACTCACCACGAAATCTCGGGAACCATAAGACTTAGAAACGTGAAACTTGGTAGGAATATTACTTTTGCTATGTAGAGGTCAGCTATGAATAGATTTTAAGAAATTCATTCCCCAAAGGGGATTGCGGGGGCGTTAACAATGAACAATTCCCGTTTTTAAACTATAGCTCCTTGTAACGGTTCTAGCCAGGTCTATTAAAAGATAGAACACGTCATCACAGATTTTATTTAGGGTAAAAAGGTCAGCGGTCGTGGGTGAAAGGGGCCCGTCAATTAATTCGCTTCCAAATTCTGCAGTGGGCGAGTACTGCCCTAGCTTGTAGCCGTTGATTGCGTGGCCCAGAAGAACAGGCGGAGACACGAGGTGGTCTTCAGCTGCACCAGGAGCCGGCACGTTGGCGATGCAACGCTGGTGATCGGCGTCGGAGGTGACGTCGACAACAACAGAGTGTCGAACTTGGACCGAAGCAGGTGGAGACACGAGGTGGTCTTCAGCTGCACCAGGAGCCGGCACGTTGGCGATGCAACGCTGGTGATCGGCGTCGGAGGTGACGTCGACAACAACAGAGTGTCGAACTTGGACCGAAGCAGGCGGAGACACGAGGTGGTCTTCAGCTGCACCAGGAGCCGGCACGTTGGCGATGCAACGCTGGTGATCGGCGTCGGAGGTGACGTCGACAACAACAGAGTGTCGAACTTGGACCGAAGCAGGCGGAGACACGAGGTGGTCTTCAGCTGCACCAGGAGCCGGCACGTTGGCGATGCAACGCTGGTGATCGGCGTCGGAGGTGACGTCGACAACAACAGAGTGTCGAACTTGGACCCTGGAATTTTCGTCCAGCGTGTGAAAAATAATTCCGCTTCAACTCGTCTGATTGCAAACACGCGGCTCAGCTAAGCGGTAAGCACTGCACAAGATGGCGGATGCGTTGTTCACAATCAGACGGAGTTTACATTATGAGAGAGTGAGAAGCATTAAAATAAAACAAAAGACATTAAGACTAATATTAAATAAAAGATAGCAAATAGCAAAAGGTACGTGAGGTTATTAGCAAAATACAGAGAACTACTATAGTATGAAAATCTGGGAATTTATCGAAATAGGAAAGTTAATTATAAAGAAAAAAATAGGAATTAAGCTGCAGATGAAATTGTAACAAAGAATATGCAAGGATTAAGCCAAAATATGATCGATGCATGGGTCAATGTGCGAGAACAAAGAACAAAGGTAATGAGCGTAATGGCCGACTCGCATGTGCTAAAAACATATAAATATTGAAAAGCCCAGGTATTCAGATATTCACTTCAATACCCACAATGTTCAGGATGGCACTTAGATCTTTCATTAATTAACAGTATTATTGAAGCTAAATACCTAGTATCTTAGCAGTACTTATTTATTCTCATGACTATTATTCTTCCTTCCTATTAAAGTATTAAATTTATAAAAGACATCATTAAATCCCACCAACCTGCTTTAGAGCAGTGTTGTGGGTCTGTACTCTATAAACCTGACTTCCCAAGGAGTGAAATAAAACAACTGGACTGACTCTAATACTGTATTAGGCTTCTCTATAATTCATATTACTTGTTACCTTCAAATGACTCTACTACCAGTTCGGAATGCTGTCTTCGGCAGAGAAGACCACTGGCAAGAAACTCTACCGTTGCTCTTTTATTCAATCAATTAAAACAAGACTTATAAACACAATTACAACATTATCATATGTTATAACGCTAGGCCCTTTGATACAAGACATATAAGACAGGTCAAACATAAATACTATGATCACTTATAACATCAGGACTTTTGAAACAAATTGTTTGTACAGAGCAACCTCTGCTACATAAGCTATCTGTATGAAACAATGCTAGGGCTCCATATATGATACCTAAATAAACCAAAGGATGAGATATACTTATCTAATGCAACATCAGGTACAACCATAGTACCAACAACTTTTAACAACTCCATCACCAGTACATACGACTTGTTTCGCCACAACAATATTTCTTTAAGTGTATCGTTTCCATTATAAATCATCTCAACCCAATTTGTAACGTTCTATCAACAATACTTTACTTAATCTCCTTTCTTAATTAATTCATTTTTAAATCCGTCCTCACTTTTCTTTGCCGTCAATCTAACTTGTCAAACTCGCGTCTCCCGCCATAGATCCTATACTTTTATTTGACAGTCTAATAAAGTCCATTATTCTATTTTCAATACATTATCAATGAGTATACAAACTATGATTTGTTGATATATTTAATATAATCATCGGGTTTATCATAGATAAAGTGCTGTAATTCCCTATTTCCTAACACATGCGTAATGTACCTGATTAAAAGATATTCTAACGTCTAAACTTTAAGGAAACGTTCAACACTTACCCGATACACGGGGTTTAGATAGCTCGAGGGTAAGTAGCCTTAAGGTCAAAGGCAAAAGCAGCAATCAGGTGAGAGTCGTAAGGAAAAAAAAATGCGGCGGCCGCACAGCGGCCGCGCGGCGTCCAGTCTCTGGTAGAAATTCTGGGCGTCTGCCGTGCCGTGCGAAGTGAGAAAGACGCGAGCGCGGTTGGTCCCCGCGCACCGCTCCCCTCGCGCCGGGATGCCAGTTTCGCGACATTTCGGAAGATTGCCCGCGCGCAAATTTCAACAATATTAATTTATAAAATTAAATAGACATTTATTACGTTACATCCTATAGACTTCAAATTTGGTAGGAATCTTCTGTAAGAGGTGTAGAAATAGGCTATGAACGAATTTTACGATAGCTCACCCCACAGGGGGTTGCGGGGGTGGGTATTAACAATAAATATTTTTAATTTTCCAGCTAAAGCTCCTACAAGCTCCAAATGTTGTAGGAATTTTCTATAAGTGATGTAAAAATGATTTATGAACAAATTTTACGATATCCCACCCCAAAGAAGATTGCGGGGGCGTTAACAATGAAAATTTTCAATTTCCAAGCGATAGCTCCTATAGACTCCAAATTTAGTGAGAGTGTTCTATATGTAATATAAAAATGATCTTCGAGCGGATTTCACAATGAATCACCTCCAATGAGGTTCGCGGGGGTGGGTGTTAACAATAAAAAATTTCAATTTCGAAATATAGCTTCTAAAAATTCTAAATATGGTAGGAATCTTTTATTATTCACATAAAGAACATCTCAAAATGGATTTCAATAAAGTCTACTTCCGACAGGAATTGCGGGGGTGGGTGTTAAAATCTAAAATTTTTATTTCTAACCTGTAACTTCTACAGACTCCAAATTTGGTGGGGATCTTCGTGTATGTAGGGATATTCGTGTATTTCCTTACAACAATCGTCTTTTTGGCAGCGGAGAAAAAGTCATTGAGAGGTTTCAAAAACTTAACTTTACATGTAGCTATCCAATCAACGGACTAAGAATTTTACATTCATTTTACTTTTGCAGACTACATAACCGACGAATTCTTTTATTGCGGGATCGCGGAAATGTAACAGATTAAAATGAATGCATTTTCCAAGCACATGAGATGTGGAAAAGAAATTTAGTTACTTATTCCAATAGAATTCATAAAAAACATGCACAATTAATTTTCTATAAAAAATTGATGTCACGGAGAAAATTTTAGTTAACAGAAAATTCGTCGCACTTGAACCTAGACAGATTTCAACTTCACATATGAGACTTGCAATGACTTTAACTTAAACTTTCAATGCTCATTTCAAATTTTTTTCTTCATGTCAATTATTATTAATTTTTGGAAGAAAGGCACGGAAATGTTATAATGATTGCACATTGAAAGTTACAATGAATATTAGTGAGAAAAATCACCTGGATGAAAGATACAGGCTAAATCGATGGAATTTGGAATTTGAGTAAGTCTAAACAATATCGATGCTTACAGTTCTATCCGCGGGGCCTATTTATGTTCATACAAAAATAAAAAAAAAAGGAGAATAATAAAAATATGAAAAAAATAAATAAAAATGAAACATAAAATGTAATTTATTTCCTTTTTCAATTCGCCCAGCGAAGCGGCGGGAAACGGCTAGTTATTATAATAAATACCAGCGCTTCAGTTTTTTTAGTACGTCCCTTACACCCTCAGCAGGTCGCAGCTGTAAATCGTTTGTGTTCTTTCAGGGCGGTGTCCATCCGCGGGAGAACATGTATGAGGTGAGGATATAAACATTACTATTTCATTTCCAAACATTATCGTCGAACAAGATATATTTATAATGTAGCTACAACTTCAATCATCATTTCGTTTTTGGATTAATAAAAGAATATATAAATCATGAAATCTATATTTATATGAATAAACTTTTCGAAGATTTCGAACCTTTCGAAGGAACAGCGGTGCCCTATAGGGTTCATAATTTAGTCACAACAGAAACAATTGTCATTAGAATTTCTTCAAATGTTATTAATTATCTCTAAATCGTACTCTGAGGAGGCTGCTCGACATCCCGAGTCCTAACCCTAGAGTCTATAGGTACATCCTATATGCTTTATTGAAGTCAATATTAGTGGTTAAACGCTACATTTATAGCGGACATTACTTTGTCTTATTTTTAAGTGTAACCGTTTCTTATGTCTGAGCAAAGCAAAATTAGGCTCCATAGATCTCAGCTTCAGATTTTCGCTAGAGATTACGCCCACTATTACCCTTGCCGCTATGGGGGCCGCGTCGTCGGGGCAGCAAGGCTGAGCGTGTGTTTGTGCCGCAGGTGGGCGCCAACATCCAGGAGCACATGGACAGCATGGCCGACACGCTGGAGGACAGCTATGACGTGAGTGACGCTGCGCGCAACGCGTGCCGAGTGCTCGAATGCGTATCACTCGCACTCGCGCACATAACGATTCATTTATTAAAGTACAAAAGAAGGCTTTATTCAGTGACTTTGACTTCCTTCAGTCAAAAATTGATAAAGTTAAATCATAGTACTGCTTTCAAATCAATATACCTCATTCAGATCTGAATTATTGTTTTATGCCATTCAAATTTAATATGTATGTGATGTTTTTGACAGTTTTTTATTTAAAATCCAATCATCTTTTGCGGCGTTTTTCCTCCATCGTATCTGAACCATTTCTGTTTGTTCGGTCCTCTTTTTTGGGTTTGTCCATTTGATTGCAACTTCAAATGGTCTATATTGAACGGTTTGGCTAGTTCAACGAGACGGCAGCCAGCTTCGATGAGGGTGCGGAGGTCTGCGAGCCGCTTGCCGAGCCGCTCGCCGAACCGCTCGCCGATGAAACGCGTGAAGAACAAGTAAGTTTCCGCCAACCCACTTTTCCTTGAGCTATGTCGGCCGCTCTGGTTCTTCTGCGGATCTCCGCATTCCGAGCATGGCTCCTTCCATCGCATCCGTCAAAACTTGAATCGCTCTCTTTTTGTAAACTAAACAATAAAAATATCGAAGAAAAATGGCGGGGATTCGAATAACCACCTTTTTTTTTACGGCGCGCGGTGTTCTGGTGCGTGAACACTGACGTAATAAGAAATGGACTTCGGGTCAGCGCTTAAAAACGTCCGAACTAAAAGGGTATTAAAACGTTATGAATTACAAAATGCTGCATGCATACTGCAGTTTAAAAACATACAAAATTACTCAACTTAAGTATGAAAAGATGGTGTCGGTGTGCGTGAACGACAATTTTCTTTTTTGTAATTCATACAGATGCCATGTAGGACGTTGGGTGTTTCGTTAGGATGTTAGTAATACGCTAACTCTTTAAGAATCTTTTTAAAAAGATTTAAAGCATGGGAGTAAGTTAAATTTAAAATATATAAATAAGCATTAGCAGCATTCATCGAAATGATTTTTGACTAGCCGTGGTGTTAGCATTTAACAAAATATCCAACTATCGCTTAAGAACTTCAGTATCGGTTTTTTATTTTAAATGTATTGAATATCTTCGGTTTAACGATGATGTTCTTTTGCCGCAGATGGACAGAATGCAGCAGAATAAAACGAACTATTTCCTGGAGCTACTCAAGACAAGACGTTCCATGTTCGATGACGAGTAAGTGTATACGATTTATAAAAATAACAAAATGTGAAAAATAACAACTGTGTCGACGTTATGTCAGGTTCATTAATAATGCCACACAAGTTACAGGGTAGGTTAGATAGAGGGTACAATTTGGTGGCCTCATGGCTACGTAGCGATCTGTTACAGGCAACCAAAGGTGTAAGTGGACACAGCTATAAATGCAAAGTAGGTGATGCGATATGACGACATGATCATCATAATCATCGCTTTAACCGATTGAAGTCCATTGGACATAGGTCTCTGTAGGGAGTTTCAAAATCCGCGGCCCTGGGCCACTTGTTTCCAGCGCGTCGTTTGATGTCGTTTGTCCACCGCGTTGGGGGCCGCCCAACGCTGCGTTTACCAGTATCATACATGCATTTAACTAAATTACAATAGTGTCCGTTTGTTCGTTACTAGCGTAAAATAGAGGGTCTCAGTCTTGTGTATCTCTTAACAGCTGCCAAGTACGGAATGGAGAACTTCATGAAAACTCTCAGGCATGCAGGTTTCATCGTGTTGTTTTCCTTCGCCGTTAAAGCAAGTGATCAATTTCTTAACATAAAAACGCACATAACTCCGAAAAGTAAGAGGTGCTCGCCTGGGACCCTTAACCTTACCCGCTAGGCTATCACCGCTATATTTGGGGGAATTGTTGTAATTTGCGTGTCGTGTCAGCGGATACGTAGCGTGTGCTGACCGCGTGTGTGTTGCAGGCTGTGGGACGACGCCGAGCCGGCGCCGCACTCGCTTCAGCACGACTCGCGTACGTACTCTGCACGCTGCCTTGCGCCGCCCCCTTGCTCCGTTTCCCGCACAATCTGTCCATTTACAACTATCTCTATACTTTTTTTTAGTTAAAATTAATGGATCAAGCAGCTGACCCACCTATGGGAGGTGGTACACCATTGCCTATGAACAGAGTAACACTTCGTAAGGCATGCAAGGAACACATCTTCCGCCCTGTGTCCAACAACCTTTCAGTTAAGCTTCATGTGTTTCAAAATTACACGGGCAACCACGCCATTCAGATTGGAACACGTATTTGTTCCGGAGCCTACCTGCTATGCTATTTCTGCCGCATGCAGAAATAAGCATGGTGGTAGCGTTCCCCGGACGAGTTTTGTCACTAAACTGGTTCATGGAAGTGCGGTTGGCGAGTTGACACCAGCGGTATGTACTTGATACAATGTTGTAATTGTTAAGCATAAACATTTTCTTTTTTAAGCCCTTTCGGCAAGTCTCGGCAGAAGACAAACCTTTTATCCTTCGATTATATACACTCGCGATCCCTCGTGCCTTTATTTCCCCCTGTTGCTGCTGTTGTGTTACCCCCAACATATACTAGTCCACCTGCTAAAGCACAGCAACAAACAGAGGGAAATAAAGGTTTACACTCCCTTTAGACATTGTAAGTATATTATGTATTTGAATATTATCTCCAAACGTGCATCCATGCTCAGTGGGAGGATACAATTGTGGGATATTAATTTTTTTCTTCCCTAACACTACAAGTAGTTTCTTTACAGAAGACTTGTATAATTTATTTTCAATTATTAACGATGGACAAGCTAGTAACGCCTAATCTAAGTAGGTTCCTAGGCATACATTTGCCTCTCGACAATCGATTTTGACGGCAATTCATATAAGCTAACTTGTCCATGGTTCTTGCCACAAGGTGTGGTATTTTGTGTTTGTATTATTATACTTTTCAAAAAACATGTTATATATTTTTTTCATCAGTCAAGTGTCAGTTTACGAGTGTCCTAAACTTTACCATCCTCCGAATCTGTGTCGTGACTTTACACGGCGCCTCACGATTCCTAGGTTTAGTAGCAACGGGCATTAGGTCCTATGGCGAGCTTCGCCGCGGTACAGTTTGGGTTATGCATCACTGCTTGTGTGCGCAGCGTGGGAGGGCGCGGGCGGCGGCGCGGGCGGCGGCGAGGAGGGCTGGGCGCAGTTCGACGCCTTCGCGGAGCCGGCGCCCCCGCCGGACCCCTTCGCGCCCGCGCCGTACTGGACGCCGCCCGCCGGTACGCCCGACGCCGTCGCGACTCGCAACGCGGCCTATCCAGGTAGAAGACCAACGTCGTGATAATGTTTTCTCCATTGCAGAGTCGCAAAGCCAAAGTGGCCTAGAGCGAGGGCAGAACGCGCCGGCCGGCAGCTCCGAGGACGAGTTCATAGACTCGCTCAAGATGCTGGCGCAGAAGATGTTCACCGCCTTCCAGAACATGCCGCCCGAAGACGCCGCCGCGCTGGCGCTCGGCGACTTCCCCCTCGGCGACGCCCAGGCGCGGCCGCTGGCGTCCCGAGACGCGCTGCACTCTGGGCGGGCGCCCGGAGCTCTCGACCCCGAACACGAAGCTAGAGATCCTTTGGAAGATTCCGACGGGGAAAGTTCCCGCGAAAATACGGAGGAAAACTCCAATGTTCAAAACCCCCCGTCGAATATTCCCGACGAAACCGGCAATGTTCAAAACGACTTATCGAATGCTCTTGAAGAAAACCCCAATGTTCGAAACCTCCCATCGAATGCTTTGGAGGGAAACCCAGATGAACAAAATTCTACCCTAAATATTGAAGAAAATCCTAATGTACAAAATTCCCCAATGGAAAGTGATGCGACAAATGTCCAGGAGTCCCAAAGCCCTTCGCCTAGTATCCCGGATGCCCCGAAGGATTCCCCTCATTCCCCCGAGGCCCTCGAGTCGCGCGCGCCTCCCGCCGATAGGTGATCGTTCCCCCCCGCGCCCGCCGCGCCGCCCCCCGGCACCCCGTTCCTAATCCGCGATTTCAACGTTACCCACTACTGAACACCCGATGCTAACTGACATGGAGCCTTGACTGAAAGTTTGTAACTGAAGCGTCCGTTGATCCGTGCCGGAACACCAAAATATACTTTTGACGTCTCCACACTGTGACCGCCGCCAAATCTAATAACCACCGTTTACCCAAAGAGTTGCACTCGAGGCTCATTTCGTAGCGGGCAACGCACGAACTTATTGTATGCGTGCTCGCAGATCTATCAGGGATGTGCACGTAGAGCGGGCCGGGCGCGGAGGCCTAGCGCGCGGGCGAGCGGTCATGCGAGGCCTGCAGCGGGCGGCGCGTACACTCGGAAGGCGAACGCGCGCTCTCGGCGCGATGGCGCATCCGACGAATAGTCCAATGCGGAAGATATTCGGTGAGACGTTTCATACCTCAGAATGTTATTGTAATAGTTCAGACGGCGTAGAGTGATTTTTAAATGTATATGTATACACTGTATGTATATATTATGTAACAAGTTGATCTGTGATTACGGGAACGTACATTTTTATCACAATTTTTCATTTGAAATTTTACTGTACATCTATTTTTTATTTTCTTAGCTAACTTCTATTTTTTACACATTTCCCGATGACGAATAGACATTCAATGAAATAGGGCTCTAAGATAAAATAAATGTTACAAAATAACGGTCCATTGAAAATAATTATGCTATTTGAACTTTGTAACCACTAGGTAATTTACTAGGGTATCGATATAACTACATTTTAAATAATCTATTACCAAAAATTGGATCTTCTGCTAAGATTACATTTCAATAAGAGTTTAATAATAATATTATACAAGCCTTCGAACGCGACGACGTTGACGCGCAGTGGACTGCGCGTGGAAACATCTTCATGTGCGAAGGCCCTTTAGGTGGGATTTTCGAGGTTTCTTAGCGCGAAGAATTATGGGAACAATGACGTTCCTACGGAGAAAATGATGTTTTTGTATAAGTGAGAGAGCTTAAAAGTAATCGTAGATGTAATGACGATGTACTGTGATGTCGGATGCGTGTACATAGCTAGCGCCGTGTAGATAGCCTCTGCGCCGCTGCTGGGACGCTTCGCGGAGCTGCTTGATACTCCATCGGAACCTTGTCGCCGGTGCTCCTAGACTGCGACAGCTTAGTTCCAGATGGTCCGTAGCGGTAACTCCCAAGAATTTACATAAAATGTGTCTCAAGCACCTCCCGAAATCTCCCACTGAGGTCAACGTTCAGATTTGATAGTGTCGATACAAAAATCAATTAATTAATAGATATCCTGGCGCTGTATCCGTCGCCGTGTCTTATTTCCAGTGATTTTAATTGTAAGTAAATTTTATTCGATGTTATTCGGCAGGTTATCTCTAGTGATCTTACACGTGTTCAATATATTCGATGTAGCTGCATGCGACGGCTTGGTGCGGCCGCGGCCGAGGCGCGGGACTCCTTATAGATACAATTCAGGGAATTCTGATACTTCTCGTCCAATTGGTAATTGGTCCATTTGGCCGAATAATAATGAATTCTATAAAACAGTTTTTTCACTCTCCGCGGATTTAAATTCAAATTCAAAAACTGTCGCGTTGACAGTAAAATCCGCTGTCAACTTAACATTTTTGTATGAGACGCGGATGTTTGTTGTTTCGGTCTCGCTGTTAATGAAATATTATTTTGAGTAGTATTATAACTTCTTACGTGAATCGTATGTTTCTACTCCAATTTGTATTCGCGAAGTGTTCACTTGAATAGTGTCGCGAGAGGTTCAGAGAATAATAACGTTTTATACCTGACTACGGTGCCTTTATTTGTGATACTTACGCGCGTAGAATTCAACAATTTATACTGAACTTCACTATGATCACTATTTTGCACTTCCATTATTCACTGTCTATATGAAATCGCCTTGAGTAAAAATATTTAAGTTAAGAATTTATTTTAGCTGTTGTTTGACACATGTTCTATCTTCTTTCATAACATATTATAGCAGTTCTATATCTTTCTCTGTCTTCTGCAGTGCTGTCTCTCCGGCACTGACTAGCCTACCTACACAAAATGAATTTTGCGCGACACTAGTTTCTGATGCGCGATTTGTTTCATAGGAATCATATCGAATAATATAATATCAGTGAACATATCGATATCGTATTATATCGAGGCGATACATCCGCTGTGGGCTCGCGATATATCGAGTCGCAGATACGTTGATTAGTAAGCGATTTATTATTATGTATTGTTAAAGTGAAGTATTAAAGTATTATGTCGTGCATATGCAAATGTTATTTGTTGAAGCAAAAAAAGAAACGCAAGGTGTTTTGAGTAACTATCAAAAAATGTACTTTATATTATATTTGGTTATAATATTGAAATTAGAGTATACAATAAATGAGATAATGTTACGGTTTTAAAGTGGCCATCACTTCAATACCAACTCTGGTGGTCTTATTTTGTTTTATTGTTATTCTTGACAAATATTCCAATAATTTAAATAATTTTAAAATTAATATTCTAGAATCAAAATGCTGACCGCATTTTCGTATTGAACAGCCAAGCTGATTCTTTGGCTAACAAATGCGACAGCCTTCTACCAGAAAAGGCAATAAACCCGATTGAAATGTCTGGGTCAAAGTTCGATCTGGAAATTATATGAAATGCCAAATAGGTCCACAGAATTAAGAACATATAGAAACCGTGTACACGACTTATATTGCAAGGCATCAAAAACCGCTCCACGTTATTAGTGTTTCTCGTACAAGCGGTTCGTCACTTCATTCCATTGAGCAGTTGACAGTAATTATTTTACCTCTAATGTTTTCAAAGTTTACCATGAAATGAGGGAAAATGGAAAAGTTTGTGAGCTATCAACATGCCGCGGGTGTAAAGTGAGCCGTGCTTGGGGCGTTTTCACTGTTTTTGGACACAATGCATACAATAATGCCTGAACGAGAGTTCTATATGTTCTTAATTTTATTATATGACCTTTTAGTAGCCAAAATGTCGTATTGTAATTCAATCAGCCTTATATTATACGTGTATCCTGACAGTTGTTAACCGGGTGGCGATACATCGTCTCAATACGCAACATAAGATTTGACAGCGGCAGTTGTACATTCGTTGCGAATTTTTTAATGATTTAAAGATCGCAACCGATTGGCAACTGTCACCAACTTAACACAATAAGGGGCTGGGTTTTCGTGAGACAATGTTTTTGTCATCTCAAAAGTGATAACGCGATTATCATTTCCTATTAAACGAACAAAAGTATTGATTAGTTTCCTATGGTACCGTGATCGTTTAACAATAAATTAACAGTATATAATATGTATTATTTAATTGTAAGAGCGTCTGCAGACTCCAGTCTAATGAATCTTACGGCCTTTGATTGTTGTTTGTGATGGCACAGACAGATGATTTTATTCTTATTCTGTTAAACTGATATTAATGTTGATACAATGCATGGTATGTTATGCTTTAAATTACATAAACCTGACGGCTAATCTCTTAACAACTCTTAAACAACCAATTAAACTATCGGCCGATCAATAGTTTGTAGTCTGTGGGATTATATATTTTCATCAAGTGTACACAATATAAACGTCCGAAACATTGTAAATTCATATCGTTAGTTGCGTTTAGTTATGAATGCAATGTTATTATTCACTGCTTACATACTTATGCCCTTAGTGTGGGATATGCGCAATAACGTTTTAAACCGATATGATTCACATTTGTTTTAAAGCTTAGTTATATAAAAATGCGTATATTTCGACTTTGAGAAGAGAAACTTTAGGTTCATATTACTTTGACGTTATAATGTCTCGATACACCAAAATGACGAAGAGCAAGCGCGCGAATCTCATAGTAAGGGTACTTTGAGACTTGATTTAATTTTGTACATGAGTTTGGGCATTTACTCGTATGTAACTGTGTATATGTGATTCCGTTTTAACTGTTGTGATGTGTGAAGAGAAGGATGCGCCCTGCTGTGACGTCATCATTGTAGCAATCATCTCAATCGAGAACACAGGTGTTTCATTGTGTAGCTTCCACCTGGTTGGTTTAATAACGCTGCGTTTTCCTTTGTGGAGCCCCTTTTCAGAACTTAGCAAGTCGTTCTTGTGGACCGTATCCATCTTTCCAGTAGTAGCACTACTTTACTCCATCTGTCATATGAAGATTTTGGATTATATTGATGATTACATTTGTGCGATAGTTGTGAGGAATAATGGAGAAGCATGATATAGCTTGTACAACTGGAGTGATCGTAGCGGTGGTCAGTGACGTCACAGCGGCAGCGTCCCTCCAAAGGTGCTAAATATAAGATATGTGCATTGTCCTTCGTCTAGTTCGCGTCCGCTTGGCGGTCAGCACGCAAACACATTTCTATGTCTGTTTAATTTTGGGTGCGTTCAGGCTTTATAATTCCTACTGACATTGACAGTACTAAAGTTGAGAAAGATTATTTTGTCTTTTAGGATCAGGGCCAAAGTTTTGGGTGTCGCATTTGTGGAGAAGCAGACAAAAGTGAGCTGTGTTTGCGTGACGTCAATATTCCTCGCAATGTAACGTCGCGTACGCGCAGTAGTTGAGAACGCACCAGTTCAGTTATGCGTGACCTTTCAACATTTGGTTCTATTTTTTACCAGTTTAGATAAGCTTTGGTCTAGTCGCTATTTCATAGTGGCCTATTCTATCCAACCTGGTCTGACGAGGCTGGCTATCCTAATTCAGTAACCTATAAATTGTCGATTATTTTATCTTCCCGCAGTTGGGTCAAAATTAGTCGATGATCGGTGTGAGTTCTTTAAATTTGCATGCGGACTTAAAGGTCCCATTATAACAAGTCCGCGGAATTGGATCTTTGAAAGCATCTCAGTACTCGTGCGTTCTTCGACTCGAAAGTATTATAGTAGTTAGCAGTAAGCGCTGTGAAACGTAAACAATTATACTTAGTGCAATTAGTTGCCTTCCATCATGTTGTCACGTTATTTGTACGTTATCGTGTAAGTGTAGGGTTAGACTCGTTGATTTGGCGATTGGGGCGCCGAGTTGCGCGCGCACTTGCACGTACTGCTCGCACAGTCGCATGCGTGCGCGCCACCAAAGTTGACACAGCGCTCGCGAGTTTTCATTTGCAGCTCTCTCAAGTTCTAGGGCTGTCTCCACGCAAAGCTCCCATAACACAATAGCATTTGACTACAGTATATACCATAAGGGCCTTTTTATCTAAGCCTTATATGGACCAAACAATTACATTATTCCTAAACAAAACATTGTCTTTGACTAAATATGTATACATATACACCTTCATTGTTACGCCTTTGTTGTACTTGATTACTTTCGCCAACTACACTACTAAAGCATCACGCTTACGTAATACTTTAAAGCAAAAAAAAACTATACTGTGCAGTTTCAACTTTGGTGACGCGATCTTTAACGCCAAGTATAAGCCAATTTATAACAGTTGTGTCTAGATATTGATATAACGGTTTTAACAGAGCAATGTTTCCTAGCGAATTATACGTGTGTTTTGTATTGTACCTTGTGATAGTGATTTGGGCTCGTCTGGAACCCGGTCTCCTAAGAGTTTTCGGACCCCAGTATTAAGGCAACTTAAGCGTTTTGTGATAAACCACTTATTGCAGAGCTACACCGTGTAAGCGGACCATAGCCAAGGAAACCGCTGCAGTTCCGCCATTACATTATATAGAACAGGCAGTTTCAAATGACATAACTAGAACTCATGACGGAAATACAGCGATTTCACTGACATGATTTGTTGCTAAGTGTGTCGCGAGAGTCGACTATTGCAAATCTGCCGGCGACGACATATTTGTTTTTGTCGAACTTAACTTACCGCTTAAGCAACACCTTGGCTCTGCGGCGATTAATGCGGCTGAGCTATACCTACTGGAGAGATGTGGATGTTTTAACAGCCATTTCGAATATTTATTGTAGCTATACTTATAAACGATTTCGAGCCATCTACAGATGTGCCAGCATTATGGTTGCTGCTAAAAATCTTTGGAAGTTGGTTGGTATATCTGCAGATGACATTATATTTCCCGATCTCTCCCGCTTTCTTTTCATTGATCACAAACAGCAATGTCTGGCCTGGCCTACAAATAAGGGTGTGTAAGTTTTTCCAATTCTTGTATTAATAGATACTTCTTATCAAATAACATTATAAGATTTACTTAACAGTAATCAAAAGAATTTATAGCCAGTTGATATCAGTTGAAATGTAGGAACTGCCCAATACCCTCTAGAGACCTCTAGTCTAATTACAGTAAACTATAATTACATTGCTGTAGCACGCCCTTGTTTGAGATCAATTTGACGACTGTGTCGTAGCTGCTGTAAACTCGCTGTCGGACCGTTGTTCTTCTTGTTTGGTAGCGCTCGGAAGTTGTCCAAACGAATCCTATTCATTTACATATAATAATATTATATGTTGCTTTGCTGATGACTATGATGTTTAAAGCTTTGTACACACATGAGAACAAGAGATGCGAACGTACTAAACATGTGCGGTTTTAAGTGGAGTGCCTCCGTGGCCACGCAGCGTCCGAGTTCGGTTGCTGGGCGCCGGACTTGAATGCCACTTAGGACGCGGCTTGTATGCTGCAGTTTGGCCAAGCCTGTGATGGGGCACGAAAATTGACGCGAGGTAGCTATTATAGATGTGAAAAGATAACATAGCTTAGAAAGACTTGCGGCTATTTCACTACAATGCTTTTTGTGAACAATGTACACGATAAAATAATGTTGTATACAGAAAAAAATGGTTACCTGTAATTCGCTTGTTGACAATCTTTAAAGTGAGTTAATTGACAGGACCTTAAGTATCGATTCCTACACTTTTTTCATTATTTTGTGAAAAATGACAAATATAATAATCATATATTGACGTTAGAGATTGTGAACAGCCCAATTATTAGTATAACTCGCCAATGAGTCAACGGTTTGTCTAATTGAATCTGAAGAATGTTTTAATATTAGTTGAAAGTGGGGTCAAATTATCAGTAAACTATACTTAACGTTGACGCTGGATGTGGCAAAAAATGTAGATAAACTAGTGAATCACGTTTTATATAATGAATTAGGCAATCACAATGTTGTACAACGCATTCGTTTTTTTATTACTTTTTTATTTATGTTAATGCTCTGTCTATGGTCCACAAAATGACAACGAAATTATAATTTTGTTATTTTTTCACTATAGGGTTTTAATAACATTCTAATATATGTTTACCAATGTAATTTTGGTTGTTGACAACCGCGCTACCTTGGTCAAAATTAAATTTATTTTAGACAGCGGTTGTATCGATTGTGGATAGGAGTGGAACAGCTGCTGTGGGTGTTCGCTTCATTGTCGTGTAGTGCGCTAACAGACGCGCCTGCGTCTACCTATCAGCACGCGCCGCAATCAAAATGACGCCATCAGTAAGCTTAGCATTAGATTGGCATGTTTGCAATCGTGGGGGAGTTAATTTTCAAGTATCGGAACTATGTATCGACAAATAAAATTGGATCTAACTTGTCGCGTTATAGAGTCGCAAATTCTGTAATATTTATTTTGAAAAATGCTACGCTATGCGCTAGCGCTATTCATCAAAATGAGTTTGAGTTTTAAAATTGCAATAAATCCATTTTACTCTGGCGTTACTGAAAATCAATTGTCGAAACGGATCGATTAGGAGCTTACAAATCTTAAACTAAGGGTAAGTACTCGATAGCACATCCCGACAACGTTGATGGTGTTTGTGAGTTCCGATCTTCGGGAGTAAAATTGGCTCATGTTTCAAACAAAACAAATTTCATTCATACCTCATAGAATATAGAGCGGCGCCATAAGTTCAAGAAATGTTGCTGGATAGCGCCCTAATACTTGAAGCTAAAAATAAAACATTAGCGAATTTTGGGACTCTTTTTTATCATATCTATTAATTTTTAAGATCAAAATTCTAATTTTCAAAACATCACAAAAGGAAATTCATATTTAGATAATTTTATAGATTGACTTATTGAACTTGTCCGTGGTTTCCGTTAGCTGAATGAGCACGCAGTTCCACCGAATTCCGCGGATGACGTGATATTATATTGAAACACAATTAATTGAGTTTAACATAGTTACTTTACAACTTTGTATAAAAACTACGCCTCCTTTAAATATAAATCTCCAACGTTATCAAGTTGTGCCGTATTTTGTTTGTAACGTAACGGATGGTGCATTTGCTTTCGGCGCGTGCCGATATGTAGTAAGTATGCGATTGTGTGTCGGCGTGTCCACGTGCGTCTGTCTGCTAACGAGAACTGTGCCTTCCGGGCGCCGGACCCGCGGCTCTACTCCCTCACCTTCTCACCTTTGTTAGAGCTTCTTCACATTTTAACATCTTATAAGGCACCAGATGTTTGCGGAGTAGGATATCTCTGCGTTTGTTGCTAAGATACCAGAGTCCTAGTAATTTTTTTAATGGATCAGACTGGTTCATCATTATCGTCGTCTTTCGTCTATAACAACTCTGAAACACCTTGTGTACAATGTTTCTTCGAAATAAGAATTTGAATTCAGGTTCTAGTGTTAGGCACAGGCCTCCTTAGAGAGATTTAGAGCACCCCCAAACGGTCCCATGCGGGTAGACGGGCTAAGCAGAGATTAACAGGCAGGAAGATGATATTGATGAACCAGGTGAAATTATCCAATAAAAACTCGTAGAAAACTGGGCTTTTAGTAACAAACTAATGTCCTGTGTGGGATTTATATCGCAGCTTTATGTGCCAGCGAACGTCTAGATAGCTCATGCAGTTGGATGCGCCCACTAGTTCGGTGGTGAGTTATAAGAAGTTGCAATGTGAAGCCCCGCCCCCTGCCCCGCCGCGCCGTCCGCCCGAGACATGATATATGCTCGTAATGTATTCTATTGTATTTATTATATCATAGTTAAAAAGTTTTATTAAAAAAAGTTGCTCAATTATTGTTGTTTTATTTGTGAACTTTATACTAGACTATCCTTGCCCTTGACTGCAATGTTCATCCAGAAGTGAAGACACAGTCTAAGATGGTAGCAGGCTAACCAGTTGGGGTACCGCTACCCCACGTCGTTGTTGATTGCGTGATGTCCAGGACTTGAGCTTCTGTATTCCGACCAGACCAAATAAAATTCAGATTTCCCTTTTCCCTTCCATTCATAAGACCACTGCGTCAGGGAGATAAAATAAAAAAACTTACAGATCTGATAACTTACATATGTATATAATTATAAGATCTGATAAGCTGATATAATAATAATATTTAGGGCTGATTATTCGTTAATTATACTGTTTAAATATGTCGTTTCGCCAAATAATGAAAAAATAATTAGTTTTAATTCTTGAAAAATAAGCCCTAATATGCAAGATAAGGTTGGCAGGGTAAGTAAAACAGTCCCGTCGTTTTGATATAATTTTATTTGTATGTTTTATTTATATATAATGACTATAATCATCTACCAAACTAAATAATATAATTCAACAGCATCCTTTATATACAATATGTATAGTTATAGTTTGTAACCTCCTGGTCTCCTAGTCCGAACTTTAAAAAAGAAGTCTAAATACAAAATAATGGTGAAATGAACTACGGTTATTAAAGATTAACAATCAATAATTTGCCACAAGTTTTGGTAACTATTTATTTATTTACAAATCTTATTATTAATTTAGTCCCTTAATTTCCGAATAAACGCGTTCAATGGGAACCTTTAGGCCTTGTCCAGAAAGGGCGAATTTTGTTTGCGTAAACTCAGAAGTTGGAGAAAAACATGGTTAGGTACTTTTAAAAATGCGTGTCACGCGTGAGTTGATATAAGAGAGGTTGCGTCTGGTGTAAAGTACTTATTGCACACTTCGTGAACGATATTTTTGAGTATTGAAACATACCTTCAGGTTTCTGAAGACTTTTCGACATTGGGTAGGTACCAACAGATATTATTTTATTTTTTCCGCTAGAAGCGCTGATTAGAGATGTACGTACGAACTCGAACTTAAGTACCTATATGGAAATGATATCAATTTCACTCTGGCTTTCCTGTAGTGTTTAGGTATACCTACTTATAGCAAACAACCAGCATGTTGGCTGTTCTTGTACAAGAAGTATGACTTTGGATATTCTATGGTTTTTTCTGGTCACAAATATTTGCGTAATGCTCGCTCCGTCACTAGTACGTTTTTGTGAAATTCCCTCTTTCTGGATAAGGTTTCAGTTTAGCATAGATAGCGCGTAGGGCTTGTGAGTAGCCAGCATACCGCGTACGAAGCGCGCGCAACAACGATCTATAGAATTACAAAACTTAACGTTAAATACATAACCGAGACATAAACAAGAATATGACAGAAACAGGCACACGTACGTATGGCGAACACGGCCGGGACTATCGCGTTCAGTTATCTAGATATAGTTCTATCTCACTAAGACCGTTCGGTTTTGGTAGTGCAGTATATCGATAAGCGCGTTTTGCGAGTGTAAACCTAACATTCTACGACAACAAAAGATCCCTAGTCCCGCATAACGAGATGACAGAGAAGCTAAGCCAAGCGGTCGTGAGATAGAATTACTATATGTAGGTAAGTAAATACAAATAAATGTCAAGAGTAGATAGATACCTAAAGGAGACATTTAATATATAATAAGCTTGCTCGTTTAAGTACTATTTTAATACATTGTAATCATCATATCATCTTATTGTAACTGTTGAAAAAAATTTCGTGAGCACCATATAAAATAAATGAAACCTAACGTTACTTTTTCTACATTTTTTTCATAGTACCTAGGTACTGAACATTTATCATACACTAGGTGGGTGCAAACTTAAAAAAGTAAAAATGTATCAACACAAGGATTTGGCTTTCTCTACAGTAACTTATTGAAGTAACAATTATGAAATGAGTTATTTAAACTTTTGGAAGTCTACGTTATTGTACTCTGGAGAAACCACCAGCTACCAGCTTGAGAGCATGGTGTCTAAAGACCTAAAGACTTACTTGTACGTAGTCATAAAAAGAAAGCGTAAATATGTAGGGTGAATGACATAATGCGATGCCTACACGGTGCTGACTCGGGTAGATACAATAAGCTTAGACATCGCTGCGGAAACGATAAATATTTTGACAACTGATAAGTCTAAGCAGGGCCAACGTAACGAGATTAAGAATGTTCACAGATTTGTCGCTGTTGTGGCAGAAAGAAAAAGACAGAGATATTAATTACCCTGTCATATAAAATCTAAACTTTTTTACATTCGTTAACTTTGGCTTTATTTGGTTCAATTAGGTTCAGTGTTGGTAGATAAAACCGAGTCAGCACTCAAGTTAGTTTTAAATAATGGTTGCATGTAGGTAAACCTCTAAAATATACTTCCACTAAAACCACTAATTAATATAGATAAGAAAATACTTTGTTTCTCGAATCAATTCTGCAATCGTTTGTATACACGTCTACGTACCAAAATAATCTGGTTAAAATATTTTAACTTTAGTGATATACCTACTCGTTATATCGGAACATTATTAGTTTCTTTCTCTATTATTATATAATTAATTCAATATTCCATCATTAGTAACGCTACGTTGTCGTATTCGAAATCTCTAAATAAACTTTAACACACTAAATAAAATATACAACAGATTATCGTATAACAAGGCTAAGAGACTTTACACACGACACATGCACGTGGAGCGCGGCAGTACCATTATAATGAGCTGTAAATGCGATACCTAGTCGCTGCGACTAGTTTCGATCATAGATAAATTTACAAATAATATCCATCTTTCTGACAGGTTTAACCTGCCCTGCCCTGCATAAAACAATCGCATTGACCGGCAAAATATATTGGGAGGCACACGGAGTCATTCGTACATAGTTACCTATGTTTTCTTGAAGTTTTTTTTAAATTTTAAGTTTTGCTGGTTGTGTGGTAATGGATTGAAGAACTTGAATTTTCATTGAAAAAGCGTTACGTCTATTAAACTAGAATTTTACTACGTTTACACAAAATTTTTATAGTAGTTTATTGACGCTTTTGTTTGTCCATTAATCAAGTGGGTCGATGATGGCCAGGCGCTTTAATATCGTGTATGTGTTTAATGTCGTGTGTAAAGGCTTTAATTAGGAATTATTATATACAAAATGGAGTTTTAAATAGTTTCCTTTGGCATCTAACATGTATAGAGCGGACGAACCAATTCAATCGTAAATATATCACTGAAATCGAGAAACTTTGTCACTGAATCGTTTAAGAACATCGATTTATCCTCACGAGGCAGTCACGAGGTTGATCTTGACACGCTCTTATGATAAATGGGTGACGCATTTCACGGCTCGGACGTGCCACCAATGGGCGATGGCACATTATCTACGAATCTTTGCAGTAGAGTTGTTAAAAAATTATAAATCTATCTATCATGAAATGGTCAACGCGTGTGGCGACCTACATAAGACCTATTGTAAGTAGACACATTGCCTAAGGGCGCTTTAAGCGATACTATACGATTTATATTTATTTTTGAAGCACATAAAATGTACTTTGCAGATGGTAGGTTTTTTTTTCCAGAGATGCGTTGTTCGTGGCTCTTAAGACATTCTTACCGCGAACTAACAATAAAACGATAGTACAAGATAAACTCAACCTTAACATAGACTACGTAGAGAACAATATTCAATAATTATACTATCGAGCGCAACGTAATATGTAATTTTTTAAACCTCCGAAAATTCTTTTCCAATTCCAATTTCGCAAATTATTTTATAATTACATTTCCGATAAATGCCTTTATCGCCCAATCCAACTACCTTGTTTGTTGTGACTTACTTTCTTTAATACGGTTACCCCACAACTCTGCTTTAATGCGAGTTAGCGGGCTAAGATAACAAACTCTGACTTTTAAATGTCGGTTATTATGGTCGGTCCCTACCATTTACTGATTGGGCCCACGGTGTTTGCAGGGAAGCCCGCGTGTTTCGCAATTTCTATTATTTACAAGATCGTCCTCTCGGTGATCTTACTACTCTCCAATAAAATAATTATGTGGTCTGAACTTTCTAAACTTCTAGTGCTTTATAAAAGGGTTACAACAACTCGGGAAGAAGAAGCGATAGCGCATAGGGCAGGCCACTCGTGTGACATTCAAATTGACAAGAATTTGTGACGTCAAAGGTCATCGCATTCACAGGGCCAAAATAAAAAAACCCAACTGTGGTATGAAAGAGCAATACAATAAATTAATATTAAATTATTAATTGTTTTTTTTTAATAATAAATCGAACGATGTTCGGTATTTAAAGGTGATGACAGAGAATAAACTTAAGATTATTTTTTTCTGGCTATCAAAATAAAATTAGTTCAAATCAGGTGCTGCCAAACGTTTAAAAGAATAATTGTGTTTGACGTCACAAAAGCGCGTGAAGTGGACTCGAATGTCACAGCGACTGGGGCCTCAGAAGAGGACCGGCATCACCAGTCAGCCTCGATCCTTTACAACGATTATTGCCATGCGATACACTGATACCTACTCTACAACAATGCGGATTCAACTCGCTGTACCACCGCGTCGATTGCCACGTCTGATAGCTTGCTGAGGAACCGAGCGGTATCCCTAACTATAGATTTATTTATATGTGACTAGTCTATGAGTATAGGTACGTTGATGAGGTTCCGGCTTCATCCGTGAAGAGTTCTATTCCAATGGAGTAACACTGCCAAAGTGACCCTCAAACGTTTTTTTTGAGGTCTATTAACAAAAAAAACAATAAACATTAAGCTTAATTTGCTATACTCCGCGAAAAGCGGTGAATCTGTACGTATCTGCAAAATACCTACTTCTATCCAATATTCGGCAAAAGTTGGTAGAAAGTCAAAGTCAAATATTTGATAAATGCTCACAAGCTTTTCTTTTTGGGTTACGTTCGTAAAAAGAACAGAATTGTACCGAAGCATATTTGACTTATACTAATTTTTTTTTGTTAGTATACTATACTCGTGGATTATAAATGGTCTGATATCATTGCAGAACAGCAACTGTCGACTCGACACCAAAGTTTTTGTAATTCGGATTATAAATTAACAATTATCAATTGACCTCTAACAACTGTGTACAGATAATCGGGTTTGTACATTAACTTTAAGATAATGATTCATTCAGCAACCTAATAAAAACCCACTGCTGTAATCTTTAAAGTACCAGCATGAATTGTAATCAGGTGTTTTATGTGTAGAACTTTAGTAGTAATACAGCGAGTTCGTTCTGCGCAACTTCTTATTCGCTACATAGTGCACTTAGTTAGTCAGTTATTTTTACAATGTAATATTAGTTATCGCTTTATTTAGTAATAGTTATTAATCTAACAACATCGACACGACACCGATTGGTCTGGACAGCGCCGAGCGACTGCCCGCCGGGCCCTCCTCTGACATTGATACCGTTGCTGGGTCAACATCTGTGATGTCACCATTCGCAGGAACGATTTGAATGTCATAACGAATTAGGGCCCTTGTAACCTTGGTATGAGACATGCACCCTCGCCATGTCCAAGTACAACTGTTCGTTGCGCAAGCGCAGACACATTGTTACCGACACGACGCTGTCGCAGGAAAGTGCGGTTGCGGTGTCCGACAGTAGGCTCGGTACTCTTGGCTGGTCAGTCAAGCGATGACAGCTATAGTGGCGTTAGACTGGAACCGTAGTATGGGGTTACAGATTGGCGCACCTTGGGAGTAAAACCAACTCGTATAACGTCACGGCAAACGGCCTGACGCTCTATTTTGTCGTCATACCCCACTGCGCAACCACATATTATTTTACTATACCCAACAACTTAATTTTTTAGCTTTTTTCATTATGTAACTGGAATCCAATACGTGACATAAAAGCGTGTGTCGGAGAGCGCAAGCTTTAAAACAGGCTGAATTAGTTCGCATGCAAGTCGTTATGCTTTCTCGCGAACACACAGTGCAGTTAAATGATATATATGTCATTGTGAGATGGCGATAACAAAAAAAAAAAAAAAACACCCGGCTAAGTTTGTTGTGGGCTTCTTCTTAGACCGGGACGCGTTTGGAACCCTCGTAGCTTTAGTTTTAAGTTTACGAATGTGGTTATCGCCATCATCTCACTACCGTGTAATTCTTATGTACGCATCAAAAGTGCCACCTGTGGGCCTACTTGAATAAAGATATTTTTGACTTTGACTTTGACTTTGACTTTGATACGCACAATTTGACGCGTCCACAGCCATGCGAGGAGCATCGCATGCGTGCCCGTTAGATTACTGGGACGTTGTAGTGTTTGTATTATCTTGGAGCGCGAGCGTGCAAGTCTCATACTACTCTCATACAGCGAACCCGCGCGCTGCATTTCTCAATGCAGAATGATGACCACTCCTCCTCCACTGCTACTCACAACTAACATCATTCATCAAATATAATTTAAGTTTAAACAAGAATTAAAGTCAAGTAAAATAAGCGCATAAACGATATATATTGAATTTTTTAAATTATATTAACACGTATCAAATTTGAATTAAAAGTACATTACAACTAATTTCAGAGCACAAGATTGCAAAAATAATAAACGAAGATGTAAAAAAAAAACCGAAGCCACCTCGCGGCGTCAAATAAACTCTCTGTCGAAAGAGTAACAAAATTATTGTCATCCAATGCTTCTTAAATCTTCAATCATTTTATTTTATAACATTTATTTATTTATTCAATACTTTATACAGATCAACATCATTCGCAATACCTATTATAGTTAAATTAATTTGTCGCTCATCCGCACCTATAAAAAGTTACATCTACTTTAGTTTCATTAAAGTAGCAACATTAAATAATCTCATATTTATTCAATACTTTAACATAACACCGTAACGACTCGACGAGAGCCACCTCTCGCCTCACACTTGCCGACGGCTCGGACGTAGCGAGTGAGCGACGGGGAGCCAAATAATTAAAATAGCACTAATTTATTTCAATAGGTATTCATATATTATGCGCCGGCTCGCGGCCGCGTCCGTGGTGAAGTGGAAAATATAGTGTTAAAACAGGAGAAGACGCGAGACGGGAAGAGTGCGATATAGAGAAATCACTACTTTAGTAATATATAAGGTACACTGTATAAAAAGATTAAGTATATAGTAAGTAATAATATTTACAATATCACATCGCACGAGGAATGCGGACGTCGCGGCGCTCGCGCGGTGCGGCGCCGGGCGTGCGACCCGGCGTGCGGGCACGGCTCGTCAGGCGCTCATACTCTCTAACTACTCTTGGACTCCGGGAAACCACCACACCGCGACTCGGAGATGTCGCTTCGAGTCTAGTGCTAAGGAAGATCAGATCCCCAGATAGTGTAAGTTTCATTCAGTATAGACGACCGATCGACAACTATACAAATGACAGATTTCGGAGCTCCAGCTTACCTTGCTACCTCGCGACGAACATCGGGTGCTCCGTGGAGTGTCACGCGTAACACTTCGAGGCACAGAAATAATTGAACGTATAGCGACGAGTGCGCTCTCGCTCGTGCGGACGCAGGGTCACAGACAGAAGGAGTTTGTGCGTTTATCGACGTCGAGTCACGCCTACGAAGAAGTTATTATTCTAATGTTTCTTAGTAAAATTTCGAAGGTCGCTAAGCTCTAACGGGACGGAGCGCGGCTCCGAGACGGCGGTAACGATGTCACGCAGCGAACGACGACTCCGATAGCGCGACCGCCGACAGGTGCGACCCGGACGTCTAGCCCGAGGCGTGCCGGCTCACAGCTGGTACCACTTCTTGTCCTTGTACTTCAGCATGAGCTGGTGCGCGGAGGACGAGAACTCGCCGGCCTGCAGGTGCATGCGCTCGGTGCGGTCCTCCAGCTGCGACAGCTTGTCGCCGCGCTCCAGCACCAGCTGGTGCGCGCGCGCCACCTCGCCCGCCGCCGCGCCCGCGCGCGCGCCCAGCGCGTCCAGCGACGGCCCGGGGATGTGCTTGGCCACGGCGCGGTTCGGCTTGCCGCTGTTCTCCCCGACTGAAAGCGCCGAGCCGCATTGTTCACTCTCAATTGTCGAGCCGCATTGTTCAAAAATCTCTAATTGTAACGATGAAACTTGGTGGTCCGATAACGAGATAACTGGATAGTGCGGACATTGAAACTTTTTTATTCTTAGTGTTGTTTTCTGGCTTGGAAAATTTTTTTTTCATTAGGCAAACTTGACGCAAACCGCAACTTTGATCATCTATGGCGAAAACTATCTACGGCCGCTCTGGCTGTCGGTCACAGATTATAATATTTTTTATACCAGTCGATTGAGTTCTCAATAAAAATCTGTTTCCGGACAAGAAATAAGCAACATTAAAAAAAATATATAAGATAATATTTGATCTAAATCTGTATTTAATCACATTTATAGACGCTCAAGAATTCTATTAACAATTTTATCGCCATTGTTCTTTGGTTTTCTTGACACAAATTAGCTCACGTTTTGTTTTCGTTTGTGTTGTTTTTGTTTACTAACTGCGTAATTGTCAAAAAAAGTATCAAAATTTACCAGTCACATACTCAAGATTACAAACTTCATCTATGGACCAAAATGAATCAACAAACACATAGGTTTCCAAAACCACAGGAATTTTTGTACATTCATGAAAGTATAAGCAGCATCGAGTTATTTAATATATTTATATAACTTATTGATTATATCAGTACAATGAATGCAGAACCACTTGAGAACGAAACATACTCGAGGTTAAGAGGAGGAATGTGGAGTGACGCGATCACTTACAGAGCTCTTCCCGGTCCAGCGGGCGCGAGCCGCCGCCGAACAGGCCGCGGAAGAAGCTCTCCTTGGGCGGCTCGGGCATGTCGCGCGGCAGGAAGAGCTCGCCGATCATCTCGTTGAGCTGCTGGCTGCGGGCACACGGCAGTCCTTCAGCATCGGCCTCTCACTCTCTTAATAAGCAGTAGATTAGCGCGGTTACACTAAAACAGGTATTTATTCGGAAGGGCTGTGGCTGATAATCTCATCACCGGAGAGAAGCGGAAACCTCGCCAAGAGAAGCGCCCAGGGCTCGACGTTATCGGGAGGAGAAAGATAGTAGATATAAGTGATAAAATAATAAAGCACATTAAAGAATTAATTTATATTTTATATCCAAGAGTAGCAGCGAACCCAATAAACGTAAAGACAATGAATTGATTTCTAATATTCGATAGAAGCAGGCGTTACTTTGCGGTAATCCATAATATATTATGAAAATTAAGCTTAATTTGCTATACTCTGTTCACGGAGTATGGCAAATAAAGCTTAATTCTCATAATATTCATAAGGATTTCTAATACCTCAAAGCGGTCGAAGATTATCAGATATTCTTACCAGAATTCTGCGTCGATGGTAAATTTCTGTATTTCCGTGGGCGAGGCGAGGTAGAGACCGTGCCCGCGGTTGCTGAAGCAGAAGGTCTTCGCTATTCTGCAATGTTACGTTGGAAGCACGTTAACATTGCATTTTCACATTCGATGAATTGCTACAAGATGTGTCCATTGGTTATTCCAACCTAAGGCTTGGTCTATTTGATTTTGAAATTGTAACCACGTATTTGAATATCAGAGAATAAGGTCATTGGGACTCTACGGGCGCTACGATGCGTGCGCACACCGTCACGAAAAACCGGCACCCTGAAGTTAGCTATAGTCAACAATTTTGTTTTTCAATAAAAGGTTTGACAGTGTACATTTTAAATTTCAAAGTCGGCGGGCTCATTCCGGTGATTTCATTGATTCAATTGTACAAACAAAAATCTCAAATTTTAATAACTAGATAATGCTTTATAATAAAGCTATCAATGTATTAAATACCTTTTTTCTAATGTTAGAGTAGTTCTTCTAAAAACGCAGACTAAGGCAAAAGATAAAATTTTTGAAAAGATGTTTATCTTGTTACGCCAAAGAAGTATAACTTCTGACGCGTGTACATAAATACACACAAGTTTTTTATTTTTCAGTTTAAATTGTTGGGGTATTGGAAAAGGAGATTTCTATCGGTTTAACAACAGTTAATATGCCTTTAGAGCAGTCGAAATATGACAATTATCGAATCGGTACCTAAGTTGTTAAAATCGTTCTTTAGAATCGTTCAAAGATTTTGCCTTGGCAATATCTTGACTGTATTTTAAATGTCGCAGCCGTAAATAAAGCAATCATCCTATTTTGCTTTAATCCATTATTTTATTAAGCTATCGGATATTGAATAGTTAATGTAACGAATTGTTCTTTATATTATATTGGATCATTTTCTTACTCAAAACATTTTGAATAATTTGACATTCACTTGCGGCTACTTAATGATTGGATGTAAAAAATATTGTTCAGAGATCAAGAAGTATTTGTCTCTGTATTTGTCAAAAAAGAGGTACAACTAAATTTGATTCGAAACATAAAATATTAAAAACTAAGTAGGAATAAAAATATCCTTACCGTCGTTCCTCTGGCTCCTCTGTTAAAAATTCTGTGATAGGTTTTAAGTTCTATTATGTTTTTAAAAAGCAAATATATCAAATGAAAATGCCAATGAGGGAAAATAGTTACAGATTGAGAAAACGTTCAAAGCCATCATGCGCCAAGAGAGAAAAAGAATTGCAGAAAACAGGCAGTAAAAAAGAAAGTGTAAGAGAACGGAGGATCTTGTACAGTAGCAAGTGTGAAGGAAAACAATGTGAGTGAAATGCTGTGATCGTGAGCTTCTTGGTAACAGGGGTGTTGTGTCTGTGTGCGGGCGATTGTTGGAAGGGCGTAACCTACTGAAGCGGAATCGCAAGCATCGGATGGACTGGACCGAATTTGTGATAGTAGTAAGTTTTGAATACGTAATTGTGTAAGATATTTAACTGAATGTTAATACGGGAATTTAAGATAAAATAAAAATATTAAAGTTTGGTCAATATAGAATACACCTAAAAATATTATGATAAAACTTTCATACCGATACTGAACATAAAAGATAATTAAGGCCGAAATAAGAAACGAATTAAAACACACGACAGTAAATATTCGTCCAGGTCCGGGGTGAGTAGACGGGTGAGTAGACGGGTGAGTAGACGGGTAACGCAGGACGGGCCAAGCTGTCGGGGAACATGGAACACTAACTTGTCTAGCAAAGGATCGCAGGGCGACACCACGGGGGATGGAACATGACTAACGCAATTCCGCTATGAACGACTTACTGATCTGTGTCCTCGTTAACTATCAGTTGCTGGCCCCATATGGAGAGCATTGGGTCTACGATACCCCTCTGTTTGGACTGTGTCTGGAAGCTACCAGGAACACAGGCACCGGTCAGTTGCAGCTCGCTCGGGCACCGCGGCCGCGCCGGCCACGAGCTCGTCCGTGTGCGAGTACACTCGCCGAGGAAATGCTCAGTCAGGAAACATTGTACTTCTAGAATGGCGATCTTGATGGGCAAGAAGTATTTCTACTAGAAACTCCATTATTTAGCTGGTGTTGTGATTTTTCACATGAGCCAATGGGACTCGTGTACTCGCCAACGGATGGAGAGCGGCGAGAGCGGGCGGCGCGGCCACGGAGCACGCGAGCGACGGTTGCACTAGTAATGCTGGGTTAAAGAGGTTAGATGTCATCATGGCATGAGGGTTACACACTAATGAAGTATCATTAGCACTAAAGTACATCGATGTCGGGCACATTCCATGATGGACGGGCGTGTCGGGGCGTGTATTTACACAATGCAGTACCGGTAGCGGCACAAGGCGGTCGGAGAGTGCAAAGTGTTCCCGCCTCGGTGTCGGTCGGGTGTTGTGTGTCATGTCCGGTCGGTCCAACGGAAGAATAGATGCAGAGTGCCAAATATCCAAAGCACAGGAGGTGCTCGACAAGTTTGCAAATTTTGTCTACTTCGTGATCAAAAAGAGCGCGGCGCGAGCTCTAGCAGCTCGGTGCTCGGCGGACTGCCGGCGCGCTTGTTCGCTGCGGCCTCCCGCGGGACATAGCGACAACGAGCGGGACGGTGCGGTGGCGCGGGCGCCGCACCGAACAAGCGCGATCCTCTAACATCGATCAACACTGAGACCTCGCTCGGGCGGCCCCCAAATGATAAATTAGCAGGTGTAATTTATGACTGAAATCGTGGCTGGCAATGGAATGCGAAAATCGTAAAATGACAAATCTTAAAACTCCGGTAGCATAAAAATACAGCATTCTCATGCCGAAATTGCGAAGCTAGTTGAATCTAGGGAATATAAATAGAAAAAAGCCTTTTATCATTTAGTGCCTCGATCGGGTGCATGGGAATCTTTCGAGAGGGCGCGGGCCCCGCCTTCCCCGCGGAGGGAATCAGTCTCCATACGTCACTCGCTTTGAGGACTCACTCGTCGAACCGAGGTAAATATTATAGTAAGATTTTGCCAAAAACTGGAACTACTCTTTTAATTCGTTTAAACTGAATCAAAAGGTTAAGTTTATTCAATATCTTCTATTTTTAATTTTTTCTACAGAGTAATTTCAGTTTTCGCGTATTAATTAAAAAGTGGCAAAGAATCTAAAAGTGGTGGTGAAAGCGGAGCAGTACCTGAGCTCCGACAGCGGCAGGAAGTCGATGTGCACGAGCGGCCGCAGCGACGGCAGGCTGTACGCCGCCAGGTGGCCGGTGGACAGGTAGTTCACCAGGCATACGCTGTCTGGAGTAGAGCACAGCGCATCATCGGGATTATCTAGTCAGTTTTTCTCAAAATATTCTAAAATTCTAAATTCCGAATGGTGTATTATTAGTAAGACTTTAATCTGCTCTTCAGTCCTATGTTTCAATACATACTTCCAATCGCAGGTTAATCGTAGTCCAAAAAGAAAGCCAAGGTTTTAGTTTTCAGTCAAAGTGAACCTGATGTTACTCGTCTTAGAATCACAAATCTTGTAATTTTTGTTTTTTAAAAGTTCTGATACAAGACCGAGTAGGCAAAGTTGAAAGCAATTTTAAGCTTTAATAGAATGCTAATAAGATTTATTTTACTCCGATTTTAAAAATTCGAAGAAGTTACGAGAAGAGAGAAGTGCAGTACCTTTTAAACTGACGATCTCGGACTTAACGACGAAGTCCGTATCGACGATCTGTTGGCGGTACACGCAGTTCTGGCTCGGCAGCGCCACCACTCGCGCCTGCTTCTCGGACGCGATGACCACGAACTGGCGGTCGGCGGCCGCCTCGGCGCCCGGCGCCGGCGAGGGGCTCATGTGGCTGCTGCCCGACGAGCCCTGCTTGGTGGGCGTGCGCTCGCGACGGTCTCTGCACTGCAACGCCAGGCGCCATTCAAAGAACTCCAAATAATTGGAAGGGCCTCAGTTTCCTCAGCTCCAAGCCTCTTTGTTTTAGTACATGAGTCACGGCCGTCGCCAATTTCGTCGCGGTGCTAATTCTACGTTTGCAATAACGCGAGAAACTAAAGTAGAGACTAGGAGTATTACAGCTCTCATGACTAGTATGCCAAAGAAATGCGGATGACATAATTAAACCATATGATTACAGAACGTAGTTGAAGGTCCAGAGCTGGAAGGCCACAACCCATGAGTTTTCCTAAATTAGTAGTTTGTACGTATAATATAATATATACGTTTGTTAAGGTAATGTGGACTGATATGTGGGCATTAAGTTGCTTTGTTGGATAGGTAACAATATGCAAATAAGAGATAATAATAATAATTGTCTGTCGACTTACGTCTTTACTGTCGTCCTTCCAACTTTCGTACGAGTAAGGAATTAAAGCACCATTGCAGTCCAAAAATGACATCGCCAATATTGAACCTTTTAATCTAAAAATAGGACCACCTGAAAAACCAAAGACAACCGGTTATTCAGGCTGTAAGCTTGGAATGGGAATTGCATTTCTTAATTATTTTCGATAAAGCTGGTTACTAGAATGGACATATGGAGTAAAAAGATCTTAAATACAAGAGAAAAATCAATTTAATTTGTAATAAAGATACTAGAAGATGGCTATGTATACACAGATGGGATATCTCCCAGGATTCCATTCGAATAAACCAACTGTAATGTTAAGCTGGCAGAAAGGCTTAGATAAATAGTCGATGCTTGCCACTGGTGGAGACAACGACGGGCTGCGTGTGCCTGAGGTCTGTCTCGGGCAGGCTGATCATCATCGTGAGCACGGACCCCAGCGTCGTGCCGATCCATAGCGTCGGCAGCAGCGTCGTGGGATCTGCAGGCAGGTATACCATTTTGCCATCTTGAGCATTGTAGTTCAGGACTGATCTGTATCAGTCATTAACAGGCTTCGGCTACACATTTACAACTGTCGCAATCAGTGACCAGAGTTTTGATTCAGCTGACACTTATTTTATACAATTTATCATAAGTCATAGAAAAAGCTTTGCTACGAAACCCGTCCGTTAATTATATAGGTATGTAGGGGCATTCTGGTACATATGATATATTTTCAGTTACAAATACTTTAAAACTGAGTTCTTACCGAAAACACTGTTTAAGAAAGGGGTAACATTTATTTCAACATTTGACTAAAAAGATTTAAATTATTTTCCGTCGGACTTTCAATGTAAAATTTGGTCACACTAGACATCCCAAATAATTGAAAATCTTCGAAGTATTTCAAGTTTCAATCTTAGATATTTGTCGCAGAAAACAATATAAATATGTATAAAGGTGCACTCACCTGACTTCTTGGTATAGCTGTCGGCGAAGGCGAGGCACTGAATGCCTTCCTGAGAGATGTTCTCCAGGCTCGACATGCTGCTGGAGCGCGACCGCGAGAACGAGCTGTCCAGCTTGTCTACGCGGCCGGTTGGTGCAAAATACAGATTATCCCTCCGTCTAGTTAGTCAGCTACGGCTAAGTGTAAGGCCCGAGTGCCCGAGTGCTGGCGAGGTATGCGGCGGGACACTAGGTCGCACCAGGTCCCGTTGTGACACTCGAGTCACAACGGAGTGGCAGTAGCGTGCACTTTACGCTCTCGTGTCAGTGTGACTGCGCCGCACACCCCGCAGATCGCGAGTCATTCAAGCCTTAGCTTAAGGAGGCTACACGCTCATTGTGACATCAGTTCATTCTGTAACCTTGACCTCCATGTAACTGAAGACAGACTAATGGTTTACTTATTTTTTATAATTTTATGATAACTGCCAGATCCTCTAGTTATGCAACGTGAATAGTGAACAGTCAGATACAATCATGCTGGCTGATGCTAAACTGAACGTTTAACCTCCATCTAAGAGTCACATAGCACACTGTGCTAAAATACCCTTAGCTTGACAGTGAAAATGGCTGCATCTCTTCAAATCAAATTATTGAAGGTACACTCTTATGGTCTTGAAAATTGTTGATAAATTCCGAAACGCAACCATTACAACCGCCGTAACAAGTTACTACAAAGTTGCACGCTAGAACTAGCGGAGTATGTGTGCGGTTGTGAAATCAGCTGAAACCATTCATTCAGCTGCAGCATAACACTGGTGCCGATAAAAAAAACAGATCATGATGTCGTAAAAAGAATCATGCCAAATCTGTTGCATGCCCGTCCAATCTCAGCTTATTTGCACAACGTGGTTACATTTCATTAGTTTCACATTAGTAATAGTTCGTTAAGGACATAAGGGTCTTCAAGACAACGAGATTGTATGAAGAATGAGAATGATGGCCGTACACCTAATTTTTATACACCGTTTTTAATGATTCATTTACAGTTTAGATTGAAGATACCGACAGCCGTAATGGAAGCAACGTATGAAGCGGAGATGGAGGAATGAGTGAATAGGACCAGCTCCTCGTTAAGAGCTGAGAGAAGTTCGGAGGTATGAGTGATGGAGGGTGAGCAGGCGCAAGCTGGGTAAGGGTATCCGGTATTTTAGCCGCAGTAAAGTAGCTCTAAACATAGATATTCTAACTCTCTAGTCAGTGCTACGTTTGGTTTCTATTCACTACTAGCTGGGTTCACTTTTGTTACGTACATTTTAGTTTCATCCATATCACTAATATGAAGCGTTCATGTGGACGGACAGACAAGTTCAATGCAATCAAAATATAACAACTATATATAATAAAACAAGGAGCAGTGTGTATTCACTTAGCGCGCATGCGTCTAGTGGATCTTAATAAGAAAATTACTGTAAGCATACATAGACATAAGGACAGCCGTATATAGAGGCAGCCAAAAACGAGCCATATAAACTTTTTGCTTTGTGGTCGAGCTAGAAAAAAAAGATAATGTCATGTACTTAACAGCGGTTATAACAGTAGTAATAATATAACTAGCGGTCGAGTGGTGATCGCCGGTGACCGACGCAGACCGGCCACTCGACATTAAAATTGAATCTGCATTCAAATAGTAAAATAGAAAAACATGTTGCAGACAAAGGCAAAGAAACAGATAATGTGACCGCTCGTGATAAATATATCGAAATTCTTCATTACAATTATTTGAGAACGCAGAAAGAAGTTAAAATGATACAGGGCGTGTTCCGTATACAAGATGGAATGCCTCGTTGCAGAATGCAGTACACATCCAAGAGATTCCGTTCGTATACCGAGCAAGTGATAGAGTAAGTTTAAGAAGTAGTTTTTAGTAGTAAGTCACCTTTTCTTATGTCTAAGAGTCATGCCGGAAGTAGTTCGTAAAGTGCTTGAAGTGCAGTGTGGAGGAGAACATCGTAAAGTCACAGCCACAATTTCGACTCTAAGGAATAACAAACCATCTACTGCGTGACAATACAGGACCGCAGCCCGTGATAAGCCACGTAACAAAAGATAACAACAAAGGAGAAAAAATATAATATCGATGCGTATGTCGCCGGGTACCATTGGGTTGCGCTATTTGTAAGTACTCCATAGATGCGAGAGTCTGCGGAATAGGTGGTTCTGTATCGACAAATAATCCACATTGTATTACAAGCATGAACTTCAATCTCTTGTTGGAACTGATGATTCGCCATCCACAGACACCTCTCAACTGTTAGGCTCGCTTAAGAGTTGGTTGATATTACAAAAACAATTCTCTTGAAAAAAACTTCTTAACTCAAGAGTTATTTTTAATAGTCAAGTGATGATCGCCATTTGGCCGAACATCACAAATAAATCAGTTAAAATTAATGTTTCGTTATATTACCCAAAAATAAAGAAAATAAATTCGTGAATGTAGATGGCGAATCAACATATCTTTCTGGCTCTGGCAAAACAACTATTCGGCTCTCAAGTCAAGACAGGGACACACAATAGTTGAAGATCTCATTCTATAGTAGGCAATGGTTACGACAGGATGACAGAACTACTCAATGAACAACAAGAAATCATAGTCACTAACGAAGGCTTAGACTGCAATGATTACCTAGTAAATGATTCCGATCTGTAATTGGAAATTAAACAAATAAATATCTCGATACAAACTTCTCAATGCATGGCTATCTTCAAAATAAAAATCTATGTCATTTTGATAAGATCTTGGATGTCATGTATAATGATTTATTTGCCAATTTCAAAGTAAATTTTCATTAAAATTTAAATGGTAAAAATAACATTTCATTTGAATCCGGAAATTGAAGATTTCGGAGAAATATGTGTGTATTTAATTTTTGAGTTCTACAATAGTGAATCTTCAATTTTGGATAAAATGTACAAAGTTCAACAGTTTAAGTTATGGAAGTGAAGATGTAGTAAGTGTTAGAAAAAGTAAAAAAAAAAGGTAATAAATAAAAAGTCAACTAAGAATAATAACGAAGAGTTAAGATACAGGCGACGTCGCTCGACAGCAGCAGCCGTGCGCGCTACTCGCAGCGGCTTCTAGCACATCCAGTATACTGACAAGCGGCACATTCGCTCCACGACGCGTCATCCAAGCGATCGACTTCGGCAGCCATACTTCACTCACAGCAATAGCACACGAGGCGCAAGATGCGGCCATGCGCACTTCGAGCGACTCGCCGTCGAACAGAAAACAATGTGGCCCGAAACCCATCTGCGACGTGACACTAACGTGATTTCAGCAGTAATGTGGCCGTGGCATGACTATGGCACGACTGTGGCACGACTGTAGCATAACTGTGCGCCTGACATGACAAGCTGCGTAACAGAAATTCGAAGATAGACATTCAGTCTGAAATATTATTCTTCCAATCCATGGCCAAGCATGGAATGAAGAATTTTTGATTCGGGATAAAATATTAAAGTTACCAAGAGAAGATTATGGTTGCACCATTCGCTGATAAGGTGATAAAAGTTACGCAAGAAGAACATTCGCATGCCTCGGGAGCACGCGAATGGGCATCTTAAGTAGCAGGCGAGAAATAGCCAATAGTTAGATGAGACGATCACGGTCACGTAACACAGACGGGCATCGGACCTAAAGAAAACAAATCATAACGAAAGGAGAAATTGCGACTGTTTCAGATCGGAAAGGTCCAAGAGGGCGTATAAAGGTGACTGTACTACCAAAACTGCAATACTGTCGCGTCGTGAGCAGAGAATGCGGGGCGGGGGGCGCGGCGTACACGTCGGACGCGGTGGAGAGGCACTTGTGCAGTTTGCGGGTACCTTGCGAGCGCGAGCGCCGCACCGCGCGGCCGCAGCCGCCGCCCGCCGCGCCGCACGGCGCGCCGCCGCCCGCGCCGCCGCCCGCGCCCGGCCCGTTCATCTACAACACAAGCCGCACTGCGCACCCGCCCTGCCGCCCGCCCGAGTGGCCCTCAGCGCACGCACTATAGCATTCGTTCATAGCACAAACCACCTAGGAGTTCAGTCACATAGTTATGTTAATGGCTCGGTGGAGACAGCGAGTCGTTCGTGTTTCAATCTACCAATTTATTCGATGAGCGTCACGGCATAACACCCTACAGTGATAATAAGGTATAAATGAATAAAAATTACATAAAGCTGTGTACAGAAGGAACGGAACAAATAAATAGAAAATAGGGTCACAAAATGAATAAACCGCCACCCGATTACAACAAGTACATACATAAGGTAAAGTGAGTAACGGAAAGTAGTGGACATCTAACGTGAGGACATTGACGCGGTCACGGTATTAGGTAAGAGTCCTTCGAGCCGGACGAGGCGGATTAGTCAGGCGTGGTGGACAGTCAGTGTTTCCCTCTGTTAGTGTTGTCGTGTGCCGGTATCGGAGCATCCATACCTATCCTGGTGGGCACTTCTATTACTTGCTCTGTCGGTGGTTCTTCAACGGTACGTTCGTTTCTGGTGCAAAGTCTCGCTACAAACCCTCCTGGGGAAATGAGATCGGTCAGACAGTGGCGCCTATGGTTCGCGTCAGCGGCGGGTCGCTGGTCGGCCGGCGGTCGCGCATGAGATGGGAAGCTACAAGCGGGAAGGTGCACAACTAGAGCCCCACTACTGTAGCTCGTTACTTTAAAATCATCTCAAACGGACATCGACAACATAGAGATCTGAACGCTTACTATCGATGCAGAAATAAACTCTTTTATGTGTAGAATTACCGAAAAATTCACCGAATAGTAATTTTAGGCAGTTCGATTCGTCGTCAGATGAGTCCTTGTCCTTGGGAAAGAAAAATACATCCATTACCATTGAAGTTGACCGGCGTCAAGTAGTAGCGGCTTAGTGGAGCGTCTTTCTACACGTGATCATACATATTGTGATATAAGTTTGCACCGTTTAAACGCTCTATTTGGGTACATACATATTATATTTAAAAATAAATAAAAAGCCAAATATAACAAAAAGCGAAAAGCATGATTCACCGACTTAATGATTCTCTTTACAATTTTATAAACTCTGCGGTCACATCTTTCATATATCCAAGGTAAAGATTAATCAGGAAATAGTTAAAATATTTTTGAATTTTTAAAATTCTAACTACTCACCACCTACGAGTTAAAAATCTCTATTTTATAAAACTGTATCTACAATATTAGTAAACGATATAAAACTCGCCAAACCATTACCATTCCAAAACCAATCCCAACGGAACTACGCTATGTTACATGATGGCTAGTGCTACGAGTCGAGCCGCGTGAGACGGATGGAATGAGCGAGGTGATGGCTCCTGCAGATACTTACTGAAACGCCGCATTAGGTTCCCGGCGAACGACGGCGCCGGCTGGCTCGCCGCCTGCTTCTTGCGCAAGTCCTTCACAGACTCTTGCTTCGTGTACTTAATGTTGGGCACCGACAGCAGCCGGGCGTCTCTCTGGTCCCGCGCCACGTCTTCTTTTCTCTTGGCCTTGGCCCGCGGCGGCCGCAGCGGCTTGCCGTCCTCGTCGAACAGCGGCAGGTTGTCGGGCCGAGTCGCCTTGCCGTCGTCCCCCAGGTTGGAAGGCGAGATGTCGGGGGACATTTCAGTCCGCTCCTTCTCTCGCCACCTCTCCTGGAGCTCCTGGTGCATGCGGTCGTAGGCGTCCGACGAGCGCTTCTCCTGCAGCTCTCGATGCATCCTCTCGAACACGTCGGAGCACACGCGCAAGGGCGACGCCAGTTGGCTGTTATCTTCTTCTACGATTTTTTCGATCACTTCCTCGTTTTCGGGAGATTCCGTATTCGATTCGGGCGCCGTGTCCGTCGGTCCCGTTTCGCAGTAGAACTGTGAATTTCCCTTTTCTACACTCTCCTCGTTTTCTACTGGTGCGAAAGCGGCTTTAAATTTAAGGTCTACTTTAGAGAGCTGTCGCTTAAGGTTGAAGGTCTTCCAGGGGGTGGATTTCCTCCGCGAGTCGAGCTTGGGATCCGGCAAGGCTTCCTCGGCGGGCTCGGGGCTGGCCGGAGACTCCTCCAACTTCGGGGACAGGGAATACATCATTTTTGGCAGCATTGCCCGCAAGGTATCGAGGTATGGATTTGCAACGTCGATTCGCGTTGGAGCGACGTAACAACTATACCAGGAACGGCCCTTTCGAAACTGAATCATTAAGCATGAAAGTTTCTCGAAGGCGCTGTTATATGGAAGGGCAGTACGGCTTTATTCGAATTATGGCTTGAAGGTTTTAAGCAGTCAATATTTTGAGTATGCAGACTATGTAAAGTGATATCGTCGAGCGGCAGTCGCTCTCAGCTAAGTCAGTAGGCGTTGAAGAAGAGTCAAGACAGGCCGAGTGGAATAATGTCTAAATGCCATGCCAGATGTCACTACGGGGATAAGCTGGGTCGCTGGGAGCGCTACTTACGGTGAACTTAGATCAAAACAAATAAAACAAAGTATATTGGGAAACGACCAGTGAGATATGGCGGTGCCAAGTTCTCCCTGACTTTAGCAAATAAAACTGGAAACAAACAAAACCGCAAATAAAACATAATGTGAAAAGATTGCCTTTAAAACCGTTACCTTTGACTTTTTGTGACAAACAAAATAATCTATACGATTGCTACAGTTCAAAACTCACTACTTATGTTATAAGTTTGTTAATTTTCTGGTAATGTTGCACGCGTTCGAGTAATTAAATAGTGTTTATTACCTACATACGTATTCAACTTTACAGAGAAGTTCGTATTGATGCAAGAATATTTTATAATAGGAGATTAAGAAGATAAATTAAATTGAGTAAAGTGCTCTTACTTAACGTTATTTTAGTTATTAAAGTTTATTTTTCCTTCACTTGAGACGTGTTTTTGTTTGAGCGAATGCCAAGTCTGTCACATTTTTAGCTTTAAGCCTCCTACCCACACACTTAAGCGGTCCTTCCTTAAAGGATGTGCGAGGATGGGTAGAAAAGGGATGTGTTGGCCCAGCAATAAGATCGCTTGTCTAACTAACTCACTAGAGATAAACCAAGCTATGAAGATAAATCTCTTGTACACCACATCCCTCGCTACGCATCGTCATACCTACTTGATTGAAGTCCTTGAAACACGCCACCAGACCTCGCACCACATGACACGTGTCAAATCAAGTTTTTGCGTTTTGTATGACAACATTGACGAGGAGGCAACGGCAGGGCAGAAATGCGGTTATCGTTGCGATTGGATTATTTTTCGATCTGATATCCCACCTTCCCTCACACACTTCTAATACCACTTCAACTTACATTTATATTTAAATTTTGCACGAAGAGCTAGAGCGAGACTGTTCTTTCAAATAAGTTGAGAAAGTAGTCGTCTTCAAATGAGGATAAGTAGCTCTACGTCTAACGTGGGTTTTACACTGGCTTCGTGTTCATTTTGAGCATATCTTGGTTCCACCTGGACACCTAGATAATGAAGGTGTATGCAAAAATAACAAAATATTATTTAACTCAACAGGCAGCCCCAGGGGCGCGGCTTTCGTGGCGTGTTCAAGTGCTTAAGGCGTCGGAGCCTGGACGAGAGCGATAAGACGCCTTGCGCACAGTATGCACAGGGTGGCGTCAGTCGGCCGCTCTCCCGTGCGCTGCACGCGGGTTACCTGGTCGAGGTCGGGCGAGCGGCGCTCGTGGCGCGGCGCGTGCGGCGCGTCGGGGTGCGGCAGGTACAGCGCGTGCGCGGGCAGCGCCGCCACCACGCAGCGCCGCCACACGTCCAGCACCACCACGCCGCGCTCGCCGCCCCACGCCATGCTGCGGGCAGCACGGACTCCCTCATCGTGTGTGTATCTCAAATCGGAACAGTCTGTTCCGCTTAGGTACATAAAGACTGAACAGCGATTGGAAAATGTGCATGTTGAAAAACGAAACTGCGGAGTTAGATATCGCCAGATAACGACGCGTGACAGACACAACGTTTTAAAGTATACGACGTGTTTGTTGCTTATCGTCTGAGAAAGGTACAGAAATTCTTTGTGGGGATGGGAGCACGCTTTTATAACATGATACCGAAGGTTATATTAGATCTACCTTTACTTAAGTTTAAACAATATATTAAAACATATTTAACCCATCGCGGTTACTACACTATTGTAAATTACATGCATACATCTCGTTCTTTTCGCGGACTATAGCAAATTAAGCTTAATTATCATAATATATCATGGATTTCCGCAAAGCCACGCCTGCTAATGCTGTGGGGAAAGAGCAATCTGCCGTGTTTCTTGCCGGCTCTTCTCAGCGGAATGTGCCCGGGGAACCGGCGGCAGAGTCACAAACACAAGGGCCGCTCGCTACTCACAGGCCGTAGGAGGAGTTGAAGGTGAGCGCGGCGACGGGGTGCGGCGGGCCGAGCTGCAGCGCCACGAGCGCGGCCTGGAAGCCGGCGGCGCGCCGCACGCCGCCCGAGCCCGCGCCGCCGCGCACGCGCAGCGCGCTGCCCGCCCACGCGCCCGCACTCGCGCCCGCACTCGCGCCCGCACTCGCGCCCGCACTCGCGCCCGCACTCGCGCCCGCACACGCGCCCGCCTGCGAGCCGACAGGTCGCTCAGTGGACTGACTCGAATCACTTGCGACCACTATGAGAGCCCGCGCAAACCTATTTTTATTTGGTAGCTGGGATCTTTTTGCAAATCATAACACACTACGCATAAAAAGAACGGCAGAATTATCTTATTGATGTTTCAAATCTAATAAACCGAAATAAGGTCTGTATTGAATGGGTGTTCTTCGGTGCACGACAATAATAGCGCGGAAATGGGTAATCTAATTTAAGATAAACATGGAATATTTGTGGAAGTGAATATTGAATTCTTTTAAATACAAATAATTATTTACTCTTCGGTTATCTCCTTCCAAGCTATCGGCTCCTCTGCTGAAGGAGGCGGATCGACTATTTTCTACTTCCGGTGACGTTTCCTCTTCCACAGTGTCTGAGATAACTGGGACCTCGACTACCTGAAACGTGGATGTTCTTACTTTTTATTAGAGCTTTAGATAATTTTTGGTATGCAGGAGGACGCAATCCCTATGACAAATCTTAGCTTGAGATATATCAGGATATCTCGGAGGTTTTTACCCGAGGGTAGGTGCCCGTCGTGCGGGTTTTTAGATATAGCAAACATAAGCGGCGATAGCCTCTTAGTTAGTGTTTCGGCTCCCTTTCGGGGGGACCGAGTTCGATCCCCGGACCGCACCTGTAACTTTTCGGAGTTATGTGCGTTTATTAATTTAAGTAATTAATATAATATACCTTGCTTTAACGGTGGAGGTAAACATCGTGAGGAAACCTGCACACCTGAGAGTTCTTCATAATGTTTTCATCACCAAAGCCTCACCACTTGGCCAGCGGCCTTGGACTAAGGATTTTCTCAATTTCCGGCAATGGGTTGATGGATGAACCATACCAAGATCTTCTCCAAATTGTTGTTTCTTTTAAAAAAGGGGACTCACATGAGTCTCGGCTTGCACCTCCGCTTTGCGGAACTTGAACAGCACGACGTGTCCGTGCGGCAGCGCCACGCACAGCTTGCGGGACTCCGCACACAGCGCCGCCTGCTGGATGGCCAGCGGCGAGTCTTCGTCGTAGCCGCCGCCACCGCCACGCCGCTCGAACACTGAGCACGAGGGTTTTAAGTCTATAACAAATCTATACTAATAATAATAGCGCAATAATGGGCCGTGTGCTGGCAGCAGATATAACAATGAAGAACGGGGAGTCCTCTGCGTTACTAGATTAGTGTAGATTGTTATAGATAATTTATGACTAATGATGATGCCTTTGATTTTTGGTAGTTTGGTTGAAGCAGCGATCTCTGGAACTACTCGTACTGGTTGGATTTGAAAGCATATAGCTTTACATGCTAAAAGCCGAGTCAAATTGCGCGACAACGTCCGAAAGGTCGTAAATAGAAGGGATCACGACCCTCAGCAATCAGGAACACGAGGTAGAAAGAGAGAGACAACTATTAAAGATCCTTACATATTTAATAGGAATGGAATACGTACCCTTAGAACATTTTAGTTTGTACAAAACTTGTAATGAGCCCGCACTTGCGTCCCAGAACTTAACACTACCATCTGCATGACTGAAATAAGAAAAAATATCATGTTAGAGATTCACTTTAAATAATTATTTTATTAACCATGGAAAGTTTTCGTTACACAAACTCAAGACTTTATATTTCAAATAGGCTTTTGAGGAAATTAATAATAGAAATATATACCATGTTCAGTAGTAACATTTATTTTCCTACGTGTAACGACTACAGCTCGGCGATACTATGGTATATGAACTTATTTTAGTATCTCTGTGATCACATAGTGCCACTTTAAAACTTAGCTAGAGCAAACAGTATGGCTAAAGATTTTTATCGTTTATGAAGTAAATCAAAAAGTAAAAAATTTTATAATATGTTTTTTTTGAGGCTTACGTTTAATATAAGCTTTGAAATAATTGATTGACCGTGACATTATGTGTGTATGTGTGTGCTAGAGAGGCGTACCCGGTGAGTATGATCTCGCTGTAGGAGCAGGACGCGGGCGCCCACTCGCCGCCGTTGATGGGCCACAGCTTGTCGCTGAAGCTGGTCGCCTTCTTGTTGGCCTGGCGCCCCACCGAGTAGAAGGCGGGGATCTGGAGTGTGGGTTGACAGACAGTTAATACTCACCTAAGAAACTCACCGGCTTCGGTTCTCTTTCAGGGGACCGATTTCGAGCCCCGGCACGCTTCTCTATAACTTGGAAGTTATGTGCGTTTTTATTAAGCAATTAAATATCACTTTCTGTAACGTTGAAGGAAAACATCGTGAGGAAACCTGCGTGCTTGAGAGTTCTCCATAAAGTTCTCAAAGGTGTAGGAAGTTTACCAATCCTTATTTAGCCAACGTGGGGGATTACGGCCTAAAACCATGTCAATCTGAGACGTGACCCGGTGTGCCCTGTAGTGGGCCGGTGATGGGTTGATACTAACGGTGATGATGAAAATCTTTCGCGAACCAAATAATGCAATAGTTTTGCGTACATCTTGTATTTCTTGTGTTCACCGAATCTTCCTTCTATTGTAATTTATATATAGGTTCTTGATTAAATAAAGCACGGACGATACTTCTGTTGTGGTTTGGTTGCACAAATCAAACTCATATCGTCTTTTCTCCAATTTATTGTGTCGATTCACACGGATTAAAACGGAAAACGAAGAAGTAGTGAAAATGGATACGTAAAAATACATCGACATTTATTGAGGGTGGATGGGTAATAAATATAGGAAATAACAAATGCGCCTTTAGTAGCATTTGCCTCGAAAATTGTGTAGGCGCGTCAACTGAAACGACAGAGAAAACCACATATGTCGATGAAACGTACAGAAATAATAGAGCATATATTTTCTCAATTTGGAGCATAAAAACAGACCAATAAACTGGAATTAATTCATTATTCACAGTATACTTTACGTGCCATATTGTGTAGAATTAAGAAAAAAAACCAAACCGGCTTTAGTTATATTTGTATGTAGAAATATTTTTAATTTTATTTTGTAACCTGACTGCGCCTTTTTGAATAAATAAATAATTCATAACATTTACCAAATCCGAGGGACAATCGGCGAAGTAACAGCAACAGGTTACAGGGGATTCATGGATGTCCATGGGGTAGGGGTTCTCGAAGCACGGGTACCCGGGGGACAGCAGATCAATCACCACCAGGTCGTTTTGTAGCAGCACCACTATGGCGTAGGGCTCTTGGTAATCTGAAATACCAATAATTGTATATACTCTTACTACTGGTATAGGATGCTAGTTTTGATTTGGCATCACGCTTATTCGTTGCATTAGACATCGGTCTTAGGGCAAAGTTCCGGGTAAGATATCACAAAGCCGTACTATTAGGCTAGCCATAAATAAGTGAAACTAGATAAAATAAAAACGGACGCGACCAGACCAGAATTTTGCATTACGAATTCTAGAAACAATCACGTAGGCCCTAGTTTTCTCTGTAGCGCAAGTTGCTTCCAAGACGACACAAAAGCGTATAGGAACTGATAACGACCAAGACACCGGGAGGTATATTTGCATCGTTCGAGTCCATGTAGGACTGCAGTGTATCGATAATGCAGTCGTATATAATTATTAAATACCCACCAACTCAATGTCAAGAACATTTGTTGTTATTCAAATATAATTTTAATTGTTTCTTGAAAACTATTTATAATTATAATAATAACTATTAGCGTATTTATAACAATCCTATTTAATAATATGAATTTAACTATGAATCCAAAGTTTATTTATTTACACACAAATTACTGTAACAGTACGCATTGCTATCTGCACATTCACGTTTTCACATCATCAACTTTCACCTACCACTTAATTGGTCAAAGAAGGAATTACACTAACAAATTAACCTGATGCTCCATAGAGTAAGCAGAATAGATTCTAAAATCGAAATCTATAATTTGTAGTTGTATTAATTCATTACACAACACACATGATTTGATTTTCTATATCCTCTCCACCTAGGCCAAGAGGGGGCGAAATTAAAATCATAAAATAATATGAAATCCTAATAATCGTCTTAGAATGACTGGCTGTGGTCATATTTACTCTCAGCACAAACTTAGATGACGAGGAATAAGGGGAAGGAAAGCAAGTACTATTCATTTGTCACTTGAATTTCCTCATAGTTTTTATAAATAAAAAAACGGAGCGTCTTCTCTTGTTATTAGTAAAGGTGGAAGATAGGTCGGTATCGTGTTTACCATTGTAAACATTGCAGCGATTGGGCGCGATTCGTTGCCAAATAAAGAATTCTGACCTCTAACTCGAAGATTTTTGTCATAGTCACATCCAAACATCCGGTTTTCAAATTCAAAATTCATTTATTTCAGGAAGGCCTACTTTATAAGCTAAAGTTTCTTGCCGGCTTCTCGGTAGAATCTGCCTTCCGAACCGGTCGTAGAGTCACTACAAACAGACAGACTTGACGTTTCAAAAGTGCTTATATTAGGACTACTTGAAATAAATTAATTTTGAATTTTGCATTATATACCTATTTGTTTAAAATGTTCACGAAGCGATTCGCATGATCTCAGTTCATACATGATTCGTACAGGTGTTTTCTGTGCTTTTCCCCACAATAAGATCATACGGTTTAGTTTAGGAAGGGGATTGAAAAATTTCAAACTTGATTAGATTTTGTTACTTTGTTGCATGCTAACTATATCGGTTGGGCCTGGATGCTAGGGTCCCAAGGCTGGAATGACGACCTCGCACCGGTAAACGCAGCTTAAGAAAACCCCAGACGACGAGGACGGATGATATTAGGCGAGTCAGACATCAGGCGAGCCCTACGAAATACCTATACCCGGCAGTGGATGTCCATCCAACTATATGGGAAGCTAGTGCGGCATCGCTTACTTTATGCAGCATCATGCAACGTGCCGGTTGTAAGTAAGCAAGTGCGTTTACAACAAACCGGCGGCGTGCGGGCTCTCGCAGAGCGTGACGAAGTCCACCACGCTGTGCTCCATCTCCAGCACCGTGGTGCTCTTGCCGTTGAGCACCGTGATGCTGTGCGTGCGGCCCGCCTTGTCCGACGGCAGCCCGCCCGAGAAGATCACCAGGCTCTCGCTGCAACGCGCGGAACTGTTAGCGGCTCTACTGCGATCCCACTTCTGAAGTGGGATTTATACAACTGTTTATTTACTTTTTTACCGTCATAATCAGGGTTCGCCGATATATATCAGCGGAGACATATGTATATCACTATTCATATCAATTAATATTTCCGGTCTTCTAAACTAAAAAAATTGGAGATTAATGAATACCCTGGCAAAACATAGCGAAAAACCATAATGTAGAATAATTTAGATTGTTTCCCAAAATGGAAACCTTATTTAAATTTGGGGACATCCCTGACTTGATTGATTAACGAATTGGATTTATATCACAAGATACTGAAGATTATTATAATAATAGGTTCTTATTTTCTAAGTGTTCATTAAAAAAATCTTTCTCAAATAAACAAAAAACAAAATTAATATTAATAATTTAATTTTATTACAAAATGTGGTATTTTACAAATTCCTTCACATTTTTAAGCGTTTAGAAAGACATAATTACCTATAACTTAGGTTTTCTAAGATTTGCATTAAAATTTTCGGATGTAATAATTATACTACATACCTTTTACGACACAATTTTCCACGATTTGTGAGAAAGTTATTGAACTTTGCGTTTTTAAAATATTTTTTACTCGTTAGTTGCAAGAAAACTGATGGTGGATTATATAAGCTTACCCCGTTCTTGAAGTTTTCCATTCAAGTCTGAGTATAGGTTTACAGGGTTCAGGTTTCCCGTCTTTGTTTGCTTTTGCTGAAATTGGAAAAATGCAAATGTTTAGTTGTTTGGTTTATAGATTAAAACGTAGTGACACTGAATACATTAATTCTTGTTCTTTTTTTTCTATGGTTTTTAAGTAATCATATCCTAAAATAAGAATTTTCAATAGTTATAATTTATTTGATGTTGTAGACAGTCTGATACACATATGAGCCCATCCACTACAATATCAAATAAAATATAGCCTTTACAGAACCATTATAGCTGGTCTAGTTTTTTTTTTCTAAGCAGTTTACTGAAAATTTAGGTAATTCTACTTAGACGCGAGGTGCCTGATCGCGAAATAGGACTATTTTATTCAAAATAGCGGTTTTCTACTTCTGGATGAAGGGTTAAGTAAAGTTGAATTCAGTAATTGGGGTATAGTAAAATGATAAATAAACTATTTGTAGTGCTTGTGTTATGAGATTTTTTATCTCAACCAAGTGCCAAAGTTAACTCTGGCCTCACACAATTGGAATGTCTTCATGAATTCATAATTTGAATTCAAATTATTAGTTCAGAATGCCCGGGATTTTATGTAATGTCTATACAGACATTTTGTAAGATAGAGCACACGCTCTACACACATTACTGACGAGCGTCCTGAATTCAGGTTCAGAAAATTGTAGATTATGATTTCATAACGCACGGATACATCTGAATACAGCGGTTCACACATACCGGAATCAGATTGTGAATTATTTATTATGTAGAGTCCAGAGCATTGCGATTAATATTTATTCCTCTTCAATAAAGACGTTTGCCTATGTCAGTAGTTATAAGACTACTGATCTATCTTAGTGAGGCAGCTAAGATAATGAATTCAGACAGACATTCCAGTTGAGTGCGGTCAGCCTAATTCCTTTTCCAGAAAGAGACTGCTAACCAATCTGAATTTTCAAGACAGGTTTGTATGGAATTTCGTCGAAATTTAATATTTTGAATTTGGAGAGACCTCCCAGATTTTTGAGGCCAGTGAGTACGCACCGTGAGGGTAGGACAGCGCCATGGGGCGCGGCGCGCGCAGGTTCCACGTGGCCAGCGCGCCGTCGACGTGCGCCGTCATGAGCTTGCCGTCCTGCTGCCACGCGGCCGCGCGCACCGCGTCGCCCACGCCGCCCGTGCCCAGGCAGCCGCGCCACTCGGCCGCGCGCGCGCGCAGGTCCCACACCACCACCAGCCCCGTCTCGAACGCGATCACTAACTGAGAACAGCGGCAAGTTGCACTCGATGATTTGTGGCGACGTGATATCGGCCCCGCAACACATTGTAACCGTAGCGAAAAAACACATATGTTTTAACAGAGATATAAATACTGTTAATAATTTAAAATAGTATAGTAAAACCCTGTGTTAAGTACCTTTCATGGTATGCCCTTCAAACAGTTTACAGGTCATGGTTTGTTTTGTCGAGAAACAGCATTAAAGAAATTTGTCAGGTTTGTTACCACTGGGTTATAAGTTCACACTTAAGAAATTTGAGACCATTTAAGTTTTAGCAGAACCTGACTAAGGAATCATTTATTCTAACCTTGCTAGCGTCAAGTGGGTTGTCGCTGACTTCCACCACCGCCCCCGGGTGGTTCGGCCTCGTCCTGTAACAAGTGAAAACCTTTATTTAAAAACATAAATTCTTTTTTGAGCACCCCCTACTCGGTGATGTTTGCGATTACTCTAATTAGCTCTTTGATATAAAATATTGATAGCTTAGGTGAGCCCAGTTGTCCTTGACTAACTTTCTCAAAGACAGTTGGACTCACATTTCAATGCAAACATTTGTATAATAATTTGTATAAAGAATCTCTACGATTTAAATTTAAGAACAAATAAATGATTAAAGAGGAGTCAATTGTGAATACCAGTGATTGTGATGAAATCGTCCGATTTGGACTTCCTTCATATATCTATCACCTATCTTTATATCTTTACCAACCTTCACCACATTACAGTTTCATTTAATATAGTTGTAGTACAGTTTTAAGAGATCGGTATAATAGTATACGAGTAGGTAGGTATATACGCGTCGAATTGGGAACCTTCTCAATTCTTTGGGCCGAAAAGTATTTATGAACGATAAATACTTTTGCGCTTTTTCAACTTTTAATGACTTCTAGATGAAAACGAATAATCATGCTAAGTAAGAGGAAAATATGAGTTAATAAGGTTCGTGCGCCTTCGAGCAGAAAATTAGGTAAGTACTTCCGGAACACGATTCGGTGACTTTGCTTTTTCTATAATCCATATAATTTGGTTTGGTTTAAAATCCAGAGTGCATGTATCTTCCCAGTCTTTGTTTTGAATTACGCGAAGATGAGTTATATGACTTATCAAGCCTTTTTACCGATTGGAATTGAGTTGAGTTTGTTTGCCGTTTGAGATAGGATTGCTCTCTGAAAGGGTGTGGTCGGGGTTGCTCATTTCATATGCTATTTTTCCCAGTGTGGCTGTTTAATTAGTCTATGAAATATTCGGTTCGATTACTTCGAAAATCCCCCCGACAACTTCTACTAGCCATTTATTATACGTATTCATGAATAAAACAAAGTAGCTTTTAATGTTAGAGTGTATTTTAATAAGGGTGAAAGGATTAATCTGCTCTTAAAACTCTCAGACCAATATCAGTAAAGTTACCTCTCGAGCGTTAATCCTGGCATAATAGAAGTTGAAGCATGCATAATTTAGTATTCATTAAGTACCGGTTGCAGTGCAGGTAGTAAGGAGCTAAGTAATCTGATGAGATAGGAGAGGGGGAGGTGGCAGCCGGAAGCAACCTGATTCTGTTCATCTGCGTTGATTTTTGCTTCTGGTTGCTTGATCGTACGGCTTTGCGGTGAGGACTTCGATCAATGTGAGATCTTATTGTTCTTATTATGTTATCGATCGAAGGTGGCAACTATTTGCAAAACCGGCAAGATTTGGACTTCTCCGTCTAACTCGGTCGGACTATATTCATATTGCAGAAAAGAACTGTATGGTCAATAGTTAAACTTAAATCACGCGACTCCCTTCGTGAAAATTTTAAGAAATAGGTATACTATACTTACTGTAGCTTCACAATATTTTTATAACAATATAGTATTTGCAAGACAATACATTGATCTTTAAAACGAGAAATGGATATAAACAGCCGCCTTACTCGAAATAGACATAACTTAGTGACACCAGTATATACCAATGCAAAAAATGTGTTTACACAAACAAACACATTTAATAAATCGTGGTAATTAAACGATTGATGAATTTGTTTAACGATAAGGCTGAATGTTAGCAGACCTCTCCGCTTTCATCTCTAACATGATTGAAAATTCTAAAGATTGTAAACGGTAAAATTATACTAAGAAAGAGCAATCTGCTGATTTTCTTGCCGGTTCTTCGCGGTAGAATCTGCCTTCCGAACCGGAACTACAAACAGACTTACTTGACGTGTCTTAAGTGCTTATAAACTAGGCCTACTTGAAATAAATGAATTTTAATTTTTTTGAATTTTTATAGTGCTCTGCGTATTATAGTACTCCTACCTCTTGCCGAAATTTAGACATACATATTTCATCGTTCATCGTCTAAAATAAAATAATTCATTAATTTATTTTCAATTTATTCATTATTATTTTCTAGAACATTCCTTGCAAAGTTCATGAAATGTCTACTAAAAATCAGTACCCGCGATTAGCCTAGATAACTTATTTTTTGGTACTAACTGTTTGTAAGTCCCTTCAATGCCGGTCCAACCTGTCTGAAGTTTAAGATTTGGGCATAAGATGGATAATGTTCAACAACGTGTCAGCCACAAAAGTAAACTTCTGCACACCATTAAGATGAGAAAAGTGACATATCTGGGGTACTCAGGGGAGAGAGATGCATGATGCGAAAGAAACTGGAATAAGCGTTGGTTGTAACAATAAGTTACGCAGCATCCGAGAGCGAATCTGACTGCACAAGAGTGACGAACATACAAAGCTAACTGCCAATCTTTGTTAATCAGAAATCAGAAAAAAAAGAGATTTCAACATATCTAGATAAAAACGTTAATTATAATCATCGTCGTTTAATACAGTTAATATCAACAGCCGTTAAATTAGCAGGTTCGTTTAAGCATTGTTCGTTAAAATAATCTTATATCTTTAAACGAGCAATTCTTGTATATATATATATATATATATATATCTATAATTGGAACCTCGGATTCGGCTCCAACGATTTTCATGAAATTTAGTATACAGGGGGTTTCGGGGGCGATAAATCGATCTAGCTAGGATTCATTTTTAGAAAATGTCATTTTATTTGTGTTTTCCGGTAATCGGTTATTGGTGCAACGAAGTTGCACGGGTCAGCTAGTTAATAATAATAAGAAATGAAGAAGTTAATTAAGTCACACTTTTTTCGAAATCACACAAAATACACTTTCTCTTGTATTTATTGCTACAGGTTTATATACAGCGTATACAGTTACCGATACTTCCTAATTGTCACATGGTATAGATATACCTACATGTAACATTAACATAAACAGATACAACGTATCACGTAGTTACGTATTTAATCAGTGTAAAGACGTTGAGGGTGAATCTGAGACGTCAACGTGACGTCGACGCCGCAACAAGTGGCGCCGACGAAGCTGTAGGGAGACCATGGTAGCTGTCTACTGAGATACTTGGCTCAAATTATTCATACTAGTTTATGTCAAGTTTTTTCCCCTCATACAATTCAATAATAATTTAGCCCAGCTATTTTGCTACTGAATAATTTAATTTATCGTTTACTATAATAATAATAATGTACTAAATAATGTAATCTTGTGCTTATTGTATTTTCATATTTAAGTAGGTGCTTAGCCGTTATTTATAATATATAGAAATAGTATTTTTTTGGGATAAGAAGTTCCCTTTGTGTAAATTGATTTTCATCAAAATCTATTGCCTCATGAAGAGGTATGTTATCCGAATTGCACTTTTACCCTATTCCATAGAAAGTGTTTATTTTTCAGATATAAAAGTAGCTATTTTCAAACTTTTACGGGCTCACTGGAGAGTGTGAATTAGATTTTGGATGTGTTAAGGTCTCCCACAGTCTCTGCCATAACGTCCACATTATCGGCAAACCGTCGTTGTGTGATGTACTCGTTGATGATGATGCCAAGTCCTTTCCAATCCAGAAGAATAAAGACTTCCTCCAGTGCAGCGGGGAGCAGCTTCGGTAAAATTACATGTCCCTCTCACACTCCTCGCTGCGATCGGATCGGCCTCGTATTCTGAGTCTGTAAACGAATTGACATAGTCGCGTGCTTGTACACGCATTGCATTTTAATAATCCCGTAGTCGATTTGAATAGTGTTGAAACCATCGCCATCGCACGCGTCCTGCAATGTCCCGCATTTGTGTCCATCAATCTGAGGCTAAGACGTTTAGCCCCATGTGCCTTTAATTCTTAGTATGGTTTTTTTCTTTTTGTCACAGCATGGGCACCCTCCAGCCTTGTTTGTGGAGGAGGCAGGCGCCTGGCCGCCGACGCCGGGCGGCTCGCATGCCCTTAGTGTCGCCGACATGACACGCTCTTAAAGTGTATTTTATTAATTAATAGCGATCCGACCCGGCGTGCACGCAAATCGCACGGGTGCAATACAGATACGTATACGAGTTTGGAGTGATTAAAAATACAATTCCGTGGTACATAAACTGAACCTACGTTGTAAGGTTTTGCAAGAATATGTTTGTTACGAAATCAATTTAAATCTCTGAATCCGTTTTCTTTCTTCTGCTATAATATGCATGTTTAACACATATAAACCTTCCTCATGAATCACTCTATATCTATTGCTGCATGAAAATATGTTGTGCACTTTAAAAGATCTAAGCGTACAAACGGTGGGAGCGACTTTGTTTTAGAATATGTATAGAAGATTTCTTCGGGGTTTTCGCTTCACCATGCTATCCAATATCGGACAGGTCAAACATAGGAACAGTGATCTTATTATTTCTTCGTTTCTTTAGGGTTTAAAGTATTAAAAAATATATAGTATTTACAGAAATACGACAACAGTATTCACTTGGGCCTATTAGTGTAATTCGTCCAATACTATCACACATCACCAAGTGTTGCATATTTTCTACTCACAGAACACATCAGTAAAGCCGTCTTCTTCATTAGCAATATGTGTGAAGTTGTTGAAAGGATAACCAGTTCTCATGGTCCGAAACCCAATAGAACGCGAGTCTAATTTTAGGTTTTCGTACATCCTATAAATAAATGAAATCTGAAATTCGAAATCACGTGTAGCTTTGTGCATCAATTGATTTAAGATCTAGATTACATATATTTATTCGTTTCTACACGCGACATGTGGACTTAGAATTTAGTCCAGAGAGAAATAAAAATTAGAGAGTTGTTTAGATAGTTTTTTAATTTTTTTTTAACTGACAGATACCGGCGTTAACTGGCGGAGTGTTAACACATATACATAAAGGTATACTAACTTGAGAAGATACAGAATAAAAGCAAAATGACAAGTTGACTGATACAACATGGATGTCGCATGAAAAAAAAACCTTTCGGAAATTCGTTAAAACGCAATGCGGGTCTTTTTTGTACAGTCGACGCAGTTGTACTGCCTAGGGGCGTTTATAACGAACTCCAGTCTGCCAGCTCGAGTTCACAATGGCGACCGGCGGCGGCGTGCTCGCGGGGACACGATATTAACAGCCGTGCTTATTGGATAAGGTGGATTCACTAAACTGTCGTGACTTGCTGATCCGCCTGCAGGGGATAAAGTTTATGACTTTTCCGGCCGATTTAAAATGATGATTGATTTAATAACAATAAAACAAGCGACATCGAGGTGGACAGACGACATAAAGTGGGAGACACTGGATACAAGCGGCACCAAAGGCGAGACGTCTAGCAGTGGACGTCCTGTGGTTGAGATGATGTTGATAAATAACAAAAATAAACTGATCTTAAATTCTTCTATTTTGAATATGAATTCAAAATAGAAGAATACACTTTTATTGTACACCAAACAAAAAAGTAGTTATATACCTACACATAGAACAAGAGAGTACAATATAACAAAGTTTCAAATATCTGGGCTAGATATATTTGAAACGCTAAAGTTTGGAAGTTATATTCGGATTTGTAAAATCTTTTGTACAATTCTTTAAATACACGAGTATATAGGCTTACGGTCAATTTTTTAAGGGGACTCAAAGCATGTATTCGGCGAATCAGAATCGATTTGGATGGTCATTTATTTTAATAGTCCCATAAGGATCTGGTAAAGTTCTTTGAAGATAGGTATCTCCCTAATTCATGATGTAATTTTAATAGCTCATAAAAAAAAAGTCTTCCTACGTATCATTTGCTTACGTAAGCCTAGAGTGAACAGGCGTTTTTAGGTAAGCAAGCCCCGTCCTTTCATTGCTTACCATCAATGAAACAGAAAAAAACATTATGTTTTCGATACTTTATTTGGTAGTTGGTAGCTTATATGTATTACATAACATAGTATGTTTAGGGGATGACAGTGTACTTAATCGATACAGTTCTTTTTCATAATACCATTATTTGACAGACTTAACTAAGTTAAGTTTCCTATTGTACCGCCAAATGAAATAAAATATAATTTGTTACGCCATCCATTGTCAATCAAGTCAACCCCGGCCGAAATCGCTTTATATTCATGGGCAGCCGTGGTTCGGACGCTGTAATGGGAATACATTGCAAATGGGCGATGTGACGCTGTTTCTAGTTGTACCTAGTTGTAACATCGCTCGTGTGGAGCTAATAGATATCCATTTTAGGTGATATATCTATGCGAATTTTTTTAAGAACCGGTTTTTCTGATAAGTCGTTTTTGAAAATAACACTTTTTTAACGAAATTTTACTAGTTTATAAGCGGTGATAGACTAGTGGGTAAGGCTTCGGCTTTCCTTCTGGAGGGCCTTCGTCATACAACAACTTTTCGGAGCTATGGGCGTTTTAAAATTAAGCAATTAAGATATCAAGAAAAATATCGCGAGGAAACCTGCATGCCTGAAAGTTTTCGTAACTTTCTAGGCGGCGTATGATAGTTGCCAACCCGCACTGGGTCAGCATGTTGGAGAACGGCCTATACCCTTCTCATTCTGAAAGATGAACGTGCCCTGTAGTGGGTCGGTATTGGGTTGATAATGATTAGGAAGACATCAATGGGGTTACCGGCTTTGACATATCATTACTACGGTTTGATTCCGGGGTGAGGTAAAGATTGTTTGGCGTGGGGTTACCAGTTTAGATTCTTAGTCCAGAGTTAGGAAATAGGTGAACGCGCCTCCATCTGCAAGCATTCTAAACCGCGCGTCGGAACAAGTTATAATATCGGTAATTAGTATAAAGTTCGAAACCCGAAACCCTTTCTTAGAGAAAAATTGCGTGTCAAAGCTATATGCAGCTTTAAGGTCAACATTAATATTGATTAAATTAGAATTTCAGCTTGGAGGGCCATGAAAAACTGCTAGGTGAAGCAGACGCAATAAGGTGTAGAAACCTATTTTTGAGCCCGCTTATGCATTCCCAAGCTGCTGGAATGGCGACCCCGCACCGTGGAATTTTGGAACTCTCTACAAAAGACCTACTGTGGACGTCTATAGGTGGAAGTGATGATGGTGATAAATTCCATATTATGCACCGTTAATAATCACGGTGCGTTCTTTGTGTTCATTTTTATGGAACCAAGACAGCAAGAATTATTTATTAAGGGTTTACTATTAGTCCAGAATCATACCACGCAGGTGCTTTGGTATCACTGGAAGACATTAAAAGTCTAGTCAAATAAAAATAGGTTTTGATGAACTGTAAGTTATAACAATGAGTTTTGCAGGTCTTTTGTTAATTTTATGGGGAAGTGAATTATCCTCAATAAACAGCAAACCTTCTACCTTTCAAGTATTACACCGATAACCATTAGTACGTAGGATACGAGTAGGTATAAAAGTAGGTATAATTGTTTGTTGAATATGAATGATTCGAGAGCCAAATTACGATGGCCATCAAATAGTTCATTAGTGCTGCACGCGTCACTTATTAGCCGAGTATTGGGTTTTCGCTGCCATGCACTGTTGTGTTATATCAGAGATAAATTAAATGGCACCCGATTTTAAGTTGTTATGTGTGAAAACTTCCTTGGTATAAGCATAAAATAGTTGGTCAGTCAAAGTAGTGTATATTTAGATCTATCATAGTTAATTACAAACTACCGAATATCAATAGGAAAGAAAACAATGAAATCGAATTGTATATTATCATGGTTGCCGAGCTTCACAGTGGGCTTATTGTAATTTAATTTTTATTGGTTGTGTGTTTTTATCTTTACTTTTTTTTCTGACAATATGGCTGTATACAGTGGCGTGCACAGGGTTTTTGACCAGGGAATAAAGAAGGAAAATGGCATAAAATGGAAAAATCCATCCCCTTTATGAGTAATACAAAATTTTAGGGTATGCAATGCTTTTGTGCATGTATGAAGTGCACGCCACTGGCTGTCTAGCCTCGTGATAATTTCTTGTACCATCATTAACACGACGACCCACTACAAGACATTAAAATAAAACCATATTTATGACAAAATCCTGAAAAATATTCTTATCAAAAATGCATTCCCGTATGATATACGACTATGAATAAATATTCAATATATAAATACATTATATTATGTATGAGACGAACATTATGTTAAATAATCATGAAATAATTACAGGTGTATATAATGAATTCACGTTAATGTGTTTTCCGTTAATTGGAAGAGCTTTGTGCCGAAATATTTCATAATATCTGTATGAAAATGATAAATTTTAGGCTGCCCGCACAGTGGTGCTTGGCTGCTATTCCGTGAATGAGAATTCGTGTTGTTTATCCATCTCTTAAGCGACAAATCACCATACACACCATCCGTTTGAATGGATAATTATCTGGCTACTCGAGCTTTGCCTGCAGCCCATAAAGTGAAAACATCTGACAAATACATGGCTTTAAAAATGTCTAATTTTACTTTGATACATAAACCAAGAGACACAATTTATAAAATACCCTTTTTATGGCACTTCATGAAAATCAGTTGTGTTTTTTTTTAATGAACCGTGCAGGCATGTAACGTGATGTAACAGTATTAAGTTAATTCTCAATATGAATTATTTTTATTTTATTAAAATTTACCTCTGCATAATTTCTTGAGTTTTTATTTAATTTTTTATTAGTAGCATTGGGTGAGACACTGAGCTAGGTAGGTATATCAAAAGAGAGTTGGTTGGGTTTAACGACTATCGAATGTTAGTTTAACGTGCTTTCCGAGCCACGGAACTAATATTCGATACTGCGAATGGTCTGACCTAAAAAGGTGGCTGGATTTTTGCCTTTGAATTAGCGTCGAACCTGGGAATTCTAAATCTTTAGTTGAAAACTCTTACCACTACCAACAAGGCAGTTAAAATGTATTCATCCAGAGAGCTAATCTTCTCTTACAAAACTGTTAAAATAATGCAATTGTCGCGTAGGCAATGTGCAGCCGGCCTAATGATAGAGCACTTTAAACGCTGCGAGAGATAATAAATAATAGCTATTACTTTATTCTGATTCCGCTTTTTGCAATAATGCTCGTGGGCTACGTTAAAAGAGAATTTTAATGTCGGAGTAATATTCAGATTTCACATTAATGAAAAGTTTATACCGTTTTGGCGGAAAATTACTGTCATATTCGGGAAATTATTGCTTGACGCTCGTTACAAGACCGTCCGTCTGCATTATGTTATTCAGAAAAATCAGAATGAATTATGCAGTTGTTTTTTAAACTCCGCAACAACTAGAACGCTAAATCGCTTAGCGATGCGTCTTTGACAGTATGCTGGTAAATAGCCACGGCCTCTCAAAAGTTCAAAATTCCAAAATTGATCCCGCCGGGATCAAACCCGGGATCTCCCTCAAAACCACAACGCAATATTATAAACGTGTGCTTGTTTGTCCTTAACGAAGCCACCAATCATCTTGATAGGTTCCTTTTTGTATCAGGAAAACAAACGGTTCCGACGACGCGAAAAAAGAAGAACCCCGCTAGAAGAACAGCTAGTAAAATTATAATATAGTTATATATTATGTTATAAATTGAATATGTCCTTATCTTGTTCACGTGGCGGCTTCAAGCTCGCGACTGGGTAGCGGTGTCACGTTAAAGCTTGTATATTATATCTACATTACTAAACCGAGTGCGTGTGAAAAGGGTCTTAGACAAATGGCTCGGGCCCGTAATCCGTTCAAACACCCGGCGCCGCTCAAATCAAATCATAACAAATGCTTTTTATTCAAATGAGGCTATTACAGGCTCCTTTGAATCGTTCATGCATAATTTTCGTCCGTCCGTCCGTCTAAATGAGAACAGCTTCATATAAATGTCACTGCCACTGTCACTTTTGTTTGTTTTGACGGCTCGAGAAGATAAATGTGTCGTGTTTTCAAATAATAACTAATAGTGCCTAAACAGTACCTACTTTGCATTTGTGTGGATTTTCTGGCGGGATGCCGTTGGTCTGTATAACAAAACTAGCTGCTCCGGCCACGCAGATTAAGAGCGTAACATGACCGGATTAATTCCAGAACGTTGCGAACTAAAATGCTACGTGGCCAAAATACTCAGTAACATAATCCCTACATACATAAGTATTTTTCTTTATGTCCTCATCAAATAACGCAAAAAGGCTCCGTTTTACATTTCTAACCGACGAACTTTATTGTGTAGTTTCAAGTAAATAGGCACGTGATCTTGCATCTTTGAATGTCAAATGAAGTGGTAATTAGCCAATTTGTATTCAACTTTTCATTTCAAATTAACATAATAGCTTTAAAATGCTGCGCGGCTTTACTTCGGCACTGCAATATTGAAATCACATCAGCGCGAGTCACGCTTACGTAATTCATGAAATTCAATTCATATGTTTGTACACATGTTTTGTGCAAGGACTTTAGTGATTAAGAATTTTAATAAAATGAAATAAATGGATTTAGTTTTTCTTCATCATTTTGATAAAGACTACTCAGATATAAACTAAAGTGCTGTCTAAAATGGAATGAATGGGCGAGGTACGGAAAAGTGCGGAGTCTCCCATCTACCTACGACGCCTGCGATAGGCTTTGCTTACGCGCCGATATTCTCAATGAGTAAACAAACATATATAATACTAGAATTACACATATGTTAGAATCTTACAAAACGTCTTACTTGCGCGAAGTACAAAAATTCAAAATTAAATAAACTATATAAAATAAATATTCCATATTTAAAGCCGATAGCATTATAAGTTACTACAATAGCAAGATTAGCGGTGAAATTCCATCGTAATCTATAATATTAAAGAAAAATAAGCAGGTTCTTTCATAACGATATTCATTATCTGATCGATCCAATATATATTTTTAAAGATTTAAAGTACTGTATTGTAGTTTTGAAAATAGCGGCATGTGTAGAAGGTCAAGGAAATGTTAATTTTACCATTCGATTCGATACTGTTTTGAAAGTAGACTATATAACTAGTTCTGCTGGTTATATGGAAAGCGAAATCTTGGGTTTAATTACCGAATCGGGCCAGGTATTGAGACCTCCTAGTGAGATCTCTCATTACCACGCGGGGGTGCGAAAATTGAATACGGCCGCCTCCGTACTTCGGAGAGCACGTTCAGCCTTCGCTCTGGGTTATTAACATTAGCGTGGTGGATCTAAGCTATAAAGCCCTCTCTAAAACGTAATATCTCAGCCGCACGGGTCGTTTGGGCGCGCTATTGATTTTATGCTAATGTTAAGTACAGCACCGCTGCAGTGCGCTCCCAGCACTGTTGCCAAAAATGTTTCCCATTAACGATTATAAGGTAGGTCGAGATTATTAACAGTAACTACAATAAATCAGTTCCTCCGCATATGAGTAAACCTTAAAAGACACATAAACGCTGTCGCAGACTTTTTTTAGATCTTGTTGAACATTGTTTTGGTGTTTCTTTAACTGTTTACGCAACGCACGCAACGAAGCTCTGAAAAGGAAATATTCTTTGGCGATTTGCAACATATTTCATTGATCTTCCGCCTCTTTAGGTCATAACGTGATGTTTAATAGCTTTCCCGATAAATATACTATCAAACACTAAAATTACGCAATTCGAACCAGAAGATCCTGTCTGAAGCGCGTTCAACCAAATATACTCGTAGATAAAGAATCCAAAACTGATTTTTTTTAACTCATAGTTGGTTTCATATAGGTACCCAGTGGCTTGCATAGAGGACATGCACAGGGTATGCAGATGATATAAAATGAAGAAAATCCCCAGTACGAGTTATAAATATTTAAGGGTAGGCTTTTATATTACTCTTACAATGCCTATCCTTAAGATTTTATATCATTTGAATATCCTGTGCATACCCTCTATGCACGCCACTGTAGGTACCTTATCATATTATACGCGATATGCGTAGTATAACTTGAAATTCAAACGATTAGTCTTATTTTTTTAGCTACTGCTTCAAATTATTTTGGCACGTACTTTTTTAACGCCAAGCACAGGCTGCCATAACTGTTCATATAATGTGTTAGCTAAAACTACTTTTTCCGTTAGATAGATAATACACCAATATATTTGAATTGAAATTTGGTGCTTCGATACATAAAATACATAATAGCCTAGTGGTTAGGGTTTCGGACTCTCTTCCGCGAGGACCGAGTTCGATCCCCGGCACGCATCTCCAACTTTAATAATCATTTTATAATTGTCTTAAAGGTAGGGGAAACCTTCATGCCTGACTGTTTTCCATAACGTTCTCAAAGGCGTGTGTAGTCTAACAATGTGCACTTGGCCTGCATTGTGGACAGCTTGAACCCCTTCTCATTCTGAGTAGCGCCCCGTGCCCTGCAGTTGGCCGGTTATGGGTAGACAGACATAAGATGCTCTTTAAACCGTGATAATAAACAGTTCCAGTGACCACTAGGACTATGGAAAATTACTCGTTAAATTCACATCGAAAAGGTTAACACGAACCCGTCATGTTAACCTTTTCGGTAAGACGTCACAAATCATTTTGGTTTACATTTTTCCGATCATATCGTCCATATCCTTAGTTCAGTTAAGTTTTGTACAGTTTAAACCGTGCTTTCCATGGATAACCCATACGTCTTAAACTCCTATTATACAAATCCTTACTAATATTATATATAATTGAAAAGTGTGTTTGTCTGCTTGTCCACGCCCAACCAATTACCTTGATTTTTGGCACCGAGTAAGTTGGAAGGACTGAGAGTAGCATATGCTATTATTTATCCCAGGAAATCAAATGGTTCTAACGGGCTTAAAAAACCGTAATAAACGTGGATTAAGAACGCGGCAAACGGCTAGTTAGGTAAAGATAAGGTCGGGTTTTAGACCACGGCGGGTTTGGAGCCCTCGTAGCTCTAGGATTAAGCTGGCGTACGTAGTTATCACCATTAACTCACAATTATATAACCAAATATGTGTGAACGCTTCATAAGTGCAAGTCATAGGCCTACATGAACAAAGAATTCAATAGCACAATTCCGCAAGTCTAGAAGAGAACTGACTGTCGGTGGCGTCAAGGGCACTAGCCGCGCCAGCGCTGGGTGTAGTGACTTGTGACCACTACACTGGCATGCCAGCCCTGAAGGGTAGTCGTCATATTCATGATGGCTCATTACCGCTACTTCAGGGAATGGGTCTCCTCTCAGAATGAGACGAGTTTTGGTCGTAGTCCTTCACGCTGCTAAGTGCGGATTAATAGACTTCACACACCTAGGAACTTTACGGAGAAATCTCACGCTTGATGCTTTGCCCATCATGTTTTCTTTCACCGTTTAAGCAGGCAAAAAAAAGCCGAAGCTCTAACCACTGGACTATCACCGCTATCTGTACAAAAAAGGTAGTGTTGTCTCGTGATAATTCGAAAAAATTCAAGCCAATTTAGTGTTCGCACACAGCATTTTGCAAACAAGCGCTAAATTTCATTTTACCTCAAACCATAAAACTCAGCTAAGCAAAAAAATACATGAAAACAAATTGTGTATTCGAAACGTTATTTTTCGCTGAAAACGTCGAAAAAATGACGAGGGCACGTGATCCTCAGCCCCGTGTTTACAAGAAACGATGAAATGTTCATAAAAATAAAGGACGTGACTTGAAACCCTTACAAATAACCTTAATCTTTCAACATTATAAAGCTAGAATTCGTATATTCGTTGCCTACGTTCGAACTTGAGCAGTTTCACTACGTCAATACTTTTAGCGAGATAACTAATAATGAGTAAATAAAATTTTTTTAGCAGTTGCGGTGCGTTGTTTAAATCCAGAATCTTAACCACAATAGTGCGGAAAGGATTGAACTTTGTCGAGAACTTAATAACAGCGAAAACTTAACATTAGTTAGGTAACAGAGTTACTGACAACACGAGTGTGCTTGTAAAGTTTTGTCGCGAAACGCTGCTGGCACCATTTAATGAACTGCGCGTACCGCTGCTCGCAGGACGGGCAACAAAGAGAAATTATTTTGAAGATAAACTTTAAGATACTTGCGTCACTGTGAGTAGATCGATAGATACATAATAACTCTTTTGCAACAAAAAATAGAAACAATACAAGACATTTTGAAAATAGAGAAAGTAAAAAGGCCTTATATTTTAAAGGCAACCTAACCGTAAGAAGCTACTAGTCAAATGGTCATATTTATACACATTACTTTGTAATATAGTTAAAAGTTGTGAATAATCGAAACTCGACTAAATTGGGTATTGTTGGACTCAAACTTTTGAACATATGGATCAGTTAATGAATCGTTGATACACAAGTTTATTCGCTGCCAACCAAAGCAAATAATCTACTAAGCTTGCTCGTCGAGCATGTATCTGCGTCGGGACCGAGCTTAAATCATTAAATGTCATAGTTGGAATATTGCCTGCAGCTTTTATTATAAACATGATTTACTTTTAAACCAAATTCAAATTTAAATCAGATAAAACCACACAAATGTTGTATGTAACATGTAGTTTGATGCTCCAAATTAGGTCACGTTGAACATACAATTTATTGCTAAAATATGTTTTATCACAATTTATTTTGAACTATTTTAACATTCTGGCTTCACACGGCTTCAAGTACCCAACACGACAACTTGTATTTTTATCCTTTTTTTTGTTCACCATAGTGGATTAACAGATGTGAAAGACTCATAAGAAACAACCAACATTTTTCGAAACCTTTAGATTTCCGAAAGACGTTTTAGGACATCATCATCATCATATCAACGGACGCGGTGCGGATTAGAAACGATGAAGAAAAGCGCTAAGATTAACTCAGTGATCGTAATATTGTAGATTTGTGCTAAGTAGTAGTTTGTGCGCTTGCTACAACCTTTTTTTATTGTAATAATTGACGGATCCACAGAGCAAAATTTCGCAGGGCATGCAATGAGTCCTGCAACGTGCCGCCCTGTGTCCATCACCCGTCGTCGTAGGTTAGTAATTAAGCGTCATGTGTATAGTTCCAATAGCATACAATGCAACCTCCCTAAGTGAATTTAAGCCGGGTTCGATTCCTAGCAGAGGCAATTGGGGAATTAATAATTTATGTATTTTCTCTGGTCTAGTCTGGTGGGAGGCTTTGGCCGTGGCTAGTTACCACCCTACCGACAAAGACTTGTTGCTAAGCGATTTCTTGTTCCGGTGCGATGTCGAGTAGAAACAAATTAGGGGTATGACTAACATCCTCCTTAACCGACTGCATCATCACATGCCACCAGGTGAGATCGCCGTCAAGGGCTAACTTGTAGTGGAATAAAAAAATGCTGCTACTATAAGTATCTAATGCTCTACTACTATCTAATGTTTGATAACATCTATTCTCTATCTATATAAAAGAGAAAGTGTGTGGGTATGTTTCGTATAGGCTCCGAAACGGCTGGACCGATTTCAATGAAACTTTCAGGGAATCTCCCGATTGACCTAGCGAGTAATCCTATACAGTTAGGTGACGATCGGAACACTCCTATTTTTTAACTGTCAAACTGTCAAATACAGCTTTTATTTACTATGATGATATTCTATTGTTGGGTGTACATGGGTGTAGATAATGATCTTCACCCGCTCGAGAAGAGAATAGAAGAGAATGAATACGGAGAGAAGTAAATGATTTAATAAATAAAAGCAAAATCTAGCCCGGCGAAGCGGGCTGGGTACGCTAGTTCTTTTTAAACGTAAACTTCAACCCCAGTGTTTGAAAAATGATAATAGTGATTTAACTAGGGTGTCAGTCACCTGATGCAAAGAATTAATACTATCCGTGATTATCTGCAACCCCAATACGTCCGTGGCTTAAAAGCCTCCGCGGCTTAAATTCGCATCAGGGCTACGACTTAATATCAACGAAAAATATGTTGTTAAGGATACACACTAATTCGGAGTGCTAATTAACCGGTTGGCTTGTAAAAAGGCAATTTGGTGTTGCGTTTAGAATGATTAGTCCATTAGGAGTACGAGTTAGAAGTGAGACGGTATTAACGAGTTAATAGCCACTCGCCGAGATTTAACGATTAGCGCGTAAGCTACACTTTCGTCGATTTAGCTGTCAGATTGGCTCCGAGAAGTCGATCGATTGGCGCGCACACCAGCAATGTAACGATGCCGTCTCTCGCAACAAGTCTGTAGCTACTCGTATAAACATATGTAAATATATATACTGTGTGAGTTATGTGATAAATGTGGCTTTTCAATAAGGTTTAGAATTAATGTAATCGACATCGTTTGATCAATAGAATATGTTTTGTAAAAATATCAGGCTTAAAAAAATCTAAAATATTTATTTGGGCTTGACCAGTTAAAAATAATACATAGAAGTTGGTAACATCCTGGTAGTATTACTACAAGCAGGCGGCTTATCTTCTATAACATCACGTACAAATTGAAAAACTAGTAGTTCATTCATCATTTTGCTCTTTCCTCTGGACCTCTGCAAGGTGTGGACGTGTTTATCATTCAATAAATTTATATTTTTATTCATTAATTCAAAAATAATTTAATTAAGAATAAAATTAAAAGTGCATCTAGTACTAGGAGTAAATGAAACAGTAAGAAGCCGACTTTGCCGTGTGTTGGTTGCGTGAGTACATCACCTACATTACCTGCTACCCTGGTACATCAAACTCACGTTGCCCTAAATAAAAAGACGATCTAGCGTCACCGGCAAACCATATTTGCAGTATTTATGCAGTTTGATTATGCTGATTCAAATTAACTCGAATGTTCTGCTACCCTGGTACTGCTAACTGAACTTGCCAAAGTCAATAAGGCCTTCTAGCGCGCCCCGCAGGAACTTAATTCATTGACAACTGCCATACTGCGCTTGTGAGTGCAGCCGTGCGCCCAATTACTTGTTGATTTAAACGTACGTAACTTTCAGCTAAAGAAAGTACGCATATCTCAAGACAATAAAGGCTGACAATTTTAACTATACCTTAGAGTCAGCAAATATATTTCGTGCGCTCTAATCATACCGCACTGTAACCATGGAAAGCGCACCGACTAAGTCTTTTTCTGGCTCAGTGAGTAATTTGTCGTGTCGAGATGATAAAACTCCACCTAATTATGTAGCTTTTCGAAGCAAACGCGGCAGGGAAACCGACTTAAGTTTGGAGTTTGACGATTTTAAAGAGGAAATAAAATGTATGATCTCTTCTATGTTTTCCGCCCAAACTAGCGAACTTCAAAAAATTGTTTCCACACAAAAAGAGATACAGCAAACAAATATTAGTATAGAGAATTCTATGGCTTTTCTCAGCACCCAGAACGAGGAATTAAAAAAGAAAATTGATTTATTGGAGGGAAAAATGAAGGAAGACAAGCAATATATAACTCTCTTGGAGAACCAAGTCGAAGACCTGCAAAGATCTTGTCGGAAAAATAATTTAGAAATGAAGAACGTACCAATAAAACCTAATGAAACAAAGGAAGATCTCATTGATATGGTTATAAGTTTGTCGCAAAATGTAGGGCAGAACATGGGAAAAGCTGACATCACCGATATATATAGAATACGCGGAATGAAAGGAAAAAATCAAAGTACGCCTATTGTAGTTGAAACTTCATCTACAATATTGAAGGCGGATTTACTCAAAATGTGTAAACTATTTAACATAAAAAACAAAACAAAACTACGCGCTAAACACCTAGGGTTCCGTACAGCCGAAGAAACTCCGATTTATATTTCTGAACAACTAACGGCTAAAGGATCCCGCCTGTATTATCTTGCTCGAGATCTTGCTAAATCCAAAGCGTATAGATTCTGCTGGACGGCATATGGTAGAGTTTATGTCCGTAAAGATGAAAACTCCCCAATCATATTGGTAAGCAATGAGGGCCAAGTACAACATCTGCTACAAAAGTGACTAAATACATTTAATGACTTTGCGTCCCAATTGGCCGTTGTTACAAGAAACTATGTCTTTACAGTTACACTAACACTAGCATTCTTATTCATAAGTTATTTAGCTGTTAAGTGTATGTATACTAGGCAACAAGTTTACACTTTGGCACACATTTGGCATTACAGCTTAAATTCGATATATACTTATAGTATTACAGCACACACATTTCATTCTTACAAACTACTACACATAATCACAATCTATGCTTGCCACTCAGAGCATTATATTCCAAACATAAAAACTTGCACTCTTATTCTAAACCAAAAATTTAAATGTCTTTTTCTACGAAAAAGTCCCGTTTCTATTTACAAAATTACAAATACTTACACAATGTACTTCCAGAATCGTCTTATAAAATTCCACTATAAACTTGACTATGGATAGTCAACTAAATAACGTGCAAGAAATAGACAGTTCAGATATATCTTACTCAGTTCAATGTGATATTGAAGATCTACCTAACTTTTTACATATAAAAGATCAAGACATAACAATTTTAACTCAGAATATAAGAAGTATTTACAGCAATATACATGACTTGCAAACCACTCTCTCTGCATTTAATTTCCAAAGTGACGTAATCATACTAACGGAATGTTGGTTAAACCCAAACAAAAATATACCAATTCTGCAAGGGTATAATTTGTTTTCAACTACCAACCACCTAAATCAAAATGACGGTGTTGTTATTTACGTTAAAAAAACATTAAGTGCTACAGCTACAGCGAAATAAAAATAACGCACGCATCTTGTCTTCAAATTGAATTTGATTATTTAATTATTCTTGGGCTATACCGCTCACCGTCTAATTCTATTGCAGACCTATTTATAGAATCTCTAAACAGCCACTTGAACAATCTAAAAACGCATAAAAATGTGGTTATTACCGGAGACATAAACATTAACATTATTCCAAAATTAATAGAACAAACTAATGAACGAAACAATAGGTCAAATAACTTAAATATGTTATCGACTCACGGATTCCTACCTGGTCATGTACTGCCCACGCGAGAGGGAAATTGTTTGGATCATTTTCTCTTAAAAATTGCCAGGAAAGATCATATTTCTGCAGACATAGCTGTCATTAATACCTCAATTACAGATCATTTAACTTTAGTATTAAACCTAAAAAACTCAAAATGCAAGAATCTCGCCCCAAAAAATAAAATAATAACTTATTATAATGACGCATTAAAAACCCTAGCCACAAAAAATCTTTCTCAGCTCCTTTTTATTGAAGATCCAAACATTATAATCATAATATATATCATAATATAACATGTATAATGAAGGAGTCGATACAAGAAAATACGAAAACTGTTAAAATCCCAAAAAATAAGCGCATTATTAAGCCCTGGATTACCGCTGGCATCCTACGCTGTATTAAAAATAGAAACAAAATGCAAAAAAAGTTAAAAAATGACTTAAAAATCTCATATAAACGCTATCGAAACTATTGTAATAACCTTATTAAGAAACTTAAACGTAACTATGATAGAGAACAATTATTAAACTCTTCAAATAATACAGCGCTACGACTAGGACTGATAATATTGATTTACTAAAAGCCAGGCCGTTCCCTATTGATTCAGTTAACTTCGTTAATAACTACTTCGCAAATATTGGCAAAAACTTATCAGAAGAGATCATTTTGGACAACTATTGGCAATATTACAGTTCAGGCACTTCTCATTCGCAACTCTCATCTTTTGTTTTATTAGGCACGTCAGTCGATGAAATTAGCAGTATTATTTCGGGACTCAAATGTAACAGCTCTGCGGGTTGTGATGAAATTACTACTAAATTCTTGAAGTTAGCCAGAGACAAGGTAGCCCCCATCATTTGTCATTTTACTAACTTATGCTTCGAAAAGGGTACTTTCCCGACTCCTCTAAAAGAAGCTATAATCACGCCCGTTCACAAGGGTGGGGCCAGAAGCGATATCAACAACTACCGACCAATATCGGTCCTGCCAGCAATTTCCAAAATATTAGAGAAATGTTTGAACAAAAGGCTAATTAACTACTTAGACAAATACAACTTAATTTCAAATACACAATTTGGTTTTAGACAGGGTAAATCAAACGAAGATGCAATTTCCAACTTAACATCAATGATTGTTAAGCAACTTGATCAGAGGAATAAGTGTTTATGTGTTTTTCTGGACTTAAAAAAGGCGTTTGACACCGTTTCTGTTCCCATTCTGGTGAAAAAGCTAGAACATATAGGAATTAGAGGAACGCCCTTGAAACTGTTCAAGGATTATTTAAGTAACCGTAAACAGAGAGTTAAAATCGGAGAGTATGTTAGTGAAGAGACAAATATAATCTATGGCGTTCCACAAGGAAGTGTATTGGGACCGACCTTGTTTCTTCTTTACATAAATGGATTGTGTGATAAAAAATTGAAAAATGGTAAAGTTTTCTCTTACGCTGATGATACCGCTATCGTGTTCTATGGAACCTCCTGGAAAGAGGTCCAAAGCTCAAGTGAAGAAGGTCTTGCTAAGGTTTCTGCATGGCTAAATTCAAATCTGCTTACTTTAAACACGAGTAAATCTAATTTTATATGTTTCACTATTAAGAATAACGCTCAACCACGATTCAATTTTACGCTTAAAATTCACAAATGCGGTGATCAACAAAGTCAAAATTGCTCTTGTCCAACCCTTGATAAAGTCTCGTCTACTAAATATCTAGGTGTTGTTCTTGACCAAAACCTATCCTGGTATCCCCAAGTAGAATTAGTTGCTAGCAGAGTAAGGAAGTTAACTTATATTTTTAGGATGTTGCGATATGTTGCTACATCTGAGTTGCTCAAAAAAATATATCTGGCCTTGGCCCAATCAGTCATGACCTACTGTATTCCTTTATGGGGAGGTGCCGCTAAAACTAGATTCATTGAAGTGGAAAGGGCTCAGCGGTATTTATTGAAAGTTATGAACTTCAAATCATGTCGATTCCCAACAGAGTGGTTATATCAAATCAGTAACTGTCTTACAGTAAGACAATTATACGTTTTAAATGCAACTCTTAAAGTACATAAAACTCTGCGTATTGATCGAAGTATTCTTAATAAAAGAACTAATAATACTGTTGTCCCTTCAGTAATCACTAAAACGGCCTTTGCTAATAAACAATTTAAAAAACAATCCAGTCTTATATATAACAGAATTAATAAAGCACTTAATATATACCAATTAAATTCTTACGATTGTAAAACAAAAATTACTCAATGGTTACAATCACTAACATATGAAGAAACTGAACTCCTTTTGCAACTGATAAAGTAAGTCATTAAATTTATTAAACAATAAGGTTTATTACTTAAGTAATAATCAGCCTCACGCATATACACGCACGCGCGCATGCAAGCACGTTCTCACACATACACACACACGCGCGCACACTCGCGCGCATACACACACACACACACACACACACACGCACGTACACATAACATAATCGCACTCACACTGCATGTTTTACTCGCATGTCAGAAAAAGTAAAAAATAAAAAAGTATTATATAAATAAATTGAGATAAAAATGTGTTTTGTAATGGAAGAGCGAGATCTTCTGGCACAGGTTTTAAACTTAACAGAAGTTCTCCGCCTTATCTGCTATTGTTTTATGTGAACAAATAAATTTTCATTTCATTTTCATTTCATTTCATTTCATTTCATTTTCATTTCATTTCATCATATCAACCCATTAGCGGCCCACTAATGGGCACGAGTCTCCCACACATGCGAAGGGTTTAGGCCGTAGTCCACCACGCAGGCCCAGTGGATTGGTGGACTCCACACGTATTGAGAACATAATGGAGAACTCTCAAGCATGCGAGTTTCCTCACGATGTTTTTGTCACAAGAGTTATTCTAATTGCATAAAACGCACATAACAGTGGTGCGTGCTTGGATTCGAACTCGGACCCGCGAAAGTGCGGCTGAAGTCCTAACCTAATTTATTATGTAAAATTTTATTCCCGACGGCGGGCGTTATAAGTTTAACGTAACTGTGTGTGCGTGTGTGTCTGTACGTGGCATCGTATTTCCTGAACGGATGAACCGATTTTGTTTTTTTTTGTTTGAAAGGTGAGTTAACCGGAGTGTTCTTAGTTATTTTCCATAAAAATCGGTCCAGATGGCCAGGGCAGCCGAATAATGAATAATGAACACAGCTAAGAACACTCCCGATGAATTTCCCGTTGAAACAAAAAAAACAAAATTAAAATCGGTTCTTCCGCTCAGGAAATACGATGCCACAGACACACACACACGCACACACAGTAACGTTAAACTTATAACACCCGCTGTTTTTGCGTCGGGGTTAAAAATTTAAATAATAAATTAATTTGTAAAACATTAAACTGTGCTTGCGGTCTGTATGCTTAATGTAGAGAAACGTTAATGTATGTAAATTATTATTGTAATTGCACGTAAGCCTGCCGTATTTCCCTAATGATCGCAAATCGGCCGTCCATTATCACCCGTATGCAAACACATGAGATGGTAAGTGACGACGGGACGCGTAGGCGTTATGGTAGACTTGTAAACAGTGCGTAACAGTTACTTCGAGCCTTCATCCCAATGAGCTGAGTAAAAGCTTTTAAGCAGAAGTGGGCGTTCTCTTCATAAAGGTAAATTACGTCTATTACAGTCCAACAAGCGGTGATAGCCGACAGGTTGGCACTTCGGCTTCAACCCCGGCAGTTTTTTATTTATTTATTAGCTTTTCCAGGGAAACAAACAGTACTAATAAACATTAGAGTAATGTCGCATTTTTTAATACATAAACCAATGAAGTTTCCACAATTTAGTTATACATAAACAATAACATTTATTGTTATGTGCGTTTCAAGCAATTTAATGTCACTTGCTTTAACGGTGAAGAAAAACAACCTGCATCCTGAGAGATGTCCATAATGTTCTCAAAGGCGTGTGGAGTCAACCAATCCGCGTTTGGCCAGCGTTGTGGACTACAGCCTAAACAATTCTCATTGCGGAAAGCGACCCTTTCCTTCTTGTGGGCCGGTAATGGGTTGATGTGAAGATACTGACGTCCATTTAAGATCAAATGTGGTCACGTACTATAGCAACAACATAAAGGTTATGGTCTTAGATATATATATAAACAGTAATGCACGAACAAGTTCGCCGTTCACACCCCGGGCGTCTTTGGATGTGACCGTACCTTCCGAAGACTTGCGTTTCTCTGTGACATTTCAAATAACGTGGTATCTTTGAGACTCCCTTTTTTTGTATTCATTTGGGATTTCGTATAAATAGTGTGACCTCCGCTTCTTCTGCCTCTAAGAACTACAGTTACGTTCTTTAGTGACGCCAATGTATAAATCTTCCAGCAAATGTATGGTCCTGCCATGAATTACAGCAGTTTGTTTTTATATGAAACTTGACTCTTAAACCCTAGGTTATACACATTGTTAGCGACAAAAGGCGTGGTTTCTGAGTTAACTAATACTGGTTAAGGTTAAAGACCTTCGCTCATATACATTTGTCTCCGGTCCACTAGTCGCAACAAGTCGACATATACCTATAGCCTTCATGTGGCAAAACTTCGATAGCGCGATGAAGGATCGGTTGGCGCCATCTAGTGTGGTAAAATGGGAGACTACCACAGCCCGAATTCTCATGTTTTCCGTCATGTTCCAGTTTGCTTCCGATTGGTCGCCGCCACAAATCTCGCTGTCAGCGCGGCGCGGCGCGTAATTCGTCATCGGCAATAGATGCTACTGACGGTAATCCTATAAATCCGTCACTGCATCGCGCCGCCCCGCGGGTGACGCTGCGACCTAATTGCTTTCATACATATTTCACGACTAGCTAGCTTTGTCCCGTTTGCAATTCAAAAAGTACAAATATATAGCATACGATTGCCCCGAATTATTATCTATCTAGCACAAAAATATTTTTTCCAATCAAATTGGCAGTTCATCAGATTAGCGCGTCAAAACATGCATGCTCATCTGCTTTGTAATACATCAAATAATAAATATATATTTTATATAATACAGTTTTTTATAATACAGAGTCGCAAATCCGCATTGGTGCGCCGTCGTAGATCTACGCTCTATTTCACTGATCAAAATTAACCAAAACCGAACCACTGCAGATCACGGGTTTCCTCTCATAATGAAAAGGGTTTAGCCGGCTTAATGCGGATTGGTAGACTTCAGACGCCTTTGAGAATACTATAAAAAAAAAACGACAAGTAAGAGGTGCGTTCGTGAGATCGAATTCAGTCCCCCGGAAGGAAGTCCAGAGCCCTAACCTAGTGTTTAGGGTTCCTGAGGTAGTGCAGCGTGTCACTATTTTCTTTGTTATTAACTCACTTAGGGAGAATATGCCAGTTCCGAGCAGCCGGACTTAAAAAGGCTAAGGATGATGATATCATTCCTTTTTACACACATTAAATTATTCATAATGTAGTCTGACACAGTAAGTTTACAAGTATCTACCCAAGCCCGGTCGTCCGTCTAGTAGTATGGGCTGACTCATGAGATCATGAATCTTTGCGAATGGCGCAGCAAATGGTACTTTCCGATTTAATAGCTTTTAAACTGCAACTTCGCAGTTAAACCATTAAAGGAGCATTTCCCTCGTGTGTACACTTACTGAGCATGTAGAACTGTTCGCCAATGGGTTAGTGATGTCATTTTATAAAAAGTATGTGGTCTTTTGACTATATGTATTATTGAAACTGTAGCTTATTATTTATTTTCAGTAAAGCACGTTGTGTTTACACGCGCTACGTCAAAGTAATTCAACATTAAAATTAAGTTTATTTCAAGTGAAACTTATAACTAAACTTATAACTGTAATGGTCATCATGCCTGCGTGGAATTGTGCTACGAATACTGACTGCGAATATTTTCGCGCTGATCAGCCCGGCCAATCCTTTTCGAAAAAAATGAGCCAGACCTTATTTTAAACACTACTTGAATAAACTTGTATTAGTAGAAGATACTCGTATGTCAAAAGTGCTTAAAATATAAGCACTTTTCTGTTTTTACTTTGCTGTTTGTAGTGATTCTACCACCGGTTCGGAAAGCTGATTCTACCGAGAAGCCGGCAAGGAGGCTTGCTAACGTTGTGTGTCCAACGACATTTTACTTTTTGTGTTTTTATCTTAGCTAAACATAATTTTTAAAGTTCTGGTTTCGATTCCCAGGGTGTTTTAAAAACCCGTTTTAGTTTTCTATTAAAAAAATATTAATCTATTTTATATTTAAACATACCTTCCACTATAATTAAAATTTGTTGGTGATCAGCTGTGGTCCCATAAAACATTTCGAAACCCACTTAACACCTACATTTCTTATTGAAAGTTTCAAAGCAGCGTTATGAATATAACACTCTTGTTACTGCTGTTTTAGGGAGTTTTAACCCTAAATGGTAACTTAGTTGGCATAAATTATTATTCAAACTAAGCCAAGCAACGAAAAACATTAAAACTTTAGCGTCCCATGTTACTACAACTCATAAACCGAAGCAATCGTGAGCAGAAAACGATCCAGTTTATTGTTTAATAGAATTAAGGATATAAGAAAGCTTGTAAAATGACGAGAATAGCCGCAGTGAGTACCAATTTTACAATGCAGTTCTGTAATAAGGATTGAATATATTGTCGGAAGCGGTGTTTTTAAGTCGCCGAGTAACCCAAGCAAAAATTGCACTAACACCGCTTATTGTTAGAATCATGGATTTATTATGTTGTTATGTTATGATCTATTATGCTATTTTGTAAGCAAAAATCTAAGTCTACTGTGCAATTATGGTGATGACGTATAGTTGTCTGTGCAGCAGTTATCTACACACTATTCATTTCCTGTATAATATTTCAGTAATTTTTATTCTAATAAAGTGCTAATTTGTGTTAGAGAGAATTTTATTGTTTTAAAGTAATCACGACGACCACCTTAAGTGAAAAACCACCGCCTATAAACAGAGCAACATTTCACCATGCAGACATGTGTCCTACAAAGGTCCGCCTGGTGTCCATATACTAAGGAAAGCTGATTGCCGGCAGTTGTAAGCTTAGCAGTACTTCTAAGGACGAGTTCTGTCATAGAAAGCTTAACTAAGTATTATTTAATTGCAATAAGGTGTTCAAAATATCAAACAAAAAGCTCCCTTTTAATTTTTGATGAGTAACTACGGGCCGCGAAACGCATGTATCGTTTTTTTCTAGGAGCAAAGTATATTCGGTTACATTCGAAGCCATCATCTTGAAACTCGAACTTATAATGAAGACATACCTGCATGTTTCTAATATTTATTTTGTAATTTCAGACGTTGTATTGAGCAAATATTAAACGCCTAATCGGTTTCTTAGCTGAATCGTACCGGGACGCGACATCTCTGAAAGCTACCGCTAGGTTGGTACCTAGCCCTGGCCGAAGCCATCGACAAAATAAGTTATGTTTCAGCGACGTATTCTATCTGTTCTTAACTTCAAATTTACTAGCACTATGGGTAAAATTGGATGATCGTAAACGATTTTGAGGACACGAGTGTTAAGTAAGCGATTGTCGAGTTTTCCTCAATTTAAGAGCTTAGATAAGGTTGTTACAAAAAACTTCATTACCGTTGTCGTAAATCGACCTATCTTGCGATCCAGAACTTTATGTGACACTTTTTAAGGTGTCTCTACCGGCTATTGCTTACCTAGTGCGGATATTTCGTAAGCTATCGAATAAGGTGTATAGCGCAAGTTGCGATGGATGACACGATTTTTTTAAGAGTTTTTCAGAAGGTTTAGTTTGTACAAAGTGGACGAGTATTTAGAGTGTATTTACATCATACTAGATGTTGCCAGGCGTTACACTATATAAAAACACGCGTGTGTTAGAAATGTTCCGTACCCGAAGGAATCTAACGGGACACCCGTCTGTCCGCAGGCTGTTCTTATTTAATGAACCGCATTAGGTAGTAAATTTCTCTTCCCTCGTATATTTTTATTAGATCTTAAGAATGTTAATACTATGTAGTTCTTCATATTGCATCTTGCCTTCGCAACTTCCAGCTCTCTTTTATTATTGTTAATAATCATAATAAATGCTTTTAATTCAGGCCAAATACCTATATGACAAAAGTGACAAAAATTAAAACAAAAGATACTGTGAAGACAAGCAAATATGTATAAAACACTTTTTATAGATATTTACTCTACCATTACAGTGTATCTACATTCGAACTTAATTAGTTCTATTATTTATAGGTAAGATACTAGTAGGCCAAAGTTCCATACTAGTATAAGGTAAAATAAAAATCTATACCACTAAATGAAAAATAAAAATCTCTCTTGGCGAAACCAGGAAAATCTAATTTTTGCTCGTAAAATATGTAATTTAATATTAATTATGCAAAGTAATTCATTACCTTTCAAAAGTCCGTCAAACAACTAAAAGGTTGAACCGAGGCCTTTCAATTTAGCTTTGAGAAATGAGTATAAAAACAAAATTGGCGAGTTTCTCAATCAATGAATTTACTTACGCTTCTAAACGTGTTCCGATAAAAGCCCTTTGATTGCAGCTTACCAGCTTCCTTCAAAGAAGGCGAAAAGTTAAAAATGGTAAAAGAAAACGTTTGGAAATGAAATATTTTCGTTCAGCTCTGTTGGGAGAAAATATGAGTCGAAACATTGACGTTTTGACTTTGATTTGGTGCTTGAAGAACTTCATGTTTCGGCAGCAAATTGATGTTGCAAATTGGTTATATTTAAAACTTAATCGCGATCTACTAATTGGTCTATTGCCTAGTGTACGTCATTAGTAATGAGTAGGTATTAAAATGTATCCTATAGCTCCTTTTTTTTCTTACAAAGACGAGTTTAATATTGCTTTGAATAAATGGGGTCTCATGTTGCAATGCAGTTTTAACATTTTATTCGTATTTCAAAAATAATTGCCATTACTTTTCAGATATAAGTTAAATAATACGTTGTACTTCCAACTCGTCTTTTCTACCCGTGAGTAGAATTCGTGTTAAATCTGTTATCATTTAAAGAATCATATGGAATTTCAATTACAGACAAGTTCTTTCGATCACCAATTCTTAGCTGCAATCTGTTTTGTTTTAGCTTGTTGTATCTTTTGTAGATTTAACTAAACATAATGCGTGCACAATTCAGTTTTGTACAGTAAGTAGTACTTCTACATTGCAATCGTGGAATAGTTTTCGAGTAGAAATATTGCAACGTTAAAGTAAAATTTACCTAATGTTACTCATTTTAAAGTCGCAATTTCTATACTATATATTTTAGTTTTACAAAACTTCCACGGAAAGCGCTCTCTGGACATATGTGAATGAATTTGTGTTTTAAAACAAGGTTGATAAGTTTCATTGTACCACCCACTACCACGATTGTCATCGGCCCAGTAAAGGGCACGGATTTCCGGTGGGGAAGGGTCTAGCCCGTAGTTCAGCGCGCTGACCAAGTGCGGATTGAGCCTAACACGTAGACGGTGTGTGTTCGGGTTGCCTCTCTTACCATTGTGAGCGCTAAACCTTATAACTAAGGGTACTGTTCTAAAACTCTTGTTAGGAGTTTTACCGTGACTGTTTTGTGGGAACTCATTGACGGTTGTCGTTGAAGGTCTATAAAGACCAGTAAAGGGACGCGAGGCACTAAACGTAGTGGGCAACTGACAAAGAGAGTGAGTGCCCATGATGTATTAATAAATGAATGATATAATCATTTTGCTAAATATGGATGAGATTATCGGTGTTTAGGATATAAAGTTCCAACGTACAGTTTCTATTAAGAGTTTTAAAGATATTGGTAACATATCGGTAGAATTCCCGATGAGCGTAGGAACACCGATAAATTTGATCTAATAGCCATTAATTGCGAGAAAGAAGTTTAAACCATTTAAATCTTTAAAAACACATCTCTTAATACTTTTCTTAAGCTCAGCACGTGATAAATTGCTGGCGAGGAATTTCTTGAAAAATAACGAACGCGAAAACCGGCAATTTAAAAGCTAAAGAATGGTAACAATTTACTCTTGTTGAAAGCTGAAGCATCTTGAGTCGCAGTCGATTGTTCACAATAGAGCAAAACTGTTTCTACTGGTTTTTTTTTATATATTTTAGCAGTTGTCTACATTTTGACATCTTATTAAGCTCACTCGACTGACGCTCGAAGTAAATCTATATATATAAAAATGTAATACGGTTAGTTACTCCCATTAAGACTCGAGAACGCCTGGACCATCTTGGCTAATTTAGGTCTTAAAATATTTGTTCAAGCACACAAGAAAGGTTTAAAGGATGTGAAAAAAACTAAAATCCTTTTGTACGTGTATTTGTAACCTAACTCCTCCTAAACCAACTGGACCGATGCAATATGTTTCTGGTTGTTTGGAAGCGCAATTAGATCCGGTAGATGGCGCTGCTTTACCGGGCAGAACGATGTTTGCCGAGTCCGCTAGTAATAAATAATTAATCAACCATCAACATTTTCCTCCTCCTAAGATCCTATCCTTATATAAAGTAGAAGGATCGCATGACTAAATTTGATCTGGTATCTGAAGTTTTGGATTCGATTGTTTATTGATTTCGGACGCTATTAGATATTGAGTAATCATCACTGTTAGTTGTCTGTGCCAAGGTGCGGTAAGCATGAACCAGAATAAGACTTTCGGAGACTTTTCTGGACATTTTGGTCTTCACACTCCATCATCCATAGTCCTCATGTGTCCAGCGACTCCCTGCGACTCGCTTGATGCCACTCATGAGTCATCATCATCATCATGATCAATCCATTACCGACCCACTACAGGGCACGTCTCTCTTCCTCTCAGAACGAGAACGGTTTAGAACGAGTCTACCCCGCTGGCCAAGTGCGGATGGGTAGACTTCACACGCCGTTGAGAACATTGAACAACTCTCAGGCATGCAGGTTTCGTAACGATTTTTTCCTTCACCGTTAAAGCAAGTGATATTTAAATTGCTAAGATTAAATTAACGATTATATGTTACACTCGAAACGATTATATGTGTTACGAAAATATAGTTTCTGAAGTTGAAATCAAACAGCTGTCGAAGAGCATTAGCGTGATATTCTTAGCTGTCGGCTGCATGCGGCAGACGGCTTTTGTTAGAATTCACTAACGAATTCAGATTTCAGCGAGGATTCTCCTAACCCGATCAGTATCCATGGCCGCCTTCCGCGGGATAAGATAGCCTCGATGCGGCGACGTAATTGATTCTGTCTATAAGCCAGAGTAGTTACACAACGAGCTGAACGAAGTTTCCACTAAGCTATATCTTGTGTTTGAAAAAAAAACTTTATAGACACAAAGTTACAGTTTTATTTTGGTTTGTTGTTGGTCTCCCCCAAATTAGTAAGTTTGTTTTCAGAGACCATATCTGGTTGCCTGAAAAAAGCAATATCTGAATGACTAGACGGTAAAGGTAAATAAAATAGAACAAACGATAGTAAACAAGAAATTTCAATTAACATAAGATTCTGTGCCGCAAGACAAAATATTTTACATAACTTTGATTTATATTTGTGTAGTCATTTCAATTTTAATTCTTTATTATGTTAGTTTTAGGATCTATTGGGACTGAGTTTATCCTCGATTTCACTTGATGTTAAAGTCTTCAACTTTAGCCTGTTTAGTTGTGCAGTTCCTAATGTTAAAAGGGTCACTGAATTTCACATCTTACTTAGAACCGAAGACCCATGTTTCGAGGAAATAGCTACTAGTAGAAATAGAGCTTTCTGTAACAGAGCTCGTCCAGGGTGGAACTACCCTGTGATCATATACCTGAGCCGTAGGTGATAAGCCTCATGTCCTTGTAATAAAACCGGCACCCACTTGCGATCTGAACACCGGTTTGGCAATTACGTTCGGTTTATTAAGTTCGGTTTCAACACCGGTAGGCAAATGCTACCGAGAGCAAGCCGGCATGAAACTCAGCATTTGCTCTTTGTCAAGATCATAATATTTACAATAATAGTATACATAACCACACTGCTATATGAGCTATTTCCCAAAGTCCCGGAAGTACGTACCGGCAACGTTGAGTGTCCTTTGTTTGTTTTAAAACATCCTTCACACAAAGGCATTCCAAGATGTGTTCATTAGACCCTTGTTTGCCTCTACAGGGGTAAAGTGATGTTATGTCGGCTGATAAAAGGGCGTCTCTAATGCTGGTCCGAGGCCGGTGTTAAATAATTAGGGCCCTTATTTAGGGCCCCGGCCGGAGCGGAGGGTCCACAGTAAAATGTAAGGAAAATAGGATATTTTCTACTTAACCTTTTCCATAAGTAGTATGTATTTACGAAGCCGAGTTGTTAGGTCTAGTGAAAGCTATTTACGAAATTGGGTGATGAATGAAATACAGTAGGGATCACTTTATAAACGTAACAAGCACTGCCCGCGACTTCGCCTACGCATATTATTCGATTATAATAACTACCATCCAATATATTTGCCATAAATACTATAATGAGTACCATCCATAGAAAGTAATAATATAATTGCTAAACTGTGTCTGTTAGTTAGTTTTAACTAGATATAGATCGACACAAAAATGTGACAGCTTCCAAATTGGGTTAATTTAGCTGTAAAATTATTTAATTTGTCACAAACTAAAAGTTTGAAAGTTTGAAACATTGATAAATAGCTTTTACGAAGGAAAAGTTTTTTTATTCCAAAGTTCGTAAGTGTTATTTTTAGATTAAATGAAAAATGTCTGTCTTGTTTAAGTATTTTAAAGCGACATTATTATTAGTCCTTGTAAGGGCAGCTTTAGCGGAGTTAAGGTAAGCTATAAAAATAAAAATATCATTTTGGTGATGTATTTATAAAAAAAAAAATGTGTATATATCCCTCCTGACACATCTGACTTAAACGGGATCACCAGGGTTGTCCGCCTCATTGGTGGACGTCATTCCAGTCAGAACCTTGGGACCCCAACATCCTTCGGTTCTTCGAGCTATGTATCCCGCTGGTTGCCACTTCAGTTTCGCAACTCGTGTCGCAATGTCGGTAACTCTGGTTCTTCTACGTAGCTCCTAATTCGGCGGCTGAATTATGCAACAGTCAGAACTCACACTATCAGATACGGAGAAATCATTGACCCACAACTGTGGTGCTATAATGTAATGCTACCGCAATGCTACCAACCGCCAAAAGTTGAGAAGATTTGCGCTGGAAGCAAGACTTAAAAGAAGTACTCACACTTCGATAGCCTTGTTCCAGTTGATGACGTAGCCGGACAGCGCGAAGGTCTCGATGTTGACAACGTGCACGTTGCCGCGCTCCGTGCCCACGTGGATCCATTTGGACTGCAGCGGCAGGTGCAGGCAGGTGATCCTGAGGACAAAGCCAGGGGATTATAGGCGTATTCGGTATTACTATGCTTGCTATATATTATATATATATTATATCTAGCTTGTAGCCTAGATCGTAACAGCTAGGATAGTGGATAAAGTTCATTTAAAATGTGTAATTGACTTCTGAACTCACGTCAATTTTCGCCATCAAATCCAAGACCTTTACTTATAAGACCACATCGTATTGCATAGAAGCAGGCGTTACTTTGCGCCATTCCATGATATGTTATGAAAATTAAGCTTAATTTGCTATAGTGCGCGAAAAGCAGGAGAATCTGTATGGTCTCCTTTAGAATATCTTCTATCTTTATACTCAAAGACAAACAGATTTTCGGGAATGTACCATCGACGCACGTTTCGGTCCAAAACAGATTGTTCAGGTGTCAATTACACATTTAAAATGTAATAGCCAGATTATTTCTGCTGTTACTTGTCGAGGAGTTGGGTGGTTCGCAGAATATTTTGACACAGCTGTAAGGTATAAACCATGTGGTATATAAGTATAAGTATATATATATAAGTGGAGGTCTTGGCTTTGGTCCCTGGTCTGCTTTGTGGAGAGGGTGTACGCGGATGGATACCACCCTACCGATTAGAACATGCCAGGGCCCAGGTATGTAGAGTTCCGGTTTGATGCAAGGTAGACATCAATTAAGGTTATATAAGTTTCCCATACCTCTAATAGGACTCGACATAAAATGATTTCTCTATTCCATCCTATAAAACCGCATCTTATTCATAACTATACAACCGCTTTCAAACGTATAGTAAAGGGGAAAGACTAACATACAGATTATAGCAAAGAAATAGCGAGATATTATAGCATCCTCCCTCGTGGCACCTGGCAATGCAGCTACTATATCAAACACAATATTATTGTAGTGGAACGGTTCCAAGTGCCTGCACAATGTTATAAGCTTTAAATATTAGTATTTGTGACATGTAGTTATTTAAGTGCAACTCGCTAACTGGTGCAAGCACTTTTCTATTAAGCGCAAATGTATTGTGTTATTTGTATGCTATTGAGAGAAGTTTCCGCAACCTGGCCTATTTACTGACTATGTACGCTGTTTGCCGGAGCGACTGCAAACAACGACGAATATACTATCGCTAGGTATACAACATGATTTGTCAAGCGTTCCTGTAAACCTCGGCTAGGTACAGTAGTTATTAAGCCCAGTGTTAGACATATTACAATGGTCACTTAAATTAGGTACGCAATTTGTGCTTATACAACGTGTAAATGAAGACCGAAATATTACTTTACAGGCAGATTATTTACTGTCTATGAGACTTCTCTGTGAAATAGAAATGCTAATAGTTTTTGAGTAATACACTGCCATAGTTTTGTACTGAAACAATTTAGATACACCCCGAACAACACTTGCAAAATTAAAAAAATCATGTGACTCCTGTCACTTATTTAATGAATATAAAAGGAACGCATCGCGTAGAGTTGGTACTTTGCGCATGTCGGTCTTTTATCTTCAATAGGGTTGTCTTAGTAAATATTAAAAAGGTTTGGAATTCTTTTGTATGGAAAAAATAAATATGATTCTTTTAATTTAATATTTTTCAGGGTGATTCCTTATGAAATATCCTTATGCTCCTTTCATAAAAAATAAATACGCAACACTTATTTAACGATTGAGATGTAAGATAGACATACAATTTTGTAAGACTGAGTGCTGTGTTCTTAAATTGGAGGGCCTGGGTTCGATTTCCGGCAGGGGCAATTTTGGAATTTCTAATTTCAGATTTTTCTCTGGTCTGATCTAGTAGGAGGCTTCAGCCGTGGCTAGTAACCTCCCTACCGACAAAGACTTGTGATGTACGATGTCGCGTAAAAACCTATAGGAGGTTGGGTATACATACTCGCTGACAAGTTAGCCCGCTACAATCTCAGACTGGATCATCACAGGCAGCTATCATGTAGTGAAAATAAAAAATTAAGACGAAGTATTATTACGTTCAAAGAGTATACAGAGAGAAAACTCAGGCCAAGAAAATAAAATGTACGTAATGTGGTATATACACATAGCAGAACAGAATACATGGAGGGTATTATGCAAAGCGTATCATTTGCAGTAAGATTCTATAACGTATTGCGGCGGACGGGGAACATTGCGTGCAGTATTTCACGATTTTATCGTCGTTACAATGAATATAGAGTTCTCATACAAACATTCGTGTGTAATGTTAAATTTATACCAAAAATTTTGGAAAACAATAAAAAAAAACGATTTTATACCAACTAAAATGTAAATAGTTTTTTGTTAAAATCTAGCTTGAATACTATGCGCTATAACTAGCTCTTAAAAATATGTAAATACTATGAACTATCCGAAATGAAAACCTCTTTCTTTTGAAGTGGGTTAAAAAATTAACTGGCAACTAAGAAACTATTTTTTTTATTTCACTGCAAGTTGGCCCTTGGACACAATCTTATATGGTGGTAAGTGATGATGAAGGCAAAACATTAGAACACAGACGAGTACATTATATAAACACATAAATTAACTCTAAAAACATTACACTCCTTTTTTTCAATACTTTGCAGTCATGTTAAAAGTATTACAGATCTATCTATATATGCGCACGACAAATCCTAATAAATAAGCGTAGCAGTAGGTTAACTAGTTTAGGGGATTACAGTTAAAGGCGTTTGCTACTGTGAAATAGTAACAAAAAAGTAAATAACATCCAAGTAATCATAATTATGGTCTCATAAGCCACCTCAGCGCACACCCCCCCAATAAGCAACCAGCACGCAACTTTCACATTGCCCCAATAAAGGGGTTGTAAGACCTCAGCGACCGAAAAATTATATACTTTACTTCTTGACAGGAGGTATCTTTTTTTTTCTCTACTTGTCAGCCCTTGACTGCAATCTCCTGGTTGGAAGTGTTGATATATCTAAGATGAAAATATCTATATAGTATCTGGTCCTTTGAGGCGCTCTCCGTCTGTCCGTCTGTCAGCTCTATAAATAGTAGTAGTAGAACTTTTTTGTTATAGCTCTCGTTTGTAGAAGTACTTCCACCAAGCAGCAAAGCTAACCACAAGACTGTTACCACTCCATTGGAATGGAATGGTTGGTTTTAACTTGTTAATTTGATCAGCACTGAGCCGGCCATATCATAATATATCATAGTTGCGGTTGATGAATTAACAATGAGCACTAAATACTCAATATAAGTAAAACAGGGGATCTACCTAAAGCCCAAAAACATGGCAAATAAATAAATATATCCTCATCTAGCCCCAAAGGAGGCGTAGCTTGTGTTATGGGTACTAAGATGACTGATGAATATCTTTTAATGAATTTTATACATAAATACATATAATATACAGATAAACACCCAGATACTGAAAAACTTTCACGTTCATCACACAAACATTTTCCTGTAGTGGGAATCGAACCCACGACCACGGACTCGGAAAGCAGGATCGCTACAAACTGCGCCAATCGGCCATCTTCGTCGGCAAAGGGTCTAGCAGACAAAAAAAGATCTCCGCGGCTACAAAAATGTTATTATATATAGGTGATTATAAATATACTGTTTAAAAAGTGAAAAACTGATAAGTTTCCAACGCATTTACGTGTAATGGATGCTCAGGGTAATGAGGCCCGTAGCAGCGCTACGTCATTACGAGTCAGGTTTGCACGTAGTGGACATTAGTCCAGCGGAATATTCGCATTTACCTAACTACGCGACGCTTAAGAGGGGTACTGTGTTCATACACTTCTACAGTAATAATATAAATAAGAGTGTTCTGTTAGTATTTTGTACTATATTGACTTAATCAACTTTAAGGCTTAACCACTGTATCGAACAAATTTGGCACATATCTATCATATATTTGGCATCTTCGATATGGACATATAGGTTACCTTGCATCCCAGAAAAGAACAATAGGATAAATTGGAGACCGGGATTTCTTTGTGTTAAAAAAAAACCGAAAACAGCGAACGAAGTCGCGAGTCTTTAAGTAGCCTAGAGGAGTCCACTGCTGGACTAAAGGCCTCAGTATGGTAGTAGTAGCATAGAGGAAGCTTATACCAATTCTTTGTTATATTCCCTTAATCACCTCGAACGACACCCGCGAGAAGAGGATGGGTGATGACAGTTATCTATCGACATTCTGATCTGCCGTCCTCTTTAAACTTTATATTTTGTTTTTGTATTAAAAGCAATAGAATGTAATGCTTTCGCACCACTGTTGTATGAAATGTTCCTACTTTCCAAATTAAAAAGGCTCACTATATTTATAGTATGTAAATATTCCATTGTACTTTAACAAATTACAACAATACGTTATTTATTAAACTGAAAGCATCAAAAGAGCATAACAAATTGTTTCGTGCAACAACTGAAAAGTTCGCTAAAAATAGTAATTTATTGTGAAAGTTTTGCGCCGCGTAATGTGAGATATTGTGGCTCGCCCGCTTCAGCTTCCAAACTTCTTAATGGATACGAGACCAAAAGTATGCCAATTTTCTTTTATCACCAAAGACTATGGGAAGTTATTTCTTGTATCTACTATTTAATAAAATCTAACTAAAACAAAAGCTTACGCATTTGCTTGGTTTGTGAAAAGAAATAATCGCCTATTTTTATAGTAGTGATTCATGGCCATCATCATGGAAAACCATTAACCATAAACAGAGCAACACTTCACACGGCACGCAAGGCGCACGTCCTGCAATTTGCAATGCTGCAGGCTATGGTACTAAGCCAGCCTCATGTGCCTGTAACTACAGCTGCAACCACGCCCTTCAGACCAGATTGCAACATTCCTGCTTTGCTCATGGCGGTAGGACTTCCCCGGACGAGCTCTGTCACAAAACCTCTACTACTACTACTATCTTGATTACGAGACACCAAACAAGACTTGTTTCACATATTTTGACGGTGTTATAGGGCTTTGGCCCAACACACTCAATGAGTGTTGTGTTAATAAAGATAGAGACGGGTGGATTACGTGTGTTTGTATCTTCCTAGTCATGTAGCGTTAACGGTGATATGTCTACGATGAGGGGAAAAAACTAAGAAAAGAGTAACTTATGTCCTTTTGTAAATGGTATGTTTCCCTCTCAGTGCGAGTCTAATGGCGCACTTGTCGCCAAGTGAATAAAAACAGTTTTCTTTTCGTTTTTCCACTAGGCCTCGTGTTTAGTACAAAGAACTCTGAGAAATTTCTTGGAAAATAGGTTAACTACTCCCTTTGCCGCAGAAACACTAATGCTTTAATGAATGAATATAAATTCTTTACAGAGTTTAATATACAATAATAGAAAAAATTAATATATCTACTAATGGTGTGAAACAATAGTGGTGAAGTACTGAACTGTTATACTGAATCAGAGAGCAAGCGTAGTGCGTGACGCGTTGTTATTTTATTAATACAGGCGTGATGAACTGGTTCCTTGTAGGTACTACTTTCACACTAATACGCAACACAGAACCTCTTTCTTTAAATACGGTTCAAATACTAGAATAATGAGTTTACATACAGTACACCCGAGTGAAAGAATAATATAATTTACAAAAATCGCACACTTGCTTGCAGGTATATACCAACCAGAATAACCAGAATTTCCTAGGTTGTGAAGAGAAGGGTTTATCCCTACGAGTCGCTTGAAGTCGTATGTCCACTTAGTAAAGGTTCTAGCATTTGGAATCCAACGTCGGGAATAAACCCTTCTCTTCACAACCTAGGAAATTCTGGTTCTTCTACGGATTTTCTCATGGCTGATTGAATCACGTACAATTTTTAAATAATTCGATCTCTAACCAAAGTTAAGATATAGATTATAAAATAAAACTAACTAAGCATTTCATGATTTAAATTCATGAAGTACCTAATATAAAAATAAAACTGATAACGAATACGAAAGACTTGCTATTTCAAATTTCTTTCTGAATAAAAACTTAATTACCACGCTGTTACTGTAATGGGATTTTTCTGTCTCAGTTAAACTTAAAAGTGTAGGACCGTTTTCTGAAAGAGCGTTCAGTAATTACTAAAGAAATACCAAGTCCATTTGGAGAAAATAAGTGCATACCTACTGCAGGTTGAGTGAAACCAGTTTAAACTTCAAATGGGCTATCAAGGAGCTTTTATGAACATTTATATTTTATTTTATTTTATTTCTTCTTTAATTGGAAAACCAACAGTTGTAGATACTAAATAGTTAACAAATGACTTAAAACTAATAACAGGTTTCCACAGATAAGTCTTATATAAACAAGGGTACCTGATAGAATCCAGCAATAACGCAGCAAACTATAACAAAGTGTTAAGTTTACCTAGCTTGCAACAGTTTATCTACTAAGTTGCGACGTACACTGTTCATATTACCATAAAATAAGTCAATTTCGGGGTCATTGTAAACAGAATTAAGAAGGCGAGAGACACGGATTATAAAGTAATTAAATCTATTCTTATTTTTAGTTACGGGTACGTGCAGAATCTTTTTATGCCTAGGTAATCGCGATCTACATATTTTAAAACAATAGCTATGAGACGTTATTCTTTTTGGGTATAACACTGGCATTTATCAGTTGGCTACCTCGGCAAGAATTCGTACTCATATGGCCGGCCAATCTCTCTATCAAACTCCAGTATAGGAATAATTCTGAGATTTGAAGTCAATAAATAAATTTCAAGCGCAGGAACATTTCTAAGCTTAAGTCTCTCTCTATAAAAATGGCCTGAAAAATACATTGTCCTTTCCTTGCTAAGTCTTGTGATAAAGAAGAAAAACACTTCTGTTTATACGAAGTTAATAGCTATTACCTGCTTCCAGTAAAGGTCTATGGGTGTACAAGCAGCCTTTAGTGCCACCTTTATAAAACGACGGCAACATCTTTTAATTAGAAGGCATTGGATCCAATGCTGTTAGCGTTATTTCCGGCGTCCCCCCCCCCCCCCCCCCCCCCCGCCCCGCACAACAACCTTGTTACCGTAATGGGACCATTGTGTACCAGCGGGAATAAAGAGCTGCCCCTCTAGTTTCACAACGCTGCGGTTTCTCATAAATAACTCTTAGACTAATACTCGAGAAGGGGTTAGTATACAACGGAATGAATGGGTTTGAGCTTACAGCAAAATTAAAGTATTATAACAGAACGGATTATAAATAAACGCTAAGAAAGCTTGAGTAAAAATTGCTTTAACAAGGTTATTCTACTTTAGTTTAAGGGACACAAAAATGTCATTCTTGCTCCACAAAGACTTCCGGCATCCCATATAAGCATACATAGGTACGAGTAATAGCAGTGTTCTATGGGATGGATCTGTACCGCAATTCGGTAAATTCGTTCATTTTCCTGGGATTTACGATGAAAATTAATCCTAAGTCGCAATATTCAGGCCATCCGGTACGGTGCAATGTATAATTTCTTCAATGTTCATTCACACACACACAGTTCTTCCAAATTCACGTGTGCCTTGATCTGACACCGGAACATCCTGAGGCGGAGATGCTTTCACAATGTACAAATGCTAAGCGAAAATTTCGCCAAATGATTCATCTCTTTTACTTTTTTAGTTCCAACTTTATCTATCTTATCTCCGCTTATCTGCATGTAAAGTAAATCAAGATTGAAAAATTATAAATTGCGCCGTGCAGACTTGTCCGGTTTTCGTAGATTGTAGCTGGTTTCGAAGCTAAATATCCAAAAGCCTGCTAAATATTTATCCGGGTTCAAAAATATGATTTCTTACAAATATTACGTCGCTGCGTAAGGAGGACAAACAAAAAAAAATAATAACTGTTTTTAATATATCTATTAAAATAACATTTAGGTACATATATTACTATTTTTAGTATTTGCAGTAAGGGTGGGACTTACCCTTACTGGAGGTATTTCTCCCATTGTCTAGGGTCACTGGTAGAGATCTCTTACAGAGGTAAGTGTTTCCTTGTCCACATTTCCCCACAAAAACGAAAATCAAAACCACAAAGGGAACGAAGTAGCTTTTTCTTGTGACGGGCGTAAAACTGGGTTAAAGTCAAATATTGCGCGAGAATTCTACGGGGGAAATTCCGCGTGTTCTGAAATTCAGCAGGACTGCGAGCAAACAGCGCACATGCAAAATAAATATCGTAAAAGGTAACGGGGATGCTGCGAGCTATTCAATCTGTGGCGCAGTTACAGTTGCCGTGCGGCGGGACTACACGGTTGCAGCCACGCTGGCCCATTTTCGTTTAAAGGGACTATACCTTTTTATTTTATGAACTTGAACAACTGTAGCCAATTGGCTGGAAGTTAGCCCTTGACTGCAATCGATGCGTGCTGATGCGGTCCAAGAAGGTTAACAGGTTAGGTGTATCGCAGTTATATTAAAGCCATACTACAAATCTAATCTTGTAGCGATTTACTGCAAACAACTCTGGTGGGAGAATCACGTAAAAGCTTTAGGAGTGGTTTTATAAAGAAGAAGAATTCATAAACGTCGGTAGAAATCCTATTAGTGGAGACACAAGCGAGCCCCGATTGCTTATTCATACACAAGTCCGCCGATACAGACGTGGTATTGAGGGGTTTCCAAAGAGCAATTACTGGGGCTGTATTAAAAAGATTTGTCGACATGAATGGCCCTCATCTCTACCTGAAATTGCTGACTATTCAGCGCACAATGTGGTATATTTCAATTCACTCGCCATCCAAAGTGGCTTTGCAACGCTCCGAGCACTAATTGTACATCATTCATGTCGCACGCAAGCATATTTTTCAATAGTTCGATACGAGCTACGTACGCCCTTTTAAATGCACGTAATCGAAGCTTTTATGTTGTGAAGCGAAAATTAAACATCGGTCAATTTTTAATTTCACTTTGGAGGGATTAATTTTCAGTTTGCGCTTTTGAATGGAAATGTTTGCATTTAGTATGGTACGCGTAGATACTGTGATTATATTAGTGTATCGGAGCTTTTCCAATTTTGGACCGTTTAAGTAGCAATGCAAACTTTGTTGCGCCACTTAAATTACAATTCTATTAGTTTACGTTAATTCCGCTGTTATAGTTAACGAAAGTAATAGCTTTCGGTTCATGTGATCGAATGAAAACACAATGTTTTGTTAGTGATCTTTAGCTAGTAAGATATGCAGATTGTGTCAACTTCTTTCACCCTGATGAGTAATTATCATCGGTCACAGAAATAGATGTAATGGTCTGATAAAGTACCAAAGCCATGGCTTTTATGTTAGGATCAGGTTGGTCTCACTATTTGTTTTCTTATTCCACTATGAGTTAGCCCTGGACTGCAATCTCACCTGATGGTAAGTGAAGATGCAGCCGAAGATGTTAGCGGGCAAACCTTTAAGGAGTCGAAATAACACTTAATCGGTTTTTACGCGACATTGTACGGAAACGCTAAACCGTGACTGGTTATCACCCTACCGTCTCTGTCGGAAGGGTAATAAGAGGTTCAAAAGCCTCACATCTGACCAAGTCAGCTATATGCAGAAATATCTACATTGCCTCCGTCGGGGTTGTAACCCGGGACCTCTCACTTATAAGACCACAGACTCGTGTCCTGCAGTGGACCGGTAATAGATTTATATGATTTTTAATTATTGTTAGCCCGTTTGGAACGTTATTGGAAGTTGGTATCCGTTAATGTAAGCCCGCGAACAATGAAGTCCGGCACAGTTATTCTGCCAAAGCGAAACAAAGACTCAATTGTTTCGGGATCATTTCCAGTCCAGCAATTCCAACTCAAATAAAAGCAGGGTCCGCGGGAAGGACCGCGCAACCAACGAGATACTAGGTGTGACACATAAAAGGGTTATTAGGACAAACAACGAGTCAATTTTCCATCTCATTTTAAAAATAAATTACGTATTTTTTTTCATTCTATTTAATTGGTTACCTATACAACAGACCGGCAACCCGCCTTGGCTTTGCACAGGTAGATATAAATTTTAAATATTCTTTTCAATAATTAAAAACTAGTTTTGTACTTTGCAACTACTTTACAAAGGTAGTTTGAAAAGAAGTGCAAAACCGATTACAGTAACTCTATAGCCCAGTAGAGAGCACTGCGCATGAGTGGGAGGTCCCGGGTTGTATCTCCAGCAGGGGCAATTTGGGAAATTATAATATCCGAATTTTCTCTAGTCTGGTGGGAGGCTCTTAGACCGTGGCTTCTTTCTATACTACCGAGATAGACGTGTTGCCAAGCGATTTAGCGTTCCGTGGTGGACTATGGAAAAAAGCCTTCTCATTGGATCGGTCCCCTGTAGAGGGCAGATATGGGTTAATATGCTAATGATAATTATGGTCAAAGATCGCCGAAACAATGCACTTAGAATTGATAATCTTCATATTTAAGGTGAAACTTTAAAAAAAAGTTCAGGAAACTAAGTGGTGGACTAAAAGACATGAACGAGACGCTGGGAGCCGCTGAAAACAAGCTGCGCATGCCATGCCCATGGATTTTGGAACCTTCGAAATACCCAAGTCGTCAATACCCAGTCGAGCAGTGGTCGTCAAGCGATTGACGACCACTGCTCGACTGATGATGATTAAAAATCAAAAAAGTCTGTTAAAATTTTAAAGTCTCGTAAAAGGTAACTCACCGTTCTCTTTGAAATTTTAGGGACTGCACTCTCTGTGGCAGCTTCTGGCGGAAGGTCCAGAGGTTGAGCAGGTCGTCCGCGGTGGCCGTGACCAGCGCGCCCTCGTTGATAAGGAACTTGGCGTGCAGCACCGCCTCGCCCGACTCGTGGCGCACGTGCGCGTCCACCCCGGGGCCACCTAGTCTGCGGCTGCGTTCAGGAACGTTATCGGCTACCACTTCATTATGGGTTCTAACTAGTACTTCAAGTGATTTTTTTGTAGATAGTAAAACTGTTTGTAACAAAGCTCAATCGGGGAAGTACTACCGTCAAGCAGTATTGCTGTGTTCCGGTGTGAAGGTTATCCCTTATGAGCCCGTGTAATTACAGGCACATTCGGCTTAAAACCTACACCTCAGGTTCATGTTCCTTGCGAAGTGTTGCCTTTGTTAAGAAGACGGTTTCCATTTAGCATCAAGTGAAATTTTTAGTTGCATAAAAAATATGAAATTTTATTAAAATAACCAGTTTTTAACCTTTAATGTACATATATAGTTTTTGATGTTATATTACAAATTTTAATTAATTTTTAAAAACCTTACTGAAAATTTGGGAAAATTAGTTACCGTCGAGAAAACTTAACTTAGAGTGCAGCGGATTATATATCACATATATAGCGGATATATTTAGTCATAATATATTCAATGTTTACTAATATTATTTTTGTGTGTTAGTGTTTTATTGGTTGGTCCTTTCTTCACGCACTAACTAAGCAACCAATTAAGCTACCTTTTCTTTCAGGATAATTAACGATTCCCGATTTATAACAAAACCATTAATTAACGCGTACAAAGTACTAAGATATATTTTTTCACTATAAAAAACTTAATAGACGTTATAAAACTATACGTTAAGGCTAAAGCTCATTTTGAAGTAGTGCATAAGTCTAAAGGGTTCAGCAACAAACGGCAAACATGTAATACATTAATTTGTATTGCACAGACGGACAGCGAAGATGTCGCAGACTGTTCAACGTAGCGGCTGAGAGCGTTTGTTGCACATCCATTACTTTAATGTGCACAGACGCTGAGATGCTCGCAGCATCCCGCACGTCCTGTCGAGATTTGTATTTGTTTGTTTGTTACAAGTCGCCCGAGTCTACATCCCGAGCGCACCCCGCAGGGAAATGTAATAACGTTAAATGGAAATGAATCTTAATTAGATTTCCTATTTTGTGAAGATTATTTCCTTTTTTTCTTATTACACGCTTTATATTAGCTTCACTTGGATGTTTGTAACCGGCTCCTTTGGACTTGATTTTGACTCAATTCACAATTTCGTTCAAAGTTTGTAGATATATCGAGGACCGAAGACAATACACTAATTTGATATGATTATTCAATTTTTCAATTTGCTAAATGAGATTGTTGTTAATTTACATAATTATTATGTATAGCGAATAAGGCAGGAATGTTAATTTAAAATTCCAATATTAACTTTAGTCGATTTCTCTAATATTAACAAATTCGATAGCGAATGGGTAACCGGAGTTTACATTAACCGAAGGTTAGCCGCCCCTTTTAGAAAATGGCAAGAAAACTAACACCCTCCATGTGTGTGATGAAATAAGATAGTGAAATCCTGACTCCTGATCCTGTCAGAAAACGATTATAATTAGATGTTGGTATTATTGGGTAGATTTGATGGTTTTCTGATGGTAACCTAAGCGTGGCAGTTCTTTGGCTATCCCATTCCCATTAGAATTTCATGGGTATGGTGAACTGGTTCTGCCCACTGCTTTGTCCAGGTATTCTATTTGGGTATACATTATCCCAACTTCAATACTTTCTGCGCTGGGTAAACGGTTACTTTCAATTAAATCATGTACGACAATGTTTTGTCAAAGTCAAAGTCAAAGTCAAAAATATCTTTATTCAAGTAGGCCCACAGGTGGCACTTTTGATGCGTACATAAGAATTACTTGTGATACTTGAATTACGTGATTGTCCTTTAAAAGTTCTAATAAAAAGTCCGGGATAGCATATGTATATCTTTTAAGGTTGACTTATACGCGGACGAAGTCCCGTCCGTACGTCCCGCGGACGAAGGGACCGGTAGTAAAATATATAAAATGAATCTACAACATTGTTAATTTGCAATTTCCACTGCTGGTTGTACAGAAAGCCGTTCTATTACTAGGGTAGTATGAGATTTAAGAGGAATATTCAGAGAAATGCAAGCACTAACTGTATTTCAATCTAATTACAACGTGCTCTGAAACGTGAGTATTTAGTTAGGGATGTACAGAGAACCATGTTTGTTTGTCCGCGTAGAATCGTTCGTACTCGCCTTTGATGGAAATTGCTTTTGAAATGCAAAGCGAGCTCCGAAAAGCAACGCGCACCTAGAGGGGTAGCTGCTAATACGTCCTGGACCATAGGGTCCAAATAAATAAGAGGTACAAAATTAATTAAGCGTTGGTATTAGTCTTTTCCAATTCCAAATATGTTTACAGTGACTCTACCTTCGGTTACAGAACAGATTCTACTGAGGAAAAGCATACATACACCTGATTGAAGAATGTTAATTTTTGAAATTATACTAGTAATGTTTTTTGCTAAGATAAAAGCGATGCAAATTGCTTTTTTGCACTTAGATTAGAAGGATTAACAAAAATAACCTCTTAATATATTAAAGAAGCGCTTGAAACACAAACTATTTCTTTTCTTAATTTCACCAATAACATTTAACGGTCCTCTGCCGACCGATTAGGGGAAAAACTACTATATTCCTAACAGGTTGGCCAGTTACCATCTTAGACTTCACCAACGCTTATCATCAGGTGAGATTGCAGGCAAGGACCAAACTTGTAGTGGAGTAAAAGTTTTTTTTAAGCGCTGTCTTCCGCTGAGCGTGCTACTTAATGACGTGGTTGGTATTTTGGACAACACCGTTTTGGGCTACGTGCCGCTGCGGACCGCTCATTAGCCTGAGAGCTGTTTGTTTATTGTTCCGGATGCTGTTTACTTCAAGATCGGCCGCTCGGTAATCGAATTGGTAAAAATCGTTTCCCTCCACCCGGGATTATATTAACATGTATATTGAAGGTTGGAATAAGCCAACTAAGTTTGTTGTGGGCTTATTCTTAGAGCAGGGCGCGTTTGGAACCCTCGTAGCTCTAGTTTAAAATTTACGTATGTGGTTATTCTATTATACTATTACGCCATCTTCTCTACCATTTATAAATTTTTCATGTAGATAATGTACGCATTATAAGTGCCACTATGGACCTAATGATTAAAGATAATTTTGACTCTTGTCTTTTGATTCCGTGCTATGTTTAGGATAGTTCTGAGATCGTATTTTTGTTATAATAATAGCATACCTACTTATCCTGCTCAGTAATGGGAAGACTTTTAAATATTAGATCAAAATTATTGTTCGCGATGGTATTTATTTATCTCCTAAGACAAAGTGAACATTTTGATTTCTTACGGATTGGGTACTACATGAATAAAATTGGGTTATTTACATAGCTTTTTTTAAGCAATACAGTATTATTCCTTAACCAATCACACACATTAGATACGTTGTGTATAAAGGACTACGTAAACGATAAAAAAGCTTGGGTGTAAATTATTGCTCTAACCAGGTTGCTCTTCTAATAATTTAAAATGACATTGTGAGATGGTGATAACAAAAAAAAAACACTCGGCTAAGTTTGTTGTGGGCTTCTTATTAGACCAGGACGCGTTTGGAACCCTCGTAGCTTTAGTTTTAAGTTTACGAATGTGGTTATCGCCATCATCTCACTACCGTGTTGTTCTTATGTACGCATCAAAAGTGCCACCTGTGGGCCTACTTGAATAAAGATATTTTTGACTTTGACTTTGACTTTAACATTTAAGCCAAAATTGCCATTTTAAGCATATCAATAAAATTAATATTTTCTTTTCTAAACTGCCCCATATTAGTTAGTATTGCACCCGTGCGAAGCTGGGGCGGGACGCTAGTAATACATGTATGAAAGAAATACTAAATATGGTATTTGGTAGACTATTGAAACCCTCTTCAAATGCTGTTAGAGTAATGAATGAAGACATATACGGCCTATCGATTTCCACATAGGACCCTTGCCATAATAAAAGGGCAATTCGTAATTTAAATGGGCTGATATTATATTACATACAGTAAAAGGGTCATTTAGAATTCAAATGGGTTACATTATGAATGGCTTACTATTCATTAATAGTTAAACGGGTGCTAAACGCAACATTACTATCGCGCTTTATGGCCGAAAATTATGACGCCTTTTTAATGATCGGGCAACGTTATATTGTGACACATTGGCACTTTACTAGTAGACAGAAGTCGTTCACAGTCATCCGGACGTCCACTACTGGACATAACTATACTATACTACTGGACTACTGGACTATTATGTACGGATCACTTTACTCTAGCCAATAGACTCCAAAGTTTGGAACACCGTCGCAAAGTTGCCTGTCTTTTGGTATTCTACAATATATATTTCGGAGAGAGTGCCCAGGAACTATTTCATTTCGTTCCTTCTTCACCTTTCTACCATCGATCTGCAAGGCATAAGGATCTGCACCGTTACGTTGTTGATGTTCCATGGACTAGGTTTTGCTTCCTCGTTCCTAATACGCACCAATAAGATCTGGAATGCCCTTCCGGCTACCTATAATTTGGGTTCCAAATATTGGAATGAAGCAGGCGTTACATTGCAGAATGTAACAGAATGAGATTATTCATTGTGAATTCAACATCTCCTGAGAATGCTGTATTTTCGGAGCGAAACGTGCGAAGAGGGTACGTTGCCATCTGTTTGGTGCTTAGTATAGGGATTCAAGAAATTATAATTTACACCATACAGATTCTCCTGCTTTTCGCGGAGTATAGCATTTGAGCTTAATTTTCAAAATAAATTTGGGTTCCGTCAAATCAAGAGTGAATAGGCATCTCCTAGGGAAGTGCGCTCCATCTTAGGCCGCATTATCGCTTACCAGCAGGTGAGGTTGCAGTCAAGGGCTAATTTCTAGTGGTATAAGAAAAAACCGCGACATTGTACCGGAACGCTTAGCGGCTCGTCTTTGTCGGAAGGGTGGAAACTTACCACAGCCGATGCCGAATCAGACTAGACTCCAGCAAATTCAGAAATCATAAATTCCCAGATTGTCCCTGTCGGTAATTGTAATAATAAATATATTTTTTATGTGTTTTATTTATCTAGCCCTTGACTGCAAGCTTAACATTTAATGGTAAATGTTGATGTAGTTTGAGATTGTAGCGGGCTAACCTGTATGAGATATGAAAGTTTTATTACACCCATACCGCTTTATTTATATGCGACATCGTACCGGAACGCCAAATCACTTGGCGAACCCGGGACCGCCCACTTATAAGACCTCAACACTCGCTACTGCGCCGGGGAGGCAGACAAAACATTCGTATCGAACAGACGTTAACTTTTATATCCGTACGCCTGTGTACCAGAGTAACCGGCTGATTGCCAGCGCTAATCCAAAGGGGTTGCTTGTGCCAAAGATATTTAAAGGGTAGAGCAGATATTGAGAATGCTTTTTTAAGTTACGGACCGCGTTGTGGCTTTTATCGAAAGTTTGTAACATAAAGTTTGATAAACGACAATTTCTAAATTCAGCTCCGACCTTGGCGGCAATATCAGCTGTAACTACAATACAAACGACCCATATTTTATTACTAGCTATTGGCAGCGACTTTGTTAGCTTTTGTTTTGAATTTTAAAAAACCTCGCATGAAATGTTATTTTCCCGGCCTAAAAAGAATCCTACGTCTGTTTGCAGGGCACAAGCTATCACAAAGCAAAGGTTTCTCCATATCATGGCTCAGCCAAACACACTTTCGCATTTATAATTATATTATGAATGATCTCTTTTGACGAGGCGTAAGCCTATTTTGATTTTTTTTTTAATTTTATAATTACTCTTATTGAAGTTGACATATAAATTGGTATCCATTGAAGTGAACTTATAATAACAAAACAAATAAATAACATTGTAATTTTTATTATTAATTTTGCTAAAACAGTGTAGCATCTGGACACAAGAACAATACATGAACAAGAATGCCTTAACTACTCTAGATTAACAAGTTTTCATCTTACATGGAAACTAATGATCAGGTAAGATACCAGTAAAGCTTATCTTCAAAGTACAAAATAAAATGTTAAGAAAAGCTAGCGTCTAGGTTTAGCAATGGATAGTGGACGTTGTTCATATGAAGCCAAACGCATCTTTGGGTTTTGTCCTATCTGTCATACCGTTAAACATTTCTCCTTGGTGACCGGTGCACGGTTAGCCAGATAAAAAGCCGCCCCTAATGAGAAAATTTGGAGTTCATCCAGCTTTATTGCGGTTAAAGAACGAACAAAAAGGAAATCTCCGGTTCACAATAACAAGTGTTTGTTGAAAGTTTCATGTTCCAGTGCTCATTTAGGTTGTCTCTTTAATAGTCCCCAGGGCTGCCAACGTTATGAAAACATGCGCGGTGGACGGAGCTATTTAGAAAGATTACGGGCAACGCATTGTTTCATGTTTTTAAATCTATGTTTGCATGCCCGGGCAGGATGTTGGAGTTGTTCCACCTACTTGTACATTTTATTTTATTTATTAGGGACAACAGACAGCCATGCACAAAAATAACAAAATAGACTTAGCTAAAATTAAAGTAGCACTATAGGTATAGGTATAATAGGGTATGGCACAAGACCCACATCATTTTCCACAAATGACTAAACTTATACACAGGGCTACACAAATTTTTTCCAAATTTTGTGTAGCAAAGTTATCCTTATCCTTATCCTTATTATAAATGTCAATGTAAGTTTGTTTGTTACGCTTTCACGCAAAAACTACTTAACCGATCCTCATGAAACTTTGTACACATATTCTTGGAAGTGTTAGAAGTAATATAGGATACTTTTTATACCGACATTAAGCTCGGTACCTTTGGGAGAGGGGATGAGTGTTTGACGATTTTACACCATAACTCCGACAAATTATAACCGATTTAAATATTTTTTTTGTACTATAGAGGTTATAATACGTGTTTATTTTGCCCAAACTTTGTGTAAATCTGAATGTGGTTGGAGACAGAGAACAAAACTCCTCAGCGGACAGCAAACCCCAAATTTAAGGCTCAGCGATACTGAATTTTTATTGAGCTATTATTATTGATTATTAATAATGAGTATCTTCACCGGAAAAACTCAAGACGTAGCAATTCTTCGCATAACTTGGAACTCGAATCCAGGATTTCGCTATACAAACTTGATCATACAAAACGTAAGATCAACCAGGGAGTTATTTCCATACACCCTTGATTTAATTTCTTCGCGAACCTCTATTATTTGAACGTCTTTCAATTCCCAGCAGACCCTAAAATAAACGTATACAAGGTATAAAACGCGCGTCTACCCAATATTTGGCTAGCAATCTGAAAATCCATCCCATCTCGCGAGGCCTTGCTTACATCCCGCCTAAATTGGGCTCTGACTGGCGAATTCAGGTTTCTCTGCTCGTTTTCCCTTTTTATTATATTGGCCCAACTTGCCCTTTGTAACGGGGTAAGTGATGCCCAATTGATTGGAAACGACCGACACACATCGACAACAATAACCTGACTGATTCCAGATCTTTAGTTAAAGTCGCCACGAGTCTTAAAAATGGATCAAGTTACGTAATACAGGCACACTAGAAACGTTCAATGTAAATCTATCGCATCCTTAACATGTAAAATAAAGTTTCTTAAAAAAAACTCTTACAGCTAACTTCTAAATAAATATTACTAAGTAATACCTCGCTGTTTCTCGCGTCAATTTCAAAAGCATAATATTTTTATGCTTTTGCACACTATATACGGACAATACTTTTCCACTTCTACTCTCATCTGCACACTTGTAGATTGAATTATAATATTTAAAGGTTTATTTCTGGCTCAGTAGAATCGAGATTCCTCATCGGTGCTAGGCACAACAACCAGACAGACTTGATTTTAGGAAGAAAACACACTTATTTGTTTTGCGACACAAAAGGAAAAAAATACAAATAAAAATAATTATTGGAATTATACTCAGTTAAAACTTCAGCAACAAATTGCAGCCATATGTCAGAAACAAAATGGTTGCGACCCAGCATATTGCTGCAGGTTTTTTAAATTAAAACTTGATACTTTACAAAAGAATCTATAAGTTAGGCCTAATTTAAATAAATAGTTTTTATATTGGTATTACAATAAGTTAAGATTCGCTGGAGGTCTGAAGTAAATGACCAAACATTTAAAAACAAATCACGTCTTAATAATAACCATCTCGGTTGAAAAGTCGAAGTGATATTAAACTTGCCCATCAACAAGTCCACAAGTACTTTGCCAGTAAATAGTTTGATAAAAATGCCTTAATATTGTTCACAGGCGACCTGTGACCCGCGCCTTACATTGTAGCGAGCTCCGGCCGAGTGTAAACAATAAACACAGCAATAAAGTATTATCTTTTTTAATTTCTTTAAACATTCCATTGCATTAATGAAATCGCAGTGTGCTGATAAGAGAAATGCATATATGCAACTCCAATAAAGCCGGATGCTGATGTTTACCGCATTCGCGTCCACGAGAGCCTCCAGTAGTCTTCAAAAGATGACTCTAGTAGATGACATCAGGAAGATATAGCAGGCATTAATTAAAAAAACAGAGTTACAATCCTAATCTTTACAAATGTATGATTATAAAAGTGTGTTTGTTTGTTCGTCTTTCCTTCACGCCCCAACTAAGCAACAAATCAATTACATTTTGGGCCTAGAGCTGGTTGAAAGGACGGAGAGTAACCTAGGCTGCTTATTTATCCGTGTATAACCCACGATTCCCATGAGATTTATAAAAACCTTAATAAACGCGGACGAAAACAACATGGGGAAATGCTAGTGAAATATAAATTAAATGTTAAAAGTGGGAAAAAAACATTTTAAGAGACGCGAGAGTCTCTTTTGCGAAAATAACCTTCGAAAATGTCGAAAGGAATGATTCTTTTGAAGTATGCATACTTTTTTATAAAACTTGTTTCTTCCCGGGTAATTAGTTCGCCTGGCCGAGCGTAGTCTTGATTCATTACACTTGCTTTTAATATTTCCATTTAATATACTTAGCGGGGGTTGGAATCTACTGCAATTTATATTTATTAAAAATATTTTATTATTTGGAAATGAGTAAATTTTCAAATTAAATGGAAATTACTTTTACAAATAATTTGTTTACTAAACTGTAAGAGGAATACTTAGGGAAATTTATAATGGTGTAGCGACTATGAACGAAAATTCAAACGTTAATACTACGAATATAGAGTTATTTATGGGATACATTAAAACTATTTTTTACTCGTTTAGAAATATAAAAAAAATTTTATACTTGGGTTATTATATCAGTATTAGGTACTTGCTAAGTGCTTAAAAAATAAGTAATTTAAAAAATAACGAATTAACTTAACAATGTCTAAATTATATGTAGTATCTTTCATATTATATCCAATTTTCGTTAGAGGTTCGATATTTTTCTATCGAGAAAATTTTACTGAATCGTGTTAAAGTGATAACCTTTTTAACAGAAGTTCGAGCAAGAGTAATTTAAGTTTTTTTTTTCGCTGTGAAGAACTTCATAGATTAAATTCTTTCAACCTCAGCACTCAATAGACCCCTCCTGCAACTCAGACCCATCTAGTTAAAGCGATTATTTCCGAGGCAATTTTTTCATCATTTGTAATAAACAGTATTTTTTAATATCGATGTATTCGATTTGAAAGGAAATATGACGACTCGGGGACGTTTGTTCGTAACATAACTCCTTTGAGCATTCCACAGTAATAACTGGCTTCAAAGGGCTTTCAGGTGCTCGAAAGCTCATTTAGACTTGTGACGAACAGTAATATTGAAATTCAGAAACTCTGATTGAATTCGTGATTCCAATCAAATGATTTTACCGTTAAAGTAGCAGAATGGACTGTCGTAATCATAAACGGCTTTACCTGAAAGGACGTTACGGTTGCAGTAACTAGAGTCCAATAGAAATATGGTGGTACCAAAAGTGAAATCTTTGCCGATTCAGATTGGATCATAGATCAATCCTAGTTTCCATTGCACAAAACATTACTATTAACTTTGTGTTCCACTCGCTATTTTACAGTAGCAAAGATGGTAGCAAGGTTATTACATTTTACATTACTTTAGACTTTAAAGTGTTTAATTTTTTGCTTTTTAGTTTGTATTTGGTATATTACTGGGAACCGACTATAATCAAATAACTGTTCGTCAAGTTGCAAAATGTCAAAAAGCGCTGATAGGTTGCACATAAAAAAAAAAAAACTTCCTCCGATTTCGGGCGGTAATGCGGAAACGGATATTAAATGTAGGTTCAACTGGTATTTTATTAGTGCCGTGCCACTGGAGCGGCCATTTTGGAACCGAGCCAGGCCAGCCTAATAGGTTATGCCGCAGAAATGCCAGTAAGTTAACATCTTTATTTGGAGCCTTTTATTTTGGTAATCTTGTGAAATCAGTTGGAAAATAGTCAATTTACTTACTTTGTAAGAATTACTTTTATTTCTCACTATATACGCGGGAGATATAATAGTGACCAAGTGTATGAACGAACGCTCAACGTGCTCTCCGAGGCACGGGGTTGGATCACCGCCAATTGCCAAACTCCGGGCTGGTACTAAGAATTTCTGGATAGAATCTTAAATCTCAGTTAAGAATAAATACAAAACCGAATAAAAAACTATCGACTATCGTGTGAAATTATATGACAACGGTAATACCAAAAAATAGAGCATTACGCTTAAAACATATATTTCGTACCAGGAATTAAACCCAGGGATCCCCGCCCTCGCCAGGTTCTGCCTAATTCATTGTGCCAAAGGCAAATCAACTAAAGACCTAAAGAGCAATTTGTAATTGGCTCATCACACAGAGAGTTAAACTCTAAACAAAGAGGTGAACTCTGAACAACGGCGCCGGGAGCTAACTCGGAGTTAATTATCTCGCCGAAGCGCGAGGTACATAACATGACTTAATTGGCTGTTTTCCGCTTTAATTGTAAACGTTTTTCGTTGCTTTAAAACTGTTTACGAAGCGAAAAGGTATTCCGTGAGCAGTCCATTCAATGCAAATCTTAAACTATTCAAGTTAGGCAAGGAGTACTCTTGGCTATTATATTTCACGAATAATGGGCAAACTTATAGTCTAGATAAGTTGCAGGAAGTCCGTCACAGATGGAACGGCCAGGTTGCACCGAGATCGCAAAGATACGTGGGTAATCGATGCCTAAAATTGCAGTCCTTGGAGCTAAAACTCACGGCCGCCCAATATATTATATTGCTACAAAACAGGGGCTAGATATAGATGATCTGAGGGCCAATAGACTCAAAAAATTGGATGCTCAAGACTGGGCAAGCAAAGTGGGCTAGAATATTCCGTAAAACGAATCCCACTTAATGGGATAGCGTTTAGTCGAAGAAGAAGAAGTTTAAATGACTATCACAATAGGTACTAATAAATATAACTACTTAAAGTGGATATCTGTGATTTCGAAATAACTGACTCCGACTACTGATATCATACGATTTTAATAAATATACTATGGCAGTACACACAACGCCATCTAGCCTTAAAGTAAGCGTAGCTTTATGTTATGGGTACCAAGATGACTGATGAATATTTTGATAAATAATATAGATAAATCCTTTTAATACACAGATAAACACCCACTCACAGAAAAACCATTCATAAGAACATGTTCCAGTTGTGGGAATGGAATCCACGACCTTGGACTCATTTATTCTTGAGCCTATTTCTGTGAGAAGTCTATTTTGTCTTACATATCATATGATATAGACAATATTTTCATGACGCTTTAGTGTAAACTATTTGTTAAAATTATAAAAAAACATGTGCGATAAAAAAAACAAGACATTTGGTTTATGTTTTTATTATTTTCTAAATACATATTTCAAAATAATATTGACTTTATAAAGTAACGAAATATTGTGTACATTATAAGACAAGTAGGAAAAAATAGATTATAAAGGGTTATCTTTTACCCACCAAAGAAAATGACCACTACAACTATGCTTGCGTTTTAATTTTCAACGTTCTGAAATCGATCTTGGCATAAAACGCTCTTAATTGATGAAAATAAAATGAATAAATAAATAATGGATGAAAGTTTGTTTTATTATTGAGAACGAATGTAATTTAGACATTATTACGTTTCCAAATGTTTTAATGCGAGTAGAATACGTTTGTCCGCGTTAGCAGTGCCGCGCTTGGCCACAATGGCTGTATTATATCAGCCCTGGCCGTTAATTGTGTGTCCGTCCGCACCGACACGGCCACAAAGGGTTGGAGTGCGATATATCTCTCTTGTGACACCGACAAAGGATGAAAAGGATGACAGGATGTTACCAACGATATATATTTGCGGTGTAGTGTCCATTTTGGGTGCACGTACATTATAAATGAATAGCATATTATGATACGAGTACATATTATATCTATTACTGTAACTGACTCGTTGTTTCAAAAAACATCCTATATCGAGTACCAGTGGTGCGTTGAGGCGCTATTAATTGAATCAATCGGAAAAAAATAGACAAAAAAACTGACTAGCAATGATATACTTATACAACGGAAAAAGAAAAGCCATGCTTTTCAAAAGGTACCATATTTTTTCAATACATAGGTTTTCAGTTTTTTTTTCGTGCCCTCTAGCCACAGAGCAGCTGCACCAGTCTTACCCTGTACACCAGTCTTTGGTCCTGCTTTTTACTCCTATTTAAACTAGAGAGACGTCTGATGAATATATTTGGATATAGATGATGTAAGCATATACTTAGGACACACCGCTCTACAACAGTTGAACAGGTAATGTTTATTCTGAACTTGAATAACGTTAGAGTTCAAATTGTCTGGTGCTCAGAGTACTCGCGTCAAAAGCAATTGGGGCTCATTCAATTCAGTGGAGACATTCATTATGGTAAGTGGAAAGCCTCCAACCGCAATAGAAGCTTTCAGGATTACGTCACGGTTTATCAAACAATTCATTGTAGAGACCTTACCGAGAGCACCGTAAATTAGGCTGGTTATACATGTTTATAATTAGAGACAGGTCTCGATTAACAGAAATAAGCGTGGTTATAATAACTAATAAAGGAGGCTTTCAGGCAGGTGATTTACCGAGAGTATGTTCCGAAACCTGAGAATATGCCTAACGTTTAAATTAGGGTGTTCATGCATGAGTTGTGAGAGAGAGTGTACATTTTGACTTATTTTTGTAAAACTTTATGTGTATTTTTTTTGTTACCAATGCAAAGTTTACACACAGAATTGATCTTGACGAAATTTAGCCGCGGCTAGTTCTTCATTTCATCATGGGCACGGGTCTCGTCTCAAAATGAAAAGGGGTTAAGGCCGTAGTCCACCACGCTGGCCCAGTGCGGATTGATGGACTCCACACACCTTTGAGAGCATAATTGCAGAACTCAGGTTTCCTCACGAATTCTTACTTCACCGTTGAAGCAAGGGAAATTTTATTGCTTAAAAAAACGCAAATAACCTACTCGGCAAAAATCTGCATATTAATTAATCGGCAATGCTTTCCACAGAGGATTGTAATCTATCGTGACGATGGAGATTTTAATTCAATGACCCACTTCAGCGCGCCTCTGAGAAGTGTCTAGGGGGTAAGAATTATAAAAAAAACACTGATAGATAAATTTATTTCTTTGGGAAACTAGCAGTTCACCGCGACTTTAATTATGCAAAATTACTGATAAGTATTTTTTTAGGGAACCATACACAAAGGGTAAAATAGGAACCTATTACTAAGACTCCGCGGCGGTCCATCCATATGTCCGTCTTTCTGTCAATCTGTCACCAGGCTGTATCTCATGAGTCGAATTAGTTGGACAGTTGAAATTTTCACAGATGGTGTATGGCCGGTATAACAACAAATAGTAAAATTAATTATTTATTTAATTAAAGTTTTTATAGATAACTGATAGATAAATTTATAAGCTGACCCCCGCGCAACTTCGTCTGCACCAAATCGTTTTAATAGCTTAAATAAACCTAGAAAGTAATTGCAGCGCTACCTACCAGGTCCAGTCTTATTTCCAAACTATGTTATTCGCGGCCCGTCGTCGCCGTACGTGTTATTCTATACCCGTCGCAACTTCTAAGCGATATAGGTTTAATTTGAATGATTTAAAAATGAATTTGCAGGTATATAATCAAACTTAATATTTATATTAATTAATTTCTTTAGCATTTATAATATTAGTAGGTCCGCATGCATTTGATCGTCGTACCATATGCCTTGCGACTTGCTGTTATTTGTGAAGAGTTATGTCCTTTATCTCCGACAATATTTATCAGATCTCCATTAAAATACATGCTTGATAGTATAAACTTTCAAATAAAAAAAAGAATTATTAAAATCGGTTCAAATTTAACGGAGCTATGAAGTAAAATTGATAAAAAATTTCATCCCATTTCCCGGAGGAAACTTACTGTTTTTCGGGATAAAAAGTATCCTATATGTTAACCTCGAATATCAACTATCACTATATCAATTTTTTTTTAATTCAGCTGTGCCAGAAATCTTCCAGTTACAGTTTTATTCTAAGTATAGATGGCACGGAACCTTTCGTGCGCGAGCCCGATTCACTCTTGGCCGGTTTATAATAAATAATAGCATATAACCTGCCTGAGGAACCTATTATAAACAGACCATTAAAATAGCAGGAGGTTCTATATTCGCATGGTTGGTGGTTTCACTGATATATCCGTCAATCGTTAACCGAAATTGATAAAAACTCCTTAAAATATACTTGCGAAGAGGAAAAATCTTTAAATTTTGTAGCAAACACTGTGTGTGTGTTGAATTCTCTTAAATCAAATGAAGTTTATCCATATATTTTTAGGTATTTGAGTCTCAGAGACGTTGGTTAGTCAGTGAATTAAAAATAAAGTTTGTTTTTTATTTAAGTTTTAAAGCAAGCCTAGCATTCACTCAATACCCTAACAGAGAACGCTTAATGGGGCTGTTTCCATACTATATATTTGTCCTAATATATTTCAAACAATAACTTGATATTAATCAGACACAATAAACAAAGTAGATGTGTTTATCTCATTTTTTTACTATTCGACTCATCAATTATCGTTTAAATTACACAAAAAAATCGTCTGGCAAATTATTGGAGAGCTATCATCACAGCTTTGATAAGAGAACCTCGTAAGCAACAGCAGGGCGGCTGATAAAAAAAATTAAGTTGGATTATGTAGAGATCAGATGTCACGCAATCTCTCATAATATAAACATTTATCAACAAAGTAATAAGTATTTCACTTATATTTATATGCCTATTTGTAACTCTGCAACTTTGTGATTTACTTAAAACTAAATGCCACATTTTTTTCTGACTGATGGACCAAGGACAATGTACCACTTATAACCAAGTCGGAAACCATCGTATATAAACACAGCAACATTTCGTAGGGTATGCAAGCAACATCTTCTACAAAGTGCCGTGCTGTGCTCATCACACTAAGGTTTAGGTGTCAAGGCTATGTGCCTAAAACCTGTTATTACACCGGCAACCACGCCATTCAATTGAAAAACATCAATACTGATTGGTGGCAGAAATGTGCATGACGGTAGTACTAACCAAACGGTTAGTGTCGAACATCGTATCTCATTATAAACGCATCACCATAGAGCATATCAAGATCATCCTATCATTACCCGGGTCTCCCTTCTGATAAGAAGGATATAAGCCCAAGTCAACCAGAATAACCAAGTGCAGATTGGTAACAACTCTTAAAACCTGTTGATGTTGTCTTTTACCGTTACGTAAAGCAAGTGATATATTTATATTTGCTAGGAAAATGCATTTGAACCTGGACTAACACTAAGAAATAGTATAAAAAATTGGAATAATATGGTCGCTGGACCACAAATTAATCAATTCACTTTAACATTTGAAGTAGTATCAGTGAAACCGGACTTCAACGAAATTGACTCTGATCTGTACGCTTAGTATAAGAATTGTATATTTGCAATCTGGGAATTTTTAAATCTTGGAGTCTCAAAATCTGTATTCTTGTTATTTATTTTTGCGATGAATTTTAGTGTTAAAAAGATGTACATACAGTCACTTCACTTTGTCGTTACAGTGTTTGGGTATTCGAAAACGCCTCGACGATTGCGAGCGCGCTCCTCTTATACTAAGCGTTCTAAATCATGAGGCGAGCTTACCTGACGGCTACAACGGGTCGTTGGAAATGTTATTGTAAAAGGATACATCCTGAGGTTGCCGCTCTTGTCACCGATGGCCAGTAGCTTCTGTATGGGGTCCCAGGCCAGCGCCGTCGGCGAGAAGGGGAAGCCGTGGCGAAAAGTCTGCAACAACAGACAAAAAACCGTTATTACACTTTTAAATAACTTAGAAATTAACATGGGGTAATCCGGGAAACCAGAATAATCTTTTTTTTTTATTGTATAGGTGGGCCAATTGCTAGGTCCGTGAAATCTCTCTAACTTCGTAGGGCATGCAAGAAACGCGTCCTGCAACTTGTCGCCCTGTGTCCATCAACCTGAGGGAGGCCGTAAGTGTTAAGCCTCAAGTGAAAGTGAATACACCGGCGACCGCGTACTTCAGACCAGATCACAGCTTTGCAGCAATACAGCTTAGCGGCAGAAATGAGCATGGTGGTTTGTTTTTTAGCACGCAGTTATCTCTGGAACTACCAGTTTAATTTGCAAAACCGTATTGCATTTTATAACAAGTTTTTAAAAGTTATGGGTAATTTAACATGATGCTACGACATTAATTAGCCGAGCTTAATTAGAAGGAACACAAAGCGAAAATACGCGTTGGTGTTACTTTATATATCGATCGTATTATCCTTGTAAAAAGATTCCTTAAGACATTGTATAGGTAAAATAGAATGAGTAGTAACTATAAATAATTATGTGATATTATCTCTTACAATTATTGCAAAAGAAATTTCAGGATCACTTAAATAAAATACCACTCAATACCAATCTTAATTAGTCATTATATTATCATCGCTATTGTAGAAAATTGTTTATACATACGAAGTAAGAATATCTCTCCCTTAGTACAAGATTGCGAATCTCGCAAGTGTCGGTAGTTTTATATTTTCTCTTAAACACATTTGCGTAAATTCTACACATATATCGGAAATACCGGGTTTATATTTTATCAATTCGAAATCTGCCGATATAAAAGTAATCAGCCATTACTAATAAAGCCATAGTTAAAAATGTATGAACTAATTTTATTAATAACATCGTTAAGTAAGTCGGCAAATGAATAGATTACAGATGAAATGAATATTGAAATAGACAAATTTCTTTTTCAAACGAAGAGGATGTACCGTGTCTAGTAAGTAAAAAAATTTTGACAAAAAACCAGACTTTCTTACATAACTAAAAAGCAAGAAATAAATATTAAATATTTTAATAAATATTAAAGAAATAAATATACTAAAAAGAGAAACATAATTTTTTTATCAGTAATCGCTTAAATTATAAAAAAAAAACAACAGAACTTACTTTTTTAAAGTCGAAAATAAAACTTATTTGTAACATACAATCCTTACTACGAAATGTACAAATTTAAAACAACGCGAAATTAGGTCCCATTAATATGACGTTGTAGTATCCAATGCTAAGATCATTTGAAGCGAGGAAAACGTTTGTGAGGAGCGCCATTTCGTACTAAGTGTGCTGATATTTCAGACATGATCACGAAGAGAAACTCCAACTTAGGGTCTATCAATCTCTCGCCTGCTGATTGACTCTACAAGTGCTGATTCCTTCAAGGAGTTTAGCTAACGTCATGTTCAATCAACAAAGATCTCGCACTACTCGCGGAGGCTCTCGATGTTAGTTTGAAAACCAGTTAGTTCCGTACGTCGTCTAGCAGGCCTCGGCATATCGAAGTGACTCAGCTGTCTCACCCATTATTCAATATTTAACCCTCCCATTAAGATGTATGCGTGAAGATCGACAAAAATAATATCCATACCCAATACTTATATTAAAGAACCTATTTATTACTAAAAAGGTTCTTAATAAGAAAAGATGTGGACTAGAAAACACTTTTCTCCATAAAAGATCTCCACTGGTGAGAGTTGCAGATCGATGGAAGAATGGGTATGCAACAATAGTAAAACGAGTAGGACGTAATAAAATAAAGGTGAATGTGTATCTGTTTGTTTGTTACCTATGTTCACGCAACCACTGCACTGATATTGGTGAAATTTGGCACAGAGATTGCTTCTATCGTAGAGATTGACATCACATACTTAATATACTTTAAAAACCAGAAATGCTCCGAAGAATGGGACACAACACCGTGGGATATAAAAAAAAAAACTTTTGGTACGCCTTAACAATAAAACTCTTAACAAAATTTCGCATAAAGATATATATTATGCGGGAGATGGTTCCCAATATGAATCGTCCCCGTGTAGGTATTTAAACATGCAACTTCCTGGAATTTAAGCACAACATTAGTTCATTAATTTAATGATTATTTTTAGTTAATATTCCCAGCAGACCCCACTTTAGTGCGTTTTCAACGGGCATATAAATGACAACCTTACCCAATATCATTTCTTTCCAACCGCCTAAAGATAATTCTCGAAGGAAAGGTTATCGGGCTCCGGAGAGAGGTGTAACAAAACATCGCGCGATATCTGGCTGGTGATAAAAAAACAAACAACTAGAGTGTATATAACGGCCGGCCGATTGGAGAACAGTACATTCGAGGCAGCACTTGCCAACACAGAGTGTCATCATGAAGTTCCTGGTGATAGCGGCTTTCCTAGCCGCGGCGACCGCGTCGGCGATCAAGGATGAGCACACCGTTCTCATTGGCAAGGACATGCTTGGTGAGTTTTATTTGTTGAATTTAATCGCATAGCCACTCATCATCATCATCATCACTTAAACTGATTGACGTCCACTCCTGGAGTGGTCTTTAGCAGGAAGTTCCGAAATCAACGTTCCTGGGCTGCTTGTCCAGCGACTCGTTTGATCTTAAATTAATGTTTACATTAATTGATCACTCATTTCTATGCCATTCCACCAATATGAGCGATGATGTTTTCGTAGCTCAGAGTGCAAACGATGACCTAATACCATTTGAGAAGTCTAAAGAACGAGCTCCATTAAACCATCTCCATCAGGTATTATTGATAATAACTGGCACATTAGATAATAATTTCTCATTCTTCACGCCTTCCCTGCTGTATTTCTAATGGTTAAACTACGAGTACCATTACCGTAACTTTTTTTGAATATACACAAGTGTATAACATTAAAATGTTATTTCCAGTCAACGTGGACATTAAGACCAAGGAAGTTCTGTGCATGAAGCTCCTGAACTTCATCTTGCAGCCGACCGTGTACGAAGATATCAGGGATGTAGCAAGGGACTGGGATCTGGAAGTTAACATGGACAAGTACCTGGTAAAGAACAAAATAATTTCACACCATAATATTATGCATAAGAAACTTCAGTAGTTTTTAAGCTCCCATATACTGTAAATTCTGTCACAGCGTTGACAAGTAGTTTTAGTATGAAATCGAAGGTTTAATTTTTGACGGGATCTTTTTGGATTAACTTCTTTATTTTGGGTTAACATGCGGGTTTTGGTCTGAAACGGTCCAGTATTTTAATGGTAATATGTGCATAAGTACATAATTTTATAAAGTTGGTTATAGCAGAAGATTTTATAAAAATAATAATTTATTTCTAGAAAATCGACGTCGTGAAGAAGTTCATCGATTTCTACAAGATGGGCTTCCTTCCCCGCGGCGAAGTTTTCGTCCATACCAACGAGAAACAGATGGACGAAGCCATTCTGGTGTTCCGTCTGATGTACTTCGCGAAGGACTTCGACACCTTCATCAGAACCGCCTGCTTCCTACGCGAGCGCATCAACGGGGGCATGTTCGTGTACGCTTTCACCACAGCCGTGTTCCACCGGGAAGATTGCCGCGGAATAATCTTACCAGCTCCATATGAAATCTACCCCTACTTCTTCGTAGACGGCCACATCATAAACAAGGCTTTCATGCTCAAGATGACCAAAGCAGCCACCGACCCTGTCATTTTCGACTACTACGGCATTAAAGTCACCGACAAGAACTTAGTCGTCATTGACTGGCGTAAGGGATTGCGTCACACTCTGAGCGAGCACGACCGTCTCAACTACTTCACTGAAGACATCGACGTCAACACCTTCTTCTACTACCTGCACATGAACTACCCGTACTGGATGAGCGACGATGTCTACGGCTTAAATAAGGAACGTCGTGGTGAGGTGACCATGTACGGCTACCAGCAATTGCTCGCTCGGTACAGGCTCGAGCGCCTGTCCCACGGTATGTGTGATATTAAGATGATCATGTGGGACAAGCCTCTGAAAACAGGCTACTGGCCCAAGATCCGCCTGCACACCGGGGAAGAGATGCCTGTGCGCCGCAATTACGTATCCCTTATTAACAAGGACAACTTGAAATACAAACTGTACGTTGATGACGTTGAAAGGTACATCCGCGAGGGCATCATGAATGGACGTGTTACACGCGTAAGTATTTTGTTATATTCTTTTTATGATAAAACAACTCTTGTGTTTAGAAATGACAAGTGTTGGTATCATTGAAGCTAGTTAGAAAATTACTCACATCCCATCTAAGCTCATTGAATTAAAAGCATTTCTTTTTAGAATTCAAAAAATATTTCACTGATATTGGACAAGAATTTGTATTATTGCAAAAAATACATATTTATATTTATTTGTAGCGTGACGGTACCGTCATCACCCTGAAAAAGGCTGAGGACTTCGAGAACCTCGCCAGGATGTTGCTCGGAGGTCTGGGTATCATGAACGATGACGCCAAGGTAATCCACGTCGTGCACTTGTTCAGGAAGCTGGTTTCTTATGGCAACTACAACTTTGACAAGTAAGTTACTTCTTCTAAAAAAAACATGCTTTTATAAGTTTTATACGAATTCAATTAGCACATATATGTATATCTTGTATTCTTGAGATGGACATAGATTTTGTATCCCGGAAAATCACCTGGGTAACGTTCAAATGGGTTTCAAAAACGTTGTTACCTAAGGTTTCACAGTTAAATCGATCACAGCAATATTTCCACAGAGATACCTTTCTTGCACTTTAGAAATAGACCGGGATAGAAAACATTTTTTTTTCCTGGGTAAACGGTTCACGAGGTATTTCGAAAGTAAAACAAATCAGTTGGATGAAATCATGGGCAATATTTAGAAGTCCCAATAAAGAAGGATAATCACAGGTTTTAAGAATCAATTCAAACCTAATAATAAAAGAAAAAAATGTATTAGGATCGGATAGCTAATTCACATATTTTGTCGTTGTCACTTGACATAAATTAGAAAGTGACATACCTAAAGTTTTAGCTACCCGAACATTGTCAGAAGATGGTCAAACAGGCAATCAAAATAATATATTTTCCTTTACATCAACGCCTTGTCCTATGTTAACTAGGCATTACTAGTTATTGTACTTGTACAGGATATTAACTACTTTTGTATCTTTCCAGATACACATATATTCCAACTGCATTGGATATGTACTCCACCTGTCTGCGCGACCCTCTCTTCTGGAGAATCATGAAGCGCATCACCGAAAACGCCGTCCTCTTCAAGAAGTACCTGCCCAAATACACAAAGGACGAGCTCGACTTCCCCGGAGTCAGGGTTGAACGTCTCTTTACAGACAAGCTGGTTACCTTCATGGACGATTATGATATCGACATCACCAACGCTCTATACCTCGACAACAGTGAAATGATGAAGAAGAAGTCCGACTACACATACGTCGCGAGAATGCACCGCCTGAACAACCATCCGTTCAAGGTCACCATCGAAGTCATGTCCGAAAAGGCGGTCGATGCCGTTGTCAGAGTGTTCTACGGACCCAAATACGACTGTATGGGACGTCTTCTCAACTTCAACGACAAGCGTATGGATATGGTGGAAATCGACAGCTTCATCTACAAACTTGACACTGGCAAGAACACTATTGTGCGCAACTCCGTGGAAATGCACGATGTGATCACTGACAGACCCTGGACCCGCCGTATCCTGGACAACACTATTGAGAACACCGGCAGCGTCGACCGCGTTGTTAACAGCTACTGGTACAAGACTCGCATGGGAATTCCGCACAGAATGCTCCTGCCTCTGGGACGTTACGATGGCCTTCCTCTGCAGTTCTTCGTAATCGTCACCCCTGTCCGTACCGGACTCCTGCTGCCCACAGTCGACATCAACATAATGAAGGACCGTCACACTTGCCGCTGGTCCAGCTGCTTCGACACGATGCCACTCGGCTTCCCCTTCGACAGAGACATCGACACGACTCACTTCGTCACCAACAACATGAAATGGATGGACGTCTTCGTTTACAGGAAGGATCTAGCTACATCTAACACTGTGAAGGACATCGACACCTCCGACATGGTGATGAAGCGCGACGACATGACCTACTTGGACAGCGACATGTTGGTCCGACGGTCCTACAGAGACGTGATGATGATGAGCTCTGACAAGATGCTGCGACTTTAAGAACTTATTATTTATAAACATATTTATTACGTAATGTACAATAAATAGCATTGAATCTCAAGTTATACTTTTAATTTTACTCAACTTCAATTATTATTTACGTAATTATGTTTTGGCCGCGTTCACGCTAAGTTTTATTTAACACACTCAAATAATTTCGTTGTGACAGGTAAATAGCTTTTCACGGGTTAATTTTTGATGAAGATCTAAAAGTATGATGAAGCGATGCGCAATAGTAGTAGTAGTATTTACAAACAGTTTTTTTCAACCTTTTATATAAAGCATTGATAAAAATTTTACCAGTAAAGCAGACATTTTAGGAGCTAGTTAAAACAAAACAGGACTGTGTAAGCAAAACCGATCACCATCCTTTAACCGTCACAAACTGTCGGTCATAACTAAATTAGTGAAAACAATTACGGACCGACGGCCGGTAGGTTCCGGTCCGTCGCGTAGACCCTTCCTGAAGAAGCTGATAATTCGGCATTTTGAGTTTCCTTAGTTTGGTTAGGACATATAATGATAAAAAGTAAAAATATTATACGACCGTTGTTTACTAAACTTTCAAAAATTGTATTTCAAAGGCATTTTTTTTGTAAAATTTGCATTGGCACAGAAATTGAAACACTTTGATTTTCTTGAGATACTAATATACATTTATAAAACGATGAAATTTATAAGAAAACTTAGGGTAACACATGGAGCGAGAGATGGAGGGCGCTATTCCAGAAATGATCAAGTCAGAAACCGAAAGAACTGTAGAAGAATCAATATCACAGAAACTGCAGCTTTTGTCAATATACATTGATATTATACAAACCTGTATCTTTTGATAGTTTACAAACCTGTACCTGAACCATAACCTGTACATTTACATTTCTTTGGTAAAAATGTGAAGCAACTGCAAACATTTTGCGAAGCGTAATTGAATAAATAAAACTGTTAACAAAATATCAGAAATGCAAAAGTACTCGTAGGTACTTGTTCTAAACAGTTGAGATGTATTCTTCATCGTATTGTAGGACTTAAAAATAGAAACGCTTTGAATACACACCGATAGCAATTGGAATTCTTAATTATTTGCGCCAGGTTGTTTTTATTATTTATTCGGAAGGCAAACAAATCAACTCGGAAATACGATACTATAGCTTAGAGTTATTTACAATACAGCAACATGATATAATATCATAAAGCTGACTTTGATAAATCTCTACACGAAGTATTTCAATTTCGATAGAATTGTTTTTTGGCCTCAGTCTTTAGACTGACCGGCGGAACCCATTTTATAAAAACCAACCCACCGAAAGACGTTTATGAGTTAATAGATACGAACAAAAATTGTAAAAGTGAAAATCACAATATCGTCTGGTTGTCGAAATATAAATATATATGCTATTAAAGATGTACCAATGAATCCATCAGAGAATAGTTATATTTACAACATCTTGTTGATCTAGTCTTGAATTTGACGATGTGATGGAGCTAGGCTAACAAGTTCCATACAAAAATTTCCATACCCCTATGCAATTCTTGGATCTAATATGTTTTGACATTTAAAAAAAAAACAGCCCCGCACTTTTAAAGCCCGCATTCCACGCAATTTTATCAGAAGCAGCTTTGATCAAATGTCAGGTGCAGGGCGGTGGGCGGATTAAAGCACTAAAAAGTATGAAACAGCGTTGGCGAGTGGAATTTTTAATCAACTTTGTAGCTCACAGGTTCGAGATCGAATCGAAAAATGAAACTATTGAAATTATTCAGCGCACCGGAGCGGGCTTGCTAACGATCATTGCTGCATAGCTCGCACAGAATTCGATGTTTCCCACTTCTTTTGTTCATTCTCGTACTGCGAAGCATCTAAAACGAATTCTATCTTTCTTTGTGCCGATTTTTCTGTTGCCTAATAATCGTTGATTGGACAAATTTACGTTTAGTTGATACCGCATTGTCCATTACTAGCCCAATACAGGGCGCAGATCTCTACTCAAAATGAGAAGGGTTGAGGACAAAGTCCACCTCGCTGGCGCTGGAATGCAAGTTTCCTTTACCATATTTTTGTTCAACGTTGGATCAAGTAATATTTATTTGCTTAAAACGCAAAAAACTCTGAAAAGTAAGAGGTGCGTTCCAGGTATCGGAAGAAAGCAAGAAAATCCACTAGGCTCATTTCTAACCTATACGATTCATAAAGCTGAAACTTATATAAAGGTTTTAAACACTGTATGTTAAACATAAATAATTACTAGTATTTCTCTTTGTCTACTCGAGAGGGACGTCAAATTGAAAAGGAATGTATAATAATGTTCATATCAATGGGCGCTAGCAATAAATTATTAGAAATATTTCTTACTGTAGTGTTTTTTTTATTTTGGGTTTTTATTTTCTGGAAGCGTAGAAAATACAGTTTGAATAGGTAAGACACCTATATCGTGTCTTTTTCAAGTTTAATCTGAAATACTGTTTCCATAGAACTTCTTTAAAATTTGGTAAACTTTCTAATAAATTATCGGATTGGGATATTTTATTCGAGCTTTAAAGCTCTTAATCTCTCTCTCTTGGAGAGAGTAGGCTGGAGTGGTGGGACATATTTTATAGGATGAGGGATCTGAATCCAATCAACATGACTGTTTAGGCATATGTAGTTTAAAAAGGAAGTTTTTATTTACCCCTATGTATGAAAGTAAAGTAGATGGGGTTTTACAGCGTACCTATATTGAAGTAGACGTCGTGTACGTTCTTAGATCGGAAATCAATAATGATTCGTGCAGCTGACAGCTCTCACCCGGGCTAAAATTGATTTAGCAGATTGGATCCGAATGGGTTCAAACTTGATATACTTAAATCCAACGTAATCTACGGCAACACCATCTTTTTTACTTTACCAAGAGAACCACAACTACAATTTCCCTCTTGAAATCTAAGATGTAGCGCTAGGAGTATGGCAGTTGTATTAAACACCAACCCCAATTGGTTTTCTTTTAATTGGTTTCGTAGCATCGTACTGGAACGCTAAATCGCTTGGCAGCACAACTTTGTCGGTAGAGTTATAACTAACCATGGACAAAGCCTCCCACTATGTCAGACCAGCTACAGAGAGATTGATAAATTCTCAAGTTACTTCTGCCGGGGGTCGAATCCTGCACTAATAAACCACACCGAATACCACTACTCCAAGGAGATTGCTAAAAACAAAATGCGATAGTCTGTCAACACACATAAGTGTATCGTGGAGTTAAGATCAAATAACCTTTTTTTTGTTTGTTTTATTAAATGCGCTAATGCAAAATTTTAATGCGAAATATTATATTACATATTATTTATTCACTTTCCATAGTAACTAAAAAAAACGTTTAATTCAAAATTCAATAACTTCAAGTAGGCCTAACATAAGCACTTTTGAAATGTCAAGTACGTCTGTTTGTAGTCACTCTACCACCGGTTCGGAAGACAGATTCTACCGACAGGGACTTGGCAAGTAACTCAGCAGTGGCTCTTTTCCAACATGATTTTACAATTTAACAATCACTGTTATATCTTGTGTGAGATGAAGAGGAGCGGCTTGCATCCAGGCACCCTTGTCTTTAAGAAATTCATCAACAGAATTGTAACCTCGATGTTTTAAATCTCATTCTCTCCTATACATTGATGTGGTTGTTTCTTTATCGTGACGCATTTAAGTTTCATCAACGATTCTAAAAAAGTATCACTTCAAAAATAGTTATGAGACATCATGAACGGAGAAAGTAGGTGGGAAACACTAGTTATGTTATATTTTGAAATAATAATCGTCTTTATAACACGTTCCTTTTTGTATCAGGTGAGCCCATAAAGCCTGTAGCAAGTCAAATTAAAACTCATTCGTCACCCGATATATATTCGCCCAACACCCTACGACACGTCCCGGCAAACCTGTGATCCGACACAAGCCTTGCAGAGCCTAGACAAGGGTGTGATGGATCCCGCCTGGAACAACAGTGTTTTACTATATTACAATAATACAATTATATATATTATAATAATATTAGCAAGTTTTCAGGATATAATAATGATAGTCTATATAATTCCAAGAACAAGGTCTCTTGTGTGCTAACAGATTTACATAAACAATCCATGAGCAGTGCATTTTTTGGATTAAAATTAGCATTTGTTCTCCTTCAACAGTCGTATTTCTTATTTCTGAGGGTCGTGACTACCTCCATACACGACATTCCTCTTTACAATGGTACTCCATTTCATTCTATCTCCGGCTGCTGGGAAAACACACTTTGCCAGGCAAATCACGACAATCCTAATGATAATTATAATCTTTACTAATATTATAACTGCGGAAGTGTGTTTATTTGTTTGATAATTTGTCTTTTTTCATACCGTAAGTAAGCAACCAATCCACTTGATATAGAGTTAGTTAGTTACGACGGACAGAGTAACATAGGCAAGTTTTCACTGGATCGTTTGTAATAAAACGTAGTAAAATCAGACGAAGATCCCAAGTATGTGGCAATGTTTCCAAAAAACTTATCCTACAACTTCAGATGATAATATACAGCATTGATGATCGATAAAATAATGTTGTGAACAATAACATATCGGGGATTCAGAATAGGCTATAAAGTAAATGTAAAAGTTCGTAGTACAGTGCTCAGTACGTATTCCGCTCGGGTGGCGGGTGCATTCATTCGCGCAGCCTCCATCAGCCCTCAATCCCTCGCGTTCATGCTCGAATGTCACTGGGTATTGTTCCCGATTATTGTGTGCCCACAGGAACAACAATGGCGCTTCCCGGGAATTCAATGTAATTGTTTAGAGAAAAACAGTTCATGAAAGAAAACAATGTTTTTGTTAATTCTTTTATGAGATGGAGCCTTCAGCCCTCATTAACGCACAATGAAGCCTATGTTTTAAAAAGTTTTTTATACATCGATAAAAATATTAAAAAGAAGTTGCAAACCAAGTAGAAAAAAACGGGGGAAACTCAAGGCGAGTTTCCCCCGTTTTTTTCTCACTCACGAACGCTGCCTTAACCAAAAGATAAATATGATTGAGTTTTAGAGAAAATACGTGTACTTTTATGTTTATATATTATATACGTATAAATTTATCTCCCGTGAGAAGTCGGGGTGGTTCGCTAGTTATACCGGGTTAAATAAAAAAATCCAGTTAGCTCTCGACTTGTAGTTGATTACATTAAAATTATCAATTTTTGATCTACGACTTTTTTAACTCGATAGTTTGTATAGATACTCCATTTGTTACTACTCTGTACCGATGTTACATACATCGGTAAAAGACGCGAACCGAGACTCTAACCGTAGAATCACATGTATTTGGTTTCACAGTGTAATGACACTTTGTATGAAATAAATTAATACTGAATTTTAAAAATTCCTAGATCAAAAGTTGTTAGATGTAATGATAGGAACTACAAGGCCGGGAGCTTTCTAGTATTTTTAAATTAACCCTGTACAATGTACATATGATGATAGGATGGCAAATTCATTCAAGGGCAATTGTATAGTATTTTATAACAAATTACCAAATGAAATCTTTGAGATGTCTCTCAAAATGTTCAAAGTTTATATAAAACGTAAGCTTACAGAAAAATCCTATTATAATATTAAGGATTACTTAAACAATAAAAAAGCTTGGGTATGAATTGCTCAAGCTTCATAGCTTAATATAAATTTACTGGAAGATGGTGATAACAAAAAAAAATGTACCCGGCTAAGTTTGTTGTGGGCTCTTCTCTAAGAAGGCAGGGCGCGTTTGGAACCCTCGTAGCTTTAGATTTAAGTTGGCGAACGAAGTTATCACCATCCCCTTACAATTATGTAAACAAATATGTATGAACGCTTCATAAGTGCCTGTGATAGGCCTACATGAAATAAGAAATTTTGAATTTGAATTTGACGCTGCTTCGTTGGTGTACCCGCAGAGTTCACACATTCCTTAGTAATGATTTCTGAGTTTAACTTACCATTTATTGTAAATACAAATCGTGTGTAATAATCGATCACGTGGAGTAATAATCGATCCTAAGTCTGTTCAATTGTTTCTTCGTTTATTTGCTGTTCTTGGCTTAGCCACTGTTCCTACCAATCTAGACGGGCAAACTGACACAGAACGGGCATAGAATTAGCTTGCATCCTTAAAACCGACATAGGATATTTTTATCATGGATAAATAAGCGATTCCCACGGGATTTTCAAAAAATAAACATATGTTTTAATTCACTAGAGCTACAAGACGAATCGAACAAAATATTCTGTAATTAAGACGGCCCACTGACGCAGTGGGCACCCACCCTGTTTTCTGAGTCCAACGCCGTGGGTTCGATTCTTCATAAAGATATCGAATATTATTCATAAAGATATTCATCAGTCATCTTAGTACCCATAACACAAGCTACGCTTACTTTGGGGCTAAATGGCGACGTGGGTATTGTCGCTGTATATTTATTTATTATTCAATATTCAGTGAAGAAAGCACGTACAAAAATAATCTTTTAATGTTATATATCTGTTAAATATTTTATCACAACATTAAGCTAATCCAGACAAAATACAAATATACTGTGTTACCCGCCGCAAAACTTTATTAATTGATATTCATAGTCTTTTCAAACATCAAAGGCACTCCAACTTCCCAAAGGTGACTTGGCAACGATCGTGAAATGTCACTTAACAATATAATTACGGGACGACATTTCTGAGAAGCGGTTGAATTTGATTGAATTGGTAATACGACACGCGTGATTCTTTGCTGCGGGCTAGGCATACCATGCAGTGGCGTGCATAGAGTGTATGCACAGGGTATGCAGATGATATAAAATGAAGAACGAGTTCTCCGTTACACACGAGTTATAAAAAAACTTAAGGATAGGCATTGTAAGAGTTATAAAAAGGCCTACCCTTAAATATTAATTATATATAATTGAAAGACAGAAAAATCATCTTTACTGACACATATTTGTTTGAAACAAATATAAATATATACTCTACAAAATGATTTATTCCGTATTGATTAAAAACTAAAGGTTCACAATGAATCTAGTCGTTAAATATCAATGACTAAGATAAAAGTAAAGAAATTTAAACAGCGAAAAACAATTGTCATCTTATAATCGGCCTAGTTAACATTACAGATCGAGTCGAGCTTTCTCTATAATATATAGAGAATACACCTTTCATACCGTTCCATTGAAATTTACGTGTCTATACATAATTAATAAAGAATATAAAGGTTATAAAATCGATTTACTCGTGATTAAAATGAAATCTCTTTCGCCATTTTCGCTTTTAAATCTATCATAACTCCACATAAAAGGGGCACAATTTCCGGACCCTTCGGACCGGACATCCTGCAATGGCAAATTTCATAGCCACCCTTAATAGTAGGCAAACAAGCAGCCTAACTTTTACGCCGTCAAACGCTTTTGCAAGATACCCTATATTTGACCGCATAAATAACTCGAAAAGGAAAACTTATGAAGGTATTTTGCGAAAGTGAGGCAAAATTTTACAGAAATTTACTTCAAAATATTCAAAATAAGCCGCTTTGAGACGAGTTATTAGCCCTTTGTTACTTCGTGGTATATAAATTATTCTCTCTACCTACTTGCTCTGGTATACGTTATATGTATTTTACTTATGATATGCTTATAGAGAAGAATGTCTGTCTAGATCAGATATGGTGGGTAAAATTCAGACGTTGACGTCTTTTATCTCGATAGGATTTCCCTTGATAAAAAACGAGAATATCCAACGAAAACCTTGATTATGAATTTACGTTTTAAGGAAAATATTTATGTTAGTGATCTAGAAAAAGAGAGTTTTGCTATAAATTAATGTTAATTGTAATATTTTCAATTCATTTTAGCATTTGTTGATCAGAATATGACAGGAATTATGTAGAAGGGGTAAAGAAATCCCTTCTTCAATATTATATTGCTTATATTTAAGACTCACAATTTTTAAATTGCGAAATATGTGCTAGCGTTTTTCTCTGAGATACTCCGAAAATACCTCGAGGCTTCAAAGTTTGTTTCGTTGAGAAATTTTTAATGAACAGGTTCGCTACAATAAAATGGGTAAAAAAAATGCTTTGACAGTAAGTTTTAACCATGTTTGAGATTCGAGGATATGTAATCTTGTAAGATACTTTTTCGGCGTTGATATTTTTTATATTAATAATTGATGATGGCACACCTGATGGTTTGCGGAGAAACATCAACTACATACAAACAGAACACTTGAGTACTACTACTCGTAGAGCTTTTTTGACAGAGCTCGTCCGGGGAAGTACTATAGCCATGCTTATTTCTGCCGCTAAGCAGCATTATTGCAATACCACGTTCCGGTCTGAAGGGCATAGGGCGGCATGATGCACGACGTGCTCCTTGCATGCCCTGTGAAGTGTTGCTCTGTGTTTAGGCGATGGTTTTTCACATACCATGATGGGCCATCCGCTTGGTCCGACAACTACAACTAAAAAAAATAACAACACTTTGCAGGCCATGCAAGGATAAAGCCCTGAAAAGTGCCGCTTTGTGTCCATCAACCGGAGGTGTAGGCATAAGGCCCGATTACACCGGCAACCACGCCCTGCAGTCGGGACCATAGCAATGCAACTTGGCAGCAGAGATAAGCTTGGCGTTAGTACTTCCCCGGACGTGCTCTGTCACAAAATGCTTGACCACTACTAAAACTATTGAGTTATTGTTACCTTCTAACAATAAATATATTGATTTGATTGAAGGCTGCTATACTGCTCTGTTAATTAAAAAAAATATATTACTCAAATTTAGTAAACTTTCAGAAAACACAAATAAACGTCTCATAGAGCGACAAAAATGTATGCGATATTAAACAGAAGTGGGATAATTTTGATGTAAAAAAAATATTACTGGAATTAACTCAATTCGTGCCGGTGTAATTTAATTATTTCGGCTCAATGTTTTTTGAGAAATTAATTGAGTTACCTTTAAATGGAGTTTTCATAGTATATGAAAAGTGTATATTGGTAGTACAAATTAATTTTATACAACTTTTTGTGCTTATTTTAGCTGCCTAACAAAATTGTTCTGGTCCGAAAAAAAGTGTTCTGGTCCGAAAGAAGGTGCAATTTAAATGCCAATGTAAAACGCTGGTTTGGAGTGGGCTCCAAGATATAGGTACGGTAAGCGGCACTACGCCCATCACAAGTAGATATTTATGGCATGCAATAATAATACGTCAAGCCGAGGTTGTCGGTCGGGGCTGGATTAGTGCCGCGCCTCACCTGAGCTGCGGATTTACGAGCTCAGCCGCAACTGGAAATCGCGTACTATCTCTAGGATGGGCGATTTATACACGTAAATAAAAACGCGTAGCGCTCTTTTAATATTGCAAATTTAATAGCGTTATTAGCGTAAAACTGAAGCAGCGCGAACAATTTAAATTGCGTTTGTAGATCGAAGGGCATCAACTAACCTATTCGATCTATAGTATCTTTAGACAATATGCCACTTGCAATTTTATGGGATGCTTCTTATATACTAATTTAGAAGATGTCCGTAACTTTGTCTGTGTAGTTTTGGTATCATGAGATTCAGTAACTTTTGCCGCGGTGCCTTTAGCACTGTCACCAGAAAGCTACGCAGAAATATAAAATAACAATTTTCGTGGATATACCTTAAAATAAACTTGATAAATTGATGAACTTTCATCCCGTACGGGAGTTGAATTTTTAAAAACTGTGAAAGTCTCTAAATTTCCAATTTCTCCGTTTGTATGACAAAAAATAAGTATATTTAGAAATAATCGCCCGCGGGGCGTTGCTTTCTGTCCTAGTATCGAAAGGAGTAAGTAGAAACCTCAAAAAATTACGAAGGACGGTACGCAGTCGATGGTGATATTGGAAAAAGCTGCGGTTCGACTGATTCGAGTAGCAGTTAAAAGGGTTAAACTTTGTGCGAGCAAAAAAATATGATTGAATAGCCTTTTTTTTGTGATTTCTGCTTTCAAGGAAAGTTTTATTCCTTTATATTGAACCCTAAAAGCATTTCAATTCGCCAAAGTTATTTTTCGTGATAAACTTAAGTAATTAAAAGAACTTCTCAAACTAAGTTTAACGAGTTTTGTTTTTAAAAGCTTAAGCGTATGCCTTATTTCAATCACATCAGAAACTCCAACAACATGCACTCACATGTCATCATTCTCATCATATCAACGTATTACCGGACTACTGGGCACGGGTCTCCTCCTACAATGAAAAAGGTCGAGACCGCAGTCCACCACTTTAACCCAATGCGGATGTGTGGACTCCACGTGCCTTTGAGATCATTATGAAGATCTCTCAGGCAGGCAAGTTGTCTAAAGATGTTTTCCTCCACCGTTGGAGCAATTTGTAGGGAGTCAAGAAGGCAGCCCGGGACACGCCACGAGTAAGTATTCGTCCTATATATAATCGCGTGGTTGTTTGGGGGACATTGGAGGGTGTGGGTTATTGCCGTTGGAGAAAGTGATATTTAATAACTTAAAAAAGTTAGAGGTGCGTGATGGGATTAAAAGTCGGCACCCTCGAAAATGAAATTCAAAGTCCTAACCGCTAGGTATAACCAATTCATCATTCTGACTAGATACTAAATACCTATAAATAGTTAACCCAATAACTAACTTCCAACATTAACCCATTTTTATCCCATCTATAGTCATTAGGACCACCATTAAAATGTTCAGGCCCTTATCGATAATCGTGTCATAACGATTGATCAATACCCAGAAATTAACTTACAATGAAATTTGTACGATTTGAGTGGAGGTAGCTGTAGACGCACGATGGAATTAAGTTATAATTATTCGAAGCGTAATATTCCCAAAACAGTGCACTGCTGGGCCTCTCCCAACGAGAGGGTTAGCTATTCCCTTAGTAGCGCGACACCGAAGAGGAGTCACAACACGGCACATTGTCAAAATTAAAAAAAAAACAAATTTAAAATTCAAAATTCATTTATTTCAAGTAGGCCTAATACAAGCACTTTTGAAACGTCAAGTCTGTCCGTGTTTAGTCACTCTACCACCGGTTCGGAAGGCAGATTCTACCTAGAAGAAGCCGACAAGAAACTCAGCAGTTGCTCTTTTCGAACATAAAAAACAATCAGTTCAAAAAATGTTCAAAAATAATCAGGTCATCTTGGAGAAAATGCTTTATAAAAGGTTTTTAGGTTTGCCTTTGTATATACCTACTTCTTGTGTGTAATAAATAATTTAAACCAACGAATAAAATACTCAACAGATACTTATTTATATACCCACCTCACTCAGCAACTGAAAACAGCCTTCACCTCGCATTTTGTCATGTCTCCGCCTTCATTTGGGCCTTAATTTACAACCGTCCCCAAAAGACAGTAGGGACAATTTCTCAAGCGGCTAACCGTCCGAGAACAAAAGGTTCGTCAGCAGAGAGATTTATGCTCCACGCCCCTTAGAGGTGTGCCGTCGCCGGTGATACAAATGAACTATGTCTCTTACGACGACGAACGATATAGATTACTTAGAATAATAATATATAATCTTATCTTTCTTTTACCGCAACATTATGAAATATGATTGATCACAGAACCCATCGTTAAGGTTCTGTCAATTTGATTCAATTCATAACGTGACGATCCCATTTTCAAATGAAAAGCCTGCAGAAAAGGGCTGTTCGTGCGATATATAAAATGGGCCCAAGAGAGTCATTAAGGGATAAATTTAAAGAAGTTAAAATAATGACGGTGCATAGTCAGTACATATTTGAAAATTTAATTAATGTCCATACAAATATAACAAAATTTAAAAAGAAAATGGACTGTAAAAATATAATATTAGAAGCAAAAATAAACTCGTTGTGCAGTTCACTAGGCTACATAAAATTGCAAATTCATTCAAAGGCAATTGTATATTGTTTTATAACAAATTACCGAATGAAATCTTTGAGATGCCTCTCAATAAGTTCAAAGTTTATGTAAAACGTAAGCTTAAAGAAAAATCCTATTATAATGTTAAGGATTACTTAAACGATAAAAAAGCTTGGGTGTGAATTGCCCTAACTTCATGGCTTAATATTAATTTACTGTGACATGGTAATAACAAAAAAAAATTACCCGGCTAAGTTTGTTGTAGGCTCTTCCTTAGACCAGGGCGCGTTTTGAACCCTCGTAGCTTTAGGTTTAAGTTGGCGAACGAAGTTATCACCATCGCCTTAAAATTATGTAAACATGAACGGTAATTGATGAGGATACCTTCGACAGATAAAACAAAATTATGGCACCCAAAGTAACCCTAAAAGCTAAAACATGCGCGAGTTCTATTTTTGTATTTTACGAGCGATACGACTCATTGGCCAGACAGGTTCGTGTCTCTCAGTTCTTTTGAGGGAGCCATTGTTCGCACCTCTAACACCCACTCTGAACACATTTAATGGCCGCTCTTGCCATCTTCGCACTTTTGTCTGCGCCTAAACGCGTGTCACTGTAAATTGCTCCTAGATGTAGGAGTCTAGAGCCATCTTTTTGTGTATAATTTTCCTATTGTCCAATGAACAAGACCTGAGTCCCTTTATGTAAAGGTACGTACATATAAACAATAGATTCAGCTCAATACATAACGATCTTTATTTAATGTATGTATTTATAAATAAATAAATATACTAAGACAATACACACATCGCCATCTAGCACCACAGTAAGCGTAGCAAGTGCGTAGCATGTGGTACTTGGATAACTAGTCAATATTTTTATGAACAATACATAAATACTTATATATGCATATAAACACCCAGGCACCGAAAAACATTCGTTCCCACAATTCTAATTTGGGATCTAAATTTAATAAGGGATTTCTAAATAAAAACCTTTATTGCTTTAATTTACGTCGATAATAATGTGTTGTAATCCGTTTTTCACGCAAAATTATTTTCAGGCTATTTGTAGCGTTCGGTCTAAGAAGAAGGCTTCATCAAATCTAGACCGAGCATCGCCGCGCACAATGAATAATTGCATTGTGTAGCCAACATCTCCTGAGGATGCTCCGGTGACGGAGCGAAAAGTATGTAGAGAGTACATTTTTAAATCATTTTAGTGGTTGTGGATAATTTTCGCTTGTTATGACATTTCGCTTCCGTACCGACATGATTATTTCTGTCGTTAATCGGCATTGTCGTAATGCTGTGTTCCGATCTGAGGTGCGTTGTTGCCGGTTTAATTGCGGGCACATGATGTTGATGGACGCGGGTGCAACACTGTGTGTTGGTCTGCTTATAGGCTATGGTTTTCCACTATCATTCAATAACTATAAAAAAATGATCTGTCTCTTGTGGTTAGATTTAAATTAAGACATTCTAAATAAGTTCAACGCTCTGTTTTTTTTTTCTTTATGCAGATTATAGCAAATCAAGTTTGTTGTTTAAAGTATACTTAATTGTGTTTTGGTCTAACAGGTAGCTATCACCGATTTTGGCCAAGGGTTTGCCAATTTTATTTACTTCAACGTTAACGCACTACATCAGGTGAAGGTAAGTGTAGGTGGCAGGCAGCTACACGAACCATAAAGTCAAAGTCAAAGAACCATAAAGCGTTTCCCGATTCAGTGTACATAGGCGGTGCACTAATCCAGTGTAAAGTATTAGCTTATAAATAGAAGCCAGCCCTACCGGAGTAGTTAATCGCATCACCCGCTTTGTGGAGCGTGGCGGGCGCGTCGCATAACTAAAACCCGACCAGTTACGCCTTAGAGAGCTCTGGGTTGTCACCTACCACCAGTGGCGTGCATAGGGTTTTCGGTCAGGGTATGCTTTAAAAAAATAGGGACTGAACATGCTATTTTGATGTTACTGTATAATTTTATTTGTGAGTAGGTACCTAACCTAACATTGTTTGTGATACCCATGTAGATCTTCTCATCATCTCCTATTTCCAGTAGGTATAGTAAGCTCTGAGACGACCGACTAGCGAGTTTTTAAAATTGTCTGCCATTGCGGCAATTACATTAAATAATGTTTTTTAGTGTAAACAATAAGCAAACATAGGTATTATTATAAATAAATAATGAAACAAAACATTGATCACTGCTATTCGCCTGTTTCTGTAAGTCAGTCAGAGCTGTTTTTACGTGCCGCTCCTTGTAGGTGCATTCCTTCCTTTACGAATAATCTCAATTAAACGTTAGTTAAGAATTAGCTCTAAACTTACCTTCATTTTCCAAGCACACTGAACCATCAGATCACACGCCGAATATAAGAACTTTCTTACACTAAGAATATTCCTCACAATCATTTACAAACAGTACACTGTCACAAAGGTTAATGTTAACAATAATAATTGTAACTATTTACAAACAACCGTACAGCAAACGAAAAAAACAGTATTGAATTCTAATTCGGTGAATATAAGTTGTTATGACAGAAGGTAAAAGGTAAACAATAATGGCGCTGAGCGATAATGAGAATATCATAGTCAAAATATGTCCGTAATATTTTCTTAGTACACAAATGCTATTAAAAGTTGTCATTTGAAGAATATTATCTTCAGTTACCAATGGCACCTGGTATACGTTAATAATTTATTTAACATAATTCGGCAACTTTTAATTTGGTTATTTTAATATACTTTTTGAACGAATTAGGTACTTATAAATTTCTAAAGACCTTGAATGTAATGAAATTCATTGATAAATTTTTTAATTACAAAAAAGAATTATTGCCGTTTAAAACAATAAAAAACAAAGCAAATTACTTGTGCTTATAAAAAAACAAAGCATACATTTCGTTACTTGACTTAAGATGCATTCAATCGCCGTCTATGGAGACCGCGGCGGCGCGGCGCATTAATTCGAGCGACGAATAAACGATTTACCCGGCAATGGATAATTAATTGTGAAAACCCCAGCTAATTTTATGGGATTTAAATTATATTTAAAGCGTTACTTTTTATTTAGGGATACTTTTTACAACTCAAAATTAAAATATAGTCGAAATATTATGCAGTTTGTCTATTTTAGTTCTAAACCATGACACGGGACTTGTCCATTGATTTACATAGAAGTGCGGCCGGTTTTAACTAGATGGCGCTTTTATAGTTTTATATTAATTGTTTAATTTTTTTTCAATCTTTAAATTTTAAGTCGTCCTTATGGTCTGAGAGGCCCTGAGGTCAGGGTGTGCACTGCTTATTTGCATCTATGAGATGCACGCCACTGCCTACCACTACCGTATGGAACATACTTATATGATGAATCTATCTATGATTCTATCTACTCTAATCTACCTTTACCATGGTAAAGGTATCAAAGATCGGCAAAAAGGTACAGTTAGAACTTTTGTAGTAGGTACACTTATCCAGTTGAAATTCATGGATCAACGTTGCTTATCCAGCATTGATCTATAATCGATCTAAAGGAACCGCAATAGATCGACAAAGGTCGACATGACTGGGACTTGCACTGAGGATTCGTATAGCCGCTGTAAAAAGGAGAAGAAATAATTTAAACGTATACCAAAACAGTTCTATTAAACTTCCTGCGACAATCTTTACACTTCGTCTTATTTCCTCGATAATTTCCGAACGTTAAGCAAATTTCCCCAACAGCAAGGACGGAGGCACAAAGCAAGTAATTTAATTCCTCCTAAGAATGTTTCTGACATTAATCGCAGCATAAAAGTCACGGACCATTAATTTCTCTCGCCTCCTTCCTTCGCTCGCCCCCAATACATATTAATAACATAACAGTTTTTTATTTATTTATTTCACTACAAGTTAGCGCTTGACTGCAGTCTGGCCAGGTACTTAGAGAAAATGCACTCGAAGATGCTAGCGGGTTTACCTGTTAGGGGTGTGGCAGTCAAATTTAATCCAAACCTAATCGGTTTCTACGCGTACTAAAACGCTTAATAATTTACCGGCAAGTGTTTGTATGTAGGTCGGTAACTAGCCTCGGCTGAGCCTCCCACCAGATCAGACCAGATATATATGGCTACTATTAGTCCGCTTACTTATAATAGAACATGTTCCTATGAGATATGAAGCCTGCACCCAGCAGTGGGATAGGCTAAGGCTACCTAATCAATAAGTGTACCTACCGCGTCATAGATAATAAAAAAATGGGTATTTTGAGAACAATCTACATCAAGTATCAGGGTCGTGGTACGACCGAGGTGTCGGTAACAGTTTCGGTCATTTTATTTTCTAGTTAGTATTACGTATTTCAACGATTCCATAACAGCGTTCTTAGAAACTCCTACCGTGCCTTTGGCTGTATGCTGTAAATAAATATGCTCCCATAATTTTATAAATAAAGTTTATCATCAAAACATCTCACATAGTATTGGCACTGCAAGTCAAATACTTACCTTTCAGAGACGTGCCACTGTCTCTCTGTTAGAAGCAAATAAAGTTTGCACTCGAAAGTGCATACTAAACTAATGCGCACTCAAAATGGTACGAGTAAATAACACAAACGCAGGCTACGTGCCGATTTAAGGTTTAAAGGAAGAATTGAATTAAACGGAATGCCATCTCAATGTGTTCGATTTAAATGTACTAACTTCCAATGTTTAAAAAGGCAACGTCATGGTAATTTTGATCGTTTACGGGTGGAAATAAGTAATTTACATATTCCATGGTTTTGTGCCTGTCTGCGTCCATCGGTTTCTTGTGACTAGCTCTATGTCGGTGGTCTATCTGGGGAAAGTTTACCACTGCTGCGTTTTGTGGAGCGTCGTCCATCGGTTCTCCGAGCTTTGGCCTATTATTACTTCAGCTACACAACTCGTGAAGCTATGTCTCTGTCTCTGTTTTTGCTACTTGCTCTAGATCTCTGCTACAGATCTCGAAATTTCTGTTTATCTCTTGAGTCGATCCCGTAGAGAAACAATCTATTGCGCCCTGAGGGCCTCTGAACATTCTTCCGAGGCAGCAGAGTATAGACAACAGTAGGTACTATTACCCATAGTATGTAAACTGTATTAATAGAGAGAGATAGTGTAAAACTACTCAACGCGTCAGAAGGATAGGCATCCTTGCCAGGTTGCTCGTTTGAAGAAAACTTATTCAAAATTCATTTCTGTAAAGTAGACAGACATACTTTGTAGTCAAGTTCACACTTTTACCTTCGCAGATGAACGCTGTGCTTTTTACAGACCTACCTAATCAACGATCAGTCTACTTCCTGAACCGCTGAGTAACTGAGGTGTATGTTCGGCTACAATGACGAGTAGGTATATTATAAGGGCTGTCAAGTAAAACGGTCGGGAGTGACGGTGAAAGGCAATTTCCACGGAAACGAGACGCTTGCTAATTTGAGAACAATTTCACGAGGTGGGACACTTACGAGGGTGACGTCACTCGGTGTATTGTTACCTGTAATAAATGAAACATATTGTGTGTTAATGTGCTCATTAAAAGTTACATTTTGAAAGTTAATTGAACAATAAAGAGTGAAAATGTTGTAATATTATGAATGAATTAAAAAATGTGGACTTTTTTAACTTGACAATCTTTGTAACACGGTGATTTAGGTCTTAAAAAATAAATAATAGTTTAAAAAAACCTAAAAAACACGCTTTTTATAGAAAACCGAACTAAAAAATAAAAATAAATTTTAATAAATTTAAATGATTAGTGTTAAAAATTTCAATAAATATAAATTAATAATAGTGTGAATAAAAAAATATATTTTATTGTAAAAAATTTTTAGTTCGGTTTTCTATAAAAAGCGTTCATTTTTAGTTTTTTTTTAACTTTTATTTATTTTCTACTTTTTAGTTTGGTTTATTTTTAACTGTTTTTTTGATCTAATCTACTATTAATTCCGTGATAACTCTAAGCTTTCATTAGTTATTATTTTAAACAGGCCAAAAGTAACAACTAACGCCCTCTATCATCTAGTAGCTTAATGTTTTCTGTGGAATTTGTTAGGTACGCGAACGCCATCTGTTGGTAACGCCATAGGTTTTTTTACATTGTTGGTAACGCCATAGGTTTTTTACATTTGGGTATAGATGGCGCCTTAGTAATTAGTGAAAAATCTTATTTTTTAAATTGAAAATTGGAATAATCTTCTAAGATTAGTGTATTGTTATCGGTCCTCGATATGTCTACAAAGTTTGAAAGAAATCTGACCGTTTAAAGTGGGTCAAAATCGCGCCCAAAGAAGTCGGTTACAAACATACAAACATACATACATACAAGTGAAGCTAATAAAAAGCGTGTAAGAATGAAAGCATGAGGCCCGAGAGACGACTTGTGTTTAAACTTAATATAAGGTAAAACTTTCTAAGCTCATGTTGATTCGCGTATGTTAATTAAACATAATAGACAGGTTAGCTATGCGAAAAATATGCTTATAGTCCGCTTACCGCTGCTGCTTGCTGCTGTTTACAGCGTGTAGCTATGTTGAATGCTACCAAATTACGTTATTTCTATCATAAATTCCTCTCTATAATATGGCATGTGGGTTAGAACAAACCGTTTCCAAACAAGAATTTTATTATTATTTTCATTTATATAAAAATTCCAATAAATAAAAAATACCACTATGTATAGCAGAAGACGACTATCCGCTATGCACTTGGCAAAATAAAAGACAACAGAATATCGTGACGGGAGCTAATCTTACAAAACATATAGGCCAGACTCACATTAAATAGGAAATAAGACAGAATGAGCTAAGCCTTATGTACTGGCTGGGTGGCTATTTTTCCAACGGATGAGGCGAAGAATACTCCCGAAGGGATGCTGAGAAAATCTCGGCAATGAACCAAACATGTTTTTCGCAATTCGACACGACCCAATTTGAAATTTCTACAATAATAACAATTTTCACAATAAGCTATTCTGTTATATATTGAAGGCTAAATAAAATGTGATGTTTATTTACGTCAGGTATTTTTTGTAATCCGATGGGCGTGCGCTCAACCCCGATGCAAAGCAATTATGGGTTACGTATAGGTTGGAGCGCGCTGGCCAACATTATACTTTTCTTTTTAAAATGTACACATTGACCTATTTAAGTACTACTACTTTGCATAATTGATAATTGTAAAATGGATAGGTATTGCTGTACACTACACTAAGGGGACTAAGAGGATCGGCGCCTCCCTGGTGCAGTGGTAAGCGTCTTATAAGAGAGGAGGTCTCAGATTAAGTCCTCCGCAGGGTTAATATGGGTCATCTTTATGGTCCGTCTATTATTACTGTAAAACAATAGGGCCAAGTCTTTGAAAGGAAACTAAATTAGAAATCAGTTTAGATTTTGCAGAGATATGTCAGTGACATCGCCAAAAAATCCACGTCGAATTTATAGCTTCTCTCATTGAAGTCCATTGAAAAAGAAGGAATTGTTATAGTTCGCTACTTATAGTCTTGCACAAAATTAATTAAATGAAAGGAGTTTTTTTTTAAATATTTACATATTCTCTCGAAACAAAACTTATAAAGAGAACAAAATGGAAAAGTTTCATCGTCATAGTCTTGGAAACCACAAAAACCTTTTAAAACTTCAAAGTTCAAACAGGAACGATATCGTCGCATTACGCAGACTGAACTAACAAAGCGCGCATTACCGAGCTTAAATGAAAAGTTCGTAGCGATTGATATAACAATACGGTGAAATAACAGAGTCTAAAAACATATAATCTTGTTACCAACAGCTAACCAATGGTATAGATAACCAAACCAGTATACTTCCAAAATACAATAAGATATTTTAGATAAATGTTCCCGATGACCACAATTTATTCAGATTATACCGCTTAAAAAATTTAAAAAAGAAATGGCTCTTGCAAAATTCATTTTATTCTAGGATTTTTTTAAGCTCAAAACTATTTGACATGGCTTACTTCTAACGTAAACTGCTTTATACATTTTCTAATATTTCGAAGTCGTTGTGAACAACAAAATATGCCTGTGACCGAAAATGATGACATCCATGCATAAGTGGTTCGTATAGGAAGAGAAATATGATAGGCCATATTTCTCTTCCTCGACCGATTTACTAACTTGGCCCGCGCGGTGGACCCTTCTCATTCTGAGTAGTGACCCGTGCCTTGCAGTGGACGAGTTGCTAATGATGATATTTGTGATGCGAGTGACTTAGTGTTAAAATTTGCATGTTTTCGTTCTCCATATTGGTTAAATTTAAAAATAATTAACTGTATATCAGGCGAGTCGTTGGAGACAAGCGGCCCAGGACCGTGGAACACCTTACAAAACACCTATGTCCAGCTGTGGACGTCAATTGGTTGAATTGACGATGATGATGATGATATTGCACTGCAAGTTTATTCAAATTATTATTCAAATTAATGCCAGTTCAGTTCCAGTACGAATTCGCGTAGAATTATAGGTGTGGGTGTAACATAACTGCTACACTCACTAACAGGTCACTAATAGGTGTGCCCACTTCCAACTTAGACTGCATCATTACTTACTACCAGGTGAGATTGCGTTCAAAAGCTAACTTGTAGTGAATAAAAAGGAAACCATAATTAGTAATATGGAAATATCGAGATTTCAGTTCAACATCCGTTAACAAAATGATTGGCTCATAGGTTGAAATCTTCTGAAAAAATTTCATCGGCGCGGCAACCGAAGCGTGTAACACGATTTATCCAACTTCACTTGAGGAAAGGAAAAAGAAACCGCTTTCCGATTTATTGGAAAAGTTTATTTTAAGATTTTTCTCATTAGGTGCTTTTTTGGGGTAATAAAACAGACCGTTATAGATTTGTGCTGTCTAAATCATTCTGATTTTAGAAACTATGAAAGTGATATAAAATATGGCTAAGTTAGGGTAAAGGGAAATTGGCAGCTGACTGACTCACTATCTCGTCATCCACTTGTAAAATAATTGACTCGTGTCTAGTGTTTATAAGACTGCATTTGTATTACATAAAAATGAAAACTGTTATGGCTACAGATTAGAACAACTTCAAGAAATATATATGTAGACAAAATGTACAATATTACAGAGCAAATATAATTTGTTGCCAGGATAAAAAATCCCGCGATGCTTTTACATGAATTAAAAATGTTGACACAAGTTGCATAAAATGTAAGAGCGTTATTTCCCCAGAGGGCGCTGTCCGTTCGTTTGGACGTAATTCAAAATTATCACTAGTTTGTTACTGTGAAAATTGAGGTTCATATTTTAGTTCACATACTAAAGTGACAAGGGTTGAAAAATCTGTAATTTACCTATATAGATACTACCTACACATGGGAAAGGTTACTGGCTGACGGATTTATATACGGAGCTGAATCCACTGGACGGATTCAACTGATAATATATATAGGTATATATTTTCATTAAAGAACAGTTCTTGATTTTAATAAGTGATGATGTCCAAGATGGCAGCAGAGTGACCTGTAAGCGATTGAGTAGTTATAACAATGGGTTTGTTATAACTACTTAATCGCTTACAGGTCACAAAGATCCGGGTCGTTGACACTAAATTGAGATGATATGTAATAATAACAGGTAAAGCCCACCGGTTTGCTTTGGAGCAGCGAGGTGGGTATATTGTGTATATTATGTAAGAGGGAAAATTCACAAAACAAATACAATCATATCTCTGATGACAGAGGAGGCCTGGCAGCAACAGGACAGTACTAGACTGATAATAATGATGATCATTACAAAGCATAGCATTCTTTTAAGCACCGAATAATGCACGAAACAATAGGGGTTCACCTTCGAATTATTTTATTTAATAAGGCTGTTTGTGGCGTCCACCAATCCGCACTTGGCCAGCGTGGTGGACTATGGCCTAAACCTTTCTCATTGTGGAAGGAGACTCGTGCCCTGGAGTAGGCCACTAATGGGTTGATATGATGATGAAATGCTTGCTATCGTTTAGTTTACCCCGGTGACATATTTGGCCGTAAAAACGCTTTTCCCTTCTTTGTAATATCTATAAAACAAAAGCTGAACAAATACTAGTTTTTACAATTTAATATCAAATAGTATACAACGGTATAAAGTCGTTGACAAAGACACAAGATTAGATAAAGAAAATAGAAACCACAGAGAAGCTGCAGCTTCTAACTAACACAATGGATAAACAAGTGGATTTTCCAGACACAAACAAAACACAAATAAATATTATTTAGACTTAAGAGATGACATGAAAGTACTCGTATATAAAGAGATCTGAAAATTGCGATAGTCTCGAGTTAACGTTAAGTGGGAACTTCTAAAGAGGGCATGGATTGAGTGGTCCAAAGCACTTTTAAATTATAACTGAAATGAGACGTCATCGTTCTGGAGAGCTTACCTTTGAAGTGAAATGTGAAATATTTGTATGGGCTAGCTTCTTACACGTTCATATATTAAGAAAAAGATTGCAAGCGTGGATCGATGCGAACTAAAAGCCAAACTATATAATTTTAATTATAAATCTCGTGGTCAATTTTCAAATGCAAATGAGTTATAGGCTACTGCTGATTGATAACGATTCAAAACACCAATTCGGAAAAGCAGATTTTTCCAACTAGAAACAAATAAAACACACCTTTTCCTTTAGAATAATGAGCATTATAAAACACTCGATATAAACTTTACTCATTTATTCCTCAAGTAGAATAAGTTACTTTGTTTGATCTTAATAAAACGCCTGTCTCAATTAGAGCACTAAATGTAATCATCCCGTTAAAGTGGAGTAATTAAGAGAACTTTTCATTGAAGGAACTTTGTATCCGCTGAGGACTTAGGGCGTAAGAAGTTGAGGCAATCAAATTTAACGCAATCTGTAACTTGATGTAAGTCCGTCAAACAATGCATAGGAATCACTCGTGCAAATAATGTAACACAACTCAAATAAAAGGCATATACAGATACGCAATATCGAATTGTGATTAAACGGTAATGGCCGATATGGTATGAATTCATTGCCATAGCCAGCGAACGAAAAAAATATAGCCCTAAAAAGTTTGCTCGTTAGCATGTTTGACTGCATCATCACTTATCTTATACAAATATATAAAGCTGAAGAGTCTGTTTTTTTGTTCACTTGAACGCGACGATCTCAGAAGCTACTTACTGGTCCGATTTGAAAAATTATTTCAGTGTTGGGTAGCCCGTTTATCGATTTCTATAGGCTATAAGCTTATATCATCACGTTAAGACCGACACTATCATAGAATGAAGAATGTTTCAAAAACAGGTTTTTTTTTCTTTTTGAGCGCTTCCGCTGCGTGCGCTGCGTAAACGGTTAAAGTTTCGATAAAATCATGTATGACAAAGTTCCCCTTTAAAGGTTTTTCATGAAAATCCGCGCCAGCATAATATGTCTATCTTTTAAGGTTGACTTATATGCGGACGAAGTTGCGAGGGACCGCTAGTTAAAAATATTGCTGTCTAAGGATAACGTAGATTTAAAAAAAACTGCATCACATGTTTATTAACAAACAGTCCTGCCAAATTGTTTAGGCGATGTGCATTCGCTTAAATAAAACGAAAATCATATTGGAATTGTATCTTCAACTGGGCTGACGTCACATGCAAGACGAAAGGAAGATTATTCAATGCAACACTCTAAAGTTTGGAGTATCGTCGTAAGTCCAATCGACTTATCGATATTCAACAAGATATATTTTGAGAGAACTGCTTCCTCCGTAACTTTCCAACTATCGAACTGGGTTTTGTCGTGTTGGGACTTGGGTTACACGTTCATATTATATTTCATATTTTATGGATATTGTAAGAAGCTCTTGGCTTTCGCATTTCAAGCTCTATCTAACATGCATTATTTGTATCACTTATCGACTGTGCTTTGACCAATAACTACTTTATTCGTTCGGCACTATTTTCTTGTATGGGGACTTGCCCTCTCTCTACTACTTTTTTTACTAAATTGGGCTCGGTCTTTCACTTTCTCCTTCCACGTTACACACTTTCCAATTTTCTGTAGATTCTCTCCCACGTAATCTGTTCAGCTTTTCCTGTGTCTTCCTTTGAGTATTTGTTTTTGTCATGTCCATTTTGGCATGAACCTGACCTCTCTATTGATCGGGCCTCTCTCTCAATGCCCCACCCACCTGCGGTGCTGAGCTCAACCTCGTTTATCTGATATTTCACCATTCAGTTACTCGAGCACAAAGTTCATCCGTCCCATCGATTTCTATGCGTTGCATCCATAGGTGACTACTGGTCGTTTGACCTTTTTATAGAGCATATATATCAATACAATAATATATATATATATATATATATATCAATACAATAATATAAAATGCAAGAGCAATTTGTCAAAAAAAATTAAAACAAATGACATCATTCGATTTCTACATGTAGTATTTTTATGCTCTTTGGATTTATAGTTCTTATTCCGATTACGGCGTCAAGGGGACATATAGTAACGCTCACAAGGTTAAGGTGAAATAATTTCAGAATGATCAAGAAACATTCATTTTTAATTAACAGTAGTTAGTACCTTCACGAATTTCGCCGCAAAGAAATAGTTAAACACGAGTAGACTGGTGACCACATATCCTGACGGCTGACAGTGCTCGTAGTGCGACAGACTCGTCGCCATGGCAGCCGCCAATTAGTGGCGCGACTGTTGCGTGAATTTGATTACGCATCTACGCTAACATTGTTGCCGAATTCGCAATTTTAATGATCAAAAGCGTTCACGCTCTGTGCTCCCAACGTTATGTATGTATGATTGGAAACGTCGACTTTAGGGTGCTTCTCCAAGGTACTGAGGATGTGCGATGTACAGTTAATTTTTTTTCATGTGTTATAAAGTAATTAAATAATCTTTCCAGTAGAAAAATATTTTTTCATTAGCTGCTGCCTGCGAAATTCGTCCGTCTTTACTGCGGTATTTTACAAATTCCGTGGAAACTGTTGGTTTTCCTATGATAAATAGTAGCCTATGTTACCCACCTTCCTTTGAACTCACTCTATGCCAGAAATCAAGTTGGTTGGTTGTTAAGTAAGTGCGTGAAGGAAGGACAAACAAGCAAACAAACAAACACACTTTCACAATAATAGTATTAATTAAGTAAGGATTATAAAATGATATTGGAAAAAACCAACTGAGTCTGCCGTCCGAAACGAAAAATATTCTTTTTAAACATCTGTTTAAAAAAATAAAATTAAAGAAAGAATGAACTACAGGCACCTTTGCAAAAGCTCGAAGCCAATTTGCTTATATTTAATGGCGTATATGAAGAATAAAGAAAGCAAACTTATTTGCTACCAAAGAAATCCAAGCCAATATGTGCTAATAGATCAATATGTGTTTATGTCATGTAAATTTACCGGAGATGTCTGGCGCATTGAAGGTAAGGCAAGACGTAATGATTTAGATTGTAATTTTGCAGTTTGTAATTTAAGATGGGAACTCTGTTGAAAAAAATGGCGCGATGAGTTGTGTACTCTCATCAGCAGAGATTATAGTATAATAAGCTTTAAGCAAATTTGCTTTGTTGAGTTAGAGCAATTTATACCGTATATTTATGTGGGTACATTATTTATTTATATTCAATTATTTTAGTAGCGTGCGCTCGAGTAATTAGGTACCTCATAACATTACAGGGCATATATAACAACAAATGGCTCTTTAGAAATATGATTACAGATTCAGTGTTCTAGATAAAAGTTGACGCCAAACCAACATGCATCCGATAGGAGTAGGTACCAGAAGTAGTTGACTTTTTTTTTTAAACTTCCCACGCTTATGTAGATTGATTTTCAACCGACCTTAAAAAAAGGGGAGGTTCTTAATTCGAGTGTATGTTTTTATTTAAATATTTGATGGTTCTTTTTTGAATTGGGTGAGAAATATTTAAGGGATCCGGGTAAAATCGAGAGAACTCTTCAAATGTTATAGGAACACTTATTTAGCTATTGCTATTGAGTATTTTTTATTGTTACTTGCGAACGATTAAGGTATATAGTAAGTAAGCAATTTTTGCTCGTCACAATGAAGGAGCTGATGGAGAAGTGCTTCCTCAACCATGACCTGCCGGAGGGCTTCGGGAAAAGCAATATTTTGTAGAAGTTTATGAGAAGTTGACATTTTTACTATTATAACTTAGATATAATTGCAAAACCTATCCACTTAAAACCGTGAATTAAAAAACCGTTTCGTAGAGCTACTAAAAAGCATGACAATGTAGAAAATTACTAGATACTTTTCCTGCTATATAATAGGCATTACATTTAACTTTGCATCAACTTCAAAATATTGAAGATGATATCTATTTCTTGCTTTTTAGTTGCTTTATTAAGTCGGTTATTTTGTGTCAAAAAAAGTTTTGTTATTATCATTTTTATTACTTTCCTACTGCGGTGACTGGTCTCTCTAATAAAAGAGAGATATATATATGGAGCTTAACCCCACTAAGATGCTCCAATATATACCAGTAGAAGTGGTTTAATTAACTGATGAGATTTAACTTCAGCTTGTCGAATTTGGATTAAAATAACGAACCCAAGTTAAATACCGGATAACGGTTAGGTTGACAATTGAGTTAAAAGTTGTAATTCCAGTCCCATTTTGAAGTTTTCCCCCTAGTTTGTCCTTGACAGAAGTTGGCATGCGCTTTGACCCTCAAATATAAAAGCGCCTTGAGGGTTCTCGAGCGATACCATCGGGTCTTGAGACTCAAGGGGCTTGGGGAGATGTCGTGATCCCGTGTTTGCTTTGACGCATCCAAGTTACTGATAAGTTATTTATTGTATAATCAACAAACAACACTATCCGAGAGGTATAATTTATTTTACCTCATATAAAAGAAATATTGGTTTTGTTTTTGGAAATTGATAGCAAAAATATTTCGAAACTATGTAATTAAACAAAGATATATTTATACAAGAAACTCTTGTTGGAATGTAGCTCTATATAAAATGCCAAGCTTTGTCTTTACACTACAAAAAAAATGTTGTTATGGTAAGTATTTTGAAGTCAGACAAACAGTAAGGGTTTTGTCGCTTCCCAAGCGCTATTGAGTAATATAATATATGTATTTATTGAAATATGTACATAACATACTATTAGCGTAAAAATCCCTTCAGATAGTCAAAGTCAAAGTCAAAAATATCTTTATTCAAGTAGGCCCATAGGTGGCACCTTTGATACGAACATAAACGCGTCCTGGTCTAAGAAGAAGCCCACAACAAACTTAGCCGGTAGCTGTTTCTAGGTTCTTCTTCCGCATTTGTTTTAATTTTTTAATCCTGCAGAACCTGGTTCTTTTTTGAGCATAAAGTACCAATCTTAAGTAGACATGAAAAATTACTTTCTGATATAATATCAATATGGATAGGTGGGTGGTAAGTACGGTGACGGATTAAACTGATTCACTCATAGGCATCATATGTAGTTAAGACTATTAGTATTGGACTAGAGCGATTGTTATGGAAACTTTATTTATACTACAGGAAAGAGCTGTGATGATAAATGAGCTTAGATCAAGCGAAACCCTTCGTGCCAAATTTAAAGAAATAGTTAATACTATCCTGTATATAGTAGCCTTTCAATAAATTTATAATAATAAAATCTTTATAGTAATTATATACAAAAAATCGATATAAAGAATCAACTTACTAGAAACGGACATAAATTAGTGATGTCTGCATATCGTCTGAGAATAGTACAGAAATCATTTGTGGGTTTATGTTTTTCTAACATGATACCGAAGGTAATATTAGATCTACCTTTAACTAAGTTATTTAAACAATATATTAAAACACATTCAACTAATCGTGGTTACTGCACGATTTATGAATTCCATAACGACAGGGCTGCTTGTAAGCAGGCCACTCCGCTTTCATCTCTCACAAAACAGAGATTATTAAACTATAAAGTCATGTTGGAAAAGAGCAATCTGCTGGGTTTCTTGCCGGCTGTCCTCAGTGGAATTTCCAAACCGGTGGTAGAGTCACTACAAACAGAACGACTTGACGTTTCAAGATGCTTATAAACTAGGCCTGCTTGCAATGAATGAATATTGAATTTTTGAATTTAGAATTTTTGTAACACGCATTGGAGCAGCGTGATTGGTTTAAACTCCATACCCCTCTATCTAATTAGAGCCTATGCTTACCTATTGGACTAGTATATTACTTGGGATGATAAAATTCATCAAGTCAAAGTCAAAACTATCTTTATTTAAGTAGGCCTATAGTGATGCACTTATGATGCGTACATTACATGAAAAATATGGGTCATGGAACATATTAAAATATGATACAGCATCATTAGTGTAACATAACCGTCACAGTAAATTAGCTTATATATTTACTGTATTTATGTGAAGTGATAGATGCAGCATCTAAAAAGCAATTTTGAAATGAAAGCGGCAGCACCAAAGCAATGTGCCCTAATGTATTTCCACAAAGTAACTTTAACTAAGAGCAATTTTAGGGTTCTGTACCAAAATGTTAACTGTCTATTTAAGGGAATATAATGCAAACACATACTAAGCACATACTTGGCTTAAACCTTCGCTCAGCAACGACTATTTATTTCATCAGGGTCTAAGACTCCGCCTTACGTTTGTTATCACGTACCCTGGTATGGAACCCTTCGCGAGCCCGACTCGCTCTAGGCCGGCTCTTTTTTACCTTGAGCTTAATAGCTGTAAAATATTAGCCCTGCTCATATTACAACTTCTTGATAAACGATATTGTTTATACTCTGTTTTTACATGAAAAATTGGCGTTACCTTTGTATTTAATAGATAATATATCGTCGGCGAAGACGTAGACGACCTAACCTAATACGTAAAGAAAATATATTTTATATTTTCTTTACGTATTAGGTACTTATTACTCAAAAAAAGACAGAACATATCATTCGCAGAAACAAACATTGTTTTAATATGTAACTTGAGCACAAAAACTAAAGTCGGTGAGTGACCTAGGTCATTTTTTTATACAGGAGAAAGGAAAAACAAAGGCAAGTAATTTTACAGTGAAAGTGTGTTTGAATGTGTGTGATTTTAGTGTTTGACTTGCATGTTTGACACACGAAATATGCAAGTGTGTATCATTTATTTATTTAGCAAAAACATCATAATCATAATAGTCCAAGATAAAATGAAGAAAGTATCAACTGGTGAAAACATCGGTCCCTAAGCGAGAAATTAACTTGTGATATACTCGTAAATGCTCATAAACAATGGCATACCTATAAGAAAAATAAGTCACTTAAAATAGTATCAAAAGTCCGTATTATATATCATAATATTTCATAAAATGTGTGTCCGTATGTGCCTGTGAGTGTTTGTGTACGTGTGTGTTGTGTATATATCTCAAACCTGTGTTATCTGTGTAGTGTGTACAAAAAAATAACTACTCTACACTACAAATAATACCATTTATCAACAAGTGTGAATATGAGCCCGGGCAGTATTTCACAACAATTAAGCTCAAGGATCGAGACATAATGCTCTTAGTTAAAGTTACTTTGTGGAAATCCATTAAGGCACATTGCTTTGGTGCGTGCGTGTGTGTGTGTACAGCTCACAGCGTTTGTAAATTATAAATGCGAAAGTTTGTAGGGATGGATGGATGGCAAAAACTACTGAACCGACTTTTTGACGACCTCCCTGGCTGGTGAATGCTGTGAATTTAAGTAGGAGGTCCCGGGTTCGATTCCCGGCAGGGGCAATTTGAGAATTTATAATTTCTGAATTTTCTCTGGTCTGGTCTGGTGGGAGGCTTTGGTCGTGGCTAGTTACCACCCTACCGACAAAGACGTGCCGCTAACCGATTTAGTGTTCCGGAGCGATGTCGCGTAGAACACATTAGCTGCTTTTTATCCCGGGAAAACATACGGTTCCCGCAGGATTCATAAAAAACCGCGTGCGAAGCTGCGGGCAACAGCTGGTGTGCGTATGAATGTGGAATAGATAAGCAGTGTTTCATCACCCTCTGTCATTTGTAAAGTTCTGTCAGCTGTTGTTTGAAGTGTGACGAAATACTGCATACCTATTGCGACGCTATGCAACGTTTATAAATAAAGTCCTAAAATATATACATTAAAGAGCTTAATATCGTTTAAACCGTTGCTGTTGCTGCTGGTGCTAGGTGGGCCGCGACGTGTTTGCACGCGCCGTCAATATTTGCTCGCAACTTATCTGTGCAACACACGAGCGGGCGTAGGTAGCGCTACGTGGGCATTCGCTATTGCGCCATAAGGATGCGTTTACGTGGAAGCGGAGTTGAGTAGTTTTTAACCCCCGATGCAAAAGCGACGGGGTGTTATAAGTTGTGTGTGTCAGCGTGGCTGTCTGTACCATCATATTTCCCAAACGGATGAAATGTGAATTAGTCGGGAGTGTCCTTAGGTATGATTGATGAAAATCGGTCCAAGATGGCCGCCGCTACAAAAGGGTGAATTACATATTTTTCACAACTCCCACAATATGGGTATCAAATGAAAGGGCTTGACTAGTAGAATACTATTATCAATTTAAAATCCAAGATGTCCGCCACGACAAAATAGGAATTCAATTTTTATTCACAGCTCCCTGAATATTGGTATCAAATGAAATCTTGACTAGAATAATGTACACTATATTGAAACTCAGGGGTTTTTACTTATTGGAAGTCTTTATTAAACTACTGTTAAAACAGGAGTGCAATATTTTTTAGGGTTCATCATGTCTATGTGACTTTCATCTCCGTGTTAATGATGGATTTTAACAAATCCCAAGCGAAAGGTTTTTTTCCTGCGATGAATAGTAGTTGCTTAGTTACTACACTCTCGCAATAATGATATTATCATCGTCATGGCAACCGATAGACGTCCAACGCTTAACATAGGTCTTTACGGTCTTGTGCCGCTTGGATCCAGCGACTCCCTGCGACTGGCTTGATATCATCCGTCAACCTCGTCGTTACTAACCCGACCTTACGAACATCAAAAACATACAGATTTTTCATAGGTAGGTACCACTAAATGGCATGACTGCAATCTTACCTGATGGTAAGTGAAGATGCGAGTTAACCTAGCTATTTTATAGCTTTATCGGTTTCTACGTGGCATCGAATTTACCTCTTGGGAGGTTGGCAACTAGCCACGGCCGAAGCCTCCCACTAGACCAGACCAGAGAAAAGTCTGACGTTAATAGTCCTAAATAAAATTTAAAACCGCTCACTATGGCGCCCGAGAGGTTAACAGATACATACATCTATGTATATGTTACAGTTTGTGTAATATATACGTGTATCGTGAATCGCCTATTAGCATAGTGCCAGGTGTCGCAGGGAAGCGGCGCCGATATATGCATTGTGTGAATGCAATTGCATCAGTTTACTGGACTGGATTAATTCGCCCTGAATGCGGACACCGGGCCCACAGGCACCTGTATGTGCACATGGTTAAGCTATTAAAAGCGCTCTAGATAGCGTAATATGCAAGAAATACAATGAACACTAATCTTAATTTGCTATACTCCGCGAAAAGCAGGAGAATCTGAATGGTGCCATTTATATAAAGCGCAAGTAAGACCTCACGTGGAGTACTGCTCACATTTTTGGGCTGGGGCACCTCTTTACCAACTCATTCCATTTTATCGGATACAAAAGCGGGCAGTTCGACTTGTTTACAATCCAATTTGACTTGCAGTTTGGAGTCCCTGGGGCAACGAAGAGATGTTAGCTCTCTTTGTGTGAAGAGTTGTTCGCGTTGATACCTCCTTCCCTGTTCTCTGACCGCACCTCACGCCGTAGAAATAAATTCCACCCTCACCATCTGGATGCCTGGTATTCTTCTAATGTTCAAAATACCAGATCATTTCTACCGCGCACTTATAAATTACGGATCAATCTCCCATCTGATGTTTTTCCTCAAAAATACAATCTAGGGTTATTCAAGGGGCGGATAAACAAATTCCTTAAAAGCCGGCAACGCACCGGTGGCTCCTCTGGTGTTGCAGATGTTTATGGGCGGCGGTGATCACTTATCATCAGGTGACCCACTTGCTCGTTTGCCCGCTATTAATATAAATAAAAAAATATATATATCATTTCTTCAATCTCTGTACTCCACACCAAACAGATCTTCCGCAGTGTACGCACGTAAAACGATATTTGCGAAATCTCGTATCCTGGAGACGTAGCTATAGATAAGACACTATTATCCTGAAACCTAAATATATTCTGACAATGCACACATCACCATAAAGCCCAAAGTAAGCGCAGCTTGTGTTTTGGGTACTAAGATGACTGATGAATATTTTTATGAATAATATACATACATACTTAGAATATACAGATAAATACCCACACACTGAAAAACATTAATGTTCATCTCACAAAAATTTTGCCAGTTGTGGGAATTCACAGCCTTGGACTCAGAAAGCAGGGTCGCTGCCCACTGCAGCATTCCGCAGTTAACGACAAGCGAACGAAGTCGCGGACGACGTTTAGTTAAAAATTTGTGTATGGATTTTGGAAGTCGCATTAATCTGTTTATGAAGAATTATTTTCATCTTCCGCTGAAAACAATGAAATAATCTAATAACAAGTTAGATTACTTTGCACGTTGTTCCTTAATCTGTAATTGGCTGGCGCGTGTTGTCAGCATTTTATAAATTGAACTTTGAACCCAAGTATTTTGGAATTGGTTGGAAATAACGGAGTTTGCGAATTTCCACCTCGTTTGGCCGATGTTACAATAACTCATTACGATGAGTTTCAAATGATAAATAAGATGTTACGATTTAGACTTGTTTCCAAACAATTTCGAAGCATGAATATATTTTTATTTCTCGTTATATTACTTCGTCATTTTTATGAAACTTTTGTCAGTTACCAAGAAATCTCAAAATTAATAACGACAAAATCTTTTCTCTGTGCTCGAATTCGCAATTGCCTCAATACAAATATAGTATTTACTCTTAGATAGATATACATTCTACACCAATTACTTTCATATTCCACATTATTATTATGTCAGTGTTCACAGTAATTCAAGTCATATAAATATGACAAGACTTGTTATAGAACAGGGTATATATTAAATTAAAGCGCCTTGCTCTTAGATGTCCACGAAAACACGGCTTATGATTATTTTAAGCAGTTACATACACGTAAAACGAAGTGCGAACTCCATTTGAATTTCGAAAACAAAGGAACACTATGTTTTCTGCCTGTTCGGTGCGTCAGAAATATTCAAAATCATATAGTTATTACGTATTACTGCGTGAGTTATTAATATTTCCGCCCTCATTTTGATCTCTCACCGCATGCTCCATAGCTGGTATTGTATTGGCATGGTAATAACGTTAGATTACGCGGCACAGTGCAATATCGGAAGGCTTCATTAGCCGCGGGCTTGCTTTGTTGCTTAGGATCCGGAACAGCTGCTTCGTCGCCGACAGCAATTGCTTCTCATTCTGCTGTCGTCAAACGACTGGTATTGTTGAGAACAATAGTGGAGACTTGTCTCATCTTGTCTTGGTGCTTCACATATATTCACGTACAAAATTCGAATACACTTTGGTTTGAAATTAAACAATACGAGCTGATATTACCAAATTTCTCGCACTGAAAAGTAGTCTCCAGTATGCCGCTCACGTACAAAATGCCTTCCCTGATTTTACGGTAAATGAGAAATTACGAAATGGAAAACGCGGAAAGAGGTACGTTCTTACGAATGATTCCATGAAAAAATATATGATTGAATATGTACACTTTTATTGTACGCCATAAAATAAAATTATCCTACTATATATAATAAATGTCAAAGTCGCGAATTTCAACAAGTAGATAAAATATAAATAAGATGAAGTAAGACCCTGAGGGTCTTTATAAAATATCATAAGTCTTAATAACGTTCCAAGAATGAGACTAAATTACAGTTCTCTAGACGATAACCTAGTGATAACTGACGTCACATTATGACAGTGATATGACGGTGATACGACAGCTGGTAATAATGGTAGTCATACTATCTCGCTATCGTCATAAGATACGATTACATTTTGTACCGTACAAACGGCCAACATGCAAATGTAGCGACACCGCTCTTGGAAACCATGGATTGTTTCTGTTGACACAATCCATAGTTTCCAAGAGTCGTATCACAAAAGTACTTCACTGTAGCTGCATGACGGCACCGCTGTACTAGGAAACCAGTTGTTTTGTTTTGCCCACCTGATGTTAACCGGAAAACCATGTCCTATAAATATCGTAGGGCGTGCAAGGAACCGATCCCGCAACGTGCCGCTATGCGTCATCAACCTGAGGCGTAGGTGTTAAGCCACACCAGCTTCAGACCGGAACAGAGCATTGAAATAATGCGGCAGCAACAAGCATAGTGGTAGTACTTCCACGGACGAGTTCTGCCATAAAAAGCTCCAGAATTTCAAAACAGAAGTAATGGTATCTCCTGAAATACTCTTCATAGTTATTCTTATTTGTTAACTTAAGCTTACAGGGAAAGCAGTTTAAGTATTAAAACATTGAATAGTAGTTACACTGACCGTATTGAAATCACGTGCGATCCCCGCACGAATATCTATAGCGAACAATCAGTGGATTGCGGTCGGAATAATAAAAAGAAAAGCATTGAAACAATACCTCGCGAACTTACTCGCAGTTTCTTGCAAAAGTATATTGCGTCAAAAGGAAAATTTTTTTTTTCATTTGCACGGAAATCTGTTTTATAATAATTTGTAAATGTGCCCTACGTTGCTACGCGCATTTTTGACTTAATATTCAGTATATATATTTAGTTTATAAATTCATTCAGTTCAGTTTTCCTTTCGGTGAACTGAGTTCGAATCTCAGCTCCCAGCTCCCAGCATCCCACCTCTAATTTTCTACGTTTTAAGCAATAAAAATATTACTTGGTTCAAATGTAAAGGAAAACGTCAATTCCCAAAGGGTTGTTCTCAAAGTCCATAAATCCACACTGAAATTAAGCAACCCTCCTCAATGTGGGAGACCTGTGCCCTGTAGTGGACCTGTAATGGATAATCCACTATCTTGTGGTGGCGGCCAACTTGGACCGATTTTTAACCAACACACATAAGAACACTCACGACTAATTCACCTTTCTAAGAAAAAAACATCGGTTTAATCGGGGGCTACGATGCCACAGACAGGGACATACACACAGACACGAAAAAGTTATAGCGCCCCGTCGTTTTTGCGTCGAGGGTTACAAACTAATTTAGAGAAATCGTTTCATCGATGTGTTTTAACACTTTGGCACGAAAACCTTCGATATAATACTTCGTAAAATATAGTGTCAATAAATAAGCGAGACAAGACAACACGCCCACGGCTAGCAAACTTGGAGCCTGTAATTACTTCGCCTCGTATTACTTCGATGCCTTCAACAAACTTCTCAAAAGATATCGATACACACGAGTTAACAACAGATTAAAATTTAAATTATGCTTGAGTAAAATTTCTCATGAAAATATCTGTAGCTTTGATATAAGTATCAGTCACTTAATTTGCCCATAAAGACTAAATAATAATAATATTCAGTTCATCTATGTATGCTATATAGGAATCATAACTCATGAATAGCCTAAAACAGTCCTCTGCTGGAATAAAGGACTTTCTATTAATAAAAATAAAGCTTCAGATTTGAGATCGCTCTGCATTTGCTAATTGTAGAGCAATCCCAAATCTACAACTAAGAGTATTGGGGTTATTCAAGGTGCGGCATAACCAAATTCCTTAAAAGCCGATAACGCTTTCGGTAGCTTTTAAGGAATATTCTTAGAAATCTTTGGTGCGTTGTTCATTACTTAACAACCGGTGACCAGCTTTTTTTTGGTCGCTATTTATTTACAAAAAAAAAATAGTGAGAGTCTCTTGTTATTTTTTTCTTTTAAATATAGAGTCAAGGAACAAACGTCCTATCTTTATTGTCATTTAAAATCTTATAGGCTCATTCGAGGCGTCAAATCTATTGATAGTGACTCTAAAATCAGTTCGGAATGCAAAATCTACAAAGAAACTAGCAAAGTCATCTAGGATTTCTTAATCCTGCAGTAAGAAAAATTTCACGCGAATGGCATCGAATGCAACTAAATTCAAAACGAATTTTGCAGTTATAGATATTTTCAAGATAGCGTCGTTATATGCTCGCGTCAAGCAAATGTGGCGGAACGTAGCGCGTCGTCGGAAATTGAAGGCATAAAATCCAATATCAATAGCCTTAGTGCAAGATTTGTTCGCTCCCAATCCAGGAGTCGTTTTCAGATATCAAACTCTGCATCGTTAAAGTAAAATGGACCTAGTATAAATCGTGTTAAAGTCGCAAATCCTGTACGTCTGATTTTTGTTTTACAAACGTTTGATCAAACTAAAGAATTGTAAGCCAATTTGAGCTTTAAACCAATGTAGACAAGATCCATTTTACTACGATATTAGAGTATTTCGATGCTAGAAAACGACTTCTTCGTTGGCGAGTCGACTACGATTGCGTGCGTGTAGGGCTTGTACTAAGGCTAGATTTGAGAACGGTCCATGTGCAGGCGATATACCGATAACATACGTGTTCAGATTACAGCGTTGCACATTTCATGTCGTTACATCTTATTTTAAACCGACTGTACGAAGAGAGGATTGTTTTTGCATATAGAATGTTTATATTGTGAATTTGCTTCTGTGTGGCATGGTTTGGGCTATTTTTACTACCTAATGTGTATGCAACAATGGAGTTTTGGAGGGACCGAGTTCAATCCCTATGCAAACCTTTAGCTTTTTTAAGTCATGTGCGTTTTTTATTTAAAGCAATTAAAATATCACTTGCAATAACGGTGAAGCAAAACATTGTGAGGAAAGCTGCATGAGATTCTCAAAGGCGTGTGAAGTTCACCGATCCGCACTTGCACATACAAAATACGCCAAATACATACAACTTACAACAAAATACGCCATATATATACAACAAAATAGGAACATTTATTTTAAGTCCTAGTTTAGAGAGGATGCGCAGGGACTTCTTATATTGTTACTCGTTGAAACAGCAGCGTGTTTTTGACATCGATATGTCTAGAGAGCACTGGCGCAATTAGAATATGACATGCTACTAACAATGATATTTGGATTTCAAACGCGATCTCCTATACGAGTTTAGATAGTTAGACCTGTCTATATAGTATATTGAAGTGGTTAAAGTTTTTGCATTATTTATATTCACTCATTTTAACATATTATATATCGAAACATATATTGTTTTTTTTGTATAGAGCGTTAACAGTGGCGTGCACAGAGGGTATGCACGCCAATGAGCGTTAAGGTAGTCGGTGCAATTCGGCGGCCTTATAGCTAAACAACTATCTCTGCCAGGCAACCAAAGATGTAATACGAAAGAACAATAAATATAAGGTACACACATATCTACATTTATACTTATAATAAAACTGAAACGGTCAAATTTTGTACATTGAAAATTTCTTTCATTCTATATTCGACGACGAAGCCAAAACTGTATATTTTTTTCAATTGTTGTCTGCCTGTCTGTATCCTGTCCACACATCACGCTGGAACTATTGAAGGTAAATCTCAAATTGAACTTTGCTAGATTTGAGTTCATACTACGAGATATCATACGAGAGGTAATTTTACACCATAACTCCTTACAATGTATTAAAATAAATTATTTTTCTACTGCTTAGTAGGTTACTACTTTTGTTTAGTTTTCGTGTAGATCTGATGAATATGATGAACTCCTCAGCGGACAGCAGCACCCCTAACTCTTAAGGCCTAGCGGTACTGAATACAATTCATCTTTCAAACAAAAAAAAATGTAAATCGGTCCATCCGTTCGGGAAATACGATGCCACAGACCTACTACACAGCCTCACAGAGACCCGTCAAACTTATGCGACCCGTCGTTTTTGCGTCGAGGGCTAATAAGTTGGGGGCGGGGAGCAAGAGGGAAGTTTGTATAAATTAATTTCGCGATATCACTTACCGCGGAGGAACAGTGGAAAAGCGTCGCTTTGCGTCACAATTTGGTTTAATTTAATAAATTTACTGTCAGCGAGATAAAATGGAGCAAGGTGTCGCTGGGTGTGCAAATATGCTCAATTTGTTATTCAGATAGGCGAGAGACGCGGGGCAATTTAAATGACATGAACAATTAAACGTGAACAACACACGTTCTTTAAGATTAAACAACTTATTTTTAAGGGAATAAACGAAACACTTATAATTTTGTCTTTCCGTGAATCACAGACATTTTACTTGAAGTATATTAGCACTGTTTATATATATTTTCTGAATGCTATGTAGAGAATTACCAAAGAGGGGTACGAAAAATGGGAGAATTGCGGTGGTGAATATATGCGTATGTTAGGTTGATGTGCCTGAACATTTTCAAGTTACTTTTCTTAAAAATCGTGGTAACCGTTTAAATTTATTGAAGAAATCTTTATTACCCACCAAATACTTAGTTTAAAATCTTTACTGTTACTTCCCTTTTCATTAGTTCGTCAGATAAAAAAGTACTTTACTAAAGTTGTAAAAAGTATTTTACTCTAACCTTTTCATTAACCGACGAAAAATTCTGTAATATTTAATGTGATGGTAGATATTGATTTGTTTCGTACTCCAAGGGTCACAACGCTGTTATTAAGCCTTCGATGTCCATCGGTCTGTCTGTCAGTGGAGTGGGTTGTATCTTATAAACCATAATTGGTAGAGTTGAAATATTCACAGAATTTCGTGTAAGTATAATAAAATAAAAATTAAATTAATAATTGCAACATTATGAAGTGTTTCATATTGCACCTAGTCGGTTTTTTATGTATATTGTACAATATATTTCCTTCCATCGAGTTTAAACGTTGGATTCAACATAAATGATCAACATTTTGACTTTTATCAATGTAACTGATTGAAGAGATTATTTTCGCGATATAAAACCATCTAGCAAGTATATTTGATAACACATGAAACAGTAATAGTCAAATGGGTAAGGTATCTTAGCATTCCTTTTGGCGGGACCGAGTTTGACCGAGATCAAGTTGTTCAGAATAACGTGCATTTTAAGTAATTAAATATCACTTGCTTCAACGGTGAAGGAAACAGTGAGGGAAACGTGAGGAAACCAGGCATGCGCCTGAGAGTTCTCCATAATGGTTTCTCCAAAGACGGGTGAAGTCCACTAGGCCGCACTTGACCAGCGTGGTGGACTACATCATAAAATGAGCCAGTAATGCGCCGATTATAACACTGAATTGACGTTTGGTGACGTCACTAATTTCAGTAATTTTTTTGTAATTTTTACGGAACGAAACAATTTAGTAAGTCTATTTGATATCTTTTGCCGTTACTTCCAAGCCGCGCGCTCTATTTAACCACGATAACATAGGTAATCAAAGTTGGCAGCACGGTGCGGCGTGACCCATGCCCCGCTATGCTGCCGAGCCGGTACACGCGAAAACGCGATTTGTAACTTGTGACACAATACTTCATTTAATTTTCCGTACTAAGTATTTATTATTAACTCCCAAGGCAAAAAAGACGGGGTGTTATAATAGTCTGCGTGTGTGTGTGTGCGCGTGAAACTCGGTCCAAGACTACCGCCACAAAATAGCGGATTACATATTTCATCACAACTTCCGGAATATGAGTATCGAATGAACGACTTTATATTGTTGTAAGTTCCAGCTAAGAACATACAACATGGCGGTCTGATAACGAGAAACTTTTGAGTGGTTGAGAGGATTCTGGCCACCTCTTTGGCGTTAGTTAACGCTGTAGTATTAAGGTGCTGAATGCTGCTGACTGAGGTATAAAGGAACTTAAACCATTAATAATTAATCTATGTTGTTCTTCATAACGAATAAAATACATATTATTTTTGGGAACTCTACGGCATGCAGATTTTCGCACGACGTCTTCCTTCACAGTTAAAGCAAGTGATATTTGAGAAATTTGATAATGAGAAATGTCAGAATTCCAGGGAATTAATAATAAAATAACTTTAAATTCATGATGGACCACCTATCATACCTAGAATGCATCAAAAATCGCAATTAAATCGGTAAATTTAATAACCGATGACATTGTCTGCATAATCGTTTCCAAACTGTCAGTTTAAGTAAAAGTTTAAAAAGTTTTCTTGCTTACAATCAATGGGCTAAACAAAATAAAATAATGATTTTTAAAAGTTTATTTTGGAAAAGAGCAATTTCTTTAGTCAAGAAGCCAAAAGAAACTATGCGGTAGTTTCTACTGGCAGACAGAGATATTTTATTATGTAGACTATAATAATATATTTGAGTTTTATAAAAACGGTCACTTTCGTGTCTAATTTTATCCCATAAACCACATCGGTTTCTACGCAGCATCGCAGCGGAAAGCTTAGAAGGAAAGTTAACTTATTTTAATGCTTGTACGTGATAAGAAAATAGTTCCAAATGTCAATTAGTATGTAAATAATACGGCATCATTGCAACGGCCACTCCCACGCGGCGCAACAAGCTATGAGCACGAAATGCACTAATCCGCAAACGTCTCACTCGTCACGGGACTTAGCAAATACATACCATCGCAGATAGTATGCTAAGCGAGCATTTGAATTTTCGTTGCATAATAATCTCGCAGGACAAGCGCGCGTGTACGTATTCACGGAATGTAGAGTAAGTTCCCTAAATATGGACCAGTCTTATAATATGGACCATAGCAACATTAGGCAAGATGGCGCTGCTATCAATGTGAAGTTAGCTGCATTTGATGACCTTACCTGGTCGCGTTCCGCCAGGGAATTCTAACAGAGCTAGATGTGCGTACGTGTCAGCGGCAACCATTTTGAGATTAGAGCGCTATTTGATGTAAATTTTCGGTAAGTTTTGTAAAATTATTACAGCTACAATTATAATCATTATATTTGAACTGTCCCCATTCGGGAAACTTTATAGTGCTACTAATTATTCGTCAAGTAATTCGTGGCTGTATCTTATAACATTATTTTTTTACGAAATTATAACTTTGATATTGCATCATTTTGTAATATGGACCTATGAATGGTTTTGAAAATGGACTAGTGGTCCATATTATGATCCATAGACCATATATTGTAAGCCTTGTTCACTTTTTGTTTTAGGATATGGCGACAACACCTAAACAAAGGAATAGGCAAAAATGGGACAAAGATTCTATGACTATGGCGATATTGGCTATTCAAGTGCGCAAAATGGGATACTTAAAAGCATCGAAAATCTATAATGTGCCAAAAACCACACTCATCCGTTTATCTCTAAACAAAAAGAAGCCTTTACAGGAGGTGACAAATATGAAACTCGGGAGGAAAGTAACATTTCCCGCCGAGTTAGAGGCCGATCTAGCTGCATATGCATGTTCAGTACACATGGAAGAATGTACATGTACATCCATTACGCGGCTAAAGGGCTTTAACAAAGAAAACTTTAACGCTTTTTTCAAGCTGTAGATGAAGCTATGGATAAATTCAAATATACGGCAAACAATATATACAATGTTGATGAGACCGGAATAACGGTGGTACCTTCAAAAATACCAGAAATATTGGCCGAAAAAGGTAAAAGACAAATAAAGTCTACAACATCAGCTGAAAGAGGTTCAACAGTGACTTGCGTAATATGTAAGAATGCCGACGGTTCATTCGTATCCATGGTGGTTGTTACTACTACACTGAGGAACGTAATTATAATTGTTAAATAAAAATGGATGTTATTCGCTATTAAACTTAGTGTGCTCCATATTAGACACCATAGGTCCATTTAAAAAACCTAGTGGTCCATATTGAGCTGCCTATTTTAAAATGTTTAAATTTGTCATATTTTATAGAAAAATTTAGTTTGTTAAATAATCTGTTTCTTTAAGACATTTTAAGTATTGCTTATAATTCTAAAATAGTTTCTGTACTAATTGAATTCAAAAAGTCTGATTTCGCTTCCTTATTTTGTGTTTTATTTATACAAATCCTTATGGTAGTCCATATTTAGAGAACTTACTCTATGTACAGAATAAATGCAATTACAACATTTGTTTTAAAATGATCCATACTCCAGGGATTGGGCAGCAAGGAACGGTGAGTGGGCACTAGCTTCCTCTGTGCTACTACCGTGGTATGGTTTAGGAGGGGCTTTTAGTCCATCAGTGGCGTGCATTTGTTTATGACCAGGGTAAGCATAAAGCAAGAAGATGGCATAAAATGGATAAATACTCCAACTATAAGAGTTATATGAAGAAATTAGGGTAGGCACTGCTTTTACGAATGTATGAAGTGCACGCCACTGATTGATATAAGCCGTTGATCCATTTGATCTATACTCCATACTAATATAGCCAATGCGAAATGTGTGTCTCTATGTGTAATTAGGACACGTTTTGTCTATTGGGAGAAATAGAGAAGATTGCCAAGGGTTGCAAAACATTGTATAAACATTACTATTTTATATAATCTTATAGTGGCTTAGTAAATAAATTAAAAAGCGCGTTAGTAACGAGCTAAGTCTTGCACGTTTCCTTCTGGGGAGTAATTTATTTTTCTTGCCAACCTAACAGCATGGCTTCCGCCCCAGCTTCTTACAAATTAGTTCCGGGGAGGGCGCGGGCGGCACAAAGCTCCTTAACTTGGCGAGAAACCGGCCAAGTCTTGAAACTACTCATAATTTACAAACTCCTCACGTACAGTAAGCTACATTTTATCTGAGAACATTAAATACGATCAAAATGAACTTCACTGTCTTCAATATTAATAGGTACTTTTTTAATACTATACTTTTTTCAGACTTTAATTGTATACTTTCGGAAGGGGATTGCAAAATTAAATGCAGGGGCTTATTCTGAGACTTTGATAGTTCATTGGCCCTTTGAACTGTGCATGACTTGTAAAGCTAATTAAGCTATTTAGATTTCTTTGTTTTTAAGGGTTGTCATTTCAATTTGTTCACGTACATATATTAGTTTATCATCAATGTATCTATGCATCTCGGTATCGGAATCATTTCGGTTTCGTTTATTTAAACGGTTAAATTGAGAAACCATTTTTATTTCCATTTTTGACAAAGTTATAAGAAATTAACCGGTTCATCGGACTCTAAATTCTTTTTTTAATTTTCAGATGACTTTTCAAATGAGCGCCAAATATCAAAATCAGATCGTAAAAACTAAACGCTCTTATTGTGCTCAGATAGTACGTGTAGATATAAAAAAAAACCGTTCGAACAAAAAGCAATATTTTCAACCGGTCACTAACCAACCGGTAACTAACCGGAGCCAAGTAACTGAATTAAAAGTTTTCAAGCTCTAGACTACACATGCATCCTTTTGTAATTTTCCTTAATAATATTTAACATGTAATGTTCGCATCAAAAGTGCCATCTATGTGTCAATTTGAATAAAGAAATATTAGACTTTGACTTTGACTCGAACGGGATTAATTTTGTTCATTACTAAAATTATAATAGCAACAGTAAAATATTAATTTACTAACAAATATATATTAATTAGCTTACCCCTCTCTACTCACAGTCTATATTGAAAATTCAATTTACAAGTTATTTGAGCTCGTCGCTTTTAGCGAACTTTACCGTTGCTCACGTTACTTCCAATTTCAGTGAAAACTAATAATAGGATTTAGATGCGATAATGGCCCCTTCACATTATTACAGCGCTAAGTTGGACTCTTCCATAGTTTCCATAGTTTGCTTAGAATTTATATTCGAGTATGAACTCGAACTTACGCGTAATTTGCCCGAAACTATAACTGCGGTTGTACATTCTCAACTTAGGTGATTTGTCTGTTTCCCTGTAGTCCCCTCATTTCGGCTGGATAAAGGTGGTGCCGTGCTTACCGTGTGGTGACGGCAGAATAGAATACAGTTGTTAGAGCCCTTTCTTTTCCCGCGGGTTTCGTACAAGACGACTTATGCAATATAACCGAGAACAGACAAAAGTATCGGTGTATATAAAAATATAAACACAATAACTAGCAGGATTAAAAAAAAAACCTTTGTTATTTAATACTACACTAGTTGGGGTTAATTTCCAACAATTCTGGGTGAAATTAATTATTGTTAACTATGCAGTACAACCTCTTGTTGGCTAGTGCGCTTGACTGCATCGTGACTTACGTATATTTTATGTCACCGGCAATAAACTTTAGACTTGGAATGATAAAAGAATAATGTAAACTGGCCATAAATATAGACTATTTGTCTACGTCTAATGAAGTTAATAATTGGGAGCATGATATTTCATCAAAACGAACCTTCTTAGTGTAACCCGAAATTGATTTTCTCCGATATAATCTATACTCAATTTCGAAGATCCTGCCTTACAATTACGAGTAGGTTTTCCTTTTTAATTTAAGTAAGGTTTTTATTAGAAATCGTGACTTTGGAAAGAAACTAATTGGAAAAAGAAGTCTGTAATTTACTAGTTAGTAAAGCGTTTAATTATGTATGTTAATTTTTGAAAATAGACATAATTGAATGGTAAAACATTGGAAATTATTATAGCTGTAAAAAAAGTCACGGGCGTTTTATTTTTTATCGGGAAAGTTGGTACATTATATACCAGGCCCAGGACCGAGGATTTTGGAACTCAATCAGTGGACTTCAATCGGTTGAAGTGATGAATATTACCAGACAATTATTTGGTTATTTACTGTTTTGTAGATTCATTATCAACCCATTACCGTTGCAGAATGTTATTCAGACGCGCAGGTTTCCGTCGCCGTTAAAAAAAATTAAATTATTAAATTGCTTGAATTAAAAAAAAACGCCATAACTTCGAAACGTTTGAGGTTCGTGCCGGGGATCGAACTCAGTCACACTGTAAGGAAAGCTTGCCTTACACAGTAGGCTAACACCGCGTATTTTACTGGACTCCTTAGTAAAAAGATGTGGAAAATAAATACAATCCATTTTATTGCCATATATTGTTAAACATAGCTAAGACATACGATCTTAATCAGACATACGATGTGTGGCATCGTACACAGAGACAACACTCGCACAAACACACAAATATAACAAACACGTCATATACCCTGTCGTCTTAGCGACCGGAGTTAAAATAAGGAATCATAAAAAAGTTACACTTTAAACATACCTACATGTAAAAACTACTCTATATATAGAAGTGTAGCGTATACTGTAGCAACAGTGATGGTAGCGAGAGTTATCGATTTTGCGTTCGCACTCATCTCGTTTCCATTTGTTGATTTTACATATTTAATTATGCCCGTAGTAGGTGCATGGACCGTCCGCGAGAGGATTACAAGCACTGAACAATACGGTACGAGGCTTTTGTATATTGTAATCGGACAGTGGTGAATTTGGCCAAACAAATTGAATCCATATTTAACTAGCAAAGGCTGGATAAGTTAAACCGGTTGTTTTTTAATCAAAACTTCCCTGTTCCATCAATGTTCAAACACGGGATTGTTTTGATTGTTCTACGTTTTTGAATGAATTAATGTATTTTATGGTAATTTTCTGTGTTTATTCAAGGGTAATACAGACAAAAACAATATGGTTGCGATTAATATATGCAAGATTTTTTTTGCCGCTAAAATGGCGTCATGGCAGCTGTTTGTATCTAAAAGGTTGCTGTTTAGTATCTAAAATATTAAATTAAAGCAGTATTTCAAAAAATTGCAAATATTATAAGATAAACTAAATATAATATATTAATATAATGGCCTATAAGTGGCCTTATCGCTACATAGCGATAAGGCCACCAAATTGTACCCTCTTGATATGTATTTATATCTTTGTAACTACTTTTTTTTTTCTTTGGTGTACAATAAATGTGTATTCATTCATTCATTCATTCATTATATTGACTACAAATTAGTGAGTGAGAATTAAACGTCTAGAAGATCTAAAAGTTAAGCGATAACATAACGTGACAAATCCAACTCCGCCGCTTTGTTCAGACAATAGAATAAGGATTTACCTAAAGATAGATTTTCTTACTCGCCTCCTTTCGAATAACGTACAAGGATCTGAATTCTAACAAACTTAATATCCTGAAGACCGGGGAAACCGGTATTGTACATTAACATATAATGATATGTATATTAACACATAATATCTAAAAAATATTATTTAATGTTTTCTCTTCTCTGTTGCAATCTTGCGTCTTCGTCTGTCGCAGTGTGACGAGTGAGCCAGGAAGAGCCGCGTGTGTCTTATGATAGATTGACTACTACACTACCAATAAGATCACACGCAAGGCTCTACCTAGCAACTCTAGCTGTCTCTTCTTTCTTCTCTTCTCTTCATCTCGTAAGTTTACCTTACAGTGCTAAAAATTCATCAATTAGCTAAATATTTATGTAGGTAGGTACAATTTATATTGGAGCATTGCAATGAGATTCTCGAAATTATTTGTTAATTCTATGATTAATAAGTAACTACTTAATTTAACTCATAATTGATAATTGTGATAATGAATAAAATTAAATGAAATTACTTATATGTTAGTCATAACAGAGTGAATGTGTTATTTGTATTTCAGAGAAAAATAAAAATAATTTCCATTTAAATTCAATTCAAATTCAAATTCAAATTCAAAATTTCTTTATTCATGTAGGCCTATCACAGGCACTTATGAAGCGTTCATACATATTTGTTTACATAATTGGAACGGGATGGTGATAACTTCGTTCGCCAACTTAAATCTAAAGCTACGAGGGTTCCAAACGCGCCCTGGTCTAAGAAGAGCCCACAACAAACTTAGCCGGGTAAATTTATTTTTTTGTTATCACCATCTTCCAGTAAATTTAAATTAAGCTATGAAGCTAGAGCAATTCACACCCAAGCTTTTTTATCGTTTAAACTTATTAGTACAAATAAAAGTAGTATTACTGGCATCGTTTGTGTTGCAGTTTGCACCTTTGTAATTATTATATATCAAATGTATGTATTTAAAGTACGTACAAACATTTTTGAACCGGCTGGTTTTGTACCCGCACCTGTCCAGCAATCACCACAATTTTTATATGCATTTTTTTATAAACTTGAAATATCCTCAAAGAAAAATATATGTGACAAAAAAGTAGTGTTGATGGAAATACGAGTATATACAAGCATCCTCGCGTTTATATATACTATATAGCTGGTGTTCGCGACCGTCCGCGTTTTGTTGATTGGTGTAACATTGCATAAGTAAGAAAGTATAGATTTTTATACACAGCTCAAATGTATTATGTATGCATAAAAATGACAATCATTCCTCAACACAACCCACGGCACTGCCACAATCAACTTCACGGAAGTCAGATTTGTTTCCTCGGAGTTATACGGGAAATAAAGTCAGGCTTTCTTAAAAATATTCGTATCGAGAACAAAACCGGAGGTGAATTATTCATAGAGCGTTTATTCATTGCGGGGTATCCTGCTCGGATGTATTTGTATTGTATCTGAATATCCACGTCGTTTGCAACAGCGACTTTGCCTTTCCACCGGATGCTCGGGGGCGGACGTGTGCCAAACTTATACACACATCCGTGTTCTGCCAATTCATCTTGATAGTTCAGCTTATCATGGTTGTAATGGAACACAGTGCAATAGATTACGCCATGAAAAAGAGGTGATACCGGCTTTTTATTCATAAACGTGGTATCACGGGCGAATAGCCATTTTTTGTTTTGTCACACTTCAGCTGCCAGGTGTTGTCAGCTGAAGTGTGAATTCAAATTTCAAAAGGTTCGTGGAAAAACCAGTATAACGGTTGCAAAGTTATTCCATATTTATTAATGTGGCTCAAAATGTATTATTCACTGGAATTATCCAGTAGTTATTTTAACGACAAAAAATATTTTCTGTAATGCTAGCTTGCCAGCTTGTACAATATCTCTTATATTTAAACGTGCAATTTTTGTATCACACACACATATACATATATTTAGAATAGCTCAGTGATGGCTCTCATGATTTACACCGTTTTGCAATTAGATAAGATTTTGTTTTTTAAATTGATAATATATAACTAAATATACTTCCTGAAATAACTCGATTTGAATAAAAATTGCCGAGCAAAGGTCACCAGCACTTTCAATTTCAAACGTGAATTCTAAAATAATGATCTTACTCAAGTCAAATTATATCGAAAAGTTCAAATAAAAAACTTTGTTTCATTTAAGTTGATAATTTAATAAGAGAGTGAAGATATAACTGGATAAGCACGACCTCTAACCCGATGAGTCGGGCATAAAAGACTTTAACCGTCTGAGAGGTCGTAACCAGACCTAAATAGAGCCATAATTAATCCCAGCCCGAAAACAGATTACACACGGGAAGCCAAACTATATGATATAATCATCTCACATTTCAAGGGTCTTGCAATTATAAAGCATAATATTCCAAGATTATATTATTAAACCATAGTGACGTCTCAAACCAAAGTAAACAAGACAGTAGGTACCTTTTATGTACGTGAGAAACAATAATGTATTATTTACTTTACGTTATGGCTTATAAGATCGGTGTTCGAAACAATTTGTTTTTAAAGATTTTTTAAAGTACTAAATTATAGAGATTAAAGTAGTCTATGGATCTCAGCTATAGTGCGCGTAGACACTCCTTGTTTTTTCTCGTTTGGCAGTTAGTTGATAGATGACAGCTTGGGTACGGTCTGAAAGACGTGCTTGCCGGTGTTATGCACATGAGGCTTAACACCTACGCCTCCGGTTGATGGGCACAGAAGGGCACATTTTGTTCCTGTTATGCCCTGCGTAATATTAAATTATATATAAACCTATAAACTTATATATCTATATACGTGATGGTTTGCCACTTATTATCAGGGAGGCCATCTGCCTGGTCAGTCAAATATGAATAAATAAATAAATAAACATATAGCCTTGGACTCAGAAAGCAGGGTCGCTGCCCACTGCGCCAATCGGCCGTATTACTATATTAAATCAATTGGTCTAACCAGGTTGCTTTTTAAATAGTTTCATGTGGAAAATAGGCTTGACGATCTGATATGGTGATAACATAAAGAACGTCGGGTTTCGTTTATTGTGGGCTTCTTCATAGAACAGGGAGCGATTGAAAACCTCTCAGACTTTGCTTTATCGTCTCACTAACATGTACCTATTTACATAATTATTGTGATATACTTACGCAACATAAAACAGAATTGCACATATACATTTTATAATATATTGATCATAATATGTTAATGGTGCCAGCTCTAAAGCTGTACTATAGAAAAACATTAATAATTTGCACAAATTAGATTTTTGCGCTTTTCCACATACAACTGGCAACGTAATTAATGTTCATTGTTTATCATGAACTTAGCCGCAAAGTGACGCCTGCTTCTACCGAATATTGAAAAACGTTTCTAAATCATACTATCAGCTTCAGCAAGATATTGCTGAGCCCTTAATATTTATTAACAGTTATCTAAGCCAGATAGAGCAGATAATGTAAAATACAGTGGCCGCAAAAAATATGGGCGTACTATTAAATGCCACCGAGCGACATTTACAGGCAGTAAAACATATCGGAGTACGCCGATAAGGCCCGGCCCGGCCCGGTCGTGATTTACGGCCCGATCCGGTCCGAATACGCCATCAAGCGGCCTTCGGCGTAAGAAAACAGCCTGCGAGGCCCTTTGTCGCTTACACTCCTGTCTCCGTTTATGTAAATGCCATGTTTATCTTGATTATGAGTTTGATTAAACTTGGTTTGGGGACGTCAGATTAAATTTAGATAATCCGGATCAGTGGTTAGCTAAAATGGTAATGGGCATAAAATGATGACGGAAATATTATTTTACTCTTTAAAAAGAATCGGTGGTGGCATCTATGACAGCATAAAATGTTGACTTTAAAATAAATTAATGCAAAGCCGTAAAGAGATATTGGTAAAATAGAATTTATTGTAGGTAATATAGTTTCACCTGTCCTCTATTCAAATATATTCAAATGTCAGTAACGGCACCATTGGTAAGTATTTCGCAACTTAAAAAAAATATAGGCACTCCCTAGCAGGCAGTAAAAAGCATTCAAATGCACCGATTCGGATCGGTAGGGAAAGAGATTTATGGTACGATCCGGTAGAGGACAAAATATATTTATATTTGGATTTTTGGTAAATTTAAAAGAACTTAACTAAGTACATAAGTCTTTCGCTTCTTGTGAAGGCTTTTGGTATCGTAGGTTGTTTATATTACTTTTCACCCCCTCCATATCTCTACTATTAAACCATTAGGCATATGGTTTAATAGTAAAGAAAAGAATATGTTGTCAAAACATATTTCTGTAGCGGCAATCTATACCATGTTTAACGAATTTAAGACTCTTTCATCATTTTGGCTTTTTAGGTTCAGCTTTCGGGCAGACTTTGATGAATAATAAATGAGACATAAAATTTCATATTTACCTACCGATTTAAGATAGGAATGCGTGTAGCTCAGAGAACCGATGGTCATTGGGGTCCCATGATGCTGGAATAGCGAGCCCGCCCCGGTAAACGCAGCGTTGGTCGGCCTCTAACGAGGTGGACAAACGACAACAAACGAGTCGCTGTAAGCAATCGGCCCAGGTCCGTGGATTTTGGAACTCCCTATAAAAACTCTTTGTCCAGCAGTGCATGTCAGTCGATCTTTTTTTTTTTTTTTTTTAAATGATGATGGTGATGATAGGCGTGTGGGAGGAAGTGATGCTTGTGCAAAACGAGCCCAATACTAAGCGAATAATATAATCGAATTTTAAAGACCGAATCTAAGTTATGTTTTTAACTTGTACTTGTACTTGTACCATGTAAGTATCATCACAATTCATAGGATAGTCACTCGTACTGAATAGTACTTAAACTTAACATCCGTTATAAATCCTGGACATACCGCGCTCTATAAAGCGATTCAAGTGATCGCACGCTCGCGGATAAAGCCGTTCAAGCGGTGAAAGCGGTCATCTCGACATAATAAAATAACTTATTGTGAAGATTGAAACGATGAGATGAACACAAAATATCTCTCATCTTTATTATATATGAATCTGTGATAAAATGGAAAGGATATGCGGCAGTCGGAATATGAAAGGTGATTGCGAAGGCTTTGTCAGGGCCCTGAGCGATAAGCGACGGTCGTGGACATTCATCAGCGATCTTGCCGAGTAAATCTAAGGATATAATTGGATTAGCATTGTACATTTTAATATGGAACATCCGACTGATCATAATATGTTCCTCATTTGCGATAGTAAAGGACACAACTAAAAAAAGTTATAAGTATAGTTTAAGTTAATTATAATCCACAATACAGAAAAAAATATATGGTTTGAGATATATAATACAGATATTTCACGAAGATGTAAGTATAAACGCTGGAGAAAAATGTAATGTCATAGTGCTATTCTTCTCGTTTTAGACACATTTCTAAACAAAATTTAAAAAATCTCTCTCATCATTGATGATGTCTTTAAATGCATACCTATCGATTAAGGTGTCGCGATGCTTATGTAATCTCTTTGTTTCGATGACGATAGAATAGCATAACGCATTATATTTACGCTATAAGTTGCGGTAAAAAAATAAAATAAAAGTGACCAAAATTGAAACGGAAAAGCGGAAGTTACCAGTGAGACCATATAATGAAATTACAAATAATGGACTACTTCAGGACATAATTCAGGAGAAAATAGCCGGCACAAGACCACCTGGCTGAGAGAGAACATCTAAGCTAAAGAATTTACGGCACTGGTTGGTAAGTAAGTGAAATTACCCGATCGCCTTTCGACGCAGCTGCGTCTTCGTACATCGATAGTAAGAAACAAGAACAGAAGAATCATTACGTGAATTCTTTAAAACACTGAAGAGGTAAGAAGGATAAGTTCTGCTACTACCGCCTACCCAACCTACAGGCTAGGTAAACTCTAACCGAGTTACAAAAAGGGAGAAAGGGAACTCTAATTATATTATACACCGAGCATTTGCTAGCGAAAAGCACTATTCGGTCAAGTAAAACTGATGATGAAGACCACGGATGGCTACCGGAACTACACAATAATAAGTGTTACACTGGTTGCGTTTCGATTATGATATATGGTAGGTTAACAATTTATGTTCGTCGCTATAAAGGAGCAGATGGGGAAGTGCACAGACAAACGAAATAACAGCGGAGTGTTAGTAATAGACTACCTTTAGGTACAGATCCTTATCCGTGTATATATATATATATCCGTATCCTTTGGGTACAGAACTCTAAAAAGAGGCAAAAGATATTTAGTGTGAACACAAAGTCCAATTAACGAAAATAACCGAAAGTGATCTGTTAAATTCACAAAATTAATTGCATCACCGCGGTCGGTGTTAGCGGGCGGCGATTACCGGATCCGGTTAGCGCCTCTCATTGCTTTGTTTAACGGCTGCGAGGCTTTTCGCTTAAAGCCTCGTTAAACGCGAGCTTTCGTCTTCGGAAGCCTTTGTGTAACCGATCACCGTGAATTGTGATGTTCACCCTTCGATCGATCTGTTGTTCTCATTTGTAACTAATGTATAGCCATTATACCAGCACACGAGGTTATGCTTGCGACGCGTGTCTCGAAAATCCGATCAAAAACACTACCATCAAACAATAAATGGGTATAATATGTTGATAACAGTTACTTTGTAATAAAACTAGATTACCCGTACAGTAAGTTATAAAACTAGATTATTTGGTACCATCTTTTCACATTTGAAAATGCCAATATACGTTTTTTTGCCCCCTTTCTGCATTATGGTAAATTACGAATCGACCGAACCGAAAAAAACTGCCTTAAAACCATGTTCGTATATTTAAAGCAGAGTGTCAACAATATTGAAATAATAAAGGTTTAAACGAGGGAAGTAAGCTCCATGATTACAGAGTATACGAGTACTACGATGTTGCTTGAGTCAACAGCGTTTAGCAGCTCCCCGTGGATTATTTGTCCCAGGGTAGGACATAGGGATTTTATAACAGGCGATTGAAAGTTTGCCCAAAAAATGGAATTAGCATAGCACCAGCCTTTTTCGCCTTGAATTTGTTATAATATTATGTTTTAGTCGCGCGTTCGTTGAAATTAATACATAATCTTTCTTAAACGAAAGAAAATAGGAAAAATCAAAAACAGATGAACTTAAAATTAAGGGCTGGTAAAAATTAAACGAGTAAAGTCATATTGTTAACTAAAATGTATACTTTTAAGTTGGCGGATAATACTTAGTAGCCAAAATCATAATGTTATTTAGTAGCTTCAAGGTGTAGGGCACAAAACAATATTTTATAATAATAGTATGTATGAGCTCCTTTCCAATATTGCTGCCTAAAAAAATTCCACTTACATAAAGGTAGAGAGAGATCACTCAGGTAATTTCTTTATCGACTGCTTTCTTACCTGGAAAAAGGATAATGTTATTAGTTTTTCAAAGTACATTAAATCTCTACATTAGACAACCTTTAGCCTATCCTTCAAAGCATTCGGTAATAATTTGAGAACACTATTTAAATTTCGGAATAATTACTATCGAATTCCTGCGTCGAAATGGCATAACCGATGAATAAAATTTAACTTGATATCCACCTTTACTTAAACGAAACGTATGTTAAAGTAAGATAACAGTTGTTTAAATGAAATTAATATTGAAAAGCATGCCTGAGAATTTGCTATTATGTTCTCAAAAAAGTGTGAAGTCTACCAAGACACTCTTGGTTAGCGTGGTGGGCTACAGCATTTTTGACCTTGCGATCCGCAGGCGAAGAAATTTGGTTAGACTAGATCAAAGATGCGGTTACTGGCAACAAGGTACATAAAAGTCTAAACATCTATACAGCAGATAATATCGATATCTCAGAGGCAAGACAACGTCGGAACTGGGAAGATAGCGAGTTGATTTCCCGCGGCACAAAGGCTCCGGCGCGGGGTTCCGGTTCGAGTCCCGGAAGCGGGAGAAGCGCGCCATCGACGCCAGCGCCGTGCGGAACGCTAACTGACATTTCCTCCGCCATGATGAATATTGTTTGCTGTAAGATTATTGGTAAAACACTGTTGTTTCTTAGATCTAATCAGGGATATAGGTTGAATGCCATAACCCTAGCACATCGCCCATAGCCCGTTACCATCTTAGACCTCATTATTATTTACCAGTATGAAAAAATCAAGGGCGTGCAAAAAAGAATTATACCAATCTTTCTTATATATTTTGCTTTTATTTCTTTATAAAAATGTTTGTTTTAATGTCTGTGTGCACATCACTCAAAACTCACTTACTACAAGGCCTAACGGTGGGCTTGACAGTTGGAAATTTTTGATCAAAAACGTACACGTATGAAGGTACAATTTTTGACTTCAAACTGGTTCTCCTTAATTTGGCTTATGATTACCAAACTATTATTAAAATCGTAGCTATCTGCCTGAGAAAGAACTTTCTCAGTTTAATACAAGTAATCCAGAACCCACAAACTCTAATTTTACGTTATGAGTTCAAAGTACTGGGTAATCATAGACTTTAAACTCTATTTCTGAAAGAAAATTTCCCATATAAGTCACAGTTTTATCTACGTAAAAAAATCAGTATACACTTTAAAGCGAGCTAATTTCCTGCCGCTGGATTGGCTCTGAGATAACATCCTCGACGTACTTATCTGGATCACGGTAATAACCTCCTAACCTGGGACACAGCTTAGGAAACACACAGTTGGATCAACAAGCAAATAAATGCTATTTCTATTTTTAATAGTAAACACTCGTGTCCTCCAGGGCATAGTACAACTTAAAAATATAAGACTTTCATACAATCTACCAACCCTGTCCCTAAAGGGGTAAAAATATTTAACTTTTTAGGATAATTTTCTGAAATAAAAAGCCTATATACTTACTATGACGGTTGAGCTATTTCGGAGATTTGCCATAATAAATAGACCCACAGAGTTTTTGTTACAAGTATGGTATATATTTAACTTACACTACTTAACTTACACTTAGTAAAAAACCATTATATAAAATAGAACGAGCAGTAGCGTCCTCTGGACTACCAGATACTAAAATCCACTGAGATCACCACTCTGTCTGCCTTGCGTGGTGATTATGGGCAAACCCTTCCCTTGGGAGAGAACTCAAGTGTAGCAGTTAACTGGTATAGGCTATAAATGAATAAACATAAGTTTTAGATATTTATATAGATAGATAGAAGTTGCTAATGGAAGACTTTAAAAATTCGCCGTACATAGCAGAATGTGTCGAGGCATGCGCTGAAATTAATGGGATCTGTCTTCAGACATACCTCTCGTAGCGGCGCCTCTTGCAACTCTACTGAACTATCTGCAGTCTCGACTTGAGTGTTTCACTACCTATTTTACTTTAACTATTTACTTGGCTTGCGGTCAATATTACTATCTCCAAATGGTGATTAACTAAGAAATGTTTAAAGGAAATCTGCAAATTTTATTTGTAATGCCATAACGATTGAAAAATCAAACCAAATATAACTTATTCTTCTAATATCATAAATGCGAAAGTTTGGACCTCAAAATGTACAAACATTTATAATATATAAGAATAACATGTTGGCTAAAATATATAATACGGCCACAAAAACTTCACCGATTAGGACAAAATTTAGCTTGGATAAACTTGTATACAAACTTTTTAGTTATAGCTTGTCAAAGACATACAAATTATACTTTTTACTACGTGAAACTTAAAAATACTTGAAACCTTGAAAGGTATGATCCGCAATAGTACTATGTAAAACAACAATACCATATATTAACAAAAAAAAACATTAAAGCTCACAAATAAAAGAGAAACTCTTCGCATTCACCCCAGCATCCATTCAACGGTATTCACTTGACAGTGCGATATCATCGTTTATATTCTAAATTCTATGCAAAGTACAGCGGCATTATCTCTCCACCAGCCACCGTTGAAACGACGCGCAACGCGTTGGCTACACAAAGCCCTTTGTCAACAGTATCTACCTGAAACGCAAACAAATCGTGACAGGAGATCTGTGACGCTGCGCTTGGAAAGCCTTCGCTTCAATTTAAGTATAACAGACTTAAGGGTCATATTATGGTTACAATCCTTATCCTTACTAATATTATAAATGTGAAAGATTGTTTGAAAGGTGAATTAGTCGAGACTGTTCTTAGCTATTTTTGATGAAAATCGTTCCAAGATGGCCACCGCAAAAATGGCGGATCACATATTTTCTCACAACTCCTACAATGTGGGTATCAAATGAAAGGGTTTGACTAGTACATTAATGAACACTATATTGAAAGTCGGGGGTATTTTAATTTTATTTTCACATACGAGTAGTTTAAATAGTGAAACAATATTGAAACAAAACAAAAAGTTGAATGAACCATGAATTTTGTATTATTTTGTATACTATGTGTCTAAGTAACATGCTTTAGAGTAAAATATAAAAAGTGTAAATTTAAAAAGACATCCCACAACATCGTGTGAATACAATAAAACCTCATCAAAGTAATCAACAAACAAACAAACAGATTACCACAAAGGGTCCTCATGAAAAATGCAAATGTCTGAACATCCGCGCTCGGCCGGAGGTCAGAAGTGATCCCTCATAATTATGCAACAAGTTTAAAAACCGCGAGAGGATGCCACTCTTTTTAATAGAGATTCAAATTCCTTTTTTTTTTAAACGATTTAAGTTACTCCACAGTACTAGTAATTATTGAGGAAGGCTTTGAAAGCTTTATTTGCTTTATTACACATTAAAACAATAATTATTTAAAGAAGAGAAGAAATAAACCATAAACAACTAAAATTTAGTAGTAATAAATTCTTTCAGCTCTCTTTTGCTTGGCAGGTTTTACCCACTGCCACGCTAAAGAATACTGCAACGCTGATTTTCAGTAGGGAAAATCGGTTCAAGATTTCCGCCACCACAGATTGGCGAATTACATATTCTTTCACAACTTCCTCAATATGGTATCAAATGAAAGTGCGTGACTACTAGAATAATTACACTATGTTAGAAGGGAACGAGCTATATTAACTCACAAAATGAAAAGTAAAAATAAATTGATAGTTTATTTTTATTATTAATGCCCCAGATTTATTTTATATAGCTTTGAATACATTATGGGTCGGGGGTTTTATAAATTTTAAATTAAATATGAATGAATCGGTTACAATAACATGTACCTATAATATTTTTAGTGTGATCCAATTTCGATGATTCTTTTTATATTTAAAATTGGAAACGCAATTTCCACAGCAGCAACACTGGGAAGTGGTCAAAGTAGTTAATAACTGGTTTCGTAGTTCGCTGCATGATTTTTATTTTGCCTCGCCGAAGTTGTAATAGCTCTGTCGAGTGCAGCAGTGTGGTACGCTGCGGCGCAAGTTTGAAGAGCGGAACTTTTAAATAGTGGCATAGTTGTTTTGTATTACGGTACTTTCAGTTGTAATCCTTGTTGAAACGCGGGTCCCTACACTCCCCAACAGCAAGTAAGCGCTTCTACTAACGAAATTTAATATTCAAATTCAAAATTCATTTATTTCAAGTAGGCCTAATATAAGCACTTTTGAAACGTCAAGTCTGTCTGTTTGTAGTGATTCTACCACCGGTTCGGAAGGCAGATTCTACCGAGAAGAAGCCGACAAGAAACTCAGCAGTTGCTCTTTTCCAACATCAACAATTTACATTTTGTATTTTAACATTCATTTTTCTATCTTGTGAGAGCTGAAAGCGGAGCCGAATGCTTCCAAGCAACCTTGTCATTAAAAAATTCATCAATTGTATAGTAACCTCGCTCTAATAAATGTGTTTTAACAAATTCTTTAAACTTGTGCATTGGCAGGTCCAAAATCACCTTAGGAATCATATTATAAAAGCGTATACTCAATCCCACAAATGATCCCTGTACCTTACGCAGACAATATGCTGATGACACTAATTTATGACCATTTCTTGTAAGTCGACTGTTTATGTCCACTTTTTGTGTATAAAGACTAATATGTTGTCTTACAAATACTATATTGTTATAAATATATTGTGAAGCTACAGTAAGTATGCCTATTTCTTTAAACTTCTCACGGAGGGATTCGCGTGATTTAAGTTTATATATTGACCGTACAGCTCTTTTCTGCAATATAAATATAGTTTCGATATCAGCTGCTTTACCCCATAACAAGATTCCATAGGACATAACACTATGAAAGTACGCAAAATAAACTAGCCTAGCTATTTCAACGTCAGTAATCTGTCTAATTTTTCTGACTATACTAATACTTTTGGATAATTAATAAAACGACCTACGAATGCCCCTTAAATTTGAGAGCGTTACACGCCCGGATTTATTTATAGTACCATCATCATCTCCGGCCCACTACAGGGGTCTATTCGCCGAATGACGAGGTCAAAGGCCGTAGTCCACAACCCTGCGCACATGCGGATTAGTAGATTTCCACACCCTCAAGAACACTATGGCAACTCTCAAGCATGCAGATTTCCTCACGATGCTGTCTCAAGATGCCGCAAATAAAGATAACGTATAGGACACAATCGTCTATTTCCGTGTTTTTACGTTATCGCGAGGTTTAAAGCTATCTTACTTTGCTCCCTAAAAGCAGAAATTGGAAATGCGGGACTAATCGCGACTTTGCATCTTTTTCGCGTTTACAGGGACCATGTGCGCAAAACACCGTCTTGATGCAGTTTAACAATAGAACAGATGGGCAAGAGTTACTCGAGTCTATACAAAAAAAAAAACAAGTTTTCTCCACTGTCGATAAATTTAAGGCTTTTTTTTACGAGGTGGTCACTGAGATGGTGTAAAATTTACACCACAAACGAAATTTTGTGTGTTGATAAGATTTCAAGGACAGAGATTTTAGACAAATTCATTTTATATATTGCATACTGTCAGTGAATCGTCACAACTTAACTCAGTTGATGGTTATTTGCACGATACTATTTGTCAACTTAAAATCTTATGTACTCGTAGCTATGAGGGTTGAAAACGAACTTAGGTCGTGGCCTAGGTAGGGAAACCACTTATTTTATCGACCGAGAATATTTTCCATTAAAAATAGAAATAGCATTTATTTGCTTGTTGATCCAACTGTGTGTTTCCTAAGCTGTGTCCCAGGTTAGGAGGTTATTACCGTGATCCAGATAAGTACGTCGAGGATGTTATCTCAGAGCCAATCCAGCGGCAGGAAATTAGCTCGCTTTAAAGTGTATACTGATTTTTTTACGTAGATAAAACTGTGACTTATATGGGAAATTTTCTTTCAGAAATAGAGTTTAAAGTCTATGATTACCCAGTACTTTGAACTCATAACGTAAAATTAGAGTTTGTGGGTTCTGGATTACTTGTATTAAACTGAGAAAGTTCTTTCTCAGTTTAATACAGACTTAGACTTTAAACTCTATTTCTGAAAGAAAATTTCCCATATAAGTCACAGTTTTATCTACGTAAAAAAATCAGTATACACTTTAAAGCGAGCTAATTTCCTGCCGCTGGATTGGCTCTGAGATAACATCCTCGACGTACTTATCTGGATCACGGTAATAACCTCCTAACCTGGGACACAGCTTAGGAAACACACAGTTGGATCAACAAGCAAATAAATGCTATTTCTATTTTTAATGGAAAATATTCTCGGTCGATAAAATAAGTGGTTTCCCTACCTAGGCCACGACCTAAGTTCGTTTTCAACCCTCATAGCTACGAGTACATAAGATTTTAAGTTGACAAATAGTATCGTGCAAATAACCATCAACTGAGTTAAGTTGTGACGATTCACTGACAGTATGCAATATATAAAATGAATTTGTCTAAAATCTCTGTCCTTGAAATCTTATCAACACACAAAATTTCGTTTGTGGTGTAAATTTTACACCATCTCAGTGACCACCTCGTAAAAAAAAGCCTTAAATTTATCGACAGTGGAGAAAACTTGTTTTTTTTTTTGTATAGACTCGAGTAACTCTTGCCCATCTGTTCTATTGTTAAACTGCATCAAGACGGTGTTTTGCGCACATGGTCCCTGTAAACGCGAAAAAGATGCAAAGTCGCGATTAGTCCCGCATTTCCAATTTCTGCTTTTAGGGAGCAAAGTAAGATAGCTTTAAACCTCGCGATAACGTAAAAACACGGAAATAGACGATTGTGTCCTATACGTTATCTTTATTTGCGGCATCTTGAGACAGCATCGTGAGGAAATCTGCATGCTTGAGAGTTGCCATAGTGTTCTTGAGGGTGTGGAAATCTACTAATCCGCATGTGCGCAGGGTTGTGGACTACGGCCTTTGACCTCGTCATTCGGCGAATAGACCCCTGTAGTGGGCCGGAGATGATGATGGTACTATAAATAAATCCGGGCGTGTAACGCTCTCAAATTTAAGGGGCATTCGTAGGTCGTTTTATTAATTATCCAAAAGTATTAGTATAGTCAGAAAAATTAGACAGATTACTGACGTTGAAATAGCTAGGCTAGTTTATTTTGCGTACTTTCATAGTGTTATGTCCTATGGAATCTTGTTATGGGGTAAAGCAGCTGATATCGAAACTATATTTATATTGCAGAAAAGAGCTGTACGGTCAATATATAAACTTAAATCACGCGAATCCCTCCGTGAGAAGTTTAAAGAAATAGGCATACTTACTGTAGCTTCACAATATATTTATAACAATATAGTATTTGTAAGACAACATATTAGTCTTTATACACAAAAAGTGGACATAAACAGTCGACTTACAAGAAATGGTCATAAATTAGTGTCATCAGCATATTGTCTGCGTAAGGTACAGGGATCATTTGTGGGATTGAGTATACGCTTTTATAATATGATTCCTAAGGTGATTTTGGACCTGCCAATGCACAAGTTTAAAGAATTTGTTAAAACACATTTATTAGAGCGAGGTTACTATACAATTGATGAATTTTTTAATGACAAGGTTGCTTGGAAGCATTCGGCTCCGCTTTCAGCTCTCACAAGATAGAAAAATGAATGTTAAAATACAAAATGTAAATTGTTGATGTTGGAAAAGAGCAACTGCTGAGTTTCTTGTCGGCTTCTTCTCGGTAGAATCTGCCTTCCGAACCGGTGGTAGAATCACTACAAACAGACAGACTTGACGTTTCAAAAGTGCTTATATTAGGCCTACTTGAAATAAATGAATTTTGAATTTGAATATTAAATTTCGTTAGTAGAAGCGCTTACTTGCTGTTGGGGAGTGTAGGGACCCGCGTTTCAACAAGGATTACAACTGAAAGTACCGTAATACAAAACAACTATGCCACTATTTAAAAGTTCCGCTCTTCAAACTTGCGCCGCAGCGTACCACACTGCTGCACTCGACAGAGCTATTACAACTTCGGCGAGGCAAAATAAAAATCATGCAGCGAACTACGAAACCAGTTATTAACTACTTTGACCACTTCCCAGTGTTGCTGCTGTGGAAATTGCGTTTCCAATTTTAAATATAAAAAGAATCATCGAAATTGGATCACACTAAAAATATTATAGGTACATGTTATTGTAACCGATTCATTCATATTTAATTTAAAATTTATAAAACCCCCGACCCATAATGTATTCAAAGCTATATAAAATAAATCTGGGGCATTAATAATAAAAATAAACTATCAATTTATTTTTACTTTTCATTTTGTGAGTTAATATAGCTCGTTCCCTTCTAACATAGTGTAATTATTCTAGTAGTCACGCACTTTCATTTGATACCATATTGAGGAAGTTGTGAAAGAATATGTAATTCGCCAATCTGTGGTGGCGGAAATCTTGAACCGATTTTCCCTACTGAAAATCAGCGTTGCAGTATTCTTTAGCGTGGCAGTGGGTAAAACCTGCCAAGCAAAAGAGAGCTGAAAGAATTTATTACTACTAAATTTTAGTTGTTTATGGTTTATTTCTTCTCTTCTTTAAATAATTATTGTTTTAATGTGTAATAAAGCAAATAAAGCTTTCAAAGCCTTCCTCAATAATTACTAGTACTGTGGAGTAACTTAAATCGTTTAAAAAAAAAAGGAATTTGAATCTCTATTAAAAAGAGTGGCATCCTCTCGCGGTTTTTAAACTTGTTGCATAATTATGAGGGATCACTTCTGACCTCCGGCCGAGCGCGGATGTTCAGACATTTGCATTTTTCATGAGGACCCTTTGTGGTAATCTGTTTGTTTGTTTGTTGATTACTTTGATGAGGTTTTATTGTATTCACACGATGTTGTGGGATGTCTTTTTAAATTTACACTTTTTATATTTTACTCTAAAGCATGTTACTTAGACACATAGTATACAAAATAATACAAAATTCATGGTTCATTCAACTTTTTGTTTTGTTTCAATATTGTTTCACTATTTAAACTACTCGTATGTGAAAATAAAATTAAAATACCCCCGACTTTCAATATAGTGTTCATTAATGTACTAGTCAAACCCTTTCATTTGATACCCACATTGTAGGAGTTGTGAGAAAATATGTGATCCGCCATTTTTGCGGTGGCCATCTTGGAACGATTTTCATCAAAAATAGCTAAGAACAGTCTCGACTAATTCACCTTTCAAACAATCTTTCACATTTATAATATTAGTAAGGATAAGGATTGTAACCATAATATGACCCTTAAGTCTGTTATACTTAAATTGAAGCGAAGGCTTTCCAAGCGCAGCGTCACAGATCTCCTGTCACGATTTGTTTGCGTTTCAGGTAGATACTGTTGACAAAGGGCTTTGTGTAGCCAACGCGTTGCGCGTCGTTTCAACGGTGGCTGGTGGAGAGATAATGCCGCTGTACTTTGCATAGAATTTAGAATATAAACGATGATATCGCACTGTCAAGTGAATACCGTTGAATGGATGCTGGGGTGAATGCGAAGAGTTTCTCTTTTATTTGTGAGCTTTAATGTTTTTTTTTGTTAATATATGGTATTGTTGTTTTACATAGTACTATTGCGGATCATACCTTTCAAGGTTTCAAGTATTTTTAAGTTTCACGTAGTAAAAAGTATAATTTGTATGTCTTTGACAAGCTATAACTAAAAAGTTTGTATACAAGTTTATCCAAGCTAAATTTTGTCCTAATCGGTGAAGTTTTTGTGGCCGTATTATATATTTTAGCCAACATGTTATTCTTATATATTATAAATGTTTGTACATTTTGAGGTCCAAACTTTCGCATTTATGATATTAGAAGAATAAGTTATATTTGGTTTGATTTTTCAATCGTTATGGCATTACAAATAAAATTTGCAGATTTCCTTTAAACATTTCTTAGTTAATCACCATTTGGAGATAGTAATATTGACCGCAAGCCAAGTAAATAGTTAAAGTAAAATAGGTAGTGAAACACTCAAGTCGAGACTGCAGATAGTTCAGTAGAGTTGCAAGAGGCGCCGCTACGAGAGGTATGTCTGAAGACAGATCCCATTAATTTCAGCGCATGCCTCGACACATTCTGCTATGTACGGCGAATTTTTAAAGTCTTCCATTAGCAACTTCTATCTATCTATATAAATATCTAAAACTTATGTTTATTCATTTATAGCCTATACCAGTTAACTGCTACACTTGAGTTCTCTCCCAAGGGAAGGGTTTGCCCATAATCACCACGCAAGGCAGACAGAGTGGTGATCTCAGTGGATTTTAGTATCTGGTAGTCCAGAGGACGCTACTGCTCGTTCTATTTTATATAATGGTTTTTTACTAAGTGTAAGTTAAGTAGTGTAAGTTAAATATATACCATACTTGTAACAAAAACTCTGTGGGTCTATTTATTATGGCAAATCTCCGAAATAGCTCAACCGTCATAGTAAGTATATAGGCTTTTTATTTCAGAAAATTATCCTAAAAAGTTAAATATTTTTACCCCTTTAGGGACAGGGTTGGTAGATTGTATGAAAGTCTTATATTTTTAAGTTGTACTATGCCCTGGAGGACACGAGTGTTTACTATTCGTAATCCAATAATTTATGTTTACGCCCAAAATTTACGAATTAATCTAATTCAACATCTTCAGATGCAAGATTGAGTCCTTTGCCCCGTAGATAAGGATAGCACTACTAAACTGACTGTATCATCTGAAGATTTCGTATTGGACTGAACATTTTCATTGGGCGCTAGTTTGGAATAGTGTTGAACAATATCAAGTCACCAATATTATAGTTCTAAGCGGTGATAGCCTAGTAGGTAAGGCATCGTAAATCTGCAAATCGTCTGCGAAAGGTGCAGAAGTCATTTGTGGGATTGAGTATACGCTTTTATAATATGATTCCTAAGGTAATTTTGGACCTACCAATGCATACGTTTAAAGAATGTGTTAAAACACATAATTTCATAATGACAAGGTTGCTTGGAAGCATCCGGCTCCGCTTTCATCTCTCGCAAGATAGAAAATTGAATTTTAAAATGTAAAATGTAAATTGTTGATATTGGAAAAGAGCAACTGTTGAGTTTCTTGCCGGCTTCTTCTCGGTAGAATCTGCCTTCCAAACCGGTGGTAGAGTCACTACACACAGTCAGACTTGACGTTTCAAAAGTGCTTATATTAGGCCTACTTGAAATAAATGAATTTAGATTTTTTTATAATCGGCTTTACTTTCGTAGAGACAGAGCTCGAGCCCCGGCACGCACCACTGGCTTTAAGAAGTTATTAACTTTTAAATTTAAGCAATTTAATATTAAACGGTGAAGGAAAACAGCGTGAGGAAACCTGCATGCCTGAGAGTTCTCCATAATGTTCTCAATGGCGTGTGAAGTCTACCCATCAGCACTTGGCCAGCGTGTTAAACTACGACCTAAGCCCTTCTCATTCCGAGAGGAAGACATGAGCCCTGTAGGCAGTAGTGGGTTTTTGATGAAAATTTAATAGTGAATCAGAATCAGATCAGGAGGAGTAAGTCTCATGTAAGGCTAACAGACTTATCCAAGCAAAAGGCGCCGTCTTCACAGTCAATCTCCTCATCCGAGAGAACACTCCGCCGTGTTTTGTTCTGCTAACTTGCAAACTTCGCCACGGATGAGCCAATTTCTGTGCGTAAGTTTATAATTCACTTAACTTCGCACACTTCATGCTTTTATGTTGTAGGTACAAGTGTTTATAATAGGGCGCCAGAACAATGCAATACATGAATCATTTACAAACCGCTCATATATTTCTATCTTCCATTTATCGAGTTGGGATTTACTGGATTACTATGTTTACAGATTTACTGGCAAACGTAAAAAAGGAAATAGGCTAAGAAACGTTCTTCCTTAACTTTTTTAAAGTCGTGCGAAGTGTAATATTCCGCACATGTCCAGCGTGATGGAATAAAGTCCCTGAGCCCTGGCAGGCTACAGGGCCTCTGTTATTTTAACATGTACTGTATGTTTTTCAATTACAGGTGTAATACATACGAATATTCATTAGATTGATTATGTAATAGATAACAATAAACGGAAAAACGAAACAAAAATGAGGAGTGAAAAACTGACATACAACAACGCAATTTATTTAAACTGTTTTATATTGAAATGTTTAAAATACTTTATCTCATTTAAATAAATTCCTTAAATTTATGGAATTTGTTTTGTTTTGTCTAACACCGGAGGCGTAAGAGTGACCTCTATTTAAAATTGAAACCGTTTCTAAACTTAGATCTAAGCAAAGGTCCGCCGCTGGTGCTGAAAGACATTTAAAATTTACGACATGTTCTCGCAAGTTGTCGGGGATTGGGTTCAAATATTACCTAAAACTTAATAACAACTCGGTGGTATTTTATACTGTATGTATAATCTTCACTATTATAAAACAGGTACAAAATAACCCGTCAAGACAATTAACAAAAAAACATCAGTTTGTTTGCTCGAGCCCATAAAATACTACTGGACCGCTTTGAATAAAACTTTTTGTATTTTAAAACTTATGAATAAATTTCAGCCTTCCTTAGAGAAGGCCGAGTTGGATCCCGGCACGCACCTTTCATTTGTTGGAGCTAAATGCGGTTTAAGCAATTAAATATTATTTGATTTAATGGTAAAGGAGCACTTAGGAAAGAACCTTGCATGCCTGAGTTTTCTTTATAGTGTTTTCAAAGGTGTGAAGTCAACTAATCCGCACAAGGCCAGCGTGGTAAACCACGGTCCATTCTCATTCAGAGAAGACCTATAATAGGCCGGTTATAATGATAATGATCAAAGTTTCCATGCGAAATTGCCATTTTGTTAACAGTAATTCTATTTGGAAACTCTGATGTACACCTAAGAGATTATAATCACTGTCTTGATCGTTGACTTATTTGTTTGTTTTCTTTATAGGTAGGAACGCTAAAGAAACGCTCTCGAATGGATTTCATTAAATGTCGTTACATAAAATTACTAACCTAAGTAATCAAATTGTAAAATCAAATTGTGGTGTCATTTGCTTTAAGTAATTAACTTAAAATGATAGATACACCTTTTAGTGAAATGTTACTTACATTTATTTTCAACTTCTCCAATGGTTGGAGAAAGTCTATAGATATGGGAATCGGGAACTCTGAAATGAAGGTATAAATCGTAAGCTCCGTATAATTCCGTTAGTTGGCCGGAAGGAGCGTTGCCAAGTGGAAATTAGTGTGATACATCGCTGGCGCGGCGCCAGCGCTCGGGGCACCTGCACGGGCGCTAGATGCGTTGCTGCTGGGCGGCCATAAGCTGTTGTCACAAATATTTTCACAATTAACACCGCTTAGCATGCTATAATCCTCGACAACTAGCCAAATCTATATGGTGTATTTTATAAAATAACTTTTCACTGGCCTTTTAAAGATGTACTTAAAGTTATGTGTAATTGGTACTAAAACTTGATTTTAGGCACTTGTACAAAGTATTCATAGTTATAGTGGACTGTAAAACCTCGTTTGGCAAACCAAACAACGCTTCCAAAATTATTTCAGTGCAACTCATATTTATAAATCCCAGTAATTTGAAACCTACATTCCATTGTTATGATGGATACAAACGGCTGTTTTGGTGAATACGTATTGTTTGTTAAAATTCAGCCGCGCTGCTTTGTTCCAGCCGAACACAAACTCAATATAATATCATTTATTCGAGTAGACATTTTCAAGTATTGTCTTTTGAATCACCAAATTTTTTGTCACTAAATTGTTTAAAAGGCAACGTTGATGCATGTCAGCATTCATATTGGTGATCGATTTATCTGGTTTGAAGACGTCTACGGTATACCTATCCACCGTATCGAGTATTTGCTCACTCACATTAATTCAATAAACAAATGATCGCTTATTTTAGACATAAAGTGTCGATATATAAAATAGTGTTAATGTGTACGTAATCATCGACAATCCTTTAGATAGAATGTTACGAAACCATAATTTCATTTTATTCTACGTGTTGTGAAGTTCTCTCTCTTTCTCTCGCTCATGCTCACAAACGGAACATTAATTAGACTGATAATCTCTCACTCAGTTGAATCTGAAGAAGAAGATTAAGCCGAGGTCGAGATAGCCTAGCAGAACCATAAAACACAGATTATTTCGTTACTTCATATGCTATTCTACATAAGTATTGATATAGGTCAAAACAATAAATCCAGTTCCCTTATCCATATAAACAGATGCATTTCGCGTAACACAATACAATGCGATTTGGCAAGCGCGCCGCGGTTCGTGACTGATAAGGGTGACCACTCGTATACGGTATCACCCGTTAGGCTACGCTTCGATCGCGGCTTCTGGAATTTAAATGAACTTTTCTTGTTTTGATATCCGAGTTATAGCCGATATTTCTATTTATTCTTCGCAATGTAGCAATTTCGCTGAAAATTATATTGATTTTATGTTTATGCCTTACCTACCAGCATACCTATCTTAACCATCAGAATTATGTATCAACATAGCTCTCCATTACAAAGATAAGCCACTTGGATAACACTGTCTGACGTCTGCCTAGTTAACTGGACACATATATCGTATCGTGTAGCAGAAGAACTAACATGAGCGCCACGAGATAATTATTATATGTATACTATTTTCTCATCTTATAAGATGAGACGAGATTAAATTTCGAGATGCGCAACTTTGCCCTACAAGTAAATCCGTTCGCAGACCTATTATATTCTCAGCCATTCAGACTCTAACAGGGAAGTCAGAATGACTGAAAAAAGACCAGAATGGAAAGCTCTAATCGATTATGCCACAATTACGTTAATTAAATACGGGCATGACGACAAAACAAACCTAAGTTAAAACCGCTGTTGGCGTTTAAACCGAAAGCAAATCTGACTAAAAATAATTCCAAAACGTTACAACCTTATAGAACTAGTCGTCGTCTACACGATTTTTCAAAGTAAATCCTACTTTGAAGCACAGAGGTTTATAGTTTAAGATCTATCCATTATTTCGTCACAAAATTCAGATTTCTAGACCACACCAATGTACCGAGTAGACTAATAAGTACTACATAATGTCCATTATTTACAATAATCGAGATTATCGTTCAATACAATTTATTGATGTTTAGAGTGTCAGACCCTGAGCTATACTAGTTATATCCAGATGTATATAATTATACGAGCAGTTAAAATTGTTATCCTACGTCTTATTCACTTAACTCTCAACTCGTACGTATTGGTACCAAGAACTCAGTTCCCTCGGAAGCTTTAAAAGGTCGAGTAATACGTGTGCTCGAATGTAAATAAAACAATACAGTATCGCGTCCAGCTGTATGTTTGTTTCTCATCTGACAAATAGTGTACACAGTTTGCTTGTTTATAATGTGTGGAAGAACAAACAGCTATATTGTACAGATGAAGATGTGTGTAAATACAGCAGTTCTGTTGTTGCACGTTAAATGTTAATGTAGCGTATTTGAGCCCGTTTGTATAGAGACCCTATATAAATACCAGCCGCCGAGACACGGTTAATGCAATTTGTATTACTGTGTATGAATATAACCAAATTCAAAACTTAACGGGTTACAAATATAATACACTGAGTTTGCTTAGGACCTTTACATAGCACCGTCAGAGAACATGCAGAAAATGATAACATTATTAACGCCCGGAAAAAAAAGCGGACTGCTCTCCTTTTTGATGAAGAAACCCAATGCCTAAAAATGATTTGCCTAAACCGGAGGAATCGTGGCGTGGAGATGTGTGATGACAGCAAATCAGAATACCACTATCCCCTCCCCATCTCTTCCCGCGGGTGTAGTTCGCGGAAGTTATCGTTAACCACTACACCATCGAGGTCGTTAACCTACAAGCACGTTTCAAATTAAATATAAAACGCAAAAAAGGGTTCGATCCGAAAGGGCTCGCCATAAATATGGCATCACCCCGCCCCCTGCCGCCCCTGGGGCCACTCACCAATTTGTAGGATTACAGCATTACATCTGAGGCCTGGCAGCAAACAGGGTTTATGAGGCACAGATGCCTAATTTGTTTCCAAATCGGTTTTGTATCTCTTATTATTACCGCCCGATCACCAGACGTTCATAATTTTAGCAAAGAATATTAAGATAATTGGCCTTAATACAAAAAACTAGGCTAAAAGATTTGATGTGTAAGAAACCCGTTGAATATTACGCTTTAACTAAACGAACGTATGTAAATTAAAATGAAAGTTTTTTTTTACACCAGGATTTCATATTTGTCATACCCAAACTTTCACTTTACATCATGGAGATAAACAAACAATAACCGATCCGACATCTTCGGGCGTGCGTCATATTTGATTTAAACCAAACGTGTTTGTAAAATTTCAGCTTAATCGATCGTATGGAGTTCGATTTATTTTTATACAACATTACGTAAATTACGCCAAAAGCTATTATATTTTAGTTCATCATCATCATATCAACGCATTACCGGCCCACTACAGGGCACGCACGGGTCCACCACGCTGGCCCAGTGCTGATTGGTGGACTCCACACACCTTTGAGCAAATTATGTAGAACTCTCAGGCATGCAGGTTTCCTCACATAACTTAAAAAACTTCACTGGAGGTGGAGTGAAGCCGAGCTCCGCAAAGTATAAAATATAAATTCTGTTAAACAGTGATAATCAAATTAAAGTGTAAAACCAAATTTATAGTAGTGTATTTATGTATTCACGTTACATTTTATTTAAGTAAAAAGATAAATAATTGTGTGTAAAAGTTTTAGTAAACAAGCATTCTCTTCGACGCCGCCCGGAGCATACAGCGGGCTATAAACCCATACTAAACACCGGCGTAAAGTTTATGCCTCCGTTGTTATAGGAAAGGAGTGCGGAATAAAAGCTCAGGTTTCCGCTCTCACGATAACGATAACGTTACAACATTACAGCTTTCCGGGTAAAAAGGTAATTCTCCTAATACCTCGAAGGTAAACGTTCCTTTATATTATAATACTGGCTGTGCCCTACGGTTTCACCGGCAACATACTGCCACATACTAAGTCTTAAGACCTTCTTCAGTAAATCAACTACCTAACACTATGATTCAATATAAATACTAATAGTAGATAATAAAAAGAGCGTACTTTTTAAAACGCATTTCAACAAACAATTGAGCTGTGCCCATATAAATGGATTAAAATATTTATTAATCGGGCTATCATCGCTAATCTAATTAATGGATTTTAACAATATTAGCGGTGTAGGAGCTCGACTTCACTACCGGGGTGCCGAATTCGAACCTCTTACTTCTCTAAGTCATGTGCATTTTAAGTAATTAAAATATCACTTGTTTCAAAGGTGAAGGGAAAACATCGTGGGGAAATTTGCATGCCTGAGACTTCTATATAATGTTCTCAAAGGTGTGTAGGTAGAGTCCACCAATCCGCACTGGGCCAGCGTGGTGGACTATGACCTTAACTCCTTCTCATTGTGGGAGGAGACTCGTGCCGGTAATGGGTTGATATGATGATTATGATGATTTATTTATCATCGTTAGTTAAATCCTTCTGGCTATCGCCGTGTACTTCAGTTATTCAACCACGGTCCTACTCGAAGGTGATTTACGAGTTAAGAGCTGGTAACAGTTATTTCCTGGCCGAATTCGGCCACGTCGATCTATCCCCAGAGAGATTTTCCAACTACTAAAAAAAGGTTTATAATATTAAAGATAAATTCCGTTAGTGACGTAATATCCAGGTATACGCGTGGATTGCGCCGTTACCGTTAGTTACGGTAGTGATGCGAGCTAAACAGAACTAGAACAATGTGCCCCGCGAGTTGGGCCAGTGCCAAAATTTAGATTTTATACTGCGGGACGAAATAAACCTGTTTATCTAAGCACTAGATTTTGTTTGTAACTTCATCCGCATTGAGTTACCGTCGAATTCTCTTTAAAAAAAAAGCTTATATACCTAGCTTATGTTAATTATAAAAAAACTGCAATTTTAATTGACGCGTACATTACATGAAAATGTGTACATGATAGTGAGATGATGATATTTTCTACAACATTTTTAAGTCGGTGCCAAGCAAAATGTAAAAGAAATTACTAAGACTACAGATCTTCTATTTAAAGCCCACACAACGTACTGCATTATTTAGCAGCTCGGCTCGGTTATGGAGGTAACGAAAATATCACAGAGATAAATTATACAGGTTTTCTCATTTTATAGCCTTCGAAAATAAGATAATCTGTTATTGGGACAGATTAAATCGCTCAAACAGTCCCACCTGTCGTTAAATCGCGGGAGAGATCGCTATTAGGTTGGCGCTGGCGACAACATGCTTCTTCTGTTGACTTGATTGATCGCTCGGTGGATTATTCATCCTCAGCAAATTAATGTCCCACAGCTGAGCACAGCAGTCCTCTCTCATAGGGAAAAAGTTTCAGATCATGTACCCACCACGCTTCTCCTATGAGGGATGGTGGGCTGTTAACGGCTTAACCTGCTGTCTGGGGCACGAGGGTGGATAGCGCCAATTCACAAACTCCAAAATATTACTAAAGATTTCTTAAATAGCTCGTTGAGCCATTTTTAGCCCAATCCGGGAATCGATTTCAGGATCTCAATATCTGTATTGCAACATGGTGACCACTAGACCAACGAAGCAGTTTATTACTATAAATGCGTAAACATGCCCGTCCTTTGCTTACGTTTTTGTTACCAGGCTGTAACAAAAAATTGAACTTGATGAAAATTGAGAAAAAAATCTAAAGAAAAACTATATAATCATGATTAAATAGACGTTTTGAAACTCTGTGTGTCTCTCATAAAAAAAAAGTGTAGCCAAGACGTTTTCCTGTTAATGCTGGCAGATTTAATCGCTCGAATAGCGTATGTCGTTCCGGGACAGATCACCATTGGCCCAATTCAATCAACTGATTGATTATAAGATGGATTTTGTTATATTATTTTCACGTTTTAAATCACGTTTTACTTGGATAATTCATTTTATTAATAGATTAAGCTACCTTTTTTTACTACCACTCAATAAAAAGTATTGCGTAAGAATGTTTTGGTAAAACTTCTAATTCAAGCGCTTGTGATATATAATTGTCCTTACTAAATGATCGATTCAATCTGCTACCTATATACAAGGTAATGTAAAAGGTTACAATATCAGAGTTCATTGAACGTTATCGTAGAAAATTCTTATAGATCCGTAGCACTGCGACGCCCTAGCACATCAACTACAAAGTAAAGCTTAGAAACAACACCGCTTGTCACAGCTACATCGCACGACATTGTAGGACATCGTAGCATTGTAGAGAATCATAGTGTTGTAGTGACAACTGTAGCATAGCTACGCCGTAGCAATGCTACAATTTTGTTGACTCAAAATTAAAATAAACCTTTCAAGATAAATGTCTACTTAAAAGTTTTAAATTGTTTCTGGTTTATGTTTAAAACAAGTATATCAGTAGAGTCTCCATTTTAAGTTTTGTTCCCAAGTGTGGGTTGGTTTCCCAATGGTGCCAAGTTTAATGCACGCAATTTAAAATTTTAATTTTATCTAGGGTGGTCTGGTGGGATGATTAGCGGTTTTTTACCTAGTTTACCTAGTTACTATCCAAACGTAATATTATGCATGAATACATTTATATTTAATATACATAAATACATATAATATACAGATAAACACCCAGCCACTGTAAAATATTCATGTTCATCGCACAAACATTTTCCAGACGTGGGAATCGAACCAAAGCCTTGAACTCAGAAAGCAGGGTCGCTGCTCACGGCGCCAATCGGCCTTAAATAAGGCTAGTGATAAATCATGTTTCTATTGCAAGGCGATCAAGACTAAAGACCCAAATACAAATATTAAAACATCAAAGCCATTGCCTTAATGGTTTTCAAGTTATGGGTTACCAAAAGTCGCATGAATTCGCTCAGGCGGGCCCTTGAGTTATGAATATTCATTTAGTTATTCCGAACTTCGTTTCAGTTAGGTCAGGGTATCTTTCAAAGTGAAAGTAATTCTTTCTTTCTTTCTTTGATAAAGTAACTTTTTGTATAAAAAGTTAAGGCACATCAAAAAGTTTTATTGCTTTTGTACGCAGTCCGGACAAGTGTATTTACATATCGTTACCGCAAACGACCTTTGTTACAAAGTTTTTGATTTAATACACCTGAGAATTGTATGGCCCAATCACAAAAACTCTACAATATTTTACTAATCGAACAAAAAATATAACGTGCACCATCTTTGGCGATAGGGTGATACCTAGTTTTGCGACAGAACTCGTCCGGGAAGTGCCGGCATGCTTTTTTCTGCGTTGGGGCGTAGTTGCCGGTGTAATTACAGGTACATGAGGCTTAACACCGAAGTCTCTGGTTCACGATCACAGGTCATAAATATGTAGAACGTGTTCTTTGCGTGCCCTACGAGTGTTGCTCTGTTTCTAGGCGATAGATTTCCATAACCCCATCTGCTTGGTCGATCAATTATTACCACTGTAATGAAAAACAAAGAAACTAACCACGGCTGAAGTCTCTCGAAAGACAAACCATATACTTATTTTATACAACACGATAGCAAATTTTTCGAGACATCACTTTGTATTGCAACCGTCATCATGTATATATTTAAACAATTCAAAAATATATTTTTCAAGCAATAAAGCAGAGGGGTTCACTCGTGCATGCCCGGCGGCATATTTCACGTGCTGGAATAAAATACGTTTCGGCGAGTGCTCGGTGCTTGCGGTAAACAACTGTGCTCTACAAGTGCAGTTCTGAACACAATGAACTTTTAAAGCTTAATTCGCAATTTGTATTAAACGTAATCTTATAGAAAAGTCCTATTATAGTATAAAGGACTACGTAATCGATAAAAAAGTTTGGGTGTAGATTATTGCTCTAATCAGGTTGCTCTTCTAATAATTTAAAATGACATTGTGAGATGGTGATAACAAAAAAAAAACACCCTGATAAGTGTGTTGTGGGCTCCTTCTTAGACCAGGACGCGTTTGGAACCCTCGTAGCTTTAGTTTTAAGTTTACGAATGTGGTTATCGCCATCATCTCACTACCGTGTAATTCGTATGTACGCATCAAAAGTGCCACCTATGGGCCTTGAATAAAGATATTTTGACAGACAGACAGACTTTGACTTTAACAATAATACCCGACACATAGACAGATGTGAAGGTTTTTAACTGTTATTATTGATGGATCACAGCAAAGCTGCTTTGTGGCAAAAACAAGCATGGTAGTGGTACTTCCCCGGACGAAGTCTTACGAAGTATCACGGTAAGCTCTATTGCTACTAAATTGTAATTGACTGAATTTTACTACAACTTTTTATTTTCTATCAACACAGATTATCTAAATTTTGATCTTTATTTATTTTCTTTGATATCTTCAAATATCCGACTTTGGATTCTCTGGCCACAATAAAGTCAAAGTCAAAGTCAAAAATATCTTTATTCAAGTAGGCCCACAGGTGGCACTTTTGATGCGTCCATAAGAATTACACGGTAGTGAGATGATGGCGATAACCACATTCGTAAACTTAAAACTAAAGCTACGAGGGTTCCAAACGCGTCCCGGTCTAAGAAGAAGCCCACAACAAACTTAGCCGGGTGTTTTTTTTTTTTTTTGTTAGCACCATCTCACAATGTCATTTTAAATTATTAGAAGAGCAACCTGGTTAGAGCAATAATTTACACCCAAGCTTTTTATCGTTTACGTAGTCCTTTATACTATAATAGGACTTTTCTATAAGCTTACGTTTAATACAAACTTTGAACTTTTTAAGAGACATCTCCAAGATGACAATTGGTAGTTTATTGTAGAATTGTATGCAATTTCCTTTAAACGACTTATGAATTTTATGTAACCTAGTATATTGCACTGTAAGTTTATTCTTACTTCTAATGTTTAAATTATTGCAGTCACATTTTTTCTTAAATTTAGAAATGTTTTTATGAACGTACATTAAATTTTCAAATATGTACTGACTATACACTGTCATTATTTTAAAATCTTTAAATTTATCTCTCAATGACTCTCTCGGACCCATTTTGTAGATAGAACGAACAGCCCTCTTCTGCAGCACGAAAATAGTGCTAATATCAGCAGCATTACCCCAAAGTAAAATTCCATATGACATAATGCTGTGAAAGTAACTAAAATATACCAGTCTAGCATTTTCTACGTCGGTCATATGGCGTACATATCGAACTACCTTTTTCATATTAGAATTTATTTTTTTTTGTATTGAGGAGCATTATTCAATGTGCGCTGAATTTGTATACTTTTAAAAGCGCTTAAATACACTCTTGAATTTTGGCTGGCTCTTCTTGTGAGTAGAATTACTATTTGTTCCGAGAGTATAAACATTCGAATAAAATATCTGTCTTTTTCGAAATATTAAACACTGAACGCCACAATTTACAGAGACATTATCAGCATATTTTAAAATTGAGGTGTTCCGATAATCGATTCAGGCTGCATAAATATCCAGCTAACGTTTCCTTCTATATTCACCAGCTAGAGTTGTTCTAAAAGAATTATGTATAAAGGAAGTTTATTATGTAATTAGTAATGCTGCTGTTAAAAGTCAATATTGTATGCTAATAGAATGTTTAATTAACCATGTTTTACTATATTACAGTTACTAAAACTTATTGAAGTAATAATTTTCTAATAGACACAATTTGAATATTTCATTGACTATATATGTCTTATGTCTACATGTCTTCAAAGTTTACAATACAATAATTTAGTTTGAACATTTTTTTTTTCGTTATTAGTTTACATATTTAATTTTCAAGGTTCCCTCGCAGGTACTAGTTCACATAAGCTTGAATAATTTAAAGGGCGAATATGCTAAGTGATTAAGTACACAAGCGTTGATCCAACGAAGGCATTACCCACGATTTCCAAGCAGCCCGAATATCTTGGGATGTATCTTTTATTTAGACAAATAACCCGCAATCTCTCACCAACGCATCTGACAAAGCTCCTTAAAACAAATGTTTAACATTTTAACGTGTAGGTCTCTACTTCTTGTTTTGTAGAATTGTATAAATGAGCAACATGTTTGAATACACCTGTAATTCAATCGGCTCTGAGAGCATAGCGAAACAACTCTTAAGTAAAATAGGAGATTCACAACAATTATTCATTGTAGATGTTCCGGTTTCGCAGCGAAACGTGCGTAGAGGATACATTGCCGAAGATCTGATTGTGTGGAGTATAAGGATAAAAGAAATTATAAATTACACCATACAGATTCTCCTGCTTTTCGCGGAGTATAGCAAATTAAGCTTAATTTTGATAATATTTCATGGATTTCCGCACAGTAAAGCGTGCTATAATCCAATATAGATCCAATAAAATAGGTGATCAAGTGTCGAATTAGACTACACTATAAATCTAACGAATTTAGGGCCCCTAATTAGTAAAGTGAAAACACAGTTATTCAGTTAGAAGCCCACAGTCCACAGAATACCATTTCTATAGCACTAGTTAGGGTCATATTTAGTGTGTAGTCTTATTGGCACTTGACCTTGGTCTCCATTCTGGACTACAATTAATCTTGGATTAGAAGTACTTTCTGGTAAGCTGATTAAATATTACCCGAATCATCAGGTGTTCGAATTCTAAAACCTAAGAAACTTAATTTTTTTATATAAAATATGGTTAAAATCATTCTGTTCCCATAATGCCTTTACTTTATATGTATTAACCTATAAGTGCCCCAGTGGTAAAGGTAAAGAGTAAGGAGCCGATCCTCAGGCAGCGATGTGTAATATAAATCAGGTATCGGTAGGGTGGCTCATAAAGCTTAATGCGTCCTGAATATCTAAACTGTCGATTAAAGTTTCAAACTTACAGTAAAACTATACGACATTTGAGCCACTTTGTATGTACCAATGTGATATATATTCTAGACATCATGACTGAACATATAGACTTGCAAAAGAAGGTATGGGGAGAATTGAAAACGAAAGAGCTTAACTGATACCTTTTAGGTGTATTTTTTATTTTCACAGCAAAGTTTAGTTTCATTTCACGTACGTTCTACGAAATGCTCAATAAGAAAAGCACTAGAAGAAGTTAATATTTGCAAGCAATGTCTTTGAATATTTGCTTGAAATGTATTGCTCGATATTGTTGCTTTTTAAATAAGCTTAACATTGCCCGTAACTACGTGACTATGTTAGGAATATCTATTGACAATATTTGATTGACTACCATCACATCTTCAAGAAAACTAGCTGTTGTCCGCGACATCGTCCGCGCGTATTTTGTGTTTATTTGGCATTCCAAATATTTAAACAAATATTTTGGTATGCCAAATCCAAAGTGATACGAAAATCGAAAAAGTATGAATTTCAATGCATTCCAATTTTCAAGTTTTTCAGCTGAATGGTTTTGCAAAATTTATGTTGTCATTGCGTAATTAGCATTTGAATTCAACAACCTTGAAGTAGATAAGTTAAACGCGGGAAAACAGTATTGTCAAATCCATTTATTGCAAACTCTTGCGGAAAAAAAAGCATTTTAATAAAAAATCGGTGATCGTGGCTTGAAGTCTTTACATAATTTCGCTTAAATTATGTTTGATCAAAGCATCTGCGATGTTCAGTAAAATCTTAAATGAAAAGATATCTCAAGAATACAAATTTTATCCCGAGATAGCCAACACCGTGGAGTTTATTAAAGAATATTCATGCCGGTCAATATTTACCGGTTTTCTGCTCCGGTATGATCCTGGTGATATCTTATCAGATAAAGTTGAGCTTACAGCAATTTAGTGGAAAATTTATTGGTACTATTACCGTACTGAATAATGTATTGGTATTGAAATCGTTGGGTCTTTTTTCTTAAGAGGGCAGTACTGACGGACGGATTTTACCAATATTGCAATTTTCAATTCTACGAGTAGTTGTTAGCTCACTTTAAATAATATCGCGACGGGGTTTAAGATTACATCGTCGAACATTCGAAATACAGCGGCATGCGAATCTTTATGGGTTTTGAAAGTTAGACCTATCTTTACCTTATATTCGGTTAAACCAGTTGTTATTTATTTTATCCTACGCTGACGTGGTTCTAGCGGATTTAATTGAAGAAAAAATTCGGGATTCAGCTTAGTTCGACTCTACGTATGTTTTCGAAGTTAAAACTATGCTATGTTAAAGGCTGGATTTTAAGAATTCTGTTTCCCTCTCGCGGGTACAGAGTTCCGATACACAACTACGCACCCTCACTTTCTGAGTCAAGAACATTTTAAGCAAATTAACATCAACGATGTGGGAAAACAGCGTGAGGACACCTGCATGCCTGAGAGATCCCCATAATGTTCTCAAAGGCATGTGAAATCTAACAAACCGTACTTGGCCAGGGAGTGGTCCGAATCATTCTCACTCTTAGGGGAGACTTGTGCCTTGTAGTGCGTTAATATATACTATGCATTCTCATATTTGTCAAAAAAAAAAACAAACTACTGATAACAAAAGAAATTTTAAAAATAAAAAATCGAAACAGAAATCACAATAACTGTATGCAAATTGGAGTAACAATCTCGATGAGAACACGAAGGGCCAATAAAATATTCATAGCGAACTGTCGGTGAGAGTTGGGGAAATTTTAGCGAGTGGCAATATGGCTGCCGATTGATTGGCGGGAAACTCAACTAGCATTGCTCATCTTCCTTTCTATAATACACAGCTCTCAATCCGCTACCCTGGTTCTTCTTCGGTTCTACTCTTTGCTAATATACTCTAAAATACCCGGTCATAGCAATTTTTTTGTTTATTATATTGATTGATTAATAGCAATTTGACAAGGTGCGAACAGATGTTTTTAATACCCTCTGGTGAACAGAAACAACAGGCGCACTACTGACGAGAGTACGGGGATTCAGCACGCAATCTGCACACGATAGCAGACAGAATGAACAGGCTTCTGCTGTGGAAACTCGTGCAGAGACTTTTTAGTAAATAAATTCTAAAGTAGTTTCCTTTTTTATGCTTTTTATTTTATTTAATAAATCATTGTTGTCTGAGAAATAAAAAGTACGATGGAGGGAATGACTATGACTATTATGTGTGGTTACATGTTATAGGGCTTAAAGGGCGAGCTACAAACCCGGCTCATTATAAACTAAAGCAATTACAATAGCTGAAGTATGACTTCAAGTATATATACAAATAAGGTTAAAGCTATTTTATCAATAGTGTGCATACTACTTATAGTACATTGGTTTTGCTCAACTTTGGATAACTATAATTTGATTTATACAAGATATTTTATTAAATTTATCAATCATTTTAACAAATTTTCTCATAATTCTTATTTAATTAATAAATAGTTTGGATGAAATACTTAAAACTTGTTTCACAGTCAATGTTCATGACATTGTGACGGTGGGTATTTTGGTATATTTAATGGTGTATATTCGGATACACTTCAGTCTTGTATATTGGACACGAACGATGCAAAGATACCTCCCTTTTTAGTCTTATTAGTCGTTATCACTAGTCCACGTTACGTAAATCCAACTTAAATTGACCTTTGACATTTAGTCGGTATCGGATTGTATCGCTGAATCTACTTCGTTGAACTTTTCGTTTGAACATTTTGTAGCTTGCACGGGCGGGCGTCAGCTGATTGGCGGAAACTGACGCCCGCTCGACCTGAGTGTCGTTGTATTGCTCTTATTGTCACATGTGCTACGTGTGGTATTGAATGTTGGATTGCTCTTGCTGTCATCTACCTCGGGAACAATTAAATTGAAAATTACACTCAACAGTTCTATACAAGTTTGTAGTTCTGATTTATAAGTGGCTGATACAATTACTCACGACATCCTTACAAATCCATACTAATATTAAAAAATCGGAAAGTGTGTTTGAAATTGTTGCTTACTTTACGCCCTAAGTAAGCAACACATAGAATTGATTTATGGCATGGAGTCAGTCGAAAGAACCTAGAGTAACATAGGAAAACAAATCGCGAATGAAGAACGTGGGCAACAGCTACCTTCACGCCTTAATTTAGCAACCAATCAAGTTGACTTTTGGCGTACAGTTAGTTGAAAGGTCGGAGAGAGAGGTCGCTACCAGATGTAGCCAGCGACCAAACATTCGGCACTGACGGGTTAGTGGTTTATGGCTGAAACAGTAAGCATAGCGTTAAAAGTCTGCTGAGGTAAGGTTAAACACATAGCGTGTTTAACCTTACCTCAGCAGACCTTTGACTGAGTAAAGTCAAAGTAAGCTTTATAGATCTTAATCACAGGGAACAGCGACTGATCCTATAATTGTGTTATTTTTTAGATAACACTCAGAAATGTATAAATTTCAAGGTCTATGAAATGCGCATTGGTAAGATGTCGAAAAGCCCGCGCATTCTCATGAATATTTTTATAATGTTCAAACAATATTGATTAAAAGAAAGTGCCAAGTATAGAGGCCCTTCAGAGACACGGGTAGCGCCCTAGAACTCCACTCAACCCCTAGCGCGGTCAAACACCCGTCAATTCCAGTGTGAGGGGCTGCTTCTTTTTTTTACGTTGTTTCATAAATTATCATAAGCTTGCTCAGCCTACAGATGTCCCACAACTGGGCATAACCCTCCTCCGCCGATCAGTTTGCACTTTGCACCGAAAGACATAACTATGGATGTATTGCTTATTTCTAAAAACTTTTTAAAAATTTACTTACTACTATTAAATTACTACAAGTTAGCTTCTTTGGCTACAGCCTCACCCGGTAAGTGGTAATGCAGTCTAAGGTGATAGAGAGCTAACCTGTTAGGAAGAATGTCAGTTATTTGAAACCTCTCTGCGCAACATCGTATCGTGACGCTAAACCGCTTAGCGGCGCGTCTTCGTCTGTGGTAATTGGCCACGGACATCCTCAAATTGTCCCTGCCGGAAACCGAATTCGGGACCTCCAACTTAAAACCAAAGCGCTTACCGCTGCGTGCAGGGTAGTCGTCGAAAGATTTCCGAACTCTTTCAAATCAAAGAAAATCAGGTTGCAATTTCGGATTGAACTACTAATTTTGCGAGTACTATACTGCGCATTTTAATGAAAGTCAAAGGACGTGCTAACTATAGAATTCATTTAGATGAAAGTGTAGCACCCTCCCGTCCACTCCTACCCCACGCGCACAAAACAACCACCAATGTCAAAGGTTTGAGTGACTCTTTCATTAACGTTTGTATTCCCGTTTAACACGATTTACTTTTAGTTTAAAACTCGCTTTACCGTGTTTACGTCGTTATTCTGTAGTTAAATGCTAAAATATTTAAATGAAACAGTTAAAAATATAGCCATATTTCTAAGACAACCAAACTATGTATCTAGTTGTGTAGTCAAGTGGTGTAGTTGCTTCCGCAAAGAGTTAAAAAATACGTCATAGGCAGGCCTTATTGAATGATGTCCGTTTTCTTTATTAACTCTATATGTAATCTGTTAATAAGTTGCTTAGCAAAGTAGTTATTTAATATATTTGTTAAAAACTGTATGGATATTTTTTACAATAACAAAGTTGCTAAGTAATGAATCTATAAATTACTTATATTATAAAACTTTGAAAACGGACTTTAGAAAAGTTGACTGAGTTTTAAACAATTTTTTTGGAATAAAAATAATAATATATTTTTTGGATAAAAATATATCAAAAGAAGCATATTTATTTTTCCATACAAACGAATTCAAAATATTCGAAGGATTTACTTACGGCAAGCCTATTCAAGATAAAAGACCGACACGCGCATAGTACCTACGCTACGCGACGCGTACCTAATAAAGTGACAGGAGTCACATGATTTTAAATGTGATGATGATGAGGGCTGTATAGGATTTCCTTCAGTAAAAACTATAGCAGTCGTTTATTCAAAAACTAAAAGGTTTTCGGTTTCACAGAAGTCTCAGAGATAGTACATAAGGCACCTAAAGCTAAAGCCTGTGAAGCATTATTTCGGTTTTTTATTTATATGTTGATTAATTGAATACACTTTTATTGTACACCACGGAGAAAATTCACAGAGGTACATAAAAAATAGCACAATCATGTAGAAGGTACAATTTGGCGGCCTTATCGCTATATAGCGATCTCATTCAGGCCACCAAAGGCATACATAGAAAATGCTATAGAAAATTGGTAGGTGGTACAACGTATAAATAAGTAAAAAAATATTATTTAACTAAATAAACATATGACATAGTACATATTAAACAACCAATAATGATGTAATATAAAAATATAATATATATTCCATACATATATACAAACGCAAATACTCTACTATAAATGCATAATATAAAGATAAAAGAACCCTCAAAAAGATATACAACACGAAATAAATAAAATAGATTACAGTGAACATTTACGCCGCCATTTTTTTAAAACAATTATTATCTTTCGAAATTCAAATTTAAAAAAGTCAATTATTTCAAGTAGGTATATTATGTAAGCACGTTTGAAACGTCAAATCAGTCCATTTGTAGTGACTCTACCAACGGTTCGAAAGGCAGATTTTACCGAGAAGAGCCGACAAGAAACTCAGCAGATTGCTCCGTTTCAACTTCATTTTACAGTTTTCATTCATTAAAATGTTTGCATTTTGTGGGAAATGAGGGCGGAGCGGCCTGCTTCCAAGTAGCCTTGTCATGAAGGAATTTATGGAAAGATTCGCGTGATATATGTTTTTATATTGACCGGAAAACTGTTTCCTGCGATATGAATATAGTTTCAATATCAGCATCTTTGTCCCATGATGAAATCCTCTTAGACATTGCACTATGAAAGTACGCAAAGTAAGCAAGCCTAGCTGTTTCAACATCAACGACCTGTCGAATTGTTCTGACTGCATAGACAGCCAAACTTAGTGTAACCGCTAGTGTATTTACTGGCACCCCACTGAAGCTCACAACCAAAGGTCACGCACAGAAAAACTGTTTTACTTTGATAGCAAACACCAAGACGTAGCTTAAGGCACAAACTTTACTCTGTACGTGTGTCCAAGCGCCAATATTATTGCTATACTGCTCGTTTCACTTTTTGTAAGTTTCATCAATGTGTAAAGTGTTAACTTTAAATATTTGAAAGTAATTTCTGACTTTTCTTGCGTCATTTCTTTTAGACTTATGTTTTCTTCTTAAGCCAGACTATCTTTCTTCTCTCTGATTGATGTCATTCCGGCCAAAAAAATATAAAATTAAAACATATACCTCTCACATGTGGTACCTAAATCAGCTTAGTAACATTTCCATCACGTCAGTTTACATTACAACTAATATTAAACCTTGCAAACTTTTAATTGGCTTTGTCTGCTTCCGTTGAGCAACAAACCGATCGTGAGTAACTGAAAGTTATTTAATAATAACTCCATTTAATGCTCTAACTAGCTCGGATGTTCGCCGTCAGCTACAGCCCACGCGATTTAAAACTATATAATTGTCACGTGGTCACGATGTTTTTGCCCTAAACTCTAAATCATCAGTTCAATAATGCTAAGACAACCGTAGTCTCTTGAATACAAGGTGTACTTTTACCTACACTTGGAGGAAATATCTTTCTTTATAAAAATATTTCGGCACGTTCAAATATACTTTATATTAAAAAAAACTCACATTACGGATACACAACATAGCAGAAAATTTTAAGCATGCAAAGGCGGTCTTATTTGTGCAAGCAATTTCTTACAGGCAACCTATAAAAGAAGAAGAAGAAGATAAAAGAACCTGCGTCAAGAGAGCAGGACTATTAGCGTACTATTAATATATAAACCATCTGTCAGTTTAAGTACATGAGATGGAATAAGAAGTAGATACTATCATATGTTGATGAAGCAAAGGTTATGTCACATAATATTACCTTAAAAAATCAGAAATTGGTTGTCTTTTTCAAAAATATTAACTTTAAAAAACCACTGCAACCCTAAACATACATACTATATAGTTACATGTATGTTAAACGTATTGATTAAATATAAGAAAAAGGTAAAACCGCTAATATTGCTATTGGGAAATCCACTCATTTGTTATTTGTGAAATAAAGCATCAGTAGGGAGAGTATTAAAAGAGGTATTTAATTGATTGTACAGAAGTTAATAGGAGTGACTGTGAGTTCATTCATAGATTTTTTAATTAAACGAATAGTAATTTTATTTCAATAGTATTATCGCAGATTAGGTCACCCTGTCACAAATGTGTCAAATCCATGGCTGCTAACTTATGAATCGAAAAACTAGGCCCGAACACTTATTTTATGCACCTCTTGATATGGGTATAAATAGAAAGTTTTTGCTGGGAAATACATTTAATTATTATTAATTATTTTACATAAGTACCGAAATAAAATTACCTACTTATATCACACGCCTTACTAAACTATTTTTATAGCATGACTTTAAGATACGAAGCTAATATTGTACGAGAGTAGACAAAGGAGTAAAGACACCCATACAGTGTCGTGCCCCGGGCGGAGTCGTTAGAGCCCCTCCTCATTATAAAACGTACTAACACTTTATATTTAAATAAGCCAGCGCAATTAGAAACTACTTTGAATACGTAGGATATGAATTTATTTATTTATTTATTTATTTATTTGGGTTCACAAACAACATCACAGTATCACATTACACAATGGTATCCATAGTACAAATAATTACTCACTGCGGCGTCAACTGCGTAAACCACATATTACAAGAAATATTTGTTAATGGGGCTTATTCAAAAGCTAATAAAACATTATTGTTGCAACATTTTCTACAAAAATACAAACAAAAAAAATATAAGAAGGAGATCTGTAATATTATTTATGAATATCTTGTGATCGCAAAACTTTGCCTGTAACAATAATTGATTATCACCCGGAATACTAGTATATAAATTTAATTTTAAGACTATTTTAAACAATCTATGACCGCCTTCTTAAAGGCGCCTATTCGCGTAGAAAAAATGTCTATATTATTAAAGTTCTCGTTATATGATTGTGTCATTCTAAATAATGGAGAACGCTTGCCTGCATTGGTGCGACACATAGTAGTAGCAAAAAGCTGATGCATTCGATTCTTTCGTATTGGAGTTCTAAATGGTATTCTATAACAAAGTTTTCGGGTTAAGGTAAGACGGTCATATTTATTATGACACAAGTCATATAAGAGCATCGCTTCCAGTTGTTTTCGTCTAGACTTAAGGTCAAGTAGGTTATACTTTTTAAGCAGTTGGTCATACGAGAGGTAACTCTTAGTACGTTTGTAATGCAATCTGCGTAAAAATTTTTTTTGTACAGTCTCAAGGCTCTTATTATATTTATCATAATAAGGGTTCCAGATACAAACGGCGTATTCTATTTGTGAACGTACTAATGTCTTATACAGGTGTATATACGTTGTGGCTCGTTTAAAATTATTACTAGCTCTCATTATAAAACCGTACATTTTATAAGCTTTATTTATAATATTTATGACATGTGAATCTAGGTGTAGTTTACTGTCCAAGGTTATTCCTAGGTCTTTAATTAAATCAACTTTTTCCAGACTAACTCCACAAAGTAAATACGTAAAATTGCTACTAATATTTTTTTTAGTAAAAGTTATATGTTTACATTTGTTCAGGCTTAAATTTAATTTATTGTCTGTACAATATGCTGTGAATCTATTAAGATCGGCTTGAAGAAGGCTATGATCCTCTGTCATTTCAATAGTTTTAAATATTTTAAGGTCATCTGCGTAAAGGAGTATTTTACTGTTTTTGAAACATTTATGTATATCATTTATAAATATAATGAATAAAAGAGGCCCAAGAATAGACCCTTGTGGAACACCAGAAGTTATCACAGCCGTCTTCGAGACATGACCATTAACAAAAACTTTCTGACTGCGATTTCTTACGTACGATCTGAACCATCGCCACAGATCACCACGTATACCGTTATAGGCCAACTTTTCCAATAAGCGTTTATGATCCACCCTATCGAAGGCTTTTTGGAAGTCTGTATAAATGGTATCTGTCTGTTTATTATTATCTAAATTTTCAAATAATTGTGTTGTAAACACAAGAAGGTTAGTAACTGTGGAACGTTTTTGTACAAATCCATGTTGTTGTGGAATAATGATATTGTGTAGTATAGGATAAATTGAATCATGTACAATTCGTTCAAAAAGTTTAGACAGCACAGGTAATATAGAAATCGGTCGGTAGTTTTCTACATTCCTTTTTGATCCCCCCTTATGTACGGGCACTATACGTGCTATTTTCCATTTTTTTGGGAAAATGCCTTGCTTCAGACACATGTTGTACAAGCTATGAAGCGGCTTGTAGATAGTTACGGCTGTAGACTTGAAAAAAATTGAAGGGATGTTATCCAAGCCCGGACCTTTTGTAACATCTAGTGTATTTAAAGCTTTACGGACATTTTCAACAGTAATATTGATTTGACTAATAATGTCACATGCTTCTTCGACTTCACCTGTGTGCTCAATTTTCTCCATAGTAAAATCATCATTTAGATCCGATGGTACAAACACGGAGCTAAAAAAATCAGAAAATAGATTACATACCTCGGACGGTTTATCAGCTGTAATATTTTTGTAAAATACTTTACTTGGGATACTAAAGCTTTTTTTTCTATCTTTGAAGTAAGTCCAAAAATGTTGCGCATTAATTTTAATACTATCCTCAATTAAGTTCATATATGCTTTAAAACGTTTTTTAGATTCTTTCTTAAAGCGTAGTCGTAGTAGACAAAATACTCTATAATCCGATATATTATTAAATTTTTTCCAATTAATCCAGGCTTTTTTTTTATCTTTGAAAATATGAATTAAAGAGGAGTTGAACCAAGCAGGATAATCCCTTGTTTTAATCGTTTTAGATGGGATATATTTGCATATAAGTCCATAAATTATCTCATAAAAAGTGTCAACTGCACATTCAGCCGACTTGTTTTGAAAAAACTTTACCCAATCAGTGCAAGATATTTCTTTGTTAATTATTGTATAGTCAGCATTTTTAAAACAATAATACTTTTGAGTGTTTATTGGAATAGATGATTTTTTGATAAAAGGTAATAGCACATAGAATGGTGGGTGATGTCCATCAGGCGGAACTAGAGTAGTTGGTGCGTTTGAAATAACGCAATCTTTTTCAGTAGAAATAAAAAGATCTAAAATTTTGCCGCTATTATTTACTAGGCTATTAAATTGTGCCAGATTCATAGCAGCCATAAATTGGCATAAATGTTGGCCAGTTAAACAATTAATGTTATTTAAATGTGGTTCCATGGACGCACCATTGCGGCTCCATGTTATCGCAGGCATGTTGTAGTCGCCGGCAAGGTGAATGTTACAGTAATCAATATTCTGTAATATTTCTTGAAGATAATTAAAATAAGTTAAGTATATATTATATTTTTGGTTAGGAGGGATATATGTTACGCCTATGATATGCCTACCGGCGGTGGTGATTATCTCAAGAAGTACATAGTCAACGATAGGGTGGGGAGGCGCTAAGTTGGTTTGTGTTATCGATAGCATGAGTGGCGTAGCAGCCAGCGAGCGATGCACGGCAATCAGAACACCCCCGCCGTCTCTCCGTTCAGTTGCAGCTCGGTTCCTATCACAACGGTATACGTGGTATCGCGAATCAACAAATTCATTGTCAAAGATATCACTAGTCAACCAAGTTTCTGTCAATAGTATTATGTCATAATCGTACATAAGAATGCTCATATATAGCGTGTGGAGTTTAGTCCGTATTCCACGACAATTCTGGTAATATATTGAAAGGACTTTATCCATTAGAAAAGAAAATAAGTGTAATAAGTATTACCGCTATTATTAACTTTCCATAGGACAGGATCGACAGTATTATTGTTATTAGAAACATGTAATAAAGTTTAATAGTAAAAATGAAAATATTATTTATAATGGAATTATTTAGTTCACTAAAGATATATTCTAAGTGTGTATAATGTTTACTTACATGTGAGCCACTGTATCCGACACAAACTGCATGAGAATTTTCGTTACCTAAAACTAGCAATAAAAAAAAAAAATGTTTTTGTTCACTGCTTAATACTAATACCATATTATAAATGAGTGACAAGCAATTTAATAACACCACAGTTTTTGTAACGCAATTATTTAAGCTTCGAGACGATGTCTTCTTTTGTCCGTATAGCCAAGACGGGTGACGTGTCAGTCTTGCGAGCCAGTATAGTGCCGTGCTTAACCCAAGTATATGCGTAATCATGCTTCTTTGCGTGTTCCCGGCACTCACGAAAAAGTAATTTGTTCATCAAGGTAAGGTGCTCATTGACATATATAGCTTGTCTGGTACCGGTAATCAGGAGATGCTCAGTGTTCAGGTATCTTTTAGCACGGCAGGCTGCTATGATATTATCACGTAAAATTCTGCTGGAAAGCTTGACAATCACGTTCTTGGGTCGGGACTGGGTGGTTGCATGTGGTACTCTGTGGACTGCAATAATGTTGGCGGGTGTAATCGGGCAGTTTACTGCTGCTCCCAAATTTATTATCATACCGACTAGGTTTTCATTGCGCCGCTCAGGTAGATTAGCAACTTCAATATTACATTCCCTGGATTGCTGCTCCATGGCCGCCATCTTGTTCTCTAGTTTAAGCAGCTGTTCCGGTAGGGTTTCTGTAAGCGCATTGCGTTTTTCTAGCGAACATAGCCGGGTATCGAATAAGTCCTGGCGATCATTTGCAGCACACATAGATTTATCCATTTCATGTAGCCGCTCTTTCACGTCATTTAAGGAGTCTTTGATAGACGAGTTATCCGAGCGTAGGCCGAGGACTGTTGAGTTAATATCAGCAAGGCTTGCAGTAACTTTTAATAATTCATTTGACAGCGCCGTTTTGATTGCGGTTGAAACCGTATTACTGATAGATTCGTCAGCTTTGCAGCACCATGCTGCAACGTGTTCATTGAACTTTTCTTCCATCGTCGTGAAGTGATACCCTTCGTCACAGTCTCGTTTGCGTTTGCGCATCAGCTCTTTGTTACGCATACCCACGAAACAGCTATCATCTATCGAAGACAAGTCCGGCGAAGATGTACACTTTGGTATACATGTAGGCGGTGTGCGTTGCAAATCCATATCAGATGATAGGTATTCGTTGTCGTAGAATTCAGCGGGGGTGAAGTGAGGGCGTCCTTCAGTTACGACCGGCACATGCGATGCCAGAAAAGGATGGCAGTAGAGATAAATGTTTTTCTAATGGAATTTTTCGATGCACAATTGAAACACTGCACTCAATTAAAGAACTTATTACGATTACATTAAGTTCGAGATTTCCTTCTAATCAGTGTGACTATATTGCAAGAAATTAATACAGCGTCCACTCTTAAACGAGGCCCGAAAGCGAGAATGAATATTTTAAAACCCTGCGGTAGAAATTTAATTATACATATATTATTGCATGAGAGCATTAAAGCTGCAGCATTTCATTTCTATCGCGAAGTTACATACAAAAGATACAAAGATCTTAACCAAATCATCAACAAATTAAAATGAGAATCACTTTAAAACAAAGAAACATTTTCCTTTTTGAACATGCATACACCTGATGGTGAAAGGAAAACCATCACCTATATACTTAGCAATACTTCGTACTTCGAGGAAAACACCCTACAAAGTACCGCAATGTGTTCATGAACCTGTAGCGTAGGTGTTAAGCCCCCATGTGCCTGTAAAATTCAAAATTCATTTATTTCAAGAAGGCCTACTTTATAAGTACTTTTGAAACGTCAAGTATGTATGTTTGCTACACTTTGACTCTACCACCGTTTCGTAAAGCAGATTCTACCTAGAAGAGCCGGCAAGAAACTCAGAAGTTGCAATTTGTGCATTTATTCAAATGCACAAACAAGTGTACGACACTTTTCCTTAAATTCAGTTATTTCAAGAAATGTTCGTGCATCCGCGCTTTTAACCGATTCTGAGGAAACTTAGCACAACGTGCAGGTTTTACACAATGCGTGAACAAGTCTTTTGTCAGTAGATCTGTATTTTTTTGCGAGTCTCTATTCAGCTGTTGTATAAGGAAGTTTGTTGCTTAGTTTATAATTATTTCATTTAGAAACGGAGTAACTAATTTCGTTTGCGTTTGGGAAGCAAATCCTCGGAGGCAAATTTGAAAACCAAAGCTGTTCGGTACTATTAGTAAAAATAAGATAAATTAGAATATTATATATTCATCTTTTAAACTTGATTAAAACTTTTTAAATACAACACTTCTTACAAGCTTCCACTGAAAAGCTCTTTTAAAAACTTCGAAGTTTAAAAGATGTGATATTTAAAGAGAAACTGATATAAACTCAGCACCGCACTACTTTTCAGGATCCTCGCAGTAAACTTTGCAATTTATAATTTCATATTCGTGGCAGCTTTTTAAAATATCTTTGTAAGACGTTGTCTTCATTATTGAGATGTAAACATTAAAAAATATCGAAACAATAAATCAGAACAACCGTATATAATATGACGAGATAGCCTAGTGGGGATTTCAGGGAGACCGATTACAATCGTGCTTGCGTGAGGAAACCTGAGAGTTCTCCATAAGTTTCTCTAAGGCGTACGAAGTCCACCATCCGCACTGAACCAGCATGGTGGACTACGGCCTAAGCCCCATTGTGGGAGAAAACCTGCGTCCCGATTAGCGGACTGCTAATCGGTAGTTAATGGTATTCAGGTACCTACAGGTAATACTCCAAAGTAAGCATAACGTTGCAATAGTTATGCAGTGTTAAGCAATGTTCAATAGTCAAGATTTTCAATGCTTTTCCTAGATGGCGCTGTGTGAACATTAGTTTGCGCTATCGTATGCCCCAACTCATTTTATATAGTCAATAAGACGCATTATTAGTTCGATCTTCCAACTAATTCAATCAAGTGTGATGCAAGACACATGTCAGTGCAAGATTATTATTTCAACCTAAAGCCCCTAGTACGCGACGCGAGTTCAAAGCTGCATGGTGGGCTTGAGTGTAAACGGTTACATTTTAACTAACAGCACCAAAAATGTTCAGAGTTTGAAAATAAAAACTCCGTAGCTATTCTGACACTATGCCACTTTTATTTGTAACAACATAAATATTTTATTCAAAATAATAAAATATGTGTTCATTAAACGTAGATAAGGTTCCACCAGGCTATTACAAATTTCATAATAGCAGATATAATGAGATAAGAGAATAGATACCTAGAGATAAAAGCGCTTTTGTGAAATGCCACTAAATTTAATAATATCTACTCACAGAATTAAGGACATACAGAAACCGAGTACACGACTAATATTGAAGCATCAAAAACCACTCCACTTTAGGTTGGTTTCCCGCACAAACGATTAGTCACTTTATACCTCTAAGCAATTGACAGTAATTATTTTACCTTTTATGTTCTAAGCAAGCAAGTGTTACTTGTATCTACATCGTATCGCCCTACTGCTCCTTCCAATATGATGTGGATAGTGTTGTGGATTACATATTAATCCCATTTTTTTATTTTTTAAATTTAAGAGCTATTGTTGTAATATGTAATAGTTTTTGTCCCAAATGTAATTGTGAGCTACCTACATTCCGTGAGTGTAGAGTGAGACGTGCGCGGGGCGTTTTTAATGTTTTTGGACACAATGCACTGCATGTAATAATGGTTGGATGAGGATTCTGTATATTTTTAATTCTATATAAAACGACAAAGTTTTTAAAGGCTATGCAGCAACAAAACGGACGTAAAGTTAGGAGTAGTTCGATTACAGCTCTACAGTTGCGCCGTTTCATAGTTCCGTTACTTACTTGAAACTTTCAGCACCAACCCTTTGGCGATAGTAATTAGAAGCGTTACCTGTAAGAAGGAAAGTTTATGGTTAGTTTCATTTTTACCTTTTGATCTTTTGGAAATACATATTGTGTATAACATTAATGGGACAGCAAATAAAAGAAAAACTGCAAGCAATTATTACTATAACCATAAAAGTACAAATTTTTTGTTTATCCGTAAGAGTCAAAAGTAATGTAATGTGTTCACCTCAAAAACGTGCGTTAAGAAGCAAATATCCATTAGTTATCATTATTTTAGGTTTTCATTAAAGTGTTTCTACCTACAGGGAGGAAATATTAAAGAAATTTGTCATCTCTTGTTTAAAGAGTCTCAATGTAATCTTTGAAAAATAAACCGAATATAATATTTTTGAGTTCAAATCCTGCCTTACGTCGGTGCCTTAAGACCGTCTTTGCGCATTTTAATTTTGTTCAAAACAAAAACTATATTCGCAAAACAAAAAGTATTTCTAATATTTATTGTTTTCATCTCTTAATCGTGTGCAGTAAAGAATTTATCTCATCTAAAAAATATGTTGGTTGGTCTGCTATGCTTTCATTTAGGAAATGTCGAAATCTCTACTACGGTCTTATATGTGAAATATCCTGAGTGCGATAGAGTCTCCCTGGCAGAGGAAATATGGGAACATATAATTATAACTCCAGTACGATATAGAAACCGATTAGGACTGTGAGTTGAATATAACTCCGAAACCCCTAGCTTGCCTACATTCTCACTGGTTTGTTGTTTCGTGACTGAATGAACCTACAGTGGAATAAAAATAATAATAAACAGAGTAAAGTTTTGGGTAATTATTCGCATAGGGTTTTTCTGTATCGAAAACTTAAAAACGTGAAGTCTGTCTTTTTGTAGTGACTCCAATCCCATAGGAATCCTTAGTTTTTCCGAGATAAGTAAAAAAGTATTTTTTGTATATGCAGACCTCTTTCCAGAATTTTTTTTTCAGGAGTGGTTATACCCTAGCGGTTTAAACTTCGACTTCACTTTCAGGGGCCGTGTTCTAATCCCAGCATGCACCTCTAACTTTTCTAAATTATGTGCGTTTAAGATATCACTTGCTTCAATGGTGAAGAAAAACATCATAAGGAAACCCTGCATGCCTGAGAATTCTCCGTAATGTTCTCAAAGGCCTGTTGAGTCCACCAGACCAAACTGGACCAGCGTGGTGGACTACGGCCTGTTGAAAAGAAACGTTGAAAAAGTGACAAACTGCCGCACCTGTATTTAGTTCGGATATGAAAATACGTAGGTACGTATTTAAATGTAAGTATACGTTTTCCAATAAGACAAAATAAATAAATATTGTCATTAACACAATGAAATGATCAAGGGTTGTTTTACTCTTAGAATTCATACGCTAAAATTACATTTCCCGCGTAACTGAAATGTTGCTCTGTGTAACGGGAAATATTGGTGAAATTGGCGAAAATACGTTTCGGAGGCTTCGCAGAGGAAATGACGTTAATAAGGGGACTTTATCGCGGGTAAACACAAACACAGTGGATGTTATTGGGGGAGTTGTTATTGGCGCTGATATGTTGAGATTTCTTGTGTAAATTATTAACAGACTTCAAACAAGGTGGTTTTTCATCTAGGAATTCTATATTTTTACTATACTACTGTACTAGTACTACTGTGATAGCTGGTAGTAACAAGCTGCTGTTTCACTGCTGGATTTAAGCTCCTAATCAACAACGCAGATTTCGAGGCTCATCGTGATAAAGCCAATATTACCGCTTCTAAGTGAATTGCGTTAATTGATTACGATCGTTAAGTTGGTTACCATCAAATGAGAAAAGAGCAACTACTGAGTTCCTTGCCGGCTCTTCTCGGTAGAATCTGCTTTCCGAACCGGTGGTAGTCACACAAACATACATACTTGACGTTTCAAAAGTGCTTATAAAGTAGAATACTTGAAATAAATGAATTTGTTTTTTTTTTTTAATGAAAGCTTCAAAGTTAAATGTAGGTAATGACTTCTTCAATTTATTGGCGAATAAAGTTTGTTATTGTAATGTTAAAAACGTTAGTTTTAACTCTACTGTCCAAATATAGAGTATAATGTTTAGCCCTCCGGTATTACCCAATATTCTTTCCATAATGTTAACAAGTATTCAACGTAGTTCAATTAAAAAAAAAACCCTCAACACATTCAGCAGCAACGTCTACATCTCGCAATTTTTATATTTTTAATTCGCTTCGTCAGCACTGCTGTGGTGTCGATTACAATCCTGAAACTCTATTTTTATTATTATCGTTATAGTACATGCTTAACAGAGAAAATTGGGTAACTTTCGGCTGGAAAAGCGTTATCTTTTACGAGGCCTCATTAAAGCTTGGGCAGTTAAACCCTGACCAACTACTATTACCTATCTATTTATATAATTATAGCTAAAGCGCTAACCGTTAGAATAAAACTATTTGGAACAACAGAAACAGAAAAAAGAGGCTGTTTGTACTAGAACTGATGTCATTAATAACGGTCCTGCAAACGAGATCAGCTGTCAAACTTCGTTATACTTCAATAGTGTCCGTGTAGTTTCGTTCATCAATCATTGTGCCGAGAACACTATACTTGTTATAATGTATCTTGTGCAGAATTATCCCTATATCTGTCTGTTATGTTTATTTGGTAAGACGCTTCGCCCGTGGCTGGTTACCACCCTACTGGCAAAGCCGTGGAGCGAAGCGATTTACCGTTCCGTTTACGATGCCGCGTAAAAACAGATTCGAGTATGGCTTAAATATAATGTATTAAATTAGCCAAGTCGACCGCCAGCTCTCTTTGTATGTCACACCTACAAAACCATAGCACAAAAAGACGACATAATAAATATGTAATTGTGCGACTTATGTCACCGAAAGTATCATATCAACTGCTTTTAAAAGTACACGTATTTGGTGTGTTTTGTAATAAAACGGAACCGCCCTCTGAGTTCTCACGGTTGGCGTGGCAAGACAAATACCCTTTTAAAAGCAATATGTTGCTGTCAGGGAGGCCACCTCCCTCCCGAACAAGTAGTAACGTCACCAGCAAAAGGATAATGTCTTCAACTTTTTGGCAATTCACGTCTATTTCAGAAACGAAATCATGAGAGGAAATTGTGAATTCGAAAGTATTCGATCTTATGATATCGAATGTATCCTAAACTAGATCTGCCGTGTGCCCGTAAAATACAATAACTTACGTTACGGGCATCACAGACTTTTATACATATCCCAAATCATCAAAATATTGTCTACTTACACAGTTTTGTGGTATCTTATGATTCGCGATCGATATCAAAAAAGCTGAGAAGCTGATAAGACAATGTAAAACGTATCAGTATTTCGTAATAGTGGTAGAGCATTTCGCGACAGAAGTCTTCCGGGGTACTACCGCCATGCATATTCCTGCTGCAAAGCAGCATTGCTGTGTTCCGGTCTGAATGGCGTGGTTGTCGCTCTCATCGTAAGTAGGGCAGAGATGTGCCCCGCATTTACTATTATTTATTAGCTAAACGTGATGTTCGTATTTACCTACCGCGAGGGATCTCAAATATTAGGTAATTATACAGTTAGGATGTTAATAAATCATGGAATATGTACAAAGCAAGTTAACGACGCAGCGCAACAAGCAGACACGCTTTACAGAGAAGGCGCACTAGCTCCATGTTGCCCGGCAAACGATGGAAGGAGTGATGCATTTGGGTAATTAGGATTATTGATATAAGACTGGGTTCTAAACGTAGGAATCAGAAACATAACTGGAATCACTGGCATTGTTCAAAGCATGATGCGCCAAGAGTGTGGGCGGTGATGCTGAGTGATTCTATGGATTGGAAAAAGATGATGAAGATTCTAAAGACTCTTTCAACAGTGAAATGGACGGACAATGATGACGATGATAGCCAGAATGGCAAACACTTTTAAATGGAAAAGAAGAACATAAAAATCGTTGAGTTTTGACATAGACGTGGAGTATTTTTTTTTTAAAAGACACGATGAATAATCCCTACCTCCCGTACACAAAGATACTATATACCTATACATTAACCAATATAACAATTCAATAGAAAAGATCCAAAGAACTCGAAAAAGATTTCTGCACGTCATAAATCAAACCGGAATCGTTCAAACTCCCTTTGAAGAGAGATATCGCTCCTTAGAGTGTATTAGGTGTTATTACTTACGAGATGATTTTATTTGAACCGCCCGGAGCGTGTTGCCACTCTTAACAATAAAAGGAGAACAGGAACATAACAGAATACCCACGTTTTCATCCAAGGCGACCGTTTTAGCGCACATATACGTTGAAAGTAATAAAAAATTGTATTTGAAGTAACTTTTTTTGCCAGCCTTCTTTTTCTTGCTTAAAAAAAAGCCCAGAAGCAACGACCTCAGAGTTTGCTTTTGGGTAGTAAAGCTTTTTGTGACAGAGCACGTAATATCGCCGTGCTTGTTTCTGCCGCTAAGCAGCATTGTTGTAATGCTGTGTTCCGGTCTGAGAGGTTTGGTTGCCGGTGTAATTACAGGAAATTTAAATTGGTGGACACAGGGCGGAATGTGTCCATCAATTTTAGGGACAGGTGAAGTGTTGTTTTGTTTATAGGCGATGGTTTTTCACGGACCACCAGTTGGTGCGTCTGCTTGGTCAGTCAACTATTACTATTAAAAAAAACCTGTATAATTGTAATCAATTGGCTTATAAGCTCATGTGTGCGACAAAAGAATGCATCTGAGCGTATCCTCCAGACAAAAGGGGGATGGGAGCAAAGGGGGCGAGGGAGGGAAATAGGGTCTTGATTACAAACTCGCTCACATTACACAAAGCTTTGCCGCGAGCTCTGTAATGATTGTAATGGTTGTGAATTTTTAATATATTAAGTATTTAAACATGAATGTATTACGAGTGCCGTTTTCTACGTTTTTACCTACGTCAAATAAATAAAAATACGTAAGTGATATTTATTTCAGTATTATATAATTATTTTTAAGTGTTTTAATTAGTTTTAAGCGAATTTGAGTATTATTTGCAGCAGGGTAAGTAATTAAATAAAACTCGTTTCATCGGGCAAGGAAAATATCGTGAGGAAACCTACATGCCTGAGAGTTCTACACAGTGTTCTTAAGGTTGTGTGAAGTCTACCAATATGCACTACCCGAATGGTGGATTAGGGCCTAACCCCTACTCATTATGGGAGGAGTCCCGCGCCCTATAGCTTGCCGGTAAGGGGATGATGTGATGACGATGAGAATTATTTAAGTCAATCCCTACATTACGCAACAAACGCTTAAACACGGATCATGGTGGGTCTAAGTTCCTATAATTAGATTCCTACGCTTTCACTTTCCTTTATTTATCCCAAAGACCACAATATAATTAAAAATATTCTTTATATAATTCAGGTGTGTAAAGATTTCTACGCTAAGCTATATGCCTCGCTTATTGTAAGTTGGTAATTCTGGTTTTTCTACAAATCTCTTAATTTGGGATCACTTAAGATTTGCAAAAGTAGAGATACTTAGAGCAACGTAACACAGAGGACGATGGACGAACGTCCGTCTCTGAGTTACTCTAAGCTTGTAATGGAGAGTCTGAAAAAAAATCTGAAAGTGACTTTGTTTGAGGTTGGATTATCACCCGTAAATAAACCCGCCGTACTTCGAAATACGTTAGGTTCTTGTAAATAACTAAGTATAAAGAAGCTCAGTAAAACTTTCCAGCTTTTAATTTTTTTGCTTTAACATTTATGCATTGGATACTCTATTCCCAAGCATCCGATGTTCCTTTTATCCGTAGTAAGAGGATTTAAATTCCTGATGAAAGAAGCTTCTCCCATAATTAACTTTAGAGATGAATTTTGCTCGATCATTAACCAGATAAATGTATAAGATAGTAGCAAAGTACAAAAAAAATTACAAAATAAACGAAATTCTTTATAAAATTCCTTCTATCTGAGACACTTATAAAGCGTTTATCAATTAAATTTTTCGCATAACTAAGAATATGTTCTATGTTCTTAGAATATCATACAGGATATTTGTTATTCTACACGGATAAAAGTATCCCGTGTGATGTTCTAAGAACATACCATTTTAAATAAAAATCCGTTCAGCCTCTTTAGCAATAAATAGGTTATAACAGAATCGAAAACAGAATATTTTAATATATCCCTTAAGAAACTTTCATTTTTATGACATGCGATAAAGTAACATATGCACGTCCCCGGCCGCACATTGGTATTTATTTTATTTTTTAATATAATTTATTGTTTCATATAAAACCACCTTACATCATTCAGTATCCAAATCTATCTAAATTACAGCGGAGTCTGTACTAGAGCTAGTATGAGTCAATTGTGATTTTTTTATTAAGAACTTTGTACCTAAGAGATAAACTTAAAAATTTAACTAATAAACAATCGAATCGGAACAGTAACACGGCCAAACCACAAACCTGTGCCGCAATAGTAAAAACCCTGTTGGTTTAAAACCCGAAAATTCCTAAAACACATTTCCAGCCATTACACTTTTAACGAATCCACGAACAAGCGGGAACATTTAAGTTTCGAGATAATAAAAAGCTATCCGCGACCCCGCTTTAGAAACTTGAAGCACTGAGAATTACCGCAATTTTCCAGGCAATTACCGGAAACGCGTCGTATTACCCCAGCCGAGATAGCGATCGTACGCTGTATACCGAAATCTACGGAAGAGACCGCAATGCGAAAGCCGGTGCAAATAAAATACCGTCAGAAAAAAGATAAAATTGCGGTGAACGTGACATTGACGTAGCTAGCGCGCTGAGCGAGTGAAAAAATAAATACCATGACCTGTTGACATTACGTGTTCACGACATTCTTACTAATATTACAAATGCGAATGCGAAATTATGTTTGTTTGTCCTTCCTTAACACCCTAGCTATGCAACCTATTAACTTGACTTTCGCATAGAGTTAGTTGGAAGGATGAAAAGTAACAGCGGCAAATTTTTAACCCAGGAAAGCAAACAAGTAATATATGTGAAAGAAACGAATGCGTTATGTTAATAAAGAATAGTTATTTTAATAAATAAACTGGGCCCAAACTTTATATAACTTTCTAATCGTAATATACTTATAACCATGACAAGTATCTAAATATGAATTTATCCGTCCAAATTAAATAAGTAATAATAACAATTACTTAAAAGTAAAGTTATAATAACAATTATATATAAAAAGTGTCAAAAACTACGCCACAGAATATAACTCGCACGCGTTTTACCGTCTGGCTCTACCAAAGGCCTAAATTTTCCCAAAGTAAAATAAGATGCAAAATTAGTAAATTTAATACTAACTAGCTTATAAACTTGATTTTTTTTAAGCTAGCTTTAATATGAAAGCTTAGGATTATAAACGCCAACACACATAAGTTCTAACTTTTTCCCGTGATTTCGTCCTGGTTGCTGAGAAAAAAAGAAACCTATCTATCTCCGACAAGAGATAAACTTAGCGAAAAATCACGTTTAGTTGTTGCTACGTAAAAAAGAGACTGATTCAGAAGTATACTTTGGCCTATAAATATTTAGTAATTACTTTTCAAACTTCCATCGTAAATTTTGGTAAAAATAGAAATAAAGAAAGAAAAATAACATTATTACAATTTGCAACACGTCACGTGCTCATTAGGTAAATAACATTAGGTGCTACCAGACGCTATATAAATAACAGAAGCGCCAAAGAATAAACAGTCGCTCAGACATGATTTAAACGGAGTTGAAAACGTATTTTACGCAAAGCAAAATAAGTTGATATCTTGCTTTGCGTAAAAAACTGAAACGGAGAGATTACCTTGCGCTGCGAGTCAAAGCCGAGTTCTTCAGGTTTTATTGATAAGCGATGATCATTCCAATGTGTACGAGGTAACATATAATGTCAGACTTAGTAATTTAAATCTTTTATCTACACTCATATGTTGAATTCCGGATGATAAATTAAAATAATAGGAATTTAAAAAACCGATTTCTATGTAACGAAATTCATATAAAATTTAGGTATACAGGTACCAGTATTAAAGGAGTATATCACAACTCAAAATTTCATTATTATATTTTTGTTTTTATATATCTTATTGATAAATCAATTCATATAAAATTCATAAGGGGGCATCTGAAATATGATCCAAAAAACAGCAAAGGAATAATAGATTGTTTTTTATAAGTCACGCCATTTTCAGAACCTACCATTGAATTAATTGTACGACTGAAAATGACAACGAATTGAAATTTCAAAGTCATTTTAAAAAATTCACAGTTACTGAAATAAAACAAGTGTTCTGCTCTTATCCTCGCTTATTCTTGTCCCACTGCTTGGCATTGGATAGGAGAATGGGTTTAAAGCATTGACTTTAACTACTATTACCACTTATAACAGGGACTGACAGACTTGGTGGTGTGAAACGCTAATTTCCTTACTACGAGCGGACCCTAAGATTTTCTGACAGAAATTTCTATACCTTACTAAATATTATAAGTACGATATGAATAAAACGATATTGCGTCTTTCACTGAATATGAAACTTGTACAAACCTTTAACAAATTGTTCACGAAAAGTTCTAACAACCCGTGCCATACATTTCAAAGGCGAGGGGACGATATAATAAGGTTCGATTGGAGAGGAAGGAGGGGGGGACCTCTCGCGGCAACAAATAAGGTTTCAATCGTTGGAAGTTTGTATTGAAGGTGATTTTATTTGATGATTGGCGGAGAGATCGCAGGGTGGGGGAAATTTAATTCTTTTCCGAGCTCCCGTTATTTGGTTTGGAAACTTCTAACAGAAATTGTTCATAGTCAATGGCTTACTTTATTAAAATACGCCTACTTATATTCAGATATTTCGGCAAAGTGAAAAGAATAAGCGTTGAATAGGTTTTATTTTTTATTTTTGGAAATCTTAGCAGTTTCCACTCACGCTTCATCATTAACTTATTTTGCAAATTTAATCAATCATTAAGTATTATATGTTGTGCGCTCAGAAGGTGGTGCTATCTGCTTCAAAGCAACCTTTTCGCAAATGCCCTTTTTTGTAACAGAGCTCGGTCGTACTACAGACGTACTCTCCTTGTCCGTTTCCTCCAATCAAGGCGGTTATGAGCGGTTACCTTTATGCTATTTTGCTTCAGGTAATTTTGGACCGTCGTCGACCAATCTTCAGCGTCGGTATGTCCTGGGCTATTCGTAGTGGTCTGCGAGTCGTCTGATAACGTGTCCGTGCCGTTCGCTTAAGTACTACCACCATGCTTATTTTTTGCCGCTAAGCAGCTCTGCTGTATTCCGGTTTGAGGGCGTGGTTGCTGGTGTGATTTCAGGCACATGAGACTGGACTCAAGGTGGGCTACCTGGCTGGTCCGTCAATTATTATAACTATACAAATAAACAATTCACAAAGCATACTAAATGACAAACTCGTTTAAGAAGGAAATATTATAATCTCCCGCAAGACAACAGTGTGCAATTTGTGTTGGAAGTGTGTAATTTTCGTTTCGTTGTTGGTAGAAAGGCTCGTCATGTCCGAGAACTGTGTCCAAACCACCCTCCGTACCTGCCTCTATTGTGTGGCGCTGTCAATAGATCATTGTGTGTGCTAAATTACAAGCTACTGGCAGTTGATTAATTTTAATTGTTCTCGCGTCATCCCCCAGGATTTTCAACGTAGGTATGGAAAAATAAACGGAATTTCGGTACCAATTTAAAACATTTTAATGAAGTTCAATATTTTACCAAGGAGAAGGTTCTCAAATCGATTGGGCGTTTTTTTTGTATGTTTAATATTACACCTATATAAAGTATACCTATTTATCCTTAGTAGTTTTTACATTTGAATAGCCACCGACCTAAAAAGTTGTAGAAAATATTTATTTCTTGCTTTCAGTTGTTTAACAACGAAGGTTTTTTGTCTATTTTTTTTCCTGCTTGACAGGCATTCTACAGCCAAAACGGCTGAACGTGGGACTGAAATTTTAAGAGAATATTCTTTGCCCACCTAAATATTTATTGAAATTCTACCATTTAGGATTTAACAGGTGAAGAAAATCAGTAATTTTTGTGAAAACCTAATTTTCGGGTAAAAAAATAATAAACGGGTAACAAAAACTCTACGCAAACGATGCTGCGGGAAATGCATGAATACACTTTTATTGTACACCACATAAGAATACATAGAACAGTTAGATAGAAGCACTGCTGGCGAGCATTGTAAATTATTTTCTGTTTTATACTCGCAGTCATAGTTTCATATATTTAGTGGTTAGAATGTTCAACTATATGTCACTAGATTACAAATCTTTACCAGACTAATAAAGTCAAAGTCAAAATTATCTTTATTCAAGAAGGGCACTTTTGATGTTGTGTTTTTTCTTCGTTTTAGGGAATTCCCCATGTCCACCCCAGTGCGTCCTAGAGAATTTAATCGTGAAACAAACATTCATGTTCAACAAACATTGCAGCGTGGTCTATGCTCTAATGCCCTATCTTTAAAGAGCGAGATGGCCGATGCCCAGCATTGGGACATTAATACATTAATAATGATGATGAAGAGTTACAGATAAATGTTGTAACGATATGTGTTACATCTTGCGTTATTGCCATCTCTTCTGAACATCGAAGCGAACAATCTATCCTTCTAATTTTCCGTCGCTAAGGTATTGAATTACCCTCGTTACCTGTATTCGCCAATTGCGAGACCGCATTCAATGTTAAGCAATTAGTAACATGAAGCTGGTGGCTGTCCGGAATACCTGACAAATGAGGCGGTTAAGCCTCGCTGAGTACCGCCTCGTTGCCTCACTGCCTCGATGCCTCGTGTGGCGGGTATTGGTTAAGGAGAGGAATAAACGGTTCGATTCATTCGTAAGAGCTTGCAGTTAGATGCACTTCGTGTGGCTTGAGTGTGCAACCGAGTAGGTATGTACATGTACCTACATGATTGCGGCCTGTATCTTATTTATCACAGGAACTATTAAGTTGAAACTGTATAGGATTGTATTGATCTCAGAGAACAGACTAGCTGTTGGCCGAGACTTTGTGCGTGTTTGTTTCGGTTCTTTAAGAACCATGATAAAAACAAAACGTTTTATGAGGATAATGATTAATACCATGCTTTTAAAAACTTCGCAAATAATGCATTAGTTTAGAATCAATTTGAAAAAAGTGTGTAGTTAGAGAAGCAGTGAGCTTTCAAATCGTAACAAGTTAAATAAATGTAGAGAAGGTTAAAATATAAACAACATATGCTATCGCAAACTTTATTTATAACTTTAAATTCTGTCATACACAATGTTTTTATAACTTTACGTTTACCGTTTACGCAGCGCACACCTCGAAAGCTCTCATAAAGATATTTTTTCCCGTTTTTCCAACATTTTCACTACCCTTTGCTCCGCTCCTATTGGTCGTAGTGTAATGTTATAATAGCCTACAGCCTTCCTCGATATATGGATTATCGAAGAAAAAAGAATTATTTAAATTAAATCAGTATTTTCTGAGATTCGCGCATTCAACCAAACATTCTTCAGCTCTGTAATATTGGTAAGAAATATAGCTATAAATTTTAAAACTTTACGAAATTATATACCTAAACGGTTCCATAATAGTATCTGTTTCAGACGGGTTAACCCGCCTTAACTATGGCTCGTGCTATGCTAAGCCAATCGCTTCCGAAACGGCGCGATCTCGTACTTTAATGTGACATTATATCTCATGCTATGTGTTCTACATGCTATAATTGCCATACCACATCGCCATCTAGTCCTAAAGTAAGCATCGGTTGTGTAATAAGACTGATGAATAATTTCACGAATAATATTCATAATTACTTTTAAAATATTTTTAGTGGCTGGGTGTTTATCTGTTTAAATAAACACCCATACACTAAAAACATTAATGTTCATCACACAAACATTTTCCAGTAATGGGAATCGAACCCACGGCCTTTGACACAGAGACCAGGGTCACTGCCCACTGCGCCAGTCGGCCTTCAAATTTATGTTTATATATTTTGTAAAATACAAATGGTCTCTGTGTTTCATTCAAACGTCCTGTTACCATTGCAAACTTGAAATAATAATGACGCTCAATAACAGTTGTCAACTCCAGGGCAACTGTCGTAAGCGACACAAACCGTACAAAGGGCGGTGCGCCAGGAGCTCGGAAACTTTGAAGGCGACTGGCAATCACCGACCAGTCAATTATACAACTTTCTTGTTAACGGTATTTCGAAGGGATTCTGTGGTCGAGGTTTCTACCATATTGTTGACAAGAAGTTACTTAAATTCTGTAATCGAATTAGGTTTAAAGACAGAAGTGTTATTCTCAGAAGAAACCGTTTCAATTCATGAAAAATTAAAATTAACATGAAGAGGTGGTAATATAGTATTATCTAGTTAGTGTGATACACAACTAGCACTTTAAACCAATAACAGCTTTTAGTAGTAATATAGAATAAAAGGTGGCGCGTTTAGCAATTTAATATATGTTATTTTAAGCTTATTCTTAAATGATTTAAACGATTTCTCGCGAAAATCTCTTTAAGGAGACTATTGTATAGCAGTGCTCCCTCAACCTGTATAGTTCTAATGCCATACTTAATCATAGTCTTGGGTTATCTTCATTTATGCCTATTTCGTCGTCGAATTGCAGTCAATTAATAATTTTGCCAAAAAAAATCCTTAGTATTGGGGATTGGTTATTTAAAAGGAATCCACAAAGTGCCAGAAGAGAACACGACACGAACACGAATCCCAGCCAGCTTGACATCACAGCAAAAGGTCGCTGGTCAACTGGATCAGTTCAGATCATAAATTACTGCCACTAGGTATTTATTAACTTATGCTAATTATTAGTTTTAATATAATATAATTCTTTTCAGAATTAGCTTATAAGGTTAACCTTTTACCTTAACCTTAACCAGTAAAGTAAAATTAGCTTTTGCGGCGGCAGAAACAAGCATGACGATAGTAGAGGTCTAGGTCTGTCACCAAAAGCTCAACTTCTACTGTAAACATTTTTTTCATGATCCATGAACATAATTACGGCAACAACTCCCTTCCAACCAGAATACAGCATTGCAATTATACTGCGTGGCGGCAGAAAAAATAGAGAGATGTAGAGATAAAAAAGATACATGTATAGCGCATTGGATGCTACTGGACCGGACCGGGGGTCGTTAAAAAAGATAAAAGTTTACGACTCAAGCTATAAAACCTAAACCAAATTTATAGTAATTACTTGTTTTTCTGTGGCAAGTTGATAACTCTAATAAATTATTATTAGTTATAAAATGTAGCTTAATGAATTGCGAAGCTCAAGTGGCAATGGGCGGTGCCCAACGGGGCTTGGAGGACTGATAGACTTTAGGCTCCCTCTCCTTGTGTATTGGTGACTTCACGCCGAAAAGTGCAGCATTGGTAGACTATAAGACCATAAATCCATCGAACGGGGACATCCCTGTTTCATGTTCTTCGTCCACATTAACAGTTTTGTGCAAAAACAAAACTGTGATTTGTGGATATCCATACTATTGAGCTTGTGGGGAGCGAGTTTAAATCCCGGTACAAACCTTTAACTTTTTTAACTTATGTGCGTTATAAGCAATTAAAATAGCACTTGCTTCAACGGTGAAGGAACAGGAGGAAACCACAGTGTGTGAAGTTCACCAATCCACACTGGCCTTAACCCCTTCTCCTTGTAGGTGGAGACTCGTGCCCTTTAGTGGGCCAGTAATGGGTTGATATGATGATGATGATGATTTATTTATTTACATTTAACTATAAACAGAGGAACACGCAGATGTAAGGACATGTTCTACAAAGAGCCGGACTGTGTCCATTTACCTGAGGCGTAGGTTTTTGAGCCTCACGTGTCTGTTATAACACCGGTAAGTGTGCCATGCAGACCGGCTCTACTACTACTACTACTAAAATAAAATAATACCGCCTCAATAAATAAATTTTGCTTAGTAAAAGCAAATCAGAACTATGAATCTACCCGACAGTACCAGCCATTATAGTTGATGGGAAAAAGTTTTTACAACGAAGAAATGATAGCTACTTTACGAACTAATGAATTGAAAAGTTACTTATCCATGATCTAGACGGATATTGTAAGTTGTTGGCAGAGCGACGGGGAAACGGCGCCGATAGCGAACTCTCAGGACCCCGCCGACAACAGGTGCTCGATATTTGTTGGCAACAAGTCAAAACGTCAAAGTTATTGCCATAAATGATTAATATTACGGTAATAAAATATCGCCCGAGACGAAAAGTTATCTTTAAGTTAGCCCGCCGGGTTTGAAGCTTAATTTGCAACTACTTTTTATCGTACTTTTTACTAAAATCATAAAATATATTTGTAAGCCGAACCATAGTACATACACATTAAAATAAAAAATAAAATTGAATTCCCGGCACAAAATAATAAAAATTGTAAGAACGTAAAAAGTATAAAACATGTAAATTGTTACCCATATTGAGGGAACGGTTGAAAAAAAATTTTATTCTCCATTTTGTGATGGCGGCCGATTCAGATTTGTATTTTTTCATGGTGTATCAAGCCCTTTTATTTGACATTCATTATGAAGGGGTTGTGAAAAAAATGTGTTATCCGAAATTTTGTAGCGGCGGCCATCTTGGACTGATATTCATGAAATATAGTACTCCTGTCTCATTCATCTTTCAAACAAACAAATAAATATCACACACGGACACAGACACAGTCACACTCAGACAGACACGTCATTATAATAACAACCTGCAATTTTGAGCCGTTGGTTAAGAAAGGTTGAACCGGCCCTCTAGAATCTGATATAAGAGTAGACCAACCGATATAATATGTATACGAGTTAGATTCCAATTAGGATTATTGGTATAGGTATACTTAATCTGTATATTATACTACTATTAATACTCACTGATTGACTGACTGACTGATCTATCGGGATGATAGATCAGTCAGTCAAGGGGGCAAAATAGAGTTTTTAATTGGTATTAAATTGTCCGTCTTTAAATTAGAAACACGAGAACTCGACTATAATCTAAATTAACCAGAGTGAAACCACTGGATTAAGCTAGAGCTAAGCTTATAGTTGGAATATTATGAGTACACAAGAATAAAAGTTCACCTTGTAACACCATCAAACACATAACATAACTAAATAACCAACTCATTTGCAAAAAGCGATCTCTGCAAGGACAACATACGAGTACATGAAATTATTTTTATACCTTAATCTGGATGAAATTTGAGAGAATTTTATATAGGGAACTCCAGAAGTATCAAAACGATTTGCCAACAGGCGCCAAGAGTGTTGGCAACGGGTCAGATGCCGATATTGAAAGCAAAAACTGAATATTTAGGAATAAAGCGTTATTTAAAATAGTTGATTGAATATAATAGCAAAGCATCGCACATATATCGAGGAAAGATTTGATATTTTTGTATATATTCGCGTATGTAATGGGTAAACTCAAAAACTACTCTAACGATTTTAAAAATTCGTTTCCATGCAGGATGGTACATTCTTAGCAATAAATAAAGACACTATATATTATATCAGTAATTATAAGATTTCAATCGGAACAAACGTATTTGTAAATATGTAATTACAATATATTAAAAAACATTTAACAAATCGTGGTTACTACACGATTGATGAATTCCTTAACGACTAGGCTGCTTCATAGCAGGCCACTCCGCTCTCATCTCTCACAAAACAGAAAGATTCTGAAGATTGTTAAACTTTAAAATGATGTTGGAAAAGAGCAATCTGCTGAGTTTCTTGCCGGTTCTTCTCAGAGGAATCTGCTTTCCGAACCGGTGGTAGAGTCACTACAAACAGACTATCTTGACGCTTATTAATTAGGACCACTTGAAATAAATGAATTTTGAATTTGAATTTGTAAAGCAAGCCGCAAGAGAAAAAGCCGGTTTAGCCGCGTGCGCTATCTAAATGGTATAAATAAATATACTAACGCGCGCAAAATACACACGTCGCCATCTAGCCCCAAACTAAGCGTAGCTTGTATGGCTACTAAGATGATTGGTGAATATTTTTATGAAAATAATACAAAAAATACTTATAGTATATATATAAACACCCAGACACTGAAAAACATTCAACTGTACACGTAAATGAAGTCGAAAATTAGTTGCTTAAACTATGCACTTAGTGTTGAATGATATTGAGATCACATAGTTTTAGCCCAGGGCGCGTTTTAAACCCTCGTGAATTAGTTTTTCCACAATCATCTCACAACCATGTTAAAAATTATCTTCAAACGAATACAATTTTTTTACTCTATAACGCCACGGAAGGCTGAACGGAACTAGATGAGTTTTTCGAACCGGAAAATGGCTTGTTCGTTTTTTTTAAGTAGTCGTAAAATTTTCCTTAATTTACGCTCTAACTAAGCAATCAATCTACTAGATTTTGGCACAGAGTTAGTTGAAAGGAGAGTAATATAGGGTACTTTTTTCCTAAGAATACGGGATTTGTAAAAAACCATAATAGACGGTCGAAGAACGCGGGCGACAGCTGGTAGCTAGGTAGCTTATAAATATAATGCTTATATAAGATTAAAATCAGGCTCAGAGCTTGATTTTAATTCAGATAAGTAAATATTTTAGTTTTCGATGTAAATACAAATTTCAAAATAGTTCAGTTAGATTATATTTAAATATACCAAACGACCGAAGTGTGTTTTAGCAACTTGTAAACAAGTGTCGTTCAAACAGCACTAGCCCGCACGGTGGTTGGTATTCAGTAAAAGTTCAGAGGTGTTCCGATTGATCGCCCTCCATGATTGAACTGCCGCGCACGGGTGGCTCCTACGCCCGCCCGCCCAGCGCCCGTCAGACAGCTTCACACAATCTGAATAATTCATTCCCAATGTGGCTACAGTAGTAAAAACTGTTTAGATTTTGCACTCAGTAATAGGAAGTAAATGCGGAAATTAGAATTCTCTGGCAAAGCGTGGTCTTTTATAAAAAATATTCTGAATCACTAAACGAACAAATAAATCTATCAACTTCACCTCTTTTAAACATATTCAGAGGTATTAATGAGGCGGGAGGGGCTTAGATTTATATGGTGGGGTAAGAAAGGTATTAAAGGCGACTCATTTGGCGACTGTAACTTTACAGTTGACTTCAACATCTCCTGAGGATGCTCGGTTTCTGAGCGAAACGTGCGTAGTACGAAAATCTGTTTAGTGTGAAGTATAAGGATTGAAGAAATTATAAATAACACCATACAGATTCTCCTGCCTTTCGCATTTGAATTTGAAGCATGCTGAAATTTATGATATACAATAAGCTTAATTTATTCGTGAAAACCAAGAAAATCCGGAAAAAGGTGAAGATGCTGACTTAGCAATTTTGTATTGCAATATATTCAGAGAGTTCTCCGATGCCAGAGTGAAACGTGCGTAGATAGCGCATTTGGGAAGATCTGTTTGGTATGTTGTTAAAGGATTGAAGGAATTATAATTTGCACCGTGCAGATTTGAAAGCTTACATGATATATAGTAATTTGCTAGACATTCATTAAAATCCAAAATTGCATGTATGCTATAGTGTGAGGCTTCTTGCTGTAAGGCGCTGTTTTTTGCGTTATTTTTTTTTCATTTAATCAACGTGTTTTCTTTTATCTGGAATCTGGAGATGGCAACACTAACATTAGTTAGCAGATCCGTCTTCAAAATGGCGCAAGGTGGCGACGACAGCATTAAATGTCTTACAATCAATGCAATAGTTTGGCAATAGGTAAATTGGATGCCTGTATGACTTTCAAGGTTAAATGTGGTCTTTCCCAAGCCTTGGATTGCACTTTGTTGTCTCTCTCAGACATTATCAACAATATGTATTCTTACGCCTACTTTAGGTGAGACCAGCTTTGAAATCAGCAGGCTGAGTATATGAAACATCATCATCCTCTTCATCATCAGCGTATAACATTCCACTGCTGTCCACTAAAGCCATCACTCCCGAAGGTTTGCCATCTCACAACCCCGGGTAGACGGGTTGGTGATCGTAAAAGATGCTTGAAGTAGCATAGAGGATGCTACTGCCCGGTCTCCGGTATATACACTAAGTCGCTTCGTACGACACCCGCGGAAAGATTCGGGGTGGTGACACCGTAGTACACCACGCTGGCCCAGAACGGTTTGGTAGACATCTCACAACTTCGAGAACATTTGGAGAAACTCTCAGATATGCAGGTTTCCTCGCGATGTTTTCCTTCACCATTGAAGCAAATGATATATTAATTGCTTTAAACGCACTAATTACAACTATGTGAAAGCACTAATAATTGCTTTAGAGCTGCGTGCTGGGATTCGAACTCGCCCCCCCGAAAGTGAAGTCGAAGTCCTACCCACTGGGCTATCACCGCTTGTGTAGCATATAGTTGATTGAAACTAGATTTCTTTTATTATTTCAATTAACCTGTGTGTTGTATTATAAAAATATATCATCTTCAAAAGGAACAGTTTAAATACTTAATTCACAATTTTATTAAACAAGGCGAAGTTGTTTGTATTCTTCAGTCGTAAAACTCTTGCTTCGAAGTTCTAAATTCTTTACTGCAGCTGTAGTTACATATTGCTTGTTTTCTTGGACTGTTTATGGCCAAAGTTAAATTCGATTTCGACAGTTGAAAGCTGGGTTTTCTTTTTTTATTATTATGGCTCCAAAACATTTTCCTTAACTAGAAAGCACTAGTTAAGGAAAATGTTTTATAATTCTCATCTCTGTTCTTAGATACATTTAGTCGTTAAGCTCTCACCGCCCCTTTTTAATTTAAACTAAGTCCATAATTCAAGTTTCATTCTTAAATAGGAATTCTACTCGGGCCAAATGTTGTCAAGTTTTTTGTCAATAATATCTCAGTACCAGGCAGGAGTAAATATAATAAGAACGTGTATCAAAATCGAATCAGAGTAGGTAAGTTATATCGGTACACCGAAAACGCAGATACCGAAAACCCCTGTCGGTTAGTGTCCGAAATTAAACCTTCGTACAATTTGAGGTTTCAGATGTTAATTAACGGGCTGCGGTTTCCGATTATCTATAATTACAGATCCGTAGACGAATTTAAAGAGTAGGTAGAAACAAATGAAATAGTCACCTTCGTAACTAATAAAATATGCCCATTTCACCCCGTGTCCGCTGAATGTTAGCTTATACGTTTCAGAAGTATTAGTCTTAGGTATTAACCAGTGCATTGATCAAAAAAACATTATAAAGTTATATAAATTAAGAGACAACACGTCATATAGAAGAGACTCATTGAAACACCAACGAACCAAAGACAAAAATTGCAACTTGTCGGTGAAAATACTCGCAATATCGCGATATTTCTCTCAAAAGAAATTGCTTCATCGTAGTGGAAATATCTTCGTATTCCGTGTCTTCATTTTTCTTAAAGAAAGCAATATCAGTGCTGCGAGATTTTGTGAAACAGTGCAACTTTATTTCGTGCGAAGCAAATAATTCTCTCGACTTCATTTGATAACACGAGACACAAAGACTTTGACATAAATGTCGCAGTAATAAGATATCCTCTGATTTTTAAGTTCTGGTACTATTACAGGTTTTAAATAAAAACTTGATATTTTGACGGAAATAAAATCCTTATTTGATACCAGATGGCAGTTAGTTATGTTGCAATTCATTTAAAGGCGCTTATCTGGATGTGAAGAGAAGTTTTTCAAATATAATACTATATTGGTGTTGTTACAAAATGTTATTATTTTATGATTTTTCTAGAGCTGGAGTAATAAATGTAATTTAATAAATTGAGTGTGTATATAATTAAATTAAACATGAATTAAAGACATTCAAGAATTACAAGTGGCCTGATATCAGATCAAGTACTCCAAGAGCTATTATACATATTGAATACAAAAAGCGTATTTCGAATATTACAATTTCTTTCAAAAGGAATTCCTTTATCAAGAAATATTATCTTCGAATGCTGTGTCGTCATTTGACTGAATGAAAGCAATATAAGAGCTGCGAGATATCTCGAATTTCGTGAACTGCGCAGCTTTATTTTGTGCGAAGTAAGTAATTTGGCGACTTCATCTGTCGACATGGGCTGGGACACTGAAAAGGAACTAATTCAAACTCGCAATAATAAGGATTGGTACAAATTAACTGTTAAAGAGGTTTTTGTATACTTATAATTTAAAGAAGGAAAAGATAAATCAAATTATGATATAGTCAAGATAGCAGTTAATGTGGATGGATGAGTCTAAATAAGTAAGGCGCTGAATGAAGCCCGCAAGAATGAGTATGGAAATTAAATAGACAAGCTCGAAATCGTCAGCAAGGCAGGAGAGCCCATCTTTTAATGATCCCCAAAGACAGCTGGAATTCAAACCGGACTTCTTGCCACACGTACCGCATCGTCTAAAACCCCTGCTGAATAGACGGATAATTGTATTGTTTGGAATTATAAGCGAACCCTGGTTAAAAAGCAACAACCCGCAACCCATCTGTATAAAATCTGCCATCTGCATTGTTTTAAAACATTCTTACTTTCCGCTATATGAACAAACTTTCAAAGACCGCTCCTGAAATGGATTTAATCTAATCGGGCATACTCGAACCTGAATTCCTAAGAGTTCAGAAGTTTATATATTTCATTATGATTAATGTCTCTTAACCACAGGTCAAACGGTGAAAAGAATCTTTTTCTATCGACAAAATTCAGCAGACTGTGTGATAAGAGAAAATGTAAGATGACGGCACCCGCCGACTGGCGTGGGGCGTTATTAAATCAGACCGTGTCTTAGCACCGCCGCTCCCTGAATAACAAAGGAACCATTTATCACAACCTGTCCCGCATTATCAGTACTGCAAGATTCCCGAAGATCTACCTGTTACGGATTACGAAAGTACCTACTTCATTTATCTTCAAAATGATCTAACTCAACTAGGTATGTTGAACATCTTCTTTGAAAACCCCGCAAGACATTATGGCAACAGTTAACTTCAAAACTCAGAAAAGATATTCTAAACTACCCAACTAACTTTATGCTTTTGAAGTGAATCCTTATAGCGAACTACGATGAATATGAAAATAACATATTAAAAAGCTTAACAAAATCAGCTATGAAAGATGAATTACACCAGTAACTTTAGGATTCAACGTTACGGCGAACAAAGATTAAGCCAAGAGAAAAATGTCCACTGCATTTAAATCGGCGTTGCAGCCTTGGGAAACTATGTGAAATCTTTTTGTCCACATCCCTTACTGTTTCTGAAATGATTTGTTTCGTCGTTTGGCTCTAATATCTAACTCAGTGCCTCTAAAAAATGTACACTTACCTGACGGTAAATTCTACGTTCACATAGGAAAGACATTGCAGAGCCTCGAAGGAATATCGGACTCCCAAGGCGCAAATCTTGAAACCCATTGTATGGCATGACGAAACTGATTTAAAAGATGTAACATTCTCTTACGTAGTCCGAGAACCTAAACCTAGTTTCTAACCTAACCATTCTGAACCTGTAAATACGCGGCGGAAACGGTGTCAGGTGAATATCCCTACGAGATACTATATTTATTTATTTAGAACACTAAATTCTCCTTTTACATAGAATAGAATAAGAAAAAGTATACTTTTTCTTATTATGTTTATGTAAAGGCGTATTGCTGAAGCAATCATTTACAAAAAAAACAGTTCTCGAATGGACATGTGTTCATATGGAGAGACGCCATATAAAGATATTGATGTCACTCAAAGTGAATCTCATAACAACGTATATTTATAATATCCAGCCTGTTAGACTATTATTTTACTAACTTCCGTACAAGCAATACGCTGCCGTAGCAAAATTTAGATACTTCGGTCCGCAAACGTTTTCATTATCTGAACGGGTTTAAACTCCCACTAATAACAAGCTATGTTTTAACGATGAAAAAAACTCCCTCGCTAAATGGAGTGCATTTGTCACGGCCATTTCTGCCGCATTCCCCATCTCTGTTAGTGTTTTCTGCATTTACCTTAAGCTATACGACATTATAAATGAGCAAATTAAAAACCGGTTGAGCTGCCTCGGGCATTTTCATAATGAAACTGTTTTATCTCGATCGCTTTAAAAGTTCCACTCTCATTAACTTAACAAATTCCAAGGATGCGTTTCCAGTTTTATGTTTTTCTTTTAAAGCAAGCGACGTCGTCAACTTTAATGTCATTCTTGCTTATTCTTCTAGCTAACTTAATAATCTCATATTATTTCTTATAGAATTTATTACTACACAGGGACTTTAGTCCTAAAAAGAAAAAGATGTTAACTTAATATCATTGCTTGCTAAATTCACTTTAATCTTGGTATATTTGAGTAGTGCCATGAATACGTAAGACGGGACCAAAACGAATTCAATTAATTCCTCTATTTGCCAAATAACAGCGTCTTTATAATAATATTAATTATCAAATCAATTCTGTCTATAATATTATAACTAATATTATTTAGGGTAAAACTTAATGTATTTATTTAGAATCTAATAACTTTGTCCCTTGTTGATAGATTGCATTAGTTTTGAGTTCGGTAACCTCGGCTCGGGCATCATTTAGCTGTAAATATTTTTTTTTGTATCTTTCTTTTGTATGTAATATATAAAAAAAAAATCGATGTGGAATTTATAACACTTGATAATCAAAAAGAAGAAACTGTTTTTCTTAATAATTACTCTTCGAACCTTGCTTGATAGTGCACAGACATTGTGGTCAGATATCCCAACTTTCAAACTTTTTTGTTTTTAGTGACTAGTGTCCACCCTATCGACAAAGATGTGCCTGCCACGCGATTCAGCGTGACAGTACGATGTTGCGTAGAAACCGATTAAGGGTTCGGCGTAGAATAACATTCTTTTTTTTTTCATTGTTTCAGTCACACCCCTAACAGGTTAGCCCGTTCCCCTTTTACACTGCATCATCGTCAAAGGCTAATTTGTACTGGAATCTAAAAAAAAGATTGTATCACTAACACCCGTAACATCTCTCTCCAATGCTGAGTGACCCAAAGCCTTTCTAAACACACTATAGTCATCAATTGTTTACCTAATAGATACAATAAAAAGTCGAGTTTCAATATAAAACTTGAATATCTGGATTTTCAAAGTGTTCCATCTGAACTATATCTCAGAGCAAATTCCAGATAAGAAATACACGGCAGTGAGCAGATGTTTCAGCTTAATGTTCCACTTTAGCGGAATTAGCCAAAATGGCTGGAACTTCGCCGAATATTTGATTTAATTAAAATGAAAGATATTTCGACTCTGGTACCGACGCACTCATTCCCTGTGACCGAAGATAGGAATGTGTATACTTTATGTTGGTAACAGATGGACAAAAATTATAGAGGGGTTCAGTGAATAGTTTTAAAGAAACTGTTTTGTTTAGAATTTATATCGTGTTAATTAATTAATTTCACACGTTCTCAAACATGTGATGATGACCTGTGTGTCAGCTAACCTGTAAAAGTTATTAAGCCAATGAGCAATGAATCTAACCTCTACCCGGAATATGTTTCAATTGAGCGTCATACCAGCAACCTAACCCCCCGGTGGTACGTACGATTTGGACTCTAGATAAACCAAACCTGACTGTCAATCTAGAATCGAACCCAACACGTAATAATTATAAAATATATTTAAGATCTTACTAAAACCTTAAGGGGTAAATTTATAATTTATTTACTATAAAGCAACCATTCGAAATGAACTTCATATTAAATGCAAACTTACGAGGCTTATTGAAGCAGATCTTATTTGTTTTATCCGTAGGTACATATTATTATTTTTAAATGTGTTTAAGTTCTTTTTAATTACGAATTGCTTTTTTAAAAACGACTAAGACACCAAGCGGACTCTTTGCGTTTGAGTTTCGAGTATCTGGCACATATCAAGCTATAGTCATCAAAAGTTTAATTATGTAGCCACTTTACGAAATAACTATAACATTTTATCTTTATGAATGTTGCAATCTATTAATTCGAATACCTGTTATAATATTTCAATATCTTATAGACATGCAAGACTTCCGCATCTCGATATGTAAATGGACCAAAGTAATTTCCACCTACTTGAGCAAGTTTTACACCAACGTCTATTCGGCTTTAAAACGTGAGCGTGATATATGGACGCAAGTTCTGCGGAAATGCAGCGTTTGCCTTTGAGGGTAATTTGTCAAAAAGTCGAGAAATATTTCAGAATTCAGATTGCTGACAATTTGTCAGAGTTCGTTTTCTAGTTGCAGAACTGTTCGGTGCTGATGAATTGAATGCATTTGCGAAATGTTTCATAAAACATCCTTACTAATATTATAAGTGGGAAAGTGTGTTTGTTTGTTTGTTTGTACTTTACAAACAAATAACGCCCTTTACGCCCTAAATAGGCAACAGATCAACTTGATTTTTGGAATTTTATCTATAAGTAACATCCTTACTGACGGCCTTAATCATGGACCATTTGGACTTGATCATTTGATGGCCGATTGGCGCAGTGGCAGCGACCCTTTCTGAGTCCCAGAAATATTCCTGTTAAATTTATTACACACCAAGCTTAGAAGACGTACTTGGGTTTATATACGTAGATAGACTCACGCTTCACAATGCCTAATGCAAAGCAATACAGAGGACTTTGTGGCCACGCCTTTCAATTTACCCGAGTAATCGCGGCAGGAAACATGCATGCCGGAAGTGTGTTCTACATCTCAGCGTTTCTCATAAGAAACGTTGATGTAGAGTTTAGTTGAAGAACCTGCTTCTTTATGTATGAAATTCCAAATTTCAATTACATGCCAAAATAGCATCGCCGGGGCCTGAACTATGAAAATTGTTCGTGCCTTATTGAAGTAGAGCTTTTTGTTAAAGAGCTCCTCCGGGGATTCACTACTACCATAGTTATTTCTACCGCCAAGTTGCATGGCTGGATTCAGGTATATTAGGCTTGGTAGCCGGTGTCAGGCACCATGTTCCTTGCATCCCCTGCGAAGTATTGCTCTGTTTTTACGCGATGGTTTTCCACTTATCATCAGGTGGGCCATCTCTTTGCTTCGTCAATTATTACTACAGAAAAGAAAAAGTTATACATTGTATTGTTACACCACACAAATGTCGAAGTCGTTTCCTACCTATACTTTCCAGCACTTAACATAACGTAAGAAGTTTACCTGAAACAGAAGAAAATAAATTATTAATATTGACATTCAGACATTAATATAAATAATATGAATTTTGATTTTGGTATCACTCTGTATTGCATACCTTGCGAAGGCGATTGTTTTATACTATCATTATTAACTACTATAAAAATACCAACCACTGAGCTATCACTACTTTATTTAGTTATTTTTTAATTATTAATATATCACTTGCTTCAACGGTGAATGAAAACATCGTGAGGAAACCATAATTTTCTCAAAGGGATGTAGAGTCCACCAACCCGCAATCGGTCAGCGTCGTGAATTGTGGGAGACTTCAGTCAAAAAAAAAAGTGGTGATAGCTCAGTGGTTGGGACTTGGGGATTCCGCCTCTCTTACGTGGAGACCGAGTTTGACTCCCGGCACGCACCTCTAACTTTTCGGAGTTTTGTGCGTTTTTAATAAAGGTAATTAAACTATCAATCGCTATAACTGTGAAGGCGTGTCCACCAATCGGCACTTGACTAGCGTGGTGGACTACGGCCTAAGCCCTCATTCTAAGAGGAGACCCGTGCCCTGTAGTGGGCCGGTAATGAGTTGATGATGATAAAGCATGTGCGACCAGATTTGAGTTTGTAGAAGGCAAGAAACTACTATAAGTCCCGAGCTTTTAATATTTATTACAAGAAAGTTGTACCAGCTAAAGTTAACAACTTAAATTCAGCATTGAGAGCAAAACAACAAGAATATTCAAGCGCGACCACACATTCCACTAAGCCGACCCTTTTAACCAAACTGCAGCGCAAAATAACCGCAGCATATACCCTGTATATCTACTTTATAAGGTAGCGGTTACCGCACGCAACGTCACAAACAACTTCTTTCAGGGATTGAGGAAAGCTTCCTTTAACGGTACTGTGAGGGATTAACTTCTCTATATACTAATACATGAGTGTTTGAGCCCAAGAAAACACTAGCGATATGTCATTATACAGAATGTTGTTATACATTTAGCGACTTTGTGTTTCGAACCTGTTGCCTTGCTATCCTCATCGAGGGAACGAATTTTGAACGAGGACGACTGAAGGGAACAGCGTTCGTTTGTTGTTTGTCGCAGGAAATAAGATCTTTCAAAATACATTAAATAAGTTACAATATATGATCACTACAAACAGACTCTGAGACAGTTTATTACTCAAAATTTGAATTTTTTTGAAATTGTAAGCAAAATCAGAATTGCATATTTGTTAACATCCAGTAATCCAGTTATAGCAAAACACAATTTGGCTGAATCAAATGGGAACGGAAAAAAGAGAAAACTGTTATTTATCCAAAAAAGCCTTTGATAAATTTCGATGCAACATGTCAACAACAATATTTGCTCGCGAATCCGTAAAGGCGCGGGAATTAAAGCTGTCGACTGAACGATTTTTTTGGATTATACAACTTTTTATAAAAAAGTTATTTTTATTATAGAGCTATTTTCAAAAATGATTTAAACCAACGACTTGAAAATATCGGTGATTGACGTGTTTTCAAAGGTTTTACGTTCAATTTGGTTGCATTTAAAGATCATGGTCTACTGATATAAGATAAATTTATCATCTTCATCTTTAAATGAGACAATGAATGATAAAGATGCATAAAAAAGGGGTGCCCATAGCTTAACACACATTGATTTAATATGTTACTATATAAGGTCACTGTTAAAGCCTATTTACTTCACCACAGAACATTACCCAGGGAAAATAACTTTTAAATCTTTAAGAATTTATTATTTTCCAGGAATAAGCGTAACATATCCGTCTACATAGGTAGGGCTAACATAATATGCCCGTGCAAAAAGTTATGTCCACCATATTCTCGTACTATTTCTATGGGATAAGACGAGATAATCCGTAGACATACTCGTAAGTATCTCGATGCAATGATAGACATAAACGATGTTGGAATTAGCTTTGGTTTGGCATAAACAGCGAGATAATTCATTGAGAGCTACGAGTATCTTCGGAGTTTCCCTAAGTGACCTAGTCAGAAATGAAGAGATCCGTAAAAGAAAGAGCAAGTTTTATCTTTATGGCTCAGTATGTGGCGAAGCTTATTTCGCCATTGGAGAACCGATGGACGATGATTCAAGTGGACCTATAAAATTCACTTCAGATTCGTACATACAAAGTTTTACACTGTAGATATCAATCTATGTGATAATTACATAAATAATATAGAACGCAGAATAAATTCTGCACCGACGAAGTCACGGATAGTGCTAGTAAATAAAATTAATTCCCGGTTTTATATCTGAAATTCATGTTCCGAATTTCACCACTAAACAATCCGCAACCCGATGGGAATAAAACCACAATTCAAAGCGACGCAGCAATCCGCTTCGCATATCAGGGTTGCCGCCTCGGGGGTAGGCTTTAGGGTTACCACGTATCCATCGGATATTACTATTTAGTCTGGTGTAAGATTAAGCTACCTTAGTACTGAAAAGGGCCATTAATTATGTTAAACAGCCACAGCAGAGAAAAAAAAGGGTTTAAACTAGGTACAGGTAACAGTAGGAAGACAAAATATTCAGCTACTTATAGGAAAACATGCAAATAAATGTTGTTGAATTAGCTTTCAACTACACAAACAAGTTAAAAGTATATCTGGTAAAATTTAAATATTCAGGCCATCAAAATATATGATTCGTATTACTAAATTAATGAGTTATCTGACGCATATATTAGTATATATATGTAAAAGAAATCTTCAGAAGAAATCAACACAGTCCATTTTATAAAAAAACTCGATCGAAAAATTAGTGTTTCCGTGGTTTTGCTTTTGACTTCTCTTTTATCAAAATAGATGAAATAGGTATAAGTTTATAAAAACCATACTAATATATAGAAAAGAAACATATGCATAAACAAAAGTATAGCTTTTACTTTAAAAATTTAACTTAGTTGGTACCTACAAAACTGAAATTAAACTGTCTTAAGGTTTACTTAATATTTTAAATTGTTTTACAAATATATCCACAGTACTGACTAACAATTATTATGAATACACCCACCTAATGATATAAAAACCTCAGATGTATTTAAACGTTGTTTGCCAGAAATGGCTGAATGCATGTAATTTTTTGTGTTCACAACAAATTAAAAAATAAATACATACGTTTTATGGATTTTACAGTGTGTAAAATTCATAAAACGTTCGATACATCGAAACGTGGCGGGGTACAACTAGTTAAAAATTATTCTCTATCTGGTAACCCTCGTTAAGGGTCAGGGGTGGCAGGGCTTGACATTTGGTCGTTCGCAATGAGTTATCATAGCCGACGGCGTTTTTCTTTGACCCGCGTTAATTATACGAGAGCGACGACGAACCGTTCGTCGGACGCGTGGGAGGGGGTCACGGGGAGGAAAGGTCAAGTGTGTTTAACCACTTTTACAATACTTCTTACCAAAATATTAAACAAGCTTTTATTTGGATGGAAGCAGGCGTTACTTTGCGGAATTCCATGATAAATTATGAAAATTAAGCTTAATTTGCTATACTGCTATATAAAAGCAGGAGAATCTGCATGGTATTTTTTTTTAATTTCTCCAGTCCTTATTACTCAACACCAAACAAATATTTGGCAATGTAGTGAACATACTAGGCACGTTGCTTTTTACGGAGTATAGCAAATTAAGCTTAATTTTCCAAAGCTTTTATTTCACTTGACTCGAAAGTTGCCTTGGAAAAAAAATGCAGTTTATTATTTTCAGAGCCCTACTAATGTGTAGTAACATCACATTTATAAATAAGTATATTGTAACTTATGTAAATTAAATATGAGTAAATTGAATTATTAAATCAGGTGTGAACCGGCAGTCTTCCTAGGATAAAAAGTACCCAATGTCCGTATCTAGTACGCATGCTATGCGAAATTTCGTCAAGATCAGTGTGGCATTAATTAGGTGTAGGTGCCGTGCCTTATTCGACTAAGGAACAGGCAGCAGCTTGCTCCGTACTACTACTACTGACATCTACTCCGACTTCAACCCGTCTGCCCAGCGTGATGATTATAATAGTACTTATGTGCCAAGCAAGTAAGATGGTGTATTTTGCCTTGCGAATTAGAAATAGGGATGCAAAGCGCTTCGCAGCTGGTTTCCACATGCCATGGAATAAAATAAAATGCTTCATCAAAACACACTTTACGCACGTCACTTTGACGCCGGAGCATCCCCAAGAGAGGTTAAATTCCACGACACAATTCCAGAGACAAAGAAAATTGATATGGCCACGTAATTTAAACGTTACATACATAGCTGCACTCGTAGTTTCCCGCGCAAGGCTTTTGTTCGCGACATAGTCACTCCGGGGCGCTCTTCAACCAACGGAATGATATTTAAGTAAGCACAAGCAGTTTTTTGTACAGTAAACTTAGCTCGCTCGCAATCGAAGAAACGTTTTCGGAAGTCTACGCCGTCAAAGTAAAAAGGGTCTAATTTCACTCGATTAAGAGTCGCACATCCTGTACATCCTGTACAATGTGTACATTGCAAAATTTCTGCCAACAATCCTAGCTGAAGTAGGCAAATTTAAGCTTGAATGCGTAAAAAATAAGATAAATGTTACTCTGATTTTCGAGTAGTATGATACTCGAAAACGACACCTCGATTGCGAGCGAACAAATCTTGTCCTAAGGGTACAGTTGCCTTATTAACGTTAGACTTAGTAAAATCGGCCTAGCAATACCCGATTTAGAGTCACGAATCGTGTACTTCAGACTTTTATTTTACAAACGTTCTACCAAAAGCCCTAGCTGATCTTTTTGGCAAAATTGTGCTTTAACACAATACGAATAAGATCCATTGTACTCGGATATTTAAGTATTTCGATTCTCGGAAACGACTCTGCGATTGCGAGCGAGCAAATCTTGTCCTAAGGGTACTGAAATGCCGCGCGCTGTCTCACGAACGAGTCGCGAAGTTAATGGATGCTTTTATGCAAATTGAGACATGTGTACTTTTTTTGGTACTCTCCTTGCATAATAACATGTCGCAGAAACTTGGTTCCTGTTTTATTCGCTTTTTTACTGTTTTCAGGAAAGCGATGATGTAGTTTAAAGTAGAAAGCGCTTTTAGTAAAATAGAAATAAAATTTTAGAAGTGAATTTTGTCACCTGAAGAAACTCACATTAACTAAAGTTGGACAAGAAGTTGCGCAGCTAAACAGATAAGGCACTTTTTTAAAGAATAGCCTCTATTACTAGGTGACTATGAAAGTCCCATCAAAAAACGTTCAGCCAGTCGGATACAAAAAATTAAAACAAGTGTTTGCGTTGGTGTTGCGAAATCAACGAGAATCACTTCGTTTTTATTTATTTACATAAATAAAAACAACATAAAACAACGTAAAATATTTCTTGCCAGCTTCGTCTCAAAAAATCTGTTTTCCGACGAATTGTTTTTCTTGCAATGATCTGCCTATAACCCTCCACGCTGCTCAAATGTAATTTGGCGGGTTTACAGTTTGGTTTTTTACTCTTTATTACTCTTACGATATTTCACCCCTTTAAACTGAAATCGAGCTTGCTGTGTGAGCACACCTTCATTAAAGCGGACATATTACCCCGATATACGAACGGCGAGAAAAACGACTGCAATATTTGCTTCAGCATACCTACATATACATAAGCTGCACATATATTCGACTTACACTCAAAACTACTCAAAGGCTAAGCCGAATGGACTAACCGTGTCTCCAGCTTCCGGACAGTCTGCCGCAAATCATCGCTGCTCCTTTTATCGAGAATTTCCCCGGAATTTTCTACGGGAATTTTCCACAAACGACTACATTTTACGGCACTTTTATCTCGTCCGATAAACGGTATGGACGCTCATTTAAGTTCATTCACTGTCTCTGAAAAATCATTTACTGGAAAATTGTGTTTCAGAAGAAAAATCAAATGAACAGAGTCACTTCATTAAGTATATAGCTTTTACATTACTTGAATTGAAGAATAAGTTGCTATAAATCTGTACATCGTGTTTATATCTTCTTTGAAATCTCTCAAACGTCGTCTTTGCCCAGTGAGTATAAAAACCCTTAGTTTGCGTTACAACTTTGCGTATACCATAATAAAGAAATATTGGCCAGCTCCGGCTACCTGACCAACCAATTAATGACACATATATATCATGGGAAAAATATGTAGATGTTTATAACAAAACAGTGGTTCACAGCATCCCGACTCTCGCCACACCATGAATCCAAATAGTAGACTGAAAAATTATTTTTATCAGCAGAAAGTAAATTGTAAGAAACTGATTATATATATTTTTTGTTTGCATTTGATTAACCAATTATTGAGAATTGGTACAGGCTTTTTAAAAACACGCTAAGGCCTTTAAGAGCCAAGGAAAGTCAAAATATGATTTACACACCACGCGGGTGGTTGATACGACGCAATATGTTATCATGGCGAATAGCGAATGGAAGTTTGGATAGTACCATAAGTTGTGAATAGACGAAGTATCGGGAAACCGCTAGTACAGTACAAAGCAAAAAATATTGGTCAAACATGTTCCAAAGAGAAGAAAAGAGTTCAGCAACATCCTTTCGCAGAGAATACTTGTAAAAGTCAAGTGCAAATACTCAAAGTCCGACAATAAAACGTTATAAGCCCCAGAAAGCTGTTCAAACATTCCGGCGATAGCCCTTCCTATTTAAAGCTGATCGCATATTTATCCGCAACGTAGTGGTCAGTCTTAAGCGATGTGTGTTATAAATTCTTAGTTCTAGCCTATATCATATAGAGATCATTGCCTATAAACAGCATAACTTTGCTAGGTATGCGTAGAACACATTCTACATAGTGTTGACCTGTATCCATCTATCTGAGGGCAGATCTTAAGCCTCATATGCCTGAGTTTACACCAGCAACCAGGCCCTGCAGACCGGAACAGAGCAATAAATCAATATACTACGGCAATAATATACATAAATACTTATAATATACAGATAAACACCGAGACACTGATAAACATCAATGTTCATCACACAAACATTTTCCAGTAGAGGGAATCGAACCCACAGCCTGAGACTCAGAAAGCAGGGTTGCTGCCCACTGCGCAATGTAGCAATGCAGCTTGGCGGCGGAAATAAGCAGGGCAAAACAGAGCAATCGTAAGAGAAGTGCGGAGAGAGGACAGCATTCATACTGGCCTTTGAACCGCATCTGGCAATGGAGCCATACTGGACTGAAACCGGTAACTGAAAGGAGGCGCAACTTATTTCGTAGCTGGCTTTGGCTTTAGCCGTGCCTAGTGCCTGCTAAGCGATTCAGCGTTCCGGTAAGATGTCGCGTAGACCCTGCTATTCACCTAACCGGTTAGCCCGCTACCAACTTAGGCTGCATCATCACGTACCAGCAGGTGAGATTGCAGTCAAGGGCTAACTAAATTATTATTATTACATAATTCAAGTGTTTTAAGGTTTGAAAATTTAAAACAAAATTTAATGTCGTTACCAAAAGTTATTTATCACTTCTCCTCTTTGTTATTACAGTTATTTTACCGAACTTGACATGTCGGACCCAACTTAATTTGTCTTGACAGTTTGGATGGGGGAAATTGTTGCGCATAAATCAATACAAAAGTAACCCCTATCGCACCCTGTGCACTAAATCAAGCAAAACGCAGATTGTCACAAATTACGGATTAAGTTTTCTGTTACCTATGGGCCTGGTATTTCTTATGCTTCATCTATTACAACACTATTTAATTTTAATACATTTATACACCTTCTGTTAGGGTATTTAACCATTGCTAGGTGTATTTTTCTATTAAAAATTCTCAGTAATAGCCCGAAGTCAGAAATTGGTTGTGTGGTGGTGTCAACCTCCTCCATACAAGTTATTATCACAACATGTGAGAATGATCTTAAAAACCCACCCACCACATTGAAACAGCTTTGTGAACCTATGCTCTAAAACCCTCTCTTCTCTGAGTCATAGAACTAGACTTTATTTCAAGTAGGCCCAATTTATGCCTACTCATGTAGACTCTCCCGTAAAGCTTAATCCAGAAAATAATATAACAAAATATATAAAATACACCACACACATAAATCGCAGATTAACTAAGCATTTTGTGTCTGAATCCTCGAAGCGTCAGACAAACAAACAAACGCCAAGTAAACAGAAGAGGATGATGCATGCCTTCGTTTTTGTTTGAGGATTGACAATATTGTATCTATAATTGATATTCATTGTCATCATCATCACTTCAGCCGATTGAAGTCCACAGCTGGACATAGGTCTTTTGTAGGGAGATCCAAAATCCACGGTCCTGGGCTGCTTGTTTCCAGCTGCTCCCAGCGACTTGTTTGATGTCGTCTGTCCACCCGCATTGTGTCGACTAACGCTATGGCGATAAGGCCGCCAAATTGTATGCCTTGAGTTATCTTAATTAACAATATTTACATTTTTCCTGTATTTTGCGATAAATCTTTATATTTATTATTACCTATATTTATGTTGTAGATGAGCCAATCCCAATTCGGATTGACATCAAAGTTGCTCAGGAATTCCGAATTTCTGAAATTCGGAAGTTTGTAGTCCTAATCCACTAACTAAATCCGATTCCGCCGGAGATTCGAGATGCATTCAAAGTTCGAGGAGCGGAAAACAAGATTCTCTTTATACGCCTGAGTGTTAGAGTTTAATTAAGTTTCATCAGTTGAACAAGTTGGCTGACATCTCTGCCGACACGACATGTTATTATCAAGTGTAACTTTTGAGCTTCACTGTATGATAATATATCACTTAAGTTTCAGTGTGAGTACATAATTTACACTGTCTAATTAATTAACCGCCAAAAAGGAGGTTTTGAATTCAATGCGTTTTTAATGTGAAAATTTTGAAAGTTATATCATAGAGACTGAGCTAAGTCATTGTAACTTTTTATCAGTAGGAATAAAGTCAAGTAAATAGGCTAAATTATAATAGGCAAATAGGCAATGTTTTATCAAATAACTACACCTATTCGAAGTATACCTATAGGTACAAATAAAAACATATTTTTTTCTACTTTTAGGTATGACGAAAACGAAGTACGTTCGTTAACAACTAAGGCTACGATGGTTCGAAGTGAAGACGTTTCGAATCCAGGATAGTCACGTCTACGAGGCCATTAGACTAGGGTCTAAGAAAAACTAACGCTGCCTTTTACGGTGCGTGTGCGTGAACATAATAAAATCAAAAAGTAGGCCCATAGGTGGCACTTATGATGCGGACATTACATAAGAAATGTGTACACAGTAGTGAGACGATCTCAAAAAACAATTAGGTAAACATTTGTTAAAATCAACAGCTTAAAATGGTTCTTTATCGAAATAACAGAAGTGGGATTCATCAAACATCAATTATCAATAACTAAAGAAGTTTTGTTCTTGTCGCTAGAATCTGCCTTCCGTACCGGGGTATCTACAAACAGACAGGCTAGACGTCTCAAAAGTGATAAATAGACAGCGGATGATGAAAAGCTAGATTTGATTAACTGACGAAGCTCACCAACCGCACAAGCTGTGTAGTCGGGAAGCTACATGTTGAATGAATGATTAAATAAACTAAAACTCAGTCTGAAATCCATGTTGCTCAATATTTAATACCGAGGCATTATTCATTACGAAAGGGAATACTAGCACAGACTCAATCCTCGGGGGCCGAAACCCGTTTCAGGATTACCTAGTTCGAGGAACAAGGCATTTGTTTTACCTAAGATAGCTTTAGCGCAGATGCAAAACGGAACAGGGGGTATTAAAGAAGACGGACGGAAATTAATAAACAAGCCGCTACTTCTCTAGATAAACTTTATCAGTGATTTTAATTTAAGTTGCCAAGGAACTAACTGCCTAAAGCAATAAATAAATATACCTACTACGATAATACACACATCGCCATCTAGCCCCAAAGTAAGCATAGCTTGTAATATGTGTAATTAGATAGCTGATAAATATTTTTATGAATACAATAAAATTTGATGTATATATATCATTCATAAAAATATTCATCAGTCATCTTATTACCCATACCAACACAAGCTACGCTAACTTTGGGCCTATTTAGCGATGTGTGTAATGTCGTCGTATATTTATTTATTTATTAAATTCTTATAATATACAGATAAACACCCAGACACTGAAAAACATTAATGATCATCACACAAACATATTCTTGTTGTGAAAATCGAACCGATAAAACTTTACAGTAATATAAGTACATAAGAATACACATGCTATAAATAGACATTGTGTAAATTGGTGTAAATATAACAAGGTTCCACTTTCAAGTAAGAAAAAAATTTGCCATCTGAGACAATTTGTTGGTATTGTAATGGGAATTAAAAAATACCTTTTACACTACCAGTGGTGTTAAGCCGGTAGTGTTAAGGTTCCAAAACGGAGTTATCTTGGCGTACGCTTCGTACATGGTTACAGTTGCTTATTTCCGCGAGGGATGCGTTTGCATTTTCCAACGATAAAAGAGAAGCTTGTGTTTTCATTTAGAAGCATTTAGAACAGCCCTCGATTCTGATAGCTTTGTGTGAAGCTTAAAATAAAGATACATTTTGAGATACCCGTGCCCAAAGGTTGCCAACGGATCCCTATTATTAAACCTTCGCTGTCCCTCGGTCTATCAGTCTGTCATATTGCTTATCATGAACCTTATTACTTATGTAAAAAAGTAAATGGTACACAGATCGTGTAAATATTTCTATTGCCGCAATATCAGGTGATATTAAAAAAAAGTTGGTTTTTAGTGTTTTTTCTTAATAATTTACTTCTCTATTGTTTTAATTATCGTATAATAGACGGACCAAGTAAATTGTCCGCCTGTTGGAAAGCGAAAAATTATCTCCTATAACCAGAGCACTAATTCGGAGGCCAGGTGCCGTCCTGTGTTCATAAAACTGAGGCATTCCTAACTAGATATATTATGAAAATTAAGCTTAATTTGTTATAGTACGCGATAAGCAGAAGAATCTGTATGGTGTAATTTATAATTTCTTCAATCCTTATACTCCACACCAAACAGATCTTCAGCAATGTACCCTCTACGCACGTTTTACTTCGAAACCGGAGCATCCTCAGGAGATGTTGACTTTACATTGAATAATTGTAAAGTGAAAAATTAGCCAATGTTCACTCACACATCTTTAGCCACTCAGCAAAAATTAAGAGAGTTTGGCTGGGAGGTGTTAATGCATCCGCCGTATAGTCCTGACCTTGCACCTTCAGATTTTCACCTGTTTTGATCTCTTCAGAATTCTTTAGGCAATGTCAGGTTAACATCACGAGAGGACTGCCAAAACTACTTGTCGTGGTTTTTTGCCCCAAAATTTCTATAGCAATGGGATTATGTCCCTATTTAGAAGATGACAAAAAGTTATCGAACAAAATGGTACCTATATACTCTAGTTGAATGTAAATAAACTACATTAAAAAATGTTTTGAATTTTCTTAAAAAATGCTAAGTAACTTTTTCCCTAACCTAATTTATATTACACATACGTGATGTGTATATATATAATCTGACTTTATAATGGTAAAATGTTTATATCTCTTAGCTTGCGTGTTTTTTTGGGTTACAGGTGTAGATTTTTTATTCGAAAGGCAATATGGTAGAGAATAAAAATAAATTATAAAATTTCCTGGTATTATGGGCTTAATTCTGAGAAAATATAGCTATATACATACATATATATATATATATATATATATATATATTACACAAACATCTTGTCCCTTTTTCCAAGTAAAAGTTTTACCATTTTCCTGTAAAGTATCCACCTCAATCACCCATCTGAGCATTAACAATAAACCTACATTTAACTACATCCAAAACATCAACAAAATAATGCGCGCTAACGTACATAATGATAATAAACCTTATTATGAATGCCATAAAGGGGAGATTTCAACTTTATGCATTACGACGGCAGGCTGGCTTATGAAGGGATGATTCTAAGCCGACGTTACGACTGGGAGGTAATTTCAGATAAGGGTTCCCAAAATTTTGATTTTTCTTGAAATTTTAGCAGTTTTTAATATCTGCTCAAAGTTCTTGGATTATTTCACATTTAACCACAAAGACAAGCCAACCAGTTGTCGCTTTCTTCCACATTTGTTTGTTTTAAGGTACATAAATAATCAGAATTGTATAGCCACAACTTAAAAACCTTGAACTTATTAAAGCATGAATTAATGTTATGGTTCTTTTGGGAGTTCCACTCTTAATCTCCGAAGGTCTTTACCGTATTTTTAGTTTTGTAGACGTGTCACTCAATTAATTGTTTTTATTTCAAGAGCCATGTTTTTGCAATAACCGAAACCGCATTTTATATTCCTATATAAAGCAAAAGGTTTTTTCAACTTTTCATAAAACTCCTTATTATAAAAGCCTCTTCATAGGCATTCAATATCACGCATGGTTACCCTATTCTGAGCGGATTTTCATAATATTTTATATAGCCCAAATGATTTCCATACTTCGAGTTAAATATGCCACCATAGAATATAGACTTTGAAGCCATGTAACAAAACTCAAAGGTAAGAATATATATAATCGCGGTTTTACTACTGTTTGGGACAGACTTCCGGTCTCATATAAGAATGGGATATCAAACCCACCACGCAGATATAAACCAGCAATGATGGGTTAAATGAAAGAAAATCATTACATCAAAACTGTACTGAAAAGGTTTGGATATCGAACAACCCTATAAAAAACCCAATATAAGTAAAGTCTGATTCAAACTATATGTCAAGCTGAGTGTGTAGCATCACGCAGGTAGTCAACTGTACCATACTGCTCATTGGCTGATCCTCAATATTAAATTCTGCGCATCGAATCGCACGAAGTTCGACAAGTCATGGAGTTTACTTCGGACTTTACCTTCGTTAGTACGTAAGGTTTGTCACTCAACTTAATATAACTTCTTTATGTTATATGTCGCCTTGTGCACGGAAAAATTCAGGACATTCGTGCCAAACACCTGAATCGTGTGGCCCCGTACAGTCAAACCTTTTAATTGATGGAAAATGGCCGGACGGGGTCAATGATCTCTGATTTTAGGCCCGTGGTCGTTAAATTGATAACACCAACATTGCTATTATGGTAAAGTTGTGTGGCTTACAGAACTTAAATGGAAAGTCTAATGAATAAATTATGCTGCCGCTAGCTTTCCTTGAACCTTTTTTTTAGTTATGACAAGTTTAAAACTTGAGGAATTACTACAACTGTGTGATAAAGAATCGATTTATGGTAGAAAGGACTGCTTCTGTTATTATCTTCATTTCATGAAGCTTTTATGGCAATCTTCGGAGATGTTAAACGGAATTCCTTGAACAATGTCTCCAACATACCTAAACAAAATGTAACCTACTAGGAACTGAATAACAGTCCGTGTTCATCACGGACGGAGTCAAAGTTAAAAACAAAGGTAAAATGACTTATGAAAGAATATGATATGTGATTCATCTGCGAATTATTTACTAATACATTTATAAAGGTAAACAAAAACCTAATCAATGCCAGTAAATATGACCTTGCAAAATCAGTAAAAGGCTGGCTATCAGGTCTTAGCTATGACGACACTGAAGATATACTTAAGATTATGAGGTAAACATTTACTCAATTTACATTTCACACATTTGTACAACATTCTTTCATCTTAGTGCACTGTTTTGAATGTCTTAAATGTTGTTCACGCACGCACACAAGCATCCACTTGCACATTCATGTACGCACTCACGCACATACGGTCACGCACACACACACACACACACACACACACACACACACACACACACAGACACGCGCACACTCACACACACACACACTTTCACACACACACACCCGGAATACCCCACACAGATCTACAAAATTAATTCTTTACTTATAGTTTAATTTTTATACATAGGTTAAACAGGTTTCAAATAATCAAGTGCCCTTTGTAACATCAGGAAGGACCTAGCCTCTGTAACACAGGTTTTCCTTCCGCAGAGGTTAGGGCATTCATGTAATTATTATATCCATCATTATTTTAGCCTGAATAAATGATTATTATTATTATTAATAAACGTTGTAATATTTTAGCTGGTCTTTTATTAGAAACGTAAAAGCAGCTTCTATATGACCCATATAGGCGAGTGGCGGCAGCCAATAGTCAGTGGGAAATCATTTTTAATTACCTCCCGGTAATTGGGAGGGTCGGAGGGCCATCGAACGTTCGCCGGAGTTTGTCGCGCATCGTTACATTTGATTGGACTTGTAAATTCGTGTTTGTGATTCCACAGCCTTGCGTCAACAGGATCCCAAGCGAAAACACACACGCGAAAATAAGATCCATTTCAGGAATTGCATTAACGACGGACGTAGTAGCTACTGTTACGAGGAAGGGTTCTGATCCTTAGACTGGTATCTATTCCAGTACAAAAACTCACAACACGTACACAGTCTTTTATTTATATCTTACCATAGGTACTTACTTAAGAAGCGTTCATAAATATTTCATTCAAATATTTCCTAATAGTTTCTACCTATAGAGTAGGTTATCTACTTATGTAGATAAGCACTATATAAGGAAGAAACTCCCGAGAAAACTTTCGTTTTCTTTCGTACAGGATGAATGAATATGCCAATGAGATATCTGTGACTAACGTTAAGATTAAAATAACTAAGTGCCAGTGTTCCCCCCGATGTCATCGAGCCCTGGGGCTCTTCTCATGGCGAGCTTTCGCGCTCGCCCCACTCCCCCGGTGACGCCGTAGCAACTCCTAAGGTGGCTATCGGCAAGTATCCATCCGAAAATCGAAGTGCCAGTGTAGCATCAACACTTCTTTACAGTGCAAAATACAAAGTGTCTCAGCTACCTTCAGTTTCACGGCAACAATATCTAGATGACATACGATGTTTTGAGTAATGGGATTTAACGAAACAACGTCTTTAAGGGGGGTGAAACGGGAGGGAAAAGTTATAAAAGCATAGACTCACACTCACAAGAAAAAAAATCAGATAAGCAGTTAAAAGTAAACTAGAATCCAGAACTATTTTGTGTCGTTAACAAATTCAATTCGATAGTGTCAAACTAGATAGCAGTCAACTTCGGGAATAAATCAGTCTGGTAACAAACAGTTTTCGCAGTAAAAATGGATTTTTGAAGACGAAATAAATAGTTTTGAAGTTTGTAACTAAAGTGATAAAAAATTTATTCATTTCGAATTGCAATTTATTTTGAAAATATGAAATAAGCAAATTCATGCTTGTGATTGTATGCAACGGTTTTTTTTATTGATCTTAAGGTGGTGTATACGAAATAAAATATAAATGGCCCTGTATACAAACCGTAGGTTTACGTACATACTTTGTACTCTATCCTCTAAAAACATATTTCCTATGGTGTCTTGTGTCTAGCAGTAGGAAGCTGGTTATAATAATGATGATTTTTTTTTAAATTCTGTAAAGATCTTCAGGATGTAGCACGGAACTGCTCAAAGGTCAAAAGCATTTCTCTCACAGTTAGTGAAATAGTTTAGTGGACGCTATATTTTCGATTGATAGATAGGTCCATACTGTACACGTACTGTTTACTCAGACTATTGCAAGTCATTTGCTGTTGTTTGTTGAGGAATTTCAGGTTATCTCCAAAGATCTTCACGAAATTTACATAAAACCAGCAACGAGGTATAACTTTTATAACTGACTTGCCAACTGAGAGTTCCGTACCTTGTAAGGAAATGAGGTTGTTTTATTTGCTCATTTTATTACTAATAAATACTTTATACATAATGCCTGCCCACCGGCGTTGTTAATGCGTAAAGGGTAGCTCTAAATATCTCCGATGAGAAATGGCACATGTGCCGTAAATAAACATTGATACAATGAAATTATATTCAAAAGAAGATGTCTATATATTATGTATATTATGTCTATAGCTTTGAAAGTAGCTAATGTATGTAATTTTAATAAAAGTGTTTTAATTGGTCTGAGGTTTTGGCCATGGCTAGTTACGGTCCACCGACAAAGACGTGCCACCGATCAATTTAGCGTTCTGGTCGCGTAGGAAACAATATAACTGCTACACCCAAAACCGGTTAGCCCGCTACCATTTTAGACTATATCATCACTTATAATACATAACAAAAAAAAAAATCCCGACTTTCAATACAGCGTACGTTATTCTAACAGTCAGCCCTTTCATTTGATACCCATATTGAAGAGCTGTGGGAAAAAATGTGATTCGCCATGTTGTAGTAGCAGCCATCTTGGATTTGAAATAGGTATGTCATAGTGTATAGTATTCTACTAGTCAAGCCCTTTCATTTGATACAAATATTAAGGTAGTTGTGGAAAAATATGTAATCCGCCAATCCGCCACGGTAGTGGATGATTTTCATGAAACACAGCTAAGAACACTACCGACTAAATACACTTTTGAAACAAAAAACATAATCAAAATCGGTTCATCCGTTCGTGAAATGTAAAGCTACAGACAGACACACACAAACAAGGTTAAACTTAGAACACCCTTTGGATTTTGTGTCGTGGGTTACGAACAGCTCTCAGACCGATTCTGACCACCGTGAGTGTCCAAAGGGCATTTTTTTATTACACTACAAATTAGCCCTTGACTGTAATCTCACCTCGTGGTAAGTGATGATGCAGTTTTAGATGGTAGAGGTCTAGCCTGCTAGGGCTTTTAGAAGTTATTTTTAACCCATATTTCTAAACGGATTCTACGCGACTTTATACCGGAACGCTAAATCGCTTAGCGACACGTCTTTGTAGGTAGGTAATTCCCCTACCGGGAGTCGAACCTGAGACATCCAACTTAAAACCACAGCGCTCACCGCTATGCCAGGCAGGTCAACAAATCGCTTCGTACGTGTCAATAGTATTTCGACTAAGTGACGATGACAGTATTTCGAATACGCGGTTCGATTGTAGAGAAGTTATGGTCTAACGAAATGAAATTTAGAACCTCAGCATATTCTCCGATATTTATATCAAATAATGCCGCAAATATTTAGTTAGTAAGTTGGTTTACTTTCATTACGGTCTTGTAACTTTTAGTATAAGCGCGCTCGTTAAAATTAAAGCCTCTGACTGTTAGGGTGGCTTCATGCGTATGTTATCGGCAGTTATTATATCTAAATAGTTGGTAGAGCCAGTTAACCCCTTACGTGACAATGGAGGCGATCACGTATCACCCTCGCATATAATACTATGACGGCTATGTTTACCCGTGCTCGGGATATCTGTGCGTGTATACAGTACACTGTGTTTCAATTGTAGAGCGAAATGCTAACTTATTGTTGAGTCAATTTTTAATTTATATATTATTTTTTTATGTCAGAAGATTTGGTTCCACGCGATTGGACCACGTAAGGTCTACGCGACATAGTGTACAAAATCCGTATTCATATAATCCATTTCGGTCACAACCCTCAGACAAGAGGAGTACATGGTGGCTGACCGAGGAAACTGTTGTGACAGTAGGGCTTTCAAAGAGGAAAAAATAACGTTATAATTTTGTAGGATGTTGTTTTGGTGACTTCAAGGCCTAATTAAAACGAAAAAAAACGCCAAGTGGTCAACATAACAAAAAAGTTTTAAGACCTTTGCTTTCGAATATGAAAGTAAGTATATTTACTTGTAAAGCGATTGGGAGCTTAGTTTGAATGTTTGTTTGTGTAGAATATTTTTTTTATTATTAAAGTTTTTATTTCTAGAGTATTATAATACTAAACAATGCATAGTTACAAACACCGTCATGTCATAAAGAAACCGTAGAACATTCCTGAAAAATGATAATAACTAAAATGAATCGAAATAGTTTTTTAAATGTTTGCTTATTGCATAGAGTTATCTATCTATTTATTTTTCAGCATTAACAGAGGATGGACAAACAAACACATTTTCGCATTTATAATATAAGTAAGGATTAATAAAGTTATTAACTACTTCTTGTCGGCTTTTTGGTAGAATCGACTTAATTGATTGACTACTGCACAAGTAGTAGTCGTACCCATCAGGCAGTTTGGATGTTTCAAACGAGTAGTAAGCTCTCGGTCGGACTTTTCTTTGAGCTCGATAGTGTGTGAAATATTGAATATTAAATATTTTACATAGATACTCTACTTGTTACTACTCTGTAATGTAAAATCGGCAACGGCGCGCGAACCACGACTCTATCGTTCGTGCTCGCAGCGGTTTGGCAACAGAGGCATGTATTATCCACAGTGTAATGTCACTTTGAAGAAATAACATCCCTACTAATATATATCCCTACTAATATTATAAATGGCAATGTAAGTTAGTTTGTTACGCTTTCACGCAAAAACTACTTAACAGATCCTCATGAAACTTTGCACACATATTCTTAGAAGTGTTTGTTAGAAGTAATATAGGATAATTTTTATACCGGCATTAAGCTCGGTTCCTTTGGAAGAGGGGATGAGTGTTTGACGATTTTACACCATAATTCCGACAAATTATAACCGATTTAAATAAATATTCTTGTGCAATAGAGGTTAAGGTAGGTAGGTATTATAATATGTGTTTAATTTTGCCCAAACTGTGGTTGGAGGTAGAGGACAGAACTCCTCAGCGGACAGCAGCAAACCACTCATTACCCATACTGAATACTTTAAATTTATTTAGATCTACAACTAAATTAAATGCCACATCAAAAACAAAATCAAATGCAGACGAAGTCGCGGGCTAACAGCTAGTGATTTATAAATTTTGTGTATGAAGTAAATCAATACTGAATTTTGAAAAATTGTACAATAAAAGTTGTTTTTATTTAACCCTGTATACATTATTAATACCCTATTTTCACATGTTCTGCTACACACTATTAGCTGCTTTATTTCGTAAATAAACTGTATCAGCAAATTGCCTTATTTTTTAACATTATAGTATGCGTTTGCTATTTCCATGTTTCCCACATTCCATTGTCATAGGAGGCTATACATAGTGGAAAGCAACTTCCTGCGCCCTACATTGCCTGCATCCAGTGCATCCAACAATGCGGGCACTGGGAGGAAGGAAGACTCCGACACCGTGACAGCTCGACGGGCGGAGAATACAAGTAGCAGACTGTGAGGGTGGGTTAATAATAAATATTGTATGAGGTGCATAGTTATAAGAATAAAGTCAGTACATGCCTAACGCTGGTGTATCATTGACACGTCCTTACATGGCGCAGTCGGGAAATTAACATTAAAGTAGAAAACTCTGCAAACATGGAAAGTATATTGACGCCGCCGTCTTCGTTTTGTTTTGACAAAAATGCATCGGACGCAAATAACATTCATGACAAATGGATCAAGTGGAAAAGAAGTTATGAAATATACAGTAAAGCGTGTGAAATAAATAAAAAATCATTGGAAATACAGGTGAACATTTTATTGCACGTGGTGGGTGAGCAGTGTCGAGAAATTTTAGATCAACTGCCAGAGAAATGCACGACTGTTGAAAACATATGGAAAAAGTTGGATGAACAATTCAAAACAAAAAGAAACGTAACGGTTGAACGTCATAGATTTTTTATTCGTGATCAACGTGACAACGAAACTATCGAGCAGTATGTGTTTGAGTTGGGAAAATTAGCTCAAAATTGTGAGTTTCGTGATTTGCACGACGAACTGATCAAAGATCGGCTGGTGTGTTGTGTTTCAAGTGCAGCCATTCGTGAACGGTTATTAAGAGAGGATGACCTGTCACTAAAAAAGGCGATGGATATTTGCCGTGCTGCCGTGGCATCCCGGACCTATTCGGAGAAGATTAAGCCTGAAAGAGAAGATATGCATAATGTTCATCAAGTAAAACAAATGCAAAATCACGTTGCACTTGTAAAGTCGAAGATATCATCGTCACGAGGACAAATAAGAAGCCAGGTACCCGACGACGCAGCGAAGTTCGAGCGATGGAGTGGAGGGCGCGGCGATCGCGCGGAGTCGCGTTGCCAGCGCGCTGTTGGGCCGCGCGAGCGCCCCCTGCCGACCAGAGGCCGTGGCGCGAGCCAGTGGCGTTCGGTTGCGGGTTCGAATAATCAGTGTAGTTATTGTGGAATAGTGCATAAAAAGTTTGAGTGCCCAGCCTATGGCCAAAAGTGTGCGCGGTGTTTAAGGATGAATCATTTTGCCCGGGTTTGTGGGGTGAATTATATTGAGGACTCTGATGATAAGGTAATATATTCATTAAATAACAGTGATTGGAATCTTAGCTTAAATATTTGTGGCACGTTGATTAAATTTAAATTAGATACGGGGGCAGATGTTAATGTTTTACCGTTATATTATCTGAAAAAATTGCAAATACCACAGGATTGTTTATTAAAAACACACACGAGATTAAATGGTTATTCTGGTGCAAGCATATGCGTCGTAGGGAAGATATATTTAAATGTGATTTATAAAGTAAAGAATTATATGCTCGAATTTAAGATAGCTGATGTTCAGTCTGTACCGATATTAGGACGTTATGCTTGCACAGAACTAGACGTAGTGAGACGTGTCATGTCGATACAAACAGTTGATTGCAAACCGGATATTGTAATGAATTTTAAAGATGTGTTTCAAGGAATAGGGTGCTTACCGGGTCAATATAAAATACATTTAAAGGAGGGATCTATTCCTGTGGTGCATGCACCTAGAAAATTACCGTTTGCTTTAAAGGAGGATGTGAGGAAAAAGTTAGAGGAAATGCAAACTAAGAAAATTATTGCTAAGGTTGAAGGGCCGTCGGACTGGGTTAGCAGTATTACTGTGGTTAAAAAACCTAATGGCGATCTGCGTATATGCTTAGATCCCAAGGAACTAAATATGGTTATTAAACGGGAACATTTTAGACTGCCGACTTTGGATGAAATTCTATCGAGACTATCAGGGGCTAGGTATTTTAGTACGCTAGATGCTTCTTCAGGATTTTGGAATATCTCCTTAGATGCACAGAGTAGTTTGTACTGCACATTCAACACTCCTTTTGGTAGATACAAGTTCTTGCGAATGCCTTATGGAATTTGTTCAGCGTCAGAAGTCTTTCATAAAAAAATGATAGAAAATTTTGATGACATAGAAGGAGTGTGCATGTATATCGATGACTTGCTAATTTATGGTAGAAATAAAGAAGAACATGATGAAAGGTTAAGAAGAGTGTTAGAAAGATGTAGGAAAATTAATTTAAAATTAAATGAAAAGAAATGTAAGTTTGGTTTGGAAGAAATAAAATATTTAGGACACAGGATAACAAAAAATGGCCTGTATCCTGATGACAGTCATATCACGGCGATTACAAAAATGCCGATCCCTAATGATAAAAAGGATGTGGAAAGATTTTTAGGTTTAGTTAATTACATAGGTAATTTTATTCCTAATCTATCGGATAAGGTACTTCCATTACGAGAGTTATTAAGAAAAGAAACTGATTGGCACTGGAACGAAAGGCATGAGAAATGTTTTCGGGATATTAAGCATTGTTTGACTAGTCGCCCTGTGTTACAATATTATGATGTCAATAAACCAATAGTTATATCAGTAGATGCGAGTAAGAGTGGCTTGGGTGCGTGCTTGATGCAAAATAATTTACCGGTATGTTATGCGTCCAAGGCGCTAACTAAGGCTGAACAGAGATATGCACAAATTGAGAAAGAACTGTTTGCGTGTGTGTTTGCATGCGAGAAGTTTTATGCGTACATTTATGGGAAAACGAATGTTATTATTGAAACCGATCATAAGCCACTCATAAGTATAATAAAGAAACCAATTACAGATGCTCCTGGGCGTTTACAAAGAATGTTGTTACGCTTGCAACGCTATACATTTAAGTTAGTCTACAAGCCTGGCAAGCACCTTTATATTGCCGACGCATTATCGCGCGCTTATGAACCTGCCGAGACCGTTCACTCGAGTCAAGACAGTCTTTATGACGAGGTGTGTGCCGTCACGCGGGATGCGGCATCGGCGCTTACGCAATATTTTGAAAACGCACAGTTTGCTGCGTTACAAAAATCCACTGAGAATGATAGTGAATTAAAACAGCTGTCAAAGTACATTAAAAAGGGTTGGCCGGTCGAAAAAAATGCTGTGTTGGATATAGTGAAACCATATTGGAAATATAAGGAGGATTTGTCGTTTGCTTATGGTCTTATTTGGAAAAATGAAAGGGTTGTGGTACCCAAATCATTACGAAAAGAAATGTTAAGTAGAGTACATATTGGTCATATGGGGTTGGAAAAAACTAAGTTAAGGGCTAGAGAAACGATATTTTGGCCAGGCATTAATAATGACATAGTAAATGTAATAAATGATTGTGATGTTTGTCTCGCGCATAAGAAATTGAATCAAAAAGAAAAATTGCAGCCTCATGAAATTCCAGATAGTCCGTGGGTTAAAGTTGGCACTGACCTGTTCCAACTAAAGGGTGTCAATTATTTAATTATAGTAGATTACTATAGTAAATTTTTTGAAATAGTGGAACTACAGTATACTGATTCTATGCATATAATAACATGTTTAAAAAATATTTTTTGCCATTATGGAATTCCAACTGTGGTGATTTCAGATTGCGGGCCCCAATATAACTCAACTTTCTTTAAAGAGTTTGCTATGGAATGGGGATTCAAACATGTAACTTCCTCGCCTCACTATCCACAATCGAACGGACAAGTAGAACGTACTATTCAGACGGTAAAAAATATAATGATTAAAACTAAAGAAACGGGGTCTGATTACCGTTTAGCTATATTGGAATATTTAAATACACCATTATCGTTAGAGTTACCTTCGCCGGCAGAGTTACTACAGAGTAGGAAGTTAAGAAGCATTTTGCCCATATCAAAAAAATTGTTAAAGCCAAAAGTACACGAAAACATAAGACATAAATTATTAACTAGACAGGACGAACAAAAATTTTATTATGATCGGAATGCTAAAAACTTAAAAAAATTAATTGTAGGACAAAAAGTAAGGATTTATGATTTAAATATTAAAAGATGGATACCAGGTACAATAACCCGCGTTTTGAATAATAGATCGTATGAAGTTACAAATTCAAAAGGCAAAAAATTAGTTCGTAACAGGCGACATATTACGGTAGATAGGCCGGAAAGACAAGACACGCTTCACTATGGGTTTGAGTATGACGATATAGGCTTAAATACAGATGTTAACGTAGAACCTTACCAAACTCAAAATATGCGTACAGGTACGATAGAGAATAATTATGTGTCTCGTTCTGGCAGGACAGTGAGGCCTCCGGATAGATGGGGGTTTACGTAACTACCAGTCTGGCTCGGAATAAGGAGCTTTACGGCGAAAATGTGCATAATATAATAGTTAAGAAAAATATTATTATGTATGTGGTAAATTTGATATAAGTTCAATATTGAGTTTAAATTCATGGATAAAAAATAAGGTTATTGATGTAATAAGGTTAATGTGTTTATTGATTTTGTATTTTTACACTAGAATTTTGCTGAAAAAATTAGTATGTAATGTAAATTTGTCTTTAAAATCTTTACGATTTAATTAATCTCAAATGCATTTTGTGATGAAATGATTATTTGATTGATTTGTAATTTAATTAATTTTGGAAAGAGGAAGGTGAGAGTGATTGTTAATTTTTAGTTTATTTTTAAGGGGAATGATGTGAGGGTGGGTTAATAATAAATATTGTATGAGGTGCATAGTTATAAGAATAAAGTCAGTACATGCCTAACGCTGGTGTATCATTGACACGTCCTTACACAGACCAATGGGAAATGGTGACGTAAGCTGTTCTAATCTCGTTGATGCAAATTGAGGTTTTCTTTAATAAATATAAATAGTTTATTAGTAGTAGAGCTTTTTTGACAGAGCTCGTCCGTGGTTAGCATGGTGGTAGTAGTAGTAGCCACCATGCTTATTTATGCCGCTAACCAGCATTATTAAATGCTGTGTTCCGGTCAGGAAGTGCATGGTTGATGGTGTTATTACAGGCACATTGACAGGCACAGAGCGGCGCACGTTTCAGGATGTATTCGTTGCATGTTATGTGAAGTGTTGCTCTGTTTATGGGCGAGGTTTTCCACTAGCATCTGGCAGACTATCTGCTTGGTTTGCCTATTTTTTACGCAGTATATAATATACGCATCAAAAGTGCCTGTTTGAATAAAGAAATATTTGACTTTGCCTTAAATATATTCTGATTATTTTGTAAATTTGTCATATTAGATCATAATGGCTCATCCCTAGGCCCTATCTATGTTCCCTCATTTCTCATGAATAAGCGATTCGCTCGTTACAGCTCACGGCTAATGAACCAAAAAAGGGATAACGAGAAACCAATTGCCGGTCGAAACGGTTTTCCATTTTGGGGTCGGAATAAACAACTACATAAAGCCCGTCCCAATTTTTTGGGCGTAATAATGACTTTTGATTTGGTCAAAGAAAATGGACAATTTATCATACAGGATACTGGCAGGGGGAAGGGTAGTTTTTAGGGTTCCGTAGCAAAACTTGATACATCATACGCCCACATCATATGTGGGCAAAATGGGGTCGTTAATATTATACTTTATAAAGTGAGGTCGAAGCGAGTTACGAATAGATAGGTTAAGATCTATAGATAAAGTGGGTTCTTATACGGAAGATTTGCACGTTCTTAAGTTTTCTATGTGTACGGAACCTCAAAGATAAAACCACAGCGCTCACCGCTGCGCCAGGGAGGTCGTCAAATAGATATTTAATACGTTTTCTATTAAATGTTTTGCCGTACAGTTAAGATACCTTTCCCTTTACTTATGGAAGCTAAAAAATAAATTAATTGGTGATAGTGTTATGATTTACGAGAATAAGCGTAACGTGAATTGTAGACCCACAAGAGCTACATAGTCACTTTAGAAAAGATCTAAAAAATAGACTCAGCTCTTTAAAAGAGATAAAAAAAGCGTACCGTGAATAATGCCGAAATTAAGATTTCAACCCATTATCGGCCAACAGGTCACGGATCTCCTCTCAGATTAAGAAGCGGGAACTGTAGAACTATGAGGTTTTCAAAACATTTTTTCCGTCACCGTTCTATCATGTTAAAACATTGAAACACGTTTTGACAAAAGAAAACTAAAACTAGAGAGTAAAAGCTACAAAGCCAAATGTTTTCCACAAATTTCTCAGTCGTTTCTAAGAAGTATGAAAATCATTTTTAAGCCTTTGCCAAGTAAAATATTTTTTTTTACATTTTACTTAGCACAGGCTTAAAAATGTTGCCGAAACTTATAATTTTTTAAGTCAACTGAAAAAATTAATTTATGTGCCGAGAATTGAATTCAGTTCCACCGAAAGGCAAGCAGGTCAATATCTTATCGACTAGACTATCACCGATTTGTCACGTCGACAATAATTATATTTCACAAATAACGCATAAGGATAGGATTTATTTACAGAAAAATTATCTTTCCTACGTAGGTACGAATCGTACCAATCATCAATTATTATTGTTGAAAATAAACCGTATCCTATCGCTAAACAAACTCCGGTAAAGGTCAACGAGACAACAAGGTCGATCACAAAAAACATCTGCTAGTGTAAACAGTCACCAATGATGTTTGCCAAGGTTTACCATTTTAAAGCATTTCAAAACACTACAATTAAGTCGAATTTACCTTTAAAATACACGTTTTTGGAATTCCGTTATCAAAAAAGACTTCTTCTCCTAGAAATTTCTCATTTGGTAGGGGTGATATATATTAATCACACTAACAAAATAATACGCTGAAGCCCAGCAGTCAACATAAACGTTGTGTGGTGAAGTGAAGCTTCTTATTGTTTCAAGTATTTTTCGAACTGTTTTTGAATTGTGGAACTTATTTTATTTAACTAGAAGATAACCGTAGACTGCAATCTACAATAATAATTTCTCAGTGGGTTTGGGATGCAGTATAAGATGGTAGCGGGCTCACCATTTACGCGTTTCTACGCGGTATCGTTGAAACGCTAAGTTGTGCCCGCCGGGGACCGAACTCGGGACTTCCCATACAAACAAGACCACAGCGTATTGCAATTTATACAAGAACAAAAGTTCTTACTAAAGATCCGGGGCACTAGGAAATAGCATTACTTAGTACTGCCAAAGAAATTAATAAAAATAAAAGGAATTGCCGCGCGGCGTGTGTGATAGCGTTTTACAAACAACGTAGTTTTTCTGAGAAATATCACATACACAGGTCCCGGTAAAAACAACGAACCATCGCATTTCAAAGCACTCGAGGAAAATTATGATTTATAACTTTTGTACTGGACTCACACATTTCCTGTATAGTAAGTATTGAGTTAGTTATAGTTCATACTTATACAAAGTAGTAAGTTTATCGTATTTACTTAAATAAAGGACTGATGACAAATATCATGTTAATGGCCTTATAACTGCTACATGTCATCAGCTAAATGCTAAGATTTTCACTAAATTCCATAAAGTTTAAAGACCAACCAACTATGAAAGCAAGCTGTATAAATTATAACAAAACATCGAAATTGGTAAGGACTGGATAACAAGTTTATATTAGATAACGACCAATAAATATAATTCTTTATTCAAAAGCCCTATGAATTGAAAGCTCCTTTGGTCGCCCACTGCACGTCACCAACATCTGATCTGACCCTCAGCATTAGATGTTATACACAAAAAAACACTAAATCAGAACGTCAAAATAACCTTCTTAATACGAAAACATAAAAATGTAAGCGAAATTATTTGAATTCATAGTACTATTCTTAAACAGCCCGTGACTCACACAATTTTACATAAGATACACAAAAAAAATCACTTACAACCCAAACAAAAAGAGAGGAACAATTTATTTTAAACTTTTTAAAACAATAACCGAAATCCCGCGCGCACTGTGGACGCGGCCGCGCAATATTCTTCTTGGAGGCTTTGTTCTTATTTTCATAACTTCCCCTTTGCATTGTTTGCAGGCGGGCAAAAAAGATAAACGTATTTTTTCTATCTTTTGTCCGAGTTCACATCTGTGCATTATTCGTGAACTATACATTTTGCAGTCGACTTGGTAACTAGCTCTCATGGATCGCTGAAGAAACACTATGGTTGAGATCTCTAGAGAATACCTATTTTGACTTTGCCCAGACATTGCTTAGTGAAATCATCATATGAACCTTATTTATATATATATATATACAGTCAAACCTGGGTAAGTGAGAACTGGATAAGTGAGAAAACTCTATAAGTGAGAGTAATAGCCAGGACCCGTCATTTTAAGCTCCCAAAACCTCTATTAGCGAGAAACAGAAACCTTTGTAAGAGAGTCATTTTTCCCTCACGGACCTCCGTAAGTGAGACTGCTACTTATCTATACCTCTATAAGCGACAGTCGAGCAAGCAATATTCGACAAAATTTATGAGTTAGAGAAAAACATTCAAAATACAAAAACAGAAACCCAAACGAAATTCACGGATTTTTTTAAATGGAAATAAGTTCTAAATAAAATAAAATTACATAGTGCATGAATATGTCTTGTTATTGCTGCGTACCTCTATAAGAGAGAAACGCTACCCATTTACCTGCATTAGCGAGAAACTCGGGTTAGTGAGAAACCTCTATAAGCGAGAATGAGATTGTGCTCCCTTGAACTCTCGCTTATCCAGGTTTGACTTTATATATATACTGGGGTCTCCATCCACAATGAGGGGTCACACTAGCCCAGTGCGGATTGGTGGACTCGACACACCTTTGAGAACATTATGAAGAACTCAGTGGCATGCTTTCCTCGCGATTTATTTACTTCAACGTTGAAGCAAGGGATATTTTAATTGCATAAAACGAGGTGCGTGATGGGATTCGAGCTCGGCCCCCCAAAAGTGAAGTCGAAGTCGTGTGAAGTGAAGGCGATCGCTTAGTGAAATAAAATATTTATTTTTTCAATCACAAGTACGCCTCGGCAATAACGTATTGTATCTGTTACATTTCTTTTATAGTTTGTATTAAGTTTTTTTTTACCTAAGTTATCTAAGGGATGATGGGGCTGGCATATCCATGTTACATAAGAGTCAGTTTTGAAACGTCAAGAATGTTTGTAGTGACTTTACCAGCGGTTCGGCAGGTGGATTCTACTTAGCCCTCAAAGAATTCAGCAGTTGCTCTTTTCCAACAGTGGCCATCGGCCGAGCGGTATGAAACCGTGTCCTGTTGTGTTTGCCCACACTAAGTTTATACTTATTTTATCTGCGCTTATAAAAGCTTTGCAAAAAGCACAAAGCTCATATAAGCGGCTTAAAAGTGAAAAAGTAGGAGCACCACCTGGATGCAGAGTATTATGCAAAAAAGGTCAATCCGGATTATCGAGCTTTCAGAATAACGGAACGTATCAATAATACAAATATGTACGCCTGTATGCAGCGTGGTGGGTTCGAACACTGAATCCCTTTCTCCAATAAGAGATAGACTGAGAGGAGGAGACAAGTATGTCACTCTGTTAATGAATCCTTGCTAAATTTCTCGAATAACCGACCATAAACAAGAAGATACAGTCTACCGAGACAGATTCAAGTTGCGATGAGACCTATTATCAGTAACTTCACAGTGCGAGCGTGCGTGTACATCTTTTGTTTTATCTATAGAGCTTTTTATGACAGAGCTCGTCCGGTGAAGTATTACCGCCGATTTCCGATGTAATACGAGGGGCATGAGGCTTATCAGCAAAGTGTTCCTTGCATGCCCTGCGAAGGGTTTGTTTGTACGTAATGGTTTTCCACTTGCTATTAGGTGGGCCGTCTGCTTGCTAGAATTATTACAGTGTAATTAAAAAACTTTGCGTCGCATAGAATACTATTTTTTGTATGTGGCCCCATCGCACGTGAAACAATTCATGACGCCGAACTTACTAGGGCATAAATTCTCGTTCGCGTCTTTCGTCCATTGCAATTGTTTTGCTCCTCTCATCTTCTTATAATTCTTCCAATAAACATTGAACTTCAATGCAAGTAGAGGCAGGTCAGAACGTAAACTGGCCGGAATTCCTACGTGACACTATTCTATTTTCAACTCAGTGTATATCGGCACTTACTCTCTTGATGGTTTTGACGCATAGACGTGGGTCGCTTTATTTGGCCAGCTCCCTAACGTGAGAGAATAAATGAGTGGGTAGCTTTGCCCCGCTAAACCAAGACGGGGCACAAAATGAAATTACCTTTTTCGTGAACATTTACTTCGCAGCGAATTGCGGAGGTGCTTTACAATCTATTTGAATTACCTAACAGAATTTTATATGATCTGCGTTGAGAGACTCACTTTGTGAATCGAGCAAAAATAAACAACACAAAGATCTTTCTTAGGGTTTGCTTATATTTCTTAAGCTTTTCATGCTAATTATTCTATACTTTACCATACAGGTACCACACGATGGTACCATAATGGTATTTTAGTTAACCTGCGAAACTGGGGAATAATTTAATTATACTATAATAGCTATAGGAAGCGCTAGTTACTGAGTGATTAAAACTTCGGCCTCCCGCTCGAGGGGACCGAGTTCTATCTCCGGCACGCAACCCGCAAAATTAATAACGAAAAAAATATAACTTTTGGGAGGTATGTACGTTATATCGCTTGCTGTAACGGTAAAGGATATAGTGTGAAAATCTTAATGATAATTTTCCATGAAGTTCTCAAAGGGGTGTGAAGTCTATCTACTCGTACCTTGTCTAGGTGACATAAGCTAGTAAAAATATGAGGGTAAATTTATACATCTCTCAGGCAAATGGACCTATTTCAATTCACAGACAGAAACCTTCATACATAATTTTTGCATTACAGTGTGGAGATGGTTGCCGGGTTATGAGCCGGGTATACCAGCAAGAGTATGTATTGCGAGTAAATTAAAAATTAATTTAGTTTTAAACCTTGAGATACCTACATCGTAGTAGAGAGGCAATTACCTAATGTGATACCCACGGGAAGGCCGACTAACAGAGCGTAAAATGGACTGTTAGTTGGAAATATAAAACGAATATTTTACATAACTGCTTGGAGAATTAACTAAATAAATATGTTTATGCTTATTTTGCCATGTTGTATAACTACAAGCGGTGATACCATATTGAAGCTTTGACAGCCTAATGGTTAGGACTTCGGCTACTCTTTCGGGAGGCCGAGTTTCAATCTCAGCACGCACCTCTAACTTTTCTAAGTTATGTGCGTTTTAAACAATTACAATATCTCTTGCTACATCGTGAGGAAACCTGCATGCCTGAGAGTTCTCCATAATGTTCTCGAAGGCGTTTGGAGTCCGTTGCTTTTCAACATCTATGGATAAAATGCTTAAGCCGATGCTTATCTTAATAGCGGACATGTGGGTTACCTCACGTTAAGTGACCACCGCCGCCCATAAACATAGCGGCACCAGAGAACCAAAGCATTGTCGTTTTTTATATTACTATTTTCGGACAAAGCAGATGGCCCACCTTATGTAAAGAGGATAACCATCGCTTATAAACAGGGCAAAACATAGCTGGCTATGCAAGGAAAACCTCCTGCAATGTACAGCCCTGTGTTTGTCCATGTGCCTGTAATTGCACCGGCAACCGCGCCCTTCGACCTGAAAACAGCATTGCAACAATGTTGCTTGAAAGCAGAAATAAACATAGCGGTAATACTTTCCCGGACGAGCTCGGTCACAAAAAACTCTACTACTACTAAATGTGTGTACCCGCCCCTGATATAGCCCTAAATCGAAGTGTTGCGACACATGAATATAATAAACCGAGAACCATTATCTGTAACAGATAGGCTGTAACCCAGATACTTGCTCAGACATTCTGCCCAGTGAGTGCGACCGCCATAAATTGGAATGTTTTGGATACCCCGCCATAATTCATAGCGACATTATTGCTTCCTTATGAATGTACCAGCGCATTATATTGCACGTATTACGTGAGTCTCATACACTGTTATGATTGAATTGTATTCAGCATATTTAGGACAACGCTTTGCGCGCTCAGGCTTCCTATCATCATTCTCGGCCTATCAATATATCTTGCTAGTTCATTGGATGCCAGGTGTCCACCGGTCACGGCTTCTCGTTGTTTTTTGGTAGAATCTTTTCAAGGAATTAAATCGAGAAAACTGTCATGTCCGCTCACCCTGTTGCGCTCTTAAAGACATCTGACGACACTTGAGTCGTCTTAAAAATGATTTGTAAGACACTCGACGTCGTTTTACAGTCTACGGCTTTATGTACACAGGCTTTTGAGATTGTTTCATCTTCTAGCTTGGGATAAAAAAAAAAATCTATTATCTGAGTTCCAGCCTTTTTAAATTCAAAGATAAATGTAGTGATAACAACTAAGACACCGTGAGGTATCTTTTCATCGTTCGAGTCCATACAGGACTTAAGTGTATCGAAAATGCAGTCGCATTTATATCAAAATACCCACCGATCATTGTTTTTTGGCCACCATTAATCAAGCAAATAATAATTATAAAAGTAATTGTAATAATCCCAATCAATCCAATGAAACTGTCTAACGTAAACCTATAGTTACCAAAATTGAAATTATTTACCCACACCGAAATTACCATTATAAACAAATAAATCTAATTTCTGTTTTGGATGTGCTCAACATACAAACTCTTTTGCAGCGTTCTTCACCCGCGTTTATAACGTTTTTAAATCCCGTGGGAAGCATTTTCCTGGGATAAAAAGTATACTATGTTACTCTGTGTCATTTCAACTAACTATATGCCAAAATATATGTTGATCTGTTGCTCGTTTAGGGCGTGAAGGAAGGGCAAACAAACAAACAAACTTTACGCCGTTTTAATATTATTTATAACCCTAGAGACTAAAATCCTAGCCTTAGTGCGTGATTATAAATGTAAATGGCTATCCAGTATAAATAAACTATGACTTCAGAATAAAATTAAACTAATAATTCTTGTTTCGAAGTGCGATCGCCAGGCTTTGAGATATTTTTTTTGTATTATATAAATCAGCAGTAGCCGGTACCTACCAAATAAATCATACGGTACGCTTCGACCCATATCACGAAAAACAAGGTCGATAAAACAGAAATTAAATGCTTTTTTCTTATATATTTGAAGAAATCCTAATCCAGTCCAACCCGGATTGTGTTAGGATTTCAGGCATTGAGATTTCTGCCACTTGCCTAATCTGGAAATACATTACACTAATCTTTAATAACAATGCATTCATTATATATTTCAGAAGACTGAGCCAAAGTCTAACAAACTCCTCAAAAATTTTGATGTTTTAGGGTTATAAGATCATTGGTGACGTTTTAATAGAAGAGATTTTATGATACGAGCCACGATGGCGCTTTGTTAGAAATTGTTTTCATCTGGATTGAGAAATTACCCTTACTAATGGTCCTGTGGTACGCAATTCAACGTCAACTAAGTACAGATAATTACATGTCCTACAACAATTACATACATGCAAACGCAAGATATATATGTATCGTCCGATACTATCTGAATTACAATGCTTATATATGATATCATCTCGTGAATCCCTCCGTGAAAAATTTAAAGACATAGGTATACTTACGGTAGCCTCACAATATATTTATAACAATATAGTATTTGTAAGACAACATATTAGTCTTTATAAACAAAAAGTGGATATAAACAGTCGACTTACAAGAAATGGTCATAAATTAGTGACATCTGCATATTGTCTGCGAAAGGTGCAGAAGTCATTTGTGGGATTGAGTATACGCTTTTATAATATGATTCCTAAGGTAATTTTGGACCTACCAATGCATAAGTTTAAAGAATGTGTTAAAACACATTTATTACAGCGAGCTTATTATACAATTGATGAGTTTCTTAATGACAAGGTTGCTTGGAAGCATTCGGCTCCGCTTTCATCTCTCACAAGATAGAAAAATGAATGTTAAAATGTAAATTTTTGATGTTGGCAAAGAGCAACTGCTGAGTTTCTTGCCGGCTTCTTCTCGGTAGAATTTGCCTTCCGAACCGGTGGTAGAGTCACTACACACGGACAGACTTGACGTTTCAATGAATTTTGTTTTTTTTTTAATTTAGATGACTATACTATACGCTGTAATTTCTTAGGAGTGATCATTAATGTAATCACAACATATCTTCAACAGTCTATAGGATTGGAGGGGAAGTAAATGCCATAAAAAACTCGAATAGTAGTTTTTGCATCAAGTCTGGTAATATTGCATTTCACATATTTACGCAGTCGAGGCGGTATTAGGCATAACTAGTATTTATTTATAACTAGTAATGTTTTAAACACAAAAATATTCCCTTTATTATATTTTTAATATAAGCTGTATGCAGCAAACTATGCTGGCTGTATATCGTTTTACAGCGCGCGAAGAAAAACCATCGTGCCATTTTCCGTAATAGATATTTTCACTTTTTAGTCTCTTATTAATGTTTTAATATTTCAAATTAAAAAGTAGAGCAATAGAAGATTTTACTCCGTCAGGAATAATAATTCAGGCACGAATCGCGAGTGAATAACCTGTTTTAACTAAAATCTAAAGATTGGCCTATGAAACTTTCATACAGTGGAAAAACAGCAAAAAAGGGCTTTATTTTCGACAACGTATTTAAAAGTTTATCCTGTTTTTTTCGTCACAAATGTAATTTAAATCGTCACAAGAAATGCGTGTGGTACATTAATTGTTACACTCTCGGCTTTCTTAGCGCGGTCGCTTTTAGCTCACGCGCCTAATACCGCCTAGACTAGAGTATATAACATGCAATAAATTTGATGCATAATCTACTTTACGCGCCTACCACGAAAGGCACGTATCTTTTTGTCGAGAGTGTGTGCATGTGTATAAAATGATGATCAACCGCATTCCCTGAGATACTATAAAGGGCAGAAAGGGTGTACAAGGCCACCAAATAAGGGCCTTATTTAAGGCCGTATATGTGTCTCTTGGGCCGAATATGATTTGCAGTTCGCGTAATATGAGAATGGGGCTTCTATTCTTAGGGCATTATGAAGGTTCTTTATTTTGGTGAACTCGATCTGTCAAATCAAATTCAAATATGCGTTGCTTTAGATTGCTATTGTCCCATACAATTCAAGAGTTTTGAAATGTTTTCAAAACTTTTGACAAGCCTGCCTCTGTGTTTATATCCTTTTTAAGTCTGATGCGACTCATATGATATTCCTTATTAGTATTGTCAAAAAAGTTGGCTTAATGAAGAGGTAATAAAACACCGAACATTGGGATAAAACTGACTATATTTAATTAGCATTCTTATTTATTCCTACGACATATACCTACAATATAGTGACTATAATCATTATATACCGATTTCCGGTACACAATACGCCACGGCTTCTTCTCAGAAGGTTTAGACCATTGATTTAATATGTGTTTGAGGCCGCAGTCACCCACGCTGGCCAAGTTTAGATTGGTAGAATACACACGTAATTCATTCTAGAACGTTATGAAGAACTCTCGAGCATGCAGGTTTTCTCAACATGTTTTTCAATATTGGATAGAAGCAGGCGTTACTTTGCGGAAATCCATGATATATTATCAAAATTAAGCTTAATTTGCTATACTCCGCGAAAAGCAGGAGAATCTGTGTGGTGTAATTTATAATTTCTTCAATCCTTATACCCCACACCAAACAGATCTTCGGCAATATACCCTCTACGCACGTTTCGCTCCGAAACCGGAGCATCATCAGGAGATGTTGACTTTACAATGAATAATTGTTAAGAAACTTAGACTTAACAATTATTCATTGTAAAGTCAGCATCTCCGAAACCGGAGCATCATCAGGAGATGTTGACTTTACAATGAATAATTGTTAAGAAACTTAGACTTAACAATTACTCATTGTAAAGTCAACATCTCCTGATGATGCTCCGGTTTCGGAGCGAAACGTGCGTAGAGGGAATATTGCCGAAGATCTGTTTGGTGTGGGGTATAAGGATTGAAGAAATTATAAATTACACCACACAGATTCTCCTGCTTTTCGCGGAGTATAGCAAATTAAGCTTAATTTTGATAATATAACATGTTTTTCTTCGTCGTTAGAGCACGTGATATTTTAAAATATAAAAAAAATAATGCTCGTAACTCTGAAATGTATATATAATTGGGCGCCGGGGATAAAATTCGGTCCCTCAAAATGGTGGCGATGCCCCAACCACAAGGCTATCACTGCTTCCAATATGATACCGTGCCGATATATTGTGCAACCTTTATACAAGGCAATTGGAATGTAACATTCCTGAGTTTATACCTACCTTGCTCATCGAGCGTGCAGCTTTGAGATATCTTCTTTCGCTATCCAATAATGTCACACCATAAAAATATAATTTGCATGGAGAGGCAAAGAATGACGCCATCGTCGGGTATGCTTATGGGCGACATGGCTTGATGCGTAAAATTGAAAATTTCCGAGATGAACCCCCTCCCCTTAGTTTATGGAGAGTGATGTTGTTTATGATGCCTCACGTTGTTAATGCGCGTTGTCGTAAAATATGAAACCTTTGGATACGATGCAAGCATACATTTTTAATAGACTTTCAACGATAAAATCTTTCTACAATGGATAAATATGTGTTTACGGACCAATATTGTCTGCTTATAGCAAATTAAGCTTTCTATTACTACTTACGTCTGTTAAAGTCACTGTAGGTATTTTACTGATTTGTCTAAGAACGTAGAGATTCCGGTTAGGACGGGTTGAATAGCGTTAACCATAATGGGGCGTTGCAATTGAAGTTTTCTCATAGGCAATAATTAGGTACCATTTTGAGCGAAAAAACTAAGATGCCAATTTTGATGCCGTTTTATGTATTAGAACAATATAGAATTTTTTAACAAAAATAAACCTACTTCTGATAAATGTTATACTAACTAAATACTAAAAAAATATGCAACTACTTCTAACTTTGATAGAAAAAGTGGGTGTACCCCAAAATACTGACTATACTCCTCTTTCAAACAAAAAAAATATTTTGTAAATCCGTTGACGGACTTATGCCCGAAAAAAACATCCGAACTGATAACCTGCTCCTTTTTGAACGAAGTAGATGTGTGTATCTTCTAAATTATATCAAGACATCTTCAAAAATAAACATTAAAACCTCATTCTTACTTTTGAGTTTATTTTTAAATACCTATTGTAAAAGTTAGTAGTGGATAAGGAAATAGCATCTGTCTTATGTATTTGATTTTTCCTAGGTTTTTAATTTTCGCCTTTGATGAAAGTTTTAATTAAAGCAAACCGCGCTCAGAGCAACGTCTGTTACAATATTGCTAAATAAACACAACCGCTCGTTATAGTGGATCTCTATAATAACTAATGTATCTAAGCAAGACCCGCAGTAGGGTTGGCACATAATCACAATGTACAACAATATAAGCTGCTAACTTTTTCTTCGCGATTTCAACCGAGGTTTATTCTGGTTTTGTTTCATAGTCCCGGGATGTCAATGCAACATTTTTACTTCTCTAAGATGCAAGCCTTATCTGTATTAAATTGTATTAAGATTGGTTAATTGCTTTATTCGTACATGTGTTGTGTTCTAAGTTACGTGCGTTTTAAGTAATTAAAAATATCACTTGCTTCAACGGTGAAGGAAAACATAGTGAGGAAACCTGCATGCCTGAGAGTTCTCGATAATGTTCTCAAAAGTGTGTGGAGCCCAACAATTCGCACTGGGCCGGCGTGGTGGACTACGGCTTTAACCCCTTCTCATTCTGGGAGGAGACCCGTGCCCTGTAGTGGGTCGGTATTGGGTTGATATGATAATGCATGCTAATTCATACCCAATGGCAATAGTTTGATTGCAATAATCAAATTCTGGTAAGCTAATATATATATAGGTCGGTACGGTGGTAACTAGCCGCGGTTGAAGCCTCCCACCCCGCACGCAACGTATATTATGTTTAATTACTGGATTTAAAACACATTGGATATAGTTTCATTAGACTTATATTCACAATTCTGAGTTGTCTCTAAAATCGTATCGATCGAAAGTTTAACGTCTTGGTGGTCAACTTAGATGATAAGACTTCTTGTTAACATATAGGCACAAACAATTTTAGACACAACTCAGAAATCATACCAGGACATCGTGACCCGTGGTGGAAATGCTAGACAAACGAAGCAGTAATAAAAATTACCTTCATGCCTACTTAGTATTATAAATGCGAAAGTGTGTTAGCATCTAACTTAGCAATCAGTCAAATTGATTTTCACCATATGATTGATTAGTTGAAAGAAAGGAGAGTAAAAAAGGCTACTTTTTATCTCCGAAAAGCAATCGGTTTCCATGACGAAGAACGCGGGAAACAGTTAATAAGTCATAAAGTAAATTCTTAAAATTTTCCGATTAACCTTTTTCATATCAACCACAGAATAAATCACTCTAAGCTTTCACTTTTAAAACAAATACGTAAGTACAACCTCATTTCCGTATTGTTCCGTGAATGTTCTTTAATTAGGCAATAACTAATTGAAAAGTCCAATATTTTATTCAAAAGCCCGTGGCAACCCTACCGTGAACAAACACAGGGGATTGGTTCAAGCTCTGTGAAAAGCCTTAGGGCTTTCAATATTCAATGTTTGATTTTAATTCAGGATTACTCGTACCTACGCAATATTGAAGGCAAACACTTCTTGGTTACTTAAATTACTCTTATTATTAGTATTTTTTATTTCCTTCCTTCTCTCTTGAGTAAACTAGAAAACTATAATTAATGAATCAAAGTTTCAGTTTCTTTTTTTTGCTTTTTAGAGCTCCCGTCGCGTGTGCTGCATAAACAGTAAAAGTTTCGACAAAATCATGTATGAGAAAGTTAAAATAAAAAATATATATATATGTATTTATAATAAAATAAATTATTTTATTTTTCCCTCTAAAATTTCTATAAAATAATCTGCTACGTAATAGCAGCTAATAGATATATGTTATGTCTATATTTTAAGGTTGTGTTACGACGTCGCGAGGGACCGCTAGATCAGAACACAGTACAGTTGTCACCACTACAACTCTCCGCGCATCTCCTACGAGGCGACTAAGGGAATATAACGGCTAACGGGCAGCAGCGTCCTCTCCGCTACTACGAGTACTAACATCTACTGCGATCTCCATTCCATCTGTCTACCGTGGTGATTACGGGCAAACCCTGACGCTGGGAGTGGCCTTCAGTGGACTGTTTTAGGCTTTTCATTGATAGATTGCTTATATAGGTATACGTTCAGCGCGGAATAAGTAAACACAAATAAGTAGAAGGCCTCAATTATTTCAAATTGAAAATGTTCAGTATACGTGCCAAGTCGGTACTTAATATTTGTTTTACAGTTTAATAACAGTAAAATACAGATTCTAATGCTCCGAACTTGTTATACCCGGAGACATTTTTATCATCGCAAGTGTCGTAAAGTGTCGCTATAGATTGATCCTGGTTTATGTCATTTTTTACGTCATAGCGGCACGCCAGATGGTGCTCCGTACAGCGTTATAATAAAATTGTTAGCGTGACTAGAGCAAAAATACGTTCTATACTTTATTTTTTCTACCCTGCTTTATATAGTAAACAATATTTGATATAATAAAGAGGTTATATGTTTTACGGGATCAAAGACGTCGAACTACTACTTCTTCCTTCTTTTGTAAGAAAAGGACCAAGGAGACGGTCCACCTAATGTGGACGTGGGTTCGATTACCACAACTGGAAATTATTTGTGTGATGAACATGAATGTTCTTCATTGTCTGGGTGTTTATATGAATATTATAACTATTTCTGTCTATTATTCATAAAAATTTTCATCATTCATTTTAGTATGTACTCATAACACAAGCTACCCTTTTTTCGGGGCATTCTTTTACGTAAATGTGTATTGTCGTAGTATATTTATTTATTATTTATTACTGGTTAGTCGAATACCATATCGTATAACCAGAGCAACAGAGGACATTCAAATAACACGTCCTACAAAATGCCCTGTGTCCAACAACCTGAGGCGTAAGTGTTAATACGAATTTGCCTATAATGACATCGGCAACCACGCCCTTCAGACCGGAACACAACAATGCAGCTTGGTAGTAGAAATAAGAATGGCTTGTACTTCCCCGGACGTATAAAAAGTTTTCTACTTCTAAAATATTGCACGACTCATGATGCGAAGCATCAGAGAGTGCTTTACGATCGAAAAATTTTTTTCGCCTCATTTCGGCGGCTATTTTTATTATTATAGCCTTGTTAGTTCACGGAATCAAGATATTTTGCATACTATTGTCGAGATAATTTAATGGAGATTAATTCCATACTTTTAAAAAATTGACTTACTGCAATAGAATTGGAAAAAAACACCAAAATAGGTCAAAAAATTTTCCTGTCCGTCATGTGTGAAACCCGAAAACACTCTAACTTTTAGCTGTTTTAAATTTTTTTTTTTTTTCTATATTTGATAATAAAATTAAATGAGCATTATGAGTCGTGCACTTTTGGATTTACCAAATTTCTTCATTATACTGTGCTATTGCGATGCGTCGTGTCATTCTCACAGTTGCCGATCGGTTACACTGCTTTTGTGTTTGTTTGAAGACAACGATTTGGCATCAAAGTTATCCTATAGAGCTCCAATGAACACTAAGCTTAATTTGCTATACTTTGCTAAAAGCAAAATAAAATTAACAATTGTTAAGTCAACGTCTTTCTGAGGATGTCGGAGCGAAACATTAGTGTTGCCCAAATTCAGTCTTGGTCTTGCAGTCTTGGTCTTGTTCTTGCGTTTTTGCAAGACCAAGACCAAGAACAAGACCGCGTATTTTTAGCAAGACCAAGACCAAGACTGACCGTGCAAGACTTGAGCAAGAACAAGACATAGCCTGCAAGACTCTTGCGTCTTGCAGCTAGGACTTAGCGCTATTTCACGGAGTAGTTAGGTGTAACAGTTCGGTGTATAGGTAGGTAGGTACGCTTAGGAATTCTATGAGACGCAAAAAACTATATCAAAGAATATGAAAAACTGGACCTATGCGCATTACGACTAATACCATAAACATAGCGAATAAAAAAATATCTATTAAAATCAAACTGAGTGCATGCATAGTTATGTTTTAACCATCGGCACTTTGATAATGCGGCATCAAAGGTTTTGTACTTACTTCTCAAAGAAATTTGCCGCTTTTCGGAAGTACATGGTTATGATACACGCGCCGGCGGCTTCTTTTGAAATCTAAAACAATCGTTGCCGCCGCGCCGAAATCATAACATTTGACACTATTCATGCAAAATAATTTCGAATTTTAAGAGTACCTACAGGTGTTCCAAAGAATAAATAAGTTTCAGAGTGCTTAGAATGAAAATGAATACATTATACTGATCACGCAAGTAGTATTATGATTAGGATAAAATGGTGAGGATAGGTAGTAGATGTCATAATAATTCATTCTAGTAAGTAATTATAATATTGATTACTTATATGGTTTTAAACTAATTACTTAGGTACTATTATTGTACATTTAGTCATTATATTTCTAAAGTTTTTACAAGAAAAAATAGCAAAAAAGTGTTCGAATATCTCTGAGAGAGATGATGAGAGTAAGTATTTACTAGCTGTGCCCGCGACTTCGTCCACGAGGAATAGTAACTTTGGATGTATAGTGACGTTCAGGATTTATTTATTTATTTTAAAACTTCTGTCATCAAACATACAAACCAACTCTTCAGCTTTATTCAAATAAATGATAAATCGTAAAACTCTTTTATTAAATTTCTTATAAGTTGAGGGTTCAATCTCTTTCTAGACAGATAAGTATTGTTCTTTAAAATACAGTCAAGTTATTGTAATTAATTTGTTTTTTTACATGTTTTAGCAAATGTAAGCTTATAAATCATAAATGTTTATTAAGAAACAGTTACTTCCATGGAAAACGACATATAGGTCAGTTGATTTTTCGAATTTCTTATCAAATCTTCAGTTATTTATTAATCTGTTTGATCTTTACTATGGCTATGTTAATTCAAGCTCACAATGTTCCAATTCTAATACGTTTTTCTAAGATTTAAAGTAAACTTTAATAAATAGTAATAGACTAATAGGTAATTGCAAGACTTGCAAGACTCTTGCTGCAAGACCAAGACCAAGACCAAGACTGGGAGCGCAAGACCAAGACCAAGACCAAGACCAGGTGTATTGGCGCAAGACCAAGACCAAGACTGGCTAAGTCTCGTCTTGTTCTTGCATTTGGGCAACACTACGAAACATGCGTAAAGAGTACGAGTATTGAAAGAAAGAAGAAAGAAAATATCGTTATGCCACAATTTTCTAATCTATGCCACACATTACAATATTTTTAACGCTATGCACCTAACTACTAAATGGATAGATGCATTGCCGAATCTTTTTGGTGTGAAGTATACAGATTGAAGAAATTATAATTAACACCGCACAGGTTCTCCTCCTGCTTTATCACGGACTGTAGCAAATTAAGAATTATTTTCATTGTAAATCGTGGAATTCTGCAAAGTAACGTCTGCTTCTATACAATACAGAAACCGATAGTTACTGTTTTAAAATATCAAACTGAACAGGTTATCAAGTTCTGGTATACGAGCTCGACGTCAGAGGTAATATTTAAAGCTATGAAAATATAAAGTAAATACAAAACCGTGTACGAACTTTTATTGGAAATGGATGAAAATTAAACTGAAATTGATTAAGCTATGCAAATTGAAATTGTACTGCACTCGAAAGGTATTTCGTAATATGCAAATAACATCACGTCGTTATTTTTCATAATTGTTTCATATTTTTTACCTGTCTACCGGGAAGTCCAATGCATTATTATTATATTTAAAGGTCGAATATATGCATTTATTTCAAGCACTTTTGAATGGTTGAATCTACCAGTCTGTAGTGACTCTACCACCGGTTCGGTAGGAATACTAACAAAAAGAAGCCGTAGCCGTAACTCAGCTGTAACTCTTTTCCAACATAAACAATTTACATTTTAACATTCAATTTTCTATAGTGCAAGAGATGAAAGTGAAGCCGCTATGCTTCCAAGCAACCTTGGCACTAATATATATTGCCATTTTAAAATACTACGATCGCAATATTTAGATATCTGTATGTCCGCCTAGGCCAGTGACCATTTCCAGATCAGAATAGTTATCACAACCCCTCCGCTTCCCGCGGATGTCGTACGAAGCAAGAAGGGGAATATAACAGAGAACGGGCAGCAGCGTCCTCTGTACTACTACTGTCATCTGCTGCGATCTCCAACCCGCATGCCCAGCTTGGTAATTATGGGTCATGCCTTTAGTCCAGCATTGGTCCAGTTATTATAGTCTGTTTATGATATATATGTACTCGTACATACCCACTTTACTGATAAATGAGATGTGATAACCTCTTAGTGTTCCGAGTGCCATAAATCAAACATGGCCGATATGTCAGACAAAAAACCGCTATACCAAATTAGACTAATGTCTTCCGTTTGGTATCAAAAGAATACGAGAAGTACTACGGCGATGGGATATTACAGTACCTATTCATTGCAATAAAAAACTATTTTTTCACATATTTTTCCTGAGTCCTTCATTTTTAGACGAAAAACTAGTTGTTATATAAACACAATAATATGTGGTTAAAGCTATGCCATCAGCTGACGGTAAGACAGATCTAATGGGAATAGACACTATGGCAACAGAATAAATATTTTAGCCGTCGATAATATTAAAAATATAATACCTAAACCTTTCATTTTTATATTTCAATGCAAGTTAGCCGTTGACTGCAATCTCACCTGGTGGTAAGTGATGATACAGTCTAGGATGGAAGCGGGTTAGCCGTCACACGCACACGCGTGCTCTTATAAATATGATCTCAACTCATAACTTTTATGTGGAAACGAAAACATAGCTTGAAATTGTAATCATTTCTCTAAGTCGAGTGTTAGTGATCATTTCAGAAATCGGATAATGTGATGGCGTCATCCAGCCCAATGACGTGACGAAAATTTATTTCTGTTCTATAATAAATATACTTTCAATACATTTATCCTTGAATTCGCGTTTATAACTGACTCATTTGTTTTCAAACTTGCGAGATGTACAATAATAAAAAAGCATACCTACTGAGACTGATGAAAGATAAGTAACGAACTCAAAATGCTAAATGAGTTATTTAATGATAAGTCCCCTAAAGCCTTCTCATTAAGGAGGAGACCCGTGCCCTGTAGTAGGCTGTTAGTAGGTTGATATGATGATGATAATGAAGATGACGAAAATGCCTCACATGCTAAATATTTCTCATATTATATTGAAACAGAGTATTACGACATTTTAAAATGGTTGAGTACCTTTAAAAAGAAAATACTCAAACTACAAATTTCAGGACTTTTCAATGGAAATCGTGCCTTTTCTCGGGACATTTCATTTTTTTCATCTAGTAAACCTCCACGCAAAAATCCCGCAGCGACCGACACAGGGTGTGCTAACCCCGGGCAATAAATCATTTCCGTCCCCAGCATTGAATACTAATAAACCTTTATCAATTCACCTCCCTGATAGGAGCTTAGCCGCGAGCCTTTGGGAGATTTCACTTGGAATATTTATATTTATTGGTCACTCGGTAAACAAACTGCCGTGACATTATTAAAAATGTTATTTAACATAGTCTCTTCATAGCGCCCTGCGTGTTCAATACAACAATTGTTGTATACCATCCTCAGGGTATACAATATACCCTGGACAAGGTTAAACAACACTCAGCAACCAAGACGGCGCATAAGTTCTTGACAGCAGTTGGTATAACCGGCAATTCACATAGTTGCGGCTTCTTTATAATCACCTAAGCTTAGCGCCACTCTCAACAAGAGGAGGCCTAAACATATCCTTCCCGACCCTGACGATCAGATTACCACTGACAAAGCTCCCTCAATCAGGACACATAATCAACCTCCACACAGCGACTTCGCCGGCGAAGACGAGGTCCCCGACTTCTGACGTCATCCGAATGTGGGCTCACACCACGGCCTCGGGGGCGTGTGGAGTAATCACCGTCCGAAACCCCTTCACGACAATCGTCGTCTGAGCCGATGTTCGGCCTGACATGAGGCGCCCTCGAGCCGACGATCCCTTCACTTCTTCCGAGACCGAGGACTCAAACTTTTGCTGGCAGAGCCCCATTTCGAGGCACGCCAATAAAAAAATGACCGGTAGTAACAGATACTAGTTGGAAACTACCTAGCCATAACAGTTATTGCTCGTTTTGATTCTTCCTTTTAATTTTCTTTTACGTTTATAAACAGTTAACGCTGCCGTTATTATTTTTTACGTTTACACGCTGTTTTCCCGTAGCAACACCATATGGGTCCCTACTGACAATTAGCGATGCAGTTTTTACTAAATACTACAACAAAGAGCTGAGTTTGTACCTTTCGCCAACATAACGTGAAATTATTGTCAGTAGGTTCTGTTTAGCTTGTATTACTAAGATAAGTTATTCTTGTTTTGTATAAGTTAAATAATTGTGATTATTTTATTTATATCTATAGTGGCGAATAGAATTAATAATTAAACGAGTTAATGATTAAACGAACTTATTATAATTATGATAGAACTTCACGTACACCTGTACGTGAAGTTCTATCATAATTATACGAAGGATTCGTCCGAAAGGATTAGCAAATAATACTTGTAGTACCGCCTGTGGATCGCCAGTCACGCACTTTATTTGAGGGTGTGAAAAATAAAAAATATTAAACATGCACTCAGCGAGGTGGGAAATTCAAATTCAAATTCAAATTCGCTTTTTAGTGCTCGCCACGACCGCACGTCGTGTCTTCCCACAGTGTTAACGTGCATTAATTTAAAATTAGTATTTAAATATAATGCCTAAACGTAAAATAGAATAGGCAACGGTCCACATGACTCTGAAACTTCGAGTCCTGCATAGTCGCCGCCGAAAAAGACGAAGGAGATGCATTTAGTAGATGCAAAAGGACACAGCAATATTGTATGGAAGTTATTTATATTAGATGTATGGTGGTTAATATTATGAAAATAATTTCGAATAGAAAGAAATACACCATTGGTTCATCCGTTTGAATGCTACGATGGCATGCAGACAAAGCAGAGAAACTTATATTATTACTATTTACTTATTATCATACTTGAATAAAATAAAAATTTAACACTTTTGTTTTCGTTATAATATTTTTGCATATTAAGTGATATTAACCAAAGCACTGCATGCCTGTTTTAAAGACTAGGCAACAATTAATTACTGGTTCGTAATAAAAAGTAATAAATGGAGCCTAAATTAAGCTCTTATCTAGAAACATAAATTTTCTTAACTCTGAATTAAACATTTTCATTTATTTTCCGCAAGGTTTTAACAAAAACGAATCTCGGTTGCTGCACACATACAAAAAAGTTACCCAAAATATAAGGAGGAAGAGATAAAAACCATTTCATTTCTAAAAAAAGGTAAGTCGTAAATCTTCAGAATTAATAAAGATTTTTCACGAAAAATACTTTAGTAAGGAAAATTGATTTAGGATCACTTAGTGCTACTTTATTAGGCTTACCTGTGGTGAAGGTTCGAAGATTGAGCTTATGGCTTACCTGCAACCAGAAAATGGGGTTTTAGTTCATTGTTAGTGTACAGTGGCGTGCATCTCATAGATGCAAATAAGCAGTGCATACCCTGACCTCAGGGCCTCTCAGACCATAAGGACGACTTAAAATTTAAAGATTGAAAAAAAATTAAACAATTTATAGAAAACTATAAAAGCGCCATCTAGTTAAAACCGGCCGGACTTCTTTGTAAATCAATGGACAAGTCCCGTGTCATGGTTTAGAACTAAAATAGACAAACTGCATAATATTTCGACTATATTTTAATTTTGAGTTGTAAACAGTATCCCTAAATAAAAAGTAACGCTTTAAATATAATTTAAATCTCATAAAATTAGCTGGGGTTTTCACGATTAAGTATCCATTGCCGGGCAAATCGTTTATTCGTCGCTCGAATTAATGCGCCGCGCCGCCGCGGTCTCCATAGAAGCACGGCGATTGAATGCATCTGTAGTTACTTGTGTGCACCAGCACACATGGAAGTTCTGGTGTGTAGTGATATAATCGCGTGCGTGCTTACACAATATTTGGCTCTTTCTATGTGTGCGAGTTTTCCAGGTTTCCAGTATAGGGGTTTCGCTTGTGTGCAAATCTTAAAAGCACTGCTTACGGAAATTTGAAATCCAAATGTATGCTTTGTTTTTTTATAAGCACAAGTAATTTGCTTTGTTTGTTATTGTTTTAAACGGCAATAATTCTTTTTTGTAGTTAAAAAATTTATCAATGAATTTTATTAATTCAAGGTCTTTAGAAATTTATAAGTACCTAATTTGTTCAAAAAGTATATTAAAATAACCAAATTAAAAGTTGCCGAATTATGTTAAATAAATTATTAACGTATACCAGGTGCCATTGGTAACTGATGAAGTAATATTCTTCAAATGACAACTTTTAATAGCATTTGTGTACTAAGAAAATATTACGGACATATTTTGACTATGATATTCTCATTATCGCTGGCGATCGCTCAGCGCCATTATTGTTTACCTTTTACCTTCTGTCATAACAACTTATATTCACCGAATTAGAATTAATTACTGTTTTTTTCGTTTGCTGTACGGTTGTTTGTAAATAGTTACAATTATTATTGTTAACATTAACCTTTGTGACAGTGTACTGTTTGTAAATGATTGTGAGGAATATTCTTAGTGTAAGAAAGTTCTTATATTCGGCGTGTGATCTGATGGTTCAGTGTGCTTGGAAAATGTAGGTAAGTTTAGAGCTAATTCTTAACTAACGTTTAATTGAGATTATTCGTAAAGGAAGGAATGCACCTACAAGGAGCGGCACGTAAAAAGAGCTCTGACTGACTTACAGAAACAGGCGAATAGCAGTGATCAATGTTTTGTTTCATTATTTATTTATAATAATACCTATGTTTGTTTATTGTTTACACTAAAAAACATTATTTAATGTAATTGCCGCAATGGCAGACAATTTAAAAAACTCGCTAGTCGGTCGTCTCAGAGCTTACTATACCTACTGGAAATAGGAGATGATGAGAAGATCTACATGGGTATCACAAACAATGTTAGGTTAGGTACCTACTCACAAATAAAATTATACAGTAACATCAAAATAGCATGTTCAGTACCTATTTTTTTTTATGCATACCCTGACCGAAAACCCTATGCACGCCACTGTTAGTGTATTATTAGTCTGAAAATCAGCTCCTAGATATTTTAATTTTCTACTTTTCACACGCCAAAACATAATGAACACAACATAGTGTCTCAGGATTGCTCTAGTGTTGACTTCAGTGTTTTTTTTTCTGTTTACACTGGGTGTTTTTGGTGAATGCCGTTTTATAATTAAGAGCTAAGTTTTTTTTATAATGTGTAGAAGTCCTATAGAGTAGTAAAATCATAGCGTCAAACTTAGTACGTAGTTATATTATTTGGAGATTGAAATCAGCCGTGTTTTAACGCCGGATAGTAGGTGCCGGATCTCTTTTTCCCGGAGGTGTTGTCCGAAGTGACTCAGGGCATATAACGAAAGAAGCAGCGTCCTCTATGCTACTACTACCAGCAACCTGACTGCCTAGCGTAGTGATAATGGGCTAACCCTCCCGTTAGGAGAGGAATTTAGTCCAGCAGTGGATTATTAAAAGCTATTGACGATGAAACAAAAATATACAATCTAAGAATTCAACCAAAAGTGATCCTAACGTTATCCTGTATTGAAATAGTTCTTTAGGTTTAACTATGACACACACGGGCAGACAAAGCGATAAACCTAATAACACCCTGCTTTTAGCGTCGAGGTTAAGAATCCCACTATTTACAATCACACTTTACCGATAACGCGATAGCGTGACTCACCGTGACGTCACGGCCTTGACACGCGACCGAGGGTAGGTACAGTTGGAACCCGTCCAGTTATCGTAACCAGTCCTAATGCGCCGTAATCTTTCTCAGACAAACTCTCTTATCTATTCAAAGGTCATATACCCACTCAGCGTAAGGGATTATCCAATATCTATAGGATATCTCTTGTCGTTATGAGGTAAGGTGCTTTTTTTTTATAAATTTTGGTACCACTTCAACTTAGCGGTCGATTGCAATGTCTCCTGGTGGAATAGGAAACTGCAGTCTAAGTTGGCAGTGAACTAACCGGTAACGGGTAGGGCAGTTATATTAAACACCTTTAATTATTGTGAAAATTAAGCTTATTTTCTATACTCCCCGAGAAAGCAGTAGAATCTGTATGGTGTAATTTATAATTTATTCAATCTTTACACTCCACACCAAACAGATCTTCGGCAATGTTTCGCTCTGACATCAGAGCATCCTCAGGGCTGTTGACTTTCCAATGCATGATTGTTAAGATTTACCCCTTTAATTACTTTCCAAGCAGCATCTTACAGCAATCGGCGTGGTGTATTTTGATATTTTGAAAGATCTGTATGTGTGCTACATACACACAAGATCCTTTAAAACGCCCTATACCCTGGTTTCGCTGCTACACCGTTTATATGAAACAAAGTTAATTTTCTTAAATCCCGCGGGGTTCAGTCAACGTTTTCTTTTCCGGGATAAAAAGTACCTATTCTGTGTCCGTCCCTAGAATCAAGTTATTTCTATATCAAATTTGAACAAAATCCGAAATTTACAAACAAACACTCTTTCGCATTTATATATTAGTACCTAGAACTTTGATATCTTTCATCTAAGTCACTATATAATATTTTTTTTTTTCTTTATAATAAATATACTACGACAATACACATATCGCCACCTAGCCCCAAAGTAAGCGTAGCTTGTGTTATGGGTACTAAGACGACTGATGAATATTTTTATCAATAATATACATAAATACTTTAGAATATATATATATAAACACCCAGACACTGAAAAACATTCATGCTCATCACACAAACATTATCCAGTTGTGGGAATCGAACCCACGGCCTTGGACTCAGAAAGCAGGGTCGCTGCAAACTGCGCCAATCGGCCGTCAAAATATAATACTCGTATATCAAATAAATACATACTAGTATTTATTTACGGCTTATACACATAAACTATAATTATACACGTAGTATTACTCACGGCTCGCACACGTCCACCCTACCCCACTGCTAGTCCGTACAGAAGGACATTCCGACATTTAAACCATAATTTGGGAAGGAAACAATAAATCAGCTCTCGTTAAAACATCACAATTAACGCTAACAAGTGAAATCATTAAATTTATTAAACCTGATAACATTCCATTAAAACTCTCATTTGTAAAATCAATGTCGTATTTACCCTAATCGGAGCTCATTAAAATTATTTTATTTATCATATGAAATATTTTTAATTATATAGATTAAATATTGTTAGTTAAGCTCGTATAATAATTATGTTAGCGTACGTTGTATTTATTGCGACTTCGTCCTTGTAAAGTTAATTTTAACATTAGCACCCCTTCCAATAGAGAGTGCGATGAAAACTATCTTTCACAGTTGGGCGAGCCTTTGTGCCTAATGTTTCTATTCTCATTTAACTCAAACAAACTCAAATTCGACTTGCTGCCCCTCGCGACTTTTTCCGCGTATAAGTCAACCCTTAAAGATATAAAAATTATGTCGCGGACTTTTTTTAGAACTTTTAAAGGGGAAAAACATTGGTAATACATGACTTTTAATCACGGATTTGAAACATTCTTCATTGGTGCTACGCTCCTATTAGTCTTAGCGTGATGATATTTCTCGATAAACGGGCTATCAAAGATTTTTTTAAATGGGATCAGTAGTTCCTGAGATCGCGTTCAAGTAAACAAGCAAAGATACTTTTCAGCTTTATATACCTGTTAATATAAGATTACTTCTATGATTTAAATATATTGTATGGCGGACCAGAATAAAATTATCACCACCCCTTCCTTTTCCAGGTGTCGTACGAGGCAACTAAGGGAATATAACAAAGAACGGGCAGCATTGTCAGAACTGTGCTAGCTACTAGCATCTTCCGCGATCACCAACCCTCCAATTTGGATAGGTATTTCGCTCTCCTGGAATGTTATGGCATATTGATGACAGTCTTGGTTTTGTAAAGTAGCATAAGAAAATAAACTTAGTTCACAGTGGTGCCTATTCTGTACACAAACTGAACCAAACCAACTGAAAGATCTAGAAGTGTATTACCATGCAAGGCTCGGCCGATATTAGGCCAATTAAAGGCCTTTTAGTAAAAAGGACTCGGCGCAGCAACCTTTTAAATTCGCTTCATTTTTGTATCATTCCCCTGAAATAATGTAACCCGGACCACGCCTTTTGCAAGAGTGCATTTTTTTTGGCGCGTATTTAAAATGAGTCAAATTGCTTTGCATCGTTTACTTGAATCCATTTGTCGTTTCCACGTTTAAAAGTTTAAATGTTACTTATTAAACGTATAACTATAATACGTGGTTAATTAGCCCGCCAGTCCGCATTGGAGTAGCGTGACGAGTTTAAGCTTTATATCCCACTCGTCGATGACTGGAGAAGTGCCTAGCAGTGGGACATTAGGGTTAAGATAGTGATGATGAAATAATATATAAAATCCTATAGTACACCAAATAGATCTGAAATGCTTATCTTATGCCCGTCTCCATTTATGAGAGTACATTAAAAAAATGTGTAAATAGGTACATAAAGCGAGCGGCGCTCTCATAAACTGCATGTTTTATGTATGTAAGATACTTATCTATATAGATATACTCTACAACCATAAGTTTTATATCTCATTCAAACACATGCCACTACGTAATATTATTGTGTTATCAAAATACCGAATACACAAGCCGCATGTCTCTACATTATTTATCTTTTTAAGTATTTCCACGCCACTATGTAAAAATAAGACGTATAGAGCAGATGGCCCATCATGGTGAGTGAAAACCATCGCATATAAAAATAGCACCACTTTGCAGTGCATGCAAATAACACGTCCTCCAAAGTGCCGCCCGGTGCCCATCAATCTGAATCTTAGGTATTGAGTCTCATTCGCCTGTAATACCACTGGCAACCACGCTCTTCTGACCGGAGCATACATAGTTGATATACATGCAATGCCGCTTGGCCGCAGAAATAAGCAAGGCGGCAGAACTTCCCTATACGAGCTCTGTCACAAAAGCCCTTACTTCTAAAGTTATGTAACGTGTGTATGGTGATTGATTTTTTATAAATTAGTTATCATATTAACCCCCGACGCAAACTGACTCTGTGTGTCTGCTGTGGCAGTCTTTTATTTATAAAAATAATAGAAAGGTATTCTGTTAGGATGCACTGGTTGACTCGATTCTCTATTATGTTTGTAACAAGATAGCTATATTGTAAATTGAAAAATGCAATAGCCTCCAGCCGACGTTCCGCAGTATCGACCCAGGCGATGCGCCAGCAATCCTGCAGATCCACCTTCCGTAACTGCTTCATTACAATAATTTCTCTGTCTGTGTATATAATTTACGTTAAAAGCGGTGTTAGCGTAGTGGTTAGAGCTTCGTGCTAAGTTCGATCCCCGGCTCGCACCTCTAACTTTTCGGAGTTATGGAGAAAAATGTCCACCTTATTCTGAGAGGAACCCTTTAGTGGGCCGGAAAAATTTGGGCTATCTTTTACCGTTTACGTTGGGCTAACTTTAACAGTTCCAAGCTTCGGAAACTCTCAAAAAAAAACATAAAATAATGTGATATAGACTATAATCTTCGTCGATACATCTATATCCAACATTTAAAAATCTTTCCAACTCGAACCAAAAGTTTGAAAACAAAAGCGACTCTTTAGTTTCTACTTAGCAAGGCAGAATTTCCAGACTGTCTTGTTACTATTACCGTGGCTCGGTGACATTTATCCTGCTTATATTTAATTTCTAGAATGGCAAAAACGAATCTCGGTTATCATTTGAATTTATTCTTACAATTTTTTAAATGTTTGTGTCATTAGTTATTCAATGTTAGAAGCGCAGCTAAATAAAGGTCTCGCAAAGGGGTCCTAGAAAATGCGGCACAATATTTTAGTAAAAGAGAAAAAATCAACTAATTTGCTAATGAAAATGCAGCAGAATATAATTTAATTTCCTTTGAGCGTAGTTTATTAGAAAGAAAAGCTTTTTTGTAAAATACTAAAGTTGTTATTATTTTAAATGAGAAATACTTTCCGCTGCTTTAGAATGGCAATGTAAATTATTGTTATTATAGTTTTTAGTAACAAAAATAACCTATGTACCAAAATAAAACTAAATAAAATCTGAAACGTCTTCGAAGCCACCGTAGCAAGGCATAGTGCCTAAGATGCTGGCAGAATTGCCCCTTCGAATGGCCAAATCAATTCTTTGGCCAAGGTAACTGCCCGCTCTAGGATTACCGGTAGACTCGTTAACCCTTTTTGACAATTCTTTAAATAGAGCTCGAGCCCCTGCTCCCCCCGTTCCCAAAGTCTCTACTCCAAACGGCACAAAAATGAAACTGCTTATTTATATGATTATCATCAGCATGACATCATTTCTTGAGATTTCTAATAAAAGTAATGAATAAATCATACTAAGATAGTTCCCTATTGTTGCCTAATCTCTTAAAACATATCTAACGAAACCAACTAAGTTAACCCAAAAACTCCTGTGTAAATTATCCTCCGGCTGGCGCTACAATTAATTAGTTCGAGATTGGCTTCAGCTTCATGCGAGAACCTACATGAGTAAATGTAATGTGAGACCGACCTGTTGTATTCAAGTGGATATAGTGCGTATACTGTTTTATATTTACTAAATAAAAAATACCTTCGTGATTTATGTGCGCCAATTTTTACAACAACTCATAGTGGGCTCGCAGACACGCGCGGCCAGACGAAACAGAAAAAAACAAACCTTCCGTAGTAAGCATAATCAAACTAAGACAAACTTGAAAAACTATCCGTGACAAAAGTTATTGAACCTATTATTCCCATTCACGGGCCGCACTTATACCGTGCTAACAAACTCAGATAAAATAAATAGGCCGGCCGGGTAATAATCGTTGTATGGAGCAATGCCAAGCCGGCGACCCGGGTGAAGGCCGGGTCACCGCCTGTGCCCGGCTGTTTGGTGTACAGTTCACTCTTTTGCAGCTTCACTGCGAGGTAATAATTATTGCAGATCAGTGTCAAGAAGGTTATGGCACCGGTATTCCCGTCTCCATCCGGATATTAAAAAGGTTAAGGTTTATATTTTTAATAGATCATATCGTTGAGATTTCTGGATGGATTTACGTACTTCCTCTGGCTACAATTTAAAAAAGCTGGCTATGTTGAAATTAAAATACGAGTAGTTTGAGTAATTTAAGCTTTAATGGTAGAATTAGGAATATATATATATTTTAAGGACAAATGAATATAGATGAGCTATAGCGTTAAATATGAAGTACAAACCCAGATGCAAATTCCTACCTACTTCAAAAACTACTATATTTTGTAAAAGGTGGACGATGATGTAGTCTATAATAGCAGCGCGCTAATACCCCTAATCGGTCTGTATACAGCGTCATACCGGAACGCTTAATCTCCTAACGGCACAGATTTGTTAGTAATAACTAGCCAAGGCCGAAGCCTTCCACCACACAAACCTCCCACTTATAAGACCACAGCGGTCACAACTGCGCCGGTAGGTTGGCAAAATATTCTAAAACAGATTACGAACTAGACAATAATAGCCGTATTTTTGGGTCAGACTAACAAACAGTACGTCAGTTCTCCTTCTAGAACTATTGTATTTTCAAAATATAATGCACTAAAACTAAACTAAAACTTAGTCCACTGGCGGCCGTTGAACAAGACCTGTCTATTAATTACTGTTTCCAAATTGCAAATTGAGTGCTGAACTGCCTTCGCTGGTTCGCTAAGCCATTCTGCGGTGTTGTTTTAGCGAAACGACCGAATTTTCGGAGAGTTCGGATGCGCTGCGTTATTTCAGCATAATTAGAAACTAACTTTTGTCCCAGAATAGGTCATATTATAACTCAACAGAAGGTAACTATAAAAAATATCACTGGAGAACCGAGTAATATAATCCTTCCTAATATTATAAATGCGAAAGTATTATTCGTTTGTCCATCAGTCACGCGATTAACTTGATTTTTGACGGACAGAGAGTCACATACATTGGTGGCCACCAAGGAAAACAAACGGTAAGCAAACGCGGGCAACAGGTGGTAATATATAGTCAATCGACATTATGCTAAATTAAAACCAACTAAGTTGTGATTTTACCAAAAACATTGATAGTGTATTCGGATCAAATGTAGGTATCTAGGTTGTGAAGCCGATAATCGGCTAATAATAAATAATAGGCTCATATTTTTTGTTATAAAAAAGCTTTTTGTTATTGCTTAGCGTAAAAACATTGAATTCCAGATCTGTGAGCTTAATACCGCCTCTTATGTTATCTTGTGTTAAAAAACGTTAACCCACTCTTAGGTGACAACTATTGGTGAATGTTTTATGTGTGCCTAGGAATCTCCTTAGATTAGGCGTTACTTACTTATGCATTGCCTTGTAAAACCTTGTAAGAAACAGACATAAGTCTAGGTAAGACCTGAGAAATAAACACACGGCTGGTGCTGTACCTTTTTTCTTTTCCGAACTTGGGGAAACACTCAGCCGACATTTAGTGCCTAAAGTGCGGAGTGAAAAAGACCTGCTATGAGGCCATGCATTATGTAGGAATATTCGGCAGTCGTCGAGTGGATGCGGAACACCCTAACGTATTAATTACTCTTCTCCGGTGCGCTTTCCAAATTGCAAATTGAGCGGACGGCTCTCGAGGTTCGACCAACTACCTACCTAGTTCCTACCCACGCCATTTGCGGTTTTGTTGAAACTACATTACCGCGAAGTTAAGCAGTTACAGGCCTGTTGAATAAATGTGCAGTCACCACTCTGACGCGGTATGTTTAAATATGTTAACAGTACAAAGTGCAAGTTATAGCACATGAGGCTTAAGTCAAAGTCAAAGTCAAAAATATCTTTATTCAAGTAGGCCCACAGGTGGCACTTTTGATGCGTACATAAGAACCACACGGTAGTGAGATGATGGCGATAACCACATTCGTAAACTTAAAACTAAAGCTACGAGGGTTCCAAACGCGTCCTGGTCTAAGAAGAAGCCCACAACAAACTTAGCCGGGTGATTTTTTTTTTTTTTGTTAGCACCATCTCACAATGTCATTTTAAATTATTAGAAGAGCAACCTGGTTAGAGCAATAATTTACACCCAAGCTTTTTTATCGTTTACGTAGTCCTTTATACTATAATAGGACTTTTCTATAAGCTTACGTTTAATACAAACTTTGAACTTTTAGAGACATCTCCAAGATGACAATTGGTAGTTTATTGTAGAATTGTATGCAATTTCCTTTAAACGAATTATGAATTTTATGTAACCTAGTATATTGCACTGTAAGTTTATTCTTACTTCTAATGTTTAAATTATTGCAGTCACATTTTTTCTTAAATTTAGAAATGTTTTTATGAACGTACATTAAATTTTCAAATATGTACTGACTATACACTGTCATTATTTTAAAATCTTTAAATTTATCTCTCAATGACTCTCTCGGACCCATTTTGTAGATAGAACGAACAGCCCTCTTCTGCAGCACGAAAATAGTGCTAATATCAGCAGCATTACCCCAAAGTAAAATTCCGTATGACATAATGCTGTGAAAGTAACTAAAATATACCAGTCTCGCAGTTTCTACGTCGGTCATATGGCTTAATACCTACGCCTCAGTCTGATGGAGACAGGGCGATCTGATAAGGTCACTAAATTTTATTATAAAAAAACATAAATAGTGTGACAACTATAATCACTCGGATAATATTATTTAAAGCTAAATTACCAACCGACATTGAAGCTGTCGCAGGGCCCACTTGGACGAGGCTCGCCACTAATATAGTGCAGTGGGGCAAAATGGAGGAGGCCTTTACCCGAAGATGGGTACCCAACTAACTAATGCATGTTTATTATTTAGATTCTCTTTATTTTGTTTATTTCTTTATTTATTTATTTTTTTTGTGTTTCGATGTTTAATCTGTTCCTTGGGATTAAATGGCTTATTTATTTATTTATTTAAATTACCAAAACTCATTCTAAAAATAAAGAAATTTCATTTCATTTCAGGTTTATCCATCCCACCACATCTCAATTCTAGCATGGTGATTAAATCAATATATAAATAAAAATAAAACAAGAAATGAACATTACAAAAACACATTACCGTGGAACTATATAGTATCTACGCGATGTGTGTCCCAGGCTGAAGAAAGTAGGTATACAAGATTCTAGGTATAAGGGTTTGCCTCGAGGCCCGTACTTACGGGCGCTCGGAGAAAACCAACACGCATTGTCCAAGAGTAAATCACATGAGCTTCGTAATAAGCATTATTTGTAAAGCAGTTTCGTGACTGCGGCTCACTGCATACACTCGTAGCATTCAGAAATCTAGATGTACTAGGATCTAGGTAGCGGCGTATCTAGACAGTATCTGTGAATTAGCATAGCGCCAAGTGGGGCAATGGGTTTCTTCACGCGAGCTTATTGCCGGTTATGGCGCCAGTTCTAAAGCTAAAGGCTTAGTTTAAACTTTAATTTTAACATGAGCACGTTTAAAAGGTTTATTTTCATGATTTTAACAGTTTATTAAACTTCGCTTCGGTTGGTTAATATCACTAAAATGTACAACCAGCTTTGGAAAATCGTGGAGTCTGAACTAGCCTGAGGATACTGATTAACGTGTACTGCTAAGTGACGTGTTTAAAGAGAGTGGCGGGGAGTGGGTGGATGAGGAAGGCTGTGGTGGCGCTCCTTGGGAAAGGCCTATGTTCAGCAGTGGACTTAAAAGATGCTGTTTAGGCCGATTTGATATACAGACATGTAATCTTGATTATCCCTATATATTGATTTACGTTACCATCGTTACATTATTGTTATTTTACTAGCTGTTGCCCGCGACATCGTCTGCGATATTTTGTTTTTTTGATGTCGCATTCAATTTAGTTGTAGTTCTAAAGTATTCAGTATCGCTAAGCCTTAAATGAGGAGTTCTGTCCTCTATCTCCAACCACATTCAGATCTACACAAAGTTTGGGGAAAATTAAACACATATTATAACCTCTATAGTACAAAAATAATTACTTAAATCGGTTATAATTTGTTTCGTACCGTGTTTTATTTTTATTATTATTCGAGTGAAAACTTCTTCTGGCGCACTTCTTAAGGCTCGGTACCACAGAGTGTACCAGAGCGAGAAAGATACAACAGTCTTTAGCTTTTTTGTCGCTGGGTTTATATAATAAATTCATACCTAATGATTCATGTCTTTGTTGATTGTATTATTTTAATAGATATAATTTGTTTTATTAGTTTGTTGAATTATTTTTTAAACAATTATATTAACATTGTGAGTTAGTGTGTCGGTTTATCGTGCTAATATTATTCATTGAAAAACACTTGTGCCGAGCGGTCTTAAGCACACTATCATTTTTTATGTTTAGATTTAAGGTTTTGTCGTAGATGATTTGACGGCAGATTGGCGCAGTGGGAAACGACCAAGCAAAGATAAGAAAGAATTAAAAGGCATTTTTATCTTTATTTTCATTTTATTTTTATCTAAGTAAGCCATTATGTGGATAAAAAAATAAATTTCATTCTTTCTTTACTTTGCGTTGAGTGCGGTAATGACAGAGGTGATTCTTTATCATAGCTGCACCTAACGTAATGAAAGGCACAAGAAATAAAAGACAAGCAAATTGAAACTTTGCATACTTTCAGCTTTAAATGGATACAAGTTCCGACCCGCCTACCGCTTAATAGTTTATGAATTTTTACCGCTTCAGCCTAAAAGGCGGCTTAAAAACATCCACTCTTAGGCTGAGGTCGACTGGACGTTAATTATAGTCACCGCAATCGGTGTTAACGCTTTTTGCCGCCGAAATGTAGGTGAAGGTCAACAATACGTTTCGGTGCGAACAATTTCATTTGAATAAAGTAGGAAAGTACTTTCTTAGATTTCGTGTTTAATTTTCCGTTTTAATCAAAGTAGTTACTTAATTAACGGATAATTAGACTTGGCCTAGTACGCAGCAGTTATTTCTTCAAATCACGCCAAAATGGCTTAACAGATTTCGATGAAAACAATTTAAACTCTATAAACGAACTACCATGTTAGAGTTATGGCAGTATTATAAGGACTATTTCTATACATAAGGTGTTAGAGAAAACCAAATTAACCACATAAACCAATTTATTCATTGTCAACTTATGGCTCCCAAACAAAGTCGCCAACTAAATGCTTGCTAAAAAAAAATATATAAATTAAAAATCCCCCCGGCTTTCAATATTGTATACATTGTTCTACTAGTCAAATCTATTTATTTGGCAATAAGAGAGTTGTGAAAAAAGGACTCTTCATTTTGTGGTGGCGACCATCTCTGCCCAATTTTCATCAAACACACACACGCAGAAGCGCACGCACGCGTGCACGTCTCAGTTTCTTTATGTTTAATATAGATGAGGGCTTGACTGCAATCCCACCTGATGGTAAGTGATGATGCAGCCTAAGGCGGAGCGCGCTTGCCTTGAAAATGCCTTTTCACTCTTGATTTGAAGGTACTCATATTGTAGGTACTTGGGAAATTAGAAGCTGGAAGGGCATTCCAGATCCTTGCTGTGTGAATCAGAAATAGAAACGGACACGTCATTCAAGGGCCAACGTATAATTCTATGCTCGGAGAAAGTATCTCTACATATTGCAATTGCATATAAGGCATTCCGTAAAAGAATCTCTAAGTGCTGGAATGGCGACTCAGTACGTACCTACTGGAAAATGCAGAATAAGTATTTCTTTCGAAAGTCAGTTAAAGAAATTCTGGTTCCCTAATTGACTGCAAAAGACACATTTCTTTTACCACTTAGTCCACGTCGCTGTCAAAACCCGTTGACAGTGAGAAAAAACGGTCGTTTCTTTTAATAAGACAAACGATACTACACCGTTCGGGGCTTGTCCATTGTGAAGAAAAATGGCGCGAGATAATGTAAAAAATTTTAAAAACCTAAACAAACGCGCAAGTGGGTCACCTTATGTTAACAGATCACCGCCGCCCATTAACTTCTGCAGCACCAGAGGAGCTACCAATGCGTTTCTGGCTTTTGACGTTGCGTTGACGGCCGATTGGCGCAGTTTGTAGCAACCCTGCTTTCTGAGTCCAAGGCCGTGGGTTCGATTCCCACAACTGGAAAATGTTTGTGTGATGAGCATGAATATTTTTCAGTGGCTGGGTGTTTATATGTATATTCTAAGTATTTATTTATATTATTCATAAAAATATTCATCAGTCATCTCAGTACCCATAACATAAGCTACGCTTACTTTGGGGCTAGATGGCGATGTGTGCGTTGTCGTAGTATATAAATTAAATTATTTATTTATTTTAAGGAATTGGTCACAGAATTAAGAACATACAGACACCGTGTACTTAGGTACACAACTAATATAGAAGCATCAAAACTACTCCTCTTTAGTAGCGTTTCTCGAACAGGCGGTTAGTGGCAAAATGCTAAATGCAATAGTTAATGTAGTTCAACAAACATTGTTATGCAAAGACGGCCTTATTGCTTCCTATCGAATGATCGTTCCGTTCGGAGGAAACGCCTTACATTTTCAGGCGAGCTATCCCGTCAACGGTGCTAATTAGAGAGCGTTTCCAGACTGGCGTCGCTAATGAGTTTAGCACTTAATTGTTTTCAAACTAATCGCTTTCACGCATACTAATAGAATGACAATGTTTCTTTAATAATGCGTTTTTAACTGTCGCGTGTACCTAACGAATAGTTCATCATACCCCATTAACGGCCCACTACAGGCTACGGGTCACCTCCCACAATGAGAAGGGGTGAAGGCCTTAGTCCACCGCCCTGCCCAGTGCGGATTGGACTACACACACCTTTGAGAAAATTATGGCGAACTCCCAGGCGTGCAGGTTTCTCAAAATTTTTACCTTCACCGTTGAAGCAAGTGATATATTAATTGCTTTAAAAGACAAATGGCTATCGAAATCTAGGTTAGGTTTTTCAGCCAAGAAATTGTTTATACAGGAGTGCTGGAGTTCTGAGCGCTATGGTGTTTTAACTAGGAGGGTTTGATCTCTTGAATGGTCTGGTGAGAGGCTTCGGCCCTGTCTTGTTGCCTTCCATGAAGTGCCGCCAAGCGATTTAGATTCCCCTAAGATATCATGTAGAAACCACGCACACATTCACAACTAAAAGACCTTTCGTAAGTAGCAGAGGTTATCGAGGAATGGGTATTTCTGCCGCTAAGCAGCATTGTTGCAATGCTGTGTGCTGTGTGTTTGCGGTCTGAAACACGTTTGTGGTGTAATTACAGGCACACGAGACGTAACACATGTCAGGTTGATGGACACCGGACGGCAAGTAGCAAGACGTGTTCCTTGCAAACCCTTCGGAGTGTTGGTGTTTATAGGCGATGGCTACCTACTTACCATCACGTGGGCTATATGCGCGGTCCGTCAATTTGATAAGTATGAAAAAATAAAAATACACGAACAGAAAAAATAAAGCCTTCCACCATACATTTACTACTAATGTTACTACTAATGGAAGGGCGACGTCACGTTATTGGAAAACCATTGTCCAACATGGACTGACATATAAATTAAGATAGTATTAAGATACAAGACTTGTAGACAGGCACAAAATAATACAGGCAACTAGATTAACTTTCAAAGCACTCAGGCCTCGGTTGCCGGTTGAAATCCTGCAGACTCCGTTTGTTGAAGGAATTTTAATTTATATATTCTTACTAAATGAACCGGTAATGTAGGTACACTCAATCGTAGACATATCGTATCACTAACCGCTGATTCCATTAGTTTAATGATATTTGTCACATTTAACAAACGTAATTCGTAATCTTACCTTAATGCTCTTAAAAGGCTTCTACTGAAGGTCACAGCTATTAAAATGGGCATTAAAATATCAATCGTCTGCATTACCTAGTCGAAAGCTTAGCGTATCGCAAGGTACTCTATACTTACTAATTGGCTCTTGTCCTATTCTGTACTGTAAGCTAAAATACAGGTTTATAATCATTTTGCACTGCACAAAAATTTACAATATGACTTATTCAAATACATAAACACAGTGATTATAGCCTCATCGACACCACTGATTTTGTTTATATGTGCGTTTAAGCACAATGAGTTAATAGCAAAATTTTGCTCATCTCACAGGGCCGTGCATTTATCCGGGATAAAAAGAAGCCTATGAATGAATGAATCAATATCTCTTATTATACAAAATATAACGACCAATGGAGCAGCTAGGTAGAAGGTAAGGTTTGGTGGCTTTATCTCTACATAGCACTTAGCAATGTCTTCCAAGTTCCAGCTTCGAGTCGCGAAAAAATATGCTACTACTTTCATAGAAAATATGTATATTCATCTGCGTACCGCTTTCGAGTGTACATGCTTGATGTTTTATTGTATCATTGCGTAGACAATGCATGTGTAAGCGATAGCAACAATCACGGTTGATTAGCGTTGTCTATATTTAAATAGGAACATTTCGGAATAAACTCCTTTCGAACAAAAAAAAAACTATAAATAGCGGAGTAAACGTCCAAATTGATAACCTCCTCCTTTTTGAAGGTAGGAATCGGTCAAAACGACATAGGTACAGATATAGTTTCTGCAATATTATAATATGAATAGGGTTTAAGCTCATAGTACAGTCGCGTACATACCACCACATACGCAATACCCCAGTACCCAATACCGATATCCGCGATACGGCCGCGACCTTGGCGCGACGCTAATCTGATACCGGCCCGTCTCTACTCACTTTCGTTTGTAGTAAACTGCTACTCAACAAGCAACACGCTTCGTCTAAACGCTGCATTTACTAGTTTTTTGCCACGTTTGGATGCAGTAAGAACGTTTTTGATCCATTAACGCAAGCTTATTGGAAAATTATATTTTACCATATACAGAGAAACACTTCGCGCGGCATGCCAGGAACACACACAAGTCCTGCAACGTGAAGCTGTTTGTCCTTCGATCTGAGGCGTAGCTGTTAAGCCCCATATCTATATCTATGCTTGTAATTAAGCCGGCATCATCTTCATCTTCCCATTTTTAGGGAATTATTATCTTGCTTCTGTTAAAAATGCGAAAGTTTGGATTTTTGTTTGATACTAAATCACGCCAGAACGGCTGAACATGTCTGGATAAAATATGACAGACTTAAAATAACTAGGATATAATAAAGTTTGAAATAGCACAAAGAATACCTTATAATAATCTACAATATTAATCATTTTATATATTTTCTGACCACGTGGTCCAGTATTTTAGCAGAGGGGAGCAAAGCGTAAAGTCTCTCGCTGTAGAGGCAACGTTACTCATTTCTCTGACCTCTCTGACATGTAGGTGTAGTACTACAACGATAATAATTTAATAAATGTAACTGATAAATATAATGTAAGATGTGTTTGTAAATAACTATTTCACATCGTACTATGAAGCGGAGACTGCGTATTTAAGTCGAATTGGTGTATCAAATGTCTTACCGTATCAAAATATATACGTTCGGTAAAAAAATAATAGTTTAAATGTAAAATAATATGATTTGAATTGTTATTTTACTTTTAATTTGGATTTTAATGATAATTATTGTTTTATTATACTATGGCTCAGGCTGATATTTTTTCGCGTTTGTTGTCGATAAAACTCGTTCCTAGGATTAAAAGTATATAGAAAATTCTACTACAAAATTATGTGTAACTATTTCAAATGGAATTATCAAAAATATTATGGATTATGCCAAAAGTTGCCCTTTATAGTAGTGTTGCCCAAATGCAAGAACAAGACGAGACTTAGCCAGTCTTGGTCTTGGTCTTGCGCCAATACACCTGGTCTTGGTCTTGGTCTTGGTCTTGCGCTTCCAGTCTTGGTCTTGGTCTTGGTCTTGCAGCAAGAGTCTAGCAAGTCTTGCAATTACCTATTAGTCTATTACTATTTATTAAAGTTTACTTTAAATCTTAGAAAAACGTATTAGAATTGGAACATTGTGAGCTTGAATTAACATAGCCATAGTAAAGATCAAGCAGATTAATAAATAACTGAAGATTTGATAAGAAATTCGAAAAATCAACTGACCTATATGTCGTTTTCCATGGAAGTAACTGTTTCTTAATAAACATTTATGATTTATAAGCTTACATTTGCTAAAACATGTAAAAAAACAAATTAATTACAATAACTTGACTGTATTTTAAAGAACAATACTTATCTGTCTAGAAAGAGATTGAACCCTCAACTTATAAGAAATTTAATAAAAGAGTTTTACGATTTATCATTTATTTGAATAAAAAATAAAATACAACACAAATCAACAGCTTTATCATTAGGTTATGATACTTTATATCAATTCTTTTGACCAAGAATTAATACAAAGTAACCATCTGGCTGACTCATCACTTAACCTATTTCTATGTTTTCTAATTACTAATGATGCTTTAGAAAATAACCTCTCAGCAGGTTCTGAAGTTGCAGGTATTGAGAGAAAATCACGGGCCATTTTCGATAAAATCGGATACTCTGTCTCATGCGTCCTCCACCAATCTAAAATCACCAATCTGAAACTTATTTATTCTTTGGAACACCTGTAGGTACTCTTAAAATTCGAAATTATTTTGCATGAATAGTGTCAAATGTTATGATTTCGGCGCGGCGGCAACGATTGTTTTAGATTTCAAAAGAAGCCGCCGGCGCGTGTATCATAACCATGTACTTCCGAAAAGCGGCAAATTTCTTTGAGAAGTAAGTACAAAACCTTTGATGCCGCATTATCAAAGTGCCGATGGTTAAAACATAACTATGCATGCACTCAGTTTGATTTTAATAGATATTTTTTTATTCGCTATGTTTATGGTATTAGTCGTAAGGCGCATAGGTCCAGTTTTTCATATTCTTTGATATAGTTTTTTGCGTCTCATAGAATTCCTAAGCGTACCTACCTACCTATACACCGAACTGTTACACCTAACTACTCCGTGAAATAGCGCTAAGTCCTAGCTGCAAGACGCAAGAGTCTTGCAGGCTATGTCTTGTTCTTGCTCAAGTCTTGCACGGTCAGTCTTGGTCTTGGTCTTGCTAAAAATACGCGGTCTTGTTCTTGGTCTTGGTCTTGCAAAAACGCAAGAACAAGACCAAGACTGCAAGACCAAGACTGAATTTGGGCAACACTACTTTATAGCGTCTTATTTGGACGCATATTAAAATTCTTACAGAAAGGTAGTTCGCTCATAGCACAAGGAACCCGTGCGACTCATATTGTTATGTTAGTTACGACCCTTTAATAACGTGGGTAAAACCGCGTGGATCAGCTAGTGTATTATAAAGATTCACATACAAAAGACTGATGATCAGTGATCGCAATAGGTAGGTTTGCGAGGTATGCCATGAAGTAGTTGGACTCTAGATTCATTTAATTCCTATTGAAACCCAGGTAGTGAGATGGTATTAGTTATTGAAGTAATAAAAGTATATTGAAGCAGTGAGGTGGTCTAAGCTCTTAATCCCTAGAAAAATTGAAACTGAAAATTTAGAAGTAATTCTTTTACTTTAAATTATATAAGAAGCTTTAGATGTATTATTGTTTTTCAGTAATATATTAAAATTGATTCATTTTCAAATTTTTTCAGCATTTTTTGTAGAGCACTCTCTCCAACTACTTATCATGTCATATTACAAGGATTGAGGTTTCAGGTTTCAGGGCGCTATTTCCGCAATGGCTGCCCGCCCCGTTCAGCGCACACCCCATCGGTCAATATATCACGCTGTATTTACTTTCCGTATGTAGTCGCTCTACTGTGTACCTAAATCGCAGAATCACTTACGGCTGGGGAGCTAATGGCGAGCCCGGTTTGTGATTACTTTGTCATTGAGAGTAAAAGGGACCTATGACATATCAGGGCTAGCACAGGCAGGAGATAAAAATTATATCCCCAGACAGGGGATATAATTAGCGTGTCTACCTGCTAAAACTCGGAAACATGGTATAGAGGTTAACCCCCTTATATTACACATATATTTTTGGATATTATTTCTACTTGTGCGCCAGTGCTCTGAAAGTTGGTAAAGCTGTGGCGAAGATAAATTTTAATCCTTTCCCCGGGAAGTTAATGGTCTCCTGCCCATGATAACTTTGCAGAAGTAGACAAACGTATAGCATTGATTGATAACGGTAATAACCTAGTGGGTAAGGATTACGAGGAGCACAATATTAAAAAAAAAACAATTTATACTTGTCACAATAAAGGAGCTGATGGTGAAGTACCAGGAGTACTCCTCGAGCATTATTGCTTCAGGAACAGCAATATTTTGTTTAAGGTTATTAGCTGTTAACATTCTGCTTTTATAGCTTAGATATGATTGCAAACCTTCCTAATAAAGCGTGAAGAAAAAAATTGTTTACAAAAAAAGAACCGACTTTATTATACAACTAAAGATAAAGAAATAAATAGTTTCTACAGAATTTTTAAGACGGTGTCAAATAAAATATACAAAGTTTATAAATAAGATGAACATATAGGGACAGTAAAAGAATCAAAAAGCTAATAAAGATATTCTATTCAATTCTATTCTTTAGATACGTACAGTCAGCATAGGCTCGCCCCACCCGCGTAAGTGAACGACATTAATCAGCAACCGATGCCTCACTTTACCTTACGATTCCTTCGTAATCGAGGGTTCCGATTTATATAGAGATTTAAAGGAAAACTCCCGACCTTTTACTTTAATTTCTGCGGATAATGCCAACACTTGTGGAGATGTAGGGGCGGAGTTATATACCCTTGCGGATTAGCGAAGTAAGCTTATTTCTTGTGTGTCATGGACATCCGCATGATTCCGTCAACCTTAATATTATTAAGGAAGATAAATGGCAGTTGGGGAGCGACTAATGGTGTACACTTTATGGCCAAAAATATCTTTTCATCATTGTTTTTCAGGAAGACTTCCTATAACAGTTATCCACGAATTCACAGAGTAGACTGTATAAAAGCAGAACTTATATGAGTCTATTTAGCTCTTATAGTCTTCAAGCAATTTGTGCAGACAATCACGAATCAATTACACAATTTCACAATCAAGCAAAGTACTGAACGGTTCCGTCTATTATACGTGGTATTTGCTTCCCGGGCCGTGGATTCACTTAGCAAAGTGCCACAAAGCGAATGTCATTAATCATGGCATACCTATACCATGCAAACGCCCTGTTACACCCCATACAATTTCTATTGTTTGATCCATTTCAAGCAGTTCCATGGATTAATTTACACCGATACAATAGGTAGTAATAATTTGGAGCTTCGCATTCTGTGATTGTGTAATACATTTAATTACATGAGCATTGTGTAATACATTGAATTACATTGTGTTAATTGTAATACGTAATTGAATTTCTTGATGACAATAATCTAACTACCGCTAGTGTTGCTCGCAGTTTGATTCGCGCCTCGTCAAATGAGCTCATTAATAAGGAAGCCATACATAAAGGTGGAAAGTAGATAATGCATAAATTTAAAAAATAATTTAATAAAATAAACTTACATGAACATACTATATTTACGTACCAAAAAGTTACAAATTGGCACTGTCCATCCCCATGCTTCCGAAAGTACGTAAACCCGTCGTTAGTTAAAAATGTTGCATTTGTTATGTAAACGGAAACCTGCATCCGAGCATCATCATCAATATCAAGCCTATAACAGTCCACTGCGGGACAAAAGGCCCGCTTACGTCTCACTTTACATCTGCGGAACGTTGCTAGCTCACAAACTTTTCCCATTTTTACATTGTATGGTGAACGCTTAGAAAATTAGAGGTAAAATGATTTCTGTCATCTGCTAAATGGTATGAAGTGACTAACCGTTTGTTCGAGAAACCATTCAAAAGTGGAGTGGTTTTTGATGGTTCAATATCTATTATGTATTATCCTGCCTAGGGATTCGTTAGAGATTACCACGACTACATCTCGATTCATAAAGATCGGAAGTTTCATGATGTTAACCATTGAGGAATTCCATGCTATAATCAGAATGCGGTAAACAAAAGTCCAACGGAGAAGTAGCAGTTTAGCAAGTATTATAACTAAAAAAAGCAAGAGAGAGCGAACTCATGTAGTTCGCTCTTCTATCTCGAAGTACAGTAACCTTAGTACAAGATTCTTCACAATCGAGGAGTCGTTTTCGCTTGTGGAAATACTTGAACATCGGAGTAAAATAACATTTATATTGCTTTAAAGCTACATTTTTTTTAGCTCGTACTTTTGACAGACCGTTTTTAAAACCAAAATCTGTTCGAGTGCGACTCTTAAAACTAGTTGCGTTAGGTCCACTTTACTTTGATGATACAGAGTTTGATATGCAAAAAGGACGCCTCGATTGCGAGCGAACATATTTTGTGCTAAGGCTACAGAGCTTGTGTGACGGTGTCATCCCGACCGTGACCGGCACCACCCACGCGTGACCCGCCATTTGATGCCAGCACATTGCAACACTAATTGATGTTAGCGCTTAACAAGTACATGCAATCAAATATCTAAATCGGAGACCTTTGACCATATTTCAGCCATTGGAAGTCAACTGCTGAACATAGATAGTCCTTTACCAATGCCACCACGCCCGATCTTCAGCCTTCTTCAATCATTGGCTTCCTGTCATTTTCTTTTTATGAATTTTCCGAATTTAAAGGTCAGCGCTCCTACAAGAATGGCTTGCCGATGCTTTTTTAACTTGCTGGTAGTGTGGGCTACGTCAGTGACCTTGGTTCTACTGCGGATTTCTTTACCACAAATTGTATTCTTTAGAAGAGGTACTGACAACCCTCGTTGAAAGACAGTGAATCAGGCTGTTTGTCCTTGTGACCCGTTTCAGTACTTTTAGCAAGGATGAAAAAGTTGAAAAATTTTCCCATTCTAACGCGGTCCCCCCTCTTGGGTTATCTAGCTTTAAGGGCCATCACTCAAAAAGCATGTTTAACCATCTTGCTAATGGTTTCGACAGTGACCTTAAAGTTCTTTAGGACCAGCATTTAGAATGTTATCATTATAGTAAAGTTGCCCTTTGCATAGCACTCAGGGCTTCATGGGTCAAAGTGCACATTTCAGCGCTACAAGAACAGAAAGGACACACTGGTTTATTTTTATCGCGGAACCACATTTCGTTAAAAGTAAACGGCTTATTCGCCCGTATACAGCAAAGAAAGAAGTATGAAGGGTTTGTTTCTGCTTTATTCGTACGCATGAAGCATAAGCAGGAATAAAGAATACGTGTCTTCATCAACTATTAAAGACTTGATGTCTTTAATAGTTGATGAATAGGGGGACAAACTTCGACGATTAGACCTTTGGATCACGTAACTATGTGCTTATACAACAGGTATTGGTAAGATGCGTTTAGTAAATAAGCTGCCGCTCTCAATGCATCCATCGCTTCAGTACTGCTGTGATTACGCAAACAGCACACATATTTGGCATGTTCGGCACGGGCGCGATGTGTGAATGCCATGATTGCTGTTCGCACAACAAATATTTGGGTCCGCTATGGCGTAGTCGCATAACGAATAGCGCATAACGTAGTGTTTATTAGTGTAAGAGGTTTTTGAGACAGAAATTCTCCGAAGAAGTCCTACCATGCATATGTCTACGGTCAACCAGCAAATTGCTGTGTTCCAGGCTCATAAGGCGTAACACGTATGCCTTAAGTTGATGAACCCAGGGCAGCTTTAAAGGATATGTACCCTGCATTTGCTAAGAGTGTTGCTCTAATTATAGGCGATGGTTTTCACTTACGATCAATTGGGCCATCAGCTTGGTCAGTCAGTTTATTATAAAAAATACACAAAGTGATCGAAATATAAAATTTTTCCGTCGGGGGTTAAATATAGACGCCGCTGTGTGCCCGTGATCTTGCCCCACTGCACAGAACAATGTGCTTCTACCACAGTTTATTTAAGCTATAAATAGTAACATAACATTAGCCATTGTTTCGCTGCTGCCGACTGCCGTGACGTCAGATGATTGCGTTGCCACTGTCATGCCGTCCTTATAGCATAATATACGTAACATACGTAACGGGTCATTGAATAAATATCTTCTGTGATATTTAAGAGTTTCGCTTCGAGCATTGCCTGATATGTAATGTATAGTATACGAGTATGTTAATATATTAGTTTTATTTATTTTGATTTGATAGTTAGTTGATATAAGAAGAAATAAACTTCTTTATTGTTGGCGAAGGAGTGTAGCGGTCTCCACATTATTAAAAATAGATGGCGCCACAAATATCCTGCCGCGCTAACGAAGTGTACACAAAAATTTAACATATGTGTATACAACTTCCAAAGATGAATGATTGACTTCGGTCCCCGAGCACGATCACCCGCTCGGAGGAAGATCTTCCTATTGGTATCGACAAAACTGCACGCACCAAGCACTGATGGTAAGTGGAAAACCATGGTCTATAAACAACGCACGACACAGCAAGGCATGCAAAGAACACGTCCTGCAACGTGCCGTCCTGTGCCGAACAACCTGAGTCGTAGGTTTTAAGCCTCTTGAGCATGTAATGAAACCGCAAACCAAGCCCTTCAGACTGCCCTTTGTGGCAGAAATAAGCATGGTGTTATTACTGCCCATGACGAGCTCTGTCACAAGAGCTCCGACTAAAGCGACTCCATGCGATATGTCGTGGGTCTACCTAGTGTGGTTCTACCATCACTGCACTTTCCAGTATCGTTACTCAGCACCTTCTGGTGGCCGTGCGGTAGCGTTGCCCATAGCGGCAGATTGCTGGGGGCGGTATCTTTAAAACAAGAGTCAGCTACCGCGATTTAATATCCGAGTACTTTTTCTTCTTCTAACTGGGGCATTTTCCGCACGCTTCGCGTGTTGTACGTCGAGCTTCTCCGTTGTTGCTGCTTGCAAGCCGCCCAGGTTACGGAGGACTTTCGGGAAAGTTGCTGGGGATCTAAGATAGGCCGTTGTGCACATTTAATATACGTACTAGATGCTCTCGTAGTCATCTGCATCAAAGCACACGCCTCTCCCCTGGTCCGTACTAATTCTTAATACATGAAGTACAAGCTATTATTTTGTACTCGATTAATTTCATAGTAGGCACGCGACATCCGTCGAACCCTTATTAAATAAATTACCGCATGTTTGTCAGTTGGCCACAGCTTATTTTCTAATTAAATACATGGATATGGATTTGACCCGATTTCGATAATCATAGAGTGACAAATTCTGGCTGTGGCAATACCTCACTCTGCGCCAGTGGGGAGTCTTACGATGTAATATGGACTGACGTTTGGAATAAAATTTAATAAAACAACTATCTAATAAATCTTACAAATTGTAATAAACAGTACTAATAATTAGTTAGGATCAAAGAAATTATATCGATACGACATCAGTTGTTGAGTACTATTTCCGATTCCTGAACGTAAACTGTAGGACTTGGTATGTTTAATGTGAAAATAGGGAAAAAATGGGGTCATAGAATGGAATTAACCAGCGATGGTGGGAAAAAGAAGCATAGTTACAACTTAAAAGTACAGTTGGTAGAAGTCTACAAGGTCTTACACCTAATTATGAGAAGAAGTAATTGTTTACAAAAGAAAGTAAAACGAACAACCATTACTATTGACGAGTCGTTGAAACGTACTTTCTTACAAAGTATGGACTTGCATCATTCAAACCACAAGTTGCAAACGAGATTGGAGATGGGTATATTTCATTCACATTTAACCGAGTTGCTAGAAGCTGTAAAGAGCACCATTGTGACCAAATAATAATATCTTTTAGATTAGGAATGAAAATTATATGCTATGCTATTAGATCAACGATATATGAATAAAAACCTATATAAATCTATTTATGAATGATATTCCCTTCTTATCTAGGTAAATCACTATTAAAGTATATAAAACTATTTAAATCAATTAAATTGGCAGGTACTTTGATAAATTATAGTATTAACACGGAATTCTGATCTAGTAGGTAACTAATATAATAATCGAGGTTCAAAGAAAATAAATAACTTCTAAATATATGCAATGTATTTTATTTATGTGACCCTAACCCAATATTTGTAACAATTACAGAATCTTTTTTTAATAATTCCACTGCAAGTTGGCCCTTGCGATCTCACCTGCTATTAAGTGATGATGCGGTCTAAGATGGTAACGGGCTAAACTGTTAGAGGCATGGCAGTTATATTAAACCCATAACTCTGATCGGTTTCCTCGCGACATCACTGTCGCTAAGTCACTGTTCGCACTGGAACGCTAATTCGCTTAGTGAATGTTTCTGTCGTTTAGGTGGTACTGGTAGGGCCGAAGCCTCCCACTAGACCTGACCAGAGGAAATTCAGAATTTATAAATTCCCGAATTGCTCCCGTCGAGGATCGAACCCTTAGCTTCGATCGACACAGTTAGCTTATATTAACTGTGCCCTGGACCTCCAACTTAAAACCAAATCGCTCACCGCTGCGCCGGAAGGTCGTCATAATGTCCTATATAGTGTACGAATAAATAGTAATTTAAAATTTTAAACCGGATCCATACTCGACACGACGCTAGTGATTCATACAACGTTATGATTGGTGTCAGTCAATTACACTCGTTTATAATACCGACTTGTGTTGATTTACTCAATTACGAGCGTTCCCAGTTATTAACTGACATACTCGTATTAGGTACTAATTCAATATTCGACTTCTATAATTATAATATTTACTTAATGGTACCTATATTTTTTTCGAAATAATTCTTTGAACTGATAATTTGGCCGTTAAGCAGCATTGTCGCAATGCTTGATTTTGGTTTGGTTGATGGTGTAATTACAGGCACACGGGGTTTACTAGGCATAGGTGTTGCGCTGTTTATAGGCGATGGTTTACGTTACTATCAGGTGGGCTTTGGCCTTTGCTTTGGCCATTAATTAATAACTATAAAAAAAATAGGAAAACGATTGACCTAAAGGCCATCCCTGGAACTTCCCGCTAATTCCATACTTATTTTGTTTTCGAGCTCAAGAGTCTGATAGAAGTTTTATAAAACACTATTTTTTTAATTCTCTAATTATTATAACTTTTGAACGAATCATCCGATTTTAACGTGGTTGGCGGCATTCGACACAGCTTATTGAGTCCTATGAAGAGCAAAAATCATTCAGACGAAAATTTTCAAAATTATTCTAAAAAAACACTTATCGGAATTTTTCGTTTTCGATATCTCTCGAACGGATCAACCGATTTTGACCGGACTGGCGGCTATCGACGGGGTTTATCAAGCTTAAGAGCTGATTAGTTTTTGGGATCGCTCGGAAGAGCCGTTTAAAAGTTATTCTAAAAAAACAGTTTTTCTAAACTTTTATTTTTGAGATTTCTCGGAATCTATCGGTCCGAATCTCGAAATTGTAAAAAATCTAAGTTTAATGAAGCCTCAATCCGATCCAATCGATCAAGCCGTTCATACACACACACACACTCACGCACGAACGACACCATCGCGGGAATAGTCAGGAAAGCTGTCTAGGACCTCAAAACGTCTTAGTATCTACTGGTTGCAATAGAAATGACAAGTCAACTAAAAAAGTTACGAAGGTAATGAATTGTCTTTTAATAGTTCTTTTGCCCAAGTCAGGTGCGGTCTACACGACATGCCTTCTTCAAACTAAAAGACAAAGACATACTTTTGGTATTGGCATGTTATTTACGACGCACCGCCTGCGTGACTTCAACTCGCCTTGGGAATTTTAACCCTTCTTGAATTCCTTACATCACTCTCGTAATCTCTAACACGTGTATGATCCTCATCAACCAATCTCATTTAATATGCAGTGTTACAAACAGAATCGAGTCAACACAGCCTTCGTATCTAGCATTACATTCATTAATCATTACTATTTCATCAAGTTGACCTGATATCTTCATTAAATTTTCAGCATGAGTCTGATTAGGTCGTGGCTAGGATTTAATAGGCATTTGACTACTGGATGCAAGTACATTTTGATTTCACCATAAATAATAAAAATATTCTCATATTTATTTCCGACCACTTACTAATAGTTATTTATACCTAGTGTTTTGTGATAGAAAACTAAAACAGATAGATTAACATAGAAAGTTGTGTTAGAAGAAACCGAGTCTTCAACGGTGAGCGCTGTGAATTTAAATAGGGTTCGAATCCAGCAGTGGCAGTTTGGGAATTTAATATTTCTCTTTCTTACCCTGGTCTGGTCTGGTGGGAGGCTTTGGCCGTAGCTAGTTACCACGTTGTTAGTAATTTGGAGGTAATTACCACAGTGGCTAGCTAAATTTGGTGTCAACTAAGATATAGAATCGGTCTGCAGGTCTGTTTCTCTACAATCTGTGCTGTGCGCAATTTGCAATGTAGCCAATAGAAAACTTGGCAAGACGTGCAAGAAATTTATATTTTCTTCAAGTTAACCACTTATTCCTGTTATCTTAAAAACAGCTTCAAACGCTGGAGAACTTTTGTGTAAACCGAGTCTTTTTAACAAATATTAATTAATTTTATTATAAAGAAAGACAAAAAGTGTTAAAGTTTTTTCTATACAATCTTATAATCTCATGATAACACTATGACTAGAGTAGCTAACTAACTATTACCCGCATTCTTCGACCGCGTGGTTTTCACGGATCAAAGTAACCTACGTTATCTCCGTCCATTTAGTCAACTTAAAAATCAAGTGGATTGGTGGCTTAGTTAAGACGTACGGAATAAAATAAACACACTTTCGAATTTAAAATATAAGTTAGGCTTGCTACTGTTAACAAACTACAAAAGTGAACGAATTCCATGAAACGCAAGTCTTAAACGTTGTATGCTAGCTTTTACGCTTATATACTTCACACCTGGGGCGTGTGTGCGATGAAGTCATAAATACAAGCACAGGGTCAACCGTAGAACGTTATATTTTATGCAAGAGGACGTTCCGAAAGTCAAAGTCTAAAGAAATCTCTCGAGTGTCTCAGTAACTTGTTTCCTTATTTTTATCCGACTACATAACGGTTATGGTTTTCTATATCAGAACGTTAATAGATTCATATTTTCTCACTCCTTTTGTCTGCAGAGAACTGCATTGTATTTCCTTGTACCGACCTTCTAGAAGTTCTTCTTTATTCCTCCTACCAAATCTTTCATAACGTTCGTCTTACAACGTGGTAGTTCTTAGAAATCTTTTTCTTCTCTTCTTTTCTCTTTTATTCCTCCTACCACATCTTTCACAACATCTGTCTTGTAACGTGCTAGTTCTATGTAATCTTTGTATTCTCTATTTGTTTCCTCTTTATTCCCACTACTGTATAATTATTTCACTAAAGTATTTTGCCAACTTTCGTATTATAGCGTGCTTATTCAAAAATTTTATAAATTATTTTTTCGTCGTAATCTACTGGGCAGGTAATGTTAATATTTTTAAAGAAGAATAAATAATGGTTAGTAAGATTTAAACAAAGTACAAAACTGCTTTAAATTATTTATGTTAGTTCTCATATTAGAAGTTTGCTTTAACCCTTCAGGTAATAAAAGGTTGTTTTAAAATAAAGTTAGCCGACACGGGTCACACAACCCACCAGTTTATAATAAAATACACAACACATTAAACCGAATATGATAACATTCAATAATTATCTATTGCCGTGGAGGGAGTATGGCGACATAAGAGAGCGTCCTGTCATTTGAAGAGACGGCAGCCGGATTTATTTTAATGATAAGACGATAATGATAATATTAAAAAAACAAGTGGTAAAATTAATTAAGAATGGTTTTTCCATTAAAGAAGATCAACATGTATGGATACAATAAGTGAGTGTGTCGAGACCTTAGGCCGTTGCGTTGTTTGATTACGTCACTCCATAAACTCTTTATAGCTTCCTAAACCCTATATTGCTCAGATATTATGTTCCGGCATTGCTTTCCTACGACTTTGTACGTGTTGGCATACTGTGGGGGTTAATTAAGGGAGGATGGTATAATATTCGTCTACATATTACGAGATATGACAGACAGAATAAAGCAATAACATTATTTATTCCGTAGACGCATGAAGTAAATTCTTCCACAGGGCCTCCCACTGGACCTTAATCTTAACAGTCATAGACCATATTTATGATTTAACGACGAATGTCGTAGTTCGCAACCTAAATATCATATTTTCATGCATTAAAGGTTTTTTTAATAAAAATTGGTCCCCTTATGAATAGGAATTCAAACTGCATGTTTCTATCCCAGAAGCTTAGAACAGGCGTTATATTTCGAGGAAAATATCTGGAGGAAACCAGCATACGTAAATGTTCTTCATAATGTGAATCAAAGGCGTGTGAAATCTACCAATCCACACGTGGTGGACTACGGCCTTCTGGTGCTGAGATGAGTCCCGTGTCCTGTAGTGGGCCGGGGCTTGTAAGGATGGATGGATGTTTGTTGCTCTTTCACGCGCAAACTTCTTAACCAATTTGACTGATTATTTGAATGGAGATAGATAGATATTTTATACTGTGAATGATAGGCACTTTTTATCCCCGGAAATTTACGCAAGATTCATGAAATACCAAAAATACCAGCTGTTTCAAATTTCCACACACTAGGCAAGACTTTGAGGGTGCCTTTACTTTTTGCTCGTTTACCTTAAGTTTGTTTTACAAAAATCATTTAATTTAAGAAAAAAGCATGAAGCTTCTCGGAAACATGATGCTAACTAACTTTTTTAACTTTTTCTCAATTACCTTCCCATGACACACAAATACAATAGCAGGCCCTAATAGGGCCCCAGGTGAGATTACGATTAGTGCTAACTAGTAGTGGAATAAAAAATGAGGTTGTTTAGTTACAACTTGAAAACGGACATTAGGTAATAGGTACTATATATATGTATGCTACATATATGATAGTTGCACAATCACATCGTCTGCTCAGAGTAGTGCGCTTTTAGGTCATGATGACCTGCCATTGTTGCGTACAAAGTATAACATTTAAATAATTAAAAGCATTAAAAAATCCGACAGACGAACACTGCACGAATTTTCTCATTTAAAAATGGCGGTTTAAAGTCGCCATTTAGAATTTTAGTCAGTGTCTCTCTAGATGATGTAAGGATTCTTACAAGATATCCAAAACATCAAAATGATTTGAAACCGATCAATTTTACTTAAATTGGAGGTTTTAAAAAGGTTTATAATAAATAACAATAAATTATGTTCAGTCAGTTCCTGCTTAGGACTTATATTTGCACTGTTTGTTTCTCACCATTTTTTCCTTAGTATGCTAGAGTCAATAAAACTATTCCCACTCATCGTCTACCAATCCGCACTGGGCCAGCGTGTGATACGACCTCAATCCCTTTTCATTGTGAGAAGATGCCCTATAGTGGGCCCGTAATGGCTTGATATGATGATGATGATAAATCTGTTTCGATTTATCTTCATCTGTATACTACTAATAATTGAAATGGCTGCAGAATTCAGGAAGATAATATTACTGCTAGAACTTAGTAACATAAATATCAGTATTTGCGTACATCTCACATTCAACAGCTCTGATTTGAAAATTGAAATTTTTGCGGAAAACGCAATATTAGCGACTTTATTGGCAATGTTGAAATGCGATAAGGACTTGATAAATTATGTTTAATAATGTAAGTATAATTTAAATTTAGTTGAGTCTCCCTTATCTAGTGTTAGCACAATTATTGCGAATGTTTATGACGCTATAACTAGTTTTTTTAACTGCGTCGTTGTCATATAGTGGTTAGCATGTTCGATTGCAAATCACGACGTCCTGGGTTCCATTCCTGGGTCGGGCAAATGAATTTCAAATGGTTTTATATCACTTAAATTTAAATACAAGCCCGGAGTTCGGAAATTGGAGATGATTCACTCCCCTGCCTTGGAGAGCACATACAGCTTTCAGACCTGCGCTTGATCTCTTTCCGATTGTATCGGAGCTGCCGTCCCATCGGACTATGAGAGTGAGGAAATAGAGAGTGCACCTATGTTTGGGCACTCACTTGTGCACTTATCTCTCGTGTATTTGGAAAATCTCATTAATAGATTGACCACGTGGCCAAAATCATTCAAAGAAAACTGTGTTCAAAGAATTTTCATATGCTCACTGTATTTGGCACTGTGTAAAACACAGTTTTTCTAGTTACAAACGAGTCAAAGTCGCCGACCTTCCAACTCAGCTTGGTGGTTTGGTCGTCAGCGGGTTAATCGGTGACTTTTCATTGGAGGACGTGAAATTCATTTTCATGGACTAGAATAATAATCATTTTCACTAAAAACATTATTTTGTTTTATAATTGGACAATTTTTTTCCTCAAATACTTGTGTTACAATTCAAAATTGCTTCTTCTTTTATACGTCTCGGATACCTACCAACGGAGCAATAGTAATTTTTAAAGATGTTATTTTCCGGTAACTTAATTCGCAATAAAATCAATGAATCCACTTTTATTTTACACAAAGCAGAAAAATCATAAGAAAGAATAAAATGCAAATAGGAAGGTAAAGGAAGGAAAGAGATATTAAGATTGAAGTTTTAAGCAATTAAATATCAATTGAGCTTGTAGTGACGCCACGACATGGCTAAAACACCATCTCGTTAATACTTCAAAATCCAATATCGCGCTAACATGCCAGCGAAAAGTTGTAGGGAAACGAGTAAAAGAGCCTAGCTTAAAAAAAGGCGATAAGTATCTGTTAAACTTAAAGACTGACGATAACAATGCACTGAAGAAATACTTATACAATACAACCTCGCCAATAAAAGATACACAATTAAATCTTAAAACGTTAACGATTACGTCAATGAATGTGACGAACAATGTAATTAAGTTACCTCATCACATCACGATATGTGCTAACATTAGACAAATTGTGAATGTAAAACTATTATAATAGGTACCAAAAGAAGAATCTTTTTCTGAACGTACATAACTCAGAAAAGTTACCGGTGCATGCTGGGATTTGAACTCGGGCCCCTAAAAGTCTCGCCGAAGTCTACACTACCAAATTCCTCAACTAATACCAGAGTCACCAGACACACTAAAATCCCTCGTAATCAGTGAAATAATTTAGTATCTTCATTAACCTATAAAAGTTCCACAGTTGGGCACATGTCTGTCTCTATGTAAACAGTAGATTAATTAGGTACTACATAAAACATGACAGTTGGTTTTGTTGCTTTCTGCGTATCTCGTAATTGGTTTAGATTTCGAATCGTGAGTAAACATTGAAAGGAACTGCTGAAAGCTTTCTCTATTAAGACGAAATAAAATGAGCACTATCTTGCAAGTAAAATCTTCTGTTGTTCAAACGAAATGGGAAAGATGAGAAAAACATTTAGTCCTAATCGAAATAAGCGGCTGATTTAGACATAAGAAGTTCGTTCACTAAAATTAAATTTATATTATAAATAGGAATTGAAAACGCTTTATCTATAAAGAATCGTATAAATAATCAGACCATTGAGAAATTGTTATTGAAGAAAAAAAAATCTTTTAAAATTTCCCCGACGGGAAGGGACTTTTTATTATTTTCGATATCATTAATTCTATTATATCCATTTTTAGTTTTCTAAATAGAAGGTCAACGAAAAAGTAGATTTAAAAAATCTCCGGTAAATAGCATCGTCATCACATTTATTAATGTATTTATTATTTCTAAGTTCACTGTGCAAAATATGCATTCATTTCTGCTTCTGTTTGTCCATAATATTATTCTCCTTGCTTTTCTGTAATTGCATGTTTTTTTTAGGGTGCGACAGATATCATTTGTTGTTTTGGCGCTACTAATGAGTCCAGTATTCGAGTTAAAATTCTAAAATGATTTATGCCGCCGGGATTATTTATTTACCTGGGATTATCGCAATGTAAAACACAATTAACAAACAGTGCTAATTCTTCGTTGAGAATCCTGTACTGTGTTTTAAATAAGATCCAGAACAGTCTTGACCCCCGATATATACAAAATGTGAGTAAAAACGCACTTCGAGGGATCGGACCAAACCGCGCGAGTGATATTGTCAACAATTTACCTAGCGGTTACAATTGTTGACTTTAAATTGCCTTAAACAGGCGTCAACGCAAAATATAAATATTTCGTATTTAACAATGTTATTTAGTTAGTCAACCTACCAACGGCAATATGAAATAGTTTTTTTTGTAATAAGTAAGATTCCAGACAAAAAAGAAGCTAGATCACAACTTAACACTGTATTTTGTTGTAACACCACCGTCATAATATGTAGGTGTAGGTACGTACCATCATACCTACTCTACAATTTCCTTTTCCGTTGCTTTAACTTTTTATGAATTTATGCCTGGACATAAATAGTACCTTTGTCTTCAGTCAAACTACGCGTTTAATTGTATAAAAATTATATCTATGAAAAGGAATGAGAAACGAATGAATAAATTAATAAAGTGAAAAAAAAGGAACAATAGAAACTAAAGGAAGGAATTGGAACAATAAATAAGAATTTTTTGTGAAGGCGTTTGGCGATTTTCAAACTTTGTTTTGTTGTTCGCAAGTTTTCTCTTGTGAACGTTTCTTCCGCAGTTTATATTTTTAGAATATTTGTAAAATATCCTACATTTTAATATTAATTAACAAAGATTATGCAGGTAAAACCAACAAAGGTGCGATAGCTAAAGGATATGTTATTTTATATTAATTATCTTATGATAATATGTAGTTGCATCTTTTTATATTTATCTTGATTCATAAAACAAAAAGTTTACGTATTATTAAGTGCAGGGCTTAGATATCTAATCTGTTATCAGCTCAATATCAACGCAATTCTGCCACCTACAAGGCCTCGGTTATTTATTGTACCAACACCATAACAGGTATACAGTTTCAAATGGAAGGCTACGATGTAGGTAAGTAGGTGAACGCGTATAAAATTACCGATGGGCAAGCTAAGCACTAAGTCGATTATGTTTACTGCGCTAACAGATGACATGGCCAAGGACGGGTTGACGTCAGCGCGCGGAACAATGTAAACTTATCGCTCTTTACTACCGAAATGAATCCTCCCACTCGGCAATCTGGCTGAACTGAATGTAGCCAGCTCCCCACCGCGAGTGAAGAAAATCTGCGAAATGTGCAGAGCGCTCGTAAGCGGAGCGAATGTTTTGATCCGCAGGCATGTCGTGTCAACGGACCGTAGTTTACACAACACAGAGCACGCGAGACGGAATGCTGGCCGCGGCAGCGAAGGCGCCGATTTCTTAAACACGCCTCCTCCACTCGCGAAGTTCCCACCAGCTCTCGCTGCTGCGGTGCGACTCACCTTTTTGATCTGGAAGTGGTCGGCGCGCAGCGTCTCCTGGATCTCCTGCTCGGTCCCGCGCGGCGCGGCCTGCACCGAGCTGCGGAACCCGTCCAGCACCCCCTTGAACGTGAACTTCTTCATCGCGAACGCGTGTGGCGCGGGTCCTTTGTCCGAAGGCCGCTCGTTCACCGGCCGCGGCTACATCACAGCCGTCCGCCGCGGACAGCGAGCCGGTTTTGGCAGGAGGGTCGGTCGCTCCCGCGCCGCTCCGTTCTGCGCAGGGCCGCCCGGGCCGTCGCCGACGCCGACGCGCCCGCCACGCGGACAATCGACGAAAACTAGGCGAGGCACCGCCTCCGCACCGAGGAATGTACGGCAATGCGGTCTGCTGGGGCTGGCGGATCGATACCGGGAGGCACAGTGCACACGCGCGGCTGCTGACACGCTCCGCCACACGGGTCGCCGCGGACTGGCCGAAAAGAGCGCGCTGAGGCCGATCGATGTCGCCGCACGTGCTACGGAAAGAGATGAACACATATTGCGCATGCAGGTTTCTAGTCGCTCGCCGCTCGCCTTGCGGAGGAAAATTCTACAGCTGATAACGCCTCCGGCCGCTGCCGCCAGGCGGCGCGCAGAGCGCAAACAAAACTATGTTATCACGATAAGTGTCACTTGTCAAACATACAAACGTCACCGACGGGCGGTCATCTGTCAACGTAGCGTGTTGTGGGATTTAATTTGTTCACAATATTCGCCTATATAGTTATTTAAAAATGTCTTTCAAAGTAGCTATAAGGAGTTTTAAGACCCTCGCATATGTCGAAAGTTACAAGAAAATTAGAGATCGGCCATTAACGTGAGTTTTTTACTGCTTCGATTCTAATTGGAAATACGTGACTCCGTTCATGTAAACATCTTTTGAATTGCTAAAGTTTGTTTTGTGGAAAGTTAAATGAAATATTATACGGTTCATGTCTGATACCAATTGCTTTCATTGTGGATTTAAACATATGGATTTTAGTCGCTTTTATCCTTAAAACTATGAGAACCAACATTCATAAGAGTGATCCTCGATTACCGGTTTTGAAGGTTCTCTTATCGTAATGGTAGATACGATTTATCTTAATGCAACCTAACAAGTTTTTCGAAATTTGACTACATTGCCACAAACTAGTTTCCCAAATATGATAACTATACTTATCTCAATTGCTGTGAAACATTGTCATTTAAATTGTTTAAATGAGGTCATTTAGGTTTATCAGAAACCAATAATATTAGCTAAATTTCGGATATTCTCTATACCTAACTCTTGTGTAATTTAAAATATTATCTAAACTAAATATATATGTTCAACAATCCGAATCTGTCAGAATTAATTACAGCTTGGAGATGTTAATCGAGAGAAATTTGCTTAATAATATAAAAAAGTCAAAATAATAATATAAATATGAAAGAACAGTAATATCACACTTATTAATGTGTTGGTTATGAAAAATGAAAACTCTAAGCCATTCTAATATTATAATGTTAATTTTGGATGAATATATTTATGAATAATATACATAAATACTAACAATATACATATAAACACCCAGACACTGGAAACAGTCTGGCTCATCACATAAACATTTTTCAGTAGTGGGAATCAAACCCAAAGCCTTGGGCTGAGATAGCGGGGTTGCTGCCCATTGCGCCAATTGGTCGTAAATTATTAATATATCTAAATATGCAAAGATCTAGTTAGGATCTAGGAGTTATATATTTTATATTGAGAAGAGCATGCAAATATCTATAAAAATATGAAGATAGTATGGTTTGAAGTAGTTTATACCCACACTAATATAAACATAATGTAAAAAGATTTATGTTGAGGTCGATGGATGAGGATCTAAGTCTTTTTTTTTGTGCTGTATGGAAAGTGGGCAGCAACCCTGCTTTCTGGGTCTAAGGCTGTGGGCCGTGAATGTGTGTATTGTCATATTATATTTATTTATTTATTATTTATTAATGATTTGCAACATTACATTATTTTTAAAACTCGAGTTTAATATCATATGCTACCATACCAGTGTGGTAGAAAATTGTACATAAAAGTTAATTTTATTTTAGCTACTACTTTGCGGCCATAATAGGGGCAGGATGTGTCACATACAATCAATACAAACAAAACAAAAATAAAGTTGAGGCAAAGGAAATAATGCAGCTCAGGAACTACATGGCTGATCCTGTGACACCAATCAGCCAGTTGGAGAAGAATCCAGATGATATGAAGACACAGATGGAACTGCTTATCATGAGAATACAGTCAGAATTCTGTAGGGCTTTGGAAAAAGAAGAGGATGAGGTTTGCCAAATATCATTTTCTATTATTATTAATAAATTTTGTATTCAAAATAGAATTACCAGGTAACTATGTGCATTAATTTTGGTACAAAATTTCTACTTATTATTAAATAAAGTCACCCAAAAAAATAAAAATGTAGCAAAGCTTTCATAGCTCTCATATAAAAATAAAGTATTATAGTAATAACATTAATATTATAATGACAATATTTATATTAATTCAAATAAAATTCATCAAGAGTGGTTCCAAATTTAGAATAGTGAATAATTATGTATCTAGTAATTTTACGTTACATTTTACAGTCGAGGTGGTATGAGGCACATGAGTGTAACAAGTAATGTAGGTACCATACGCGTTTCATAACACGATTTTCATTACACTTGCGAGGAATAGAACGGGATAAACTTTTAAATACGTTCTCAGAAAATAACACCATTTTTGTCTGTTTTTCTACAGTATGAAAGTTTCGATTTGTAGATTTTGGTTGAAACAGGTTATTCACTCGCGAGTAGTGCCTCGATTATTATTCCCAGCGGAGTAAAGTCCACTATTGATCAACTTTCCAATTTAAACTGGATATTTTATATTATTAACAATAGACCGAAAATATTAACATAATACCTACTACCTACGGAAAATGTAACAATAGACCGAAAATGTCGAAGTAAACCGATATACAGCCAGCATCGTTCGTGGCATACAGCCTATATTAAAAATATAATAAAAGCAATATTCGAAACATGTATTCGTATTGAAACATGTTTTTAAACTTAACTAGTTATGAACTGCGAATAAGTTGATAAAATTTAACGTTCATTTATTAATAATTGAAAATGTAAAAATATGAAAAATATTTTTAAGGAAATGCCTTCTATTTGCATAAAACCTATTTGTTTATTTAAAAAAAAGAATCTATTACCCGGCTAAATCGAAAATGGTCCATCTGCATACATATATGCCTTGCAGTGGGGTACAAACATGGTACAAACTAAACATAATCGGGTCATCATAAATAAAGGACACGTATGGTAATCTAAAATAAAACACGCGTGTCTAATATCTTGTTTGAGCCTTATGACGATGTGATAGGATTACGGACAAGTGTGATGAAAAAAATATAGCTTATGGAATTTAACTAGAGATGTAAATAAAAAAATTGTTTGTAGGCATGGGAAGACGAAAAAACAGCTGACGAGTATGATTATGACAACGATGTATTTTTACCATCGCCGGTATGAATAAAAGCTCATTTTATGAAATGTTTATTTAAGGTTATGGTAATTTAATTCTACTGTTTTTTATAGGAATCAAAGTTCAAAGTAGATCGTTGGATACGAAAAGAGGGTGGAGGAGGGATTACGTGCGTTTTACAAGATGGTAGGGTGTTTGAAAAGGCTGGCGTCAACATATCCGTGGTTTCTGGAAAGCTGCCTCCTGCTGCCGTCCAGCAAATGAAAAGCAGGTAATAGAAAAAGTAATTTTTGAATATTTAATATATGATGTAATGAGTTAAACATCGTTTTCTTTGAGGTAATGAAACATCAAGATAATGAAATGTTTATGTGCGAAATATTTGTAGAGGTAAAAACTTTGAGAACAAAGAGCTACCGTTCTTTGCGGCTGGCGTGAGCGCTGTCATCCACCCGCGCAACCCCATGGTGCCCACCATACACTTCAACTACAGATACTTCGAGGTCGAGGATAAGAATGGTGAATGAAATATTTTTATACTTATTTGGTTAATTTTTCCTTGTGGTAACACTGTGACGTCTTAATCCTTGTCACGAAAATAAAAGGTATTTTTTGAAACATTAAATGTTTCAAAAAATTAAGTAAGAGTTCTTTAAAAAATTAAAATACTTGTGTACCGTGTGAACAGAGGTCCACTGGTGGTTTGGAGGTGGTACAGACTTGACTCCCTATTACCTTAACGAAGAAGACGCGATACATTTCCATATGACACTCAAACATGCCTGCGACGCGCACGATGCCAGCTACTATGAAAAGTGAGTACCTGGTGACCAGACCATACTTCTTAGTAGTAAACTAAGTTTGCGTTTTCCATTTCGATGAGATCTAATTCTTTTTATTATTCTTAGTAATTGAAACCCTGCAAAGATAAAACAAACTCATTCTGGGCAGCTGGAATGGTTCCACGCCTGAAACTTAGTATTGGTAGAGCCCCCACTGGATGGATACGAGCGGCAGAACATAGTGTTATTTGGAAATCAGTTAAAATACCTATTCCTTGATATGCACTACATCAATCGCATGGAGTTGAAAACGAACTCAAAGCCTGAGTATACTCAAAATTAATAAATGTCTTTTATAGGAGAGTCTGACTTATGGTCGTTTGATCAAAGGTATTTGTAATGTTTGGTTTTTTTGCGTTACCAGGTTCAAGAAATGGTGTGATGACTATTTCCATATCACCCATCGGGGAGAACGACGGGGTGTAGGAGGAATATTCTTCGATGATATCGACCACCCCAATCAGCAAAGTGCCTTTGAGTTCGTAACGTCGTGCGCCGAAGCAGTTATACCCAGTTATTTACCAATAGGTAAGGATAAATGTTATTTTATTAACGGCTGATACTTTTCTCCACTAAAAGTTAGCTTTTAAGTACAATCTCAGCTGGTGGTAAGTGATTAGGTAGTCTTTTACTTGTTAGGGGTATGGCAGTTATATTAAACCCATACCACCAAATCTGTCCTAACGCAACATCGTAGTGGAACGCTAAATCGTTTAACTGCACATATTTGTCGGTAGGGCTGTAACTAGCCACGACCGAGACCTTCCACCACACCTTACACGAAAAATTTACAGAATTTGGTATAAATTCACAACATGGCGGATGGCAACATTTCCAAAATACCTATATTTGTATAATCAATAATTTGAAGCTTCGTAATAATCAATTTTAATGAACTTTATGGCAGTAAATGAAATTTTTTTTAATTCATATATTTGGCGCGCACATTCAAGTTATCTTTAACAGTTTTTTACTAAGTTATCTTTAATAGTTTTTTTCATTTGTTTCAAGTTCAAAAGCACAAGGAGGATGCCTACGGTTATTATGAACGCCAGTGGCAGCTGCTCCGTAGAGGTCGATATGTTGAATTTAATCTGATATACGACAGAGGCACTAAATTTGGCCTCCACACTCCCGAAGCCAGATACGAATCCATACTTATGTCGCTTCCCTTAAATGCTGTAAGTGTTAATTTGTACACCAATTTTATTAATTTATAATCGCTTAAACATTACGATGTTTATGATTTCGTCTCTTTACAGAAATGGGAGTACATGCATGAACCAAAGGCGAATTCACCAGAAGCAAAATTGATGCAAGTACTAAAGGAACCGAGAGATTGGCTTTACATTCAAAAAACAAAAAGCTCAACAACTTAATTATAGATTAAACCCTAAAGAGCTCTCCCAATCCTCTAAATGGTGTATTAATAGTGATTTTATGTATGTTCCTGTACTAAACATGGACAATAAAAGTTTTCCTACCCATGACTTTCATAGGCTTATGGTGTGGTTGAGGGATAAATACATTAAAAAAATTGTAAATATTCAATTATTTTTTTATAAAGTTGCAGGACCAACATTACGGTAACCAAACTGAAAACCGCAAACTGCTCTAAGCCTCAAACTTTAAATATAGTAGGATATTGTTTTTTTTTTGTAATAAATAATAAAAAAAATACGAAATATTTCAGTCTTTCACTTAAAAATGTAGATTATAATTTACAATTACAGTATATCAACATTCTGATAAATATTTAAGAAGAAATCGTTAAGCAAGTAAAAAGATATTTACGGATATGTGTTTCTCGGAAGCGTATTTTGATCGTAAACTAACGAAAAGTTAGGTGCGAAGATATATGTAAAGAAATTCTATGCCGGGGTGGGTCGCTTATTATAAATATTATTAACATAAAAAGAGCTACGATGATAGAATTCTACTATTTTAGATAAAAAACATTGTACAGCCACACAGGAACTGTCAGCTGTCAGTTTCTCAAGCTGTCATTTGTGATGGCTGTAACATTGTGGATTTTCTTTATTTTGTGATGTGTTTACTTAGCATTTTTCATTACTATCCACTGAAATCTACCTATTAAGTCTCATTAAATAATTTCTTTAACAAAACTAGGGCTATAAACAAATCGTAATCGCTCCATAACTTCGGGATTTAATAAAGTGTAATAAAAATATGTGGCGCGCGTAACGGACGCTTCGTATTCGTTTCCCTACATTCTTGTGCCATAAATGTATCAACGTTACGTTTAATTCGTGATGTTATTGCGAATCGGGGCCGGGTAGAATCGGAAGATGCCTTTCAAGCTGAAGTTGAAGAAGACGAGACAGTACAATGTGGCGTCGAAAAGTCTTTTTGTCATCAGTGTCGAACTTTTGGACGGAGGAGTCGCGGATTGTACGCTGTCCGTTGACAGCACAGGGCAGGAGTGCTTGGACAACGTGTGTCAGAGACAAGCGATCAACCAGCCTGAGTTTTTCGGTCTTAGATACGTAAATAGAGGCCAGCAGCCGAGATGGGTCCAATTAGACAGGCCGTTGAAACTCCAGCTAGACAAATTCGCTTCTTCCCACCAGCTTTACTTACGTGTAATGTACTATGTTATATCAGGAACGAGTCTCATTACTGATGAAGTTACACGCTACCATTATTTCTTACAATTGAAGAATGATTTAGTTGAAGGGAGGATAATTTGTGATTCTCAGCAAGCTGTAGTCCTGGCATCCTATAGCCGTCAAGCGGAGTATGGCAACCATGACAGGGAACGTCATACAGTGGAGTACCTGAAGAATTTGCTGATGTTTCCAAAGCAAATGTTGGATGGCGGTCAGATTATTGACAGTTGTACTTTAGCAGAGACAGGGAGGCTGGAATGGTTGACTGCTGCGGTTATACAGCATCATATGTCTTTGCACAACATGCCTCAGGTACCTAATTCTGTACTAATTTTCATTTTTTTTACAGCCAACCTTTAATTTGAGCAGAGCTTTTTGTGTCAGTTGGCAGCAATTTGAGTTTGTGCTGACATGCAGACTGTTTTTCAGCTTTGGCGACAGAATATTTTGGTTTGGCAATGCTTATTTCTGCCTCCACCCAGCATCATAAACTCAACAGGGATAAGTTTTTTGTCAAAAAGGGTTTGAAAAAGCTTAGAAAAAAAATATCAGTTCCTTCTACCTCTACCGTCAAGTGTGACTGCAGTGAAGCACTTGGCATACTGGTTGGTAAAAGAAACATACACAATTTTAGGTTTATCAATTACTATTATATATAATATTGTAGTCTCCTAGGTGCAAAATCTGGAAAAAAGATTTGATAATTTTATCAAACAAATATATTTACAAGTATATTGGTAATAAATAGATCAAATACAAAATATGTAATGAAGTAAAACAAACTACCAAATTATAATTCACTCATTAATAGCTGCAAAATAGTATCCATGTAACTAGATCCACTTCCTATTTAAATCAGTGTACACATAAATATTTATTAAGCCATAGGAAACCTTACAGTTTCATTTAAATCTGATTAATTAATCTTTAAGTAGCTTGGGTGTTAATCAAACCTGATTGTTATACCTATAACTTACATTCTATATACTATTACTGTAATATGTAGGCAGTAATGGGCTAGTGGTTAGATGTAGTATGTTTCAGACTCATTTTGTGGTATCAGAGTTTGATCCCTAGTATATACCTGTGTTCTGTGTTATGTGTATTTTAAAATTAAGCAATTAAAATATTGCTTGCTTGAAATAATGTTGTGAGGAGCATGCCTTAGAGTTTTCCATAACTTTTTCTAAGGCATGTGAAGTGTTCCAATCTGCACTTGGCCAGCATGGTGGCATACAGCCTAAACCCTTGTCATTTTAATAGGAGACCCAAATCCTGTAGTAAGCTGGTCATGGTATGGTGATGATGATGATCACCTACATTACATTTTTTATTTGTCAATCTTTTGTGACTATTTTAAGTAAAATGAGTAATTCTTTTTTTTATTTTATCTTGCTATCAGGTGTTGCATTATGAGCAGATGTTTTTGAAGTTGTTTTGGTGATAAAGCAAGATAACTTTCCCATGTGTTAGCAAAGAAATGTGTAAATAATTAAGCGCTAAATGTATATTTTGCCATATGTACTTGGGGTCAACACAATCTGAAAGTTAAAGCTATGTAAAAATTAATAAAGTCTATAATCATCATCAACTCACTACCGGCCCACTACAGCGCACAGGTATTCCGCTTAGAATGAGAAGGGTTGTGGAATTAGTCTACCATGCTGGCCAAGTGTGGATTGTTAGACTTCACACACTGTTGAGTACATTATAAGGAACTGTCAGGCAAGCAGGTATCCTCACAATGTTTTCCTTCACCATTCAAAGCAAGTAATATAAATTAAAAACGCACATAACTCCAAAAATTCAGTGCTGCTTGCCACGGTTTGAACACGTGTCCACTAAAGAAAAGCTGATGCCTTAACTCTACTACTACTCTAGGCTATCACCGCAAGTCTATAATAGCATAGGTTAATTCTGACTTCATTTTGGAGACTAAATACGTGTTGCTTAACTCTAGTTGTGCCTCTAGTAGCAAGCATGTGTTTCCATCATCATAAGAAATGATTATAAGAATATTTGAATTTTGAAGTGATTTATTAGAACTACAGTAAGACATATTATGTATTCAAAAAATAATAAATCAATGATAGAGAATCAATTATAAGATCTGGATGAACTGTTATAGTAAACAATGCTAAGATAATTGCCCCTGTTCTCATACCAAGTAAAAGGACAATAAACTGTTTGTAAAAAATCTAGTTATTGGATTCTCAGCCATGAAATGGTGCTCTGATTTAACAATGTAAAGTTTGTAAAGTCACCTTCTACAATGCCAATATTTGCAAATCTTAGTTATAACCACAGCTTAGCAATCATATAGTTAGGAATAGGACAAACATAATGTAACACTATTAAGTTCTCATGATAAACTTAAAATTTGCTTTACTCAATTTTAAAAACACCATGTCAGTTGAATAATTTTTATTCTTAAATTTAAACATACATTCATTTTATTTGTATATTTATTTTAAACAATTCTGGTATACTGAACAAGAAACACTCCTAAAAAGGGCTCTTGTTGGAATTTTGTGGTATGCACGCTGCTTCCAAACCATTAACAAGCTATAATATTTATTTCTGTGTTATGTAGCCAAAAAATCCTACTCATGCTAGCAGAAACTCAGATTGCTGCATATCCCTAAGCTCACTTTGTTAACTCATATAATAACTAATTAAATATTCATACTCATTTTTATCAGACTAATAAATGTGAATCAATAATAAATATAAAGATACAATGAAAAAAAAGAGACAATTATTATCACCATGTTTAAGAAGAACCACAAAATTTATCTTCTGAACTGTATGATGGCTTCACATTATTTATTTATTAGCCTTTGTAATTATCATGTATGACAAATATCTGCACAATGTTTAAATTATAGGTAACTGCAGGCGAAAGTACATTAGTATTTATAAAGCAAACAGTTTGTTTTCATATAATTGCTCAATGCAATCATGCAATAATCTGTTTGATGAATATGTATGTATTGACTTGGGCGACAGTTTTGTATTTAGTGTATTATAATATTTACGATTTGGAACTATGTCATTAAATCCAAGGAATATTACCGCCAAATAAGTTAGTATTCTAAAATAAGTAAACAATGGTGCCAACTCTGTTCTACTCAAAACTCGATATTTGTTTTTTTTTGAGATTTAGGGTTTAGAGATTCAGATTTAGAATTTTGCTCTATTTTCTATGCAACTATTTTAGGACTTTTATGAGCCCAATAGGGTACATAACTGCAACCTTGCTCCTTAAATCCAACCACTAAACTACTGAGCTATAGGGAATTTAAATGATAACAAAAAAACTATTGCTAATTCAAAAAAACTTTTACTATTGTACACATATCTCTAAACTCAACTCAATAAATCTGTCAACTTTAAAAGAGTGCTAACCTTTTTAGTGTAAATTATAGCACTACTATTAGACCAGTGGTGTGTGGAATAAAGTGTTAATTATGTAAAAAAATTAGAGTAGGCAGCGCTTTTTCGCATGTATGACATGCATGCCACTGTTAAGATCTATCAATTTAGTTAATAGATTTGTGCACAACCAAACTAGTTCATCGTTTTTGAGGGTTCGATTCCCACAACTGGAGAATGTTTGTGTGTTGAATATGAATGTTTTTCAGTGTCTGGGTGTTTATCTGTATATTATGAGTATTTATGTGTATTGTTCATAAAAATATCCATCAGTCATCTTAGTACCCACAACACAAGCTACGCTTACTTTGTGGCTAGATGGCGATGGGTGTACTGTCTTATTATGTATTTATTTATTTTTAATATTGTCAGTTGTGACACATAATTGAGGAGAGCACTTTATCCAGCAGTGGACTGTTCTAGGCTACTGTTGCAATGTACCTTCGCATCTAAAGTGCCATCTTTGTGCTATGTGCCTATTTGAATTAATAAATACTTGACTTGGACTTAATTGATGATGATGACTGACAATAAGTTGTTGCTCAGGCTCAAGCAGAAGAAGGCTTCATCACGACATGCCAGCAGCTGCGAGGCTACGGCCAGGAGATGTTCACAGCGCGAGACAAGCGCGACCAGAGCGAGGTCACCATCGCCATCTCGCTCACAGGCATCCGCGTGCTCACTGACACAAGCGACACCCCCCACTTCTACCGGTAAGAGGATATCCCTAAAATAAATGTTGAAAAGCACTTCCCTAGGTGTCGATACAGATTTTGTTCACATCTCGATAAAATAAAGCAAATATAGGCTTTCCACGGACTACCGGTTAGAGGACATTCTCTTCTACTTCTTGGTCTGACTGCGTACTTGGTTGGCCGGAACCATCATCTGTACGTAAAGCCGCTGGTACTTCGGCTTCGGATTCTTTTTTAAAAGATTTCCCTTTCAAGATAAACCCGTTAAATCTTTGGATAGATGCTTAGTTTATTTATCCAAGTGTACACAATTTCACAATGTGGGGCCAAATAAAGAATATGGACTCCCGAGCCTTTGACGCTATCATATATTTTACTAGTTTGGCACACCCGGTGTGTAACTTTCTATCAGTTTCCTCACGTTGTTATCTCTTGCCGAGAAATTATGGATTCTGAATCTAATTTGTTTTCCAGATGGATGGACATAACAAACGTCATAAACCACAAAAGAACGTTTAGCATCGAATGCCAAAAGCAGGGTGAATCGGCGACCTTCACTTTGCCAAGCCCTGAAGATGGGAAGTACGTTTGGCGAATGTGCGTTCACCAGCACACATTCTACATGCGGCACCAGGGAGCTCTGAATGCTGCCGTGGACGAACATAGACCGAAGTTTCAGGTGAGGTTTTTATTAGTTGTTTTGTTCAAATTCCGTGGCAACTACTTGTTTTCCTGGGATAAAAAGTAGCCTATGTTACTTCATCCTTTCAACTAACTCTATGCCAAAAATCAAGTTGATTGGTTGCTTAGTTAAGGCGTGAAAGAAGGACAAACAAATAAACAAACATTCTTTCGAATGTATAATATTATAGTTATGTCTAGATGGTCCGGTGAAATTCGTACCACTTAAAGGATACCATGTATTGCAATCCCAATTTAGATTTTTCGGCTGATGCAAATGATCCACCAAACTATCTCTGTACCAAATTCTTGAAAACCGGTGGATTGTTGCACCAAACATAGGTATTTATAATATTAGTTTATAGGTCGGTATAACATTTCACTTTCTGTCGAGCATGCCATAAATCCAATCAAGAATTAAAGTCTGTAACTAGAACCACTAGTGCTCGACGAACTGGCTTGATAACTCATAATTACTAATTAGTGTAACATGCGTCAAGCTTTTCACATTCATTCGTGACAATTTGATTTATACAGTTTACCGGTGGCCGGTGATTGAATCATTATGACTGGGTCCCTTAGCATTATAATTGATAATAATGAAAGCAGCCCTCATATGCTGTACAACTGTGGAGTGGGAAACATTATTATGTTTATAAAGCATCACTTGGAGAGAACGTTGAGCTTAATAGATTTTTTCACTAAAAGCTCTTTCTAGGTCTAAAATCCTTGTTTTAGTGCCCCGCTCCTCGCAGAAATACAGTAAATCTCGTTCAGTAGTTTTTTGGATGCTATATGCCTTAGGTTTTTAAATTTGTATATATATATATTTCTTGTGTGCGTGTGTGCGTGTGTATGTCACTGATCTCCTCCTAAACGGCTGGACTGATTTGAATGATTTTTTTGGTATGCGTTTGGGTGGCACCCTGGGTGGGTTAGATTCACAAATCAGCCCGACAGATGGCGCTGGGGTCCGCTAGTATCCATATAATTTATTGTATTTATAATCATTTTTATCGGCTGCCTCTGCTAGTCGTGGAGAATGAGTATAGTTTAGGCAGTAGCCCGCTACGCTGACCTAGTGCATATTGGAAAACTACACACGTCTTTGAGACTTTTGGAATTCACAGGAATACAAAATTGCTCATGATCTTTTTCTTCCGTAAAGTACGTTAAATCTGTAATGGACCTAAAGGTCGTTTTGTTGTTTGTTTGATTTAACGCACTAATCTCTAGAACTGCCAGTTGGATTTGATTTTTTTTTTGCATTCGATAGCCCTATTCTTGTGGAAGGTCTTGGGCTACATTACATTACATCCACTTATAAACGACAAACGAGTGGGGGGGGGGGGGGGGGGTATATTGTGCGGAATAGCGGTTCCAAGTTTGTATGGGAAATGTCTGAAGTAGTGTTCGGACGAAGTCGCGGGGAACCGCTAGCCATTCGTAAAAGTCTATTGGAAAAAATTAAGCCCAATCTATCTATTAGTCTTTAATTTGGGTTAAAATACCAAAATGACCAGCCTTGACTCATTTACGCTGTCTGCGACGAACTTCTTAGTAATGCCGATAAGCCGATAAGTGACATGAATGGGGGAAATTAAAATGAGTAACAACTAGGTTTTACGCAAGCGTGTTTTTATCGATGTACTAGCGTTCCCCCGCGACTTCGCCCGCGTACAACTTGTGATAAGTTTTCCAAACAAACTTTCTTCCGATAAAAATACAAAATGGGTTACATATCATTAATAATTCAAGTAGGCCTATACTTTATAAACGTCAAGTCTATTTGTAGAGACTACCACCGGTCCAGATGGCAGATTCCACCGAGAAGAAGCTGGCAAAAAACTCAGCAGTTGCTCTTTTCCAACTTCAATGAATCCAGACCCTCCGCGCCGATTTCCCCGCCTGCGGTATTACTACGTTTGTTGAGCGTAAGGTCCGTGACGTTATGTTAACCTTATAACCTTTAACAAGAACTGATCTACCAAAAAAATATAGTTTTTTAAGTCGGGCTAATATTTCTTCCGCGAAACATTTACGCACGCAACGTCTTCGCCTGCTTTTGAGTGTTGCGTATTCGTATTGGTGTTTACAACCATAAACAAATGCTATTATCGATATAAGTCTCTTGCTGTTGATGTGTTTTAAAACTTAACGTAAGGTCTGGTTTTCATTGATGCCTGCAATCCTTTTAATCGTTTTAAATCGATAATATTGTCGATTGAACTTGTAGTGCCCCCGAAAGACAGGCCGAAGCCTTACCCTCTAGGGAATCACCGCTACCGCACCGTATCTAATAGAAAGAGAGAAAATAACTGCATTATCAATCCATAGATAGTATCAGTTTAGTGAATTTATGCCAATCGTTGAACCATTGTCTTAATCCAGATCAGCTTTCTCGGCAGCGTGTGAAAGTTTTATAACAATGATCTTATTAAGTATAATAGATTATAGCCTTCGAAACTCTAGCATATTATTTAAGAAGAGCACGAAGCTTCTAATATTCAAAATCTAATTAATTTTTATTTTTTGATTAAATTGTCAATTAAATTTCGTTAGGTACTGGCCATAGTTCTCCTATCTCATAGTTTTAGAGCGTAGATCCACCTAGCTGCTCCAATGAGGAACACAAAGTGTTAAGTTACTGGCACGTAAATTTATCGGTCGCGAGTCTATTCCTCTACTGACCGTGTGGTGACGGCAGATCAGAATACAGTTGTCACCACCCCTCCTCTTCCCGCGCCAAACCGTCGTCGGCCCAGCGCGGATTACGGGCAAACCCTCCCGTTGGGAGAGGCCTTTAGTCCAGCGGTGGACTGTAATAGGCTGTTGATGATGATATACATCACGTACTTATTAAATCGAGCCTTATTAGTTCAAGCGAGTATTCTATAATTTATTACAACTGTGAAACCATCCGCAATAAGGCGTTTTTTTGTGTATGTGCACAATAACAATAAGAACTTAAAAATCTGCCGCTTCATATGTCGGTCTTACTCGATTGGAAATTGAATTTTCCATCGCTTGGACACCCTAATATAAATGTGAGAAGTTAAAATCAAAAATGCCTCGAAGTTAAAAGAATAATTGCCAAAAAATCGTTAATACCACATTGTTAAATATTAAATGGACTTTTGAGATTAGCGACACAACGATGTAAACGATCAGCGACTTAGTACATCTATAGAGTATAAAAAAAACACTGTTAATTGAAAATAAACCCGATTCAATTGTCATAGCTCATAAGCTCATTAGCAATTGTAATCCGCGCTCAGTGAGTGCGCGGGGCGTGCCGTGAACGGCATGCCTAATCACACAACTGATAACATCGCCGCACTCCGCTCCACGGTACAACGTTTGCCGCATACTTGCCCGCAAAAACGTCTATCATCTTAGTCGGAGAGCAGCAGGCCGATTCTGCATCTCGTCTGATGTCGTCTGTCCACCTCGTTGGGGGCCGAACTACGCTGCGTTCAGCGGTGCGGGGTCGCCATTCCAGCACCTTAAGACCCCAAAGTGCGTGTTGTCCGAGACTTGACATAGGACTCGAAAAACTAAAAGTTTCATAACTTTAAACTGCCGTTATATTTTTTTCATCATATAAACCGATTTATTTAAATTAAATTTGTTATATTTTTTTTAAGTTAATATCTTTTGGTTTATTATATCTATATTGTTAGTTACTAATTTATTTATTTGTATTATTATTTTTTATTATTAGTTACAAGTTTCTATACCTACATCACGTTTCAAATACATTAAATATATTTATTTACGTAATGAAATATTTTTTTTATGGGTTTATGTACTTATATGTGAACCACCTATTTTCTTTATTTGTTTTCTTCGCCATTGGTTGCCTGGAAGAAATCGCTATGAAGCGCCAAATATTAAGGCCGCCAAATTGTATACCTTTTTTTGTTACAGTTTTCTTTTTTTGTGTAGGTACTTTTTGTGGTATGCAATAAAAGTATATTCACATTCATTCATTCATTCTCCGATTACCCGCCCACTACAGGACACGGGACCCCTCCTACAGTAAGAATGCGTTAGGCCGTAGTCCACCACGCTGGCCCAGTGCAGACTGGTGAACTTTACAAGTCTTTAAGGACATTATGGATAACTCAGGCATACAGCTTTCCTCAAGATATATTGCTTCACCATTGAAGCAAGTGATATTTTAATTACTTAAACGCACATGACTTAAGAAAGCCTTGCGTGCTAGGATACGAACTCGGCCCGCCGAAAGTGAAGTCGAGGTCCTGACCACTAGGCTATCACCGTTTGAGTGGAATAAAAATCGTAGTTTCTACAGCCACTGGCTCTTCATTTATCGGAAGCGTAGTTATTTGAATAATTGTTTATCGTGCAAGTTTTAATTGAATTAAGTGTGTGTGTTATTTGCGGCGACGGTGCCATGCGGGGTTTTTTGCGATCCTCTACGTGCACGGCCGTCGCCGATGACAAGTTGTCGCTTCGCTGCCATTGATGAATGCTCTTTTTTTACCCCTCCCAAGTAATAAAAGGACAAATCGAGAAACTGACTTTCGCATTTTTCGCATTTTTTTTACTGATACGTTTAGTTGCAAAAGTGTCTTTATATTTAATTTCTCGCAAAATCGGACAGCCATTTTGTTATATTTACAACACGTAAAAATTACTTGCAATGTTACCCCGCATACAGTTAGCCGAATAAAATAAAATAGTATTTCTTACCAGAACATAAACGAAGTCACGGACGTCAGCTAGTTCTAATATGATTGCTCTGTATCTTAATCCATACTATATGTTCATTAGTTTGTTTGTCATTCCTTCACGCACTAACTACACAACTAATCGACTTAATTTTTGGTATTGAGGTACTTTGAAGAACGGAGAGAAATACAGATAACTTTTGGTCCTGGAAAAACGTCATATTCCCAAGGGTGGTATCCTTCCTTCACGTCGTAACAAATCAACCAATTCACTAACATTCACGTGTATAATCGCGGGGCGAAGTTAGTCTTTCAATAACTCATGAACGTCGTGACGTACACGTATCTTTTGCAGCAAGAACACGGCCTATCGGAGAGTCGCGAAGAACTGGACGCACCAATGGGCAGCACGTCTCGCCTGGAGCCTTTGACGGCGGCTCACCGGGCGCACTCCACGTCATGCCTGGAGCTGGCGGACAACCGACCGCACCCAAAGAACAGGTTAATCATCGTCATCATCATCATCAACCCATCACCGGCCAACTACTAAGAGTCTCAAAACGAGAAAAGTTAAGGCTGTAGTCCATACTGGCCAAGTGCGAATTGGTAGATTTCACATTCCTTTGAGGATCTTATGAAGAGCTCTTAGCCGCGGAGGTTTCCCCACTATGTTTTTCTTCACTATTAAAGCAAGTGATATTTACAAGCGTAAGTTTAACTCTGAAAAGATAGACATGCGAGCCGAGCATTGGACTCGGTCCCACTCAAACAATGGCCGAAGCCCAAACCACTAAGTTATCAACCGCCTAAAAAAGTCAAAGTCAAAAATATCTTTATTAAAGTATATAGATGACACTTTTGATGCATTGGTTGGACATTTGAAAAATTTTAGATGGTACATGGTAGTACACCACATTCGTAAACTTAACGTTCCAGACGCCTATTCTAAGGAGAAGCCCGCAACAAATTTAGCCGTTCTTTTTGTTATCATCATCTCAGATTGTCATTTAAAATTATTAGAAACCAACCTGAATATGAACTTTTAAGACGGTCTATAGCTACACTACTGAGTTTCTTGCCAGCTTCTTCTCCAACCACCACGATTCGCTCACCACTCGGCACTCTAAAACTTGATTGCAGAGCGCTCCTGCCATCGTACCGGCCGGCGCCCGACTACGAAACGGCCATCCAACACAAATACCAGCAACAGAGGGCCGAGGCGCAACTGCGGTACCAAAACCACCACGCGCACTCCCAACTCCTCAGCACCAGCGCGCAGCCCCTCGTCTATGGCTCCCACCCCGACATCCACAGGGTCCACTACCCCGACGTCACAAGACATACTGTTACCCAGCAAGTCGCAGCCACGGATGACTACGCGTACGGCCTCAAATTCGTCGGGAACTACCCCATGGCTGTCAACCCTAACGTGCAAACCGACCACGCATTGCACTACGTCAACGTCTATAAACCACCCCCTCCTTACCCTTCCAACGGCTTAGCTTCCAACTCCACCCCCGACCTTGCAGTGGCCAGCCAAGCTTTAAACTACCATCGGGGTTACATAAACTCGCACGTCTCCGGATCTAGTCCCGATTTAGTCTCCACAAGAACAGCTTTAAATCGACAATACCTAGGATACGTAAACCCTGGCCATAATGTTGTTAACTACAGACAGAATGTCCTCCCGGCCACCCACGGAACGTACAACAACTTGAATTCCGTTCTCGAACCGAATCCTCACATTATAATCGACCCGCACCATATATCCGATAACATACAGAAAGTTTACGACGAAAGAGGAAACATTATGTATTCCATGCCAATGAGGACGATATCCTACCAGAGGCATTTAGTGTTGCCGCAAATAAAACACAGCGAAACTCAGGAACCTATATACGAAAACGTGCCATTACCCTGGCAAAACGAAGCTAAAATGACCATGCGAGAGCGAGCTCAAAGTCTCACTACCACGGATGAAATCTCAAGGTTAAACGAAAGAAACAGCAGCCATCCGACGATTAACAACTACGGAAACTTAAAACCAATTCTCAACGTGCCAAATTACGTGCCCAAAATTGACAACGACTGTCATTACGTGAACGCACAGATAATCAAAGGCGTTCGAGAGTCAAGCGTGCCTAAAGATTTAAACGTAACGGTGAATCAACCGGAAGATAACATCGGCTTGAGTATAGATAGAATATCATTGAAAAACGACGATAAAGATTACGACGAAACGCCGTACCAGAGTCTGTCGACACACAAAGTGTCAAACAACAACACGATCAGCAAGTCTGTTGACAACGTGACGTCGATCAGCATTCCTGACGTCAGGATTCATTCGGACAACAATACGTCCCAGAGCAGCGTGACAGACAGTGCTCTATCGAGTTCGATAATGAACTCGACTTACAGCACTAGCATAGAACTAGAGGGAAGCAAAACTAATATAACTAAAGAGAAGAAAAGGAGAAGATGGGGCGTTTTCATGGGGCGGGGCAACAAAAATGTGGAAGTGAAAAGCGCGACCTTGGGGCGGGATCGCGCGAAGGCCGGCCAGCCCACGAACAAGCATCGCTGGTCGACCGGTCTGCCCAAGTTTCAGCCTCTACCACCGAGTATTACCAAAGAAACCTTGGTGAGTTTATTTCTATTTTTTTTTTATTAATAGAAAGCAAACAACGAATAAACATTCATATATTCCTTGCATCGTGTATTTGGCTCAAAGACTGATTCAGCGTTATATCAACAATTAAGTTCGACGGTACTTGCTTCTTCAGAAATATAAGTCCCTTATTTTGGTTACGGGCTTCGATAGATTGGTCTAAAAACGTTAGAGGAAAATTGTTTATAACCACAAAGGGCCCTCGTAAACTAGCTAGTGGCTATAAGCGGATGGATACGACGAATTGTATCTAAAGCTGGAATAAAGGCTACACCTGGTAGTTTTAGGTCGGCAGTTGCATCTCTCAACTGCTGAAAAGAGTACCCTGTTAATAATATTTTAGCTAATATACTACTTACAAAAAACAACAACACTAACAATAAAAAAGGATTGAAAACAGCATTTATTAAAATATATATATATATATATATATATGTGTGTATATATATATTTAAACCCCTACGATCGGTTGATAGGCAACTTTCCGAGATCTCACTTCTAACGTGTGTGAATGATTGTTTATTAAGCTTTCAGTGCATTATTTTTCCTTTTTTTTTTTGCACTTGCACTTAAAACAATGCACACAACGGTCCATCTAGGCCCAAAGTAAGCGTAGCTTGTCTTATGGGTACTAAGATAGCTGACGAATATTTTTTATGAACTTTTTAATTTTTTTTTTACATACAAATACTTATAATACACAGATAAACTAGCTACTGCCTGCTTGTCACACACGATACTATAGTAATTCATTTACCTGTAAGTCCGTCAAATTGTGGAATAGCCTTCCCACTCAAATTCGCAATTCCAAATCCAATATTAGTACAATAGATGGTATTACTATATGTTCATTTTATTATATATATTTATTTATTATATTAATTATTATATGTGTATGTTATGTAGTATATATATATATATATATTTCTCGCCTGTATTTAACTTTTTTTTAATTGTTTTTAATTTTACTTATTTTTTCTTTTCTTGTGTGTTTCTTGTATTGTTTCTAAGTTTGTGCAATAAGTATTCTAAATAAATAAATAAACACCCAGACACTGAAAAACATTCATGTTCATCACACAAACATTTTCCAGTTGTGGGAATCGAACCCACGACCTTGGACTCAGAAAGCGCCGATCGCCGGGCACTGCGCCAGTCGGCCGTTAAATTCTTTTTTGTCGTATCCATAAATGATGTAGTTCTATCTAGTTAGTATGAGTGGCCCTGCCGCACTAACAAACAAGATGTACAATAAATGTTTCGCGCCCGCAGTGCCAACTGCTGGAGCGCAAGATGGCGGACGAGCAGCTGGCGTTCGCGTTCTCGCAGATCCCCAAGGGGCGCGAGCGCGACGCGGAGCACCGCACGGCGCTGTTGCCGCAGCACGCGCCGCTCAACGCCTTCAGCGCGGACAGCCTGCCGTACGAGGACAACCGCGTGCGCCTGGCGCCCGCGCCCGCCAACCCGCACGGCTACATCAACGCCTCGCACGTCACGGTGCGTGCTGCTCGTGCCCCCTTACACATTCATATTCAACACACAAACATTCTCCAGTTGTGGGAATCGAACCCTCAAAAACTATGAGCTAATTTGGTTGTGCACAAATCTATTAACTAAATTGATATTTCTTAACAGTGGCATGCATATGATACATGCAGAAAAGCGCTGCTACCCTAATTTTTTACATAATTAACGTCTGTAAGTATGCTTAATTGAGTTTTACAGTCGAGGCTATATTAAGCGCGCAAGCTGCAAGCGAGTGCAATAAGGAAGCCGAGAGTTTAATGTTAAAGCATACGCTGTAACTAAAGACATCATAAATTTTACACGATATTAATTTCATGATGTCTTTGTAAAAGCGCGAGGGAAAAGTGGAAGTCCAAAAGTCCAAGACCACGAGGAAAGAAGGGAAGACCCGCAAAGAAGGGTCAGAGCTACACTGACAAAAAATTAGCTCTCAAGTTATACAAGCAGAAAGTTAGTAAAGACAGATATGTATTTATTCAAATAAGTCCATAGATGGCGTTTTTGCATATGTTGCATTAAAAACCGGCCAAGTGCGAGTTGGACCCGCGCTCGAAGAGTTCCGTGCCATTATCTATAAAACGGCGATAAGATCATGAGTGTTGTATGGGAGCCCCCTTAAATATTTGTTTTAATCAGTATTTTCAGAATATATAGCTATAGCGGCATCAGTTACACATCATTTGGGAAAATTTCAACTGTTTAACTGTCACGGTTCATGAGATATAGGGTCCTGTGAGTTTTTGGCTATTACTAAAAACGTAAAAAAATTCATGTCTGTTCGGGTGAGGGAGAGATGCCAATATTTAAGGGGGAGCTGAATTAAAAAGGTGTTCATGCTGCGTGGTCGTGGTTGCAGATGACCGTGGGCTCGTCTCAGCGGTTCTACGTGATAACGCAGGCGAGCCCGGCGGAGCAGGCCGCGCTCATGTGGGAGTGCATCTGGCAGGTGGGCGCGCGCGTGGTGGCGCTCGTGGGAGGAGAACCCAAGCACTTGCCGCCGGCTGACCGCGCCACGGACTTCGGACCGGTAGGCCTTGTTTCTATGGAGGACAGTGAAGGGTCGTCTTCTTCTTCTGCTTGCGTCTAGGGTTCGCTTGGTGCCCGGCGTCACGACCAGTGCTGGGAGATGTAGACAAGAAACACGGGGATAGGACAAAATGTTTATCTTCACTCACAGTTTTATCAACACTCCAAAAAGATCGTAAGGCCACCACGACGATTGACCAGGTCGTAAAGTAAATTTTATCCGTGACATAAAAGCATTTTGCAGAATTCCATGATTTTCCAATTAAGTTTAATGTGCTATAATCGACGAAAATCACAAAAATCTGCACGTTTGAATTTATAATTACCTCAATCTTAGGCTCCACACCAAATAGATCTTCGGCATTGTACTCTATTCTACGCTGTGAAATCGTCCCGTTGACTTTGTTGACGTAAACCACTTCTGTCCACCGAAACTGGCCCGCGGGCTCGGGGGTTTCGCGAACACAACGTACATGACTCGGATCCATATTCACACTTTTGCGGTCTCAGTGCATAATAATATAACAAAAAATATCCTTTATACCAGCAATCAGTAGTGAATACAATCTTAAACTTACTCGTAAATGCAGTTCACATAATAAATAAATTAAAAATTAAAACAACACCCTGACTTAAAATTTAGTGTACATAATTATTCATTCAGCCTTTTCATGCGATACCCATTTTGGAAGAGTTTTCAATTCTTAAAACATTGCTAAGAACACTCCCGACTTTTCAAACAAAAAAACAAAATCTAAATCGGTTCATCCGTTCCGGAAATACGAGGCCACAGCAGACCCATACACACACACACACAGATACGTCAAACTTATAAAACCCCGTTGATTTTGCGTTTAAAATTAAATGTGACCAAAAACTGTCAGAGTACGCGATATTTTATTTTTTTGCTCTGAGTAAGTGCCAGCTCACGATGGTTGTGATATGGTTATGCTACCTTGTTTTTTTTTTTTTTTACTGCCTTTTAACTTTCCTTCTATTTTCTACTTATGCGTGAGCGGCGCTGTCTTCAGTAGCCCTGAGTGCTTTGTCAAATGTTATATTAATGTGTTTATAATGTAAAATGATTAATTAAATTCAAATAAGTGTGAATTATAAATAAACAAAAAATAAAATAATTACATTTCATTAAAGGACGCGATAGTAGAGAACGCAATATTCTCGTGGTGCCTGTGGTCGCGTCACTGACGTCCCGGTGTCAGTTCCAGGTGGTGTGCGGGCGCTGGTCACGCGCCGCGTGGGGCGGCTCGGTGCGCGTGCGCGTGCGGCGCGCCGAGCGCGCGCGCAGCCTGTGGCACGTGCACTACAGCGACTGGCCCAGCGGCGCGCACGCGCCCGCCGACGTGGCCGGCTTCCAGGGTGAGCACGCCATCACCCCTCACCTCACGTATAACCTCCGTGTGTTAACATTAGCTCCTAAACTAAAGATACACTATGGAATTTATGCACCTTGTTTTTAGCTCAAATTCTCCCAATAAACCAATAAAACTATACTAAAAAAAGACGATTTATGAATGTGTGCTTTTATAATTTTTAATATTTTTATAACGATCTCTACACTAAAAAGTAACTGAAAGATTGTTGACATAAGGCTCAAATTTACCTACAATTTTTAAGCTCGGGTTTTTGCGAGAACCCAAACCAAAACTAGAAGCTCAGGAATTTCGACTCAAAAACTAGCGGAATTAGATCCATTTTCATTTGAATATAAAGATTTTGATATGCCAAAAAGATTGGAGCGAGCCAATCTTGTACTGAGGCTAATGAGCGTGAAACTGTGTCGCAGAGTTCATCTCGGAGGTGAACGGGCTCCAGCTGGCGTGCGAGGCGGAGGCCAGCGCGGAGAAGTCGCTGGCGCGCAACGCGCCCGTCGTGTTCGGCGGCGCTCGGCCCGGGCCCGCGCTCGCGGCGCACCTGCTGCTGCACGTGCTCGACACCAACCAGGTGAGCGGGCACTACACCGCCGTCATACTACGTGTGATGCTGAGGGCTGCGTAGTACATTCCACCATTCACATGTATTTAAGTTTATTGTACACATATATACAAACACTCAATTAAACAATTTACACATCATATTGATATAAGCATCCATATACACACATTACATTCACACTAACTCACTTATAATTCACAACACAAAGTTAGCGGACGAGATTAATCCACGCGCATACTCGGATGGAACCCGTAGTATGCGTAACGAAACCAGTCCCGGCCCAGCGCGCCGACCGTCGCCTGCGGCGCAGTTGCGACCCGCGATCTCCCGCACGCGCATCGTATTTGTATTTGTACTGTACCGATTACCCGCTACTTCGCACGCTCGTAGAAACAAAGTTTGTCGTGGATTTTACGCCTAGGACGTATGTCGTCTAATGTTGATGTCATTTAAAAATCGTGTGTACCGACTGTGAAATACAGTATTTTAACAATATTGTGCCTGTGTATAAATTAAAGACTTATTTAAATTGTGAGTACGAACATTATTAATATACCGCGTACCTAAAATACTTCACAGGCTTTAGAGGTGGTACATTATGTACTAGACTTAGCTGTGAAACCAAAAACCTAATAGTTTTTAAGTAAACCACTGCCATAGTTTTTACTGAAAGAGATTGGATACAGCAAAATTAAAATGAAGTAACACATGTCTCTTTATGAGGTGCGAGTCGTTAAGCGTAGGTACTATGCGTGTGTCGATACTTTATCTTTAATAGGGTTGACAGAAGTAAAAACTTTGAATGCTTTAAACTCGTTCGTATGTTAAAATAAATATGCTCTTTTCGATTTAATATTTTACAAGGTGATTTCTTATGAAATACCTCAATTCTTCAACGTTATTTCGTAATTCAATTACACGTTGTATAAACTATGTTTTTTTTATCGCCGAACATCTACAGCCTTTAAACAACAATCAAATCAAATTGAGTACAAATTGGAACTTTTATTTCTACTGCATGAAAAGACAGTACTTGATTGAATTGATACCGCCGCCGCACAGTGCCACTACTCTTATACTCTTATACAAAACTATATTTTTTTTTTTCTAGTTGTTTCAAGTTAAATGTAAAAAGTCATAGTCATTCTTTGTGGGGATGGGTATATGCTTTTATAACACGATACTGAAGGTAATATTAGATCTACCTTTAACTAAGTTTAAACAATAATATATTAAAACACATTTTACAAATCGTGTTTACAATATGATTGATGAGTTCCTCAACGGTTGTCCGTTGCTGCTTGGAAGCAGGCCGTTCCGCTCTCATCTCTCACAAAACAGAAAAATTCTAAAGATTTTTAAACTTTAAAATGATGTTGGAAAAGAGCAATCTGCTGAGTTTCTTGCCGGCTCTTCTCAGTGGAATCTGCCTTCCGAACCGGTGGTAGAGTCCCTGCAAACAGACGGACTTGGCGTTACAAAAATGCTTATTAACTAGGCCTACTTGAAATAAATGAATTTTGAATTTTTTTATTAAAAAAATTAATTTCCAGGAACTAGATATCCCTCGTACCATCGGCCTGTTACACCAGCAGCGGGCAAACCTCATAGAGAACGTGCACCAGTACCGGTTCCTGCACCAGGTTCTGCTTCAGTACTTGAAGCAGTCCCGGCTCATCTGAGCTCCTAACTCACTCAAATTGTGATCACTAACTCACTCAATTATTAATACTATTGTTACGCTGTTAAGCCCGAATCTTTTTTTATACTCGAGGCTAATTTTTAATCGCCAGATAATTTCTAACTGAGGGATAACATTTTGTACCCAAACATTAAAACGAAACCCTATTACTAAAACTCCGCTGTCCGTCCGTCTGTCATCAGACCACTATAACAACACATACTAAAAAACATAAAATAAATATTTAAGGGCGCCATTCAAAAGACGTGTTTTTGTCGTTTTGTATACCCGTACACTTGGCCGGTTTTTTATGTACCGTATTACTATAAATTTTATTCCACAGATTTATACATTTTTAAAATGCATTTAACTATTTCGAGACTCGTAGGATTTGATCGCGGTCTGAGCGCTTTACCACCAAGCTACAAGTCCTCACACCGCCGATGCCGAAATTAATACACACCCTTTATATAAGTCTTATAGCTACTCTAGCGCCATCTAGTACGAAACATTGCAGTTACTTACCAAAGGTCTATATTAGATACTTTTATATTCCCTTCCAAGTGTAGATAAACAAACTACACAACAAGTGTAGATAAAAAAAATTATAAAATGTATGCCTCGGATAAGTTATTTGTCGATTAAAACATCAGCCCCTTAATATACAATGCATTGTGCTCAACAAATATATTTTAGTATTTCGCTTTTAGTGCAACAAAGAATATGTTTTAATACCAAACTATATAAACACAGTATAGAGAGATACAGTAGTCCGACACCTTTGATCTCGTGGTAAATCGAAAAGCAAAGCCGTCCGATTCGATTCGTAAGTTGCCAACTTGTCGTTTTCATATAAAACGCGTTATTTTATAATGGTTACAGTTATCAACTCATAGCTTATGTTGTATGGGGATAACTGTTAGAAAAGTTAGTTAATCGGGCATTAGTAGCAGAGAGTTTTTGATACTTTTTAGTGAAATGTTAGTATTAAATTGCATAAAAACAAACAAAATAAAATGTGAGTATTTTATTTTGTTTGTTTTTATTTATTTTATCAACTTGTTTTTCTTTTATAGTTTTAAAACATACTCTCGCTAAAAATAAATGAAAAGATTGTTTAAGACAGGTCAGAAAGATTGAGCGTAGAAGGATTAGTCGAGCTACTGTGTGACTTGTTTAGTTAGTGGCGAGAGGTCCCGACAGACTACTCTGTGATAAAACACCATAAGCTTTGCACTAAAAACAGAGATGATATTGTAACGAAATATTTTTCTATAATTACTGGAATATAACATAGTCAAGCAAAATTGCTCAAAACTAGAAATCCACCGTATTTATATTGCACAAGCGTATTTTGAAATCGATTTTATTTATTCGATATTTCATATCGGGTAGGTTTAATTTTAACCACATGCAGACTATAAAGTGACCTAACTCATTTAATTTTTTTTAATGTAATATTACTAAGCTTACTCATCAAACAGCATGATTCAAATTAAAACACAAAATTCCTTACCGCTTTACCGTATGGTTGGTTTGTTTAAAACATCTTAGTAATTTCTCATGATTAGAAATTAACATTGCCAAGTACTTGATTTAACACCACTCGCGGCAATGAATGGTGAACGAAGTTTATGTGTCGTATGTATTGTACGTCGATAACGTTATTTTCTCCTCCAACTAATCGATATAAATTATAATTAAGCTTACCGTCGCGAAATTCGAAAAGTCCGTAGATTGACTATATACTATGTAATTTTACAAGTTTCATTTCTAAATAATAGTGTTTTTATATAGCACTTAAAACTAACGAAAACGGATTTTAATATCAGAGTTAACCATAGTGACGCGAGCCGAAAATAGCTATTAATATACATAACAACAACCTCATTTTCTTAACAAATATGTTAGGTCACTTTAGTTCGGGGTTTGCATTGTTGGTCATTGAGTATTGCAGCGTGGTGTGAAGTCATCCTCTGTATCTAGTTGTATAAACGTTTTTTTGTATATATCTGTATTTATTGTATTAATTATATTATTCCTAATCGATTTGTATAATTAAGCGTGTTTTAACATAAAATATAACCCGTATTGACAAAAAAATATCATAAAGAAGAAGAAATACTTTGCGGAATTTCATGGTATACAATAAACATTAAACTTCATTTGCGATACCAGGCATATTTGCACGGTACTATATATATTTAACAACATAGTAGATGGATAGCTCTGAGTACCGATGGACGATAGGGTCTAAAATATCATCTACGAGGTGGCGAGATGACATCCAAGCAGTCACAGGGAGCCGCTAGACGCAAGCATAGTCTCTCACTACAAAAGAAAAAAAAAGTAATGACTAGGTGATGATGATGATTAAAGTCAACAGCTATGATATCGGATCGGCTATGTGTAGAGGGTGCATTCTCTACGCGTTTGGAAGATCTATGTGGTGTATTAAGATTAAGGAAATTCAAAAAGAAACCGTGCTGATTTGCCTGGTTTTCGCGAGTTCTAGATTTTGATTCTAGCTTAATGTTCATTGGACTAGTGAAGGTTTCTTTAACAATACCGCGTTCAGATGAGGCAGTATGTCGTGAATACGGTTTTATAAGTACGTATTATTACATCAAAGTATTAAAACTCTATAAGGGTTTAATGTGTGCCTAACTAGTTGGTATAAGATATGCACGGTGTACAAATTGCTTTTACTTACATACAAAATTTTCAGTAACATTTTTAATCCGTAAAGGAATTAATATCGGCAGATAATATTTGGCGTCAGACGTGTTTGCCTCACTCCTTTTAAAATTAGAATTTTACAATGGCAATCATTTTTTGTGCTTTATTTTAATTAGTGGCAGTTGGTTTGATATCCAGACAAACACTTCGTTTAATTGTTATGCATCTTGTATATTTTATATCCAATAGCTTGAATTAATTAAAACAATAATAAATATAAATATTTAGTATATTATATCCTAGATGTGTTGTTGTATATTTAAGTGAATCGTGCCTTAAATCGAAGATTATGCGATCTGACCATATCACTAACTGTGTGCCTACTTACTATATAAAGTCATTATATAATGTATCACATAAGATACTCTATAATATAGATATCGAAGTATCAAAATGCCTCGTATAATTTCAGTATTCAATTGTGTCAAAAAAATTGAGTTACGTCATATATTTATTTATATTTTAATAATATCTCCGTTAGGTAATAAATAATGTATTGAAAATATTTATAAACAAAAAAAAAAGGTTTTTCTTTGTGATTAATATAGTTTATAACTTTCTTACGAGATGAGTTTACACTATGACGTTTCATGTAACAATTTTATTTACATGTTCCAAATCATTTTATTGAAACTTTGTTATCTTTGTTAGATAATCTGATTGGCTTACCAAAATACTGACTGCTTCAGAGCAGTATAAAGTCTACTTAATAAACAATCTTTCAATTTTGACACAATATTAACATTTAAATTTTAATAAAATTAACTCAAACAAACTCTGAGCCAATCTGACGATATCACAACTTTATTTCCATTTTTAGGTGTATTAATATAACATTTCATATATAACGTTACAATGTTATTTTATAGTGTACACTCAGCTTTAGGTGCAGTGATGTGTTCATGCTATTTTGTCGATGTATTTGTTATCTAGTCCAAAGGCAGCTCCATAGATTTGTATTATTTTAAGTTGAAGTGTTGCGCAAAATTTATAATTAATTAATATAACTAACTTTTTCTTAATGTTTACAATCATTTTTACCTACACTGAAGTTTAACTTATCAATTTTTCACGTAAGCGAATTCTGTAGCGTAAATCTGTATATTTTTACAGACAACCTAGTCATCATTGGGCTGTCAAACTACCTACAAATTTAACATTATTTCCGCATTATATTTGGTAACTTGAAAACGCTCAAAATAGTGCTTTTAATGTCTCATTTTTTTTTGTAAAATAAAAGAATAGTCGGATGAATGCGTACGCTGGCATTGCGAGACCAAACGCCCGTGACCGTTTTCTAGTATTGTATCTCATGAAACCATTAACTTCGTCTTTAGTGGTGCTGTGTATATTATTGCCGCGTATTCATGTGTTTAAACCATAGTGTCCATTAACCATCCGTGTCGTTTACCATAATATGGACTCGCCCTTAGAATCTTCGAGAGATAGGACTATTGGAAATGCTTTTAGGTGCGTGTGCGTACGTGTTTCTCATTATTCCGTAACTGTATGATACTGACGTTGTAACTTGGCGCTTAATGCATTTTTGTAACGTCTGTTTCGTCTGACATTACAGAAACAATTGTGAAAAGAGTCAGTCAGATAACGATAATGTATGTGGTGTTTCAGATGTCATAGAGAATCCAGGGAAACTAATGGAAGGCAAAAAAATATAATTGTTATTGCATGAATTGAATGGATGTAATATATTTGTTTTCTAGTATTCTGATGTTGTATATTACAAATTTATTATTTTTTTTATACTTGCGTTTTTAACGTACGAGAATAAATAAAACGTGAATTAATAATGCCAACTTTTACTTTTTGTTTCGCTACAGCCCCCGCACGATTTCACCTGAATGCCATCTAAGCTGCTGTTTTGGACTTCTTAACAGGATCACTTATTGTCTGTCCGTCCGTCCGACTAACTTATAAGTCTTTATTACTAGTTATAATATTGTATTTTAAACAAGAAGAGAGCGATTGCTTTTGCCCATTATACATTATGTCGGTAGGAAAGCGTTCTGAACCAGTGGTAGGTTTTACTAACAGACGTGCCGTGCAAAACAGTAAATGAATACGGATTACGTCAGTGGCAAAGGTACTGTTTCAGAACGGGTTAAAGAAAGAAAACACGAAATACAGTCTATTGGTTTTATATTTCAGTAAAAAAATTATAATATTATAACCTATTTATTAGCATAGCATAGCTCTCCGTTACGGGGGCGGGTAGTAGGGCCGCGGGGGCAGGGGGCCCGGAGGGATGGGGCCCCTCGACGGTAATGGGCCTCGCGGGGCCATCGGCCCGAAGTAGTTGGGAGGGGGGACGTTCACAGGCGGGAATCTCGAAGGGGCTGGTGGCGGTTCCGCGTACCTTAAGGGTGGCGGGGGACCTTGAGGTATAGGTAACCGATTAGGAGGGGGTATTGTAGGTGGAGGGGCAGTGTATACGGGGGGGTAAGCCGGCATGGTCGGGTATCCAGGGTAAGTGAACCTCATATCGATTTTCGGGGGCTCCAGCTTGAGGTCCGAGCCATTTTTCACTGGCGTGATGGCAGGCACTGGCAGGACTTTAGCAGCGGCGACAGGCGATACGGAAGTGGGCGGTGTAACGGAGGGCTTCTTGTCGTTTTTTGAAGCGCGGGAGGCGGTTACTTCCGGGGGCGAATCGCTTCCAGAAGGCTGGGTTTGAGGCGAGTATAGATCGAGTACCTGCAAACATAAATATTCTTTATTTCCAGTAACCTTTCCTTATGGACATTGGGCTCTGGATTAGGAGTGCAATACAACAATGACTTAAGGATGCTGTTGGGTTGGCATGTTTGCAGAAGAGGGAACAGATGACTTTTATGCTATCAAGCGAAAAAAGCCATTGTCCCTGCTGAAAAAAACCGACTGACCATTGAGACTCACCAATACTTAACTTTATTGAAGTATCGGTGAGACCATTAAATAAAAGAGAATGAGAATTTCTTTTTAACGTTAGGTTTAAAGTCTTCTTTTTCTGTATTCTACTAACATTAGGAGCCTCAGTTGCTACCATAAATAAACGAATTATTATTATTATTGAAAGTATGGCTATCCTTTTCACAATGCTCCCAGTAGGAAATGGTAGCACTACAAATGCCAGGTTCAAAGTATTACTATTTTTTTCACACTACGTGAATTTATATTTAGAGATGATATTTTTAGATATGTAAATTTAGTTTTTGTTTATGGATTTATGCATAACAATAATTGGCCCCATTAGCCATGTATTGAAGTGTAGTTATGTAATCATAAAGCATCATAAAATCAAAACTTTATAAAGTCAATCAGATTTCAATTAGAACTCCAAATCGATGAAGAAAAGAGTGGTTATCATAAAAAGTTTCATGTATGATAGAATAAACATTCTTAGTTAGTTATTTATTTTTAGTATTAAATCAAATAATTAATGATAAAAAAGGTAAACTAAAAATTAAGTATCCTGTTTTCAAGAGATCTTCAATTATTACCTGGTGGCAAATATCCTCAAGCAACTCCATAGTGATATCCTCAACGAACATATCCCACCAAGCAGTGTGTTTGGGTGTCCGTCCATTCCAGTCCATCACTTCAAATTTGCTTAGTTTTCCAGCCAGGAACATTAAAGCTACAGCTATCACTTCAGGCTCCCATTGTAGGCACAGTGTGGTGCACAGACTGGAATTATACTAACAATTGATCAATTCAATTTAAATGTATGTCTATCATTTAATTTACATCAATTTGTTTGCAGTGCTTGACTTGCGTCCACTTTTTTGCCTATTGCCTACCTTAAGCAATTGTTCTGGATTTAGTGAATTATTTATGAATGAATGAATACACTTATACTGTACATCACATAAAAATATGAATAAGTTGCAAATATTGTTTTTATACAAAGTATACAATGTGGCAATTTTTATTAGTGTTTTTACCTATACTTGGAGGAATTATAAATTATATAAATTTAAAATGTATATTAACTAGATGACGCTACAGTCGCTATAAGACTGATGTGAAAGGCATATGCTAATTTTGGCATTGATGGTAGGAGTGCTGTAGCTCAATTGGAGAAAGCGCTCAGGCCGCGATTGCCAGAGAGTCGCAGGTTCAAATCCTGTTGGTTCTGAAATTTTTTATATACTAGTATGTTGATAGTAATGTACTGTAACTGTGCATAATAAAAATAGTATCAGTAATTTGAGTATGCAGGCATTAGCCTGTATAAATCCCTATGATTAATAGTATATAATATTTAGTATTAGTATTATTATTATTGACCAAATCTGTATCTAAATGACATTTATGTACATTACATTATTTAGGAAATTCATAATGACTTTAATGGTGCTTCTACATAACATGGAATACTATGAATTGAGAAATAGTAACAAGAACATTCTAGTTATATTATTATGTATAAATTAGAATAGATAACTAGTTTTAAATTTTCCAATCCATAGAAAAATCTTTGAACTCATTAAAACAGCGGTAATTTTATGAGTGTAGATAACAAATGTATTTGATAAAGTATTTAAAATTACAGAATAATTTCTAGGCTTATTCATCTATAACAAACATAGGTACAAAAGGTATTTATGACATAATTTTATTACAGTAGAATTATCACTGAGCCAACTTATCAGATTGGTAACAAAATTGGTATAGGAAACCACTGACAAGGTTAGAAAGTGCTATCCCATTATGTATGCCCCCTCTTCCAAGAAGAGAACTTTCCTACAATGGGATCTGAAAGCACCTTATGAATTATCAGTTCCCAGTACAACATAAGCTATATATTCTTTATTTAGGACTATAAAATAACTTGTACAGCCACATTGTATATGTTCAAATTGCTTTTTAAATTCCTTGACATCATGGTATAAATATTTGAGAAGTTCCCCTCAAGCAAGCTATCTTTTCATCTGATGCCCGCAAATGAAATATTTATGTATTCAAAATTCGAAATCTTTAATTATTCCTTAGAATTACAAAAAATAATAGGTACAAAAAGGAGCCTATGCCAGACTCTGGTGTGCTAGCTTGCTCTACATCAAATTTCAGCAACGCTGGTGCAGTAACACTTTGAAAATATAAGTAAAAAGATACAAACCTGTCGTTAACGAAAGTCCATGCCATTTGTACCATTTTTTGTAGTTTAGCCTTATCACCTTTAAGGCACTTCGCATACTTTAACAGATATCCGTAAGGATGCTCAACTTGCAGGTCGAACTTTATCGTCTGCAGCAAGATCCTCTCTAATGTCATCACTTCTTCTTTAGGGTCCTCTCCGAACGAACCGAACTTCAACTCAGTTAGCAACGACTTTGCCACTTTTATTATATCCTTACATTTCTTTGGCGTCTCCTCCACTTTACCCGCAAGAAACAAGCAGCAACACGCGGTTATATACCTCGGGAATGTTCTAAACGAATGGAACATGTAGAAACGATGAAAATAAACAACACCAGTGGCAACAGTATTATAACCTAAGTCCATTTTCGATCCCGTGTCAATGATAAACCTTGCGCCTTCTTTCCTGTAACGGTTCTCGGTCTCGGTCGGGATCCCATCGCGAAATGACGGCGTGTTCTGTAAATCTTTTTTATCGTAATACCAATAGGGCATTATTAGGATTTTTTTAAATAAAATTAATTTAATCAGTCACTAACTAAACACCACCGCCATTTATTTGCTACTGAGCATAGACAAAAACTTTGTTCTGTTAACTTGACAATCGACAGTTCTCACAGATGTAAAATACAACTCCACGTGCGTGAGCGTAATAGATAATCAAATACCTACACGGGTTAAGCGACATTCGAAAAAAAAATTGCCTATTTAATTATTGTCCCGCGCTTTTCGCATGAAAAATTTCGCATATTTAAAAATTGTACTCTTTCAGATTGAAAATAACAGCACTACTTTTAGTCTAGTATAAAACATTTGAAATCTGAGACTCTTCTGTTTATTTCCTTGACTACATTGACAGCGTTTATGCTTCCACTGTTCGGCTTAGGCTTTTCCAAGAGTGAATCTAACACAATGCTCCATCTAAATACTCCCGGTCTCTTTCTTTCTACGTCATAAATTTATGAAAGAAGCTCACTTAGATAGTAGGAGGGTATCTTTATGTAATCTAAGCCAGAGTACTTTAGTTTATTTAGAAATGGTAATATTAAAAAGGCCTACTATCATATCTTTATTTGAAGGTCCTATCCAATCCTAATTTAAGGGCTCTATTAATATTATGACAAAACAGAAAGAAACGAAGTTCAAAATTCAAATTCAAAATTCATTTATTTCAAGTAGGCCTAATACAAGAACTTTTGAAACGTCAAGTCTGTCCGTGTGTAGTGACTCTACCACCGATTCAGAAGGCAGATTCTACCGAGAAGAAGCCGGCAAGAAACTCAGCAGTTTCTCTTTTCCAACATCAAAAATTTACATTTTACATTTTAACATTCATTTTTCTATCTTGTGAGAGATGAAAGCGGAGCCGGATGCTTCCAAGCAACCTTGTCATTAAGAAACTCATTAGTTGTATAATAACCTCGCTGTATTAAAAGTGTTTTAACACATTCTTTAAACTTATGCATGGGTAGGTCCAAAATTACCTTAGGAATCATATTATAAAAGCGTATACTCAATTCCACAAATGACTTCTGCACCTTTCGCAGACGATATGCAGATGTCACTAATTTATGAGCATTTCTTGTAAGTCGACTGTTTATATCCACTTTTTGTTTATAAAGACGAATATGTTGTCTTACAAATACTGTATTGTTATAAATACATTGTGAGGCATACCGTAAGTATACCTATTTCTTTAAATTTTTCACGGAGGGATTCACGTGATTTAAGTTTATATATTGACCGTACAGCTCTTTTCTGCAATATGAATATAGTTTCAATATCAGGAGCTTTGCCCCATAATAAGATCCCGTAAGACATCACACTATGAAAGTACGCAAAGTTAACAAGTCTTGCTGTCTCTACGTCAGTAATCTGTCTAATTTTCCTGACGGCGTAACCGTACTGCTCCGGATGTAGTACGTTATTTACATTGAAGTGATTCAAAAGTTGATTTTACCATTACAGACATACCCCATAAATCACCGGTTTTGTTCTGTTTCAACAACTTAAAATTCTTTATTATATCATATGCAGATATATGTTTAAAATTAAATAAAACGTTGCACTCATTACGTTGTTCCTCAATAAACTCTGAGCTGCAGTAGGTGAAGAATTAAGTGAATCAGTCAACAAAATAGGAATACTCTGAAAAAAGTTTTCAAAGGTACCTACTTGCAACCTCACTGTCAGCGGTTACTTTATTATCATTAATAATTAATTTAAAGTTTACGTCACGAGATTTAGCTTTCCCAGTTTCATTATTAACAATTTTCCAGGTTGTTTGTACTTTGTTATCCGATTTTATTATTTGATCCTTAAAGTATAGCGACTTAGCATGAAAGCAAACGTCTTAAACGTTTTAGAGTACGTTTTTACGTGTTGTAGGAAAGCTGGAGTACGGTTATATTGTTTTTCACTATAGAGCTCATACAAATCATCTCTACTTTTGTATAATATTAAAGAGCGTACCATAAATACTGTCAGGATGACCGTTTTTAAAGACAAGAGCAGGAGTTTTGGATGATATTTCACCTTTGAATCGTGTCAATTTGCTCTTAGTTATCGGCCTACACTTGACGATATGTTTATCTTTGTTTATATTATTTAAAACAGTAATTTGTTGGCCACAATGATCTGATCTTAAGTTGGTTATTATCGAGGTGATTTACCTAAGATATCACAGTTGAGAAAAATGTTATCTAAACATGATGCTGAGGTTGCTGTGATTCTAGTAGGTTCACTAAAAGCATAATTTAAATTAAAACATGTAAACAAGTTAAGCAACCTAGTCGTAGTTGCATTACTAAGTAAATATCAACATTAAAATCCGCGCATACTATTGCTTTTTTTGTGGACACAGACAATCGCTTAAGCACATCTTCCATTACATCCTCAAAAAGGCTAAAATCACCTGAGGGGGGTCGATATACACACACTATAAAAAATCGCTCCAGCTCCACAAGAAGAAAAGGATTAACAGGAAAAAAGGGTCTACAGTGAGAAATCATGAAGGTGTTTTATTTCCTCAGATCTTTAATTAGACTTTAAAGAACCTAAGACTTAAATACCATTTAAATACTGATATCTTATCAGATTGATAACGTTCCGAGATTCTTTATGTTTGAAACTACATGAGGTACAAATTAATAAATAATTGTCTGTAAGTCTGTCCTTTTGAAATAATAATTTACAGGATAGAAAAATTCTAGTATTGAAACGCAGAAATCGACCGGTTTCTCCTTTATTAATTGATAATTTTATTACTTATTTCATCATTAGGTATTTATCTTCTGAACAATGAAAACATAGAGTAACTCGTTGATCATCGCGTAAAACTGAATGCTGCAAGAACAAATAACAGCATACCCCACCTCCTAGAACACCTCAGTTAAGTTTGCATCAAAAAAATATTACAGGTAGATGAAAACATTCATAGCTTGTATGGAAACAACGGCAAACGTATATTTTTTTATTTGATAACGAGCTTAAACATTGACCCCTCGCGTACGTAGTGAACGAAAAGGCCAACCTTATCTGACTTGCTAATGTAATGTTTCTGAGTCAATACAACACGATAATTTACAACAGCGAGCACAATATTCAGTTTTACTATGGCGCTTAAAAGTGGAGTTAGTTTTATACGTTTGAAAAGACTTTTCCATGGAATAAGAGTATGTACTATTTTTTAATTTACAAGATAATTATCAATTTAGTGCATCTATAAGTAGATACAGATAAGATAATCTTTATTAATATTGTTATTATGGGAGGTGTTATCATGAACCAATTTATTATTTGTATTTGGAACGTATGCAGTGTGATCCTAGAAGGTGTGGCCCAGTCGTAGCAAACACCATAATATACTGCGTTAGTTCAGCACTGATGATTGTAGTTGATAACTGAATATTATATAACTAATTAATAGAACGTATTAGGCTGTCGCTCCAAGCCATTATTATTTACACCTAATATAGTACTTTTTACAATACAATTATTAATATCAAGTAAGTTACCCAAACCCGCCAACCCGCTTTAGATCAGTGTGGTGGCTAAGCTAAACTCTACTACGTCCTTTCCTATGAGAGAGGAACATTAATCTAGGTGATGATGATTTGGTATGTATTGCAAATATTTATAAACAGTTTTTCGGTATCCTATTCACTTTACCCGAATCGAGCTTTATCCTACTAATATTAATAAATCTAATACCTACTACTTGTTAACCAATGTCTTATTAGGAACACAATTGATCAAAGTGAGAGCATTACCTTATTTAGAGTACAATAGGCATATAAAATAATTAGAACGGAAAATCTATTTCAATTAATACCAGCGTACAAAAAGCAATCAGAATGACTTTTTTCTCAAAATTTCAGTTACTTTCGACACATACCAGACCAGAAATATCACAAAATGGCAGCAAAACCGCAGCTTTTCCGGGTGCTACAGCTCCTTACGTGACCGAAATGAAGATTCTAAATGAACACAGTTACGACCCTATTCCAATATATAGAGTGCTAGATAACTGTGGAGAAGTCATAGATAAAACAGAAGAACCGAATATAGATAATGAGACACTTCTCAATATGTACAAAACCATGGTGCAGCTTAACCAACTGGATAAGATTCTATATGAATCTCAAAGGTACGGCTCCGCGTTTTAGCTCACACATCGATCTAACGAGCATTTATGAATAGATTCTTTTGAGGTTCGACGTGTTCAAATAAACAAAACCAAAACTTTTTTTATTCTCACTTGGCTAGTATTTCTGTGTGAATGCACTAACTCCTTAAATGCTTAACCTTTCAGACAAGGTAGAATATCCTTCTATATGACAAATTATGGGGAGGAAGGGATCCACGTTGGCAGTGCAGCAGCCCTTTACCCTCGAGATATGGTATTCGCTCAATACAGAGAGGTTGGAGTGTTCTTGTACAGGGGTATGACAGTTACCGAGATTATTAACCAGTGCTATGGAAACCATGAGGACCCTGGCAAAGGAAGACAGATGCCAGTACATTATGGTAGCAAGCAGAGAAACATTGTTACTCTATCCAGTCCGTTGGGTAAGCATTTACCAGGTGGATTTTGTATTGAAAAAATATCAAAATCACAAAAATTATGAATGATGCTTCTGTTGGTATTGATGGAGTCGTTACACATTGACATTTAGAATAGAGGCTTCGGCTTCCCTTTCAGGCAGGACCAAGTTCAATTCCCGGCAGGCAGTCTTTTCGAAGCAATTCAATATCGCTTACTCCTACCAGTTTAAAGAAAACATCGAGAGTAGTCCCACAGCCACATTCTTAGTACACATCCAAAGCTACTCCTCCCGCCACAGCCTCACTCACTCTCACTGCCACTCCCACAGCCAGAGAGACAGCCACCACAACTCCAATATCCACACCTACTGCCACTCCCATTTCCACTCTCACTGACACTCTCACTGCCACTCACACACACACACACACACACACACACACACACTGAGACACGTCACATCGGGTTAATAATAAAAGCTCAATATTCAACTTCATACTTTGCAAAGTAGGATTGTTGAATATTAAAATTATAAATGCTTAAGACTCCCAAAAAATCTTTACACATTTGTTCTATTTTCCAGCAACACAAATGCCGCAAGCAGTAGGCGCAGCGTACGCGTTCAAACGTGTACCGAATAACGACCGCTGCGTCATCTGCTACTTCGGGGATGGCGCTGCTTCCGAAGGAGACGCTCATGCTGCTTTCAACTTTGCCTCTACGCTGGAATGCCCCGTTATACTCTTCTGGTAAAGGCATCTTATAAAAGCCAATGATGAAAATTTCTATCTAGTAGGCGGGCTAGGCCCACACTTGTTGGTACTTTGATATGTTATTTCATACTTGAGTGACGGCCGATTGGCGCAGTGGGCAGCGACCTGCTTTCTGGGTCTAAGGCCGTGGGTTCGATTCCCACAACTGGAAAAATGTTTGTGTGACGAATATGAATGTTTTTCAGTGTATGGGTGTTTATATGTTATATTAAAAGTATTCATGTATATTATTCATATAAATATTCATCAGTCATCTTAGTACCCATAACAGTTAAAACAAACTACGCTTACTTTGGGGCTAGATGGCGATGTGTGTATTGTCGTAGTATATTTATATATTTTAAAGCTCTGAACCGTGGTCGCTAATTATGGGTCTCATAAGGAGGATGGGGGATATTGGAGTATTTCTACGTGATCAGGAATAAGGAGATTCTTACAAAAACCGCTACCTGACAAAGTTACCGACATAGCTCAATGAGTCGCGTAGCTAAAGCGCATATTACGTAAAAGTTATTAATTCTTGTAACGAAGTTGTTTACTGATGTGTGATTATATTGAATTAATATTACCATTGCCAGTAGAAACAACGGCTATGCTATCTCGACGCCCACGAGTGAACAGTATCGTGGGGATGGGATTGCAGCTCGTGGCCCAGCGCTGGGACTACACACAATACGAGTTGACGGAACCGACGCTCTTGCTGTTTACAAGGCAGTTGAAAAGGCAAGGGCACTAGCGATACAGAATAAACCCGTACTCATCGAGGCTATGTCATACAGGTAAAATATTGAGAACTTGTATCTATAATTGAGTATTATGTAAGTTTATAATAGCATTAATAAATATTATATATCATAATTATCTATTCTAGTAGGTTACATAAACATATACATTTATACCGGTATTTTTTTATAGTTATTATGTAAATCTAGTATGTATGTTCATGTAACTTTATTTTATTTTGCATGCAAGCATGTGCTTATGTACTACTTCATTTTCTATACAAGCGACGTGTACGGTGTACCAAATTGGTGCACGACTGTAGAAATATAAAAACTCCACTTTAATATTACTAAAACCTGTCTACACTTTTTAGCGAACAATATAAATTTAAATGCACACTTGGTAGTCTTAATCTCCTAAATCAGAAAGAAAAATCTCGTAGCCATTAAAAAAGGTTTACTTAGATTAAAAAGTTCTTGACTTCCGGAAACATGCTAGAACGATCATCAGTCATGATTCTATAACCGTTTACTTTGTCTATTTGTGTCATCTTAAGTGGTTAGTGCTAGGTATGATATTTTAGTATGTATTTACTACACAAGACCCATGTCTCGTTCTATGCAGGGTGGGACACCACTCAACGTCAGACGATAGCAGTGCTTACAGGCCAGTGGAGGAAATACACAAATGGACTCAAGAGGAGAACCCTGTTCAGAAACTACGACTGTATCTTGAAGGAAAAGGTATTTAAGCTTACTTGTTTGATATTAATCAAGTACTAGTTAAATACATATTGTTCCGTTAATAAGTATCAGGCTTTCTAATATTTCTAATATTTAGTTAAAAACAAGGAATAACTATTGTTAAAAGTTACTCCGTCTGTTATATCTCAGTCTGCTCCAGTGCTAAATCAAGCAAGATCAGAAAAAATATCGAGATCAATTTGCATAATTGGTCTGGAATTTATAAAATACCTGAGATCAGACCATCCGTTTGGGGTCTACCTTTTGATACCATACGTACCTATCTACCTAAAACTGTATTCAATTCATATCACTTTTTTATTTAAGGCTTATGGAACACGGATTCTGATAAAAAGTTCGCAAAAGAAGCACGTGATTTAGTCTTGAGAACGATGCAAGAAGCAGAGAAGAAAAAGAAACCGCACTGGAAGGAGATGCTTGAAGATGTTTACTATGATATGCCTCCTAATTTACAGTGAGTGTCTTAAAATTAAGAATCTAGACTAATATTATAAAAAATTATATAGCGAAAATCATTCCAATCATAATGCTAGATTGGTTGAATCTGTTTCGCTGCTGCCCGACATTATTTCTTATTACTATCTATTTTCGCTAACAAGCAAGCGTAGTGTGGGTGTGTGGCCCTCCAGCATGTTGGACAGATATAACGGTAGATGAGGGTGGCTAAGGACCGGGTGTGACGGAACTTTTCAGGAAAGGTCTACGTTCAGTAGTGGATGGCCGCGTGCAGAAAAGATAATGATGATTATGTGATGATAATTATCACAACATTTTTGGTAAAGGATATGATATTGAGGGAATGTATAATTACGTGCAATAACGCTTTTAAGGCCGTGGTCCACCACCCTGGGCCAGTGCCGATTGGTGGACTATTATAAGATTTATTAAAACGTTATTTCTTTGTTTTAGAAAACAAATGAATGAAATGGAGAAACATCTGAAGAAGTATAAAGAACATTATCCTATGGATCAATATCAAAGCGAATAATAAAAGAAAATTTAGAATAAATTTGCTATTCATATTTAATTTAATAAAGTTTGTTAACAATATTGTTTTCAATACCCCTTCATACGATTTTAATGCAAGCTTTTGGTTTCGCTAGATATTTGGCAACTATTATGTATTGATCCTGGTTTCACAAATAGCGATACCACTAATGCGATACCCAGTAGCTAACGACCGATAAATTAGCAAATATCGTGGTTATGTGGTATTTCTAGCGTAAATAAGGATTGATTTTACGTTTAAATAAAACTGTAGTCCTAGTTGACCTATTAGTGAGGGAGCTCGTCCGGGGAAGTACCTACTTATTCCTAACGCCGTGATAGCCAATGTAATAACTAACAGGCACATGAGGTTTAACACCCAAGCCTCACGTTGATAGACACGGGTAGGCATTTTGTAGGACGTGGTCCTTGTATGCTCGGTGGTTTTCCACTTACCATCAGTTCACCATCTGCTGGTTCCGTCAATTATTTCTATATATTCACAAATACAAAAGCACAAAACAATCATTTCAAGTAAAATTTTGCCGTAAAATTATTACATTATGAGAATAATTCAACAAGCAGTTTTTTTTTATTGTATTACAATGTGGTCTTACCCTAATGTAAATGTCAAAAAGTACTTGTCTATGCCCTAGTGTTGTCAGTGTGACAGGTGCTAACGTCACTCAACAACATGAGTTTTTGAAATATTTTAAGTGTGTTTTTGCTGTAATTCACAGTTCAAACAGTGCATCTTTAAATTAAAACTTTAAATAATAACAACCAGCGTTAAAAAATAGAATGGCGATATTAACGCGCACAGATGTGACGGCAGTAAAGATGTATGAATCTTTTGTGATCGCAGGTATTTACGATAATTTGTTAAGAGGTTTTGGTTGTTTTTTTCAATGGTTTATGTACTTTATTTAAAGTTTTTCGTCTATTTTATAGGTATAGGAAGTAATCTAGAAGTATACACTAGGGATTCCGGTAATTTTTTGCAGAAAACAACAGCATTAAGAGGCCAAAAAATATATGGTATCGTCCCGTCACATTTTGAATCTAAGCTTCTGATTTTTGGGGGTAAACAATTCACAATATCACGAACAAAGTTGGTTATAATTAATAACGATGAAAATTTAGTTATAGAAGATGATATTGAGTCAATACTTTGTGATGACTGGTTACATTCAGGTGTTTGGTTATCTAAAAATAAAGTTGCATTCCTGACAGCCCATAATGTAGTACAAGTAAGTGCTAAAATCTATTTATTAAGTTGTCTGATAGCTGACGGATAAGTTTATTTTATAAATATCATAGCTAGCCTGCTATAGAGGGTGGGTCTCCTCTCAGAATAAGAAGGGCTTAGCATGTAGTCCAACACACTGGCCAAGTGTGGATTGGTAGACTTCACAAACTGAAGAACATTATGCAGAACTCTCAGAAGTGCAGAGATCCTCTCAATGTTTTCCTGTGCTATTAAAGCAATAATAATGAATTGCATAAATTTAAAATACACATTGCTCTGAAAAGTTAAAGGGGCTGTCTGAGATTAAACTCAATTTGGATGCCCTGGCCACAAGGCTATCACTGCTTTACATATAAGACAATTTTCTTAAATTTACCCATAGCAATGCAATAGGCAATATTAATGGCAGAAATATTGCCTATTAATTAGAAATACTGTTTTTAGGCGAAATTTTTTAACATAATGTTTGTAGTTCCATATTGCTTGACCAATACATTGCCTGTGTCATGATGTGCCATGCGCTTAAAGCCTGGCAAAGTGAAAATAATTATGTTATTCATTTTATCCAAACAAGATGCATTTCATACCATCTGAAAATTTATTTGATTGTAACTATCCTTAAACAAGTATCAATTCAAGCACCAGCTAATGAAAATCCCTGATTGTTTTGGATTTTTTCTAATTTCCCTCCTTTTTTTTGTAACTAGCTCTGCCATTTTTGAGTTTACGCAAGACATCCACAGTATTTTATTTTTAATTATAAAGATAGATAAAAGACAGGTAGCAAGGATTCACTTTGAACAACTGTTTAATAAAGTGTGCCATATTTGATAGAGGAAGTTTTGAATATACAAATAATGTATGAAATGCTTCTGCTTCTCAACTGCACTGCTTTCTTATTAATTCTTAAATCACAGATTTGGAATGCAGAAAATCAATCATTAGAGAACCACTACGCAAGTCCAGATAACTCAATACTATACAGTGGGTTACTGCTACCATTACAAGATAACCTTTTGGTGTTTAGTGGCACAGTGTTCTCTGAGGTCATCATACATTGGTGTGGAGATGATAAGCCACTTCAATATTTAAAAGGTCACAAGGTAAATATATAAAATCACATGATGTGAAGAGAAGGAAATCAATAGATAACTGGGTGACTGCCCGATTATCTTAAGAAAACTAAAATTTAATAATTCTATTTTATTTGTTTCAGGGTGTTATATTCTCCATAACTTGTGATCCAATAAAAAAAATTATAGTTACCACGTCAGATGATAGATCACTCAGAATTTGGAGTGTAAAAACTACACTAAATTTGGAATATTCTTCCAAAAATTACTGGGAAAATGCTGATATTGTCTGCATGCATGAAAAATATGGGCATTCTGCTAGAGTGATGCGAAATTGTATTACTACAGACTACATTATATCAATAGGAGAAGATTCCCGTATTTGTTTTTGGGATCTTGAAGGGAAGCTACTAAGGAAACTGGTGTCACATAAAAATGCTTGCATATGGGCCCTAGACGCAAATGACAAGTATTTAGTCACAGGTGGTGGTGACAGTGGTGTCATTTTACATCCTTTGTCATTATTAACTGAGTATTGTACTAGTGAGATTGTCAAAATAGAAGGTTCTGTAAAAAAAGTTGAATTTACTGCCAAAGGAAACATAGTTATTTTAAATGGAAATGATCTTATTTACTATGATTTAAAATCCAAAATGAATGATGTACATAAATTACATCATAAATCTACTTATAAATTACTGACTTTATCATCATGTAAACAAATTATAGCAGTTGTTGATAAGACTGGAATATTAGCTATTTTTATAGAAAATTGTAAAGATGAGGTTGGGATCAAGAATATAATTAACAAAGAATTGAATTTAGGCAATATACTATCCATGCATTGGGTTGGCAATAGACATTTGGTTGTTTGTTCTGATATTGGAGACATTACAATTATAGCTTCAAGGGGAACTGATATTGAAGTTTTCGGAAACTATACTCTTCCGCCTTGCAAGGAAAGATGGTTAACCTCTAGTTCTTTGAGTGATAATAAAGAAATGCTAGTAGTTAGTGACCGTAATGGTCGCATGCACATATACTTGCGCGGGAACAAAAATCCTGTTAAAACATTCTACAGAGTTCATGGTAGATATGGCGCGACGACAATACAAATAGTTATCAATCAAATTATTACAACTGGTAGAGATGGTGTCATTAAATACTTTTCAATTAATAAACATACTAATGATGTCAAACACATGAATTCTAAAGATCTTGACTTCCAATGGGTAGAAAAGTTTTTGGATAAAAACGTTAACTATATTTGCGGTTTTCGAGAAAGAGTATTTGTTATATATGATATTAAAAACAATATGGAAATACTGGAAGTTAGTTGTGGTGGAGGACATAGATCTTGGGATGCTGCGCATTATTATGAGAAAATTGGTGGTAACTTTGAAGAATTTATTCGAGTTGTATATATAAAAAACTCCGAAATACAATTGAAAACTTTTCGACTGAGTACAATGGTTTCGAAAAATATTATTAATGGAACCCATTCAAAAGAAATAAATTGTTTGGAAACTTATACGGTTAATTCTAAAGGAAAAACGACATTTTATATATCTGGTGGTGAGGACACTACTTTAAGAATATCTCGATCAACTTTACATTCAAAATTCAAAGATGAAATTATTTTTAAACAATTGTCGAGTATAAGAACTCTAAAATTATTACCTTTAAGAGATAATACAATACTTTTGGTGTCGGCTGGAGGGAGAGCACAGATCTGCGCTAAAATTATCACTTTTAATGAAGAAATCAGTACCTCAGAGGAATTGGTAAATTATTTAATAAAAGGAACAGATAAAAAAAGAAAACAAAATCGCAATTGGAAAGATTATTCGGTCGATTTTGATGCAGAAACTAGAATAATGGACATCGAAGTTTTAAAAAATGAAGATAGTAATTTTTCAATTATTACTGGATGCTCTGATGGAGTATTACGTATTTTTCTACTTGAAAATGAATCAAATATTGAGTTTAAAATGATGAAAGAGATTAAATATCATGAAACGTGCATTTTAAAAACCCATTTATTTAAATTCGTTAGTAAAGATATATTAGCAACAACTACAACGAGAGGAAGCGTTGCGTTTTGGGATATGGAAAAAGTCTGTACGGATCTTAATCCAATTTTTGAAATGAACACCAACAAATCAGGAGTAAATAGTATTGATATAAAAGTAATAAATGATAACAACGTTTTGATAGCTACAGGGGGCGACGACAATGCAATTCATTTAAATATATTAGAAATTAAAGATATTGATTTGAAATTAATGAAAATCGCTAACAAATGGTCCAGTGACGCATACCACTGTTCTCAAATTACCGGATTAAAATTAGTGAATGATTTCATGGTAACAACAAGCATTGATCAGAGGATAACATTGTTTAGACTGACTATTCAAAGTAATATAAATTGTAAATTTATTTCACAAACATACAGTGACATTGCTGATATACAAGGAATAGATGTAATAAGTTTTTCTAAGTGAGTATATCTAACTTTTCTCTATAACATCAACTGTATTTCTTTGCAATACATACTAATAGACACAACTTTATGTATTTTTTTTCGTGTAATAAAGTGAAATAATATGCTTTTGTACTTACTAAAACTACTTTTTTTTCTAGACAATTTTTTTAATGATAATATATTTTTTAGAAATTCAATTAAGGTATGTGTGTTTGGAAAGGGTCTGGAAGTTCTAGATATTAGCTGTGGCACACAATTGAAGAGTAAATAAACATGGGCACCATATTATGTACAGTACTTGTTTAAAAGAAGATTTCATGTGAAACGACAAGTAAGTTGATTTATGTTTTTATTGCACTAAAAATAAAATAAAAACATGCAAGATTTACTTGTATATAAAGCTTTAATTACAGTTACAATTAATGAAACAATTTTGTCATAAACATAAGTTTGAAAATTAAGGTATATATGTGCAGATAAAATAAAATTGTCAAAATTGGGGTTTGTTATGAAATTCGTGTACAACACAATCTGCACCGCTTGGTTATAAAATTTATGGATTTGAAATCCTATGATCTCCCAGACTTGGTGTTAATGTGACCACTAATTGGTCCACAACAGTCTGAGAAATCATACATAAAAAAAAACTTTAATCCCCAATCTGAGAACGCCCTCCTTCCGAAGTCGGTTTAAGAAAGAAGAGAAAAACGTTTATTTTATTGGTAACAAAATACCTATATATATATATATATAGCCCACCAACCCACTCTGGAGCAGCGTGGTTGGTTTATGCTCTAAAACCTGTACCTAGATCATGAAGCTTACTGTTTGCCCCTTGGTGATATTTTTTCGGTAGTTTAATCGTGAGGGTAAGGTTTAGCGTGTCATGAAGTGTTAAGTAACTCAGGAAAATTTATCTGAAGTGTCATAAACGTAATCTGCGAGATGCGACGGTGATTAGATATTATAGCATGCCAATATATAATACGCGACTGTCATACCACACTACAGTTTTGACTTGGCGAGTATTCGTGGTTTTTTTTGTGTACCGTTATAGAGTTTTTAAGGTGAGCAAATAACTATTTTTATTAACTTTTATTCCGTATTACGTATTTAAATGGTGACCGTACGGTGCAAAAGTGCACACATAGCGCACTTTGGAAAATCTGTGTGGTGTGTATAAATATTGGACAAAATCTAAAATACATACTGCAGATTCCTACAATTTCGTCGTCGCTAATGGAAAAAAGGCCTATTATGAAAATTAAACTTCATTTGCTATACTCCGCGAAAAGCAGGTATGGAGGTGTGGTGTTATTTATAATATCTTCAATCCTTATACTCCACACCAAACAGATCTTCATCAACAGTTACTTTTAAGTTAACAACTATTCATTGTCAAGTCAACATCTCCTGAGGATGCGGTTTCAGAGCGAAACGTGCGTAGAGGGCCGAAGATCTGTTTTGTGTGGAGTATAAGATAAAAAAATTATAAGTTACACAATACAGATTCTCCTGCTTTTCGCGGAGAATAGCAAATTAAGCTTAATTTTCATAACACGTATATCAGGGATTTCCGCAAAGTTACGCCTGTCTGTGTGACCCTTTTTCTTTTGCCTTTATTCTTAATTATTTGGAGATATTGGTTGGTTTTCTCCGGCTATTCCTTCTGAGGTCACTGACCTAAGAACGCCTGTGACCTTTACTTCACATTTGCCGGAGCAGCCTACTGTTCGAGGTTTTTAACGAAGTATCCTTCTTTGGTCTTGTGGGGGAAATATTTTGTTTTTCTCCTTCCTATTGATTGGCCGCACTCCAGGAGCTCACTAAATTACCGGGATTTCTTCTATCCGCCACCTGGAGACAAGTTATCTAGGGCTACCCCCAGAATTTTCGCGGATTATAATATTATAATTTCCAAATAAAGACAGTATTCATTGTATATCATGGACTTCCGCAATGTAACGCCGGCTCAAACAAACTAACAACCTCTCATTCGTATTTTTATTGTGTGGGCTTTATATTTGCTCGCTAGCAATCGATGAGTCGTTTTCTAGTATTAAACTCTGTATCGTCAAAGTAAAATTGACCTAATTTTAATGACGTTTTAGTATTGATGAATTTCTTTATAAAAATGTTGCTTGGAAGCAACTCTCCGCACTCTCTTCAAAACTCCGCTTCTATCACTCGTAAGACAATAATGCAGAATAATAATAATAAATATGCTACGACAATACACACATCGCCATCTAGCCCCAAAGTAAGCCCCAAAGTAGTGTAGCGTAGTTGTTTAATGGGTACTAAGATGAATGATGAATATTATTGTTTTGCATAATATACATAAATACTTATAATATACATATAAACACCCAGACATTGAAAAACATTCATGTTCATCACACAAACATTTTCCAGTCGTGGGAATCAAACCCACGGCCTTAGACTCAGAAAGCAGGGTCGCTGCCCACTGCGCCAATCGGCCTTCAATATAATTATTGCACAGATATCACAGAGAACAGAGTCACTACAAACAGACAGACTTGGCGTTTAAAAGCACCTATGTTGGGCCTACTTAAAATAAATGTTATTTATTATCGAGTAGTTCCTATTTCGGATATCAGAGATTTATTTGTTTTTGCGAGCTCGAAAACATCCCTGCAGAAAATCGTGCGATTTCCCCCTTATTTCATATCTTTTATTGATCATCAGATTGTAGATCAGTGTTACGATACACGCAATGAGTACCTATTATGGTAGATGAAAGTACCATTGATAGCATCTATTATAGTTAAGTATGATAATGATATTCGTATGAAGATTGTATTATCTCAATCAAAATATATTTTAAGCACTTGTTGATAAAGACCTATATCTATCGGTGATTGCGCTGGTCATGTAACAAATAATCCAAACTAATATTTTTATAGTTAAGGTTCTTGTTCCCCCCCTCGCCTTTTTACCATCGAACCGCGAGGCACCGTAAGGATCTGCATCCCTACGTGGTCGATATACCGCGGACGCGTACAAAGTGGTTCGCATCTTCGTTTCTGATCCGCACCGCTAGGATCTGGAATCAAGAGTGAATAGGCATCTTCTAGGCAAGCGCGCTTCACCTTAGGCTGCATTATCGCTTACCATCAGGTGTGATTGTAGTAAACATAAAAAAAAGTGTTTGTTTGTTGTCCTTACTTTACGCCCAATGAGTTAGCTTAAAGGACGGAGAGTAACATAGGCTTTTGGCCCTGAATAAACATCAAATACCCAACGATAGTTTGACATTTGTATTTTAACAACAAATATCAAATTCCTTCATGCAATCAAACTTATTCACAGCGGGCAGTGGCGTGTACAGGCTTTTTGACCAGGGTATGCGTAAAGGAAGATGCCATAATATATTCCCCTTTATGAGTTATACTAAAATTGTAGGGTAGGCAGTACTTTTGTGCACGTATAAATTGCACGCCACTGACCGCCGGTAACACCGCTAGGCGTAGATAGTTAAATAATATTATTATTATACAAATAGGTAAATAATATTATTATACGAAGGTATTAATTTTTTGATTTTTGCAAATATCCAGATCCAATTGACATTATTTAAGTAAACTATATGAGATATTTGGTTATTCCTGTTACCCTTAGTACAAGATTTGCTCGCTCGCAATCGAGGAGTCGCTTTCGAGTGTCTAATTAGTTGAACATCAGAGTAAAATGGATGTTATTATAATTGTATTAAAACTCAGATTTGCGTATGATTCTTCAGGTAGGGCAGAGGGTTGTGACAGAGTTTGTAAAATTAAAATCTTTTGATTTTAATTTACAGTAATAGTATGAACAAGGCAATGTCTAAGTAAGTAACGCCTTATGAAAGAAGATTCCTTAGAATACCTTTATATAACTCGAAGAGGCATACCATTCAACAATTGATTTTCACTAGGAAACTCATATTATATCCTAACTTGTCTATGATTATTGCTAAAAGGTGCGGTATTTTGTGTGTGTATTATCGTATTTTTCATTTTTCGTATGGATTAAAAAGTTAAGAAAAAATCGGAATTTATACTTTTTTTATGTCTCAAGGTTAGTATACGAGTTTCCTAAACATTACGCCATCTAAAGTGACGAATCGGTGTCGTCACTTTAGATGGCGCCTAACGTCGTTCGTCATCATCTAAGAGTTGGTGAAATGTTTTTCTCCACGCATCATCCATATCATTAGGCATTCGATTTAAACGTTTCTTAGGTTTTTGAAAATGGGCATAATACGAGTGACTTAAGGCCAATTTTACTTTGACAGTATAGCGGGCAAATCTTTTACTAAGCCCTCAACCGCAGTGTATCCACCCAGTCAGCGCTAAGCCTTAGTAGAGCTCAACACAAGGTTGTTAGTTTCATACCAAAAAAACTCGCACATTTAAGTTTTTAGTTGAAATAGCAATTCGTCTTGCTTGTCCTATTAAGTCTGGCCTCGGCTCGCCTCGCCTTTAAATTGATGTTTTTCTCGCCAGCTCAATAAGCATTAGGTATCATTAAAAATAAATATTTATGCCTACTCTAACCGCGAATAGCTAGATCTCTTCGCAATATCTATAAAACTAACATGCTGGGTATACATTTTTGGCGCGTTTGGAACCCGTGTAGCTTTAGTTTTGTAGTTGACGAATTTATTTATCGCCATCAACTCACTCCTATGTCATATTTTACATGTAATGTACGCATCAAAATGGATGTGCCTTTTTGAATAAAGAAATATTTGACTTTGACTTTGAAAGCCCTAAATCCAAAAAACATGAGCTGATTTTATAAAGTTTTATTTAAGTAGCTTTTTAAACCGCATTTCTTCTTAAATTTATCTGGTGCTTAGTAATGAAGCTGTCTGATATGGTAGCGCGCTAACCAGTTAGGGGTATGGCAGTTATATAAAACTCATACCCCTTTTACCCCCTTATCGATTTCTACTCAGCATCGTACCGGAACGCTTAATCACTGCACCTTTTTGTCAGTAGGGTGAAACGGTAAAATCGTCCCATCAGAGAAATAATTAATAAATTATAAACTCTTATTTTGTCTCCGCTGGGGATTAATGCACAACCTCCCTGTTCCAACAAACAATATTCTGCACTGCTTTAGTTCCTAAGATTAGCCCGTTATAACATACAAACTTGCTGTAGAAAGTTCAGAGGTGAAAGAAAATTAATTATTTGACAGTCTTTGTGCAGCAGTGTCACGGTTTGCCCACACTTAGTAATTGCGTTGAGATCACAAAATTTTAGTTTTATTAGTTCCATACTAAGGATGTTTTTTTTGTGCTTATCTACCTAACTAACAAGTACTATTTTAACTAGCTAGGTTAGGGCGCAGTTGCCAGGACATTATTGTTTTAACTAGTAAATGCGCCAATTGCTTAATAAGGTTGGGAACCCCTGGATTAATATAACAAAGGATATTCGTTGGTTCTCGCAACAATGCAACGGCGATATTTTCCATAGAATTTTAAATGCCGGCGCATATGAATTCACGGTCAAAAGTTAGTTAACCACATTATGTGCCTCTCGGCAGTTGCCCTTAGTGAACGCCTAGTTCAGTTTTAGTACCGTGCGGATGAGACGTATCTTAGTCCCCATAACACAAGCTACGCTCAATTTGGGGCTAGATGGCGATGTGTGTATTGTCGTAGTATATTTATTTATATAATCACACCGGCAACCGTGCATTTCAGACCGGAACACAGCATTGCAACAATACTGCTTAGCGGCAGACGAGCTCTGTCACAAAGGTAGGGGAGGAGGGGGTAAAGTCAAATCTCATCTAATCTTACGTTGGAGAGAGGTGGGGTCTCGGCTAATATCGCGCCAACTTTTTTCTGATTGAAACAAAAAATAAAATAATATTATTTTGTTCCTTTTAATCTGGATTGTACATGCTTAAGATTTAATATTAAATGCAATCGTAGTACGATTAAGATCATTCAATAATTCGTTGGAAAGAAAATAATTTCATTCATACTTCGTCGTTATACATCTACCGACTGTTAAACCACCGCCTTTTACAGTAACAATCCAACGGGCTTACGTAAGAAACCCACATTTTGAAAAATCTCACGTGAGTTCAGGGGATGGAGGAGGGGGTTGTATAAAAAGAAAATTAAAAAACACCTCACGTAATTAATGGACGCCTCCTAACTATACATACTTGACATGTGGTAGGATATAAAGGTGTAGTGCCTGTCCGCAGATGTCCGTGCAAGTGAGCGCCGTGACGCCGCCCGTGTGGCTGGGCGAGGGCCCGCACTGGTCGCACGAGCAGCAGGCGCTGTTCTTCGTCAGCATCTTCGACAAGTCCATCCACAAGTACGACCCCGCCACCGGCCACCACACCAGCGCCAAGCTCGGTAAGTCCTTTGCAACTGTTCTTAGGAAAATTGCTTTATAATTCTTTTTTGTTTTTATTCCACTTAATTTAATAAATCTTCGTAAGTGATAATGCAGTCTGAGATGGTAGCGGGCTAACCTGTTAGGGAGTATGGTAGTCGTACTCCTAATCGGTTTCTACGCGACATCGTACCGGAACACTAAATTGCTTAGCGGCACGTGTTCGACTGTAGGGTGGTAACCAGCCACGGCCGAAGCATCCCACCGGACCAGACCAGATAAAATTCAGAAATAATAAAACTCCTTATTAAATTCACAGCGCTCACCGTTGCGTAATGTAAAAACTTAACTGTAAATTTATGTTTTTTATTCCAATAGTCCATATTTCGGATCAATCATAATTATTAACCACAGTATTAAGAACGTATAGAACCGTCGTTCAGTAACTATTGTATGCAGTGCATTGTGTCCAAACAGTGAAAACGCCCCGCGCACGTCTCTCTTTACAACCGCCGCATGTTGCTAGCCCACTAACTCTTCGCACGTATCACAGCATTATTTGAGTTAAGGCTATATAAGCCATGGCCATAACAAGGCATTGGTGGACATACTTTTCGCGTTCGTCCATCGACGCCGTCGCTGGCCGCTGCTGTAGTGCAGTGTGTCCGTCCGCAGACGACATGCCGGGGTTCATCATCCCGCTGGGCGGCGCCGCGGGCCGCTTCGTGGTGGGGCTGAAGCTGGCCGTGGTGGTGGTGGCGTGGGACGGCGAGGGCGCGGCGCGCGTGGAGCGCACGGTGGCGCGCCTGGACGCGCACTGCCCGCAGAACAGGATCAACGACGCCAAGGCCGACCCGCGGGGCAGGCTCTTCGTCGGTAACTACATTTTTAACCGGCCTCTTACAAAGAGGAGTTATGTGAATGTTTGTTCGGGCACAACTCAAGACAGTGGTGTGCATACAGGGTATGCACTTAGCGGGTAGATAATAAAAAATGATAAAATCTCCAGTACGAGTTATAAAAAACTTAAGGGTAGGCTTTGCAAGAGTTCTAAATACCTACCCTTAAGTTATAACTCGTACTGGGGATTTTCTTCATCTGCATACCCTGTGGATACTCTCTATGCAAGCCACTGACTCCAGACATTCGACTTTAAAAACTTCTGGGTCACGTCCTCAGATATGAGCGATATCAACTCCAGCGCATAATGAAGGGCCAAGTAAAGAGCAAACGACGCGTTGGAAGTTGAGACGCACATCAATGTTTTTCAGTGTCTGGGTGTATTATAAGTATTTATATGTATTTTATTCATGAAATGTTCATCAGCCATCTCAGTAGGTACCCATAACACAAGCCACACCTACTTTGGGGCTAGATGGCGATGTATTGTCGTAGTATATATATTATTTCTGCCGCGAATTTCTGGTAGATGGACACAAAGTGGCACAAAGCGGCACACAAAGTTCGGCACGTGTTCCTTGCATGCCCTATGAAGTGTTGCTTTGTTTAGAGCAGATAGTTTCCACGTCATCATTACGATTCGTGAGTCGGGCTAAAAATAGGTTTATTGTCGGCTAACTTACACAGGACTGGTCTCCGCGTTGCCAGGTACCATGGGCTACGAGTACGAGCCGGGTAAATTCCACCTAAAGAAGGGCTCGCTGTACCGCATCGACTCCGACGGCTCGGCGCACCGCGTGGTGCGAGACGTGGACATCTCCAACGGCCTGTGCTGGGACGAGAGCGAGCGCGCGTTCTACTACGCCGACTCGTTCGAGTACGCGATACGCCGGTACGACTACGACGTCGACACGGGCGCTATATGTGAGTATATTTATCGTTTGTTCGATACAGCTGATGTGTCATCTAGCCCATATTCCAGGACTGGCCAAAAAAGCGGTGCCTTTAAGTGTGAAGCTATAAGCCAGCCTCCTCCTTTGTTACATATTTTTATTTTATTTAAAACAAATAAATGATACAAATGTTAAAATTTTACACAAATGTGTAACAATAATGACGATTTTACTGTCTATCTTTGTAATCGTTTTAGTTAAATTTTTCTATATTTGTTATCTTCGCCTGGTTGCCTGGAAGAAAACGATTTCTTGGCCGCCAAATTGTACTTATACGTTGTTTTGTTATAGTATTCTTTTTTATGTACTTTTAATGGTGTGCAATAAAAGTATATTCATCTGAACTCTGAACTTTTATATCGTCGTCGCGTTCAAAACCTCATCGAAGTCCTGTGGATCTAAACTTTAAACCTCCTCCTCAGAAATAACCGCTAGTAGGCTTTTACAAGGAAAAATAGGGGATAACTGCCATTAATTGTATATTTAATGCAGTCAGTGTGAACTGCGTTGCATTGATGACATATTTCCGTTGTTCGTAGCGAACCCGCGGATCGTGTTCCGGTACAAGGATCACGGGCTGGACGGGATCGTCGACGGAATGACCATCGACACTGATGGCAACCTGTGGGTGGCCAACTTTGACGGCTCGCAGGTAGACGTTGATTCCAGGATAATGTCTTTACTTAATAATAATAATCAACAAAATATTGATCCTGTGGTCTAGGCCGTGGGTTCGGTTCCCATAACTGGAAATTGTTTGTGTGTGTTTTTATGTGTCCGGGTGTTTATGTGTACATTAAAATTATTTATGTTATGTATATTATTCATTAAATAATATTTACAGTCATCTTAGTACCGTACCCATAAATAACACGCACGGAACGTTACACAAGCTACACTTAATTTGGGGCTAGATGGCGATGTGTGTATTGTCTTAGTATATGTATTTATTTATTATTATTGGTCTCTTATGTACCTAAGTAGTGAATGATAGCTTCGTGGTTAGGACTTCGGCTACACTTTCGGGGGGCCGAGTACGCATCAGTCAGTTCGAGAAGGCACTTATGAAGCGTTCATACATATATGTTTACATAGTTGTAAGAGGAGGGTGATAACTTCGTTTGCCAACTTAAACCTAAAGCTACGAGGGTTCCAAATGCGCCATGGTCTAAGAAGAGCCAAACTTAGCCGGGTGTTCTTTTTTGTTATCACCATCTCACAGTAAATTAATATTAAGCTATGAAGTTAGAGCAATTCACAGCCAAGCATTTTATCGTTTAAGTAATCCTTAAAATAATAGTATTTTTCTGTGAGCTTACGTTTTAAATAAACTTTGAACTTATTGAGAGACATCTCAAAGATTTCATTCGATAGATAATAAAATAATATACAATTGCCCTTGAATGAATTAGCAATTTTATGTAGCCTAGGAAACTGCACAACGAGTTTATTTTTGCTTCTAATATTAATACTTATTTACATTTTATATTACATAAATTAAATTTTCAAATATGTACTGACTATGTACCGTTGGATTTTAACTTCTTGAATATTTATCCCGAATGGCTCCGAGCGGTTTGTATGTTCTTAATAGTTTGCGCCATGCTGTGTATAGTAACGATAGTTATATGGTTCGGTGTCGGTGTCGCGTAGGTGCTGAAGATCGACCCCCGCGCCGGCTCTCTGCTGCAGCGGGTGGCGGTGCCGGCGCTGCAGACCACGTCGTGCACGTTCGGCGGGCCCGCGCTCGACCAGCTGTACGTGACGTCGGCCGCCATGCACCGCGGCGCCGAGCCGCGAGCGCCCGCCGGCGCCACCTTCCGCGTGTCGGGCCTGGCCGCGCGGGGACGGCCCGACCGGCCCGTGAACCTCCAACTGACCCAATAAACCTGAGGGTTCTTAAGAAAATCCCGCTGCGAATTTCGACTGTTACACGAAGACAATTATTTATTTATTTATTTAAACAACTTTATTGCACATAAAGGAAATACACACTGGAACACTTACATTAACATAAATTATATGCAATGGGCTGCCTTATCACTAAAAGTGATCTCTTCCAGGCTACCTTAACTATTGGAATACCTTAATTATATCCCCGGGGAAAGGATATACATTTATCTACTCCCACAGCTTTATCAACTCTCAGAGCACTGGCGCACGAGTGGATATAATATCCAAATAATATATCATCAGCATATCAACCGATAGACGTGGACATAGGTATTTTGTAAGGAGTTCCAAATTCCACGGTTCTGTGCCCCTTCGATCCAGCGGCTACCTGCGACGCGCTTAATGTCGTCCGTCCGTCTCGTAAATAATATATGTGTATTAATTAACGAGGGTAAATTTCTCCTATTCCATGTTCCAGTGATTTAGCAGTGGGCACGTTAATTATACCCCTTGTCGAGAGATATAATCAGGGGATATAATTTTTATCTCCCACCCATGCTAGCCCTGCAGAGAGACTTCGGTGCGGTGTCTGATAACATGATTCTATAATAATAATAAATTTGAGACCATCTCATGCGGCGCACTACACCACCGGTAACGGGAGCACTCGCCGGAGCCCGTAGCCCCTGTTGCCCCAAGCTGGCCGATGGTGACTGGTCGTCGTCCTTTTCATATTACATATAATAACAATACTAATAATAATAATTTATCTTTATTGTCAGATTGTAAGTATACACGGTGTTGTATAGTCAAACATTTAAATTGTGCCATTAACAATCGGCCACACGATGACATGCAATGGTTAACAAAGTCAAAGTCAAAGTCAAAGTCAAAAATATCTTTATTCAAGTAGGCCCACAGGTGGCACTTTTGATGCGTACATAAGAATTACACGGTAGTGAGATGATGGCGATAACCACATTCGTAAACTTAAAACTAAAGCTACGAGGGTTCCAAACGCGTCCCGGTCTAAGAAGAAGCCCACAACAAACTTAGCCGGGTGTTTTTTTTTTTTTTTTTTGTTATCGCCATCTCACAATGTAATTTTAAATTATTAGAAGAGCAACCTGATTAGAGCAATAATTTACACCCAAGCTTTTTTATCGTTTACGTAGTCCTTTATACTATAATAGGACTTTTCTATAAGCTTACGTTTAATACAAACTTTGAACTTTTTAAGAGACATCTCCAAGATGACAATTGGTAGTTTATTGTAGAATTGTATGCAATTTCCTTTAAACGAATTATGAATTTTATGTAACCTAGTATATTGCACTGTAAGTTTATTCTTACTTCTAATGTTTAAATTATTGCAGTCACATTTTTTCTTAAATTTAGAAATGTTATTATGGACGTACATTAAATTTTCAAATATGTACTGACTATACACTGTCATTATTTTAAAATCTTTAAATTTATCTCTCAATGACTCTCTCGGACCCATTTTGTAGATAGAACGAACAGCCCTCTTCTGCAGCACGAAAATAGTGCTAATATCAGCAGCATTACCCCAAAGTAAAATTCCATATGACATAATGCTGTAAAAGTAACTAAAATATACCAGTCTAGCAGTTTCTACGTCGGTCATATGGCGTATCTTCTTTACCGCATAGGCAGCAGAACTAAGCCTGTTCGATAAATTATTTACATGAGGGCCCCATTGAAGTTTAGAATCTAACGTTATTCCTAGAAAAACTGTCGTATCCTCCAGTTTCAGTTCCTCATTATTAAGTAGTACAGTGGTTTTCACGTGTTTAACATTAGGTAAAGTGAATTTTATACACTTGGTTTTTTTCCGTTAAGAACCAAATTATTAGCTTCAAACCACTGTACCACTTTAGCGAGAGAGTTGTTTACGTCGTCAAAAGCTAGTTCACGTCGATTTATTTTAAAAGTCAGTGATGTATCATCGGCAAACAGAACTATCCCGTGTTTATCCTTGGCAAGGTAAGGAAGGTCATTAATGTAAATAAGGAACAGAAATGGTCCTAATATAGACCCCTGTGGGACACCTATTTTCATAACTGATCCATTAGACCGTTTTCCATTCACGTCGACTTTCTGAATTCTATCGCGTAGATAGTTACTCATTAAGTCTAGAGCTACACCCTGAATTCCATAGTGGTGTAGTTTCCTAACTAACGTTTCGTGTTGAACACAATCAAACGCCTTAGATAAGTCACAGAACACACCAAGTGCATCACGTGACTCCTCCCAGGCTTCAAATATGTTTTGTATTAGCTCAACACCTGCGTCGATTGTTGAGCGACCCCGTGTGAAACCAAATTGCTTAATATGAAGTAAATTATACTTATGAAAATGGTAAAGTAATTGATTTAAAATGAGTTTTTCAAAGATTTTACTGAAAGTGGGTAGTACGGATACTGGTCTAAAGTTAGTGGGGTCAGAAGTACTACCCGATTTAAACAATGGAACTATTTTACTAAGTTTCATTAAGTCAGGAAACACACCACAATCTATACAATTATTAAATATTAAGGCTAAATCGGGTGCAACAATATCAATTAATGATTTGACAACGTTTACGGAAATGCCCCACAGATCATTTGTTTTTTTATTAATTAATAATTTAAAGGCTTTAATAACGTTAGAGCCACTAACATGCGTGAATTTAAAAGAATGGTTACACTCAGGCACATTTTCCTTTAATAGAGAGAGAGCCATATCTGGTGAAGAGTTTAATGATTCTGTTGTGGAGACGGGAATGTTGGTAAAGAAGGTTTCAAAAGCAGTAGCCGCCTCGAAATCTGTTGTTAAGGCTTTATTATCTACATTAAGTTTAAAATTAATATTTCGTGGTGTTACTCTTCCCGTCTCCTCATTAATTATGTTCCAAGTAGTTTTGATTGCATTGCTGCTATTTTTAATTTTATTTTTGATGTATCGCGTCTTTTCTAAGTGGCAAGCGCGTTTAAAATTCTTGGAAAACAATTTAACATAATCCCCAAACTTATCACCAGTGTTAAATTGACGTTCAGCATACAATTCGTACAGCTTTTGCCTATTTTTATGAAGTTCAACTGTCGCCCACTCACTAAAATTTAATGTATCAGTAATCACAACCGACTTACTAGTAAATATAGAATGAAATAGTCTATTAAAGGTATTGAAAAAGGAGCTGTACATTGCATTTGGAGTCGCCCCTGAGGGTAGGAATGGGAGGTCATTTACTAGGCTATATCTCATTTTCTCTATGCGGTTGGATGTTACAGGAACAAATGTTATTTTACGTTTAGAAACATTTTTCTTCACATTTTCAAATTGAATAATTTGACCACAATGATCAGAGTCTAATTTACTAATAATATTTTTGCTTATAGGAATTATATTTGTAAAGATGTTATCCAAACAGGTGGCGCTAGTAGCAGTTATTCTTGTGGGCTCCATGAACATATTTGATAGATTGTAAGTTTTAAATAAATTCAATAACTTGATACTTAAAGAGTTATTTTCTAAAATGTTTACATTAAAATCTCCGCATATTATTAACTTTTTATTACACTTTGATATTTTAAATAACACTTCATCCATTACCTTTTCAAAAAGTTCAAAGTTGGACAAGGGTGGCCTATAAACAGTAACAATTATAAATTGCTCTAGTTCAACCGAGGCTAGCTCTATTGTCCGTTCAACAGAAAGGCTAACAATATCGTTTCTGTTTTTAAATTTTAAATTTTTATTTAATAAAATTAAAGAGCCTCCATGAATCGCTGTAACCCTGGTGAACGAACTACCAACCTGGTGGTTACCAAAATTAAACAAATATTCATGGGTTTTCAACCAGTGCTCAGTTATACATAAAATGCTAATGTTAAAATCATTTAAAAATAATTCAATCTCTAAGTCTTTTCCTCTAATACATTGAATATTTTGGTGAACCAAGTTGATATAATTAGAATTAGATTTTTTATTATATTTTTGGTTTAATAGTACATTGTGCGACCCCTTACTATAATTTTTTTCATATATGCCTGAGGGAGACTCAGTTGTCTGCTTTTCTAAGCAAGAGAAAGCCTCTGTTGTCTCCTTAACTAGTTTAAACTAAAATGACTTGGAATAATTTCCAAGGTTTTCATGTCAAAACTATTACACTGCTCAATAAAAGCAGCTGGTTTAGCCAAGTTCTTGGCTGTTATGGTAAAAAAATACGATAGCGAAACAGCTATCTGTTGTTTAAAATAGTGTGATAGGTAATATCTATCTCGGTACAAATTATAAGTAGGATTAGCACATTTGCTAAAGTCTATAACATGAAATTTCTTATTATATGTACATAAATTGTACAAAGTCATATTTAAATTATACCTAATAGTATTTTCTTGGTGTGGCAAGTTATGAAAATAAGGAAATGTGTATAATACAATACTATTTACATTTAATGTATTTAAAGAATCAATAAGTTTAATCAGCTCAGGTTTGTTAACATTCCCTCTATTTCCCATTATGATAATTAAATTAGTATTACAGTCAAACATATTCCTATTTCTACAAATTGCAGCTACAATAGCTTTTAAATTTGAGTTGGGTAAACAGTAGTTCAAAACTGTGTGTCCATTCAACTGAGAGTTAAGATATAAGCCCATGTTACATCCAATTTCATCGCTGTACATAATTGTTTTTATTGAACTGCTACTATGAGCATTTGCTTCAATAAAGGAATTATTATTAATATTTATGTTTTGTGATTTTGAGTTACTTAACCTGACACACACCTTTCTCACATTAGAGGGTGATGACACTGATGACACAAACTGGGGATGACTGCCTATACTATCAAAACTATGGGTAGATAGTGATGTTAATTTACCACTGGGTTGGTCTGTCTTATGCCATTCATCTGAAGTCTGTGTGTACTCAGATATCATTTGCCTTTGATACATATCAAACTTTACTGCCAGTGTACGTAAAGAAGTCTGTAATCTGGCTATTTGTGCTTCTAGGATTTGTGTGTCAGATTCATAACTTAATCTATTACTTTCTAACTGTGAACTATACATTTTAATTTCATTCAATAATTCTAAACGTTCTTTCTTTGGTTTCAGAGATTTAACAGAATTTTTATGTACTTTTAACAGTTTCTGTGTTTTTTTAATATATCGGTTAACTTTGATATACTTTTTTAGTTTCCTACTGCTGCAGGGATTGACTACTGTATCTGATTTGACTATCAATAAATTAGAGAAGTTGGTATTAGCAGTAGACATCTCAGCAGCAGCAGTAACCAACTGTGGGGCCCTATCAACTAATTCTTCATATAGGCTTTGAGTGTGTATTGCTGTTGTGTTATGGGCTGCATCTTCCAGTTCGGTGATCTGGTGGTGGGCATCACTTAGCTCCCGCTGCAGGGTAGTAATCTGGCTCAGAGCCTCCTCATACTCAGCACGGCACTCATCAAACCTATTTACTAATAACTGAAGTCTATCCCGCTCTTCTACAATGTCTACATACTTTATGTGCAAATCCGATAGTGCTAATTTTAGTCTATTATTATTCCCAAGGACTTCTAATAATTCCTTTTCGTTTTCGTCTCTTTCATTATTCAATTGGGTGCATAGCTCCTTGCTTGCCTTTAATTCTTTCAGGGCCAATTGTAATTTGGATTGCTCCTGGCGCGCTAAGGCTCTGCGGGTCATCATTTTGTAATTAATTAATTAATGAAACAAGGAGTAATCACCCAAAGAATGCGAAATGACAGGTAGGTTTCGGTATTGCAGTGTATTGTTATAACAATTGCAGCGTTACACTTGGATAACGGGCAATTGCATATACACGTATGTGTTTTTTATGCGCTAAATAGTTGTTTCAAAGCCAAAACAGCTACTAGCACTCTTTAAAAACACCAAAACAGAAGTTTAAAATTCAAGTTTTACTAACCTAACTGTCACTTTGTTTACATCGACGAAAACTTTTCTTACGCACTTTTAACACTTAAACTATTAATATATACTACTATTTATTATATAAATTAGGCGATTAAATTGGATTTGGGCACTAAAAACACACAAAATAAATTAAAATAACAAAATAAAGTACAGAGATCTTTGAACATTAAATTTTACCAAAATAAAAAATATTTTTTTTTGTCCAATTTATTGTATGTCTAGGAATATACATAATCGTAATATAATTAATAAAATTTTAATGTCATTATAAAATATTCTGTCATGTCGTAAAAATTGTACACATTAAGCCATTTAAATAATGTAGTTTTAAATTGATTAATTGCTAATGATTTAATATATGTGGTTTGTTATTTTATTATATACTTTTATACATAATTTATATCAAAATACTTAGTTTTGGGAAGGTGGTTTACATCTATACTATTGGGATTTCTAACATACCTAGGGTACACATCAGTGGTCGTTGTGAATAATGCCTTATGCTTTTGCACAAAGCACCCGGTTTCAAAGATGTATAAGCAAAGTAGAAGGAGCATAGTGTGCAACAGTCCAACGGTGAAGCACCGCACATAGCTCGAATACACTTTTTTGGCCCATTGGCGCAAAACACCGAGCTATATCTAAATAGTGGCACTCCATACGCATGATACACCGGCGACAACTATTTTAAAGTCTACGACATTTCTGAGACGTCTTAGCACACAACAAAAATCTATTTAATTTTTCGCATACTGTATCGATTAGTCTAAATTTATGTGAGAGTTTGGACAAATTTTTGTTTATCGTGACTAATATTAAGGGTAGCGGTGTACCTAGGAAAAAGTAATTACAATTTTACCGATCAAGTATCACTGATAGCACAGAATTAAGAACATTCAGAAACCGTGAACTAGTCTAATATTGAAGCATCAAAAACCATACTACTTTCGTAGTGTTTCTCAAACAAGCGGTTAGTCACTTCATACCATTTAGCAGTTGACTGTTAGTATTTTACCTCGAACCTTTTAAACGTTTACAATAAAATGGGGAAAATTAGAAAAGTTGGTGAGCTAGCAACATTCCGCGAGTGTGAAATCGTGCGCGGGGCGATTCACTTTTTTTGGCCACCATGTACTTCATACAATAATGGCTGAATGAGGGTTCTGTACGTTCTTAATTCTATTACAGATAGGTAGGTACTATGTGATAAAATGGTGGCGGTTCTTTTCTATTTTTATAACGTCCTTATTCAAAACATTTAAATTGCACAATATCTTGAAGGAACTGGAAAAAATAAAAAGTAAGCAATTTTTACAACCGTTTATTTATCCACAATCATTTAAGGAATCACTTAAAAGTGATATTTTAAAAATTACTATCTGGAAGCCGTTATAAAATACGTGTACCCAAGCTTAATAGCCTTGCCACGCCCCCACGTGGGCACTATCACCTGCTCAACGCTGATGTGCAAAGTAGACATAAGTACATAACACATTATATTTTGTGTTAATGAAAGAAAACAAAAAAGTAAATAATTTTAATATAAATACATAAACCTATAAATTTAGTAGTGTTGTGCAGTAACTACACTTCTCTACAGATAAGGCTCCTAATCTGGCATCTGAAATTTTTGGATTTAATTGATTAATTTGGGGCGCAATTCTGCAACAACACTGAGATTAATAAATAAAAAATGTACAATACTTTTCGCCATGACAACATGGCTGTTTTTAAAAAACTACGCGAATAACTAAAATGTATTGAGTGGTATCTATTAATTGCGATATTTAACAGTAAGTATATATTCGTGGGGCGTTTTCACTGTTTTTGGTCACAATGCGCTGCATGCAATAATAGCTGAATGAGGATTCTGTATGATCTTAATTCTATGTATATAGCTTTTTTTTGTACTTTTTTATTATTGTAGGCACTGGCCTTAGTCGGTTCTATTTTATTACAATAGGAAGGTTAAACTAGTAAAATCATCTTTAGATTGATGAAACAGTTTTATATGGGTGTACCGTATACCTGGTAGTATTTTACATTGACAAGTTTAAGGGTTTTCAGCTCGACGTTACGTGTGTGCAGGAACTAATATCTTCATAATTACGACAGCTTGAAATTAGCATTTGGCAACCCTTTAACGCCCAATCCTGTCACCGCAAAGGTGCATCCACAAGGGTATTTCTGTTTCACCCCTTCTATTTCCAGACTGGCTGTAGTTACAAACAGTATGTCATAGTCGGGGCCACCAAATGTCACGGACGTCACTTGATGCGCGGGTATGGGCACTTTATCTAGCAGCTTGCCTGTGGTCGGATCGATTTTGATGACAGCGCCGCCTCTGAATAGAGCTACCCAAAGATTGCCGTCGCTGTCTATGGTGGTACCATCCGGGCCGGCTTGGATGTTGTTCTTTTTCAGGTCGAAAATGTGCTTGGGATTAGCTGAAAAAAAATACAACAAATTAATAAAACCAATTTACTGAGCGCATCTGCCCTTATAACCTTTTTATTTCTCAATTGTAGTTCCTTTATTACTGAAGGTCGTTCAAATAAATCAATGAATGAATGAATCTTCGAATGAATCTCAGCTTGGAATAATATATAGCTTCGAATAGAATGACGGCTGATTGGCGCAGAGGGCAGTGAACCTGCTGTCTGAGTCCAAGGCTGTGGGATCGATTCCCACAACTGGTCAGTTTTTGTGTGATGAACATGACTGTTTTCAGTGAAGTTTATCTGTATATTATAAGCATAAGATCAAGTATTATAATTATGATATTCATCAATTATCTTAGAACCCATAACTCAAGCTAAGCTTAATTTGGGGCTAGATGGCGATGTGTGTACTGTTTTAGTATATTTATTTATTTATTATTATTGATCTCTTATGTATCTAAGTAGTGACGGCAATGATAGCCTCGTGGTTAGGACTTCGGCTACACTTTCAGTGGGCCAAGTTCGAATCCCAGAAAATATATGCTTGATAACACCAATCCAGCGTGGTGGACTATTAATAGCTTATAGGTTATAGTTCACTTATATCAATAGCCTAAAGTCCACTGCTGGAAAGCCTCTCCCGTTGAGAGGGTATTCCCCTAATCAGCACGCTGGGCAAACGGAATGGTGATCGCAGTAGATGCTAGTAGTAGCACAGAGGACGCTGCTACCTGTTCTCTGTTATATTCCCTTTGTCGTCTCGTACGGCACGCGAGGGATGAGGAGGTGAGGTGACAACTGTATTCTGATCTGCCGTCACCAAACCGCACAATGTGTATTGTTGATATATATTTTCTATCATTTATTGATTTCCTTTTTTTTTTCAATTCTTAACAATGCTGATAAAAAACTCTTTTTATTTTTAATAATATACATCCACCCTCCGCTTGCGGGGCTGACTGCCCAATGCCCAAGCAACTGGCGGTCAGGGCTCCAGAGTGAGGAAGCTCCTCACAATACGCGCCGTTTCAAGGACTACTGCCTTCTGTATCCGACCCTTGATCCAACAACCAAGCGAAAGCTTCTTAAGATGTTGTTCGAAGCTTTATATCTATTTATTATTATAAGATTTCTGTGTTGGATTCTTTTTTTTTATGAACTAAACAGGTGCAACATGCCGTTCAGTGTCAATCGGTTCCGTCGGGATTTGTGTAAAACAGTATAAGCGCCGACGAAGAACGCGGGCAAAGCTAGATATATAATCATTATTAAAGCCAATAAATAGTTACATTAAAAGGCAGAAACAGACACTCACAGATCTCCCCCGTGTCCACGTCGTAGTCGTATCTGCGGATGTTGTACTCGAAGGTGTCGGTGTAGTAGAAGGCCTTCCTCTGCAGGTCCCAGGCCAGGCCGTTGGAGATGCCGATGCCGCCGCAGAGCTTCGTAACGCCGCCGCCGTCCACGCGGTACAGCGAGCCCTGGTCGGGCGCTATGGCGCCCAGGGGCTCCTCGTAGCCCATGGTACCTGGAATATAATTCACGAGGGTGTAAGACGTTAATAGCCTCACTAATAAACTTTGTATAGCTGGTGATTAGCTCTTCTTTTCATCAGTAATTTGACTTTCGAGAGATGGTAAAAAAAAATCATGACTTTAGAATAGCGCCGCCATTTTAGAAAAATGGCGCCCAAATACACTTTGTTTATTCAAGGTGTGTCGATGGATGTCTGCGAAGATAATTGTGTATCGATTTAAAAAAAAGAGAGCGGTGATAGCCTAATAGCCACTAGGCTTCGATCCTTGGCACCGCATGCCTGATAGTACCTATTCCATAATGTTCTCAAGGAAGTGTGAAGAACCAAACCGCACTCTGCTAGCGGCCGACACTACGTATTCCGAGAGAAGACCTGTACGGTATAGAAGGTCGATAATAAATAAAATAAATAAATAAATATAGATACTAAGACAATACACACATCGCCATCTGGCCCCAAAGTAAGCGTAGCTTGTGTTATGGGTACCAAGATGCCTGATGAATATTTTTATGAATTATATACATAAATACTTAGACTAATACATATAAACACCCAGATATTGAAAAACATTCACGCTCATCACACAAACATTTTCCAGTAGTGGGAATCGAACCCACGGCCTTGGGCTCAGAAACTGCGCCAATCGGCCGTCAATGTAATGGGTTGGCGATGATAGATTTGTATTACATACTTAATTGTTTGAAAGGATGTAATAATAATCGTTGACGTCAATACGTTACTCAGTCGCTGCGTGAACTCCTTTCACGTTAACAAACCTTCAAACTCTGCAACAATGTCGGTATAATTTGGCAAGGTCACCTGCAAATATCCTCCCCCTGGGATCAGCCTTCCCGTCATTGATGCGTGTGACGGGCGCCACGTCCGTGTCCACCGTGCCCAGCTCCCGCAGCACGGTGACTGCGCTGCCCTCTGCTCCATCCCACTGCACGACGGTGAAGGTACGCTCCAATCCCACCACGAACTGGTCCGTGGTACCTTCCACTGGCACTATGAATCCGACGCGACCATCTGGCAAGCCAATATTTATATTATAGGTATATGCGTTAATATCTCTGTTTCGACGACCTCCCTAGGGCAGCGGTTTTAAGTGTGAGGTCCCGGGATTTTCTCTGATCTGATCTGAATAATAAGGTTTAGCACATAAGCTTTCATTCCGGAATCGGACTTAAGATCGTTTTTATACCGAAGAAGCACACGAACAATTCTTGAGGAATTCTAAAATAGCCTTTGTTACCTACCTACGGTTTTACAGCTGAACCTGAGTTGAATTGAGCTACGTCGGTAACTCTAGTTCTTCTGCGGATCTCCTCATATCTGATTTGATCACGCAGAGACAATCTCAGTTTAGCTGTCTCCATCGCGGATCTCCTTATTTCTGATTTGATTTTAGAGCCGTAAGTCATCACTGGCACTGAGGGACCTTGAAATCGACACTTACTAAGTTTGGTCTTGGTGTGCTGTCTGGTAGCCAGCACGTATTTGTGGATGGTGCACTCGAGGATGCTGACGAAGAAAAGCGCCTGCTGCCGCTCGTCCCAGTGCGGGCCCTCGCCCAGCAGCACGGGCGCCGTGATCGGTTCCACCAGACTCACTGGCATTCTCTGCGGTGGAAATAACTAAACAATACGTTATCGAGCTCTTTATACTTGTGTTAGCAAAACTGCCTTTGCCTGTACCTATTACGAGTACCTAGTGATTTTTTTTTTCACACGTTAGCCCTTGATGTAAGTAGTATAAAATGGTAGTTAACTTGTTCCCCCTGGGGTATGGTTTAATAATAACTGCTGTACTCAGTATCAGGCTAGCCTTCTACCATTTTAGACTGCATCATCACTTACCACGAGTTGAAATTGCAGTCATGGACTAACTTGTAGTGGAATAAAAAAATATATGTACATATACCAATATGTAAGTAGTGAGAATTTATATCAATCCGAATGGATAGAAATGAAATTTTACCTATTATGAAATAACTGACCCTTAGCTAAGCTCGTATGATAAATGAAATAGACTTTTTTTTTATATAACGGTTGACTTCGACAAGAAGTAGACAAGTAATTTAGAGTGAGTGAGAGAAAAAGAAGTGCCTGAGCCCCGAAACTTTTCTTTATTCAATTTCATTATTTATTTATTAAAATAATTAAAATCTGCAACCTTCCAAGCAATGTTTTCAATAGGGGATGAAATCAGAAATGTACGAGGACAACCGCAACTTTATTAAATACAAGGACTTCAAATAAAAAAAATATAACAGCATTCAATGAAGCACAAAGTTCAGTGTACTTTCTATGTACCTACTTAGTGTGCTAAACAATATTATCTGGAAACATTTCTTGCTTGAACCAAATCTCTTAGGCTCAACTCACACTGGCGCAGAGTCGAAGCGACGCGACGCGTCATATTTCTCCGCCTAAAGCATATTCACCTTTATTGTTCTACTATTTAAGTACAAATTTGTGCTATGTAAATATGGAAGCGCGCGTCGACGCGCGTTGACGCGCGCATTCGCGCTCCGACGCTCGGCTGGAGTCGAGCGGATTCGCGAGTCGCCGCGCGTACTCAGGCGCAGTGACGCGTCAGACGCCGACCACAACGGACGGACGACAGTGCTGAACTACGACGACAATGGACGAAGATGAAAAATTAATTTATTTAGTACAGAAGTATGATTGTCTGTTTAACGTCAAGGCGAAAACCTACAGTGATAAAAATTGTAGGAAAAATGCCTGGCAAAAAGTAAGCGGTGAAATGCAAATTTCTGGTAAGTACTATATAATTATTATTACATTTAGGTACAGACGACAGCACGTCAAACGTAACAGTTTGACCTTGAGCTCGTATTTATTCCGTTCGTGCTAATGGCGGCTTTCGTAGTGCAAGTGTTACACTTGACGTGCTGTTGTCTGTACAAAACACACACAGTTATATTTACGTAACATTATGATCACTTCTTTAACATCGTCTGATCATTTCAGTTTGCCATGGTACTGCCCCATGCTCGGATATAAAATAAGATTTGAATGTCTCTCTGATCACCATGGCATTTGTCATAGTATGGTAATCGACTGACCGTATATCTTGTAATATACTATCACTTGGCAATTCCAAGTTTTCGAGTTCGTAATTTTCTCTTACGTAATTATGCAAACATGTGCATGCAAGAATCATAGAATCAAGATGCATTGGTTGCATTTTTATTTTTTTTTGAAAAACCTCAAATTTTTGTGTCAGAATTCCGAAAGCACTTTCTACTAAGCGCCTTGCTCGGCTTAAGCGATAATTAAAAATTTTCTTATCATGATTGTCAGACACCTGATTTCCAGGATATGGTCTCATGATGTGTTCGGACAAGGGAAATGCTTCGTCTCCTACAAAAACAAGTGGCATTTCCTCTATCATACCTGGCAACCTTTTATTAGGCGGTATACCAATCGTATTATTTTGTAATCGTTGTCCAAATTTAGAATTGTTTAATATGCCACTATCGCTGTTACGTCCATATGCTCCGATGTCAACAATAATGAATTTGTACTTTGCGTCAACAACAGCTAACAAGACAGTACTAAAATATTTTTTGTAATTGAAGTACAAACTGCCGCTATTCCAGGGAGCTCTTATATTGACGTGTTTACCGTCAATTGCCCCTATACAATTAGGAAAATTCCATATGGTTCTGAACTCCTCCTCTATTTTAGTCCATAATTCTTGTGTTGGCTTCGGCATGACAATTGGCTGTAAATGTTTCCATATTGCTGCGGAAACTTCATGTACAATTGTTAAAACAGTGCTGTATCCAACTCGATAACTTTGAGCTAAGGCTTGAAAGCTAATTGCTGTAGTCATAAATCTGTAACAATTAAAAAATACACATATAATAATACATTTTATTGAATTAAAATAAGAGTTACAATTGTTTTGTGTTACGATAATTGTTTTGTGTTCCTAAAAATTATTTTGTGTTCCTTTTTCAGAGGCAGAGTGTCAAAAGCGGTGGAAAAGAATTCGAGATTGTTACAAGAAAGCAATTAGGCTAAGACAGTTTAAGAGTGGTTCTGCTAGATCAAATGATAAGCCAATAAGATTTGAAAAAGAATTGGAGTTTTTAAAACCATACTTGCAGAACAAACCACAGACGTCTAACTTAGAGAGCTCCGAAGAAAATGACGTAAACACTGATACCGACACAAACTTGTCCGTTGCGTCGCCATCTCGACCCGAATCACAATTATCCAGTCATTCCGATACTACTCGAAAGAAGTCACAACCACTATCACAAATGTTATTCGCACAATATTTGGAAAATAAGAAAACAGAAGAAGATCCAACGGACACTTTTTTTCTCTCTATGTCCAAAACGGTTAAACGGATGCCAATACAAATGCAAGTGCTACTGAAACGACAGATATTGCTTTTAGTAACTGACGCGGAAATAAAAGTTGCTTCGAATGAAATGTGCACCTTTCAACCTGAAACAACTAATATCAACTCAACGCAAGCAAATACTTCTTCATCCATCGGCTATACAACAGAACTACGAACCGAATCAGAAAGTCTTCAGCTACAATCTAATTCCACTAACTGTATTTCTAATTCCAACACTTATAAAATGCAGCCAAATACCGGGTATTATACAACACAGCTACCAACCATTTATACTCCTTCTAACACATACTCAATGCAGTCAAAAACGTCATCCAGTAGCAACAGCATAATCCCTAATCAGTTCGAAAATAGCACTTCTTCGAGATATCGTGTGGAAGATCGTATGGAAGATCTCGACCTGCCACCTTCACCATACATACCATTGCCGATTGGGACGACGACGCGGCAACAAAGGGATGGTGATAATGACTACAGTTAATGACGTTATGTATGACTGATTTAATGCCATGATTTACGGTATAAGGGACGGTTCTCCAAAAAATTATAAATACTTATTTTTTGTCATACCTACGCCTGTACTTTCCGGAAATAATGTGATGTAGATTTTAGCTTAAAATTATGTGATAGGTAGATATGCATGGTATCAGTTTTCGAAGAACTGTCCTTGTGTACTTAATAATGCGCGTAAAATTAAAGATAAATAAATCTATGTAAATTAAAATAAATGCTTTTGACTCTTCCTAATCAATTTACATTTTTTATTTTTATTTTAATGCTAGAATAGAATAGAATGGAAATCTAAGCTAGCTTAAAAATGTACTTACCTCAAGCATATTGATATCCGCTCTTCAACGGAAATAGGTATTCTTAAATTTGTTTCTTGCTTTTGGATGTGAGGCCTCAAAATATTTACCAAATTTTCAAACTTATCTAAACCCATTTTATAATAATCATAAAAATATCTTGGGTCCAGACTTAAATCATTACTACAGAGTGTTCTGAATTCGCCAAGTATATGTCTTTTCTTCCATAACTCGTGAACCCAAAATTTTCGTTTTATTTTTCTATCCTCAGCTGCTGATGTAAATTCACTTTCTTCCTCTTCAGCTTCTGATATTAGAGCAATCATGATAAGATCGATATCAACCATTATAATACTGTCGAGCGAGCACCATTCACGAATGTTCGAAAGTCTCTGAACTGGTTCCGTCACTACGCGCCGTCGCGCACAATCGCGCGTCGCCTCGCGAAGACGCGCGTCGCCTCGCGAAGGCGCGCGTCACCGTGCAAAACATGACGCGTCGCGTCGCTTCGACTCTGCGCCAGTGTGAGTTGAGCCTTACAATAGGTATAGAATTTCCCAAATATTTAAAATCAATTATTTATTAACGCTAGAGATTAGTTTAATCCTTTTGTCGAAAGATTGGTAATGCTCTAACTAATTTTATTATTTAATATGAAGGTTAGGAATTAAACTGATTAATAACTTCGCGTAAGTAAATTAAAAATGATTGTCTACTTACATTTGAATAAGGTTTCGCTGTTATTGTTGAAATGATATCTTAGAGGTGTATCTCTGGTACTTAAACAATTGTTCAATAAACAATAATTAATTATCTAATGAGTATCTACTTAAGTAAACAATTGTTATACGATAATCTTAAGTTGTTATTCTGCACGTATACAGTACATTCTCTTACTGTATGATAACCGACACTAGCGTGGGTCAACTTCGTAGCAGTAATAAATACCACACTAGCCGTTAGCTAGCGCCCGTCAACGAATGTACCTTTGTACGTACGACCGATAAAGAACTTGCACTGTTTCGTAACTTATGACTGGTTTACACAGTGCAAGCTACTGGCTGGACATTACGCAGCTACTCGCATGACAGAAGTCTGACTCGTCTTACCTTTTTATACAATGATAAGTGATAGCTGGTAGGTACGTGAATTTTTACGGGTTATTCCTCGTACGACACCTGCGGGAAGGGGAGGGGTAGTAACAATTGCATTTTGAGCTGATCTCACCCCACGGCAAAGAAATCCATGAATCTTAAATTTCTGACGGCCGTCTATGCGCGCCATTTTAAATGTGATGGTGGAGTTAGCAGAGCATTTGCCAGCAGATCACAAATAAATGCATACAATACGGTGCATAATCAATACATATATGAAAATTAAATTTATGTACACAAAAATATAACAAATTTTAAAAAGAAAGTGGACCTTAACAATATTAATATTAGAAGTAAAAATAAACTTGGAGTGCAGTTTACTAGGCTGTATAAAATTAGTAGGTAATTAATTTAAGGGTAATTGTATATCTTTTTATAACAAATTACCAGATGAAATCCTTGAGATGTCTCTCAATAAGTTCCAAGTTTATATAAAACGTAAGCTTATAGAAAAATTTTATTATAATATTAAGGTATGATAAAAAAGCTTGGGTATGAATTGCTCTTACTTCATGCTCAACATTAACTAGACTGCGAGATGGTGATAACAAAAAAAACCTGGTTAAGTTTGTTGTGGAGCTTTAGTTTTAAGTTAACGAATGCTGTTATCACCATCACATTAGGGTAACATGTTAAATGTATGAACGCTTCATAATTACCTGTAATAAGGTCAACATGAATAAAACATTTTTGAATTTGAATTTGAATAGAAGGGAGTTCTCGCATGCAGCTGAGTTCTAGAGTTCCTGATGCTTTTCACGAATAGTTTACGAATAGTTCTGGCGTTTTTACCTATAAAGAAATGGGGTGTCAATAAATGATCTGCTAACTTCCGACAGCTGATAATTTTCAAACAAATCGAAATTCGATGATTGTTCTGGACGCATGCCGCTTAGACTTCTAGTTCTTGATACTTTTTAAGAAAAGTTCCGTCGTAATAACTGAAAAAAAATCAAAAAAATATCCCAAAACATCCAATCCCACTCAAAGACCTTTGGATGAAAAATTCTTTAGACCTGTATCCGCTCGGAACTCTTTAGTTTCTCACAGAACAGTACGTAGACTATAATAAAAAAATAAAAAAGTCCTTATAAATAAATTTTAAAACCACCACAGCGAAGGTGAAAATTGATTTTCCAAAATAATTGCATAAAATAATAATGAATGAATGAATGAATACACTTTTATTGTACACCAAAGAGTTACAGAGATATAAATACATATCAAAAGAGTACAATTTGGTGGCTTTATCGCTACATAGCGATTTCTTCCAGGCAACCAATGGCGTAAAAGGAAAAAACATAGAAAAGAGGTTGGTGGTGCAATAAATAAGATTTAAAATTATACAAATATATAAATAAAATATATATATTATAATATAAATATATAATATAATATAAATTTATTTCTGAAAACACTTCATATTTAAAGGATAACGTAGATTATATACTAACATATATTATTTACTTACTTATTACATTATATACTAACGTTAATTATTTATAGATATAATTTACTTGCTTTATTTTCTTACGTGTAATATTTACTTACTCACTTTATTTACATACTTCGTTACCTACTTCATAATTTTCTTACTTGCTTTATTAACTAACATTTCAAGCCAAGAACACTCGTACTTTAGACTGTATAAGACACTAGGAGGATTGACGTGTGATATGCAGTCTCAAGTAAGTGTTCTAGGCTTGGTTTTAAATTATGTTATAGTGTTAGGTAGCGTTCTATCGGAAACCACAGACCTCTAGGCTGTGGGATGTTAAGGGTCACCAAAATAACTTTTACTTTATAAAGGGTATTCTTTCGATATTAAAATTGACATGTGATATGCAGTCTAGAGTACGAGTGTTCTAGGCTTGGCTAATAAATATGTTATTGTTTGAGTAGTGTTCTTTAGAACTAAAGAGCTCTAGGCTGTAAGATATTTAGAGTTGTTAAAATTTTACCTTTTTTGTAGTGGCTCTGGAGATTGATTCCGAAGCACTTTAATATTTTTTTTATTTTAGGCTACTATGTACTGGTCTGTGACAAACCAAAGAGTTTCGAGCGGTTACGGTTCTTAAGAATTTCAGTTAAAGCATGCGTCCAGAACAAGCATCAAATTTTGATTTGCTCAAAAATTATCTAGCTTAGCTATTGGAAGTTTGACACCCTTTTTTTTTAGGTAAAAACGCGAGAACTATACGTAAAAAGCATCAAGAACTCTAGAACTCCCTTTTATTTGTGATCTGCTGGTTGCTGCTGGGCCACGCGTAGGCACTGCGCCGAGCAACTGCCGAACGATGCAAGCGATGTCCAAGCTACTGCCATGTGCGAGTTAGTGTCAGGCGAGCTAAACTAAAAATGTTGAAGTAACTCGGATGAAGGTACTAGGTAGGTCCGTTGCGAGTTACTTTACTGCTACTCGAACAACTGACTCTTATTTTAGCTCGCACTGTGTACACCAGCCATTATACCAGCAGACTTCTTAATAGATACAGAAATGATCACTCTGCGTGATAGGCTTAGATAACTATCGACCTTCAGTTCGGAGTAATAAAGTGCAATCTAGTTTGGCACTGCAAAGCTAAAATGGTCGAATGGTGAAAAAAACTTCAATCTTGCAATCTTGTCCTCTCGGCCTAATAAGACGCCCAATATAATGTTTAACACCTAGAGCTCTTTTTCAGTCTCGCCGAAACAATTCTGTGACACTTAGGTAAGGAATCTGGCAACAAAATAAAACGACCAGTTGAAAAAAATCAGCTTACTTTATTCAATGGAATTTGGAAAAAAAAAATACAAAATACACTCCAAAGGCGGACTTTACGTTAAGCTTTGAGCTCCGTACAACCGTTCCGTGCAGTCGCACACCTATCCATAAGTTAGTATATATTCACAACACAAGTACACATAATGGCAAACAATTTTGCTTTCACATTAGTGTACGTTGACGTACACTGTTGGGCCCTAATAATTGCTGTGACATTGAAATCGTTACGTTACCGCCATCTGTTGAGATTTTGTGATCATTTAAGCCTATAGCAATTCATTGCCCTTAGAAATCTTACAAAATTACTGACATACTATTTTCCCTACGTGGTAATATGGCAAAAATCCTTAAAGAAATCACTTAATTTTACTTTTGCATGTGATGTAAGGGCTGTATCTGATTTCTTTAATTAAAAACTATGGCAACGGTTTACTCAAGAACTGTTAGATAAGTTTCAGTGACAGTAAATAACGTACCTCTAAAGCCTCCGAAGTATTATTTCGGTTTTCATTTACACGTTGTATATAACAGAGGTGGCATTGAAAGTACATGGCTCAAATGCGCTGGTGAACTGAGTCGTTTTGAGATCTAAGTTTTATGTCGACAGCCCATGAATTTTATTCATTGGTAAGAACACTCTATGGCAACTGTAAGCGATGCGACGCGGTGGCGCTATCCCTCAGTTCCGGTCGTTTACTTATCGCCAAAGAACCTACTCGAATTAATTCTTATTTAACTATATTATGTAAGGTGGTAAAAATATTTATCCCTGTTATATCTATTTTTATTCTTTATATATTTTTGTCATGTGAACAACTTGTAGGAAGTGGTAGTATATTTATTTAGCTGATATCCGCGACTTAGTTCGCGTGGATTAAGGTTTTTATTCCGGGAACTCTCTTATTTCCCGGGATAAAAGGTACCCTATGTTCTTTTCCATGTCAAAAGGTACATGCATGATAAATTTCATCCAAATCCTTTTAGCCGTTTTTTCGTGATTGAGTAACAAACACACACATTTATAATATTAGTAGGATTTATTAAAAGACGTCAGTGGCTACCTTCAGAGCGTCTCATGACGTTTGTTCGTACATTAATGAGTTTCAAGCAAACGCCGATGTTAAGTTTGATGACTAACTATATGTAATATAACTGACTGGTATGAAGATATGTAACGATTTCGATCCCACAGAGCTTTAGGGTCCAGATAATTTAGAGAGTTAACTTGACTTAACAGTACTTAACACACGACATTACTTAAATAAACCTTGGCACAAAATAATTACTATCTATTTAAATGACGTTAAAGGAAATAAATCACAAAGATTCAAATACCCTGCGTGAGGAGAGTGACGATATAAAAAAAAAGTAACTGACGGTACACTTAAAAAGGTAACGTTAAACTATTTTTTTTAGGTAAACATTAATTAACGACTAACATAAAAAATCTAACTCCTAATGTTTTAAAACTAATACTGAGAAAACACCGAATGACTTTACATTTAAACATCACACTACTTTTTTTTTTAAGTTTTTTTCGTTTAAATATATTTTTAACAACGCACTGTACAAACAATAAAAAGTTTTCGTTACCATCAAGTTTGGATCCTTGTTTTTCAATGCAACTTTGACAATCAAAAAAAGTTTTATTTTTATTAGAAAAATTGTATCATTTAATTTCAGGCAAAAGGTATATATATTGGCATAGGTATATCATAAAAGGATCGGTCAGACATTAAGAAGACCTCATAAATGTCCAATGCATTTAAATAAGACTCAATGAAGCAAGTCACAACAGGACAGACGCGCTTTTGTAAGATAATGTAAAAAAAAATATCAATATAATCTAACTTTCCGCAGACTGTCAAAGTTTTATGAAAAGGAAGGTTACCCTACTTGGCTTTACATAGTATAGTTACAGTTACATTTAATACATACGTACGTGTACTTATTTAATATATGTATATTCAATTATAATATATAATTTATCAATTATAATTAAAATAATTCTTAGAAGAGGGTCCAAAACAGTGGGCGGATTTACAGTACTTTTATGACAATCATTTATTATTTACTTTACAAAAAATGCCTTTGAAAAAACGCCCACAGAATATGTAATACCAAAAATACCAATGTACAATTAGCTGTAAATAGAAAAAGCATTGTTAATTTTGAAAATCTATTTATAAAATACCCCACCCTGGACTAAACACACGTATCTACACGTTTACTTGATGAAAATATATTAAGTTTATAATTTTACAAAAACAATCATATTGTCTGAATTTATGTTAAAAAGAATTATAGATCAGAATGCGAAAGTGTTTGTTATCTGGTTTGTGGTCTATCTATTAGCCACTGCACTGATTATGATAAAACTTGGCACTGAGATAGCTCGAATGTCGGTAACTTTTTAGTCCTTAGTAATTAGTTAGTAGTGCCCGCGGAAAGGAAACTAAGCCAAGCGTACAGCTAGTTGCACAATACGTGTGTTTAGCCCTCAACTAGACAATATGGCGCGCAATCATAACTCCAAACCTGCAAAATTACGTCCGAATCACAGCCAAAAACGTTTATAAACATTCGAAAAATATCTTCTGAAAATTTAGCATGGGTTGAGATTATTACGGAGAAATGGCGCTCGCGTTAATATTAGCATATACTCTAAGGTAAACTTCTCACGGGGCGTGAGAACACGAACCTAGCTACTTCGTGCAAGATAATTTCTACGATTCTCTTAAATAATATTCGTCGATTGGAATCTGTGACACTATAAAACCGTATCAAGATTGGCTTAAGTGATGAACGGTTCTGTTATGTAGAGCTTGAAATCATGAAATTTCTTCCAAATCATTTATTTCACCAATGCTTTCTGTTGCTAGTATGATTGTGACTTCAAATTTTGATTAGCGCTATCATGCGCGTGCTAGTGGAAAGTCAAGAGCATTTATCTGTTGTGCTTATAATTATCAAGCAAGTACTAATAAAATTAATGTTGTCTCACGTCTTGCACTCAGCGCGGTTCGTGTTATCAAGAACTGTGATAAGCCACCCTAAAAACCAAACAAGCTAATTGGAGAAGATATTTGATTTATCGCACTTTCAAAAAAAAAAAAACTTTCATCAAATACCTTCATTAATTAAAATCACGGACTCATAAAATATTAAGAGTAATAATTATTTATACACAAGCTTGGGGAATAGAAATATCCTTGAGTTATCGGAAGAAAGTGACAATATTGGGCCTGTTTTGTGACATGTTGATGTTATTAAACGTTAATTGGTGTAATACTTTGCTTAAGTAATTACATAAAATATAATAAGCCGATTAGTAGCTGAGCGTACAACAAAATTTGTAGTTATACAGTAGTAGGAAATAGATAAGAATAACCGATAGCGGTTATTTTAAGTCTGACTATTTAGTTTGAGTAAAGGTTGTTCTGTCGATTAATAAATTCGAAAAAAAACGACATGTGTCGTTTGCATTATCAGTTTTATCTAAGCCAAGACTTACAGTGAATTCAAAAACTTCGATTTCAAAAGCATTTCGAATGCTTTTTCTATAGTACCTTGATTTTACTTTTATTGTTTTTGTCAAAACAGGCCGGTATAAATGTCTTCTTAAACAATTTTCAGTTTTACGATAAAGATGGCGGCCCACCAGAGATGTACAAGAAATATAATATAAAGATCAACAAATCGACAGATATAACTCGTAGGAACTTTGGTAGACTAATTTTAGTAGTTGACTCTCTCTCATTTTCCTCACACATCTCCTGCGGACAGCTACCCAGCTTCCCCAGAGCTAGCACGTACTTAGGTATAAATAAATGCGTAGACTAGGTCAGCGGCAGTAAAGCATTGAACCTAGGACATAATACTAATAGTTAAAAACCCTTATTTGTGTGAATTACAGATCAAAATGTACTCTAAAAATTAAATTTCATTAAGGCATAAGAATTAACCCAACTCTACCCGCGGCTGTCGTAAGAGGCGACTAACAGAGAACGGGCAGTAGCCTCGTCCGTGCCACTACTACCACCTACTGCGATCACCAACCCGTCTGCCCAGCGTGATCATGGGCAAACCCTCCTATTGTGAGAGGCCCTTAAGTCCAGCAGTGGACCTACCCTATCCCAACGATGACCAAAAAACATGTAGGAGTAGTAGGTTAACTAACTTTTAAATTAATTTTTATGCCTTAAGGAAACACCACACGATTCTATAAAATTACCCAAGCACCAAAATTATAACACGCGGATGAGATCAACATAGGACACAATTGTATTTATTGCTGGCAGAGATTCAACGAGGGGTATAAGCAATAATTCAACGAGATCTGTTTGAGGTGTAACCTAAGAGGCCCCTTACGCGGCACGATTTGTCATGAAGATCTCACTTATAAAAACAAGTTCAATATTCGTCCCTAAACTTTTTCAATCGCTGAATGCTGGATCCACACTGCATTAAATGCTTTGTGCCGCGAATGTCCAGTCAAATCTGACCAGACTGTGAGATCACATAATCACGTGAAATTATGGCCTCGCAATTTATCAGCGATTGAAACGACAAAACGCTCCGAGTATGGGGAGCCTTAGGCGCCTAATTGGGCGAGCAAACCCGACTTATTGTAAACTATGAGCTAACGTAAAACTTAATGGATATATTGCAACACGCATAGTCCAAGCTTATGTTACTTCAACTGCAAAAATCATTTTACTGCAATTAGTAGGGAATTTTATGGAAAAATAAAAAAGGCTATCTGCGTATGACTTTTGATAGAACCGATTTCGCCGGTCCTGACTCCACAAAAACGAAGTCTTAAATCGACGATTACCGCCTAGCTCGTGGCTTTATTTAAAATTCGAACAAAAGATTGTTTTCTATATGTATTTCGTGAAGGCCATACGAGCTATAATACCAAAAAAAAAATACACAGTTACGCAAAGAGGATTTAACCCACACTTTAAGTGACAGTTCTCTCAAATAGAGTGACAAGTGTGTGGTTTCCTCCCAACGTTCACTTATTAGATCGCGTGAAAGTAAACTACGATTTACATGGTATCGAAAGAGCGGCATCTAGTCGCAGTACTAGGTTCACTGGGTACAGGATTGTCAGATGGCGTTCTTCCTGCACCATAATAAAGTAAACGTAGGTACAAAATCTCACATTTTCTACTCAGAGCGAGATAAAACACCCTATATTGAGGCGATATGCCACGTTTATTTCCGCTTTTATCAAGGCTCGCATTTGAAGTGACAATGGACAGGGCACGTTAACCACATCAAGCGAATCGCTGGGGGATTAGAAACAAGTGTGGATTTTGAATCTCCCTACAAAAGACATATGTCCAGCAGTGGACGTCGATCGGCTAAAGTGATGATGATGAATATCTACAAACTTCCTTCCTAGCATTGAATTATGAAATACTGAATAACACAAATTTTAAAGATGGCAATACCTACCTATGCCTAACGAAAATATTATCTGACATGACGTTTCAAAAGTGCTTATAATTTAGGCCTACTCAGAGACTGAAAAAATACAAAATGGATTTATACGAAACAAATGAATGTTGAAGTTTTTTTAATACCTTCTATTATACAAAAGCTTGGATTACGCATGTCGCAAAACATACCAAACTAAAGATAAGTATACTTAATTTTTTTGATACCTTCTCTATACATAGCGTAGCTTTACCTATCTGTCACCTTTCTAAGGAATGATATACAGCGCCTAACCACTAGTTTTACACTAAAACTCCGAAACGTTACAAAAATATTTCGAAAACCCTGTCGACCTCGTCAATTTGGAGCACCTTTGAACACTTAGGGATAAAAATAAAATGTTAAGTAACGGCACAACCAGCCCCTGCTAAGCGAAAAGTTCGCTAATCAATAAGCTATCTCAATAAACCACAACATATTTCGTAAAACAGAGGCTGAGAAATCGTGGAAGTTAAGAAAGTAATAATAAGTTATATAAGGCTAGTTGGAAAGGACCACCCGGAAAAAGTATAATTAATACTCTATTTTGAACATTATAATTTGCAAATAACGTAATTACAGTTCATGTAATAACAAAAAAATTACAACCTAAGAATTGATATCTGGAATTTAAACGTTTGAATCATTAAATATATATCCGTGGCCACATTTGATCTTAAATTTTGATGTTATGGTTGCCGTTACGTATTTTTTACGACACCCAGGAAAACAGCTCAGGAATACCCATCGCATTTCCAATTAGCCTTATATTTCCATATAATTATATATTTATATTATATATTATGATAAATACAATATTGTGTTCAAGTTACGTGAATAGTTTAAATTTTTAAATAGACATCTAGATAGTAAACTTTAAAAATAGAATGGTTTTTTTTAATTCGATAAAGTTACATGACGTTTACGATACTTCAAAAAATTACCAGAAATGAAATTGATTTTGCAAACCGTAAATCTTTATTCATATTTGTTATAAAACTTTTGCAAGTATCAGATAATGGTTAAAAAAAAAGTATAACCCGAATTATTCATTGGAAATAAAATGACCCTTGTTAGAAAACCAATCGGATTTAATCACGACGAATGAAATATTTCTGTCAAAAGAAAATAAACTATTTATTTTATCACTTTACATTGCTCTTGCAAAAATCGTAATATCCAATTAAACGTCATTACGCTCTATCATATCAAAACCTTACTACGGTAAACTACTTCTACATACTATTGTTTAAAATTATACTCCGTCCGTTGTACTATTTTCTATTTGACTGACTGTTTAGTGTTGTCCTTATGGCATCAAAAATACCGATTACCGATTCGACTAGCAATGTTAAATGTGTCATTTATACTGTTAATATATTTCCTACTCGATTTTCAAAAGAGGTGTTAAGTTTTAGCTGATGCTGGCTGGATCGATAAGCAATCCGATTAAGTAGGTGTAAGAATTACCCGCATGTTGTGATAAAAGCGAATACATTGCATTATTTGGTATTCAAATTCAAATTCCAACATCGATACGAGAACATAGATACGAGACGCACAACTTCTTAGACATAATACGTTTGTTATGGACAGTTCGATAACATCGGTCCTAGTATTGTTGATTTGTCTGGCGTGATAAAAAAATCGTAATGCATCAAAAGATTTGATGACAATAATATGGATTTTGACAGGCGAAAAACCGAAATGTCAAATAGAAAACCGTATAACGAACCGGATAGCGAAGGGCTGTGTATTCAAAATCGTCAATTGTCGCGCCCGTGCGTATACATCCTAAACACATAAGTGTTAATATAATATCTATTCATTATTAAGTACAATTTAGACACAAAGTTTTACAAGACAACAGTCATAATAATAACATCTATTGTCACTGTACATTAATCATTTTAAAAATATAACATACTGCGCCACGAAATAGTAAAATAAACTTAATTAAAATAAACCGTATGTTCGTACTACGCATTTAAAAAACGGTCTTCAAATAGTTTTGATAGAACCATTTTGGTATTTCATTAATTTTATTTTTTGAGAAAATAATAATATCTTCTTGGTATCATCGCTATTGACGTTTTTGGACTAAAAAAAATACTTCAGTCACATATAATCCAGGTATACTTTTTATTTGACAACTCACTTTAACCTAACAAAACCTAAAATAAAATGTGCGCTTAAGTGAGTACGGTAACAAAAATCTACAATATTAATTTTCTTAACTACCCAAAAGTTATCTTTAGATCCCTTTCGTTATGACGCAATATTTTAGAATGAACTATTGCTAACTATAAAGAAATAACTTCGAATTGGTCCTTTTAATATCGAAGGTCCAATATATATATTATCCTTAAAATGTTTAAAAAAAACAACGTAAATAACTAAATGCACTGTTCAGAGTACTTTGCGAAAACCGTGGACAACCCACAAACTTATATGTTTAAATCTGGAATTTATTGACTTAAGTAAAAGGGGGTAAAAAATACTCTGTGGTATATCTTACATTGAGATTCATAAAAAATGAGAAACCTAACCCAACATGACGAAGTGGCACTTGAGAAACCGAAATTAACAGTTTGTAAAAAACTCTTTTTACAAGCTTCTCGAAACAAAATATTTTTAGTGTGTTTGACACTTCATTGCACGCTACCGGGAGAAATCGAACGCATTCTCTCATGTCAAAAAATCCTGCGCTCGCCATTTTTTACCGGAGGCATGGATGTCTCTGACCTTGATATGTGTATATAAACCTTTTAGTGTGATTAACTCTAAACTATATTTCGGCAGAGTATGTCATATAGATAAAATGATAAAAATCCTTTACAAGTAACTCAGCCAATTTGTTATTTAAAATCGTATACCATTATTCGATGAGCAAAAGTCGTTTTGGGCCAATTATTACGAACTAAAGAGTAAATTGCAACCCATGTTCTTCATGGCTGTTTAAATATTTACCCTTTTATTCTTTTATTTAAATGTCTAGTAAACTCCCACTACACAGATGGCGAAAATAATTACATTAATTTCACAGTATTGTTATTAATTAAGTTATTATTATAAGAGTATATATATTTTATTGAAAAGTAAAACGCTTGTTGTAATTGGACTACCATTGATAGAGGCTTTAATCAATTTTGGCAGGCACTGTTTCCTAATTCCATATCACAAACATTTCTCCCTATCTTTAATAGTGAAACTAAATGAATATTATTAAAAATAAAATAAATCGAATGTAAAACTTATGATATGTTGTTGCACACAACACGTTTAATATTCGTACACAAAATATAATTTATTTTTATTAGATTAGGAGTATACCTAGGTTTTTATGATCTTAAAAGGTAAAATGATTTACCTTAAATGTATTACTAAAATACGTATACGTATTAGTGAAATATTACACTTGATATATAATTGAAATTAAAAAAATATAATATACAATGGTGACATTTTCAACTATTTTGCATTGTTTAACTTTTGTGCGTTATCGGATCACTTTTGTGCAGTGGGCGATTACTGTGACTAAAAAATTGAATATTGGTAATAAAGCCAATCCCTGTTAGACATTTCAGGTCAGTCTTAAGTTTTTATTTAAATTCTAAACTGAAATAGTTCTCTTTTTTTTAATTATAAAATAAAACAAACAATAATAAATGGAAAGTATTTGGAAATCATGCGGCTCTGTTTAGTGTCGAACTCGTCAGTCCGTATTCATGAACTCGTTCGCGTAACACCAAACGATGAAGGTCATGCCGGGTTCGAAAGTATACACCAAACGAATCCAAATTATTTCTTAATTATGATTTCCAATCACGATAGTTTAAATTTTATACGAAGTATTGTTAGATGTTAGACCCAGAGAATCCTAAGTTAGTTAATTCCCAATCGCGAGAATACCGGAATTACACATTTGTATGAAAAGGGCGTTAAAGACTTTCCATATTTTATTGGAGTGCATAGTATTGTCACAGTATAGCAACCAAACAGGTGTACAATAAATGAAAAAACTAATTGAAAGCTGCATTCTCGTAACGACTATCAAGATCACTATGTGGGAACAGCCTTGAAACCTTTCTTATATATCTTGTTGTAACAGGACGCTGGTGAGATAAACTCTTACTGTAAGTTCGCTATACCGTAGTCTATTTAAATGTAAAGAACAATTAAAGCTGAAGTCAATATAAGTGATATATAAAGATCGTTTGAAATTCAAAATTTGGAGGTTACTTTTCAGTATTTTAAAGTATGTTTTATAAATATATAAGCATTTATATATTAGATTTGAACAAAATATATGGTGTTTAACTCAACTTATGTTGAACTAAAATGTACTAGCGCATGACATGAGACTTTGTATTTTATGATATTGGTCCATATACGGTAAAAAAATTATATTATTATAAAAAATTATTAATCTCTGAAGGTTTTAAGTTACGAGAAAATTTCTGCAACATTTTCAGTTAAACAGAATAAAAATAATTTTTAATTTAAAAATTCAAAAATTTTTTGTAAAAGTAAAGGTTATTGTATTTAAAATTTGTGATAGTAAATATTTAGTTATTTATTTTATTTTTGTTTGAGAAAGATAGTAATCATATATTTACGAATCAAGGCGTTTATTATTGGATCTCGAGTGTAAGGCAATATTACTGTATTACACTCTACAGAACTGTCGCATTGCTAAACTGTGGTAAATGAGATACACATTCTTATTTTACAAGGCTTTTAAAATTAGCTCACAAAAGATTGTGTTCTTTTAAAAGATTTACAGAGATTATAAGTTTTGCGATTATGCTGTTTATGTTATTTTATTAGTTATGTTTTCAATACTTTTTGTTGTTCTGTTCTAAACATTGTAAACCAAATTACGTGTGGTTGGACTCAAAGATCATAATAATACAAAGTTAACGAAAACGTCCCTAGCCATGTTTCTATAATCGTTAATATTTCAGGAAATTAATGATAACAACTACCTTGTTGGTCAAGGATGAGGTCCAAGGCCAAAAAATGTTGTGTTGGATTTTCTGTAAAGAAATCTGATACTAATTGGTAAGACCAAACTATGTCTATAAGTTTGTAAATATAAAAATCTCGTAAGAGTGAAAATGGTAAATGAAATTTCACATTAATATTTTTTTTTTTTTTCAAATTATATTATACGTCCACCTATCCGCACTGGGCCAGCGTGGTGGACTACGGCGTTAACTCGTTCTTGGCCCGGTTATTAATGGACCGGTTGATATGATGATGATGATGATGAATTATAACATGAAACAGTTATTTCGATATCAAAGATATATACTTAATTAAACCCTACAATGCAGTAGATATATTTATCCAAAAACTTAGTATCATTAATTTCCTTAACAATAATTACGGTTATAAATAATCAACATGGCAAGGGGGCAGATCAGTAACGACGAGCTTTTGGCTACGGTTAGACGACACAAAAATTTTAATACGGCAATCGCGTGAACGCATACGTGTATGACAAATGTGAATTATACTCTACGCAACACAACATTTAAACACCCCTGAAATTCTAACCACTCGGCGACGACAAAATGGATGATACAGCACGGCTGGCATGGGCAGGAGACAACAATTATATCCCCCGATTATATCCCCTGAAAAAGTAAAAATGTATCTGTCCATCTCCCATAATATGGCAACATGGAAAAGGAGAAGTTTTATATTACACGTATATTATTTGGATGTTATTTCCACCCGTTCGCCCATGGTCAGAATGGTGATAACATTTTGTCCTTTCCCCGGAGAGAAAAATGTCGCTTGCCCATTCTAGCCACGCAGAGCAGTTAAAATGTTGTTTTTTTGATAATAGAATTCACGCAGCCGTACCGTGGACCTTTCAATGCGTCCGCGGCGAGCACGCGTATTTTGAATTATATTATCGACGCAGCAACGTATAACTCCTCGTAACTTCTAACCTCGCGACGACGACCGATTAGGTCATTCCGAGTAATTTAAATTTTGTTTGCGTTGTTAATAGATGTTTTAGCGTAACCTAAACGCAGCCGTAACGTGGACCTTTACGTGCGTCCGCAGCTTGACCGCTGCGTTCATGCGTACACTTATGACAATTATTGTGAATTCTATTATCGACGCAGCAACGTAAAACTCCTCATAACTTCTGACCATACGACGACGACAAATAAGTCTTTCAGAGGAATTTAAATTTTGTTGCGTTAATAATAGAATTCACGCAATTAGCGTTTTCGCGTCACCTAAACGCAGCCGTGCCGTTGATAGTTGGTGAGCTTTACTTGTGCTCCGGCATGAGCGGGGGCGGGTAGGGCGGCGGGTAGAAGTGCTGCACTGGCGCGTACTCCACGCCCTCTTCGTAGCTTACGTAGCCCATGCCGCCCATCATGCCCATCATACCTGCGGAAAGGAAGCCGGTGAATAACACTAATGCCCTTTTTCACTAACTAGGAATCGCTTTAACCGCCGGTGATTTAGATGATTGCTAGAGAGAAAAAATGTTTCTCAATAAATAAATAAAATAAATATACTACGACAATTAGTGTGCCAAAAGTCATGGATAAAATGCGTTTTATGATCGAGTTACACCGTTTTTTATTTTTTGACTGCAAAGAAACAAAAATTATTGTTAATATACAATTATAAAAAAGGAAAATAACTCGTAAAACCGAATAACAGATAAAATAATATTAAAAAAACAAGCAAATACACAATAGTAAAATTAGTTTAGTGATTTCCCGCCAAAAGCTTATCTCCTGAGCTTCATAAATGGACCACGCGTCAAGTGATTATGAACTGACTATACTAGAACTATACCTACGTTATTTTGATTTCTTATATGTAAGTTTGTAAGTATTAGTCCGCCTAAAGAACGACTTTAAGAGCATGACAAGAGCAAAATAACATAATATAAATTAGCGCATACACGTAGCTTGTGACGTGAGTGCTATGTGTTGCGCATGTGTTACGTGCGTGTGACGTGTGACACTGACCTGGGTCGGAGTCCATGGGGTAGTAGGGCAGCGGGTAGATGGGCGGCGGATAGGGGATGTAGGGGTAGCTGACCAACGGCGCCTCGAGCGCGCACTCGTCAGCCGGCACCGCGCCCGCGCCCATGGCGGCGACAGGCGCGTACGCGTGCGGCGTGCGCATGTCCGTGTGCGAGTTGCGCCTGCGGATAAATTGTAAATACTAATGATAGAGCTTTTTAAAACAAACCTCGTCCGTAGACCAGATCTGGCATCTGGCTCATGGCAAAAAAGGGGTCCTTAGTTGCCACCAATATTTTAAGAGTGGTGATGAAATTTTATCTCAGGGGGAGACTTGGGGTACAAGTTCTAAACTTCCATAATTCTCGCTCCCCAGTAGGTAAACTGATGGAAACGACCGATGTGTTCCATAGAGCCGTAAGTAGCACAAAGCCGTGAATGGTTAAATCCTTACTTGACTTAAGCACAAAAGCTAACGCCCAGTAATGATGACAAGTACTTACCTATTGTTCATGCCCTTATTGGGAGTGTTGTTGTTGTGCCCCTTGTTCTGGTGATTATGATTGTTGTTCTGATTTCCATCTTGGTTGCCGCGCTTAAACCTGGATTTGGACATATCATCATCAATAAACAGGAGACAAAAAAAAAATTTTGTTTTATAGCAAATTTCCAAAACTACCATTTCTTTTTGATAGCCCAGTTCTTGAGGTAGGTTATATGCTATTGACCATCACTCAACTGCTCTTATTAGTAAGTCAAGCGAAATCAATAAAGCTAAATGAAATAAAATAAAAGTGCTCCCATACGGCTTTCATCTCCTAAACGATTTTACTTCAACCTACCGCGTTACGTCGCCTACCCGTGCTAATACTTTGTTTGCTAAGCTTCCACGAGATAGGGTGATGCAAAAATAGCTTATAACTTTCATCATGAACGAGGATTTTCTTTTTTAAATACGACTGGAAGTTCCGGGGATCAGAGTGTTTCTACAAATAAACTTTCATCTTAAAAGATGAAATATGCGTATAATAATATACGGGCATAAATGCCCGTCTAAATCTCATTACTATAATTATACTTAATAAAAATGTATTTCTTTTATAATCATCGGCACTAAAACCAATTCTTCTCCTTATTTACTAGACAGGATATGAAATACCTTTATGGCATAGTATAAAGAAGAGGACTATAGGTATCCTTCTTTACCCAGTGGTTCTGTTTACCATAATGAAAAAAGCACTACCAAAAGTATAATTAAAAACGGAAACAAAAATGAAGTAGTGAAATGTATGATGAGTACATAGGGAGTCAACTTGGTCAGCCGACAAAGCAACGATTAGAGTGCGGTGTGTTTGCTGGCTCGGCTTTGCTTGCTCGCTGGTACTTTCAATGAGTATACAAAGTAGTTGTCTCACTATACACTCATTACTCGTATGGTAGTGACCTGGGCCCCAGCAACGGCCGCTGCCCCTGCCCCTTGGGCGGCGCGAGCGGCAGCTTATCCTGCTTGTGCTTGTGCGGGTCGTGCAGCGCGCCCGCGCCTCGCTCGTGCAGCGATATCTGTTGCATGTCCTGACAACAACAATACACGAATACATTTTCTTTATGTGCGTGTAGTGTATTTTTTTTAATATCATACTTTAATCTTGTAGAGTTTTAAAGATAAGATAAAAAAATTACTTATTGGGAAATGTTATTATACCACCCAAGAATATTTAACAGACACAATATTATAGGTTCGACATTTACAGTGATTATAATTTGACATGAATAATAATTGATAAGATATTTGTAATTTTAATATCAGTCTTAAATTTTATTCTTATTTTAATAATGTTGATTGACTTAGGATAGTATTATTATAGTAAGTAGGAATTAGTGTACGAACATATTTATTTTTAGCATGCCATCTAAGGCGGATTGTTTGTCCCTATATTTTGTGTACCAACAATGTAAAATCAATCTGCAAATAAACAATTTGAATTTACTACGGGCTCCGCGCGAAAGGGAGCCCTGCATATTTAATACCGCTTATCTGTGCCTGACTGACTGACGGACACGCACATGCACACAGACATCGCCTACAGTAATTTTCTAAACTATTAATTACCCACAAAATTGTAACCTATAGATAGCAAATACGTATTGTATTTACGTTTTAATACACTAAACACACTACACACATCGCCATCTAGTCCCAAAGTAAGCGTAGCTTGTGTTATGGGTACTAAGATAACTGATGTATATTTTTATGAACAACATACATAAATACTTATAAAATGCAGATAAACAACCAGACACTGAAAAACATTAATGTTCATCACACCATTAATGTTCAACATTTTCCAGTTTTGGGAATCGAACCCACGGCCTTGGACTCTGAAAGCAGGGTCGCTGCCCACTGCGCCAATCGGCCGGTCGTATTGAGTATTGAATTGTATATTTACCATTTTATACTTAAGAACCAATAGCAGATAAAAGACTTAGCTTAATCAGGCACTGGTTCAGATGAACTAGCTCACCTGCGCGAGGTCTCGCGGGGAGTAGTGGCGCGGCGGCATGTGCGGCGGAGGCGGGTGCGGCAACGGCGCGTGTTGCGGCGCGCCGTACGCGGCCCACATGCAGTCCACGCCCAGGTTAAAATAGAACCGCAGCGTCGCGATATCTGCCACACCAAAGTTAATTGCTACTGCCTCTTTGGAAGCTTCTTTTTTGTAATCATTCACGGGCTACGAAGATGGCCTATCTGGCTCAAATCTCAGTGGTCCAACACTGACGAACGTAAAGATTCGGAGAAATGGATCTGAATTCCATTTATTAGGAATAATGAATGAATGAATGAATGAATACATTTTTATTGTACACCAAAGAAAAAAAAGTAGTTACAGAGATATACACATAGAGCAAGAGAGTACAATTTGGTGGCCTTATCGCTACTACATAGCGATTTCTTCCAGGCAACCAAAGACGTAAAAAAAAAAAACATAGAAAAGAGGTAGATGGTGCAAAAACAAGATTTTACACAAAAATATAAATAAAAAAAATGTGAAATCCACTAATGTAATTTGGAGTATATTGCAGATCAACTGACTTGGAGAAGTATATAAGAGTAAGTGTAGTGTGATATCCAATGTGTTAAAGAAATGTGATACAATAATTTGATGAAGTGTACCTGAGATATAATGATTTAAATATAATGATTTGGAGCAGTGTACCCGAGATCCAATGTGTTATCTTCGTCTGATATCCACTTATATGATAAAGTGTACCTGAGATACAATGATTTGGTGAAGTGTATCTGAGATACAATGATTTGGAGCAGTGTGTCTAAGATCCATTGTGTTAATATCTGATATTCACTTATGTGGTGACGTGTATCCGAGATACAATGATTTGGTGAAGTGTATCGGATATAGAATGATTTGGTGAAGTGCATTTGTGATACCATGTTTTGGAGAAGTGGCGTGCACTTCATACATGCAAAAAGCACTGCCTATCCAAATTATTTTATATAACTCGTATTGGCAGGGAATTTTCCGATTTTTCCATTGAATTGTTTGATGTACCTGCCTTATGCATACCCTGGTCGAAGACCCTGTGCACGCAACTGAGTGTATCAGAGTTCCACGACTTGGAGGCAGCAGAGAGCACACAGGGAGCGCGTACTGACCGTTCATGGGCAGGTCTGCGCCGGAGGGCTGCACGCTCTTGTACACGTGCGGGTTGACGCCGGGCGGCGGCGGCGGCGGCGCGTGCGGCCCGCACCACACCAGCCCCTTGACGGCGCCGCACGCGTACGGCGCGCAGCCGTAGCCCACGCCGCCCACGCCCATGCCGGGCGGCGGCGCCGGGTTCATCACACCTGCAACGCGATCGACCTTCACATTTAGTACAGCTTATTTATTTATTTACTAGCTGTTGCCCGCGACTTCGTCTGCGTTTGATTTTGTTTTTTTGATGTGGCATTAAATTTAGTCTTAGTTCTAAAAAAATTTAAAGTATTCAGCACTGTCCGTTGAGTAGTTCTGTGCTCTATCTCCAACAACCACAGTTTGGGAAAAATTAAACACATATTATAACCTCTATAGTACAAAAGTAATTATTTAAATCGGTTACAATTTGTACGAGCTTCCGAATGTCGGGATAAAAAGTATCCTATATTACTTCTAACACTTCCAAAAATGTGTGTACAAAGTTTCATGAGGATCGGTTCAGTAGTTTTTACGTGAAAGCGTAACAAACAAACTTACATTGACATTTATAATATAAATTAGGGAAGTAGGGATTATTTATGTATCATAAATTGTGATTGTGAACATAAGATACATGAAGTGTACAAAGTAAAGCTTATCTCTATAAGAGATCTCTTCCAGCTACGCCAGGATGTGAGTAATGATTGATGATTTAATTGTGGTATAGGCCAAATAAAGGTACAATATACTACATAATAACTGCGAAGGATATTCAACAGTAACAACTGTTAAGGTTATTATACAGCTATTTGGGACTTGAGTTTATAATTTATTGACGACCTTCTTGGCGCAACGGTGAGCGCTGTGAATTTAAGTAAGAGGTCCCGGGTTCTATCCCCGGCCAAGTCAATTTGGGAATTTATTATTTCTGAATTTTCTCTGGTCTGGAGGCTTTGTCAGTGGCTAGTTACCAGTTACAACACCCGGCCGACAAAGACGTGCCGCTAAGCGATTTAGTGTTCCGGTACGATGTCGCGTTGAAAGTTGAAACCGATTAGGGGTATGACTACTATACTCCCTAAAAGGTTAGCTCGCTACCTTCTTAGACTGCATCATCACTTACCACCAGATGAGATTGCAGTCAAGGGCTAACATGTAGTGGAATAAAAAAACATGTTCAAAAAAGAAAAAATCAGACAGTCGAATTGAGAAGCTTCTCCTTTTTTTTTAAGTATGTTAAAATTAAAAAGCATTAATACCGTTATAGTTGGCGGAGTAGGTGGTGATCGCGTTGGTGGTGGCCGGGGTAGACGCGCGCACCGACGCTGGCACGGCGCCCCCGTGCACCACCATGTCACCGCTGCCAGCGGCCTGCTGACGTAACAAACAAATTCGGAAATCTTTACGTCAAAGACTAGGTTGGTAGACATAGGTGTGTCAATTTTTAATAAATCTAAGAACCGCTTAAATCGGATGCCTACTGATTTGCGTGATGCATGCAGAGAAAAAAAAATAACCATCCCTTAGATAATGACTAGCGTCGTTACGCGCCATCTAAAGTCACGACACAGATTCGGCAGTGCGTAGTAATTATAGAACTTGTAAACTGTCAATTGACAAATAAAAAAATATGAATTAGTTTTTTTAAGTAATGATTAACGACGATACCAAGAAGAGAAATCTTGGTATCGTTCGAGTCCATGTAGAACTGAGGTGTTTCGAAAAAGCAGTCTTATTTATATCAAAATACCCACCAACTCAATATCATAAACATTGGTTGTTAATCAAATATTATTTTAATTGTTTCTTGAAAGCTATCTATTAACTATTTAATAAAATATCTGGCAATATGAATTTATAGTTATCAAAAGTTTAATTATTTACCCACTTTATAAATTTACTGTAGTAAGTGTGGTAACCTAAATCCACACGAAAAATAAAAATTATGATAATACAAACACAAACTACCACTAGTTCTGGCAAGAATCTTGGACATGTTAGGTAATATGAATTGCCAAGTGAAACACGATTGGCGAAATGCATATGTATGCCTAGTAATTTCTTTTGATTAAGCGTTACTTACTTGTTCGTTGTTAGTGAAAGCGGGTAGTTGAGCTTTTTGCGACAGAGATTATGCATAATAATATTGTATTTATATGTAAAATATTTATATATACATATTATAGTTATATTTATATATATATATATTATTATAATATATATATATAATATAATAATAATAATAATAATAATAATAATAATAATAATAATTATAATAATAATAATAATAATGGTAGTCTTGTCTCTTCCAAACCTGAGATCTTGGGTGAGGTTGAGAACTTTTATGCACAGTTGTACACCACAGTACAGACGCCTGTTGAAGATTTGGCTAAGGATCCTAGAGCCAAATTAACTCGACATTATACCGAAGATATCCCAGACGTCAGCCTATACGAGATTAGTGTGGCTCTCAAGCAGCTTAAAAATGGCAAGGCGCCGGGTGATGACGGAATAACGGCAGAACTCCTGAAGGCAGGTGGAAAACCGATACTGAAAGTCCTTCAGCGATTGTTTGATTCCGTTATTCACCAAGGCACAACGCCAGAGGCATGGCACAGGAGTGTGGTGGTTCTGTTCTTCAAAAAAGGTGATAATACCTTGTTGAAGAATTACAGACCCATCTCGCTGCTGAGTCATATCTACAAGCTGTTTTCGAGAGTCATTACGAATCGTCTCGCTCGTAGGTTTGATGACTTCCAGCCTCCCGAACAAGCCGGTTTCCGTAAGGGCTTTAGTACCATAGACCACATTCATACGCTGCGGCAGGTTATACAGAAGACTGAAGAGTATAACCGGCCACTTTGCTTAGCGTTTGTGGACTATGAAAAAGCCTTTGATTCGGTGGAAACTTGGGCTGTGTTTAGGTCACTGCAGAGATGCCGAATTGACTACCGGTATATCCAAGTGTTGCAGTGTTTGTACAAAAACGCCACTATGTCAGTTCGTATACAGGATCAGACTACGAGACCAATCCAATTGCAGCGAGGCGTGCGACAGGGAGATGTTATCTCCCCGAAACTATTTACCGCTGCGTTGGAGGACGTCTTTAAGCTTCTGGAATGGAACGGACTTGGCATCAACATTAACGGCGAGTACATCACTCAACTTCGGTTTGCCGACGATGTAGTCATAATGGCAGAGACTCTGGGAGACCTAAATACGATGCTCGATGGCCTCAGCAGAGCTTCTCAACAGGTTGGCCTACGAATGAACATGAGCAAGACGAAGATTATGTCTAATGCTCATGTTCCGCTTCAACCAGTAATCGTTGAGAACACTGCACTCGAAATTGTTGACGAATACGTATACCTAGGACACACGATCCAGTTAGGTAGGTCCAATTTCGAGAAGGAGGTGAACCGCCGAATCCAAGTCGGATGGGCAGCGTTCGGGAAACTCCGTGCCATCTTTTCGTCAGAAATCCCTCAGTGCCTGAAGACGAAAGTCTTCGAACAGTGCGTGTTGCCAGTGATGACCTATGGCTCTGAAACATGGTCGTTAACTATGGGCCTCATAAGAAGGCTTAGAGTCACTCAGCGGGCGATGGAGAGAGCTATGCTCGGAGTATCTCTACGCGATCGAATCAGAAATGTGGAGATTCGTAGAAGAACCAAAGTTACCGACATAGCTCAACGAGTCGCGAAGCTTAAGTGGCAATGGGCCGGGCACATAGTTCGGAGAAAGGATGGACGTTGGGGTCCCAAGGTGCTGGAATGGCAGCCCCGTACTGGTAAGCGCAGCGTTGGTCGACCCCCAACGAGGTGGACAGACGACATTAAGCGCGTCGCAGGTAGCCGTTGGATCCAAGCGGCTCAGAATCGTGGAACTTGGAACTCCCTACAAAAGACCTATGTCCAGCAGTGGACGTCTATCGGTTGATGTGATGATGATGATGATGATGATATATATATATATTTTATTTATATATTTGTATAATTTTAAATCTTATTTGTTGCACCACCTATCTCTTTTCTATGTTTTTTCCTTTTACGCCATCGGTTGCCTGGAAGAAATCGCTATGTAGCGATAAGGCCACCAAATTTTACTCTCTTTATATGTATTTATATCTTTGTAACTACTTTTTTTTTTCTTTGGTGTACAATAAAAGTGTATTCATTCATTCATACGCCAAGTTCGAATCGGTCTTATAAGACTTACCTGATTCTGGTGGTTTTCGGGCGGGACTCCGTTGGAGGAGTGCGCAATCTCATGGGGCGGAGCCCCCGCCGGTCGACAGTCTACCATTAGGGGCAGTGCTTGGATTTCAACCTGGAATATAAAAAATCCAGTTTTCTGTTCAGTATACATGATGGCAACACATTGAAATGTAGAGCTGATACAAGTGGCAGGTTGCAAGTATAAATAACGTACAGCTGGTATAAACCTGGAATTTCGTATAAACAAAATTGGCAAGTAAACTAAAGTAGACGCTTTCAACATCAGCATTTCAAACAGATTACAAATCCACTGCTGGACTTAGGTCTTTTGCAGAGTTCTAAGATCCACGCTTGTTTCCAGCGGCTTCGTTGCGAGTCGTTTGATGTCGTCAGACCAATTCGCTGTAGGTCAACTAACGTTGGGTTTCTTTTTTGGCGGTGTCACCATTCCAGCACCTCGGAGCCTAACTGTGCCCTGTCTAATGCCAGCGAATTGACTCGTTGAGCTATGCCGGCAACTTCAGTACTTTTATGAAACTCATTATTTCATATTTTCATTTGATGATTATATATTTATTTATTTTACATCCTGTAAGTACGGCAGGGCCTCTAACACTAACTAGATAGAACTACATAATTTATGGATAACTATAAGAAAAATGAATAAAAGATGAAACATTATAAAAGACATGATATTGATGATATTATATTTATTTAACTATTATTTCATCGCGTAGAGATGCTTTCAGCATTTAGTTCTTTTTCGCCCGGGCCAACGCTGTAAATGTAGGTAACGTCTTCAAGTCTTTTTTTTTAATAAGGGCCAAACCTTCACACATTACTCGACCCGAAGACGCCACGCCACGCGAGTTTTGTCACAAACCACACTTGTGCTATTTTTTTTTACCTCAATTAGAATTATTTATTTAACGCTCGCAAATTTGTTAATTAAACAAAATAAATAAACATTTTATTCACTTACCTCGAAGAAACGACAAATGAATAAAAACAAAACTACAATTTTATTTAACAGCATTTATTTATTTCTACAACTTACCTTACGCAATATTAAAGCGTGTAAATAATAAGTATACTAAACTAGACTAAAGTAACAATTCTAAAAAGTCTATACCTATCCCATTCTGCAGTGCTGCAAAATTTACAGTGTGGCGGTCTCCACTTTACCATAACTAGATGGCGCCACAGAGACCCTACATCGCGATAACGAAGTGATCGTAAAAATTGACAATATATACAACTTGCAAAGATGAATGGTTGCACAAACACCCGCTCTGAAGAAGATCTTCCTATTGTTACGATCGACCGCACCGCATAGCCTCCGTACAACAGGCAACACGGTTAGCACGGATACTTTAGAAGCTGCCAAATCATTTATTTCATGCCTTAAAATCGTTTCATTACTTTAGTCGGATATATATTTTGGAAATGTAAAAAAAAACCAAATCTATACTAAAAATAAAGCTTAAGCGTCATAAATAAATATAGTATGACAATGAGAGAGAGACACATCGCCATCTAGCCCTAAAGTAAGCATAGCTGTTGTTTTTGTCTGAACGCGCTAATTTCTGAACGCGCCAATTTCTGGAACCACATTGAAAAATCGTTTTTTCATATAATACATGTCCAATTTTCGGGAGAAGATATGAATATTTAAAGGCTAACGAGGCGAAACGCTGTGGTTTTGGCTGTTTAAATACTGTCAGTATTTTCTCCAAGTGCTCCGAAAGCTCCGCTATCTCATTAGCGAAAAGCTTATAGGCTATTAAACGTCACACTACGACGTTAAGCGCACAACGGGCAGGTGATGCGATGCGGTGGGTCATAGAATGAAAGTAGTATGCCAACGAAGTCATTCTGCCAGATTTTTCAAGATAATTCTTTTTTTGAAGAGTACGTCTTCTTGAGAAGGATTACCTAATGAAATATCATTTTGTTTAGTTTAAGATTTAAGCTGAACCAAAGCACTAGTCATATCTGAACTACAAAAAAAATACAATATGTAATTGCAACTACAAAAATAAAAAGCAACTAAAATATTAAACACTAAACTACAAAAATAACACATTTAACACTAAACTACTACCTGAACATCTATTTATCGCTAGCTACGATATGGATTTGCATTTATAAGCATTCCACTTGCTGTATTTTTGATTGCTTAACATTTGATATAATTTATGTTTATATTATAACATTTATGTATATATATATATATTAATACAATAAAAAATGAGTTTTTATGTGTGGGTGTGTGTGTGTGTGTGTGTGTTTGATATGCTGCATGTTTTGGTGTGTGTAGCTTATTTTTTTGACATCTATTAGTCTAAGAATGTTGTGTGATCGTGGTAATTATGTTTTTTATTGTGAATTGGAAATAACATTTTTATAGAATGTAGAAAAATACCCAATTCAAATGCCTTACATTTGAATTATTAAACTTTGGAATTTAAAAAACAATTTTTTTTTAATTAGTTTCATTTCATTAGGTAATGTGGCATGCTTATAAATATCCTTAATAGTAAATACCACTACTGGACCTAACAAAATAACTAACGGGCATTGGCTGGAAATTCATGTAATCCAGATGCGGGTAGGTGTACGCTTGGGTATAGCAGGACACGTCTTGATAGTTATTGTTTATCTCTGTATTCATCTGCGATTTGGTCTGTGCATTATCTGATGTTTTTATGTCCTCTCCTTTAGCTTTACGTGCTTTATTTAACCCTTGCTTGCGTGTTATGTTGCCTGGTGTAAAAAAATATAGCAATTTAAGCTAAATAATACAAAAAAATATATATAAATTTAAAAAATCATAGTTTTGTATAAAAATACCGATTTTAAGGGTTAATATATTTTATTTAACTATTATATTAAAAGAAAACTACACAATGTGCCTTAACTTTAACATGTAACATTAAGAAGATTATTATTAAGCTATTAGAAATAAACAATAAAAGCACACCTATTTGCTGCAACATTTGGCTCAAATTCAAAATCTGTGAGTTGGCACGCGAATATCTATAGGGGGGCGCCCATGGCTTGATCTGCTCTACAGGCAATGGTTCCAGCTGATCAAAATCCACCACCCTTTTCTCCCCCAACTCCTCAATGAAGACAAGGCAGGGTCCACCATCCGGACTCATCTCTTGAATGTGGCACTGGTAAGGAACAGATTGCTCCGGCTGAAGCTTGCAAAGGCATTTGACCCCGACTTGCAAAGTCGTTCCATCACAGTACCTTGCACCAAAACGCATTTCTGCAAATACGTAATTATCGTAATAATTGCGTTTACAAAATATTAAAGCTATTACAACCATGTTCACAGCCTCGTGTGAATGTTTTTGAATTATAATCACTTGTCTCTGAAGTTAAGAGTCGAAATCCGTTGGTCGATTATCAAAAATTTACAATATTATTCATGCATTTGCATTTAGTGTAAAATTACATTTTTTTTAACCATAAAGTACCAAGCGATGCTTGGTAATTTATTAATATAAAAATCTAGCATAATAAGTAAAAAAAAAGAGGTAATTGTTTTATTTGTTTCAATATGCGATCAGAATGTAGACTACTGCAGCATATGCAAAATATTCTATTAATAAAATTATTGAGTTCCAATCCTTAAACTTCCAATTCTAAGTAGCTTCATATCCATATATCTATACTAATATTATGAAGAGGTAACGTTTGTGACGTTGTAAGAGGTAATCTCTGAATCTACTGAACCGATTTTAAAACTACGTTATTGTGGGGTATCATAGGCTATATATTAACCTGAAAACTAAAAATCAATTTACGTGGGAGTCGGACTTACAAAGTAGGAGAAAAAACGGTCGATCGAAATAGTTTCTTACGAACGCTTCCTTAACGGTGAGGGATATATGATTCAGTTCTATAAAAAAGGTGTGGAGCTTGATAATGGCTACAAAAAAGTCCGCCATAGTAAATAATTCTCTAGAATCTAGATTAGACTAACGGTAGACCTAATTTAGGTTACATTTTATATATTTTTCCTAGATTTTCCAAAATAGAAACCTACTATAATAACATAATAGACTTTATGATAATTTTAAGCTATAGAGGCAGGAGGGCTTCTTTGAGAAATTGAGATGAAATTAAAATGGTTATGGCTAAGTATTACTCTAATTTTTTTATTAAATTGACAATTCTAACTCCATTGACAGTTTTAACGGAAACAAACACCAGAGGCTCAGAAATAACAATACCTCTTCTTAGTTCACTCCAAACATCAAATTCAATATTCCGATAAATATCTGGATCCAAAGCTTTAGCAACTTTGTATGGAAACGGAGTTATACCATTGTCAAGCAGATCCTTAGCACTATTCACGTTTAAACAGTTCATGCAAACATTCTCAAGTTGTATCAAGCTTCGATTAAAGACAAAGATACTCATGGATTCCTTTAATAAGCTGGCACGTTCTAAATCTTCAGTGTGGTGCTTGCATTTTAAAGCTAATGTGTTATTGTTTCTATCCTTGTCTTCCTCATTCGAAGCTTCTATGAAGATTTTAGCTCTCTCTTTCTGTTTCTTACGGCGTTCCACGTTTTCAGACATAAAATATTCAATGTGGTTCGATGGCACCTTATCATGTAGCATTTTTTCTACTGCATAGGGTAAATCCTTTAGTTGGTACACACCATCATATAGTACTTCGTATACCAATGCTATAAAATACATTAATCGTTTTAAGCACTGCACTTTTTTTATTTCATTGGTTTATTATTTGTTATGTTAAATATAAATTTGGCATGTTAAATATAAAAAAAATTGATTCCAGTTTACATACATTAAAGCTGAAAAGTATACTGTTAATTGATTTATTTCAAAAGATCTGCTCTTGCTTAAAAAGTTCATCCATCAATCCATCATCATCATCATCAAATCAACCCATTGCCGGCCCACTACAGTTCAGACACTATGGGTCTCCTCCCACAATGAGAAGGGGTTAAGGCTGTAGTCCATCACACTGGCCCAGATTGGTAAGATATTCATCCCCCAATAAACAAATTTGATAAATTAGACAGTATATTTAAAAAAAGTTTGAAGTTCAGAATTGCTAAACATGTGGAATTAAATTGCCAATAAGAAGTCAGTAGTAGTCATAAGTATATGTGAATTCTTACCATTGCTTGCCGATGACACTACTTGGTATGCATTGAAATGTTAATCAATGTTCACAATTAGTTAATAAATATCAGAAGTGGGATGATAAAAATTATTTTAATTTTAATTTTTGGGAAATGTTTAAGCAATGTGGGCAACCTGCAGCATAAAGGCAGAACTAGGTGTGCAAATCATCTCCTTTTAATTGGTAATGACTATAGTTTAACATCATTATTCATGATTATTAGAATTCTAGATTATTGAAAGTTGTGTTGTGTCTGTAATTTTAATATCGTAATCTTAAAATAATCTGATCGCTGAAATATTCACTAATAAACAAATAAATAATAATAAATAAATATACTATGACAATACACACATCGCTATCTAGCCCCATAGTAAGCGTAGCTTGTGTTATGGGTACTAAGACGACTGATTAATATTTTTATGAATAATATACATAAATAGTTAGAATATACATATAAACACCCAGACACTGAAAAACATTCATGCTCATCACACAGACATTTTCCAGTTGTGGGAATCGAACCCACGGCCTTGGACTCAGAAAGCAGGGTCGCTGCAAACTGCGCCAATCGGCCGTCAAAATACAATGGAAACTTCATGGAAATGTTTATATACATATTTGGTTTTAGATATGACCAAAACAGGGAAAGAATATCTTTAACCTCATATAAAAACCATAGTTACTTAGCCTTTGAATGCTTCTTTAAATATAAAATGACTGCTGATTAAAAAACTTCATAAAAAAAGTCATAATTAATCACTGGACACATATTAACTAGCAGCTTTCATCGGTTATTTTCTTAAGCATGTCCATCCTTTGTTACATATACGTTAATAAATAAATAAATACTGGTGCGTAACTAACCAAATACTACGCAATGTTTATAAGATATAGCTGTTATTGTTTATCTTCCAATTTCTTATTAGCGTAATTGCAAAAATACACTAAAAATTGTTTCATTTTAACCGTCTATCCTGCCTTTAAACTGCGATGGAAGCCATATCAATAAAAGCGAAATTCGCAATAGGCGAAATATATCACTCAGCACCGCTAGCACTAAACTATGATAGCAATAACATAAATGCGAAAACCCCTTTTAAAATTTAGTGAACTGGGATCTACAACACATGTGGTACATCATGTCTTAAAACAGTATCTATTTATAATATGGTTTTAATATATGTGATCAGCATATTACGCGAATTTACCGGTTATATCAAGCTTAAAAAAAGATGAGTGTTAATGTGCAATAATATCATTGGATGTTACTTCTATTATGTACTGCAAACAGAAATCCCGCTGCCCAGCATGGTGATTAGTTCAGCACTGTTGTGGGCTATAAATGAATATTGTTGAATAATTATTATAAAGCTGCTGAAGATTAGAAAATCATTATTATGATGGATACTAATTGAGGTTTTAGGAGCATACAACATCACAATATTATGAACCTGCATTAACACAAGGGACACTGCTGTTTTTTTTTATTAGTCTGGTAATATATAATTTACTATTTTACAAAGAGATTTACTCAAATATTTTGTTTATAGATTTCTATACTTAAATTAATTCAAATCACCCAAACCAAACTCAAACAATTCTATATTAGCCACAATTCTGGCAGTAGTACACAGAAATCATCATTACCCATTTAAATTTAAAGAACCTTAATATCCCTAAATTCATTCCCTATCAAAATTCGCACTGCGTAATTTACGATGATATGACATGTCCTAAACAATACCGGAATATTCAAAATATTCACATAATAACAATAATATCAAGATAATACACATTCTAACCCGTAAATTTGCATAATACACTGTACACAAGTGACACTTTATCAACTAAATTTAATTGCCCTAATTCCCTGATTGAAATTTAAAAATCAATAGTTTGATGCTATATGTAGTAAAGGTTAACTTACACTGGCAAAATGATGAGGCATTTATGAATTCTTTAGTGTATACAGCATCAAAATGTTTAGTATCAGGCGAGTAGAAAACATAAATGGTTTCTCCATAGCCATTACAGATTTTAGTCTGCGGTCCTTTATTAGCTTCAAAAATTACAAAATCACGCCTGCAATGTTCAATTGATGATACAAATCAAATTGTTATTAAAGAGTTTTTAATCTACCACCTTCCAAATTAAAGGCAGTGTAGAGACTAGTTATCAAAACCGTCATGTTGACAAGCAATCAACACTGTCAACATGAAAATTTGCACATTGATTTTCATAAATCAAAAGAAGAAGAAGGGGAAAATGCACTGACATATTTCAAATATTTGATTGGATTATCTAGACTGGAATAGTAAAATCCTAAGTAAAATCATAGTTCACCTACAGAATTATTAAGTGATAAGTTTTTGATGTTTTCTGTAATGACAAATTTCCAAATTGGGGTTGTATTTCAGCATTGGGTACTACAACAGCGAGGATGTTTTTAAACAGTGAAAATATTAACATAATGATATGATGTTAATTGAATGAAAGGCTCAGAAACTGTGACAAGTTATTTACTGTAACATAGCCCATTGATTGTGGAAGATTATAACTACCCTATTTTTAAAATTAATACAAGAAAAAGGCAGCTAACAACTTCGTCAGCTTTAAATATAGATTCTAGCGTGTCTGAAAGTCTTACATCAAAAGCAAAATTAAACAAAATTATATAAATACTAAACTAAACAGGATGAACAGTCCTGAATACAAACATTAAAATACATTCATTAAACAAAGCACATTTGTCTTAGACTTGCAAGATGTCAATTTAATATATACAAACAACCCTTATCTGCTTTATGCCTTATGGACAGTTCTTGTAAGTAATTTAAAACACAAAATGTATTTAGTAAAGATTACAAAGCTAGAAAATCTACGTCAAAATAATATGACTAAAACAACTCAATATACACATTTTTTTTAAATCCTACAATCTGTTAAATATAATATGCTGAGGATAAAAATTATCATATGATTGTCTTTAATATATGTAATAAAATAACATAACAAAGGCTATTTTTTAAATGCCTACATCAATCTCCCAGATGCAAGCTGCAAAAATTTAATTGCGATTGATGCAGCGGTTGAGCCAAAAAACAAACAAACAGACATACTTTTGTTTTTTTAATATTAGTTTGGATTCTTATCTTACGGAAAGTGCTTATGGTATTAAAATGATATTTGCCATGCAGTAGCAATGTAATGATTTTATACAGGAGAATTATTTTAATCACCCTAAAACCACTGTCTTATTAAAGAGTAAAAATATTCAAAACCACTATTAAAGAGTAAAAATATTCAATAAAAAACATTAAACCTAGTTAATCTTATTAGAAAACAATAGTGATGATCAGTTAGTTAAATTGCTGTTCTTACCTATAAAGATGGCTCATAGCAGATATTTCAATGAGCCCGCCCCATTCTGAAGCATTGGCTATCTCTTTAAGATAATTTTCGAACGAACAATTTAATGACTATAAAAGAAACAGTGTGTGTTAGGATCAGATTAATTTTGCGATATCTCAAGGTACAATAAAGGTTGGAAGCCTACCCCCTCGAAAAGGTGGCGCTGGGATGCCATGAAATGAACGCAGTCCAACCGCACTTTATGGAAATAGCGCTGCGTATTGTAAATATTTTCCGACACTGCCCTAAACAGACAGCTGGCGTCGCGGGCCGTATGTTTCCGGAAAAAACCCATCTCATCGAGCCAGCGGTCTGGCTCCGATGAACGCTTGTGTATTTTCCACGGGCCCCGACATCGGATCGGGGAAGGCGACATTGTTTAAAGCTGCGAACAATCTGAAGGTAAACAAAAACAAATGACGCTGCTCTTGGACCAAGACTTTCCGGCAGAAATCACGTTATATTCGCTTCATAAATCAAATTAACGTATCACACACACAGAAAATCTACAAAACCATATCGTAGCTAAAATGACTTCAGAATGCAAATGGTTGTTTTGCTGTCTACGATACACAACACGTGCAGAGTAAATGGCACAGTACAATACGTGAAAAATGATTTTGTTGTACTCACCGAAATATTATTTTCCAATAGTCAGCATCGGAGTTAAACTTTTTAACAATAAACGGTATATTATTTTAACAATACTGCGAAAAATTGCACGTGCCAAAAGCAACCGTCAAGAGCCGGCGGGAAGGAAAATCAAAATTTTACATCAAAACACGTTCAAATGCCAATTGCCAATCTTATAACTGCGCAGTGTTGCCATTTGCAAGCAATGTTCGCATCACAGACTCGTAGCCCTAAATGAAAATATGAAATACCATAGATAATATTAAACTAGTAAGCGTCCACTGAATAATACGTTTTAGTTTTTACAACAATAATTCGTGTGTTCTCACTTCACCGGGACATAGATTTCACGTAAAAATAAATAAATGGAATTCAAGTGTGATTTCGAAATAATTATTATACTCAAATGATTATCTTTTTAGACGCTAGTTAGTACAGAACATACTTCTTACAAGATTAAGTTATTTTTTAACCGATACTAATCTCTGGAACAACAGTTTTTACGGAACTGGTAGAAATGATGATGTTAGTAGGTAATTAAAATCTACAGTTAGGTGAGAACTTTTAAATGTGAAATACATCTTATGCGATTGTATATTGAATTTTATAGACGTATCCGTATCATGCTGCAGTGTTAAGCCAAGGTCAGAGACAGGAGCCGGCGGCCCAGCGCAGTGTGTTCTTCGAAGAATGTTTAAATTCAAGTTACATGTATAACAAACTTTGTTGAAGCTGGAAAAACAAGTCATAAAAAAGTTAATCTAAAGAATTCTGTAACCATGAAAAATATTGAGATCTACTCAATATTTTTCGGAACATGCTTGTTAATATTGAACCTGGTTCCCATTTATGTATTTGATGGAAAGTTAAATAGTACAGTGTTTTATATTTTAATTTATGCTTCTACCGTAGATATTTCACCTTTTTATTGTACGATTTACTTCAGGCAATCGTTAAATTTATATTGAATTAGCAGGTAACAGTTAGAACACAAAATCTGGGCGAGAGGGACTTTGTCCTTAGGCGAATAGCTACTAATTGTCGACGTTAGTAATAAAATCCCTGAGCTATATTTATATCTTCCTGTATCATAAAGCTGAAGAATTTGTTCTTACATTTCTTGGAAAGTTCTTATCTCTGAAACCACCTGTCTAGGTTTGCATTTGATACCCCAATTTGTTGGGAAGACGTCACTCCTAATTATCCCTTAATATGGATATGAAAATATAATTATTTCCACCCACCATTTATTAGCACAATCCAATCTCTGGAACCATCAAGTTAACACTTTTTCGCGATTCTTAAAAAAAATATTTCATCTAACAAAACGCTTTCACAATACAACAGCAGTTTTAGGAGCAGGGTATGAAATTAAAAAACAACTAGTTTTGGTTCTATATTTTAGAAAAAGCACCGTCTGTAAAACATACAAATTTTTAATACAAAATTGTTCTTTATTGGCATCGTTGGCATCCTATAAAATTTTAAAAATGAATTTATTGACACATATTGTAATACGACAGTATAAAAATTTATTGTTCATCTTCATCACAAGAAAATTAATTAGCAAAAACAAATAAGATAATCTTAGCTTTAATATACGCAGTTGAGCATTTAGTATTAAACCTACGATTTTCGATCTCGCTTACTTCTGGGATATTATATATTTGAAAACTTGCCAAATTTGAAATTATTGAAAATTGTCTTGGTAACTACACTCCTAATAAATTAAAAAGACCAGAGGCCTCTCACGACGACGCGTGGAATCTCATGTAAAAAAGTACTTAAAATTTCTAGTTTAAAATATAGAGAACACAAGCACAAAGCGACATCTGAACTAAGACATTTTCGAATCCGGAGTGCAGTGTGTTCCCAGCTTAAAATAAAATCAGTACTCAATCTTAAAATTTACTCTTCATTAAAAAATAAATAAAATGCTCGTAAAATACACTTATCAGATATATATATATACCATTAAAAGTGACATAGAAAATTTGGTTCCTACAATCTAATGATAACAACCAGTTCACGGGGTCCGTTTATTTTGGAGTGGGTATGGAGTATTTTAAGGGGATATAATTTTTTCGACATCAGGCTTCACGCCTTTTTAGGTTTTAGGCATAGATAATCGATGTTGCCACAAACGGACATCGTAAACTGGCCTTATTGAATCTTACATCGAGTCTAAAATACGGCGATACTAGCGATATATAGTTGCGATAAATAATGGAAGGTAGTTCAGGCCGTCTTCTCCTGCTCGATTATGTCCTTGGTGGGCAGGGGGTTCTTCTCGCAAGTCTCAGTGTGCTTCAACTTGGTTGGGTCGAAGTTTTCGATTCCGTTCAAGAACTTGTTCTTTTCCTTCTCCGCTTCAATAGCTATTGGAAATACAAAGGGTTTAGTAAAAAGAATAAATTATATTTTACCAGCAGCCTCCCCCTCGATAATTTTGTCTTTACTAATAAAAAAACTATAGTTTGTTTGCTTGAACGCCCTCATCTCTTGAGATGCTTATTTATTATTTCTCAGGCTTCTTCTCGGTAGAATCTGCCTTCCGAACCGGTGGTAAAGTCACTACAAACAGACGGACATGACGTTTCAAAGGTGTTTATATTAGGCCTACTTTAAATAAATGAATTTGGATTTTTTGAATTTTTCTCTTAACCTAGCCATCGCCTAACTAACGAATACCTAATTATTTAGGCGACATTTATGAACGATTGAAGTATCTCTAGGAATCTCCTTAGGCGTTATTTACGCATTGACTTGTTTGTATGAAAACGGTCACTAGGGACCCTGCAAACGAAGTAATAGCGCGCCGCGGTGTATTGTTGACTTCCTACTAATAGATGAATGTTTTAATGGGAAACGTATTAGATGTGGTACGCAGACCAAGACGCAGTGCATTTCGATAACTGGATGTTTATATGGCGTGGTCCAGTATGAATTTGTTGGCGATGATTATGATTAGAAGTTATGCCACTCATAAATATATACCAGATTTTTTAACAGCAGTCAATAGACAGTATGTTTTTATTACATTCTACTTGGAACACATTCCTAACCCACCGTCCTTGTTTTTAAATGTGTCAAAATGTACATCGTAAACCAATTAAGGTCCAAGTTACCAAGATACTAAACAGTATCTTTTTCGATAAATTGATAATGCCTAGTTGGTTATGTTAAACTAAGTTTATCACTGTCGGCGGAAAAAAAACAATATTTAAAAGTTTATATACATGCTTAAGCATAAAAAAGCGGTAAAATTAAACCTTCAATGGCCGGCAAGGAATTTTTTTCTTCGGTCTCCGTGTGCTTCATTTGAGTCTTGTCAAATTGTTCTACTCCATCTAGAAGGTTCTGATGCGCCTTCTCCGCTGCCACAACTGGTATGAAGCAAAAATCGTGCACGGCAAACATAAGTAAAAAAGCATTATGTATAAACAAAGTGAACATATTTTTATAAAAGCATATAGACGCATAATAAACATGCTTTACAGTTTATAATTAACACGTAAAATAATAAGGAAAAGCGTGTAGTAAGCTAATTATTAAGGAAATGTTGATAAGAACATTTAGTTATTGCGAGGATACTCAAACTTTGGTGCAGCAGGATTTCTGTTTTGCGATATTGTTGTGTTTGAAATAAGTACTCAGAATTAAATTATAATTTAAAAGGGGCAAAGGCGTAGTATTTAAGCTTTAATATACATTGTTTTATTATTGCTATGTGATATATGCCTGTTTTCATTAAACCTAGGCATCGCTTAAATGGAATGCCTATGAATAAAGCAATGTCTATAGGGAAAAAACGTTTTACCATCTCTTAGGCGATAACTATAGAAAAAAAATTGATGCATGGTTGGGAATCTTCTTAAATTAGGCGTTGCCTAGTTGGTCGTTAGTGAAAACAGAAAATTAATAATTTTACAAAACATAAAAAACCAAATTAAATTATGACTGATCAATTGGGGATGCTTGTATAATTGATAGAATATTTTTTTTTAATTTAAGAGCATTGCATTAATAAACACTCGTCATGCTTTTTTGCACTGACAAAATAGAAATGCGCAAATTATTTAATTTACCATCTTTATCAGGAAGCGGGTTCTTTTCTTGTGTTTCTGTGTGCTTCAGACTGGCGGCGTCGAACTTTTCGATCCCATCAAATAGGGACTTTTGAGTTTTTTCAGTGGCTACATCTGCAAATCATAAACAAGACGTTAACTTCTATCATAAAATAAAGCAAAGGATGCCTTTGTGAAAAACGCCTCAAAATTGAAATGATAATTATGTTATTGGAAAAAAAACGATATTAACACACATGCTATTTACACGTTAAAATATAATTTAGTACCGACAAAAAAGGAAAAGCCTTGTTATTTTTTATCAAACGGAAAACTTGAAAAAATCTTTGTTAAAACAGGTGCAACGGGACACAAGCCGTTATAAGTGTTTTGCATTTTTCCACCCAGGCTGAATACCTAATGCGTTAGGTAGGACTATTTTTTCTACGGTGTCCGTTTTCCTTAAGGATGATGCCTGAAATTTTTCAACGTCGTGTAGAAGAGCTGTGTGTTGCTTTTCTTGTGCTACGTCTGTTAAAACAATTATAATTGTATAACTCCACCTCTGACACGACCGCTATGGCTGTGGCGATACGCAGATATCTTAGTTTAGAAATAAGAATCATTTATATTAGATCACTTTTTATTGTAAAAAAAACTTGGGTAGGGCAATGTATTATCTAAATAAAATTCTTTGAATCTTATCTGTCGATATTATTATTTTTGTTTCTCTTTTGATGGTAAATTTCTTAACAGAACTTATCTTATCAATCATTTTAAAAGTGTGTTAAGATATTATGCCCTAAGCAGATATCTTAGTTTGGAATAATTTTTATTTTATTACTTTTTTTAAGGATGATGCCTGAAATTTTTCAACGTCGTGTAGAAGAGCTGTGTGTTGCTTTTCTTGTGCTACGTCTGTTAAAACCATTATAATTGTATAACTCCACCTCTGACACGACCGCTATGGCTGTGGCGATACGCAGATATCTTAGTTTAGAAATAAGAATCATTTATATTAGATCACTTTTTATTGTAAAAAAAACTTGGGTAGGGCAATGTATTATCTAAATAAAATTCTTTGAATCTTATCTGTCGATATTATTATTTTTGTTTCTCTTTTGATGGTAAATTTCTTAACAGAACTTATCTTATCAATCATTTTAAAAGTGTGTTAAGTTATTATGCCCTAAGCAGATATCTTAGTTTGGAATAATTTTTATTTTATTACTTTTTCTTGTAAATAACGGCGTAAGTGGGACTCTGTCTTTTATCTAAATAAATTCGTTTGAATCTTATCGGTCGATAATATTATTTCTGGTCCTGTTTTGTTGTTGACTTTCATATCATAACTTATCATATCAATCATTTTAAAGCCACACACCAAGCCAGAATTTTACTTGATTGATCTGTAGGTACTCTCTTTTTACCTTCGAAAGGGGTATTCCTTATGGCCTTAATAGAAAAAAAAGTTGGTGATACAAAATTAGCTTCAGATTAAATCAAAAATTTTAACGTTAAAATTTTAAAGGACCCTAGGAATATCACTTCAATATAATTGAACCAGATAATGTACTCTCTAATGCCGCATATCGTTCCTTATTTAGCTTACGCATGGTTAAGAACTCTATCATAATAATTTATGTTGCTCTTGATCTCCAGATGTGATTTGTATGCCTTTAAACGGGCTAAAACATTTTACTGTATGGGCTTTTAAAAAAAAAAATATGATAATAACCTTCTGCGGAAGGCAGCACGATCTTCTCATTTGTGTCGACGTCACGAAGACAGCTTGGGTTGAAGGCCTCGAGCTGGCTCTTGAGGTCAGTGGCGACCTTTGGCAGGTCCTTGAGGGAGGGAGCGTCACTCACTGAGCAGGCCATGATTCGAGATCTGTGGACAAAGGAATATAAAATTAAGAAGTGAAGAACTGAAGTGTTTCTGTAAACCACCATTGGGAATAAGTTGTTTTGCCAGGACCAAGTATGACCAGAGAGTAATATACGCTATATTACTCTCCGTCCTTGCAACCAACTCTATACCAAAAATGAAATCGATTGGTTGCTTAGTTATGGTGTGAAGGTAGGACAGACACACATCTATACGAATAAATAAAATTAAAGTGGATTAAACATCATACAAATAACCTTACTTAGGATTGAAGATTATATTTATTTTAACGATAACATAACATGAACGTTTTTAAAAATTTTGTTTGTCAGGGTCTATCTTAAGAACGGCTGAACTCGTCATAAATATGGCTGTATTTAAAATGCAAAATGCAACCGATCCCAAATAAGGACCAAGCCCACCCGAAAAATGCAAATAAAGGCAAACCCCACGATTTGTTCGGATAAAATATATCATCTGCATGTGACTAATACTTACTAGTAAAGCTAATTTCTAAAAGAAAACTATATTCATGTATTTAATTTGCTTTATAAATGAAAAAAATCAGACTATTCAAAACTGAAAAAATATTAGGATAATCTTCCGAATCTCAACCAACCCCAACACAAAAACCAAAAAATATTTAAAAATAATAAGTATGACTTTTTACTAGAATTGAGGAAAATCATTCGCATATCAAGATACCTTAAGTGAAGATAACCAGTAATTTATTCTTGATTCTACGACAGGCTTACACATAAAGAAATGGTTTAGTCATCAGATTCCTAGCAAGGCGTCGTTAGTCGAACGCTATCTCACTAACAATCATGGTAAGTGATTCAAGACCATACACGTAAATATATTTATCTTCAAGAAGAAATTATCCGTGTTTACTGTTACAACTAGGTAAGTTGTTACGATCGAAGTTAAATATTAGCCTTTGCATAGAGAATTTTTCTCGACTGCAAAAATGGGGGAAAGTTATAAATATGAATGTTCTACATTTCTGATCACATGATCAGAGATTAAATAATAAATAGATCTATTAAAAAAAACTTTGAAGTTATAAAAAAATCTGTAGCAGATACAGGTGGATATATCATACTCCATTCAGTCATCTAGTTAAATAATTAAATCGTAAATATCGTGTCAAACTTTTTACGAATCTTCAAGGTGGGTATATTCTAAATTCAAAAATATTTAATTACCTCGCCTTGCCCAACTACATGTCTACATGTACACATTTATATAAAAGTTTGAACGGGTTCTAACTAAACACTTATTACTGCAGAGTAGATTATTACCGCTAAACCGGAAAAAGTTTGTTTTAGTTAACTGTACCGGTTAACTACGCTCCGCGTTATCTGACTCATACTTAGCTACCTACATAACAAACCTCTTTCCATACATATTAAAAACACATTACGTGACCGGCAAAAATATTCTTCGCGTTCATTTACCAGTTTGGTGTGTGTTATGTTTTCTTTGCGAGACTAGACTTAGTAACGGGCGTGGGGCAACAAGATTTTGGTAAAAAAAAAACATTGATTAATTTTATAATCAGTGAGAATTCACCTTTTAAACCATTCTGAGAATAGAAACCCAAACAAAAACTAACAAACTTTTTAGTTTAAAAAACATACCTATTTGATTTTAACTTGTCTATGGTAACTACTCGACAATTGACGCTGTAGTAAATCATGACTATGGAGGGTAGAGGTAAGAAGAGTCATCTTATATGGGAGAAAAGTTGAAAAAGTGTCCAGTTGTTGCGCTAAATAACAGTTCAAAAATCCTCCACAATGGCGCTGGTGGATGCACAGTGTATGGTATGAATGTAGCAATCGTAGATGAATTGAAGTATGCCGAGTTAAAAAATTTAATGTCATTATCGACTAAAGTAGTTAATTATTGAGAATTTCTACAACTTACGTTGTACAAAATATTGTGGTAAATATAACCTTACTTCCTTGTATCTCCATACTTCCTTGTTTATTTTTCAAGCCTACTCTAACAATATTTATATTTGGCGCTTCTTTTAAGAGTAACCCTGATGCAAATGTGGCGCCATCCTAATTTAATACATTTTGACGACACTTTTTCATATACACAGATGACTCTCCTTACCTCTACCCTCCATAATCATGACTGAAGAGAATAATAATAAGAACAAAGACTTTAACCCTCTTCAGAGCAAAACACCACCAACTTAATTTTTTTTTTAGTTTAACTTCTAGTTATGGGCATATTAATTATAGGCATTTATAATATATAAATCAACCTGTGAAATCAACAAATCCAAAATACCGGAAAACCGAAAAGGACTGATTTTAAATGCCTACATATTCCCAATTATCAGTAATAGTTTCTAGAGTCGATTGGCTGCAATGGTACCACCCTCGCGAGCGGGTCACTTTGTGAGATAAGTTTAATAATCTTTAAAACGAAGGAGAGTAGAATAGAGGCGATCAAGAGCCATATTAATATCTCCTTCGATAAAATAATGTGGTCTGGAAGACAGTGGCAGCGCGCTTGCGAGACTCGAATACAGATTTCGCCGGTCATTGTTGCCACTGATGCACTGTAATGTATACCAAATGAGTATACATCCGGTTGGCGGGGAAACAACCTTTTGTCCGGGGAGGAAGTCTCGGCGGGGTGGATTTTACTAAATAATCACCTATTCAACGTTTTATTCGTACCTACGGCTAGGGTTGCCAACCACACGCCAAAAATTTGCATTCTCAGAACGTTGTGTACCAAAACACAATAACGTATGTGACAAAGTGCTAATATGGGAATTCCCAAAAATATTTATTCTTTCAGTTTTATTTTAAAAAGTCTCTAAAGTCATAGGCTAATTAACATCAGGAGGTTCAGAGTCTAAAGCTGAGTTAAAAAGGAAAAATTTAAATTAACGCAAGAACGCTAAACGAAACGCATAAATAGTTGCGATATATATAGGAGAGCTCAGAGCGAGTATATAATGCGATTCGCTGGCGAGAGGGCGTTACGACTCGACTGGGCTATTGTATCAAACAGTGGATGAAACTTATGGGGTAAAAATACTTATTAGAACTAGTAAGTACACGGACGAGACCGCGGACATAAATAAAAAGAAGTTTATAACAACGTAGGTAGAGGTAACCCTAGGCTCGCCATCACGGGGAACAATGTAAAAAAACTGAAATGTGAAATGAGCATTCGACTCTCTGTTTTATACATAAAGCTTTTTAAAAACTGCTGCCCATTAAGGCCTTTTCCAGATTTTTTGTTTTAATTTCTCGAAGTAGTGTTGAATAACTATTCAGATTTTTTATGAAAGCTTTCGTTTAGCATGAAGTTTCTTGGCCTTAGGCGTTACTCATATATTAAACAAGAAAGGGTGTTTGCCTGAAAGGTGACTGACCTTTTCCCTACATGAAATTTGGCACTTGACACTGTCTGCATAGGCTACGTTACTGCGGAAATATTCTCCAAAATAATGTTTCAAATTATTGTTGCTAAGAGATTTGGTTTTTCAATATTATTTCGATACTGTAAAAAAATAACGCATCTTTTCTTGTTCGTTTTTATGTAAGGGTAAGATGTCTGTCTGTTTATTATCTGTCGCACTGAAGGGACAGCTCAGGGGGAAAGACTGGAATAATTCACTTATTTGGCTACAAAGTAAATAAAAAAAATTAATAACCCATTCGATCTGGACTGTGCAAAGAAGTTGTTGCTACAATAAACTGCACAAACCAAATAAATTTATCACTAATGTGTCATAAGAACATTATTTACTGTGCTATAAATCACAAAACGTAATTAAATTGACAAGACATACTGAAGTCGCCGCTTTGAATTTATTGCTGCAACCTCAAGATGGGGCAGATAATAGTTGATTGACATTAAAATAACAACAAATATTACGTACTGAAGCGGTGATAGCCAGTGGCGTGCATAGAGGGTATGCACAGGGTACGAGTTATAAAAAACTTAAGGATAGGCATTGTAAGAGTTATAAAAAGCCTACCGTTAAGTAATTATAACACTTACTGGAGATTTTCTCTATTTTATATCATCTGCATACCCTGTGCATACCCCTTTATGCACGCCACTGGTGATAGCCCAGTGGTTAGGCCTTCAGCCTCCCTTCCGGATTTTTTGCATGCCTTTGAGCTTTGATGATAAAGAAAACACCATCGTAAGGAAACCTGCATGCTAAGGTTTCCTCATATCGTTCTCAAAGGCGTGTGAAGTCTAGTAACCCGCTATTGGTCAGCCTGTGGGACCACGACCTAACCATTTCTCGTTCTGAGAAGAAACCTGTTGATTATGCACTAGTACAACAAACAGTATAACTTAAGCCATCAAGGGTTGTATTATGTGTTTGTATAAATAGCTTGAAATTCGGAATTTAGACTTATAACAAAGAAAAACGCCATAAAAAAACGTCGAATTTCAGGCTAAAGCAGTTTTGTTTTTAATTTTTGACAAAATCAATTGAAAAAGGTCTTTTATAACAGATAATATTTATGATTAAAAAACTCTTATTTACTTCAAGTAGGTACGCCTAATTTCAACAATTTTGAAAAAAAAGTCACACCTATCTACTCTACTACTAGCACCCGGTTAAGGCAAATTCTACCGAGAAAAGGCGACCAGAAACTTAGCAATTTTCCACAATCAACATTTCTCAATCTTAATTCTCTCTTGCGTGGGACGAAATCGGAGCGGAGTGCTATTAGTTATGAACTTATGGAATTTCCGTATTCCGCGGTGTAGCCACTAATTTTTATTCGTCTTCAGAGTGGTAAATATCGCTGTGCCAAATTCCAGTCGGATCGGTACGTGGTAGAGCCGTGAAACTGCAACGAAATATCGGCCAGCACTCTTAAATGGTGGCGCCAAAAAGGTTGTTTGTGAAATTATTTTGCTTAACGTTTATACGTATAACCTGCAATGTCAGTGCCCGTCTGTCGCCAACGGAAAAGGTAAGGGTTGCCATATGGCCGGGAAATCTTGGGTACCCTCGCAATTTGGTGGCGATACCGTATCCAGTAAATTATAACATGTTACTAGTGCCCAAGATTGTAATATTGTTATCCTTTTGACAACGCGACGTTACGCTACTTCAAGGAGGTGGAGAACTAGTTTTCGTTCACAAGTCACAACTCTCTACAACGTATTTTCGAGTTCATAATATGATTGGAAAAGATGCGGAGTTTCAGTTAACTTTTCCGAAAAAAGAACAGATATTCTATGGAATTGGAAAAAAAATGCGTGCTTATTAATCGTTGCCTTTGTTTTAATTAGTTGCCATATTTTATTCTGTGTTGTAAGTTATAACCATATGCAATAATGGGTTAAGGATCGCTAAAGAAATCCCATGTTCATATCTTACAACGTTTAATAGTTTTCTTACAACTATTTAGAGTATACTACACGAACTTATACGGATAATCTCTGCAGTCTTGAGTAACGTTTTAGTCTGCACGAAGATACCTTTTTTTAAGCAAACGTACATACAAAAGCCAAATTTGCTAACAATTTTGACAATACGTGACAGAGAGGAAACAGCATATTTACTGAAATGTACTTAAAAACCTACCTTATTACCTAATCATCGTTTTACCCCAAAAATCTCCGCGAAAATAAAAGGATTTATCTGGCAACCCTACTGCACAGGTTTGCGATAAGATGAAACTTGCGTAACGAGTTACAAGTTGAATCATTTTTATCCTTTTGCAGAAAACTTAACTCTTTTATACCTATGTATACGTAACTAGTTATATACAGCTTACATTGTGATAGTTAGTTCTTCTTTCCTTTTCTTTCTATCTAGTTGCCTATCATTGAATATTTGAGCTAGAACCGCGATTCACCCTCGCAGAATTACAGCAATAAAATGGGCTGGAACATTTATTTTAGCTTTCGTCCTTCCTAAAAGGAAAAGTTTCATCGAAAATGGCTCCGCTTCTACGCAAAAAATTCCAGGGATAATTTAAGCAAATGGCATTACTCTTTTATTAGGCAATAAAAATCTTGTAGATAATTTTAAAAAAGTCAATAAGCTAGTTAGGTAATTAAAAAACTTTATAAAAATAATCACGAGTAAAAGACAGGTTCTTTATGTAACAGGTAGGTACATTTTATCGTAAATCCTGATAAATCGATTAACATAGTCAGTGCAAGTTGTTCATTACATAATGTTGTTTACTCGTTTCAGTAAATTACACTATACCCCAACCGACTAATACTGAAACTCTTTTAATAACTGACACTGAGCTTATTTTGAACATATAAATAAAAAAAATAATTAATAAAAATTAATGTAACTTTTCTACAATTATTTTTTTAACTTAACATTTTAAGACTTCTATTGATTTTATAACACGGAAAGATAAATTTGAATTTCGAGAACAATCGGAAGCTTGGAATAAGAAGGAAGCCAAAATAATGTAAACAATTAATAGGTACCCACTTCTTTTGTTTAACACAGTAATTTTTTTATCTCAAACAGCCTGACGCGGGTCTAACAATCGCCCAGTTAAAACCCCACAATAGTGTTGGCCATCTGTTAATCTTTGTAAAAATAAAATCAAGTGAGCTATTGTCAAAGTAATTTACTTGTGTTTAACGGTTTGTCTCGTGTCATGGCTCCTTTCCATTACCATTTACGGTAACGAAACGAACGAGAAGGACAAGTACGTACGACCGGCTTTAAAAATATTACGATAAAAACATATCACAACACGCACGCCTTTACCAACCATATGGTGGCTTGAAATGTAGTGTAGCTTCTACAGACATGCCAACTTCGTACTCCAACTCAGATTGACAGTCTACTTATTTGTATGAACTACAGCGGGAAGCCCACGACCGGCCGGGATCGCACATAACACAAAAATCAACCCTACAGAGTGCAGTGTCTATATCAGAAGCCGATTTTTCCATAAAATATAATCCTTTTTCCGTCTCACAACAGCGACCCAGCTACAGCTACAGACTGTTTAATAAAAATGTATATAAAGAATCATAAAAATAAAATATCAATAGGTAAAATCAATTAAATGAGGAATTATAATAATTCTGTCTACAATCAAAGTGATATGGCAGCGGTGTTAATCATAGTTCCGGTCATTTAGCTTGATAGTGAAAAAATAAAGTAAACTTAAAATGTTGACCAAACTAGTTTACATTAACAAGAGTTGATATGCCGGGCGATCCCAACTTACAAATCATTTTAATCAGTTGGACTAGTCAATTACCGGGCAGCCAAACTACCAGCATGTTGGCACATCCATAGATGGTTGTTCGCATGTGTAAGGTACAAGGCATTGCTTTGATAAGTCAAACAAAAGAGTGCTTGTAGTTGACTCACTTTTTAATGCTTCGTGAGTCATTAGTCAGGGCGATACGCTTAAGTCCAGTGAAGATTGTGAGCAGTTTAATAATCGTTGTCTGTTGTATGTTTTTTTACTATAAATGTAGGTATATATAAAAAAAACTTAGGAAGTTCTATGATATGTATACTTTGGTTTATTAATGTTTAACATGAAGAAGGCTCTAGGATTGGGATAAGAAGAAAGTCCGCAAAATAAAAGTATGTCTCTGGCAACACTAACGTTAGAATTCGAATTTGAAACTAGCCGTTTACCGGCTCTAACTATGGATCGTCACATCATAGCCTTAATCGTTCCTCAATAAATGACTCGTATCTACATAATCCAAATTTGTACATCGCGCTGATAGTTCTAGAGAATAAACTTACAAACACACTTCAGTTATATAATATAAAAAAATATATAGATCAACCTATCCATCCATGCTCTTAATTAGATTTACATAACATACCTACCTAAACAATAATGCGTACGTGGGTAAAACGACGATAAACTTATCTCACTTAAGCCACTAAAAACTAGGCACTACGTACCTATTTTAGCTGAGGACGTGCTAGTAAAGCTAAACTTTAATCGCTGACTATTTCGATTTACTTCTTTATAGTGTGTATGTATGAAAATAAATTAAAAATTTTATGCATGCATTTTTTCTATAGAGTACAAAATAATTATCGTTCTAAATATGTTTCTTGAAATTCAAAAGAATACGTTCATCTGCAACAGCAATAAAATACTGACACTGACTGACTGCCCAAATGGGTTTAGAATAGAGGCAAAAAAAAATTACACAAGAGTTCCCTTAAAAGATAAAGAAAAGAATTAATGAACTTATTAACTTAAATAAAGTATTTTTTTTTAATCTACGAGATTTAAAGGGAGCTAGACAAAAATAAAACGATCATATGTAGGTAAAGCCCACCAATCCGCATTGGAGCAGCGTGACTCCAACACAGTCTCTCCTATGAGAGCTCGTCTCTCACCTGTGCCCAGCAGTGTATCGTTAATAGTCTGCGGATGATGAAGGTATTTAAATTTCAATCACGCAATAAAGCATACCAGGCAATAACTTAAAGTTGCTTTTGATCTGTGGTATCAGTAGAAAAGCCGTGAAATCGTCTGTATAGGTACAAAAAATTCCACAATCGAGTTAGGGGGACCAAAAAAACTTGTGATCGATAGTAGCAAAATTACGTCCCGTCTGCGAGGGGAAACGTGCAGTGAACCGCGCCGCTCTGTGACGTGACTCACGCGGGAGCATGTAGGGTTGCTAGCGTACAAAATTACTCCCCTATGTGTGGACTGTTTTCTTTATTTTGCCTGAGTCTTTATAACCTAACAAGTATATGTACTTTGGATCCGTGTTATATCTTTATAATGCTAACATATGAGAGGGAATATTGAAATAAAAACAATGGAAATTAAGTATTATGTAAGAAGTCTGCAGGTTCATTTATTTGTATATTTATTTATTATATTTAAAAAAAAAATACAAATAAAGGAATCCAATCAAATCATATCCTTCTTTAGGATCTGCGAGTTCTCGTACTATCACGTATCAAATTATGCGCCAAGTGTTATATACGGAAACTTGTTCAATAACAAAAGACTTTTAAGTTTTAAAATCATAGTTTATTTCTGAAAAATAAGAGAATTGAACCATGATGACACTTACCGTTTTAAAATCTAATATGCTTAGGTTTAAAGATGGCTAACTCTGCGTCCCTACTGCAAGTACTCCAAGCTAGAGGCAGACCGTAGAAAGTTAAAGTTATTAAAATTTCACCGTAAGCATATCGGCAAGTCGCCGCGGCCTCCACTTACACGTACCGTTTTAGTGATTTGCAACACTTATTCATTACCGTATCTAGCTAGTACTAGTAGGCTACTGGACTTATTTTAAAAGTTTTTCAATTCAAATACCAGTTCCAGCTCCAATAATGGATTTCAAACGATCAAAAATACATCAAAATAATCAATTAAATTGGGTTTTTATATTATTAATATTATGGGAACCCTATGTTTTCCCGGGGTACAATAAATCCGAGACAGTCTGCGGAATGAAAACTATTGCTTTGCAAAATTTCACCAAGATAAGTAAAACGGTCAAGGCATGCATAGAGGACAAGATGTATTTTTTTTATCCCGATATATTATCCTATGTCTATCTCTAGAATGCAAGCAACACGAGTGCCATATTTCATCAAAATCGGTTTAACAGTTGACCCGAATATACATAGGTAAAAAAATACCAACTTAACGTTAACCTGTTTTCGCAGTAAATTCCGAGAAGTAAGAATAATCTGCAGACTTCCTCAAGCATAAAAACGCATGGTCGGTATTGATATCATGAATGACTCATTGGCATTACTTTTTAAGACATATTATGTACTTTCAAATTTCTCTTAACATCATTCTCTTCCATAAAATTCAACAATTAATATTCACTCAATTTTGTAGTGAGTTGTGACGTTGCACAAATCAATCGATTGCCAATATTATTAGAGAGTTTCTACAAAAAATAAGTCTTATATTTGTTGTGTTTATCATTATTTTAGTAGGCCTTAGACTCCTCAGATGAAGATGCTACGATAGTACCCGCTCTGCTAAAAAAACCTCGTCCCTCTACCGTCCCTGTACCCAGCAATAAGGCATTGATTAGGATTTTTCATTAATAAATTCTCAGAATCAGGTGTTAGCGTTATAAACTCTAGTGCCTGAGAAGCCGGAATGCCTGGGCCCAGCATATCTAAGAATGGTGATAAAGGTGGAATCCAAATTGGGAATATTCCTGCTTATACATGATTATCAAGAATAAAGACAAAATAGAATTAAAGACGACCGAAAACTTCGCAAAAGAATTTATTTTCCTTAACAAGATAAATAGCAGTTATAAATCTCATGAGTCGTAAGAGATTTACTAAAGACCAGCTTTAGCACAAATATCGGCATTCTGACCTAGAAATAAATGAGTAATACGTAAACGATTTATTATTTCTAGAAGCGGAAAATTGTCATGGTCAGTAAATTACCAAAACTATTTCGCAGATAAATAATAATAATCACCGTTGACCTTGATGATAATTTAGGTACTTCTCGAAGACATTATTTTCGAAGAGATGCATGTAAGTTTTTATGGATTATATTTGTAAACTGGAGAGTTTGAAGTATCCTAGTTGAAATCTTTACTCAGTGAGTCTGTCTCGTAAAATGTCTTGTTTTGCACCTAATACTGTTTAGTAACACAATTGTTTCTAAAACGAATAAATATTTGATAAGCAGTAAAATGGACTGTCAATTTAATATATAATACAATAATATTTTATATACATTTTTAGAGTAGCGCCATCCTTATTAAACTATTTCCTGTCGAGGAGGCGAAGCTATATATTATACCCATCAAGATGTGCATGTGATAAATCCTTATTAAAAGAATTCGCCATTTGAAGGTAGGTACGCAGAATCACGGATGACCTTGCCATCTATAAATACGGTGCATTCCAGAAGATCGTGAATCGTGACATACGAGATACAAAGCAGCCTTGCACTGGGATATTATGCTTCGACAGATCTACCAGCAAGTTGGTGGTAGACACGTTCGAATCTAGCTCAGTCGGACCTGTCTACGAAAGTACTTGTTTAGTTTTTAATCGCCTCGTTATTTACTTCATTCATACTATTATAAAAAAATGCGAAAGTGTACATTTTTTATTGTTATCTATGCACCTGGGTGCTATGATTTTGGTGCAACTTGGCACAAAAATATCCTGGAAACGAAAATAAGCTATATTTTACACCGGTTTTCATCAAATGTAATTATTTCAAATTTGCCAATAAATAGTGATATATTTATTAAGTCAGTTCTTCATATGAATGCACTTGTAGCCCCAACGTTAGCATTAACTAAATTAGAATCAATTTCCTTTAACAAACATTTGCATTCATAACTAAGTTTGAATGTGTAAACCAGCGACTTGCTGGTATAACTGAAGACGCTTAAAAGACAGCCTTGTACTGAGATGGATAAAGGCTGGTTCACAAATGAAGTACGCCTTTTCACCATAAATGGCTGCAATGCGAGAAGTAGGTCGCTTTGTATGCCATCTGTATGCGACCTTCGATGCATGTCGCGTTTAGATGACATTAGCATTTCTATACCCACATTGACTTGTCAATTGATCGTATAGATTTTGTGTTTAAGAATATCCATGTCGCTGAATCGATAATTAAAATTCTCTGACAGTCGTTCCGTAGGTAGATACATAATTCATCAATTAAGTTAGTAAGTACCTATTTATTGTTGCATTAGTTTAATTTGAGTTGTAACAACAACGGGAATAATCCGGACACTCTGAATTCTGGAAGCATCGTATAAAACAGAGGGTTGGAAGATGACTTTAATTTTAATTGTTCAGAGATTAGAAAATGCAACGATATCTGGTGTCTGGACGTAAGGTGGAACTGGAGAGTTCTAATTGTTGTTAATTAATTTATCCTGGCAACATTTCGGGTTCCGGAATTATCGAAAAAAAATGAGGTTTAGAAGAGTACTTTTATTTTAATCGCTTAGAGATAAGAAATAATTATTTTAAAGCGTACCTACATATTTTAATACGTACATACGTACGATATATGACTACGTACCCACGCGTCAAAATATGTCCAATTTGAATGAAGTAAATTAAAATTATTGATGTTGGAGAAGAGCAACTGCTGAGTTGCCGCCTTATTCTCGGTAAAATCAGCCATCAGAACCGGTGGTAGAGTCATTACATACAGACAGACTTGACGTTTCAGAAGTGCTTATATTAGCCTTAATTGAAATAAATGAATTTTAAATAAATTAAATAATTTTTCCAGAAAACAGAAACACTACTCAAAAAACGCTTCACTTTTCCTGGTCTGTCTGTTTGTAGTGACTCTACCGTTCAGAAGGCAGATTTTACCAAGAAGTTGCCGGCAAGAAACTCCAACAGGAGTCACAATTATTATTCTATCTTTCCAGAGGTTCAAGCGGAGCGGTGTGCTTGCAAGCAACCTTGTCATGATGTAATTCATCAATTGTTTAGTAGCCTCGCTGTAATAAATGTGTTTTAACTTATTATCCAATTATCTTCTAGCTCTTTAGTTACCACGGATCGCAAAGGATGGATCTTCCCGTGTATGGAGCTCTTAATATATCGAACTAATAAAAGTGATAATAAAGTGACCGATAGTGACAGACCCGGAGCGGATAACAACACTGGAGTTTGGACGCACCTATTGTTTGATTAAGATAATGAAGCCTTCGCAAACATGTATTGTTCGCAAACAGCCCAATTTGTTGACTCGACAATAATTCAACATTATAATATTATGTCACCATTTCGCGTGAACGATGAAAGAGTAGGTATCTCACTATTAATTATTGGTATTGTAAACGGGCTGTCTTAAGGCAATATTTTTCAAATCAAATACGCCAACATGCTTTAAATTAAAATCTTATATATATATATTTCTTATGGTCGTGTGTATGTCACTGAACTCCTCCTAGACGGTTGGATCGATTTGAATGAATTTTTTGGTATACGTTTGGGTGGCACCCTGGATGGTTTAGATTCACAAATTAGCCCGACAGATGGCGCTGGGGTCCGCTACAATAACATTAATTTAGATACTCTGAAAAATAATTTACAAAATATGTATATCCTAATTCTGACAAAAATCACAAAACTTTATTAAAAACTTTATACTATTAGAATTATTTGTCTTGGTAGGTGTCCCATCAAAGTCGGCACCGTTGTATGGCTAGACTAAGCTTTTAATGTTCGGCTAAATAAGTACCAGGTTTCGGGTAGCCGGACATGTCGTTTAATTTTTGACCCCATTATACTGATACCGGGATCGGATCGGACAATTAAGCCGTTTCCAAACATGTTTATGGACTCTATTAATACTTGAATAGACTTCTCCGATTGCGTAACTGCAAATAAAGTAGGTACAGCATATATAGATATGATTCTCCAGCGTAGTTTGCTGAACAGTTATACCTATTCCATGACGAAGGCATTCTATTTTTCGCCTTGCACTCGCGCCAGTAACTATAAATACTGAGTTACAGACAGATGGACAACGTGGCTGTTTTGTTTGACATTTAAACACTACCTATGTTTAGAAATTCACACTATGTTTACAGTATTTTTCGACCGCAATTTTTATAAATAAATTGAGCATGTTTAATTTTTTTTTAGATCATTAGATATTGTAGCCTTTGACAATTTCCATCTAAACTAATGTCACACAAGGTATAGAGGATCAATCGTCCATATATTTTGACAGCTTCATCTAAGAACATTGATAGATTTACTAGGATTTATCATTTACTTAACTTCAGAGTAAAGTTTGTAAACTTAGTAAGTCAAACTAGAGGACCTGTTTAGAGTTCAACTAGAAAGGAAATATGTTGAAAATTGTGCCTATTCTTTTAATTCTGATAAAAAAGCATATAAAAGGCATTATTGTTAGTTCTGTATTGTTTAAATAAAATTTTACATACGGTTAAATGGTAATGTTAGAACATATTTAAAACACATTTAAAAATCGTTTCGTTTTCACATTAAAACGTAGAGGAAGTCATAAAATGTCGACGACAAATGACTTCCTTTGTTGCTAAGAGCACTTTACTTGCTGGCGTCAAACTGCCGTATAACGTGTGTAGGCGGCCTTATCTAGCCAGTGATTTGCCAATCAGCACGTGTAGACATACCTATACATATCAAGGTCAGGGTACCGTTAGACTACCGTCAGGAAAAAATACGTCTTGTGGATTGTCTCCATCATTACATCTTTCACGGACATATGTAAGAATGAAATCTCACTACAGCAAAAGAGGATACGAACACTACTTTTTAAGCGTTCGGAAACAAACATTTCTATTTTCAGATTGACAGATTTTTGCCAGCCAGAACTGGTAACAAACACGGATTCCAACGTTTAAAAATCGACATGGGAAATTAGTTTGATGCTTTGTGGTCATTCCTGGACATTGAAATCTGTATCTTGGTAGCTGTATTTACTTAAGTATGAATTAAAAATGGGTAAAGAACCCCATGCCTGTTTAATGTACGCCTGCCACCCGCGGTGTGTTTTGGCCATTCTTTATCGCATTTGAAGAACGTTTAAATTGTTAATGAGCAGTAAAACCAATCTATTCCAATCATTCACTTATTTCGAAAGTCAAATTAGTGCGAATCGTGTAAAAGTCTCTTGAGAGCCCATTAAAATTACAGTTAATTAGTAGATATCTGAACTTAAACCGACTCATCACTAGTGTGTCTCGATTTGCCTGCATCATTTCCTTACAAAAGGGATCATGATTACTGGCTTCAGAGATGCTTTAAATTTCCGTGTCGGGCTAAAATGGTAAGGTTTTCATTGTATGTTGCTTAAAAATTCCCCAGATTTTCAGTACAAGCTCGGAGTTAGGAAATTTGTTTCGCAGAGAAGCGAGTCATCAGTTAAGCCCACCAACCCGCTTGGGCAGCGTTGTGGATCAAAGCTAAGCCCCTCGCTCCTGAGAGATAGGCTGTAGCAGGAAATGGATTGCAGTAGGCGCTACATATCTCACAGTTTGCCTAGCAGAGATAAGGCTTCCTTTTTGAATTTACTTATACTGCTGTTCGGAAAGTAGGCACAACTAAACAACTGGTTTATACCCCTTTATAAACCCGAATCCCTCTTTCCTTTTGGGATTGTAATAGGCATAGTATTAAAGTAATGTCTGTTAGGTTGATCTGTTTAGTGTCTCGTATAGGCAGTTAGGCACACACTAGGCACGGTAGGTTTATCGGGCGTGTAATCGGACAATAGCGCATTCAGACAATGCGACGATTGTCTCGGTGCCGCGTCGCGTGAAATAGACTCCGCGGCAAAGGCGGGCGCATGTTACGAATGCCTGACGATTTACGTACAATATTTTTTTATCTACGGCGTATAAGAGGGGTGTTCTGAGTCTGAATGCATTGTCGGAGGTCACAAAACCTTTGGTTGATTTGACATTATATTTTCACCTGTCAAAAACCTAGTGGTTACATTTTCAAGTGCAGACATTATTTACATCTTTATCTAAATGAAGAAAGAGGCCTGGCTCAACTGGTATATAAACAGACTGAGGATAAATATGACTATTTTTTAAAAACAAGTAGTTTTTTGGTCATATTTGTGCAAAACGGCGTTGTTCTTCTGTACGACGGAATGAGGGCAATTCATATTGTATTTTATTAGCATCTGGTAAAATTTTGCCAGAAACTCCGTCGATTGGCTTTTAATAACTCCAATTTACACATTCAAATAACTCAGTGGCAGTCGTTAAAATCGATGACGGTACGATTTAAAAAAGATAAACGTCACAGTGTCATCGACCTCCACCGACGCAAGAACGTAACATCAAAACTTACGTTTCAAATTTTATGGAGCGTCAAGATTGTTGCAATTAAGAGATTTGAAGAGCATAAGCACCACGGATGGCCGGCGTTGCGTTTCTCATATTTTTTTCTAGTCTTCCAAATCTTTTACACTAATTAAATTTTACAGCGATAATAAAAAGAATATTAACAGTAAAAATAACGTTTTCGCATAAATTATATGTTCATCTTAAAATTTTCAGTGAATCTATTTTCTATTGTTCTGTGTTTAGTTACCGAAAAGTTATTTAATTAATTAATCTAACATTAAGAAAAATGAATTATAAGTTAAGGTCATTGACTTTAAATGCTATTTCATATTATAATATTAATAGATGAATAAAATTATTTACTTTTGTTTTTATACAAGAAGTCATATTTATATATAATTTATCTCAAACCGTATAGTAGGTATTTACGTATTACGAACTATATATACGAATAAGATATAACAGGGTCATAAACATATAAATTAATAATTGTTATGCTTCAACCATCTCTTTATTATTGCCTAAATTTTAATTAATATCGAACTCAGCTACATACATTGTTGAAATGTATTTTTTAGCATTCCATATTCACTTATCTAGTTTCATTCATCTAATATCACGACGAAGGGCTATAACTTCCACCCTTATTATTATTTCAGCCTCTAAACATGGCGGTTCAGATCCCCCGGTTATTGATCGGCAGAACAGACGTAGGGTACCTAGGGCAGCAGCGGCATGACATTAAGATAATTTATTGTATCTGCAATACGTGTATCTATATATTTTCTATTCGAAATTTAAAATAAATTCACAAAGATACTGGTTAGATGTCTTCGAAAACAAGTCAAATAATACATATTATTTTAGGATCCGTAGTTAAACGAGAAATGAAAACAGGTAGGTAATTGAATTATTATTTGGAATCTGGTCTGTTTTCTAATATGTAAAAAAAGAGGAAAAAAATACATTTTTTTTTTATTTTAGGTGTATTGGGAGCATAAGGATGACGCATTCACATAATATACTGTTAGGTATAGCCATATTTAATGCGCCAAAAATTTAATACATTATCAAAGATTTTAATTTTACTTATTGAAAACAACTTCATGTGTCGCAGAGGTAGTATCTCTATCTATGAATCATCAATTAAACTTTGAATAAGTTACCAAAGTATTATTTATTTGTTTAAAATAAACGGTGGAACCAAACAAGTTTTTATTCCTGTTATTATCAGTTAACACTACTTAATCAATTCAATTACAAATTGTATGAATAATATCAATACTACTATAACAATTTTTTCTATCAAAGCGTAGGTATTGTAACGTTACTTTAATCGTTTAATTTTAAAGTTAAATGGCTTTACAATCTCGTTTTCGCTTTCTATTTACAATCACGTGCTAATGCGAATAATTTCCCTGCAGACAAGTAAGTACCCTTTACAGCTTTTAGGTATTGAGGGTTGTTTGGTCGCAATCGATTCTCGTATTCGGGAAGTTCATTCCTCTCTCTCGCACAAGGGAAATAATCTATTCGTCCTCTCCCTCGCACGTACGCTAGTGTCCGTCCGTCTGAGTAGATTTCATTACCATTCACGTCGTATGGTACATATTTTGATATATACCACGTACGTACATGTATGATGTATCGACAAACACGAAGTAAGACAAGCGCAATTAAACGTTTCGCGAATAATTTTCAATAAGAGACCTAACGAAACCTAAAAAATGATGATTATTTTAAATATATATATCATAAATCACCTGATTACTATTATAATTTATATTTTAATGTTCAACGGATGGGCCTTTACTCTCATAACATGAAAGACAAATAATTATTTTAGTCCCAACACACTACTGCGTACGTAGGTACCTAGGTTAAGGATGAGAAAAGTACCTAAACTGTCTTTTTATATAAAAATAACATAACATAATTAATACATGTAAACGTATGGATTCATGAAAATGAAGACCGAGGCAAATCCACTAAAAAAATTCCGAGGCACGAAGAAAACTAATGTTTTTAGGCCAAACTCAGTTAATGGTATATCTTGGCACATTAGTGATATCGACTGATTAATCGCAGCACCCTTATGCCAATTATTAAACAAACTGAAACCTGTAATGGACCGAACAAATCCGACCTTACTGTACTCTAAATGCTGTCTTGCAGCTTACATTCCAATCGACAGACCGAACATAATATAACTTTACAAGTTTACCACATTAATAATATGATTCATTTTATGAGTAAGTATGAATCATCGTCCCATTTTGCGTTTTAAAAATAGTTACCTATGAGGAAAATATTTCATTCACATTATTTGTAGGCTCATTTTAAACCAATAAATAGTGTTCTTGTTTTAAAGAGTTCAAAGGTACAACAAGATTCGTACCCTGAATTATTTGTTAATAGGTAGGTAATGTTTGTCTTAACATATTGATCGTATTTGCAAATCATCCAAACTGACTTAATAGTCCATATAAAATAAAATAAAAACATTTTCTTGCATTCAGAAATCAGAAGTTACTTATATGTTTGCTACTATAAGCTAAAGATTTGCAGAGTGCTTTTTGTATCCTGTTATTGAGTGTTATGTGGGCTCAATTCTCTTTCTCCGAATTAGTGAATCAGACATTGAATCATCAACATCATACAAAGTTTAAATGAAAGCAAAGTTAATTTTCTACACTTAGAAGCGTGGCTCAAACCCATGCCTTTAGGTGAGATGTTAAATTTAATGTAAAAAAGTGAATTTAATCCTGTAAGTACATCATTATTTTTAATAATAAACAAAATCAAATCTAGACTTTGGTACTGGACTAGTACGGTCTACTAGGCGGTAGAAACTACTATTGCATCCCTACATAATTGATTGCTGATGTTTCTTCTGTCTTGCAAAAATGCGAAAGTTTAATAAACACGAAATAAGGACGAACTAATAAGGTCACTCTAGCATTTATAGAAAGTTATCAAACTTAAAGGATAAAAAGTATCTTGTATATTAAGAACAAAATTCATTTATTGGCTTGCAGGTAATGCCGGAGACCTGTACATAATACTTAGTTCCATCCCATGAAAACCGAAATTATTTTAGAGATAAAAGGAGCAAAAAAGTTCGTTTATTCGTTTCTCTATTTGGTGAGAGAAAGACAAATGATATTACCTAGTAAGGTTTGTACCAAAAAAGTATTCTAGCGGTGAAATTTTCAACCTCAAACATTCAAGGTTAAAGAGACGTCTGCGTACTTCTGATGTCTCGTGTTTTTTTCATGCGCAATGCCGCAGTCGCAACAGTAATTGAGGCAATTACCAATTATAGATTTCGTGAACGATTGGCGTTAAAGTTGCTATGACGCGTGAAAGCCAGCGAAAGTAGACATGACATCCTAACCGGTTTAACTCTTTTGTAATCGTTCATTCACTGTAGAAACATATATGTAGTACCTATGTCAATACAACAACTATACTCATGAAACTAACGCACGAAAAGTATTCTTTGAAGTCCATTTTCATAACATAATTCATAAAATGGATATCATACCTATATTGCATTTAGAGAGATGCAAATTTTTTGATTCTGTAGACAGTCTACTTGAATAGTACTTAGGTATTATAGTTAAAGGGCCAATTCGATAATAAAGTCATACTAGTCGCTATAATATTATAATGTACCTACCTATTATAAAACATAATTCTTGCCTGCATATTGAGTTTATGGAATACATAATAAGGAAAACGTCACACATTATTTTCTTCTGCACAACAGGCAAACAACTTCAATTTGGTTCAGTTTTATTAAAAAAAGTCTAGGTACTTAAATTATAAACGAAAACTTTTATCTTTAACCAAAATTTTGTATTTTGAAAAATATATCTTTTGTTATTTATTTTAAAGTTTTATTTAACTTAAGTAGGTAGCTATAAAATTAACGATTGGATGTGTCAACCATGTGGTTCGAGTCAGAATGCTATTTATGGAAACCGTGATTGGGTTCGTTAACATTGAACATGTCCTTGTACGAGAAGGGTCCTTGAATATGAACGCGCCTTAATATATTTTAATTCCGAACGTCCCTTCAAAATACATTATTTTCGTCTGACAATGAGACTGTATGACTATGGTTTGACTTTACTCAGTTCCGCATTTTAATAAAAAAAAAACAAAAATGTTCAAGTTCAAAAAAGACAATTAAAATGTTCTATTTATTAATTGAGAGAGCTTTTAAGTTGAACGACCGCGTTAGCGACTTGCAGTAATTGTATTTATTAGCATAAATTCGCTCGATGGCAAACGAACCATGAAGACACGGTTATATATATTTTTTTCGTACAAGTTTTCTTCACACGCGGCATAAAGAGCGACTGACTACATTTGCTATTTCCAGTTCCAAAAATGTGGGTGTAAATCTATCAAAGGTACAAAAATATCTCCCCTCGTTTATGAACCCCTTAAAATATTTCATCACATGTAACAATTTATTAACATGTCGACCTAAGTTATTCATCTAAAAACAGGTAGGGGTCCGTAAACTTATTAAAGTAAATATAGTAATAAAATTGTGGGTAATCTTACGACATCTTAATGCATATACCGGGTTTTCCATACATGAAATGGAGCCACGGCAGATAATTTTCTTACTCATACAGCAAAGAATGCATTGATACGATTATCGATATTGCATACGAAGTACGAACACGACAAAACAAAAAGAATTTTTCGCTTATTGTATGCGGCAGATGGTACAAAGCCGTATACGTAGATGAAGTCATGCAACCGCTCCCACCCGTACCGGCGGCGAAGTGCCGTTATGGCGTAAAACAATCAATTCAATACCATTTAAATCAAAACTGTTTTATTATTTCGTTAATGGGCTAAATTTATCAATCTAAGTGTAATATTTTTGTATGAAACTGTACTTTTATTACGAATTCTTTATTCAAATACAATTCGTACTGATAAAAATTTTAATTTTCGTAACTTTTTCAATTTAATCAAAATAGTGTAGGAAAAGGTTGAATATCAATTAATTAATTAAAAAAAAAGTCACTCACCTTAATTATTTGGTGTCGTGGGGGCTTAATAAAACACGTTCACTGTGCTCGACCGGCAAAATCCGACTGTCTGGGTGGGTGTCGTCGGCAAACGTAGTGAAGGTTCAATAGACAGAAGTTGTATGCGAGTGCGACCGATAAAAGTTGGGGGTGGCGGACAGCGGTACACACGGCATTACTAAACGCAGTGGATATAGGCTTTATTATTATAAGAATAGGGAGGATTTTTGAATGCTTGTAGTGGTAAGTATGCGCGTTATGCTGTACGCATAGCGATCTTTGTGTCGTATGCTCGTCCTCGATGATTCATTCATAATCCGTAACGATTGTATTGAAAAACAAAACACTATTAACGATGGGTAACGATATTGTTATTGTAGTAAAGTAGGTACCTACCTACCTAGGTAGGTGCATGTATGAAAACCACTATATAATACTGTCTTATCAACATCAAAAACTTTAAGATTATCTCGTACACCTTTGTGTCATTTCCAGAGATTGCTACAGTACACAGCACACAAGTATTAATTATATAAGTACCTACATACAAAACCAGATTGTCCATTGATCTCTCGTAGATTCCGGAATTACACGATTAGGTATATACCTCCTTGGTAAAATTCCTCCACCTGTCATTGTTCGATGTATGTTTTCTAGCCAATATGGTTAACGGTTTTAGTTTTCCTGTGATTCTCGAGAATTTGTAGCAAATCGTATAAAAGTCAAACGAATTTAATTCCAAGCTCTGAGGCGCCTTTATCGCAAAGATGTGATGTTATCTCAGATAAAATGTAGAGCTTACGATCACCACGGCGCTCTAATACGGGTTGGTGCAGTATGAACTCCAAATCTTACTCAACGATTCATGTAAATCAGAATATTTATTATTATAATAAACTCGTGACAAAAGAATGAAATCACTCCTTAATTTTATTTTAATTCAGATACTTTTGTAAAACCGTATTGGCTACTCTAACATTGGAGAAAGAAGCATGGGTCAATATTTCCCTTTGCTCTGGTTGAAGAAAAAGTGGTGTTAGGAAATTAGGAATACTGGCCTCCGACTTCCCATGACTCAGAGAGCATACCTATTTAAGTCTGTGGTTGATGGCTCCTCAGTTATTATTTTATTGATTTATATCACATGGCAACCCTTATTATTTTCAAGCTAACTGCTTAGGTATTTACCTACTTTATGTTACTGGTGAATCACCAGCACGATTAACAAAGGTAGGAGAAGTAACAGGGGAAAGGAAAAGTTTACTTCCGTCTATTATTTGGACTTGTGTGCCAATGCCCGGGGAGATGATAAATGAATTTTGAATATCCATAGTTTCTTTTCTTGCCTTAGGTACCTTTTTACTACCAGTATTCGTTACAATCACTATGGTATGAGGAAGATCCACATAACCCTGATTCCATATTTCACAGTGGAACTTGTAGGTCAGATAAAGTTGATCCACTGTTCTTCCCACTATGTACCATGCACATATTAAGCAAGGCTGGACTTGGCTCCAGGAGTAGGCCGATTCAATCAAGTTCAACCGCTAGACTTTATAGATAGGCTATGCTTTTTTATCTTTTTTTTTTTATGTTGTAATACTTGATTGTCTATGCTTTTATCTTTTTTTTTTTGTTTACAGTAACACTCGACTGACTATTGTGCTGACCAGATGGCCCACCAGATGGGTAGTAGTGAAAAGCAGGGGGTTGCAAGGAACAAGTCCGGAAAAAGTACAGCCCTGTGTCCATCAACCCGAGACGTAGGTTCCTGTAATAACACCGGGCAACTACGCCCTTCAGACCGGGTACACAGCATTGCAACTTGACGGTATCTTATACAAAAAGCTCTACTACTACTTAAATATTCGGAATAAACAATCATCAAATATCCGTGGCAAGTCCAACAACCAGTTGGGGTACTAGGGTAGCAGCTTCGCTGTGAAGTAATAGTCAGCGGCGTGCGACAACCAACGAGCGACGCGTCTAGTCTACTTACCTGGGCTTGCAAATTTCCGGCCCAAAAGGATATGCTGGATTAATCGCAAGCAGCACATTAATTAGCACACCACCACCTCTGTCGCAGTTGGGCCGGAACACTGTTTAAAAGGTGCAAAGTTGCCTGAATATCGGCTTCACACTTATTATTTAATTGTTCTAGGTACAATTCATTTCTATGTAGTACAATTAAGGTACAATTATTTGAAATATATTTCTTTATTTTCAAACACTACATGTGCCATCCTGACGTTCACAAATGTTATCCCTTGTCAGTGGATGTGAGATGATGTAATTGGAGGATCAAATTTTCGTCTCCTGCCCATGCTAGCAGTAACTTCTTGTTCCTTCGCAAGTCGCAGTCAAGAAACGGACTTCCATCGATTTAGATGACTATGATTCAACTACATTCGTTTTTTCTCGCACGTCCCAAGGTTAGCTAGTAGAAAATGCTTTTGCATTAAGTCCGCCATTTTGTTTACAAATAAAAATTTTGTTTACAAAATGTGCAATAGAGTTTAAAAAAAATACTAACTTACTTGTCGAAATAAAGACTAGAGGAAAGGGCTAAATTAAAATATTTTATGATATTTAAATTTGTTTATTTATTTGTTTAATATTCTACATTATATTAAAACCCGGCTTAAGTCCATGAATAAAGACAATTTAAGGTTTCCCCCACATTGACGAATTAGCCGTGCGGTTTAGCAGTTCTAATAAAAAGCGCATAAAAATTACAAGAGTTAAAACAATCAAAACTTGTTACAATTTGCTCATAAACATCCAGGTACCAGGTTAATAAATAGGGAAACTTGGTGTATGAAGACTTTTATTAAAAGATCCATATTGTCACATATAATCACATTGTCATAAATCATACATTGTGAACTTGAAAACTAAAATTAAGAGTTCACAATTCAGATATTTTATATAATGGACTAGTCAAGTTCGAAAACGTTCATTCTTGATCAAGGTCTTATAAATATGAGCGATGGGCATTCGAATCGGTCGTCTAGAAAAATATATCGAAATATATATATATATATATATTAGCATGTTGAAAAATGCAATTGTTATTGACTACTTAAGATGAAAAGCAACAAAAAAACGATTAATATTTAAGAAATGTTCAATAAAAATGGCCTCACTGCTGGAATTCTATCATTATTATTTAAATTTTTATATTAAATCGAAAATAGGTTTATGGGAGCAACAACACTTGAGATATATATATACATACAAAAATATTTAATTTGAAGTTTGTTTATACCCCCTATATAAATTAAAGCCCCGTGGAAGTTGCGTAGATTTTATAAAAATTACACAATTTTAATCCATTGTGTTCTTACAATAGTCGTCATAAACGTTTAATTATCTACGATATATATACATTTCTTGCATTTTGGAGCCTTTTTCATAAATAAACGCGGAGACCTATTCGGCATTGGATAAAAATAAAAATCATGGAAATAAAATTCCGGGAGTAATGTTTTATTTATTATAAAGATATTTTGAGTATCTTAAATATTAATAGTTTTTGAATTATCATCTAATATATCTAAAATTTGTTAATAACAATTGAAATTTGTATATGCTCATACATACTTTCAATACATTTTTCTAGAAGTCATTCCGGATGGAATAAGCAATCGATCATAATTTTAGGAACTTCGTCAAGAACTAACGTGTTTTTTTAAATTGTTTACTATTCTATAAAATAATATAACTAGGTTTATCGTTGACAAGTTCTTCTTAAAATTTCAGCATTTACTCGAAAACTTATATTCTAGCCATATACATACGGAAGTACTTAAATTTTATTTAATTGGTTTGTAATTTAAGTTGATTATTGTGAATATTTTATTATTGCTTACACAAGTCTAAAACTAATAAAAGAACGATAATTAAAATAATACTACTAAACCGTGCGGCCAAGACGTGCTTGTGAAAGGACATAAGAACAAAAATAAAATTCTTTATAATATTTGGGGAAAATGATAAATCTCCTATAACAGCAACAAATAATATGAAGAACTCTTAATGGCAGAGGAGTGGTGGGTTCGATTTAAGTGATTTTCGAAGTAAAAAGAAACTAACGTTGGAAGCAAGGGTATAAGAGAAAATCGACCAGGAATATTAAGAAATACGGTGATACTATATCTTATCTAGATTTATCAATTCACATAATTTATATATACAGGTTCTTTTTTAAATCATATGCATAAACTAAAATTTGACTGTTGTCTTGACATGTTCTGAGGACTTATGTGGTAAATATAAAAATGTACAATCATTTATTTTCACTACTATGTTTTCATTTCAATTATTAGTTAATTTAAGCTTTCAACAAATGGTTAAAAAATTAACAAGAGTGTTTAACACTGAATCGTTGTCCAGTGTTTTATCACGCTCTGACATTTGAAGGTGCTGTCAGTGGGTTTAGAAGTGGTTGGTTAAGGTGGTAGTCAACACACACTCATCATACCCTCTACAGTTAAGTTGTCAGGCAGAGATCGGTTTAAGCAAAAGGCCGCCAATGGAGAAGACAAGGTAGAAATGTCATCTAGTTCCGCCTAGGGGGCGCCAGATGTTTGTTACAAACGAACTTTCAATTTGTATTTTTCGTATCATTTATAACAAAGTGGATAGTTTTGTACAAAACAACAATGCATCACCAAATGAATCACCAAATTAAATAATATAAATCAAATTATTCACACATAATCACAAGTTTGATAAACGAATAAGACACCATCAGTAAGCATCGTTCGACTCTCAATGAACGACTGAAGTGCATCGAAATTGCACCCGTATTTATTTTAAATTAATTTATACCCACAATGTCACGAACATTATACTATATCCCTTGAGAACTATGTATCTATAAGAATTGTTAGCACATTTGTTAAAATGCTAATCAATTTAATAAAATATCTTGCACTTTGCAATTATTTATCCACTTTACAAAATTACTGTAAAACATACTACAAACGTACTAAGCGACAGCCACAGACCTATAATGATAACTAACACACAGCGCCCTCTGCCTAAAAGTTTTCAGTAGCCTTCCCCATTGAAAAACTATATTAATCAATGTGCAGTCTTATGATTGATTGATTATATGACGAATATTATTATAATTATATTCCTGGTCGTCCTAACTAATAAATATAAAATAACTCCGTTTTTTTTTCTTATAATATTAAAACAAAATCCATAGATTAAATGTGAATTGAATCCTCGACTTTAATAACTAGACAGGGCATAAGATATATTATGAAAAATAATAATTCTTTAATATAACTTTATTTAAAATCTTTTTTTGTATTATCATGAAGTAATTTTCGTTTATTTAGGTTAGAAATTTTGAGTCAAAATAAATTTTTAACTAAAAAGTATTTTCTTAGGTTTTGTTTTGATTATTTATTTTTTTCTAAGGTTTTGTTTTGATTATTTTACTTGCCAGTTGTTATACATCTCAATCCAAAACTAAACTATAATATACTATTTCAATAATTATATGTTATAATTATTATCTTAGCCCCACATTTTTTTTAAAGAAAATCTTTATACAAGAGCCCAAAAACTATGTTTAATAATATTATATGGGTCTCTACCTACATCAAAATTATACGTAATCAAAATATATTAACTCTTTTTCGGTGGAAAATCATATGTACACGTGCGCAAAATCAGAGGATCTACATAATATCAGATCCACGCAGTTTTGTTTAAGTTTATATACATTTTTTTATTACCCTTAGAAATATTTTAAAACCATACTATTAAATGGTTTATTTACTCCGGTCACATTGTCGAAATTTTTCGATTGTGTAAATCATTAATTTATGTCGCTATACCTGTTATTTATCTCAATGACTAAAATACATAAAGATTTTTCATCTTACAATGGTGGCCTTGGCAAAGACTCGTATGTTTACTTTTATTATTTTAAAAAAGCAAAGAAAATATCCGAATATTTTTCAGCTTAAATAACAGCCTTGTTAACGACGACTGAATTTATATTACATCAATAAGTCGCTCGCTAAATACAATTTAGGTTGGCTTGTGACGCGACGTTAAATAGATTGCGGAGTCAGTTACGAAAACACGTGAACGAACTATGAACAAGAACGCACGACCAAATCTCTCACAACACACTGAACCCCTGGTAGAACCAAGGGTTGTTGTGAGGCCTGACATCCAGCTCTCTACTTATACTAATACCGTGCGTAGATATTGTGATAAATGAATGAAAAAATTACGCAAAGTCAATTATATAAAACTTATTTCGTGTCTTATTATTAAATGCTTCACTTAACCCTATCTAACGGATTATATATATATATATATTTCATTCCATACTAACCCTATTTAACGGATTAAGATCACAGACATTTATATAAATATACGTGTAGCCCTACGCGAATAGTTTTTTTTATATATTTAAAAATAATACAGTTTCATTAAAGTTTAAAAATCATTAAACATTTCTAAAGTATTGCATTTTATTTGTAAAATTTAAAATAATTTAAAATGCCTCTACCTACCTTGAGAGACTATTTAGAAGAAAGTTTTTTTTTTAATTTTAATATTATTTCAAGATCCCTTGCTTGTTCTGTAATATATCAAGTCATTACCTATGAAATTGCCTTTTATATAGATTTATTAAACAATATCCTTTCAAGCCTCATATGTTGTCTATTACATTTCATATATTAGCGGGTGGACTTAAATACGAAAGTGTCAAATACATCGTCCATCTGTTTTCATTTCTACTCCTAACTCTACATTCAGGTATAGGGGAAACAAGAATATAGTGTTTCAAAGTGAGTATTCAAAGTGGTTGATATTATTTTTTTAAAAAAGTTAAGAAAATATGCATTCACATCATGCATTGGTACAAAAATATATTTCAAATTCAAACAGTTGCCTAATTAAAACAACAGGTCAACTAAACAAGTGAGTTTTCAAAAGCAAAAATAATACTAAAATTTTCATATTTACTTTGATTATTATTAGAAAATATGTTGACTCGTAAATTTCCCAATACAGGAGTAAAACGTCAAATGGATTTTTAGCAAGGTACAAAACGGCAAATTCATAGGTAGGGCCCTAATATTTTATATTTATTTAACTTTTTACATGACTACAGCCTTTAAAACGTTGCTGACTTTACAGTTGCACACGGGGCAACGTTTCGCTTTCGACCACACTTTGACAGCGCACTTATAACAGCAACAAATGTGCGCTATACGACCGTGGACGAATACGCCCGATTTGGGCTCCATAAAACAAATTATACACAAATCCTTTGATTCAATATCTAACTTTTCCTTTATAGTGTTAATTATAGCCTTTTTAGTTAATTTAACGTCCGTATTCTCAACAGTTAAAGCGGGATCGCTGATCATTTTGACGAGTGGCGTTACTTGCACATCATCAATTAGAATAGACTTATTTATTTTATTGATGTTCACTTCCGAATCGCTGACCGTTTTAACATCGATGTTGTTATTGAACATCGATTTCTCCCTAACTAAATTTTCGGCTGATTTAGCTTCGGCGTTGCATTTTGAATTAAATGTATCTGAATCGTTAGCGCTTTCGGAATCGGAATAATCGGTTTTAATACGTTTAGCGTACCTATCGCCCGATTCCGCTCGACGTTTCAAATGCGTTTTAATAAGTGTGTTACCTGTTGAAGTATGGGAAGCTTTGGATAGAAATTCGGTCATGGAATTCTGGGAGCTGTGTCCAAAATCGTTCTGGCTCAACTCTTGGCTGTTGGCCACGGAGCCGAGTCCGGAATCCTGAGAGAGGGTACGCGGAAGGGGTTCCGGTTCGATTCTCGAGCTGCGTATCCGTCTATGCTTTCGTTTTGGTCTCGGTGGGAAGAAGTTTTTACGTTCCTAGAATGCATTAGTTGTGATTCTAAAATGTGTTTTATTTATCCATTTTACAATAAGTTCGATATAGCCCGCACTGCGCAAAACGTCAGAGCGATTTATATAAAATTTCGTTTTGCATATAATTTATTCATTTATTTCCAACCTTACATTTTTGTCATTACAGGACAAAATGTTTGCGTGAATTTAGTCTTTGGGGGCGTTCATATAAATACGTGAGATCTTACGTTGGAGAGAGGGGGGGTCTCGGCAAATATCTCGCAATTTTTTTTCGATTGAAAAAAAAATAATTTTACTATTTTGGTCCATTGGTATTTTTACAATCCAACGCGTTAACGTAAGAAACCCACATTTTGAAAATCGAGTGAGATTGGGGGATGGGGGAGGCGGTTGAATAAAATCTCACAACATCTCACCAGGGGAGGAAGGGGAAAAAAAACACCTGACATAATTTATGTACGCCCCCTTTCGTATCAAACAACTTATTTTGCTCCAGCGAATAAAAAAATTGCATCTGCATGTGTATCCATATCAAATCAAACAATATTACGAAAAATTAACTAGCGGTATTTTAGCAGTGCGGGCTAGCTCTATTGTATTGCCTAAAGTTAAGGCCATGAGTAAATTATAAATAGAATAGTATTTGTACAACATATCGACTCAGATTAAACCATTAAAAGATGGATAATAAATTATTGTGCAACTTTGGTTTTAAGTTTTAAGACTACCTTTAAATGTATTAAAAGTAGATATTTAAGTTTATTTAAAACGTTGCGAGAGGCGCCGATATGTTATATATACTGTTTAATCTGTAATTCCTAATTTCACTATTTTCGTAAAACATTTCCTTTCAAATACTTCCCTTAGTATCTACATCGCTTTATTATACTAAGTCCCGTGCAGTCAGTCGCTGGCACCCATCTCTGTCTCTGCGGGACGGAATCTTTCCATCTCGACGGAAGCCTGCAGATATCCTCTGCAGGCTTCCGTTCAAGAAAGAGACCTACCTTGAAACAGTTCGAGCAGATTATATAACTTGCTACTGTAGACACAAAGTTCTAAATGCCACCTCCTTTTGATCTCCTGTCTTCAATAACTTATACCACAATATTAACCTGTAACCTGTTGTGAGGGACGTAACTTGAATCACTCCAGAAAGCTGATAGTCGTGACGGTCCATCTCACTGCCATATGCTTAGATCTCCTTTCCTCAATAAACCAACCTTCAGCACTTGATTAAGTCAGAAGACTTGAAGGTTCCTCTAACTGCCATCTCTAGATCTCCTGTCTCAGGAGGCTGTTGACGACAACTCTTTTTTTTTCCACTTAAAATCAGCCCTTGACTGTAATCTTACCTGGTGGTATTGTAGCTGGCTAACCTGTTAGGGAGTATGGTAGTCAAACCCCTAATCGATTTCATCCTACCGGAACACTGAATCGCTTAGCCGCACGTCTTTGTCGGTAGGGTGGTAACTAGCCACGGCCAAACCAGACCAGACCAGAGAAATTCAGAAAACATGAATTCCCAAATTGCCACTGCGGGGAATCGAACCGGGACCTCCTGCTTAAATTCACAGCACTCACCGTTGCGCCAGGGTCGTCGGTCGCATTTTTGTTGTAACCTGTGGTGAGAAGTGAGAACGTACCTTGAAGCACTTCACAAGGCCTTGAGGGTATCTCTCACCGTGATCTCCTTATCTTTCCACCTAAGTTAGCTATACAAACATGGTAGTCAAGGTGGAATATGCAAACCCTCGTTATCTACCGAGAGGGACGTACCTCTAGCACTTCACAAGGCCTTAAGGGTATCTCTCACCGTGATCTCCTTATCTTTCTTCCTCAATTAGCTATACAACGTGTAACCGAATTACGAAATAATGTTGAAGAATGCAAAAGTATATTTCATAAGGAACACCCTGTAAAAATATTAAATCCAAAGAAGCATATTTATTTTCGATAAAAAATATTCTAAGTGCTTACTTATGACAACCCTATTGAAGATAAAAGACCTACACGCGCATAGTATATACACGGCTACGCGATGCGTATTTCACAAAGTGACGGAAGTCATATGATTTTAATTTTGCATGTGATGTTAGTACTGTATCTGGCTTCTTTCAGTAAAAACTATGTATATAGGTTTACTCAAAAACTATTAGGTTTTCGGTTTCAAAGATGTCTCAGAGCTAGTACATGATGTGTCTCTAAAGCACGTGAAGCATTATTTCGGTTTTTTTTCATTTACACGTTGTATAGCTATTTTTCCTGTAACATGAAGGTTTCTCTCGCTGCCATCTCTTGATCTGCTGTCTCAGGAAGCTGTAAAAGTCAATTTCCCTGCGAGCTGTAGAGAGGGCCGTACCTTGAAGCACTTCTCGCAGTAGCGGTACATGGGATTGTTGTTCTGGGCCCGACAGTGCGCGCACAGCCAGTAGTCGTGGAGGTCCATCTCACTGTCGCTGCTGGACGCCGTCAGCTCGGAGTCCGCCAGCTGGAGCTCCCCATCATCACCCACGGAGACTTCGATGACCTTCGTCGCTATAATGTCGTTCTGAAAACGGATAAACGAATATCATGAATAAGTGGGTAGACATCGTGATGAAACCTGCATGCCTGAGAATGATTAGCGTTATGATCTCAGAAACGTGTGAAGTCCACCAATCCGTACTTGGTCAGCGTGTTGGACTACGGCCTTAAATGCTTCTTATTGTGGGAGGAGACCAGTGACCTCTGTTGAACGGATAAGGGGTTAGGAGGTAAGTTGAGTGACAATGAAAGTTAATCCTAATTCGCTATAATCCACGTAAAGCAGCTCGCATCATCGAGAATCTGTACCGTGTTATGTATAATTTCTTTAATCTATATAGTCCACACGTAACAGATCTGTACAATGTACTCTCAACGCACGTTTCGCTCCGACAACGGAGCATCCTCAGGAGATATTGACGTTGAGTGACTCTGATCCGCGGGCGATGAAGATTGGAGAGAGTATATCAACGTGATCAAATCAGGAATGTGGAGATCCGTAGGAGAACAAAGAAAGGACCAATCCGCAGAAAGAGTTACAAACATAGCTCAACAAGTCACGAAGCTATGGTGGCTCTTTTCCAACATAAAAAATTTATATTTTACATTTTAACATTCATTTTTCTATCTTGTGAGAGATAAAAGTGGAGCTGGATGCTTCCATGGAACCTTGTCATCAAGAAATTCATCAATTGTATACTGTTATAAATGTGTTTTAACATATAATTTAAACTAATGCATTGGTAGGTCCAAAGTAACCTTAGAAATCATATTATAAAAGCGTATACTCAATCCCACACTACTAATTTATGACTATTTCTTGTAAATCGACTGTTGATATCCACTTTTTTTTTGGAAAGACTAATATGTTGTCTTACAAATACCTTATTGTTATAATGATACATAATATAATATATAATGATATTAAAATACGTGAATTGCACTATAACAAGAGAACATAAAACATAACGAAATTCCAATATTCGTGAAATTTAAATTTTCGTCCAATCAAAATTTTGGCACGATTCTCGTGGATGAATATGTAGTAGCACTCCTCGAGTCGTATTTTGATTCCCACGATGTGAAAATTGTCACTCGAATTTTCCTTTACAATACGTCCACTCATGGGCGTACCCATGGAGGGGGCAAAGTTTTTGGCAATCGAAATACAGACAGACAGACAAAAATGGAAGATAAAATTTTTTGGCTTCAAAATCGATTAAAGAAGACCTTTCAAAATTAAAATTTTTAACTGAAACTTTCAGAAACTTATTTTTTTTTGGTCTATAAAATTATACCGTAACGAGAAAAAAAATTAAAAAAAAAAAAAAATCGATTTTCGACGATTTTCGAAATTTAAAAAAATTTGGAGTGACCTCTTAAAAATTTTTTTTTGAGCTGTCCTTTGGAGAGGGCTCTTAAAACATCAAAAACTAACATTATTCATCAGAGACTCAAAAAAAAAAAATAGTCGTTTTTTTTGCGCCACCCTAATATATAGCATATCATAAAAATATTCATCAATCATCTTAGTACCCATACCACGAGCTACCCTTACTTTGGCGCTAGATAGCGGAGTGTGATTTGTCGTAGTATATTTATTTATTACTAGCTTTTGTCCGCAGCTTCGCTCACGTTAAGTTCCATTTCTGATTTGTTAAATTTTAAATATAAAGGTTTAAAAAAAAGTCTTGCTGCTAATAGAAACATATAAAAGTAAATAACTTAATAAATAAGAAACTTTCATATTTAAATTTTCATCCCCTATTTGATGCTTTAAAAGTTGGAATTTTTAAAATTTGTGAGAACGGATTTCTTGATTCATGGATGTAACTTGAAAAACAAATTATCAATTTGTTTTTTTTTGTTTTTCAAATGAAGGATTTTATACAAGCTTTCATCACCCATTTAAGTTTCTTAAGGTTGGAATTTTCAAAAAACCTTTATTAGCGGATGCCTAAGTTGTAATAACTATCTGTGTGCAAAATTTCAACCCGATCCGTGAAGTGGTTAGAGCTGTGCGTTGATCAGTCAGTCAGTCTGTCTGTCACCTTTGCCTGTCATATATATAGATTTATTAGGTACGTAATACTCACGTCGCTGTGGCCCGAGGAGTCCCCCGAGAGCGGCCCGTCGTCTTCAGGTTCCGTGGCCGGTTCGTACTCCACGCCCGCCTCGCCATCGCTGCCGGTCCACTCTGTGTCGCTCGTGTCGCAGACAAAATCTACAAACACCACAACTTTCAACAACATGTCCAGCCGAACCCCGCCTGCCATTATTCCCTTCGTTTCGGATGTCCAGTTCAGCAGCAGTTTCTAACCGACGATCCGTTGAAATTTCTATTTTTTTTTTTTCCTAGTCTGTCTTTTTTTTATCAAAGTTCCATGAGATATCATTCCATCTTTTTTTTTTTTCTTTACTAACTAATCAAGCAGATTTCTAACCGATGTTTCGTTGTACTTTCATTTTTTTTAATTATATTTTTTTCTAGTCTGTCTTTTTTTCTATTTTTTTTTTGTTAAAGTTGAGATCTCTATATTAATTCATAATGCGCATTTTTTTTTCTTTTTCAAAATAAACTGTTCTAACTCAGTACATACACTGATTTTTTTTGTATCTTTTGTAGATTTCGATTTTTTTTATTTTATAATTTTTTTTTTTTTTTTTTATTCTTGCCTACATAAAAGGTAAGTACTTTTTATTCTTTATGTTTTTTTTTTATATGAAACTACATTGCTATAAACGTGCATAATCAATATAAAACAATACAAACAAAAATAAATTGAAATGCACAATAATCAAAATTACTTTTGGACAAAATACCAAACTATAGTTAACTACTCACTACAGTTTAAATAATAACATACAGTCAAAAATACAATTAATGGTACAAGACTAGTTTGTGAAGACACATAAAATATTATTTTTATCACTATAAAGTTATATATTAATGAACAAGCAGATAAAATACATTGAATTTTCCTTAATAAATTCGCTCTATGAAAAAGTAACAGGAAAATTTAACATAGTGAAGCATGAGTGATGATTATGAGAAGCGTATTTCGTTCGTGATCAATCCAAATCCAATCTTCATCTCGGATCCACCCCAGACCCTGGCTGCACCAGCAGACCGCCAGGGGATCCAACAATCACATCTGACAATATTACCACACAACATTAATTTCTTTCAAAACACAGTCTCCATTCCATATCACTCCGAAAATCCACCTAAGCTGCTTCCACATATTGACCGATGCCCCCAAGTCAAAAAGCAATCGTCATTTGTAGTCATAAAAACGTGGGGAATAAGCAATGATTAAAAATATTAATGAAAAAAATATACAAAAAACGTTATTTAAAATGTTATGTGACATAAATAGTAAAAATAAAGTTTGTTTGCAGCATGTTTCTCTTACTGATCAGCTTTTTTTTTGCCTAGTGCACCCAGCATTCGGAAATGTTATTTATTGTAAAGTTTTTGCTTTTTTTTTTTTTCATTAGTACTTTTGTCACTGATTAGGTAAGCATCACTTCTGGGTAGATCTGGCAGTACGAATTTATAGCAAAATTACTTAATTTAATAAGTTTTTGTTACAAACTGCTGGCCCGATTATGATGCAGTTCTTTTCCACCACGTCAGATTCCATATATTTTAAGGTTAAAGACCACTAGGCGGAACTAAAGATGTTTTAGTCTAGAACTCTAGAGTTTAAAAACCAAAACATTGTTTAAAAAGAAAGAAAAATTCATACCTACCCACTTGTGGGCATATTATGATCAGTCAATATGTAGAGACAGTTTACCAAAAAATAGCATGCGTTAATTAGTATAATTAAACCGATAGCGACATCGTTATGTGATAAAACAAGATATAAACAAACATGCAACTGTTTTAATGCTACAACAATGTCATCAGAAGGCACCTTTAGCTGACTTTTTAATTTAAGTTTCATTCATAAATAATGATTGTCTAAATAATGTTTTTTTAGCAGTGGTGAATATAATTAATTAATTAACTGTAACAATTTCATTATAGAAGTTAAAATCATTTATATCATTGAAGGATATTAATAACCAACGTAATTTTAATGTCATCTATTGGATAAAGAACTCTTTTGACCTCCGTTGAATAAAAAATTAAATTGTTGTAATTTCAAAATTAAATCCAGAAATAGACATTCAAACAGACTTTTAATTCCCACATCTTGCAATAAGAATTCTATTTTTAGGAATTTACTTTTAAGAAAATATTACTCAAAATCTATCGCCTTCTAAATAATGATATCGCACTAAGAAAAGAACTTCTTCAAATAAAAATAAAAATTTGCGTGGAGTAGCTATTAAGCCAGGGGTGGCATACCGTTGGTAATTTGTACATAGTACGCGTGACAAATGTGCTATATATGTGTGGGAATGCTAAGTTTGTGCACTACATTTGTGTGCGAATGATAAGTTTTGGCACGTCGTTAATGTAACTGAGAAAATGCGAAAAAAAATAACACACGAAACACGTCGCGAAACAAAAAGCACTTCTGTACAATTACGCATTTATAGGAAATATTATAAAAAAAAACAATAAAGTATGTCGCGCGTTCGGTTATTTATCTTTCATTAGAAGTATACGTACAGATTTCGTCTAGTCACAGATTTTTTCTTATACTAATAATTGACCAAACAAATAAATGGTCAACCTGATGTTGAGTAGAAAACCATCGCTTTAAAGCAGAGCAAAACCTCGCATGCAATTATACATCCAACACGTCTTGCCCTAAGTCCCATGAGCCTGAGGCATTCATTAAGCCTCATGTGTCTGTAATTACACCGGCAACCACGGCCTTCAGACCGTAACACAGCAATGCTACTTGGCGGAACCAATAAGCATGGCAGTAGTACGTACTTCCCTGAAAGAGCTGTCACAATAAGGTAAAAATTTTCAAAAATAATTTATTTCAAGAGGCCCAGTTTACCACTACTAATAAAAATAGGGAATTCTGCAAAGTAACGCCTGCTACTATCCCCTATAATTTGTATACACAATAAAAAAACATATTACTTATGTCATGAATCTGTAAAAAGTTTTGCCACCCCTGGCTTAAGCTGTGATCACGATCAGTCACGCACTCGAGTTGAGAGAATCTGCTCTCATCGGTCAACGACAGCTAACAATGCAGCCCGTGCGACGACTTCCATTGCAAGCGAACATGTTCCAGCAAGTCCGGACCCTTGCATCTGAGTTGTTCTGTTTAGCTGACTCACTCGCTAATAAAGTGTCGACTAAACAAACAATGCTCTTAATAAAGGCGGGAATAATTTTACCATGACGTAAACTACGTTATTATCCATCTATTCGCGTCCCGACTCGGTTAGATACTAGGTACCTACCGTTTGTTTCTGTTTTTTGTAAGTAAATAAAAGTCAATTTTATATCCTAACTAGGTATTATAAATAAGTGTGAGTTTGTTTGTTTGTTATTGTTACTCTTTGATTTTTAAGTAGTCAAGACGACTACTTAAAAAAATATTATTGAATTTTTATACAGTTTTGCATGATCATTGTTAGGAGTACAGAAAAAGACCTAGGGTCACTATGATTTAGACTTGATTCAACAAATCCATATAAAAGCTAGTGAAGTCGCGGATAAAAGCTAGTATTAAAATATTTAAAAAAGCACACAAATGTAACAAAAATTTTTGCCATGTAGAAGTTTCATTGGCAGATTTTTTTATACTTTTGGACAATTTGATTCACAAATTCCCATAGACACTAATTGAATTTTAAAAAAATGTAGTGTCAAGACATGTTCCTACAAAATTGATAACAAACTTTAAATAAATAGATGTTTACAAATAGATAAAATTGCAATGGTTGTGGAAAAGTAACTGTTTTGATTTTACACTTCTTGCAGCCAAGTCAAATAATTTTTATCATTTATTTTAAATATAACTCTGATATTTTATTTTTATTTTTTACCATTACAGAAAAACTAAGAATTGAAAATTCATTTAAAATGGCCATAATAGTTAGTTCACCATTCTTCTACAATCATGACATCAAATTATGTTGTCCTAAAAATGTATTGTGCTGATTAAAATAGAAAAACTACTTTTCATATCTAATTGAAGATTCTACTTAAAATTATAATAAAAATAGCAATAAATTGTCATCAGGAGACCAGATTCAATTCAATGGTAAGCAAATGGATTATTAGAAAAGAAGCAGTTCATACCAGTTTCCTTTCCCTGGATGCTGAATATGGTTTCCGTAGAACAGCACCGGACTCGGAGCAGGTTCTCAGATTCTGAAATATTTGATGTGAAGTCTTTCAAATCTCATAGGTGCCAGGCAATATAATACTTTAGCTAGCCTACATGGACTTTATACCTAAACTACTTTTTTTATACTATTTCCTGAACTATTTATCTGATTTAACGCTAAAATTGATTTCTGGTGCATGTTGAATAGTAGACCTTTATGTTTATGTTTTAGTTTAAGGCAGCTTAATTATTTGACAGACCAAGCAGATGGCGAATCTGATCATCATCACATCAACCCATTACCAGCCCACTACAAAGCATGGGTCTCCTCCTACAATGAGAAGGCTAGAAGCCATAGTCCACAACGCTGGCCCAGTGTACTCTCTATTGTATATATTTAAACTTATTAGATTTTAGAGGAATGTGCAGCGTCCAAAGAAACTCATGCAAGTTTCAGGATGCGAAGAATAATAATTTTAGTATTTTGTTTTTACCTTAACCCACAAACGAACGGCCCAATGTCACAAGACAGATTGCCGAGTTACAGCAATTAAAGAAACGAGAAAAAAAAAAAAAAAAAAAAAAAAAAAAAAAAAAAAAAAAAAAAGTATTTTGTTTAATAAAAATAAATAAATAATAATAGTAATTAAACAATGTTGGGAGTGTCCCGTGCCATCCTAAACCTAAAGTGATGTTAACTAAAAAAACCAAGTTTCTAGATATGATCGAAAAAGCGCGAAAATATAAAGAACCAATGGCATTTGATATCTAATAAATATATATGTACAAACTTGTAACTATGAAAATGCGATCTAACAGAGCTCTTTCGAATAACCGTATTTGGTAAGTTTTTAGAATAAATAAAAAAAAAGAGTAATAAAACATAACACAAGCTACGCTACTGTGGGGCTAAATGGCGATATGTACCGTGTACTCCAGACACCTTTGAAAACATTATGTAGAACTCCCAGGCATGCAGGTTTCGTTCCGTTTAAGCAAGTGATATTCAATTACTTACAAAAACGCACGTAACTAAAAGCTTTAACTAAAAGCTCTAACTTTTAGTTACGTCTGGCTCAAACAAGCTGGGATTCAAACTCATCCCCCAAAAGTGATGTTGAGCTCCTCCTGATGTTGACCTAATGCGCTTATCAGTATTACCATAATGCAGTATCAGCACTTCCCACCTTACTTTGATGGTAAATAGAAATATATAGCCTATAAAATGGGCAAAACTTGTCAGGGCAAGTAAGGGACACATCCCACAAAGTGCCATCCTGTATCCATCAATCTCAAAGATGGTTAGCCTCATATGCCAGCCAGAATAGAACAGCAGTAGTATTTCCAAAGACAGGGTCCGGCCCAAAAAGTTTGTAGGTATGACAAAATGTACACTCTTTTCGGGGCAAAAAAGACATAACTTTTTATATAGTATTGATGCTGATAGACACAACAGATAACAGTGATAACTTTTGGAATATTGAAAAATAGACATACCTGACAAATAAAATACTATTAAATGAAAATATTAAACCCATACAATGTAATACCTGTACCTGTGTATAATGTAATACCCATAAAAATACAAGATATAGCAAAACATGTCAAAACTAGAAACATACATGTTATCTCTGTAACAATCAGATATCACCCTCAGTTGCAAGTAATTGTAACAAGCAAGAAAAATATCTAGAAACAAAGAGTAAGAAAGTATGTTTTTTTTAGATGCTATCTTGATACTACATGTCATTGACCATTTATCTGCCTGCTCAAGAAACCTACATTAGTAATCTAGTGTACAAAACAAATCAGATCTATGGCTCCAAAACACTCCCCAGTTCTATGGTTAATAAAAATAATACTGTGGTAGAATTGTGAATGAAAATAAGATAATTTTGTAAATTAGCCTCTCAAGGCATAAACATAAGGATCACACAGTAAAACATAAAATATGTCCATTAAAAAAACAGCTGACTTTCACTAACCGCCAAAAAGTATTAACCGTAGAGTTTAAGAGTATTAAAGTATTATTACTACCTAAAATTTGTTTATAAATAAGTCTTTTCGAGCTGTAAATTATTACTTTTTATGTCTAAACCTTTAAATGGTACTGAATACATCAAAATTCCTAGGATTAATCGAAGTAAGTGTCTCTTAGAACGAGTCAACAAACATCATCAGAAAACTAAGTATTTAAATTAAAGCAAATTGTGTCCTGCTTAGGAACTTAAGTCCATACAATTGGTTAAACTCGTATTATTATGATTGAAATTGGTACCACTAACCCCACACAAAGCTTTGGCTTGGCCTTCGGCGAGCGATGCTACTGTTAACCATATTTTAAAAACCAAACACTAATAAATGAATGACAATAAATACTGTTATCACATGATAAGGTATTAGAACTCACCTGAAGAAAATGACGATTGGAATTGATTCATAATACGTCAACCTGCAATGAATTAGTTTGGAGCACACACAATTTACGCTCCTTCAATTTCGTTTAATTACTTTTCGGCAAACTCGTTTGGACTCGTTTGAAAGAAAGTCTAGCGATTTGACGTAATAAAAAGTTGTGAACTGTTTGACAGATGGTCAAGAAATGCCATTGGTCTTTTGAAAATACAGGTTTAGATAATAGCCAATACACACCATGCAACAAAAATATCAACCAATCAGAAATGCATTTTATTTTTGGAAACAGATCATAGACATTTTAAAAAGTTGCCATTTAAAAAAAATATTAGGTGTAGCCAAATGAAACACTTTCTCTATAAAGCGAACTTCTTCTTTAGTATTATTTTATAAGTATAATAAATCCATTTTCAGGGATTTATTAAAACTAGCTGTCGCCTGCAGCTTCAACCGTTTTGTTCAAGTTGTATATTAAATCCTGCATGAACTGGTTAGTTTTCCGGGCATTTGTTATCTCAACTGAGAAGTATTTAAACCCAACCTACGTAAATAACATGTCAATAATTTTTTCAAGTACTTCTTCTATCCCACCTTATGCACATCTACAAGAAAGACTTGTTGTTTTGGTTTTGATAATGTATTTTATTAAATGGTTGACCGACTTTTCCATGTGTGAATTCCCCTGGATTACAAAGAAACATAAGTGCCTCATATATGTTTTTATTTACTCAAGGGTCATTATTCGCAATGTTAGTTAGACTAACTCACAAGATTGTCGCGCTTCTTGCCCCTGACGCCATCATGTCCCGTTCTTCAAATTGAGCGCTATCCTTACGTCAACCACTATAGGAATATGATTATTGCTTGGTTGTTGGAATCACGGCCACTTTTCATGATTATTGATGATATTAGGTACATACCACGCAACAAGGGGATAGTCTTGGAGCACCTGCCTCAAACGAATTGCTTGCATTCATATTGACAGCTTTTATATTTCAATGTTTTTTTGGTTCGCTGATCGAACATTTGATTTAATTTCTAATGGATTTATTAATAGCCTAATACAGTTCAATACAGGACAAGCCAATGTTTTTATATATTTTTTTGCGTCATTTTAATGCACCATTGTAAAGTCGTTTTTGGAGCATACTAGACTGCTAAATGGAGCAGGATAGACAACCTGGAATTAAGGGTAAACTGAATTCTATTTTTAGGTCAGTGCTAGAAAGGGATTCCTTGCTTTTATGGATTCAATATTTTTTTTTGTCCTCGGACCTTCCGATCACTCTGATCGTGTAGTGTGAAAGAACTTAAATACGTTTGTCGTTTAGTTACTTTTAAATTCTATTGTCTATGCTTCTGTCAAACAAACTCAAACTTCCTTTTCCGTGTGGCATGGTGACGGCCTAAGGTGAGTTCAATCACGTTTATGAATTAATTCCTCTTTATTTGCGTATTATTGTGTAATTACAAATTAATTTTGTTTGTGTTATGTTAAATATAACGTGAGTAAGTTCTACGATCATTTTCCTGGAATAAACGCTTCAAAACTTTAAAACTTTTAAACACGTGGAAGGTTAAGTCGTACATTGTTCGAGTACAAGTCGCTTACAGATTAAACCGCGAATAACAAACATCGTGCTTTCTTTGACTAGCAATTATTAAAATAGTGGTGATCTAAAGAAAAAGCAAAATAAGAACCAAACAAAACGAGGTTATGTTGCACGTATAAACAGCCTTACAACTCATGAGGTGGTAATTTTGTTGTAGTTACCAAAATGCCGCAGAACGAATACATTGAACGCCATCAAAAGCTATATGGTAGGAGGCTCGACTATGAGGAGCGCAAGAGAAAACGTGAAGCGCGAGAACCCCACAAGAGGGCCGAGAAAGCGCGCAAGTTGAGAGGCATCAAAGCTAAGATCTACAACAAAGAGCGGCGCAATGAAAAGATACAGATGAAAAAGAAAATCAAAGCACATGAAGAGAAAAATGTTAAGCAAAATACCGAAAAAGTTGCTGAGGGTGCAGTACCTGTTTACCTCCTCGACAGAGATGTCCAGTCACGAGCTAAAGTGCTATCCAACATGATCAAGCAAAAACGTAAAGAAAAAGCTGGTAAATGGGATGTCCCGATACCCAAAGTCAGAGCACAGGCTGACGCTGAGGTCTTCAAAGTATTAAAGTCTGGTAAATCGAAAAGAAAAGCTTGGAAACGTATGGTCACAAAAGTTACCTTTGTTGGAGAGAACTTCACTCGCAAACCTCCGAAATTTGAACGTTTCATTCGACCAATGGCGCTTAGGTTTAAAAAAGCTCATGTTACTCATCCAGAGTTGAAAGCAACATTTTGCTTACCTATTATTGGTGTTAAAAAGAACCCTAGTTCACAGATGTATACTAGTTTAGGGGTTATAACGAAGGGTACAGTCATTGAGGTTAACATTTCAGAGCTTGGTTTAGTAACGCAGGCTGGTAAAGTTGTATGGGGAAAGTATGCTCAGGTTACCAACAACCCAGAGAATGATGGTGTAATTAATGCTATACTGTTGGTATAAGTTGAATATGTAATAGATGTTTCTGCCACAATAAAGAAATAAATTAATTACAATTTTGGTTTTTATTCAAGCTGCATGAGAAAGTTATTTTGTTGTGTCTTTTAGCAGGAGTTAAAAATTGTTTGATAAAGATGTTAATTACTCATTCATTTACTTGGGTATGTACCCAAGTTAAATTGATAAGTTAATTGGTATGTATGGAGTATGGACAAGTTTAAAAATGGAAGTTTTTTAGTACTTAGGAGTGCTTATGTTTGGAAATAAACACTTCCAAGTGAATATTACAGTTGTAGTAGTTATAAAAAATATATAATTTTAAGTAACTATTCTACCAACCCAATACCAATTCAATTTCAGTGTTCCAATTAGTCCAACTTTTTGGTATTAGTTGGTATCCAAATCTTTTGTGTTTCTTAGTCATAGTTTTTCCATTATTTGCACAGCATAATTAGGATAGGCATGAGGAAAATTATATAATTTACTTGTCCACCTGCCAAAGCATGGCAGAAAGAAATAGGAGAAGAAAATATATAATGTTTATATTACATGTATATGGCCATCCCATGCATGGTGCACTCAATAAAAACGCCAATTATATAGGTACCTGCTAAAAGCAACCATGGTGATTGGTTTGCACATAGCATAACATATGTACCTCTCATGCTCAAGAATTCCAAAATTTTGTACTATTATAACCATAAATATTATTGCAATAGGAAGCCAAGATGCAGATTTTTGTGAAGACCCTCACAGGAAAGACCATCACCCTCGAGGTAGAGCCCTCGGACACTATCGAGAATGTCAAAGCCAAGATCCAGGACAAGGAGGGCATCCCCCCAGACCAGCAGAGGTGAGGACTCTTACATTACTCGTATTTATTGTAATCCAAGCAAACTTTTTATGCAAAATTTATGAGTGTAAATTTTTAATTTTAAACAAATGAAAGTTAAACATTGAGGATCTTATGGTAACAAAATTTACTAATAATGGGTTAAAGTCTCAGTACCTATACATGCAAGAAACTGGTTAAAGTTTAGTTCTATAAAAGATATTTAATTTATAATATCTATTTAATTTATATTAAGTTAATACAAATTAATATGTCACATCTGAGACTGATATTAGATGGACAAAAATTTATTTTTATTATAAACTTACATTGAACTTTAGTAAATGTTTGAAAATCTTTTTAACTTTTTTTTTTTAATAAGTTCACATTGTCATACTTGGTGCAAATCTCATTCTCAATGAAGGACTGCTGTGGAAATGATTAAAACTCTAAGACACCTGTTATTAAATATTAACAAATATATAACTATCTATTCACACTAGTTTGGAATTTATATGTGCATTTATTTCCAACCCACAAATCACAGACTGCTCTGGTTGTTCAAACATTTATTCAAACCTTGTTCTTGTATCAGATTGATCTTCGCTGGTAAACAACTGGAAGACGGCCGAACCCTCTCGGACTACAACATCCAGAAGGAATCCACACTTCACCTTGTGCTGCGCCTGCGTGGTGGCGCCAAGAAGCGCAAGAAGAAGAATTACTCCACCCCCAAGAAGATCAAACACAAGAAGAAGAAGGTCAAACTAGCTGTACTTAGGTTTTACAAGGTAAGATTAATACTTTCATTCATTAACGATTGTGGACGTGGCTAGTCACAACCCTACCGACGAAGACGTGCCGCTAAGCGATTACGCGTTCCGGTACGATGTTGCCAAGAACCCAGAGTATTGTTTAATATAACTGCCATACTTCCTAACAGGTTAGTCCGCTACCATTTAAGACTGCATCATCACTTACCACCAGGTAAGATTGTACTCAAGAGCTAACTTGTGTAATACAAGAAAGTGTTTACTGCTGCACTGCTAGCATAGGCAGGAGACAATTTTTTTTTATAAATTTAAAATGCATATAAAAACGCTACAGTCGGGATAAGACTGGTGTGAAAGGCATATACTAATTGCGGCATCGACGGTAGGAGAGCCGTAGCTTAATTGGGGAAAGCGCTCAGGCCGCGATTTCCAGAGAGTCAAAGGTTCAAATCCTGTCGGTTCCGAAATTTTTTATATGCATTTTAAATTTATAAAATTGATAACTCCTCCAAGTCTAGGTAAAAACACTTATAAATATTATAAAAATTAAGAGACAGTTATATATAATGCAATAACATCCTGTTTGCCTAGCATAGTGATTATGAACAAAACCTCCCGTTGGAATGTACCTATAACTCAGAAGTGGACTTGATATATATAGGCTATGGAGGAAAGACAATTTTGCTGCATTTGTAACTCCTTGCTTAAGAAGCTTTGCTTGGTATAACAGGTGGACGAGAACGGCAAGATCCACAGGCTGCGACGGGAGTGCACCGGGGAGCAGTGCGGCGCCGGAGTGTTCATGGCGGTCATGGAGGACCGCCACTACTGCGGCAAGTGCCACTCCACCATGGTGTTCAAGGACGACGACAAATGAACTAGGGTTACGGCTTAACTGACTCGGACTGCTGTGTATGATGGATTTTTAAATAAATCTTGACACAGTGTCAGAGTTAACTTTTTTGTTGTTTATTTTTTTCCTTATCTCTACTTGGATCAGCCATGTAAGTATTGGTGAGTTTAGTGAACTACCGTGATGTTAGACGACAGCAATGAACTTATCGTTAAGATATCTGGGTGCGTTTTCATTGGTCGACACTAGCTCGATCCGCCATGCACGGGGAATCCCGGTAGGCAGGACAAGTTAAATTGGTCGGCCGATGCTCAGCATGCGAAGAAAGACTCATGACATACGCAAGTTAGTAGTGAAAGAAAAAGGCGTTATGTAAATATAGATTGCTGTTTATAGTCGGAGGTGCGAGGAATGCCCGCCAGTTAAAACACTAATGTTGCCTGCGTGCCTCCACTCGATGGACCAATCTAATGTTTCGCCGACCGAAGGCGTTTCTATCTAAATACATTCTAAAAAATATACGTTTGTACAGCAGTTGCGATTTTAAATTAAAGTTGATCTAAGAAAGAAGATCTTGCCTAAGAAACGAAGAAAATTAGTGACAGCGGACTTTTCGAATTTAGTAAGTAGGAAATTTGCATTCACAATAATATCAATTTGTGCCGAAAAGTCCTATATTTCCTAAATTCCTAAAGTTGACTATTAAAAGCACATAAAGATCTATCTAGACCAGCTGTGAATACAACTCTTACGGTCCGCGGTCTAAGATAGAAGTTTGCTGGAAGGTGGACTGTTTATTTAAGCCATGTCTCAAATCTATCAATTTAACACATATACAATATTATCATCACCATACCTGCTCAGGATTTCTAGTTGTGACCAATATTTTGATTGAATCCAGGGAAAACTGGTAAGTACATAATTGTGTTACTGAGTTTCGGTAAGTTTTTTTCAATAAATAATTTAAACCCTACAAAGTATTTTTAATTGAATGAATTACCTTTTAATTAGGTTTCCAAAGTTAGCCGGGATATTAATTACTTTCCCATTGTTCGACGCAAGCCTTTACTCGTGAGATAGCTGCAGCGGTGTTGATAAAATTTTGTTGCAGGGAGATATCTGACAATAGAGCACAGTAAAATTTGTAGCAATTTAAAAAAAAATTAAGCCTGACCAGGAAAAAAAACCCCATAAAGTGGACCAAATCGGAACATGAACAGGTTTTTTATTTCCTGGTAAGGCTATAATGTAAGTCGTATATACCTCAATAAGCATAGATATCAAAACAAGTAGTGTTGAGCATTAAAACTATTAGTTTATAGATAAAGACTAAAACAGTACGATGCCATATAGAATCTAGACTAGGGGTTAAATATAACAGGCAGAGGACTCAAAATTACGCCCTCGAAAATATTTCCTGACAAGGTATGTAATTAAAGTAGCCACGTGTCAAAAAACTACAACACAAACGTTTAATATTTGGTTGTTATTTCCACTTTGTCGCAATGCTGGGAAAGTTGCCTTATAATCTTCAGGAATAACAAAAATAAAAATAATAAAACAGCTGACATACATTAAAATATTTATTCAATACTGAGAAATAGAATTGTCTAACTTATGAATTATAATATCCTGTTTGAATTGTCTAACGGGTTTTGTGCAACTACCTCCCTTCTACAGCATCACATCACACTTTGGCAAGATCTCACACGATCTACATTGCACAGACTAATCTAATAGGAATTTCACAGACAAGAGGAAAAAGACTAGATGGACGGTAATTTTTTTTTTTTTAATATAACCTAGCAGATTTATATGCGTTATGCACTTCTCACTAATGGTTAAAAGAATACTGTTGATTGGCTGTTGCGACCTAAAAGGAGTTCCTTTATCTATAGATCATCAGGAATCCGCTTCTATACATTGCACTTGTAAAATAAATACACCACAAATCGTGTCCTATCTAGGTTAAGTCTATAATAATTGTAGTCCTTGCCTCCTAATTAACGATGAGGCCAACAATGAATCTGGTCCCAAATCGTCATAACAATTAAATAGGATCAACAATTATCCCTTTGGAATGAAAAAAAAAAAAAAAACTACCGCTTAGATTTTACGAAACAGCTATCGACATCTCTTCCGAATATAAACAGGCTCGTACGCATGCAAATGGTGAATAAACGTTCATAACACAAGGCTAATATATATGAGCTAGGCTATATACCATCCAATTATTCATTGTTATTCTCAAATGTATGCACATATGCTTAAACTGCAAATTCTTGACGCGAACAGATATGAAAGTTATTTTTCGACAGCGTTCCGTCCATCTTTTTCCTTTAATCTGTGTAGGATCTAAACAATAGTTTCAAATAAATTCATAACAGCGTTTTCACACCATCGGATCCGATATAACCTCTATATAAACTGATATAATCTTATCATTGCAATTCGGACTGACTGGCACTTGCAGTAATTGGCTAAAATTTAGTTTTAGCAAGAGTACAATTACTTCAATCCAAGAACGGCTCACATAAAAATTATAATATGGATAAAATTAAGTCAAACATTATAGTAATGCATTTTATTTTATAATATTTATAATCTATTAATTACGATTTAACTTATTATTTTTTAACTGTGACTTCTCTTCGAACTTAAACTTCTCCCAGCAGAGTATTCCACGGTCTTAGGCTTCATCTCTCATTAGTGTTATACGAGATATCCACCACGCTGTTCTAATGCGAGTTGGCGTAAGTGATAATAACTGGGACCGAACGTGCTTTCGGAGGCACGGATTGGACTGAAAATTAGCCACTTGTAATATGCTGTTACTCAGTGGCTTGCATAGAAGGTATGCACAGGATATACAGATGATATAAAATGAAGAAAATCTCCAGTACGTGTTAAGTTTTTCGTAACACGTACTGGAGTTTTTCTTCATTTTATATTATCTGCATACCCTCTATGCACGCCACTGCTGTTACTTCAACAGAGTGGTGTAGGTTACAGCCAGACGTAGAGATTATTAGATAAGATACGTACGATACGTACGACGTACGATAAGAGACGTAGATAAGATTTCTACACTATAAGATGTACTATTTGTAAATACAGACAAACAAATTTATGGTTCGTTTATTTTTGTCCTATTTCCAAAAATCTATTTCGTTTTTAATGAATTAAATGAAAACATTCAAACAATCTCGCATAAACAAACTTCATTAAATCAAACAATATTCCTTGCTATTATAACTTTAAACTTTCGTTATGTTCAATATTATAGCGCCCGCTATTGATCTTCCGAGGGCCTGCACGGCTAGAATGGACAGGAGACAATTAAATCCCCGGGGAAAGAATAAAAAATATCTTCTTCCACAGCTTTATCAGATCTTACAGCACTGGTTGTGCACCAGTCGAAATAATATCTATATAATATGTGTAATAATAATAAACGGAGGTAAACTTCTGCTATTCAATATTCCCAGGCTTTAGCAGGTGGACACGTTAATTATATCCCCGGTCAGGGGATATAATTTTCATCCCCTGCCCGTGCTAGCCCTGCAGGTGCGAGATTTTTTTACCTACGTCTACTTATTCGATTATCCATCGCCGTTTAATGCCAATTCTGTATGCCAGTATTTTAACCAGATGACGCCCTTGGAATTCCATATAAATATTAGATAACTTTTACGCGATCGAAAAAGTAGACTTAAGTATAAAATCTAAATATGTACCTACCCTTGTTCCGTGCTTTAAAGTTGTAGCTACGTTCTCAGCTTCTTACCTTTTCTTTAGGAACAGTATCGAATCTATCAATGTGAAAACGCTCTTAATAATTTCAGATCATTCAGACTTAAGGAATGAATTAAAAATGTAATATTACTTAAAAATATTTACAAAAGAATTTTAAACACTTCATATTTTTACATTTAAAAATAATTATTTCACATTTTAAAAACAAAACTTTGTACAAAAACTAATAAATAACTAATACTTATTATCCGAACGCATTAAAGAGACTGAATATATAATTTAATTTTAAAATAAACAGCACCAATATTTTTTTCAAAATAATTACCAAAGAGGCTATACTATAAATTATTCTTATATTATTTTTGATATATAATCTTTCTCTCCTAATAACATTTATTTAACACTCAATATTTTTCATTAGAATTTGATTTAACATTTATTAATATTACTTAGTGTTTTAAATTCATCATGTTGCTTCATAATTTAAGTACTTAAATCTAAAGGAAAACATTTGTAAGGGTATTTACTTAATGGATACGTTTATTTATGTCTAATAGATTATTTATTATTTGAGGTGTGACGGAAATTTGGCACTCATTCAAATGAATTAGCAAAAAAAAAACCATTATAGACTATAGCGCTTACACCCACCATGCAAATAGTACTTCGACTTCAAGAAGTATTTGTTATAATAACCGGGAACGATTGCTTCACTGGAAAGGACGCACCGCCTCAAAACTTTTAATGTAGATACGCAAGACTTGCCAGATAAAAAAAATAGATTCCCTAATATCGCGACCCAAAGGAGTGATGTTTTCTTTTATCGTGACATACAGAGTCCAATTTTAATATTAATGCAGTGAAAGATTTTTCATAAAACTATCGAATGCCACTAAAGATGAGAGAGATTATGTATCAAATCTCATAATGGGGGCGATATTAGGCTTTATTTGGGGACAATAAAACACGAGTAACTCTGAATAGGAATTCAAAATTGTTTTTAGCTTTCTTTCTTTTAGATATACATTTAAATAGTATAAAGTTTTAAAGTTAGTCACAGTCTAGTTTTAATTTTTTAGCAATGGTATTTTAAGAATCGTAGTCATTAATTTTAGTGTTGCCAGCAAAAATTAAAAATAGCATGTAGAAGTCAAACTTTTAAAGAATTTTCAGTATTGTTTTAAAAAAAAATGCGTTTTTGTGTGTTAAGATGTTCCGCAGAAAATTGTGTCTCATTCCGTCACACCTCATTCTAGTTTCAGTGCCGAGAACATTTTAATATTATATAATTACTTAAGCTGATCGCGTATATTACCGCTCGAACTGGGACATGCATTTACAGCTTAGCTTCTAACATAGCTTCTTGAGTACCTAACAACAAAAGCTCGTCACTAAGTTGACTTTAGTCGTCAATCGGTATGACGAACTAGTTTTTCATATGGGCCGATGAGGGCGCTGTATTATTACATGAATTTTTTTAATTTTTCCATTGAAGTTGTCTAACAAAATGTTACAGTCGAATAGATTGGCTGTTTAAGATGTTCAGCCAAGCATTAGTCTACAGATAAACTATTATCTATGTACAGTTTTATAATGTACACCATTTTTATAAGTCACATTGAAGTATCAACACAGATCTAATATCTTTGGTAAAGTGCTAAAATATTTTAGCCAAACAAAACGAAGCATATTTACGCGCGAAACATTATTTGTCCGCTATTGGTTGTTGCGTACGCATGATGGCATTCGCTGCGGAGATCGCACGAATCCCTTATTGCATTTAAAATCTAAACGTGAAGTTGATTACTTATTGCTGCACTAACTGATATTCTCGATGTGACTTACATAAAAGTGTTTTTTTTTTATTTTCTCGGCACTGCTTTAGGACCTGCCTTACCACAGATTATTTTTTATTAACATTATTATAGGTAGTTAAATGCGTCCCATTTATGTATCATTAAAACGGACACCAAGGCATGTACTCGACAGGCATCATATATTTTTTTATTATTGCATATACTCATACCAAGTGACCCTTACTAATAATTGCCAAGACTTCTTACTTTTCTTTACTCTTATGTTTCAATACTGTAAAACGATGGCCAAACTAAGGTGATACCATCTCACTCGTCCCTTTCTATGGTGTCCAAGATAAGTAAGTATTTACAACTTTAACGTAACTGACCAATATAACAATGGGATATCCTAAAATTATATTTCTCTAACTACATATTACTGCCAATTGCGTGAGACAAATAATGGAATACCAAAGCTATGTTGAAACCACATAAATCTTAATAAGAGGACACTAGATGTGTCTTATAACACTTTAAGTACAGAAAACACTTGTCGCCGAACGACGGCTCCCAGCACTCGTACCACTAAAAGTTCGAGGTTTAAATACTACACGCTAGGAGCATACATTTCTGTATTTTACTTTTTTTACAGTGTAAGAGGCAATATGATTTAAAAATAACAATGAAATTATTAACTGCTACAATTTTTTTTTCCTTGTATCAAATAACAATTCGTGTGCTCCGACAATCGTTCGCAGCGACAATCTGACATTTCTAGTATCTTGTTATAAAGAATTCTATGGTTGAAACTGTTTGCAAAATTAAGGAAGCATTTAATTTATGAGTTTCAACATATTAAATGCTCATTTTTTATACAAATAATATTAGACAGCTAAATACCCCTTACTCCTCTGAGTAAGCGTGCATCTTTCTGGAGTGGGTGCGACAATAGTCCAGTTAATGAAGTATGAATCCGTGACATTTTTAATTATTTATATAATATGTCACCAATCCGGACTGGGCCAGTGTGGCGGACTACGGCCTTAACCCCTGCACATTGTGGTAAGAGACCCGTAACCTGTAGCGGGCCGGTAATGAGTTTATATGATGATATAATGTGAAAAAATCAACTTCCTCTCTCATCTCTTCAACACCTTTTTGTCGTCCTACAGGCGGTGCCTGGGCTTCTAGCTATACAATTTCGGGGCGTGGAAGTAAATCGGTAAAATTTGCGGGTTTGTGATCACTAAATAGATCGAAACTATACAGTACATTAGTATGTTGTACTAAACTTTAGATATACGTAAATTATCGCATGTTTTCGTTGGTGTTGGAAAACTTCGTGAGGAAACCTTCATGCCTGAGAGAGTTAAACCACAATGTTCTAAAAGTTGTGTGGAGTCCACCAATCCGCACTGGGCCAGCGTGGTGGACTCTGGCCTTAACCTCTACTCATTGTGCAGAGTGACCCGTGCCCTGCAGTGGGCTGGTAATGGGTTGACATGATGCTGATCGTGACTTTAGCAAACATGACTTTAAAGTGAGCCGCCATCCTGACATCAAAATGGCGGGTTTTTTCTGAAGACACAGATTTATTTTGATAAATTGTATATCAATTAATTGCACGTCTTTTGTTCTTGCATATGTTGTACATTTATGCTGTGTAGTTTCGATCTATTTGGAAATCATACGCCAGCTATTCTGACCGATTCATGGAGGTAGGTAGGAATGTGTGACGCAACCCTGACTGACTTTGTGTGAAACAAACGTGAGGCGATAGGCCTATAGGATATTGCAGGTTGTTTTCCTAATATTAAAATAGGAAATAGCCCATGTCACTCTCTGTCCTTTTAACTTACTTTCTGCCAAAAATTAAGTTAATTGGTTGCTTATTTACGGCGTAAAGTAAGTACAAACGGACAAACACGCTTTCGCATTTATATAATTAAGTCAGGAATATTAATTTTAATACAACCAACTTTAACCATAGTTAGTAACCATAGTTTGTAAAATTTGTATTTTGTTTATTAAAATGAAGTTATATTTGTATAAGCAACGCTTCAGCTCGTAAATGCAGGTAGGTTTTTTATTGCATTACTAAAATCAAGCAATTTACCACTAAAAGATATTTTTGGAAAAAAAATATTAAAAAAAAAAACTCTTGGTATTGACATTAATATTCTTGATAATTCAAGCTCCCTAAGAATTTGCATGGTTTACAAGTCACAACGACCGACAAGATCACGGAATGAATGCAGTAATTTCAACTAACTCAAAATAATTCTCCTCGAATATTTTATATATTCGTCCCCTGATGAGTACCATATGTATTGAGTACCATACCCATCAGGGTTCACGAACTACATACTATGGAAAGTTTGGAATTCGGCCAACCTTAACTGGAAATATATTTTACAAAATATCCTGCATATAAATACATAAATACAATTTAAACACAAATTGTGAAATCTTTTTTCATATATTACGTATTTCTGAAAGCCGTGATTTAAGGCTAGCCGCACATTGCCTACTCTAATAAAACCTTAGCAACTAGTTGCTGAACCCTATTTTATATTGGCTGGTGTAATGGAAATCCGAGAAGCGGTTACACTTAAAATGTTACTACAATGGTATATGTTTAACATAACGTTCACTCTGCCTACTAATCTTATGCTAGGCCGAGCGTTCTCTCTTACAGAAGACATGTATTAAGAATTTAGATTCAACCCTCCAATACGGTTTGGTGGGCAATGAATAAGGTTCGCATATATTTACAGTTATATACATAATTGTGCAATCGATTTTGACGCTTTATGGCCTTCGCACACCATTGCTACTCATATTACAGCGTTGAAATTTAACCATGTTTGTGTGTTTTGCTCTAAGTGTGTTACGCGTCGGCAACGAGTGTTCCACTCGTATGCTAAAAAATATTGAAAAGTTTAGTATATTATTTCAGAATCACCCGCTTACTAGTGTAGCTTATGCAATCACTTAGTTGCTCGCGCATCTAATTGCCTAAGCTACTTAAGATTGCAATGTGCGACTAGCCTTGTAATACGTTTGTTAAAACTTGGCGAAAGATTTAACCAATCTGGAATTTAACGGAATTAGAGGTTTGAACAAAAGTTTGCTCAAACCAAACCTCGGTGTGAGGCTACTTAAATTAAGCTACATAGCCAATAGAGTACTCAGCTCTCAAATCACAGGAGAACCTTCTGGAAGGTACGCTACGCCGTCACGCCTCAGAGGTCGTCCCGCGGCTCTGCTTCCTGTTCGGCCTTCTCTAGCGCTGGTTTGATTGTTTCTAGAAGTTTCGTTAGAGCCTGCTCGGTCTGAAAGCGATATAAGTACATCATGAGTACAAGACACTATAATCCTTGTCGCAGCGAACGTGACTAATAGATTTGATAATAGAAAAACATTTTAAATTCAAAAATATTTAAATTGTTGTAGACCTAACTCAGGCACTTATGAAGCGTTCATAAAAATATATTACCACTATTATGAGGCAAAGTAGTTTAAAAATTACAGAAAAGTCGCTATCTGTTACAAATCCGACTGAGATGGTGATAACAAAAAAAAACCAGCTAAATTTGTTGTGGGCGCGTTTGGAACCCTCGTAGCTTTAGTCTTGGGTATACGAATACAGACATCTATAGTGGTATAACTCGCTTCATACTTAAAATATTTAAAAACAATAACATAACCTATAAAATAAAATCTAAAACGTGTTCGAACCACTGCCACGAGACTAAATAAGCTATGTAGCCAATCTAACGGGCCTACTTGAATAGAGATATTATTGGCGGTGACAATTATTAGGCATGATTACAGTAACAAAGAATCGCTAAAATATTGTATTTATCTAATGATATAAGGATTCATGTATTATGAGATACGTACTTTAATTTACATTCTAAGTGAGATTGGTATTTATTTGCAATAAATAGAACTGAAAATATAGCGATCAGACAGGTAAAACGACGTCCAGTTTACATAAATATAATTTTTTACCGCTTGATCTTCGAAATCTCTACACACACCAAGTAATTTTTGATTTCAAACTATCATTGGCTAAGTTTTTTGTTATCAACACCAAAGCTCTAATTTGCCTGTGACGTCACGAGTGCGGCCATGACACCCGGCGAGCGTTTTCGCGGGAAATATTACTTTTAAAATTCAATTGCAATTTTCATAAATAAAACCTTTGATTTCTGCAAAAATAACATACATTAAGATAATTCGGGACATAGGGCAGTATTTGAAAATTAGTCATCATACCTATTAATAACAATGAAACTCAAAGAGAATACAAACACCACGCGTGATAGTATCGCTATCTAGTCTGTGTCGGTTACACTTAAAATGTTTCTACAATGGTAGATGTTTAACATAACGTTCACGTTCACTCTGCCTACTAATCCTAATGCTAGGCCAAGCGTTCTCTCTTACAGAAGACATGTATTAAGAACTTAGATTCAGCCCTCCAATACGGTTTGGTGGGCAATGAATAACGTTCGCATATATTTTCAGTTATAACATAGCCTTTAATTTCTGTAAAAATAATATATTTTAAGATAATTCGGGACATAGGGCAGTACCTATTTCAAAATAAGTCATGCCTATTAATAACAATGAAACTCAAAGAGAATACAAACACCACGCGCGATAGTATCGCTATGCTAGTCTGTGGTGCGCAACGTGCTGCCAGTCACCTGCACCAGATGCGCCACGGTGCGGTCCAGCGCGTCCCGCCACGCCAGCAGCTGGCCGCGCTGCCGGTGCGAGTGCCGCTCCAGCGCTCGCGCCCACTCCGCCGCCTGCGCCTCGCTCAGCGAGCTCATCCTGAGGACAAGGTTCGATGCATAGTAGTAGATCGTTCAACAAGGGGGTTAAGCAATGACTTACATTACGACCGAAGGATTTTATGAAAATGTTTCTAGAATGCTGAGTGTAGCGAGGGTTTTAGACGAGCTCAAAACGAAGGCAGTCATTGACGGACTAAAACATTTTTATGACTTTTTCATAAGGTTCAAAATATGATGAAGGTAATCATAAAGGTATGAAAAAATGGATTCAAGTTGGAAATTCTGGTATGTTTAGACCTGAGATGTTAAGACCTATGGGATTCGATGAAGATTTAAGAGCATTTGGATATGGTAATTGGTATGGTATGGACATAAAATTTGCCAGTAATATCTTTATTTTGTTGCGTCACAATTCAGTGAAATGCGGAACAAAAAATAACCAGACTACTTATCATGGTTCTGTAAGCGGTAATGTCTTCCTTAGTTAAGTGTAATTTACAGAAGCTAAAGTCTACTATAAATTATAAAAAAAAAGAATGCGAGAACAATAACGACGCAAACCTTTATCCTTATGAAAAACCTTAACTCATAGCGAATAAAGCTAAGATTAGCGTAATTCTAATTTAAATTTCGATAACGTAATTTTTAACTGACATAATTTCTTAATTTTTCTTTTGGCACTCGACATTTTAATATTGGTATGAATCGGATAGTTATTATATTTCTCTGTGGTCATAAGTTGTTCTAACAAAAGTAAACTATCATAAAATTCAGTTCAGTTCAGTAAAAATTCAGTTAATAATCGTCGGAACAGCCGGCTCGGCTATGACGTGTATACAAAATATAGGCAAGCCCACCCATGGTATCGCCTCGTAAACTAGGTTAACCCTGAGTTCAATACTTTATATAACCTATTGATCTATTCAATACAATCTACTGTCAATATATTAACTATTGACCTTTAAAAAGGCTTTCAATAGCACTCTGCTTGACAAATGTAAAAAATAAAATAATTTTTCATAATTTAACTCGACACTGTATTCTCTTACACTATATGTTCTTTTATATGATATTTAATTATTTTTTTTGTAAGAAAATATCCAAGAACGTATGTTCGTCCCATCTATTGGCTGCATTTATTAACGCATGTGGTGGAGAATGGCTAGTTTTATTTTTATTGGTTGTTGTTCTGTCATGATCTGTTTTGTGTGTTATATAAATAAATAAAAAAAAAAAAAAAAAATAGGCTATGCAAATAGGCATTGTCGAGCGAGTGGTAAGCTTAAGCGGTGATAGCCCAGTGGGTAGGCCTTCGGGGGGCCGAGTTCGAATCCCAGCATGCACCTCGAGTTTGCAATTAAAATATCACTACGACGACGAAGGGAAACATCGTGAGGAAACCTGCATGCCTGTGAGTTCTCCATAATGTTCTCGAAGGCGTGTGGATTCCACCAATCCGCACGGGCCAGCGTGGTGGACTACGGCCTTAACCCCTTCTCATTGTGGGATCAGACCCGTGCCCTTAAGTAGGTCGACTGCAATAGCTAATCAAAAATCATAGGTTTTGTTGATATAAATTACAAATTATGTTTTAAAACGCTCTTAAGGTGTCATTGCCATACTTGTGACGTATCGCAAAATACTTGAAATACGCAGAGACAAGTTCAAACAAGTTCAAACGGTACAAAATTATGTTTGTATAGACTTGAAGTCATAGTTTAGAATTCGGTGTTTCACCTGTCATGGCGGATCGCTACATTTTCCAGTTTTTGAAGTTATACTTCTTTTGACGCGTTAAAAGAAGTATAACTTCAAAATTCCATTTCAATTTTCAATTATTGTTTATCTAAGTTTTAAGTAAAGCCACAGTAATATGACTGGTTGCTCGGCTTGGTTGCGCCGCCAAGAGCGTAATAGTTAGCGCGCTGCCTCTCACCTCGTGTGCAAGTGGTTAAGGTCCATGTTCCGCGTGTGGTCCGTGTGGTACAGCTTCCAGTACAGCACCGCGTTGACCGCCAGCAGCAACACCAGCACCAGCGCCAGCCAGGTGGTGGCGCGACTCGGTTGCGCCGCCGGGAGCCGCGGCGACAGCACTGTGGTGGTTGGCAGCGCGACCGACGCGGCGGCCACGGGACTCAGTGGCGATACTGGCAATTGAAGATTCAATTAGTTTATATTTTTTGACCGCCGATTGGCGCGGTGGGCAGCGACCCTGCTTTCTCAGTCCAAGGCCATGGGTTCGATTCCCACAACTGGAATTTCTATGGTGAACATGAATGATAACGACTAAGACACCGGTAGATATCTTAGCATCGTTTGAGTACATGTAGGAATGGAGTGTATCGATAATGCAGTGGTTTTTATATCAAAACTCAATGTATTGAACTTTTTGTTCTTGAAAACTATTTATTAATTAAATAATAATTATTTGCGTATTTGTAGAAAACTAATAAAAACTAAATTTTTTGTCAAATTAAGTTTACATTATGCTTTATCAATGCTTTGTGAACTTGTAATTGACGTGCATATCAGGCCATGTTTTGTGTGTGCGTATGTATTAAAACGTGTAATATGCATATTATAACCCCCATTGTACCTGTGTCTTATTGTGTTGTTTTTGTTTATAATTTAATTTCTGTTAGGTGTACAATAAAGCGTATTTTCATTTCATTTCATTTCATTTCATTTCATATTGTTAATGCTCTTAATAAATAAATAAATTAATAAACTAAATAAAAGATTAATTATTTACCCACTTAATAAAACTACTATAACATAAATGTTTTTTAGTGTCCGGATGTTAATATGTATTTTATAAGTATTTATGTATATTATTCATAACATTTTTCCTCAGTCATCTTAGTAGCCATAACACAAGCTAGGTACGCTTACTTCGGGGCTAGATGGCGATGTGTGTATTATCGAAGTATATTCATTTATTTTATTTTTTATATATATATTTCAAAATGTACGATTTTGGTAAAATCACCATACTTTTTCACCCGGCTAAGTTTGTTTTGGGTCAAACAGCTCACCACTGCGTCCCCCCGGTCGTTGAAAAGAGAGGCAACTTAGCATAATGGTAATGGTGGTGACGGTAATGATGATGGTGACGACAATGATGATGGTAATGATGATGGTGACGATGATGGTGACGATAATGATGATGGTAATGATGATGGTGACGGTAATGATGATGGTAATGTTGATGGTGACGGTAATGATGATAGTAATGATGATGGTGACGGTAATGATGATGGTAATGATGATGGTGACGGTAATGATGATTTATTTTATTATTTATTTATTAACTCATTACACATAATATACATCACAGGTCTTAATTTAAAGGTGTAAGCATAAACTCAAAAGAATTTTTTCGTACACCTAGCCGTTGACAAATTTTTGCTTTGTTAGTCTAATTGATTAATATATTAACATTCACAATTAATGCTACAAAATCGTTACTTATTCACATTACCATTTAGAATGCGGGTAGGTCGACAATGATAAATGTAAAAACCTTTTGTTTACGTTTCATAATTTATGTAACTCAGTATAGGTAGGAACGAAATGCGTTCATATTCCTTCACTATACATGTACAGGATGTTTTTAATTTTTTCTCATATTTTGTCATTAAATATATTTGTTTGTTATAAGATCTATATAATGTTGTTTAAGTTTGTACTTAATATTTTTCTTCGTTATAACTTCCCTAAGCTCTTTAGGAAGCTGGTTAATTAAGTAAGGTATAACGTATAGCAATCGTCTTTTACCATACAGATTATTATATTTAGTAAGTTTTAGTTTGTCACATCTTCGTACTGAATAAGATGATGGTGACGGTAAAGATGTTGGAGACGGTAATGATGATGATGATTGTGACTATGGTGGTGATGACAATGGCGCCGGCGATGAGGACGGTGGTGGTGATTGTGGTTACCGTCTCGCCGCCTTCTCCGCCGGGGGCGCGCGGCGGGCGGCGGCGCGGGTCTCGCGGCGCTGAGCAGCCGCGCTTCGAGCAGTCGCGCGAACTCTTCCATGCCTCCCATTGCGCTTTTTTCCAGGAATGCTGAGGACAATACCATCACAGATGTTGTTTTTAAAGTTATAGTGGCAATAGGGCTTTTTGTGACGGAGCTCTTCCGAGGAAGGACTGTCACCATGTTTATTTAACATTGATGGACACAACAACACTTTGGACGTGTTCCTTGAATGCCTTGTGAAGTGTTGCTCTGATTATTGGCGATGTTTTCCCACTTTTTTGACAGAGTTTGGGGTAATACTTCCGCCATGCTTATTTTTGCCGCTAAGCCGCATTGTTTCAATGCTGTGTGATGCCGGGTTAATTGAGGCTTAACACCTACGTGGAATATCGATGGGCACAGGGCGGCATGTTGCAAGCCGCGATGGTTTCACAATAATAATGAAAACATCGCCAATAATCAGAGCAACACTTCACAAGGCATGAGGTAGGCCACCTGCTTGGTCCATCAATTATTACTATATAATACTATGTATTAAAAAAATAAAATACTGCTGAGTGTTTGCATACTCATTGGCTGGTATAGCTTTATAAAATAATCAACACTATTAAAAAAAAAACGAAACTGAATGTTTGCATTCTCATTGGCTGGTATCGCAAACTATCACCTTTGACGAGCGGCCACATGGTCTTTTTGTACTTGACGTGGCCGTACAGCGCCAGGGCCGCGCGCTCGCCGCGCCGCGCCAGGCAGTAGTGCGCCTGCACGCTGAAGTAGTCCGCGTACGGGATGCCCGCGTTCTCGCTCGTGCACTCGATGGAGTACAGCGCGCCCGCCTTGCTGCACTTGTTCATCACCTATTCGGAGTAGCAGAGCTTTCATTCGTACATCTACATGTATATTAACTCGTAAATAATACTTCAAGTACCACGATTTCTGCACGTGTGACGTAAGTACTTCCTCCAAGGGATTCTAATAAAGTCAAAGTCAAAAATATCTCTATTCAAGTAAAGATTCACTATATTTTATTCTATTTAATGTCATTAGGTTGCTATATTAATTATAACAACAACAAATAAAGAATTAATAATAATAAGAATAAATATACTACAACAAAACACACATCGCCATCTAGCCTCAAAGTAAACGTAGCTTGTGTTATGGGTACTAAGGTGACTGATGAATATTTTTATGAATAATACACATAAATACTTATAATATACAGATAAACGCCCAGACACTGAAAAACATTCATATTCTTCACACAAACATTTTCCAGTTTTGGGAATCGAAGCCACGGCTTTGGACTCAGAAAGCAGGGTCGCTGACCACTGCGCCAGTCGGCTGTCATTGTTGGATATGATGACCTGATAAAAATAGACAAAACTAAATAAAAAATAAAAAGTTACCTGTGTCTCAGTGACGTGTACTTCCTTGGGCCCCACAGGGCCCGACGTGAGGCCCAGTGTGTAGCTGACTTGCCGACACTTGAGCCCGTTCTGCGGCTGCCACGGCGCCTTTACAAACAAAACATCTGACACACGGGATACGAAGTGAAAAAGATCTGACCATTTGGTTCAGAGATTTGTATTCAAAAGTGATGGCGATAAATACATTCGTTAACTTATATCTATGGCTACGAGGGTTCTAAACGCGCCCTGCTCTAAGAATTCTTCTTAACTACAACAGACTTAGCCGAGTGTTCTTTGTGTTATCACTATCACATCACTATCACACACAAGCTTTTTTATCGCTTACATAATCGTTTATACTATAGGAAATTGGCAGCTATGCCACCTTAAATACGCATATCTACATATATAAAGAAAAACCCACCGACTCACTCACTGACTAATCACTAAATTCTTGAAACCATAAATAATAATAATGATCATTAGTTATTCTGGTTAGAAATGCGAAAATAAGTGAAATTAGCATGCAGTGTTTAGTCTTTGGATGGTTGTGCATACCCTGTGTTACATATATTTTATAAGGAACATTTTTTTTTTGTGTAAATTCGGAGGTAGACCCAATAAATGAATAAATATATTTAAATAAAAACAAATAGATACAATATTTACATGAATGAAAGGAAAACCTGTGTTACAGAGGCTGCTTGTTTATTTTAAACCTAGAAATCTAGTATAAGAAAATAATGAATTGTGTGTGTGGTGTGTGCGCGCGTGTGTGTGTGTGTGTGTGCGTGTTTGTATGTGTGTGTGCGTGTTTGTATGTGTGTGTGTGTGTGAGCAACATTAGCATAAAGCCTAAAACTTGAAATTTGAAAGGGGTCAGCTGAGAAATGGTTTTGAAAAATGACCCAGCAGTGGATTTAGGAATGCACGTTCTTTGTGCACGGGCCATTTATACATCAGTGGCTAACATTGACCAACCTGCACGTAGTCGGTGGTGCCGCGCGCGGCCAGCAGCTCCAGGTTGAACTTGGAGTTGGTGAAGATCATGGTGAAGAGCTGGTCGATGTTGAACGGGAACTCCTGGTTAAGGATCAGCTTGCCCTCGTGCGACGCCGTGCATTTCTCCTCGTCCTTGTTGCTAACGCACAGTAACTTCTTATTAATCTTATAAATGGGAAAGTGTTTCTTTTTTTTTGGTTTAACATCTATAAAAGCAAATAAGTTTTTGTGTAAGTCAAATTTGTGCCAAACCTCAAGTGCTAGTAATAACACCGCGAAACAAGCCTTTCACGAAGCTCAGAGCGGAACACAGCAATGCAACAATGCTGCTTACCGGCACAAATAAGCATTCAAAGTTCTACTACTACTACTTAACTATCCCTTCCATGCCCCAAGTAAGCCCGATTCTAACTAAGACTGCATGATCACCACCACGTGAGATTTCAGTCAAGGGCTAACTTATAGATCCCTACTAATATTATAAATATTAATGTAAGTTTGTTTGTTACGCTTTCACGCAAAAACTACTTAACCGATCCTCATGAAACTTTGTACACATATTCTTGGAAGTGTTAGAAGTAATAAAGGATACTTTTATCCCGACATTAAGCTCGGTTCCTTTGGGAGAGGGGATGAGTGTTTCATGATTTTACACAATAATTCCGACAAATTATAACCGATTTAAATCATTATTTTGTACTATGGAGGTATATATGATTAATTTTGCCCAAACTGTGATATAGGACAGAACTCCTCAGCGGACAGCAGCAAACCCCTTATTTAAGGCGCTTACTAAATACTTAATATTTTTTTAGAAGTACAACTAAATTAAATGTCACATCAAAAAACAAACGCAGACGAAGTCGTGCGAAACAGCGAGTATAATATAAATAAAAAACAGTCATACTTTTTTAACATTAACACTAACTAACGCTTGACCACAATCACACCTGATGGAAAGTGCAGATGTGGCCTAAGATGGGACGCGCTTGCCTGGAAGATGCCTATTCACTCTTGTTTTATAGATACCCAACCTGGGTAGGAGTTAGGAAACACAGAACTCGCAAGGTCGTTCCAAACCTCGAAGTAGTCTCGAAGAAGTGCGAGTTTTTTTGGACTCACTTGTGGTGTTTGTCCGGCTCGCTCTCGCTGGTGTCCGACATGTCGGTGGGCAGAGTGTCGGCCGCCTCTTCGCGCTCGCGGAACCCCGAGTCGCCGTTCGTGACTGACGAGAATACATTCAAATTAAAATCAATTTTTCTGTATTAAATAAATATATATATATAATAAATATATATATATATATATATATATATATATATATATATATATATATATATATACTACTACGACGATACACACACATCGCCATCTAGCCCCAAAGTAAGCGTAGCTTGTGTTATGGGTACCGAGATAGCTGATGAATAATTTTTTTATGAATATAATTCACATAAATACTTATAATATACAGATAAACATCCAGACACGGAGAAACATTCATGTTCATCACACAAACATTTTCCAGTTGTGGGAATCGAACCCACGGCCTTGGACTCAGAAAGCGGGGTCGGTGCCCACTGCGCCACTCGGCCGTCTACTATTATTATTCTTTATTTAATTTTCTATTGCACCCACCATATATAAAGAAATTGAAATCACTAAAATAAGGAAGTCTATCGTATGTTAAGTCGCGATGCTTCTTCGCCTTGAATGCATTTGTTTAAAGTAGTCCTACTTTAAAAGCACTTTTGAAACATCACATCTGTCTGTTTGTAGTGACTATACCTATTGGAATGTCACACTTGTCACTTGACATGTAAGCACCTCAAATCACTGTTCCGTTTTTAATTTTCTTTTTAAAATAGAGATAATATATAATAATTATATCCCTCAAATCGTTCTCTCCGAGTATAATTCAGTTAATGATAAATTATCGAGAGTCCGTTGAAACGTTTTCAGCTTAAAATCACGCCTATACTTGAATGTTTATTGTTATAATATCAGTGATAACGTTAAAACTGTGATGTAGTGATCTTAAATTATGCAATTATATCATAAAGTTAATCCATTGCTAATTTTATGAGTGTTACAATATTAGTGTTCATCATTCCTATCACGACTTTATTTGTTATCCAACCACCCTCATATAAACGTAAACAACATTGTTCTCTAATTCGTACGAGTTTTTCGTCAAGAGACTTCAATCATTCCATAGCGCAGTTGGATACAACGTGAATTGTGTAGTGAATCCGCGAGTTCGATCCCGACTCTGACGACTTTTTTCCGTGTCTAAATAAATTTAAAATTTATATTGTCTAACTTGGTAAAAAATGACGATCGCTTCAAATGCAAAACTATGTACCGGATGCAAAAATGATCTGCCAAAAAAGAATACCTTAGTTGCTCGACCTGCGGATCTAAGTATGACTGTGAATGTGCAAATATACCTCTAGAACAGTTCGAAAACTTGGACCATCAGCAAAAAAGTATGCCCAGAATGTTGCAGTAAGCGGCCCAAGAAGGGCAATACTAAAACACCTGTTAGAGCGGCTGCCGCCAGTCTGGCAAGCAGCAAGGAAGTGAGCGAACCCATTGATTTGAACGTCACAGTGCGTTGAAAACCTAGTAAGTCGCCAACACCGACGTTGAGCAACACTGAAGCCGTTGGCGTTGGGCAAACCGAAAGTAATCGTAGTAGCTACTTGACGGAAAGTAACCTACGCGACATTTTAAAGCAAAAATTATCCTCAACGATTGCAAAACTGGTCACGGCACAGCTTAACACAATAAATCTCCAAATAACGGGATTCGGCGAATCCATGTCTTTTATCAATGCGCAGTTCGAAGAAATGAAAGCGGTAATGGCAGAAAAATCTGCTATAATCAACCAACTGAACAAGGAAAATGATCAGCTGCGCTCGTCCGTTAAGGACTTAACCAATAGGCTCAATATAGTCGAATCTCATTTGAGAGAATGTAACATCGAAGTAAATGGCATACCTGAACATCGATCAGAAAATTTGGTGAACACTATGCTCCAGTTAGGCCAAGTCGTTAAAAACCCTCTTATCAATGGACGACATTCAGCATGTTACTCGAGTTGCTAAGTTAAACAAAATCTCTGACAAACCTCGTTCTGTCGTCGTTAAGCTACGCACTACAAAAAACCGTGATGCTCTCCTGGCGGCGGTGGCGCAATTCAATAAAAAAAACCCTGCAGAGAAGCAGGGTGAGTTCAGTCAAGCTATTTTAATTAAAAGTTTATTTAATATATTTTTAATATATTTTAATTATATATTTTTTTAATATATTTTAAATTAAGTGAATGTAATGGCCCGTAAATATCCACAGTGCTATACATCTTTTACCAAAATGTCCGAGGACTGAGAACAAAAACTAATGATTTACTTAAGAATATCTATACTGCAGACTACAAAATTATCGAATTGCTTTTCCACTTACTCTTATTTTTAATGGTTCTCTTAATGAGGGCATCTTTCCCGAAAAGTGGAAAAAGGATCAAATCGTGCCAGTCTTTAAAAAGAGTGATCGATCAGACATAAAAAACTACCGCCCTATATCCATTCTGTCATGTTTTTCTAAATTGCTTGAACGTATTATGCACCCCTTGCTTGCTAGGCACTTTAAACATTTTCTAGCAGATACACAGCATGGTTTCACAAGCGGGTTGTCTGTGGAAACAAACTTGGGAAGCTTTACTTCGGATCTTATAGCAGAGGTGGATACAGACTTCAGCAGCGCGTTTGATAAGGTTGACCACCAAATCCTGGTCATCAAATCATATCTGCACCAGAGACCCCAGACTGTAGTTGTAAACGGATTTGAATCAGAGAGGTACATTGCTCGGTCTGGAGTACCACAGGGATACCACTTGGGAACTTTGTTGTTCTTGGCGTTCATAAACGACATCACAATAGTAGTTAAGCACTGCAAATGCTCACTGTTTGCTGATGACTTAAAAATATACAAAACAGCAAAATCGGATGAAGACATAAAGCTCATACAAGAGGACCTAAACCGAATTATTGCACGTCAATAGTATGACTCTCAACCCAAACAAATGTTTTCATGTAAAATACTGTAGAAAAAACACCGCTTGTCTCTAGCTATTCTATTGGAAATGTAGAACTACAAGAGTTGCGAGAAATAAGAGATTTGGGAGTTAATATTGACAGTAAACTTACTTTCAAACCGCACATAAACAACATTGTCAAAAAAGCCGCCCAATTACTCGGCTTCATTAAACGTAACTCAAAGGGGTTCTCCCGCAATACAAAAATGGTTCTGTTTAATGCCCTCGTAAGAAGCAGTCTCGAGTTTTCAAGTGTAATCTGGAATCCTTTATATAACATCCATTCTCAGCGTATTGAGAGTAGGTATACAACGCGCCTTTACTAGACATTTTGCATTCCATGCAACTGGTATATCACATAGACAGCCTTACAGCCATAGACTGGCAGAGTTTAAAATGTTATCTCTAAGCGACAGACGTAAAGTACTTGACATGGGTTTTTGTATAAAATAAAGTGCACTAATTTACTTGAATGGATCTATCTTTCTGTCCCAGGTAGACATCCCCGTTATTGTACAACTCCAACACGAAAAACCTTTCATATACAATCGCTAGGACGCATCTTGGAAAACAAGCTCCGATAGCCCGTATATGTGCTGAATACAACGTAATATCATGATTATTACCTGGCATCGACATATTTCATAACTCTTACCCGGTATTTAAAAAAAAGCTTATCGCTTACCTATCGGTGAGCCCTCCCTTAAGATAGATATTACAGAACACCTATTCCTTCCTATCTTTATGATTATTTTTAGTTTTGGTGTGTTTACATGTCATTATTATTATTAATTTTTGTGAATGTCATGTTCACTTGTTATAGATGTATATAAGGGAATGTGTTAAATATTGTATAGATACATCAACTCAGTTGTGCGCGCGGCCCTATGTGTGGGTAAACCTTGTACATATACAGTGACTTTGTGTGCGTGACAAGAGGTACAGTCGGGTACAAATACAAATACAGTTATTTACGGGTTATATACGGGTTTTTTTTTAAAAAAACAGTTATTTGGTAATTTAATGTTTATTTATTGAACATTATTCTGAATCGCTACTTGAAAAATCAAATGATGAATTTTCGGATTCGCTGCTCTCATCAAGGTTAATTATGAATTCTGACTCCATGTCAAAATGTCTATAGTATTCTTCTTCTTTCTTTTGTACATGTCGACAAGTATTACCCCACATCCCTTCATCAATTTGACTTAAACATTCATTTATGAGTTTCATTATTTCCGTCACATTTTGGTCGACATTACGCGAAGCAATATAATTTTTTAAAATTCCCCACACATTTTCTATGGGGTTTAGTTCAGGATGATATGGTGGCAATCGAAGAACTTTTATGCCATATCGCTGAAGTATGTCATCAATCTTGTAACAGATATAGTTTTCTTTATTTTTTTTAATCAAATCATACAGTTCAATTTTTTTCATATCTTGATTAAAAGCTATATTTTTTTCTGTCAGCCATCTCTGCATTTCTATTTTTTTGGAATTCGAATTTGGGGCTCTGTCATTTTGAACGTTATGGTATGAGGCATTATCAAGCACAACCACAGAGTTAGGTGGAAGATTCGGTACTAGACGTTCTTTTAGCCACTTTTCATAGTTTTCCGCGTTCATGTTAGAATGGTAATCACCAGAAACACTATTTGCTTTGTATGTCAATAGTGCGTTAGGTACGAAACCTTGTTCTGAACCAGCATGCACAATGATAATTCTTTGTCCTTTCGACAGGTTTCTCTTTAAAGGTGGTCCATCTTTATTACCCCATCCTTTGTTTTGAACATGATTAGTTAAGATATAGCTCTCATCTGTATATACGATACACCGATTTTCTTGACGGTATCTGAGTAAATTTTTTAGGTAGGAAAATCGTAGTTTTTGGATGTCATGCCGCTCTATAATAACACGTCTGTTATCCACAGTTTTTCGCCATTTGTATCCCAACTTTAACAAAGCTGTACGCAGAGTCGAAATACTTCCATCATAGTTAAGTTTATCTTGAAATATTCCTTTCAACTTTAGCAAGGTAGGTAACTCACGATGTTCTAAATGGTAATTTTGAATAGTGGAACGTATAACATCAACGTTAAAGTTGTCTAATTCTAACTTCTTTAAACGTTTTTTACGGTCTTTATGCGGAGATTTAAACTTAGAGTCAGATTCTTTTCCTTCAGCCAATATATTAGTAACTGTTCTCTCTGATACCCCCACTGCCATTGCTGTTCTTTTCCGTACGCTATTTAAATGTTCACTTAGTTTCGATATTAAAATTGGACTTGCACTGCAAACTGGATCACTTACTAGTTCCAATATATCTCTCGCATCTATTTTCAGAAATTCGTATACCTTAGCAATGGTTTCTCGAGTCTAAAACAATAATACGTAAACGTCAACAAGGATATATTTTTTCGTATATAGAATCATAATAAATACCTATTCATTACATCTAAATTTAAAAATAAAAAATATTTACCTGACTCCTTAAACATTTTTTCCGTGAAGAACTAGACATTTTCGTAAACGACTGTACCCGTAAGAAAAAGCGATAGGAACACGTCTTGCTCGAACGACGACTGCCGCGTCACTGCCACACGAATGAAAGTTGTATATTTACAAGCGCACGCACACATAGGGCCGCGCGCACAACTGAGTTGAAGTATCTATACAAGTTTATTACTGTATATGGTAAATATGTATATTGTTAGTGTCCTTAACAAATTAATAAATAAATAAACTATACCACGGGTTCGGAAGGCAGATTCTACAGAAACGAAATACAGTAGATATTTTTTATTACTACAATTACTATCTCTTTAATTATAAATATAGTGCAATACAATAACACAACGGGCGACGGTTTTTGTTTGCTCAGTTGTATACTGAGGCTACCTGGAAATAATTTTTGGCCAATTTGCCAGCCATAATTTAAATAATACCTTTGGTGAGTTAACTTCTTGGCGGTGTTTCGGAGTAAAAGGTCATTCAATTTTTAAATTACACAACATATATATGATAACTATGATATTTATTTGCCCGCTTAGTATTCGACAGATAAATTGATGAATTTTCATACAAATTTTGGCGGCCACAGCTTGCATGTATTTTTCATAAGGCTGAGTTTGCCGCCATTTGCCTTATTGTTAAATGATAAAGTTGGAATAATTCATTTAAAGGACTTGTAATAGTATATCTGTCTTTACCTTAATATTATAAATGCGACAGTGCGTTTGTTTGTTTGTCTTTACCCCACACACGAACTAAACAAACAATCGACTTGATTTTTGAAAAAGTTTTAGTTGAAAGGACGGAGAGTGAAAAACGCTACTTTTGGTCCTGGAATCAAATTCCCGAGGGTGATTTTCCGGAATGTTCGTTTTTTATACCAAATATCGTACAAATAAACCAAACGATTCATTCACCGCGGGGCGCAGCTAGTCCTTACTAATGTAATACATAGGGGTGTTTATTTATCCTTCCTTAACGCCTTAACTAAGCAACCAATCAACATGATTTTTGGCATAGAGTTAGTAGAAAGGCCGCAGAGTAAAACGGGCTAACTAAAACCCAGGAGAAAAAACGGTTCTCACGGGACTTGTAACAAAAGTAAGACCTAGTAGACTTCAAATATTAAAAAAAAGTTAGAAAAAGAGCTCACTCAGTGGCGGCGTGGTGTTGTTGCGGCTGACCGAGCGGTACTCCCCTCCACCGCCGCCGCCTCCCCCAGCCTCCATGGACGAAGAGTCCACCGCCTCCTGGGGGCACACACAAGAATATTAAATCAAAACGTCATCATTTTAAATCCATAACGGAACCAATACTGTGGCCCGTCTCGGCTCAGACCACGGCTCAAACCTTTGTCATTCTGAGAGCAACAGAATAGATTATTATAATAGTTTAAGTTTAACTTAATTGTTTATAAATTTTATATTAAAATCTACTTTTATATATTATTTATGTCACATATTTTATATTTATATATTACGTATATTTATTTAAATTATAACTAAATACAAATATATTGTATATATTTGTATCATTAAAGTTTGGTATTTATGTATATATTACAACACTCTTGGCACTTTCGTTTTCTTGCTGTAATTGATGTCTACAAAGGTTGTATGTAAGAGATTGCTCACAAAAATAAGACCGCCTTTGCATATCTATATGGTTAACTGTAAACTCCTTACTGTTTTACTGTTTCTTTTCCAGTATATTATACGTGCAATAAAGTGTTTCTTCCTCTTCATTTAGTAGCACTCAGATTCTTTAAAAAAACTGAGCGAGATTGAATGATATTTCATTCGCACACATATATTTAAAACCCACTCACCATATTCGTAAACGCCTCAGAGAACAAACTAATCATTTGAAAACACTGCTGACTTTACTCCATAACACTATACATATGCACATAAAAACACAGAACGGAAAACAATATAATTTCTAACAGAACTATATTAATATTAGGGCTATCTACTTTAACTTTAAATAAATTTAAATTTGAGATTATGACAGAAGCGTGGTTATAAAGAAAGTACTCTTAACGTCATAGTTCAGCGAGCTACGAAGTTTAAGTGACAATAACCCGGAGAACTATTGGACGTTTGGGGCATTATTGAGCACCGAAAATCATTAGTAAACCTTATTAAGACAGAATACATTAAGCTGTTTTTTTTATTCCACTACATGTTAGCCCTTGACGGATGATTCAGTCTAAAGTGGTAGCGGGCTAATGGGTAACGCGGTATCGTATCGGAACGGCTAAATACCTGGAAACGTCTTTCGGTAGGGTGGTAACTAGCCACAGCCCAAGCCTCCGATACCAGACAAGAGAAAATGCAGAAATTATAAAATACTATATAGCCCTTATCGTGGATCGAATGCAAGTGGCACATGACAGTGGAGTTTGGAAGTTTTGGATAGAAGCAGTTTCCTTTGCAGAATTCCATTATATAGAATGGTATATTTAGCTACATTTGTAAGACTATCCTACTAATATTATAAACGCGAAAGTTTGTAACGATAGATGGATGGCTGGATGTTTGTTACTCCTTCACGCAAAAAATACTAAACCAATTTGAATGAATTTTAAAATAAAGATAGATTATACCCTGGATTAACACATTAGCTGCTTTTAATCCCGGAAATATGAACGGTTCCCGCAGGATTTATGAAAAACCAAAAAACCGCGTACGAAGCCGCGGACAACCGCTGGTAATACATAATTGCTAAAAACTGGATCAAAGATTGAAGAAATTATAAATTGCACCGTGCACATTCACCTGATTTTCGAGTTTAAAAAAAGAAAATAGCTAACGACGAGATATGTATCACATATTCCTAACTGAAAAGAGAGCTTATGAACGCTGAAATAAATAGTCTTTACATTAAAAATTGTAGTAGCAGAAATTTGCTAACCCTAGTCCCAGCAACTAATTAGTGGTCTAACGGTAATTATGTAGCGCGCAATACAACGTTTGTATGGAAAAAGTAAAGCCTTCTTGAATAAATATTTCATCATCATCAGCCAATGTGCATCCACTGCTGGACATAGGCCTCTTTCACGCAGCGCCAACTCTTCCTATTTTCAGATTTCCTCATCTAGTTTCCACATTTCGGTGGTCGCGCCACCTATTCGGGGAGCACCCGACACTCTGTTTACGGACATGCGGTCTGCAATCCAGGACCTTTGGCGTCATCGTCCATCGGTCCTCCGACAAACGTGACCAGCCCACTGCCACTTTAGTGTGCTAGCCCTCGGGGCTATGTCAGTTACCTTCGTTCTTTGGCGAATCAAGTAGTCACGGATCTTATCCCTCAAAGAAATTTCTAGCATAGCTCTTTCCATAGCACGCTGGGCGACTTGACTGAAGTGTCCAAGTTTCGGTACCGTAAGTCACGACTGATCTAATATTTTATAAAACTGGGACTACTTATTTAAAATCGGACGAGTCGTTCTTGAGATTAACGCATTCAAAACTACCATCATATCAACCAAACAGCTTTTGCCCGCGGCTTTGTACGCGGTTTTTGTGACATGAATCCTGCGGGAATCGTACATTTTCCCGGGATAAAAAGCAGCATTTGTGTTAATCCAAGGTATAATTCCAAAATTCTGTCAAATTGGTTCAGTATGTTTTTCTTGAAATAGTAACAAACAAACATCCATACATCCATCCATCCATACCAACTTTCGCATTTGTATTATTATATATTTTCTTTATTGAATACTATTTCTTCTGGAGTAAGAAATCCTCAACGAACAAGTATGACTCGCTATTGGCTATGGCTTGTTGAGATTGAGACGAATAAAATTTACATATTAACTTATCAGCTTTTTAATATTAGCATAGTATAGTAGCTTCTAATTCTAAATGGACTTCGACAATCTGAATAAATAAAAAAATGTTATTATCTGCTAATGGACTCAAGATAACTAATAACATTACTGATTGAGTTCATTAAAACCAATTGTTTGATAGTGATTAAGTTTGTCAAACCAGTAAAAACACACACGAGTATAAATCATCATCATATCAACCCATTAACGGCCCACTACCATAGTATTAATGTATCTTAGTATATTATTAATCTATAATATTTCGACTTCTTCAAATAACCATTCGACTGCTTCCTAAGATAACGCATAACTAAGTTTGCTTGTAAAGGGAAATGATATCTAGGAAAAACGATGCTGGTTGAAAATATGGTTTTATTTTTTCTGTAAAAGTTTTATAAACCACTATTAACCCCGTAAAAACCTTATTTAAATATTATATATTTAATATTAATAATAATATTGTTGACGTTTTATTTTAGAATTATAAAACTCATTTAACTGGACGTCAAGGTCTGTCAAAAACCTGTTATATTTAAGTAATACTGCTTCTATGAGATGGTAGTAACCCCCAGCAGGGCTAGCACTGGCAGGAGACAAATATTATATTCCCTGACAAGGGATATAATTAACGTGTCCATCTGGACGAGAATATGGAGTAAGAGAAATTTACCCCCGTTTATTATTACACATAATAATTTTCTATCACTTATTCTTTTTCATGTTTTTTTTTAATTCTTCACAATGCTTAAAAATAAAATAAAAGACACTGTTAAAAATTTATAAAAAAAAAAAAAGAAATCCCCCTTCGCTTTCGGGGCTTTTGAATGCCCAAGCAACCGGCGGTCAGGGCTCCAGAGTGAGGAACCTCCTCACAATTCGCGCCGTTTCAAGGACTGCCTTCTGTAATCGTTAAAGGTAGATTGGAAGCAGCCAGCCTCGCTCTCATCTCCCGCAAGATAGCAAAATGGTTGTAAATGTTGATGTTGGAAAAGAGCAACTACTGAGTTTCTTGCCGGCTCTTCTCGGTAGAATCTGCTTTCCGAACGAGTGGTAGAGTCACTACAAACATACATACTTGACGTTTCAAAAGTGCTTATGTGCCTACTTGAAATAAATGAATAAAAAAAAAACCGACCCTTAATCCAACAACCAAGCGAAAGAACATTTGTATATAATTATTTCCACTTGTGCGCCAGTGCTCTGAGAGTTTATTTAGCTGTGATTAGTAATTGTTTCTGGCCCATGCTTAACGTGCAGGACACTTAACAGATGAAAAAGAAACCTGACGAATCCGTTTGTATTTGGAAGTCGTCTTAAAAACATGAAAAGTTTCTAAACAAAACGCATACCTTTCTCAATATCCGTAACCTCACCATTCCATTAGCAAACAAACACTATCTACTGCGGGCGTGTATCAGCTGCCACCATTATCGAAGATACGAGTCGAGTATTTTTATCTATATCTTATTTTATCTATTACACGCCGCTAATCAAATATTGTTTAACATTGTGTTGGTGTGTGTTTCTGCAAATTTGTAAAAGATAGCGTTGTTTGAAACTGATTTCCTATTTAATTTGGCACATTTAATTGTTTTTTGCGAAACTATGCATTGTTTTATTTTTGATGTTTATTATTCTAATTGATTTATTGTGAGAATATATATGGTTTTTAATATATAACTAGCGTACCCAGCCCGCTTCACCGGGCTAGATTTAACTTTATTTTATTTAAACAATAAACTTCGATCATTACATTTTTAATTTATTTCTCATTTATTTCTCTCCGTATTAATTCTCTTCTCGAGCGGGTGAAGATCATTATCTACACCCATGTACACCCAACAATAGAATATCATCATAGTAAATAAAAGCTGTATTTGAAAGTTCAAAAATAGGAGTGCTCTGATCGTCACCAAACTTTACACGATTACTCGCCAGGTATTGACCTGAAGATTCCCTGAAAGTTTCATTGAAATCGGTCCAGCCGTTTCGGAGCCTATACGGAACATACCCACACACTTTCTCTTTTATATATATAGAAGATAGATAGATAGATAGTGAGTATAGTACAGTTTAGTACAGTTTTTTTTATTATAGTTTTATATAGTTATAAGTACTAAAATTAAACTAAATAAAATCTAAAACGTCTTCAAAACTTCACTTCACTGCAGCGAGGCATAGTGCCTAAAATGCTAGCGGCATTGGCTGTAGATAAAGGTGGCCTAACGTCGAAATATTACAGCAGTATTTTCACACTCTGATATTTGAAAGGTGCTGTCAGTTGAAGCGCGACAAAACACTGCGTAACTATTACGACGGCATATCATATTTATTAATGACACTCATAGTAAATAATAATTTATATGTGTAAAGAAAACTGCTTTTCTCGAGTTCGCATAAACGAACCTTCTCTAAAGACACCACTGATGGCTTTGTTTGACATGTAGTGGAATAAAAAAAAATTCCTTACAATATTCTGTGCTAACCCACCCCCGAGTGTGTTCAAGTGAAGGCTAAAGCGGCACTATCTGGCTTCTCTATATAATTGTAAAGAAAGTGGAGTTTCATTATTCTATAATGTGTGACTTATAATGTTCATAACGGAATAATTCAAAAACTATTTGTGAATTGACTTAAAAATAAACTTTAAATGTCGTTTCTTTGTTGTTACAGGTAGGAGTGTTTTTACATATTTTTGAGTGTTTTTGACGGCCGGTTGGTGCAGTGGGCAGCGACCCTGCTTTCTGAGTCCAAGGCCGTGGGTTCGATTCCCACAACTGGAAAATGCTTGTGTGATGAACATGAATGTTTTTCAGTGTCTGGGTGTTTATCTGTATATTCTAAGTATTTATTTATACTATTCATAAAAATATTCATCAGTTATCTTAGTACCCAGAACACAAGCTACGCTTACTTTGGGACTAGATGACGATGTGTGTATTGTCGTAGTATATTTATTTATTCATATACAAACCTCTGAAGCTTCGAGTATAGACGAGCCGTCAACAGGTAGGCACTCGGCAGCGTCCGGAGCACCACTCTCCTCGTCGGAATCGAACCCCAACTCTTCACCGTAGCACGTATGAACCTGCGGCGCATCATGATACATATTTATATGATCTGTGTTCAGTTCAGTTTAGGCTATAGTTACAGCACTTACGAACGTCATACATTGTTTGTTTCATAAATATAATAATAACACTTATATTATGTGAAAAAAAAAGTGTGTGTACTTATGTACGCGCGTTAGAAGTTATACTTACAAGATATAAAAGTTTTCAAAAATTTAATCTTTCCCTTTTCTACGGTTGTAGAATAAACGACACCAGCAATAGAAAAAAGGTATTTAATTCATTGAAAGTTTTATTATACTATCTAGTTAAATAAAGTTTATTTCAATATCACAAAAAGTATTTATACATAATCACTGACGTAGGTCGGTGTACATAATTAAAGAAATGGATGTAATAAACATTATTAAATTTGGAATACTAATAGACTCATTACAGGACAACCAAGTTTTCCTCAAAATTAATATTTGAGATTTTTGCACAATTGAATCAATTAAATCACCGGAATGAGCCAACTGTCAAACCTTATCGCTAACTTCAGGGTGTCGGTTTTTCGTGACGGTGTGCGCGCATTGTTAAAATTACCTCTCATAATTTTTCCCTAACGCGCCAAAAGAAGTATAACTTCAAAAAACAATGTTCAATAATTAATAAAATTAAAATAAAGTGAAGTTTATATGTCATTATGTAGTTATGATCCTATTTAATATCCCAGCTCGCACCTCTAACTTCTCTAAGTTATGTGCGTTTAAAGTAATTAAAATATCACTTCCTTCAACGGTGAAGGTAAAAATATAGAGGAAACCTGAATGCTTGAGAGGTTCTCAAAAGTGCGTGGAGTCCACCAATCCACACTAGGCAAGCGTAGTGGACTACCGTACCGAGTCTCATGATTATCTAAGTTTTTTTTTTTTTTTATCTTTATTTATTTGGGCTATTTTCTAAGTTAGAGACATTTAAATTATGAAGGTAGGTTCCTTTGAGCGTATTTGTTCCACTAAGAAAGATTCGCTAATGTATATCCCTAAAGCTTCACTCATTATAAATATTAGTATATTTTGAAATAAAATAAGAAGTTCAACGTTTCAGTTTAACTTCTTACGCGGTAATGCGATATTTCTTTGAAGAGAATCGAGATTGGAATTTCAAGGACGCGTCAAGGTCACATTTGTTACACGAAAGAGAAGAAAAAGAGCTTTAAATTGTGTATTTAATATTAATCGCGCATGCGCAGTTATTATTTTAAAAAATAATTAAATATTTACTACTTTCTTTTTGCATCACACTTTTAAACATCGGCTAAATAAACTTTCATTATTAAAATTAACAAAAATTACATACGGTTAAAAAAAAATAGCACTTGTATACCGTTTGTAAGATCTTCACACACTGACTGATTCACGCCAGTCTTGATCCCAAATTCACGTACTAACGACACCTAAATGTGTCGTTAGTACGTGGCGTACAACGAGTCAAGAAATAGCAACAGTTTCGCGTACAACTAAACTAAAAAATTAAGCTTTTTTTTAGTTATTTTTTTTTATAATTTTTATTAGTGTTTTTACCTACACTTGGAGGAATTATCAATTTTATAAATTTAAATGCATATAAAAATTTTCGGAACCGACACGATTTCAATCTGCGAAACTCTCTGGCAGTCGCGGCCTGACCGCTTTCTCCAATAAAGCTACGGCTCTCCTACCGCCGATGCCGAAATTAGTATATGCCTTTCACATCAGTCTTATAGTTACCGTAACGTCATCTAGTCGTTCCATTTTCTATCTACGTTTTCAAAGATCCATATTACAATGAGACACGTTGGAAACAAGAGATGACACATTGCTTTTTTATAATTTTTATTAGTGTTTTACCTACACTTGGAACAATTATCAATTTCATAAATTTTAACATGCATATGAACATTTTAAATTTATAAAATTGATAATTTTTTTTTGTTATCTGTGAATCTTAGTAGTAGTAGTATTAGAGCTTATTGACAGAGCACGTCTGGGGAAGTACCACCGCCATGCTTATTTCAGGCGCTAAGAAGCATTGCCACATTGCTGTGAGCGTGCCCATGTATTTTTTTCATTGCTCAAATTAGAGTAAAACAACTAACGACAACTAGGTAACTCACCTCGTCTCAAACCTTACCGAGTTTATGTGACTAGGTATAGATAAGTGTTTTTTTTTTTTTAATCTAAGTCGTAATCACAACCTTACCAGTAGTCAGTACATAACATAGCATGTGTATGATTACAGGCACATCAGTGTGCTCTGCCAAGTGTTGCTCTGTACATATGCGATGGTTCTCCACTTACCATCAGGTAGCCCATCTGCTTCCATCAATTATTAATAATAAAATGAAAACTCTTGAAAAAAAACAGCAGTAAAATACACTACTGTACTGTTTTCACATGTTAAAAATACGCTAACGCTGAAAAACATTTATGTTCATCACACAAACATTTTGCAGTTGTGGGAATCGAACCCACGGCCTTGGACTCAGAAAGCCACCCTGGCTGCCCACTGCGCCAGTCGGCCGTCAATTTGAATTAATTTTGATTTATATCTCTCAGAAAATTTCGGCTACCTATCGATAACGATTCTAATTCACGATGCATACGTAAGTAATTAAGTACATAAAGGATGTTTTTTTAAAGAGAACCTCCAAATTTGTATATGGCTTTAAAATGAGTACGCTCGTAGCTCCGTGTCGCAAGTGATTTGGCCGATTTAGAATTTCTAATGCGGCCGCGTGGCCGACATCCCAGCCCCACTCTCCCGCGGGAATATGCGCATAACTTGTACACCATCGATGCATTAACATAAACGATGGTGGCGAGGTGTTTTACGGGAGACAGAATTTGTATAGAATAAATTGCTATTTCATCATCATATATTTTACCTTCTCAGTTTGATAAACGAACGTTAAATTTAGTTATGATTTAATGAGAGTAGCGCACAACTGGAAGCAGTGACGGGAGCTAGAGGAGGCCTTTGCGAACAGGCAATCCGAAACGCGTGACGTAATAAATTAATAATTAAAGTATGTCCATAATTTTAATTAAAAACCTCACCTTCATAATATTAATGTTTATTAAATTTAAAAGTATTAAAATGTTTATTAGTATGTTAGAAATCACGTTCTGGAAATAATAAACTTTACTAAAAATTATAATAATATTACCTTTATTATAATTTTTAGTATCGTTCTGTTTAGAGCGAAAAATTCTGACTGTATATAAGTTTACCGTAGAGCGCAAAAAAAATTTGTTAAGGTTTTCGCTTTCTGGTCTATTGTTAATAATTTAAGATTTCCAGTTTAAATCAAAAAGTACAGCAATAGTAGTTTTTACTCCGCCGGAAATAATAATCGAGGCACTAATCGCGAGTGAATAACCTGTTTCGACCTGCGAAACTTTCATACAGTGGAAAAACAGCAGAAAACGGTCAGTTATTTTCTGAGAACGTATTTAAAAGCTTATCTTACGAATATGTTTTCCCCCGGAAGTGTGATGAATATATCGTACGAAAAGTGTACATTAAAATCTCGGCTTTCTTAGCGGCCCTAATACGGCCTCGGGTGTAAAACGCAATGTAACCAACGTAGGTATACATAGTCTCGATATCCTGTTCAAAGGTCTATATTACAGAGACACTTTTGAAACAAGAGAAATTTGTCATGCTTTTTTATATATATATTTTTTTATATAATTTTTCCCATATTTTTATTTTTGTGTTTCTTCCTACAATTACGTGGTTTAGTAATATAATGGTTAAAAGGACATTTGATGTTTTAATATTGGCAATAAGCTAACTGTTTCGGAATCTTTTAAAGATGATTTAAAGGATGGGAGAAGATGAAGTTAAAAAATAAGTTCAAGAAGCCACGCACCCACTGCCAGATCTCCTGGCTGGACATGGGCTGGTCCATGAGCGCGTTCTGCCAGATGCGGAACAGCATCAGGTAGGCCTTGTCGCGCCCCGAGAACGATGTCAGGAAGCTCTTCTCGCTCACCGTGCACACCAGGATCGCGTTGGGGATCACCTGCACCAACACCCGGTATTGCATAACACATACAATTAATATTTAAAAAAACTACTAGTCAATGCCTTTCATTTAATACCCATATCAAGGGAGTGCTATGAGTACGAAAAAGAGGCGAAGAAAATAAACACTCGCACACGCACTCACGCACGCGCACGCACTTATTCAATTAACGTTTTTTAACACGTTCGCGTGAGTAACCTTGAGGCTGATATGCACTGCTGCGCACCATTATCCCAAACAAAATTTAGCAACGTCTAAATACGGCCCACCGAAATATGCAAGAAAAAAATACATAGCGGCAGTGTAAACTACAAGAATTTTATCTATTACGGCCCAAAAAAGGCGTGCCACAGGAATTTGTTCTTATAACAGACGTTCTAAGGTCTTTCACCGTTATAGGTCACTTTTACTAAGAAGGCCGCCTGCGCGCTCTAGCACCCTAAGGTTATATAGCTAATATTTAAGCATTTTAACTAAAGTAAATAAAATGAATTCTAAATAGAGAAATAGTAGCAGTTGGCTCTTGGTTGGATGGCGAAAGTTTTTCAGTAAAACTAGATTTGGGAGATCAATCACTGTGAAATAATTAGACAAGTATTTGAAAATCTAGTAAATTAAAATTAACTGTGAGAAACTGCTTTATTTTATTAATTTATTCAATAGCTAAATATTTCCTCTGACTATAAATTATGCGCTAAAAATCATAGATAATGGTGAATATGTAAACTGCCTCTTAGGTTCATTCAATACACAAAAATACTAGATATTTAATAGTTTGTACATACCAAAGCAGTTTTCTCCTTAGTGATGGCGGTGACATCCTTCCACTGGAGCATGAGGTTGGTCTCCCAGCCGAAGATGTTCGCGTAGAAGCAGAGGTAGTTCTGCGACGCGTACAGGCGCCCGTGTGCCAGGATGTCCCGCTGGAGCGCGCACGAGTAATCTGCACACGTCAAACACTTCCATTTTTGTGAAGACGTTCCTTCCAAAACTCACGTTCACACAATTACATACTATAAAAAACGCGTCTGTACTTATGTACACTCGTTAGAAGTTATACTTCCTTGGCATAACAAGATGAAAATCTTTTCAAAAATGTTGCTATCTTACGCCTTACTCTACGTTTTAAGACAAAACGACACTAACAATAGAAAAAAGGTATTTAATACACTGAAAGTTTTATTGTAACGCATTATCTAGTTATTTCAGTATCGGACAACCAAGTTTCACTGAACCATTTAGTCACCGGAATGAGCCCGCAAACTTTGACAACTGAAAGTTGGGAACTTCAGGGTGTCGGTTTTTTGTGACGGTGTGCGCGCGCACTGTACAAAGTGAGCTGGCAGATGAATGTATTCCCCTCTCACTTGGTTTTGCGACTACCTTCGTAGAGTTAAAATCGTGTACCATGTGCGCGCGAGTTTTTCAAAACGCCGTTAAAGAAGTATAACTTCTAAAAGTTGCTCCCGCTGTTTGTTACATTTTTTACACGCTTTTTATTAGCTCACCTGTATGTTTTTTTGTATGTTTGTAACAGACTCCTTAGAACTTGATTTTGACCCTTTTCAAACGGTCTGATTTCGTTCAAACTTTTTAGATATATCGAGGACCGATAACAATACGGTAAATAAATAAAAGTATTAAAATTTTTGATTTCCAAAATAAGGTTTTTGTTTATTTATATAATTATCATCTATAGTCCGGAATGATGTTAATTTTAATTTTCAACCATTATCTTAATCCGATATCTTCAATATTAATAAATTTGATGGTTAATGGTATAACGATTAATTTTGCTCGAATAAAAGAAAAACTAAAAAGACTGGCAAAGTTATTTTACTAGGCGGCCCCCACAACAATGTATCATTTACCATGTAAGAAACAAAATAAACAATTTTTATTTATAAAAGGTTGTAGTATCTTCATCTATTCTTTTTGGTGTACGGATTGCTGAGATTTTCGCGCTTATAATTTTTGCACGAAACTCTTTAACGCTTAATGAAATGGACGGGAGTTAAAACTTTACTTTCACTTAACCAAATAACACTATGGAAACCAAGGTTGCAGAGTTTGTTGTGGGCTTCTTCTGAGATTAAGACGCGTTAAGCACCCACGTAACTTTAACTTTTAATTTGATAAATAAAATTACCGTGCCGTGCGGCGACGGCAGATCAGAAAACATTTATCACCACCCCTCCCCTTCCCGTAATTTCTTCGTACGAGGCGACTAAGGGAAAATAAAGGAGAACGGGCAGCCGCGTCCTCTGTACTAAAATCTACTGCGATCACGAACCCGTCTGATTATGCGCAAAAAATCGAATTATCACCATCACAACACAAAATTATAAAAATATTCATATTCAATTCAAGAGAGCATGGAAAAATTTGCGTACGAGTATAAAGATTTTTCTGAACCACAATAGAAGAGTTTCAAAAGACAAATGATAGCAGTAAATAGAAATACGGCAAATCTAGTCCGCGCGTATGTTATGACTGGGACTTAAATAGCTCCAACAGCTAGTACTGTATCTTTATTACTAACATGGCGGTCGTATGGCTTCCCATCTCTAATCTGAATACATAATCTCTTGTCTCTAGAAAAGGCAGCGACAATGTTTGTTACGAAGTGTTATCGGTTGGTGATTTGAATATCCTACAAACATTACGGCTTCTCACAAATAGTAGTGGAAGTCAAAGTCAAATATTTCATTGTTCGAATAGGCACATAGATGGCACTTTTGATACGTACATTACCTGTAAAATATGACAGAAGTGATTTGATGGCGATAACTAAATTCGACAACTTAAAACTAAAGCTACAAGGGTTCTAAACGCCCCTGGTCTAAGAAGAAGCCCACAACAATCTTAGTGGATTGTTTATTTTTGTTATCATCATCTTACATTGTCACTTAAAACTTTTTAAGAAGCAACCTGGTTAGAGCAATAATTGACACCCAAGCATTTTTATCGTTGACGTAGTTCTTAATACTATAATAGGACTTTTCTATGAGTTTAATACAAACTTTGAATTTTTTAAGAGACATCTCCAAGATGGTAGTTTATTGTAAAATTATATACAATTGCCTTAAAATGAATTACTTATTTTATGTAGTCTAGTATTTACTGCTAGTTTATTTTTGCTTCTAATGTTTAAATTATTGCAGTCACATTTTCTCTGAAGTCAGATATATTTTTGTGTACATATATTAAATTTTCGATTATGTATTGGCTAAAGACTGTTTTTATCTTAACATCTTTGCATTTATCTCTCAATGACTCTCTCGGACCCATTTAATAGATCGCACGAACAGGCCTCTCACGAATAGTGCCAATATCAGCATCATTACCCCACAGTATCATTCCATATGACATAATCTGTGAGAGTAACTAAAATAGACTAGCCTAGCAGTTTCTATGTGCGTCATGTGGCGTGTATCTTTTAAGATTTATTCAGAGCTTTTGAAAGAGCTCATCCAGGGTAATATTACCGCCGTGCTTATTGGTGCCATCAAGTGCCATGTTTAAATTCTTTATTGAACACTATAGAATAAGGTTCAAATGCGATCTTATTGATATGCGGCATTTTCTTCCGGTTTACCTGGTGTTCTTATGTTTATAGGCGATAGTTTCCCACTTACAGCTTGGTCCGTGAATTATTACTGCGAAATAAAATCCCAGAAGATTCTTCTTCAATGGAAGTCTTCACAGGCACTCGTGAAGCGTTCATACATATCAGTTTTCATAATTGTGAGGTGATGGTGACAAATTCGTTGGCCAACTTATGACTAAAGCTACGAAGGTTTTAAACTCGCCCTGGTATGGGAAGAGGCCACAAAAAACTTCGCGGTATTTTTTCTAACAGTCAATTAATATTTAGCTATGAAGTTAGCGCAATTCACACCCAAACTTTTTTATCATTTAAGTAATCCTTACTATTATAATAGGATTTCTCTAAAAGTTAACGTTTTATTTAAACTTTGAACTGGTTGAGAGAAATCTCAAATATTTTATTCTTAAATCTAATATTCCTAGTGTGACAGTGCATTTTCTTTTCAATTACATTTTCGAATATGTACTGACTATGCACCGTCATTATTTTAACTTCTTTAAATTTATCCCTTAATGACTCTCTTTGGCCCATTTTATATATTGCACGAACAGCCCTTTTCTGCAGGACGAAAATAGAATCAATATCAGCAGCATTAACCCATAATAAAATACCGTAGGGCATAAAGCTGTAAAATAACGTTTATGTTACCATGTTAATCGTCTTTTCAATTTTTGAAGTTGAAAAGACGGAGATTAACATGGGCTACTTTTTATCCCAGAACAAACGGTTCCACGGGATTTGTAAAACGCGGACGAAGAAATAGGACAACAGCTAGTGGGTAATTTTTATACCCCAAAAGGGGAGCGGACCTGGTTATGATAATCCACAAATTCCCGCACCTACCGACAATGAGGCGCTCGTCGTCGGGCAGCTCCTTGAACAGGCGTCGGAAGTCCTCGCATTTGCTCTTGTACGTGGGGTACAGCGAGTTGTACCAGCTCTTCTTCTTCACGCGCACCGCACCCGCGCCTTCGCCGCCCCGCGCGGAGTTCGGTGATGCTATCTACAAACAAAGAAACAAAATGTTTTATAACTTGATTGTATACTCATTGAGAGTACCGGCAGGCAAGCAAAGCCTAGGTGTTAGGTGCAAAGGAGGAACTCCACATTGCCCACACTACATTCGTTGCCCGGCCGGTCGAGTTGACTATCAGTCACTAAGTAGGTACTTATTTCAAATATATCAATTTTTGGCACTTCGCTAGAAGGTTACTCGTAATTTGATGATTGACTGATGACTCCAACTTTGTTTTCTCAGTTCCTTAAATATTAACATTGGTTGTGTAAGTTTCTATTTCTGTTTAAATTTTCTTATTATATGTATATACATATCTTTTAATTCTTGTATCAAATTGAGTTATCGTACATACTAACCACTGCACGCTGTGACTACCTATAAGTGAAATTATGGGGCATTAGTAACCTAAGGCTAGCTTTATTCATAACTTTTATACATGTAATTTTCTTGGCAGTGCTAATGAAAATAAATTAATAAATAAATATCATTTAGTAAATTTCACTTATAATAACGTCTAATTACTGTTATGTTGACATCAGTTTTCACTTGTTCATATTGCATTGTCTTCTATTGGCAATCAGATTTAGCGTCGCGATTTCTGTCATCCCGTTTATTTTATGTTACACTCAAAAATTGACCCCAGCAGCATTTCTCAACAAACTGCTAATAAACATGAGCAAGATGAAGATTATGTCTTCTGCTCACTATCCGCATTGTATCATCCGCTCCGCACAGTAATCGGTGAAAGCCTCAGGACTTGACGTCGAGTCCGTAGCTAGGACACACGATCCAAGGTAAGTCCAAATTCGCAAAAGAGGTACCTCTTTTATAATTTCTAATATTAGGGAAACTTCGTGACTGTATCCATCCGAATCCTTGATTGCCCGAATAACAAAGTCTTAGAACAGTGCGCGTGGTATGCCAGTGATTACTGCGACTCTGAAACGTGGTCACTTACTTTTTTGGCCTGACAAGAAGGCTCAGAGTCACTCAGCGGGCGATTAAAAGAGCTATATGCTCGCAGTATTTCTACATGATCAAATCAGAAATGAGGAAAACCGTTGAAGAACCAGAGTTACCAACATAGGTCAACGAGTCACGAAGCTAAAGTGACTATGATCATGGCACATAATCGCAACTAATCCGTAGTCCATACCACTCTGTGGCGTGCATAGTATTTCAATTCTTCATTTTATATCATCTGCATACATACATTATTAAAAAAAAAAAAAAAAATACCCTGTGCATACCCTCTATGCACGTGTTAGAATATCATAAAATAACAACTTGATATTTATCATATTTAATTATGATTTATTGTAAAAGTATATTTCAAAGTTAATATTAATATCCTCACATTAAATATAAAGACCATTTTTATTAGTCAACATTCAGTGATGTCACTATACATGAAGAATTATAAAGGTGTCACTATACCGCTGTTAATACACAACTGTCATTATACAGTTTTGTAATTGTATTTTAAAAATAATATTTAGAGTAAGTGAAATTAATATAAAACCATTGTTGTTAAAGTCATCATACAATGATGTTATTATACGTTAAGTATTAATCTTTGTTCGTACAATTGTCATTATACAATTGTGTCACTATACTTTAAAATTAAAGCTTTCCGGAAATGGATATTAGTAAAACACGTGATGTCGAAAAGTATAAAACTAATGTGCCTTGTCAAAAAAGGGCAGTCTCTGCTTTGCCAGCAAACAGTTGGTCCTTCACGTGGGTTACTGAGTCCGCCACGCTGGCCGAAATACTAAAGTTAAGTACTTTGCATATCATTTAATTACTTTTCATACGATAAAATATGTGTTATAAAATTAAAGATATATAAGAAATAATTATAATGAAATATTGTAAATGTGATATTTAAAAAGAAGGGTTGCTCTGGAGTTTCTTCCGCCACTTCTTCTCTATGACATATGACCCCTTCCGAAGTGGTAGTAGTTTAAAAAGAAAATATTAACGGGAGGATTAATGTGAAATATATTACCATCATACTTTAACGGAGTGTTCCTTGTTTTATTTTTATCTCATTTAATTTGGGATTAATTATTACTTCAATGAGAAGAATTATTATTCTATTGCCCATTCGTTTAAATAAGATCATTATATCAAAGGCCTTCCTACCTAAATTAATAAAAATGTATTACTCGCCACTGAATTACCACTCACATGTTAAGATGTGTATATAAGAAAGTAAGATATGTAGCCCGACTATGCCCCTACGAGTAAGACATAGAAAATATTAGCTATTGTCAAAATTTAAGATAAAGCAAACTGAATTTTTAACATAAATGTGTTGTCTTCCGAATATTCGGGTTCTAGTTGGCAAGGATTGTGTCCCACTTTCCTTTATGGCGAAGTATTTATGTTTGCCCCAGCGACATTCAAATCTGCCAAAAATGCATTTAGTAAATCTTGGCTAGGATAATATAAGTGCGGGAACACACTTAGCGTCTCCTCGAGCGTCTTTTTTGCGTCTCGTTAAATTAAAACATATGCTATAGAGAACGCCTGCTAAAATAGCATCACCTCTTTCGCTGTGCAGTCATATTGCAGTCGATCCAACTTCATAGTATCGTATAGTTGGTGTGCAGTCTCTTGAATATCACACCGTCTACAAGATGACTGCACAGTCTGTTTCAAGTTTAGATGCAGTTATTGAACCATATAAAAAATGCTTACAAACTAGAATTTTGCAGCTGGCTTGTAGTACTATTGTGGTTGTGTGTATACTTAGAAGTATGATACGTCGCCCAATAACATCAATTTATTTTTGTACTGTAGAAAAGGGCCTTAAAAGCAAGGCAAGAGTCTTTAAAAGATGAATTTAAAGCAGCTAAAATTATCACGGTGCATAATCAATACATATTTGCAAATTTAATATATGTTAACATGAAAGTGGACTGAAACAATGAATGAATGAATACACTTTTATTGTACACCACAGAGAAAATTTACAGAGATACAAATACAACAGCACAATAAGGTAGAACGTACAATTTGGCGGCCTTATCGCTAAATAGCGATCTCTTCCAGGCAACCAAAGGCATACAAGAAAATGTTATAAGAAATAAGTAGGTGGTACAACAAACAAAATTAAATATTAGGACTTAAAACTAAATTAACATAAAAAAAAAAATAATAAAAAAAAAAAAAAAAAACATAAAACATAGTATATACTAAACATAACATATTAAAGATATGTACAAAAATATAAAATATATTCCATACATATATACAAACATATACCTAAACATACAAATACGCTACTATAAAAACTTAATTAAAAAAAAAAAAAAAAATTAATAAAATAAAAGAACCTTCAGAAATACACAATATTAATATTAGAAGTAAAAAAAAAAACTTGTAGTGCAGTTTAGCATAAAATTAGTAATTCATTTAAGGGTAATTGTATGTCATTTTTTAACAAATAACCAGATGAAATCCTTGAGATGTCTCTCAATGAGTTCAAAGTTTATTAACTATACTGGGAGAAGATGATAACAAATAAAAACTGGCTAAGTTTGTTGTGGGCACTTCTTAGACCAGGGCGCGTTTTCAACCCTCCTAGCTTTAGTTTTATGTTAACGAATGCAGTTATCACCATCACTAACATTAGTGTTAACATGTTAAATGTATGAACGCTTCATAAGTGCCTGTAATAAGGTCTACATGAATAAAACATTTTTGAATTTGAAACCTTTAATGTGTTTAAGCATTAATAAGTTTAAAATGCAATCGATTTTCAGTTCAGGAATTATTTCTAGTAAACACTCAATTTTTTCTTACATGTCTTATTATGTCATTATTTTACTTTTTAGTATAAAGATCTTTTTGAAAACATTGGAAAAGCATACATTTTTAAAAAATATATCTTTTAGTTTTATTTGTTTTTATTGATTGCAATACATTTGTTTTACTTCTATTTTTAAAGTATACTTTATACTACTCTTATATAGTGTAGACAAGTTTGAAAAAATACAGTTTAATGCATTTAGTTCTAAAGTTAAATAAAATTCGAATGTAAAACTCACCTTATAACCGTCTTTACTTTGATAATGAACAACGTCGATGCCGATCGGAATGTCGTTCGGCAACGACGAGCCCTGCAGCGACGAATCGCTTTTGTCGCTTCTCTGCAAATAAAAAACTTTATTTCAATACAAGCTTTCCTCACAAAAGTCCTTCCTACCGTCAAAGGTTGCCTGGAAGGGATCGCTTTAGCAATAAGACTACCTTTGTACGCTCTTTTTTCTTTTCTGTTTCTTCTGTATATGTGTTAACTTTGTATAAAATGTGTGTGTGCAATAAAGCATTCAAACAAACAAACAAAACAGCTTTATAGTCCTAATTTAGCTATTAATTTCCTACTGCTGACCTTTCTCTTAAGAGGTAGGTATTCAGAGCTAAGTTCTACCACGTTGCACCAATACTGTTTGGCGGACTTCGGTAACGAGTACCGATTTTAAGGTCTACTATCATTGATGATTGTAATGATGTTGAATGGATTTCTGATCAATTCTCGGCCTGTTTGATTCTATGAATATCTCTACATTTCGAAGATCTTTAAATCAAGATATTAGACTAGAATATTACAAACTAGACCCCCGTCTTAGGTTGTAATATTCTAGTCTATTGTAGCCCGGTGTTGAAATTATTAAGAAGTTTTTTTGTATTATAATACTGCAGAACATTTCAAAACTAAATAATGTTTTTACCTTTACTTATAACTGCCTCGTTGATCTAGTGGTTGGGCGAGGGCCTCATGATGTTCTTCTACCCATCACGAGGCCCTGGGTTCGAATCCTGGTCCAGGCCAAAAATTATAGAGTATTGTGTATTTCCTGAATTCTTAGTACCAGCCCGGAGTTATGAAATTGGCGGTGCTAGCCCGTGCCCGTGAGAGCGCGTGAGGCCTTCGGTCTCAGTTATTATCAATTATTTGTTGTACTAATCGTTACAGCCCACCAACCAGCATTAGAACACCGTGGTCAGTGGCATGCATAGAGGGAATGCACAGGGTATGCAGATGATATAAAATTAAGAAAATCTTCAGACCGTGGTGGGTCTATGGTCTGAAACTGTCGCTCCTTATAAGTTTGAGGCCTGTGACCCAGCATTGGGATGTTAATAGGCTGCGGATGATGATGATGATGATTGTAACACTCACTTTATCATTGTCTAGGATGTCCAAAGCGCCTTCCGTGTGTCGCAGCGACGGGGAGGGTGACCGTGAGGAACTTCTGGAAGTAAAACAACTTCCATATTAATACCTCAAGAACATGGAATATCCTCAATGAATTGACGCCCTCTATAAGAGACAAGATATTAATTATAACGGCAGATTAGAATGCAGTTGTCACCACGCCTGCTCTTCCAGCGGGTGTCGTACGTGGCGACTAAGAGGATATAACAGAGAACAGGTAGCAGCGTCCTCTGTGCTACAACTAGCAACTACTGCGGTCACCAATCCGTCTGCCCATCGTGATAATGGGCAAAACCCCACTCGTCGGCAGAGGCTTTTAGTCCAGCAGTGGGCTGTTATAGGCTATTGATGGATAAGTGAGTAGAGGCGTACTCGCTTAGCTGACCCTCGTTTCGAAAGTGCACATAATTTTGTGGCAAAGCCTTTTGGGTGGGGAATTTCCGAGGAACACTTCTGGCAGGTAGCCAAACGTTCGACTGTTCAAACCTAATGAATTACTATATCAACAGTAGAATCCGATATCGTCGTCAGTTAAGAAAATAGGGGTCGCACAGGGCTTTCCTTTAAGACCTTTACTGTTCCAAATTTACATTAACGACTGTCCTTACCTTAATAAAGGAAAGCCTGTTTTGCTGATCATGATAAGTACGGATACATTACCCATGATTATAATTAACCGACGTGAAAATGCTCTTGACGATGTAAACATCTATCTCGCAATAGTAGTACAATGATCCTAAGCAAGTGCTTAGGTTCTTAATGAGAAATAAAAAATTCACATTACCAATTGACATAGGTGTACAAAACACATTAGTAGAAGGAACTCTAATTTAAGATCTAATTCTCTTTGGCGGGAATTGAGACCTATTGTAAGATCCTTTTCCAATGCTTATTTTTATAATTCACGTGATAAATCTACTTGCTAATTGGGCAGAGCACGCTGGGTCTTCGGCAACCTGAGATACAATCTGACTTGCTCTCACAGCTTTGATACTGAATCGCGAGAAGAAGTTATCAGCCCTATAGCTATGAACGTCAACTTAAAGTCAACAGCAAGCTACTTATCTTTTACGATCGGATGGGATATTGAGTATGAAAATAGAAAAAACAAAAAATTATTCATTGATTGACGAAAAGTTAAGATGATTCAAATGGAGTTTAGGTTTTATAAATGGTTTAGGCATTCGATCGGTAACTAAGGCGATCAGTGAAGAGATTTGGTTTTTTGAGTTGCATATTAACATGATTTGGTATTTTGACGACCTCCTAGGCGCAACGGCGAGCGCTGTGAATTTAAGTAGGAGGTCCCGGGTTAGATTTACTGCAGGGGCAATTTCGGGAATTTATTATTTCTGAATTTTCTAGGTCTGGTCTGGTGGGAGGCTTTGGCCGTGGCTAGTTACCACCCGACCGACAAAGACTTGCCTCTAAGCGCTTTAGTGTTCCCATGTGATGTCATGTAGAAACCGATTAGGGGGTATGACTACCGGTACTCCCTAACAGGTGAGCCCGCTACCATCTTAGACTCATCATCACTCACCACCAGGTGAGATTGCAGTCAAGGGCTAACCTTTAACGGAATAAAATAAAAAAAATTATAATTTTCGACTTTCAAAGAATTAATCTAGATAATTATGTTTTATCAATGTATGAATTTGCCCATAAATATCCACGACCAATTGTATTCATCGACGATCCACGCAAAAACTTCACACAATCACACTAGAGATCTGAAGAAATGCAAAATAGAAACCTATAATTAGCAATCATTAGTTTTATCATGTCTTTTTGTGAAATATATTGCTGACAGATAAAAGGCATTGCCTAGTCATTATTTCAATTGCACAATAATATTCTAATTAATCGGATCGTGAAAGATATTCCTGTAATCTTATCTGCCATTATCAACATAAGGGCAGATTATATTATATCGGTCAGCCAAGGCGCAGTTTCGAAGCAGATAATGACAGGATTTCCGTTATATCAGGATTGGGGAGCGCTCGTTTTACAGCTAGAAAGCTGTAAAACGAGCGCTCCATTCTTCTAATATTATAAATGCGAAAGTTTGTATGGATGGATGGTTGGATGTTTTAATGTTTGTTATTCGTTCACGCAAAAACTACTGAACCAATTTGACTGAATTTTGGAATGGAGATAGATTACACCTGGATTAACACATCGCCTACTTTGTGTCCCGGGAAAACGTACGTTTCCCGCGGGATTCATGAAATACCAAAAAACCGCGTACGAAATCGCGGAAAAAAAGCTGGTCTTACATAAAGCGGGTAGCACAAAGCAAGTGAGAGTTTCCATCTTTTACTTAATAGCTTTAAATAATGGGATGTACCAGATTCGATCCACGGCAGTAGTAAGTAATTTAAAATTTCTGGATTTTCTTTGGCCGTATTTGCTTGCCACCCAACCGATAAAGACGTGATACCAAGCGATTTAGCGTTCCGGTACGATGTCGATCATCACCAATTATAGATATGCATCATCACTTTGTCAGCGGGTAAGATTCAAGGCTAACTTGTATCAGGATAAAAAAAGAGAAAAAAAGTATTTGTGCCCAGAATTTGTTTATACGTTTTTATATTCTTAGTTTTTTTTTGTTGTTTACATTATTATGCTACATAGTTTCAATGTTTTATCAACAAAGGAGCATATAAATCGACCTAATTATCTCCGTTTTAATTGTATATAAATTGATAATTGTTATAATTGATAATATTATTTACCTATGCAGTGTGCAAGCTTTATCGGTCGGGTCGGCCCAAATTTAATACTAGCATACAAAATAAACATAAGATAATAAACAAACCTAGCTATAGGTATACGGTATAACAATCCTAATAAGCTATTTTGCTAATGTTTTTAAGCTTCCGAGCCTCGTAATAGAGAATTGATCACTTTTTGTCCGTCCAGTATACAAATTACGTGTTGCTGCGCTTAAATATTTTTAGCATGTTTTAAGTCATCATGTAACAGCGTTTGCCCCGAAGATGTGGACAGATGACATCGAACGAGTCGCAAACAACCGGTGGACCTAAGCGGCTCTAAACCTTGGTATACGTGTCTAACTCGTAATTCACCGGATTTTTAAAATAAATGTAAAACTTTTAAGTTCTTTACGGGCACAGATATTTCAGTTACATGCATTCTTACATACCTGCATTCCCTTTCCATCACAGCTTAATCGGTTAGAGACGATCTATTAAAGAATCCAGGTAGGATGAAATTGCTTTATATATAATGGGATGATGCTTAAAAAACACGCTCTCCCTCAAAAAAATAATAGTTCAAAAAAACTAAAAAACACGCTTAGTATAAAAAACCAAACTAATTGCTACCTTTTAGTGTTTTATAGTTTATTTATAAAAGCGTGAGTTTTAGTTTTTCTTAAACTACTATTTTAATTAAAGCAAAATTTATGGTTAATCGAACCATCAAATTTGTTAATATTATAGAAATCGGCTAGAGATAATGTTTGGAAATTAAAATTAGCATCAATTCTTATCGACTATAGATGACAATTAAGTACATAAATTAACAAAAATCTTATTTTTCTAATTGAAAAATGGAATATAAACTTATCAACTTAGTTTATTGTCATCGGTCTCAATATATCTACAGAGTTTGAACGAAATCAGACTGTTTGAAGAGGGTCAAAATCAAGTACAAAAGTGTGGGTTACAAACATAGCATGTCTGTTTGCTAATATAAAGCGTATAAAAAAGGGATTGTTAGGCAGAGAATGGCTGACATTTGGCATGAACACTGGAAGGGTAGATGATTCATAGCAAAACTTCAGTTCAATTTAGTGAAATTCGTCAACGAATTTCCTTGAGTTCAGATGAATAGAGAGAATGTCCAAAGTACAACAGCCGCAATAAGCGGCTTGGTTTCGCAAGAGATTCGCGTTACATTTCGGTGAGTCAGTTTTTTGTGCATCTAGACTGTGTAGTCAGACGTGATGGTCGATTGGTTAAGAACCTTTGCCGGGGAACGGCCGTTCTATATAGTTTTGAAAGCGTTTTGAAGGCATTCTAAAGGTTGCCAGATTCGACTGCCCTGTATTCTGCAACTGTGTGGAATATAGCAAACGGGCGAGTATAGAATTTTTTTTAATCTTCTTCTTGTTAACATCTTGTTTCATCATTGGCCTTTGTCGACCAAATTGGTGTAGGCCTCCTTCAACATCTTCCACATCTCGGGATATTGAGCTGTGTGGATCCAATTCGAACTACCTTTTTCACGTCGTCCTTCCTGCGCATGTGTGGCGCTTTTCTCCCCCCATGGCTTCTATTCTATTTTTGTCATTATTTAAACTAATCAATACTAACTATCTATGGATGGAAACGGCTGAAATAAATAATAATTATTATAAATATTATTAATATTCCAGAACATTTGATCAGAATCATCTGCCTGGATGGCATAAGTTTTATCTGTCACAGAAAGGGCACGAGTCTTCTCTCAGATTTAGATGGGTTTTGGCCGCAGTCCACCACGCTGGCCAAGTGCGGATTGGTGGACTAAACGCGCCTTTGTGAATATTATGAATAAATCTTAGGCATGTTACCTAACGATGCTGTCCTTCACCGTTAAAGCCTCAAAGGTAGGAGATGCATCACGGGGATAGAACTCGGTCCCCTCGAAATCCTTCTCGCGATTCTACTCTAAAAATCGCAGCGTTTAAGTGCGTATTGATAGCTTCACACGTTTTTGTGAATATGGAGAACTCTCAGGTATGCAGGTTTCCTTACGATGTTTTCCATCACCGTTAAAGGAAGCGATTTTTAATTCTTAAAACGCACATAACTTAGAAAACTTAGAGGCGCGTGCCGGGGTTCGAACTCTGCCCCTCGAGAGTGAAGCCGAACTCCCATCCACTAGGCTATAATGGCTTTTTCTGGAAAGGACTGTTTATTGATTGGCTATTGATGATGATGCTGCGTTCCAAACTTTGGCATACCTTGAGCCGGTACTTTATTAGTCTAAGCCCAAATCGGACCACCATGTTATCTGAGAGGAAGGAGAGCGTGCGCGAGGAATGCAAACGTATTACGGGCACCAAACAGCTAGTTAAAAAGCTATTGCAAAGCGTTAACACGACCATAAACGTGTTGCAGTAATTATTCCGCTAAAATGAAATCGATAACGCTGGAGCGCACTGATAACGGAACAATAAATCGGACTTGGGTATATTGGCTGATAAGTAAATTTCACGTTACTCTATTTTTAACCCTCGACGCAAAAACGAAGTAAGACGTATCTGGCTGTGTGTCTGACTGTCTGTGGCAGCATACAGCACAAAAATTGCATAAAATGGCAAAAATCGTCCTCCTTTACAAGCTATATATCAATTTTAGGGTAGGCAGTACTTTGGTGCATGTATGAAGTGCACGCCACTGGTCTGTGGGATAGTATTTCGGATGAACCAATTTTCATTTTGCTTTTATTGCTTGAAATGTGAATTAGTCGGGAGTATTCTTGGCTATGTTTGATGAAAATCGGTCCAGGACAGCCGCAGCCACAAAATGGAAATTTTGGCAATATGGCCCGTATCCAGAATGTATTATCCGTACGATTTAATGTGATATTCATATGATAACGACTAACACACCGGGAGGTATATTTGCATCGTTCGAGTCCATACAGGACTGAAGTGTATCGATAATACAGTCTTATTTATATCAAAACTAGCGGTTGCCCGCGACTTCGTCTGCGTTTGATTTAGTTTTTGTTGTGGCATTCAATTTAGTTGTACTACTAAAAATACTACTATAAAAATGAGGGGTTTGCTGCTGTCCGCGTAGGAGTTCGGTCCTCTATCTCCACCACATTCATCAAATCTACACAAAGTTTGGTCAAAATTAAACACATTATAACTTCTATAGTACAAAAATAATTATTTAAATCGGTTACAATTTGTCGGAGTTATAATGTAAAATCGTCAAACACTTTTATCCCCTCTGCTAAAGGAACGGAGCTTAATGTCGGAAAAGTATCCTATATTAATTCTAACATTTCCAAGAATATTTGTACAAAGTTTCATGAGGATCGGTTAAGTAGTTTTTGCGTGAAAGCGTAACAAACAAACTTACATTGACATTTATAATATTAGTAGGGTAGGGATAGGGATACCCACCAAATCGATGTCATGAACATACTATAATTTTAATAAGTAATAAGTAAGGATAGTAAGGATTTCCAAATCCTAATCACTTTTATAAAATATCTGGGCAATATGAAATTTTTATTTATCAAAAGTTTAATTATTTACACGCTATAAAATTACTGTAACAAATGTCAAAGCGAATAGCAGCAACGTGCTGCTATTCGCTTTGACATTTTTTAAATACGTTAGTTGTTATACGAACTTATACCAACTACAGTATCTACGGAGGTATGTAGGTAAACAAGCAAGCCGCTATAAATCGTAAGTTATATGTTGAGGCACATGCCTAGTTATAGCCCTTGCATTACAAAAACGTATTAAGATGAATGCGTAGGTACTGCGGTATAGCCGTACATAGGTGAGGTTCTTAGGTATATTTACCAACATCAACGAATGTTTGGTCCTTATATCAGTGCCTGATTAAGCAAGCGCGGGGCCCGTAGCAAATTCTTTAAAAGAGCCCTTGTTCTGCTATGGGTTCTTAAGTATAAAATGGTTAAAATACAATTCAATACTCAATACGGTCAGCCGATTGGCGCAGTGGGCAGCGTACCAGGCAGTGGGTTCGTTTCTCACAACTGGAAAATGTTTGTGTGGTGAACATGAATGTTTTTCAGTGACTGGGTATTTATCTACGCTTACTTTGGGACTAGATGGCGATGTGTGTAGTGTATTTAGTGTATTAATACGTATCTTAAATACGTATAAACGTATCTTAAATACAATACGTATTTGCTATCTATAGGCTACAATTTTGTCGGTAATTAATAGTTTAGTAAATTGCTACAGGCGATGTCTGTGTGCGTGTGCGAATCCGTCTGTCTGTCAGTCAAGCAGAAATGAGCGGTATTAAATATGCGCCAGCCCCTTTCGCGCGGGGACCATAGCTCTATGGACGGAATACAGAGTTATTACAGGCGATTTTTATACGGAACACTTGACGTTCTAAAAGTGCTTATTGAGCGTACTTGGAAAAAATTGAACTTAAAATTTTTGAATACATCTTTTTTGGTATTTTAGTAGCGCATGCGCTAAGCGCAAGATTAAAATGATAGGCGCACCTTCTGATCATCCCATTTGAGATTCAAGTTTGCTCGCCCCACTAATGCTGGCCTTGACACGGTTCCACGATGCTTTTGTTTTCAGCGGTAATCTCGGAAATACATAAACACTCGCCCGCGGCTATCGCCTCGCCGGCCATTTCTTGTCCAAACTCTAATGATTCTCGTGAAAACTTCTAATAGATTAATAAATTGAAAATAGGTAAAGGGCAGGTAGTGAACTTTTCGTTTGTATCAATTTGCAACAGACTATGAAAATAGATAATATAAATAAATATTTGTATCAGTTTCTCTTCAAAAACTTTTCAAAAAACGGGGTCAAACATAATTTTTTTACTACCTTAAAAATGTGTAAAAACAACGCCAACATACCACTTCTCATACAACTTGAAGACGTATTATAAGAGATTGAGAAAACAAAAGCCGCATAAGCATTTCAGGACTTTGCGGTACGTAAGTATTTACGGTAAATAACCAAGTTCCACTTGGAATTCCAAAAGTAGGTTAGGTTGGTATTCGTACGGCTAAAATATCATAATATAGGAAAAAGCGAGACTATGGCGGTCATGGTACTCGCAAAATATGTAGTTAAATCTGAAGTTTCTAAATGGTGTTTGCCCATAGCACCACTGAGATCAGTTTTTGTACACTGGGCCAGCCATACGCCTCGTGCTCAGAACTCGATTGTTTTTTACTTTGGGGGAAATCCCCATGCATAGCTGCGTGCCCCACGGGGATGGTGGTTACACGGAATTGAAGTACACAAACGTAACTCACGATTAAATTAAATTTGTCTATGGAATATAATATGGTAAAATTTTGTTATTTGGTCAAAACTAAGTTATAAATAACAGATTTACGCTAACTTGTTATGACGTAACTTTATATAAAAACCAACTTAAAGCTTGCACTGCGAAAATCGATTTTCATTTTCGCTATTTCTGATAGTTGTGATTAATCCGCACTGTTTGTATCAAAGCTTCTAACAGCTAGCCCGAACTACGAAAAAATTACACTTGCGGATACGCGAATTTATCGCGAAGATATCTTCCGTACTATTAAGTTGTGCCTCATACACTTCGCTGCGCCGAGAACACCATAAGAATCTACCAAAAATCAGCAAGAGAAATAGTAGTAATAGATAGAAGATGATATTCCGTACGCGATAAATAAAACGTGGGATTAAACATCACACGATTCTTTTTCTCAGTTCTTGCTAGCTCTAATGCTACTGAATTTTTGGTCACTATACACTTGTATTTACCTTATGGCTTTCTCCTTCGACATGGCGGACATCATCTGCAGGTAGGACTCGTACTCGTAGCTCTGGACCCCATGGTCTTTCGCCAGCATCATCGTCACGCCATCATTATTGTATCTTATAGACATTTGCATCATCGTGGCAATATACACTGGGTCTGTTCTCTATTGCGTTGGAAGTACTTAGTTGTATAATAATACAAGGATAATAGTAGGAACTTAGTATGACTATTTTATTATATTCTCAGGAATATATAAGTTTTTGATTATCAGTAATCAAAATATTTTTCTATAACTTTTTTTCCAGGATCAATAATTTTGGAGGAAATAGCTTCGCTATGTTTTCATTGAAAAATAACCACAAGATCAGGTGATTGTTTTGCGTTCATTGGTAAAAGTAATAAATAATACGAAGAAAATTAGATGAATAATAATAATAATAATAATAATAATATCTTTATTTTATCAAAATACGAAATGCAGAGTCATATTTTATTGGGATTATGAGTTAAAGGCTGACCAAATTCATTAAAATAAACACATCAGACCGAACTAAAATTCACTAAAACTAGTATAGTTGGCAACGTATGTCGTCGATTGTCAAACTGAGACTAATTATGAAAAGTCGATAGACGATAAAGGATCGATAAAAGATAATGAATTATTGCGATAAAACAATTCTTTGTGCAGGGATGTGACAATAATTTATCATACGTACACCCGCAGGTCTAACCATGTCTACCATTTGAAGCGGTGACAGCCGATAGTGGGTAGGACTACGGCTTTACTTTCGGGCCGTATTCGAACCCCGGAACGCACCTCTAACTTTTCTAAGTTATTTGCGTTGTAGTTATTAAGTATCACTTGCTTTAACGGTAAAAGATTATAGCGCGAGGAAACCTGCATCCCTGAGAGTTCGCAATAATGGTCTCAAAGACGCATGAACTTGGCCAGCGTTGTGGAATACGGCCTAAGCCCTTCTCATTTTGAGCGGGGACCCGTTTCCTGTAGTGGTGATGATTCTCACGTCTTATCTCTTAGCAATATGATAGAAATGATAGACATATTTATCTCGTATCGCGCATGTTAAACCAGAAAACCAGAAACTGCCAAGACTAATATTCAAGCATCAAAAACCACTCCACTTTAGCATGTTTAGTCGAACAAACGTTAGTCACTTCATACCATTAAGCAGTTGACAGTAATGGGGAAGGTTTGAGAGCTATCAACATTCCGCGTGCGCGGGACGCTTTCACTGTTTTTGAACACAATGCACTGTACAAAAATGGTTGAATGCGGATTCTGTATGTTCTTAATTCAATGGTTAGACCCACTAGAAGTATTTTAGTGCGCAGGAACGGACCGGTGTATTGGTTTCATACTACTGCTATCCCTCTAACAGGTCGGCCCGTAACCATCTTAGGCTGTAGGTATTACCGCCAGGTCAAATGGCAGTCAAGGGCTAACTTGTATTTAAAAAAAAATCTAAAACGTTCGAGTTTAGAAAGCCGAAAAACACAAGAAATAAATGAATCACAGACAAAACAGAAAAACTCGCGGTCATACTTTAGCGGTAGATAGTAAACTTGACTTTGATTCGTTACGCTTCGCGGATAGTCGTTATTTATTCATAACGAATTGCAATTCGGCTCCCGAGTGCATAACTTAAATCCAACTGACTGACTCTGGCTAAATTAGTCGTCATATTTTTGGTTTGTTTATTACTATGATTCAGTATTGTTGTAATATACCTATCTACAGCATGAACGTGCACATAATGTAGGCATATTATAATGATCGCACGCGATTTAATAAAGGCCAAAGGAAGCAATTATTATTAATTATTAGACATAGAATCATTGTTAATTCCTGATTTAAAGCAATGAAAACCAAAACTTACAGTGTGGATTGTAATCACCGAAACAATCCCGTACATTTCTTAGAACATAAGGGATTTATTAAGTTACACACCAAAAATACTACAAGAGCAAATTTTTTATTTTGTGCAAAGAAAACATTTTCTTTTTATTAATTCTCGCCTATGGAAATTTGTCGAAATAAGTCCTTTTTTCAGACTCTTGAAACGTGTGAGCTGATGGCAATACTAAATAGACATAATAAATTATTTCTAAGTAACGTTTATGTAATCGTTTTTCAGACGACTTACAACTTAATTTAACATTAAACTTACTCCAAACATTTTAACCCGAACTGTTGTAACATTTTTTTTCTTTATAAATAACAACGGCACTCAAGTGATTTTTGTCGGACTAGTCCGGCATACTCACGTATTATATATAGCAAGTATCTCAGTATGCAAGACCTTTTTTATGAATAGATCGGAACTTGACTGTCTTGCACTCGTGCCTAGAAGATGCTTAGCTATTGCCTAATTTGAAGGAATCGGAAATGGAAAACGGAAACCGAGACGGAATTCCAGATATCTGAAAACGAGGAAGCATTGCTTCGAAAGTTTTGAGGGGATATCAACTCCGTAATAGTACCTACTGAGCGAGAATGCCGTTCGATTCAATGACACAAAGATGTAGGTGGAATTAAATCTTACAAGTAGCGAAAACTCTCCGAAATATACCTCAAAGCATACACATAGCATAGCAAGCATACCGACAGATAAACGACCTTGCGTTGGTGTTGATCTGGCAATACGAGCAATTAAAATCATCAAGCTAGTACTTGGTAGAGCGATCACATAAATAGCTGCAGTATTCTATGCACGACCGAATCCAACAAGGTAAGCTGTTCCGGCTTCTAGTAGCTCTTGACCTTCTTGAAGAAGTTTTTCGCATTTAGGCTATAGGTAAAGCAAATGTCGAAAATAGGCACAATTTAATATGGCGTCATCTAGCTGACTTATTGTTTTCGACGGACCAAGCAAGTGGCCCAAGTGATATAAGAAAAAAACGACTGCCTATAAACATAGCAACATTTCGCAGGGCATGCAACGAACCTGTCCTACAAAGTGCCGCTCTGTGTCCATCCACCAGCACGACTAGTATGGGCAGGAGACATTTTTCTCCACGGGGAAAGAGACAAAAGGTTATCTCCTCCAACAGTTTTATCAACTCTCCGAGCATTAGCGCACGAGTGGAAAACTTCTCCTATTCGCTGTTGGCGTGCTTTGGCAAGCGTTTTTCGGACACGTAAATTGTGTCCCTTTGGGGCGACAGAGAGGGGGAACTAACCGCAGTTCGTACCGATCAAGGATGCTGCCTTAGTTTCCGGAGGTTCAACCAACAATGACCGTGTCTGCTCAGCGATTGTCGGATCCGGTGCGGGCTATTCAGCGACGTCATCTGCTGGATAGTCGACCTTTTTTGTTCCGAAAGTCCTTTTAGTAAATGGTCTTATCGCGAGAAGCTTTCGCTTAGTTGTTGGACCAAGGGTCGGATACAGAAGGCAGTTATCCTTGAAACGGCGCGTATTGTGATGAGAATCCTCACTCTGAAACCCTGACCGCCGGTTGCTTGGGCATTCCAAAGCACCGCAAGCGGAGGGTGGATGTTTTTTTTTAAAAAAATTAATAGTGTTTTTTTAATTAAGCATTGTTAAGAAATAAAAAAAATGAAAATCAAATCAAACAAATTATAGAAGATATAACGGGGATAAACTTATCGTATGCCATATTCCCGTGCTACAGCAGGTGGACACATTAATTATACCCCACGTCGGGGGATATAATCGGGGGATATATTTTGTCTCCTGCCACCATGCTGAGGCGTTGGTGTTAACCCTCATGTCACATACGTCTGCCTCACGAGCTCTAATACTAGTCAAACAGTGCTCTACTACTACTGAAATTGATTGAAAATAGATGATGAATAACATGTGAATAACTCAAGATAATGAGCTCCAAGATATTTAATGTTGTAACAAATACAATTCTAGAAATTGACGTAAATTACAAGTGAGAGGTAAACCTAATCAAGATCATAAATTCTGATAAAATGGCACTTAAGACTAAAACATTAAGATAGATTTTTAGTTTGAACTATACATATTTATATTTCTTTAAATAAATTATAGTGATTTAGTACCTATCACCTAAGGATTATAGTACATTTTGAGTTAAGACTATAAACATGAATCTTTTCAATAAGTTATGCTAATTTAACACATATTACTAGTGTATTTGGGTAAGTTTTCATTTATTTCCTTCATATACCTTTGATGTCCGATGGAAAGTGTTTCGCTTATAGGCTGATATAGAGCTATCTTTATTCATGTTTTATTGCAGATCTTTAGCTCCTACGTAAACTTTGTTATCTAATCATCTAACTATTGACAATACTTATTGTAAGCACCTACTTATGCATTTGCTGTATTTGTAGTACCTACTAGAAACTGACTTTTACCCGCGATTATGTCCGCGCAGAATTTCTGTTTTCAAATGTCTTATGGTATACGACAGCCTAGATAAGTTCTTGCAGTTTTATTCTTTCCGCCCGCAACTTCGTCGACGTTATTTCCGGTACCTATTGGACAAATCTCGCGGGAACCCGTCTGTTTTCCCGGGGTTGGTTTTTGTTTAAAAATGAGTACTTAATTCACTTTACAATAACCTAATATCAAATGTATTACAATTCAATTTTTGGTGTATTTAATGGACTGCCAATTGCCACAGGTCAAATTAGCTTACATCGCGGCATTTTTTCTTCATTTTATACCCGTCGTAACTTCTAAATAATAGGTCAAATTTTAACAATTTAAAGAGCAATTTACAAGCAGATAATTATCAATCTTAATTATAAAAATAATTATTAGGATAAGCATTAATATCGGTTATTGTGACTGACCTAGTTGGACATAAAGCCTCGCAGAATTTTTTGTCAGCAATAATGAATACTTTATACATGTGGTAGGTGCATTATTTTTATGTATCGTTAATAATTTTCGCAGCGCACGCCAGTAAAGCTACAAGTCGGAATGATTTTTTCCGACATCTTTAACTAAACCTCCTTTTGAATCATTTTCTCCCTTAATAAAAATCATATGAAAATCTGTTCGACGGAAACTCAAAAGTTTTTCGCGGAGGGGGTCTTTTTTTTATAACATGTAAGGAAAAGATCTAGTTAAAAATCATATAGAATCGATTACGGTAAAAATCGGTTCACTGTTTCCATCTCTTCTTTGGTTTTGCTATATTTCTTCGTCATTATAAATAACACACATTATTATTTACCATTCTTCTGGTAACATAATTTACTTTCCTTAGCCTTAATAAGAGGCAGTTAGTTATTGCGAAACACGGCCGGCCATTTTCATTTAATTTAATTGTATAGATTATTTATCAGGGTACATGCAATATATTGCTGGTCAAGCAACGCTGAACTAAATCGGTTTGTATCAGTAAACCATCATGCATTTGGCTATCGCTGCAGTCAAGCGTAAATTATCTTCAAATAAATAAACACTAATCTCTGAAACTATGGGTTTGAATTTAAAAATTGAAGAATGTGTCCTGAGTTAGTGAATTATCGTTAAAACGATAAGAGAGCGCGTTCGATAAATTATATTTAAAAAAAATGCTAAATTAATTTGACCCATCTTTAAATTGTATATCTTTACATTCTGTATATCTGTGGCTGTTTGTTGTACAACAAATTAGCAGTTAAAAGCAATCTGTGCTGTTTTTACTTCATCAAATAACACAACGGCAGTGAGGTGCTTATTATACAACCGAAATTCAACCGTCCAAAGTCTCATTACAAGTAATTGCAGTAGGTACTCTCGTTTTATTATCTTGTGACTCATACAACATAGTGCTTATTTAATGGCCATTTTTAACTATTTATTCAGCAAGTGGCTTGTCTATCATTATCTGTTGTTAACCAACTTTGAAAACAAAAGGTTGTTTCTAAAGTTTGATAACAGGTTTAGTGAAGTGAAGGCCTCTGCTAATGGAAGGGTTTGGTACATGGTAGTAGTAGCACATGGGACACTGCTGCCCGTCCTTAGTCGCCTCGGGTGACACCCGCAGAAAGAGGAGGGGTGTTTGGTGCAATTTGTACCTTCGAAATATTACTAACTGGAGCCAGGGTCTTAGCTTGGGAGACCAAACTGCCAAACTGCTGCACAGTTTCAGTGGATTCCTTGACAACTGATTCTTTAATATAAACCTCTGAAAATTTAACACCCATACTCATTACATCCACGGGGAAGTTCCATACAAAATTTGGCCTATAAAGTTATTTGGGTGAAAAAAGACAATATTAACTCACTTGTTTTCCTGCATACCCTGGTTGGGCTGTGTGATCACCCCGGAGAAAGTGAGGGCATGGCTGATACTCTGCCCTATGGCATCCTGCGATGACATTACTAGATTCTCCACTGATTTGCGCCTGAACAAAGGAATAATTCACTTCATTATTTATTGAACACTAGTTTCATTTTTAATAGCCACCATTCCAAGATATGATACTTAAGGCTTAAATTTGACTTTTTTTTATTTAGATGTTATTCAGTTTATTTCAGAGTAACTTCAGACTAAGAGGCAGTAATCCAAGGACTTTATCAGCATAAGAGTTATACAAATGCGGAATGCCTTGCCTGAAGATGTAGTGACTGCAGTATCACTGAATCAGTTCAAGAATTGACTGGACAAACATCAAAAAGACAAAAAGCACAATAAACTGCTTAGCCTCATTACATAATAATATTTTTATTTTCTATAAATTTTTAATAGTGGGTTGTTTTTTTTTTTATTATTTATACTGTGCTGAGCATTAAAAAAATGTTCAATAAATGATAGTAAATAATAAGAATAATATTTTAAAGAGTTTTATCAACCTCTCTAGTGCAGTGGTGAGTGGTCTCATAAGTATAGGATGCTTTCTGAGTCCAAGGCAGTGGGTTTGACTACCACTAGTGGAAAAATGTTTGTGTGATGAACATTAATGTTTTTCAGTGTCTAGATGTTTATCTGTATATTATAAGTACTTATGTATATTATTCATACAAATATTCATCAGTCATCTTAGTCGCATAACACAAGCTACTTTTGGGCTAGATGGTGATATGTGTATTGTTGTAGTATATTTATTTATTTATTAATAGGAGAGATATTTAACCCACAGTCACTCCAATGATACATAAAATAAGTAATTCATTTAAAAGAAATTGTATACAATGGAACAATAAATTACCAGTTGATATCTTGGTGATGGTCTGTTAAAGTGATCAAAGTATTAAATATAAGCTTATATAAAAGTCCTGTTATATTATAAAGGATCATGTCAAAAATAAAAAAGCTTGGCTGTAAATTATTGCTCTAACCAGGTTTCTGGTTGCTTTCTAAATAGTTTTAAATGACAATGTTAGATTGTGAGATCAGAAGATAGTGATAGCAGCTTTAGGTAATATATTGCCACTGTTAGTTAAAAAATATGAGGTCTTAGTGACGGAGCTCACCCATCTAGTCACTGACTTGGACCAACTTTACCTAAACCAATACAATCAATCGACTTCCACCTTCACATCTAGGAACCCGTTTATACTTAATTAAAAAAGTTATATGCCAAATTCTTCATCACAAAGTAATATATAAGTCCTTTGTAATGTGAACTTCATATTCAGACAATCGCAATTTAATTGTGTTCTTTGTCAATGCAACTTTGTATCATACATCAAAATATTCCTGTATTCAGAGGTATTTATGATCTTGACTATTGATGCAAAATGAGCGACCGATGAACTTTAACTAAACAAGCATCAGAATTGTGTGATGAACTATCACGAGTGTAAATAACAGATAGCTGGCTAGGCGCTACACAAATGTAGGGACAATAAATAAATAAAAGTACTAACACGGATAAAGCGACGTTTCGACTCTCCACCTCCGAGGTAGTCATAGTAAATGCAATATTTTTAATTCACTATTATATCTGCGTTCGCGTGCAGTCATTAAGGGCTGCGCTTTTTGCTTTCATTATCCAAATACTAGGCTTTTTTTCACAAAAACACAATCAATCCAACATTGATTCGCGGTGCCTGACTGACAACTGACTGACAGTTACAAGAAAATGTTTCCATGCAATAAAAATTAATTTGATTTTTTTTTGATAATGTTACAATAACAAAACTAATTAATGTAATGGTCATGTTCGCGTGGAATGGTGCTATGAATGGCTGCGTTTGTGTTATCTCGCTGAACAGTCAGGCTGATTATTTGCGCCAAAAATGAGCCCACCTGATGAGGCAATCATCTGTTTAGCAAGATTTGCGGCAAACGGAACAAATTTGTAACTCCCTATTAGAAAGGCATACTAACGCCTTTTGCCGTTTTCCGCCATCTTCGCTGCGGCTCCCGGTCTTGATGCAGTCTCTCTGTCAAGACATGAGGCTAATGTGTCAACGCACGTTGCTTCCCACAAAAGCGCCCGTCACCGTTCCCAGGGAATAAGCGTCAATACATTAGGTCTCTTACTATCAACCCGGCTTACTCGTGTGGCTCAATAAGTGCAGCATAGTTTACTTTTCTGGATTCAATACTATTTATAAAGGCTTTAAAAGACTAGATTCCAAAGCGGAAAGCATAAAGAATTTGTAAACAGTTGTTCAATCTGTGCTGTCAGCTGCTTGTTGAATGTCAATTTCTTCATCTAAAAAGTTTGATTAAAAAGTTGATTTAGCAACACGTGAATTTTTTTTTCTAGTTTCATTATTAATTGAATTTTGAATAAAAAGATTAATGGCTGACGAAGCGGTATTTGATAAGAAAAAGGCGCATCGGGCCAAACTCTCTGGCAGAAAAGCTGAGAAAAAGAAAAAGAAAAACCAAGTAGATCAATCTAACCTAAGCGCGCGGCAAAGAAACCCCAAAGCGTTTGCAATACAATCAGCTGTTAGAGCCGAAAGGCAGTTTAGGAGACGAGAAGATGTTATTGCAAAGAAGCAACACATCCCACAAGTGGACAAAACTCCTTTGGACCCTCCCCCAATTGTTGTTGCGATTGTAGGCCCCCCTAGGGTCGGAAAAACCACTCTTATTAATAACCTTATCAAAAGTTTCATCAAAACGAACGTAACAAGCACCAATGGACCGATAACAATAGTGACTTCTAAGAAACGCCGTATCACTTTAATCGAATGTAATAACGACATAAACTCGATGATAGATATAGCAAAGTGCGCTGACCTAGTGTTGTTACTCTGCGATGCAAGCTTCGGCTTTGAAATGGAGATTTTTGAATTTTTAAACATCTGCCAAGTTCATGGTATGCCTAAAATTATGGGAGTTTTAACACATTTAGATATGATAAAGAATGCAAAAAAGTTGAAGATGACCAAGAAAACTTTAAAACATCGTTTCTGGACGGAGGTTTATTCTGGTGCCAAACTCTTTTACCTTTCTGGTATAATTCACGGGGAGTATTTAAGAAATGAAATAAAGAATCTGTCAAGATTCATCTCAGTGATGAAATTCAGGCCGTTGAGTTGGCGTATGACACACGCTTACATGCTAGCTGATCGGTTGGAGGACATCACCAACCAGGAAAATATAAGAAAGGATCCTAAGACAAGCAGGGATGTAGTGTTGTATGGATATGTCAGAGGGGTACCTTTGATGAAAGATTCTGTAGTACATATTGCAGGTAAGGGAACTATTCATTCAAATCCACTGAGATATGATGATTTGATGGAAGATATAAAAATCCTTGTCACTGAAATCTGTAGCAAGATTAATAGATTGTTTTATGAAAATTAGGAAGTTTCTTCCTTTTTTAATTTTATTTGTACAAAGCAGTAAAAGTATAAAATTTTAGTTAGTATGAGAGAGTTTACTAATCATAAAACTGTTGTGTTTTATTGACAACCATATGTTAGGGCTTGTAGTCCTTAGAGTGGCAATTTAAGGATTTATAATGTTGTATTCTGGTACTTTGCTGGGGGTATGAGGTAAACATAACTGCCATTACCCTGCATTTACCACCAGGTGAGATTGAAGAACTACCTACCTACCTACCTACCTTTAACCACTGAAATATTTGGAGGAAATTGGCATTTACCTGTGTGTAGCATTCTAGAATTATTGGCATTTCCAATGGGTGGACAATAGCATAAATTTTAAATAAATTGATCTTAACTGCTAGTTGTTACTATTTGTAAATATATGCAATATTTGAAATAAAAGATTTACTTACATAATTAATTACTAATCATTTGTTTTTTCAGGTGTTGGTGACATGAAAATTAGTGACTTATCATATCTTCCAGACCCTTGTCCACTACCAAGCAGTGAAAAGAAAAGGCATTTAATGGAGAGAGAAAGGCAGATATATGCCCCTTTCTCAGGTGTTGGAGGTATTGTTTATGATAAAGATGCTGTTTATATTGAGCTTAAGGGATCTCATTCTCACAAAGTTGAAGATGAAGAGACAAATGAGAAGAAAGCTTTGCTGAAAAATGTGGTTGAAACCAAGGAAACGCTTGATGAACAAATGCAAGAAACTGGGTTCAAACTATTTAGTGGTGGTGCTGTTATTTACCCAGATATGTTAAAGAACGATGAGTACTTACAGCACAGTGCAAATAGTGAAAGAACCAAAAGTTCCGATGAATCAAACTCTGAAGCTGAAAGTGATTCTGACAATGATAGTGGTATAGACCAAAGTGAAAAGGATTCAGATGCAAAATTACCATGGACTAATAATTCTGAGTCTGAAGAAGAGAATGATGATATGGATACAGAAGATAAATTTACAAAGAATAAATCTAAAACAGATGCTGATCATAGTTCAAGTTCAGATGATGATGAAGAAGATTTTAACATAAAATGGAAAGAAAAGTTAACTGAAAAGGCAACTATGGCATACTTTGAACGCCAGCGAACTACTAAAAATATAATGAAATTGGTTTATAATGAATTTGAAATAGGAAATAAAACCAAGGAACAAGAGGAAAGTGGTGGTGAGAGTGACGCGGAAGAGATTGGTGGAATCTTTAAAAAGGTTACAATCACTCAGAAGAAAAAACATAAGGAAAAAGAACAATTAGATCTTGATGAATGTTCTTTTTTCTATTCCTTAGATAAACCCAAGTTGAGAGATTGGCTCAATGAAGCAAATAAACAATTGATTATAAATAGTTTTGTTACTGGCAAGAGATCTGCTGATGAGGATGCTGCGGAGCTTCTTAAGTTGGATGATGCGAGTGACGGTGATGATGAAATGTATGGTGACTTTGAAGATTTAGAAACAGGTGAAAAACATGCTAGTGACCAAAAAACAGACGAAAATAAAGAGGAAGTAGGTTCTAAACGAAAACCTGAGTCAACAAAATCAGAAATTCTAAACAAGAAATTAAGATTGAAAGCGAAATTTGATGCAGAATATGATAACCCAGATGATCATAGAATTAAAGGTGACCATTCTTATTACGAAAATTTGAAAGCAGAGGCTTTGAAACAGTCTGAATTGAATAAATCTGTATTTGAAAGCTTAGATGAGGGTTTAAGAATTGAAGTTGAAGGATTTAGACCAGGCTTGTATGTCCGTATGCTATTTAAAAATATGCCTTCAGAATTCGTGACGAATTTTGACTCGAGTTATCCTTTGCTGATAGGTGCACTGAATATGGCTGAGCAGAATATAGGCTTTGTTTCATGTAAAGTTAAAAAACATAGGTGGTACAAAAAGATATTAAAGACAAATGATCCATTGATAATATCACTGGGTTGGCGACGTTTCCAAACATTACCGATCTATTCAAAAATAGAAGATGATCTTAAATGTAGGTATTTAAAATATACTCCTCAGCATGTCACATGTAACATGCACTTTTACGGGCCGATAACACCTCAAAACACAGGTTTCTTAGCGCTACAGACTGTCAATAATAACTCAAATGAAATCAAGAAATTAGGTTTCAGAGTTGCAGCAACAGGTAGTGTAAATGAAATCAATAAATCTACACAAATAATGAAAAAGTTGAAACTAGTTGGTACTCCATTAAAGATTTATAAGAAAACTGCTTTTATCAAAGACATGTTTACCAGTACTTTGGAGGTAGCTAAATTTGAAGGTGCTAGAGTGAAAACTGTATCAGGTATAAGAGGACAGATTAAGAAAGCTTTAAACAAGCCTGAAGGTGCATTCAGGGCGACATTTGAAGATAAGATTTTAATGAGTGATATAGTTTTTTGTCGAACATGGTTTAAGGTTGACGTAACTAGATTTTATGCACCAGTTGTTAACCTCTTACTTCCAATAGGAAACAAAAACGCTTGGGAAGGAATGAAGACCAAAGGTCAATTGAAACGAGAACGGAATATTATTCATGACGCCAACTTAGATTCAATGTACACAGATATTGTAAGACAACCTAAAGTATTTAAGCCATTAGTAATCCCTAAAGAGTTACAAAAAGGTTTGCCTTACAAATTGAAACCCAAAGCGAAAACAACAACACTAACAAAGAATAGAAAACCGACAATATTAACAAACAGAATAGCAGTTGTTAAAAGTCCGCATGAACAAAACGTTTCGAATGTTATGAAAATGTTAAAAACTAATTTCGAAAAGAAAATGGAGGTGCAGAAGGGAATGACGTCTGAGAGGATTAAGAAGCATAAAAAGCAGCAGGAAGCTGAAGAGTGGCAGAAAATAAAGAGACAGAAAGAATTAAAGAAGAAAATTTGTAGGCATCTAAGTAAAATGTCGAATAAGAAACAAAAGCAAATGTAATGGTACTGTCTCTGGGAAATAAAGAATTGATAGTTTTTGTTGCTTTTCACAAAATTTCCTAGTATTGCAGGAGTCGTATTGCAAGACTCGCAATTGCTTATTTCTGATATAAGATGATCGAAACCGATATTATTTCGCCCAGTGATTATGTTTTTCAACTTTTTTTTTCTATATTTTGGAAATATAATCACAAACTCTTGTAGAAAAGTTATATTATTTCTATGCTGCGCATTTATGTCAACTTTTTTTCCCCCGCTAAATATAACGATGTTTGTTATAGACGTCTTCGAAGCTTTGCTGGCGTACGCCGCGATAATTATTGACGTTCATAAAATAATCTTTAAAGTAATATAAACATTACCTACAAAAAAAGTCCAGCGAGGCTATATGTATAAGTGTTGCAAATAATATAATACTAGCTGACCCGTTCAACTTCGTTGCACTAATTCGGTTATTACCTGAAAACACAAATAAAATGACATTTCCTAAAATTGAATCCTAGCTAGCGATAAATCGTATCGCCTCCGAAACCATCTGTATACTAAATTTCATGAAAATCGTTGAAGCCGATTCCGAGATTCCACTTATATTTATACAAGAATTGCTCGTTTAAAGATATAGCTAAGCAAATGATTTTATTATATCGCTTTACACCGAAGTTAGCAGTACTTGCAAATTTTTTCGTGAATGGAAGCTTGTTGTAGCACATCATCCTGTGCAATTTATTTACACACGGCAGAAGTGTAACTTCTAAAAAGTAAACTACGAGAGTTTGAGGTGGATGTAGAGTATCAACTATTAGGATAAATGTAAGGCTTATTATTTAGTTTCCATGGTTACTAGAATAGGTAAAAAAATGTATAATGTTTTCTATCTCACTGTCCATTTATGTGTTTGTTTCTTTATCTAGATATAATTAAAGACGGCCGATTGGCGCAGCGGGCAGCGACCCTGCTTTCAGAGTCCAAGGCCGTGGGTTCGATTCCCACAACTGGTAAATGTTTGTGTGAAAAACATTAATGCTTTTCAGTGTCTGGGTGTTTATATCTATATTATAAGTATTTATGTATATTATTCATAGAAATATTCATCAGTTATCTTAGTACCCATAAAACAAGCTACGCTTACTTTGGGACTAGATGGCGGCGTGTGTATTGTCGTAGTATATATATTATATTTTTTTAATTTAATTCGGATTTATTTACAAACTGTGTAATGTGTTCTATCTCATTCTCTCGCCGGCTAAATCCTATACATTTATGTGTTTGTGTCTCTTTGGACTTTTTTTCGTTTCATAGAGTTTGAAATCACGATTCTAAAGAAGTTTCACTTCAAAAATATTTAAATTTTAATTTGTTTAATATATATCACATACTTGAAGGAAAACGGTTGAAGTCACAAATCCTCGTTGAGTTGATAATTTCAGCGGAATAGTTTGGGGCGGGTGAAATGAAACAGACTCGCATAGTATCGTGTAAATTGTATTTACCTCTTACCATTATGCAAACGTATGCCGTAAGGCGTCATCGCGCGTTGAGTTAAATGTCTTTACAAACGTTCAGATTACATTGGTCAAAATAATCGCTGCCTACGTACATATATCAACAACTGCCACATCCGACATTCACAACAAATGTTCATGCAGTGGTATAAACGCCACAATGTAAGTTTCTATGTGAACTGACTTAACTTCAACGTTAGCGTTATCTGTCAATTTGTATGGAGGACCAAACGTCATAAATTAACAACTCCATACAAATTTTTGTGATAAACGGAACGCCAGAGTTACGTTCCTTAACTTGAAAACTTACACTGGGCCTAAAATTACCTGTAACAACTCAAGGTCTACGCCCATTGCATCGAACCGCACCGCTTACAGGCGTTCGTACTAAAATTATATTATACTGAGATTACGGTTATGATCAATGAAATAAGTAATTATAATTGAGCGATGTAAGTTGATATTGACAAGTCACGTCAAAGATATTTGCGAGTCTTAATAAAATTAAAATATGTTGACAGGTTATTACAAGAAATTTGGTTGGGTGTCGGTTAGTCCTGTAAGTACATATCTACAAAAAATGTATGCGCGTTTCGAGATAATTATGTCTACCCATTTTCTCGTCTTATCTTATAGGACGACAAAACATTACCTCGTGACGCGCATGACAGCCTACTGGTATTTTTTAGGTAACGCGTAACAAATATACCGTTACGACCAAATAACATTACAAGGTTTTTAACATTTTCTTTCTTTTGTGTACCTAAATAGATGCAGTAGTTAAAATATTAAACGAAAAATAAATAAATTTATTTTGTTTCATATTTTAACGTAGCAACTTATCAATAAGAGCCTTTAACACTTGTGAATCTTTGCGTGACGTGTTATATATCTGTCGTTTAAACAGATCCGACATAGTGGGCGCAGACTTCTAGGCGAGGCCGAAAGCGATAACCGTTACACGAAAGCCTGGAATGTTACCGCCGGCCACCTGTCCGACACGGGACATACATAGGAGCGTAGCGCCGGCGGTACAAACAAGTAAATACTCTTCACTTCACTATACGAAGCTAACTATATAACACATAATATGCAAAATTATATACAATTCGACAATTTTTTACTAGATTCTATAATACATAAACACTCTACATCATATAGAAATTTCCAAGTATATAAATACAAAGACATCGGCTTTAGTAATTTGTGGTTTATTTATATACAACTCACCATTCTATTATTTACGGATGATTTATAGTCAGTCAATAAAGGTGATTGCGCATCAAGCTGTGCTGTGCGCTCCAACGCAATGGAAACGGCGTAAGTGTGCAATCACCTTTAAGCTATATCTAACTTATGAACAGTAAAAATCTTGTAACAATATTTCTTTATTGTGTCCAACTATTTTTAAATAATTGGAAATTTCTATTACAAAAATGATTTAGAGTAGGTAATTAAATTCCTTAATGTGAAGGTAACTTTTAACTCTTTGGTTGCGCGAGCCACTGGGACCTTGAGTGCTTGGATACAAGAGTGGAATGTTCTGGAAATGTTACGCGAGCCAACGTTCGCGTCCGTTCCTATTAGGGTTGGCACTTGTGGAGTTTTGGATAAAGTGCTCCCACACTATGATTATAAAGTACCATGATATAGGTAACAATCTATACCAAAATAACACTAAGTTACAAGCCATTACCATAATATATAACGTTATATATCCATCAATGTAACTGAAAATAGCATAGTACCAACGAATTGCATTGTGAATTATGTGTTACAGGATGGTGCTATAAAACGTTATATAACTGACTGATGATTCTGTAAGACAATGAGGTGTTAAAACTACATTGTGGGACATCAAGTTTGACACCTATTCAGAAAGAACCACGATTGAGGTCACAAACAGCTGCTTCTTGATATTGTCATAGAGAATCGGAGCCAGGTAAGAGTTAGTGTGGAAGCACCAATAGAACACGAAGCTATTAGCTAAACTGAACGCTATTCGAACTTTAGGGGTAGTCCTACGCTCAGCTCCTACACTAACAGGACGATAATATGCGTTTATGATTACTGTGGCTCACAGATAAATAAGCGACAAACTGCGTGAGCATCTTAGAGTATTAACCTACGGCCTGTTGAAAATAGACCATATCCCATTGAAATTTAGTACGAGTAATAAAACTTTTTCTATCTAGTTACTGGTATAATATTTACAATTCTATTCAAATTGGTGTGTACTGAATTTACCAGCAATCGAGTCGCAGGAAGCCAATGGACTTGTATGGAATGAAATTTTAAGTAAATTTCAATTATTTCAAAATTATCAAGAGGTACAGGTAATTAATTTAAAAAAAAGTAGAGTTTTTTTAATCTTAACTTTTTAATAAAACTCTACTATGCTCTCGCTATTTGTCATTCGCTATGTTCCGGCCTTTTAGGGGATTACTTACAGAGAACCGTAAAGACTCGTGTTCGATCAAAAATATGTACATACATATTGCGGTAGACAGCAGCCCGTTGAAACAACTGCTATAATAAAGTATTTCCGACAGATCGCGATCTGTTCATCTGTCTAGGATATCACGGTTCATGGTAAATACTCCTAAGACGCGCCCGGACCGATGGTTACCGATGTTTTATTTCATCGTATACTACAACTTTAAGGTGGATATAAGATCGCAAGATTATTATTATCAGCACCCCTACAACAAGAGTATGCAATCAAAATAGACAGTACTAATTCGACTAGGCTAAATAAGGTACTATTTGTGCCAATGCCGTTATACAAAAAAACCTTTAAACTATTGGCATTAATTAACACATAAAATATGTGCTATCCCATTAATTGTGTTCTTTGTGAAAAAGGATAGCAATACCCAATATAGATGTACCCATTCTCATTTTATTTCAGTTAAATATTTGGAAGCAAAAAAAAAGGAACCAATGTCTACCTCACAGCGGCTGCAACGCATGCAACAAATTCCGGTTTTCTGTATAACTTATAGTGATTATTAACAGAACTCGCAGTCTTCGTATAACTTTTTCTTTCTAAGGCTGACTCTCTTTATTTTTTATATGAAACTTTTTTGAACAAAAAAGAAAGCAAAAAATAATAGTGATCAAACACACGTTTTGTGCACTGAACATAACCTGCATCGATCTCTGCGAATCGAAATTACAAAGTCAAACTCAATAAGATAATTTGGATGATACCAATGCTTGTGACTAGCAAATCCGATTAATCCGTTGCAGCAGTGGGTGCGTTGCGGTCAGAGCGAGTCAGTGGACGCGAACCTTTAATAACCAATTTTTTTTTTTTTTTTTTGATTTAGGCAATAACGATTATTGTTTCAATTCGAGTAGAATTTATGTTATTAATAATCAGTGAAATGCCAGAACTAAAGTGGTAGTGCACAGGGCTGTTGGCACAGACCAATGGACGCTGGGGTTTCAATGCGCTGAAATGATACAACACAATTTTACCCGCTTTTTAGGTATCTGCATTGGTTAATATGACTCTTAACTAAATAACTGAGGATATGATATCATATATTTGATATCCTCTTTTCAGTCATCTATATCATATAATTGATTTATTTAACGCCACTGTCACGTTTGGTAATACACAGTGCTATGTCGAGAGGTTGGAGTAATGCGACAAGTTAGAAGATATATGGCGCTATTTCCAGTTTTTGTTCGCCGGTTGGTCAAGGCGCGTCTTTTAAACCCTTCATACTGCGTAGCTACACCGAAAAGCTAATTATCTAAACGTTTAACTTAGTTTTCATGTTAAAATTTCGCATATAAATTTTGTATGTAGCTAATATAATATTTTACTTTTGTTAATAATTTCATATTACAATATAATAATTTGCTAAGGTTCGATTGTATAGAGTTTGTTCACTATGTTTTTCACAAAATATATGTTGTGTGAGAAAAATATCACCATTTCACAGTTTTAGAAATTTAGATATTCCTTATGAGTTACATATGTCTTTAAGTTCGTGGTGTATACAATTTTAAAATGTTAAAAGAACAATATATAATCTGTAGTACCTTTATGAGTTTAGTAAACAAAATATGTATATTATCAGTTAATAATCTGTGGTAGTATTTTTATTAAATAATGACCAATATGTATACAATCAGACCTTAAATATAATGAAACAAATGATGTGTACCAATGATATAAAGACGCCGGGCGCCCGAAGGTTTCTACCCCCTTAGTGGAGCAAATATTACAAATTTTCAATTTCAATAATAAATGTGTGCAAACAACTTGTTATAATAAAGGCAAAACGTCGCAGACTAAAGAAAAAATAAAGACGAGAGTCGAGATCTGGTTTTTTTTTTCAACGGACTTCGGCCGCTGATATTTACCACATACCGCAAAGACGAAGTGCACATCGCGTATAAACCGTTCAAGATCTGAGTTTATTGTCCTAGCGCTTCATAAAGGCAATAAAGCAATCTCAGTTTTTATACCCTCTGCCTGCCACGTATGATTTTTAAACGAATCGCATTGCATTGTTGTAGGTTTGTTGGGCTATTTCCTATCATAGAAAATACTTTTTCTATATTTGGTTTCTACGTGTCGTGGAGTGGGTGGAGATTTGCAAAACCTATAACGTACTATAAAAATTACATTTCCACGGTTAATTTATACAATAATTTAATAAGTTTGCACTATCCTGTGCTCCGCACCAAATATGCTTTATCAACAAAAGGTTGTCTGGAGGAGATCACTCAATAAGGCCGCGCATTTCCTTTTATTTACCTTTTTTAATTTGTGTTTTTTTCTGTATCTGCAATAAAGACGTTCTATCTATCTTTCTATCTAATAATGTATTATCGATATTTGTATCTGTATCTATATTAAAGGATGCTTCAGGTATAATTTTCGTCTATCTTTTCCCTTTAGTCTAAGCCAAAGCCAACTCGTTTATAAAGCATGACGTCACAAAATATTTACTTTGTAACGTCATGTTTCATACGTGCGTGCGTGAAGCTTTAAATGTCATACGGAACAATGCGATAGTATTCAAGTAAAACTACAGCGACTGAAAAAAAAAGTTAGCTCGATCTTAATTTTTTTTACACATTTCTAGTTACTTTAAAATAAGTCGAGTTTTTAATTTGACATTTCGTATCCAATTTATTAGCGATACGTTCTTATTATTATAATTAATTGTAAGGGTAAGATAAGGGGATAAAGATAAATAAGGCAAGGCAGGAAGGAAGTATATACTATATAACAGTATTCACTATGAAATAAATCTTCCTTGGAATCAAAACTTCTAAAGAAATAAGATAACGTAACGAAATAACGTACGAAAATGTACATAAAACACGCAGTGACAACCTAAAGATTATATGCGTTAACATACGCCCAAATGGGGTTACTGAAAACTGTGGCAATAGAAAAACGATTAAGATTTTAGATATAATAAAATACAATTCACACGTACAGCTGTCCTTAAAAATTTTCTACCTTTACGTGTTACATAAAAACAATTAGAGTAGGCAGTGCCTTTGTGCACTTATGAAGTGCCCGACACTAAGTAAGTGATATTTTCTTACAGCTGGTGACCTAGTACATACATATTTAAAACAAAATTCGATAAAAAAAATTCTTTTACCATTCAATAATATCGTTAAGAATATCGAATTAAGAACTCGACTCGTATGTTTAATCACATCGAAGGCTTTGCTTTAGTTACAAATTATACTAATATCATTCCATAGACAAGCGTCCGACCGCGTCAGCTAAGGGCCTATTCATACTATAAGACATTTTTTCGTTAGAGCGAAAATATTCGGTAGCGTAGAAAAGTGTCATTTATACTGACACTCACCAATTAATTAGAGACCTTGGTGCTTTACGATTAGATTTGAATTACAAACGCAAGTATGGAAAGAAATGATAATACTGCACCAATGGCTGTGGCATATCACGTTGTACACAGATGAGGCTCCAGAACACCAGTTTAGCAAAAATGTGTCAAGAAGGCCATACAAGGTTTTCATTTTCTTTTTTTCCACTATAAATTGAGTTCTGTAATCTCACCTGATTATAAGTGATGATGTAGCCGAGAATAGTAGCGGTGGTTCACATCCGGCTCAAAGGACCATATGATCAGGAATCCAAGAGAAAATACACATCTCAATAAAATGCCCAATTTTGTATGCTACAACATGGATTTCTGATCAAGCGGGCTAACATGTTAGGGATATTGCAGTTATATTAAACTCAAATCCAAAACTGTTTGTACTTGGCATCATACCGGAAATCTAAATCGCAATGCGGCACGTCTTTGACAGTAGGGTGGTAACTATTTACGGCTGGAGCCTTCCCCCAGAAAAGGTACAAGTTAAAACAAAGAGCAATCATCATCATCAAGTCTATTTTCAGACGGCATATCTTCGATTCTAAACATACATCGACGCTTGCGAGGTGCTGCGAAGTTCTTATAATGTGTATGGGCCCTAACGATACAATAATATTATAATACTGTCACAAATATATACAAAGTCATTGAAATCCTGGCCGAAGCGCGAAGCGACCTTAAACCTTCACTTTATATTAAAAAAAAAAAAACTACTACAAAATTGTGATGTTTGACCACCGTTGGTATAAAGTATACTACCACGATTAGAAGTTACAACCGCGAATATTAAATACGTATATTGTTATTCTTTAGTACGCTCACTAAGACTGACTGAAATACAACAACAAGAGATTCGTTCTATCTCAGCATTTATCATGACGTTAAAATTGGCTTATAAATTTTCGCGAACTTCACCAGTATTTGTAACTTATAAATATGGTAGTATTATACCAATCTGTGTGATTAACTACGTATGTTATACTAGCACGCATGGCTACTTTACTTGCCTGTTATGCCAAAATTTGAGTGTATATTTAAAAAAAGGAGTTAAAAGGTCCAACACACTAGTCAAAAGTCCAATTCAAAATTCAATTGTTCATCAACATAAAAAGAGAACCACAATTAACATTTTGTATAGAATTAGTAATGGACATCTTATTCGAGTCAGATTATTTTTTTTAATAGCAAAATGCAATGTATTTTTATTAAATTCATTTTTTTTGTAATTTTTGAATAAAGATTCACTTCTGTGTGCGTGTTTGGTTAAAAAAATGTTAGGTATAGATGTTTTATCTGAACTTTGTAAAAACTCACGTATAACTATCTTATTCCAAATAATGTGATTTGCAGTTACTCTGATACTTCCTTACGTAGGTGCTAGTATAATAAACGCCAGTGTATGAGGTATTCGTTTAAAAAATAAAAAAGGTGTAGCTTCGTCGAGTGTTGCCAGTAAGCAAAACTGAAATACCCTATTTCAATGATGTTGTAAGTAAAAACAGGTAGTTAGGTTACTTATGACGGTTAGAATGCCACGAAACGTTCACTAGCGTACAAATTATTATCGACCTCTTTTTACTTAAAACACTATTGCCCTATTTTTAATTAATAAATAGTTAAGCATAAAATTAATATAAAATAATAAAAACTTTATAACGTTTTCGTTTGAACACATCCTAGCTACATATTGCTACATTTCATACCTACCTCGATATAAACGCTATAGAAAAACCATATTTACACCGTAATAGTTATTAGCTAATAATAATAAAGATTCCGTTTAAATTAAAAAATCGGTTAGCTATACAATTATATACTTTATTCCATTAACTACTGAGCTTTAAGTCGAGTGGGAGAGTATAATCTTAGGACTCTTATATGTACATGGATGATTTTGGATTTATACAAATATGAAAAATTCAAACAAAAATCTTTCAAAATTGTTTATATTTATATTTCTGAACGATTACGATCAAGGCCTCAAAGACATCGACCACCTCCACACGCAGTTACTTTCAATGTTAAGGTAACATTTCAGGTGCAATGCGCTGGACGAAGCATGTGCATAATCTATATTTCACACACGCACACACACTCACCAACTCAACTTTTTCAAGTTTCGTGACGCATATCAAAATGTATAGATATAACACGCGGCGGGTAGGTCAATAATAAATTATCGATACACGATAAATTTCTTATGCTTAGTATACCCGCATTTATTTCAATGTTAGGACTACCCTCAAAGAAAATACACTCCCCGACTGGACAAAAACGGCGCACTATACTCTTGTAAACGCTTAACAAAATATAGCATAACTACCAATTGCTACACGGTATTGGGAAGCTATTTCAGTTGGCCACAAACCGGAGGGAGTTGGCTATTGATTTAAAAATGAACTCTACTTTCAATCCAATGCATATTGGGTACGGTGAAGATACGTTGTAATAGTATTGCCATCATTTTCACAATGTTTTCTTGAGACACTGTCCTGTTTGTTTAGTTTTGTGTCCAACCGAAGTAGTCCATAGATAAAATAGAAGATTACAAACGATGCAGTAACACTGTACACGAGACTAGTTTTGTGTGTGCTCACGTCTAACCGTAAAATCACACTAACGACTTTTATGTCTTTTCGCGTTTGCCGTGACAAGTTTTCCGTGACAAGTTTGCCGTATTTAATGAAAGCCATTAAACCGCCATTTTAGAGTGATAAATGAACATAGCCGGACCAACGGGGATTCGATTGGTTAATACAAGGCCAATTTTATAACGACTCAATATCCAAGTGTAGGTTTTGGAGCATAGTAACCGAGCAAAGTGGTTTGAATGCTTTAAGTAAGCATACTTAACTCCTTAGATCAATTGTTCTAGCTTAAAGCCTACACTAGGATACGATAAAGTAAAACAAAAATACATTTAACACCCTGTTAGAACTCCATACTTAAATGACACAGCTAAAGTTACACCGGTAACCAACTTTAAAAGCTTAAAACTTATATTATTCGGACTGAGGGGGCTTACTATCATCACAGTAATAATATTTTAATAACGTTATTACTTCTAAATTATAATCATTATTTTAAGACACCAGGGTATGTCATATAAAACTGACCTTTAAAAAAAGTACTGATTGAAATTATGGTAGCAAGTCTCAAGACCTCACGTGATTGGATCTCGTAGCGCATGGCATTTAATAAAATCTACTTACAATAATGTTGGAACATTTTGTATAGACCAACATGACCAATGTTCGCTAAGGCAGAAATGGGCGGGAAACTATGTTCGGTTACCATAGACAATGCAAACTAAATATTGTTAGCTGGTGTGACATTTTGTAGCGCGACATGTCGCTAGTGTGGTCTTACGATAAACCTGTGGGGAGTAATGTCGAATTGTTACACCTAGTTTTTTTTACATGTTTAACATAAATGCATAAGGTCGGAAACGTACTTGTAACGCAACGTCATGGACATTTAATGAATCAATCAGTTTGATCTGACTCAACGTGTTACAAATAGAGTTAATTATGCTATAAGTCAGTGGAAAATATAGTCCAACGTATGAGTTGTGGTAGCTAAAAGGGTTAAAGTTTGCAATCGTTTCCATACAAAACACATGATTTGACAGCGATATTTGTACACTGATTAGCATCTTGCAGATTAGTTACTAAATAGGGGGACAGCTTGTTAGTACGGAAGCATATAAATAAGAATACCTGGATAATTTTAGGGTACGGCTGGCTCTCCACCAGCGATAGCTGAGGCTATGTATTATGGGGGCAACTACCAACAGGAATGCTTAATTTTTATCACGGAGATAGCCTTTGTCGAATAAGATGAGCAAAAAACCCTTGGTGGATTTCTTCTTCACATCCCCCTCCACCCCTCTAGTCAACCTAGCACATCCTCGATGGAGAGACGGTTTGATGATAGTAATGATAAAGAGCACAACACACCCCAGAGCCATTCAATTCAATTCTTCAATATTTTAATAAGTAATTATTAATAAATACATGGAATACACGTTTAAGTACATTTTGTAAAACTACCCTTCGGAGCACTTCCAATTAATTAATTAATTAAATACATTATCATTATTATTATTTATTAATATAAAGCGTTACGCTACAACGATTTTATTCAATTATTATACACAGATGAGAGTTTATTATTGTAATAATAACAACGCGTTTTCTCTTTATAAAAATGTGGCAACACACTTAGTTGTGACGTTTCCGGTGAATTTGACTAGAAAAAAATATTTTTTTATTTGCAACTTGTTTTTTATTGTCTTTGCATACAAAAGACCGTACATAAAATTATCGCTGGGATTTTCAAATCGTAACTTTATTTGTGACGTCAAATCGTGAAAGTTCTTATATTTTTAGCTAAAATATAGATGGAAACGTGTTATGTGGTAAGATGTATATCAGCTTATACCCTTATCTTATGGTAATCTAACCCGGAACTGCTGACTTAAACAGTGTTGTTTTTTGTGTGTTGACCATGTTATGCCATGTTATATCTCTTTTTATGTCACAATTATCACATAATGCATATAATGCTTGGTTACGATTAAAATCTCATTGATAGTCGCGGCCCTGATTATTAGCTAGGCGCCGTTCTAAGAATGTTGCCATATTACTAAAAGACGATCAGACCATAGACCATAGTAAAATTTTCATACATTAGGAGAATATTATTTTGTAGTACACTTTTCCCTATTTGTTGATACACATGTCTAGTAAATTTAAATAAATTACATACAAATAAAACCAATTATTTACAATTTCATTACAAGGCGACGTCATTTTCCCTTATGTAAAACAGTAAAACTCATTTAGGATAAATTATTTGCAAAAAAAAAATCAACTTGCTCTATGGTAAAAAATTCAAAGAAGAAGAATATTATCCTTTCAAATTTTGTTGAAAACTTTAGTTAAGTAACATTTACAAAGACAATGGAGTTCAACCAGAACTCTGATAATGTATGCTAGCATTAATTTGAACTCTTCTTGTAGATTGAGAGATAATCAACTAACATTTTCAATTTAATCGATAAGATATTAAAGTGATGAACGATTCATATTGAAGTACCAATTTATTATAACTTTTTCATTCATTTCAAATGTTCAAAAACGTTATTATAAGAATTTTGGTAAAAAGTAGGAACATACTTTGATGATTCTGAATATCAACAGTTATTTATAGGAATCGACTACGAAGTTCACTATGCCGATCTTCTTTTTGTAGTGTAAATAAACACCACCAAGTTTACATTTCACGGCCAAATTAATGGGAATTAGAAGTACATATGGAAAAATTTCCTTGGGAATTGGATGTAGGTATTTTTGTTATATCTTACGAATTCGTTTTTGGAATCTATGGCAATATGAATTTTTAAATTACCATAATATTAATTGGCACTACAATCGTAATCGTATCAATAAGCACAGAACAGTATTTATAACAGAATCGAATATAATATACTGACTATAGTTCCTCAGTAGTTGGTATGGTAAAAAAGGTGAAAACCAAAACAATACCAAACCAATAAAATACGCGTCGTACCATTTTTGACCTTGGGTTTCGATCACCCGAGGTCACTCTACATCAGTGTCCTTGATCAAACGTTATCGCATTGTTGGAATATTGTTTTTGGATCGACGACGGTATTTGTTCAGTATTCCTAAACCAAGTTTTGACAAGGTCAAGGTCACTCTACATCAGAGTATCCTGGCGAATCAATAAATTGTAATATTTTACGGAAAATTAGTGTTCGTCGACGGTACTTAGAAATTTTAGTATTCCTATACCATTAAAAGTAATTGGCACTACAATCGGAATCGTATTATCAAACACTGCACGTCCTGACGGGATCGCGTGGTACAAATGAACCGCATTCGTGTAACACAAGCTGTAACGTCCAACACATAGTACTAGCAGTCAGCGGCGCGCGCCGCCTAGTTGATGGTGTGGTGTCAGGAGGGCGGCACGTGGTCGTGCGGCGCGCGCGGCTTCCGCTCCGTGCCGGATGCGAGGAGGTTGTTGTATTCCACTTCGAGGATTTGTCGCGCCTGCGCACGGAACACGCACAGTTTTTAAACGGAAGGGCGGTATCACCATCTTAGAGATGTCTCTTAAAGAGTTATACGCTATTCGTTATCTGACTACGCCCTTTAATCAAGGGCCTACCACAGTCCATTTCGAGACTAAAGGCCTTTCCTGGGAGGGTTACCCCAATATCACTGAACAGACGCGTGTTCGCAGTAGATGGGAGTATTAGCACAGAGGACGTTGCTGTCCGTTCTCTGTTATATTCCCTTAGCCGCCTCGTACGACAGCCGCTGGAAGAGGGAAGGTGGTGACGACTGTCCTGGTCGCAGTGTGGGCAGTATATCTATTCTGCGTAATAGTGTCCTTTGATTTTTAAATAAAGACGAATAAAACCTACAAACTAGGCCGTCTGAAGGCGAATAAGGCGCACAACGAATAGCGCATAACGCCGTGTGGTTCAATCTTTACACATAAGCTATTAGAAAAGCCCTGTTTTAGTACAAATAATTACTTAAAAACGGGGCCGATCCGCGGTGGGATGGGTCTCGTACAAGTCCGCAGACAATGAAAATGGACATTTAAATATGTCTTTTGGAATATAGAGTTTGTTACGGTTTATAACAACTAATCATGTATATCGTCATTGTATTTATAATATATCGGCGAATTATAAAGTTTGGATACACAGGTTTAAATAAAAAATACCAGGAAGCTCTCGGCCTGTAGTTGTTTACATTAAAATGACAAAACAATGATAATATTATAAAATGTGTAAAGGAAAACCGAAGTAATACTTAACAGTTTTAAGAGGTACATTTTGTACTGTCTGTGAGACTTATCTGTGAAACCGAAAACCTAATAGGTTTTGAGTGCCATCGTTTTTAATGAAGGAAAACAGATACAGCCCTAACATCACATGCAAAATTAAAATCATGGGACTCCTGTCACTTTATAGCGTACGCATCGCGTAGCGTAGGTACTATGCGCGTGTCGGTCTTTTATCTTCAATAGGGTTGTCATAAGTAAACACTTAGAATGTTTTGAATTCTTTACTTTTATCTAAAAAAAAAATTCTTTATTTGCATTTCTTGATTCTGTTACATGTGGTATACAGTATACTCAATATTTTACATGGACACTGTAGCATTATTCTGCAATGTAACGACTCTTTCGTGCAGCCACTAACCCGACTACGCGACGTTATCCAACCACATGTATTTGGTTTGTCACTTTACAGAAATAACACGATTTATTCATTGTTTTGAATTTGTATGCAATAAATTAAAATTTTGAAAAGTCGTAGAACAAAAGTAGTTGGTTTCAATTGTTGGAACTTCAAGGCCGAGAGATTTCTGGTATTTTTTAGATACCTATCCTCATATGACAAAGTGTTGCCAGTTGCCAGCTGCGTATGGCCCGGTGCTGTACAGACCTGTGTGTTCTGCGTGGGTATCTGCAGCGCCAACGCCATGCTGTTGGCGTCGAAGTTGTCGTCCAGCGCGATGAGTGCACCGTGCACGCCGCTCTCCGACAGGTTGTTCGCGTACTCCTGCGGACACCGCTGCTATTACGATTCACGTATAGCTTTATCTCTACAGTAGTGCCTGCTTTCACTAAATCGAATGCCTAATGATTAAGGCGACGTCTATAAAGTTCAAAATTCATTTATTTCAAGTAAACCTAATAAATACATATCGTAGTAGGAAAGTACAGAAAACCTTTGTGTGTTTTATTTACAATTACATAAGTGTAAAGAAAGTATAAATACGCATTTAATACATCGAGGCTACTATACTATTGATGGATTTCTTAATGACAAGGTTGCCTGGAAGCAAGTCGCTCCGTATTTATCTCATACAAGATAGAACAATTATTGTTAAATTGTGAAATGATGTTTTGAAAAAAAGCAACTGCTGAGTTTCTCGCCGGCTTCTCTTCGATAGAATCTGCCTTTCGAACCTGTGGTGGAGTCACTACAAACAGACATACTTGATTCAAAAGTGTTTATAAACGAGGCCTACTTACAATAAATGAATTTCGAATTTTAAAGCTTGCTTACATCTTGGACTGCTCCAAAGCATACCACCAGGCGAGATTGCACTCTTAAACTTGAGATTGCACTCTTCAACTTCTCTTGAACTTGTCAAGTGGAAAATAATTGCACTTTTACGCAGTTTTAAAAAAATAATGCAGAATAATGTGCGTTTACAAATACTTAATTATATATGTATTAGTTTCTTTATATTTTGGTATTTATGTATCAAACCCTCTTGGCACTATCCCGTTCTCTTGCTGTAAGTCCTATCTACAAAGGTTGCCTGTAAGAGATTGCTTGCAGCAATAAGGCCGCCTTTGCATGTCTACATTGTGTACTGTATACTCCTTGCTGTTTCTTTTCCTGTATGTTATACGTGCAATAAAGTGTTTGTTCTTCTTATTTGAACCCGAAAGAATCGAGTTCCTGAGTTTGGCACGGTCTGGAGCAGTGGAGCCGAGTCCCCGACATTACCTTGAGGTTGATGGCGACGAGCCAGCGCTGCAGGCGCTCGTTGGTCCACACCAGCACGTCGCGCACGCACAGCTCGGCCGCGCGGCGCCGCTCGTCCAGCGCGCGCACGGAGTAGCCCACCCGCTTCAGGCACGCCACGCCGAAGTGCAGCGACGTCCTGCGCACATCACCCCCATTCACATCGAGCCCTTGACGCCGATTAGGCATGAGCACTGATTTGGTAAAACTGCCCTACGATGTAGAAGACTTATGTACAATTTCAAAAGACTATCTTATTTTTGCAGAAATTGAAGAGTTTGTTGAAATAAATTGGTTGACATAAGTGGTTTGGTAACGGCGTGACGTCATAGTCAAATTACAGCTTTAGCAAGTCCTCGTTCCACAGCTAAAGAGCTTTGGTAAAGTGTATCATGTAATTGACTTGTTTTTTATGAAAATAAATGTCTTTAAACCTAATTAGATAAACCTTATTTTTGAATAAATTGTATTTGTCGGTTCCTGGAACTCGGCGGTAAAGGCTCGATATTATCTGTGGCTTACCTTTGCTCCGAAAGTACTGGATCGACTTTAACTAAATGACTATTTCTTAACTAAATGAAACCTAAGGTGACACGAAGTAATATGAAGTAATATAGGATATAATATATATTTTTTTTTCTACAAAAATTGGAGATATTTGAATTGCAATAATATAACCAATAGTAGCAAATTTTTGCCAAGAGAATTCATTATTCAGCGTGCGCTAAGAAAACTCTTGATAATGCATAAAATTATGTACCGCATGATTAAAGTATCTCATTATTACCAAGAGAAAAGTCAACGAGAGAATATATGTAACTATCATAGTTAAATCGCAATAGCACTACAATCCTCTTATCCTTTATTTTAACTCTTCCACGGTTCATTTCCTTTCTTTCTTTATGTGGCCGTGATTACACAGGCAACTGCCCCCTTCACACTGGAACACAGCAATGCTGCAGAAATAAGCATGGTGGTAGTACTTATATCTGCAGCATTGCTGTACTTCCCCGGGCGAGCTCTGACACGAAAAGCTCCACTACTACTCGATAAGTCTAACGAGAGTCATCAGATGTTCGTATTCCGAATCTCCGAACCGTATACGTATCAATATGGTAGGCCTGTCACCTGTGAAAACTGTCGACCATCTTCAGCTGCGTCCGCAGGTCTCTCTTGGTGAGGTGCTCCAACATCCGCGCGTCCACCAAGCACTCCATGAACGTGGTTCTGTATTGCGGTAAGCCTGGAGAACGAAATTATTATGAAAAAGTCGAATGTTACACCATGTATTGTATGTTTGAATGCACTAATATCATTCCATAGCTTAATTCTTGAGAGCTAGGCTGTGTAAAATATTAAATTTTCATCCCTAAAGGGATTAGGGGGTAAACATTTAACTAAGGGATGAAAATTTCTTAATTTTTGAATTATTTGATTATGGTGAAAATTGGTATTAACGTTGATTTATATATACTGAACAGTAAAATAAGGATTAAGGATTTACAAAAAATTTACCGTCAAAGAGTTTAAATTGGGGATGATTTTTTTTTATCGCAACTCGCAAAACTCGTGTGTTATCTAATAACTTAAAAAAATAAGAAACATTGATATAAAACATTCATCCCATATTACAGGAGCTTAAATAGCCTCAATTAGGGGTGAATATTTATAAAATGATATAACCTATAGCCTTTCTTAAACATGGGGCTATTAAATTGAAAGAATATTTTCAAATAGAATTGGTAGTTCCAGAGATTAGCGCGCTCAAACGTGCAAAATAACAACGCTTCCGCTTCATTTTGAACCGTTACGTTAATACAATTTTTATTATTATGTGTTGAGTGGTTTTAAATGTATCACATACTTTAAATCCTCTATAAACGATTAAATATTATATCAGCTAAAAGGATGTTATTATATTGTATTGAATTTCTTATTATGGGGGTATATAAAGTCATGTATTCAACTGTTGATAACAAGGTATTAAAGCACTCATGTGATACTATTATCAAAAACCGACACTCGTGTTTTAATTAAAAATTATTTTATTTCATGCGGGCCTAATATAAGCACTTTGAAACGTCAAGTCTATCTGTGTGTAGTGACTCTACCACCGGTTCGGAAGGCAGATTCTACCGAGAAAAAGCCAACAAGAAACACAGCAGTTGCTCTTTTCCGACATCAACAATTAACATTTTACATTTTAACATTCATTTTTCTATCTCGTGAGAGATGAAAGCGGAGCCGGATAATTCCAAGCATCCCCTTAGTATACAACAGTTGCATAAACTGCTAGTGTGCAATTGTTTGATAATAAGGTATTAAAACACTCATGTGACAGTATTCCCACGTTCGTGTTTTAATACCCCTTATTATGCAACAGTTGCATAAATAACTATGAGTAACGTAGCTCGTACCCAGCGAGGGCAGCCACACGTTGCCGATCCACTCGTGGTTCATGTCCCCGAAGGCGAGCGCCGCACACGCGGTGCCGCGCGGCGCCGACGGCGACGTCAGCGACACCATCTCCTGTATCGCCAGCCGCAGCTTCAGCCGGTGCAGCGGGTTGCTGATGCCTGCGACACAAACGCTTTTCACACTCAGTCTGCGTGACGACGTTTATATGTACGTGCATGTACGTGCTACCGCGTGCGGGATGATGACGTTGTATATCGTAATGCTATAAAAACCACTCAAGGTTAGCGCCGTGTTCAGTATAGGTGTTCGAGCCACTGCTTGTACCGAACACTGCACCGTCAGCAGTTTACGCAATCGTCGAGCCTCGTGGCCATAACTGGGACAGTGCACTTCGGGCCGCCACTCGACGCTTACTCATTATCAATTATTATTATAGTGTACTCACTCACTATAGTTGTAATTATAATAGTATTATTCAAACACAATAGTACGTAGAATGCTATTTATTGTAAACACTTCGATTACATATTGAAATACACAAAGCTAATTTATCTACCACGTGTTGCTTCTATCGCTGCCAATGCTCAACTGATCCTCGCTCTATTGTGGCGGCCATATTTATTAGTCTGTTAATGTCATTGGAAATAAAGTCCACTTATCAATCTCTAGCAATCTCTATCAATTATCATCACTCCACAAAGGACTACACCCCACAATAGGCAACCGACAAAAATTATATCCCTACAAGGGATAAAAATTAACGTGCCCACCTGTCAATGTTTTTCAGTGTCTGGATGGTTATCTGTATAATATTTATTAGCTTTTCAAGGGAAACAAACAGTACTATTACACATAAGAGTAATGCCGTATTTTTATATAAATTAACAAATGAAGTTTCCACAACTAAGATTATAAGTACTTATGTATATTCTATTCTCTAAAAATTATTCATTAGTACCCATATCACAAGCTATGCTTACTGCGGGGCTGGATGGCGATGTGTTTACTGTCGTAGTATATTAATTAATTTATTATTTTAAAGCAGGGCAACAGGGAACATGGAAATAATGTGTTATTTGGCTATTATTATCACCCATATTCACGAAGTGAGGATAATACTATGAGAGAAGATAAACATTTTAGTCCTTCGCCCGAGGAGAATCCATGCTAATCCATGTCCATGCTAATCGCTTTCAGTGCTACTAAATGATGTAACTTAAACTACTAAGCCACTTTACACGATTCGGAAATAATTTTCACTCTCAATACTATACCTCACAGCTTTAACCCTTTTCCAACAAATCTTGTAATGTATGCGCCAATTAACTCACCAATTTCTCTTTGGATTTCCTGATCCGACAGCGCCGACATGATAGCTCCAGACTTGACGTTCGCACGGCACGCAGCGACGTACCACGCGGGCATGCCGACCCACAGTTCCAGCCACGCCACCACGGTTGGCCCGTTCCACAGCGCAAAGGGCGTACCAGCTCGCATCGCCTCGCCGAGCAACTCGTGTCGGTAATCCCGTTCCCTGGAAATAAGAGCAGCCTTAAAGCAAGCTCGTGGTTTTTGCGCTATGATGCGCATTGTGTCCTCAACGCAAATTTTTTGTCAAAAATTGTTAGATTTAACTTGTTTTAAAGAAATTTTCGTACTAGCCCGGTGATAGAAAATTGGCGGTGTCCCCCACGTAGAGCAAGTCAGGCCGTCAGTCGTAGTTGTTACCTCTTGTCAAAACAACTCACATTGGAGCAGCATGGTATATGCTTTTAAACCGTCTCTCCTATGAAGAGGCCTGTTCCCAGCGTAGGGACGTTAATAGACTGCGGATGTTAGTTTTTTTTATCTAGGAATGGACTTCTTTAAAACTTTCATAAAAATACCCTGGAGCTTGAACTAAGCGCCTCCCCTGACTTTAGCACGGTAATTTCCCGGGATAAAATCCCATATCCGCATCAACGTATCTGCGTTCAGGTATCTCTATGCAAAATTATGGAGAGGATTGTACATTGGTAAGTTTTTTTTTTAAACTTATGGTACTCGTTTGCTTTTTCTGGCATAAAAATCCGGGGTATCTTAAGTCCGTTTACATGATGCAGGCGATATCTGTGGCAAATTTCGTCAAGACCACTTAAGTAGTTGAGCTTTAACATACTCGTACGTAACAAACGAACATATAAACCAATTTATTCGCATTTATAACATTAGTATGGATTATTGACATGCGATTAAGATGTCCTCACAATTCATATCAGCCAATAACAAAAATTTTCGAAGAAATCTGCCACATTCTAACTACCGATAAAACAGCACTTTCAATTCCATAGGCAAAAATGGAATATAAAAAAAATCTATGTTTAGCAGACTTTTCAAAATATATTATATTATTAAACACCACTTACTTGGTCTTAGTCCTAGCGTAGTCCTGGTGCTGTAAAGGAGCTTGCATGTGTGATGAGAGACCATCTGTCGATTCATCCGCCAGTGAGGAAAGACCTAATGAAGATGCTGATGCGAGTGACCTTGGACTTTGTCCTTGTTGGAGCTGAAACAATAATTATCAATTTAAAATAAAGAATATTTAGTTTTAATTGTTTATTGTTTATTGTTATTAGGTACACAAAACAGGTAATAACTAAAAGTAGATCTAAATATAAGTAATAACAAGTTTTGTTCTAAGCTACAACCCAAAGTATGTGTACACAACTTGGAATTAAATTAAACAGAAAGTAAAGATAAAATTAAAGTTGAAACAAAAAAGAAACACTTAAATAATAATATATATATTATTTCCCTAAAGATTATGTGGAATAGTGCTTAATAATTTGATTTTTAAAAATATTTATCCTTTTGTTAAAAATGTCAATATTATGATTACTTGATACTAAATCATTATAAAGGCGGCACATGCGAACGATGGGATTGTAAAAGGAAGTATTGTTCTTGTAGACACTTAGGGAAAATGGTTTAAAATATTTTAATCTGGGATTAACGCGAGTATTTATAGTAATGAGCGAGAGCAAGACGGAAGAATCAATTTGGGAGTTAATGAGCTTAAATAAGAAGATCAAATGAAAGTATTTTCGACGAAATTGCAAGCTTTGCATCCCAAAGTGTACAAGCCTGTCATGGTAAGTTGTACGTTTATGGCCGAAGTGATGTCGATATGACAATATTCGTAAAAAATTTTTTTGAACAGCTTCTAAACGACCGCAATGAATGGTATAATACGGTGACCATATTAGTGAGTTATACTCCATTATACTACGGACCATAGTTTGATAAAGTTGTATTGAGCTTGATAGTTTTGTAAAATCTCTCGTTGACCTTAAAATAAATCCCACTATAGTCGTAAAAATGTAATAGGCCCGTTTTGACATTTGTTATCGCGACGTAACTAGTTATGGAACCATAAGACTCTGTACTCGATACTCACGATAAATCAATTCAAGTTTGTATCAGTACTTGATTGATATTATTATGTATTGTAAAGTGTTCGTTCGTTCAAAGTATTCCTTTAACTTCACAACCAATACGCGTGACTGGCTGTTGATTATACGTCAACATGTTGAAACAGAACAGTCAAATCACTATGTTTAAATTAATGTCCAAAATAGAAGAGCCATAGTTAACGTAATAGTAAACAATATATATCAAACTTAAACGAGCGCACAGTCAACTTTACAAGATGAGGAACGAAAAACTGCGCAGTGCGCGCAGGGACGCTTCAGTCATGTGCCGCTTGGTCAGATACATCATCTCAGACTCATTATTTAGAACCCATTTTGAGAACCAAGCTTATTCTTTGCAGTAAAGATAACTACACAATATTTAATTTCGATATTCAGTAAAAAAATGGTTACAGCTCTAGTATAAAAAAAAAAGACTGAGAACGTAACTGTTTTCGGAACGTTTCGCAACAGTTATAAATTGCATGCTACTATGAAGTAAGCGCCAAAAGAATACTCGCGATATATTCTTTCATATTATTTAACGTCCCAAAAAAATTTACGTATTTTTTAAAACACTGTATGTAATTGATTTTTATTTTTTTGTTTCTTTCAGTTTCGTTCAAAGTTACATTCTATGATCTTGCACAAATGTCAAAATGGGCCTATTACATTTTTCCGACTATAGTTTGTTGCATTTAGCAATGATATCCTGGTAATGGTCTCTAAAAGATAATTTATCATCAAAAATTACCCCAAGATCATTTGCTAATGTTTTTCGAGTTAGTGCTTGATCATTCAAAGAGTAATTAAATTCTATTTTCTTTGAGATTCTTTTAGTAAAAGTAACGACAAAACACTTTTGTATATTGAGGCTCATGAGGTTCTCGGTGCACCAGTCGGCTATAGCATTTAATAATATTGAATGGTGTTCCAAAATGAAACCAAAAACCGTACAATTTGCACCCAAAACTCGATGCATCTTGTTAATGGATACACTAATTGGTCGCAATTGTGGGTTACCTTTACCACTATGTAAAGTTATCTGTAAGATTCTTATCAAATAACCTTTCATTGGTGTACTTCCTTATACATGAATGTAAACAGTAAAATTTTAAGCAGTTCAAGCACGAATTCTCAGTTTGTTCGGTCACGTGCCCCAGCGTAAATATTTGTCCATTGCACCTCTGTTGCCTTAAGGGAAAGTAAAAATACGCGGAAAGATCACCGATGAGCGCGATGGACCAAAAATAAAAGCAACTGCAGCTCCTTAATAAGAATGCGCAATGAAAAAGGTAACAGTCTTTCGCGTCTGGTAGGAGTGGAGACTTATTTTAAAGCAACCCAAAACACCTAACAGTCTGACAAGGCTAAAGCTAAAAATATTAAAAACGTAAACTCACCGGCATACCAGCCTTCTCCTTCTTGCTAAAGAATCTACCTAAGGAACTCTTGATTCCGCGTTTCTTCTGCTGGTGCATGGATGCTATGGACACGGCCGAAGCAGTGGACGACACCCCGCGCGGCAGACCCGGGGAAGCCCCGCCCCATGCGCCGCTGGGGCCCGTATTGCTGGCTACACCGCCTAGCGACTCTTGACTCGAGCTGTTGTATGGATACGATCATTTTACAAATTGGACTGTTTCGTCTAGATTCACATCTCGTATCCCACTTATTAAGAAGGCCTGGCAACCAAGTTTGCTATTTTATAATTCATTATTAAAGAAAAAATATTGCAAACACGCTGCAAACAAAATTCTTTGACTATTTGATTGATGATATTACTATTTTTGTTTCTAGAGTACTAGAGTAGAGACTACTGAGACACAATCGCAATAGCACACTTGGGCGCCGATCTTCAAGCTAACGCATGGTTTGAATCTTACCAGCTACTCGATGGAGTAACTTTTGTAATTGTTTGTCTTTATGTTTTACGTTCTGATGGGCATAGAGCGCTGTAACTTTTTTATTACAGTCGCCACAGGTTCGCAAATGTTAGAAAAGTTACTGAACTGAAAGGGAGACTGGTTGTATTGGACGATACATAAAAAACAAGATTATTAAAATATTAAGAGACCAACCGGTGAAGCGATGGGTGAATATTGAAATGGTCATCTAGTTCAAATGGAAGTTTAAAATTATGCAACAAAAAGTGGTTTAGGAAAAAATAAAAACGGCAATTTTTAACAGAACTCGGGTAACACAAACGTCTATAAAAGCAGTTTTCTCTAGCTTTCATAATGGAATTACTATGGACGGATTTTGAGTTAGCCACTACTAAATATTGCACACCATAAAAACATGTAGAAATACGAAACATACCATTCAAGAAATTTAAGAGCACCCGACAAATCCTTGGTAAAACAAAAGAGTCCTTAGTAATTCCATTAGGTAATTTATTCGTTTATCAAATTATAAAAATATAATTATTTTTTCTTTAGGCTCATTTTTATTAGTCCATAGTCAAAATATATATAAAACTGAATTCTGGGTATCGATGGAATTATAGACTTTTAAAAATGCACCCTTATAAATACACAACCTCCATACAAAATATTACTATTATTAAAAATAAAAAAGTATACAAAAATAGAATTTTTACATTGTTCATTAATTGCGAAACATAATTTTAAGAAGAATTCAGTGAAAATGTGCAAATATTTTTAAACCATTATTTAACTATTTCAGAAAAACTAATATATCCAGCCTCGTATGAAAATTTCGTTTATAGTTCAGTCAGCAGAGATACCCTTGCCTCATCTTTACCCTTTTTGTCCCTTAAGAGCTAATTTTTCATATTTTTATAAAAGCATTCCTGCTACGTCTTTATGATACAAACTTATGTTCTTTTAGCCTTTCAGGTTTTAACCAGTGAAATCAGTTAATCAGTTAACCAGTGAGTTACTCGCGGTTGAATTAGCAAAATTTTACAAAAAAATTCAGCATTACAAACGGAGGTTTGCTAATTTATTCCGTGATAATCCATTTTCAGTATCGTGCATTCAATACATTGACGTTCTCTCCAAAATGTAAATTTTTTTAATCAAGATTGTTTACTTAATATTCTACAACATAATTTGTGATTTTTATGACATAATTACACCTTGCACGGCTGAAAAGGTGTAATTATGGGCTATAAATAAATGTTCAGCATTTTTTCATCGAGAACGTCAGATCAAATGCTCAAGCTTTGTAGGACTTAGGTAACGAAGAAATTAGAACTGCATCTTTGTATACTCAACATTTGTCATATATAACTTTCCGACGAGCTCGGATGGTGCAATAAGTAGTTATTTAAAATATTATACAACTTCGACTTCAAACAAACTCTGTGTTGGACATAGTTAAACAAGCTGTCCGGGCAATCGCACCATACATTCGCCAGATTATCTGACTGACTGCGTGAAGTTAAACTAAGTTCTATTTCAGGTAAGTTAGGTACATTGTTTAGTGTGAAGTTAGGAACGGATGAACACCTGTGTATCGGGATCCGGGCGAGGCTTCCTGACATTATTGAAGTCCTGGGCAGCGTGAAAAAAATGTTAATGTAAATGTTAGTGTAGTCAGAATGCAGAACCGTGGCAATCACTCAAATGTTGCGGCGATTGATCTAGTTCAAGAATTGCCAAACAAAAAACACTTCCAAGAATTTCACACCGTCGTTGTATTTCTCATCTGGTGACAGAAAGGCTGGCTCACTTTTTGCGAAAAGTGAGCCAGCCTTTCTTGCTCTTGCTGTTCAGTTCGGCAATGCATCCAGCATCCTTGGCACCATTACAAGAAGGCATGACTTTTACAGTAATTAGTTTAGTTATAGGTTGTATTGTAACATTATCAATAAATAAAACGTGTGTAAAAGTTGAAAACGCAGGCAAGAGTTTTAAGAGATGAGAGATCTTAGTCGACTTAAATGCTGATCTTCAACCGGCAAGCTGAACTAGATTTGTCCACCCGTTAGCCTAAGTAGGTACTTCTTCATCTGTTTATCCACGAAACCTCCGGTTTGACGTCGAATCAATTCATGGTTAAAATGACGTCAGTTTGTTAAATTGATGGTCAAGACCTGTTTTGTTCAGGGTATTTCTAAGTGTCATTTGATTCCAGACTTTGATGGGATCTGTTAATCAACTATCGCCGTCGAAGAAATCGCACGAAGAGTAGATAGTGGGATAGGGTTAACAGTAGAGCTTAACAAATCTTATTTGTACTCTACCAATAACAGTTACGATTAAAAACAATATGATTGAATATCCCAAGCATTCACATACTAAACTGTTGCACAACCTCGATCCTAAACTATAATCATGAAAAGAGACTTACGAGTCATATGGCGTGGGGTAGTGCGATCTCAGTCTATCTCGTTCCGCGTGTAATGCTCTCGCCGCCCGCTCCAGCCGCAGAGCTCTGGCGCCAGCGCCCATACCGACCGGGGACTCCGCCCCCTCGCCCGGAATAACGCCCGACATATCCTCACATAGCTGTAACTGAAAATTATTGCTAGCGGTAATGGAATGGGATATCTGATAGACTCAAAGCGTCCGCGGATACCACACGGAAACCTGTTGGACTGACTTCCAAGTAGAAATAATTAAAGTTTTTATCCAATTAAAATATAGGCACTAGCTTTTGCATACAGCAGGACACCTAGCCTCAATTTCAAATAAAAGTAACCCACACTACTTTTTCGATTCTAAATCGACTTCTAGGACCGATCGTTATTTACAGATAGTCCCATGTAGTCCTCATTAAATTGAAATATACATTTATTGTCCTCATTAAATTGCAAACTGTAAACACATCTTTAAATTGTAAGAGAAAAGAACTTTGTTCTAACTAGAAAGGCGTTTGCAACCGCCAATTTCCATAAATTCGGTACGTGCAATACGTGGCTTTTGGTGCGGGCTAATCGATGCGTACCTGAACAAGCCCGTGTTAGTTTAGGCGATCTTGGCAAGAGAGCCACAAACTGTGCAATTCACCAACAACTCTTAACTTTAATCAATTGACGGGTATAAAAAAAGTGTAGAACTTCTTTTTTTAATTTTTAACCTTATGAAAAGGATAACACTAATTTTAAATCTGCAATCAGAGATTTTTTTAACAGAATTGGCATCGTTACCTGACTAACTGTTATGAGGTTCACTAAAACAAATATATAATATAAAACAGGACGATTTGCATTATAAAAAAATATGTGACTTATCTAGCTCAATATAACACTAGGAATATTCATACAAAAATAGATGACAAAAAAAATTACACAAGTTTTTCGTACACCAAAATGTGCTATTTGTGTAACGATAATGAAAAACTACAATTTTGTTACTCAACGAAATACAGCCTACAAATTGGTAGAAGCCGACACTGCAAAAAGCAAGTGGTAAAGATTCAATACGAGCGGGAAGTGGGGTACAAAAAGCATTTTGTTTTCGCTTTTACGATTATTTAGATTACCTTAGGTCGCTTTAGGCTAAGGGATAGGGGTACGGGTAAAATGTAAACTGTAAAATAGGGATTAAATAAACTTAATGACTGAATATACAGATAAATATATGGGTGAAAGGGGTAATGTACAAAGGAGTGATACAATATCTTTCATCATTGTTTTGGATGCAAATTACGCAGATAGTTGTTGACAAGTTGTTTAATAAATAGATTAAGGGGGTTAATTTTGAGACAGAGAAAAGAACTCCTTAAAGAAAATTAAAACTGCATCTTTTAAAAAATACTTTGATGTACCTTTATACTTTATCTTTTTATTCAACTATATCTATTTCTTTAATCATGTACCTATTCTTTTCTTTTCTCCGATTGTTATTATATATATATTAAGTTACTTCCATGTAGTGACTGTTCTTGCCAAAAAAAAAAAAGAGGGATCTAGTAAATTTATGATTATGACAGCAATATAATAAAACCCTTCCCTTAAAGGGAACGCTGCTGCCCGTTCTCCGATATGTATAGTCCCTTTGTTGCCACGTATGACACCCGCAGGAAGAGGGGGGGGTGATGACATTTGTATTCTAAACTGCCGTCACCACACGGCAAAAAAAATTAAAATTGGAAGTAGCTAAATATTCTTCTATAGGTGGAATCGTATTTTATTAATAGGCTAGCTATTGGCAAGGGTTGCACAAGCATTTTACGGTACACTCTTATTTTGGTAGGCGGGGTAAGCTGCGAAAGTGGCATTACTCGTGAAAACATTTTGTACGGGAGTGTACTGGCTGCAAATAATGAGGGGTGCAGGCGGTGGAGGGCGGGGCGGGACCGACCTGGCTAGAGGGCAGGCTCTCGGAGGCGGGCGCGGAGCGGTAGTGCGCGTGCGCGGGCGACATCGACGCCGGCGCCTGCGATTCCAATTACCATCAAGTCCACATTCAACACTCAAATTTTCCTACCTTGATACTTATAAAAAGTTAAAAGTTCGAAATCCTCGTTTGACGTGTTGATTGCAACAACTGTACATTTTTTTATTAAATGGAATTAATATCTATCGTTCAAAACAGTACGGCTCCCGCCGCACACACGTCAATATTATTCACAATATTATGCATATTGGCAATAATATTGTCTGTATTGAAGAGCTGAAGTATTCACAAAAAATATTTTGTCCATAATATTTAAATTTAAAATAATAATTATTAAAATTGGCTTAATTGGTGTATATGATATTTTCTTTGTATTAATTCTTTGTTAAAAGAAAGTGTTTGGACTTTAACAAAATAAAATAATAATAATAAGACCAGTGACTGTGTGCACGCAGGCTGCGTGCACACGTAACCTTTGGTAACGTATCTAAGAAATAAACTTATTAAGTTTTCATTATTCAGTTTCCTTTATTTTTATCACTTTAACAATATAACTACCACTAACTTAGCAAAACTGGGTATATAGATCTCTCAATAAAAAGAAATACATAATTAATTCATTAGCAACACTTCGGAAATATCTGTGCGTCATGACGCACGTCTCTCTCATTCAGTACAGTCGCAAACACAATTGCTTTCACTGATTATATTTCACGGTTGATTTTTTTTTTTTTTTTTAATTTTGGTTTGCTTCTTCGTTGACTGTTTCTTACATGTTATAAATTATGTGTATCCATATATTATTTTCAATTCCTGTATTTATTGTTGGATTCGCCATTTCCATATCAATTTAAATAATAAATATTCAGCTGATCTTATAGGTAAAATCCATCAAATCGACTTATATAATATAATTTAGGATAAAATTATTTTTAATGTTGTATACCGTCACACACACAGTACACCGGTGCATATTTCCGACGTGGGGTATTTCTTGGTATGCAACTCAAAAGATCTTCTTGGTTGAAATAGAAAGAAAGTAATCAATCATTTGAAAAATGAGATACTCACTGTGTGATATTTGTGGTGGTTCGGGCGAGATGGCGACGCGGCGGGCGGTGGTGACTCGCCGCGTCTTGAAACAACGTTCATATGCTCGTAGCTGCCCACCTGGATTCACAGAAAGGGCACATTGCAAAATTCTCTAGAAAACTAAAAATGAGTTAGTGTTCATCATTAAATTCGAAGCAAACAAGGCGAACCCTGCTTGGGTAATTATCGGAATGAATTTTTAAATTTTAATGCATGCTGTGATAACCTGTAAATCGTTGAACATTTACTATGTGACTCATTCCAAAAAAAAGAGCAAGTTTTAATGTATCTACTGTTGGTTGTCCATTATAAATAAATAAACAGGGACTCACAATACTCACTCTGGACTCCAGCTCCTCAGCCCGGGCCTCGGTGCTCTGCTTCTCTTCCTGGATGAGGCGGATCTCCGTGTTGATTGCGTCGAGTTGCTCCTGTAGCATCAGCGCCAGCGCCGCCGCGTCCGTGTGCCCCTCCGCGCCCTCCGACTCGTCGTTCTGCCGAGGAGGGAGGGGGTTATTGCGGTGCGGCGCGGCTAGCGTGGGCAGGAGACAATTATATCCCAGGGGAAAGGATATAAATTTATCTTCTCCCACAGCTTTATAAACTCTCAGAGCACTGGCGCACAATTGGATATAATATCCAAATAATTGACGGCCGATTGGCGCAGTGGGCAGCGATCCTGCTTTCTGAGCCAAGGCCGTGGGTTCGATTCCCACAACTGGACAATGTTTGTGTGATGAACATGAATGTTTTTCAGTGTCTGGCTGTTTATCTATATATTATAAGTATTTATGTATATTATTCATATAATTATAAATCAGTCATCTTAGTACCCACAACACAAGGTATTCTTACTTTGGGGCTAGATGGCAATGTGTGTATTGTCGTAGTATATAGTATTAATAAACGGGGGTAAACTTCTCCTATTCCATATTCCAGTGATTTAGCAGGTGGGCACGTTCGTTAGCTACAATAGTACTTTTTTTTTTTGTCGGGGTGGAAAAGCTTTATGGCTACCTAAGCTACAATAGTACCTGGATTTACAAAAAAAAAGGAAATAAAATGGGGTCTTCTGGTTAAGGAACCGCCCGACACCTTGAAAGCAGTTGCGTTTCTTTAAGTAATTTAAGTATCACTAGCTTCAACGGTGAAGGATAACCTCGTGAGGAAATCTGGACTTTGTAAAGCGTCCATTCATTCAAGTATCCATTATTGTCAGGGGTCGCTGATCTACAATCACTTATAGCTAAAGGGTTACCTTAAAACCCACCCGCCTTGGATCGAGTCTTAAAAGCCCACAGCAAACTCAGCAGATGGTTTTCTTTTCGTTATCACTATCTCACAGCCTATGTATGAGGTGTAAGTATATTTACCTCCGCGTCGCTGGCGACATCGTAGGCTTGTTGGACGTTGGCCAACACGTGCGCTTGCTGTAACTTCTCCCACGAGCCGTCCAACTGCAAATAATTAAAATAATCTATACTAATATTATAAAGAGAAAAGATTTGTAGTTTGTTTGTTGGTACTCAATATGCTCCTATTACGAAGTAAAATGATTATTGAAATTTGCAATAAAACATAAGAAAATTGCAATAATGTAACCTAAAGTAGTAAAATGTTTCTTTAAAATTCATTACTTCATAAAATAATACATCAACAGTTTTCTGAAGTAACGTATAACATTATTAAAGTGCTCATTATTACCTACAAAAAAGTCACCAAGGGAATATATCTAACTATCATAGGTAAGTCGCAGCTTTTGTGTCCTTAAATATTATAAGATCCCCGGTAGAAATAAAAGTAGGTTACATTAGTAACGCAGTATTCATTCTTATTCTAATAAATAGTAATTAGTAATGGATGACATTAGGTTACTAGAACTAGCTGTTTTAATGTTAGCAGTAAGCTAACTGTTTACGAATCTTTTATATAATCATATTATGCAACTGTTGATAATTAGGTATTATAACCTCGCTATGCTGGGACTGCCTCGATACTTTAGTGCGTCCGGTATGTTTGCGGAGAACCGAGTTGATGGATGGAGTAATTATTAGGAAAAATATCGCGTCCCTCAAACGTAGGATCGTGAGCAAGTCCAATATTTTTCTGAAGGTTTTAATTTACACGCATGATAGGGTATTTAAAGCGCACTTCAGTATGTAGCAACATACATCAACTATTATATCAACTAACATAGATATTAAGTTTATTGTGAATTACTAACACATGGATGGACCATTGTAGTCTGAAATAAATGCATTACAATAACATCCATGTAGTACTATTGTCACATTCGTTGTTTAATACCCCTTATTGTGCAACAGTTGCATAAATAACTATTGGTTTACGTTCCGGGATTCCGTTTGTTGTAGCCACGCCCTTCGCTTGATCGCTTTGGTTGAGCGCTTAGGTTGAGACGTTCCTTGCATGTATATGTATTTCTTATGTGTACAGAGTTTATGGACCGATTTGAATGAATTTTTTGGTATGCGTTTGGGTGGCATCCTGGGTGGTGTAGATTCACCAATCAGTCCGACAGATGGCGCTGGGATCAGCTAGTATATATTTAGCTCTATCATTGTGAAAGTTTCTTAGTCAACATGGCGCTCACCTTGGGCTGGAACAGTGCGCCGGGCGGCGCGTGCGGCGGCGGCGCGGCGGCGGGCGACAGCGAGCGGGTGAGCGCGTCCGTCTGCTGGATGTTGAACGCGATCTCCGCCTGCAGCATCTGCCGCTTCAGCTGCAACAGTACGGTACTGAGCGCTGGGCTCCTTGCCAGGGTATGCGTACAGTGGAAAAGGAGTAATTATGTAAATTTTAGGGTAGGCAATGCTTTTGTGAATTTACGAAGTGCACGCCACTGGTATTGAGCTATTTGCTTGTTTTACATTGTGATATGAACACTTTTTAAGCATTATTTTGACAACCTTCCACGAGATTGATCGAAATTGCTGTAGTGGCCAAATACATAAGAGCAGCGGCCGGTAAAAGTTGTATAAAATCCATATCTTTCGTAGTTTAGCGGCTAAATAATTGCCATCGTAAACTCATATCTGCCATGTAGTTTAAAAATAGAACGATTAAAAATAGAACGATTTTTTATACCGGTACATGGCAACCAAGGAGGCAACTTATTAAAGGTTTTATTTAAAATTCGAATTCGCTTGCACCAATGAACTAACAAAATTAGTTTAAGTGAAGAAATTTTTCAGATAAATACTAAACAATACAAAACGGCCAAAACTAGGCTTTGATGGATAAACGTGTAATGTGATCCGAGGCGAAGCACACGTATGTGCCGCTTATGCTGGCCGCTGCAGTAATGTACTACTGAAGTAGGTACAAAATGCTTTACTAGTTTTAGTAGAGAAGAAATTTATTTTTTACCGAACCCGACGACTTCAAGAAATCATAAAAAAAATTATATCAACCCATTAACGACCAACTACAGGGTTGCATCTCAGAATCAAAATGGTACAGGCAGTTTAGTGCACTTGACTGGCCAATTGCGGATTGGTAATCTTCTCACGGATTTGAGATCATTACATGCTGGTTACCTCACGATGTTTTCCACAACAAAACGCACACACACAACTTCGAAAACTTAGGCGATAAAATCATATACCTGTTCAGTTTCCATTCTCCACTTGGCCAGCTCCTTTAGTATTTCCGCCTTCTCTGACAGCAGTTCGTCCGCGTACTTCCTCGTCTTCTCCAATTCTTGCGTTAGTGCGTTCTTCTCATCTAGTGAATGCATTCTTTCTTTCAAGTGCACTTGTAACCTATGGACAAATAAGATTCTTTAAATATTTTTATATTCGCAAATACCTCGATATATAAAATAAACTCACAGGAATCAGGCGTTAATTTGCGAAATTCAATTATATACTATTATATATAATTAATTTGCTATACTCCGCGAAAAGCAGGAGAATCTGTGTGGTGTAATTTATAATTTCTTCAATCTCATACTCCACACCAAACAGATGATGACGAATTGTGAACAGTGGATTTGCAGAAGCAAGCAAAACGACCTTGAAACGTGCGATGAGACTGCATTGCGGAAGATCTGTTGGCTGAGGTGTGTATGGATTCAATATATAAATGGTTTTCGTTGATTTAGCTCAATGTTCATTGTATATCATGGAATTCCCCAAGGTAACGCCTGTTTCTGTCCATAATTTAATGTACGACAAAAACAAACTAATGACCCCAATGGTGTTACGTAAAATTACGCCAATCTAGCCCTTATAATATTTGAGTCTCCGACCTGTCATTGGATTCAGACAGAAGCTTGTCAACGGTCGCAGACAGCCTCGTGTTGTGTTCCTCATTCATCCGCAACCGTTGGTTCAGCCGCATCAACTCCGCGTTCTTCTCTTCCACGCTGGCTTCTAGCCTCTGGATCCGGTCCTCCGCTGAACCGTGCCGCTCTTGCGCCTGCAAAGATGGAGAAGAGAAGAGTTTATATGAGACTTTTTGTTCCTCGTAATGGATTTTATGCATTCGTATACCAAAAAAACGACGTGTATTTTGTAAGTTCGAGACTGAGCCTTCCGAAACTGTGGTACGGCCACAATAAGTAGACATGCTGGACTTATCAAAAAAACATGTAATGCATTGTTTAAAAAAAAACCAGTATTTGCATTTGACCTTAAACTATCTACAGGCCATTTTTGTTGAGCGAGTGCAATAATTATATAATATACTCTTTATTACATCTTCTTTGCGATATTTTGGATAAATATATATACGACCTTCCATTGGTCAAACTTAATTCAATTTAAAAACTAATCAAAAAAACTAACTAATTTTCATTATGGTAAACTTGCAAAACCATGCTGACTTAGAGTTACTCTCGATACATGTTCTGAGCCTTTAAAGATTGGTTTTAAGAAAGTAATTATAGTTTGTAGAATTCATTATTAAACTTTCTGAAGTAATACTTCTTTAGCGGCATTAGGAAAAAATCATGGGAGTGAAATTAAACGATGCAACGAAATGCGCGCGCACATTGTTACACGATTTTAACAAGATGAAGGTAGTTGCGAACCGAGTGAGAGGAGAATACACCGTCCGCCAGTTCACTTTTTACGATTTGCGCGCACAGCGCCTCAAAAACTGACACCCTGAAGTTAGCTATAGTCGACATTTTAGTTTTTCAAAAAAGGTTTGCTTGTCAAGGTTTGCGTGTTCAATTGTCAAAGTCTGCGGGCTCATTCTGGTGATTTAATTGATTCAATTGTACAAAAATCTCAAATTTTAATGTTCAGTGATATTTGGTGGTCCGATAATGAGATAACTAGATAATGCGTTAAAATAAAACTTTCAATGTATTAAATAACTTTTTTCTATTTTTAGTGTCGTTTTCTCTAAAAAACGTAGAATAAGGCGTAAGATAAAATTTTTGAAAACATTTTCATCTTGTTACGCCAAAGAGGTATAACTTCTAACGCGTGTACATACGTACGTACACACACGTTTTTTTCATTCGTCGAAACGGATAGGTTATACTACATTCAGCCGCTACTATGTTTTACTACTTTATCCCCCACCAACACCTAACTACGTCAAAGCACATGACAAATGGATGTGAGTGTAAAACTGCTTTGGTGTACTCTGATTTATTTTTTATTGTTAGCAATTGCCAACTGTGTATTTAAGAAACCCAAGCGCCACTGTTTTAAGTTTTACATAGTTGACAATTTGTCCAGAGTGTACAATTCCCGCCACGAAAGTTGATTTTCGATTATGCTGGAATCGCATGTCTCTATAAAGGAAAATCCGTCCTATTGAGGTACTTTTCTGTCAGCTGACTTACAACCCGTAGCGACCTGTCATCTCCGAACAAAACAGATATATATATAGATTTTCTACGAAGACTAACTAACGGTTGGCGACTCATTAAAATATCACTGAACCTGGTAGCTCTCCTGGGAGTACTATAAGAACCACTTGTGAGAAATTTGTATATCCGTCCATTGGCCCATTACCAAAGCTAGATTAGTCAGTTTCACAATTTGTATTATAACAAAAATGATCTGGCGTAACTGGTAGATTAACAGACATCCAGGTTGTAAGGTTTTTTGTTTCGGCAGCTAGGGATACAATCTAGGAGATCAAAAGGTAATTCAGGTTCAACTTTCGTGACGCGTGGAATACACAGATCCTCACCTGGTTGAGGGCTTCCATCCTCGCCTTGAGCTGCTCTTCCATCTCGGGTAGCGACGACATCTGGGCCAGCTTCTGCGTGGACAGTTCAAGCTTCTCCTCGATGGCGGCGATCTTCTCTTCTTGGAGCTGCAACGTGGACATGACGGTGTGATGGGTCACGTGGTGTGTGACATATGGCTTGCGGCTAGTTTACGCTTACTCTAAGATACACTTGTTAGTCACAGTCGAAGTCAAATATTTCTTTATACTAATAGGCATGGCACTTTTGATGCGTACATACATGTAAAATATGACATAGAAGTGAGTTGATGGCGATAACTAAATTCGTCAACTAAAAACTAAAGTTAGTTGGCTATATGATTGCGTGTTCGATAAGTTTCAGATTTTTGTTACGTTAATTGGTTCTCGCGTTTGATCCAAGGTCGCAAGATTTTAACTATAGCAAATTGATAATCTGATAAGAGGGATAAGAGGGACAATTGACAGTTCGTCTGCCATCAATGATACCAAAAGTTATCTTTCATGAAGAATCAAGTTTTATAGGTAGTCTTTTTTGACTAATGTGCCAGAAGAAAGTTCTTTTAAATATACGTCGCCACAATCACACTTGTTATTAACAGATGATGCAGAAAGTGGAACGCGCTTATTTAGATGATGCCTATACAACGTCAATTTAAATGGACTCATGTTATAGTTTGCTGAAAAAACGAAAGTCAAAAGGGCGTTCAAGACCTTTGGAGTGCGTATTAGAGACGATGAAAAAGCAAAGTGCTAGCGAGTTCCTATTTGATAAAACTTTAAGCTGGAGATTTGCAATGAAATTTTTTTTATTTTAAGGACATTTCGTCATCTGCGTCGTCAGCAATGCGCTCACCTTGAGTTGTGCTTGTTTGTGCTGAAGCTCCTGTTCGAGCTTCTCGTTGAGGTCGTGCAGCGACGTTGACTCTCTCTGCGCGTTAAGGTACCTCTTCTCGAGGGTTGTTATCCTCTCCTCCTGTAACGAAATGCGCGAAATACAGAAAGAACGATCGAGTTAATGTTTTATTAAGTTAAGGTATTTTGTAAGAATTATCGCACACCACAGTCGTGTCGCTAGTGTTCAACTACTCCCTGTGATTCATTCGAGGACTTCTGTCAATGTAGTGGAGAATTTACCTGGTGTATCAAGACAACGGTTGGACCAGATAGACTTACGTGGGATAGACGTCGTCAGCCTGGGACTTCATGGTTGAATAAGTTTTGCAATGCTGTGCTCCCGAAAAAGCCTACTAAAGCAAGGGTTCTATAAATGCTCCACGAACCTGGTCTTCCTTCTGTGCGACGTTTTCCCTGAGATCGCGCTGTAACTTGGCGCATTCGTCCTGCTTCTTGACCAGCTCCTTCTCTCCCTTGCCAAGTCTTTCCTCTAATTCCGTCACTTTATTATTCAGCTCCGCGACCCGGCGCTGCCACGAGCTTAACTCAGCTGACTGAGGAATTAAATCATGTTTGGACATGTTAAGTTTCAGTTTGTTTCTAATGGTATTAAGAGATGTACTAAGGATTTCCAAGTCATACCTTTTTTGGATTAACGATATTATTTATGGTTCTATCATGATTAGGTACAATAAAGAAAAATGATATAGGCCATGAGCTTCTTTAATGTTATATCTATTGTTTGTGGTGTTTTATGTATATGTTATCACATGTGTATTAAAACGAATACCGACAAGATTCATAAGCATGCACGACTATAATACTATTATCTAATGTAAGCGTTGATTTAAGACATAACATGTACAAAATATAAAAGAGATTCTAATTAAAATGATTTTAATATTTCAATCGCTTCATGCACTACAATCTAAAATCTATAAAGTAAGAAGAAGGCAAAATAAATATTCTTGTTTCAGAGAATGACAGTAATATATCTGATGTTTGTAAGGCTGTACCTACTGTTAGTAACAATTTAGGTTTTATTCGTGACATCAACAAATGCAAGGCATTAGTTCCACAGGCGATGGGTTAGGTTTATTAAATGCCAACAACAGCTTTCTACACGACAATGGAAATAATACAGTAAAAAATGCCATTTTTTTTTTTTAAATAAGAAGCATGTTTATTTTAATTTATGGCCCTTGATTCAAATGAAATGTAGCTAAATGTTTTATTCGATTTTAACGTATCTACTACCATAAAATATGGGCATCGTATAGAAAGCATTGTAATGACTATTGTCAGATTAATTGCAAACTGAGGTGACAAAGTTTCAAATAATCGTAATAATGTTTTTTAACGTACAGTAAGTTTAGAGTCAAACGTATGCTGAGTACGACTATAAAGCTTCGCAAAGCTATAATAAACGTTATAATAATCACATTTGTATGACATCGAATTTATCATTCGTTCCATGGTTTTAAATGGATTTAATAAAAGAATATTAGTATTCGGGGGTTTCGTCCCCGTAACGTAAGTAACGAACCATTAACTAGAGTTTATTTTATACAACTTGGTCCTAGACTGTAATCTGATAATGTAGTCTAAGATAATAACAGGCTAAGCAGTTTGGGGTGTGGCAGTTATATTAAACACATTCCCCAAATCATTTTCTCCATATCCTTAATAAATGCGCTGCTCTTTTTTAATATAATACTAGTTAGTGCGTGCCTGCGACCTCACATGATTGCAAATTTAAAGATTCAAAAACACAGACAGAAAGAGAGTTTTAATAGAATTTTAACAATAAAACTATTGTCTGTAAAAATCACAAAACATTTTTAGACAGACTCAAAACATTTGTACCTTAGTATGCTTTAATGTTTAGATGTCTCAAACTGTTCAGCGGCTCAAATGTATATAATCTGTATCCAATATGGCGCTGACCTGTTTAGCGATTGTGTTTTGGAGCTCAGTGAGTTTCTTGTTCTCCGATTCGCCGTTTACACTACTTTGTTCCTGCGACGACGACCAAAATAATATAAATAAATAAATGTAAACGTTCTCCCGCACTAAAGATTTTTTCATCAATTAAAATGTACGTGTTTAAAATTATTATCGCCCTTCGTAGTACCACTGTCCCCATATATTTGTATTTCATTCCCATGTTCCTTATTATTAGCATGATCATTTATTTTATTCTTGTTATTAACTTAATTATTGTATTTGATTCTTGCAAAATCAATTTTTATTGTCACAGTATTACATTATATCGTTAATTATGCAATTATCACCACTATTAGCTTTCCTATGATCACAATCGCGTACAATTTCATTTCCTATAAAACCCTTCTTATTTCCCTGTATAGTATTGTATGTATTATAAAAAGCAAAAACAATGGCGTTAAGAAATGCATTTTGTTGAAGACAGAGAACAGAGAGTAATCAAATATCCTATAGTGCGAGAAGACGCTCAAACTTATCATGCCAACTAAATTAGTTATCGTTGTGCTAGGCAAAACTTTCTAATAGCCTCCTTTGTTTTACCCAATCCGTCTCTCAAGAAGGTTGTGAAGTAGTCATATTAATTAAAATGTAATAGTTATAAATAAAGAAGCTTCATGAATTGAGTAAAACAGCGTCGTTAAGACTAATACATCACATAATATACTACACAATCATTCAAGAAGCACCTATAAAGTGTTAAATATAAAAAGTTGTTTCTTCGTATCAGTGTGAGAATGTTTTATGTGCTGCAATTTTAGTAATTTATGTTCATTTTATGAAATCTGAATAGTAGTAACATTACAATTATATTTTAGTATTTAAATCAAGATTACATATAGAATTTTTCGTTTATCCACTGATCTTAATGAATTAAAATCTGCAGCATCCATAAATCTAATCTATATATCACTTTTCTTGTAACTACGAGTATATTCATATCTTTCGATTTTACCGTCTTAATTAACTAATAATTATTCATTATCATTTCGATTGTTGTGTGTTTTAGTAATTTCTGCCTTATGTATTCGTGTACTGACAGTCTACAAGTAAGTCAAAAACCTTCGTTAGTGCTATACGTACCTTAGGCTGTAACTGCTCGCCGTTCTGTTCGGGCGAGCCCGTTGAAACGGCGCCATTTTCTTTTGGCTTCTCTGGGTCTTGCGTGCCAGACGCTTTGTACTGTTGTAACTGATGGAAATTAAAAACCACACAATATATGTAGTATCTGTATTTGCCCAAACTTTTTATTAATTTCTTTAGGCTTCTATTTTCAACACTTTATTAACGTATTTTGAAATGTGACTGAAATTCTATCAACTATTTTAAAAATTGTCAAACCTATTTCATTGATCGTCTCTTTATATCAATTAGCAGAATTTAAGAACAAATGTCGGATTACATTTGTTCAATTATAACAAATTTATGATGCTAAAACACTGATTATTATTAACAAATATCTTTCGCTGACTAAGATTAAAAATTAACATAAATATTGAAATACTTACTTCTTCTTTGGTTAAGGTCAATTCTTCTTCTAACGCTGTATTTCTTTCTAACGCAACTCTTAATCTTTCTCGAACCTGAAACATAACAATTATTATTTCCCAATTAAAATATATTATTATTATTATACTTAAGACTTCACTTCGCGGCTTGTTCACAGCTGTAAGGCGTAACGCTAAGCTACTTAGCATTCTAATAAGGGCTAAGGGTCTAACAAATAAATCTAACAGCCTTAGGCCCGCATTAATTAAACCGACATTTGTTCTCAAGTCTTAAGCATAGATTGACCAAGACTTGAAAGCTTGATGTCTTTTTATTAATACATGCATCTCATCTGCCCATTGTAATCGAATAATCTTGGGGCGAAAATTTAACCCTAGTAACCAGAAAAATAAAATGGTGCCGTGTGGTGACGGCATATCAGAACCCATCTTCTTTCCGCCGAGGTCGTACGAGACGACTATGGGAATTTAACGGAGAGCGGTTAGCAGGATCCTCCGTGCTACTACTACCATATACAACGATCACCTACCTGCCTGCCCAGTTTGGAGAGGCATTAATCCAGCATTGGGCTGTAATATGCTGTTGATGATGATGATGATGATATATCTACACAGCCTTACCCAGATATGCTCACAGCACATCTATTAAGTCACCGTTCATAGTTCACTTCAGGCTTAGTTGTAAATAAATAAATATACTACGACAATGCACACATCGCCAAAGTGAGTGTAGCTGTGTGTTATGGGTACTAAGATGACAGAGGAATATTTTTATGAATAATATACAGAAATACCTGTACATTATCGTCAAATCATTTGTTGCACCTGAACTTAATTAGGTATGATGATCTTAAAAGTTTAATGAACACAAGCTTTAAAGGTAAATAACATCCGTTTAAAGATCATGTCAGCTGCAAATTCATTGTAACTTTGTAATTGAAGTGTATCTAGATACCTTTTCGTCCAGCGCCTTGTGGTGCTCGAAGAGACTCTTTAGGGCCTTCAGCACTTCCACCTCTGAGGAGACCCCGGACTGCGCTGCCGCCTGCCGCTTTACAACGGTCATGCGCAATGAGCGCTCGTGTCTTGATACTAGGCATTCTAAATGTTCTAGGAGTAACTGGAATTACAAAACGAAAAGCTGTGATTACATGATTTATTTAATATGAATGATTGACGGACCACGTCGGTGCCCTACAGATGTCAATGGAAAACCATGGCCTACAAACAGAGCAAATTTAGCAAGGCGTTCGAGCAATACGTTCTACAACGTGTCGCCCGGTGTCCATTACTTGAGGCCTGAGTTAACCACGGCCTTCAGACCGGAACCTAGCAATGCTGATTGGCTGCAGAAATAAGCATGGCGTTTCTACTTTCGCGGACGAGCTCTCTCACAAAAAGTTCTACTACTACTGAAGTAAAAGCATATAATATTTCTATTCCAAAAATGTTACTAATATTATAAAATAATGCGAATTGGCTGGGTGGAATGCAAGCAAAGTCACGAGCATAGCCACCACAATTTTGTCAAAAAAAATTGTCCCAGAAAAGTAATATCAGAATCTAATCATCAAGTTAAAAAGGAAACACAACAAACCAAATAGGTAATGTTGGATTAATCATTATTAATGTACCCAAAGAAGCCTCTTCAAAGTGCCATAAACTTATGACAGCGTAATCTCCGCAATTACCCGAGTGATGGTGAATTGTGTGCCAGTTGCCAACGGAAATGAACAAATGGTCCCCCGGTGACGCTCGTTGTGACATTTGCGGGCGTTTATTGCCGAACCCGAATTGGGAATTACGGCTTGTCGCGCGTATTGGGAAAGAATAAAGGGAGCGATGACGGTGTATCGGCATCGGTGTAGTAAAATTTTATTGCTCGTAAAAGATGCGGAAGATATTTAAAACAATGACTCAGTATATGTTATGTTAGATATTTCTAGCACCTGTTAATTCGCAAAAGTGAAACTCGAGATATAATCTTAAGAAAATTGCAGCAGTATTGACGACTTACCATAAATAGGCTTTCGACTGGTGTAAGTATTGCTAAAATGCATTATTGGCTCGCTGCCCAGAACTCACTTCTACCTGAATCTTGGTATGGCTAAGCAATATATATAGAAAACGATTACGCCAACTAGACCTTGTTATCTTAACTTATAGGTTTTAGGTACAGGAAAGTAATAACGGAATAATTATAAAACTTACTGTCTTCATCGCCTTTGGATGACTGGCTTCATCCAAAGGCGATGTTGTTGTCCCCACTGTAAGTATGGTTATTGTTGTTTTATGTTGTGTTGTAAAGTCGGTATAAGGTGTATGTCAATAACTTCGAGAGATTATCCGCTGTTACCTAAACTGCTATTGGTTTTAAATAAACTGATCTTGTCAAACTGTAGGTAAAAGTTTCTAATAGCTATTTTATACTTTCAATGTCGTTTCGTGTCGAAGCGGGTTCATGAACAGACATATAACTACTCTCTTTGATTAAAATAAGTCTCTACCGAAACTTAAAATACAGTTTGGAAACCGAGAGCCAAAACTTATAAGACGCATAACATACTGTAGAAAAGAAATTTCAAATAAAACAAAGTTGCACGTTTTCATAGTCATACAGAATTCAGGAAGGCGCCGAATCATCAACTTTGGAAGGAATGCTTAAACTTTTTCGATCTAGGCGAGAATCCTTCGTGAATTATTTATAAATAGGTACGGAGAATTTTCTTGAAAGTGACAAAAACTTATGAGGACCACTTACTCGGTTAACTTGAATCTTGATCGAATGGTACGTCATTTTGAACTGGTATGAACATTTAAGGCCCTAGCGGGCCACCTTGCGCTATTTAAATTTATATTTATAGCATACGATACGATTGGACTGCACCCACAGCCACTCATCATCAGTGTACAAATATAGCAATGTGATTTAAAAATATCGAAATATAGGGGCAATCGAAACACGTCGAAATGTATACCTAGTGTCTGTCTTTCTTAAAGGCTGTTACTGTATTATGAATAAACAAAACAAATAAAGAGTAAACTATTATTACACTTAAGCATTTTTAGTAGATGGTTGCCTAATTAGTGCGTCACACAGCGCTTTAAGGTTTCATGCTATTTAAAAAAAATTAAAAACGACCACGCAACTCATTTACAGGACCACGCAACTCATTTGTAGTATTAAAATACGGGAATGTGCACCCACGGAATTGATAGCCGTACTAGTCACGAGTTTTCGTAAGACACTTTCTTTCAAGTTTTATAGACGCTTTATATTCAAGTGACAAATTTCTTTTTTCTATGTGAAAGAGACTTTTGAAAGTTGACGATAGTAGATAACAATATCATAAACAGAATAACATAAAGACTTACTCTGGTATTGTTTCTTTCCGCTTTCAGTTCTGATATTTCCTCTTCTCTTTCTAAGAGCTGCTCCCTCGCCTGGTTGAGCTCCTTCGTGAGGGTCGCGAATTCCTGGTGACAATAAAAGAAAATCCACATTAATTGTATGAAGACATAATATAATAAAATAAATCGTGAAAGATGATGGAATCTTATCATACAAGATTTTCGCTTTGGTTGTCATGGAAAGGGGCTAATTTTCTAAACATATCCGACAAGAATTAGATACTCCAGTATGCAATTATACCGCTTCAATATAAATGGCAATTTATAAATTCTGTAAATGGGCTCACGTAAAAGCAAAAAGATAAATAATTCGGAACAAAAACGTTAAACAGAGCACATGTACTGAAAAAAGTATGTAATACGTTACATAATTATACATTTAAGCTGTATAAGTCAGTTAATATTATAGTACTGTAGAAAAGCTTTACTTAAGAGGTACTATAGAATTAGCGTAAAAGTATAGTTTTATATATACAAATGTCCGTAGAACAACCTACACGTCCTTGACCCATATGCTTAAATTTGCCTTTAAATCAATAATCGATTGTGTAGAGCTTCTCAACTTAGCGCAGACGAACGGATATCAAAGCCAACTGAGAACTCTAGAGAAATCGGTAAATGTTTCAGAATGCTAAGTATGCCATTAGGGAGCTTTGATTTACAGATTTGTAAGGATGGCACTTAAGTAATACTTCAAATGATAATTGTAGAAATGGAATACGTATTGTTTACGATTAATAATCTATTCTCTTTTCTTGTTTTAATTAGAGTGCATTTATTATTTCATACCTATATTTGAGGAGACTAAGCTTCACGTCAAAAAAAATTTACATGCAGTTTCCCGGAGCCATTATGTACCGAACGGAGCCTAGGCGGAGTATCTACATCGAAGAGATGGTCAGTCATCATCATCATCATTATCATCATCCGTAGCCAAAGTTCCAATTGCCGGACACAGGCCTACTTTCCCATATCAGAGACGGTTAGAGCAAAGCCCCACAACGCTGCTCCAATGCGGGTTGGTAGGCTCTGACGACTATTATCACAAATTTGTCTAGTAGCGAGTAATTTAATAGCTAAACTAGGCTAGCTAGGACTGCATAAAGTCATTTTGCACCAACTAATGAACTCGACTTAATTGACAGGTTCGGATGCAGACGAGTGGTGGAGGGAAAAAAATAGAATCTTATAAATTTACTCCACGACACAACTTACTAACCTACTCAGATGTTCAGACACATTTAGCTACTTAATTACTTAGCTACTAACATAGTGTGAACTAGGCCTGAGTGATAATAACCAGAACCGACGAGTTGAAGTACTCTCCGTAGCTTAAGGGGTTGACAGCAACAATTTTCGGCTCGACCAGTAACTCGTAATCCGTAGTTGAAAGTGGTAAACAGTAGATCAACAAGGCAGATACTACATATAAAAGTGACGCATTGATACTTTTATATGTAGTATCTGCCTCATCATGCAGGATACCATTAAAGTTGTAGATACAAAAAGTGTAGGAAACATTGAGATATACGAGCAATAAAGGGCTGCCAGTGAACCGGGGAAACAATGACAGCGACATCGCCGCGGAGGTTTAGTATCGGCGCACACGCGAAACTGTGATGAAGCAGAAAATACGTACGAGTCTGTGTGCCAAAACCTGAAGCTATTTTCAATAATCCATACTTATATTATTTTAGCAGTAGTAGAGCTTATTGTGAGAGAGCTCGTCTGGCATAGTCTACCATGCCAAGTTTATTTCTACCGCCAAGCAGCATTGGTATTGTCCGACATGAGGCTTAACACCTAGGCCTCATGTCGGAACTTTGTTGGACGAGCGCCTCGCATGCCCTGCAAAGTGTTGTTGCGTTTATAGTCGAAGGTTTTCTATTTACCATAAATTTAAAACGTGTAAATGAAAACCGAAATAATACTTCATAGACTTTAGAGGTGCATTATGTACTGCCTTTGTGACCTAACTGTGAAACTGAAAACTTAATAGTTTTTGAGTAAACCACTGCCATAGCTTTTTTTTGAAAGAAATCAGATGCAGCTCTAACATCACATGCAAAATTAAAATCATTTGACTGCCACTTTATTAGGTACAAGTCGCGTAGCGTAGGTACTATGCGCGTATAGATATTCTATCTTCAATAGAGTTGTGTTAAGTAAACACTAAGAATGTTTTGAATCTTGTGTTTGAATTTTGCGTTTTGAAAATGCTTCTTTTGATCTAATATTTTTACAGGGCAATTTCCTTATGAAATATACTTACGCATCCTTCAATATTATTTCGTAATTCTGTTACACTTTGTATATTGCAGCAGGTCCTCAAAAATTACAGGTAGTAAGGGGAAGAATAAAACACCGAATCTTGCAGCGAATTAGCGAAATAGTAGAAGTATTCAAAGTTCTGACTAAATACTGTATTGCCATATAACGAGTAGGCACTTTTTACAATATCTAGTCAATGGTATATAGCTTTGTTCACGCTATCAACTTAACCGTAACGTAAACAAATCTGTTATTAATGAAATTCTTAAATTTGCAGTTCCACATCAAGACTTATTTAAAATTGTAGTAACGATTGATTTTCAAAAATAAATTAAACAATAAAATACAAACGTGCAATAAAACATAGTTGTTGTATATGTTAATGTTGTGGTATACAACTAAAGAGTTTAGTCTGAGTTTGAGTTTTTATAATAATAATAGTTGGGTTTAAAAATTATCTACGCATTTAGCCAGCACAAGGTTGGTCTTAGTTTTGAAATGTATAGGGGAATTAAACGAAATACGTTTTCTTGGAATATAGTTGACACTTGGAGCAAGAGCTCGGCCGAGACTTATGTGAGTGTGGTGCACAGCACTTGGCCGACTGACCGGATTTTAATTTTAACCCTTTTATTTTTGAGGGTAGTGCCCTAGATGCGACCGCGCAAATTAGCCTACAACCCCCAAGCCACGTTAAACCAAGTGGGTAACGTGACGGGTACCGGTCAGTGGGTACATGTCAGTAGGTGGGTATACTGCTACTGTCTTATTAACCACTAGCTGACCCGCGCAACTTCGTCTGCACCTAGAAAAACACCTAAAAAACTAATTGTAGCGCTACCTACCAGATGAACCTGTTTTATTTCCAAACTATGTTATTCGGGGCCGTAAGTGTTATTCTATAATGTTCAATTTGAATATTTTAACATATTCAAATAGAATTTTCGCATTTATAATATTAGTATTTAGTAGGATGATACGTATGCACTCGATCGTTGTCCCATATGCCTCGCGACTTGCTGTTATCTGTGAGAGTTATGGCCTTTATCTCCGACAATATTTATCAGATCTTCATTAAAATTAGACAGAACATGCTTAATGGTATACACTTTGAAATAAAAAAAAGAATTATAAAAATTGGTCGAAATTTAACGGAGCCATGAAGTAGAATTGATAAAAAATTTCATCCCATTTCCCGGAGGAAACTTATTGTTTATCGGGATAAAAAGTATCCTATATGTTGACCCGGTATATCAGCTACCACTGTACCAAATTTTATTTAAATCCGTTCAGTAGTTTTCACGTGATGCCCGGACAGACAGACAGACAGACGGACAGACAGACAAAAATTAAATTAAAATCTGTTTTGGACTCAGTGTCGATTATAAAGCATCCCCCGGTCAAAATTTCCAAAATATATTAAATGTACAGAAATCTTCCACTAACAGTTTTATTATAAGTATAGATTAACAAGAAAAGATAGAAAAAAGCAGTACAAGAGATTACGAAAACGATAAGCTTGGGTGTGATATGTTGCTCTAACCAAGTTGCTTTTAAAACAGTTTTACTTTTTAAATGACAAAGTAAGATGTTGATAAACAAAAAGAAAACCCGTCTAAGTTTGTTATGGGCTTCTTCTAAGGCTAGGGCTCGTTTGGAAACCTAGCTTTAGTTTTAAGTTAACGAATGTAGTTATCGCCATTATCTCGCTACCATTTTACGTATTTATTGCATATACGCATCAAAGGAGGCATTTATATTGGCCTACTTGAATAAATATATTTTTGACTTTAGCTTTGGTTTGTCTGTGGAACTGGTGGCGCATGGCTATATATATAAAAAAAATATGTTAATGATATATTTATAATAAAATTGTTAGTAAATCCATACTTCTTATCCCAAGAATAACTCCAATGCTCACATTAAAAAATCGTGGTTTGACCTTTGGGTTATGTAAAAAACAGATCTCAAAAATCCAGACTGCTCTGACTGATCTACTCCTCAGGCTTTTGTTGTTGTGCTCATGGAAGTTGACTGTCAGTAATTTTGATTGCTGTCATTCTCAGACTATTGATGCCTGATGCTAGACATAGGTTTCTTCTCTCCCAATGCGAAAAGTATTTAAATCTGGGTAGGCGGGCTTGCACACTTGACGACAAACTTGAGACGAACAAGATACAGGATAATAAACAGTACGAACGGCAGTAGGAGCGTGCTCTTTGAAGAATGGGATCGGAAAGCCAATTTGCTGATTTGTTAGGCTGGTTACATTTATTAAATTACAGAGACCAATATTCTACCGTCCAAAAATCCGATTTTCCAAATGGAAAAGTAATCCTCCTAAAATAATTCCTATATAAATATTAGATACGGGGTAGCATCAAACGATCGCCCAAACAATTTCGTTTTTAGGGAGAAAGTTAACTATTTCTTTCCCAAGTTTCATTTCCTTCGAACTTTGTACGTGTACAGAATGGATCATTTACTTTGCCGGTTCTTTGATAATAATCTTGATAAAGGTATTGTCTTTCGCGTTGGAAACTCTTTTGGGTTTCGTTGGATCGCCATTGATAAGGTTTTTTTTAAAGAACGGCCCCTAAAATATTTTAGTAATGATGATGATGATTTTTTAAAGTATATTTCCATACTTATATAAAAACTAGCGACTCCCAGCGACTTTTCCCGGTACAACATCTGAAAGGTAGTAAAAACTTTTTTCCATATACCATTTCAGCCGCCATTCTAACATATCATAGTTATCGACCCACTATAATGGGACTAATAAATGCAAATAATCTGCCGGGTAACCTTAGGATTAGGACAACTTGAGCGAGAACAAACTGGTGACGTAAAATTATTATCAACCTACATTCAAATAACTACTTGCGAATAGAAAAACAAAAACTGCACAAATAACGAAAATATACCTGAAAAATATGTCTTTATTGATAAGACCGCCTTTGCACAACTAGCTATTAAGTTTCTATTTTGTATTTTTTTCTTTTTTTTTCTTTTGCATTTTAATTTTGTGAGTGTAATAAAGAATTAAATCAATCAATCAATCAATAAAATAATTAGGTAATATATTTCATATCAAGCTATAAATACGAGAACCAAAAAAAATGTATTGTCGACCTCCCTGGCGCAACGGTAAGCGCTGTGAATTTAAGTAGGAGGTACCGGGTTCGATTCCCGGCAGGGGAATTTATAATTTCTGAATTTTCTCTGGTGTGGTCTGGTGGGATGCTTTGGCCGTGACTAGTTACCACCCTGCTGACGAAGACGTGCCGCTAAGCGATTTAGTGTTCCGATGTCGCTTGGCATACTCCCGAACACAAGCCAGATTGCATTGGTAGTGGAATAAAAAAAATGTAAAAAAAAATTACTCGGAAAGTAAAAAAAAAATAACACGTATACCGTACACAATTCCTTAGACGATACTAGGAAGACTACTGTACTAAGTAAATAGAAAGCAGTAACTGTTGGGATATTAATCGGAAGTCAAGGCGTGAACACTCGCGAACGATATTTCGTATTAATCGGAGCGCTCAATTCACTTGATATCTCTCCGAGCCAAGTCGCAGCTGAGACCGTTTCCGGGCGGGTATAATGACCGATGGAGGATTATTACTTAAACTGGCCACACAGGAAGTTATTGTGGCAGCGGTCGTAGGTTCGATGCCCTTGTCCGGCTGTCCGTGGCTTTCAAATAGCGTTTGTTGTCTGTTTCCTGATTCTTACAACTTGCTACCTTCGCTTAAAGCAGTAATATTTTAATGACAGTTTACATTATACTCCATTTTTTCTAACTTGTCTTACAGTGTAAAAGTTTTCATTACTTTTAAGTACGATTTTAAATAACAAGTGCGATAAAAAAAATAAAAACGAACACAATATATTGAGATTTTCTTTATGTACATATATCTGTGTTTTTATTTAACTTAACAATTTAAAATAATATAAGTCTATAAAAATATTGTATACATAAGAAGACAAGTAAGAAAAAATATACTTTACATACCTTGACATCCTAAAATACTCTTTTTTATCTCGACGAAGACGACCGTATAGTACATAGTCGCTCTCCGCAACGATGTCTGTTTATCCTTCAACTCCTGAACCACGCATTTTTATTCGGTTTTCATTGTCTTTTAGATATTTTTTAGATAATAAAAAAAGGTTATTTGCTTTGCTACGTATACTCTTACTTAGTATGGATTTAAATAAACATAATAATATACCTACTTAGATATAGATTTTGAGTGTCCTATACATAAAATGTCATAATAAAAATAAACATACGAGTGCTTCTTTTAGGGACGAACGCATTAGAGAATCAAGTGAATGTAATGATATACAATAACACTAAAAATAGAGAGGGTGAAGAACTACCGGAAAATGAAAGCGACTATTATATTATATTACATACGAACGTGAGTGCCCCTATGAACTAGCAGCACCAAAACTAATATCACTCTTTAGTAAAATCGTTAATCTGCCCGTAAGATATTTTTCAAACATAAAATTGCCCAGAGAGATTAGGGTTTTTTTTAAATCAACTGTCGGTTCCGAAAATTTTTATATGCATTTTAAATTTATTAAATTGATAATTCCCTCAAGTGTAGGTAAAAACATAATAAAAATTATAAAAATATAAAAAAGCAATGTGTCATCTCATGTTTGTGTCTCATTGTAATACGGACCTTTGAAAAAGTAGATCGAAACTGCAACGTTTCCTACTAGATGACCCTACAGTCGCTATAAGACTGATGTGAAAGGCATATACTAATTTCGGCATCGACGGTAGGAGAGCCGTAGCTTAATTGGTGAAAGCGCTCAGTCCGCGATTGCCCGAGAGTCGCAGGTTCAAATCCTGTCGGTTCCGAAATTTTTTATATGCATTTTAGATTTATTGAATCAACTCAACAAATTTAGGTTTTTCATGACGTGCAAAAAGAAAAAATCAAACTTTAGCATCACCATTTTGTTTATTCCTATCATACCATTACAGGACCAATGCAGGGCACGGGTCTCCTCCCGCAATGAGAAGGGGTTAAGGCCGTAGTCTACCACGCTGGCCCAGTGAGGATTGGTGGACTATAGATTTGTAATAAAATTATGAAAAAGATAGTGACAAGAGGAGGGTAAACAATAATAATAAAATTAATGAGATCATTACTAGAGAAAATATCTCACTTATAGAGCAGGAGGGTTGAACTAACGACCTTATTGATCGACCTTTAAAATTAGTAACTAGTTTGGTTCGCATCGATTAATGAATAACATCAGGCTGAGTTAGTTATATAGGAGCATCTCGAAAATATTTTCACATTTATTTTGGTTTCGGAAGTGTATTTTTCACCAATAAATATAAGACATTGAACAGGTAAACTTTGTAACAAAAAAGTCCCTGTTGTTCATGGTTGTCACTGCGTATTTTTTTTGACAACTTTTGTGGTAACTACCACATAGAATCCCCTTTCTATTGAGTATTGTACATTTAAGGTGCTTGTACAGGTTGCATGCGGTGCGCGGTGGCACGCAACCCCTACAACGGCTACAAGTACCTGTGCGGTGCGTCGCCCGCGGAACTGTTCCTCATGCAGTGGTACGACCCTCTGAGGAAGTTCATGTCTGAAGGTCAGTACTATAGACGACTATAGACTATAACAGTCCACCGCTGGACTTGGAAGCCTCTTCCAACGGAAGGGTATGTCCCTAATCACTACGCTGGGCAGAGGGGTCGGTGATTGCAAATGGTAGTAGTAACACAGAGTCTGTCCGTTCTCTGTTGTATTCCCAGGGAGGTGCCAGGTATCTAAAACTGCTGCTAAATTCAACGTGAGATCAATAAAACCTCCAAAATCCAATACCCAAAAATTCGCATCGCAATAGTTCTCAACAATATTATCTTCCACAACTGTATTAATAACTATCGTGCGCTTAAATGTGTATTTAGTTTAATTCCCCGCCTCCCACGGGGAACACGACACGGCTCGCGTCCCGTCGAGATCTAAATAGGTTGTATTGATAGCATTACTGGCTTCATTTAGTTTATTGAGCGTATTTCATCATCTGTTTAATAGGGAGCCGGTTTTATTCCATTATGTCGAAGCGGTGATACCTCAATTTATAAATTTTTTATTTATACTCTTTATTTGCACACAAATAAAAATACAGAAGAAGAATAAAAGAAAACACAGACAGAAGAAGTATACAAAAGGCGGCCTTATCGCTTTGTAGCGATCTCTTCCAGGCAACCTAAGGATAAGGAAAACAAAAGGATAACATACTGCAGGTTGTGCATATTAAAAAAAAATACATACTAATAACTACATACTAATACTTAAACTAGATTACACAAATAAAATAATACATAATATATTAAATATTAAAAAATAAAAAATAATAATAAACTAATATATACTATAACATATCATAAATACATTAACAACAGTAAATACTATTACAAGTCGTCTTCAATGTAAACTATAGTGGTTTTTGACAGCTTTCTTAAAAATACAGTAGGGCTTCGACTTCACTTTCGGAGGGCTAAGTTTGAATCCCAGCTCTAACTTTTCTAAGTTATGAGCGTTTTAAGCAATTCAAATATTACTTGCTTCAACGGTGAACGGTGGATTAAACCTGCATGTCTGAGAGTTGCCATAATGTTCTCAAAGGTGTGTGGAGGCCACCAATCCGCACTGGGACAGTATGGTGGACTACGGCCTTAACCCCCTTCTCATAGTGGGAGGAGGCCCGTGCCCTGTAGTTGGCCCATAATGGGTTGATATGATGATGTTGGAATGGTACCTTTTGGAGGCGATGTTTGTATGTTGAACTTAATAATATCATTTTCACATAGCCTCACATAGTTAAGCATAGTCTTTAAAAACAATAAAAGACCCTAAATCGTTTAGATTTGCGGATTGGACCAAAATTGTTTAAAAAGTAGTTTTATTAATCAACAAGAATATTTTGAGAAAGTTAGAAATTTGCATGGTTTCTCCTTCAAGAGGCGTGTAATAAGAGTGGTTGTAGCCGGCAGGGTGTATTGAAACATCGTGGGTCGAAGCTTTAACACCCTCAATTGTATGCCTGTGCCCAACATTGGGATTTTACATGTTGAAAATGATGAAGGGTCTAGATTTATTTAAACTGCCCTATATCTAACAGACTAGTCTGCATCATCACTTGTAGTGGAATTATAAAAATATATATGTATTATACATTCAGTGGCGTGCGCAGGGATTTTGACCAGGGTCTGGCAAATAATAATATTAAGGAGGAAAATGGAATAAAATGGATAAATTCTCCCCTTTTATGAGTAATACAAAATGTTTAGGGTATGCAGTGCTTTTGTGCATGTATGAAGTGCACGCCACTGTATACATTATCATTAATATGACATGTGCACATCTAGTGTCATATAAAGAGTTATATAACACAGTAGAGAAAAAACGGGTTCATCATCCAAAAACCAAACATCACATTTGAATATGAAACGCATAGTAATTGGATCATTCGAATGCAAACAGTTATAGTGAACAACACAGTAATATAACCATTAACAGCCTCTTAATAAAGCCTATATTAGCGTAGCAGACTGAATACAAATAGTCAGAGCAATTTCAATTAGCGAAAGCGGGAACGCAACACCATCGGTTATGGCGTTATGAGCCAAGTCAATTTCCGGTCTACGCCAAAAAAATTCAATATTTCAACCAATCCGGTAGTTGCGGGCAATGACTGTAGTTTTTTAACCCCAATACCTATTTTATCCCAAGACCTAGTGAACCTTGGCCGAACCTAATAATTTTACAAGCTTATAAGCAGTGGGCAGTGATCATGCTTCTGAGTCCAAGGCTGTGGATTCAAATGGTTTTCTGTGTACCCCGCACATTTGTTTATCCACATATTACAGGTATTTATGTATATTATTCATCAGTTACCTTAGTACCCATAACACAAGCTAAACTTACTTTGGGGTTAGATAACAATGCCCATATTATGGTAATATTTTTATTTATTTATAATCAATCACTCATTAAAAATATTAAAAATATTAAAATTATCGTGTATTTACTATATACGTATATATACAGAAGAAGTTCTTCCGCGTTAATAACAAAAAAGTTTTTTAAACACTAAAATTAATTTGTTCTGAGTTACTAAACATTTTAAACTAAGATCTCGTGGTTAATCAACATTTTTAAATATAGTTCAACGGGTACATACCGCAATAATAGTATGGGATTTGCATGGATCGTGGTATCGACGGGACTGCGTAGGTACGAGATGTCTAGTTGGACGTCACGGGCAGAATCTAACTGCCCTCTTTCGTGTTCTTTTTGTTGGTATTTCACGAACTGTTCGATATACTACACTGACAACGACACTTTTAAATTGATAATATTATCGTGATATGTACCCGTGGAACTATATTTAAGAAATTATGAGTTACTATTCATAAGAGTCGTCCACACACCATTCTTATTACAAAATTACCAGCCGTGTTTATTTTACTCAAGCTGAGCGGAAATTCACCAAATTTGAATCAATAATGTCGTATTTAATTTGGCGCTGCATTTACAATACAAGTGATTTGTTTGGCGATGGTTTAGAATGTCTCGTAATCTATATCGTTTTGGATATACTTAAAAGAAAGGAAGGAATTATCGCGCTTACTTCATTCATATGTATATTTAATCGGCCAAACATGTCGCAGGATTCCTATGTAACACTTGAAAAAATTCCCTCTCATTAGATTTTCACAAGACGCGAAAAGCATTTTAAAACTTAATTTTTTCATGTTTATTACGGATTCAAAATGCTGTAGACAGGTTTTCAAAATTGAATTTTATCTTGTTAAATAGTTAATTTAAAGTGGGAGGCCACGGGGAGTCTTCTCAGACTCGGTCGGGGGACTGTGAGTACCTTCTGTCGATTTCATATTCGGTTTGCGCCTACGAACTCAGAAAACTTATGGAATGTTCATTGGTTTACGTAGATTAACAAAGTACGCAGTTTTCTAATTTTATTTTATTATCCCTGTCCCATGCTTTAAATCTATATAGTTATATAAAAGAGAAAGTGTGTGGGTATGTTCCGTATAGGCTCCGACACGGCTGGACCGATTTCAATGAAACTTTCAGGGAATCTCCGGATTGACCTGGCGAGTAATCGTGTAAAGTTTGTTAACGATCGGGGCACTCCTATTTTTGAACTGTCAAACTGTCAAATACAGCTTTTATTTACTGTGATGATATTCTATTTTTGGGTGTACATGGGTGTATATAATGGTCTTCACCAGCTCGAGAAGGGAATAAAAGAGAATTAATACGAAGAGAAATCCATTATTTAATATATTATGAGACTTAAATTAAAAATTAATGATGTAAGTTTATTGTTTAAATAAAATAAAGCAAAATCTAGCCCAGCGAAGCGGGCTGGGTACGCTAGTCCCATATAAAAGACTCTGAAACATTTTGCTTATTTCCAATATTAAAATAATAATCTAATAACTTAATACTTGTAACTAATTTCCTAATAACTTGTACTGAATTTCATAATAACACGCCATTGATTTGTTTTCCATCCCTTCTGCGCAAAGGGCTCAGTCATATTTTTACTGCTCGATGCGTCATATCTGTATAATTTCAAAAAAAGAACATTTTCATTCACGCGCTTTTCAATAGCAGAAAAAAAGTCCTAAAAGTAGGTAGTTCGAATCCTCGCCATTTCTCTGTGATATTTTTATCGTTTTTTACAAAACAATAAGATTATACTTTTGACAGCCCACCACCAGATATTTAAAACTGGTGGGAGACTTCGGCAGTGGCTAGTTACCACGCGAAAGACGTGTCTGTTAACGATTTACCGATCAAGTACGATGTCGATAGAAACCGCTAAGGGGTATTTGGTTTAATCCAACTGCTTTAACCCTAAAAGGTTTGCTCATTAACATCACAGACTGCATCATCACAAACCATCAGATAAAATTGCACTCAAGGGGTAACTTGTAATAAAATAAAAATAAATAAAATATCTTCGAGAAATTTTGCACAGAAATAGTTTGCATCCTGCAGACATTTTATCTTGAGTAAATACCGGGTTTTCATCATTACATTTAATTTTCGTTCTTCTTTACTTCCACTCACAGACAGCTGACTGATCAGCTCAAGCGTCAATTAACATACATAAAAAAAATAACATTCCCAACTAAAACCCACGAACAAGGTTATTTTAGAAGTGCCGTGATTTATTTTCAGTGAAACTTTTTGTTTTGTCTGCACACGAATAATACCGTGTGAAAATATTATAAGAACCTTGCGATAGTTAGGTAAAGGTTTCTCAAAGCGTACTGCGGTCGACCCCGCCTTGACTTCGGCTGAGTGTCGTCGCCGCGGGCGCTGGTAGAGCACGCGGAGTACGGGCGTATTCATGATGACCCCGCCGTTGGCGACCGAGGCTCACGATCTGTTCTTCAGTCGCTTGCTGAGCTGTACCCAAGGCTTCAAATGAATGAGATGACCTTGGGCACGTGTTGATCATAGTTTATTTAAAGCTTAAACCGTACTTCTATTTCATTTATATATTTTAAGTGATAAACTTGTACATTTGTCATAAACATTTTACTGAGTACTGTGCTCAACATAGTACCCCATCAGTACGAAGTCTCATGATTTGGAAAAACGAGCCATATCTTTCAGATTTGCCCCGTTTGTAGTTTCATTTTCGACTAATGATCAAGTAATTTTGGGTTCGATTCCCGGATCAGTCCATAATTCTGACGTACTAGTTATACTGGTCAACACCCCGGTTAAGGGTTAGGAATTTGGATATGTCCATCCCCATGCCTCGAATATCATTTTAAGGCATTGGTCCCGGTTATTATTCCTACATGTGATATTTAAAAAAAAGGCAAAGTTTTTCAGCATGAACGGACTTAGCGCCAATTCTTTATGTCCTCTGAGAGAGTCCGCATGCGCCTAGCTATAGGACAGTAGTAGTTGATGATGATCTTGTAGATGTAAAAATATAGCAAAACAAGTGTTTTGATAAAAACAAATGTAAACAAAAAGAGTTTATTTCATATGAATAATTGTTTAATATTTAGAAAAAAGTGAATAGTCTACGAATAGTCTCTAGTCTAGTGGAGTAGAAATGGACTATGTACGCTTGTTTTCATTGAGAGAGCGACGCTAAGAATAAACATTTTAAAATTGAAAACGTTGAAGTCATTGAATTAATAAAGATACTGAAAATCAATTTATTTCTTTTTTCTCTTTAATAAAGGCACGATGAAATTCGCATTTCGTTCTGCGGCCGTCCAACTGAGCGTCTTGTTTCATGTTGCCTTTCGATATCTCTTATTGCTTTTCAAATAAATATTAATTGATCGGTATATACGGGCCGGCATTGGATCTTACTTGAGTTTCGTTTTGTGGAAATTCCACTGCCTTACTAATTTTGTTTAAGTTTATTTTTTACTTGTTAACGGTTTAGATGTTTTTCGAGATATGTGGGTACCAATTGCCATTTTAGCTTCACGGTTCGTAGTGCTATATTGGTAACTCTGGTAGGTACAGCTATACATTTTCTAATATCTGATTTGATTACGAAGAGATAATCCCTAGCATAGCTCTCTCTCCCGCTGAATGACTGAGCCTTCTTATGAGGCCCATAGTTAGCGAACACCTTTCGTAGCCATAATTCATCCCTGCCCTATGCCTGATGCCGCGTGGTGACGGCAGACCAGAGTACAATAGTCACCGGGGTCATCTCACGCGGGCAATCACGCGGGCGAATTACCAGGTTACTAAGGGAATATTACGAAGAACGGAAAGAAACTTCCTCTGTGTTACTACAGCCATCTCTGCGATCAATAACCCGGCTGCCCAGAGTGATGAGATTATGGGACAAACCTCAACTCGGGAGAGCCCAGAAGTGGACTGATATAGGCTATTGATGAATAGTATACAGGCCCAAAGGAATTTGGACGAAGTTTCAGTAAAAGACGCAAATATAATACTTTTTCAGTAAGGTACGAGTATGGTATGTGACTGCGTTTCTCGTACAATATTGATCGATATCACGCGCAGTAATAATGATCGCGAACACTCGAACTAATCTACGAAGCTCTCCCAACTATTAAACCATGCCGTAAACAATAAGGTCGCTTTCTAATTTATCGCTTCCTCGGGGGTCCCGCGAGACGGCCGGCCCGCTGAGCTTATTATGAGTTAGCTGTATTGGCAACATGTTTAAACTTTACGATAACCCATCTCAAGTTTAACGATGAATGTTTAGATGATTAAAAAAACACATTTATTGATAATAATCCAAACAGACGTAAGTCTACGCACGCAAAGAAAAATTAAACACAAAATTGTGCCGCCCCGCTTTCGTCTTTACGAGAAGAAGTTCTTCGATATTCCCTTAGTCGCCTCGTACGAAACCCGCGAGAAGAGTAAACTCTCTCTGATCTGCCGTCACTACACGGAAGCTTGATAAACCCTATATACAATAACGTGACGCTCATAATTTTGTCAATAAAGCTTATTTAGAGAGGCGCTCGCCACCTGACTCGCCTTGCCCCCTACCCCTCTCTGCGCCACGTAAATCCTCCGGGATAAGTGAAAATGTATACCTTATTGTTTGCAGTGGGAAAATAGTTTATTACAGGTACAACTGAGTGGTTTCGTCGCGGCATAAAATGATGACGTCGTCTTTACTGACAAACATTACGGAGCCTTAACGACTAATTTTCGACGAACTCTGGCTGAGCGGAGAGCGCTGTGAGGTTCGGGGTTCGACCCCGGCAGGGCCAATGTGGGAATTTACGATAATAAAACTGCCGTACCGAAAAAAGGTTAGGATGTTACCAACTTAGACTGCATCATCACTTACCAGCATCTCACCTGCAGCCAAGGGCTAATTTGTATTGAAAGACAAAAAATATAGAACTGCAGTATAATTTCATTGGAAGCAGAAGAAAATAAGAAAATAGACTGTCCAGGAAACACTATCTATAGGATAACTCTCCCAATGATATTTGGCCAGATATATACAAATAAAAAGACATAAATAACAATAACTAACAATCTTCCGCACGACTCCAGGACCTCGTGATACGTAGTCTGACATGTAAGTACTATACCTAACAGGCAGTCAGAAATAAACGACACTAAACAAAACACTACTAATTCATCCCATGGCACTGTCGGATCTGTTGGGGATGCTACAGCGGCGTAGAGCGGCCGTAGGCGGCTACGAGAGAGCGGTATAATATTATGCTGTAAAATATAAATGTGCTGGCGTAGCCCTGCCGCCTACGCAGACCGCCTATTAAGCCTCCCTACAGACTCAAAATAATAAGCATTCAATTTGATTGAAAGATTGTTGTTTATTTGTAGCTATGATATGTAATCCATTTTAAGAAATCTATACCTCAAGGCCTCCGACGCCTTGATCACTAGATAAAAAAACTGTTTTGAAAACAGTTTGAAGATTGGTCCAAGGTTAGGCTATCGATATTTTACAACATTTGTTTCGGAGAGTGTGCTTACGAATTATTTTATCTGGTTGATCTTTCTATCACTTCCAATCTTTTTACCCTTGAACCAATTCGGAATGCCCTTTCGGCGTCCGTTTTTCCTACCACTTATACATAGAGTACTTTAAAATAATTATTGATTAGGCATCTTCTAGGCAAAACGACCACGTTTTCATTAGGCTGCATCATCATTAAGCATCAGATATCCGCATCATCATAAAGCTTGGCTGTGAACAATTGCTCTAACCAGGTTGCTTTTAAAATATTTTCAAATGAGAATGTGAGATGGTGATAACAAGAAGAACACCCGGCTAAGTTTGTTGTGGGCTTCTTCTTAGACCAGGGCGCGTTTGGAACCCTCGTGGCTTTAGTTTTAGGTTTACGAATGTAGTTATCGCCATTACTACTCACTGCTATGTACACATTATGTGTATAAACAACGCATCAAAAGTGCCATCTATGTGCCAGTTTGAATAAAGAAATATTTGACTTTGATTTTGACTTTGTAGTAAATTGATATTAAAAAACCGTATGAAATGTAAAAATTTTCGGTCTTACATAGGAATACATAACCGTTAAATAAAAAGTATTGAAGTTCAAAAGACACATGTCAAATGTGTCAAAGATCGCCTCATTCACTTAAAACCTTGGTTAGAACCCGGCTCATTGGTAGCGGCTGATGTTCTGAATGCGCCCATGGCGACGCCACTCAGCCAGAGTCAAGGCAGTGTCGGCCGCAGTACGCTTTTAGAAACCTTTACCAATGCAAGGTTTTCCTATTATTTGGAAACGAAACAAAACTATTCACATATTAAATGTATGTAGAAATTTTCTTTGCACTCTTACGAGAAACACTATTTTTACATTTTTCTTACTAGCTGGTGCACGCGACTACTCACTGCAGACGTTATGTATCTTAGGACTTATACAATGAAGCCCTAACGTTAAGTCGCTTGGCGTTTTGGCCATGCAGGTCGATTGGTAGAAAGTCTAAGACCATACACTTTCCGAGCCAATTTAAAACGCTTAAAATTTTTGTTTGTACGGGAGCATTGACGGTGCACGAGTGATAACTGAGCATGAGTTATAACTTATATTAACAATCCCTCAGGATGAGAAAGGTGTAGGCCGTAGTAAATTGATATTGCGGAAATTTTGTAACGATGTTTTCGTTCATCGTTAAAGCAAGTGGTATTTATATTACTTAAATTAAAACTCACGTAACTCCGAAAACAAAGAAGTGCGTGTCGGGGATTGAACGCGGTCTCCCTCGAAAGGAAAGCCGAAGGCCGAATCAATATGACGATGTTCCTGAGATATGGTGTTGCACTCGTGGACCGTGGTTTATCTTTGGAAGCTATATATAAGGCCCTCATTCTTGGAAAATTCGATAGCGCGAAGTAGATGCTTGTAGCGCCATCTAGTTTGGTAAGGTGGAGACCGTCAAACGCCTACAACTCTCAAAAGACGAGCTCGAGCTAATGGGCTTCCCCGGCCTCATGAACTATTACTTCCAACTTTATGAAGCCTTTCAACGCAGGCATCAGTGGCGACGAAGAAGACGCTGTGAATTTGACACCCCGACCACCGGACTCTAATCCTCTATCCCAAACGAATCCACAACCACAAGGCCCCATTTAAACGGGCTGAAAACAAAGTCACCTGGACTTTGTAAGGGTGAAAAAAAAGAGAAAAATCTAAAGAATATTAAATGAGACAAGAATTGGAATAGCTCAAAATGTCTTTTGAGACTTTCTTTAAGGCCACACCTTCACCTACTTATACCAAAGACTTCAATCCGCATTTGATAGAAAAACTTCTCCTTATATCCCCGAAGGTAGGGTCATACATAACATGTACGCTATCAGGGCTTCCACTGGATAGTTTCACTAACCCTTTCCACAATTCAAATGGAATACGTGAAATGGGATTTTTTGGGCGTCGCAGTGAAATCGATTCGGCTTACGGTATAGCGTTACCGCTAATTCAAATTGCTACGACTATATTTTTAAACTAGCGGTTGCGTGTTACTTCAACAGGTTACAATTTCTGATTTTCCGACAGGTTGAGAAATTTTCCGACCCTTGGGCAGGACGGAGTTTATGTGGGACTCCCCCCTCTAAAGAGGGTATACCCAAACTAAAAATCAGCACGGCATGTCCCTCTTGTTGTCTTTGTTAGACGCCCGGGGAACCCGTATTGCCTTATTAAAAAATCTATTAATTCCCTTTAACAAATGCCTTCAAATCATGTTTGGCTTAACAGCAGCACTACATATTAGTCGATAGCGCTGGATAAACAACGTTAACCCAATTCAGTAAATGGCCCGTCTTTGCAAATTAAGTTAAATAATGAGGTATCCATCAGTCTCACCACCTATCACTAACAAAAAGAGTCAATCTTTAAAGGAAGAATCGATATCGCATTGTTAGTTCATTCGTATGTTAAAGATTAACCAAGGAAATTTCTTAATTTTTTTATTTAGACCTAATATTAAAGCCTTCGTGTACAGAATACTTAATATATATTATACTTCATGATCTACAGACTTTCCTAAACATAAATGTATGTATCACAAATAATATGTTTTTTGATGATAATATAGGTTTGAATAACGAGATAATTATTTTGATGTGATGTTTGGTATAATATGCGAATAACGTTTTTTTATATACTTCTACTAGCGAAACTGTGTAACATTAAAGGTACATTGTTGGTACGGAGAAACGCAACTGCTGAATACTTATAGAGAAGCATTGCAGGTCGGTAGTCGTCTAATCAGAGATAATGAATTCAGGAATGCTATAAAGTACCTAGCAGAACATTCAATACGTGTTTTTACTATTTATGCTAGTCTACATCAATACCTTATTCGAATGTAGTCTTGAGTTGGGTGTAATCTACCCGTTTTCGCTTTTTCATTTAAATTTAAACGATATATGATCATCTGTTGTTCGCTGTTTCCAGACAGGCCATTTTATTATTTCGAGTTGAGTAACTATGGAATGAAAATAGGGCCTTATCTTGATTAACTAGCGTTATCACTAAACGAGAATCAGTATATTGGATTGTACAGGTGTTTAGGAAGACCTGATAACTCGAGTGTTTAACTGCCTTGTTGATCTAGTGGCTCTCATGTTTAAATAATGATCACGAAGTCCTAAGTTCAGGAGGATGTGATGTCATGTAACAAGCCCCAAGATAATGCGTATTTTGGTAAACATTAACACAGCGCTTTTTACTTAATAAACTATCAACCAAATTTATTGTATCCTGAAATACCTGGTATTTTATTAAAAGTAGGTTATAATTGATGAACAAAGCCGATGGCCCACCTGATGGTAAGTGGAAAATCATCGCCTATAAACAGAATAGGTACCATTCCGCAGGCATGTATAGAACACGTCTTGCAAATTGCCACCGGGTTTTCTTCAAACTGAGGCGAAGCGGCAACCACGCCCTTCAAACCGGTATATAGCATTGCTGGTTGACGGCAAAAATAAGCATGGCGATAGTACTACCCCGAACGAACTCTGACTCAAAAAGCTTCACTCAACAAGTTCTCCGTCAACCACTTCGAAGGCAATTGGACGCTGTAAGAAGATGTAGATTTATAAAAAATATAAAACCGCTGATGGCCACAGAACTACGATAATACCTGCAGCAGAGCCGTGTGGATGCGGCACGAGCACACGGCGCCGTTCTTGCGCGAGCACGGCGCGCCCAGTAGCGAGCACGCGCCGATGACGCCGCGCTGCATGTCCCACGCTCATCCCAGCGCACGCTGCTCCATCTTGGAAACACTCTGCACTCTCACACTTTATTGTCCTTATAGTCCTTCGCATCTTGTAGTTTTGTACGCCGCTATGAAATTAATGCGAAAAACACAATGCACTGTTCTTAAGCTTTTCATCTTTACATAAGTTCCGATTGCCCCACTATTTTGTCGATTTAGTGCGGGGATGTGCCAATTTTATCACCAATTTTTTAATGGAATCATTACAGTTTTCGAGCAACAACTCAATTATACTGAAGAGGCTGATTTGATTCGATCGGATTTGATTTTTTGGTATACTATCTCGTCCTAATAGATTATCTGCACTTTCAGCTAAGCAGATCGTTGAAGTGATACGAGGATTGCCTAACCATATAAACTTCTGAAATACACTTTACACTGCCGGCGAATCTGAACGGAGTAATTTATAATTTCTTCAATAAACGAGAACGCACACAAAACAGATCTTCGGCAATGTATTCTCTACGCACATTTCGCTCCAAAAGCAGAGCATCCTCAGAAGATGTTTAATTGTTAAGACCTTACAATTACTCCTTGGATTTATTATTTATTGTTTAACAAATGTTTATGTAAAAGTTGATTCCCTAATATCAGATTTAAACAAAATCCGTTAGGTATTTTAAGCATGAAGATGTTTACAGAACTGAACCGTGATAAAACATACCAGGGATTTATAAGTAATAGGTAGTTATTAAGCCCTAGTAATTGGCTGCAGACATCAGCCATCACATTAGCGATCAAACTCATCCCGCGGCAGGGTTATATCTCAAGGGCGGCGTAGGACGAGATCGTAAACCACGCCAATTACACGGCAACCCCCCCAAGGGAGCGACGGAGAGTGGTTTTCATTTCACTACCGGAAGAAGCCTCAGGAAAAATCGCTACTACTACCTATAAAGCTAATGTGATATTTACAACGAATATCACGGATATATCTCAGATTTTTCTGTGAAAGAAAATGCCGACAAGAAACTAGCAAACCTGGGAGATTTTCTGCAATAAGATAATGGATCTCTCATTTACTTTGAATGATGTTATTGACTCTCCAAATTTATAAACCAAAATAAAATTTATAGTGCCAAGTGACTAACAAACTGTTTGCTGACCAAATATGTACAGTAACTGGTGAGGTTCAGATGTGAGCACAAAACTACTCGTGCTGACATCCACTCTTCCCCCATCGAGCAATTTAACTTTTCGCCTCGAACAAAACTGTGCTTTGATAAATATTTCTTGTTATAACATATTTTAGGTGATTTTTTAATCGAAGCAAAGTCGTTATCAAAGGTAAGTCTTTTTTTTTAGGTTATTTATCGATTGGAATATCAATGACATTGAAAAAGAAGAACTGCCGAGATTCTTGCCGGCTTCTACTCAGAAGGGTAAATTCACTAGACAGACTACGTTTCAAAGGAGTTGGAGAGTAAGCCGAATTAATTTTGAATTTAAAAATCAGCACTTAAACATCCGCAAATGAATTATGCCATTGTTCACATAATATATTTTGGGTGAATGTAGTTAAAGACATAAACATAATTACAAGCAAAGACGCAAATAACGGGTAGTTTACTACAAATTACGTTTAGCGGCATTAACAGGCTTCGTGTGAAAGGGAGTTAGAGCTACTGGAAAAAAGAAAGCGTGGGCTTTAAAGAAAAGCCAACAAAGACAGGTCTCAACCAACCTCTCAGTCGCACGATTCCAGCTTTAATATTTTCTTAGCAAATATTTTAACGATTATCCACACGAAAGAAAATTCTTGTTAGCCCTTGGAATTCTTGTTGGAAAGGATTTTTCATTAAAGTTTCGGATGGTTTTTAATGTGAATGCAGATACAGTGTTTTGATAATGGTAATTCAATGTTGAATTTAATAATATTTTTAGTAGAATTTTATTTAGACGCAAATGAGAATTCATTTTCCTTTGAAATTAAAGCAAGAAGATCATTTTAAAAGAGGATCTGAGTTAATGAATTAATAACTCTCAGATTTTAGCCATCATCAGCCTTACCATTAGGAGTCATATGAGAATAATCGCTGCCTCGACGCATAAACTCGAGTTTATGCTCTTCGACCCACTTTACTATAAGACAGGAAGAAGTTATGCTGCCTAACTCAGCAGCGAAAGGTTAATAGGCTGATCATGATGATAATAACGATAATGATGAAGGTGATGATGATGATGATGATAAATAAAGCATGTCAACCGCCAGAGCAACCACTTTCTCTCGTATACATAATATACGACTTAGTAACTAATTTATGCGGAAATATCTCACCGAACACTATGTCAGCTCATAATTACTCAGTTTCCATTTCCAACAAAAGATGGCTATAGGGGAACAAATAGTAACAGGAATTGTTCACTTGTTACGACTAAGTTCCGCCTTTATTTCTCAACGTCTGTACGTCTGTCTGTCGCGAGTCCGCGTGCAACTAGCATAGCCACTAAAAGCGTATTTATTTATATGCTTAGACATAGACTAATAACTGTAATTACTTTTATGGTTAATTCCCTTATTAAACCCCGACGCAGGATGTGGTGTGTTTTTTGGGTTTTCTGTCAGTCTGTACCGTACAGCTCAACCTATTTGAATACGGTTTGGTTGCATTATGCAGGACGACGTTTCTTATCATTCAATCCTGTGGAAACTGATTGTTTTCCAGGGATAAAAAGTTTCTCTCCGTCCTACCGCCTCTTTGCCAAAAATCGAGTCGATTGGTTGTTAGGGCGTAAAGTAAGAACAAACGAACTCTCGCATTTATATCATTATGTTTTGAGATGTTATTTTTAAATACCACTTGCCTGAACAGGGAAGGAAGTAGTGTTGCCCAAATTCAGTCTTGGTCTTGCAGTCTTGGTCTTGTTCTTGCGTTTTTGCAAGACCAAGACCAAGAACAAGACCGCGTATTTTTAGCAAGACCAAGACCAAGACTGACCGTGCAAGACTTGAGCAAGAACAAGACATAGCCTGCAAGACTCTTGCGTCTTGCAGCTAGGACTTAGCGCTATTTCACGGAGTAGTTAGGTGTAACAGTTCGGTGTATAGGTAGGTAGGTACGCTTAGGAATTCTATGAGACGCAAAAAACTATATCAAAGAATATGAAAAACTGGACCTATGCGCATTACGACTAATACCATAAACATAGCGAATAAAAAAATATCTATTAAAATCAAACTGAGTGCATGCATAGTTATGTTTTAACCATCGGCACTTTGATAATGCGGCATCAAAGGTTTTGTACTTACTTCTCAAAGAAATTTGCCGCTTTTCGGAAGTACATGGTTATGATACACGCGCCGGCGGCTTCTTTTGAAATCTAAAACAATCGTTGCCGCCGCGCCGAAATCATAACATTTGACACTATTCATGCAAAATAATTTCGAATTTTAAGAGTACCTACAGGTGTTCCAAAGAATAAATAAGTTTCAGATTGGTGATTTTAGATTGGTGGAGGACGCATGAGACAGAGTATCCGATTTTATCGAAAATGGCCCGTGATTTTCTCTCAATACCTGCAACTTCAGTACCTGCTGAGAGGTTATTTTCTAAAGCATCATTAGTAATTAGAAAACATAGAAATAGGTTAAGTGATGAGTCAGCCAGATGGTTACTTTGTATTAATTCTTGGTCAAAAGAATTGATATAAAGTATCATAACCTAATGATAAAGCTGTTGATTTGTGTTGTATTTTATTTTTTATTCAAATAAATGATAAATCGTAAAACTCTTTTATTAAATTTCTTATAAGTTGAGGGTTCAATCTCTTTCTAGACAGATAAGTATTGTTCTTTAAAATACAGTCAAGTTATTGTAATTAATTTGTTTTTTTACATGTTTTAGCAAATGTAAGCTTATAAATCATAAATGTTTATTAAGAAACAGTTACTTCCATGGAAAACGACATATAGGTCAGTTGATTTTTCGAATTTCTTATCAAATCTTCAGTTATTTATTAATCTGCTTGATCTTTACTATGGCTATGTTAATTCAAGCTCACAATGTTCCAATTCTAATACGTTTTTCTAAGATTTAAAGTAAACTTTAATAAATAGTAATAGACTAATAGGTAATTGCAAGACTTGCAAGACTCTTGCTGCAAGACCAAGACCAAGACCAAGACCAAGACCAGGTGTATTGGCGCAAGACCAAGACCAAGACTGGCTAAGTCTCGTCTTGTTCTTGCATTTGGGCAACACTAGAAGGAAGTAATCCAGTTTACCTTTTTATTATATTAATTTTTTTAATGACCAAGATAAATAGAATCATATGCATACACGAGCATGATCGAAAATGTATATGTTACACTTTACCATACTATTAATAACGACACAATAAGGTATCTTTGCATCGCGTGACTCTCATACAAGACTGAAAATGCACCCGTATTGAAATTAAATGGCACAATGTCATGAAAATTGTCTTTGAATCAAATAAAATATAACATACTTCATGGAAACTATTCATAAAATGTTAATCTTATTAAAATATCGTGCCCTTATGAAGTTAAAGTTATTAAATGTTTAATTATTTAACCACTTTACAAAACTACTAAAACATTTCTTCAGTCAACAGAGTCGATACTACTAAAGAGATCACAGAGAATCATAAAGAATTCCAAACACGTATACAAAATGTTGTTTCAGCTTACATCCGTACCGCCGCTGTACAAAAGGCACTCGCAGTTCAGTACAATGCAATGTTTTATAAATAAAACAGAGCAGGTGGCCGCAGAAAGAAATTGAATCAATCGATTATAGATAAATCCAAAATGGCGCGGAGATGGGAACAACAATCCAATGTAACAATACACCTAAAGGTTTGATGCGGTTTCTCTTACATAACTATCTTGAAGTAGTGCTTCTATAAACAACAGAATATTTGAATCACATATTCATAAGAACAAACATTAAAAAAAAATATTAGTTTTAAGTAGTATTAAGCAATCGATTGAATGTCTTAGTCCAACTTTTTTGTCTGATGGGATGCTTCGGCCGTGTCTAGTTAACCACACTACCGACAAAGACGCGCCACCAAGTACCAAGATTTAACGTTCCGGTATGATGCCGCGTACAAGGGGTATAAGTATGCCAGTAGCTGCCATACAGCAAACAGCTCCGCAACCATCTTAGAATGTTTCATTTTACAATAATAGATAAATAATAAATATACACTACACAAAAAAGTATCTAGCCACTAAGTAATCGTAGCTTGTATGTACACTGAGATGACTGATGAATATTTTTATACATAAATACTTACAATATACAGATAAACACTCAGACATTAAAAATTTTCATGCTTATCACACAAACATTTTCCATTTGTAGGCATCGAACTCACGGCCTTGGATTCAGAAAGCAGGGTGGCTGCAAACTGCGTCTGGCCGTCCACTAACTACGTCCTTACTTATTAAGAGCCCTCTCCTGGGAACGCTTAATCGCCTCGCGTTACGTTTTTGCCGTTAGGGTGGTAACTAGCCACCGCCAAATCCCCCCACCGGACCAGACAAAGAAATCTTTCATTTATAAGACCACACTTTTCAGACCTGCTGTGTCCTAAGTTCAGGTTGTCAGAATGATTGCCGACCTTTGCTAAAATAATACAAGTGGGCAAGAGACACATTTTCCCCCGGGAAAGGACAAAATTGTATCTTCCCGTTTAGCTTTGTACTAGCTACTTAATTGATAAAGAAGAAAATTATTTTTTGTTGTTTCTTTTCCCGTTTAAACACTTTTTCTTTCTTTCTTCCTTTCTAATAATATACGGGGGTACAGTTCTCCTCTTCTCTCCATTTTTGTCTCCTGCCAATATTTGTCTAGGCCGTGCAGTATCGGAGTTAAAAAAAAACTTTTTTTTAATTTTTTAGATTGTGATTTCATAAAGCGATAATTAGTTTGGTTGCCGCGCGCCCAAGCAAAGTTCCGTTATCATTATGAGTTAGCGCAAATGTTACGTGCTCCATTATCACGAGTGATACTATTTAGATAAGGCTAAAAGCTTTATAGTCGGACTAGCAGTTAACCACAATCACCTACGCGCAAAATTTTCAGTTCAATAAAGTAACCTACAACACACCTTTTGCTACATTATTATACTAGTCAAGCCCATTCATTTGATACTAATAATGAGGGAGTTGTGATAGAAAAAATGTAATTTGCCATTTTGTGGTGGCTGCCATATTGGAATTGAAATTTTTCACAGTGTCTTTTACTCTACTAGTAAAGCGCTTTCTTTTTATACCCAAACTGAGGGAGTTGTGGAAAAAATATTTTGTAATCCCCCTTTGTGGCGGCGGCCATCTTGGACCGATTTTCATATAACATAGCTAAGAACAATCCCGGCTAATTTATATTTTAAACCAAATAAACAAAATCTACCATGTCACAAACTAACACAGACACGTAAAAATTATAACACCCCGTCGTTTTTACTTCGGGGGTCAAAAATTTTCGTCGTAACCACTTGAGTGTTATATCTATATAATCAGTTAAACCAATCTGAAAATAAGCCGTGATAAATACAGCCAGACAAAAAAATCTGTGTTTGATTATAGCATAGTAATATGTGCAGTTGTTTTGAAACAACAGACAGAAACTTCGATTTTATTTATTTGTTAAGGTTTTAATGAATCAACATCTATAAATATATAGGTATATATATTTATGTGTGTGTGTATAAATTTATAAATATACTTATATGCGCCACCTTCCCTCGTCTTAAGCTGTGTTTTATGCCATCGGTTGCCTGGAAGAGATCGCTATGTAGCGATAAGGCCGCCTAATTGTATATAGCGCATAAACTAGTTATTTTATAATGTAAACTGTATTTTTACGTGGTGTTCAATCAAAGTGTATTCATTCATTCATCATTATCAACTGCTGAGTATACTCAGATCTCTCTTAGCGGTTAGTAACTATGGACTATATACAAGTCGTAGCGTTGGTATACCCAACCAACGTTACGACTTGTATATAAATAAAGTTTTGACAGCCTAAAATTCTAGTAAGCATATATTTATTAAAGCTGTAAGCAATATCCTATAAAATCCTAATCCTGCTTTTCGCGGAGTGTAGCAAATTAAGCTTAATTTTCAAAACATAACATAGTAATATTTTTGGCAGGATTTTAATAAACTGAGTGCAGATAAAATGCATGTCACTTAGTTTAAGTAAAGGATATTATCGTACAGTAAAATAATTATACAGTTTACAACAGAGTGAGTATTTAATTTAGAAAAATACAGTAAAAATTATAAAGGCTCGTACACACTGCGCATGCAGGTAAGTGAAGACTACTGATGCACTCATATCAAACCACAAGTGTATGAACCGTGAACCCCGAGCGGGTCGAGAGATACCCACGTATCTCCCAAGTAGGTAGGATGCTTTTAAACGAAACCAGAGTAGAGTGCCGGTAAAAGGTATCCCGTCAAGTGCTTTTTATCTATTCCACAGTATGAAAACCTTTGTGTAGTGTTTTTAACGTTTCATACTTAAAATGAAAAACAGGTTTCCGTCTTGTAATATACAAATCATTGTTACATGTAAACGTTCGAGCGTTGCTTGACTGAAAATGACAAAAACGTTTGGTTAAAAATTGCCATCTCTCGCTCACTACACTGTTCCAAATTTCGACGGGATCTTTTACATCGTTATGACTTGTGATCTTTGGCTTGGTTTAGGAATGTATGGTTTTTTATAGTGGTCCAGACATCCGACCGGTCTCGTAGGCCCTCCAAAGAGAACAGATATGAACTTACTACGTAAGCACTACGATTTGGCATTTCTTGGCGATAAAAACTATAAGAATTTGCAGGTGTGACAAACTGCCATACACTTGACACTTTAGCCTGCCTAGCCAATCACTACCAGGTGGCATGGTGTTAATACAGCTCACTTATCATCGTAAAGAAAGGAAACAAAAAAAAACACTTTATGCGATATTTCAACATCGGTTTGACGTCATTTGAGAAAAATCCTATAATATAGACATAATAAAGATGGATTTTAATAGACTGAGGATGATGATGACAATGATAGTCATTCAATTATAAATGCCTATAAATATGCACCCACGCCTATAATAATGCATCAATTCCTATACATATGCATACGTTCCTATAAATATGCATACCTACATTCCTATTTCTCCACAGTCTGTTTGTATTCCGTCTGCTAATCCCTATTTTAAGTCCAAGAACAGCCCAAGTGCGATATATTCTCGCAAGAGTTGGAGCCTGCGGCGCTTCCCACGCAAACATCGTCAGTTAGGTAACGGATGAAACTCGCAAGTTCTCTTATTTGTTTTAACTTAGATTCAAATTGTCTCTGGCGCTTAAAATTCACAAGGCCCGCAGCGCACTGCGGCACTGTGGAGACCTTCTGGAGGCTTTTTGGCACAATTATCATATAAAATTCAGCGACAATCAGATACAAACTGTTCGGCGTGTGCTCTTGCGTAATTATGTTTTTGGCTACTTTGTGTGTTATTATCCCCAGATGCCCACTCCTAGCGAGAAAAAATGGGGCTAGACAACTGCATGTGGACAGTGTACTATAAATAAGTGTTAAGAGAGCTTGGCCATAAATGCTTCTTTCACGTCTGCGAAGGTCTGTGATTCTACAAAAAGTAGCCAAAAGGTAAATAATAAACGTCTCTTCTCGCCCTTATCTCCTGGGTTCAGCACAACATGACTCTTCAAACGTTAACGTGAAGACAGAGTCTTTCTTTTGGTTTTGGCATATTAGGACCGGTGACGTAAATACACGTGCCTCGGGACTAAATACACGTGAAATAACCACGATTATTCGATTAGATTCAATTAATGCTTGTTCATAATAATTTACTTCATAATTTTATGAAAAAGAGAATCTTTATATATGCAGACTTTATTAATACCGCTTGCCTATGAATGAAACAAATCTTCAAGAACATATGAAAACCTACTTATCGCCACCACTTTGCAATTAGACTCTACTTGGAAAGAGAGTGAAAACTTGTAAGTGAAACTGCGTATGTAATCAAAGAGCCTTGGTGCAGGGGGCCGCCCGGATTAATTGCGCGGAAACGTTGTGCAGCCCCCGATTCACCGGCGAACGAACTACCAGTTGTTACGCTCCTAGGGCTCCTTTTTTATTGGTTATTCTCTCTATTCTTATTGGTTTAAATCCTCACTAATATTATAAATGCGAAATTGACTTGATTTTACATACACATAGCATACTTTTTACCCCAGGGAAAGAAACGGTTTTAATAGCATTTTTAAACAACCCTAAAAAACGCAGACGAAGAATACGTCCAACAGCTGGTTCTTAATAAATTCCAGTGTGCAACACAACTCATAATGGTGCTCTAAGTGGCAAAAGTTTCGCCCTGTGCAGCATTAGATTGCAGATCCCACTTCTGAGTAAGTAGGTTATTAATTTTTTTATGGATCTTCATACAAATTTTTAGCGATTTTAAAGAATTTAAAACAAATAGGACCCTTATTGAGCCATTATTGCATACAGTGCACTGTGTCCAAAAACTCTTCACACGTTATGTTGCTACCTCACCACCTTTTCCCATTTTCCCCATTTTATGGTAAACGATTCGAACATTGGAGGTAAAATTAACTGTCAACTACTAAATGGAGTGAAGTGACTAGCCGCCGCGCCTTTTTGAGTAACACTACTAAACTGGAGTGGTTTTTGATGCTTCAATATTTATCGGTTTCACGGTACATGGTACGTTCTTAATTCTGTCATAACAACGGTACATCACATCTAGCTACATAGTTCAGCCATGACCTTTATATTATCCCTTTTCTGATTCCTTATGCAAATAAAATCAAAGATTTTGTTTAAATCTTATTCTTGGGCTCTCACATATTTGCGTATAATTTATGGTTTCCTAGTACTAATTAAATACGATTTTGAGGAAACTTATCATTCAATTTGAAAGAATTTATGAAATGTCACAAAACATCTTCGGATATTTCCATTCAGTAGCGAGAGACAAAAGGCGAAGCGTTGAAGGATATAGGAGCTCAAAAAGATACTCCAATAGTTTGGGAATAAGATGAAATCATTATTTTCATCAGGTATCTGAAGTTGAGCCTTTACCTTCCGCAAAAAGTTCCGCAAATCGTTTATCCGAACAAAGAAGTTCATTGAAAAACAATAGAAACAGAAATAAATCAAAACGGGCGGAAGGAGGACAAAGTTGTGGCAATGCTAGCGCAATACTAACAAAGAACGAAGTAACTTCGATTCATTCGAGAATTTTTTTTTTTTTTTCTCAATTTACATTCAATCTTCGACAGCCGCCGCATAGTCCATAAAACAGATTATTTGTAGTCGACTTCTATAAAGGTGGTATTTTACTATTATTTTGATGACAAATCTTTTTTCAAACGACATTATGCGTGTCACCTCCTTTTTATCTATTTTGGCTCGGTGTTTTACAGTGATTTTCATTGAAATAGTTTGTTTAATTTATTGCGGAGGCAAGGGCTAAAAACAATGTATGTGACCATGGAAGTTTTCTACAAATACTATTTTTTTTTTTTTTTCATAAATGTTCTCGAATAGCGAAACACATTAAACACAAAATATCTACCAATTTCCTAATTACGAGCTGGTAATGACAATTTCAGGACAAAAAGCCTTATAAGGAAATCGGTGGTAGAGTAACTACAAACATACAGGTACAACATACAAACCATTTTTTTTTAATTTTACTGATGCGACACCGGAATCAAACCTTGAATTGATGACCGGAAGCCATAACATAGAAAAGTTAGAGGCGTTTGCTGGGAACTCGGTCCCCGAAAGTGAAGCAGAAGTCTTAACCTATTATTACACATTAACTCGCATTGGATAACCTTCTCCTATGACTAAGGAGGGTTATGCCCACACGTGGGCATTATCAATGTTAGAATGATGATGAATATTTGAAAACTTTAATACGGGTTAATTTTATAGAACAACATCGTTTGGTGGGTTGTCGGTCATTATCAAAATATTAGATTTAATAATCGGAAACGAGCGCTTAACGTACACTCCGCGGCACGGAGTTGAACGCAGGGCTGGTTATATTCTTTAACAGAAGAACCCAATAATTAACAGTTCTTTGGCCGATCCGGGAATCCAAGACCTCGGGATCCGTAGTCGAAACTGCTAACTACTGGACCAACGAGGCAGTTATGTGTGCCGATATAGTATTGCATGGAAAAAAAATACTTTTTATATATTCTTTAATTTTCTTACTTGTTACGCGCGCTCCACTACCTGTAGTGTAAATTGGTACAGCTCGTGTAACACGGGGCGGTTTCATCAAACGGCGTTGCGGGAAATCTCGTAAACACGCCACGTGACCTCGTCAACTCATTGGATGCGCAGCGCCGCTTTGAGCCCGGCTCAAAGGGCCGAGCATGATATTAATGTCAAAAAATCGTTATACACACAAGTTGCCAGCTAGCAGTAAACCTCTTTGGTAACCGGCAACTAAACTCAAATTAGTTTACCGCAAGCCTTTGCTTAAGGGAGAACTGTGTCACATGATATATCTATAATATTAGTTGGCAAATTTAATAAACGTAGTCTTGTGCACGCGCGCGCGTGTGTGTGTGTGTGTGTGGTTTGGTGAGGTAAATGTAGGCAATAACACTACGAGTAAACAATAAGCGTTCAAAGTTTATACAGCTACTAGCGTTCCTTCGCGACTTCGTCCGCGTATAAGTTAACCTTAAAAGATATGCTGACATATAATGGGGAACAATTTTGTCAAACATGATTTTATCGAAACTTTAACAGTTTACGCAGTGCACTCAGCGGAAGCTCTCAAAAGGAATAAAAAAATCGGTTTTGAAACATTCATCATTGGTGCCATACTCCTATCGGGTATTACCCTGATGTTATACCTATAGCCTTCCTCGATAAATGGGCTATCCAACAATGTAATAAAATTTTAAATCGGACTAGTAGTTCATGAGATCATTGCGTTCAAGTAAACAAACAAACTCTTCAGCTTTATATATTAAGTATAAGATTGTAAACATATCAGAGCACGTGATAATATAATATTAAATAAAGAAAATTCAATGAGCCTCACATTATTATCAACCCATTACCAGCTACAGGGCTCAGGTCTCCTCTCAGAATGAGCAAGGTTTTGGCCGTAGTCCACCACGCTAGCCAAGTGCGGATTGGTGGAATTTGCACGCCTTTGGAACATTATAGCTAACCGTTATATAAAGTGATATTCAATTGATGAATATTCTACCCGGCTAAGTTTGGTGTGGGCTCTTCTTAGACCAGGGTGCGTTTGGAACCCTCGTAGCTTTAGGTTTATGTTGGCGAACGAAGTTATCACTATCCCCTTACAACTGTGTAAACATATATGTATGAATAAGTGCCTGTGATAGGCCTACATGAATTAATATTTTTTTAATTTTACACATGACTTTAAAAAGTTAATAACATGTGCCGGTGATCAAACTCAGTCCCCCCGAAATGAGAACGAATCCTAACCACTGGGCTATCAACGCTTAGTTAAGTTGTTTAAAGAGGAAAAAAAAATAGGAATACATATTTTAAAAAAAAGTATGTATGTATATACACACGATTATCGGATGCTTCAAAAATGAAAGAGATATACATAGAAAGTCAGTTAAATAAAACCTTGTAAAAACATTTCCGCCAGTTGATTGGATGTCAACCACATAAGGATGCCACCGCTCGAGGCGCGTTTCTTTCAATTCAATTCAATGTTCTGTGTGGTACTAAATAAGATTGCGAAAAAACACTGTACAGGAAATATTTAAGCTAAACAGGCAGGGATCCCTTTCGAGGGTTCCCGAGTTCGATACCTGGTACTCACCTCTAACTTTTCGGAGTTATGTGCGTTTTTGACTTAAGCAATTAAATACCACTTGCTTAAACGGTGGCGGAAAACATCCTGAGGAAACCAGAATGCCTCAGAGTTCTCCGCAATGTTCTTGATGGAGTGTCATCATCATCATATACACCCCTTACCGGCATTCTACAGGGCACGGGTCTCCTCCCACAATGAGAGGGGTTAAGGCCGTAGTTCACCTTTGAGATAATTATGGAAAACTCTCAGGGATACAGGTTTCTTGACGATGTTTTCTTTCACCGTTGAAGCAAGTGATATTTGAATTGTTTAAAACGCACATAACTTAGAAAAGTTTGAGCTGGGCTTCGAACTCGGCCGCCCGAAAGTGAAGTCGAAGTACTACCCACATAGCTATTACCGTTTTCCACTCTTCACAAAGGAGTGTGAAGTCTACCAATCCGCAATTTTGAAAGGAGACCAGTGTAGTATTTTGTAGTGGGTCGATAAGAATTAGTTGTTGCTGCTGATGATGATGATGAAAAACCTTATGATAAGCTATTCGAAATCTTATTTATTTTGTGTTTCCACAGGTGACTAGTACTCCACTGGTTTGGACTTGAGCCTGGTATAATGTAAGAAGCTGTCCCGTCATTAAATGCCCCTTAACATTGATAAGGATACCAAGTTTTTGTTGCAGCATTTTGGGCCTCAAAGTCAGTCAATAGTCATTTATTCCTAAATATTAATATCGTCACATAGCAATTATTAAATAATAAATTATCTCATGCAAATGTATGTATATGAATTATAATAAATATCATTATAATATTATTCTATAATAACAAATAAGTAAAGTCAATCAACACAATATTTTACTTTCCATACTTTCCCATAATTGAGATTGGATGAGATGTTGATACCCAAGAGCTCGAATTTTACTTCAAAGACCAAGAACTTATAGAGATTCACGAAAACCGTGTTTGATACAACCCAACAGCAATCTAGATTTTCGCGATAGCTTTGATGGGATTAGTATGTATGTAGCAGCAGCCTGTTACGCTGACCGGGGACGAGGCATTTCAAATTCCGCATGTAAATTTGGACTTAGAACTTGTGCTGTCTCTAATTTATAGAGTAACTAGCGATTCGCCCCGACTTAACACGGATGCAATGTAGATACTTTTGTGGGGTGATTTATACTAACGTAATCTTTATTGAACGAAACATTAGTGATTTTAAACAACAAGTTGATATAAACAATCAACTTACTAGAAACTAAACTAAAAATAATTTTGTGATATCTTGATATCGTCTGAGGAAAGTAAAGAAATCCTTTGTGGGGATGGGTATATGCTTTAATAATATGATACCCAAGGTACCTAATAAAAGATCTACCTTTACCTAAGTTTAACAATGTATTAAAACACATTTAACAAATTTGGTTACTACACGATTGATGAATTCCATAACGACAAGGCTACTTGGAAGCAGGCCACTCCACTCTCATCTCTCACGAAACAGAAAAATTCTTAAGATTGTTACGATGCATGTTTTAATTGATTACTTTTCAGTGCTTGCTCAACAAGATTTTTCACACATGTATAATGATTGTTCAAAAGCTCAAGTGGCTCCCTATTCGCCGTCGCCGAGATATGCATGTCCTTTCACTTCTGTACTGTGTGTTATTTAATCCTAAAACACCTTCATACTTGAAGGAAAAATTTTGTAGGATTGCCTGCTGATTTAAGATCTTTTCACAAGACGAAGTTCTATAAACTCTTGTTTACAGTGCAAGCTATTGAATTGTGAAATGCGCTCCCACTAAATTTCAAAATGCTCCCGCAGAATCGCTTGAAACATTTAAAAACGCGGTGAAAGCATATTATCTTGCACAATAATGACGACATTTATTATACCTTGATAATGTTTATTTTTATTATCTATATGTTCATAAGTATTTATGTATGATTGAGTATATATTAGTTTATTATTTTATATTTATTATATTTAATTTATTTTATTATATTTTTCTTATTCGTGCAATTTTGTTTATGTATTTGTATTTAGCTATTTGAATGTAGATTCATAATAATTTTACACCACCTGCTCGCTCTCGCTCATCTTGTCCTAATCCAAAGGTTGCCTTAGGCAAAGGTTGCCTTAGGCAAAGATCGCTACTAAGCGATAAGGCCGCCTTTTGTATTCTACTTCTGTCTTTGTATTTCTATTGTTTTTTTTCTCTGGTTGTGCACTATAAGTTTCGCATGCTTAATAGTAGATTATGAAGGAATGTTATATTATAATAAGACCCTATGAAAGCTCATGCGAATAAATTTCATTACATTTATATAATGATGTTGCAAAATAGCAATTTGCTAAGTTTTTTGCCGGCTCTGCTCGGTGGAATCTGCCTTCCGAACCGGTAGTAGAGTCACTACAAACAGACTGACGTGACGTTTCAAAAGTGCTTATAAACTACGCTTACTTGAAATAAATGAAATTTGAATTTGATTTACAATTCCATAGTGAATTTTATTATTCTTCTTTGGCGTAACAAGATAAAGATCTTTTCAAAAATTTTATCTTTCGCCTTATTCTAAGTTTGTAGAAAGAACGACACTAATGATAGAAAAAAGATATTTAATACATTGAAAATGTATTATAACGCATTACCTAGTTATCTCATTATCAGGCAACCAACAATTTTAAACCAAATTACCATTTACTTCTATGTTTCTTCGACACCCTAGCTGGTTATTTATACCCGATCAAAGCTATTTACACCTAGATATATTATACTTGAGAAGCGATGATAGGTGATAGCGATGAAGCTGTGATAGCTGTGATAGCTGTGCGGGTAGGACTTTGACTTCACTTTCGGAGGACCGAGTTCGAACCTATAACGTACCTCTTATTTTTCATAGTTATGTAACTTTTAAGCCATTGAAATATCACTTGCCTCAACGGTGAAAGAAAACATCGTGAGGCAACCTGGGTGCCTGAGAGTTCTCCATAATCCTTAAAAGGCTTATGGAGTTCACAAGTCCGCACTGGGCCAGCGTGGTGGACAAACTTAATTTCTTCTTCTCTCTAAACTTCGAGACCCGTGCCGGTGTACCGTGTAGCGGCCATGATGATATTATACATATAATATGTTATCAACTTGATGATTTATTTAGTTTTAATGGGCTAAAATTCTGACTCGAAATTACCAGCGTAAGTTGACGCACCCTGCATTAGTATATACGAAGAAATATTGCGTCAACTAACTTGCAATATCCAAAATTGGTTACTCTAATATTTAAGTTGTTCTAATACAAAAGTTGGTCTGGCGTTCGGATTAATAAATATCATGCAATGCGTTGTCTAGAAGGTCGATCTAGTCGACCTAGCGACAACTTAAATCTTCAAACCGCTAAGGACAAAATTAGCATAACCCCTAACATGTTAGCCCATAACCCGATAGATTGCAGTCCATTGTAGTGGAACAAATAAAGAAAACTTCTTCAGGTATGTTTTTCTCCACCGCTCTTTATTCGGTTTTTATGGTAAACCTAGCTTTGGATTTTCGTTATATCGGATCCAGAGTCGGCGTGTCATTGAAACAGAAAAAGGGTATGATTGATCGTATGCAAAGACTCTATCTACTCTTCTCGTATAACCTTTATGCGCGCCGCCACGTTTTATGTGGCGACGATATTTACCTTACGTCTGCTCGGCTGGCTTCTAATGAAATCGACTATCTATGCGTGATCGTGACTACCTATCTACGTAAAATAGTACTAATATATTCATACAGGCTCTGAATTTATGCCGCATACAAAATCAGTTTCAGCCTCAGACATTTTTTTGTAAGTCTTAAAGGTCTTATCGGCGGGATTGCTATTCGACTGATAGCACCTTTCAAATGCGAACAAACTCAGCAACTGTTGCGACTTTCTGACACTTTTATTAATAACGCCCGGCAGCTTCGTCTGCGCAAGAAATCAGCAACTTCCAAACAACTAAGCGAATACATACTGGCGGTAAGTCGCGGAATGTCTCGCCGAAATGTAGGCACAGGCCGCCGGGAATCTCATAAGGCAAGTTTTAACCGCGGCGTCCTAACTGCGTCACACAAGCACGTCTAAATAGTTTAGCGTCAGCTCATTTCATATTGAAAAGCAGCGAAAAAATAAAAGTGTAAGCATAAAGATTTTGTCTTCGTGTAGTTATAACACGAAGGGGCCTGTAAATGTGAGGAGAAAGAAAAGTTCGTGTATAAAACTGCGGCCTGTCAACGTAAGGCGAATTAAGTTTACGTGTATAATACAGAAGGGGCCTGTTTACGTAAGGCGAAAGAGTCTTCCTGTATTATACAGAAATGGTCTTTCAACGTGAGGCGAAAGAGGTCTTCGAGTATAATAAAGAAGGGGCCTGTTGATGTAAGGCGTAAGACGTTTTCGTGTATAATACAGAAGGGGACTGTCAATGTTTTGGTGTATAACACCTAAATTTCAATAATCTTATAACTCTTAGATAGAAGTATTAAAATCATGAATTACCACAATAAAAAAAATACCCAAGCATTTGCAATGAATGTAAATTACATTTCATGGCATGTCCTTTGTACCCTTTGTACACACCAGTGTGCGGTATCAACGCTGTTTTTCTACAATTTAAATAATGTAAGGCCGCGCTATTCCGACGGAAGCATCTTAATTAGTCTCACTAACGAGATGTTTTTGTATCCCGGCGCTAAAGCAATTGCTTTGGGTAAATATGACACTTGAATAGATTATAAAGATTGTCTCATTGTTGTACTAGCGGTGATAGCCTCGGGGTTAGGACTTCGGCTTCAGTTTTGGCGGAACCGAGTTCACATTCGTTCGACATTTTATTTTTCTAAGTTAGACGCAAGTGAAATTGCGTTGTGCGTTCCATCATAGCAGTGGGTCTTGTAGTAGCGCGGGTTTATCATTAAGAATGACCGGAATCGATTTCAGGACGGTTTTTATTAAAGTCTAAGTAGATGGCACAGCTGATGGTAAGTGGAAAACCATCGCTCTATATAAATAGAGCAGCAATTGGTACAGCTTGCAAGGGACACGTGCCCTCCTGTGTCCATAAATCTGAGGGTTAACACTTCAGGACTTTCAGACCGGAATACAGCAATGCTACTTGGCAGCACGAATAAGTACGGTGGTAACTATGGACGAGCTCTGATACACAAAAAAAAATCCCGACTGCGTCAATAATGCTATCTTCATTAATTCATTGAAGGACTGAAAAGATAGAAACAAGCTTTTGATTTGAATATTTTATTTTAGATATGAACAATCTTAGTTGAAAGACTGCGCAAACGCTGTCGGAGGCACAACACGCTTACTTCTCATAATTTGTTGGTTGATTTGGTTGCCGCTCTACTCTAGGTAGAAAGGCAAAATTTCGGAGTGCCAAAGAAATATATACATACAAATACATACGTACACTCGAAAAAAAACAATAAAACAACCTTCCTTCTTTCGCAGTAGCGTAAGAAGCACTATAACTACTTAAAATTTTGTATACTATCTTGCTTGTACCTCATTTTGGAATACCTACTTTAGAATTTTAAGCGCGATATCTGAAGACCAGCCCCTTGACCTTAGCAAATGAAATATAACTTTCCTTAGTACTTGAAACAAGTATTAATTAAAAAACTTTCGTAATATACAACTTTTGAATCGTTATTATTCACCTAAAAGGAAAGTAGGGAAGCCCGGCCAAAAATTTTGGCTGCGGTATAAATAAGTGATATATTTACAGATAAAAAACATAATCATCACTATCAGCCCATTATTGGCCCTCTACATGGAACGGGTCTTCTCCCAGAATGGAAAAGAGTAAGGCGGTAGTCCACCACGCTGGCAAAGTCCAGGTGCCACGTAGACTTCACACGCCTTTGAGAACATTATGGAGAACTTTCAGGCATGCAAGTTTTTTCACGATGCATTAATAATACGAAACAAAGTATACGTATTTCTGTCTCAGATGTTTTTTTTTTAAACTAGTAGATAGCCACTGACTGCGACCTCACCTGGTGATAAGTTATGCGGAATTAAGTATTCCAAGGTGGTAGCGGTCGAAACTATCCTTTCTACACTGCTTTATCCTTTTCTACACAGCAACGTACTGGAACGCTAGAAAGCTCGGCGGCACTACTTTGTGGGTAGGGCATAACCAGTCACGATCAAAGCCCCTTACCAGACCAGACTAGAGATAATTCCGAAATTATAAATTACGGAATTGTCCTTACGGGGATCGAATCCGGGCCCTCTACATATATGACCATAGTTCTCATCACTGCGCCGGAGAGGTAGTCTGAAGGATGTTGCTTTTACTTTTTTGCTTGCGCGCAGCATTATTGTCGCCTGACTTGCTTTAGCCCAACTTAGTTTAACAAAAAAGGGTATCTGAGAATCGATACTGTAAAAATTAGTGGTTTATAACTATTTCAGCCCACCAATCCGGATTGCCCATCCTCTACAACCCTCCTCGTTCTTAAGACAGAGGAAGTCCGTGCTGTCCGTGAAAAATAATTAGGATCATGATGATAACGTTTAAATTACAAGTAAGACTATGATTTTAATGTAAAATCTGAATATAGCTTATCGTTTTGAGGCTCTCAAAGTGAGAGCAGATAATGAATTTCGCTCGCCATCAAAGGATCCAGCGGGGGAGGTATTAATCAAAGCGCAACTTCGCCATAAAAGTTGCAACTAACCGCAAATTAGTTTAACGTAGGGTATGGTACGCCAGTATGTTAGAAAATTGCCAACTTTAAATTGAAATCAGTAAAAGCTTGTACCCTTTTTTTATTTGGTTTATTTCCGTAGTCGAACATGGATCCTTTTTAGAGTCCCCTGCATGTCTCCCTATCCGTTAGTATTTCTGGCTGTCTGTGTGTATATTCAAATGATTTCATTTTATCAACTGTTGTAAGTCCAAAGTGTGGTACAAAAACCCGTAAAAAAAATCTATTAGTTGTTCAGCAGCCTCTATCTTCTCGTATGTTTTAAATTCCAGGCATTAATGAACCGTGTGCTTATGTATCTTCTTGCTCCATGATCTTATGTTTTGTGTTGTTATTTTTTTGTATAGATATATTTATCCATAAATATGTATAATATCTTGTGTAATATATTGTGGCATATAATCAACCATATTTAGTTTCGCGTCTCCGTACGGCACCACGGAAGACCAACGCTATGCCTTCCTTGATTTCTACACACAGCTTTTTCTAAGTTTCATCTGTCTTTATATATCAGAAAAAATAAAAACGGCAGAAAAACTTAACCAGGCCCGATCTGGGAATCGCATCTTGGATAACGTTATACACCGCCGAACATGCATATAACTAGCTTAAAAATTTATCAATTATTATATAATGTTAGTATACAGGTCGTTAATTCAATAAATGTAACTAAATCCCCAAACGATTTGAGATACTTTGTAAACTATTACTTTGATATGGTACCTATAAAATTCTGACTCTGTAAACTGAAATCCTCATTATGCTATGCAAATGATCTAAGCACTGAATTTACTTATTCAAATAACTATATTTACTAAAGGAACGATCTCAAAGGCGGCTTTATTTATTCAACTAGAGTAATGAGAAATATCTAATTGAACTTATCAGTAATAACCAAGGAATAATAACCATCTGTCGTTGGGTTCTATTATATTGGCGTATTATACTCCAATCACTTGGAAAAAAAAAATAGTTAAAAAAAATGTGTTTGTTTGTGCTTCTTTCACGCACCAAGCAACCGATAAACTTGATTTCAGGTATACAGTTAGCTAAAAGGATGGAGCCTCGAGGAGGAGCATAGAAATTTGACGGCCGATTGGCGCAGTGGCGACCCTGCTTTCTGAGTCCAAGGCCGTGGGTTCGATGCCCACAACTGGAAAATGTTTATGTGATGAACATGAATGTTTTTCAGTGTCTGGGTGTTTATATGTATATTATAAGAATTTATGTATATTATAAATAAAAATATTCATCAGTTATCTTAGTGCCAAGTGTAACACAAGCTACGCTTACTTTGGGACTAGATAGCGGTTGTGTGTATTGTCGCAGTATATTTATATTTATTTTATTTATTTTATTTCAAAAAACCAAACGGGATATACGGGATTAATAAAAAAAAAACTTTTATAAACGCGGTAAGTTAAAAATAATATAATCACAAACATTTTCAAGCTGGCAAATTATCAAACTACTAAAATTAATATTCTACACATCATTAAACTCACAAGATTTTACTTGGACGCTGCATATTCCAAAGTCAAAGTCAAAGTCAAAGTCAAAAATATCTTTATTCAAGTAGGCCCACAGGTGGCACTTTTGATGCGTACATAAGAACCACACGGTAGTGAGATGATGGCGATAACCACATTCGTAAACTTAAAACTAAAGCTACGAGGGTTCCAAACGCGTCCTGGTCTAAGAAGAAGCCCACAACAAACTTAGCCGGGTGTTTTTTTTTTTTTTTTGTTATCACCATCTCACAATGTCATTTTAAATTATTAGAAGAGCAACCTGGTTAGAGCAATAATTTACACCCAAGCTTTTTTATCGTTTACGTAGTCCTTTATACTATAATAGGACTTTTCTATAAGCTTACGTTTAATACAAACTTTGAACTTTTTAAGAGACATCTCCAAGATGACAATTGGTAGTTTATTGTAGAATTGTATGCAATTTCCTTTAAACGAATTATGAATTTTATGTAACCTAGTATATTTCACTGTAAGTTTATTCTTACTTCTAATGTTTAAATTATTGCAGTCACATTTTTTCTTAAATTTAGAAATGTTTTTATGAACGTACATTAAATTTTCAAATATGTACTGACTATACACTGTCATTATTTTAAAATCTTTAAATTTATCTCTTAATGACTCTCTCGGACCCATTTTGTGGATAGAACGAACAGCCCTCTTCTGCAGCACGAAAATAGTGCTAATATCAGCAGCATTACCCCAAAGTAAAATTCCATATGACATAATGCTGTGAAAGTAACTAAAATATACCAGTCTCGCAGTTTCTACGTCGGTCATATGGCGTATCTTCTTAACCGCATAGGCAGCAGAACTAAGCCTGTTCGATAAATTATTTACATGAGGGCCCCATTGAAGTTTAGAATCTAACGTTATTCCTAGAAAAACTGTCGTATCCTCCAGTTTCAGTTCCTCATTATTAAGTAGTACAGTGGTTTTCACGTGTTTAACATTAGGTAAAGTGAATTTTATACACTTGGTTTTTTTTCCGTTAAGAACCAAATTATTAGCTTCAAACCACTGTACCACTTTAGCGATTGAGTTGTTTACGTCGTCAAAAGCTAGTTCACGTCGATTTATTTTAAAAGTCAGTGATGTATCATCGGCAAACAGAACTATCCCGTGTTTGTCCTTGGCAAGGTAAGGAAGGTCATTAATGTAAATAAGGAACAGAAATGGTCCTAATATAGACCCCTGTGGGACACCTATTTTCATAACTGATCCATTAGACCGTTTTCCATTCACGTCGACTTTCTGAATTCTATCGCATTGATAGTTACTCATTAAGTCTAGAGCTACACCCTGAATTCCATAGTGGTGTAGTTTCCTAACTAACGTTTCGTGTTGAACACAATCAAACGCCTTAGATAAGTCACAGAACAAACCAAGTGCATCACGTGACTCCTCCCAGGCTTCAAGTATGTTTTGTATTAGCTCAACACCTGCGTCGATTGTTGAGCGACCCCGTGTGAAACCAAATTGCTTAATATGAAGTAAATTATACTTATGAAAATGGTAAAGTAATTGATTTAAAATTAGTTTTTCAAAGATTTTACTGAAAGTGGGTAGTACGGATACTGGTCTAAAGTTAGTGGGGTCAGAAGTACTACCCGATTTAAACAATGGAACTATTTTACTAAGTTCCTTTAATTTATATCTAGGTATATCTATCTATAGTTATAATAAAACTGTAACTGAAAGATTTCTATACTTTATAATGAAAACTGAGTCCAAAAAAAATTTTTTATTTAATTTTTGTCAGTCTGTCTGTCCGAGCATCACGTGAAAACTTTTCAACGGATTTAAATAAAAATTTGTGCTGGTAGCTGATATTCCGGTTCAACATATAAGATACTTTTTATCCCGATGAACAATAAGTTTCCTACGGGAAATGGGATGAAAGTTTTTACCAATTTTACTTTAAAGCTCCGTTAAATTTGAACCGATTTTAATAATTCCTTTTTCATTTGAAAGTGTTTACTATCAAGCATGTATTGGCCAATTTTAATGAAGATCTGATTAAAATTGTCGGAGATAAAGGACATAACTCTTCACAGATAACAGCAAGTCGCAAGGCATATGAGACAACGATCGAATGCATGCGTACCTGCTTATATTATAAATGCGAAAGATTGTGAGGATGGATGTATGTATGTAAGTATCAACTAAAATAATGACAACTTACTAACGCAGTATACCACGTAAAATAGCAGTAGGTACATAGCTAGCCACGATGATTATGATGTTAGCAACAGATCTATTCTAGCTTCTCGATTGATACATACGCAGACGAAGTCGCAAGGGTCCGCTAGTATCCAATAACTTTAAATAATACACAACAACATTTAACTAATCCATCCATATCATGAACTTTTAATTTATCCAGTAGGTAATTCTGTGTTCCAATATGACTTGTGACACACATAAGACTACTCGAAAATAGACTTTCATCTCCTAAGCTACTTTTAGTAGCTCGTAACTAATGAAGAAGTAGTGATCTTAAAGCTGAGCGCACAGACGTAAAGCCGCAAGAGCAACAATGCACCTCTGGGGCAAAAAGCGTCTGCTATCTGGGAGTTATTGTTACAGAGATAGACTTTGTCGTGCCCGCGGGTGTTCTTCGTAAACCTGGTTGCAACGACGGCATTCAATAGTAGTTTTTTTTGCTTTAAAAAATTGGCGCACTGGTGAATACTGTAGTTTATAAGTGGGATATCCCGGGTTCTATCCCCGGCGGGGGTGAATTGGAAATGTATTAATTTTGAAATTTTTTCAGGTATGGTTTAGCGGGAGGCTTCGGCTGAGGTTATTTACAACTTCACTAACTATGAGTGACTTTAAGAGATTTAACGTTCCTATTAGGGGTACTTGTTTACTTCAACCGGCATACCCCGCTACCATCTTAGACTGCATCATCACGTACGTGAGATTGCAGTGACCTCCTAATTTATAGTGTTAAAAGTTCAGAAGCATCCAGAAGGTTGCTAACTTTACTAAGCAGGATCCGGTCAACACCGTTGTTGACCTTCTAGACCGGATTCTATAATGGACCCTCAGTTATTAGAATCTATACGAATATTAGATATTCCAACATCCAATTCCAATCCTGATTTGCTGCCGATTAATGACGGATGTTTATTATTAATGAAATTCAAAATTAATGAAATGGAAGATTGAATGTAATGGTGACAGCTCTTCTAACAGTACTCTTCGAGCTGAACTTATTGGATTAGATTCATTATTATTAATTTCAGAGTACACATCTGCAGTTGGTTTCTTTATTGAAACTGTAACTAATGTTTGTTTCCGTTCAATCTTAAAGTTGTAAGTGTTGAGTTTTCGAAAATTGGATGAAGCAACTATGGCATTAAATACAATTTAAGGCACGGGGTCTTATTATATCGCAGTCTATTCAGAACTGTATTTCAAGACTTCATTGGGTGATTATATTATTTACATTTCTAGTCGGTCGCAATTTTACTAAATTCCTTAAAAATAGGAAGCAAACGCAAACATTCCATATACATATACGCTTTTGATGTGACTATACTTTTCAAGTACAGTCGCATCAAAAGCGGGGCAAAACATCGGTGGTATTGACCCGGACCCACGAAAGTCTACCTTTACAGTTTAGAAAGTGTCGGCTACAGGCATGTTTGCACGTCTATATATGCTTTATAGCTTGTTGCCCGAGTTTCCCTGCACTCGAGATGTTACTAATGACTTCTAACTTGTCAGCTTGGCCGAGTTTTATACTCACTTATAACTTTCAATTATGTTCTTATACTTCTTTAACTTCTTTCCTGATCTTTAACTCTGTTGGATGGAGTTTGCATAAACTTTTCTAGATCGTATTATAGGTGAATATATTTTTAGGGTTCCGTATGTAAATATATAAGATATCCTCCACCGCGAAGAGTGTCGAATAAGGATTATTTTTAATGTCACCTTATTGGCGATTCATTATCTAAGAATAAATAACACGAACGTTTTAGTTGTTGTTTTTGCTAGGTTTTGGTAGGTGTAAAACAAAACATTGCGCGGGGGATTCAGGGATGACTAACAACCGAAATATTCTCTCAATGCACTTAAGACAGCAACACAACAATGCTGCTTGGCGGCCGAGATAAGCATGACGGTAATACTTCCCCGGTCAAACTCTGCGATAAAAAGATCTGCAACTGCTGAAAGTACATCTTCATTGGCTAGTTTTATGATCAAGGTGACCAATTTTGCTCGCTTCGTTCGCTTGAGCCGACTATCTTGTGATTGGTCGCTTTGAGGTTTGATGCCTCGGTTCACCGGCACGGCTAGCATGGGCAGTTGGTATCTTTTCTCCCCCGGGAAAGGACCAAATTTTTTATATATTCGATTTCGAGGTATACAATTTTTGTCTCCTGTCTTTGTTAGCGGTGCTGGTGTTAAAAGAAGATGTAGTCCAAGAGTGCCGCAGGCTAAACTGTTAAGGGTTACATGGCAGTTTCGGTTTTCACTCGCCATCGTACCGAAACTCTAAATCGTTTAGCGGCAACATTTTTGTTAGTAGGGTTGCAATTAGCCACGGCCGAAGGTCCTCCGAGGACATCATACCCGTATTTAACAATACGCATTACAAGTTATCGTAATGCAGCCGAAGTAGGTTAGCGGGGGTTGTCGCAATAGAGATCAACTCTTTTCTCAATTAAGAGAGCGGACAATAGGCGAGGCAGTACGCACTCGCCCGAGGCGCTCTGCTGCGCCGTGTCATTGTCCCCGCGTGCGGCCGACTGCAGACATTCGTTAGTGCGGAATATTATATTATAAGCATTATATTTAACTCGTTCTAGGAGCAATAATAAATGTTGGATAGAAGCAGAACTTTGCGGAATTCCATGATACAAAATGAACATACGCCGCTAAAAATAGAAGAATCTGTATGGTGTACACTATACACACGTTTCGCTCTGACTCAGGACTATACACTCAAAACTTACTTTAAATTTTAAATTTGAAGGTCGGTTTGATGGTCAAGGTTACAGATTCTCCTGTTCTTCGCGGAGTAGGTATTGCAAATTAAGCTGAATGTTTATTGTGTAACAATTAATATATTGTTTCCAAAAATATAAAAAAACTAACTTTTTATATGAACGATAAACATATTTATGACAAACAAAATCTTTTCCAAAGACTTTGTGCGTGTTTCGGTTTCTACTCCGGCGTGTAAAAATAAGAAATTTATAATATCTGAATTTCTCTTATCTGGTCCGGTCTTGGCCGTGGTCAGTTACGATCTTACTAACAAAGTCCTGCCACCAAGCCATTTGAGCGCTCCATTACGATACCGCGTAGAAACCGATCAAGAGTATGTGTTTAATAATATAACAGCCATACACCTAACAGGTTAGCCCGGTACCATCTTAGACTGCATCATTAATTTCAACCAGGGGAGAGTTTACTTACAGTAAAGGCCTCACTTGTAGTGGAATACAAAAATTATATAAACTCTCTCTGGCGGCCAACATTTGAAATTATAAAGAGATCTTAGTTTTATATCTTAATCCCGGTAAAAAATTAAAATATCAGTGTATTATTTATTATGGATAGAAAATGTATTTAAAATGCTTTTAAAAAACTTTTTCCTTTTACATAATGACACGGAAAAAGCATTCAGTATCCGAACGAGTAAATAGAAAGTTTTTCTCTCCTGAAATTTAAAACTGACTGAAATTAAAGGTCGAAGTGGTTTTGGACTTTGCAGATTGGCCGGGATGAAGCAGCTACCTGCCGTTAAAGGTTCAACGTAACAAAAGTGTGTCGCCGCGATACTGGACTCCTAAAAGAAAAGGGAAACATTCTTCTTTGGAATGTACTGTGGAAAAAAACTTCAAGCTTCAACACTGGCCATTATTAAAGGTCCGCAATCAATACTAATATTATATATAGTATATACGTATGGTGTTTTTTTGTTTGCCCATCCTTTAGGCCATAATTAAGCAACCAATCAGCTTGATTTTTGGCATGAAGTAAGTTCAAAGGATGACTAACATGGATGAAGATAGATGTAGTAGTAGATGAAGCTACTTTTTATCTCAGGAACACAAACAGCTAGTAAGAAATAAAGCGGTGATACTGACCTATGGTTTTTTTTTTTTGGCGGAAAAGATTTTATGCTGACCTATGTAGGCTCCGGGAGGCACCCCGGCAAGCACCTCTAACTTTTTTAAAGTTATGTACGACTTTAACGACGAAGGAAAAGATCGTAAAGAAACTCGCATGTATGACAATTGTCATAAAATGTTTTCTAGGCGTGTGAAGTCTACCAATAAGCACCGGGCAAGCGTGGTAGACACGTGCACTGTAATGGGTTGATAATGGTAATGAATCAGAAATTATCTTATTTACCATCCGTAGTAAAGTCACCACAGAAGACTACTACCGCACCGGTATGTAATATTTATATCTATTGTATAAAATAAAGATTTATTTATTTATATTCTTATTCTAACACATCATTTACAGAATTCTTAAACTTAATGCGATAGTGTAGCTTTTTTTTTTTTACAAAAATAATCTCAACATATTTAAATATCTAGTCCTGTAACAAATAACCCACATTGCGATACTTGTGAATTCACTCAGAGCGCAACAATACAAATCACATTGCTCTGATATGACATTGAGGATGCGGAAGGCATAAGCATTTATAAGCGGTGGTTATGAACTTAATGAGTTATTGCATAGGATTGTAAAAAAAAAAGGAAATAAATAACCTATATTTTATTTTATGAATCTATGAATTAAAATTATGAAATAAGGTCTTAGTTTTCGTAAAGAAAAAAAAATCCTTTCAGTATTAAAAATTGTAATCTTCAAGTCGACTCAACGATTAAACCTACTACATACTAACTGATGGGACAAAAAGCATATCTAAGCTTAGGTCATCTAAAAGCTTAACTATAACAGGCTGTCATGAATTTGGAAGAGCTGTCGCGCATAATCTGAACGCTTTCAGCCACTAGTTAAAGCATTGTTTGGGAATCTCTCTCTTATCCCATTGTTATCGTTTGACATGAAATATGCATACATGATGGGAGAATGGCCATCGCTTGCCAAAATCGCATTAACAGGCTACACAAATCGCGTTACTTGTCGCTGTTGGACAGAACAAAAACGTTTTTGTCCAGCAGTGGCCGTCCATTGGTTGCTTCAAGGTTCGTAATTTGTACCAGGCTGCCATAAAATTTGAAGAGTGCACCTCTATGCTACATTATATTGTGAATCCTAAACTACCTTACAAACTATTCTAATGACGGCTTTTCAAATTCTAGACAGCTCGGCAAGTTATCTTAAGTTAGGGTTGCCATAATATAGTTCCAAGAAGTATAACGTTTCACGGGAAGGTTGCTCTGAGCTTTCTATAGTTAAGTTAATTGTTTAGCGGAAATAAACTTTGAAGAAGTCTGTATCAATTTCTTGAAACTGCTCGTTAAAGAGAGACCTGTCCAGCAGTTTACCTCATTTGGCTGTGACGGAGATGCATACCTAAAGATTCACAATTAAGCTATAAAACATTTAACTTCAAACTGATTTGGGGCCTTGGTGAATTGGTTATCTAGACAGGTTCCTACTGCTACGGCAAGTTATCTGTAGTACCAGGTTGACATAAATTCCGTAGAGGTCTTATAAGTCGCATCTGCAGGCTTTGAACCTTCTAGTTAAAGGCATTGTTTGAATAATTCAGAACAGGGTCAACAGTGACTCAACTAATTGCACGGGAGCATGGGAGACTTGTTTCTGACTACTAACTACCATTTGTCATGGTCATGTGAATAATGTGTGTTTGTTTATAAGGTCGATATGGTCTAGCCGCAGCATGGGACTTGGCATTGAAGTAAAAGGTATCGGGGTCTGTTGGGTGCATTTCTCTCTAAGACCGACATCGTCAGTTAATACCTTCATTGCCTTTGGTATAAGAATTGCCGGTCAATGTTATTGTTAGAACGAATAAGTACATTTGGCTAACGAAATATTTCTTTGTTCAATAGGCAGATAGATGGCACTTTTGATGCGTTCGTAACTTACAAAATATGAAGCAGTAGTTAGTGATAGCGTTAACTAGATTCGTAAAACTAAAACTACGAGGGTTCCAAACGCGCTCTGGAAGCCCACAACAATCTTTGCCGGGTAATGCGTGCCTGTCTTCCGTGGCTGTGCAACGCTTTGTTATTAAAGATTATTGTTCCAATTTGGCTCAATTATAGGACAAGCGAAAGTTCATTTAACATACCTAAACGTCCTAAAAATAAGGCTTATTTAAAAATAATATCGATTTAAGCTATGTTTAAAAGGGGGCTGTGTACGTTCAAAATAACAGTGAAAACCACATACATCTGTGAATAGTAACAGTTTTGCAAACAGGAGTTAAAAATCTTGTGCAATTTATTTACACACGCAGAAGTGTAACTTTTGAAAAGTAAACTACGAGAGATTGAAGTGGATGTAGAGTATCAGAACTATTAGGATAAATGTAAGGCTTATTATTTCGTTTCCATGGTAACTGGAATAGGTAAAAAAATGTATAATGTTTTCTATTTCACTCTGTCCTATACATTTATGTGTTCTTTGCTTTATCTAGATATTATTCGGTTTCCTTGGTTACTTAAATAGGAAACAAACTGTGTAATGCATTCTATCTCATTCCCTAACCGGTTAATCCTAAACATTTATGTGTTTTTGTCTCTATGGACTTATTTTTTCGTTTCATCGAGTTTGAAATCACAACGATTCTAAAGAAGTTTCACTTTATGCGATGCAACTCTTACTCAACTTATTTACAACGTATTCGGCTGCATGCCAAACAATTTGGTGGTACCATCCGTGTAATGAAAAGTGTTTCTAAACTTGGTTAGTCACTCCGCTAGTTCCTATTGCTGAATCCTGGTGTTGATTCAACCGAATACAGTGCCAGTGTGCAGTCGATCCGTGTAAAGGCCGATGGCCCGTAAAAACTGGGTTACAATTTATAGGGTTACCTTAGTTAAATACCAGGCTCGAATAAATGCAGAATATTTTCTTTTCCACATAAATACTAATTGGAACGGGATCTGTAAGGCGAGTGTGTTAGGTTGTCCACGGATCTATAATTTATACAAATAGTCATAGATAAAAAGGCAAATTTGTATTAATATTAAATTGTCCGCTCAAGGAAGACCTTCTAGTGACCGATGACTTGGAAATGATTAGTAATAAAACAAATTATTTGAACGGTATTCATGTGCCAGAACTCAATCAAAAGTCACTTTCAACACTATAGAAACGTACCATTTCGAAAATAGCTCGATATGTTATGATCATAAATTAGGCCTACTTGAAATAAATAAATTTAAAGATTTAGTTTACTGTTATGTGTTAAGGATTAGTCTTATCTAATACCTTAATATTTAAAGATTTTTTTACTAGGCTAAAGTTACGAACAAGAATTAAATGTTAAAATTATTTCATTTCATTACCTTAGATTAGGTATGAAATGAATTATTCATTATTAATATCTTCCGATAAGCTTAAACTACTCTTGATGTATTGAAGGTATTTAGATAAGATTGTTAAGTTAACAAAACTAATACGAGTATATCTAGGCAAAAGATTTTTTTTAAATTGTATAAGTAGTTCTTTAGTTTATCCATTACATACAAACATGTAAAAATCCAAATCTTATCAAATTCTTCTCTTAAATATTAGTATATAATATATTATTATTATTATTATTATTGCAGTTAAGTTTTGCCCGGTATTAGTGAAGGAGCGAACTAAACCAATTATTCTGTGGACAGTAATTGAGTTATACACGGACGAAGAATTTGTAGCGAGAGGAAAGATTTCATAATTGCCAACGTTGGATAACTTGTACAGGATTCATGATATCCTAGTAAAATGAATAACTTACTATTGTACGGTGCAGTTTTACGTTAAATAGCTAACTTATTGATGCGAAGCTGCTTATGAAACATTAGCAATACGACCAAATTGGCAAAAAGCGGAACGATGGGACGAGCGAGCGAACAAGTTACAGGCTGTTCAAAATGAGATACGAGGATTGTTGATTGACTGAATGTGTAGTTAGACGAAGAAGTAGGAAAGAATTTCCATAAAACATTCAGGGCTGTCAAAAATCTTGAATGTTTGATTTGCAGTTCTACAGAGTAGTAGAGGCTGTAGAAGAGCTACTAGCACTTGTAGAAGTAGGAAAGGTTTTTTGACGGTTTATTTTTATTGCTCAACAAAATAGCCCCTGACTGCAATCTCACCTGGTGGTAAGTAATGATGCAGTCTAAGATGGTAGCGGGCTTACCTGCTAGGGAGTATGGTAGTCATACCTATAATCAATGTCTATCTACTAAATCGCTTAGCGGCACGTCTTTTGTCGGTAGGGTTGTAACTAGCCACGGCTAAATACTCAGACCATACCAGAGAAAATTCAGATATTATAAATTTCCAAATTTCCTCTGCCTGGAATCGAACCCGGGAACTCTTACTTAAATTCACAGCGCTCACTGTTGCGCCAGAGAGGTCGTCAGAAATCATCCAGGGTGGTACTACCGTCAAATTTATTTCTGCCGCTAAGCAGCATTGCTTCTGGTCTTGAGCGTATTGGTCTAAAAGGTGTGGTTGCGGATGTAACTAGAGTAAGAGATCGATCTATCTGACTTGCTCTATTTTTATTCTTCTAATTACATCTGTGGTGCACAAAAGTAAAATTACAAAAATCTTGACAAACATATCACGTCGATAAAAAAAAACAGTTGATATAAAACAAAGCAATGTAAATTTCGATTGTCCTTGTTCGTTGGAACTCCGAAAAAAATGTTGTTCCCGTAACGGCGCGTACCTACCTACATTAACTAACTTAAATAAATGAGAGTACAAATGGAGCGAGAACTGTTTTATCGGATATACATTCAGCCGAGGGTGCGGACGGCGATGCCGGCCGGGTGTGCAAATAAATGAAACCGTGCAAATTAAAATTCGACGTTAGCTACCGTGGAGTGTATAAGTCCAAGAGCTAGCGGACCGGCTAAATCAGGGATTGAGTAATTTTGCTTATAAATTTAGCTTATACGGAATTTCGCCTTTCCATAGGACTAGTAGACCTAGCGAAAGAACATTTGACAAGAATATGAAGACGCCAAATATTAATGTTGTTTACGCATTTCCAGATTTACTTTGCTTATAACAGAATGTATTGATTGTATTGTATCTTGGGATGTAAGGAGCAGTCTAGTGCCAGCCAGCCTTCAATAATGCCCGTTGAGGATCCTGCCGAATCACTAACAAGGCTCTGGCGACCGATTAAAGGCGGTATAACCAATCCTTGTAAGCTGGTCCAAAATACACTGACCGGTAACGGACAGCAACGATTTCGGTGCGAGAGGATCAGCACTGCGACCACCAACCCGCATGCCAAGCGTGGCGATTATTGGTAAAACTTTGTAGATGGGAAGTCCAATACACCACACAGCCCCCCAGTACCCGGCGGCCCCACCATTCCTGCCTCGGGGATCGGCTATGGTAAGGTGGACAGACGACGTTAAGCAGTCGCTGGGAGCTGCTGGACCAAGCGGCCTAGCACCGTGGTTTTTGGAATTCTCTACAAAAGACCGATGTCCAGCAGTGGACTTCCATCGGTTGAAGTGATGATGATGGTGATTGTATTATCAAATTTATTTGTTAACGAAATTAGTAATCAAAAAAAAATCTGATCAAGGATTATATATACTCGTGTTATCCTTTTCCATTAATATTGTAAATAACAATGACGGTTCAACAAACTGTATTCTTCAATCTAAAGATTTCGCATGAAATTGATTATATATAATTTCAGTCGTCCACCACATTCGAATAAAGATAATTGAATAGCTAAAAACCTTCAACAAGGTTCACGTAGAACCATGTTCAAGCATCACGCAATCTTATATTTACCCTTCGTCATTAATATCATATCTGGCCCACTACACGATGTTTTCCTTAACCGTTGAAGCAGGTGATATTTTAAGTATTTAAAACGCACATAATTCAGACAGAGGTACATGCTGGGATTTGAACTCGGCTCCCCGAAAATGAAGACGAAGTGCTACCCATTGAGCTATCACCTCATACCACGTGTAGTTGAGAGCAATTTAAATTGTGTGAGTATGCAATGACGAAGTTGAAAAGTGAAGGACGGAAATCCATAACCCCCACAAATCCACACACCACTAGCACTCAGTGCGTTAGTTTAGTAATAAACACTGTACTTTCTTTGTGTACAACAGATTCAACTGAGATTTGTACGCCTCGCGCCAGAGCAGATAGTGAGCGGATTAAAAAAAAAATTAAAAACATGAAAAAATTATATTCCACCACCTCTCAGTTAATGTTGACTTGTGATCAAATTAAAAGTTAGAAGGTGCGACGCGCTATGCGAAGTGAGGCACCTTCCATTCAGAATTCGTTAGACGGTTATAAAGTTTAACTGAATACAGGTTATCTTGTAGTAGGCTCCTGTCTTCACTTGCAGGAAATATTTTAATTAAATGCGCGTTCATTCGGCCCCGACGCACACCCGAGTATTGTTGGTTGAGTGCGGCAGTCATCGGTGGTGAATCTGGCAACCATCATCGATGGTACGCGTACTTATGCACTTTTTGGTAACCTTAGTGAGTACTTAAAATAAACTGAGCATCGTGGGATTAAGAACTCTATAACCCTCTCCTATGTGAGTGGAGTCCTACGCTCCGGAGTGGCAGAATAATAAGTTTTATATTGTCTGGGAAACGGTCAAAACTTTTGGCAAACTACGTCTTCGAAAGATTATGTTGTGCCACCGTGTTTGACTCTTTAAAAGAGAAAATTAACATTGAGAATACACCATTTTCAGCTATTCAGACAATCACTGAGCTGATGTTCATCACTGATACTCATGATGCCAAGTTCTAGTTCTAGTTGTGGTCAATTGAAGTCTTAAGAGAGAGATGAAACACTGATTTTATGAGTTTAAATTCCTTACAGCATTTTTTTGAAACACATTGTTTCACACGTCGAAATACGTCGAAACGGAGACCTGTTACAACAATTTTAGAAGAAACGACACCACGTCGCGTTGTGTGTTATATGTACGTTTCCGGCCTAATGGAGACTGCGAGGCGCGACCTGAATCACAGTGACGAATGGTTATTGATAGAGAGCTCTGAGACCGATATCCATTCAATAACATTCAGCTAACTACACTTCTAAATAAATTCCCATGGAAGCGTCGTTTTTATATTTTTCATCTGATAGAAAAATAGCGCACTGCTTCGATATATTAACATCAAATATTCGATATTTCAATATTATTCTGTCGCAATCTCGATGCAGTCTTAATGAAAGCGCGTTGACCTGGAAGGATAATATATATAATGGCATGGCGAACCCACACCATTATACTCTCCCGTTGGTCTATCTGTTGCATATACGAATGTCAACCATGGGGTATTGAATTCCATTTTTGAGTTATATATTTTTGAGTTTGAGACATACAACATCTTAGTTCAAGATTTGCTCTTTTGCAATCGAGGAGTCGCTTTCGAGTATTAAAGTCTGTATCGATAGTGTTATGGACCTAAAAACCCATCGTATTGGTACTCACCTTTTGATTATTGGATAGTAGCAGGCCTTCCTTTGCGGAATTCAATGACATACTATGAAAATAAAGCTTAATTGGCTAGACTCCGCGAAATGCAGGTGACTCTGTAGGGTGTAATTTATAATTCCTTCAATCCTTATTACCTGTGGCGGTGTCTACATTACCTAACTAGATGGCGTCACAAAGATACTGCATACAAGTTTTCATAAATAATAACCCTATATCATTTTCGAGGGGCCGAGTTCGAGTCCCAGCACTTACCTCCAATTTTCTCCTCCAAAGTTATGGGCGTTTTAAGTTATTAAAATATCACTAGTTTCAACGGTGAAGAAAAGCTTCGTCAGAAAACCTGCAGGCCTGAGAGTTCTACATAATGTTCTCGAAGGTGTGTCGTGTCCACCAATCCGCACTGGGCCAGCGTGGTGGACTACGGTCTTAACTCCTTCTCTTAACAGTTCCCGAGCAAGATCACCCGCTCGGAGGAAGATCTTCCTATTCGTATGGTTGAGAACATCACCATAGCTCCTGTACATACTCCACACCAAACAGATCTTAGACAATGTTGACAATTATTCCTTGTAAAGTCAACATCTCTTGAGGATGCTTCGGTCTCGGAGCGAAACGTGTTTAGAGAGTACATTGCCGAAGATCTGTTTGGTGTAGAGTATAACGATTAAAGAATTTATAGATTGCACCGCACGGATTCTTCTGCTTTTCGTGGAGCACAGCAAATTAAGCTAATTTTCATTTTATAACCAGCTTTTGAATGTTCGTTGTAAATGTGCCACATAACCTATTCAGTAGATCTGAATTGAATTTACCGGTGGAACTTCTCCGATAGGCGTCGATTTAGAACTCTATTACTTGCGCACCGCTGTCGAATGGATTTCTCTTACAGCGGTCTCTGTCAATAACTATTAGTCACTCTGATTCACAGACATTACGCTGCGGCCTACAAAACTATTCGTATATAACTAACATAACCTATTTAACAGATTTTGGAACTAGTACATAAAAAGGAGACGATAAGTCTTCGAAAATTTCTTTGCTCAAGGTGACCCATGAAATCATATTTTAAGGGAACCTTCTAGAAAACAGCAAATTTTGTTTAGACAATATATTTTTTAATAGTAATTGTGTTATTGTCTATAAAGATAGCCTGACATATGTATAAAATTAAAGTATATTTAAATTCTACAAAGACTAAGCCCATGCGAGCCAAATATTTTTGTGTTGGTTCGGATTCATCACAAAAATAAATTAACTACAACTTTAATCTAAACCCCACCCAGGTACGAAGTACTAACACAACTTGTGCAAAGCCATCCCATAACTTCACCCGAAAGCCAACATAACCCTACACAACCAGCCGCCGGTCTGCTCAGCCCCCGCGACTGAAATTTCTACTTCTTGTAGAAACCGATTTCAAATTATTACTTTTGTTTCTCACTTTTAGGATTTTTAAAATAATTCTGTCACAATAGGAACTTGAATTGTAGTTTAAAATAAAAGCAATACGCCCACTATTGTTTTTAAATGTATTAATGTTACCAAAATTGTCCAATAGTAAGGAATCTTAATACACCAAAAAAAACGTAATTCTTATAACTGGAAACCAAACTAAAAACAAAAAGTTTTAATTATATGATAATACAATACCAATAACTTAAAAGTGGTAAAATCCTTTCAAACAAAACATTTTTGATACCTATCACACTTCGGGTGCGTGCCACCGTACAAACTGTAATAATTTCGATTAAGTTTGTAATCTTTACCTAGAGAATACAAACATAAGGACTAGCATCGATTTAAGAACCTCGCTTTTTTTAAAAGTCCTATGAAATAATCTTAAATTCTTATCTACGCTTTAAGATTTGAATAACAATTGAGCTTTTTGAAATGGCACTTTGAAAACAAACTGCCGGAGCGTTACCTGGTATATGAATTATGAAAACAGCATGCAACTGATGCAAATGTAAATAGGTAAGGGGAGAGTGGCCCGCAGGCGATCGTGGCTGCAGCATCAGGTGGCACACTACCATTTTTATTTTATTCCACTACAAGTTAGCCCTTGACTGCAATCTCACCGGTTCATAAGTGATGATACAGTCTAAGATGGTAGCGGGCTAACCTTTTAGGAAGTATGGTAATCATACCCCTAAATGGTTTCGACGCGACATAGCAACGGAACACAAAATCGCTTCGGCACGTCGGTAGCTAGCCAACCACCAGACCAGACCAGAAAAATCAGATATTATAAATTCCCAAAATCGAACCCGAGACGTAAATTCATAGATCTCACCATTGCGCCAGGGAGGTCGTCGCTTAATGCAGTATTATTGTAATATTGTTGACGTTTTGTTTCGGAATATCATAATAATCCTTCCTTTTAGGACGTCTAGTAGACGTCGTATGTCGAATAAACTGTCATTTTAAGATATATAATGCTGTTAATACAATATTGCCGCGTCATTAGAATTTTCATTACACATAGTGTACCTACTAACCTACTACTGCCTTGGCATTTCTGACACTCATTTGAGAGAGAAGACTTTTCCCCAGCAGTGGGACGGGAACGGGCCGATGAAGACATAATGTACTAAATCCAAAGTCGACTAGATAAGTTGTACTAGTTAGTACCTATACATATAGTTTACTGTAATCCCTTTTTGTGAAGAGCTGAAAACTTCAAACAGCTGAACATTTCTCATATACATTATCTCTCAGATAATTAGCAAGTACTAGCGGATACCTTCGACTTCGTTCGCGTGGTTTAAGGTTTTTTTATTCACGCGGGAACTCTCTTATTTCCAGGGATAAAAGGTAGCCTATGTTCTATTCCATGCCAAAGGCTACATGCATGCCAAATTTCATCCAAATCCGTTAAGCCGTTTTTGCGTGATTTAGCAACAAACATCCACACTTTCATATTTTCAATATTTGTAGGATAAAGCTACGACCTGTATCAATAGACCAACATCGAGCTAAGAACAGGATCTTAAGTTTCAGTCAATCTACTCTTGAGATCGAGCTGTTAGCTAGAGGTTCGTTTTTTAGAATGGGTCAATGAACAATCTTGTTAGAAAGATATCTTTGGATTCAAAAAAGTTTAAGACGGATTACTTTTTAAGAATGATGGGAAAAGTATCCATCCTATCAAATCCTCAGCATCCTTCACTATTCAAACAGTACTCGGAAACACAATTTTTGAGTACCGACTAAAAATAAACCACGCTATCAAAATTGTAACCTGTTTTGGTACGACCACTCTTCGTTCGAAACATATCAACAGCTTTTTATTCACCAAGCTTTGTTCATAGAAAGTACTTACGAATACTCTATTGCCGAAACAAATGAGAAATCCTAGAAATAAATAATTACACGTAAGTAATTTGGATATCGATTTCCGGCAACCAAACGCCTGTTGCTAGCTAACCTTAGTACACTTCAAGGACTCTTAAGCCCTGACTATTTTAAAATCCTTTTTTGGCACTGGCACATCCCTTTGCACATACCGCACGGAACACCATTTAATTGCTATTTATAAGTATTTTCGAAAACAACGTCACTCCACGCACGATTTATCGTCGAATGCAATCAACAAAATGGACAATTTGAATATCATTTGTATATTATGAAGAAAAATCGACGCACATCACTGGCCACTAATAAAAAGAAAAGGATTTACATTGTTTTACCAGTTAGCGGTCTATATTCGTTCGAATTTTGAATTTCCGCGGCAACGGTTCGCGGCATAGGCGGGCGAAGGCGGGCGGCCGGCGAACGCTTCCCGCCGTTCTGACGCGCTCGCCGGGTTCCCACGGCAGAAACGGATCGTGTACTTGACGGATAAACAAATGAAAAACCATTTTTAATTAAATCATTGCGAAGGTAAAATCCGAAAGCACCCTAAGCCGGTGCTCTTTTTTATAACTATAAGTAGTTATAAAAAAAGGGCAATCCGAATTGGATCAGCGTCTGTATCCTAAATCTCTCTTCCCTTTGAGAGAGGATAGCTGTGCTTAGTGGTACTTTGTTAGTCGAGGATGATGGTGAACTAATTAAAACTATATTACACTATTTCTCAAACTCAAAATAAATTATTTGCTAAGGGCTTATTTTTCAAAAGTTAATGAATGTATGTAAAGATTCGAGGAATGTATAGATAAATTTACTTATAAGTACAAATTAAACGCATTATAATCTGTTTGGTTGATTTCCTGAGAAAAAAAGGCAGATATGATCCTTATCACACAAATAACACAATGTCATAACTATATTATAGTATTCGATAATTAAATCGAAGCCGGTTGGGCGTTAAGTCTGAGACCTGCCCAGAAGTAATATACAAGTAATGAAAAAATCCCATCAAAATAGGTCCGTCACGCAAACAAACAGAGCCGCTAACGCTCAAGGCATAAAAACCGAGTATTTTCCGAAGAAGACAAAAAAAATACCAAAATAAGTACTTGGAGTCGAGGATTTCGAATTTTATTATCAGGCCCCGAAGTGTAAATATGCAAAAGAAGCGCTAAAGTAAAACAGGATCTGCCTTAATAATGAAATGAATCTAATATTAAACCTCCATAGCGATCTGGGCCGCTTTTCCACACTGTAATAAAATGTTTTTATTTTTCCGGGAAACTCGTCCGTTCGGTAAATTACTGTGGGACAAGATCAATGAAACTATGTTCAATTATAACCACATATTATTCAGTGTTTAATATTTTCCGTTTATAGGCTAAGAGAACGACATATCTCTTTTCATTATGAAATTTAAGCTTAGTTTGCTATAGTCCGCGAAAACGAGGAGAATCTGTATCGTGTAAGTTGTAATTTACAAATTCTTCAATCCTTATACTCCACACCAAACAGATCTTCGTCAATGTACCCTCTACGCACGTTTCACTCCGGAGCATCGTCAGGAGATGTTGACTTTACAATGAATAATTGTTAAGAATTTCTAATATTTAATAATTGTCAAGTCTTCCGCAAAGAAACGCCTGCTTCTATCCAATATATCTCTTTTCTTTGATAGTGACAACTAAACTTACTTTTGGGGCGAAGTACGAGATATCCACTAAAAGTACGCAATCTAAAATAATACATAGATTTATATTGTTCCACGTGACTCCGTCTGCGTAAAATCTATTTGTCCTAACTTGTCTTATAATGTAGTACAGAAGACAAGCTAGAACAAATATTTTGGTGGTAAGAGAAAAAGATAAAATCATTACGATGTTTGTTACTCTTTCACGTAAAAACTACTAAACCAATTTGACTGAATGTTTGAATGCAGATAGATTATACCCTGGATTTAACACATGGGCTGCTTTCTATCCCGGTAAAATGTACGGTTCCCGCAGGATTCATAAAAAAACCAAAAAACTGCGTACGAAGCCGCGGATAACAGCTGGTTTTTTAATATTTTCAAAACGATCTTTACACTAAAAAGTAATTGAGAGATTGTGAACATAATAAGATATGTAAGAAAAAATTGAGTTTGCAACTTCTTATAAGTAGTTCTTTTTTATACAAGCTTTTACCTGCAATTCATACAAAAAATATTATCTTTATTTTTATTAGTAAGTTAAGATAGATAAATAAAACCGTTGTTTGTAACAGTTACATTTCTAATAGTTTATACCCACGAGTCGCGCTCTTCGAGTAGGTACGTAGTGAAAAATGTACAAAATTGTGACTGTTTTTACGACACCCAGACGGCACTCGCAGAAATATGTTTCTTTCTTTCAATTTGATTACAGTATATTTTTATTGTACGTGCGTCGTTAGGTAATATAGACGAAAAGAAATTTTACAGTTGCTTCATATTATATGAATAGAATTATTAAAACCTTCTCGGCTAATATATAGTATCACATCAGAGTTTTTATGTCGAACAACAGAATCTGGAGAAGTTTGTGTGGTTTTATCGTATATATTATACCTTTATATTTTTTTGTATATTTTATTGTTATGTTTTAGCCACGAAAACTTGAAACGCTAGAAGGAAGCCAACGATATCGACGTTACGTAATCAACGAATTATTAAAATCGATCCAAAAGGAGCTTCACAATATTGAAACAGCTTTACATACAAACATAGATTGTTAAACACATGAACCTCTAGCAGTGTATCGCATTGTTTTATAGGGTTCCTTGTTTACTACGGTATATTGCGGGTGTGCAAAATTATTTTTCGAATCAGGGATCTGTTTGCTTGCCAGAGAAATGGTTGTTTTTGAATATAGCAGTATAGGTACTTAAAAGGACAAGTTAACGAGTAATAGTTAACCAAATAACAAAATAAACTTGGAGTCGTGAACATTTTAACGAAATTTTAATAATAAAATCATAACAAAAAATATCATTCTTTATAATAATAATTAAAAATATAATAATTCCTCAAAAAAGTGATTAAAATATGTATGCTACTACTAATACTAAATATGTATATACTGTGGTCGAAAAAACAGGACATTGGTTGGAGTTTTTATGTGATTTATAAATGTTGATAAGATGGAATATCAAACAACAAGCTCCCTTTTAAATCTACATAACGTAACGGGGCTTCTACAGCACTCTACATTGCAAGTGGCACGAGACCCCGAGACAACTTGCACTTGACTGATAAATTTGTAATAACTGATTTTACGGGTGCGGGTTCTAGCTCTTTTCTTGAATATCTGTTGATAAAAAAAAAAAGTATAAACAAACCTACTGTGGCTTGGCTGTTCGCGATAATAATGGTTTAAGTTTTTTTTTTCATATAAATGATTTCCTTAAATAAAATTGGTTATAATATTTTATATTTCATTTATAATAATGAAAATTTTAGGATATGAGATCCTCCACAGGTGTATCCCAAATAGTTACTTACTTAAACGCACGCGTAGCGCATTCTTTACAGTTTTGTTTCAAATTTTATTTCTTCAAGTCCAATTAAAATGTTTACACTATTTTATTTACCTTTTGATGTCTGTTACGGAATCGTGAACCGCTTGAGAAACTTTGGTTACCTGTAAAATAAAAAAATGAGAATTAATTATAAACTTGGGAGTTACCTACTCCAATTTCATCGTAAATTTACAACACATGTCTGTATTATTATGTCCCACATGTGTTCCTTTTACCACCAACTCGTATTTTTGTAGTAGATTTCCAATATATTCCGAAATTGAGATATCTTCCTCTTTCGGTTCCGTTTCATGATGTTTGTAAGCCTTCAATACAAAGGTTTGTACGCTTAACGCATAAAAGTACCTAAGCCTATTACAAATATGTCAATTCTACTTTCGATTCATAATTTTTTTAAAGTGTATTTTGCTGTATATATCTTAGGCTATATGAATGTAAATTCAATTCAACTTGTAATCATTGTAGGTACTAGACAAGTGCCCTTTAATGTGTAACAGCGAATGATCGAGTGGCATGGTAGCGGTACACTACAACTATAAGGCTTTGCGCAGACGTAGACACCTTTTGATACAACCAGCAAGTTACAATATACCTTATGTGAGTGTGTGAGTTTTTATATTGCACCATAACTTGCAAATACCTGAGCAGTAGCTAAGGAGGAATGTGGTTTTGCATCATGAGAGGCCTTGGCCTGGTTACTTTCCCTTCCGACGAAGACCTGCCATCAAGCAATTATGGGAACAGGTTCAATGTAACTGCCAAACACCTCACCGGTTAGCCCTGTGAGATGTTACCACAGGTACTATCTTCGCCAGGTAAGGGCTAACTTATGTTAAATAAATCAAATTCAAAATTTCTTTATTCATGTAGGCTTATCACAGGCACTTATTAAGCGTTCATACATAAATGTTTACATAATTGTAAGGGGATGGTGATAACTTCGTTCGCCAACTTAAACCTAAAGCTACGAGGGTTCCAGACGCGCCGTGGTCTAAGAAGAGCCCACAACAAACTTAGCCGGGTAATTTTTTTTTTTGTTATCACCACCTCACAGTTTATATTCAGCTATGAAGCTAGAGCAATTAACACCCAAGCTTTTTTATCGTTTAAGTAATCCTTAATATTATAATAGGATTATTCTGTAAGCTTACGTTTAATATAACATTGAACTTATTGAGAGACATCTCAAAAATAAAATGCATTCTGAAGTTAGACTACCAATCCAAAATGAGGTCGATAATTTTTGCAATTTAAAGCCTTAATTAATATTGACTTAATCTACTCGACTAAGGTAGGTGCGTGTAGATTTCTCGTGATGGCGGTCATCGTTGGAGTCTCGTGTCGGCAACCAAAAAGTGTCTACGTATGCGGAGTGCCTATTGGCTGATCTAGTGGCATAGTACACTAATCCACCGAGTTGTGATGTCAACAACAATGGTGTATTCACCGGGACGAATGCTTTACTGTGGGTGACAACTTGCTCTTGCGGTAGGGTTGCCGCTTGAAAGTCCCAGTTTTAACTAATTATTTGGTATTAAAATAATAAATAACTTATTAAGCTTATGACGAGCTTAAAGACACATTATCTCTACAATTGAATTCTGAGCAAGTAGGTACTTATAGTAATCACAATATTACTGTCCAATTATGTATAAGATGAAATATGTATAAAATCAAAGTCATTTTATTTTAATATAAAAATGGCCCATAAGATAGTTGACATTTTTTATCGTACATAATAAAAATAATACATAAACTATACATGATGGCTATAACTATTAATTCGTTAACTTAAAACTAAAGTTCAAGCTTTCTAAACGGGCTTTGGTCTGCTGACAAGCCCAGTACGAAGCCAGGTGTTCTTTTTGGTATCACCACCCCCATTGTTATTTACAACTATTTAAAATGTAGAATAGTAGATTAGTAGTTTTTGAATTAAATGTATCTCTTAAAAATAACTGTTTAGTTTCGGTGTAGTGTTTAATTTCTTTTAACTCGCGATCACTCCAAAATTAAATGTCCAATTATTACAATGAATTAAAAAGTATTTTACTGCTTTATAAATATCCTTGAAGGTGCCCATTATCTATTTGAATAAGATTTAATACTGCGATACTAATGTAACCCACTTCCTTCCGCCAATGTTTTTTAAGTAAAATAATTTCGTAATGATTTAGCTAAAAAATAAAAAACTTTCCTCTTTATAATATTAGTAAAGAAGCATAAATAAATATGACTGTTCTAAAATTATACGTTTATACAGCCTATACATACAATAAACATTAAATATATATATACAACGTCAAATCATATAGAGAAGCGAGATATTGCTGCTTCAGTCATGACCTAAAAACATTCGAGGATGGCTTATCGCCAACGATATCCTCTGGAAAACTTTTCAGTCGCGCTGCAACTTGCAAACACTGCGAATAATCAAGAATAGAATAGAATATAATGAAAAAGAATTATAATTTTAAGTTGGGTCATCATTATGCCTCCACAAAAACCATAAATACGTAATGTTTTGCCTCGAGGAAGAGCGACCTGAGAGCGATTAACGCTAGTAGGTAGAGAAGAGAAGATTATAGGATTTTATATACCAGTGCATGTTTCCCTCGTTGGTCTAGTGGTTGGCATCTTTTATCCTGGGTTCGAATCGCGGGTCGGGCCAAAATTGTGAGGTATTGTTTGTTTTTTCTGTAAAAGATTTTTCAGTACCCCGTGCCTCGGAGAGCACGTTAAGCACGTCATAGTAAACGGGGGCGACCCCCGTTCACTATCACTAACTTGTGACGTGATAATCGTGGTCGTCACCCCGCTCTCTTGGCTCCCCCAACAATTTGAGCAGCGTGATGGGTTTATGCTCTAAAACTTTCTCTCCTATGCGAGATAAGGCCTTTGCCCATCGGGACGTTAATATGTTGCGGACGATGTTATGCGAGTCGAATAAATTGCAGGGAACAGGTATTCATTGGAATTGTTTTTTAAAATAATCAAACATTAAACAGTATTTCCTAAACTCATGTTCGTTCGGTGAATTCGACTCAGAAGTATGAAAGGAGACACAAAACAATCGATAAAAAATTACACTAGTATTAGATTATCAGAAATAAATACAATTTAAAATAATGTGTTTTTAAATTTTCATAAGTAAAAAAAAAATTGCGAAACATGGGTAATTGATGGAAAAACGAGCAGTTTTATGTAATACTTTCTTCTTGGAAGTAGCATCTAGGCCACCTAAATAAGGAGGTGGCAATGCTGAATCAAAAAATGGATTCTTGCCGTTTTTTTTTTATATAAGTATTCTTTACAAACCTAGAGGATCTTTTGTTAAGATTTAATATCACTTGGGGTCAGGGAACGAAAAAGTCCAGTGCGAATGGAATGTAATGAGAAATTGGGACAATGGGATAACATTTCTAAAGCGGCTGGGGTTAAAATAATTAAGGTGGGATTAAATTACGAATTGGTACGAAGTATTAAGCGAAACTGAGTTATTAAGGCATAGAATAGCGTACCTTTGCGTCAAAATCGCCCGTAAGACCGGAACACAGCACTCTATACGTAAAAATAATATGTCTTTTGTAGGGAATTCCCAACTTGTCCAAGGACTTACAAGGACTTATGACCAGTTGAGTATTTACGCAACTGGTATTTACCCAGTACCCCGGAGACATCAAGGTCAGAGGTGCCCTCCATAAGGACAATGATATAATATATTTGATGAATTAAGAATGTGAGACTCTTTTTGGCCATTGACCAATCAACTCCGAAATACAAACAAAAAATCTCCTACCTCCAGAATATAAAAGTTGGGGTCTAGTAGCGCCGTGTTTACGGGTTCGGGGTCATCGATCCAGCACCTTGGGACCCTAAAGTCCATTGAACGGTGAATCACTTTGCCTCACTCATCAGGTCCGTGTTTAGCTACCATGTTACTAGATATCTTATTGGGTACCTAATAAGGAGGAACGAATCCTGCATTTATTTCTGAACGAACATCAAATTTTAATCAATGATGTCGGAATCAGGCGGGCTTCGGAAGCACGAGAAGTGCGAGCTAGCCAATTCATTCTATTCGAGCAAATCTTTCCTTGATAATTACGGGGAATAAAGCGAAGTATGAGGAGGGCTTTATTCACTTCCATGAAACAAGAGAGCTTCATATAAATATGAACACTCATCGGCGAAATTTTTTAAGGCATTTACAGGCTGGAAAATCGTGCTGATGACTACGTTCATGTCAATAATTTATTACACTGGAAAATTCGAATTCTGTAGGGAAAATATGCTGCTTATAAGATTTAATGACGTGCGCAGTTCGAAGATAAAGCCAAGATGTAGAAATAAATATCCTTTTGCTAGAGTCGTACTCCCATTTGTTTTTATATATGTTTTGCAAATCTTCAAAGTCTTTTGTTTTACTATACTATAGCTATAAGGATACTTTTTATCCTGTAAGAGTACCGAGGAATTGTTCCCACGTAATTTAAAGAAACAAACTTTATTACTGAATAATATGTTATACAAGCAAATATGACCTTGAAACCATTTTTGCATAAATATAGAGAAAATGATCTCGTTGCAAGGATCTTGGCCCTACTGGTGACAGATTTACGTCAGTTATTAGCGGATTAACAAACTAACGAGCATAAAACAATGAGCCAGCTGAAGATGGCAATACGGCAGCTTCCAACAAGCCCAAACTCCAAAGGCTATTAGCATATTATGTCCGGCAGCTCCGCCCAGCCCGAGCCCTTGGCGAGTTGCCCGCTCCTGAGCGATCATTACCTACTGCTAATTGAAAGCGGCGGCCTCCAGTGCTATCACTTATGGTGTACTAGCTGATGCCGGGTTATATCGGGTTTTTACAAATCCCCTGGGAACAGTTTGTTTTCCAGGGATAAAAAGTAGCTTAATACCATTTTAATTTTGTTGACGTTTTATAATCAAAATTTTAATTGAAATTAATATTCTCGTAGCTTAATGACATTTTAATTTTATTTCAGAATTATAATCAAAATTTTAATTGAAATTAAGGCATGTCAAATAAACTGTCATTTTGTGTCAATGTTCATGCGGCACTAGTGCCAAATTACGGAATTAAAATGTGTGAAGCACGTTCTGAACTTTCAAGTATGCAGGTTTCTTCAAGATGTTTTTCTTAACTTTAAGGAAGCAAGTAAGCAGGGAAAATAATAGTACCTATATTGACCAGTGAAAGTACTTAATTTATATGATTTTAATGACTAAAATAGCTGTTACATTTAGCATTGAAAAGCACGTTATCTGCAAACGGTTCAACGCATAATCATCAAAGAGCTATCTTAACTAGAAAGCCCTTCGAACAAACTACATCAATTTCAAACGTTTGTAGGTTTCAAAGATTAAATGACAGACTTACAAAGCAGTCCAACCTTTAACGCCAACGCTTTAGCGAAAAAGCGTCGCTGGGGATTGAGTGATAAAATAATTAATTTAATTCGACACGATTTCAAACAAGAAATACGAGTATATAATAATAAAGTAGAGAGTATATAATATCATTCATTACTGCTTATTAAAAGCGGCGGCTTCGGACGCATCTCTGGTGACGTATACTAGAGTTCGGTCAATAAAATTATGGAAATAAATGCGATAAAATGATTATTATAATGATTCGATACGGTGCCACTATAAGAATATAAATTAATTCATAAAAAACAATTCTATTCTCTCTTTTAAAAAGCGGTGATAGCCTACTGTGGAGGAGTGGGGATTCTCCTTCGAGACCGAGTTCGACACACAGTAAGTTCTCACCTCTTACTTTTCGGAGACATGTGCGTTTTAAGCAATTAAACATCGTAAGGAAACCTTTAAGCCTAAAAGTTTTCCAGGTGTGAAGCATTCGCAATGGCCATCGTAGTGGACTACGGTCTTAACCTTTCTCTATCCCTTCTAATTACGTGCTCTGGTAATGGGTTTATGATTATGACGATGATATGAGTCTCTTCCACACAACCAAAAAAAGATTAAATAGCTGTAGTCCGCGACTTCCTTCACTTTTTTTATTGGTTTTTTGAAAATCCCGGCGGTACCGTATGCTTTCCTGGGCTCAAAAGTATATCTCTTTATCTGCGTTCTGGATGAAATGAAATGAAATGAAAATTAAATGAAATTTATTGAAATGAAATTTATATTTGCCCACAAAATCGCTTACAATTGTATACAAAAATATATCTAACAAAAAGCATGTGGACAAATAGGGTTCCGCTTCAGCACAAAGCCGCAGCGAGCTGCAGCGCTGGTTTTTAGGGATGCAGAAATATCTGTATAAAATTTTCTTAAGATTGGTCTTGCTGTTAAACTGACAATAGGGGGAACATCTTCTTCTTTTTTTTTAATCCCTCGAGTACAGACCCGCGGTGTCTTTCCGGGATATAATAAAAATAAAAATAATAATAAACTTTATTCAGCTTCCACACATTATTTAAGTAAACTAGAGAACTAATTACCTACTTGTAATATATAAAGTATCCTATTTCCGTCTCCACCATGCAATCTATCTTCATGGGAAACTTCATCAAAATCAGTGCAGTGGTTGAGCGAAGTAGGTACATCAAATGCAATGTACATATCGCTACAAATCATACTTGACTTTTGGCAGAGTTAGTCAAAAGTATAGTAACGAACGCTTCTTTTCCTCGCAGGCAAAACAAGCGGTTTCCACGGGATTTTCGGGACGAAGAACGTAGGCGATAGCTAGTTTGAAATAAGTCGTAACTGCAGTCCCTACAGACTTCAACATAACAGTCTGCAACCTTATTTCTTTTATAGCGATAATAATCCTCACGTGAAACAATAATTTTCCCCGCAGTGCTCGACTAAAACGCGGTACACTCAAAAATCCTGGACTTAATGCGCCAGTTCCGGAGTTGTTTTTAACTAAAAGCATAATATTTTTACACCACAGTTCTAGATTATTCCAGGTGCGGGCTTACATCGCTCACGCCTAGAACATTCAGTAAATATTTGCTTTTTAAAAAAAAGAAAGGTGAAATCTATGAAATCCTATGAAATAGAAGTTTGTAGTCTGGCAGGATTTTTTATTGTGATGATAAGTTGAAGCTTCGCTGCGTTCTCGTATCAAACGTCCAGGGGCGCATGCTGTGAAGTTGAGCGATTTTTTGAAACGCATTTCACTATTCTTTACAGATAATTTATAACGCAGTTTTTCATTTTTTTTTTTTTGTTTAAATATACTAAATAAAAATACTACGACAATACACACTCCAAAGTAAGCATTGCTTGTGTTATGGGTACTAAGATGTCTAGTGAATATTGTTATGAATAAAATACATAAGAACTTAAAATATACAAATAAACACCCATTTTCCAGTTGTGGGAATCGAACCCAAAGCCTTGGCCTCAGAAAACAGGCTTGGCGGTACATTGTTTCTGCGGGTTAATATACATATGCTACTTTTTATACCGGAAATCTACCGGTTAAATGAAGATTTGTAGATTGTATGAATAATATGAGAAATTTTATTCAAAAGTAACAGTTTATTAAGGAGTAAACTCACCGTCCAAATTGGTCCTTCAGTTCAGTTTACCTATATAATGCATCATATAAAAATCTCCATAACAAAACGATTTTTGGTCCTATCCAATAATCGAACCCAGAACTTCGAGATCCTTATTGAACATGCTAATCACTAGTCCTAAGAGAGAGTTCTTCTTAAGTTATATAGTTGGTAAACTGTATAAATGTCGTATAAAACAATGTAGTGTTAAAAACCAGGTCAGCATATCTGTTTATCGCCTCCATTACGCTAATTACAGATTACAACTATTTGCCATTAATGTTTGATTGCCTTTAATTACAGTGCATTGTGTTTTATATGTGTATAAATATAGAAATATGTCACCTTATGTGAAACTGTCTCGTTGGTATACGGGTCAGCAAGTGAGACTGCGGATCATGATGCCCTGAGTTTCATTCCTGGGTCAGGTCTTGTGGTTACGTATACCCGGTTTCACTAAACCGAGGAATCGCTTTAATCGGATGATTTAGATGTTCCTAGAGAAAATAAACTTTTCACGAACCTTGTGTGATGTCTAGCGCCGCTAGGCGCCGTCTAAAGTTACTACACCGTAGTCGTAAATTTAGGGGACTCTTAAACTGACCGATGAAATTAATATAAATTTAGTTTTTTTTAATAACCTTAAATCCATACGGCAAGAACCATATATACGTTAGCTAATATGAGTTGCCTAGTGAAATTTCATTGTTGAAAGGTAAAGCACATAACGGTGATAGCACGCACCTGTAAATTTTCTAAGTTATGTGCGTTTTTAGCAATTTCAATATCACTTGCTTTAAAAGGTGATGGATAACCTCTCATCACTACAGGGCATGGATCTCTCCCCTCAATGAGTAGGGCTAAGGCCGTAGTCCACCACGCTGGCCCAGTGCGGATTGGTTGACTCCACACGCCCTTGAGAAAATTATAGAGAATTCTCAGGCTCAGGTTTCCTCACGATATTTTCCTTCACCGTCGAAACAAGTGATATATAAATTGTTTAAAACGCACATAACTTAGAAAATTTACAGGTGCATGCTCGCACCGTTATGTGCTTTAGGTAGGTAAGGTTGGTGCGGTGCTGGGATTCGAACTGTGCCACTACACCACTGAACTATTATCGCAGCGCTAAGGAGATCGTGGTCCCTGCAAATTTTCGTATGAAACCGTAAATCGTCGAAACGTCGTTCACAAAGTTCAGTGACTGTGAAATAGTGGCTAAATGAATTCAGTGGAGTCCAATTATTGAATCCTTTTCATTTTAGTTCGCGTGCCAAATCCCTCAGTGCCGTGATCGCACGCCTTCAGCGGGGGCCGTCATTATTTTAGTATCGACCGCACTCATGTAATGATTCCTATCTTGTGTAGCTACATTTTTACCAGACGAATAAGGATTATGATTTCAGCGATCGAAATTTTTTAGTCACTGCTTTTGTACAAGCCACTCGCACATTTTTGAAACTTTATACATCTACCTACATTTACTATTCCTACTATAATATTATTATCCTACTAATATAAATGTGAAAGTGTTTATGTTTGTTACTCAATCTAATAAAAACGCCAGAACGGTTTTGGATGAATTTTGGCATGCATGTAGCCTTTGGCATGGAAAAGAACATGGGCCTTTTACCCCGATTCCTTAAGTAGTTCCCAAGGGAAATAATTTAACTCTGAACGGGAATAAACCAAGTGTATTAAATTCAACCATTAAAGTAAAAACCTTTGTAGAACTTAATAATGAGGAATTGGATCTTATAATCTAATAAAAATCTGAATTGCTCTAACTTCATATGTGATAACAAAATATAAAAAAACCTGGCTAAGTTTGTTGTGGGCTCTTCTTAGACCAGGGCACCCTCCTAGATTTAGTTTTAAGTTAACGAATGCAGTTATCACCATTACTAACATTAGTGTAACATGTTATTTATTTATTTTATTTATACTCTTTATGTGTACACCACTCAGAAAAACGAGACAAATAAAAGAACAAACACATGAAGAATGAAGCAGGATACAAAAGGCGGCCTTATCGCTAAGTAGCGATCTCTTTCAGTTAACCTTACGATTAGGAAAACTAAAAAGAAAACAAATAGGTGGGGTACACTATTTAGTACATACATACGAATATCTACATACTCCAGACTACACAAATAAAAAAAATACTATTGATAAATATAAAAAAGAAATATACTAATACATATCTTAATATACTATAAATACTTAAATATGAGTTTGAGTAAATAAATAAATAAAATAAAAAAAATAAAAAAATAACAGTTTTATACATTTAAAACTATGTGTAGTCGGTGGCTACACATTCAACTAAAATCAAACTAATGCCATTTTTAAGTTCGAGTAAAAAATACAAATAAAAAGACACGTTTATATTACTTGTTGCAATAATAGAAATACACATAGTGTAAAAATTTCAACTCCTTACAGTATCTACTCCTTATTATGGTCCATGAGATAGAGCCCGCTGACAAACAGACGCCCAAAATGGACAGACGTGCAGCGTAAGCTTCACATAATCAACATCATCATTAACCATTACCGCCCCATTACATGGCACGGGTCACCTTTCGGAATGAGAAGGTTTGAGGCTTCAAGGTCCACCACGCTGGCCAAGTGCAGAATAATAGACTTCACACGCCTTTGGGAACATTATGGAGAAATTTCCGGGCATGCAGTTTTCCTTACGATTTCTTCATTCACTGGTAAAGCAATTAAAAGGAAAGGCTAAGAGACTTTGAAAGGTTAAGAGGTGCGTGCCGGGGATCGTACGTGCGACCCCCAATTGGATGCTAAAGCTTATAACTATAACCACATATATCACCCTTCGTATAAGGACCGTAAAAAAAATTAGCGCGGGCGAAAATTTGGCCATACCCGTGCACCCACAGGCTTCTCCCACCTGTGGGTGTAAGGGGAATTTATATTAAACCGTACACCCACTGCGTTAGGGTAGGAATTAAATGAACCTAAACATATATCGTTTCATAAAAAAAGAATAGTTTAATTTATGAAAAATATATATACATACATTGTATGGGAGAAATTTACTTATAAAAAGATACAAAACTTATTTGCTTCAAGGCTTATTGTCTTGAGTAAAAACTAACATATATAGTAAACATTTAGGTTCCAGTATTATAAATTTGTATCAACTATAACTTAATTAAAGTACTGTGAGTTTCCAAAAAATAAACAAATATACGGTGATGCAGCCGCGGGGAATAGCTAGTGCAAATTTAAATTATATCGCATCGTAAAGTCCGTCATGGTGTTCTTTAATAAGCGCCAATCGCACTAAAACCATATTACAAAAGCTTATCTGTCTGAGAGCGACTGTCTGACCAAATGCCAGACTGCGATGAAAAATGATTTCAATGCGATCCTAAATTCACTAATTATTATTATTGAACTGAAAGAAAAGACCCTGCAGTGCCCAGGTATTATTGCTATGACGTCAAAGTGAAATAAACTTTATGTTCCTTGTCTTAAAACCATTCCTTAGCGTCTCCTGATATTTTTAAGAATCTGCTGTCACATAGTATTTCGACTATCGAATAAGCGCAGATAGCCGAGTCACGTTTTTCATCTTTGGTATTCTATTATAATACCTATATCTAGTGCTTAAAAAAAGGGGCTGTATTGTGCCGTCGATTCCGGTTACTAACACTACTGTGTATAATGATTGTTAAATCCCGCAAACTCGTATTGGGGCAGCGTGGCGGGTATAAGCTACTAATTTGACGGGCGATTGGCGCAGTTTGCAGCGACCCTGCTTTCTGAGCCCAAGGCCGTGGGTTCGATTCCCACTACTGAAAAATGTCTGTGTGATGAACATGAATGTTTTTCAGTGTCTGGACGTTTATCTATATATGTATGTATATTATTCATAAAAATATTCATCAGTCATCTTAGTAGCCATAACACATGCATGCATACGCAATAATGCTTTAATTCTGCTTTGCGGCAGATATAAGCACGGCTCTAGTACTTCCCCAGACGAACTTTATTACAAAAATCACTACTAGGTACCACTAAAATAAGATATCAAGTATTGCCAAATTTTCACAGTTCGTTCATTATAATTCGTGGGCGAATTGTTTCCTATCTTATCACTTTGTCCGCGACACGACATAAAAGCGTCCCTAATAAGGTTTCAGTGAGCATGAAGCCTTTTAGCGAGCGGCGAGCACCCGTCAACTTATTAAGCCCGCAGCGTTTCTCCACGCCGCGCCGCCACGGACACAACCGTTAACCTTTCTGACCTTTCGCAGAAATGAGATTAATTCTTCGAGAAAAGATATTCCTAAACTTTCATAATAACTAATTGTGCCCTGCGGTTTCAAACGTGAAATCTATAAGAGCAAAGTCTTCGAGCAGTGCGTGTGTAACGTGGTCGCTTACTATGAGCAACATAAGGTGGCTCAGAGTCACTCAGAGGGCGATGGAGAGAGCTATGCTAGGAGAATTCTTATGTGATCAAATCAGAAATGAGAAGATCTGTACAAAGACTTGAGGCACAGTTTAGCGAGTTGCGGAGTTGAAGTGGCAATGGGCGGGACATATAGCTCGGAGAATCGATGGACGTTCCTAAGGTGCTGGTGTGGCGATCCCGCACCAATAAACGCAGGTCATGGACGACATGAAGAGACCCTGAGAGCCGCTGGAAACAAATGTTCCAGGACCGTGGATTTTGGAAATCCCTACACAGAACCTTTGTCCAGCAGTGCACGTAAATCGGTTGAACTGATGATGATAGAGTACCTAGTCTTTTTTTTATTCCACTACAAATCATTCACCACCTACATCATTTACCACCTGGTGAGATTGGGGTCAAGGGCTACTTGACTGCAATCTCACCAGGTGGTAAATGATGATGCAGCCTAAGATGGTAGCGGGCTAGTAACCTGTTAGGGAGTATGGTAGTTATACCCCTTATTGGTTTCGTTTAACGGCACGTCCATGTCGGTGGTGGTAGAGTGGTAACTAGCCACGGCCCAAGCCAGAGAAAATTTAGAAATTATAAATTCCAAATTGAGCCTGCCGCGAGTCGAACGTGGGACCTCCTATTAAAATTCATAGAGCTCACCGTTGCGCCAGGGAGGTCGTAAGAAGTTAAAAATCTTCCTTGATGAATCATTTCTTAATCTTATTGGTAGTTCCAGTTTTATTAACGATAGGCCAGCGCGCTTGACGACAATCATGCCCTTTAGAACGCAATGATGAGGTCTAGGTTGGAGTACGCTTGCCTAGAAAGAGCCTATTCACTCTAGCCTTGAAGGTGCTCAAATTATACGTGGCAGGAAACACAGATGGCGGGCGTTCTACATCTAAGCGGTACGTATCAGAAACGTCAACCGGGAAAAACGTGGTAAATATAAGAGAGCCTTTTCTGTGCAAAAATAATTCTAATAACGGTTCAAAATTGACAGAGTTCTATACTCATCCCCTCTCCAGTACTGAATTTTGGGTGTATCCTATTTAGTAGATTTCATACAGTAGTTTCGGCGTGACCCGCGCTCAAGATACAGACAGACTAAGACAGGCAGACAGAAAAAAATTAAAAAAGTCGACTAAAAATCTATATTTTTTGTCGTACTAAGTATTCGCGTGTGATAGATAATAAAGCCAGCATTCGCGGATGAAGCATCCCGTAAGCGTTCTTTTTGCTTTTAGCTTGTTTATAAATACCATTATTTCAGACTTATTATACGTAGATATAAACAGACTTATTATATGTAGATATATATATATATATATATATATATATATATATTTTATTACATGTCGATAAAATAGCGTTCCTGTAAATAAGGTAACAATTATTAAAATCAGTTCAGTGCTTTCAGAGTTTATCGATTACAAACAAACATACTGATCATTTCTTATTATAACACTAGTATAGACAGATAACAACCTAAGATTTAACCATAACACCATTATTTTGTTTCAACTTTTTATAAAATAAATGTATCAGATAATAAGTTTATAAAATAAACGTGGTAAATTAAACAAAAAGAAACTGCGCAAAAACCTTCCGACAAACCTGTGCGATAAAAAAAATAATAAAGATGTCAAAATTGTAAATGCAGGAACGGAAAAAAAAAAATTAGAAGTGTTTTTAAAATATTATGGCTTTAAAACAAGTCGGAAGTATAAGCCGGGATTTGTCGGCTGCCGTCTGCAGCACTTCGCTACTAACTACGTCGCAGGTAAAAAATAATTTAGTGTCGCCGAGGATTGCTGAAGTCCGGTAAAATAATATTACTGCTTATTTTAAAGCTCTTGTCCGGGTAACTACAGTCATTCGTTACCTCCGAAAAGGAGAAGCTACTTGACCGTTAAGGCTAAATTAAATTAAAAATTGGTACGGCATAGATAGACCGGGTTCCTCCACATACATTATGTGGAACACCCGAGAGACCAAAAAAACCCGTCACGTGCTTTTTAATCTTGTACGTACGTCGTACGGCCGTCTGTGCATTGAGGCTTCTATGCTATCTAGTTTTCAAAATTTGGAGTGCGTCATAAGATTTATTTAAACGATAAAAAAGCTTGGGTGTGACTTACTAACATAGCTAAATATTTATTGACTGTGAGATAATGAGTTTAGTGAACAATAAAAACATTAGCCGGCTAAGTTTGCTGTGGGTTCTTCTTAAACCAGGGCGCTTTTGGAACCCTAGTTGTGATAACTAGGGTTCCAAAAATCGTAATTATGTAAAAATATACGTATGAATGAATAAAGAATATTTGAATTTTAATGTTTCGCTACTATTTTTTCTATATTAACAATAACTGGCGGGGCAAGATGGCCTACCTGTTGTAAGTAAGGGGAAAAACCTGCAGCTATAACAACACTGCTCAGAGCGTGTATGGTGGCAAGTGCTGCTCTATGTATTGTCCACTCTACATTTAGTAGACCGTTCTATTAAATTTATGTTAAATACTAGCTGATACCCGCGACCCGCTTTTTATTCCGGCGGGAACTCTCTTATTTAACGGCACAAAAAGTAACCTATATGCTATTCCAGATTACAATCTGTCTCTATAACAAATTTCAACCAAATCGGTTCAATCCTTGCGACGTTATTGAGTAACATAAACAACCACAATTTCACGTGAAATTATGGTACGCTAGTATTATATATATATATAATACTAGCGCACCCAGGCCGCTTCGCCTGGCTAGATTTTGCTTTATTTTAATTTAAACAATAAACTTACATCATTAAATTTTTAATTTAAGTCTCATTATATATTAAATCATTTATTTCTCCGTATTCTTTCTCTTCTATTCTTTTCTCGAGGCGGGTGAAGATCATTATCTACATCCATGTACACCCAACAATATAATATCAACATATTAAATAAAAGCTGTATTTGACAGTTTGACAGTTCAAAAATAGGAGTGCTCCGATCGTCACCAAACTTTACAGGATTACTCGCCAGGTCAATCCGGAGATTCCCTGAGAGTTTCATTGAAATCGGTCCAGCCGTTTTGAAGCCCATACGGAACATACCCACACACTTTCTCTTTTATATATATATATATATATATATATAGATGGATAGATATATATAATATAATAGCTAACTAAGTGTACGAGTTGGATTTGCATACGAAGGGTTCCATAAAAAAAATTGCGATATAAACACTACACACTATGTACTGCATTATTCTTCATCATCATCATCATCATATCAACCCATCACCGGTCCTCTACAGGGCACGGGTCTCCTCCCACAATGAGAAGGGGTTAAGGCCGTAGTCCACCACCCTGGCCAAGTGCGGATTGGTTAACACTAGAAACACTAGAAAAACCGAGGGCACAACTAGGTGTATATGACATGACGATGAAATATAAAACAATTGTTTATTGTACATCCTGTGAAGTTCAATAAAAGAGGACTTATTTTTCAGAGTGTTTAATTTTTTTATATCAAAGAATTTGGCAGACTTATTCGTGAGGAATTTTCCGAGGCTTTAGCAGATTTCCCCATTCGGTAAATTGTACGAGCACGCTCCGTTGTCCTTATTATTCTGGCGGCGGTTCATTTCGAAAGGTTTTTACTTTTCTCATAGCTACAGCTATAGAATTGTTTTCGTGTAAATCAAAGTCAAACCTATAGATCTATCGAAGTTAAGATGTGAAAGTAAAAAAAAACATTCCAATATTATATAGTGAAAAGATTATGATAGCGACATTCGTTTGGTAAAGATGATAAATAAAAATCGGTGTGTTTGAGCTAAGTTAGTCGCTAATGTAACACCGCGTGGCACCGTAAGAATCTGCACCCCTACGTGGTTGATATACTCGCACCATGGACGCGTACGAAGCGCTTTGCATCTTCGTTTCTAATTCGCACCGCAAGGGTCAGGAATGCCCATCCTGTTGCTTCCATTTTCCCCAGTAGGTACCTACAATATGAGTTCCTACCTAAAAATCAAGAGTGAATAGGCATCTTCTAGGCAAGCGCACTCCACCTTAGGCAGCATCATCACTTACCATAAGGTGTGATTGCATTCAAGCGCTCGTCTATAAACATTAAAAAAAAATGTAACAATTTTTTTTGTTTTTTTTTTCAAGAATTAGCCTTGCCCTCTCCTGGTCATAAGTGATGACGCAGTCAAAGATGGTAGCTGGCTAACCTGTATGGTGACATTAAACCCATTTCCCTAATCGGTTCCTATGCGGCACTCAGTGGCGTGCGCTTCATACATGCACAAAAGCACTGCCTATCCTAAAATTTATGTATAGAACTAGTATAAGAGGAGGATTTTTGCCGTTTTATTCAACTTTCCTGCTGGTAAGAAACCCAGTGCACGCCACTGGCGGCACTAAGTTGCTCGGCAGTGACATCTTTGAAGAACAGACTTGGGAGAATTCCGATGCCGCTGTTACAGCCTAGTTATTCAGCTACACAATACAAATAAATGTTCATGACATTGTAGACTTCGGCGGTTTAGTTTCGGTTAGATACTTTCAGTCTTAAACCAAATCAAAATAATTTGATTTGGATTCAAGAACACCTAGTTAGTAACCCCCAAGAAATTACGAAGTTTTTTTTAAGACTTACGTCTAAAGTTCACAGTAATAAAAACAGTTGAAAGTGCCCACTTGGCACACTCGCTTCCGATTTACCTCGCAGACCTGATTCCACAAGGTCGACTCACATACTCTTGATTTTATCTTGCCCAATAGGATTTTACTGTTAAGTCACAGATGTAAGGGACTGAAAGACGCAGCACTTGACAGGGGCGCGTAAGGGCGAACGCACACTAGCACGCGGGGGAACGGGATTTTGAGCAGAGCAAAAATGTGACCATGGTCACATGGTAATATAGTATGAACTATCAAAATTTATTTCTCATCTCAATACACCATGCTTTGAATATATTTTCTTTGGCGGTTTATTTATTGAATCTTAGTTAAGCTAAATATGGAGCGGTCATCACAATGGTGCTTGTTTTGCCATGAAATTAAGCGTAAACTTTACGTCATATCTTCGTCTAGGTTCTAGATTCATTAGCTAAAACAAAAATATTAATTCAAGACTATCTGTATAGTGCAATTTAATTGGAGTCACAAATCTGAGTCTTTACATAGTTCGACATTAACAACATGAATGTAAATATGAATCCAATGCCATTATGTGTACACTGCATGATCATTTAGTAATGAGTGGGATGGCTGTCAAGCACTAACTTATTAACGAAAAAGAATGAAAAGGAAACAAAATATCTATCTCCTTTTATCTGGTCTCTAGTCTCGTCTCTATATTCTGCCGAATGTACCGTCTATCTTTTTCCTCTAGGCCGCAGTTGGATTAGGACCGTCGACATTTCAGCATTTCAGTTGAGTTTTATAACATTTTTCACGAAAATTCATTTCTCTTTCTTGTGCCTTTTTGTAGAGTTGCAACTTTAGCCGAACGACGTAATTGAAACGTACTTCTCTCTTACGAAATAATCTAATCAAATTTCTCTAAGGATGAGGCTTTGAATTTAATCTTTGTAATTGAATTTCAAGGTTCCAACAAAGTCTTATGTAAGCATTAATTTAATATGATAGATTTGTAGATCTTTGTATTTTTATTCGATTACAGGCAAGCGCTACAACTTTTCATGACGGTATGTATGGTAAATTGCGATCATTTAGCTATATCTATGGACTATGGTTCCATGGAAATGGATTCTGAGTACACTCTCCTAAATATATAATAGAATACTAATAGACACGTTGCCTTGCGACAATGCTGCGACAAAAAAAATTAAGTCGTAACTGACATTTTTAAAGCGCGTTGTTTGAGTTTTATATCGTACTAGCTCACTAAAAAACTCTTCTTTTTTTTTCATGTATAAGTATCGATTAATCGTTAGCGCTAATCGATTAACTAAATCCGACGTCTGCCATCATCCCCTCCAACGGAGCGAGGAATGCTAGGCCTCACGAACGGATTAACACGACCTATATCGCGAATCTAAACCTTAAAGGAAAGGGAAAAAAACTACGACATTCTTGCTTGTTGTTACTAGAAATACATCGTGTACCAGTATATTCAGAAAGCTTAGAATATCCTTCCTTCTAACTGACAATATAGTTTTGTATTTGCAAGTTTTGGCAGTCTTTAAGTGGGTCTACAATAATACATTTATATGTGTTTTCATTTTTTTGTTTAGTTTTTAAGAGTTGTTGTTGTAACCTGTTGATTGTCCCTTAAATAAATAAATAAAATAAAAATGCTGTGCATTATCCTGGAATGTGTGTTTGTGGGTTTGTCTTCGATGCCACTGCTCTCTAGTTTGCAATAGTAAGGGCGAGGAAATTCTAGTAAACGTATTTTTAAACATTAGCTAAGAGAGGTATTAGCGCATTGGGTAGGAGCTGGACTTCACTTTCGGCGGGCCGAGTTCAAATCCTAGCAAGCACCTCTAACTTTTTTAAGTTATGTGCGTTTAAAATATCACTTGCTTCAACGGTGAAGGAAAACATCGTGTGGAAATCTGCATGCGTGAGAGTCCTACATAATGTTCTCAAAGGTGTGTGGAGTCGACCAATCCGCACTGGGCCAGCGTGGTGAAGAGACGTGCTCTGTAGTGGGCCAGCTATGGGTTGATGTAAATGTGAATGAATTGCTAAGAGCGCGTAATGGTTGGTTTTCTGCAGTATGGCTCTACGAAAATCATGCGGAGCTCGGGATTCTTAAACATACCAATAAAATAGCTTAATTTCCTTTGGTCTACCAGAGCGGGCAGCTGTATGGCATTTTTATTTTTATCCGAGGAGAGTTATTAGCAGAGTTATGATTTTAAAAAGGCTATGGATCAAGAAACTTATTTAAAATTTTTACTAAGCGTATTCATTACGTAGGCCATAATGTGTTTTACGAAAATCAAATCAGTTGCCTAAGTATAATGCATTTTTTCACATAATTGCCGTTAAGGCGTCACGTGTGTAATCCTCTAACGCGCTTAACAGCGCAGTGTGAACACGCTCTAAGAGGATATTTATTAATCCGGCGCTATTAGTGTAGGGTTGCCACTCAGATTGTTTGTTTGTTTATTTGTCATTAAGGTCAGTGCAGTGGTTGAGGTAAGCTTAGTCACAACATCCCCACCTTTGCTGCACTAGATGAAATCTTGCACTTTTTGACACAGGATATTCATCCAAGCGTTTATCAGTTTTGTTAAGTTTTTATCGTTTACGTAATCCTTTATACCGATGTACGTTGTGGTCCCAAGTGGGATGTTGTAAAGAAGACCTAGCATCGGTAAACACAGCGTTGGTAGTCACCTCCAAAATGGACGGATGACATCAAGAGAATCTCAGGGAGCCGCTAGCGCCAAGCGGCACAAAACGTGTTATTTGGAACTCCGTACAAAAGAAACCAATGTCCAGCAGTAAAGGTCCATTGGTTGACACGATGTTTATGATGGATCCTTTTATACTATAAGAGGATTTTTCCACACGCTCACTTTTAATAAATACCTATATCTGTATACTGAAGTTTTGACAACCCTTACAGTAGAGCATTATCGGGCATGTAACGCGATCGGCGGCAAAACAAATCCGGGGAACGCGTCTCGATTACACGACAACGATCAATCAACGCTCAGCGAGCTATTTCAACTTTAGGATCGGGAGCGATGAAAAATTTTTACCCTACTCCCATTTGGCAAAATAATATATCATCATCAACCCACACCCAATAACGGCCCACAGGGTACGGGTCTCTTCTCAGAAAGACAAGAGTTAAGGCCGTAGCCACGCTGTCCGAGTGCGGACTTCACTCTCCATGGAGAACATCATGGACAACTCTCAGGCACGCAGGTTTCCTCATAATTCCTTCATTGTTCAAGGAAGCCTAGCCTATGTGGCTTAAGCGCTAATTTCAGGATGGTTAACAAATTAAATCAAATCAAAACTTTAAATACGCAAATAAACATATAGAAGGCACTTTTGATAGTTCAGTTTTATACATCAGTAGGACAAAATCTTTTTTTGATTTTGAAAGCCACGTTACGACCTTAGTAGTCAGCTACGTTACAGCAAGAAAACTAATATCTAATATCACGCGAGATGCTACGCGGAGTGTCGGTGTATTTTTATGTAAAATAGAAAAATAATTAGTTTTGAAAATTCACTTTACAAAGTTTATATGCGGTTTTAGCTTTTGAATGACAATATACTTGATAGCAATGTACAGTTGTAAAAAGACAGGCAATGGCGACACTCATTTAATTTAGTTCAGGGCGGTTTAAACGAATAAAATATATATGGCCTAACATGCTCTTCGAGTCAAGCTACTGAGAATTTCTTTGCAACGAACTATAACAGTTTTCAACAATTTTGAAGGCCGATACAAAAATCAAATCTAGGACCCACTATCCGCATTCGGACATGCTCACCACCAGTCCAACTATTAACTTGAGTGTGACCGTTTATTATAGACGTAACATTATTTTATTACGTATATCAACTAGGATTCAAAAAGGGAATGCATAGGGCCAGTAGAACAACTGAATCCACACTTGAGATGAGGCAGGTCCGAATAAGGACTAACGAAAGAAAGGGACGGCGAGATGGCGTCCTTTGTACCGTACCTACCGGCTCCTTCCTTAACACAGTTTGCTCGCTCCAGTGTTCTAGATCCTAGAGCTAACAATTCCGCTAATGGATTACTTGAGAAGTCTTCGTTGCAAGTGGTAGCTACTTGGTTTATTTAGTTGTATGTGTAGAGGAGACCCGTGCAAAACCGTATACCTAAGTAAAACAGAATAGCAGTCTTAATCTTGTCAATAATTCTCTTCGCCCTTGGTATATTAACATCATCATATACCAACGCGCGGCGCCTGTTGGACAGTGGAAGCTATTCGTTAACCAATGCTTGTCATTGCAGGCTAGTACGTTTTCAAAATACTATAATTCTATTGTTTTTGTATTTCTGAATATATTCTTTTATGGGAATTCGTGCATCAATACGTATTACTGCCGCTACGGGATCACCTGCTATCATTTGAGACTGCAACATCACTTACCAAGATGAGATTGCGGTCAAATGCTACCACAAAGTGATACCAAAAACAAATTAAGTGCGAGTACTGGGCGACTTCTTTAATAAAAAAATATCTTGACGTGATGTGATCGCCACGTTTGCGTTATCAATTAGTTCAGTCAGTCATTCGGTCCTGTAAAAATAATCTGTAAAATAATGTAATAGATTAGAGACTAGCTCAGATTATTACCGGAAAAAATCTCATTATTTGAACTCCACCAATAAAACTGTATGGTGTAATTTATAATTTCATCAATCCGTATACTTCAAACCAAACACATCCTCGGCAATGTACCCTCTACGCACGTTTCGCACCGAAACCGGATCATCCTCAGGAGATGTTGACTTTACAATGAATAATTGTTAAGATTAATAAATTAACCTTAATTTTCATAATATATTATGGATTTCCGCAAAGTAACGGCTGCTTCTATCCAATACCTACTGGGAGAGACCTTCAGTCCAGCAGTGAACTGTTATAGGCTACTGACGATTTGAATTCCGTGGACAAAGGGGCGAGCAACCGCCAGCTAGAAATATAATCGAGTAGGCTCAAAAGCACTTGTACGTAATGAACGATTTTCTCAAGTACATATAAAGGTTGAAGGGATAAAGATTCTCATTTCCAGGGTCCCGGAATCTCCTGAATATTGCTGACCGGGAGGCACGTCTTGGGAATTTTATAATAGCCCAATATATCACGGGGTCTTATGAATAGTACGTCAATGCGACGTGGCCACCGAGCGTGAACGATTACGGGACGGGACCGTAAATTATATTCCGTATTTCTGAAGCGGTGATATTATCTGTCCGCGAAATAATTTCGGGAGGAGGAGAGATGGGAAATACGCTTTATCGGAGGGGGGAGGCTTTCAAACGATGCTGTGTTGTGAATTGTAGAAAATTGTGTACACGCTAAATTATATTACTTCTCGGAGAGAGTAGGTCAATCTAGGAAGGAGTGTTATTTAGGCTTAGACAATGCATGGAGAATCCATCATCATGTGATATTTTAGTGTTAAAGAATGACATATCGTAAGTTAATATGATCCTCCCACGGGCTATACAAGCTAAAGTTAGACACATTTCGCTCTTAAGATATTATCGAACTCCACCATAAACAAGAGTTCCGTATCGTATTATGCTGAATTGTTTATTGTTTATTGTTATTAGGTACACAAAACAGGTAATAACTAAAAGTAGATCTAAATATAAGTAATAACAAGTTTTGTTCTAAGCTACAACCCAAAGTATGTGTACACAACATGGATTTAAATTAAAGAAAAAGTAAAGATAAAATAAAAGTTGAAACAAAAAAGAAACACTTAAAAAATTATATTTATATATTATTTCCCTAAAGATTATGTGGAATAGTGCTTAGTAATTTGATTTTTAAAAATATTTATCCTTTTGTTAAAAATGTCAATATTACGATTATTTGATACTAAATCATTATAAAGGCGGCACATGCGAGCGATGGGATTGTAAAAGGAATTATTGTTCTTGTAGACACTTTGGTTTAAAATATTTTAATCTGGTATTAACGCGAGTATTTATAGTATAAGAGTATTTATTGAATTTATTTATCTTTCAACTTACTTAGCAAGCATGTAACTACGCTGTCTCCTGAGACAACATGATTTACAGCTTGCATCCTGGATATGTAAATAGGTCATGTCATTTTTAGTCCGAGAAAAGTAAGCACAGGAACATCTAATACATTACAGGTACAACGGACGGCTCACCCTAACCAAGTACGGAGACAGGCTAAGAAAGAAAAAAAGCTAATAAATTAAATTATATAGAATATTATGTAGCACAAACCGCTGAACATCCGATGTGACATGATGCATTCGACAATTTTATTTTGTTTGGTTAACTTAAACCTATTTAAAAAAAAAATACGTACAATTAATTCAGACAAAAAGCTGGAGAGATACTTTTTATGCACACGAGTGATAAATATAACTATTAAGTTTAACATAAAAGAAGTGTTTAAAAATGCAATATGAAAACTAGAGGTAAGAAAATTTCATAATGCATCTTACTTACCGATATATTACAAAAAACTCGTTTTCCAAGTTTTAACAAGCCGATATTCCAGCGAAGATGTAGTTACCTGCAACAAAAATCCACACGTGAATAAGGCGGGCTCCGAGTCAAGAGTCGCAGAACAATGAATAAAAGTCGGCCGGGAAGCGGAGTGAAGGAAACTGCTTTTTTTTTTCTTGTTTTATATAGCACCGAGCAACACTTTGCAGGGCGCGCTAGGAATACGTTCTGCAATTTGTTGCCCTGTGTCAATCAATCTGAGGTGTAGGTGCCTATAATTACACCGGCCCTTCAGACCGGAACACAGCATTGCAACAATGCTGCTTAGGAGCAAAAATTAGCATGGCGGTAGACTACCCCGGACGAAGTCTGTCACAAAAAGCTACTCTCTGTTCCTATCGAAGTTTGCGAAACTGCTGCTTCTTTGATCTTTTATTCTATGGACTAAATGAAAAGGAATCTAATCCATCCTTATATTATAAATGTGAAAGTGTGTTTGTTTGTTTGTTTGTTTGTCCTTTGTTCACGTCTAAGCCTAACCTAACTAAGCAACCAATCAACATTATTTTTGGCATAGAGTTAAAAGAAAGGGCAGTATGATGGAGTTTTTATCCCGGGGAAACAAACGGTTCCCACGAGTTTGTAACAAACCCTTAATAAACGGATGAAGAACTCGGGCAACAGCTAGTAGGTACTTATTGTTAATGCAAAAGCGAGTTGGTTGGTTTGTACAGTTTTCACACAGCATCTTTCGCATTTAAAACACGGGCGAAAAAGCGTACAAGTTATCTATACTAACTAAGAGGCAAGATTTCTTTGCTTGCTTATTTATAATTGCCATTCTGCTACAAACAATAGTTCTTGTAAGGCTCTACATGAGATCTGATAATTTTTTGACAGTGCGAGAGATGGTTCCGTCTTGGCAACATTAACCATGAAAATGTTCTTGTCACGGCTACATTTATGAAATAATAAGATTGACACCCTGAAGTAATGGTATCAGTTAACCAAGCCAGAAAAAAAAACGTTCGCGGTCTGTTTTATCCGCGTGCGCTGTGTATATGGCCGATCTTAAAGAAATACTATGTCTTACAAAAACAATGGCCTTCATTAAATTTATTTAGTAGCAAAGATTAAAATAAACAGTTCAGTAGATTTGAATAAAAGGTAATACTTTGTTTTACAGTCACTTAAAGTAATGCTGTAATATCGATAAGAAATTAATGAAATCGTGCTAATTGTCCGAGAACACTGCTTTAATTACCCGACAAGCGGAGCATAGTGGAAACTTTATATAATACGAGAGCTCCTCTCGAACTTTGGTAAGTTGCTTTAGTTGTTCTTGTACTATATTATTAACATAAGAAGATAAACATATTACTACAACGAAAGTACCCCCTCTGCTTTTAGGAACACTGCTACTTCCGGTTCGCCATTTCAGTTTAACTCCGTTGTTTTTGAACGTAACGTCAATGTAACGTTAAGACAACGTTTTAGCAGGTGCAGGCACTCATTTGGCATAACATTTGGGGGTTTTCAACATGAGCTTGCTCGTGCGACATGTTCAGCCCAATAAGACCCAATCAGACATTAAAAATTAACTTTAATAACGATGGTTTTAATCCTGAAATACATTTACATTGAAAAGAACAGTCTAAATGAAGTCATGGTTCATTCCATGAAGCTGAAGTTTTAGCCTAGCTACGTTACCCTCCCCATTAGCCAAGTAATTAAGGCTACAACTATACTGAAGAGAATATGAAGTGGACAAAAATTCACGGAAAATAACACTCCTTCGCACTTAACTCCAGTTAAATGCTGCAAAAAGTATGCACCGTGAGTTGGACAGTTATCAGCGGCGCCGGTTCAATCGCGCCTTCATTTACCGCTAATTAAAAGTGCAAACTGGAACATCACGATGAATAACTTTCACTGAACTGTAGCTTACTGTATGATTAAAAAGATTTCGTGTAATTATGTAAAATTGTGTTAATTAATTAATTTATTTATTTATTAGCTTTTCAGGAGAATCAAACAGTACCTATTATTACACAGAAGAGTAATAGCGTATCTTTATGTTATATCTTTAAACTAGCAATGCTTGTATATATATATATAATTGGAACGTTGGATTCTCCGGAGGCTCCAAGGATTTTCATGAAATTTAGTACAAAGGGGGTTTCGGGGGCGATAAATCGATCTAGGTAGATATCGATTACTTGGTGGACTCTACTCATACCACTAAGGTCCAAAGTTAGCCTTCTCTTACGTGTAACGGATTAAAGATCCATCGGACTTTAATCGATACCGACACGGAGTTTGTTACCTATACATTATTCATCACTTTTATTCATTTACCCGACTAAGTTTGTTGTGGGCCCTTCTTAGACCAGGGTGCGTTTGGAACCCTCGTAGCTTTAGGTTTAAGTTGGCGAAAGAAGTTACCACCATCCCCTTACAATTATGTAAACATATTATATGTATGAACGCTTCATAAGTGCCTGTGATAGGGCTACATAAATAAAGAAATTTTGAATTTGAACTACCTTAACCCGCAAAATTTAGCACTTAAGTATCAAGCGATGCCACATAAATTATGTCAGTCTATTTGTTTTAATTTAATGGTTAAGTAGTAATGATTCTTCATAAACACCAAGATGATGTTAGGCAGTTCTCGTTCTGGAAAATATTTTACGCTTATAAATAAAATAGTTTTATATAGCCACAAGACGCCAATGGTGCTATCAAATCGAATCTAAGTATTATTAAGGTATTAATGAGACGTCGCGAGTTATCGGGTAGTCTTAAACATACTGACTTACAAAATAATAAAATTTAAGTTGACTTAACACGCGTTGCGTTGTGTTGCGTAGAAACAGCGTGTTCTAATGAATACTTGTCTTTACTAAAACTAGTTACAATCACATAAAATTAACGACATCCGAAGTTCAGATCGACATCAGAATCGATAGGGAAACATTTCCACAAGGATATTACTGTCCCTTTTAAAATAAAATAAACTAGCTCTTTCGTATTCGAAAGCCTCTTACTGTCTAAACTAAAGTAGCACTAAAGTAAAGAAATAAAAGCTAAATCCCGTCTGAATACAAATACAGTTTTATTAGGCGTGCAGTCAAATTGTTTCAATTGCCTTAAACCATATTTACGGTTTAGTTTCAGCGGTTTCAAGACAAGCTTTGTATGAATTTATTTTGCAACAAGCTGTTGCCCGCGGCTTTGTCTGCGCAGTTTCTATTTTCCGTGTCTAATAAGAAACTGAATAACAATCAGCTATTAGATCCCATCTCTAAAAACAAGCCATTTGACTAACCTTAGTAAAGTCTTTTACGTGCTTTAAGGAGCTCCGCCAAATCGATTCAGCCCTTTTGAAATCTATTTTTGACAATATATTTGAAAACGTCTAACCTAAAAGAATTTGTTTTTTATTTGCCACATAGGTAAATAGAAAGTTAAGTGAATCACACAGGAGAAAACGTGCGATTAAACACTCCACCTGTATTTTGGCTCGTGGGCAATACGATTCAAACTCGTGTGTATCGAGGTGCTTGGTTTCGCCTCGGGCCTAAACTACACCCCAGTTAGTAATCGTTCACTTTCTTGTCTTGGTGAACAATGTACACGTATTTCGGAGGCGACCGTCCGCATCGTCGTTTCTTGCGTCCGCCCGACACAGACTACATAAACCAAAGTAGAATTTATTTGACGTTTGCTTAGCAAGTGGCTCTAATCTTTCTCTGCGGCGCAGCTGCATCTGACTACATGCATCGCATTTGTACCGACGTCTTACATATTTGTCGTGTTGGAGCATCTTCGGATAAACGCTGTTTGCCTTGTCTGTAGATCTCTCTCATTCTATACTCATATAGTTCAAGATAATGAATAATAAATAAAACCAAATTTAAACTAAGAACCTACCTACCTATATGTAGGTATATTCATTTTTAATTAACTGTCTTATAATTTTAACAGCAAAAGATCTCATAGCTCAGTGGTTAGGACTTCGGTTTCTCTTTAAGGGGGACCGAGTTGAATCCCGCGTTTATGTTCCGCGGTCCCCGCACTCTCTAACTTTTCAAAGTTATGTGCTTTTGTTTAAATGTGAAAGAGAACATTGTGAGGAAACCTGCGTACGGGAATGTTTACAATATTTTATTATATTTTAGTGTAAAGTTTGTGTTAAAATAAATAATAGAGATTAAAATAGAGACTTTCCCTTAATTTTTTAAAAACATATTTAAGACTTAAAGTAAAAGATTGTAATTGGCGAGAAAAGTAAGAAAAACTATGAAGAACTGCGTGAAAGAAGCACTAAACGACAAACTCACTTTCACATTTGTAATAATAATAAGTACCTACCTGTGCTTTGCGGGTCTAAGATCTATATATACTTTATATACCCTATATATACTTAAATTTTTCTCTCAGATTGCTTTAGATCGATCAATGTGCTTTCCATAAGGTTGATTTCTATGGAAAGGAAAATTGCATTTGAAAAAGTTAAAGTGCCAAATAAGTTTCAACGGACGTCATAAGAAAATTGTATTATCTTAACGCAGGGCTATAGATCTAGCGATGCGACTAGCGGCGCGGAAAGCGGAGCAGCAAAAAAATAAAATCTTTTTAACTTACCTTCGTCATTTACATAAATAAGCATCAAAATTAACCATTAATAATTCACAAGGTGAATAATATTTCTCAACATGGACAATAACTACTACATATATATAGAAAAAAGAAAATACTCTAACAAAAGATACATATTTACCGAAATTTAATATGGTAAATATGTAGAAAGGATATATCGACACATGTGGTATCCCAGACAAGTGTCTTTCCCAGCCTCCATGGAATGAGTCATAAAATATCAGGTTGTATGCCATCGCTCCGTGCCAAACCAATGTATTCTAATATAGCTAGGACGTGTGCGGTAGCAAGAGATCGCCGTATGAAGTCGTTGATGGTGCAATGGCGGGAGAAGCTGACAGTGCTTATTGAACACGAAATGTTCTTAAAATTTTAAAGTCAACATAAGCTTTAAAATCAAAACAATTGCCTGTTAAAATTTGATAAATTTCCGACAGATTTTTTATACTCGTAAGTTATCATCGCAAAAAAACGGGTAGTATTAAGACCGTAACCGCGTTATCATTAAGTTAGTAAAAAGCCCAGAGTGCGTTAGAATAGTAAAGCGTTTCTAAATGAGCGAGTACGTTTACGTAGAAAAGGTAGTCTTTACACGGGCAAGTATGTTTGTTTTTCTTAATCGCGTCGCGCCGCTTATGCGACAAGGTAGTGGCCTAGCGATGATGCGGTGAATATAGCTTGATTTCAACCACGGTCTCAATCCGTTCTATACGTGCCCCGCGTAGGAAAAGGGCTAGTTTGAAAATTCAAAGATAAACTTAACCACGCTTGCCGGGTTAGCTGATCGGGAAGAAGTTTTTAAGACCGAATAAAGACCTGAACAATTCCACCTGAGAATAATAACGACTGCATAAATTCGATTAGATTACTATTTTATCCGACACTAACGGTGTATTAATCAGTGTACAATATAGTATTATTTATTATTTAAATTTCACTGGGTGGCAATGGCTGGGTGGTGATGGAGTCCAATATTATCATAAGTACCCGTAAGTGGTATGGCAGTTATATCAAATTCAGACTACTATTCGATGTCTACGCAGCATCGTACCGGAACGCTGAATCGCATGGCGGCACGTGTCTGGCGTTAGGTCGCTAAAAAGACACGGGCGAAGCCTTCCGACATACAAAACACCACCAGTTATGTCATATTTCATTAATATCTGAATTAACCTTTGACATATAAATATGTTGACGTTGCGGTCAATTTTACATTTTTTAATGCTAGAGATGAAACTTTTCTACTGCAATGTCATTAAATAATGATAGCTAAAGGTAAGACGACATTGTATGATGATAACATAAAACTGCCTGGTCCCTTCACCCTACCCTCCAAGTGTCTACAAGAGACCCCTGTCTCATCCGGTTCATTTTCAAAGCGTTAGAGGACAAAGGGGCTCACGATTTGTCGTTTCCATCCCACAATTTGTGCGAGCTCTTGATCCCCTCGCCCTTGACTGAGTTCACAAACAAGAGTCAAGGTCACTGATAAGTACCCATTGAGACGAGAGAAACAAAAAAAAACCTGCCCAGGAATACTGCAGCGCTGTTTTACAGTTGGGGCCCAATTTCGTTATATTCCCTTAGACCCCTCGTAAAACACCAGCGGGAAGAGGGGTGGTATTCTTATCTGCTGTCTGTTTTACTGATAGCTTCTTACTATTAGGTTGCCTGTAAAAGATCACTTTTAGTGATAAGGCCGCCTTTGCACCCTAAAACTATTTACTTTTGTCTTTGTTTTTCTTTGTATTGTCTCTTTGCTATAAAGTTATTCTATCTATCTATCTATTTGCTGACACTTGATGACACAGGCTTCAATTAAGGGAAGTCGTTAATGTAGCACCCACAGGTATTTTGAATTCTGGTATTTACATCTTAGATCTATAGAAAGAGAGAAGGAAAAAAATATTTTTACATGGCGCCACTCATTACAATATCACCGACACCACGTATGTTGTGTGGCACAACGTAGAAAAGGGTAGCATACAGCGCTGATTTTCATTTGGCACTTTGTACCGGGTGACACCACGGGAACGCATTCCCATCCACTGACCATTTTAATTTATTAATTTATTAATTTAATAATAAACTATAGCAAAGCATAGCTCCTGTGAGGCTGGGACAGTACCAATACCGTTATTTTTTTATTATTACTGAAACTGATCGCTCCGATTTTTATTCATTTTGTTCGGAAAAAACTTATGTTTTTGTGTGCGTGTGTATAAATAAATTGTACTATTGAATGACCTAGTAATATTTAAATTATTATGGTATGTTTATTTACCCTTTGATACACCCGCGGAATATTGCTAGCTCACAAACTTTTTCTCATTTTTTCCATTTTATGGTTTTAACGCGCTAACCTCTAGAAAAACTAGTCTCAACTTCAAGCGTTTGATAGCTCAATTCTTTAGGAAGGGTAAGGATTTTAAAAATTAAGTTACGAAGCCTAACAAGTCGAGCACCGGGAGGACTATAAGATACAGTGGGTCGAAGAATTTTTTATTTACTGTCCAAACGGAGATAAACTTCGGTTATCTTAACGGGTGGCTTCGTTAGTTAGCATCCTACAGGCACGGCCGCCGAGTTCTCGCACCGGTATAAATCGATTAGAAGGTAACACCACTGTTTACAATCGTAACAATGTAGTCTTACAGTGCACGTTCTAGCAACAATTGCGAACTCATTCACATAATTTTAATATCCCAGGTACGATCCCCGGGAACATGGGAATTTATAATTTTTATTTTCTCTGGCCTGGTCTAGTGAGAGGCTTGGGAGGCGGCTAGTTACCACTCGATGGAAGACGTTGTGGTATGTTGTCAAATAAAAACCGATTAGGGATAAGAGTTTAATAACACTGCCATTCCCCTAAGCCCAGACCCCTAAGCCCTGACCAGTTTACTTGTAGTGGTTAAAAATATTATCTTGATAAATCTGTACTGATAGAGACATGGATTAAAGCATTTCTATTGAACAACATTTCATGAGATGCCGTTATAACATTATGCGAAAGCGGCGAAGTCTGATTGAGATTCAGATGAAAAAATATATTTAGTAAACGTTTTGCTTTTAGTAACTATATAAATATTCCACCGTAGCGTCCATAGCGACGCTTCCATCAGGCAGATTTTGATAAATGGGATATGAATCGATCCGTCTCCATCACAGGAGTATAGAACAAATGCAAATACGCCAAGAAAAAAATATCAACTAATTTATTATTAAAGTGGCCACTTCACTTTATAAGTACCACCCTTTCCTTGGTTGGGCTTTAGTTTCATTTTAAGCCCTCTTGCCGTATGGTGACGGCAGATCTCTTCCCTCGGGTTTCGTACGAGGCGACTCAGGAAATACAACGGAGAACGGGCATCAGTGTCTTGTGTGCTACTACTGTCATCTACTGCGATCACCAATCCGTCTGCCCAGCGTGGTGATTATGAGCAAAGCCTCCCGTTTGGAGAGGCCACTAATCCAGCAGTCGACTGTTATAAGGTATTGATTGATAAGCGCTGAAATATTCAAGCTTGAAACAAAGACGAAAGAATTAAACTCATTTTAACATTTTTATTATTACTTGTAGTGGGTCCAATTTTATTGAAATCCATTCAGCCAAGCAAGCGTCTTGAAAGTAATAATAGAATTGCGCTGGATCAATCTCACAAGACCCACGTCTTAGCATTGTATCTCATACGCGAGCTAATGCATGCATGAGCACGTTAAGCCGCCTGTCTCGGTTAATATCTCTAACATATTCGAGTACCAATTGTAACTACAATATAATCGTTTAAGCCCGCCCAGCCATACTGGAGCATCGTGAATCAATTCTCAAACACCCTCTCTCCAATGATCAACGAGGCCTGCGCCCAGCGGTGGGATGTTAATAAGTCGAATGTTGTAGAATATCTCGTGTACAAAAATCAGTCAGTCCATGGCTCTGGTGCTGCGTGAATTCTAAAAAAAATATTGATCACACTTTCTTATATTTACTATTAGCAGGGAAGGAGAAGTTTAAGTACGTACTTTAGAGTAGAATATGTTTTCGTATCCTGTCCGGCTAATAGGACTTTTGACGCAAGTGAATAGAACAATAGTCCATTGAGTACCGGATCTAGGACGTTTCGGGGCCCAGATGTTTCCGCAGCGGCGCTATTAAGGCTCCAAAGTTGGGCAACGTTTACGAACGTATGTATTGCTGAGTAGTGCTCGAACGCCTTTTAGCGCTCAAACCTTGCACTTGACTCTCTCTCCGTTTCCAAGTCTTTGCAGCTAATCGCACGTTCGCGTTGTTACCATTTTTGCATGAGCAATATGGGACATAATTCACTGGTGTGGAACTTTTTTTATGCAAAACGAATTTTGACACTAATCAAAATAGTTACAATTCAGAATTCAACTATCTCAACTTACTTAGTAAAATTTTCTAAATTCAAAATGGCTCTACCACTTGTGTTTGAAAGCCAGTTTCTTGAAAATTAATAATAATAATAATCTTTGTTTACAAAATTCACATGGTGTCTTTGTTTTCTTCGTTTCAAGCATGAATATTTAAGGGCTTATCAATCAATATATTTAAAAATTCTATTAAATTGCCTATAAAATTCCATTTTAAAAAAATAATATAAAATCAAACATACAGGATTTGTTATACGTATCTATCTGTCTTCAGATATTTTCAAAGTCGGCGTTTGAAGTTTGTTTCAGGCTTTAAAGAATCTTGAGATTCGCAATAACATCATTCAACATGCTATTTAGAAGGTTAGACCTTTTGATACATAGTAGTATACTAGTTTGCCATTTTAACAGTATTTCTATACTTTTGTTAGTCTACATTGTTTAACGGTAATCTTAAAGGTTGAACATCCACAGCGAAATACTTTCACAGCGACAACAGGACAGCTAACTATCAGTAACAAAACCACGACTGGTTCGGAAGCAGCACGCACGAATATTTTCAAAAGTATTGTAGTCTGTAATTTTATATGGAGATTTTATATATACAACGTTGCAGTGAGGTAAGGAATTCAGTCTTCCATCAAAACGACTCGAAACAATTACATAATACTTTGATATTTCATAGTTGTTTAGGAGGAATCGAACTCAATTAAATTTAAAATCTAAGGTTAAGCTTAACGTAATACTAACGTTTGTTACAGGAAGAGGCTCCTTCATTGGTCTATTTTTAGCAAATTATACAACGTGTAACCAAATTACGAAATAATGTTGAAGGATGCATAAGTATATTTCAAAAGAAATCACCCTGTTAACATATTAAATCAAAAGAGGCATATTAATGTATCGATACAAACGAATTCAGAACATTTCAAGTGTTCACTTATGACAACCCTATTGAAGATAAAAGATCTACCTAAAAAGTGACAGAAGTCAAATGATTTTAATTTTGTTAGGGCTGTCTCTGATTTCTTTCAGTATAAACTATGGCATTGATTTACTCAAAAACGATTAGGTTTTCGGTTTCACAGATAACTCTCAGAGTCAGCATATAATGTACCTTTAGAAACTGTGAAGTATTATTTCGGTTTTAATTTACACGTTGTATATCTACGAAGCATCAAAGAACAGTCATTCGACCTTATCGAATGGTGATCTTAGATTATCCTAGGTGCTCGTGATAAGAAAGCCACTTTTTTGTGCAGAATCTTATAGGAGGAGGCAGAGGCGTTAAGGATTATGATGTTGATAATGATGACATGAGTAACAGACCTGCATAAACTGTCGAACACAATCCGCCCCATGCTCCCGCAGAAACGTCTGCAGGGTCTGAACACCGCGCGCCGAGAGCCGGTAGCCGTTGCCGTTGGAGCTGGCGGCGAAGAAAATCCCCGGAGAAGTACCCTCGCCCATTGTCAATTTAAACGCAAAACCATGATTCGCTGTTTTATTTTAGTTTCATGTCAGCTTCATTGCAATTAAGTTGTATCCTGATAACTTTTCCGCAATTTTATCGGTAGCTGGAAGACGTAACTTTACAAAAAGTTAGCTTAAATACATTTCTTCACTCTAGCTTTGAACTTATACAATGCATTGTATGAGAGAAACGTAAACATTAGTTTAGTAAATAGTTTTTAAACAATTTAATTTTTAAGTAAGCATTCTAAAGCCCTAATAATTAAGTTTAACAGTAAACTATTTAAATATCAATGACTGACAATGAAAACAACACGTTTTATTTTTACACAATTCGTATATCAATTCGTATATAAAACAATCAAATATCAAGTCGTTAGAAAGAGTAGTTGTTTACTTGACACCTGTCACGTCTTGATTATATAAACAACAACAACAACACAAAATAACACTCCATAAACGTTCAAATACACTTCAGATGATGCCACTTGACACTGTACAGTATGAAAAAGAATAATTCATTCAAAACTATGAATGAAAAATGTCAAAAGGGAATTCACGCTAGCAATTTAATTGGTTACGTAGCTACGTGCATTGTTACGACAATGCGTAGCGCTCGCGTAGCGCATTGTAGCGCACCATCGCTGTCGGCTCGCCCGTAGACACTACGAGCTACGAAGCGGCGTAGCTCGCCCGATCACAAAGTCAGGCCCGGCTGTGACGTCACTGAAGGGATATTCTGTTGTAAGGGAATTAAATATTCAATAATGCCAATATGACATGCACATGGTCGTGTAACTGGACTATACAACCTTATTTGATGATAAATGGAGCATTAATTTTCAGTTAACAAGCACGTGTAATAAAAAAATATTCTCACCACGTCGGTACTGTAATGAAAAAATATGTTTGAACGCATCAATTGTGTTTCTTGAATGAATAAATAAGTTTCAACTGTGAAAGTTTTTCTGACGTATAGATAGATGCAAAATGAACATATGGACGATGATAACTCTTTAATTTTCATTCTCACCGGTGTTTTCCCGATTTTTTGTTGGTTATTTGATTGACTGCTGTGATTGTAAATTATGGCAAAGTTATAATCATCATGGCGGATGCGGAGGCTAAGTTTCTTGACAAGTTCATCCGAATAAAATCAGTATTCTATAGAGCAACGCACCGGGCGTTGCTCTAACAGAAATCAATTCACAAGCAGACTTAAACTTATTGTTGAGGTTAGTATAGCTATTGTATTTCATAAAGAGGTTCACGGATGCAAACATCTTCGTATACTTCAGTCTTATAAGTGCGACGTCCCGGGTTCAATCTTCATCCAGGGAAATTTGGGAATTCATAATTTCAGATTTTTCTAGTCTAGCTGGAAGATTCTTCCCTAGCCAGTTACCATGCTATTGACAAATATATGCAACCTAAGCGAATTTTCGCCCTAATATAAATCAATTACCTGAATTTTTTAATACTGTAAATATCTAAGACATTGAACCAAGGTTTTTAAACGCGTAAAGGGATAATAATTTGACTTAATGTATCGTACCGCTTACGCGGTTGGGTCGATGTGGTTTTATGCATTATACACCATTTCTTATTAGATTCTTATGGCGATAAGATAGTGCATCTTCACTTGGCGTAGACTAATAGTAGTAGAACAAATAAGTAATGGTGTTTCTTTTTAGAAATTCCACAGCTGTGACGAAGATGTCCACCCCCGTGCCTCGAAGAGCACGTTAAGCTGTCCTTCCCGGTTGCTATCACTAATATGTGATCATCAGTACAGCCGACGGAACATTGTGATTAGTCTATCTGGGATTACAAAAGGAAGTAAGTTGTTCTCGAAGGCTTACAAAAAAATTACCTGTTACATGTGGTGGTCAGTAAAATGAAATAAGTAACAAAGTCATAGTTTAAACCGGAAAGCGTGATTACCTTCCCGATTTTCTTTTAGTTCAGTTAAAAAATTCCGCGCACAAGTTTCGCAACTTTTTATAAATTACTACCGAAACTTTTTACTTTTAGTTACTAAAAGTTAAAAAGTCAAAGAATAACCATTTTCTCTATTTTTGACTTTTTCAATGCTTGTCGCAATTCAGAATGCAGAATGACAATTTCACTGTTACGCAGTTTCATACTTTTACAGTGATCATCGTTTCATTCATTAAATAAATGTGTGGTTAAGATATGTTATTGTTCTCAAAAAAAAAATCAAAAAAAAAAACTTTTTGCCGGCATACATTTCGATCGCCCAGATCCCTAGCAAGAGTTAGGAGTTCAATTTCCCAGGATACGTTTAATACATAAAACTTGGGTAAATATTCTTATAAAAGAGCGATTAAAGTTCATCAAACGCTTGCCATGAAGAGAAACCCTGTCTGGATGAACAAATAAACTCTTGAGATGTTAGAATTATTAGAATCTTATAAATTGGTACAGGATTGTGGAACAGCAATCTTGCCAGACCGGCATACAAAAAGGCAATAATTTATTATTAATAAACTTGTGATAAAGCTTAAGGCGGAGATCAAATGATTGAGTTTTTTTTGTAATGTTTTGCTCTTATATAGGGTGACATAGCAACGTAAGTTATCCTCTAAATAAAAAAGATTTATAATAAAAGAGGCATGGTGACACTAAGCTCCATTTTCTTTCTATGAGAAGCAGCCTTAGCCCAACTGTGGGATATTTATAAACCGTTCCTTGAATTAGCAAGCTTTGGAAACTGTCCTCGCAGACAAACGTCTTATTGCAAATTCGATTCAAGCTAGGTCTTACTTAGCAAATTGTTGGCAAAGTCACTTAGGTAAGTATATAATTAATCTTACCGACAGACGCTGGAGTTGCACCGCTGTATTTCCTAGAGGATAAAGAAATTATCGAAGTCAACTCAAGTCGAGAGGAATTTACGACTACATATAAGATTCGCCCTGCGGGGAAAAAATATTGGTACATGTTTTTACTTATGTTATTTTTTATAAATGGATTCTAGATTTCCAGATAAAATTAAGAAATATGTGATTTTTTATACTCATAAGTAGTAGAGATTTTTGTAAAAAAAGACTGGTCCCGGACTAGTACTAGACATGCATGCATGATGTAATTGAACCCCAATGCAATAAATGTTTATTTTCTAATTACAGTTGTACTATACCAGCTAATGCCTGCAATATCATTCGCGTAAAGATTCATTTTTCGTGTAGACAATTCTTAAAAGCAGCCTACGTCAAGTGTTTCAAAATATATAATATATCTAACATTTAAATTGTTATGAAATGAAATATCTATATTAACGGTCCCAATAATATTGCAGCACCAACTTTCAATTTCCCCTGAAAATCCTCTGGCCTTGTAACTGATCCACACAATTTAATCCACTACAAGTTAGCCCATGACTGCAATCTCACCTGGTGGTAAGTGATTATGCAGCCTAAGATGGTAGTGAGCTATTATTTATTTAGGTAGATACGTATTACGAGTAGCCACGATTTGTTTATTTCATGATCGGACAGGGTAAAAATAAAATATAAATAATTTTAGTGGAAATATGTTCTATTACCGAAAAGAAAAAATCCGCAGTGAATGAATGAATGAATACACTTTTATTGTTACACCAAAGAAAAAAGTAGTTACAGGGATATAAATACATATCAAGAGAGTACAATTTGGTGGCATTATCGCTACATAGCGATTTCTTCCAGGCAACCAATGGCGTAAAAGGAAAAAACATAGAAAAGAGGTAGATGGTGCAATAAATAATATTTAAAATTATACAAATATATAAATAAAATATATATATTATATAAATATAACTATAATATATATATATATATATAAATATATTACATATCAATACCTATATAAATAGATAACAAATGAACATCCTCAATTTATATGAAATACATAGATAATTAAAATTACATACTTAAAATGATCCGCTTCAGGGATGTTCGGCTGATAGAGACAAATAATGATCCTTCACTAGTTTCTTGAAGGTTCAGTGGTTTGAAAATTATCCTGTACTAGCTGACCCGTGCAACTTCGTTGCACCAAATCGGTAAACACAATTAAAATGACATTTTCTAAAAATGAATCCTAGCTTGATCTGGGTTGTAACTTCCAGAGAGACTTTTAGAGATACGATCTTTGCACACTTATTTAATGGTTTAACGATAAGACTTAAATGTAACACTTCAAGGTTTTGTATGCAATAAACGCACAACTAAAAAAGCTTTGAGTTGCGGTAGTCGATAGTAATACCCTTAAGAAAATAAATGGTCGTAACACTCTTGCCAGAGTGGTTGGAGTCATTATTTGTTGTAGTTGTTTCTCTCCTCACGATCATTCGCCACTTCTCCCTATGGGCAGATAGTCTGGTTCACACATGCAAGGGCCCTCCCACTGAAGATTTGATCCGACCGGTCCATCGAATAGGTGACCTACCGCGCGCTCTAGTGTCTTCTACCTTGCCCTGCACAACAAGGCGTTCTATGGAGTTGTCTCTCCGCCAGACAACAACTAAAATAAATGGCAATGGCTAAAATAATGGCCTTAAAAATTGAAGAAGACGTCAGCATTTATTTAATTTCAATTTCGTCGTGCTCAAATCCTACTATTAATTTTCATGGGACGAAAGAAAACAAACAAAAGCCACAGCTCATACCATATCCGCATTGTCCCCGTTCAGCCGAGCGCGGGACAATCGTCGCCAATCTCAAGAGATACTCCTAATTACATCGGCGACCTCACGACCCCGTCGCGGGGCGGAACAAACAAAACACATTCGGTATCTGTGCCATCCGACTGACTCTACGGGATCCAGTGGTACTGGCATTATCTCAAAACGCGGACTTTTTTAAAACAACGGGCGTCAAGGGAATTGTACGTAAGAATTGGCATTAGATCATTCAAATTTAAAACATGATAGCGCTTGTGTTTCGTCTGTTTTAATTTGTAAGGTTCCCAGGATTAGTCTTTCTGGAATAGAAAGTAGCTTATGTTACTCTCTACCCTTTCAACTAACTCTGTGCAAAATCAAGTTGATTGATTGTTTAGCTAAAGCGTAAAGGAAGGACAAACAAACACACTTTATAATATTAGTAAGGATGACGTTCAACTGCTTGAACTAAGCAGAATTTTTTGCGAAATAAAATTATATGCCCGTCTCTAATTTTATTTTCTATGCTAGGGGACTTCCCAAAGAAATGTCCAGCAATGGACGTCAATCTGTTGAAATGACGATGATGATGATGATGATGATGATGAAAAATCCTTCAGGAACCGTTTTTATTCCCAAGACGGTTGACAATGTGACGGTTTTCTTGTTTGTCTCCAGGATACGAGCCACCTTTATGCAATATGTTGTTGATATCGGTTAAGCTGCCAGGACAAAGGTTATTTTTTAAATCTATGTTATTTTAAACGTATTTACCCTCGTGATGTTAAGGGATGAAAAAGTATCTCAAGTTATCTCCAGGATTGAAGCAATATGTGCCAAATTTCATCTAGATGGATGCAGTGGTTGTACCGAAAATTGGTAACAATTAATATTGGTAGCATTTATAATATATCTGTATTGCATGCTCAATAGCTTTATATTCTAAAAGTTAGTTCCAGGAATGAGGCCACTTCAAAACGAAAATATAAATCCTTTATATTCTACATCCGGTGGGACTTTCCCATAATCCGACCTCATTTTAGTCCTCATTATAAGTGGAGAGTCTGTGCAAAATTTCAGCTTGTTAGGTCCAAGGTTTTAGGCTGCAATGAGTAAAACAGTGAAGATCTTTTTAAATATATCGGAAGACTTTATGATTTATATAGTAGTGGCCTAGTATGGTCTTGTCCAAACATAACGCAAATCCATCGCACAATTGACTCTAATGAGTATGTAAGATAAAAAACCGTCCATAGACTTCTCTTTTAACTCAGAAACTTTATTTGTGTTGGGTATTATGACATCGAGACCAGTTAGTAATATAAAATCATCATTAGTAATACAAAAAACTATACTAATATTGTTATCAAATGTGAGTGCGATTGTATTCGTTAGAAATGACCAACATCATCAAAATTAGTGCAGCAGTTGTACCGCAGTCAGCAGTTCAATATAAATATCATCCTGGAGATGGACATACGATACTCTTAATGTCAAAAAAGGACATGGAAATACGCTTTGTTTCAGAGACCCTAAAGGCTACTTTTAAGGATGTTTATTCTCCACATCTAAAGCGATTTTGACGAAATTGTGCATACAGGTAACTTGTATCCTGGAGATGGACCTAGAAATTAGGAGTTGCTGTCCCGGGAAAACGAACGGTTTCTGCAAGATTTTTCCGTGGTCCGCAATTTAGCGTTCCACTACGATGTAGAAATGAATTAACCTCTAGTTGGGTTTAATATAACTCCCTAACAGTCCACCAATCCGCACTGGGCCAGCGTGGTGGCCTAAACCCTTCTCATTGTGGGAGGAAACCAACGCCATGTAGTAGGCCGGTAATGGGTCGATAAGGATGAATCTCTAACAGGTTAGCCAGCTAGCATCTTAAAATTGTATTATCACTAAACCATCAGGAAAGATTGAAGACATCATCATTTCAGCCAGTGGACGTCCACTGTTGAACACAGGCCTTCCCCAAGAATATAATAAGTATAAATATATACAGTAGGTACATTTATGCATTTATGTTAGTTAAGTATATTTAACGTTGACGGGTTCATGTTGGAACGCATGCAAAACGTATTAATCTTTCACAGCCCAACAAGCCAATATTATTAATAACCCATTTCCCTCCAGCGTCAAATTTCTTGCGCTTCACAAAGGCGCGTAAGATCGCCGCGTTTATAATTGAATAGCCGACGAGGCAATCGCTCTGATTGGCCCCGACCCGACCCGACCACTCGGTTAGGTATATCAAGTTGAACGGGTGATTCTATTGAACGCAACAACCGGACGTTCCGAGTAGGAGAAATCAACTGTATATTTGGAAATCGAACTTTTTATACAGCAAAGGAGACTGAGGCAATTTGGATATATGACTCGTTCGTCTTCGGGAGATTGGATTTGATTTAATTATTTAGTAAAAAGGTTAAAATTAACGTGCACAATGACAACTTATCTCAAAAGAGATTTTTTCCAGAAGCTCTCGAAAATGAGAGAAATTGAACTTGAAAATGTTTTTATGTTTTGACTGAGGCGTATCAGAAATTTTATTTCTCAAACAATAATTAAACCTCTGCTCTGTAGTGACGGCAGATTAGAATACAGTTGCCACCACCCTTCCTCTTCTCGCGTGTATCACCACTAAGGAACTATATAAAGGAGAAAGGGCAGTGGCGTCCTCCGTGCTACTACTAACATTTACTGCGATCACCAACCCGTCAGGCCAGCGTAGTGATTATTGGTATCCACCCATTGGAAGACGCTTTTAGTCCAGCAGTAAACTCATATAGGCTTTTGATAAATTGAAACTAGTGTAAATTTCAATACAATTGCTTTTATATTTTTTGACGCTTTAATGTCTACTAATTCTGCAAACAAATTAATTTTGCCTTTTGTTTTTTGGAGACATTCTAATTATTTATTTAAACACAACTATATACACGCTTCCTTCTACCGGTAAAACCCTAATTTTCGTGTTTATTATTTTCAAGAATCACAAGCATTTAATTTCCTTGATACAATCAAGAAGTCTTTCATAATAAATCCTCCATAAAAAAAGGAAACTCTATTTAACTAAAAGAATGTGGATCACTTAAGTGAGATTACTCAATGGCTCCATCTACCCGAGCTTCCTCTCATTGTCGCCAATGTACGTAGATGGGCGACGGAGACTTCTAATTGCGTGCCTCGTCTCGCGACCTCATTGCAAGGATAAAATAAACATTCATCTCTGTAAGATGCACCTTTTAGACCCGACGAGTGACATCTATCAGTGAGTCTATCAGAATCAAATATTTTACAAGAATGCAATTTGCTTTTTGCAATTGTTTGCGTTATTGCACACTCATCATCCGCCCGCAGCTCATTAACGTCCCACTGCTAGGCGCAGGTCTCAATAGGACCGACTGTTTTAGAGCACAGAGCAACCACGCTGCTACAATGCGGTTAAGTGGGCTTTAACGGTTATTGTAACAAGTTAGCGATGACAACCGGGAACGACGGCTTAGCGTGCTCTTCGAAGTACGGGGGTTGATACCACCAATTTCTTAACTCCGGGCTGGTACTGAAAATTCTTTAAAAATAACTCAAAACCTAACAAGTTTTTACCCGACCCAAATCCACATTAAGACGAGAAGGTAAATCAAATTAAATTGAATTTTAAAGTCATACTGTTTTAATGACAAAATTTAAAAATTGCGGGTATAAACATATTCTACTGCACTGTAATTCGATGGCGCCACATATGCGACAGTACGCTATGGGCTTTAGGTAGGTGAAGATAAATAAACTGTATCCTTTCATCCATGGTGCAAAAAACGCGACGTATTCCTATTGGTTTATTTTCTCAAATGCTCCCGTATTGAATCAGAGCGTTTTGGCTAGCGCGGGCAATTTGGCAAGATTTCTTCTCGAAATTTCTCGTAATATTTTCTTAAAACGCAGTACAGTAAGGTTATATTTAAATATCCGCATACATAATTAAACTTTAATACCGTCGACTTTGCTAGTTCGTAAATTCTACTCACAATGTGTTCACAAGTTTTCTTTTCGCATGCAGAAAAATGTTAATACAATTTACTAGTGGGGTTATTGGCTATTCATACTGTGGAAACAAATTAAAATCACTTTGTTTGTTAACGACATTAAGTTGCAATTAATAAAGAAGACATCACTCATCGGATACAAAGTGAACAACAAAGGATCTTACTTGCATTATCTTACATGCATTGCTTTTAAGCGGCGAAACCCTGTCAGTAGTAGCTTTTTGTGTTAGAGCTCGTCCGGAGAAATACTACCGCCATGCTTATTTCTGCCGCTGTGCTCCGGTCGGAAAGGCGTGGTTTCCGGTGTTATTGCAGGCAGATGAGGCTTACCAACTACGCCTCAGGTTGATGGACACAGGGCAGCACTCTGTAGGAGGTGTTCCTGGCATGCCCTACCAAGCGTTGATGTTTATAGGTGACAATTTTTCACTTACCACCATAGGCCATATGCTTGATCCGTCAAATAATGTAATAAAAAAAAAACCTTATGACTGTCCAAACGAAAAATCGTTAAAATAATATAATACTGTGGTGTTTTACGATATTGTTCTAGTGATTAGTAAAAGAATTACGAAATGCGTGCACCACGCGGTTAGTTCGCGAGCCTCAGCAAATTTTGTTTAGAACAGCGCTTCTGAATCTGCTTTTTTTTTCTGATATGGCAGCACTAAAACATTTACAAAAATGGCGAGACAATATGTTCCTTCGTAGTTACGGAGCAACCTACCAATTCTTTGAGGTTAGGATAAATACTGGTGTAATATTTTTAAAAGTAACTAGCTGTACCCTGCCACACTTCGCTGTGGCACATTGTTTATTAATTTATTTATTTATTAGTAATCCAACAGCGTTACAAACTATTTTGGTTAAGGGTTCATCTTATTACTAAAATAAGGCCAAATCTAGATTACATATATGAACTGTAACAATGAAGCCATAGGTGCAAGTACAACATATACAAAATAATCAGTTACGATATTAACAACAGCATGAATGAGTGTGAGTGTGTGCATATGTGTTCATATGTGTGCAAATGTATGTGCTTGGGTGCGTCTTCATTTATTTACAAGTGCAATCTTAAATGAATGATTTCACATCATTTATTATCTCTCGCAATGCAGTTTAGTTATTTCATTCTTCAATTGTGTTTTCGATAAATAAAATATATCAAGTTTTGAATAAAATTTATTATAGTTTCTTGCCAGACGCAATATTATAGAATTCTGAGCATAATTTGTATTTGACTTGGGGACAACAAGTAGGCGCCGGTGACGGTTGAGAAAAATAGTTAAAAATAATCCTTGATGCTTATTATATATCATGCTAAAATTTCAGCTCGATCGGTGCAGTACTTTTTGAGTTTTTGAAGCATACACAAACCAACCTAACATTTTTATATATATAGAGAAATATAACGGAACCTATGACTCTCGAAGACCCGTGTCGTCCAGACCTACGAACCTAAGTCGAACCTTGGGAGGTTAGGTAGGATATAGATAGACGTTGTGCTACATCGGGTAAGTGTTTAGTATTCGCGCGAATATACTAACACGTCCATCCAGCCATCGGCCATCAACGCAGCAATCAGATTCTTCATTATAATATTATATCAGTCCTATTTTGGGCGCAATGTTTTCAATGGCCAACAAGAGAGCCAATAGACGAATATGAAACAGTAATAAGACGCATATTTTCGCTACAACATTCTGACATAAAATTTCAGGCAATATTTTACGATACATATTAAGAGTGCGCTTTCCGGTAGCTTTTGGACTTCCGTGCTAATTCAGAGCTGTTCTCAATTCGACAAAAGATACACAGATGCTAGGTGCTATGTTATGGCGACACAAATGAAGTAACATAAACTCAGCCAGAATAGAAGTTAAGAAGGTTGGAAGGTTTATGGCTATTAGAACAGCAAAGACAATCTGTATATAAAATTCCAAAGTCCTCACTGACGATAATTAACGCAGAGCCAAAACCGCTGGAGTTAGAAACTCAGAATTTTGACAGTAGGTTTCTGTTATGACGTAACCGCCCAGTAAAAAAGGAGACGTAAGCTTGCAACTTGGAGATATACATTGGATAATTTCAAGGCTGGTTAAATCAACTGTTCCTATGCGATTCTTTAAAATCGTAAACAAGCGCGGATGAAATCGCCGGCAAAAGCTATTTATTATAAACTTTTAATTTAATTTTTCTTCTTTAATCACAAATGTTGTTAAAGTTACCAAAGTCACAATCAATATAAATTTTCCATTTAGTTATTTATTTATTGTATAAATGAATTCATTTCAAGCCACTAGGTCTTATGTTATACACGATACTAAAAGAAAAAAGTAAGAAATGTTGGTCTCGTTCAGACCTTACTTCGACCTCAGATAGTGAGATACCTCAAATAATACCCAGAATAATAAATAATAAGAAGTTAGAAGTAGACTGGACGCCCGATTGTGTTTGGATGGCGACATGCGCTGTCAGCGCAGCCTTAACGACCTTCTAAAAACGAGTAAAACAGCGGTCGTCAAATGTTTGAATGTAACGATATGCTCCAATTCAGTACACGCACCCTTTTTTGGTTCGCGTGGTAATCAATAACTCGTATCCACAAGCCCTAAGCCCTTGTGTCTATAAAAGTTAAGAAAATGTAGGTACCAGACTCTGTTTTCGAATAACTGCCTAGTAGGATATATACAGTCAAATAATAACAAACATACTATGTCATCTTTTGTGTATCGACTGCTTTAGTTAAACCTATTTGCTCTAAGTCTATAGACACCGGGTTTACGGTTTTTTGTAGGTGTCAAGTCCTTTGTAAACTTTTATCTGGGCCTCGGATAACACGAAAGCACAACGGCACAGTTATAAATCCATAAAAAAGTTGACAAAAAAAAACAACATTGTTGAACAAGTAAAGTCTTAGCAAGAAATAACATCCCTTCTAATATTATAAATGTCAATGTAATATTGTTTGCTACCCTTTCACGCAAAAACTACTAAACCGATGCTCATGAAACTTTGTACACTTATTTTTGGAAGTGTTAGAAGTAATATAGCATATTTTTTATCCCGACATTAAGATCGGTTCCTTTGGGATCGGGAATGACGATTTTAAACCATAACTCCGACAAATTATAACCGTTTTAAATAATTATTTTTGTACTATAGAGGTTATAATAAGTGTTTAATTTTGTCCAAACTTTGTGTAGATCTGAATGTGGTTGGAGATAGAGGAAGGAACTCCTCAGCGGACAGCAGCAAACCCCTTATTTAAGGCTTAGCGATTCTGAATACTTACTTTAAATTGTTTCTAGAACTACAACTAAATTGAATGCCACATCAAAAAACAAATTCGAACGCCGACGAAGTCGCGGGCAACAGCTAGTATATTCTATATTTTTTTAAGTCTGTGCCAAGTAAAATGTAAAATTACTAAGTATATATATATACTTTGTATCTATACGGTTTCTTTTTATATAGTTAACAAGGAAAGTACATGGTTATTTTTTGCTTTTTAGTTATTTTACAAAGTTGTTGTTTTTGTCAAAAAAATATATTTGCAATTATCCAAGTTATAATAGGCAAATATCAACTGCTCAAAACTGAACATGAATTTGAATTTAAATCAATTGCGTATAAACCATATACCATAATCGAAGTGCAACCTGCGTTATATTTGAAGAGTTTCCTCGATTTCTTCAAGATGCCTCTAATACCTTCACCAAATGGGTATGGGACCACCTCTGAGGTAAAAAATAACAAATAAATAATACGTTTTATAATCGGCGGAGTAATCGCGTAAAAAATATACAACTAAAAAAACACACACAAACAGTCGAATAGAGAACCTTCTAATTTTTTAAAGTCGGTTGATAATAGTCAATTTCAAGTCATGTTTCCAGTACGTTACCTAAGCCCATTCATCCTCATTCGATCAGCATAGCGTGGTGTCGACAGCCTGGTCGATTGCGTAAAAGTTAAACGTTGACAGAATTGACTCTTAAACAATATTAAACTAACCTAGAATAAGCAGTAAAATCGTCACCTAATCATAGAATCCTATATTATATATTCATCATCATAATTTACCGCAAACAAACTAACAGCGTACCACAAACTTACAAACTGTATCGTTCAAACAAGTGGACGTAACGACCCGCCTCCAATTCGCGCAACATTCCCCTTTTATGTGAAAATGTATGTCAGTATCAATAGCCCTTAATTTCGCCGAACCTCCGAACATAATATAGACACATAATAATATATATTTATATATGTGTGTTAATATTACGTTCGGAGGTTATTTATATAAACAACCGCGGCTTTGCTAACGTGTAGTGGTTTTTATGAACATACTTTGACATATTTTAATTTAGCTTTTAGGGCTAAGGTAACTAAGTACCAGTATACATTAATGTTCGTGTTGGATGTGCTGTCTCAGAGATTTAGGTTAAGCAGAAACAATCTAATAACAACTATTTATTACTAGGTACATATTCAAAACTAATTCGAATTTTCGCAAATCAATATTCTTCGTGCCTTCTCCATCTACAAGAGCGACTTTGCGCATATCGTTTTTTTTGTTAATCTAGCTGTCTTGTATATGCAACAAAGACTTCTTCTTCTTCTTTGAATTGAAATCAAAAAAGAATAAAGTTCATAATTTTATTTATGTTTTTTTCCTTATTGTGCGGACTGTAACTGGCTGACAGACCTTGATAGAAGAACGGGTTTGAGATAAACTTCAATTTTGATATAGTTATAGTTTAATGCCACATCACGGACACAGAGGTGGGATGGAAGAGGGCATGAGAGTGCAGTGATGCCTTTACAAATTACCGTATCAACGCAATAGTAGGTATAATTTTCTATAAAAACGTTCTAATACATCAACGCCTATGTTCGGCTCCACTCCTTTCCTGTTTTCTTCAGACGCTGAAAAACATACATGCTCATCACAAAAACATTTTCCAGTAGTGGGAATCGAACCCACGACCCACGACTCACCAGAAGCAGGGTCGCTGCAAACTGGGCCAATCGGCCGTCGCGGGCAACAGTTAATAATTACTTAGGTAAGATATTTATAGAAGATATTTATTACACATTTTAAAAGCACTTCTATCAAGAAAGAAAGACGCAAAAGGCGGTTTAAATATAATATCGATACTTGGTATACAACATACGTAAACGTTTGAAATAATGAAATCAACTCAGGAAAGACATTCTCTTGAATGGCATCATAAGACCGGTACGATCTCGTCATTTATCTCCCTTCGACAACAGCGGGTGCCGGGCGGCTGTTTGGGAAAATTCATTTTGAGCTGCGTGCGGAGATCTCCTACTCAGGTATAACTTTTTTTTTATTAATACACAGTATAAACTGCCCCGTCGGCGTAATGGTTAGCACGACTACGGATCACGGGTGTTCTATTCCCGGGTCGGAACAAGATTTGTTGTAGGTACGCATCACATCATCGTCAGTCCCAGTTGATGTCAATAAATCGTTAAGGCTTACCAACCCGCATTGGATCACCGTGGTGAGTCGGTGCTTTAAACCCCATTCTTCTATGAGAGGTAACCTGTGTCCTGCAGTAGGACGTCAATGTACCCAGTGCGGATTGTTGGACTCCACACGCCTTTGAAAACATTATGGGGAACTCTCAGGCATGCAGGTTTCCTCACGATGTTTTCCTTTGCCGTTGTAGCAAGTGATTTTTTAATTGTTTAAAACGCACATACCTACTACTTAGAAAAGTTAGAGGTGCCTTCTGGGATTCGAGCTCGACCCTTTGAAAGTGAAGTCGAATTCCTACCCACACAACTATCACCGCTTTAATTTAAAATAATCATTTAAGCTCCCCAAACCGCATTGGATCAGCGTGAAGGGATCTCTAATTTAAGCTAATTTTCTCTCATATTCGAGAGTCACGGCCCAGCCGTTGGACATTAATAGGCTGAAGACGAAGATGGCTTTTCTCATCAATTTAAATATGAACTAACAGGTACGGATTTGAGGTTTCAAATTTTATAGCGGTTTCCGCGATGGCTTTACATCACCATCAATCATCTTTTATATGGATAAACCTCTTTCTCACGCCATTAACTTTGAGATATCGCTTTTTTACCATCTTGTATTTTTAACAGGCTTCAAAAAAGGTTCCATATTCGAATGTTTGTATTCTTTATGTCTTTTCACCGATTTCCATCTCGAGAGGTGGTCCTATTGCTTCCTCGTCATAAACCCATTACCGGCCCACTACAGGGCACGTGTCTGCTCTCAGAATGAGAAGGGTATAGACCGCAGTCTACCCCGCTGGCCAAGGGCCGTTTGGTAGACTTCACATGCCGTTAAGAACATTATGGAGAAGTCTCAAGCATGCAGGTTTCCTCACGACATTTTCGTTTACCGTCCTATTGCTTAAACGCCTCGAACTCCGATAAGATGGAGGTACGTACGTTCTGGGGATCGTACTTGGTTTACCACTGCCTACCACCGCTACAAAGCAAATGACAGAAAATTGATAGATTTACGCCTAATAATAATTCAACCTAACGCAGCACTTACCACTGAGCGAAATAAAATGTCAAGCGGTAAAAATAAAAACGAAATGGCTTCACAATTCCTTCTAAAGCGCTTCTAGTATCAAATTAGATTTGCCGAACTGAGTGCTAAAAGGTCAGCTCGGAAGCCAGTCACATTCGTCGGCCACTCGATAATAGATGCCCCGCTTTCATGCGCCCCTGTCGGGACGTTCGAATCCGCATTTGACACAGTCAATACTTGGCTATTTCAAATACTAAGTCAGCTATTTGAATAAATTGATTGGAATTTACACAACTGATATATTTGATTAATTTAAATTTATGGTAAAATTCAAAATTACTTAACCGATTTTCGAATTTCTTAAGACTATAGAAAGCTACATTTTCAGGGACACCCTAACCGATCCGTACTTAATATTATAAATGCGAAAGTGTGTTTGTTTGTCGTTCCTTCACATCGAAACTAAGTTACAAATAATCTGGATATTTGTCATAAGAGATGAAAGGACGATGAGTAACAAAGGCTACCCTTCATCTTACTCTCTATTTCAGGAAAACAAACAGCTCCAACCGAATTTAAAAAAAAAAAACGTAATAATTGCGTACTAAGAACGCGGGCAACCGTTGGTATGGTATGCTATATTATTTTAGTAACCAAGATTCCAGTTTGAATCAATGGTAAATCAAACCAGAAGAAAAGCCGCTTTTTGACGAACTCTCCGGCGCAATGAGCTCTGTGAATTTAAGTAGGAGGCCCCGGGTTCGATCCCCGGCAGAGGCAATCTGGAAATTTATTATTTCAGAATTTTCTCTTGCCTAATCTGGTGGGAGGCTTCGGCCGGGGCTAGTTACCACCCTACCGACAAAGACGTGCCGCTAAGCGATTTAGTGCGCCGGTACGATGTCGTGTAGAAACCGATTAGGGGGTATGACATGGAATAAAAAAATGGCTAACGAGCCGCCTTATTCCTGTGCAGCGCTGATTGATCCAAAATACTGTGCCTGTTAACAAAATTGTTGGTCTCTATGTTGGTCTTTTGTCCACATAAAAAAATGTTACTGAATGATATGTATACGTTACACATCATCATCAACCCTTTAACGACCCACTACGGAGTGCGGGTCTCCTCTCAGAATAAGAAGGATATAAGCCATTACGCCACGCGCGGATTGGTAGACTCTTCAGGCCCTTGAGAACACCATGGATAACTTTAAGGTCATGTGTAATCTCTCCGAACGGTAAGGCTAAATAAATAAATAAATAAATAAATAAATATACTGCGACAATACACACATCGCTATCTATTCGCAAAGTAAGCTTAGCTTGTGTTATGGGTACTAAGATAGCTGACGAATAATTTATATGAATATAAATACTTATAGTATATATAAACACCCAGACACTGAAAAACATTCATGTTCATCACACAAATATTGTCCAGTAGTGGGAATCGCACCCACGGCCTTGAACTCAGAAAGCAGGGTCGCTGCCCACTGCGCCAATCGGCCGTCATCGGCAGTAGTACTGCATCACGCCGGCCAAGTTCGGATAGTTCGTCTTCATGCCCTTGAGAAAGTTAAGGAGTACTCTCAGGCATGCAGGTTTCCTCACGATGCTTTACTTCCCTTTTAAAGCAAATTAGCTTAAATTAAAAACGCACGTAGCTACGAAATGTGACAGATGCGTGCCGGTGATCGAACTCAGTACCCCTTATTTACTAGGCTAACATATATACATATAAGCCATAAAATCTAAGTCATCTGGCCCTAATAATCCGTGACTATTCAAAGACGCGTGACTGACTGACGAAATAGCATCTACAATTAAGTAGTTAGTCGGCAGTGATTGCTTTGATTGCCTTTGGCGATGCCACTCCACTCTAGTCTCTGACAATAAGGCTAATCTACTTTTAGATTTGGAACGATTGTTATTTCAGACTGAAACGACAGTCAAGTCTCCTTACCTGTCAAATGAATTGATGTTAAAACACACTTTATCATACGCGACATGTAAAAACAAAGAAATTTGCATTATCTTGTAGAGTTGCATTCCACACTCATGTGCAATTTCAATATTCAATCTCTCCGAAATCTATAGATTTATCATTTAGCAACGTTGTTATTGCCAAATAATATCAATACATTTTTTAAAATATAACAACTTTATTAAACAATTTAACAACAGATTACAGATAAATTGAATAAAGAAAAGATACGTAAATATATAAACATTGGAGTATATCGTCTCATTCATTCTTTCATCTTTTATCTCGCACGAGATAAAAAAATCATTGTTGAGTTCTAAAAGGATGTGAGAATAGAGCAATCTGCTGAATGTATTGCCGGGCTCTTCTCGGTAGAATCTGCTTTGCGAAACGGTGGTAACGGTGGCACTAAAAACAGACTAACTTGAGTAAATATTAATTATTCCAAAAGTGCTTATAAAGGCCTATATGAAATTTGAATTGACTCTCTAGGATTGTTACAGCGATTCATATTTTAGTCAAAATTGTTATCTACATTTGTAAATTTTGAAAATATTGACTGCATAGTTTTTAACCATTTAGGTACCTGTGTAGATTTGATCAGTACTTTACCCTAGAACTTGTCATCGCTGTTATTCTATTCCGACAAATAAAGTAAGAATACTTCATACTACACACAGGACGTCGGGCTGAAAGTAGCTAGAATTACAACCTAAGTCGTCCCTAAGTGAGCAGGTTACGGTGAGTGTACTTTACGGGGCATTTATTTTGTCCCGGGCAACCACTTAGCCTAATTTATTACCGCTTCCACCGGGGTGCTTGAGTGTGTGGTATCTTAGGGTAGTTTTTACTTCGTTTATCTGGCTAACATCTTTGTGATTATCATCTTTTATATTTTCAAGGGAATATTAACAGACTTCAAAACGGAGGTTTTTTTTTATGTATGCTACCCGATTACCCCAAGACGCCTAAACCGATTAGAAAAAATCATTTTTTGGTTTAATGGGCATACTTTCCAGGTGTTCCCATTTAACTAAAATCAGTCGAGCTGTTATTAAAAAATTAACGATAATGTAACCCAAAGTAGCAATACGTAGTATTATTTTGTTAAAGTCGGTTTTTTTTTAATTTAAAAATAATTTATATATTACTTAGTATCAGTGGAACCGCCACTTGGTCGGTTATAACTTCTGTTAGGTTATTTTTTTGTTAACAAAAGTGGGTACAGAAGTGGGTATTCGCTATTCTACAAATTATACTCCGACGCACTGCCACTGTATCACCTGCCCACGATATTATTTTTATTTGCTAAATTAAAAATTAAAGTAGGATGAGACCCGTTAAAAAAGGACGAAAATATATCAAAAATGAAAGAAAAAATAATTTAGTGAAGGTGAGTTTTTAAGGGTAAGAAACGGTGTTGTCTACTAAAGTACAAGTCCTATGGAAAAAAATTAAATGACAAAATTGTAGGTAATAAAGAGACCTACAACTTTTGTAATCACATTTTTTTCACATAACGTCAAAATTTATGTGAAAAATTCAAATAATCAAGTTCTTGGTTTTTTATTTTTATCTTATTTTTAACGTGCTTATAAATAGCATATAATTTACCAATCCTTATAATATAAATTTTATCCTGAGAGCAGAGGAGCAGCGTGATGGGTTTAAGTTCTATATCTATCTACATATTGTATTATTTACAGTTGGACTCCTTAACAAGACGTTTAAAAACTTTAAGTCTGCCCACCTTGCCCGGCATAACAAGGCGCTATAGAATCGTTTTCACGCCGGCAATATACAACGTGTGATAGAATTACGAAATAATATTGAAGAATGCATAAGTATATTTCATAAGGTATCTCCTTGTAAAAAAATTAAATCAAAAGAAGCATATTTATTTACCATACAAACGAATTCAAAACATTTGTAAATGTTTACTTATGACAACTATAATGAATATACAAGATCAACCCGCGTACCTAATAGTGACAAGAGTTACATGATTTTAATTCTGCGTGTGATGCTAGGTCTGTATCTCATTTCTTTTAGTAAAACTGTGGCAGTGGATTACTCAAAAACTTTTAAGTTTTCGGTTTCACAGATAAATCTCAGAGACAGTACATAGTGTGCCTCTAAATCCTGTGATTTATAATTTCAGTTTTCATTTATACGTTGTATATATAAACTTATAAGATATATAATATCTGCATAATGTAATAAAACACAGTGAAAACATCATAACTACTATACAACTCATAAATTGTATAACGAAAAAGTTTTGTTTCGAAGCAGTCGGCTCCGCTTTCATCTCACATAATGCAGAATAATGAATCATTGGTAGGTAAATTGTAAAATATTGTTATTTTTGACGGCTTCTCCGTACCGGTGGCAGAATCACTACAAACAAACGTTTCACGTTTCACGTTTTAAAAGTACCTACAGGAAAATAAGTCTACATTTTGTTTTTATTGTTCGCATGTATTAGAGGTACACCCACGGTCACAGTAAATTGGACACTATCCAACTAATATGATATTTATTGGACTCACACGGTCGTTAGTAACGCGACAGAGTATAATATATAAGCCAATGATAGCGTGGTTTGCGATATACTGTCACATTATGTATGTTCTGTCACATTAGCTCATATTACAGACAATCAGTATGTAAAATGTCATTGAAGATATGTTGCCATAGTATTAGATTTGTATCCTCTACACTAAACATTAACTAAACACACAAACTACAACTAAATATTGTTAATTCAGAGTAAAAGTAGCAACCTTATTCTAATTTCTTTAAAGTTTATGTTCATCATCCATACTCCTACAAATAGCTGCTAGTGGTACGATTGTTTAATAAAAAAAAGTAGTTACATTAAAGCAAGTACTATTAAGAATAAATCGAAAACGACGCTACAACTATTTATATAGTTTCCCACGGGATACGTAAAATGTAAAAAATGTAATGTAAAGCAAATAACAACAGCGAAACATTCTAACATTCTCAACAAGCAAGAGATATTTTTTGTGAGGTAAGAGTTTTTATATATATATATATATATATATATCGTTTAATCTATTATATATATATATATATATATATTGCCGTTGGTTTTAATGGGATTAATAGATATATATATATATATATAAAAACTCTTACCTCACAAAAAATATCTCTTGCTTGTTGAGAATGTTAGAATGTTTCGCCGTTGTTATTTGCTACCAGTAAAGCATTATTTCAGTGTTTCGGAAACCGATTAAGGCATGTGTTTAATAAACTAACCCCTTTATCACATCAGCACACTTATACATGTATATATATATATCTGTATCTTCTCCCTCAGCTTTATAAACTCTCAGAGCACTCGAGCACAATTGGAAATAATATCCAAATAATATACACATATATTATGTGTACATTAAATTCCAATTCAAAATTCATTTATTTCAAGTAGGCCTAATATAAGCACTTTTGAAACGTCAAGTCTGTCTGTTTGTAGTTATTCTACCACCGGTTCGGAAGGCAGATTCTACCGAGTAGAAGCCGGCAAGAAACTCAGCAGTTGCTCTTTTCCAACATCAACAATTTACATTTTGCATTTTAACATTCATTTTTCTATCTTGTGAGAGCTGAAAGCGGAGCCGGATGCTTCCAAGCAACCTTGTCATTAAAAAAATCATCAATTGTATAGTAACCTCGCTGTAATAAATGTGTTTTAACAAAATCTTTAAACTTGTGCATTGGCAGGTCCAAAATAACCTTAGGAATCATATTATAAAAGCGTATACTCAATCCCACAAATGATCCCTGTACCTTACGCAGACGATATGCAGATGACACTAATTTATGACCATTTCTTGTAAGTCGACTGTTTATGTCCACTTTTTGTTTATAAAGACTAATATGTTGTCTTACAAATACTATATTGTTATAAATATATTGTGAAGCTACAGTAAGTATGCCTATTTCTTTAAACTTCTCACGGAGGGATTCGCGTGATTTAAGTTTATATATTGACCGTACAGCTCTTTTCTGCAATATAAATATAGTTTCGATATCAGCTGCTTTACCCCATAACAAGATTCCATAGGACATAATAATTGTGTAAACGAGTGTAAACTTCTCCTATTCCATGTTACCATGCTTTAGCAGGTGGACGTTAATTATATCCCTTTTCAGGGGGAAATAATTTTTGTCTACAGCATGGTTTTTTATTCATCTTCCCTGCTGAAAGACACCAAAGAAGTAAACTAAAAAGCTTGTCAAAACAGGTTGGACCTGCAGCTAATAGTCAAGAGGGCAGAGGTCCACGAACGGGCTCAATAATTTGGACATAATCCAACTAATATGATATTTAGTGGGCACACACGGTCGTTAGCAAAGCGACAGAGTATAATATACACGCCAATGATCGCGCGGTGTGCGATTAATTGTCCCATTTCGTGTGCTCCATTAGTTAGCGCGTATTACACCCTGATTCAGTGAAGATCCGATATGCTCCACTCCTTTACATGAAATTCATCGTTTGAAGTCCTTAATCGCTATAATAACGTTGCAAAAAAACTTCGTATCAGACCTACAAAAAAAAATTAAACACAAATTATAACCTCTATAGTACAAAAATAATTATTTAAATCAGTTATAATTTGTCGGATTTATGGTGTAAGACCGCCAAACACTTTTATCCCCTCTCCCAAAGGATAAGAGCTTAACGTCGGGATAAGAAGTATCATACATTACTGCTAACACTTCCAAGAAAGAATATGTGTACAAAGTTTCATGAGGATCGGTTAAGTAGTTCTTGCGTGAAAGCGTAACAAACCAATTTACATTGACATATAATATTAGTAGGGAAGTAGGGATAGTTAGTAGGGCTTGCTTACTGCTGCACGCAAACTTCGTCGGCGATAAAACGTAGCCTACAAGACTCTCTGTCTTTTCAACTTACTCTACACCAAAGGACTGGTTAGAGCGTGAAAGAAGTACAAACAAACTATTGCATTTACAATATAATTCGTTGAAACTTCGGATACATCATCCAATATCTTACTTCCATCTGCCAGCCATAGTAACTCATTTATTTCAAACCTGCTAATTGTGTTCTTATATAACATCCTACCCACTTGGTTATAGGTATACTAGTATTAGTATGTACAACAAACCAGGTGTTGGCGGGGACTAGCCTAGCTAACTAGTCAATAAAATCCAAAACACGGGCGTGCACAAATTGATTTATCGATGCAATCGGGCAATGTTGTCGACATATTGAAATGAGTGAACAAATTTATTGCACTGCAGTCGTTACAGCTCAAATAAATACCGCGTCTTTAAATTATGATTTATTGAGTCGTATGGGAATTGTAGTAATACACAGTTTAAAGAAGTTGAAAGACATAACTTAGATATTTAAATAAAAGTCTGTCACGTGTTTAAAGTTTTCAACTATTTTGACAGGCAATTGGCGTTTGTATGTATATTATAAGTATTTACCTTTTTATATTGTTCTATATATTTTATGAATAATAATTCATCAGGCGTCTTTGTACCCATAACACAAGCTACGATTACTTTGCGGCTAGATGTTTGTATATTGTCTTTGTATATTTATTTATTTTGATCTTGCAATTTTTGCCTGTAATTAAGATATATTTCCCACGGTAACCTGAGCGTCTCCGAAAGCTAGCAAGCTAAAATACCCTTATTAAACATTTGTTTTTTGGGGATTATTAAGAAGCCATCTTCAATACTGATCACAAGCTACTTCTATGCTAAAATTCGTCAAAAACGGTTCAGCGGTTCAGTCGTGTATTTCGTAATCATAAATATAAGATTGTGACAATTACTCATAAGTCATTTTCGTGACTCTTAAGTCATATGTTCATCATCTCGCCTCATCACATACAAGATATAGTGTATCTTTTTATGATGACCCTGCTTTCTGAGTGGCCGTGGGTTCGATTCTCACAACTGGAAAATGTGTGTGTGATGAACATGACTGTTTTTCAGTGTCTGGGTGTATGTTATAAGTATTTATGTATATATAAATATTCATCAGTCATCTTAGTGCCCATAGCACAAGCTACGCTTACTTTGGGGCTAGATAGCGATGTGTGTATTGTTGTAGTATATTTATTTATTGGCGAAAATAGGCATGGAACGCTCAAAAGTAACGCTGTGATGTCATACAAAATCATCAGTAGATACAGTAATATCTCAGCTCCATTATTTATTGTGACATAGATAAAGACCGCACCTTCACAGCTGGAATCATTAGCCGGATACGGTGTAGGCCGAGCGTGACCTTAATTTTACACAAAATGCCAGCGACAATACTATGACATCACAGAAGATCAAGGAGTGATAGTTCTAATTTGCAGCACCTTCCTATTTTGTCATTTAACATTTTAAAGAATGTAAAGAGTTTGCTTCGTGGGACAACATGTGCCGCCAAGCTATTTAGTGTTCGAATTAAAATTAAAAAAATGATTTTTTCATGTCGAGCGTACCACATTCACTTATGAAGTGTTCATATATATAATATGTTACTACGTCAACTTTAAACTAAAGCTAGGTGGGTTCCGAACGCGCCCTAGTCTAAGAAGAGCCCACAACAAACTTAGCGGGTTTCTTTTATCACTATCTCACCGACAGATAAGAATTTAGCAATGTAGATAGAGCAATTCACACCCAAGCTTTTTTATCATTAATACAATCCTTAATATTACAAAAGGACGTTTTATATAAACTTTGAACTTATTGAAAGACGTCTCAAAGATTTCATCTGGAAATTTGTTTTATAATTACAAACAATTACCATTAAACGAATTCAATTTTTATGCAGCCTAGTATATTCTATTTTATGCACTACAAGTATATTTTTACCTCTAATATTAATATTGTTGCTATCCTCTTTCTTTTTAAATGTTTTATATTTATGTACATAAATTAAATTAACAAATATGTACTGACTATGCACCTTCATCATTTTAAATTATAATGACTATAATAAACATTCAATTTACACTGTAAAATTGCAGTCAAGGACTAACTTGTTGTCGAATAAAAAAGAGAAGGCCAGTTAAATCACGGCATTCGCTGTCGTCACACCATATCAACGCGACAACAACTCGACTGAAATTAGGTATTGAAATGAGAGGGTTGTGCTATGTGACATAAATATTTGTTTGTAGTGTGGAACTCGTATACTACTGGGACAGAATTTTTTATTTTATTTTTAACGATAGGCCAGCGCTTGACGACAATCATGCCCGTTAGAAAGCAATGAAGAGGTCTAGGTTGGAGCCCGCTTGCCTAGAAGAAGCCTATTCAGCTTGAAGTGGCAGGAAACACAGTTAACGGGAGGGCGTTCCAAATCTTAGCTGTACATATCAGAAACGTGGATAAAAACCGTTTCGTGCGTGTTGATGGAATATCAACCACATCAGGATGCCACCGCGCACGGTATCTCGCTGTTCTGTGGTAGAACGGGGAAGGAGGAACGAGATTGTGAAGTTCCTGAGCACATATTGAAATTATTTTTTGATGTCACATAACATAAAGCTTGTGATAAATAACGGGAGCTATGGTAATACTCGACGTACCAATGGAAGACATTCCTCCGAGCTGGTGTATTTGCACGAGGTCCAACCATTTATCTGTGAAAGGCCCTCATGATAGATAGCGCGACATAGTTTACTAACGTGCAGACCACAACAGGACTCCTCTCGGAGTCTGGAAGTCGTACCAATAACGCAGTTGTTTCGAGTTATAGGGACCTCGTAAAATGGACTGTCGCTGTTCACTTGCTGCGAAGTAGTGAAGTCATATGTTGCAGGATAGAAAATCATCGATGTACTTCTAGGAACGCATGTACGTGCTTGCGTGCGAAACTAGTGTTGCGTGCATCGATGATCACGCCCACCAGCGTATCAATGGAAAGATTCCTCAGAGCAGATCTTTGTAGTACTTTAAATTATTGTTTATACAGAACTTGTCGTTAAAAATCATGTTTAGTCGGCCATTAATTTTGTTTACAATTTGTACGTATGTAAATATTCTGTCAGTGGTGATGCTGCAGACGCCCACAAATAAAATCAAAAATCAAAATCAACGAAAGGTGACATGAAGATAGCAATCGCACTCAATGAAATGAGGACCCGAGCTACCAACATAAAGCTAGGTCCCTAAAGGTGGATTTCAGACATTCGCTACGCGTCGTCATATTTTCCTAGTAAAAAAAAATACTAGAATTTAACCAAAATTTTGAACGAAATAAATAAAAAGCCCGCCTTGTACATTTTATTCTTGACCTAGGCCGGCGGCAAGTTTTTTTTTAAATTAATAATTAGATAGTCTAGATTTACCAAAATATATATAAACAAAGTGGAAGGTCTTAGAAGTAAAAGTATTACTCTAAAAGTTAGCACTTGACTCGGCTCCCAATCCTGCAAGTGATGGATGCCTTCTATTATACTAACGAGCTAACCTGTTAAGAGGTACGGCAGTTATATTAAACCCATAACTCCAAAGCTGTTTCTAAGCGACATCATACCGGAAGCCAAATTGCTTAGCGGCACGTATTCGTTAGTAGGGTGGTAAACCACGGCCGAAGCCAGGCAGACCACGGACGGATTAAAGAAATTCAGGAATTAAAAATTATCAAATTGCGCCTTCTGGGTATAGAAACAGGGAGTTCTCACTTGTGACACCACAGTTCATGGTTCACAGGTCCATTACTGCGCTAGGGACTAACTGAAGGTCTCTACCAAAGGAAGGGTGTGCCTATAACCAGGCTGGGCTTGGTGATCCGATAGATGCTAGTAGCACTGATGACGCTACTACCCGTACTCCGTTATATCCCCTTAGTCGCCTCGTAAGAATCCGGTAAGAAGAGGGATGGTGACAAATGTATTCTGATCTGCCGCCACCACACGCCCACATTCTACTATATACATATGCCAGTTATTGACCCAACAACAGGTCTATCCGTGTATTTCATTTGTCCATTCATTCATAATCGTGAACAACGAACGAACGAAATTCTCTGTATAAGTCGAAGCGAACGGTTAAGCAGCACAACAAGTAATGGCTGTTTAAAACCAGTTCAGATCCCGTATCGCAGTTCGGACCATCTTAGTGGTGTTGCTGCAAATTTACGGTAATTGTCGGCTATAAAGAGCTTAAACCAATTACCGTTCGGCGCGAAATTCAATATGAGCGCGAACTAACTAGTAGTTAGGTAGAATATTGCACTATTATTTGCGGATACGATTATGTGGACCTGCATGCTGACTGACTCGCTTAAAGAAGTTGTTTTAATATTGTTTACAATATTAAAACAACTTCTTTACTTTACAACAGGGAGTAGCCCTTGCTACGGAATTATATCTGCCTCGTTGGTGTAGTGGCTATCATATTCGACTGTAGATCACAAGGTATAAATTATTATAATTATAGACATTCATGAATTCATTTTGTTTTTTAAGTATAATTTTTTTTATTTAACCTGATATTGATATTTTCATTACTTTTTTTTTGTGTTTTTACTTTTAATTAATTATTTAAAAGTGACTTGTTATTTAATGTAGAAAATTGATATAATCATTAAAGAATAATTTTTGCAAGCCAATCTTGGCAGGATATGTGATACTTATATAATTTAATTAACACCTATGTAAACATGTTGCATGTATCATATTCAAGCAAAATAAAAAATTTATTGATTGATTAAGGTTCTGGATTCGATCAAGAAATTCTTAATATTGCCCGATGCTTGGAAATTCTTGTGCCTCGGAGAGCACGTTAAGATATCAGTCCTGTGCTTGATCTCTTACCGGTTATGTCGATTCTGCCATCCCATAAGACTATGAGAGTGAGCGAATAGGAAGCGCACATGTGTTTGCGCGCACACTTGTGCACTATACCTAAGTTGGAAAATCTCGACCGAAATCTTTTGTTTTAGAATTATAATCTCTATTTTATGGGCGTCAAGCCAAGCGAAAGGGCGAGTTTTAAGAGATGGTTTAAAGCTTACTTAACATTACACAACCTGAATTAATATTGTGTAGCCTATCACCGCTCAATCTATCACAGATTGGACTTCACTTTCGGGGGCCGAGTCCAAATCCAAGCACGCATCTTTTACTTTTATAAGTTACGTGTTTTAAGCAATTAAAATATCAATTGCTTCAACGGTGAAGGATAACATCGTGAGGAAACCTTCATGCCCGATAGGACTCCATAATGTTCCCAAAGGCGTGTGGAATCGACCAATCCGCACCAGCAGGGCTAGCACGGGCGGGAGATAAAAATTATGTCCCCCGATTTTTTCCCCTGACAAGGGATATAATTAACGTGCCCACCTGCTGAATCACTGGAACATGGAATAGGAGAAGTTTACCCCCGTTTATTAATACACATATATTATTGGATATTATTTCCACTTATGCGCCAGTGCTCTGAGAGTTGATAAAGCTATAATTGTCTTTTTGGATTGGAATTGTATATAATTGTCTCCTGCCCATGCTAGGCGTGCAGACCAGCGTGGTGGACTACGGCCTTAACCCTTATCATCGTAGCATAGGACCCGTGGTCTGTCGCGGGCTGGTAATTAGTTGATGATGATGATCCATCTTTGAACCAGATGTCTGGTTCAAAGATGGTATCAGTATTATGGGATGGTATGATATGGTATCATAGATAGTTCAATGACTGTTTTTCCACCTCGAGCGATAAATTACAATGTTCATACTAAAGCGGAATTACTATCAGTTTCAATAACGGAACAATCAAATAATAGCAATTATCTAGGCCTAGATCAATTGAAGTCATCGGGCCACGACTTCAACGCATAATTGGTTTATGACACTATTAAAAAACAACATTTTGGTCTCCGCAACGGTTATTTTCCATAGTCATAAATTAAGATATCGAAAAATAAAGGTTTTTTAAACCTTCTTTTGTAATGTTATGATTTGTCGGTTACACTAATACGGCGGTATCTTTTGGCAAATACGGATATACCTTTTGGCAAATAGGCAATTTCTGTCATAGGAACGAACATGGTTTATTTAAGTCAGTGGACGGACGTCCACTGCTATACTAAGTGTTTTGTACGGATATCTCTCTACACCACTCCACGTGCTCATAATACTAGACTATTCCAAGGACTACTTACAGACGCTTGATGTCATCCTTCCAATTATTAAGAGAGGGTCTATCAAACGTCACGTCTTGTGGGGTCGCCATTTTATTAAGATCCTAAGTTCCTAACGGACATAACATATAAGACGTATTGGATTGAATCTACAAATAAGACAAGATACAAAAAAAACCGGCCAAATGCGAGTCAAACTCGCGCACGTAGGGTTCCGTACCATTATTTATACAAACGGCCAAAAACCATGTCTGCTGTATGGGAGCCCCCTTAAATATTAATTGTAATCTATTTTTACTATTTGTTGTTATAGAAAAACATTATCTGTGCAAACTGTCTAACTATTACGGTTTATGAGATAGAGCCTGGTAACAGATGGACAGACGGGCGGACCCGTTTTACCCCTGAGGTACGGAACCTTAAATATTTTTGTTAAATTATAAAATGTTGATAATGAAAAAAAAAATAGCTTCAAAAACAGTAGTATCTAAATTGAGAGGCTTTTAGTCTAGCTGTGGGCTGTTATTGTAGATTAAACTACCGCTTATGCGACATGATTGTGGCCCTGCGACACACGTCCGCACCCGCCCACGTACCGCGCTTGATTGAACAGATGCTTCTAAATTTAAATGGAAACAAAATGAATGAACTCTAAATGCGTGTGCGCACGTAAAAATAGCCCCCCCGCGACCATCAGGCGATCTGGCAGATTTAATGTGAACTATTTTTGTTTCATTACATTCATTTTATGGCGAGGCAACCACAATATAGACAGCCGTACTCTATAGCACAGAAGGTTCCACCATCATCATTTCAGCCGATTGACGTCCATTGCTGGACCCTATGTCATTTGTAGGGAGTTCCAAAATCGACGGTCCTAGGCCGCTTGCCTCCAGTGACTCCCTGCGACTGGCTTGTCGCCTGTCCACCTCGTTGGAGACCGATCAACGCTGCATTTATTTGGTACGGGGTCGCCATTCCAGCATCTGAGAGCTCAAAGTCTATCGGTTCTGCGAGCTATCTGCCCCGCCGATATCCTCTTCAGCTTTGCGACTCGCTGAGCTATGTCGGTTGCTCAAGTTCTTCTACGGATCTCCTCATTTAATCACGAAGAGACAGACACTTCTAACATAGCTCTATCGATCGCCTTCTAATAAGGTCCATAGTGGCTCAACCAAATTCAACCAAACCTAAACAATACAGAACGGCCGGACACACTGTCAACGTATTAAAGTGTTTACGACGATTGTGCTTACCCATAATTACAAGTGATCAGCTGCTATTCAATAAGGAGCTGAATCCTCTATAAAGAGAGTGTGGATAAATTTGAATGGGACCACAACAATTACAGTGGTCCATCCTCATGCCATTAATGCCCTATTGTTGGGCACAAGACCCTGATTTTATAGGACAGCGATTAAGACCTTAAAACCTCTACGCCACTACGAAACGGGTTTGCGGTTATTACATTTTATTTACAACCAATGATTAAAACGCATTTTCTGAGGAATGGAGGTGGAAAACGATCGAGTTCGATGCCCAGCAGGCACAGCTGTCTTTTCGGAGTTATGTGCGTTTTTAATTTAAACAATTAAAATATCACTTGCTCTACTAGTAAATGAAAACATCTTTAGGAAACCGCCATGCCTGAGAGTTCTCGAGAACGGTCGCAAAGACGTGTGAAGTCTACCAATCCGCACTTGGCTGAGAACTACGGAAAAAATCCTTCTCATTCCGAGGGGAGACCCGTACCCTGTAGTCAGCCGGTAATTGGTTGACAAAGATGAAGCTAACGAAGCGAGCGAGCTATTAACTCCTATCAAGTCCCCGTCAGTACAGATTTGGCGGCGATATTATAGAGCACATGACATAGCCTGGGAATGAAATAAAACATACGTCTAATATAAACACATAATGGACGAAGAGTATAAGGAGTTTGCTCGTTTGGAAACTAGTAACGCCACCTGTCGGAGGGTGGCGAAACTACGTCGTAAAGTAGCACAGCGGTGAACCATTCATTTGGAGGCTCGCCACGTGCTTCCTAAGTTTTCCGCTAGAGGCGCTTTATTGATTTGCAAGAAAATACGGTTTCAAACTTGAGGGAGCTGGTAGCAATTTTTGGCATATTATAAAACATGCGTTCAGCGTTGAAATTGGTATTGACGCTTATGTAAAGGGTAACTGACGTGGGAAGGTCGTGACGACCGTGTCAGCTTATCCTTTGAAAAAAATTTAGTCATGAAATATTTTAAATTTAACAAATAGTAAGTTTTCTTGCACTCTTGTAAAAAAAAAAACAAGTGTACTTGAGCAGTTAGTGTGTTACACTGAATGAATGAATGAATTATCAAAGGCCTATAAAAGTTCCTAATAACCACGCTGGGCACATGGGCTGTTGATCACAGCAGATGGCAGTAGAAGCACAGAAGACGCAGCTGCCCGTTCTCTGTATATTCCCTTAGTTGTCCTGGATGACACCCGCGGGAAGAGAGTTGGTGACCAAATGTATTCTAATGTAGCGTCACCATGAGTAAAATTTATGAACACACTAAAAATTATAATTATTATTAGACCGGTGGTAGAGTCACTACAAACAGACTGACTTGACGTTTCAAAAGTACTTATTAATTAGGCCTACTTGAATTGGATCTATTAACGGCTTCTCCGTATTAACTAACAATCCGTGCGGACGAAGGAGATGGATGTGCACAAAGTATCTTATAATTTTATTTTATTTTTTTATAGTAACAATAATTGCGGACCAAGCAGATGGCCCAACCAGATGGTAAGTGGAAAACCATCGCCCGTAACATAGCAACACCGTATAAGCGCGGACGAAGTCATGGAAAACATCTGCATTATAATTATTGTAAGGTTTACAGTTTCATTTTATGAAGTAGAATTTGGACATATCAAATGGGTCACCGTTGCGACACAAAAATAAAGTTACCGTGTCAGAATTGCAAAAGCATTGAATTCTAACTTCAGATCTCAAAAGTTGAAGCACAAAATAGCTACTCCCCTCGCTCTCACGTTTTTGAAGACCACGTGGAACGGCGCGGGGCGGGAGAGGAGGTTGGAATAATTCGCTCGGATCGACGGCCTAATGCCTTTTATGATAATGAGACGAAAAACGTGGAAATGGAGCTCTCGAGAGTGTCGGCAAAGGGGCCGTATATCGTACGGAAATATCACTCTTCATAATACGCTGAATTGAAGGGAAAATGCGCTAAGTGTATGCATGCATAGGAACGAAAGAGCGTATATCAGTGAGTGTCTTTTCTGTTTGAAATCAAATTATTAACTCCCGACGCAATAACGACGGGGTGTTATAAGTTTCACGTGCCTTTTTGTCTGACAGTCTAAGTAATAAAGGTATTTTTTTTTGGTTTTAATAACTTACAACTAACGTATTATGCTTAACCCTTATAATAAAATGTGCAAACAACGATTTAGTTCCAATATCACAAAAGAAACATGTTTCCCGTTCTATAAACTTATAAACAATCCCAGAATCAGGTCCTAACTTAAGTTTAATTGTTTTAAATGTTTTTTCTTACAGTTATTCTTTTGCAAATTGAACAAATAGATACAAATTTTACAAAGACCCATTCCTTTTATACTTGCTTAATACCCTATTAATCGTCACCATTACAATATAATGACAATAATTATTGACATTAAAACTTTATAAATACCTTCATATCCATTTTTGATTCTTTGCGGAATTCCATTATATACAATGAATACTAACCTAAATTATTCAATACTCATTTTAAAGTCAACAATTGCCAAAAAATTTTCAATCTCCTGAGGATGGTCGGCGTCGGAGCGACACGTGTGTTAAGAGTACATTGCCGAAGATCTGTTTAGTGTAGAGTATAAAGATTGAAATGATAGATGGCATTGTTCAGATTTCCTACTTTTTCGCGGATTGTAACAAACTAAGCTTTATATTTGTTGTATGTTCAATATCTGCCAAATTGTACCTCCTACTTTAACGCTTTTTTTTCTTTTTTATATTTGTACTATTTGAATTTTTACATTGCCAACACTGGATATACTTTAATCTTGTTTGTGCTGTAAGCTAGTTTAATTTTTTGCATGCGGTGTTTACCTATAAGTAGATGAACATTTTGTCTTACTGTATAAGCTAGTTTAAATTGTTTTTTTTGAAATTTAAAGCTGTTGGTAAACCAAATAAAATAAAAATAAAAAAGAAAATTTTTCTGTGTGTGGTGTACATTAAAAGTGTATTCGTTCACTTATTCATTCATTCAGTCATCAAAAAAATATCCTCCGAGCACTATAAACCCTAAAGTGCCTACCTAACATCAAAGGCGAAGGCGCGCGGATCTGAATGACGACTGTGTGGGTGCGACGGAGTTATTTAAACAAACGGTGAGAGCTCTTAGGGATCTGTCGAAATCGTTAATTTTTGACAATTTCTCTTGTCGCTGAATGTAAAGGTAGTTGCACATCAGTTAGACATCGCAAGGGCAACGCAAGACTAGATCTAACCAGCCGAAAAAAAAACAGCAGGTTCTTAATTATTACACGTATGTGATGTCTTTAACTCATTCTATAATTTTCTTATTTTTATAGTTCTAGTCTAAGTGGTGATAGCCTAGTGTCTTCCTTAGTGGACCAAGTTCGATCCCCTCCAAGTTGGCAGGAAACACAATTGCTGAGAACTGTGTTTCCTGCCACGTATAATTTGAGTACTTTCAAGGCTAGAGTGAATAGGCTTTTTCTAGGCAAGCGTGCTCAAACCTAGACCTCATCATTGCTTTCTAGTCTCTCTTTCTCTGTCGTCAAGCGCTGGCCTATCGTTAATAGAAAAAAAAAAAAAATTTCGATCCCCGGCACGCAACACTAACTTTCCAGAGTTATGTACGTTTTTATTTCAACAATTAAATTATCACTTACTTTAACGGTGAAAGAAACCGTCAGGAGGAAACTTGGTTCCCGAGAGTTCGCCGTAACATCTTCAAAGACGCACATCACAATAACCCCACATGGCCAGTGTTACGGAATACCGCCTAAATCCTTCTGAGATATAATCCATTCTTAGAGGTGTCCTGTAGTGGATAGAAGCAGGCGTTACTTTGCGGAAATCCATGATCGATGTATATATATAAAAGAGAATGTGTGTGGGTATGTTCCGTATAGGCTCCGAAACGGCTAGACCGATTTCAATGAAACTTTCAGGAAATCTTCGGATTGACCTGGCGAGTAATCCTGTTAAGTTTGGTGACGATCGGCGCACTCCTATTTTTGAACTGTCAAACTGTCAAATACAGCTTTTATTTACTATGATGATATTCTATTGTTGCGTGTACATGGGTGTAGATAATGATCTTCACCCGCTCGAGAAGAGAATAGAAGGGAATGAATACGGAAAGAAATAAATGATTTAATATATTATGAGACTTAAATTAGTAATTTAATGATGTTAGTTTATTGTTTAAATAAAATAAAGCAAAATCTAGCCCGGCGAAGCGGGCTGGGTACGCTAGTATATTATGAAAATTAAGCTAAATTTGCTATATTCCGCGAAAAGCAGGAGAATCTGTATGGTGTAATTTATAATTTCTTCAATCCTAATACTCCACACCAAACAGATCTTCGGCAATGAATCCTCTACGCACGTTTAGCTCCGAAACTGGAGCATCCTCAAACTTTAACAATTATTCTTTGTTGTATTATTGTACAGATTATCTTGCTTTTCGCGGAGTACCGCAAATGAAGCTTAATTTTCATAATATAAGTGATGAAAATGTGTCCTGTTTTGGGTAGAACTCAGCATCCTTGGTCGGGACGATAATTGTTAGATATTGAGAGTTTCTGCCTAGAAATTTTTAGTACCAGCCCAGAGGTTGCTCATTGGCGCGGTCCACCCACTAGCTTCGGAGAGTACGTTAAGCCCAGTATCCCGGTTATTATCACCAGCATGTGATAAAAATCCTTAAACCCCGCCAAACACATATTGGATTGGGGATAGCGTGGTGGCCCAATGTGTAATTCCTTCTCTTCTCTGAGTGACAAGTAGTGGGACGACAAGAGAATGAGAAAAGTATATACAAATCTCCAGTCATAATATCTCTAGGTGTACTCCGCAGTTTAGCACGCGAGTGATTTATGAGGCCTGTTACCGCCCTCAATCAAATACTTTCTCAAAGCCAAAGAAAATCTCAAGAGGTAATCATTGAATGAAAAACGTGCAGAATCCTCATTCGGCCATTATTGTACGCAGAGCATTGTGTCCAAAAATTTTACCATTCTATGGTGAACGTTTATACAAGTGACTATATGTTTATTCGAGAAACCATACCAAAGTGGAGTGGTTTTTGAAGCTTCAATATTAGTCGTGGACACGGTTTCTGTATGTTCTTAATTCTGTGGAGGTATAATACTTTTATTTTTTCCACTTCTATTTGTTAAGTTTTTTTTTTTAATTAGTTCCTTTCCTTTGCCGCCAGCTAACTGAAAATCTCAATGGACACTAATACTTTTATTTTCTTCTCTTCCATTCGTTTGAGTTATTGCCTAATTATTTCCTTCCCTTAGGCGCCAGCTACCTGAAAACGCCCTCAACAACAAATTGCCTCACAAGTCTGATTAGTGGGCAGGTTTATTGTTTGTTTTAATTCTACGTCGTTATTCACTGTCCGCGATGCCCGGCGCGGCGGCGGGTTGTTTGCGGTTTTCGGCCTCGCTTCTCCGGTTGGGGCTCCTGCTTTTTGGGGTTAGGGTGGGAAAACGTGTTGACCTATTTCGGAAATGAGATGAATGTCATCATCACTCGTCATCCTTGCTTGTCAGAGCACAACTGCTGGGCAAACGCCCAAGTTTATTAACGCTGCTTATAGTGGGTTTAACCAAAATTTAAAAGATGTTACCAGCTTTTTAAGACCGCGTTCATTACGGCTTTTGTGTGGAAACGGTTTGTATTCCTGGGATAAAAATAGCCATGCTACTCTCCGTGCTTTCAAGGAAGGACAAAGAAACGCACTTTAGCATTCATAGTAATAGTGTGAATTATAAAATGTTAATTCAATATCCGGAACCGAATGCGCGATGATTTGCCACATACCATACGGAGGGCCATCTGCCTGGTCCGTAAATTATATTATCAATACTATATACTATCTTAATATATATATTTCTTGTGTGCGTGTGTATGTCACTGAACTCCTCCTAGACGGCTGGACCGATTTGAATGAATTTTTAAGTATGCGTTTGGGTAGCACCCGGGATGGTTTAGATTCACAAATCAACCCGACAGATGGCGCTGGGGTCAGCTAGTCGTAGTATTATAAAAAGCTGGAAAAATAAAGACTGCAGTGGCTGTCCCCTAAAATGAGTGTGCCAGAGAGGAGAGGCGTCGGATATTCAAGCGTGCCACAACACTTAAATGACGACCACGACCGCTCTGAGAAGAGCGAACCGACGGAGAAGAAAAAGAAGAATATAAAAAGCAGGATTATAGAAGCAGCTCAACCGATTTTACACAATTTTTACCTCATCATAATCATACAAACCCATTACCGGTTCACTACAGCGCACGGGTCTCCTGCCAAAATGAGAAGGTGTTAGGTCCACCAAGCTGGCCCAGTGCGTATTGGTGGACCCAGCACACCTTTGAGAACATTATGGAGAACTCTCTGCAATGCAGGTTTCCACACGATATTTTCCTTCACTGTTAAAGCAAGTTCTATTTTAATTGCTTAAAACGCACATAAACTCTGGAACTCGACCCCCTAAAGTTAAGCCGAAGCCATACCCACAAAATTTTCTGCCAAGCTAAATTATTATTAGGAAGTAGCATACGCTACGCTCCAATTAAAAAAAAAAATTAAAATAGAGATCCTTAAGAAAATTACAAAAATTATTAGTAGGTAGTTACCAAATTACCGACGTTGTATACTAGACCACCAAGGCGGTTAATTTTATATATATCCAAATAAAAAAATAAATTAATGTTTAAAAAATGTAAAAAGTTGAGTTAGCGTGGAGCTGATGACAGTTGAAAAGTAAATCGGTGACTTGCATTTCCTATTATGGCGAGTAAAAAATATTGAGATTGGATTTTGCTCTACATTGAAAATATCCTTTTTGTGTACTGAGTGAAAGATTTATGTTGCTTCTTTTACAGAGAAACCCTCGCCTTAACTTAATATCATAACGAAAAGATTTTATTGACGGTCGATTGGCGCAGTGGGCAGCGGCCGTGTTCTCAAGAGTCCAAGCCTGTGGTTTCGATTCCCACAACTGAAAAATGTTTTTTATCGGTATATTTAAGTATTTATATTCATCAGTCATCTAAGTACCCATATCTCAAGCTATGCTTACTTTGGAGTTAGTTGGCGATGTGTGTATTATAGTAGTATTATTACGTACGTTCATTCTTATAAAACCGCTCGAATTCATTTGCATATAATATAATATATCGATTATAATAATATATAATTGTGTTACTCATAAAATAATGTGTTATAGTTGTTATCATAATACAGTTTCATTTGAATAGCACTGGTCTGTGGTAATACTTACCCATTTAAAAATTAGGCACGTTCCTAGAAGTGTGCCGTGGCTTTATACGTGCTCGAAGCTGCATTAAAACTGGGCCTTTTTATTTATAAGCCTTTCAACAGCGTTGAAGGTTCCCCTGTTGGTACAACCTAAACCAAAGATTGGATTGAAAAAGCTTTTTTTATTTTAATTGGTTATAGAATAGCGCTTGACCACAATCATACGTGATGGAAACTCCAAATGTATCCTAAGATGGTTGTCGATTGGTTTTTTATTTTTAATTTAATTGTACCGATAAAACTGAGGAATGACGTTTGTATTAAATTTCATTTATCAAGATACCTACTTAAAAAAAATCGGTATAGACTTTGTATGTAACTTGGTTTCTAGAGACAGGCATAGGCAACGTAAATTCAAAGTAACATCAAACTTTTATGAATTCAATGCAGTAACACGTACGGCCACAAAAACGGCTCAATGAATGAATGCCCTCGCGATTCGCGAGTGGCACAAGTCACAACTACTCCGTGTGGCGAGCAACGTGGGAAACCGGTCGCGCGACCTTGTCAAGGCGATCCAGTTCAAACAACCTGCGCGTACTGGCTGGCAGGTACCGCACCGGCGATTAATGCTCTACCTATAAAATTATAGATTTGACGACCTCCATGGCGTAGCGGTGTACCCTGTTGCTTTAAGTTGGAGGACCCGGAATCTATTTCTGGCAGCAGCAATTTGGGTAGATTAATAATTCCTGTATTTTATCAGGTCTGGTCTGGTGGGAGGCTTCGGCAGTGACCAGTCACTACCCTACCGACAAAGAAGTGGCGCTAAGCGATTTAGCGTTCCGGTACGATGTCGCGTAGAAACTTATAAGGAGTATGAGTTAAATATAACTGCCATACTCCCTAACAGGTTATGTTTGCAGTAAAGGGCTAAGTTTTAGATTAAAAAATTGAAAAATATATATATGTATATATATTATACCCGCGGGTGCCAGCGGACCAACCCTCTCGCAGAAACGGATATAAATTGGTGATATCAGCGTATCGTCTGTGAAACGTGCAGAAAAGCTCTGTGGGGCTGAAAAGTTAAAAAAATTTATAAAAAATACACCGAGGTTACTATACCAATATTTTACTGAGCTACAGTATGTACTTTAACTTTGATCAGGCAGAGACAGTATTAAAACTTGACAGATATTTTTCAAACACTCATTTTAATTGCTTCTTAAATCTGAGACTTAACAGTTAAAAGCACGCCTATATAATATTACGGCCTCAGGGATTTAACCTTCGCATTTTAAACATAAGTAGGAAACTGGGTACATTCGAATAGTGAGCGAAACAGCCGGAATCCATACCAATACAACATTGGTATGTAACATGCGAAAATGTGTCTGTTTGTTTATTTGATAAATTTTTTTGTATGTCAGCTCGACTTCTCATATATAGCTTGAATTCTGGAGATGGATAGATAATGTACTCGGGGCATTTATAAATAGTGTTATATATGCACGGCTTACATATAACCGATCTTAGGAAAATTTTGCATAAAAGGATAAACTTACTTCCTGGAGACAGACATATTATACTTTTTTTTTTTCGGGCCTACTAATGGTTCCTCGAGGTTTATTTAAAAGGCTATAAAACTGTAGAAGAAGTCGCGAGCAATCATAATTTATTATTATAAATGCGAAAGTGTGTGTTGTATGTTTGTTTGTTAGTCCTATGTTCACGCCGTAACCAAGCAACCGATCAACTTGATTTTTGGCATAGAGTTAGTTGAAAGGACGGAGAGTAACATAGGTTACTTTTTATCTCAGAAAAACAAAAAGGTTCCCCAGGGACTTAATCCGTAATAATCACAGACATCAGCTAGTAGTTAAACAACATCCTGTCAAGTCCAAGTGCCACGTCCCTCTTGACCAGAGGGTCAAGGGTCAGACCTGCGTAACCTCTAATTATAAATCCAGGCGGCTTGTCCTTGACAGTTTTAATTAACTTGTCTGAACGCGGCATGACGATATGGTAATCGAAAGGGTCGCTGTTTACCCCAGCGACGCAATAAAAGAGGTGTTACAACCTGGATCAAAAAGCGCTGATGCTAAAACCACAGTCCTGGGCCGTTTGTTTACAGCGACTCGTTTGATGACGCCTGTCCACCTCGTTTGGGGCCGACCAACGTTGTGTTTAACGGTGCGTAGTCGCTTTTCCGGTAACCCCAACGCCCATCGGTTCTCTAAGCCATGTGCCCCGCTCATTACCACTTCAGCTTCGCGACTCGCTGAGCTATTAAAGATTTTAAACTAAGATTTTCGTGATTAATCAACATTTCTTAAGTCCCGTCGTGATCACGATCCATGCAACTGGGTCGAAATATCGACAAATCCAATAATATTATCGTGGTATGTACCTGTTGAACTATATTTAGGAAATCGCTGAGCTATGTCGGTTTTAGTTCGGGTTTAGTTCGGTAACGAACAGTTTCAGTTCGTCTCCGAACCGAACTATTCATTACCGATACATGATAATAAAGATACCCTTTGTAAGCATACAAGTTTCAGATCTATACGTCATCAGCAACACGCACTGTTCGAAGACTTCGGAGACGTTGTGTAAGTGGAATGAAAATAACAGCGTCGAATTTATGACGCCAATTAATTGCAAACATAAACAAAAACACAGCAGCCTAACCGGTGGTAATAACAGAGATAAGTGGATGGAATCATTTTATGTATTTCATGTAATTTTGTAGCTGTCACACAACATGTGCTAATTATTGAGCACCCCGTATACTGTAACAACGCAGCTCGGCATACTATATTTCCTCGTTAGCTTTCATTTACAAATGTCTATGTTGCGCAAACAGGCCAAAGATGACTAATATTATGTTAAACATTATATTAGTAACAGTTTAGGCCAACTGGCCACATTTTGCTTATACACCAAAACATATTAACCGCATAAAGCTAAATTCGGATGGTACAAGTTTACGAGCGATTTGATTTCGCGTATCTAAACATTCATTAGTGGTGAGAATTTTTAATAGATAAATTCCCTACTATTCATGGCTCTTAACAGTTATTTCATTTCAATATCAATTGCGAAGTCACAGTGTATTGCCATTAGCTAGGGTGCAAATATCACAAGCCATTGGTTGCAATTGACACAGAATCAATTTTAAAACATGCAATTTTAATACAATACAATAATATAATCAGAAACATTAATTGAAAATTCAGTGGAGATTTAATAAAACATGATAGTGTAGTATGGCTCCACTAATATCACCCAGATCTAACAAACGAATGTTCCTATTTGGCAAGCATACCTGGTTCAAAATATATGTATGAAAAAAGGTTTATGTAGTAGGAAGCTGTCTTGGTTACTTTATATTTACGCGATTGTATATTAACACATAAGTGATTGTATGTATAAGTAATATTATTGTACTATATAAGGACATTGTATTATGTGATCCGTTTAATTGAATATTTACCAGTAAATTTTTCCGTGTATACATTATTTTACTCGTTACGTATATCCACACGAGTACGAAAAATCCTACATCGCGCTTTCCAAGTATTCATACACGAGCGCCTTATATATAACTCCCAAAGTTAATTCGTTGAATCTTGGCACTAAAACATAACATAAGCTCGAAGGAATATCTGCATATTGTTACGCTCGAGCTCCCGTGAAGGTGATAATAATAATCAGCTTAGATACATAGTGAAAAAAACGCCAATATCTGCGTATCTTGTGGTAACAATTCTTGGCAGAAAAACCATTAGATAAACTAGGCAGTTCTATCGTAACAGCAAACTATAAGTTCAGTTCTAGTAATTTCTAACACAGTATCTACAACACGGTAAAACCTTTTAGGTTTAGAAAGCCGAATATCTTTATAAAGAGCGTTCTACACCTTCGCTGCTTAAAAGTGTCTCAGATATTGTCCGTTCTACACTCGCGTTCATAACTCTTCGGCTGCAGCACATAATGTTTGTCTACGGCAATGAACATTTAGCCTTTTGCGAGCCGCGTTGTAACGACACGCTGTAATATCACGCTAATGTATTCAAACCAGTCGCAGACGAACATCGAGGCGCGTTTGATGTTACGTGTGTTTACATTACCCACTGACATCGGGGGCAGGGTAATAAGATGACAGGTATTTGTTTTGTGTAGCAACGTATTATGGTATTGTTTACTAACTATTTAGGGTATATATTCTTTACTAATATTATAAAAACGAAGGTGTGTTTGTTTGTCTTTCCTTCGCGCCTTAACTAAGCAACCAATTAGAGCGCAAAAGATCCTGGAGGGTCGAAGTGCATCCGCTGAAGCGGGCCTCATTACAAGGAGCAACTAATCAACTAAATTTTTGGCATATACCTAGTTGAAAGGACGGAGAGTAACAAAGGCTACTTACATTTTATCACTTGAAAGAACAAACGGTTCCTGCGGGTTTTGTAAAAAAAACGCGGACGAAAACGCAGACAACAGCTAGTTAAATATTATGTTATTATCATGTGTTATAAAGATATAGTTATGTGGTAATTTAACTTGATAAGGAAAAAAGGAAGCGGTGATAGCGCATTGGCTAGGACCTCGACTTCACTTTCGGGGGGCCCAGTTCGAATCCCAGCACGCACCTCTAACTTTTCTGAGTTATATGCGTTTTAAATATTTAAAATAAATCACTTGCTTCAACGGTGAAGGAAAACATCGTGAGGAAACCTGCATTCCTGAGAATTCTACATAATAATCTCAAAGGTGTGTGAAGCCCACCAAACCGCAATGGGCTTGCGTGGTGGGCAAGGCCTTAAACCCTTCTCATTATGGGAGGGCCGTTAATAGGTTGGTATGATGATGATGATGATCGTGTGTTTAAAATATCTAGTTAGAAGGTATTTTAACTTGATAAGGAAAAAATCTCTCTAGTTTCCTTAGTTAGGTACTGGTTTAATCACCGAATGTGTTTCCGCCAGTTGTTTTCTTTTAGTACGTAATAATTGACAGACTGAGCAGATGGCTCACCTGACGGTAGGCGGAAAACCATCGCCTATACACAGAGCAACACTACGCAGGTTATACAAGGAATACGTCCAACAAAGTGCCGCATCATACAGCGTCGGTGTTGAGCCCGGTGTGCCAGTAATTACACCGGCAACCATCCATGCTGGTCGTACTTCGGACGAGCTTTTTAATAAAAAAGCTCTACTACTGCTTAAACGTTTTGGCATGAATAAAAAAAAATATTTTACTATCAAGACAATGTTATATATAGATAAAATTTATAGTTCACAGCATTTGGACACATATTTTAGGAGATAATGTCTAATTTAGGTAACGCGATACGATTCACACCGTTGCGAAAGGGGAGTTAACGTCTATGAGTAAAGTTACCCAACTAGGCTCATATCTATATGCTAATATTAAAAAAGCTGAAGAACTACGGTTTCGAATTGTAAAAATCATTTTGTTTTGGATAGTTCATTCATTGGGAATGGCTATGTAAGATCACGCTACGATCAATAGGAGCGAGGCATCAAAAACCTGTAGCAAAAAGTCAAAATATTCCTTTTGATAGCTTGCGATGCGGGTGATGCGTGAACTGTTCAAGTTACGCCAAAATAACGTATCACAGAATTGTGCCTCTTTAAACATTCTACGAAAAGGCCGTGACAGCATATGTCTAACTTTTAACCTGGCTAAGTTTCTTGTTGGCTCTTCTTAGACCGGGACGCGTGTGGAACCCTCCAAGCTATAGTTTTAAGTTACCGAATGCAGTTATCACCATCACCTAACACATTAGTGTTAACATGTAATGTAAACGCTTCCTAAGTGCCTGTGATAAGGTCTACATGAATTGACAGCCGGTTGGCGCAGTGGGCACGACCCTGTTTTCTACATCCAAGGCCTTGGATTCGATTCCCACAACTGGAAAAATGTGTGTGTGATCAACATGAATGTTTTTCAATGTCTGCGTGTTTATCTGTATATTATAAGTATAGTATTTATGAGTATTATATCCATAAAAATATTCATCAGCTAACTAAGTAATATTATTGTAGTATATTTACCTACTGTGCCCATGGGAAAACTGGGTGAAACCACGGAGAACACTAGATACACTATATTACTTATTACGTAAATGGGAGATCGATCCCAGGTCCTCTCGGGTCGAGGCTAGTGCTCGCTCCATAAACCCGTCGGGTCGGGGCGGCGAGGCTAGGCGGGCGCCGCGTATATTTAGACCGCTCGATACGACGGGATGCCATTCCCAGACTACCGGCTTTGCCGGCTTTGGCCTCTGCCGCAGGATATTACCTATTGCAGCATTTGTGTATCTAAACTGTTATAGTTTCAAGTAAAACTACCGCCACAAATTATACAGAGGTTACTACATTATTGGAAAGAAGCAGGCGTTACTTTGCGGAAATCCATGATATATTATGAAAATTAAAGCTTAATTTGCTCCGCGCAAAGCAGGATAATCTGTATGGTTTAATTTTTAATTTCCGGAAACAAACAAAAACCGAAGCATCCTCAGGAGATGATGTAGCAGTTAAAAATTATTCATTGTAATGTAACATCACCTGAGGATGCCCCGGTTTCGGAGCGAAACGTGCGTAGAAGGTACATTCCCGAAGATCTGTTTGGTTTGGATTATACTCCAATTGAAGAAATTATAAATTTCACCATACATACAGATTTTGCTGCTTTTCACGGAGTATAACAAAATATGCTTAATTTTCATAATAATGTTCCTATTTTGTAAACTTATGATATAAAAGCAATTAATATAATTATTCTATTAATAAAACTTATATATGTTTAAACCCTATTACACGCCACTAGGAAACATAATATATTTTATCAACCTCCATGCTTTAAATCCTCTATAAAAGATTCTGAAACAGTTAGCTTATTGCCAACATTATAACCAAAATATCATCCAAACGTATGATATAATGTTGCACTGGATTTCATATTAACACTCCTTTGTTTTTTTTCGATCCCTTTCACGCAAAGGTTTTACTCAACAGACAGCCACATTCTAACTGCTCGATGCGTGGTATTTCTATGTATTTCAAAGAAAGAAAAATAGTAGGTTATTCGAATCCCCACAATTTTTCTTTAACATTTTTACAAAAAATGAGCGATTCCAGTTTTAATAGCACACCGTTATTCATATTAAACGCTGCAAAAGACATTTCCAACAAACTACTACCGGGAAAATCAAGAAACTATTATAAAAAAGCGTATCAAGATTTTATCTTTTGGAATATAGGAATCTGGTTGGAGGCTTCGGCAATGGCTAGGTAACACCCTACCGACAAAGACGTGCCGCTAAGCGATTTCGCGTTCCGGAATGATGTCGCGTAGAAACCGATTAGGGGTATGGATTAAATATATCTGCCATACTCCCTCACAGTTTAGCCCGCTATCATCTTAGACAGTATCATCACCACGTGAGATTGCAGTCAAAGGCTTATTTGTAGTGCAATTAAAAAAAAACAAAAGAGTTCTGTCCTTCATCTCCAACCACAGTTTGGGCAAAATTAAACACATATTATAACCTATATAATACAAAAATAATTATTTAAATCGGTTATAATTTGTCTGAGTTATGGTGTAAAATCGTCAAACACTTTCATCTCCTCTCCCAAATTAACCGAGCTTAATGTCGAGATAAAAAGTATCCTATATTACTTCTTACACTTCCAAGAATATGTGTACAAAGTTTCATGAGGATCGGCTAAGTAGTTTTTGCGTGAAAGCGTAACAAACAAACTTACATTGACATTTATAATATTAGTAGGGATAATATATGCACTGGTGACTATACAAAATATTAATTACTAATAATTATTTCATTCATCCTCAGTTAATTTGTACATAGTCAGTAATGGGACATATAAGGTCTAATGTTAGCAGTAAGGTCTAATGTTAGCAGTAAGGTTGTGTTTCAGAATCTTTTAAAGAAGATTCATATTATGGTGTAAATAAAGTCATGTTGATAATTGGGTATTAAATCACTCAAGTCGTACTATTATTAGCCACATTCGTTTCGTTTTAATAAACCTTACAACGACCCAAAGGTTGCATAAATAACTAATGAACAACTTAAAAACTAATTAAGAGTGTAATGGCGGCTTTATTACTGATCGTGATTTGGCCGAATTTGTGTGTCATTTCACTTTGTCCTTCTTTCACGCAGCAACAGATTGATGGGTTGATAAGCAATTTTATGCCGATAGCATGGGATTTATCGTGTCATTTATCTGGCCAACATGTTCAAAAATTGCTGAAACTTTTTGCTCTGACCTTGGAGCATAGACCCACCACGCTGCTCCAACGCAGGTTGATGGGCTGGCTCGCTTACGCTGGCCGCGAAAAATGGGTGTAGGGTGGTAACAGACCCATCATTACCTTATGTATCCAAGCAATAAAAGCTTATGAATAAACCATCAAAGAAATCGCGGCTCGCTTTTAAACACCTAAATAAAAAACGCAAACCTTCCAATCCTATTTGAATATGAGTCATGTAATCATCCGGAAATCCAAATATATGACGTGGACGGTTTCCGAACGGTTTGTTCAAAAGGCTCAAGGAAAATGATAAGCGATCCCATTAACATTCCGCGACCTTCGCCCGCGTTCAAACATAATACTTGACTTAGTAGCATTTCTGGCACATAGCATAACTTCGAGAGTCGTTCACGGAAATATCTAACGATGGTCGATCGAGGGATTTTATAATACCGCCGTCGAGAAACACGTGTAAAATTGGACTTAGCGTACGTATAATAATATATCCTTTATATAATGGATAATTTGCCGTGTGCTAACGGCAAATCAGAATACAGTTGTCATCATCTTTCTCTTCCCGCAGATGTCGTACGAGGCGACTAAGGGAGTATAACGGAAAGCGGGCACCAGCGTCCTCTGTGCTCAGTGGCGTGCATACAGGGTATGCACAGGAAATATATTAAATATATTAACAATACTATTGTCAAACATGTGCCACCAGGCGATTTAGCGTTCCAATTAGGGGTATGGCTTAATATAGCTGTCCCTCAATCATCTTAGACTGAGTTATCACTTACCACTAGTAGTAGAATAAAAAAGGGGTGCGGGCATGTATACAATTAGTATCGCATATATTCGTTGCTTCCATGGTCAGTGGCGTGGATAGACGGTATGCACAGGGTATATAGATGATATAAAATCGAGAAAATCTCCACTCCGAGTTATAAAAAACTTAAGGATAGGCTTTGTAAGAGTTATAAAAAGCCTACCCTTTCGTTTTTATAACTCGTGCTGCAGATTTTATATCATCTACATACCCTGTGAATACCCTCCATGCACGCCACTGTCTGTGCTACTACTACTGCCATATACTGCGATCACCAACCCGTCTGCGAGCGTTGATAGATGATGGACAAATCTTCCCGTTGGAGGAAGCAGTGTACTGTTATAGGCTTTGATACACGTACAAGTACGTTTGGGGAGAAAAATGTCTCGTGCCCATGCTACCAGTGCTGTGAGTCAGTTTTAACCCGAATCCATCTCGACAAAATACATTCATACTCACAGAGAAGAGTTTTATAAACATGTGTGAAGATTGTGCTAGTAATTTGACCAACGATTGAAGCGTTCATCGATAAGATCTGTATATCGTATGACCCAGCGGTCTGGTACTTTGATAAGGGAAGAAAATCTTTCACGTTCCTTTTGTTAAGACTATTAATTCAAATAGGCATAAAATTATTCTAGAAGGGCGCGCTCAGCGGTTATGAATATTTCAGAGGGTACAGGTTTTGTATAAACGGCACTTTTGTATGAAAAGCGGCGGGAGCGCTTAGCGTAGCCACAGTTACGCTACCATACAGATAGGAAGTACGCGAACGCTAACCGTTCCACCGCCTATATCGATCGCTAAGTCGCTTCAGGATCGCGCATTACATAGGTAGTTACTATGTCGATATCACAAAGAATTAGGGCCTAGCGTAGTTACTGTATTAATAATCGTAATAGACCTGGATACATCAAAATAATTTACTTTTATTTAGAAGCATACCATAAAATCACTTACTTACTGGTACTCTATCTTCCCTACTCTTAAAGAAGTACCGTATAATTGACTATAATAATAGTGTTTAAGGACGAACATCGATTCCGACTGACAACAGATAAATAAATTACCATTAAATCTTTCCACTCATGGGACACACCATGGTAGTAACGAATATAACATACTAAAGTAGGTTTAGTCAGTTCTATTGATGCCCGCACCATTTTTTAAATTCATAACCAGTTAGCCCTTGACCGCAATTTCACCTAGTGGTAAGCGATTATGCAGTCTGAGAAGGTTAAGGAAAAGCTACATTAAGCCCATATCGTTCCAGAACGCTAAATCGCCTGGTGGCACATGCTTGACGGTAGTATGGTAACTAGCATCGGCCGAAGCTCAACACCAATACCGGACTAGAGAAAATTCATTAAATCTAAATTCCCAAATTGCCGAGCCGCGGACCAGAGTTCTTTCCTAGCAAGTTTCCCGTAGCTCTCATGGTGTATGTCTCCGGGAACTGTATGATTGCTATTTTGTGGTTTTTACATACAACAAAAATAAGCATCGACATAGTCCCGGTCCACAATAGTATACGTCCTCGTATTGTGAAGGGAACAATGGCAGGCGATACAAAGCGGGCGGGAAGTAATGTCGCCTGTCGAAAATATGGCGATCATAACATTACGAAACGTTTCATCAATTGAGTTACCTTGTTGGTATAGTAGTTAATTTGAGCGAATGAGAACTCGAGGTGCAGCAGGTATCTCATCCGCAGCCTATTAACGTCCCACTGCTGGGCACAGTCCTCGTCACTTATAGGAAAACGGTTTTAGAGCATAGAACCACCACGCTGTTCCAATACGGGTTGGTGGGCTTTAACTACTATTACCATAATTCAGTGATCATATCCAGGGCCGACAGCTTTTTGTGCTCTCCGAGGTGACGGGACACCACCAAATTCCGAACTCCGGGCCGGTACCGAAAGCTTTTCAATAAATGTCTATGATATAAAAGGTACTTTTAACAAAAAATATCAACTCTTAACATTTGGTCTGTTGGTATGTTTGTTCCATCTAATCACGGAAACGGTTGGACCAATTTTGATAAGACTTCACAGGCAAGTAGAACGTTACGGGTAACATAGACCTAGTATTTATTATTGTAAAATTGACGTTAAACTATTGTATGCAAGTTCAATGTTTTTAATAGCAGGACACACAGATCTAAAGTTTTAAATGAAAAAATGCTTTAAAATTCAAACTCAAACAAACTTCTATCCTCTATCGTCACAAACTTATATCGCACATTTAGGTACGCGAGTGAATCGCGGGGAACCGTTAGTTATTCAAGTACCTTATGCAGTGATTGGGTTTAAAAAAAACTGGCCAAGTGCGAGTCTGACTCGCGCACGAAGGTTTCCGTACCATCTATAAAAACGGCATAAAAAAATCATGTTTTTAGTATTTAATGTTATAGCGGCCACAGAAATTCATCGTATGTGAAAATTCAATGTTCATAACGACTAAGACAACGGGAGGTATCTTTGCATCGTTCGAGTCAATGTAGGATTGAAGTGTATCGAAAACACCTTCGCATTTATATTCAAATACCCATTATATTTTTTGTCTGGTGGGAGGCTTCGGCCGTGGCTAGTTACCACCCTACCGACAAAGACGTGCCGCTAAGCGATTTAGCGTTCCGATACGATGTCGCGTAGAAACCGATTAGGAGTACGGGTTTAATATAACCTGCATACTCCCTAACAGATTAGCCCGCTACCATCTTAGACTGCATCATCACTTACCACCTGGTGAGATTGCAGTCAGGGGCTAATTTGTAGTGAAATAAAAAAATTTAAAAAAATCTATTAAAACCCACCAACTCAATGTCGTGTACATTGGTTGTTACTCAAATTTGTAAAAATCCTAATCAATATACTAAAATATCACGTAAATATGAATTTATATTTACTTTTTAAAGTTACGGTAACACTATCATCAGTGTCATCTGTGTGCCAGAGATGCGGAGTCTTAGGTAACGTTTTACCCTTTGGGTACTGAACCCTCAACACAAAGGTCAAACATCGCAAGTGATAATGGGCGTTACCGTAGCCAATGGACAGCGGGGCGCTCTGCGAAACGCGGCTGATTGATCACTGGCGTCGCGATCTGCCGGATTAATTGCTATCCGAGCGATTTGATCCCGGCCCGTGGCCCTCCTGCCGGTGACCTCCCAACTAAGCACGTGAGCTATTTTCAGGCGATTTCCAATAAAGCCCAAGTTCTACCAGCACTTTTGGTAAATAAAATCAATTTTAATGAAAGTATGATACAGAAAACCTGAATTGTATTCGTCGGGAGGCTTTGGCTAGTAACCACGCTACCGACGAAGACGTGCCGCTAAGCGATTGAACGTTCCGTTACGACGTCGTTATAAAAAAATAAATGATATGCAAATTGAAAATTTTAATTTTACTTATCAATCTGTTATAATAGCTGAATTCATATTTACATTATTATTTTTGATAGTTTTTAGTTAAACTTAGTTTAGTTTTTATTTTTTTATAATGTGACTGGAGATAACAGCGATAATGATGTATATACACCTATAACTGATTTTTGTAATGGCACTAGACAGAATTTGTTATTCTAACACATAATTATTTTTTTTATGAATTTCGTTACAATTAATTGCTAGTGTGTCTTATGAATAAATAAAGAAATAAAAAGCAAGTAAACACTTCTTTTGTACAGTAGCAATGTACATACTCGTAATTGCAAAAACCTCGTAACAACATAGCGACAGACACGACGTAACCAAAAAGCCTCCTACATAACGTGTGTCGTACTATTATGCGGTTTCGTCATTGAGTAAACGGTACGTATAAATAACACCTAACTTTCAAAGAAAACAGTTTAAGTCGGAATAACAAAACACGAGATAAAGTGACGTAATCAAGGCGTTGGTTTCAACGTGACCACATTGGCAAATCAAAGTCATCTTACATTTTAAGAAGAAAATCGGGAGCAGAACAATCTCTGTTTACCTGTAATAAATAAAACAAAAATTACTTCATGAACATTTATGCGGTATGTCGTAGTAAACAATGTCGTAAAAACCAATGTTTTACGATAAGGCGGTCATATAGCATTTAGCCAGGACCTTTGATTTTGGTCAATTTAACCGGTATGTTGTTCTAAACCATGTCGCCATAAACGGTTTTGACTATAATATCATCATCAACCCATCCCCGGCCCCCCAAAGGGCACGGGTCTCCTCGCAAAATGAGAAGGCTTAAGGCCGTAAGTCCATGCTGGCCAAGTCTTGATTTGTAGAATCACGAGAACGTTATGAAACCTCTCAGGCATGCAGGTTTCCTCACGATGTTTTCCTTCACCGTTAAAGCAAGTGATATATTGTTTTAGGTGCTTAGGATGAATTGAGTGTGCTCTATTGTTGTGTTTATTTTTTTTGTCCATAAAACTAACGTTCAATTACGTAATCTTATTCTTTAGTCTTCACTACTAATTTACATCCCTACTAATCCCTACTTAATATTATAAATGTGAATGTAAGTTTGTTTGTTACGCTTTCACGCGAAAACTACTGAACCGATCTTCATGAAAGTTTTTATACATATTCTTGGAGGTACTAGAAATAATAAAGTATACTTTTCATTGAATAAAAACTTACGTAAGATAAAAAAATGTTTGTGAAAAAAAACTAAAAATCTCATATATTATAGGTGTCGACTATGTAGCAGTACGCTGCCTCCCAAAACCACGCGGGCGTAGCCGCAGGGTACATCTAGTCTTGTATACAATTGTTGTGACCCCATAATACTAACAATGGCCTTTTATTATACTTTATTTGAGTAAAAGCTTGTAATGGTTACCTAGTAGTCAATTGGAACATTTTATTTCAAGAAAATAAGACTGAAACGGAGTACTACTAGCTGCTGTTATTTGTATCTTTTTAATTGTTTAGTTATAAGCCTTACCGCTAATCAGTTTCTATGTGACAGTTTCTATCGGAACGTTAAAATCGCTTAGTGGAATGTCTTTTTCGAAAGATCGGTATAATAAGGAGGAAGGAGGAAATTCAGAAATTAAAAATTCTTAAATTGCCCCTGCCGGGGATCGAACCCGCGACCTCCCACATATAAAACCACAGCGCTCACCACTGCGCGAGGGAGGTCATCAAAAGGAAGAGGCTGCCGGAAAAATGACCCCGCATAGAAAAAACTTTAAACAGCTAACAAGCACAGACAACAACGCGACCTTTAAAAACCTAACAAAAGGTTTACTGAAATGTAAGAAAATACAAATTGTTTCTATACAAAGCAGGAAAGGTCGGCCGGATCTCGTTTCCTTTAATAGATTAGCGCTGCGGTGGCCGATCGATAATAAGTATGCCTGTATTGCAGCGCCAACATGAATCGGTCCCAGTATACCTGCGACAAAAGACCGAGTTTAGGAGATGAAGTTGCTGGATGTCCAAGACGTTATGGTGCTGTCACCGTAAGAAATCGATAAAAATTAGGGCTTTTAAAACAGTCAACAATAACATTCCACTGCTGGAATAATAAAAAATAGTCATGGACACAACGGCGCCACGGGGAGTCATGTTGGTTACTTCGGACCCGTACTGCCTAAAACCCAATTGCGTTCCAACCAGTTGCCTGGTGGCTACAGTTGGCTGGGCAACTAGAACGATTTCGCACACATTCGCGAGACACCTAGCGGCGCTCGCCGGGGCAGACCAAGCTTCTGAGTCATACTAAAATGGCCCTACAAATTGCCAAAGATGCACCAGAAACACAGGGTACGTCTTTCAACTCGAGGAATTATCTCCAACGGTTGATGACGGATTCCCCGCATCCACCGCCCGGAGCACCTCATAAAGGAGGCAGGCGGCGTTCGGATTGGTTGAGATTCCATGTCGTCATCTCTCAACCGCACCATCGCCTCCCTGTCACTGCCTGCCATAGCCTTGTCTGGATTAAAGGCATCTCCCAACGAAGGGTTGGCCCATATTTACCAAGCTAATTGCAGTAGCTGTTAGTAGTAGCACAGAGGACAGTGCTGCCCGTTCCCCGTCATATTCCCTTAGTCGCCTCTTACGAAGCACGTAGACTCTTTTCACGGGTTACGAGGGCTGGAGACAACTGTATTTCAATCTGCCGTCACCAAACGACATAAAACGGCACGAAACTGAAACCAGTGAATCAAAGAAATGGTGATACTTGAAATAATAAATGACCCTTTCGAGACCATAATACAGTTTTCTTCAGATTTTAAAACCGCTTGCGCTATTTGTTCGTTTTCTTGGTTACTGAGGATCAAAGCTTTTAAACATTATGTAGGAGTCTCAGGCATGCAGGTAAACATGCCGTAGGAAAATTCAAATTATCACAGGCAATTATAAAGCGTTCATACATAATTTCCACTAAAGTTAGGTGAACTAGCTTGAAGGTCTTCAACTAAAATAAGATCGTCTGCGAATCTTAGATGATTAAGTTGCATATTTAGTCCATATTTACTCCACTCGAGACGTCTGAATATGCATTCCAGCACTGCCGAGAACAGTTTTGTTGATAGTGGATCTCCCTGTCTTACTCCTCTTTTTATAGGAAATTCAGGCTCATATGAAGCGGTTATACATATTATAACTTGTTACCATTAATGTCATGAGAACTAATTTGGGAGTCTTCAACAAAAGTTATTAGGGAAACTTAGAGCAGCTAATATATGCGCTACCGAACCAATAGCTAAGGGCAACAAACAGATGATAACTCTAATGTTATGCAAAACTGTTATGCTAATGTAACATTATAGATTCTACCTGTAGGTACGCTCGTTGTAAAGAAAACAATTTTCATGGCACATATCAACCCAGGTCATTGTATATGGTTGTTCACGGACGGTTGATATGACTTGATTATTATGATTGTTATGGGGAAATTCGTATTGCACATTCAATGAAAACCGAAAGGTAACCAAACTCATACTTCTATTAATGAAAATATATAGAAGGCACTTATCGTACAATTCTTTTTCATTGCAGCAATAATATAAAGCTATTTAGATTCGAAATGGACAAAACAACCATGGGCAGGAGACAATTATCTCCCCTGGGAAAGTATAAAAATGTATCTTCTCCTAGAGCTTTATCTACTCTCAGAGCATGTGAGCTTTATCACAAGTGGAAATAAGGAAATAATATCGAAATAATATTTGTGTATTAAAAAACGGGAGAAGCTTCTCATTTTCCATGATCTCCTTTAGCAGGTGGATACGTTAATTATATCCCTTTTAGGAGGATAAAATCGGGGTATAAAATTTTTGTCTCCTGCCTGTGCTAGCCTTGCTGGGGGTCTACTACCAACGCTTAAGGCTATATATATTGTATTATTTCAATATGAAGATTTATTTAACTTAACCGACTACGATAATATATAATCATGTATCCATTCGATAGGAGACGTGTTTAGTGCGAGTTTCTGTTGTAGGGGAAAGTAGAGGAATGTAGTTAAGATGAGACATTTTAACTCCATTCAGCTACTCCGCTACAACTCCAGACAACTTTTTCTACCTTCACAGTAGGTATTATCTGATTCTCACTCAGTTCAAAAGCACCCTATACCAATTCTATACCAATTAACCAAGAATACTTCATACTAGTGATAATAGTCAGTTATTTGGTTAAATAATTATTTTACATATTCGAAGCCACGAAATCGGAAAACTGGTTTCATTGTAAAGAGCTATGTAGGCTAAATACAAGATTTGCACGCTCGCGCAATCGAGGAGTCCTTTTCGCATATCAAACTCTGTATCGGCAATGTAAAATGGATCTAATGACACGCGGTTTAGAGCACAACACGACATGACACGCAATTCCTGAACTTCTGTATCAAAAAGCTCTCCTACTACAAAATTTCTGTTTTTTTCAGTTTTCAGCGCAGTCCACCACGCTGGCCCATTGTGGATTGGTGGACTCCGCACACCTCTGAGTACATTATGGAGAACTTTCAGGCATGCAGGTTCTCATGATGTTTTCCTTCGACGTTAGAGCAAGTGATATATTAATTAATTAAACAGATATAACTTTGAAAAATTAAGAGGTGCGAGCTGGGATAAGAACTCGGCCACCCGAAAGTGAAGTCGGGTGGCACTGGGCTATCACCGCTTCACCGCTCTATCATATCTGTCTGTAATACGTGTACCGCTGGCCTCGACCTCGACTCGTATCCGGTGAGGATTCAAGATCGGGGTCAGAGGGAATACCCAAATCCGGTAATCGTCGCAGCACATTGCTATATCTGGATCCTATAAACAGTTTGTGATGCGCAAACCCTTAAAGCTTTAGGCCCGTTTTCACTAACGACGAACAATGCTATGCCTAAGTAAACAACGCCTAGTCAAAAAAGATTTCTAGGCATACATACCTTTCACCAATCAATTTCCACTAGGCAACCCAATTTATAACCTAGCTTGTCTATGGTTCTTGAACTTTCCATTGAACTTTTCATTGTTCTTATGGATTTAAGGTTATTAAAACAAAGCCGAATTTATTTTTTTATCATCTGTCAAGTGTCAGATCACGATTCCCCCAAAGTTTACCATCTGCCGAATCGTTGTCTTAACTTTAGACGGCGCCTAATGTGGTTAGACATCACATAAGAGTTCGTGAAACGTGATTTTTCTAGGAATCGCCTAAACCACTAGGCATCAGATTAAGGCGATTCCTAGGTTTAATGAAAACTGACATCGTTAAGGTGAATGACTACTGGTCCCATATTCAGTTAATTTTCTGACAACTTGCCAATCGGTCCTCATCAAACAAAACAAATTCGTATTTTGATAGTGCAGATTGTATTATTATCATCAACTCATTACCGCCCCACTGCAGAGCACAAAGTCAAAGTCAAAGTCAAATATTTCTTTATTCAAATCTATACTTATAATCAAACCGTAACTGGAAGATTTCTGTACATTTAATATATTTTGAAAATTTTGAACGGGGGATGCTTTATAATCGATACTGAGCCCAAAACAGTTTTTTATTTAATTTTTGTCTGTCTGTCTGTCCGGGCATCACGTGAAAACTACTGAACGGATTTAAATAAAATTTGGTATAGTGGTAGCTGATATTCCGGGTCAACATATAGGCTACTTTTTATCCCGATAAACAATAAGCTTCTCCCGGGAAATGAGATGAAAATTTTTATCAAATTTACTTCATAGCTCCGTTAAATTTGAACCGATTTTAATAATTCTTTTTTTATTTGAAAGTTTATACTATCAAGCATTTATTGTATAATTTTAATGAAGATCGGATAAATATTGTCGGAGATAAAGGACATAAGTATTCACAGATAACAGCGAGTCGCAAAGCATATGGGACAGCGATCGAATGCATGCGTACCATCCTACTTATATTATAAATGCAAAAGTTTGTGAGTAAGGATGTATGGATGAATGTATGTATGTATGTGTGGATGGATGGATTGACATGTTTAAAGTAATCATTATTACCTACAAAAAAGTCTGGGAGGCTAAATGCCTAATTGTTAGGACACAATAACCGCTTTTTGTTATAATTTGTCAATCAAAACACGGGTACAATCTTAAGATAGTGACGTTCCTATCAGATCCAAATAAATAATAATTTCTCTTTAAATTATTCAAATTGGACCTATCGTTTTGACGTTACTACGGGTATAGAAATGCTAAAAGATATTAAATCCGATAATAACCGATTTGATGTAGACGAAGTTGCGCGGGTCAGCTAGTAGGCACATATATGGCACTTTTGATGCGTACATTACATGTATAATATAACATAGAAGTGAGTTGATGGCCATAACTGAATTCGTCAACTTAAAACTAAAGCTACGAGGGTTCCAAACGCGCCCTGGTCTAAGAAGAAGCCCACAACAAACTTAGCCGGTTTTTTTTTAATCACCATCTCACATTGTCACTTAAAACTAGCCAACTATCGTTGACGTAGTCGCACGGGTTTCCTCTTAAAATGAGAAAGGTTTAGACCTTTAACATGCCCTTGAGAACATTATGTTATTTCGCCGTGTGGTGACGGCCGATCAGACGACATTTGTCACCTCCCCTCCAATTCCCACGAATATAGTACCAGACAACTAACACAGAACAAGCAGCAGCGTCCTCTGTGCTACTACTAAGATCAACCTGTCTGCCCAGCGTGGTGGTTATGGGCCGACGGCCAACCCTTCAGTTGAGAGTGGCCCCTAGTTCAACAGTGAACTGTTATAGGCTATTGATAAGAACATTATGAATCCTCAAGCACGCAGGTTTGCTCACGCTGTATTCTTATCGTTAAAGCAAGTGGTATTTAATTAATTATACACATAAAGCTAGAGGTAAATGCCGGGAATCGGACTCTGTACCCTAGAAAGCAAGGCCTACCCTAGAAGTATTAATCACTATCATATGTTGACGTTGGAAAAGAGCAACTACTGAGTTTCTTGCCGGCTCTTCTCGGTAGAATCTGCCTTCCGAACCAGTGGTAGAGTCACTACAAACATACTTGACGTTTCAAAAGTGCACATAAAGTAGGCCTACTTGAAATTAATGAATTTTGAATTTTATAAATCGCCAGTAATTAACCACGAGATTCGCCACTTAGATTTGCAAAACAATTTTTGTATGGAAATCACATTTCGGCATTGAAACAAAAAATTACTGAACGACAGGGGCATGTTGGCAAGCATTGTGGGTAGTTGGATACTCAGTTTCAATCTCTATACACCTATAATATTTCACGCGACTTGATTGGATGACACCCATGATATCCGCCAATTTCATCAATGCTGTCCACTTACGTAATTTGCGTGAAAGTTCTGCCATCTCTGGAAGAATCACTGGACGTACTGATGCCGATAGCATATCAACGATTTAAATCTTTGGGCATATTGGCCTCGCTCCATTTACGGCTGGCGGTAGATTCGACCCGTGCCGTTTGGTATCGCCTGTAAAACATTGATTTATCGCGAGGGGCCTACATCTAATTCATATTTAATGGTTTCCAATGGTGTGGTAGCTTAGTAACCCACGCCACGCCGTGATTTCGGCGACCTATGGGCGAGTCTATGCTCGCGCGCCTTTATCTGGTAACTTTGTCTGGTGGGAGGCTTTGGCCGTGGCTGGTTAACACCCTACCGACAAAGACATGCCGCTAAGCGATTTAGTGTTCCGGTGCGATGTCGCATACGAACCGATTAGGGGTACGACTACCATACTCCCTAACAGGTTAGCACGCTGCCATCTTAGACTGCATCATCACTTACCACCAGGTGAGATTACAGTCAAGGGGTTACTCGTAATGGAATTAAAAAAAAAAAAAACTAGTTTTTAAGACTTCCATCGTTTAAAATATTAATCCTTCTAGCTTTACGTCGTTATCCGTTCGTCTGGCTGTCATTTAATTTTATATGGAAGTTATCATGTTGATGTCAATCAAGACACGGGGCAGTGTGTGGAGCAAAGTTCAAACCTAGAAAAGGAACTGGCGACGCAGCTACCTTGTGCTGTAATATTAAACGAACCATTTAGAACCACTTTTACCCCCCTTTTTTTTGGCATGGTGGATCAGGACAGCTTGAACCCCTCAGACCGGAGAGAGGCTTGTGTAGTGACGCTTGTCAGTGAGCATCACAAATGTCATAAATACTGCTCAAATGGTTATTGAGATACATTTTAAATCTCAAACTTTTTCGACGAAGTCGACAACCATCCATGTCTTATTTAATACTAATATAAAAAACCTGTAGTTTGTTTGTTTGTTTACTTTAACGTGATGATATAAGGAACTACTGGTCCGATTTGAAAAATGCTTTCAGTGTTGGTTATCCCATTTATCGAGGAAGGGTGTAGTCTATATTATCATGACGCTAAGACCAAAAGGAGCATAGCACCAATGAAGAATGTTTCAAAATCCTTTTCGTTGTTTTTTTTTCCTATTGACAGGTGCGTGCGTTGCGTAATCGGTTAAAATTATGTTCCCCTTTAAAAGTTCTAAAAAAATGTCCGCATGAGCATGTCTATTTTTTAAGGCTGACTTATACGCCGATGAAGTCGCAAGGGACCGCTAGCCGCTAGCTTCATATAAATAATGTTATTGATGAGATATTAAACACTCAAGTCTACAATCCCTTGAAGCTTTATAGAAACTTCTAAGATGAAAGTCGTGGCTAAGCCAGGAGCCCATACGACTAAGATGTCTAACAATTCTTAGTCGAGCGATAAAGTATACAACCTATCGGGGATTGGCGTCTTGCCAGTGGGAGACTGTGTTCAATAACGTCAAACCAGTGTTCAGACGTTTTAGAACATTCGGTTCACCACTGGGCAGGTTGTTATCACTGTCTCCAATTGATTAACGCCATTTTGGCGCTGTAAGTTATGAATCTACGAGTGTTTAAGTAACTAAAATTTGAATAACTTTAAACAATGTAACAACAACTAATATTAGTTCCAGCAAGGCTAGCATAGGAAGAAGGTAAAAACATTATGCATCAATATATATTTTGGCAGAGGATATGCCTCTGCCAAAATATAATATATAGTTGTCAATCCGTACAGAAACAAGGAAAAATAGAATGCCAGTGCGCCAATTCTCTGAATGAACAATTGGTTCTCTTCCCGTGGAGGTAATATTGTCTCCTACTTATGCTAGCAGAGTATTTCATATGTCAATTGTGGGGCTTGAAATGAGGACAAGATTTCAGCATCCTACCAGTACCAAGTGGTAATAATAAAGGTCAGTACCAAGTATTAAAGTTTAGTTATAGGTTCCCGTTGGCACTCTTAGGGGCTTTTACCCTAGAAATTCTATTAATGTTGGATAGAAACAGGTGTGTCGCATTAATAGCAATGTACACGAAGCTTAATCTGCTATAATCTGCGATAACCAGAGTAATCCGTACGGCGTAATTTGTAATTTCTATTATCTTTATACGCACACACAGATCTTCCAAAATACACCCTCTACGCACGTTTCATATTTTGGTTCATAATTTGTTTCATCATCATCTTCATCAACTTATTAACATCCCAACTGCTGGGCTCAGAACATCTCCCTCTTGGGTTTTCGAATACAGAATATCGGTATAATACGCTATTCCAATGAGTGTTGGCGGGGTTTAACGTTTAACTGACTGATTAACTGGGACTGACGGCCTAGCGTTCTGTCCAAGCCACAGGCTTCATCTGGTGACTAACAATGCAAAAGTGCGTCGGTTTGTTTATTGTTTTTAACTGACTGATAAACTGGGACTGACGGCCTAGCGTTCTGTCCAAGCCACAGGCCTATATCTGGTGTATAAAAATGCAAAAGTGCGTCGGTTTGTTTATTGTTTTTAACTGACTGATAAACTGGGACTGACGGCGTAGCGTTCTGTCCAAGCCACAGGCTTCATCTGGTGACTAAAAATGCAAAAGTGCGTCGGTTTGTTTATTGGTTATATACCTGTTTGGCCCAGCCACTGTACCGATCTTGATGAGATTTAGCACATATAATCCTGGAGATGGACGAAAGATGCTTTTTAATCAGAAAAAGGAACCTTTGATTAAAAAATATAGCCTTTCTAGCTGTGCATGTACTTTACAGTTAAAAACATCTTGACGAAATTTTGCGTCACCATCTAAATAATCGAAGATATAGGGATTAGAGGTTGCATCCTGGAGTACATAGAATACTATATATACCGGGAAAACTAACGCGCGAGCATCAGCTAGTAGAATATAAAGCAGTTACAGAAGCCGTTGAAAGGCGCTATCTTTAGCTCCCAACTAGGACCTATCAAGTTACCAGGTTGCAATACTTACGTAGCAGCGCTGTATAGGGTTGAGAGCACGCCTAACTTTTTTCTCACTGCTGTCATTACCTTTAATATAGGAGTTGCCATTTTCAAATAACGAATCTTGTTTAACAGAACGTTTTCAAAGAAAAAGTAATTCGAGTTATTTAACAATATTGTAGGTATTTATAAGTCGGTCGGTGCCGTGCTAACTCTTCCGTGTGCGAAAGAGATAGAACGATAACAGATACATTTTATACAACGATTCTTTAATGGCGCGGTCTACGCCTAGTTATTTTTATTTGATCGTAATTAATTAAACTGATTTATTAAGATCAATATTCTCAGCCCGTTAATGCTAGCACTCACCCCCTAGATGCTCTTTCGTTGCCTAGACATAGGAGCAACAGGAGCATCTCACATAGCGGAGAAAAAGATAGATCTGGAGCAAAGAATAACTGTACATAAATTGACACTAGCACATCTAAGTAACAATTCATGTAAAGTGATTTTCACAAATGCCAATGTAATTATTAGCCCCACATGGGCATAATATTTAAACTCACCAGCCAACATTGGAAATAGGGTAATGGATCTGTGATTTTAAACCCTCATTTCTATGAGAGAGACCTTTGCAAATAAGTATGGAGTTAATAGGATGATGATGAGCTAAAAATCAATAATTTCAAGGGTAAGCCCTGCTTAGTAAAATAAATTTATCACAAACGAGTAGATGGCATTGTAATATATTAGGTACAGTCATAAATCAAATAACCACCTAGTCACTGCCTAAACTAATTACATGTTGAAAACTTACATCAAAGGTAATTTCCTGTGTGGCATGGTAAACGCATAATTTCAGAAAAGGAAAGTATTCAATTGAGAATATCATACTGCTGCCAGCTGTTGCCCACGTTTATTATATTTTTTTACAAATCCCATGGGAACTGTTTGTTTTCTAGGGATAAAAATTAACCTATGTTACTCTCTATTCTCTCAGCTAATTCTATGATAAAAATGATATTGATTGGTTGCTTAGTTAAGGCGCAAAGGAAGGACAAAAAAAAACTAATATCGCTTTTATAATATTAGTGAGGATTATAGATGTTTAAAATAAGGGAATCATATTTCTGAGCTGTTTCAGTCTGTTTTTACCTGAATACATAATGAGTTTAATAGTTTATATGCATGTATTCATGTTTCAATGTGGCAATGGGCAGGACACATAGCTCTGAGAACCATGTACTTTACGGCAGAAAAGTAAAAAAGTTCCAGCTGGAATGTCTACCATTCACTGGTAAAAACAGTGTTGGTAGATACCCAAACAATTTGGACAGATGACATAAAACAAGTAGCACAGAGCTGCTGGACCCAAATGTCACAAAACCATGGTATTTAGAATTCACTACAAGAGACTTATGTCCAGTGATTTCCACTACTGGATTTTATAAAGCTACTTCGGTGTATAATGGACTATGTTGGAACATATATTAAGTGTTAACAAGGTTAAACAGGCAGCCGGCTTTCACTTAAGTGCTACTGAGTGCCTTATATACTGTGCACTGGCAAGATTGGAATGGAAAAAGATTGCACAGAACCTCTTTTATTTCTGTGTATGATGAATTGTAATGCTTTACCAGATGGATGATATTTAAAGTGTTTTTAGTCTTCTTTCATTGCAGGATTTGACCTCTCCGTCAGTCTGTTTATCCTTCTGACTAGTGGACTCATGAACAGTAATAGGTAGCATTAAGATTTTTACACAATGTGTTCTATTCTATTGCCATTATTACAAATTAAGAAAACAAAATAGAAAGTTGAAGGAGGCATACTAGAAGCATGTTTTGGTGTTTTTGCTCTATCTCTATAATTTTATTACTTTGTAGTTTTTCATATAATTACACCCTGGTAACCCTTCATTTGCCACACAAACTCAAACTTATTTGTTTTTATAATCCTAATCCTAATTTAAGTAGTGTTTAATTGTGATTGTTCTTACATCCATACTATATTTGATTAATATATCATTCAGCCATTAGAGGATTATAAGTTTCTTTCACAATTGGTATTTGGTACAAAGATTTCAGTGAAATAATTATTATAAATACTACTTTGATTAGGCCAATGTGATTCACCTGTATAATTAGCCTAAAATTTCTATGTTAGATTTTTCTAATGCCACTAATGTGTATTTAGTTATTGATAATGTACATAATATAGGTTGATTTAAATGCCAGCTTAGGTTACTCTGAATGTATTATTTCGACATTTTATTTAATTTTTTATTTTGTTACATAGAATTCCAGAGTAACCACATAACTTTTCATAAGTTTACAAAATTAGTGGCAACTTTATTGCTTCTTATACAATGCAACTGTTCCAATGACTGAGCAGTTGGTTTAGTGTCCCCTTGACCTAGTCTCTAAGATATTGTTTAATTACCTTTTGTTTTCAAACAACGTTTACTTAAATGTTAAATAGGTTATTACTAATTTGTTTAACAACACAGTTCAGTTAAAAAAAGGGGAAAATTTAGTAAAGTTATTAAAAGAACAATAACTGAACAAAACATAACTACTATATACTCCTTCTTTCCTAAAAGAAATATCCCATGTTTAAGTCAGGAGTGTTTACAAAAATAGTCCATTGAGTTATTTTAGTCCACCCCTGAGCCATTGATTGATATTAGTTAACTAATAAGATTTACTGTCAAATGAAATTGCAGTTATAGCAGAAAGAACTTGGACAATGTGACAAGATTGATGAATAGAAGACTCCATGCAGATGAAAATTGCTTTTGTGAATTTCCTGTGTTGTGGTGTATAATAAAAGTGTATTTATTCATTTATAATGTACATAGCACTGCACTGTTCTAAACTTAGCTACAAATTGACAATTTGAGTAATCATAGTTTAAGTAAGGCCTGTCTTGCACCTAGATATTATGTCATTTCTCTAGATCACAGGTCACCAAGTATTTCAGTCACTTACTTTATGTTTTTAATAGTTGCTCGCTTTTATGTACTCATATTATTCATTTGCATATTTGTGAACTGTGTTTTTAATAGTTTTTATAGTACTAACTACTCCAAAAGATTTTAATTTCTCCCACAAGATTCTTGAAAAGCCAAAATAAAAATTGCTAGATGCTTAAGCCAGATCAACTGTTAGTCATTTAACTATCCTTACAGAAAAATAGGGGTTGGCCTTTTTTTTCATTCAATGCTCAATGTGGACCATTTAGGGGATAATCACTCTATATAATAAGGGGATAAGGCCTAGATAAAAATATGTCAGAGAAACTTACACCTACTGAAAATTCTTTCTACACCTTCAATATGTATAACTTCAAGTCAAGAGTGAATAGGCATATTCTAGGCTACTTCATCTTAGGCTTATCATTGCTTATCAGAGGGTTAATTGCAAAGTGCATGTGGTCAAGCTCTGGTCAGATAAAATTTAATAAAAAAAACTTACAAGTGTGTGTACAAAATATAACACAAGCCTTTTACATAATTGCATTACACTAACCTTCAAATTTTTTGATAAGAAAAGTGCTTGTTTAACATTCAGTGTCATCTTAATGGGTAAATTTACAATGATAGTGTTATCTCACTTGGCCTATAACGTTTTTGGAATGCTACTTTAGCGGGCCTACGTATATTTTCGATGACATTGGGATTCAAACCTTTTCATCATGAAAAGGGTTAAAACTGCCGAATTCGGACAAAAAATTCGTGTTCGTGATGTGGTGTGCGTTAATTCACACTTCCCGGTTTAGTATAGGATAGGTTGTCTTGTATCTTTTTGCATGGAAGAGAAATGTCACTGACCTGAGGTAAGTTCGCCGCTATCTGGCGATGCAGCGAGTCCCGCTCCTTCTCCACCTCCTTGAGGCGCTGCTCCGTGTCCCCGAGCCGCTCCTGGTTCTCCCGCAGGCTCTCGACCAGCTTGTCCCGCTCGTCCAGCATAGACACCATGAGTTGCTCGAAATTCGCATCCTCCCCGGAAAACTGCGAACTCCGTTGACTTATACTGTCTTCAGCTATCGTAGGCATCACGTCGCACATCATATTCCACATTTTAATTCAACACCAAACCAGAATACTTATCGTATAATACACGATACACCGAATAACATAAAATGATTTTTTTCACACCGTTTTACATATGTTTCGGCACAAATGTTACCTAAATCTAGCGCACAAAACGTGAGGACGTTGCTTCACATTGTCGATGTATTCGTACGAGGTTGTAGTCAAAATTTCACGAGACATTATAGTTCGATAATAAGAAAGACACACCTAAAACTTAAAACTCCTACGATTCTATACTATCACGGTACAAGCGGCATGTCTGCCATCTTGGATTTGAACGTCAGTCACAGTCTCAAAGACTATGGAAGAAGTAAAGTATTTGCCAGATAGTCCACATGGAGAACTCTTTTAATGCCTACTCTTTCATGCAACCCAATGCACAATTGCATTGGGTTTAACAGAATGGTATAGTGAATAATACTAAATACAGAGGATTTTCGTAAAAGAATTAAAAAAAAAAATTGTAATGATCGTTTCCAGAACTTAAGATAATAAATAAACATGGAAGATAAAAAGATTGCAAAAACTTTTTGTGGAAAATGAGGCAATAGAATTTAGGCTCTGATATGGGCATCAATACAATATAATAAAACAAAACATATAATAGTATCGAAGCAGGAGTGTCATAATTAAAAGCATAACTTCAAAATAGAAGTATATATCTTTAGATGGCCTGTTGTGTGGCGCAGAGCAAATTATTCACGCTGGACAAAGGTGACCTTAGTAAGCACAGAATGCAGATCTTATACCCAAACTAGCCGGATGGTCAGTAGGAATCTTCGATGCCAACTGGCGTCTATGATATCAAATATTTTTTATAATAATCACAATCTTTATCTAGTCATTTTTTATTAGTATGTCCTGTCTACATGTTAAGTAACTCTTTGACATTATTTGTACTAAACTACGCTAGAGGTCACTACTGCTAATTATGAATGAAATTCTTATGCATTGTATTTCTTTACTTTTGCAACGTACCCACATTCGTAATTTATTAAAAAAAGTGCCTAATGATAAAGATTATAAATGCACAAATATAAAATACCTACTACTGCCAGTAGAATAATATATTGAAATAATTCATATTCATTGTAGCTTATTTATGTTATCTTTTGGGTTGAAGGTAACTACTTTAGAAAAATTTAAAAAGGTTTTTAAAGCATAATATATATATTTTTTAATGATTACGTTTTCTTTTGTAGAATAATTTATTATTTATGTACAAATAATAATATATTAATGAGCCTTTTTCATTTTAACAAGCGGGAATCGGGACATAAACTTCATGAAGTTTTTCTCTATGACGATATGTCAGTGCTATGTTATTTGACATGAGAAATGACGTTTCATATAATTTTTTATCGTCTAACTTATATAAAAGCACAGAGGATATAAACACCACAACACAACATACCCACCGTCTATGATAAGTGGCGCCTGCTTCATAAAATATGTTGTAATAGAAATAATATGTTCGTACTGCTGGCATGACGACCTTTCCCAAGGGAAGTTGGAACATCTATCACTACTATCGATTAAAGCAATATTATATTACCATTTTCCATATTTTTAGGAAGTCAAGGCAAAAAAAATATTTTATTGCGTCTGTTTGAGGCGGCATGGCACATACGAAGTATATCATAGCTTATTCAACTCAGATACTCAATAATTTGTGCTTTGTTTGCTCATCTAGGAATCTGGGATATACGGGGTGAGAGTTTGCTCTGTTTCCTCGTCAAAGTACACGGTACTTTTGTTTGTGATCAGCGATATTCTGTGCTGTAATATTCTGCGATAAAGTGTCTGTTGCTGTCTTTGGTTGTAATTTGCAATATCCAAAATATTATTGAAAATAAATGAATATTCCCATTTATTTATCTCAAACATAAGTAAATTCTTTGACTTCAGCTTACTATGGTTTAGTATTTAAGTTATCATATATAACGAAGTTGCCACCTTGAATGAGGCTCTCGGCAGAGCGTTTGCTATTGTTTGCAATAAGTAAAGTGGATAAATGCCGAAGAAAAAAGGTAAAAAACAGGGAATTAACGCAGGTAAATAATCATTAAATACATACTTATTTTGTTTTGGAATATATTTTGTAATTGTCAGCCGATTGGCGCAGTGGGTAGCAACCCTGCTTGCTGAGTCCAAGGCTGGGGGTTCCAACTTCGATTCCCACAACTGTTTGTGCTATGAACAATGTTTGAATATGAATGTTTTCAGTGTCTGGGTGTTTATTATAAGCGATTATGTGTATTATATTCATCAGCTATCTTAGTACCCATAACACAAGCTACACTTTAGGGCTAGATGGCGATATGTTTGCAGTCGTAGTATGTATTTATGTATGTAATTGTTGAAAAAGCAGTAAAATATGAAACTATAAAATAAAATAAAGAACTTTACAAAATTCTCTGACTTTGTAAAAAATGTGAGAAAACATTGTTATATAGTAGGGTATTTTGCTACTTAGACAGTATCAAAACACATTTAGTTGTTTGTACAAGTAAGCTAATGAAACGGTAAAATGAAATAAGTCCTCACTGGTACTGAAAATGTGGTCTTATCTTACAAATTACTTAGATTTATAACTGGAGAGTGGAGAGTACCTTACTATGCAAAAATTTATTTCTATCCTGCTGCCAAACTTAGTCTTTTTGTGAACAATGTCACTTATTCTATATTTGATATTTACCATACGCTTCTTACCTTTTTTTTATAAGTTTGGTAAGGTAAAGTAATCAACCTTGGCAAAATAGTGGCATATGCCTGCCTCTAGGGTGCAAAATAATAATAATCATTTATTTCAGTCGTTTCCATCCATAGATTGTTAGAATATTAGTAACAATTTTTCCTTAACCACTAAGTTAGTATTGATTAGTTTAAATAATAAAAATAAATAAAAGAACAATACTGAACTGGACATATTGCTACTCCTACACAGTGGCACAGTATAGGGCAGTCGTATCTGGCAGCAAATACTTTAAGAATGCTGTTGTCGCTGGCATGTAACACTGTGGAAGAGAGGCTGCTTTGTTACACATTATGGCGAAAAAGTCATTTGTTGCTGCATCTGCGAACATTTTAAAGCATTCTAAAGGCGCTGTTATATTGAACACACAGGGCATAAGTCATCCACAGTCCACTGGTATAGAAGAATAAAGATTTTCAAGAGGTTCAAGATTTGTTTTACATTTTGCACCATGCAAAGATAGCCAGGTTTTTTTTGTTACTCCAGTAGGGACAATCCTTTTGTAATGATTGAGCTGAACTAGGAAACAAACAACAAGACACACTTTGACATTTATAGTATTAGTATAGATTGAATAGTTTTGTGCCTATGACTATCTATCTATTCATCCCTATCACATTAAATATGTGTACATTATTCTTCATTTCAGATTTTACAATAAATGACTGTGCGAATGCTCCAAAACCTGTGGGTAAAGCAAAAAAATCAGCAACTAAAGAAGCTTTACCCGAGAAATCATGGGAGGACCTGCATGATGAAGATTTTGAAATTCTTCAGGATGAAGACCCAGAAGGGCCTAAAGTCTTTGTATATAAAAAAAAGAAGAATCATTCCAAATGTGAGATAGGCCACAATAATCATCTGGGGATAGTTTATCCTGAGATTGTGTGGTATTTAATATCTCCATTTATAAAACCTGAAGAAGTTGGTAACTTTGCTGGCATAAACCGAGCAACTTATTCTATAACTAAGAGGGAGTCATTCTGGCGTGCATTGTATAAGAAATATTGTCAAAACAAGCCTAACCTCCTACCTGAGAAATTCAGGATAGAAAATGATTACAGGCTGTATGGCTTACGACAGAAGGTTATAAGAGCATTGTATCATACATATGATGTGTTCATTCAGAAGGTAATTATCCAAATATCCAACGTTATCTCGCCATGCTCTGTCAACTTAAATTTATATTTTTATTAACTCACTCTGTTTTTATGGTTGGATAATGGAGAATCTCAAACTTTACCGAGAACAGTTAAAAGTTGTAATTACTTTAAAAATTATTATAGTAATTATTATTACCAGGCTGAGCGTTCTTCATAATGGTTTTCAAGGGTGTGTGAAGTGTTAGTAATATCAGTTAGTTAGGGTTGTAAATCTTAAGTTACCTTGTAGGTTATAAGAGACACGGCGCAAATGATCAGCGGAAGATACACTCGCCCGTACGAGCTGGTGGGTCGCAGGTGCGTGAACGTGTGGTACAGCAAGGAGCCGACCCAGTTCTCACTCTACTTCAAATTGAAGAAGTTGAACCACCAACGTGTGGAGCGGAGGGACTTCATCGAAGAGTTGGGTCGGATAGATGCCAATCCGGAAGAGGACACCCAGATACTGGAGGTAACTCCGTCTGCCATTATTTTATTTAAAATTGTATGTATCTTTCTCTTTACAGCATGTTTTTGGTAGCATACATTTAAAAAACTACATACAAAAGGAGCACCGGGTGTAAAACCGAGGTATATCATCTTTAAATTCTTATGAATTAAAGGATTAACCAGTTGTCGACTAAGATTTTAGAAAACGAAGACCTGAAATTAGATTCAAACTAGTATTCGCCAATAACTTTTAAACCTAAACACATAATATATATAAATCATTAAATTAAATAGTTAGTAAAATGACTTCACTACCACCACAATACTTTACGGGGTGTATGTGAATAAATGAATGATGAATAAATAAATATACTACGACAAAGCACACATCGCCATCCAGTCCCAAAGTAAGCTTAGCTTTCGTTATGGGTACTAAGGTGACTGATGAATATTTTTATGAAAAATATACATAAATACTTATAATATACAATTAAACATCCGGACACTGAAAAACATTCATGTTCTTTACACAAACATTTTCCAGTTGTCAGAATCGAACCCACGGCCTTGTGCTCAGAAAGCAGGGTCGCTGCCGAAACAACATAATGGCGTGGAAAAAATCTCGTGCTATAAAGGTGTTAATAGACTAAACTTCCAGGTGACCTGCATGAGTCATTTCGACGTCCCCCCCCTACTGGGCATGACGCTGTCGTCAGTGCGCGTGACGGTGGTGCAGTCTTGCCGCCACCGCCGACTGCACCTCGGCTTCAGCAGAAGCCACACCAGCATATTCCTGAAGAAGGATCCGGAATGTTCGATATGCATTGGCTCGGTCATGGACGTACTGGTCTACGATTGGTGGGACCCGAAGTACCCGTACTTCGAAATGAAGCTGCCATATTATATGCTTGAAGAGGAATCGCTGCCTATGTTGAAGAAGGACTTCTTCTCTTCGTAACAGAGATTTATAGGTGTTAGCTATTTACTAGCGTCAATAAATGTGATACAAATATAGTGTATTTTGTTTTTTATTTATAAGTTGTTTATTTTTATACCTAAAGATGAAAAAAAAAACCTGTGCGATTCACACACGGCAGAGGTTAAACTTCTGGAAAGCCTAGCCTACTAGAGATGATTATAGAGTATCTGGAGTATAAGATTAGTTTAAGGTTTTTTATTTTTTACCAAGCTTATTTATTACGCCAATTTACTATTACTGCTGAGCTCAGGCCAATGGGAATTCTTTAATAGACAAACCGAATACCTTGAGTAAGGATCCGAACCTAGCATCTCGTAATCGTGACTAGTTGAATATCCTAACCAATAAACAAACCAATAAATAAATAAATAAATCTATCTATATCTATACTTATAATATAACTGAAACGGGTCAAATTCTTTACATTGAAGATATTAAAAAAAAAAATTGTTTTGAGTGCTCTCTATAAACAGTATTGAATCCAAAGCTGTATTTTTTTAAATTCATGTCTGTCTGTCTTTATCTGGGCTGCGCATCACGCTGAAACTACTGAATGAATTTAAATGAAACTTCGTACGATTTGAGGTCATGCTACGACTACTTATTACGGTAGGACGTGTAATACTTTTTATCCCGAAATTCAGTTCCACTCCCAAAGGGAGTGGGGACGACAGTGTTTGTCGATTTTACACAGTAACTCCGTTAAATGTTAACCGATTTTAATAAATATGTTTTACTTTATAGGTTACTAGCTGTTGCCCGCGACTTCGTCTGCGTTTGATTTTGTTTTTTGATGTGGCATTCAATTTAGTTGTCGTTCTTAAAAAAATTAAAGTATTCAGTATCGCTAAGACTTAAATGAGGGGTTTGCTGCTGTCCGCTGAGGAGTTCTGTCCTCTATCTCCAACCACATTCATCAGATCTTCACAAACATTGGGCAAAACTAAACACATATTAAACCTCTATAGTTTAAAAGTAATTATTTAAATCGGTTATAATTTGTCAGAGTTATGGTGTAAAATCGTCAACAATTTCATCCCCTCTCCCAAAGGAATCGCGCTTAATGTCGGGATAACAAGTATGCTATATTACTTCTAACACTTCCAAGAATATATTTACAAAGTTTCATGAGGATCGGTTAAGTCGTTTTCGCGTGAAAGCGTAACAAACAAACTTACATTGACATTTATAATATTAGTAGGGATACTATCAGTTTAGTTTTTTCCAAATTTCGTTTAGATCTGATGAACGTGATTGGAGATAGAGGATAGAACTCCTAGCGGATAGCAGTAAACCCCTCACTTAATGTTTTATGTTCTATTATTTGTTAGTGGCAGGAGCTGAGACGGATTGATACAACCGTCAAGCCACACATTAAAGCAGACAATGTTTACAGGGAACTCAAAGTAGGTATTTTTAAATCAAGCAAAACGGGAGAAGGTTCTTCGGGACAGGCATTTGCGATTGGCAATGTTTACGCGATTGAAGTTTACAAATAGTGGGTGAAACGTCCGAGAGCAAGAAAAGATATATTATTGGCTCTCAGCTCAGTCAATCGTTTAAATATGTTGAAATACTATCTGCACTTAATATCATAAGTTTGTTTATTTGGAACTTCCTATTATTACTATTGTAAAAACTATACGTTTAGTATCTGCTTTATTGAAGTGTAGACTATGAAGCAGTGGGTTCGTTTCGTCCCGTAATTCACGCGGGCGAAGCCGCAGGGCACATCTAGAAAATAAATAAATAAAAATACTACAACAATACACACATCGTCATCTAGCCCCAAAGTAAGCGTACCTTGCGTTACGGGCACTAAGATGAGTGATGAATATTTTAATTAATAATATATACTTATAATATACAGATAAACAACCAGACACTGAAAAACATTCATGTTCATCTCAAACATTTTCCAGAACCCACGGCCTCAGAAAGTAGGATCGTTGCCCACTGCGCCAATCGGCCGTAGTATGATGCGAGCCAGCAATTAATAGCTAGCATTAATTATTTTGAGTACTATTAGGCAAATTAGGTTTGTCACATGTCCCTAAAAGCTAGGTACGCACCGTTTCCGTTTTCAGTAAACCTAGGCCTTTAACGAATCCCTAATGGGCGGTGCCAATAGAAAATAACGTTTCACAAACTCTAGCTAACTCTAACTCTAACTCGGTGATAACTATTGGTGAAAGAATAATATAAGTATAAGTGAATATATGACTAAGAATCTCCTAAGATTAGGAGTTACTTATTTAGGCATTGCTTTGTTAATGAAAACGGGCATTAATCTTCTAAAGGTGTTAGGTTACCGAGATAGGTATAATCTATTATATTATAAGTAATTTAATAAACAAAAATAAACGTATCTACAAAAAAATAACCTACTTACTTACTTCTTGAAGGAAAAAAATCAATTACTTACTTTAAGTAAGTAATTGATTTCTAATATAAATCAATTATACGCATTAAAAACCTGCACCTTAATAAGAAAAATAAGCACAGATAATATACTCTCACAATTACGATTACAAACAAAAACATACGCAAACTACCTAAGAAAACGTAAAACTAAATTTTTACTATCTAAAACTATAACCAATTATGGAAAGAAAAGCATACTGTGTGAGGGAGTGCGCCCTCTAGGCTGAGATAATCAAAAACACTAAAAGTTTACCAACATTTAAAAAAATTGTTATTGAACATGTACAAAATACCGTTCAGTTAAGTTAATGTGACCTCTTTCCTATAAAACGATTTGTATTATCGCTCGTTAACTTTTTCTTTAACCACCCGCAAAAATTTTTACTTTTAAATAATATGGTACATTTGTGAAGCACTGAGATTTTGTATCTACTAATTTTAAATTATTATTGTATTCTCGATGTAAGTGAACTATTGTGTTCTTTTTGAGAAATAAATGTCCTTAAGCTGATTTCCTTCAAGTCTTGATTTACCCTAAAAGGCCTTTTTTATTCCACTACAAGTCATAACCACTTACCACCGGGTAAGGTTGCAGTGAAGAGCTACTATCACTGCAATCTCACCTGGTGGTAAGTGATGATGCAGTCTTAGATGGTAGCGGGCTAACCTGTCTGTTAAATATATTAAACCCATGTCCCTAATCGATTTCTACGCGATACCGTACCGGAATGTTATGTTTGTCGGTAGGATGGTAACTAGCCACGACCGTAGCCTCCCACCGGACCAGCCCCGACAAAGTTCAGAAATGCCGGGAATCGAACCCGGTAACTCCACATTAAAACCACAGCGCACACCGCTCTGCCAAGGAGTACGTCAGTAAGATGGTAGAGAAAAAACTAACATGTACACTTTATTTGACGGCCGAGTGGCGCAGTGGGCAGCGACCCTGCTTTCTGAGTCCAAGGTCGTGGGTTCGATTCCCACAACTGCAAAATGTTTGTGTGATGAGCATAAATGTTTTTCAATGTCTGTGTGTTTATCTGTATATTATAAGTACTTATGTGTATTATATTCATAAAAAAAAAATATTCATCGGCTATCTTAGTACCCAAAACACAAGCTACGCTTACTTTGGGGCTAGATGGCGATGTGTGTATTGTCGTAGTATATTTATTTATTTATTTATTTATTTTAGTTGCGACGACCTTCTGGTTCAGCTGCGTGGGCACTGTGCTTTAAGTGGGACGACCCGGGTTCGATCAGAGTTAGAGTAGGGGCAATTAGAGAATAAACAACTTCAATGAATTTCTCTGGTCTAGTCAGGTGGGAGACATCGTTCGTGACTAGTTACTACCCTATCAACGAAGACGTGCCGCTAAGCGATGTAGCGTTCCGGTACGATGACACCTAAAAACCCATTAGGTTCCTATAACTGCCTTTACCCCTAACAGAACAGCCCACTATCAGCTAAGACTAACGCGTAGTACTATTAAATAAGAAAAGAAAAAGCTGGTATTTTAATGGCGCTTCGTTACTAAAGTCAGTCGTAGTTTTTTTCCGCCCTTCATAATTCGTAATCGGATTTCCTAGTACGCATGTGCCGATCCCGCCCATGCGCTCTTACAGCAATCTGTCAAAACCAGCCCCCTTCGTGTCCTTTGACGTCACTGGGAAAACTTGGGAAAATTTTTCACCCGTCGATATCAAGAAATCATGTAATACAGGTAAATACTAGTAATTTTTTCCTTATATTACTGTAATTATCGAAAAAGTAGTCTGTAGCGGACTGTAAAGAAAAGAACGCCCAGTTACTATTGCCCGTATTTTTTTTGTCAAATTTATTTACTCACGGTATTTCTGAATTTAAATATAAACTAGGTTTAATGCTTTACTATACTTTACGTGCTATTAGTTACTGTTAAAATATGGTGACGCGAAATAGACAGTTTTATTAAGAAATGTCAAACTACGTCTTATGTTTTGTGTAACTGCTGGTTTCCTGGCAAAATTTTGATTACTTTACCTCTTCTATTTTGTTAAATAGTCATAAAATTCAAATTCAAATCAAGAAATCCTTTATTCATGTAGGCCTATCACAGGCACTTATGAAGCGTTCATACATATATAATGTTTACATAATTGTATACCTTCGTTCTTGGTGATACCTTCGTTCGCCAAGCTACAACTTAAGCTACGAGGTTTCCAAACGCGCCCTGGTTTAAGAAGAGCCCACACCAACCTTAAATAATAATTTAATATAAAGTTAAATAGTAAATCGTAAATTAATATTAAGCTATGAAGTTAGAGCAATTCACACCCAAGCTTTTTTGTCGTTTAAGTTATCTTTAACATTATAATATGAAAATCATTTTAAATAGACCGATGTAGGTACGTGAAGCACGTTTTTTAGAACTAAATCCGCTGCAAAGTTCTATTTTTAGCCATGCTTTGTGATGGAAACATCAATTACTTATCTCTAAGTAATCATCGCCTGACTGGTGACCTTTCATCTTAATTGAATGATATTTAAGTACTTAATTATCTTTTTAATTTTCCGCTCTCTGTACGTAATGAGGTTTAATGAGGAATTAAGTTTAAACAGCATTTATGTTTATCTGTAGGTATTTCACTCATAATTAAACACGTAATGATATTAAGCGCATGGATGGGGTTTAACAGTATTCATTTGTTTTTAATATAAACAATGTATGTTATTATTTTTCTAAAAAAAAAAATGACGGCACATTTTATTGCGGTAATTTGTTTCTTTGCGCAAAGCAAGTTCTGATGATATTTTATTTAAATTAAGTTTAATTTGCTATACTACGCGAGCAGGAGAATCTGTATGGTATCATTTATAATTTCTTCAATCCTTACACTCCACACCAAACAGATCTTTGGCAATATATTACATATATATATATATATATATATATATAGTCAAAGTCAAAGTCAAAAATATCTTTATTCAAGTAGGCCCACAGGTGGCACTTTTGATGCGTATATAAGAATTATACGGTAGTGAGATGATGGCGATAACCACATTCGTAAACTTAAAACTAAAGCTACAAGGGTTCCAGACGCGTCCCGGTCTAAGAAGAAGCCCACAACAAACTTAGCCGGGTGTTTTTTATTGTTTTTTTGTTATCACCATCTCACAATGTCATTTTAAATTATTAGAAGAGCAACCTGGTTAGAGCAATAATTTACACCCAAGCTTTTTTATCGTTTACGTAGTCCTTTATACTATAATAGGACTTTTCTATAAGCTTACGTTTAATACAAACTTAAAATGCTGCCAGCATCTTAGGAACTGTGCCTCGCTGCGGTGGTTTCGAGGACGTTTTAGATTTTATTTAGTTTTTAAATAGTTTATTTTAGGTTATAGTTATGTATTAATAAAAATTATATTATACAAACTTTGAACTTTTTAAGAGACATCTCCAAGATGTCAATTGGTAGTTTATTGTAGAATTGTATGCAATTTCCTTTAAACGAATTATGAATTTTATGTAACCTAGTATATTGCACTGTAAGTTTATTCTTATTTCTAATGTTTAAATTATTGCAGTCACATTTTTTCTTAAATTTAGAAAGGTTTTTATGAACGTACATTAAATTTTCAAATATGTACTGACTATACACTGTCATTATTTTAAAATCTTTAAATTTATCTCTCAATGACTCTCTCGGACCCATTTTGTAGATAGAACGAACAGCCCTCTTCTGCAGCACGAAAATAGTGCTAATATCAGCAGCATTACCCCAAAGTAAAATTCCATATGACATAATGCTGTGAAAGTCACTAAAATATACCAGTCTAGCAGTTTCTACGTCGGTCATATGGCGTATCTTCTTTACCGCATAGGCAGCAGAACTAAGCCTGTTCGATAAATTATTTACATGAGGGCCCCATTGAAGTTTAGAATCTAACGTTATTCCTAGAAAAACTGTCGTATCCTCCAGTTTCAGTTCCTCATTATTAAGTAGTACAGTGGTTTTCAAGTGTTAAACATTAGGTAAAGTGAATTTTATACACTTGGTTTTTTTTCCGTTAAGAACCAAATTATTAGCTTCAAACCACTGTACCACTTTAGCGAGAGAGTTGTTTACGTCGTCAAAAGCTAGTTCACGTCGATTTATTTTAAAAGTCAGTGATGTATCATCGGCAAACAGAACTATCCCGTGTTTGTCACCTATTTTAGGACACCTATTTTCACAACTGATCCATTAAACCGTTTTCCATTCACGTCGACTTTCTGAATTCTATCGCGTAGATAGTTACTCATTAAGTCTAGAGCTACACCCTGAATTCCATAGTGGTGTAGTTTCCTAACTAACGTTTCGTGTTGAACACAATCAAACGCCTTAGATAAGTCACACACAGAACACACCAAGTGCATCACGTGACTCCTCCCAGGCTTCAAATATGCTTTGTATTAGCTCAACACCTGCGTCGATTGTTGAGCGACCCCGTGTGAAACCAATATATATATATATATATATATATATATATACATTGCTGTACGTAAGTTGCTGCAAATTAAACTTAATTTACACAATATTTCATGGAATTCCGCAAAGTTACGCCTGCTTCTATCCAATAAGTTCTTAGGAAGTTAGGACATGTGTTGAGCTACAGTCCTTGATTTTAAAACTTATTACTTGGTAAAAATCTTGTAAATCTGCTCTCATCTCTCACAAGATGGAAAAATTCGAAATGTTAAGAATTTACTTCTTGAGGTTTATGAGGTTGGAAAAGAGCAATCTGCTTAGTTTTTTGTCAGCTGTAGAATCTGCCTTCTGAACCTGTGGTAGAGTCACTACAAACAGACTCACAGGATGTTTTTAAATGGCCTATAAACTGGGCATACTCTACTTATTATAGGTGAATTTTTAATCTTTGAATTTGAATAAAAATAACATATGTGTGTGTGTGTGTGTGTGTGTGTGTGTGTGTGTGTGTGTGTGTGTGTGTGCGTGTGTGTGTGTGGCCGTTGCCAAACAAAGGCAATAACATTCTTTCCCTAACTGGGTATTCACAATATGGATAGGTATCTCATGAAAGGGCTTCACCAGTAGAATAATGTACATTATATTTAAAGTCTGGGGTATTTTATTTTATTCATGTTCTCATTTGAGAGGACTCCCGGAGTCTCGCCGGCAAGTCGATATGTAAGGCTAGCATGCACGCCACGACAGAGCTATCTCTACCAAATATCTCGTCTATCTCTACAAAAAAAAACTAATAACGGGAAGTAGTGCGCATGCTAGCCATACTGGCATGCGAAACCATTGACGTTACAGCCACACGGCGCCGCTTGTAAATGTAGATAATTATTTTATCTTAGCCGATAGCAAGCGATACGATAAACGTTTAATAAAGGCAAGAACACTTTGTTTGTATTGTATTGAAAGTGGTTGTTGTCGGTACTTATATTTAGATAATATTTACCAAAAACAACTAAGCTATGACTTAAATTTATATTTTTTAAACAAACTGATTGGTGTACCGTACCCCTCCTTGTGTCGGTAGAGGTAGGTATATACGTTCAGTTATTTTTAATTATAATAGCTTAGCTTTAAAATTCATTATTCACTTATTTTTAGAAGGCCCAACTTTAAGTCTATATGTTTAAAATTTGTTGTGACTCTACTAGAGGCAAATTCTACCGAAACGAAGCCGGCAAGCAGTTGCATTTCTCCATCAGACAAACATTATATATAATAATCATTTTTTCATTTTGTGGGAGAAGAGACTGTATTATACACTGTCAAGCAACTGTCATTATGTATGAATGAATGAATGAATGAATACAATTTTATTGTACACCACAGATAAAGTTCACAGAGACACAAGTACTCTATAGATAATTGGTAGGTGGTGCAACATATATATAAGTAAAATATTATGATATAACTACATAAACATAAAATAGTACATATTAAACAACCTATAAATTATATATAAAAAAATATATTCCATTCATATATTCAAACATTAAAAAGCACCACTATAAATGCGTAATAGAAAAATAATAATAAAATAAATAAATAAACTTTCTTAGTTCTTATTGTGTTCTTATTCTTAGTTCCGTAATGTAATTCATCAATTATATAATTAGCTATAATAGTTATTGTGTTTAAACACTTGTGTAGGTACTGGATGGCCCAAAATTACCTTGGGAATCATGTTATAAAAACTTACATACCTATTCAACCCCACAAAATTAGCTGGAATGGTGTTTTGAATTAGTTTGTATGGAAAAATTAATATAGTTCTTTTTATGTCATATATATTTATACCGGGTGATTCCTTATGAAATATACTTATGCGCCCTTCAACAGTTCGGTTACACGTTGTATGCTTATCGGATTTTTGCCAACTTAGCTACCTCCCAGGCTCCCGGTATATGGTATATGGCTAATGTGTCAACGTACCTATGTTGCCACCAATCCGCAATGGGCCAGCGTGGTGGACTACGGACTTACCCCTTCTCATTGCAGGAGGAGACCCGTTCTATGTAGTGGGTCGGTAATGGGTTGATGTGATGATGATGATGATCCAGGATAGAAGGTATCTAAGCCAAACTTTATCAAGGTTTGTGGGGTGGTTGAGCAGGTTATAGGTAACGAACAAACATATAAACTTACAGATACACTTCCACTCTTACCTATAATATTAAATAGTTATTACGTCAACAGACGTACGAAATCTTACATTATAAGGAGGTTATTTTTTCCAGGTAACAAAGAAGTGCCATCATGTTTGAAGGCGCAGTCGCCGGGATCCTCAACAGACTCCTCGGGAAGTATGTCCAGGACTTGGACACTGAGAACCTTAACGTGGGGATCTTCTCCGGAAATGTTAACCTCGCTGATCTGAAACTGAAACCTGAAGCTCTGGTAAGGGTGCAGTAAGGGTACATTTAGATCAAATGCAATAACTAGTCCATGTTATTCGATATGGCGACGTAATAAACCAATTTTTGATTTCCGTTCGAGCGCGTTACTGGTACGGATTTGTTTGTATTGTAAATATGTATTTCCTCCTGCAAAACTAAAAAGTGAAATGTTATATACAAGAATGTAAGGTCTTAAACAATATGAATAGTATAACATTATATTTCACTTCCCGAATTAAAGCCTCTTAGTAAACGAACTGGAAAGGATATATTAACAAAGAATTACTTATAACCTAAACAAACGATTTATACTTAAGTAGAGGCTATTACATTAACTCTATTATTAAGTATAGCCGACTAAAACCATAAAATCAGAACAACGCTGAACCGAGCCAAGGTCCAAATCCTCGCAGGAGGCACCCACGGGTCGTCGTCTCCCACTACCCCCCCTGATGTCGTCGAGCCCTGGGGCTTTTCTCATGGCGAGCTCTCGCGCTCGCCCCACTCCCCGATGACGCCTTTGACGATTGGTGGTTATCAGCAAGTGTCCATTCGAAAAAGAAAAAGAAAGAATTTTTCACTTAACAATTATTCATTGTAAAGTCAACATCTCCTTAGGATGCTCCGGTTCCGGAGCGAAACGTGCGTAGAGGGTACGTTGCCGAAGATCTGTTTGCTGTGGAGTATAAGGATTGAAGAAATTATAAATTACACCATACAGATTCTCCTACTTTTCGCGGATTATAAGCTTAATTTTCATAATTTTTTATTACTTGCAAGACTCTCGAATCCTATAAACATCGTATTCCGATTCGCACTTAAATAGCTCTTGATTTTTTTATTCTAATATTTTCAGTACGAGCTCGATCTACCAATCGATGTAAAAATCGGAACTATTGGAAAAATCAATTTGCAAATACCGTGGTCGGGTCTGTATACGCAGCCTGTGATCGTTCATATCGAAGATGTCCTCATACTCGTCGGGCCAGCAATATCCAACAGTAATTTCGATCCAGAAAGAGAAAAAAGACTGACCAGAGCAGCCAAGAGGAAGATCCTTCAGGATTTGGAAGCCGAGAGCGAAGTATTGAAGGGACCGCAAAACTTTTTTGGGAATTTGTTCACGGCCATAGTAAACAATCTGCAAATTTATGTAAGAAATGTCCACGTGAGATATGAAGACTCGATTAGTTCTAAAGACGGGCCACTTGCTTGCGGTTTATGTTTGCAGAGCCTCTCTATAGAGACTACAAATAGGTGAGTGTTTTTTTTATTCCACTACAAGTCAGGCCTTGGCTGCAATCTCACCTATTGTTAAGTGATGATGCAGTCTAAGATGTTAGCGGGCTAACAAGGAAGTGTTATGGTAGTCATACCCCTAATCGGTTTCTACGCGCGTTTACCTCGTACCAGAAGGCTAAATCGCTAAGTAGCATGTTTTTGTTGGTAGAGTGGTAACTAGCCATGGCCAAAGCCTCTCACCAGACCCGGCAAGAGAAAATTCAGAGAATCGAACCCGGGCTCTCCTACCTTAATTGAGTGAAATGGATGGAATGGATGAAAAAAAATCATATGGTAATATAATCATATTTTGAATTCATCAAAATTTTCACCGTAACTCCGGTATCGTTCTAGCAAATGGAAGGCTTCAGTGACACCAGCAAACGCCTCAACTGTGTACCAAATGATGAGAGTCGAGTCACTCTCCCTGTACTGGAACCCTACAGCCACAGCCCTGGATGATGTAGAGATAGCTCATATCACACCTATGCAGTATTATAATTGGAAGCACTATATGCTGACTGGCTTGGACAAGTTTTCTATGCACCACGAGGATTTTGAGTTCCGTAAGTAATTTAAACGGTCTAGAATGTTGGCAGTACATATATGCCAGTGAGTTGCCATTCATCGCCATTATTTCGAACTTGTTTTAGTGCTGAAGCCTGTAACCTGTAAAGTGAAGGTGATAATAAACCGGTCGGGTGAGCCACGAGTTCCTAGACTACTCTTGGATGCTGTGCTTCAAGACAGCGCATTGCAGCTTTCACGAAGACAGTATCTGTCCATTGACAACTTGCTTACATCTTTTCAGAGGATTACTCTAAATAGGTAAATTTATCACCGTTATTTCATGTTTTTATTATTTCATACCAGACAGGATCTTATTTGAAACACGATATCTACAATTTCGACTTCATATTTTCATCTTCATCAGTCTTCAAGCACAAGTCTGATATAGAAAATTGAGCTAGGAACTATGCGTGAAAGGTTGTTGTAACGAAATATATAAGGCATAAACAAAATATACTGTGCGTCGCTATTCCAACAGATGATCTGATGAACAACCAAGACGGCGGGTATGTGGTTGTTAAATAATTACGGCTCAGATTTAAGATCATTTTAAATTTCGGTGTGATATGTTCAGCTATTATATTCGCTTTTCAGGAAGTACCGTCACCTACATCCAGGAGTACCACTCTCGAAAGACGTGAAGAAATGGTGGCGATACGTTTACAACGTCGTGGTGGAACAACGAGTTCGCCCATACACCTGGGCAGCGATAAAGAAGCATCGAGAAAACTACAACATTTATAAGAAAACCTACAAAAGTACTCTGAGGAGTCCCAACGATATCGAACTGAAGTTGGATCTTCAAAAATGCGAGGACAGTCTACCGATTATATCGGTAGTTATTGCGAGGGAACAAGCGAAGTTTGAAGTAAGTTTCTGTAGTCACACGTCACTAGCCCCTGCCATCCTTTACAGGTTTCAATTATGGTTTTAATGCAGTCACCCCTAAAATAAAATTTAATATTGTTGGAGTAGTAGATTTAAACAAATAGTTTTAATATTAACTCATAACTCGAAGTGAATTTAAGAATAGTCGTTCGTTAAAAATTTTGAAGTGTGCTAAGAATAACAAGGAATTATATACCGAGCAAATAGAAACTTAATACGCAGTGTTTCCAGCTTCTCACACAAGAACCCGAGAGAATAGAAGTAGCTGAAACGGAATTCGACTGGTGGAAGCCGACTTCTGATACTGAGAATGATTCAGACAACGAATCGAAGTCTCGCGTCGAACTCTGCGTAAAGACTGAGAGGTGCAAGACTCTCTGGAGCCATCTATCTAGTCCTGAAAAGAAGAAGGTCTGCGAACTAATCGGCTATGCTGAAGGTGCGCCGAGACAGGACAAGTCGAAACAATACATTGGTAAGTAGGATGTTTAATTAAATTCTAGATTCGACTTCCCTTGCAATTCAATAAACTTTTAGCTCGAAGATAAAGAAATCGGAGTTTGGTTCAGGGTTGAGGTAGTTTCAGAAATGTGGATATAAAAATTTGGGTGTGTATTATTAGTTTAACCAGATTGTTCTTCTAATAATTTTAAAAAACAATGTGAGATGGTGATAACAAAAAAGAACACCCGGCTAAGTTTGTTGTGGGCTTCTTCTTAGTCCAGAACGCGTTTGGAACCTTCGTAACTTTAGTTTTAAGTTTACGAATGTGGTTATCGCCATCACCGTCTACATCAGCCGTTAGTAAATTTCAATATTTTTTCAGAGCACAAACTGAATCTGACCTTAGCAAACTGCACGCTGACTATGATGAATAGAAGTAAGGAAGTGCTGGTCATTAGCCTCACTCAGTTCCTCGCATCCATAGAAACGAGACCATCTGCGAAAGCGTATAAGGTAAAATATTTTTTGGCACCTGACGAGGGTATTATATACTTTTAGTACAGTCCATGTCAAAAAGATAAGCTAATTTTTATGAGATATTAAACCTGGATTAATTCTGGCATCTCGCGTTTTGCCCAAATATTATCTGTGAGTTACTTAGTTTATCGAAGCGGTGATAGCTCAGTGGATAAAACTTCGGTTTCAATTTCGGGGGGCCGAGTTCGAAGCTTCTAACTTTTCTACGTTATGTGCGTTTTAATTAACCAATTAAATATAGCTTGCTTCAACGGCGAAGGTAAACATCGTGAGGAAACCTGCATGCCTGAGAGTTTTCTATAATGTTCTCAAAGGTGTGTGGAGTCAACCAATCCGCACAGGGCCAGCGTGGTGGACTATGGCCTTAACCCCTTCTCATTGTGGGAGGAGAATCGTGTCCTGTAGTGGGCCGGTAATGGGTTGATGATGATGATGATGATGACTTAGTTTATCGGAAATGTGGGTAGGATTACATCTTCTGCTGCCTGAAGGTATGTCTACGTCTATATCAGAGTGGGTTTGATTCAAAAATGTAAGAAAACGAAAGTCACCCTTTTTGCACCTTTTTGGCCATTCTATGATCTTTTTTGGATAGTTAAATTATAGAGGAAGAACACTTATTTTTCTTCTAAGACCACGGCCACAGTTGGCAGAGTGGTAATAAAAATAATCTAAATTTTTCTATATTTTTCTGAATACATAAAAGTCACTTATATATAGCTACACATACGATTCATGTTAATGCTTATGTGAATGTCCTATACAGGTATCAGCGCGGACAGAGAGCATAGTAATCGAAGGCATGTCCTCCGATGGAGAGCTGGTGCCTCTACTAATAGCCGCTCAGGGAACTACTGTAGGAACCAACACAGTATTGGCTTTGGATGTTGAGAAGAATCCGGCAAACAGTCACGCTGATTTGGGTGTCACATGCCACGTTGAGCCCGTTGAAATGGTATATGTGGAGGTAATGTAAAGTTTATTTAAATTGAAATGGTACGTAATCTTAAGTTAAACTAAGAATAAATTGACTGTAACTATAATTGAGATTCAGAAAACTCTATCTTGAAAAGGCAGGTCTTTATAAGAATACCCTTTTATATAGAACCGTTCATAAATATTTCTAAATGATTGTAAGTGCTTCTGTGTAGTGATTTAAAGGTCTTCCAAGCTTTTGGCGCAAGTTTTTGGCTACCCGAGAATTTTATTACCCACATATAAATATAGAGTTCTTAAGATAAACTTCGAATTACGATGTCCAAACATGGATTGAAATATATAAATGGATAATAAAAGATTTTTGTGGAAATTTAAGAAGTTGCCTATTTGTTTCATTGCACATTCATCTAACGTATGACCTGTATGAAAACATTAACAACAAAATTACCAAGAACTAATAAACTCGAAATGAATGTGTTTGCAGCATGCATTCACAGAGCTGATAAACTTCTTCCAAACCCATTCAATGACGTCAGAGGAGTTAGCAGCGGAGGTATCATTGGCGGCCGATCAAGTTACCGCCATGAGCAAGTCTGTGTTGGCGCATGCGATCAGCCGCCGGAAGATATTCCATTTGAATGTAGATCTGAAGGGACCTGCCATCATTCTGCCGGAACACGGTTGTGTGCACAAGTATGTAGTCTACTAGGTACCACTAGTTAATTGGGAGTTGGAAAGTTAATCTCTGAGTGCTGAATTTATTCGTGGAAACCCTTTAGCAAACTTTTGTAAAAAACTACTTCATTGGTCTTAATTGAGGTTATTGTAGGACGTTACTACAATAACCTCAATAAAGACCCGTTTCTATTAAGTATTATAATTACCTGCACCAAATGCTTTGAGCTACATAACGCACGAGTTGGTAGCGGTGGCACGCCAGAACTATTATTGCTAGATTTGTTTTACGATTGTGCGACATGGACAAATGACATTCATACAAACATTCATTTATTCAAGGCCCGGTCGTGTCATGGTACTGGACATTAATCGAATAGTGGTAAAATCAGACCTGCAACCTTCCAACCTTACGCTTGAGGATGCCACTTGTATGGAGCTGGAAGAAAGACTCTACGACCGCTTTCACGCCGAGTGTTCTGTGCAAGTAAGTCGTTTATGATGCTTTTCATCTTATCTTATATATCTTTGAATAAGCCCTCAACACAAATGAATTCAAATTTAAAATTATTTAAGCAAAGTATAGGGGACTTATACAGGTAAACATTTGAGCTTTTAGTAATATCATCAAAATGGTATTATCACTCTAGGTACTCTTCTGCGAATGGACTGACACATGGCGAGAAGCACGGAAACATGGGGACTCGGAGCTGCACTTAATTCCGCGGCTTAAGGCCCAGCTGGTCTTCTCTACCAGCATTAAGAAAGACTATAAATTGCTTCCCAGGTAATTACTTTTTTAATTTAAAAAAAATCATACTTACTTTCTTTAATACGAAATGTATTGTCTACTAATTATACTGACGGTCGATTGGCGCAGTGGGCAGCAACCCAGCTTTCGGAGTCCAAGGCTACTTTGGGGCGTGTATTGTCGTAACTCGTATATATATTTTTTATTTATTATTTAATATAATTTTTAGATACAAGCTCAACATTTCGTTATCGAGTCTCAAGTTCAATCTCTCGGACCGCATCATCGGCTATCTTCTGGACTTCTTCGACAACCTTCCGGTACCAACACCCAACACTGTGCCAGTTTCCTTCATGGATTCTGGAGATTATGTCGAGGAGATTGTAGACCCTGAGCTGTTGGAAGCCTTCGAGTTGGACAAGGTGACAGCTGACCCAGGTTACAAGGATCTGGTGAAGTTGAGGCAAAAGATTGTAGCGGCTTACTTCAGTAGACACAGGTTAGTTAAAATAACGGATACATAATGAGATCATTTCTAAGGGTAAACCTTGTCACAACTAGTTATGTTCTTAATCTACTGTTAACTTTAGGGCAGGTGAAACCATGATGGATGGTGAGAGTACCAAGTCTCCAGCTGAAGAATCCCTACCCACCGCGGACTTTAGCGATGAGGATGTAGAAGAATATGCAAGATCTGTGGACCTTCCTGGTTTTGATGACAACGTGTCGCCTAGCAACACTATTGGGACCCTCATGAGATTCATTATAGGTGAATTATTGAATTTGATATTTTAAAAGTAAAGTAGCTTTGTTCCTTGATTTCAAGTTCAGACTCGTCACCGAAAAGGTATATATATATATATATACCATACTATAAAGGTTATTTATTTATTTAGTTGCTATTTCTCCTACTATTGTAATTTGTGTAATAACAATTTCTTATTGAATCTATAGATTAATCTTCTCATTTTTATTTACGAGTAAAGCTGCCAAGAGCTGTAAAATATATCGTTGCTGACATCCTTATTCTTTCTTCCTGGTAAATTTAATTGAGATTTGTAATCAACATCATATATTGTGTGTTGTTTTTGTCTGGTGAGAGGCTTCCGCCGTGGTAGTTACCACCCTACTGACAAGTGCCTCGAAGCGATTTAGCGTTCCGGTACGATGTCACGTAGAAACCGATTAGCGGCATGGGTTTAATATAACTGTCATACTAGCAAACAGGTTAGCTCGCTACCATCTTAGACTGCGTCATAATTTACCATCAGGTGAGATTGCAGTCCAGGGCTAACTTATAGTAGAAAAAAATAAATCATTTACTCAAAAATTCCACCGACGCAAAACCACAAAACGGCTCAATGATTTACATTTCTCTATATAGGTGAAATAGTTATCAACCTAAGCCGATCAAGTGAACAAACGGACAAGCCCTATGTGATGCTGAGCGTCAGTAAAGTATGCTTAGACGTAGCGCTGATGCAGTTCGGGCCAGCCATACAGCTGTCCATCGGGCAAGCGCTGCTCACTGACAAGCAGCACCACAGCAACACTGGGCAGTATTTGGAACTGCTCACCAGTTCTGGGGAATTGTTTAATTTGCTATACAGGAAGGTGAGTCGATACCACGTCAATAATTCTCTTTACTCAAAGATTCAAATAAAGTTAAGCGCGCGTAAAGTTTGTAATAGAAGAAATAAAGTTTGAATAGAAGTAACGCCACTTTGCGGAAATCTATGATGTATTATGAAAAATAAGCTTAATTTGCTATACTCCGCGAAAAGCAGGAGAATCTGTATGGTGTAGTTAATAATTTTTTCAATCCTTATACTCCACACCAAACAGATCTGCGGCAATGTACCCTCTACGCACGTTTCGCTCCGAAACCGGAGCATCCTCAGGAGATGTTGACTTTACAATGAATAATTGTTAAGTACAACAATTATTTATTGTAAAGTCAACTATAGCAAATTAAGCTTAATTTTCATAATACTTCTCTCAGGTTAGTAGGTAATAACTAACAAAGTTGCTTTGAAGCAGCGAGTTCCGCTTACATTCATCACAAGACACTGATCGTTGAAATAAAAAATGTTGAAGTTGAAACGGAAAAAGAGCAAGTACAGATAAGAAACCAAAGGCGATACGATGTGATGGTGATTGTAGATAGTTGGACTTGATTTTTCTTCTTGCTTATCAATCCATCTTTACTCTATTTGAAGATTACAATGGCTTTTAATTTATACTTACTCATTGAAACGAAGGTTTCTGATCGAATATAGCAATACGAAGAAGAATAGAATAAGAATGGTACAGTAACAAAAAAGTGTCTTCTGCCCCTTACAATAAATGCGTTTTTTGATGTTTTTTGCCGATCATAATAATGTTATTACTATGTAGTGTTTCATATTTATTTATTTATTAATTTTATTTATACACAACTACACAGTTAGGAAAATAAAGGACAAATAGAGAGAAACACAAAGACTGGAGTAGAACACCAAAGGCGGCCTTATCTCTTAGAAGCGATCTCTACCAGGCAACCTTAGGATATTAGGTAGATATATATTAGGACAACAATTGCGAAAAAAATAGGTGGTGGTGTAAAATTATTATAAACCTAAATTCAATTAAAAAAGAATCACAATAATAATAATTCATATTTCAAGTTGATATACGGATATAAATTTGCAGGTGCGAGCGAACTGCCCTGAGTTCCGTTCCCACTTCCACAACGTGGAGCAAGCACTCGTGGCCGATGTCGGGCCGCTCACGCTGCTAGTGCACGCTTCAGCACTGACTACACTATTCAAGTATCTGCATTATATCAACCGAAAGTAAGTTATCATTATCATCATCAATTCATTAAGACAACAGTCAGAGGACGTTATTTTTAACGAGAATATCAAATATTTATCGTGGTTAGTTTTTACAGTTTAAAAAAAAAAATCCTGGGAGAAAAAGTAGACTATGTTGCTCTCCCTCCTTTCAACTTACATTGCCAAAATCAAGTGGATTGGTTGCTCAGTAAGGGCGTAAAGTAAGGACAAACAAACAAACACACTTTTGCATTTGTAAGTAACTAGTCGTTATTTCATTGATTTGGTCCAGGCACAGAGTTAAGAACATAGAGAACTCTCGTTCAGCCTTTATTGAATGCAGTGCGTTGTGTCCAAAAACTGTGAAAACGCACCGCGCACGTCTCACTTCACACCTGCGTAATGTTGCTAGCTCACAAACTTTAGCTAGTTTCCCCATTTTATGGTAAACGATTAGAACATTAGAGGTAAAATAGTTACTGTCAAGTGCTAAATGGAGTGAAGTAACTATGGATTATTTTCTCAAAACAACCGCATGCCGTGAATCCCGAGATAAAAACAAACAAAAAATACGCATACAATTAAGCATCTTCTGCTTTGGGTCCGGTAATAAAACACTTAATATTTATTTATTTTTTAGAATTCAAAAACGTCACTCCCTCAATATTAATAACATCGTTCTGCCAAAGACTCGAACCCTGTGGGATTATTTGATGAGACCTGATGCAGACCCTCCAGTTCCACCCGGTGCTACCAAGTTCAGCTATTCTGTAAGGTTGGTAATGTTTCATTAGCCATTATTATTTGCATTTTCATAAATACCTTTTATAGAATTTTTTCCTTGTTTTCGGAAATGGCTTGAAGTACCAAGTTGAAATTTAAAAGACCAAAAATTTATATTATGGTGGTGTATATCTTAATGGGCCTCGGTAATAACTTAACATCTGGTGTTCACCAGTACGTTTTAATTTTATGCAAATATTTGAATAAAAAAACAGTTTTCCGAAAATAACAATAATGCTAAAATATACAAGCAATAATAGCTAGTATGTTAGAAGATACGCAGTATAAATTGGCGACCTCGTCGCTACATAGCGCCACTTCCTGAATTGAGTTGGCTTGGATGGAGATTTAATTTCATAATCATCGTCATCATCATCAACTCATTACTGGCCCACAACAGGGCACGGGTCTCCTCTCAGAATGAGAAGGGTTTAGGCCTACATTTATTGTGTCTACAAGATTGGTAGACTTCACACGCTCTTGAGAACGTTATGGAGAACTCTCAGGCATGTCGGTTTGGCACCTCACGATGTTTTCCATCACCGTTTAAAGCAAATGATACATAGCATAGCTCCGAAAAAAGTTACTGGTGCGTGCGAAAGGAAAGCCGAAGCTTTAACCACTAGGCTATAACAACTTCAACCGCTATCACCGATTTAATGTATAGTTTACATTTTCAGATTATCCTCAATAACGGCTCGTCTCTGCCAGGTCGAAAATCCTTTCGTTGAAGTGCGAATTACGTCTCTGGAGAGTGACTGTGTATTTCGAGCCAATGACCGGCTCATTTTCAAGCTGTTTCTCGGCTCATTGCAAGTGGACGATCTAGCTGAAGCTACTCTATATCCTAAGGTATGGAAAGCTGATTACATCACAATTTTCTTATCACCAAAAACGATACTTGTAATCACAATATACCCAAGTAATGGCACTAGAATATCCTAAATAGAGTCCTAAATATTTCTAGATTGGAGTAGTTCGAGGATTTTTATAGTAATAATTGATGGACCAAGCTGATGGCCTACCAACAAGGCTAGCACAGACAGGAGACAAAAATATATCCCCCGATTATATACCCTGACGAGGAATATAATTAATGTGTCCACCCATTATTTGGATATTATTTCCACTCGTGCGCCGGTGCTCTGACAGTTGATAAAGTGATAGGAGAAGATAAATTTTTATCCTTTCCCCGGGGAGATAGTTGTCTCCTGCCCATGCTAGCCGTGCTATGAAATCCATGGCCTATAAACGCAGCAACATTTCCTGCGGACACGCTCTGCAAACGCACTGTCATAATACCCTTCAAACCGGAAACGATGTTGCTTTGTGGCACAAATTAGCTCTGCGGTTGTACTTCACCGGACAAGCAGGCTAACGAAAACTTCTACTACGAGTAAAATACAAATTATTACAAGACAACTGTATTGAGGTATAATAATGCATTTTAGACAGCGGAAGAAAGAATTAAATGAAATATATTTCAGTTGGTGTGGCCAGATGAAGACAAGGTTATAGAGATAAAGTACGTGCGTTCTGCAACGGGCATACGAGCTCGCTCAGACGCAGAACTGCGCATATGTGTGGGCAGACTACACGTCGTACTCTTCTGTTCTCTTCTTTATCAGCTACAGGTATTAAGTCAAGAAATATTCAAGCGCGTTAAGTGGGAACCATTTTATTGACCGTTTTCCTAAGCCAAAAAGTCCTGCCATTCTTATGCAAAATTACATTTGATATATCCCGTAAAGACAGCTCTTGGTTACTTTTCGGAAACGTTTCAGGTTAAATGGTTGTTCACTCGCAGTGGTTTTTAAGTGGAAGGCCACAGGTTCAATGTCAAAGAGCCCTGGCGTCTTCTCATGATAAGCATTAGCGTTCCCCCCGTGACCCGGTGAGGGTGTTGCAACCCTTGAAGTGGTTATCAGCTATAGTTATACTTCCGACAGATTCAAATGACAGGGTAGTTCGGAATGTGAGGGTTCATGATATCAGAATTCACTGATCTGATCTGTTGGAAGGCTATGGCCGTTTTGAGTTATCACCTTTCAACGCGATTCAGCACATGAAATTTTTAGCAGCATGATAACTTGAGAATGCAGCCATGGGCTAAATTGTAGCGGTAAAAAACATATCCTAAATCCATCTAAAAGTCGCATTCTTGTATCCACCAAATTGAGTCAAGATTGGTGCAATATGCCATAAATGTCTAACAATGAAAAACAGATATTTTCGCTAATAAAACTTAAGCTAAGCTTTAAGTTATTGAGAGATAAATTTAAAGATTTTAAAATATGACAGTATATAGTCAGTATATAATTGAAAATTTAATGTACGTTCATAAAAACATTTCTAAATTTAAGACAAAATGTACTGCAATAATTTCAAGAAGTAAGAACAAACTTACAGTGCAATATACTAGGTTACATAATATTCATAATTCTTTTAAAGTAAATTGCATACGATTTTACAATAAATTACCCATTGACATCTTGGAGATGTCTCTTAAAATGTTCAAAGTTTGTATTAAACGTAAACTTATAGAAAAGTTCTATTATAATATAAAGGACTACGTAATCGATGAAATAGCTTGGGTGTGAATTATTGCTCTTATAATAATTTTAAATGACAATGTGAGATGGTGATAACAAAAAAAACACTCGGCTAAGCTAGTTGTGGGCTACTGCTTAGACCAGGATGCGTTTGGAACCCTCGTAGCTTTAGTTTCAAGTTAACGAATATAGTTATCGCCATCATCTCACTACCGTGTACTTCTCAAGTTATGTACGAATCAAAAGTGCCACCCACTTGAATAAAGATATTTTTTGACTTTGACTTTGCTCAATTTTTAATGTGACTTTGCTTGCGTTTCATGGAATTCTGTAAAGCAACGCCTGCTTCCATCCATTAGACACTGTTGCCATTACAATACACTTATCTGTGTCTCAGCAATTCCTGGAGCCCCTGCTGCCGACTGCGGCGGCCACTGAAGCGGCCGCTGCCGCTGAACGAGCGGCGCACGAGAAAGCTGCTTCCATAAGAACTGCCCCTTTGAAAGTCAACCTTGCCATTGAGGTATAGAAAGACTGATAACTAATGGTTAGGGTTTCGGCCTCCCTTTGTTTAAATATCACTGCAATATCACACATGCTTTAACGGCGAAGGAAAACATATAAAACCTCACACTCTTTAATCATCGTCTTAACGATACAAATCATTAAGTAGGGATATAAATAATAATAGTACTAAATTTATTTAATTCATAATGGTGAAGAAATTACAAATACGAATTTTATATTATTCATCTAAAATACAGTCTCTTTATCAATTGATGCAAAATATAATAAATTATTGATATAGACAGATCTCAAATGTGTGATTTATTGATAATGCTATTTTTATATTACTGAAGTACTTATAATTTTATTATTTTAGGTTCATGCTCCAGTTTTCCTATTACCTCAAAAGCCCTCGTCGCCGAACTTATTGGTTCTAAACATGGGTAAGGTCTTGATTTTTTTACATTTATTTTTGTTCCTTAGAGTTATGTAGAGCTAGATAAATGAGAGCTGGTAAATGTTTTCGTCCGGTTTTTTGTTTAGCAATATAGTGATAACGACAAAGACACCGGGAGGTATCTTCGCATCGTTCGAATCCATCAAAAGTTTAATTATTTACCGACTTTATAAAATTATTGTAATAATGGTTTTTTGGTGATGAACATGAAGTATTTATGTATATTATTCATAAAAATATTACACAAGCTACGCTTACTTTGGGGCTAGCCATGTATTTATTTATTCATGTAACTCTGAATATATTAAACTATTTCATTGTGTTTCATAGGGGACTTGCTCATTGAGAATTTCTTCAAGACTGTGAACGCAAGCATAGAAGCGACCAATCCAGTACTGAGTCCAGTGATCGACAACGTGCTGATAAAGCATGTAAATATCACGCTTTCACGAGCTGTGATGACTTTGGCTGGCACTCTTGAAGTACAGGTTTGGCTGAAAAAGTTTTTACATTTTACCTAGGTGATCCTCCATGGCTTTACATTACTAAAAGAAACAGGATCTATGATGACATATAAAGGATATGTAAAAATCGTCCTTTTTCTTAATAACTAACAATTAATATACCCATCTACAAACGGTTCGGCCTTCTAATATTATCTCGTGAAAATAATGTTGGCCCAACGAGATTCGATGATTTGCATGTTTTGTGTTTGTATTTGTTTTTTAGTACCGAAAGTGGAGTCGGAAGTCCCTACTTCTGGTTGGACTTAGACTCTACTTTGGGTGGCCGAGTCGAATCCCTAAAACCCCTACCTATTACTTTTCTAAGTTAGGTGCGTTTTAAGCAATTAAAATATAACTTTCTATAAAAAACAAGGTGAAGGAAAACAACGTGCATGCCTGAGAGTTCGCCATAATGTTCTTGAAGGTGTGTGGAGCAAACTAATCTGCACTGGACCAGCGTGATGGACTACGGCTTTAACTCCTTGTCATTCTGGGAGGAGACACGTGCACTGTAGTGGGCCGGTGATTCGTTGATATGTTGATGTTGATGATGATGATGATGATGATGATGATATTTGTGATTGTATGTTTGTAGTTATATTCTAAAATTCTGGAAAATGTAAAGTACAAGAAATTTTATAATGTACAAATCATTTTAGGAGCCCATCTTGGAGCCGATTTCCGTGAACTGCGATTTAAAAAGAGCTGTCAGTTACACTCAAGTGGCGAACACGAGCGCGTATAGAGATTTACTGCTTTGCGAGGCTGACATCGTCATGGACACCGTGTCCCTGAACCTTGGCCAGAAGGACTTGGCCACAGTTCTAGCTGTATGGAGCGACAATCTTAGCGAAGGACATTATATTAGTAAGTGACTGCAAACATGCTACTGGTCTGAGATCCGGTATTAGGAATTAATCCCCTTATCTGTAAGAATGATAGATATTTATTGATATATCGTGAATATGTTGCCTTGTTGTGTTGTGTGTAAATTGCGTACGGATACTATTAAATATTAAAAAAAAAAAATTATGAATTTTACTTCATTCTACTTCTTCTTTCTTAAATAACTTATGAGAATAAGTTATTTAAGAAAGTCTTTCACTAGATAAGAGATCATACCCAACAGAATTAAAAAAAGTTAAGGTTGAATTGCGTCGAAATTCACATCTTAAACCTAGGCAACCATGGATTGAATCAACTTTTGATTTAGGAAATCTAATACAGTTATTTGATTAAAATAATTTGATATAACATGAATTATTAAATAAATAATGAGAGTATATCAATAACATTTAATTACCTACTTAAACTTGACAATTCCACTGGTGCGTAGCCCCTCAATCCATTAGTGAAAGCATATAGCTATCACTAATGGATGGCTGGCTTGCTTGAATACTACTAAACCAAATCTTCAATTTTTGAGAATTAAAATACACGTTTTTATGTTTAATAAAGGATTAACATAAGCTTGAAATAACAAGTAGGGAAGACAATAAAAAAATTGGTTTGGTTGTTAATTTATAGAAGAATTTCTTATTGCAGGTAGCATAACACCCAGCTCTCCAGTAGAAATAGCGCCATCTGAAGCGACAGTTAAGAAACTGCAAGCATTTTTTGCTCAAGGAGAACCTGTAAGGAAGGAATCAGTTCTGAGGTGATTTAATATTAGTAATACTAAGTAGGTGTGTCTCTGTTGAATAATTCAATCTAAAACTTTCCAAAATGATGTTACGACATCATAGATGCTATATATAGTTGGGGTAAGAATTGGGTTGAGAGTTATTTTTCTAACGTAGTCTAATCATTTTGCCAGATTCTCTCTTGAAGGAGTGGAACTGAAACTATTCTCAGATATGGATGAAGTGTTAAGCTCACCAGTGCGCGACCTCAACCATGGCCTCGCCAAAGTGACGGCGGGAGAAGCTAACGTACATTTCGACTATTACTCGGACAGCAGTATCGAAGTGAAGGCCAGTTTGCAGAGCCTTCTTATTGAGGATATACGACCTGATACCACTATTGTTATCAGAAGGTATTGTATTAACATGAAAGCGTGAAAGTGCTTGTGAAAAAGTTATTTTTATTTTTTATCAAACCATTCATTTTAGGTTTTCTTAATTTTCTTCTTCTAAACACAATACATATACACATTCTGATAACTTATTTAAATCCATCTTCCTACAGATTCAACTCTTTTTTCAACTTGATAAAAATCAGTTCTTCCTATTCCAGAATTTTCGAATCTCAAGGCGGTGGTAGCCGCGCTGCCGGTGGGTTTTCAGTGGTTCGACCAGCTTTACTGGAAGCTTCCTTACGTCGATCTGCGCGCGCTGTGACTTTGGATGTAAGAGTGGAAAGAACGCGGCTTAATCTTTCTCTACCTTTCCTATTGCGGCTCGTGAAAAGCTTACTAGATGCGATGCCAGGTGAGAAAATATTCTCTCGATAGTTAAACTGACCTAATAATCAACTGAATTGAACATTCATCGTATCAACCCATTACCGGCCCACTACAGTGCACGGGTCTCCTCCCACAATGAGAAGGGGTTAAGGTCGTAATCCACCACGCTGGCCCAGTGTGGATTGGTAGATTCCACACACCTTTTGAGTACATAATGGAGAATTCTCAGGCATGCAGGTTTCCTAGCGAACAAGCACATAACTTAGAAAAGTTAGAGGTGCGTGCTGGGATTCGAACTCGGCTCCTGGTAAATTAAGTCGAAGTCCTACCCAATAGACTATCACCGCTTCATTGAACATTATTATCTATCAAATAAAAAATCTATATATAGCATGCCTTTACTGAGGTATTATTTCGTCAGTGATACAAGCAATACAAATTGTTTTAAATAAATTCATTTTCTTGGATTGATAATTTTTAACGAGACTGTTGTTTTGAATGATACTTAGCTGTTTAACTGATTCTAACTGGTACCTAATGGACTATATAAAAATTATTTTTCTAAAGGGGACAAGACATTAGAAGGCGGTGTGATTAACCATGGATACGTGGGCGACGCTCCAATACGCTCAAATAATAACAGAGCAGCTAGATTCCCTAGCTCTAGCGATTCAACTAGCGGATATTATTCTACAGGTACAACTTAATTATTATGCAAAAGGTTTGAAATCTACAAGAACCAGAAACTCTAAATGAGTAACAACTTCTATGATAGGCATCAAAATTATTTGTTCCTGGCGCTTTACCATATGCGCCATCTCATTTAACTTATGCTTTATTGATGTTATGTTATAATTATGGGTTATGATTATGTATGCTTGATCTCGAGTTGAATTTAATAATTTATTACTTAATTAACCAGTATTCAGATATCAACTACAAAATCTACGATCTTTTTCTGACAACCCTTAGAATATCCCTGCTAGTCACACACGATACTATAGTAAGTCCGTCAAATTTTAGCCTTCCCTCTGAAATTCGTAATTCCAAATCTCTAACAATCTTCAAAAGCAGATGGTTTTAATATTATCGCAAGAAGTTTGTGCAATAAAGACTTCTAAAAAAAACCAATTATAATTTCCTCCATTTCAGCAACCTCAATATCAGAAGATATGCCAAGCTTATCTATATCCGTACAATGTCGTCAGCCTGAAGTCATGTTCTTTACTGATTTAATGAAAACCGAAGGTCACGCATTATTACTACGTACAGAACTCCTTATTGACTACTCTAGTCATTCAAAAACTGAAAGCCTAGTTATATCTCTGGCTGGTCTTCAAGTAATGTCAAAATTGCAATCTAAATTGAAGAATTTGCCGCCGCAATTAGTTCTAAAGCCGTGTGATTTAGAGTTCTCTAAAAGTTTCAAGAATGTTGAAGAGGGAATTATGGTACGTCTCTCCGTTTCGGAGGTTGATGTCCATATAGCTGCTACTACTGTGCATACTGTTATGGGTAAGTCAAACCAAGATCTTGCTATAACAAGAACTTACAACCTGAAGAACAAAGGGCTTATTTACCTTGATTCACGCTCGTCTGTACTCAAGCTAGCCAGTTAACTTAGATTCTATACACTTATCAGCAACAGTAATAATTTTTACATGCACCTTAGATGTAATTGCTTGATTAATAGGTAGTTCTTAACATTCCTGTCGCACGCCATTAAGGTCCTGTTCAGAATAAACAGCAGCAACAGCAATAATGGTTGTACCAGCAAAAATTTGGACATAGACGTACTTGCAATTTAAATTCATAATATATTTGTTTGGGCATTAAGTACTTACCATCGTTTGTTGCGTTTTAGATATTATAGAAGAAATAACAACAGAACTGATGATTCCTGACGAGAAGGATTTGTTCAACTTTGCCACCTACAACCCCCGGTCAGAGAAACAAGACGAAGATCTCTGGTTACCTAAAAAGTTGACTCCCTACGTTGGTTTCCACGCCGAGGATAGCTACATCCAGCCAAAGTTTCCAAATCTTAATCCATCTGAGACTTTCGTGATAACTATACCAGTTGTTCGGTTGACCTTCGAGATTGAACACACTGTTAGAATTCCTGTTTTGTTAGTTAAGGTAAATAAAATTTCGTTATTTCCACTCAAATCAACAAAATTCAGCATTTCAGTCATATAAATACTATTATACATTTAATTTGCGTTCAATGTAAGCATTCAAGCATGTGGTACCCATGAACACCTGCTGGGCTATTCTGTATCTCTGTTAACGCCAAAATTAACTAGCCACTGTGGGAAGTTGCCATCAAATTATGTACATACCATTATTATACATTACGCAATGATATCTGCCCACTGTGTTAAATGAACTCAGATGGAAACTTAGGTTTTAGAATGCAAAATATAGAATGAATAGGTTATTTGGTAGATTTAATAGGTTAGTCTGGTTGACTGGTATGCCTGCAGAATCGGCCTGCTGCGCTGGGTGCCAGTTTATCAGAGGAACACCGGAGATATGTTATAATTAAAACACTGCAGAAGGAGGCTTATCCTGCGTAACAATGTAAAGACTATAACTTCCCTTTATGATGCCATTGAGAAACCGGTTTTTGGACAGCTACTTTATAAGTAATAATAACTACAGTTACACTTCAAATGAAATCATAGTTTAATCACAAATATTGATGAGCGAAGTATTAAATTGTTCATTTTCGGAATTTTTGGTACTCAGTTTTTGATTGATAAATGTTTAAGATTTTATAAAATAACTAGCTGTTGCCCGCTTTGTTCATCCGTGTTTTCTGGGAAAATAAGTAGCCTATGTTATTTTCTGTCCTTTCAATTCAACTCTATGCTAAATGGGCGTGAAGGAAGGACAAACAAACGACAAATAAATAAATAAATACTTTCGCACGTAAGGATAATATACTTGTACTTGTAGTACAAGTAAGGATTGAGCTCTGTTACCCTACTAATTTTATAAATGTGAAAGTGTGGATGTTTGTTACTAAATCACGCAATAACAGCTAAGCTTGGAGCTGGATTTGGATGAAATTTGGCATGAATTTAGCCTTTGACATGGAAAAGAACATAGGCTACCTTTTATCCCGATTTCTTAACTAAGCCGCGGGCAGACAGCTTTGAAATTTGGTTTGCATGTCACCTATGCTATGGAAAAGGGCATATATTTTATATACTCTCTATACCGATCTCTCAAATAGTTCCCGTGATGGGATTAAAAATTATTAACGAACGAAGATTTAGAAACAATTCTAAAGTCCACGCAGACGAAGTCGTGGGCAAAAGCTAGTAATTATCATATATAGTCCGCAAGAAAGGCCCGAATTAAGTATGTACTGTTTTACAGCTCTCAGCCGAGATATCTTTACATGATTGGTCGCGACAATTGCATGGAGGAGGATCGCTTAGTGCACTAGCGAGAGCCTACAATGAACGCCTGGATGCGTGGGAGCCGCTGCTTGAGCCAGTAATGCAGGACAATATCCAGAGGCCTTGGGAAATCACTGCTACTCTCTTTCAGGTTTGTCCTCGTCCCACATCTGTTATCAAATATGATGTTTCATACATTTTAATTTCCTATGTGATCATATTGTTTATAGTATTAGTACTACAATCAAATTGCATCTGAACAAAACTTGACAATCAAATACATCGATAAATTCTTTTACTAAATTCTTTACTTTCAGGCGAAAGCATATCCAATGTCCTCACAGCTTGACACTAAAAAGCAAGAGAACACAATGTGTGACACTATCCCTGCAGAGCCAATACGAAAAACTAAAAAGAAAAACGAATTTGAATCAGAAACATCTGCCGATGAAGCAGATACGGACAACGAAATGGTTTTTATAAAGAATCCTCATGGGAAAGACAGCAAATCTTATAATGTCGACTTTAACGCGTGTAGTATGTCCTTCCTTAAGGCACTAGATATTGAAGAATCGGATTCGGACAATGAAAATGGAAAGGAAAAATTGTCTAATGCTCTAGGACACTTGTTTACCGAGTAAGTGTTACATTTACGCATATTAAATAGTCAACGTAAAATTTTAAATGCTAAACTTTTGGTACTTTTTTTTATAAAATTTAGTAGCGACTCGAGCATCGATGACTTAAGTAACGATGAAGATTCTTCAGCGCCAGAGCAGAGTGAAGTTGAGGCGAGTGAACGAGAAGATGAAGAGGAAGAGGATGAAATTGAGGGAAAGCCTGTAACTTATGTAGATGCAGAAGAAAAAAAGAAAGCCGATAACAAAAGTGTCACTGTTCAGGTAAATGTCTATTGTTGTTGATTGTAGAAAGTTGAAATTACTAAAATAATACAATATTAGTAAATAGTATTTGTGATATAGCTAAAAGTAAAAAAGTTTCATACGTATTTTGAATCTAAGATAATTTTAAATGTATTTTAGGAACCAGAAAGAGAAGACAGCGTAGAGTCATCTATAGAAGAATCTCGTCTTTGCACCTATGTAGCGCTTGAAGCGCGTTCACCGTTAAACATTACAGTAGCTCCTGCTGCTGTTCGAGCGTTACAAGCTCTGTCAAATGCAATATTAGATCGAACTGCTGCCGTCACTGCTATAGTTGCTGCCGAGAGTGGATTGCAGTTGATAAATGATATAGGTACTTATTTGTTATTAGAATCTTTGTCGTCAGAAGTCAATGTTATAGCATTTGCCATTTAAGTGGTTTGTATTCAAAGTTAATCTTTAAAATGTACTCTGGTAATAAATAAATGGAACTGGTATTCAGGTAGGGGTATACGTTATTTTACCATGTGCCTATTTTCGAAAAGTAATCGTAAAATGCTTTCATTCGTTCGTTTGCATTTTCAGTCAGGAAAATAATATCAATAAATGTATTGCAATCTCTGATATACATGAACACTTTTTTGGTTCTGCAGGTCCAGGATCGACAGTACATTTACGAACTCATGCTGAAACTGATCTAGCAGGTAACGATCGTGTATTAGCTGTGGCTGACTATGATCATTCCAGCCGACCAAGTACACCTGGTAAGTTCATAATCAAGAAGCGAATCATATGATTAAAGTTATAAGTTCCTTGATACGATTTAAAAGTTCAGATAGCAGAAATGCCCCGATTAACTCAAGATAATACAAAATTACAAAATTACCAAGTCTCGCAGACTTGAGTCTCCTGAACCTTCCTCGGCATCGTGCTTTTGTGGATGGTTGAGGATAATCATTCCTTGCTTAGTTTTATGAATATTTGTTTTAAGCTCAGCATTTATATTTTTTTTTGTTTCATAAACATGACGTTAAATATTCATTTTGTGTACTTGCATTGTTTTGTATGTGATAATATTTTAAATGTAAATGAGTATGATGTTTGTGTGCCTAATATATAAATAAATAAATATCCTGCCAAGCTGGGCGTGGAAGGTAATTTCAAATGTTTTATCTTAAAGGCTGTGACACTTCCGGAGCTGATCTGCTGGAAGAAGACGAAAAGGAATCTAAAAATGAAATGACTGATATTAGTGACGAATGGGACTGGTAAGTTTTTTTTTTCAGAGAGCCAAAAAATTATCAGTGTAAATTGAAGACTAATAAACAACTTATCCAAAGAGGTAAGTAAGTATAAAGGCAAGAAAATATTCGAACTACTTAGAGGTTTCGATGTTGTAATCAAGGTTTCATCAATAAAATGTAGCCCACGATATCGATTATAAGGATAGACACCATTGCACCCCAAAGTAAGTTTAAATTTAAAATGCATATACAAATTTTTAGATCCGACAGGATGTGAACCTGCAACTCTCTAGGAATCGCAGCCTGAGCGCTATTTAGTTACGGCTCTCCTACTGCCAATGCCGAAATAAATATATATGCCTTTTATATCAGGCTTATAGCGACTGTAACGCCATCTAGTACGAAACATTACAGTTTCGATCAAATTTTTCAAAGATCCATATTACAATGAGACGCGTTTACAACGAGAGATGACAAATTGCTTTTTTATAATTTTTATTAATGTTTTTACCTAGGCTAGGCTAGGCCTAGTACTAGGCCCACCTTCAAAGTCGTCATATATAAAGACGATATTTTTCAACACTAAATTGATAAATATTTAAATTTCAAAAACGCAACACGCATAATAAAGATTATTAATAAGACATTGAGAGAATCAGAAAATTAAACGCAAAAAAATCAGTAAATTACTTTTTTAATGATTGCGTGGTTCTTTGTAGACTATTATGACAAGACTAATATTTTTCCCATTTGCTGTTATAAATTGTTTGCTTTTTAATCCAATAAACGGTACCAGTGGGCTCAAAAATAAACTGTCTGCTTTAAAATGCATAAAAAAAAGAATTTATTTTGCTCGCTAGTTTTGAAGGGGGATTCCCCGCGAGCGCCGCGCCTGCAGGGACTGAGCGTGAGTCTCCGGGAGCTCCGCCCGTTGCCGCTGAACTGCTACGACGACTGACTGATCAAACTTTGTCCATTCGTCTGCATGATTTCGATCATCTTAATGTAAGTTACTTCGTATTAAAGCCTTCGTATTGATACCTTCTAGATAAAATGGAAAGGAAAACGTTTTGCTGGTATTACGAGACAACGATATACAGCGTCACAGCTAAGAACTCTGCAAATTTAACATCAGATTCTGAACTCTAAATCTCTCAATTTCTTCGAGTGAGACGTCAAATATCATTCATTTATTTGTTACTTGGCGGATGATGATGATTAGAGTTGAAAGAGAAAAATCCTTTCACTAAAAGGCTTTATCAGGTATTATGCTTTGGCATAGCTCTTCGTTATAATAAAACACGTAGACTTTACAAGTGTTTGTGAACTTAGGCCCACCAAATATAAAACGAAAATATTTGTAATAACAATATATTATCGTTATAGATTATATGCCCTCAACGCTCAGTGTCGAAGCTTCATGTGTTACATCCAAGTAAAAATGGGACCCGGTACTACCTTGTGGTGGAGAGGAATTCTAAATACAACAATAAAAAAATTATCGTCAGATCGCCGTTACAGGTAAAGTGGCAAAAAACTTTTGGTTTTGTACATTCAAAGTTTTTCTCTGTTAAGTTCTGAAAGATTCTTTTTTAGTTATTATTACAAGACCTTATTCTAGTCTTTCAATATCTTCAACAAAGGTTTGCCGATATAATTTGGTATATCTGAACTTTTGAAACATATCTTGACAATGGAATTCTAGGCATATCCACTGAATAGCGTTAGGTACCTCGCGACTGTGTCCGGAACAACTTTGTCATACATGATTTTATCGCAACTTTAAACGTTTACGCAGCGCACGCAGCGGAAGCTATCCAACACTGAGATCATCGCGTTCAAGTAAATAAACAAAAAAATAAAAAAAAAACTATTCAGGTTTATATATTAGTATAAGATAAAATAATGTAGAACTGAAACCTTTCTCCAGATCCGAAATGAAACATCGTACACCCTAGAGTTGCTCTACCGCCAATCAGACCTAGAAGCGGCCGGGGAAGAACCCGTAGGATCGGTTCGGAACCCATTCTGTGGGCTGCTGCGGTTGGCCGTGCTTGCACCTCATGACACTTACAACGTGCCGCTCTACGTCGCTTATCATTGCAAGCTTTTCTTACTGCCAACTAACTTTGAGTAAGTATTTTTCTGCCAACTAACCTTGAGTAAGCAGATGGCCCACCTGATGGTAAGTGAAAAACCATCGCCTATATACAGAGCAACATTTCGCAGGGCATGTCAAGAACTTGTTGCACAAAGATCTGTTATCAACCTGCGGCGTATGTTAGTCTCATGTGCCTGTAACTACACCGGCAACCACACTCTCCAGATCGGAACAAATCAATGCTACTTCGCAGCATAAATAGCGGTTGTACTTATCTTGACAAGAGAGGTCCGTCACAAAATGCTCTACTACTTTTCGGTTTATTTCTTTAATATAAGTTTTTTTTCTAAATTCCACTACAAGTTAACCTTTAATACGTAAATGGTGATGCAGTCTAGGATGGTAGCGGGCTAACCTGTTTGGGAGTATAGTAGTCATACCCCTAATCGGTTTCCACGCGAAATCGCACCGGAACACAAAATCGCTTTTTCGGTACGGTACGGTACGGTACGGCGGCACGTCTTTTTCGGTAGGGTGGTAACTAGTCACAGCCAAAGCCACCAGACCATACCAGAGAAAATTCAGAAATTATAAATTTCGAAATTTCCCAGCCCATGACTTAAATTAAAAAACGCTCACCGTTGCGTCAGGGAAACCTATTCATTTGGTCATGAATAAGCCACTTGAAGAAAATCCCGTGAGAAGTGCTAATGAAAATGTCAGAATACCCGATGACGAGAAAATTAGAAATGCTAGAATAAGTTCGTGTCGATATAAAAGCCTCGAGGTAAACTCAGTGAAAGTCACTAATTCAGTTACTCTTTTCACAGAAGCTATCAAGCAGCGACTCAAGGAATTTGGTGGATGGAACTAGTCAACGAACTGGGCAGTGCTCGCGATGTAGTGTGTCCTGCGATGGCCGATGACGATCCCAGAGTCTTCGCGATGAGAGTAGTTCCTGTTGAAGGTAAGCAAGAAGTGGCAATAGAAAACTGTCTGTTATGCTCTCTCATAAGATACGTTTCTCTATAGTATAAAATAGTTAACGGTCCGTTAAGCAGATAGAACACCTGATGGTAAGTTGAAAACCATCGCCTATAAACAGAGCAAGACTTCGCAGGGTATGCAAAGAATAGTCAAAGTCAAAGTCAAAGTCAAAAATATCTTTATTCAAGTAGGCCCATGGGTGGCACTTTTGATGCGTACATAAGAATTACACGGTAGTGAGATGATGGCGATAACCACATTCGTAAACTTCAAACTAAAGCTACGAGGGTTCCAAACGCGTCCTGGTCTAAGAAGAAGCCTTCAACAAACTTAGCCTTACATCAGCTTAAATCATACATCAGCTTGCATGTTAAACTATCTAAATTAAAAAGTGAAATAACCACCTTTGTTCTAATTTAATACGTAAGCAATTTGAACGGAGTGGCATTGATTTATCATACGTTGTTAGTTAATCATCATCCACCCATTAACGGCCCACTACAGCACACGGGTCTCCTCTCAGAATAAGAAGGGTTTAGGCCGTAGTCTACCACGATGTCCAAGTTTTGGTAGACTTCACACGCATTTGACAACATTATGAAGAACTCTCAGGCATACAGGTTTCCTCACAATTTTGTCCTTCACGATGCAAGTGTTATAAAAATTGCTTACCGGGTACTGGTATTGGTACGTGCCGGGGAACTCGGTCTCCGCGAAAGGAAAGCCGAAGCCACTAAGCTATCACCGCTTGATAGTTACTATAAATTATTTCCTTTTCTCTAACCTTTGTTACAGGTTGCCAATCCCAGAAAGTGTCTCGCTCTATACCAAACCTGCTAATCCGAATCCTGCCTCCACTGGGAGTTCACAACCGGCTACCACACGCTCTCCAGCTATCAGGAGGGCACGTAAAGGTCAGGGTTGAAGCTGGAGAACGGGCCCACGTGTACACGTTGCGACCGAATCAGTCTCACAAACTGACTTTAGAGATATACTATCTTGGATTGCCGTGGACTGGGACGTTTACGTATTCTCCAGGTAGGTAATCCATGTTATGTATGTTTATCAGGTTTTTAAATAAATAATAAATTGTTTATTTAGAAAATTGAGCGGATAACGATCTTCTCACATTATTGTTAGAATTGTATAAAAAAAAAAAAAAAATTTTACAAGGTCTCACCAAAACTCGAATTAAATGTTCCAAGATTGGTGAGTCCATTTAGCTCACAAACATGGTCAGTAAGAGTTTGAGCGCAGCCTTGTCAATAGCGACGATGTTTTCTTTCGTATAATGACATAAAAGTCATCTGTTCACTCTTCTGCAAACATCGGCGGCGAGCAACACCACAGCAAGCCCAACAACATTCTGAAGCCATTGTTATATTGCATCCTTTTGGTAAATAATTAAACCAAAGGCTTCCCGAATGGAAGTTTTGGGCAGTACGATTACCACAGCGTTATCTTAACTTCTTTAATTAATTGCACCTGAGTGCTCTACTTTCTCGCTCTATGTCATGTTCACATAGAGCGAGTATTGCATAGGTTTTTCTATGTATAGACTAGCACTTTCTTAAGCTTAGAGATAATCTGAAAACAAGTGGGCTCTTAATTCTTGTTGATTATTTTACACTTCCCCACTGTGTATATTTCACTTAGTAATGTTACTAAAATGGTTTACGAGATCAAAGATTGTTTTTTCCTGCATAAAATACTTGTGGTATCTGCCGCACGCACAGTAGCTCTTCCACCAATACCTCGTATGCTGTCTGCGATCAATGATGGCTAAACCTGATCTTTTTGTGTTTGCTGATGAATGTATGAAGACCATGCGCGAGTTTCTGGAGTATTGTGATCAGTAATTCTTTTAATTTGTCTTTTTTTTTCTTTTTCAAATCAACCCATTACCGGTCCACTACAGGGCACGGGTCTCCCACAGTGAGAAGGGTTTAAGGCCATAGTTCACCACGCTGGCTCAGTGCGGACTGGTGGACTTTTTAATATTGATTAATTGTTATGTTTTTCCTTTTTGTTGTGTTATTTTTTTTATTACTGTAATTGTCTTCTTGCCGTTCTAATTTATAATAATAATGAATAAACAAATAATAAATAAATCAAAGGCGTCCAATGACGCCAAGGCTCACTTTTTATCTCTCGTTTGTTTGAGCAGATATGACAGAGAAGACAATAAGCATGTCGACCGAGTGCGAGACGGAGGGCGGCAACAAAAGGCTCATCGTGCGCGCGCGCCTGCAGAGGGGGCCCAACTTGCGGCTGCTGCTGTACGCGCCGTGCTGGCTCATCAATAAGACGGGCCTGCCGTTGCAGATTAAGGTGACTGTTTGCTTTCATGTTTCATTCAATGCAAAAGATAAATAAAGTAACTTTGAGATCGACAAAATTAAAATAATTTGCAGAACTAAAATAAATAAAGCCTTTTTTGCTGATACATAGTATGTACAATGAATAAATGTAAATTATTAACTACTAATGTCTCGCACTTTAGTTTATTGTGATCGGCGAATCTTCTGACGCATAGGCAGGCATCCTCCAGGTGTTTCCAGGTGTCCCGGTTCCGATATCGTTATCTAACCTAACCCAACGCTTTCTTTGTCTACCCGTTTTCTTTTTTAGTCAACCCTAAGTTCCCATTCTGTCAAAGCTTCGGTCAATTTTTCGCGTTTCTCGCGAAGCATTTGGCCTTTGTACATCTACATTTTAACGTTTTGGTCAGGATGACAGCATCTTCAAGCTTAGTGATTCCTCTTTAGTCTTTGCACATCTTCCTATCTTTTCTAGTCAAGCCCAATATGAAGTCCTAATTTTTTGGAGGGTTTTTTGTGTTAGCGCCCTTGTTTGGCATCCGTAACTCAGGACAGGAAGTATGCAATGATTAAAGAGTTTTCACTTAGATGACATTGAATATTGGCTGTTTTTTTATCGTAGAACTGCACAGTTGTAAAATATATACTCATTTTTTTTTTACTTGTCTTATAATATAAACCTTGTTTCCATAACTTTTTAGTGTAAAGCGAAAAGATAAAAAAAAGTGTAATAAAAAAATTAAAAACAATCAAATAAACAGAGTAAGTAGATTTTTACTACTTTGTTTACAATTTAAAATAAACTTGAAGCTTATTAGTAACGAAAAGTTGGATTATGAGACATGTACGAAAAAATAAACTTTGGTTACTGGTTCCTGATTCGGTGGATAAACCTTATTGAGACTAGCAAAAAAGCTGCTAGACAAAGACTGGAGTGCGTAATTCCTTACAGTAGCGGTCCATCAATTGCGATGATGATGACGGAAGTACATACCTGACTGCTACAACATTAACGCTTTAACAGCCTCAAACATCTAATTCTCTGGTTCCATTTTCTACCAGAGAGATTTCTGTCAGTAGTTACCTAATTTTTGTCTTTCATTTTACAGGGCCGATCAGACACCTGTTATGAGTTAACAGACGAGCCGCTGCTGTGGTGCGAGCGGGGCTCGGGTGCGGGGGCTTGCGGCGGCGAGCGCGTAAGGGTGCGCGCACACCAGTCCGGCTGGTCGCGGGCTGCTAGACTCCATGCGCATGCGCCCGGATTGCTTGTATGCGCGCACACTGAAAGACGGCTGAACTACCGGATGTTGTTGCATGTATGTCTGGATATTAATGTATTATGTATATTATTTTTCTTTTTGTCTCGAGCGGTGTAAAATAATGTCGCTGTGTAATGGAATGCGCTACCTTAAAAAACGAAGAGAGGGAGTAATTCTGTCGGATGCATTCCAAATTAAGAACGAAATTTAAAACCAAAACACTAAAAACCATACAAGAATATTTTCGTCTGTTCGAAAAAGATACATTTCGGAATCTCGCTAATGCGATCTTATCGTTTATTCAAACTCGATAGTATTATATTGGATTTATCACGACTTTATATGCCTTTATAGTATTCTAGCCATACCATGTAGCAGTAGTTGTGACAAAGACACTATGCTTATTTCTACCGCTAAGCAGCATTATTGCAATGCTGTGTTCCGGGCTGTAGGGCGTGGTTGCCGTTGTCATTAAAGGCACATTTGGCTTAACTCCTTCGCCTCAAATTGATGGGCTCAGGGCCACATGTTGTAGACCGTGCTCTTTGCATGCGCTGTGAAGGGTTGCTCTGTTTATAAGCGATGGTTTTCCACTTACCATCAGGTGAGCCATCTGTTTGGTTCTTCAACTATCACTATAAAAAAAACCATAACTTTCTAGGTAAAATTACCATAATTTTCTCTTTATATAAAACCTTTTCCCCAACAGGTAACTCTCTCCGAACTGTGCCCTCAACTGACCAAAATAGTCACCTTACTCCCCTACTTCATCATCTACAACGACACCAAGAAGCATCTTCGCTTCATGGAGGAGAACGAAGCTGCGGACCTGTGGATGGACCTTGCTCCCCAGCAATGCACACCTTTCTGGCCGCAAACGGACTCCATGGCCATGCACTGCAAGTACCGGGACTCTACCGTCGTGTCGCAGCATTTCTCCATCACTAAGAACCACTTTACTGTGCTGAGGATGGATAAAGGAGTAAGTTTATCTTTCAGTGCATTTGAATAGATATATTATCCATGATATATTATGAAAATTAAGCTGAATTTTGCTATACTCTGCGAAAAGCAGGAGAATCTGTATGGTGTTATTTATAATTTCTTCAATGCTTATACTTCACACCAAACCGATCTTAGGCAATGTACCCTCTACGCATGTTCCGCTCCGAAACCGGAGCATCCTCAGGAGAGGTTGACTTTACATGAACTCGCTTCACTTAACAATTATTCATTAGGAAATAACAAAACTGGATTAAAATAAGTTTAAAACATTTATTTGCTATTCTTACTGGTGAATTAATTGCGTGAATATTTTTTGCTCTTTAAGAAAACTTATACTAGAAAATAAATAATTAAGTCTACATAATGTCTTGTTATCTAATTCAAACTGTTTATAACCTAAGCATCTAAAGATATTTTTGTAGATAACGGATTTACGGGAACTTATATCTAGGTCTTGTTGGGTTTTCAAGAGACAATGTTCCATCATCATGCAACGTATAAGCAGTTCCTTTGGATTTGTGAGTCCAGATCTTTATGGCTTTGAGATGAGCGTCACTTTGCTCCTTGGCTGTGGAAGCTGGAGGTGCTGGTTCGACTTCCGGGACATTTTTAAGTGAAAGTATCGATGGCAAAAGAGACGATGAGGCTAGCGTTGGTGATGGTGATCGTGGTCGGGAATTGCTTGATGATATTACCTGCAAATAAATGATTTATTTAGTTATTGCAGCTTTAAAACCTGTATTTAACAGCATACTCTTTTACTATGTGTACAAAGACCTTCTTAAAAATGACCAGGCTTTTAAACTACAATCTATGTAATCGATCTAATCCTAATATTATAATTGTGAAAGTGTGGATTTTTGTTACTCAATCACGCAAAAACGACTGAACTGATTTGGATGAAATTTGGCATGCATGTAGCCATTGAAATGGAAAAGAACATAGGCTACCTTTTATCCCGATTCCTTAAGTAGTTCTCGAGGCAAATTTTTTTACGAGCTAAGCTGCGGGCAGTCACCTTGGAAATTAGGTATGCATGTTTCATGCATGATCTATTATATATTTCCCGTGGTAGGATTAAAAACTGATATAAAAATGATGTTGTGTATAGGAGTATATTAATTTAAATTATAAGCGTCAAACAAAAATATAAATTTTGCGACTCTACCATATTAAATACATAATAGCTGAAACGCAAAACTATAGGTATTTTTGTCAATTACGCAAGCCATAAAACTGGTGTAAATTTGATTTAATTTTTATTACTTTCACATTTGTTATTTATTTTTGGACCCAATTCTGAAGTCCCCACTGACAAGTTGGTCAGAAGCTAGTCATTGCTATAATATTTCTGGAAACAAGGACAATCCCAGATATACAATGTCTCATTTTACTATTAAAATGTAATAAACATTCATAGTCTATAACAGTCCACTGCAGTGCTCTCCGCAGGAGAGAGGGTTTTAGTCCGCCCATAGTCACCACGCTGGGCAGTCGGGTTGGTCATCGCAATAGAAGCACAGAGGGAGCTGCTAGCCTTCAGCTTATATTCCGTATTCAGATCTGTTCTGTTCTGATCTGCCATCAAGGCTGACATAATAAACAAAATATCGCACTGACTAAGTACTAGTTATAACCTATAATATGGTCACCATCAAACAAATCAATGCTTTTTAGAGAAGGTTTGGGAGTGAAAGGTGGATAATAGCTCAATCCAAAAAAGTACTTACAGAGTAATGTGGCACACTGTACGAATTAACTTTTTCCAATTTCGAGTTTTCATATTCCATCAAAGGAAGATCTGCGAAGTTTTCTAGTCTGTAATCAGTTTCTGGCTTCGCAAATGAAGGCACATTGTTCGTAAACGACACGACGTAATCATCCTCCCTTAGATTTAGTGGTTTTGGTAATTGTTCTTCTCTCATTGTATCGCTATCAGTGAATATATTATTTCTGTCGCTCATAACATTAATTTCTTTTTGTATATATTCATCTAATACAGACAGTTGTTCAGTTTCGCCCGATTCCTCTGTATTAATAGGTACTTGAGAATACAAATAATTCATATTTATATTAGGATTGCGGTTTTCGAAAGAACTATATTTATTATACTCGAACTGGGAATAAGGACGTAAGTCTTCTTCGTAATCAGTATTTTTCAAATCACCATTATATTCGTAATCATTCAAATCTCTGTATTTATCTGTATAAATTTCTTTGTCGGCAGCAAATTCGACGATTTTATCTAAATCTTTATTGGATAGATATTTCATTAAGTTATTAAAGTCTTCATCTCCCAAACCTTCGTGAGTTGGTCGTTTACTAACCTTATACGGCCTTTGTCTTGTTGCCGGTCCAATGTCGTTTTGAGTGTAGCTGTGCGACGAAGTGTAAAAAGGTCCTCTGTTATGGCTATAGGTCGGTCGGTTGTAGTATTTATATGATGGCACAGAGTAATATTTCGCTCGTTTATTTCTCGTGTATTCGGAACCTCTGCATCCTGCACAGTTATCGCCACTCCAACAATTTATTCCAATCACTGCACATAGAAATAAAATCAAACTAAAACCGATTGACATTGTGGTTTAAGTATGTACGAGGAAATAATGACTTATTTTGCTAGAACACGTACGCTTACTGAGGGGAAGTGAAATTCTACTTAACACTTTATAAGTTGGAAGTGTGGTATGAAAGTGGCGTGAATTAAGTTAGAGCATGAAACGCGCGAGTGTCAGCAAACATTACGTAAGATAACACATAATACATTACTTTCATCTGTTTTTTTTTTGACCCACGCTATATGATTGAATTTTTATATTTCGTATGTAACAATAAAAATGAATAATGATTATTAACCGACTTACAATAAGGAGCTGTTTATCCATTTGGTTGTATTTTTTATTTTAATTTGTTGAACAAATTTGTAATGCTTTATCTTTTCATTATGCAATATCTTCAATAACTTACAGAAAACAATTTCAATGTTTCACATCTGCCAGGCGTCCCGTGACGGCTCACACGTTTTTTTTAATATAGTGAATATTTGAGTATTTTCGTTCCGCTACAAAGTAAACTGTTGGTATACTACAAAATAAAAAGTAAACTGCTAACATGAGGATTAACAAATTGTGATTAATTCCTGGAATGAATCGGTAGGAGCTCGACTTCACTTACGGGGGGCCCAGTTCGAATCCCAGCACGCACCTCTGACTTTTCTCTGGCTGGCTATCACCGCTTCGAGTTATATATATACGTATATATACATATATATACATATATATATATATATATATATACGTATATATACATATATATATATATTAAAATAAAACCTTTTTTTTAAACAGTCTGCCATCTGTGTGGATGTCACAGGAGGGACTGACAGGCCTTTCACCATCACCTTCAAGCCGTACGTGGCTGGAGACGCGCCCATACGGATCGACAACCTGTGTGATGACCTCTTCCTCAAATTACACCAGGTATACACTTTTAACTATAAAAAAAAATTGTACCTTGTAATTTTTATTAATGTGATATAATACTAGAGGTCCCTCGCGGCTTTGTCTGTGTAAAATCAACCTTAGGCACAGGCTTTTTTAAGAATATTTAAAGGAGAATAATAACTTTTTAGATTTAATTTTGGTTAAATATTGTCGGCCGACTGGCGCAGTGGCTGATTCTTAGGCCGTGGGTTTGATTCCCACAACTGCAAAATGTTTATGGGGTGAACATGAATTTTTTCAGTGCCTGGGTGTTTATCTGAATATTATAAGTATTTTATGTATACCATTCATAAGAAAATCCATCAGTCGTCTTACCACCCATCACACAAGGTACGCTTACTTTGGGGCTTGATGGCGATGTTTGTATTGTCGTTGTATATTTATTTATTTATGAATAGTCATCAATAGCTTTTGAGAGTCCACAGCTGGAGTAAAGGCCTCTCCCAATGGAAGGGTTTGTTATCATCACCATGATCATCACGCTTGACAGGTGGGTAGGGGATTGCAGTTCATGGTAGTAGTAGCCCGCTCTCCGTTATATTCCCGTAGTCGCCCGTACGACTCCCGCAGGAAGGGGTGGTGACAAATGTATTCAGAACTGCCGTAACCAGTACCTAACTAGTAGTAACCTACCTACCAGTAGTAACCTTGTAGTAATTAATTGTAGTTATTGTTTATTAGGTCCACATTTGACTGACCGACTGAGTCCAAGGCCGTGGGTTCGATTCCCATAACTGGACAATGTCTGTGTGATGAACATTAATGTTTTTCAGGGTCTATCTTTGTATTATAAGTATTATGATCTATTATATATAATACTAGCTGTTTCCCGCGACTTCGTCTGCGTTTGATTTTGTTTTCAAAGTATTCAGTATCGCTAAGCCTTAAATGAGTATAGTAGTATATATATATATATATATAACATGTGAGTTGTGACTGTCAATTAATCATAGACAAATAATTTACAATAAAATAAAATTGCGACTTTAATTAAAGACCTAAGCTATCCTATCTCTTAAGTTGGACCAGTCTGCTCACGGTGTGCCAATTTAATTTAAAATCGGTTAAGTAGTTTAGGAGTCCATCGCGGACAAACATCGTGACAGGAGATTTATATATATTAAGATATTACAATCATCAGTTATCTTAGTACCCCTAACACAAGCTACTTTCGGACTGGATGGCGATTTGTGTATTGTCTTAGTATATTTATATTTATATACCCGCTTATTAAACGTGTTAAACATCGAAATAGTTACGCAGTGTTTGTGAAACTTCAACTGACAGCACCTTTCAAATATCAGGACGTGAGAAACCAAGTAACACGACGTTTACTAAATAATGGCATCCCTGAGTTTTTAGGAAAATGAATGTAGTACCTACCTAACTGATGGAATATTTTAATTTAATTATCACGCAATTCCGAATAATTGAATTGCCGTTGTTATACAAGTAGTACCTTATAGATACTTTGAATTATCAAGTGAAACCTATGAGGTTCTTCTTTTGAAACATGCGCAAAGAAAAAAAAAAGTCTACAATCCATTGATTTTTTTTTTTACAAATCTAGTCGGATTCCGGTCAAGTAGCCCTACTGAGCCCTTACCAATCCATGCTGTACACTTGGGACGATCCGGTGAAGGAAAGGAAGATACTATGGAACCTTTATAATAATAAAGGCAAAGGGTTCCTTGCAGATTTCTCACAGGACGGGTGAGTATTTTCACGTAATTTCGTTTCCTTATTATTAGTAACGCGAATCCGGTCAGTCTCAGTTATCCTCTGACATGGTGTCAGAGATCTTCTTTATGCGACCTTTGATCTGAATAAGTGCGAGCTCACGATTGTCGTGATATGGTTATGCTATTTTTTTTATTCATATTTTATTGCCATTTCATTTTTTTTTATTCATATTTTATTTTATTGCAACTTCACCTTCTCCTTATGCGTGAGTGGCGCTGTATTTAGTAGCCCTGAGTGCTCCGCTAAATGTAATGTATATATGTTAATAATGTTAAATGATAAATTAAATTCAATTAAGTATCAAACAAAAAAATAAAAGAATTAGATTTCATTCAAATTAAGATGCAATATATTTAGTAAGGTATCTTACATTCAGGAAGTAACACAATAACCAAGAATTCCGATTACGACTTTTCAGTCTTTACAGTTAAGAATAAGTCATATCTTGTGAATTTTGGGAATATTATTATTATTATTATATTCGTACTTTTGGTCAGTGCACCTGCTTAAACTGGTTTCCATCTTGTCTGTGGTACTAACCCATGAGCTTATGCATGTGACACGAAATGAAAAAAGGCTTCGTTCTATTCCCAATTTCTTCGTTCCCCAATTAGTCCAGATTATGTGTAGTGTTTGTATCTATTAAATAGATACACATAAATTGTCTCACGTACACAAGTAGAGGGGGTAGCTGTCAATCGAGTAGTCTTGTGGCGGACAAAGTACGGATTGGACATGCGCCTGCACTCGTGACTGTGTAGTAGTGAGCCAGTGGATTGTAAGTACTACCGGCCATTACATTATGTATAATAGGAAAGCTCTCAAACCATAATTTTCAAATCCCTAACTTAAATTTAAGCCGGGCATTATTAGGCTAACTAACAATGATATCTACTGTTTTAGGTTTGGTGAAGAGAAAGTAAGCTTCCATTCAGTAAAGCATTCAACTCTGATAGCGACCAACAGTGTCACCTCGAAACTCTCCTCCACTCTCAAACGACTCACTCCCAAATCCCCTGAACCAAGCACATCGAGCAGTGACGATTCCGATAGTTGCGATTTACCAGAAGCCCACACAAAGAGTAAAAAGATGAGGAAAGACAAGGTTATAGTCTATTGGATATCATTCATGGATGGATATCAAAGAGTGTTCGCGTTGGCGCAAGACGAACGCATAGCTTACCAGTATAAAATGAGAATCAACTCTGAAAGAAGCAATTACGAAGTCTACATGTCTCTTGCTAGTGTTGGTTTGTCTATATGTGTGCAAACTGGAAACGGAGTCAAAGAATTGTCTTATATAAGTATGACGGACTCACTTCCGAAATGGGAGGTAAATGTCGGTAATAAATGGAAACAATTAGCTACAGATGTTACTTCGTGGATAGAAGAGAAGTACCAAACAGAGCAGAAGAAGTGTCAGTTAAAAGAATACCTACACATAGACTTAGAGAAGATGCAAATGACGAAACCGTTCTTCTCGGAATTGCGGAGGTCGTACAATCCGGCTGTATGGTTACAATTCCGGAAATCCGATACCTTTACGTACTGTCATTTGAAACTACAAAGACTGCAAATAGATAATCAGCTTCACGAAGCTGCGTTCCCTAGTGTACTTTATCCAGCTCCATTACCGCCCCATTTGAAATCTAGAGACGTTAGACCTTGCATAGAGATCGTCACATTGAAGCAATTCAGGCCAAATTTAAACCAAGACGTGTATAAATACTTTAAGATTTTGATACAAGAATACTGTGTGAATTTAGATAGAGGTTTTGTCAATCACGTTTTTGATATATTAAATCATTGGAAGATCGAAGAAAAGCCAGCTGTCAGGTTGCGAGCAGATTTAGCTTTGGTCCATATGCCGCTACCGGTTGTTGCAATGCGAAGTCAAACCTGCGCGCAGAGGGATGTCGTATTCGAATTTGTTCACTTATCTCCAATCAAGTTAGTGTTAAGTTTATCATCGCGAGGATATTCTAATGAAAATGTTGATAGTCCAACAAAGATACGTTATGGTAATCTCAAGGAAAACCGGCCGAAACTTTTCAATAGTGACTTGTTGGAGTATTTGTTTAATTCTTGGGGATCGTCGCTCTGTGATATGAAGGATGTTGTTATCAGGTATGTATAAGATACATACTATCTAGTTTAAATTTAATTTATTGTTATATCATATTTCGTTTCGATTTTATTGAGAGCAGATGAACCCATTGAGGAAATCCTTAGAAGAATTAGACTAACTGACTTAGCTAAACTAGTTTTAGCTATATTGCCAGTGGGCGTTACAGATAGCTCGGAAAACCAATAGATGTTGCGATCCCAACGGGGTTGTGCTGGAATGACGGACCCGCACCATTAACCGCAGCGCTGGTTGGCCACCAACGAGGTGGACAGATGACTCGCTGGAAATCGCGGCCCAGGACCGCAGATTTTGGAAGTTTCCTACAAAAGAATTATATCCAACAGTGGGCGTCGATTAGTAGAAGGAATTAATGAATGAATACACCTTTGTTGTACACCACACGCAGAAAATTTACAAAAATACATATACAATAGAGTGTTAAGGTAGAAGGTACAATTTGAAAATGATAGTCATGATGAGACTCAAACCCATAATTGTGATTTATAAAAAATCTTGTTTGTAGGGTCGGATGTGTGCCAATGGCCTGCTTATTTTTGTCTGATGGGTGTATCACATTAGTCAGGAGAGTTGTTATTTCTTTTCAGAATGAGTTATCTAGAGCTCAGAAATGCTCCCATAACGATGTCCAGTCTATTAGACGTGGCGAGTCGTCATTATCGGCTGCAACTCGTGCAGCAGTTCTACGTGTTGGTGCTCGGGCTAAACATTCTCGGGAACCCTTACAGCTACATCGGGGACTTCTCCAAAGAGCTGAAGGATTATTATGAGCCGTGCCTGGTAAGAAACATTTAATGCATTTACTTTGTTGTGCAGTCAATCTGCGTAGAATCCTTTAACTCATTGAATTGAAAAGGATCGTTGTTGCTTTGCGATTAAATGAGTTAAATTTCTTGCTCTAATTTGTGGTGTTATTATTTTTACACCATAGTCATGTTTTTAGCAATATATTTTTCAATTTGTTTCCGAAACGAATTATGTATCTATGAAATTGAATCGCCATTTTAGGAATTTGATTATAATGCGTAGTTATTATTATATATTTGACTAAGCGCGAGTGTTTATGTCACGTGATGTCTGTGGGAATAAATATCGGAGAGATTTGATACACACTTCACTCCCCCCGATGTCTTCAAGCCCTGGGGCTCTTCAAATGGCGAGCTTTCCTCGAGCGCTCGCCTCACTCCCCCAGTGATGCCCTAGCAACCCCTCAGGTGGTTATCGGCAGCTGTCCATCCGAAAATCGAAAACACACACTTAAATCTCTTACTGAGTCTCTCAGCAACCTCTGCTATTCAGGTAGTAATCGCTCCCAATCAAATAAATATAATTCTTAGAATATCTTTAAGGTTAATTTATGTGCGTCGTTATGGCTAATTCCCGCCATCTTCAAAATTGGAATGGAATAGCAATTCGATCTGATAATAACTTTTGATTCAATGACTAATTTACAATTTAACTGCTTGTGTAAAATTTGGTTTAGGTAAATGAAATGATAATAACATTATTCGGATTGCACATTATCAAATACACAACGATTGATACTCAATATGTGATTTTGAGTGTAGCTAATTCAGTTTATTATTATTTGATTTTAAAATAATTTATTCAAAATCATAGGCAGACGATTTTTATTTGACGACCGAGTGGCGCAGTGAGCAGCGACCCTGCTTTCTGAGTCCAAGGTCGTGGGTTCGATTCCCACAACTGGAAAATGTTTGTGTGATGAACATGAATGTTTTTTAGTGTCTTCTGTCTGGGTGTTTATCTGTATCTTATAAGTATTTATGTATATTATATTCATAAAAAAAATATCCATCAGCTATCTTAGTACCCATAACACAAGTTACGCTTACTTTGGGGCTAGATGGCGATGTGTGTATTGTCGTAGTATATTTATTTATTTATTTATTTATTTATGTATTTATATTGTTTGATAAAAGGCAAAAGAGGTGATACAGTTAATTATTAAACCTCCTGCTTCTTATTAAACGGTTAACAATTGTAATGTGTCTCAGGCTACAGCATGTTCCCGTCGAGTCTCGGATGCAGCTTTAGCGTTATTCAACGGGGCAGCCAAGCTGTTGGGTTGTACGAGTGACTACACCGTACCCAACGTATTCGAAGACGCCCCTAAGTTACGTCCGCCGAAGCGACGTTCTGGTAATGACCCTGAAACTTCTCAACTAGCGATTGTCAGTTAATCAATACTCTTTGGATTTTAAGCTATTGTTAATATCGATTTTAGCAAATCGGTTTTGATTGAAATCACGAAATTTAATTTTCTTTTATTTTGTAAAGATCAATGATTATTATCTAAAAAAAAAATTCTAAACTCATTTATTTCAAGTAGATATAAGCACTTTTGAAACGTCAAGTCTGTCTGTTTGTGATTACTATCGGTTCGGAAAGCAGATTCTACAGAGTAGCCGGCAAGAAATTCACCAATTGCTCTTTTTCAACATCAACTGTTTACATTTTAAATTTTTCATTTTAATTATTTATTAAAAAATAAAATCATATCGTATCTACAAGGTAGACGAAATTACCAAATTGGGATTTGTGGTAAGCAGCAATCAGTGTAATGACGTAATGCCCATCCAATCGTGCAAAGTTCCCTTTTCGATACATTGGCTTGAGTGGATTGCATTTTTGGGAGTAATACCTACTTTACGGTTTACCTCCTTACTCTTTTATGATTTTCAAGGTGACGAAGGCAAAATCGTAGACGACTTACCCGAAGCAGTAATAGAAGCGAATAGAAACAATCCGACTAGCGTTGCTCTTGCAGTCACCGGTCTTATTGCTAGACCTACCTTTGGTAAGTACAATTTCCTACCTACTAAACCTCATGTCCTTTAGACAGGTCATGATTGTGTTTTTTATTATAATTTGAAACATACATTCGTGCGAGCTACGTGATTTATTAAATGTAACACAACTGAGGACTACAAACTTTTAAATTTTTTCTAAGAATGTAATGACCGGTAGTTGGACATACATAATTTAGATTTTATTTAGTTTTACATGGTTTATTTTAGGTTATATTTATACTTTATATTAATTACGTAACTATCTATTCTGTTTCTTACTTAACTCTCCATTTATTTATTTAAACAAATTATACAATGAAATTAAATAAAATACCTTTGAATTGAATTCGGTAAGTTAAATTAAAAAATATAGTAGGTATAGAACACTTAGTTAGGTCGAATTTTCTGTGAATTGCACTTTTGATACAAGTTTTGATGAGATGCATGAGCGACTTGACTTTAACCGCACTAGTTGCACTAGTTACTGCAGAGGCCGCACTAACGTCATCCGCATTTCTTTAGCGTGTCTGTTGTTGTTGAAGCATGCTGCTAATCGCAGAATTTTGGTTTACTCCTCTAAAAGTCATGTGAAAGTCACATCAAAATTGGTCCAGCTGTGCCAAAGATAAGTATATAAAGTTAATTAACTACAAAGAGATAACTTCTTCAAAATTCCCTTGACACTTCTGTCCGTACTCCTCGGTACCTCAATTTTTCCCGCAAATTTATTTGAACTTTCTTTTTAATCTGGGTTCCTGTCATTTTGAATTGCTACTCCAAGTATACCGACCACAGACAGAGAGACACAAGGCCGTGGGTTCGATTCCCACAACTAGAAAATATTTGTGTGATGAGCATGAATGTTTTTCAGTGTCTGGGTGTTTATATGTATATTATAAGTATTTATGTATATTATTAATAAAAAATATTCATCAGTCATCTTAGTACCCATAACACAAGCTACGCTTAAAATGGGGCTAGATGGCGATGTGTGTATTGTCGTAGTATATTTATTTATTTATTTACAGATTATACATAATTTTGACCAGTCTGAACAAAGATACCCTTTTATCTTTAATCAAATGTACATACAAAGGCAGATTTATAAACACCGAGATCCTGAAAAACATTCACACTAACATTTTCCATTCGTAGGAATCGAACCCAGCCTTGGACTCAGAAATTAGGGTCACTACACACTGCGCCAATCGGCCGTCAAATAAAAATAGTCTGCCTATGATTATGAATAAGTTAATTTAAAATCATAGGAAAACAAATTATATTAATTTTTACTTATGTTAGATAGATATATATGTGTTTGTTTCTAATTTTATTGAAAGGTTCCTTCTAATATTCAGTTTGATGCATGCGCACGAAGTCTACGAGTATTGATTCTATTGAGTAGTGGGTCAATGTTTTACTCTAATATTTTTGTCAGTCTCACAAAAATATTTTTTTCATTCTGATCCGTATGCACGTGTGGATGCGTAGATGAAGACTTTTTAATCGTGAAACGTAAGTATTTTGGGCATGATTTTCATTTTTAATTCAAATAAGAGTGCATGGTTTTGAACTTTTAGTTTTTTAACTTTAAATTCAATAGATTTTCTTTTTTTTTTAATGTATCTTTATCTATGTTAACTTTTACCTACGACGGTAGCCACAGTACGAAGCCAAACCTATTTTTGCATACGGAGTGTGCATATGAAGCAGCTAAACCTCTTTTTGTAGTGAACTATGTAGAAGTAGTAGTTTGTAGAGCTTTTTTGTGACAGAGTTAGACCGGGGAAGTAATTCCGCTTACTTCTATTGGATTGAAGCATGTGTTACTTTGCAGATGATATATAGGAAATTTAGCTTTTCAGAATGCTTATTTCAGCCGAAAAGCAGCATTATTGCGATGCTATGTTCCGGTATTCAGAGTGTGGTTGCCGGTGTACCTAATTAAAGGCAGATAAAGCTTTACAACTAGGACTCGTGTTTATGGGCACAGGGTGGCACTTTCTAGGACGTTTTCGCCCATGCACATGCCCCGCAAAGTCTTGCTCTGTTTATGAGCGCTGGATTACCATCAGGTGGGCCATTAGCTTGGTCTGTCGGAAATAAGGTAATTTCATCCAGACATATGCCGCGAAGCAGCTCGGGCGGCTCTGTCTCGCCAAGTGGGGGTGGACGGCGCGGAGGCAGCGTTGCGTGCGTGCGTGCAACGGTCGGGCGGCCGACTGGTGGCCAGGCGGCGGCTGCCAAGACACTGCTCTGCTGTGGAGGTAAGAAAGAAAGAAGATACATATATATACATTTATTGATGTTTAGTGTCGCAAATAATACGTCATTTTATAAGCGTTCTTTCACTGTTCAAGCTCCTGAACTGTAGAATGCACTCCCATTAAGAATACGACAGTCAAACTCGCTAGATATATTCAAACATGCTGTTAAAACCCATTATGTTGAGAAATAAAGAAGACACATTCTTAATAGATTAAAATTATATATTTTTGTAACACATTTTTAACGTAACGCTATTTGATACGATCCCTCATATATGGAACGAGTGTCGCTAGCATATCTTATTTCTAACTTACTCTACTTACATAATATAGGTTACTCTACTTACTTGATAGGATTAGATTAAAATTATATAATTTTGTAACACTTTGTTAACGTAACGCTATTTTATGCGATACCCCATGTATGGAATGAGTGTCGCTAGCATATTTTATTTCTAACTTAGGTACTAACTACACATAATATAACTTGAAGACTTAGTTGATATAATAGGAAACAAGCTTTTGAAGTTCTAAAGCACCAAAACGTGCCGCTAAACGATTAAGTGTTCCGGTGTGATGTCGTGTAGAAACCTATTAGGGGTATGACAACCATACTCCCTAACAGGTTAGCCCGCTACCATCTTAGACTGTATAACTTGTAGTGAAATAAAAAAAAAACGTGTGTGTACTTATGTACACGCGTTAAACGTTATACTTCTTTGGAGTAACAAGATAAAATCTATTATTCGCCTTATTCTAAAGTTTGTTGAAAAAACCACAAAACATTGTTATTGTGATTTTTTCTTGGTTGTGAACTAGATACGTATATCTAGCTATCTCATTATCGTAAAACCGTGTTTAACTTACATTCAAATTTGAGATTTTGGTATGAGCCTGCAGACTTTGACAATTGAAAGTGTAGGTACACTGTCAAAACTTTTTGAAAACTAAAATGTTGACTATATAGCTAACTTCAGGTGTCGGTTTTTCGTGACGCTTTGCGCGTGCATCGTAAATATTTACCCTCATCATTTTTCCTTAACGCGCCAGAAGCATAACTTCAAAAAATCGTTTTGTTTGCAGGGTCTCCGGCCCTACAGTGCTGCCGCAGCTCGCGGCGCGGCGCTGCTCAGCCAGCTGGCTCGCGGCCACTACGCCGACACCGACAGCTACGTTGCGCACGCGCACCTCGGACGCTCGTCTCTTTCCACGCTTCTTGTGTCCACGCAGTAAGTGCTTTATAATTTCAAAATATCCCACTCGATTTCAAACCGTAAGTACCTAGTAGTAGAGCATCTTTAAGGACGTAGGAGTAGGGACATTGGGATTGTTAGCGCCTAGAATCGAGGCTCCGGTAGTTAATAAGACCATCTTTCCTTCCATCGGAAAGACGTAAGCGTAAGACGAGGCACATGAGGTCGGACGACCATGTACTTCCGTGACGAGCCCAAAAGGTGCTGTGCAAGCGAGTTACTGATACGTGTTTAGAAGATCCCGGATCCTAACACCTGCTTAGGGTAGCCATCGAGAGTGTATTCTCTTGATGGATATAAAATCTCACACATTTAACCCGATCTCTCCCTACGGATTCCGGACTCTTACGATTTTATCCCTGCTAACAAAAATAAAAAGAAGGTAACAGTTAAGACGGTATCTGCATAAACAATCTATTGGAATTCAATAGCCATAGAGTAATTATTGATGCTAACACTTAGTGTATCTAAAGTTTTCTGCGAAACTACTTGACCGATTTTAATTTAACTTCTCACAGTAAGTATGTATAATCTCCGAGCCGGTTTTTCAATATTATTTGTGCTCGTGGTAAATTTTTTAACCAATCAATACAGACACATTTTCCTGGTGCGCGCGGGTGGTGCCAAGGGCTGGCGCATCGAGTGGGTAGTCAAGCTCGACGACCTTCTAGGAGCGCCTGTGGCCAAGGATGGGAAACTCGTGCTGAGTGTAAAGCAGGTAAGTGTTTACTTAGTTCTCTCGCCTTTAGCCCGGCGTTGGGAAACGGCTTTGCCTACCCATGTTCCTTGGAAGACTTGCGGACTTGTAAAAATTGGCGATAATCTAGTGGTAGGGACTTCGGTTCCCTTGCGGGGGGACCGAGTTTGATCCCCGGCACGTGCCTCTAACTCTTCGGAGCTATGTGCATTTTAAGAAGTTTAATATAACTTGATTTTACGAAGCGGTGCGTTTAAAGTTATTAGAAAAAAATATTATTTCTTTAAATAGTACATCTATATTGTATTTTCTTATTAGACCAGCCACGTTTAAACAACTTTTCAAAATAAGTTTTCTTTAAAGTAGTAGTGCTTTTTGTGACGGAGCTCGTCCGGGGAAATACTATCGTCATGCTTATGTCTGCCGCTAAGCAGCATTTTTGCAATGCTGTGTTCCGGTCTGAAGGACGTGGTTGCCGGTGTAATAACAGGCACGGGAGGCTTTTATTACTATCTTATAACTGATTGATAAGTTCAACATTGGGTTCCCATTCGCGTAGTTCTCATTTGCCCTTTCTTTTTTAGCTTGGAATACATAATTGAAATATTTCCAGGACGAAATGGTGAACTACTTCTCAACGGACGAGAAGGTCATCGAGATAGCGGAGCCCGAGGTGCTCAAATGGCTCCAAGCCAAGATGGAGTGCGCGCTCATCCACGCTATGGAAGACAAGAGGTGTGCTGGTGACCAGTAGGAGATATGAGGGTATTGAGCTAGTTTAGCGGTGGAAATACGGGCTACTAAGGGTTACCATATCGAAGCTTTTCTGATTAACAACTGGTTATAGACAATAATTTACTGCCAGTTCACAAACCGGTCGCAAGATGTCGCGAACGGCATCATTCTTATGTGGTTGACATTTAATCAAAACTTCAGGAGAATGTGTGGAGCGCTCTTCTGGCATCAATGTTTCCTGAAAAGTACCTAGCTAGGTACAGTTTGAGTATTTTCAAAACAGGAGAAATGAGGGAAAGTGGATAAGTGAATAGAAGTTTTCTAGATCAGCGAGCCCGAACCTGTCCAACATGCATGAGAGTCGTCAAGCGAAAGTTTACGAAGTATATAAAAAGACGTGCCATCTCCTTCCAAGTTCCAACATTTGCGAAGAATAGCTATTTGTTATTATACAACTGTTGCTGTCAAAGTACAATGAAGGCGATCGTAGTTGGTATACTGTATATAACTTTCCGAGATAATTCTGGATGTATGCCTCAATATTTAAGTATATATCATATACAGGAAGTACACACTAGTTGGAAACTAAAGTTGAAACAAAATCATATCTATATTATACATACATCAAACGATACCCATGGTAGCGCATTAAATATGCCAGTATTTCTACCACTAGCTAGTTATATAAAATTATAAGATTTAAAAATGTATGTATCCGTCTTTTTGAAGACATTATGATTAAAGATATCCCGCATGAGTCTAAGCACAAGAAATCATAGATTATTTCATACTAATTGGCGCGTATTGATGATATAAAGCAAAAAGATACTCACATCTTTTTGTGTAATTGCTTTTAATAAAAAGGTATTTTATCTATAATATTAAATGTTAAAAAGTGCGTAAGACTATCTACGTAAGACGTCCTGTGACTAACATTTGATAACTATACCGAGATATAAATGAACACTGATCTCTCATAGAAACCACTGGACTGGATGCCCTTATAATACAAATGACAGCTGAAATCTTGTCACCATTTAAAGCGCCACATTTGACATACGGAGTACACTGGAACTAATTTTACAGTTTAGTTCCTTGAACACGCATATTACAGTTTCACAACTTATCAATTGAAGATTAAAAAAAGAGTGACTACAGCATGCCCAGTGCTGGTAACAGACACACATGTAACTTGCTACCCCAAGCCACGCAACGCCACGCATGTTACTGTCAAATCTTAGTATTGTTTAAGCTAGAAACGTTACCAACATAACACCCAATTTGTAACATGACATCGGGTGTCAGGCCAGACTACAGCAGGGCTAGCACAGAGGGGGACAATAATTATATCCCTTGACAGGGGATACAATTAGTGTCCACCTACTAAAGCACGGCGGCATGGAATATGGGAAGTTAACCCCCGTTTATTATAACACACCTCCATGGCGCAACGGTGAGCGCTGGGAATTTAAATAGGAGGTCACGGGTTCGATACCCGGCAGGGGCAATTTGGGAATTTACATTTTCTAAATTTTCTCTGGTCTGGTCTGGTCTGGAGGGAGGCTTTGGCCGTGGCTAGTTACAAGCATACCGACAAAGACGAGCCGTTAAGCGATCCAGTGTTCTGGTACGATGTCGCGGAGACACCGATTAGGGGTTTGACTACCATACTCCCTAACAGGTTAGCCCGCAACCATCTTAGGCTGCATCATCACTTACCACCAGGTGAGATTGCAGTTAAGGGCTGACTTGAAGTGGAATAAGAAATACATAGATTTAGATATTTTTTCCACTTATCCGTCAGTGCTCTGAGAGTAGATAAAGAAAAAAGATAAAGGTGTTTTCGGGACGGCCACATGTGTCCGCGCGCACATATACGTGGAATATCTTTAATTTTACTAGGTATATTTAAAAAAGAAATATTTATAAAATAAATAATACAACTTAAAAAAAATTATGTAACTAATACGGATCTGTGTAATTATATATTTGTGTACTTACCTAATGTTAAAAAATTTAAACGTAACAGTTGATTCGTGTCTATAATAATTATATAATGGCATGTTGTGAAGTTCGGCTGAAAGCAAATCTCTAAATTATACTAAATTGACAGATGTGAAACTAGTGCTGTCCTATTTTTCATTAAACTTTGTGAAAATAAGATTACTACTTTCTGACTTGCTTACAGCCGAATTGGCAACATTGATGCTAATTCGTATGTTAACAAATCTCTTAACCAAACTAAATTGACAGGTTTAAAATTCAGCTATCCTTTTGTATCGGGTAGGTGCATTGTAAAAAAAATAGCACTAAATTCTTTAAAACTTGTTCTTTAATTTAGTTCAGAGTTTTATTCACAACAATATTAGCACCATATCTATTTAGCAGATGCTCGCTACTATATTTTATCTACCGACCATAAATTATCACCACGATTGTAGCATCACGATTCACGAATTTTGATTATTTTAATCGAGATAGATACGTAAGAAAGAAAAATCATCTGCAATTTATACCAAAAGACAAAACAAATCTTTTGCAATGAATTTGCTGAATGTAACTTTGTTCATAAATGTAACATACAGAAACCGTGTACACGATTAATATTGAAGCATCAAAAACCACTCCATTTTAGTAGTGTTTCTTGAAAAGGTGGTTAGTCACTTATTTTACCTCTGATGTTCTAAAAGTTTAGCATAAAGCGGGGAAAATGGCAAAGTTTGTGTGCTGGCAACTTTACGCGGGTTTGAAGTAAGATGTGCGCGAGGCCTTTTCTTTGTTTTTGGACACAATCCACTGTATGCAATAATTTCAGTGGACATAAGTTACTTTATCGATAATTTTTTTCTGTGGTCGTGCTTGGTCGTCGAGTATTTGCTATATAGGTATTCTCTGGTATTAGATTTAAGCCACGTTACGTAAACAGAGCGCTGACGGTAGAACTGCTCATAGGCCGATAAGCGCTCTTTTTACGTAACACTTAACATAAGAGTTAAATGCATGAATCCCTTTTCATACTAGGGTAGTAGGTATATAGATTTAATTGCATACATAAAATATACAATATATTGATATTGCATACAAAAAATTTCAAAGGTAACGTTTGACAGCAAACACTGCAAGATCTACTGTCTGTCGCAAGTCTGTCGTGAGATAAGTAGTCACCCTGCCGAAACATTGAATGGAATGCACTGCCCTGGTATGTAAAAGGATTCATGCTGATTTTCTAGTCATTACGTTTAAGTTAAAATTGTGTCAAGTTGAGGAACTTTGTTTTTCAATGTAAGTTTGACAGACAACTGATCAACAAAGTGATATTTTAATTAGGTATTACCTTATTCTCTATGGTATTAAACACCGACAATGCCCCACGCACTTAGTGGTGGCAAACTTGGTCTTATGCTCTTTCCATTACCACCTGTCTGCTTATATATTCTGAATCTTGATGGATATGAAATTACGTAAGAAACTATCCAAAGTTGCTTGCGGAACGCCATGCAATATCTGGTATTTACAACCGAGTCAATTCAGTGTCTATGACTTCATATCAGTTTGCCACTGAGGTTAGGTTATGCAAATTGTTTGACAATTATCTACTTGTTCTAACGTAATTGCACATTTAGATAGATTAAGAAAATACCTGCAGGTTCACCGAGCAATGCGGATGCTTTTAGATACGCTGTTACGAAACTGTGAGACGTCAAACTTTGCACGTTGCAGCAGTGTGCGTTGCGTAGTGCTATAAGTATATAGTATAAGTACTTTACTTGGTCGCCACGGCCACATGCTGGCGAAACCGCAATGTACGCTAGTTCTAGCTATTAGCTAAGTCCCTTATTGATATACACTGCTTTAAAGGCAGTTAGTGATGCTTTGTAAGTACAAGAGCTGTCAAATCAACGTCAACAGTCAAAGTTACATTGCAAAACTCCCCAAATTGGCGGTAGTAACTAGGTGTTAGAACAAAGATGTTAGTACAGTCTAATTAATGTAAATGATTATTTTTTTTAAGTTCCTACTTAACCAAAGTTATAATAAATGTCGTCGCCTAGAATTCCTTACTTTACTATCATTTAGTAGTGCTACTACACCATAGCATATTTTTAAAATAATATGCTATGGTGCTAATTATTCGGTTATAAACTAATCTCTAAAGTAAACAAAATTGACAGCTCTAAAAATAGTGCTACTGTAAGATGTAAGATGTTTTTATGGTTAGATTTAGAGATTTGTTTGTTCAACCGCTTGAATTAGCACCGATATAAAATCTATGTACTTATATTTTTAAATCCTAGATAATACAACTCTATTGTATGTTGGCCTACATTTCATAAAATTTATATATTTACCTATAATTATCATATATCATGTATAAAATACTTTTTCCATTTTTATAAAATGCTAAATTCATAACTAATGATAAAACTACTTGCTTGCATAAAATATACAAATGCCTTAGGTATCTGTAGGCTATATGGAAAACACGCGTCTACCAAATATCGCTTTATACTTATATTGAATTAAAAAACAAAAAGAAAATTCTTGTTGGGTGGTTATCAACATTTTTTTTAATTAACTGTGAAACCTTTTCTAGTAGACCTGCTTTAGCTTGCATGCGAATTAGCACAAATGGTAATTCCAATGTACACAATGGTGCTAATTCGGTGTCATAGAAATATATATAATATATATGTAGTTCTAAAAATATATCTTTATTTTTCCAGAGGGAAAGTAGCAAAAATAATAGCTTTATATTTAGAACTGCCCATTTTGCTAATTTATGAGTTTTTAAACTGACAGCTCTAAAATTAGAGATTTCCTTTTATAAACACAATTTATTTATCTAAGACAAGGATGGCACTTTTCGGTCTGACAGCTTAGAGAAAAATTTGTATACAACCGAAATAGAACATTACTTATAACTGCTTAATACCTAAGCAGTAACATATAAAAAGGTTACACATAGGTACACACCCTAAACCAAAGAAAATAAAGCCAGATCAATCACCTAGGTATATGATTGCTATTCGTACTTACATAAATTTATTTAATAATGTTACATATTATGTCAGCGTAACTGTACTAAGGAATTTGTAATGAAATATATTTATTTTTGGGAATTTTATTTGTCTGCATTTCAACGACGTTGATAGCTTACTGTGAATCGTAATATTATTATTATTAAATGTTAATAAATGTTATTGTAATAAACTTTATTTGAAGCAAGGCAATTATAAAATGTTTCATTCTTTTATGCATTTGTTTAATTTAAAACCTGTGCAAGGCAACCCATAAAACACTGGTTTAAGAACTAAAACCTAGGAATCTCCTTAATTGGATGCCTAGTGATTTAGGTGATTCCTTAAAATAAACGTTTCGCGAACTCTTATGTAAAATCTAACGACATTAGGAGCAGTCTAAAGTTCACGACTCAGAATCATAGTACCGTTAATTCTAGAGGACTCGTTAACTGACGCCTACCCGATAAAATGTAAAATCGTTTTTTTTTAATAACCTTAAATACATAGGAAAAATTAAAAAATATGATAATACAAACACAAAATACTACACCTTGTATTAAGAACCATAGACAAGTTTGGTTATATGAAAATTTATTAGTTAAATCTCTTTATTATTCTTGTTCATGTCCTTGTTTGTTGCATATCTTTGTTCATCATTAATGAAAATGGGCAAAAACATCACTCTCCCAAAAGTTTAACGCTTAAGTATGTTGATAGAGATAATGAGGATCCTTATTAATAAAAACTTCTATCAGATAAATAATAATAATTTATTTTATATTAAATTTATAAAGCAACAATATTCCAAATAATTATATACGTATTGATTTTTTAATATTCAATCAGTACTTTCTCCACTAGAACTATAGTCGCAGACTAAAGAAATGTTTTGTTTGACTTCACTGTTCTTTATATTTTCATTTTCTATTGTATCTTCATTTTTATTATTTCCACTGACTTCATTATTCTTAACTTCTCCTTGATCCTTATTTTCCATTTTTTCTTTATTTTCACTTTTACTTTCCTGAACCTTTTCTTCATTATTATTAATATTATTCTTACTTTCTGTTTCCATTTTGGCTTCACTTTTGGATGTATATTTAAATTCATCATAATTTTTTACTTTATCTCCTAGATTATTTGACTCATTACCATTTATTTCCCCTTCTATAATATTTTCAACCTTTTTTCTTTTGACCATTATGCCTAGAGCATTTCTAGTTAAAGGTGCACACTTACTAAGCGATTCCTCTTTTTTCAATCCGCCAAAGCTGGTTAAAAGTCCACTGGAGCTTGGTAAAGCTGGAGTGTTAAGTATTTTGTTTCTGGTAATATTCTGTGACTCTTCACTACTCTGTGAGGGTCTTAGAGAGAGAAGGGAGGCCATATTTCTGTCATCTTCAGACTCTGGTAAGAGATGGATGTTGAGAGAAGATTTGGCTAGCAGTAACCCGTCGTTGACTGCAGATTCTTCAAGCTCTTTTCTTCTTTTCTGTAATTTTTGAAAATTATTTTTATAACAAGGACAAATAAGATAATTTGTTTGTGTAATGACGATTGTCAAATGTTAATGCTACTCGTAATTACTAACAGTTCAACAGCTTTAAAAGTAATTAAATTAAAAAATATTTTGCTTCAAAATCGTTGAGGCATTCTTTTCTGATGCAGACTGCTCAACTAGCAGGTTCAATGATTTAAGTACACTTTATGTATAGACTGAGAATGTATTCACCCTAGTTTGCACCAACATGCCTGAGTTACCAGTTACTACTACTCATCATAATGGAAACATCTTATATGTATGAATGTATGAATGCTTCATAGGTGCCTACACCTGTGTGCCTGTGCTTCATGAATAAATCTTTTTTTTTTTAAATTTGGAAGAGGTTCTAGTTGCAGGTGAAGTTAGGCAAGTATAATTTAACTGCATGTATGTGATCTAATCTCAGAAACACCCGAGATACATAAAAACCTAAAACATACCCTAAAATTCCTTCTTAGACCACAGTTTGCCTCATAGTCATCCTTCCACACTGATTCGTTTCTGCCAACTAGTCTGTTAATCCGGGGTTTGTCCTGTTTGCTGACATCCTCATCTCCTACTTTGTGTTCCAATTTAAACATAGCATCGTCAAACAGGCGCTTTTGAGTTTCTTTGGTTTCCGGAACAATCTGACCATTTTCTGTTGGGTCCCATCTGTTCTCTTGACGTCTTGCACCTGATACTATGACATAATCTAGATTCTGAAATATTGATGTAAATTGAGTAAGTTGCATTACACTACACCAGATTGGAGTTATAGACCCTTGGGGTTAGAGGATTAGGTATATATATGACTATAATTTAATATGTAATATCTTCCTTTAGACCAAGGATAGAATGTAATCCTGATAGATTCTTATAGATAAGACTATATTGTTATTATTTATATTTATATTATTTTAACAAATGATTTAATATACAAAATTTTATTCATTCTATTATAATTACAAAGTTATTTTTTTTGTCCATCCATAATGCCCTATTTAAGCATGTAAGTAACAAACAATTTAATTTTTGGCATAAAGTTAGTTGAGTATGGGGAGTAATCTAGGCCACTTCTTATCCCAAGAAAACAAACTGCTCTCACAGGATTTGTAAAAAACAGCTAGCGTTGAATAAATAAGAAACAGTATTTTTTTAATTATTAATTCTTTACTGTTACAAGCTAATTTAAACTGTTCATAGTTTTATATGACAAACGTGACTGATTGCAGGAACAAATTCTTTCAGTGGCCAGACTTCAGATGTTAGAGTGCTATAAAAGTTTTAGTGGAAACTTACGGCTGGATCAGTCTTGATTTCAAAATGGTTGTTGCACAAATGACATTTCATTTTGAACTGGTACACAGGTGTAGTGTAATACATCCCTATCTTCGTTTTCTCAGCATTATATCTCACACCCATACCAATGTGGTTCTTGCAGCCATCACACCAGATGTTATAGGGCATCTCAAATCTGATGATAAGGATCCCCATGTGGAGTTTCCTGGCTCGTTCTCTCAGTGCGTGGGTACCCCGGAATTTGTTCAACCCCCCGACCGTAGGGTCATAGTCGGGGGGGTAGTAGAGATTCTGCCCCTTTCGTTCACCCATGGTAACGACTATAAACTACTGTAAAAAAAACAGTATATTATTAATATATAGTAAGTATCCTAGTATCGACCTATAAAGTAAATTCAGTATGTATTCATTTAAAATTCATTTAATAAGAAGGAGTAGTAGGTTTTATATCTACTATGGTAACCTACCTACACTAATCAGTAATAAATTTTTATCCGGTTTTATTAAAGCACAAACAGCACTTTGTTATGTGCCACTTTAACACGGGAATCAAAATCAGCAAAATACGATAAAAAATTGGATAAAATTAACCTAAAAATAATAAATATGTAAGTGTCAGTGTCAAGTGTCAACCACCAATGTCAAAAATCTGTCTGTGTCGCTTTTATGGCTGACAAATGGTTGAATAGAAAGTGAAAATACAATAATCTTGTAATGTAGCACGATAATAATTATCATTACTGATGGTCAATTACAAGATTTTTATAACAGAAATTTATTTAATGTATCATAACAAATTTATTGTAGCAATGTATAGTTTTAAGTCAAAATAATTAGATGAAAAATTGAAAGATTGTGACTAGCAACACCGGCTATTTGACAGCTTCGCAAATTCTAAAGAAAATTTTGATGCAAGATAATTGAGCTTTTCTTTTCCGTGTTGATATTTTTGTTGAAATCCATTAAGCATTGGGGTTTTCATTATCCACAGTGTATATTTCACTGTGATGTGCACTGAAATGTTGTTCACTATAAATAGATCGAGGTGCATAGTTCGTGATTTTGACTGACTTTGATGGTGGATCAGACATATTGAGGAATATTCATCAATCATGGGGAGAAGAGAAGACCCCGCCTGGGCAATGGGCACGGTGGGCTTGACGGCGGCCAGGGAACGCGGAGACATCCGTCGGAAGTTCCAAAATAGCCTCACTGTGACTAGGAGCATGATTGATAGACTGGGTCTAGAAAAAGAATTACATGGTCATATGGGCTGCGTCAATTGTTTAGAGTGGAATCGAAATGGATCGTAAGTACAGGGCTTGGACTATGGGATCATTATTAAGCAGGATCAGAATATTTTTATGCTTGTTATTGTATTTATTATTGTTATCTGCATCTTAGGTCTAGTTTAAGAGTGTAGTAAATGTATGAGCGCAGGGCGACAGGAACTAGATATACATAGACATGTAGTTTGCAATTTCACAGGTTTTGCATTTGAATCTGGGCCTTTTAACATTGGACAAAAGTTTTGTGCATTTACATTTTAATGTTGTGCATATTATGTTGCCATATGGAGTATAATTTATAGCAGGTTTTTTGTAGACATTTTATATACCAAAACACCAAAGTGTAATTACTGCTTTTTACTGTTTTTTTTTTTAAATAAAATCCTGCATATTTTGATTGGAAAAATGAATCTTACCTACCTTTAACTGCATAGAAATTTTTTTTTTTGTATTTTTAGCAAAATCTAGCAGTTTTCAAGATGAAAAAAAGTAAAAATGTGCAAGGCGGAGAATTCTTATCTACCACATTTTCAGACAAGTCTATCTTAAGTGCTTAAAATGAAGCTAAGATATATTTGTAGTTCTTAAGATAAAAAAAGCCCTGTTTTCCGCAGAAATCATAAAATCAAATATTCATAAGTCACATTCAAAGTCAATAACTAATCGTATGTGAAGTAAGGCCAAGAGTATAGTAACATCTAATCTTTTAGTATATAAATAACTAGTTCCTGTTCAATTATTATTTAGTTACTTTTTTTCACATTGAATGTGGGGATTTGTTATGACCCCACCAATGACATTATGCTATTTCAAATGACCTATATTATATTATATATATCCTAATATTATAAATGTGAAAGTGTAGGTGTTTGTTACTCAATCACACAAAAATGCCTGAATGGATTTGGATGGACTTTGGCATGCATTTATTTTTGTCCCGTTACCTTAAATAGTTCTCGAGCGAAAATTGAAATTTGTTAATGAGCAAAGCTCTAGACCCAATTCTGAAGTCCAATTTTTAAAAGACTAAGTTGGGGCAGATGCTTGTTATTAATAATTGTTTTCTTCATTTCTATTTTCTCAACAATTTCAATTTTGTGGACAAAGTTTTTGGTTAGTTTATTATTTTATCCACATAATTTAGTTTCATAAAGTTTAAAATATTAAAAACACTACAAGACCTAAACGTAGTGTATTTAATAAAGGTGCAGCTGTGAATGCTGCATTGCCTAAAGCCCCACAGACTGTCAATTTGCTGACAGTCTGTGTGTGTGAAGCAACCCAACATTTCACCAGGAAATCTAACTCTTTTTTTATTGAATGCTGGTTTTTCAGTCTGATAGGTGAAAAAAAAGTACTATAATAATAAACAAATTTTGAGCTTCTCAAGTTTGGTTTCAAGCATAGTTTTCTAAAATATAGAATTTCTAAAGAAAGGGAGAATAAAGAAATTGTTTTCCTGTTTAGCATTTTAGCATCTGCCTCCGATGATCTCCATGTTATACTCTGGGACCCGTACAAACATAAACAGCTGTGCAACGTGTCTACAGGTCACACTGGAAATATATTCTCTGTTAAGGTGGGGTGAACCAATTACTTATGCCTAAATGCTATGTAGAATTTTGTGCTTTAATATGTGTTACACTATTATTTTGTTTAAATTATGTATATGAAGACTGCCTTATTGGTCTAGCGGTTAGCATGTTTAGCTATGGATGAAGTTCTGGGTTCAAAACCCCAATTGTTGGGCCAAAACTGAGGTATTCAGTATTTTTCTATTAAAGAATTTTTGGTTCAAGCCAGGCATTAGGAAATTGGCGTTGTCAACCCCGGTGCCCCGGAGAGCACGTTAAGGTGTCGGCCCCGGTTATTACCACTAACTTTGAAAGTAGTAGTTAAAGCCCACTAACCTAAATTTGAGCAGTGTGGTGGGTTTACGCTCTAACACCGTCTCTCCTACGAGGGCCTTTGTCCAGCAATTGAGACATTAATAGATGAAGATGAGTATGATATGTATTTAAATCATATATTTAACAGTTAAATATTACTGCATCACTATGATAAAAGCAGAGCACAAAAGATCCTGGAGGGTCGAAGTGCATCCGCTGAAGCGGGCCTCGTTACAAGATGATAAAAGCAGGTAGTATATAGAATTTTGTCTCTTGATTTTGCTCCAATACAAGTTTATGGGCCAGTTACAGTTAGGTAAGCAATAGGAAGATGTGTTTCTTGTTCAAGTATAACGGGTGGCAGTCACTACAAACAAATAGACTTGATGTTTCAAAAGAGATTGTAAAGGAAGGCTCATTATAAATAGCCTATAACAGTCCACTTCTGGAATAAAGGCCTCTCTCATAGGGAAGGTTAGCTCATCATCACTATGCCGGGCTGACAGGTTAGTGATAGCCAGAGATGCTAGTAGTATTACAGAGGACGCTGCATCCCGTTTTCTGTTACATTGCCTTACTCGCCTCGTCGGACATAAAGTAGGCATGCATTGTATAAATTATGAGTTGTATCTTGCATTGAATTTGAATACAGAATACATTTGAATTCAGATTTGTGAAGGTAACGATTATTATCAGAAACTTGCGTCATTGTGTAGAGAGCGCGTTCACAATCACTAGCGTGTGTTAAAGCCCACCTTTTCGCATAAGACCAGTGTGGTGGGTCATTCCAAGAAAGCATGTGTTTTGTAGGATGTATACAGGCCTCATGTTGATGATGTATATGATTAACAGAATGTTGTTATAATGATCGGAACTCATTGCCTAACATGACTTTACATAAATTATATATTTTTAAAGTTTTGTATTTTTAAGGACTTCTCTAACTTTAAAAGCCTAATTTGTAGTTTATTTTCCAATTCTGTATGGGCAGTTCTGAAATATTTCGAAGCTTTAATTAAAGTATTTCTTAATTTTACATTTGTGATTGTGATGTTTATCAATCTGTGTGCAAAATGCAGTTAATTAATGTGATAATGCAACATTTTTTTTTAATTACAATTAATTTTTAACGCTTTGTCATTATCATTATCTGTGGACTCATTATTCGTCATTACATTATTGATATAATACATAAACAAAATGCCGAGCGAAGTTATATATCTACCTATAATAATTATAATTAAAGATGTCACTTGACGATGTCATAAAATGGTAAGGTTAACCTTGACTGATGATGAATCTAACATATTTTGTGCATTTTTTATATATTTATTTATGTTGGTTATATTTACAATATTATATAAGCTGTTCTACCCTAGTGGGTGAGGCTTCGGCTGCCCTTTCAGGGGACAGAGTTCGATCACCAGAGACCTCTAACTTTTTGAAGTGACGTGCGTGCGTATGAACGTATGTAATTAAAGCAATTTAATATAACCTGCGCTTAGCGGTAAAGGAAAACATCGTGAAGAAGCCTGCATACCTGAGAGCTCTCCATAATGTTCTCGAAGGTGTGTGGAGTCCCCTTCTCATTGTGGGAGGAGACCCGTGTCCTGTTGTGGACCGGTAATGAGTTGATATGATGATGATGATGATGACCCGGTGATCTATCCTAGGATCTCGCTATTAGCAGTCTTACACTCTCACCACTAGACCAACAAGGCAGTTTTTTTTTTGAAGTTATACTTTTTTGGCACATTAGGGAAAAATGATGAGAGTAGAATGTTAGGATGCGCGCGCACACCGTCACAAAGAACCACAAAAACATCCTGAAGTACAGCTATATATAGTGAAAATGTTTGTTTTCAAAAAAACAGTGTACTCTCTCAATTGTCTAAGTCTGCGGGCTCATTCCGGTAATTTAATTGTACAAAAATCTGAAATTTTAATGTTGAGTGAAACTTGTTTGTCCGATTATGAGATTATTCGATAATGCATTATATATAAATCTTTCAATGTATTAAACACCTTTTTTGTTTTTTCTTTAAACGTAGAATACGGCGAAAGCTAAAAATTTTGAAAATATTTTTATCTAGTTACGCCAAAGAAGTGTAACTTCTATCGCGTGTACATAACAGGTTAAAATTTTGTTTTCAAACATGCCACCAAACTCAGCTCTCTTAAAATATAAATTAGTTATAAGTTACTAGATACTAAACTATTTCGACTTATTTATTTATTTAGCAACGCACCCCGTGATGACATTACGGTTGCCCAATTCGTCTCCCCGCGGCTATTAAAAGAATGTATGAACGAGTAATAATTACAACAAATTAAATTAAATTAAAACATAAAAATAAGCTATATAACATAAGTTTTATAGTATAATTTTAAAAGTCGCTAGATACTATATAAAAACAAGTGACGTTTTATAAATGTTTTCATGAAGCGGCTGCAAATGGTTACTTAATTAGTATTAACAGGTCGCTCAGAAAAACATCTCTGAGCCTATTTTTTAGGACGCCGTTTGAAGAGTTACTGTCTACTCTATGCAGAAACATTTGCGTTCCAAAGCTCAGCAAAATACCTTGCGAATGTATATTTCTCCTGCAGTTCATCTCGGACGACTTAATAGCGACATGCGCGGCGGACGGTTCGGTGCGCGCCCGCGCCGTCACGGGCAGCGCCTCCATGCTGGAGTGCTCGTGCCACTGCGGCCGAGTGAAGCGCCTGGCCGTGACGCCGGAGAAGCCCCACATGGTGTGGTCGGCGGGCGAGGACGGACTCGTCTTGTGAGTAGTTTACTAGGCTACATCAAACTGCTAATTCATTCAAGGGCAATTTTACATTATTTTATAACAAACGAGCGGACCCCAGCGCCATCTGTCGGGCTGATTTGTGAATCTAAACCATCCAGGGTGCCACCCTATACCAATAAATTCATTCATATCAGTCCAGCCTTTTAGGAGGAGTTCAGTGACATACACACGCACACAAGAAATATATATATAAGATTACCGAATGAAATCTTTGAGATGTCTCTCAATAAGTTCTAAGTTTATATAAAACGTAGGCTTTGGTGTGAATTGCTATAACTCCATAGCTTAATATAAATTTACTGCGAGCTGGTGATAACAAAAAAAAATACCCGGCTAAGTTTGTTGTGGGTTCTTAGACCAGGGCGCGTTTGGAACCCTCGTAGCTTTAGGTTTAAGTTGGCGAACGAATTTATCACCATACCCTTACAATTATTTAAACATATTATATGAATGAACGCTTCATAAGTGCCTGTGATAGGCCTACATGAAATGAAGAAATTTTGAATTTGAATTTTAGTAGAGCGAGACATTCAATTAAATTAAATTATAATAAATAAACTACGACAATAGCCACATCGGCAACTTTCCCCAATGTAAGCGTAGCTTGTATTATGGGTACTAAGATGACTGATGACGCACCCAGACAATGAAAAACATTCATGCTCATCACACAAACATCTTCCAGCTGTGGGAATCGAACCCACGGCCTTGGACTCAAGAAAGCAGGGTCGCTGCCCACTGCGCCAATCGACCGTCAAGTATTTCTTGTTTATCCTTTCTTAACGCTTAAACCAATCAACGTAATTCTTGGCATAGAGTTAGTTAAAAGTACAGAGTAACATCGGCTACTTTTTATCTTAGGAAAACCCTTCAACTTAGTCTATGCCAAAAATAAAGTCTGTTTCTTGCTTAGAAGCGTAAAGTAAACAAACTAACCAAAGAGTTAAGAACATTTGTCCTTATTAGTGTGAAACTAACACTTTCGCAGTTATAATATTAGAAAGTATGGATTTGATTATACAGGTGAAACAGGTGTTATTAAATATGCAGATCTTATTAGTACTACGTCAATATAGCCTATGCATTTTATATGAGTTATAATAGAGAGTAAAAGATACAATAAAATAATTTAAAAAGTCCATAAAAAAGTTTTTAGTGTCTAATCTATACTTATAATAAAAGTGTAACTGGAAGATTTCTGTACATTTAATATATTTTGAAAATTTTGACCAGGGGATGCTTTATAATCGATACTCAGTCCAAAACAGGTTTTTATTTAATTTTTGTATGTCTTTTTTAAATAGAATTTGGTATAGTGGTAGCTGATATCCCGGGTCAACATATATGCTACTTTTATCCCGATAAACGATAAGTTTCCTTCGGGAAATGGGATGAATTTTTTCGTCATACACTACATATATTATAAATGCGAAAGTTTGTGGGGATATATGGATGGATGGATAGATAGATGGATGTTTGTTACGCTTTAACGCCACAACGAATGAATCAATTTGGCTGAAATTTGGCAGGGATACCTACAATATAGTCTGGAATATCTCAATTATCTTTTTATCCCGGAACAGCAAACAACTTCTACAGGATAGTATCGCTATTTTTTCCGCATTTTCGAGAAATGTTGTAAAAATTGCAAAAAAAATCCTTTTTGAGAGATTCTGATACGTGCTATGCGTGAACGAGTCTTTAAAGTTTTATAAAACAGTCCGCGACAACATACCACTATTTTTTGAAGACTCATTCGCGGACGAAGACGCGCGATTCCGCTAGTCCATAATGACACATGATTTTAATTTTGCATGTGATGTTAGGGCTATATCGGATTTCTTTCAGTAAATATTATGGCAGTGGTTTACTTTTCGGTTTCAATGATAAGTCTCAGAGACAGTACAAAATGTAGCTCTGAAGCCTGTGAAGTATTATTTCGGTTTTCATTTACACGGAAAACCTAATAAATAAAAATATATTTTAAAAAACATTCAGTTAAATATGGAATCTCCTTTTTTTGAACAGAGAACCTTCTCCTCTTTTGAAGCGTGTAATCCCATTAACAGACAGCACGACCTGCGCGCGCCGCACCACTGCAACACGGACTCTAAGAACGTGCTGGTGAACCTGCTCAACCACATGGGGCGCTACGCGGAGGCCAAGTGCCTGGCGCTCAACCCGCGCCGCCCCTACCAGATGGCGGTGGGCGCCAACGACTTCTACGTGCGCCTCTACGACATCCGGATGATCAAGCTAGCTAGGCTACAAGTGAGTCGTTGTGTACAGGGCACATTTCGCCATTTGCTAGCAAAAATTTTGTTAGATCGAAGAAGAAGAAGAAGAGGTGTCTCATTGGGGTGTGACGCCAGTTTGGTCAAGTTCAAGCGCTAGGAGTATATAAGGTGACTAATCGATAACACCGGCGAAACTACGCAGTCTCCAGCACCGCCACAATGATGCCTGTTTATCGGTTTTTTTACCGGATATACTTCGGTGAGTGTGCTCAGGAACTTCACAATCTTGTTCCTCCTTCCCCGTTCTACCACAGAACAGCGAGACACCGTGAGCGGCGGCATCCTTATGTGGTTGATATTCCATCAACACGCACGATACGTTTTTTATCCAAGTTTCTGATACGCAGCGCTAAGATGTGGACCGCCCTCCCGACACGTATAATTTGGATACCTTCAAGGCTAGATTGAAAAGGCTTCTTCTAGGCAAGCGTGCTCCAACCTAGACCTCATCATTGCGTTCTACGAACATGATTGTCCTCAAGCGCTGGCCTATCGTTAATAAAAAAAAATCTAGTACTAACGCTACAGTGCTCCGGGAATCTTTAAAGTACATGAAAAAACAGTAATGATTATACAGAGTTGTTATTTGTAGGAGGAACTGCAACTGACGACGCCAACGAGTCGACTCGCTTGGGAGCGTCAGAACGTGCGGTGCTCCCGCGCGGGCCACGGGGACCGCGACAACAACATTCCGCGGGCGGCCGTGCAGTACTACGCGCCGGGTGAGTGCGTGCCGTGGCCCGGCTGCCACCCACCAGTAATCAAAGCTAGCCGAAAAATCCGCGCCATTTTTTATACAGAGCTTTACCTACCACGCACTCTACGCAATATAGAATACCGAATTATTAACAAGTTGGCGGAAAGAGAGTAATGCCCGTTTTAACAAAAACCGCTTAAAGAAAAAAATAAAGTTTCCTGAACTCTTATGTGATATCTAACGACGTTAGCCGCCGTCCAAAGTTACGACCTCGATTCAGCGGATCGTAAAGTTTAGGGGTCTCGTAAACTGACACTTTTATAAATTTTAAATGTATATAAAAATTTTCGGAACAGGATTTGAAACTGCTACTCTGACAATCGCGGCCTGAGCCCTTTAACTAAGTAAGCTACGGCTCTCCTACCCTCGGTGCGGTAGTTAGTATCTGTCTTTTACATCAGTCTTATAGCGACTGTAGCGCCATCTAGTAGGAAAGATTGCAGTTTCGATCCACTTTTAAAAAAAAAAAATTGTACTTTATTAATATTATATGCACTGATAAGAGATAAATTTTACCCTCGTTTAATATTACAGTGTATTTGCATATTATATTAACCGGTCCAGCCCATACTCTGATAGTAAATAAAACTGTGGGAAAATATTTTATTTATGTATAAAAACAAGGTTTACTGTGACCCACAAATATGTGAATACATTAAGGTTAAAAGTCCTAATTTGACCATGGTGTGTGAGTCAGATACCCACCTGACTCCTAACTAGTTATTACTGTACTTAGAATATCACATATTCTACTGCGGACTAGTGGCATGAACAGGATTTCATATTATAAATACTGAACTGATAAAAGTGTACTGCTAAAACACATCACTTATTTCTTAAAATTTACTAACTTAGTACCAAAACATGATTAAGTATGAGTCTATAAACGCAATAATAACAACTGATTGGCGCAGTTTGCAGCCACCCTGCTTGCTGAGCCCAAGGCCGTGGGTTCGATTCCCACAACTGGAAAATGTTTGTGTGATGAGCATGAATGTTTTTCAGTGTCTGGGTGTTTATATGTATATTCTAAGTATTTATGTATAAAAATATTCGTCAGTCATTTTAGTACCCATAACACAAGCTACGCTTACTTTGGGGCTAGATGGCGATGTGTGTATTGTAGTATATTTATTATTATTATTATTATAATAATCACAAAACTATGGAGGGTAGAGGCAAGGAGAGTCATCTGTGTATATGAAAAAGTGTCGTCAAAATGTATTAAATTAGGATGGCGCCACATTTGCATCAGGGTAACTCTTAAAAGAAGCGCCAAATATAAATATTGTTAGAGTAGGCTTGAAAAATAAACAAGGAAGTATGGAGATACAAGGAAGTAAGGTTATATTTACCACAATATTTTGTACAACGTAAGTTGTTGAAATTCTCAATAATTAACTACTTTAGTCGATAATGACATTAAATTTTTTAACTCGGCATACTTCAATTCATCTGCGATTGCTACATTCATACCATACCCTGTGCATCCACCAGCGCCATTGTGGAGGATTTTTGAACTGTTATTTAGCGCAACAACTGGACACTTTTTCAACTTTTCTCCCATATAAGATGACTCTCCTTACCTCTACCCTCCATACACAAAACTGAATATTTAGTACTTAACCTGTGGATAAAATGTCACCTTCCCATGCTATCCGTCTTGGAAAGGAATAGCGCTTCATTTAGACCTGTCGATTTATCTTAGTGAATAGATTTATGCGCAATAGAAGTCGCGCCATTGTAAATATTATAATTTAAAAAAAAAACAGGTCATTTATCCATGGAGCCCAATGAGCACACGTTCCCGAAGAAAGCTACGACGTACGTGGCGTTCAGCCAAGATGGGAACGAGCTATTGGTCAACCTGGGCTCTGAGCAGGTAAATATTTATTTTTAAAGTTAATTTGCTCAAATTTCTACTAGTTTGGGGTGTTTTAAACAGCGCGAAATATAGTTTTAGTGGTAGTAGAGCTTTTTGGAACAGAGCTCTCTTGGGAAACTACTGCCAACGTGGTTTGATGAGGCTTAACACTTGCTCAGGTCGATGGACACAGGGCAGTATCTTGCAGGATGCGTGTTGCTTCTAGGCGATGGTTTCGCACTTCTATCTTGTAATGAGGCCCGCTTCAGCGGATGCACTTCGACCCTCCAGGATCTTTTGTGCTCTTCTTCTTTTGTCTTCTGGATCTTTCTGGTTTCCCACTTACCATCAGGTGTGCCATATGCTTGATCCGATAATTATAATTATAATAAAACAAATTTGTCCTTGAATCCCGTTTAAAAATAACCTATATCTATTATCCAAATTAAGCTTAATTTGCTATACTCCACGAAAAGCAGGAGAATCTGTGTGGTGTAATTTATAATTTCTTCAATCCTTATACTCCACACCAAACAGATCCTCGGCAATACACCCTCTACGCACGTTTCGCTCCGAAACCGGAGCATCATCAGGAGATGTTGACTTTACAATGAATAATTGTTATTACTGTTAAACCGAGGATCTGTTTGGTGTGGAGTATAAGGATTGAAGAAATTATAAATTACATCACACAGATTCTCCTGCTTTTCGCGGAGTATAGCAAATTAAGCTTAATTTTGATAATATATCATGGATTTCCGCAAAGTAACGCCTGCTTCTATACAATAACCTATATCTAGCTTTAACCAGTTTCTTCATTTGTGTTTCTTGAGCGTTCTTCGCGAGCAAAATTATTTGCGAACGCATTATGAAACTTATATTTAACGGTTTTGGATTTAAAGTAGCTTGGCAATCACGCACAAACGCGTGTTCGAACACGAGCGGTCAATCAACCCAGTCAACGTTCACCCCAAAAAACAGCTCATAATAAATGAATGTCCAAAATAAAACTACTAATACTAGACGTTATAACAAATTCCTGGAATCCACTTTCGCCAAACCTTTTTAATTAAATCCAACTTCCGTCAGGTATACCTATTTGACATCAACAACGCCAGGCGACCAGTGTTAGTGGAAAGCTTCATAATACAACACAACCATGGTTATCGTGAGGGCGAAACCAAGCACACACCAAAGAATGGTACCACCGCGAGCTGCAGTTCCGGCTCGAACGGTACCATCGAACCACAGCAACAGTTGCCAAAAAAAGTGCTGCGGATTAAGGAGATGGTGAGTATTGCGTTCAGATGCCCGTAAGCAGAGAGATTTTGGACCACCTCCCTAGCGCAACGGTGAGCGCTCTGAATGTAATCAGGAGGTCCGGGGTTCGATTCCCGGCAGGGGCAATTTGGGAATTTATTATTTCTGAATTTTGCTCTGGTCTGGTCTGGTGGGAGGCTTTGGCCGTAGCTGGTTACCACACTACAGACAAAGACATCCCGCTAAGCGATTTAGTGTGCGATGTCGAGTTGAAACCGATTCGTCGTATGACTATCATACTCCCTAACAGTTTAGCCCGCTACCATCTTAGACTGCATCATCACTTACCATCAGGTGAGATTGCAGTCAAGGGCTAACTTGAAACTTAACTTGAAAAACCTCCCCGGCGCAGCTGACTGCTGACTGATCACTTGCTTCGTGGTGGAGGAAAGCATCGTGAGGAAATCTGCATGCCCGAGAGTTCTCCATTATGTTCTCCAAGGTGTGTGGATTCCACCAACCCGCACTGGGCCAGCGTGGTGGATTACGTCCCTAACCCCCTCATTGTGGGTGATTTTATAAATACGACAATACACATATCGCCATCTAGTCCCAAAATAAGCGTAGCTTGTGTAATGGGTACTAAGAGGACTGATGAATATTTTAATGAATAATATAAATAAATACTTATAATATACATCCAGACACTGGAAAAAAATCATGTTCATCCCACATACATTGTCCAGTTGTGGGAATCGAACCTACGGCCGGCCGTAAATACCGGCTAAGTTTGTTTTGGGCTTCTTAGACCAGGGCGCGTTTGGAACCCTCGTAGCTTTAGTTTTAACTTGACGAATTAAGTTATCGCCATCAACTCACTTCAATGTTATATTTTATATGTAATGTACGCATTAAAAGTGCCATATATGTGCCTGTTTGAATAAAGAAATATATTTGACTTTGACTTTGATAAGGCAATCGTGGAAGACTATACTTTTAAATCAAATAACCCTAGACGAAGATAACGCAAGTTAATAGCCGATAAATAAGTGGTTGCGCCAAGTTATAATTAAGTCTTAAATAATAATTTAAAATTTCATTGGTGTTCCTATTCTCCCATATCCAACCTAAAACAGCACTGAACGATTCTCCGTGAAGGGACTGGCGCCCTCATACGCCTCAAAAACACTAGAACGCAGAGCTGTCACTTAAATTAACGGAAGCAAACGATTAAGACGTTTGCGGACGACTTGCTTTCCGATTGCGAAAAGTAACGGGCAATACGAGTTTACTGGCTGCCTGAAAATAAGCCATAAAATATCATAATATACCTTAGAAGTTTCAATGAGATCCTTTTAAGCATAATTCCCATATTTATGTGTGTGCCGAAATATAACATAAGTGGTGGTGTTCGAGAAGAGAGGACTTCGTGAGGAATATTTGGATCAACGGACGGCGTGCTCCTACCCATGAAAAATAAGGTCAAGTAAGTGCTGTCTTCCTTGTGCTCTGATTCCTTGTATCTTTCTTTTGTACACCAATTTACCGCAAAAAATACAGTCCACTCATTCGAAATAAAAATCTTAAATAACTTAATATAACTTGGCGCATACATATTTATTTGGTTCCGTCGAGCCGGATATTTACAGCATTTCCTTCATATTAACGTATTGAAGCATTAGTTTCCTTGTTAGAATACTTCTATAGGCTCTAATAATTGAAATAATATAATTTTAAATAAAATAGGTCATTGCGTCATCTATTTTCTTTGTCTTAATACTGGCATAAGCGGCATTATAGCATTGAGCTAGCTATTTCCCCAGTTAGACATACTAATTATCTACACATATTTATGTATATTTCGATAAATATTAGTGTATTTAAATTGAATTAACAATTAAAACAAATCTTAAAACTTGCAATTATTAATTATCGTAGTACCTTCGGTTGTGAAACATTTACACAAGAGTCGTAAGACCTAGCATATAAGGTCGAGATTTGTCTATAAGAACCTCTGGTCGATCGAACATTCGATATAACCCGACCACGCGTAATATCGAACGAAGCGCGCTTGCGCATATTATCCGCACTCCGCGCGACCTACTTAATTTACCAGTATATGATTGGCTATTAACCTATCATACTCACATAAAAATATAGGTATTTCGTGATTGTTAGATAATTGTCTCACTTACACTTTAGTAAAATGCCTCCTAAAGTAGATTCTAAAACTAGCGAAAGTGATAAGGAGATTCAGGATACTAAACTGTCTATCTTAATTGCTAAACGTGAAGCTATATTCGGTATCATGCAAAATGTCTTTGACTTATCTCGTGAACCCGATGTTCATACGAACGTTGAAAAAAGAGAACATTTTCTAGACGAATCTTCACAAATTGATTCATTGCGTTTAAAGTACGAGTCTATTGTAGACGATTATAATACACGTTTATTAAACTTAAATTCAGATGCAAAACCTGATTACAAAAGTCTGTATGCTTTTGAGACTTTGTATAATAGGGTCAAACGAACTCATACAAAATGCTCAACTTTAAATACGACACCAGAAATACATAATGCGACCTCCGCGCTGCTAAAAGCCAAGCCGAAGCTAGCTCCCATATCGATATTAGAATTCGATGGTGACATTAAATCTTTTCAGATGTTTTATACGACCTTTAAGTCAGTAGTAGATAATAATCCATCACTCACAGATGCAGAAAAGCTATTTTATCTGTTACCGAAGCTGACAGGGAAGGCAAAAAGCGCAATCGCTGGAATTTCTCCGTGTGCTGAGAATTATCAGCTCATTTTACAAACACTCGTCAATAGGTTCGATGATAAACGTATGTTGACTTCCGCGTACCTACATGAATTATTTCGCTATAAGGGTTTTCAGACTCCCTCTGCGACTAACTTTGAAGATTTCATAGACCGGTTCGCTGGCGCAGTAAGCGCTTTAAAAAACCTAAAGTTAGATAACCTAGCTGATCTTATCATACTACATATAGCTACACAAAGGGTCGATACTGAGAGTGTACGCGCGTTTGAAATTAAATGCGGTAAGAATATACCTACTTTCGACGACTTTGTGGAATTTATCACAACACGCGCGAAGGTGTTTGAGCGTACGAATACGAATGTCACAAACCCTTCTAATACACGTCATAATAAAAATATAAAACATTTGAATAACGGGACTTCTGGCAATGCGCCGAAGTATCAGGCCTATATAAGCACGGTTGATAAGCCTACGTCCAAGTGTCTATGTAGAAATATAACACATGCGCATTTATATAAATGTGTTGACTTTAATAAATTATTAACTCCTCAAGAACGTTTTAAGTGCGTCATGGAGAAGAATGCCTGTGTGAACTGCCTGTCTATAAAACATAAAGTCGGGCAATGTGAAGTCTCCCCGCACTGTTCGTGTGGTCAGAAACATAACAAAAGGCTGCACTTTGACCAGCGCGAGGAACATTCCCGCGCGCCTCAGTTGAATACCGTCATGCCGCCACCGAACGCACCTACCGTTACCGCGTCATCGCCCGTAGCGGATGATCGCGCCGACGTAGCACTGTGCGCTACGCGCGTAAGCCCGTCTACAAGCGCTACGCAGGTGGTGAACGGCAAGTTATACGTATATTGTTGGATTCTGCTTCGCAGGCCGATTTCCTCTCAAAAGAATGTTGTGATCGCTTGGGTTTGCAAACTAAATTCACAGAACGTACTATCGTGAAGGGGTTCGGTGGAATTGAGAAGGTTGTACAATCCAGCTCGGTTGACTTGACGTTTTATTCGCGTTTTGATGATAACGTTAGTTTTAATATCTCGCCACTTGTTGTTGATAAAGTGACAGACAAATTACCTACGGCTGTGATAGATACGGCAGTCCTATCACACCTTAAAGGTATTCCGCTTGCCGATGCGAGTTACGGCGTACCTGATAAAATTGATGCTTTAATAGGAGCTTCCCTATTTCCACATTTGCTTCTCCCCGACGACGTCCATACGTCACGTCGCGACCCGTCGGTGCCCGTTGCATTGCGCACGGTGTTAGGTCTGGTGTTCATGAGCAATGCGCCTACGATACCTACTATAAATACTCATACGGCCTTGACATGTTGTTTCGTTCAAGAGCCTCCTGCTATTGACTCTTTAGTCAAGCGTTTCTGGGAACTTGAAGAACTTCCTTCCGCTTCCATTCAGAATCCTGATGATAATGAATGCGAAGACTTCTACACTTCGACTACTGTCCGAGATCCCGATACGGGCAGATACGTTGTCGGGCTGCCATTTAAAGAGGATCTATATTCCCTAGGGAATTCTTTGGACATAGCTAAGAAACGTTTCATCTGCCTTGAAAGAAAGCTTGAAGCTTCGAATAAATTGAGGTCGGCATATGATGACGTCATAAAAGGTTATCTCGCGAAAGATTATATTTCTCCCGCGCCTTCATATGATTCTAAAGATCCTGTTCCGATTTACGTGATGCCACACACGGGGATTTTACGTGAAGACAAACTCTCGACGAGACTGAGATTAGTCGTCGATGCTTCTTGTCGTTCTAGTTCTGGAAAGGCACTGAACCATCTGCTACATTCCGGTCAAAATTTACAGGGAGATCTTTTTAAAATAATTTTGAATTTTCGTCTGCATGCAGTGGCAATGACAGCCGACTGCCGAGAACAGTTTCTACAAATCGTTATGCGCGAAGCTGATCGTCGCTATCAATGCTTCTTATACCGCTTTAATCCACAAGACCCTCTTGTGCTATACCAGTTCAATCGAGTCTGTTTCGGTCTCACTTCCAGTCCCTTCCATGCACTGCGCACGGTAAGACAGCTGGTGAATGACGACGGCGCAAAATATCCACGAGCGAATAGCATTGTGCTACCCGCGCTTTATATGGATGACGTAGCTTTCTCGCTTCCAAGCGAACTAGAGGCAGTCACTGTGTCGCTGCAGATGATCGATCTTTTTAAGGGTGCACAGTGGGAATTAGTTAAGTGGAACAGCAATTCTCGCGAGGTCTTAGATAACCTTCCTGCGTCCCACAAACTTCCGACTGAAGTGGAGTTTGACAAAACCATGCACCATAAAATACTTGGTCTGCATTGGTATACTGGAAATGACGCTTTCTATTTTAAAATTTCTGTGCCCGACGATGTGACATGCACTAAGCGCTCCATCTTGTCGACTGTTGCCCGTCTGTGGGACATAATGGGCTTCGTTGCTCCCACAGTCGTGTATGCCAAAATATTAATTAAAATGCTTTGGCAATTAAATCTTGATTGGGACACTGTAGCTCCACCACACATCATTAAGATGTGGAGACAGTTTTGCGATGAGTTGCCAGCTCTAAATAAGCTACACATACCGCGTCATGTGGGCGTGACAACAGACTGTGAGGTCACTCTCCTGGGACTATCAGATGCTAGTCTCGCAGCCTATGGTGCTGTCGTTTATTTACACGTTAGCTCCCCTACTGGTAACACTGTGCGTCTTGCTTGTGCGAAAAGTAAAGTTTCGCCGACGAAACCTCATTCAATTGCTCGTCTCGAACTATTAGGTGGCGTCCTACTGTCGAAATTGCTTCGTACAGTACATGACACTTACTCTGAGCGTATCCCAATCAAGGCTACATATGCATTTCTCGATTCCAAAGTCGCCCTATATTGGATAAAAAGTTCACCGCATAGATGGCAGACTTTTGTCGCGAATCGCGTTGTACAGATAACTGAGAATATCTCACCAGACAACTTTTATCATTGCCCTGGCACTGAGAACTCTGCTGATATTCTATCGAGAGGTGTAACTCCTGAGAAGCTTCTCTCACACCCTCTGTGGCTGCATGGTCCACCATGGGCATCAATGCATCCGTCTCAGTGGCCACTCAAAACTCTAGAGGGAGAGTCTATTGAAGACGTACCCGAGAAGAAGGTTCTTATACACACTGTGTGTAAACCTATACTCCCGAACGACTTACACGAGCTTGCTCTCCGTTTTTCTTCGTGGAGCAAACTTCTACGTATAATTGTATACATTTGTAGATTTGCTAAATTACTGCCTCGTCGCGGCACTAGTGCAGTTACCGCTGACGACTTAAATTTCGCAGAGAATAGAATGCTTCGCGCTCTGCAAAATCAGCATTTTGCTGAAGAATATTCTCTTATTAAAAATAATAAAACATGTTCACCGGCATTTAATCGCCTAAGACCATTTATTGATGATGGACTTATCCGCGTTGGTGGTCGTCTCGCCAACTCTGGACTTAGCTTTGAAAAAATACATCCGGTTATATTGCCTCGCAATGGCCACGTGGTAAATATAATCATTGATTATTACCACATTAAACATTTACATGCTGGACCCGAACTCCTAATGGCCCTGCTTCGTCAGAGGTACTGGATTCTGTCGGCACGCCGTATTGTCAGGCAAAGAGTACATATGTGCAATACTTGCTTTAGATTTAAACCGCGTCCAACCATTCCGCTGATGGCGGATCTTCCTGATATACGTACACGTCCAGCGTTGAAAGCCTTTAGTTTCACCGGCTGCGATTATGCAGGTCCTATACCATACGTTCCTGTACGCCGCCGTGGCGTACACAGTGAGAAAGCTTATATTGTGCTGTTCACGTGTCTCACTACGAGATCTACGCACATTGAGGTTGCTACCTCACTCAGCACCCCCAGTTTCCTCGCCGGGTTTAAAAGATTCCTATCACGTCGTGGTCCTGTTCAGGTGCTGCATAGCGACAATGCTAAAAACTTCCAGGGTGCTGCTTCTTACCTTCGGGACCTCTATAAATTTCTAAGAGAAGAATATTACCCGAAGCTAGAGCAGGAATGCGCTGAAAATCGCATAACTTGGAAATTCATCTGTCCCAATTCCCCACACTTTGGAGGTTCATGGGAAAGTATGATCAAGGTGACTAAGACGATCCTGTTCAAGGTCATAGGGCAACAGCTCCTTTCTTATGAGGAACTTTGCACTGTGCTCATTCAGGTCGAATGTCTTCTCAATTCGCGTCCGCTAACAATACTAAGCTCTGACCCTGCCGAACCTTCGGCTCTTACTCCAAGTCACTTCCTACATACTGCGCCTCTATTCTCCTTGCCTGCGCCTGATGTCAATCCAGACAAAATTAACTTGGTTGACAGGTACTCGTTAATAGATAAAATGGTCCAATCGTTTTGGAATCGTTGGAGGATGGAATATTTGCACGGATTGCAAGTTCGTTTGAAATGGAATACGCCTTCCGTACCTATTACGCCGGGAACTGTCGTCGTAGTTATAAATGACAACGTACCGCCTCTGGCTTGGCCTCTAGCAGTAGTAGAGAAAGTGCATCCCTCGAAAGACGGCGTCATACGCGTAGCGACCGTTAAAATTTCCGGGAGAACTTACGTCCGTCCGGTCGTTCGCTTATGCCCTCTTCCGACGCAATAAGCGTAACAATTATAGTCTCATAATTTAGTACTAAGTAGCTCATACGTTAAGACTTTATTCTCTTTTATAATAATTCTACAAATAATTAATATTTTTTAATATACTTTCGTAAATATACACATACTTATATGAAATACGCCCATGCGCAATACGCGTTCTTAAAAGAGGCAATTCTACCTCATACCTTATGAGAGCTTTTCTTAAAGGTGACCCTTTAAGGGCGGGTGGATGGTTGCGCCAAGTTATAATTAAGTCTTAAATAATAATTTAAAATTTCATTGGTGTTCCTATTCTCCCATATCCAACCTAAAACAGCACTGAACGATTCTCCGTGAAGGGACTGGCGCCCTCATACGCCTCAAAAACACTAGAACGCAGAGCTGTCACTTAAATTAACGGAAGCAAACGATTAAGACGTTTGCGGACGACTTGCTTTCCGATTGCGAAAAGTAACGGGCAATACGAGTTTACTGGCTGCCTGAAAATAAGCCATAAAATATCATAATATACCTTAGAAGTTTCAATGAGATCCTTTTAAGCATAATTCCCATATTTATGTGTGTGCCGAAATATAACATAAGTGGTGGTGTTCGAGAAGAGAGGACTTCGTGAGGAATATTTGGATCAACGGACGGCGTGCTCCTACCCATGAAAAATAAGGTCAAGTAAGTGCTGTCTTCCTTGTGCTCTGATTCCTTGTATCTTTCTTTTGTACACCAATTTACCGCAAAAAATACAGTCCACTCATTCGAAATAAAAATCTTAAATAACTTAATATAACTTGGCGCATACAATAAGTATTATGAAAATTAAGCTTAATTTGCTATACTCCGCGAACAGCAGGAGAATCTGTATGGTGTAATTTATAATTACTTCAATCCGTATACTCCACACCAAACAGATCTTCGGCAATGAACCCTCTACGCACGTTTCGCTCCGAAACCGGAGCATCCTCAGGTGATGTTGACTTTACAATGAATAATTGTTAAGTCAATGGATTGAAGTAATTATAAATTACACCATACAGATTCTCCTGCTGTTCGCGGAGTATAGCAAATTAAGCTTAATTTTCATATAGGAGGGATCTTTGGCTGTGGTTGTTGAATAAGTGTTATTATTCAGTAAATGAAATGTTGGCTATGAATAAAAATAATTAAAAAATATTAAGTAAAGCATTTAAAAATAAAAATGAAAATAAATTTTGAAAATGACATTTATTATAACAATTGACATCAATATTTAAATTATATAATTTTTTGTTTTAGTTAAAATATGACTTATGCTTTAATACGATTTTATTTTTAATTTTTTTAATATGTAACTATTTATGAGTTCACTGCTTAAATAATATTGCACGCCTGAAATGGTGAACTGTGAGCCCCAAACTTTTAGCTCATAAGACCTTTATAATATGTACAGTCTATGCAATAAATGAATTATAATATACTGCTGTTGCCCGCGACTTCGTCTGCGTTTGATTTTGTTTTTTGACGTGGCATTAAATTTAGTTGTAGATATAAAAAAATTAAAGTATGTAGTATCGCTAAGCCTTAAATGAGGGGTTTGCTGCTGTCCGCTTAGGAGTTCTGTCCTCTTTCTCCAACCACAGTTTGGGCAAAATTAAATACATATTATAACCTCTATAGTACAAAAATAATGAATAAAATCGATTATAATTTGTCGGAGTTATGGTGTAAAATCGTCAAACACTCATGGACCCTCTTCCAGAGGAACCGAGCTTAATGTCGGGATAAAAAGTATCCTATATTACTTCTAACACTTCCAAGAATATGTGTACATAGTTTCATGAGGATCGGTTAAGTAGTTTTTGCGTGAAAGCGTTACAAACAAACTTACATATACATTTATAATATTAGTAGGGATTATGGATTTCCGCAAAGTAAAGTCAAATGCTTGTATCCAATAGATAAATAAGTTAATAATAAAAAAGTTACTAAACTAAGCTCATTCAGACGGTTGTCAACCGCGGAGACTAGTTGGCCTTGGACTCACAAAGCTGGGTTGCTGCCCAATGCGCCAATCGGCCGTCAATGATGCTGACGTTGGTGATGGGTTGCTGATGATGATGATGATGATAAAACTTGCAGGCGAACAACCACGTCAACAATGGCGAGTACTCCTCGGCCGTGGAGTTGTACAACTCGGCCATCGCCCTGTGCCCGAACAGCGCCATCTTGTACTCCAACAGGGCCGCGGCTCTGATGAGGCGATGCTGGTGAGTACATCCCCCTTTTATATAAGGTTATTCATTCGATGCTATCGGATTTTAGTAGTTTTATATTTTACTAGATTTTGCCCGCGGCTTCGCTCACGTTAAGTTCAATTTTTGATTTGATAAATTTTAAATGCAAAGGGTTGCTGCTAATAGAAGAATATGAACGGAAATAACTTTAAAAAATCAGAAACTTTCATATAAATTTTTCATCCCCTATTTTGATGCCTAAGGAGTTGGAATGTTTAAAATTTGTGTAACACGTATTTCTTTATTTTTAATAGAAAACCTAGAATCAAAATTTCATGGATGTAACTTGAAAAATAAATTGATAAATGAAGGTTTTTATACAAACTTTCATCACCCATTTATCCCTCTTAGGGATGGAATTTTCAAAATCCTTCTTAGCGGATGCCTACGTTGTAATAACTATCTGTGTGCAAAATTTCAGCCCGAACCGTCGAGTGGTTTGAGCTGTGCGTTGATAGTTCAGTCAGTCAGTCAGTCACCTTTGCCTTTTATATATATAGATGAAGCTCTTCTAATAATTTAAAATGACATAGTGAGATGGTGATAACAAAATAAAAACACCCGGCTAATTTTGTTGTGGGCTTCTTCTTAGACCAGGACGCGTTTGGAACCCTCGTAGCTTTAGTTTTAAGTTTCTTCTCACTACCGTGTAATTCTTATGTACGCATCAAAGGTGCCACCTATGGGCCTACTTGAATAAAGATATTTTTGACTTTGACTATGACTTTGCGGTGACAGCCAAGTGGTTACGACTTTCGAATCCCAGCACACAATGTGCGTGTTTGAACCTCTTTGGCTCAACGGTGAGCGCTGTAAATTTAAGCAGGAGGTCTCGGGTTGCCAGGAGGCAAAGTAATTATGGAATTTATAAATTCTGAATTTTCTCTGGTCTGGGGGGAGGCTTCGACCGTGGCTAGTTACCCTACCCTATTAGCCCTACCGACAAAGATGGCACGTCTAAGCGATCTAACGTTCCGGTACGATGTCTTGTAGTATTTTGTATGTGAAATGCCTGTGAAACCGTCGGTCATAGGTAGACTTGGGGTGTTCTCAGTGGCGTACACAGGGCCACGGTATGAAAGCGTGACTGTAGAATAAAATGAAATTATTACCCGAGTTATACAAAATTTGATGGTTATGCTGTGCTTTTACGCATGTGTGAAGTGCACGTCACTGTGTAGGGTATTCACTAAATTTTAATATTGTTATGTTTGACGGCTAATTGGCGCAGCTTTCTGAGTCCATGGCCGTGGGTTCGATTCCCGAAACTGGAAAGATGTTTGTTTGACGAACATGAATGTCTTTCAATGGCTGGGTGTATATGTGTATATCATAAGTATTTATGTATATTATTCATAAAAATATTCCTTAGTCGTTTTAGAACCTATAACACAAGCTACGCTTACTTTGGGGCTAGATTGTCGTAGTATACTTATTTATTTATTATATTTTTGTAGGGCGGGCGATACATACGCAGCCATTAAGGACTGCTACAAAGCCATCAAGCTGGACTCGGGGCACGTGAAGTCCCACTTCCGGCTGGCCAAGGGCCTGATGGACATAAAGAGGGCCCGCGAGGCGCACGAGTGCCTGCTGTACTTCAAGGACAAGTTCCCCAAGCACGCGGAGAGCCACGCCGTGTTCCTGCTGCAGAAGGACATCAACGTGGCCCTCGAGACCATGGAAACGCAGCCCGACGAAGGTTGGAACACAACATTAAATAAAAAACGTGTGTGTACTTCTGTACACGCGTTAGAAGCTATACTTTTATTTATTTATTTATACACTTTATTTGTACATCACAGATAGGATAAAAAAACAATGGACACAACAAAAATAAAATTAAAAAGTAAAACAAAGGGCGGCCTTATCGCTTTGTAGCGATCTCTTCCAGGCAACCTTAGAATTAGGAAAACCAAGGGAAACCGATTGGTGGGGTGTAATATTATTATATACATGTTTACGAATAATTACACACTAATACTTCTTTGGCGTAACAGGATAAAAAAATCATCATACCTCAATCATTCTACGTTTGTAAAAAAAATTACAATAACAATAGAAATAAGGTGTTTAATACATTAAAAGTTTTATCATAACGCATTATCTAGTGAAATAATATATATTTAAATATCACAAAAGAAATATGTCAGCATTATAAAAAAATGGACTTAATAAACATAACTAAATTTGGAATACTAATAGACTCATTATCGGAAAACCAAGTTTCACTCAACATTAAGATATAAGATTTTTGTACAATTGAATCCCGCAGACTTTGACAATTGAAAGCGTACACTGTCAAACCTTATAGCTAACTTCAGGTTTGTTTTTTGCCACGGTGTGCGCGCGCATCGTAAAAGTTTACTCTCATCATTTTGCCCTAACGCGCCAAAAGAAGTATGTCGTTTATGCAAGTATAGTTCGCGTCGTGTTCAAGGTGCAAGTGTCGCTTATTCAATTATAGTTACACGTTTCGTATACGGAAAGCAATTAGTGTCGTTTATACAGGTTTAACACGTCGCGTATACAAGGCTCAAATGTCGTTTATTCAAGTTTAGTACGTCTCGTATAAAAGCTCAAATGTTGTTTATTCAATTATAGTACGTCTCGTATACGGTAAGCAAGTGTCGTTTATGCAGGTTTAATACGTCTCGTATATATGGCTCGAGTGTAGTTTATGCAAGTTTAGTACGTCTCGCATAAAAAGCGAAAGTGTCTTTTATGCAAGTATAGTACGCCTCGTGTTCAAGGTGCAAGTGTCGTTTATTCAATTATAGTTCGTCTCGTATACAGGCAGCAAGTGTCGTTTATGAAGGGATATAATACGTCTCGTATGTAAGGCGCGGGTGTGGTTTATACAAGTATAGGACGTCTCAAATTCAAGTAGCAAGTGTTGTTTATGCCATTTTAGTACGTCTCGTATACAAGGAACAAGTGTCGTTTATGTAAGTTTAGTACGTCTCGTATACAAGGCACAAGTGTCGTTTATGTAAGTTTAGTACGTCTCGTATACAAGGCACAAGTGTCGTTTATGTAAGTTTAGTACGTCTCGTATACAAGGCACAAGTGTCGTTTATGTAAGTTTAGTACGTCTCGTATACAAGGCACAAGTGTCGTTTATGTAAGTTTAGTACGTATCGTATACAAGGCACAAGTGTCGTTTATGTAAGTTTAGTACGTCTCGTATACAAGGCACAAGTGGCGTTTATGTAAGTTTAGTACGTCTCGTATACAAGGCACAAGTGTCGTTTATGTAAGTTTAGTACGTCTCGTATACAAGGCACAAGTGGCGTTTATGTAAGTTTAGTACGTCTCGTATACAAGGCACAAGTGTCGTTTATGTAAGTTTAGTACGTCTCGTATACAAGGCACAAGTGTCGTTTATGTAAGTTTAGTACGTCTCGGTATACAAGGCTCAAGTGTCGTTTATGTAAGTTTAGTACGTCTCGTATACAAGGCCCAAGTTTCGTTTATGTAAGTTTAGTACGTCTCGTATACAAGGCACAAATGTCGTTTATGTAAGTTTAGTACGTCTCGTATACAAGGCACAAGTGTCGTTTATGTAAGTTTAGTACGTCTCGTATACAAGGCACAAGTGTCGTTTATGTAAGTTTAGTACGTCTCGTATACAAGGCACAAGTGGCGTTTATGTAAGTTTAGTACGTCTCGTATACAAGGCACAAGTGTCGTTTATGTAAGTTTAGTACGTCTCGTATACAAGGCACAAGGGTTTTTTTGCAAGTTAAGTACGTCTCGTATACGGGAAGGAAGTGTCGTTTATGCAAGTTTACCATGTCTCGTATATAAAGCGCAAGTGTCGTTTATGTAAGTTTAGTACGTCTCGTATACAAGGCACAAGTGCCGTTTATGTAAGTTTAGTACGTCTCGTATACAAGGCACAAGTGTCGTTTATGTAAGTTTAGTACGTCTCGGTAACAAGGCACAAGGGTTTTTTTGCAAGTTAAGTACGTCTCGTATACGGGAAGGAAGTGTCGTTTACGCAAGTTATGTCTCGTATATAAAGCGCAAGTGTCGTTTATGTAAGTTTAGTACGTTTCGTATTCTAGGTGCAAGGTTCGTTTATACAATTTTAGTACGTCTCGTATACAGGAAGCAAGTGGCGTTTATGCAAGTTTAGTACGTCTCGTATTCAAACTTATAACGCCGGTTTTTCGCCGGTTCCGTAAAATTTATATGCATTTTTAAAAATGTATTAAATGCTTATATTTCCCCCAAGAGTAGGTTAAAAAAATGAATGAAAATACATAAACTTACAAATTAAAGAACATAGTACATATAGTATAGAGGCAGGCGTTACTTTGCGGAATTCCATGATGATATATAATGAAAAGTAAGCTTAATTCTAACATATACTCCGCGAAAAGCAGAAGAATTTGTATGGTGTAATACATAACACACATACGTAAAATAGTATATATTAAACAGCCAAAAATGGTGATGGCCTTGAAGTGAAGTGGTGCGTGGGTTCCAGTGGACGAGGACGGGCAGTCGGGCAGCGCGCTCGAGCGACAGTCGCGCAGCACCGCGCTGGACTACAGCTGTCGCTTCCTCGGCCACTGCAACACCACCACCGACATCAAGGAAGCCAACTTCCTCGGGCCCGACGCTAACTTCGTGGCGGCTGGGTAAGTTGCTGTCAGTGGTCACTCTGCCTGATCTCTTTCCAGAAGCCGCACGGGAATAGTCAAAGTCAAAAATATCTTTATTCAAGTAGGCCCATAGGTCGCACTTTTGTTGCGTACATAAGAATTACACGGTAGTGAGATGATGGCGATAACCACATTCGTAAACTTAAAGCTACGAGGGTTCCAAACGCGTCCTGGTCTAAGAAGAAGCCCACAACAAACTTAGCCGGGTGTTTTTTGTTTTTTTGTTATCACCATCTCACAATGTCATTTTAAATTATTAGAAGAGCAACCTGGTTAGAGCAATAATTTACACCCAAGCTTTTTTATCGATTACATAGTCCTTTATACTATAATAGGACTTTTCTATAAGCTTACGTTTAATACAAACTTTGAACTTTTTAAGAGACATCTCCAAGATGTCAATTGGTAGTTTAATTTTTAAGTGTAATGTTTTCATAAAATTAAACACAGCAAATGAAAATATATAATAAGTTACAGTTATATTATAAATATATAATAACACATTATAATAAAAAAAAAGGTATTGTGAATGAGAATGATCATCATCACCATAATAAAATATCTCACACACTATAAAAAAATAAATCTAGGAAACAGCAAGTAAGGCTCAAGTGGTCTTTGATAAAAATATCTTATCTCTGAACTTAAACAAAGAGTCAGAGTAAATATCAACTACAGTGCTAAATGTGGTTTAGGGTCTTACATAATCTTGGAACAGGGGAATTGGAGCCAAGAACAATTCTACGCAATGGAGGACAGAGTGGAGTTATAGGATTACAGGGATAAAAACAGGTACTTGGGTACCTGTTAATTATCTAAAACTGGATAATAATTGACTTATACACAAACTGCATGTCTAGAAGTTCCATGCGTTTTTCTAAAGAGTACATTTTAAAGTATGCTAGCCTTTTCTGTAGCAGTATCTGCCTTCCGAACCGGTGGTAGAATCACTACAAACAGACAGACTTGACGTTTCAAAAGTGCTTATATTAGGCCTACTTGAAATAAATGAATTTTGAATTTTGAATTTTTTGAATTTTTCTTGTATGTATATTTATGTATATACACCGTGTTACCGAATTACGAAATACTGTTGAAGGGTGCATAAGAATATTTCGTAAGGATCACCCTGTAAAAATATTAAATCAAAAGTAGCATATTTATTTTTCCATACAAACAAATTCAAACATTCTAAATGTTCATTTATGATGTGATGACAACCCTATTGAATGTAAAAGACCGACACGTGCATAGTACCTACGCTACACGACGCGTACCTAATAAAGTGTGATACTTGATTTTGAATTTGCATGTGATAGCAGGGCTGTGGGAACTCCCTACACAAGACTGTCCAGTAGTGGACGTCAATCCGTTGATATGATGATGATACTACATAGTATTAAAAATTGAAGAAACAAAAGAAGTTTTATTTTTATTTTTTTATTTTTGTACTGTATTTTATGTGTGTTTCTATATTGGCCTAGTTGCTTCAAGTAATAAATAAATTTACTATTATTTATTATTTGCGTTCTTCCTTTTGCTAAGTTTCTTTCCGGCTTCTTCTCGGTAGAATCTGCTTTCCGAACCGAATTTTATCTGTAGTAATTTGTGGCCAGTATTTTAAATGCGCTTAGTTTATTTTAATTTTAAATAAACAAATGGAATAAATAAATTATTACAGTTTACATTTGAATGTGTGCGATGCGCTTGCAGATCGGACGACGGCAGTTTGTTCATCTGGTGCCGGAAGTCGGGCAACATCATCCGGTGCCTGCGCGGGGACGAGTCCATCGTCAACTGCGTGCAGCTCCACCCCACCATGTTCCTGTTGGCCACCAGCGGCATCGAGGCCGTCGTGCGCCTCTGGAGCCCTAGGCCCGAGGTAAGGGACCGCTGCGGCTGGGGACGAAACTATCAAGTTAAAAAATCAATTTCATTATGAAGCTTTCATAGATATCTTCCATTTTTACACACTTCATTTATGTGTTTGTATGTTTGTAACCGACTTCTTAGGGCGCGATTTTGACCAGCTTTAAACGGCCAGATTTCATTCAAATATGAAGGGTGAGTGTGCTCAGGAACTTCACAATCTTGTTCCCCCTTCCCCGTTTTACCACAGAACAGCGAGACACCGAGAGCGGTGGCATCCTTATGTGGTTGATATCCCATCAACACGCACGAAACGTTTTTTATCCACGTTTCTGATACGTGCCGCTAAGATGTGGAACGCCCTCCCGGTAACTGTGTTTCCTGCCACGTATAATTTAAGTACCTTCAAGGCTAGAGTGAATAGGCTTTTTCTAGGCAAGCGTGCTCCAACCTAGACCTCATCATTGCTTTCTAACGGGCATGATTGTCGTCAAACGCTGGCCTATCGTTAATAATAAAAAAAAAAATTGCACACCTGTCAAAGACTTATGACAATGCAACAATTCGATTAAAATATTCGATTATCCTGATTAGATTCGCCAGGATACGTCAATGTCTTTACGCATCATTTCTTACTCGCATGAGAGTAAGAGAGATAGAGTGAACTTGCTCGAACTATGCAAGCGTGTTTTGTAGGTTTTTTAAACTATTTTTTAAACAGTTATTTATTACATGTCTCAATATGTAAACAATTTTTCATTTACTTTTTAGTGTAAAGATAGTTTTGTTTGAAAATATAAAAAAAAAGCATACATACATTCATAAAGAATCTCTTTATATTTTATTTGTTTTTATTTATTTCAGCACAATTGTTTTCCTTCTTTTTATTTAAACATAAAAACGAATGAGATTATTAACTTAATAATTGTTTTATTTAGTTTCAAAAATAGAGTATCTAATATGTTTATACAAATTTAGCCGTGGTTTTCTTGTTATCACCATCTCATAGTCCATAATAATTAGCTATAAATTAAGAGCAATTCACACCCAAGTTTGTTTATCGTATCTTTATACTATAATAAAATCCTAGAAAACCTTTATATTAAAATTGGACATTTCTATAAGCTTACGTATCACATAAACTTTAAGTTTACTGTGTGGACAAATTCTGTGTGGTGGAATGGTATTTCCGTAGCCAGTTACCACCCTTCCGACAAAGACGTGCCGCCAACCGATTTAGCGCTATATATGATATTTTATTTTGCCATATTTCACCCAGTACCGGCCCACTACAGACTACCGGGTCTCCTCGTACAATGAGAAGGGCTTAAGGCCGTAGTCCACCACGCTGGCCCAGTGCGGATTGGTGGACTCCACACACCTTTGAGAACATTATGTAGAACTCTCAGGCATACAGGTTTACTCACGATGTTTTTCTTCACCGTTGAAGCAAGTGATATTTTAACTACTCAAAACGCGCATAAGTTAGAAAAGTTAGAGGTGCGTGCTGGGATTCGAACTCGGCCCCCCGAAAGTGAAGTCGAGCTCCTACCCAATGCGCTATAACCGCTTCATTTTTTTTATACTTATATACATATATCACCGCTTAATTTTTTGCCATATATATATTTGTATCCTTTAATATAACATTTATGCATTTTCGATACAAAATAATTTCGCCGCTTCATATCAGCAATTATTTAAGTATAAGTTTACTTGACTTTTAAATTTGTTTTAAATTTTATTTGTTTCTTTACGCCGCTTTCAATCGCTTTATGACAAACCAAAGACGTTCGGGATATGGGTGTAACATAAAGGCTAGTGATTTTATATTATTTTATCCTCTTGTGTTAACAGATATAATCCAATGTGTAAACGAATTCTTTGCAATTTTTTCTCATACAAAAGGCGAACTTAATGCTTAAGCATTTTCTACCAGCCAACCTTTGGAAGTGTGGGAAAAATGACTGTGGGTGTGGCCAAAATAATATAGGCAATATATAAAAATTTAAATTAATTATCATATGTATAATTTATTGTTAGCTGTATTTACCTAACATGCTTTGAATCCACTATTTAAGATTCTGAAACATTAGGTATATTGCCAAAATTAAAACAACCAATTATTATGTATGAATTTAAAAAAAAGAACGTAGTCATTCACGCCATAAAACAAAATTAGATTATTGATTATAGAATTCGAATCCGCGCCATTTTCCTTTTTTACAAAAAATTAGCGATTTAAGTTTTGACAGCACACCGCGAAATATTTTAAATGTTTTATATTTTTGTATATTTATAATTATATTTTTCGAATTCCTAAGAAAATGAAAATAATGAAGTAAATCAATATAAATTTTCTGCCGAGTAGTACGTCGGGATCGGGACCGTCCCAAATTATTCGAGTCGATTTTAATAATTGCAACAGTACAAAATTCTAATTACTACCACAATAAATAATTCTTTCATTAATAATTGGTTTATTTGTGTATCAGCTCACTAGAGGCAGGCGGTTTTAATGTTAGCTGAAAGCTGACTGTTCCAGAATCTATTAAATAGGTTTTACATTATGAGAGTAGATACAGTCGTGTATGCAACTGTTGATAATTAGGTATTAAAACATTCATGTTTTATATATGTTGATACTAGATCCACATTCGTGTTTTAATACCTTTAATTATAAAACAGTTGCATAAATAACATATAAAACATGAGCCTCACGGAGAGCGGTCGCAGGACGGGCAGTGCGAGGCGCGCGCGGTGGCGGAGCCGGGCGCGGCGGCGGCGGCCAACCAGCAGCGCATGCGCAGCGACCCGTTCGAGGCCATGCTGCTCAACATCAGCTTCGCGGGCGGCGGCGACCGCGAGCTGCACTCGCCCGCCTGCCGCGCCACGTGAGCCCCGTTGCTGTTACTCTTCACTCAGAATCATCATCATCATCGTCATCATCGTCATCATCGTCATCATCATCATCGTCGTCATAATCATCATGGTCATCATATTCGTCGTCATCATCATCGTCGTCATCATCATCATCGTCGTCATCATCATCATCGTCATCATCATCATCACCATCATCACCATCATCACCATCATCATCATCATCGTCATCATATTTTCATCACCACAGCAAACCATTACCGGCCCACTACTTTCTTCCAGGCAACCAATGACGTTAAAGGTAAAAAACATAGAAAAGAGGTAGGTGGTGCAATCAATAAGATTTAAAATTATACAAATAAAATATATATATAATATAAATAAATATATTACATATAAATACAAATAAAATATAAGACATATAACATCCTCAATTTATATGAAATACATAAATAATTAAAATTACACACTTAAAATGATCCGCTTCAGCGATGTTCGGCTGATAGAGACCAATAATGATCCTTCACTAGTATGTGTATGTATATTATTCATATTCATCAGTCATCTTAGTACGCATAACAAGCTAAGCTTACTTTGGGACTAGATGGCGATGTGTGTACTGTCGTAGTATATTTATTATTATGTTGTTTTTTTTATATAGTTAGAATTGACGGACAAAGCTTATTGCCCACCTGATCCTGATGGAAAAGTTAAAACCATGGCCTATAGACAGGGCAACACTTCGCAGGATATGCTAGGAACACGTCCTGCAACTGTGATTACACCGGCAACCACACCCTTCAGACCGGAACACATTATTACAAAATTGCTGCTTAGCGGCAGAAATAAGCATGGCCGTAGTACTTCCCCTGTGCCTGTGATTACACCGGCAACCACACCCTGCAGACCGGAACACATTAATACAAAATTTCTGCTTAGCGGCAGAAATAAGCATGGCCGTAGTACTTCCCCTGTGCCTGTGATTACACCGGCAACCACACCCTGCAGACCGGAACACATTATTACAAAATTGCTGCTTAGCGGCAGAAATAAGCATGGCCGTAGTACTTCCCCTGTGCCTGTGATTACACCGGCAACCACACCCTGCAGACCGGAACACATTAATACAAAATTTCTGCTTAGCGGCAGAAATAAGCATGGCCGTAGTAATTCCCCGGACGAGCTCTGTCACTCGGACAGCTCTACTACCACTAAAATGTCGACTGTTGAATGAATTACAACACTACGTACGCAAAACTAATTTGACTCCCCTTTTTTGTGTTGCAGGTAAACTCAGCCTACAGATCTCTTAGTACGGATTTCAAGCAACCATTAATTAAACAAGTCATTTGTAAATATAATTATTATTCTATATAGCGATATTATTAAAATTATTATTTTTATTATTAGTTATTGTTACGACCTTTATCACCCTTGATTTACGTTTTATAGTATTTATATCCTGCGATCAATAATGTACTAGGTGTACCATGCAAAATCTAGGAAGCTAAATATTATGTTTAAAAATATTAAATATAATTTTATCAATTTATAATGCATATAAATATGTTCGGAACGATTTGCCAGAGATTGCCAGAGAGTCGCAGGTTCAAATCCTGTCGGTTCCGAAAATGGATTTGTCGACATTTCGACTTAAGAAATCTCTTTTAACTATGCAGATCGTGACTCCAACGAGTCCACCGGCGTAACCTTTTGGAAATTCTAGAATGTTCTTTACCTAGAGATCTCACAATAATATAGCTCTTGGAAGTTTTTTTTTACAATGACAGGGACATTGGTTTCTCACTTATTAAAATAGTTTCCCACATAGCGGGTGAGATATTATTTTCCAGTAGCACTGTTTCACGAGAGCGGTGATAGCCCAGTGGGTACAAGCTCGACTTCACTTTTGGGGGGCCGAGTTCGAATCCCCAGTTATGTGCGTTTTAAGTAATTAAAATATCACTTGCTTCAACGGTGAAGGAAAATTTTCAAATGGAATTCAAAATTTTCTCAAGGGTGTGTGGAGTCCACCAATCTGCACTGGCCAGCGTGGTGGACTACGGCCTTAACCCCTTCTAATTGTGGGAGGAGATCGGTGCCCTATAGTGATAGGGTGATGATGACTGATTCACGACTGATAGAAGATCTAGTATGTTGTTGATCGAAGTATTTATAGTTAATTTGAACTCATATTCACGAACATTACTGTGAGACTACAGTGCATCCGTAAGCAAAAAATGAGTTTCCCCAATCGGATTTACTGAAGATTAGCTAATCAAAAAGTCGATGATCACCAGGTAACCTATGATTGGTTAAATGTATTAAAAAATAGTTTAAAACTAAGATTGTCCGCGCAGCTTCATACGCTTTTCACCCTGGTCTATGTGTTCTATATCACAATACTTTTTATTTAAAACCTGTAGAAATATTAATTGCTGTTGCGCTGTGAGGCTTTACAGTAATGCTCGTGAATATGGGAATAATGTGTCTAATGTAGATTGGTGCCAAGGTTAATGTTTTTTTTATTTCCACTGTTTGTGATTTTGTCTTCCCCATATCTCTTTATTTGTAATTTATAAAGAAAAGTGTAGACGCGATATTTCTAGCATCTTATGAATGAGAAACGAAAGGTGTTTAAGTATTTTAACTGTTAATGTACTTGAAGCTAACCAGCGGTTAGCTCTTCTCTTCTTGGTGGAAACTGCCTTCCGAACAGACTGACTTGACGTTTCAAAAATGCTTACAAAACTGGGCCTACTTGAAATAAATGAATTTAGTTTTTTTTTTTATTTAGCTTTTGCCCGCGGTTTCCGCATACGATTTTTATCAGAATTTAGTTGTCAAATTCCGGACTGGACGGAGATGTTTAAACAGAAAACTCCGATAACTAAAAATTCTTGGCAGTTATTCCGACCCGGGTCTTTAACCCATGACCTTGTGATGCGTAGAAGGACAACTTCTAGACATACAGACTAGAAAATAGTCTGTCTGTCTGAGTTAGGCTATACCGGAAAATACTATACATACAGCGGGCAACTATATAATATAGCAGATACTCGAAAATAACTCCGATTGCGAGCGAGCAAATCTTGGTCCAGTTGTCATCTATCGGTGAGATTGCAGACAAGCGTAATAAAAAAGTAGAATAATAAAAAAAATTAAGGCAGCTCAGACTATTAAGATAATTAACAAACATAAGACGCCATGTAGTGATGTAGCGACGTCACTAATATGCTACTATATAATATAATATGTGACTACTGACGCCACAAGCATGATACGGCATTGGCGTCACTATCACCTGACAGTAGAAATGAATAAGGAATAAGTGCTATGGAAGCTCTCGAAGGTCCTATCGTCAAATACCTTGAAAGCCTTAAACGTGCCCATTCGCCAATAAAGTATCCCCATTTCTTGAATAAAAAACTGTCTTCACCGGTTAAAGGTTTCTTAAGTGTTCATTGGTTTATGACGTTTTAAAAATCCACCAGTCCGCACTGGGCCAGCCTGGTGGACTATGGTCTAAACCCTTCTAATTGTGAGACGATATCCGTGCCCCTTAGTTGGCCGGTAACGGGTAGATATGAAGATGTTTAGAAAAAAAAACAAATTGGAACATTAGGATAGAAGTCACCATTTTTATCTCGACAGCATCGTTTAGGTGGGCACACGTTTTTCGTAGTTATAACAGGCCCTTGTTTCCTTAGACGTTGGACGGTAGTGACGTCACAAGCTTGTTACCGTAACGTCACACACATAATACAGTAGCGTCAATAAGATTTATGCGCAATTTTAATTTTAAAATAAGTTGAAGATTTCCTGAGAGTACGCAGATAGTTGCGGTCGCCGGCTTTAAATACCTACATAAAATTCGAAAGATATGGCTTGTGGTGTGGAGCCTTCTACTGAGACGTTAAAAGGCCGCCGGCCATTTTGTGGTGCCTTAGGACTAACAAGTTGAAGTCACGTCAATCTTATATAAGTATTAGATTACGTTTAATGATGCAACACGTTTAATGATGCCCTGAAACGTGTTATTTACTCGATACGAGCGTATTAATAAAAACTATAGAAGTTTCAGTTTATTTCACGATTACATGGGTTCGTGTAAATTCGATTCATATTATAAGTGTAGCCTAAGTACAAGATTTGATTGCTCGCAATTGGAGAGTCGTTTTCGAGTAGGTACTCTGTATCGTCAAAGTAAAATTGACCTAACGCCACTTGTCTCAGAGTCGCAACTCCGGTACTTCTGATTTTTGTTGTGTCATAAGCCCGAACTAAACAATTGTAGGCAAATTTAAGATTTGTCACAATGCGAATAAGATCCATTTCACTCCGATTTCATATATTTCCATACTCGAATACGAAACCTCTATTGCGAGTGGAATAAACCTACCACTAAAATGATAAAGGTTCGTTTTCACCTTATTTCAAATCAAAGAAAATCAAACATAAATATGAAACCTTAGATTATATTTTAATATCGCCACAATAGGTACCTCCGGTACAGTCGAATAGAACATTGTAAAAGTAGAAACTTATTTATTCATAAAAAAATCATATTAATGTTAACTAGAATAAGTAAATTAAACAAGTGAGAAAGTAAAACAGTTATTTTAATATTTACGAGTTTAATGTTAAAATAGCACCTTCAGAATTAAAGTGACCCAAAACGAATTTTATATATTTTCTATCTATAAGGTGGTAGATCGTTTTTCATCGATAACACGTTTGCGCTTATCTGTTATCTCATGTTGCCATCATTTGTAATCATTTTCTAGCATCATCGTACTGGTACGCTTAATTGCTTTCCAGTACGTATTTGCCTTTACGGTGTCCAATAGCAGAAAACCATTGTTGAAATTATAAATATATTGTTTCCGGGCATTTTAAATCTAAAAGTGCAAAATGAGTCTGAGATATAAAATAAATAAACATAAAATAAACAAAAAAAATATATAACAATATAAAAAACTTAAAATAGTTTGTACTATGATAACTATGATAGTAACATAATGTATATGTAGCTCATGTAATATGTACTTTTAAATAATTACACGATTATTATCTATGAATTAAAGTTTATTACTGGCAAATTTGTTTATAAACCGACATGATGTTAAATAAACAGTCGTTCCTAATTTAAAGATTTAGAAGTAAGTCACACCAAAACCAGTCAGTTAAACCGATTGCGTTGTTAGTTAAACTGACTGCAGCACCACCGTACACCGTATACGTTATACCGACACGCGACGCGACAAACGCGTTATTTTCTTGATAGCGATAACAATAAAGAACTGATTTACTACACAAAAAGGTACAAATTTTAATGCTTCTGCGCAGCGTGGCTCTGCGAATGTCTCGCCGATTACAATCAGAATCAAAGTGACGCGTTGCGCAGATACTTAAAGGAACGTTTAGGAATTTTTTTTGTAAAACGACGTTTCTTAATGGGGTAAATAGCGTCATGCGAATTTTGCGCGATGTCTATAAATATATGTGTAGCAACCGCAACCGGTAGCATGTTTGACATCCATACATTTGTTTCACTCATGGGACGCTTCTTGTGGAATGTCCCGTGGCCTGCACGCAAAGCGATATAGCGGCGTCATTACGAAGCACGAGTTCCCATGCTTCTCCAGGATTCGCGCGCCTCAAAGCATCTCGTCGCATCTCGGTGTGAGCTTACCGTAAGATGTTGGTGCATTATTCCCCTAATAACAGGATTTAGTTTTTAGGTAGCTGCATTTTTAGTCGACTAAGGAAATGTTGTAAATTTTGGCGATACAATAATATATGTAATGTTCTACGTTCTATCGGAATTACAAAACACAATGGATTTTGATTCGTGCGGCGTAGGCTTTAACTTTATATTCTGGGTGTCAAATATGTCAAAATGTAATATGGTAGACTTGACAATAGTACGCGAAGTTTAAGTAACCTTTTCCATATAATGCCTTAAGTATTTTTTTTTTTATAATTTATGTACATCAAATTCAGTTCTTCTCATTAAAGTTGAATGAAGATTTGCTCCTCCGAAAAGTTAAAATAACTTTGTAAACTTTTATAAAATTCTTCTCTAAAAAAAGCCAATATATATTGGAATTTAGTATTAATGTAAATTTAAAAAGCCTTATAGAATATAATTACCATTTTCAAATATATTCAAAAGTTTTTGCTCCGGACCACTTCTCATGGCACTATCACGATGAATCACGGTCCATCACAAAGTTCGACTAAAGCCTTGGATCACGATATTTAATTATAAGGCACGTAAAAGTTGTTGTAAAAATAATCTAAGTATAAACAATTACAGGTTTTGTTATAAGCTAAAATCCAACCGATGTCGCTGCTAAGTTTTGATAGTGGTTATATTGAATTTTTTTTACCAAAATAAATATATAATGTACCAACCACTCTGGTGGCCGTTTGCAGAATCAAGCCAATTTTCTTGTATTTTTTTTTTATTTTACTGCCTTAACTTAAAAAATATAACATCCTATTTAAGTCGTGTCAGCATCAAAAAAAAGCAGTAAGTATTGTGTAAGACGAGGCTAAATTAATAACTTAAAAATAATATTACATTAAAAGCATTAACTATTTTTTTAAGTCATATTCAAGATTAAAAACTGATGTGGGTACAGGTAAAGAAGAAAAAGGAAAAACGTTAAATAGCTTTAATTTTTTTTTTAATGAATGTTCCTAGGTAAGCCACATGATGCATCGTGATACATCGTGATGCAGTGTGATTGTCTCGCTACACAGTACGAAAGTTAAATCTGAATCTGGATTTAGTTTTAAGTTGAAAAAATTAAATGCTTAGAGGTTTTCACTCGAAACGTTCTACATACTCCGACAGACGTACCGTTCTCGTTACCAAAGCTGAAAACCTGTGTGGGAATGTCGAAAGCAATGACATCTCACTTTTCAACTTCCGTGACGTTCTGTAAGAATTTGGAGCAATTTCTTTTAGGGAGGCCTTTTATTAATAATAGGTACATATTGTTACTACAAACAAAAAAGAAAAATTGAATTTTAATGTCAGATTAAAACAGACATAACGACAACCGCGTCGATGGTATGGTTATAGTAAAATGAGGCGAGGGACGATCGAAATAAACAAGAAAAGAGACATAATAAAGTTTAAATATTGGGTTTTTTGGTCTTTAGCTAAAGCATTACCAGGTTGACTCGTTCGCTCGTTACACTTTTTGCGTTACGTATTTTCGACACTCCTAAACTCCTGAACGTGCCTATAAAGAGCCTCAAAAAACTCGTGTCATGGCCGCAACTATGCAAAGTTGGCGAGCCAGCGACCATATCACCCTTTACTGTCTCAATCTTAATTGCCTTTGTATCAATGATGTTACAAGTGAAAAGAGGTAAACATTTTGGCTAATAAGATTATCTACCTCTTTTTAGTCATATGTACAGTTTTACCAGTTTTTTTAAGTTTCAACGATGTTTAAACTTAGTTGCAAATTTATTTTAGCCAATCATAAAGCAGCTAATTTACGAGTGATATAATATTTATCCGCTATTGGTTGTGGCGACACGTCATGTGGCTACCGTTGCTTTGATTAGATGATTAGGTTGTTGATTTCCACATCTAAACGTAAAGCAACAATGCAGCCAGCCTTCCATTGTTGTTTACAGTTAATATTTTTAGGAAGTGTTAATTTATTCCAGCACTAACTAACATTGTTGCAACTTATAATATTGGTAGAACTGTAAAAATATTTTTTAGTATAATATTGTATTTGTGATAATATAAAAAACATTTGTGCGCTCGGGTGTACACGTAGGGCTAAGGTACTGGTAGAGTGTAAGCGCTTTGCTAATAATATTCCCATATTGTATAAAGGAGTTTCATGGATATTTTTTTTAACTCATAGATGTTGTTAAATTAAAGATTTATTAGTATATTTCGCGTTTTATTTAAACTAACCGTTTTTGTCCATTTTCAATCAAATTTGTTAAAAGGAGCTATTATTATAATTAATTAAAAAAAATATGTGTCCAAGTTTATAATTATGCATGCGTTGCCTTTTAGCGTTCCGATAATAATAAATATTGCGATCTTTGCTGTTAAACGTCACTTTTTTATACGTCAAAATTGACGTTTGACAGCAAAGATCGCAATATTTACGCTGTCACAAGCCTGTCGTGAGAAGCGCGTGTTTTGAAAGAATTTCACAAACCCTACCTTGTCACCGATTAAAATATTATAGAAAGCGATAACCGATATCGTAGAAACCGATAATGAGATTTAATAAAACTGCATTATCTTATCAGTTCAGTATCATTACTTGCCACCAAGTGAGGTTGCAGCGGAGGGATAACTTTTACTTGTAACTTAAGAAAAGGGTTAAACTAAATTTGGGAAAACCTAAAGAAACAACCAAAAAATCGAAAAAAAAAAACAATTCTGTGTAGGGATTTTAGCTCTTATTATCTTCAATAGAAGTATTTTTATAGACGGTGCGAAGTTCATTAGGTATTAAAAAGATAAAGCTTAAAAATAAAACTCGATTTTCAAAGTACCTACATAACTATAAAATTACTTTCAATAACCGTAAGTATAATAAACCTTACCATTATACTTGGCATGTAATATTATCTAAACGATTGTGAATCAGTTTATAATTATATTCATTTATAGAAAATTACAATACTAAATATAGATATTATTTAATTGAATATAAAAAAAAACAGAACCTAATATTTTCTTAATAAATATTTAATAAATCTTTTTTTATTTAATAAATATTTAATACATTAACCCTACGTCATAATAGTACGGTTTTGCGCAGGTCAGTGATACTGTATCACTGATACATCGTGCCTGCATCGTGCGAAGCAAGCGGTCAGTAGCACGATAACGGACATCGCGCAAAATGACGACAATAGATATAGTAAAAAAAAATACTTTTACCTAGTTTTAATTAATGTATTAAAGTAGTGAACTTTGTGTTAAGTGATGAGTGGTATAGTTCTTCTAATTATAGTAAATAAAATAAATGTATTTTGTCGTGTTTTTGAATGTGTAAAGTGACAATAACGATGGAAATATTATCTACTTTCTAATAATATGTTTATACGCTAATTTTGTAAAACAAAGCCGTGATAAGATTATTACCCCTTACAGACGCTCACACTCTTTTTAGGCCCGACACAGGTTTTATTTTAGTTACGGAATTTCTTGATTCGGTGCCGCGCTCAAAGCCCGCCATAAAAGCTATGCTAGCTTAAAAACTTGAGCATTTGGGTATTTTTAGTCCTTGTTCGATAAGTGTCATTCCATTTTCAAACGAATATTTATATTTATTATTGTTCAGTCATTTTTGATTCGAAATTTAAAAATACAAAGTTTATCAGTGTGCATTGCAAAAATATAAATCATAATAATTTTATTTATTATAAAAAAAATATCAAATAACTAGATAACAGTTAGGAGGCTCAAATTTTTAGTAAACATTAATGTTAGTAGTAAGTTATTTTATATTGTATAAATTTTTACTTTTCAGTAGATAATTATTATTATAATTTAAACAGCAAAACTAGATAAGTGCGCCATTTTTCTTCACTTCAGCTCTTGTACCAGGAGAACATCGCGTCTAGGAGAGGGAACTCTGCCCCCGTTGGCGAGGTCACGCCAACGGTGGTGGAGTTACCAGGCCCAGATACGTTCCGAAGATCTTCACTTCTTTAACTCTTTTGATGTTGGCATATTGAAGAATATTTTGTAACATGTTTTCAGATGTCGCCATCTTGACTTTTTTCTTCTCTTGAAGATGACAAACAGCTTTATCTGAAAACGGAGAATTTAAGTTATAAGGTGCATTCAAATATGATAACCACATTTGGCGCGACTGAAGGAGCTCGGTGGTAGTTTTTAAATAAGTAATTTTGAGTTTGGGAGAGTACCGAATATGCTCGCTCTACATAGCGTGAATAGTGAAAAATAATAACATTATTCTCTAGCTTTTGAAATGCTTGTAGGTTTTATGTTCCTTGCCAGACTAGAAAAACATGGTTTGTTCATTTATTTAAAAACTATGTTCGTATTTCTTTAACAACCATTTAACTATGCAGCATGACCTCTTGTCACCAATGTTTGCGCCCTACTGTTATTGTGAATTTGGACTCTGTGCGTCCGTGCGATTTGCGAAGCGCGACGCTTCGCGTTTCCTTTGTCGCGGGACACCAAATCCGATAGCGGATGGGGGAAGCTGCGAAGCGCGAAATCATCCTAACTAATGCTTAATATTCAGAGCAACGCTAGGAACACATACTGCAACGTGCCGCTCTGTGTGTATCAATCTGTGGCGTAGGTGTCAAGCCTCATGCGCCTGTACACCACCTACAGCAGCAACCACGCCCCTTAGAAAAGAACTCAGAATTCTAACTGTGCTGCTTGGCGACAGAAATATGAACGTAGTCTCCGGACGAGCTCCGTGCCAAAAAACTGCGCCTCTACACCAGTTCCACAATGATTGCATGTGCATGAAATGATAACGGTATATTTTATTACTATAGATGATGGTTGAGTACAGAATCCTCATCACATCAACCCATTAACAACCCAACACACACGTGTCTGCCCCCAGAATGAGAAGGGGTTTAGGCCGTAGTCCACCAAGCTGGCCCAGTGCGGATTGGTAAACACCACACACCTTTGAGAACATTATGTAGAATTCTCTGGCATGCAGGTTTCCTAATGATGTTTTTCTTCACCGTTGAAGCAGGTGATATATTAATTACTTGAAACGCACAAAACTTAACTAAGTGTGTAACTCAAGTGAAGTCGAGCTCCTACCCAATGCGCTATCACCGCTATACAAGTATACACGTAATCCTCAATCAGCAATTATTGCATGCAGTGCATTGTGCCCAAAAACAGAGAAGACGTCCCGAGCAAGTCTCTCTTCGCACCCGCGGAATCTTGCTAGCTCACAAACTTTTCCCATTTTCCCCATTTTATGGTAAACTGTTAGAACATTAGAGATAAAATAATTACTGTCAACTGCTATATGAATGAAGTGATTAACCGCATATTTGAGAAACACTACTGAAGTGGAGTGGTTTTTGATGCTTCAATATTAGTCGTGTACGATTTCTGTATGTTCTTAATTATTTTGTCGATCCTTGTATGTTTAGGGATCAAGGCATGCGACGGGTGGTACGCGTCCCCTATTACAGAAAACATAGTTCTAGCGTCATTACCACGATAATATTATGCTACAGAAGTTTTACAAGTAACTTTCAAATAAAAAAATGTTTTATTCATGTAGACCTTATCACAGGGACTTATGAAGCGTTCATACAATTAACAAGTTAAAACCAATGTTGGGTGATGGTTATAACTGCATTCGTTAACTTAAAACTAAAGCTAGGAGGGTTCCAAACGCGCACTGGTCTAAGAAGAGCCCACAACAAACTTAGCCAGGTTTTTTTTATTATCACTTTCCCACAGTCGAGTTAATGTAACTAGGTTTCAAGTTTGTATCCAATATTTCTATAGCTAGAAAAAGACGGCAGTCTTTATTTCATTTCAAAATGGAATGCGTAAATGTTTTGTCCCTTTTTACTTATCCCGATTCCACCCCAAAGCAACGCCGCTGCACGCCGGCAAAGTATTTGAAAACGAAAAATAAACTAAGACGGTTGCCTGAAGAGCGTCGCCATCTTGAAATAATCGATACAGCTGAATTTAAACTTTATCTTAATGTGAATTAGGTTGATATTTCAATGGAGGGTTAAGATGGTTTTGTATGTGTCCAGATTTTAACATTCCTGCTAATTTAATCTAAAGGCGCCGGTTATTAAGTGGCTTGATTAAAAAATTATAATGAAGCACGTGGGTTCTTCTCAGTTTTATCCACATCGAGCTGGAAGGCTTTGGCAATCAGTAAATTCTACAATAAACTACCGATTGACATCTTGGAGATGACTCTTAAAAAGTTCAAAGTTTATATTAAACGTAAGCTTATAGAAAATCCCTATTATATAAAGGACTACGTTATCGATAAGAAAGTGTGAATTATTGCTCTAACCAGGTTGCGTTTCTAATAATTTTAAATGACAATGTCAGATGATGATAACAAAAAAAAACACCCGGCTTAGTTTGCTGTGGGCTTCGTCTTAAACTAAGACGCGTTTGGAACCCGTAGCTTTAGTTTTATGCCACCATCTCACTACCGTGTAATTCTCATGTAATGTACACATCAAAAGTGCCACCTATGGGGCATGGGCCTACTTGAATAAAGGTATTTTTGACTTTTGACTTTGACTGTATCATTTATATCCAAAATCGGTATTTAGGCGTAGGTATTAAAACTTTGACTCACAAAAGGTGAATTTATCTAATGCTAAGCTTTTTATCTTTAAATCTTGTCGAAAATGAATAATGGAGTTTGGAGTATTGTAGTTAGAATACCTACTTAGTTATAAGAGTAATCGACGTAATTTTACTTGTTTAGGCATAATTGATAGACCAAGCCGATGGTAAGCGGGAAACCATCGCCAATCGTAGTCTATGGTCCCGGTTTTTTTCACTCATATTTATACCTAATTACATAAGGCTACGATTTTTAGCAGGTGCGCTAGCGGGTAATGCGACGCGGTGGTTCGCAGTATGAATGTTTGTATGTGAGAACTTTCCCACTCAGAACTTGTACACGAACGTTGCCATGGGGATTCGCTAGGACTAGATTTATAAACCTGCCAGTACCTAAACTAACTTTGAAACGTAAGCCAAGTTACAACCTTAACACATTCTATACCAGACTATCAACTTTCTTTCACAATGATATCTTATTATAAACGTTACAATCCTATCAGATTACAGAAAAAAAAACAATACTTAGGTACCCGTCGTATAAATTAGGGCCCTGCCAAAACGAAGCGGAAACCTAGACCGTATCTTCAAGCAAGTAGGGTTTAATATAGAATGCAGGGTAAAATGGAGGTAATGTAGTCTAACGTTAGGTGCGCCCACGTAAGTTATTCTGTCGATTCATTATGAGAAATGTATTTCGTGCCGTCAGCATGTTAAGACTAGTCGCCACCCGGGTTTCTGTCATTTTGATATGAGTAAAGATAATGCACCCGTCAGAATTGTTATTAATCTTGAGTATATTTACCTAATAGGTACATTGACGTATTTAAATTTGGCATTTCATCTTTTCTGTCTGATCTAACACAGCAGGGCTAGCACGGGTAGGAGACAAAAATTATATCCCCCGACTATATCCCTGACAAGGGATATATGTAACGTTTCCACCTGCTAAAGAACTGGAACAGGGAATAGGAGAAGTTTTCCCCCGTTTATTATAACACATATATCTGATGGACATAATTTCCTTATAACTATCCACCTGCTAATGTAACTCTATAAGCTGGTGATAACAAAAATAAGCCTACAATAAACTAAGCCAGGTAGGCTTAGTTTATTGTAGGCTTCTTGATAGACCAGAGCGCAGTTGGAACCTGCATCTGAATATTTTTAGACGATGACGAAGTGCGATTTCAAACAATCAAATACTAAAAAATGGCTCATTCACACATTGGGATGGGTACTTTTTTATGTTTATAGACGAGCGCTTGACTGCAATCACACCTGATGGTAAGCGATGATGCAGCCTAAAGTGGAGCGCGCTTGCCTAGAAGATGCTTATTCACTCTTGATTTGAAGGTACTCAAATTGTAGGTACTGGGGAAAATGGAAGCTGGAAGGACATTCCAGATCCTAGCGGTACGGATCAGAAACAAAGATGCGAAGCGCTTAGCACGCGTCCGCGGTATATCGACCACGTAGGGATGCACATCCTTACGGTGCCTCGCGGTTCGATGGTAAAAAGGTGAGGGGGGAACTGCATACATCAAACAGTTCTTGAGCTCACTCTCCGAAAAATATCCTATATAATACTAAAAGGCAGGCAACTTTGCGACGATGCTCCAAACTCTGAAGCTTAGTAAGTACGTTGAAACCTTCTGCGATTACGACGGCCGATTGGCGCAGTTTGCAGCGACCTTGCTTTCTGAGCCGAAGGCCGTGGGTTCGATTCCCACAACTGGAAAATGTTTGTTTGATGAGCATAAATGTTTGCCAGTGTCTGGATGTTTATATGTATATTCTAATTATTTATGTATATTATTCATAAAGATATTCATCAGTCATCTTAGTACCCATAACACAAGCTACGCTTACTTTTGGGCTAGATGGCGATGTGTGTATTGTCGTAGTATATTTATATTTATTTATTTATTATAACTTTCCTCGCGCCATGTATTTTTGATAATGAAACCCGCTATGGGTTGCCGAATCATCGTCGCAGTATGGTATCCCAACTTCCGGCCGATAGTTGAACCCCCTAGCACTCGAATGCGGGTCGATGCTGGTTCGCCCTACTTTGAACTATTCACTCAATGGTTAAATGCTATTGTTAGAATTAACGGTTCAAAACAATTAACGTTTTTCTTTTGTATAAACGCTTCACTGAAACTTGAAACGAAGTTGTACACAGGCAGTGCTAAATATTATCAACTAAAAAGATAGTTTTTACTGCACAAAATTAAACAACTGAAAAAAAAGTTGAAATGTTTGTTTGTTTTTTGTAACCGATTAATTTATTTATTTATTTATTGTATTATTTTCATAAAAATATTCATCAGTCATCTTAGTACCCATAACACAAGCTACGCTTACTTTGGGGCTAGATGGTGATGTGTGTATTGTCGTTGTATATTCATTATTTATATTATGACATAAACTATGGTTTGGTGTGATTGATGTTTCGATAACAATGTAACAGTCATAACGAAAATCTGTAATCCAACCGCCCAAACTTGAAATTTAAAGAACTTGAACTGAGTATGTAAGAACGTGTTTCTATTTAGGGTCCTTTTAAAAAAATGTGTTGTTTTGTTAGCGTAAATTACCGCCATTATTTATAATACGTAATCATCAGTATTCATTCATTAAATAAATTAAACATAAGCGGCTAAAACACTTTTAATCAGTTGGGACCCGAAAATAAATTGTCAAATTAAGTTTCAACGAATAAAATGTCAACTGGGGACAGATAAAATACCATTGACCCCGATTTTAAAAGGCGGGGGTGCATTAAAGTATCTAGTGATAATATATGGAATTGTTATCTTATAAGGTTCACTTAAATTCCGTTATCTATGGATAGGTTGATATTGGGGTTGATTTAAGGTAGTCAAGAAGGTGATATAAGTAACCCATTTTAAACGGACCCCTCTGTTGTAATTTTTTAATAAATTGTTTGAACTAAGATATAGGTAGATCTATATATATATATATATATACTAGCGGACCCCAGCGCCATCTGTCGGTCTAATTTGTGAATCTAAACCATCCACGGTGCCACCCAAACGTATACCAAAAAATTAATTCAAATCGGTCCAGCCGTTTAGGAGGAGTTCAGTGACATACACACGCACACAAGAAATATATATATAAGATATATATATAGAGTATGAACAAGAACCTAGAGTTGTATGACAATGAATTGCCATAGTGTTAGCAATAACAAATGCGCAATTTACCCCTATATTTATAAGGTAATTAAAATGCACTCACACCTGTAGCTTTTTATTGGGTTAGGGGTAGCACCTGCCCTATAAAGGTAAAACTTTTATTATGAATGTGGGTATTAAGTAGGGGTGGATCCTTTCACCTTTTGCTATTCTTCCTGACCGACTTCCTAATAGGGAAACTACAGTTGCAATGCTTGGAAGAATTATGCTATCCAACATTTAGCGGTTTTTACTATGGGTCGTTAAAACGGCCTGTATAAATGAGAAAAGTTACGTTAAAACGTTTATTAACGTAACTATTAACATTTGACTTTGAAATAGGAAGGTACCATAAATAATGACAATGTTTGCTTGGAAGCATGTCGAAAAAGAGCAACTGCTGATTTTTTTGCCGGCTTCATCTCTGTAGAATCTGCCTTCTGAATCGGTGGTAGAGTCACAACAAACAGACCGACTTGACATGTCAAAAGTGCTTAAATTAGAACTACTTCAAATAAATGAATTTTGTTTTTATTTTTAAATAAAAGTGTTGCCTACATTGGTAACCTATATATCAAGATCTCATATAGTTTTTTAATTAGTTAGTGTTAAACAAATATTGGCTATTCACTTTTGAATAATCAAGACGGTAACTGAGTAATTTGAATCTTTGCTTTGTAGAAATGTTGACTAAAAAATCCTGCCTTCGGTTCATTGTGTTTACCATAATTGTGCCTATCTATTTAGTGACTTTTTTAAATCGTTAAAGTTTGTTTTATTAGATTGTATTTGACAGATTAAATTATTACGACTAGTGCTGTCTGGTTCTAGCCGTACCTATTTATACATTTTTGACTTTCAATGTACGAAATTAAAAAATCTAATCTAAAAGTTACAGTTCTGGGCATTATAATTTTTATAAATTGTATCTGGTCAGCAATGTACACGAACCAAAGAGTATACAGACACTACGTTGTCATTTTTTACTAATGAATGAAAAGAAATGCCTCACACCTTTAATAGCTACTGATTATGATAACTTATAGCCGCTAAAGATTAATCAATTCAGTGTAATGGAAGTACAGCTCAATACTCAATTGTGAGTCAAGTGGCATGGCCAGTCGTTACGTTCCGAATTCACGATTACCGAATACGAATGACCTCAAAAGAAAGTGCCCAAGGTCATTTCACTTCACATATTACGATGACACTACAAAAAAGTTACTTGCCGTGGCCTTGAAAGGAGTCAACGCTCGGATCCCTCGCATCCGCCGCCTGCAGCATGTCTATCTCTTTCTATCTTGTTGGAAAAGTGGTGGTGTCTCGCTCACTCCCCGCCGTTCCGAGCTCCAATGAGAGGGCGGCGCATGCGCAACGGCGCGAGTCGTTTGCTCAACTGGATCGATAGGGTTGTGTCTATAAAGCCCACGCGATGACTCGATAGTCGGTATTATTTAATGGCGAACGTAGGTTCCCTTGTTAATTTGATTTATAACGTATCAAATCCGCCCTAAATACATTGGATAAACGTCAACTTAGCGTTTTGATTAAATTATACAGAATGAAAATGTTATCCCAATACAATAACTTCCGCTGATTGCGCGTTTACAACATATAAAAAATATGATTTAGATACCTAAGCACTATAGTAGTATGCCACTAACATTACCTATTATTATCAGCCTACTGGGCACAGGGGTATCTCTTAAAAGGCTTCCTTTCTAAGAGACAGAAGAAGAAGAAGAAACACTTTATTGCACGTATAACATACAGGAAAAGAAACAGTAAGGAGTGTACAGTACACAATGAAGACATACAAATGCGGCATTATTGCTGCAAGCAATCTCTTACAGGCAACCTTTGGAGACAGCTAAGGTCTGTGCCCAGAAGTCTGCAGCAGATTTATAATGTACTCTCTGTACTGCTATAGTATCGGGTCGTGGGCATTCCTATTGCGAAAACGATTATTAAATTACTGCACTTGCGAAATAATTTAATGAAGATTTTTCCCGTTGTCAGTTTCCTATAATCAGAATCAAATAGCAACAAAACTCGATCCTTTCAAACGGCAACATAACGGTTCGATTTCACAATTTTTTTACTATGAGAAAGCCATTCTTATTTCTACTGTCAAGCAGCATTGGTTCTCGGTATGATACAGACCCATGCCCTGCGTAGTTCTTTGTTTATAGTCGATGGTTTTCCACTTATCAAGTGGCCTATATGTTATTATAACAAAAAAAACTAAGATAAAAAAATGTTAATATCATAAACAAAGTGTCAAATAAAACCTCCACACAGGGTTAAAGTCAAACCTTGCTCTATTATTATCTGTTAAACAGAGTGTCGTATACATGCTCGCATATTTTAAACTCCGAACATAGTCTCATTTTTATTCCGAGCTCGCTCGGGACCTTTTGTTTTTCTATTTTTTTTTACTCTCCCGTCTTTGTACGGGGATGTTTGCTTTTTGACAAGTGCGGGTTGGATTCCTCGGGACAAATATTGTTGGCCGGTTTTGGTATGCCGGTTTTTGTGAGCGGCTTGTTCAAAGTAAGGCTGCGTATATCTTCGTGCATACCGGATAAACCTTTGTGGAATCACTGTATATGTTAGTAGAGAATGGTTTAATGCTGAAGAGAAACGACTACCTGTTTTGGCGAATTCACTGCCGCATTGGTGAGGGCTGTGGCGCTTAGGAATTCATAATTTCTGAATTTACTCAGTTTGAAGGAAGGCTTCGGCCGTTGCTAGTTATCACCCTTCTAACAGTGACATGCCAAACGATTTAGCGTTCCGGTACGATGGCACTAGAAACCTGTAGGCGTATGGCTTTAATATAACTGCTTTTCCCTTAGCAGGTTAGCCAGCTACTAACATTGACTGCATCGTCACTTATCACTAGGTGAGATTGTAGTCAACGAAGCAACATTTGTTACTTCAAATACAAGGTGTTAACTACCAGGCTATCTGAGAAATACATGTTGTCTGGTGGGAGGCTTTGGCGTTCCGGTACGATCTCGCGTAGAAACCGACAAGTGCTACTTAAAAGGTTAGCCCATGGCCATCTTAGACTGCATCATCACTTACCACCAAGTGACATGCAATGGCTAACTTTTAACGGAACAAAAAAAAATAAGATATAGACGCCATTGCATTTGTATGCGACTTCTCTAATACATGACGTCACTGAGGTAAATGTAAAATGATTACTTCGAGAATGCGACAGGTAGGTTTACCGCTATGCAACTATACATTGGGATGGTGAATACTAAGTTGTAAACTTCTTTGAACCCTTTTAAACATAGACGCCTTGTCTAGACCACCGCTTCCTTTAAAATAAATAAAGTTACCTACTTATACCATCTCCAAATCCAACTGAAAATCTTCATTTAAGGAAGGCACTTTTGATATGTAAATTATACAAAAGTTTGATACATGATAACTAAAATCGTTTACTTAAAACTCTACGTTACGGGCGGGCAGAAGGGAGCTGTTGGTGCAATATATATCGCACCAACAACTCTCTTCTGCCCGGAAGTGTCCAAGACAGAAATGGAGAAATGGAGTCCAAGAGAGTCATTAAGGAATTCATTTAAAGAAGTTAATAATGAGGGTGCAAAGTCAGTTCATATTTTAAAATTTAATCTATGTAGATAAACATATAACTAAATTTAAAAAGAAAAGGACTGTAACAACTTGAAGTTAAAATAAACCCGTGCAGTTTACTAGACTAAAGATAAATTGCTGATTAATTCAAGGGAATTTTAAAACAAATCACGTTCAAAGTTAATATAAAACGGAAGCCTATAGAAAAAAATCCTATTATAATATTTAGTTAACGATAAAAAATCTTGGGTATAAATATAACAACTTAAATAAATAAAAAATACATGTAAGATGGTGATAACAAAAACGTTTGTTACGGGCTTCTTCGTAGCTTTAGTTTTAAGTTCGCGAAGTTATCACCATTGCCTCACAATGAATATGTAAACATATATGTAAGAACGCTTCATAAGCGCCTGTGATAGACCTACATTAATAACGAACTTTAGAATTTGTTAAATTTTATGGCTATAATTTATTTTTATGTACGTCTGAAAATAATAAAGAAGTATTAAGGATTTGGTCATTTCAGAATCACGCCATCAGTTTCCAAATCATGTGCCCTGCTCGATTTAGCCTCGCCATGGTACGGGCACTAAAACAGTATGTAAAGCTATATTGGAGAAGCCAATGGGCTACTAGGAGCTTTCTTATGACGCCAGACGTAAGCAGGCACGTGACAAAATTCCCCCACATTGTTTCAATATTCAAAGTAATTAAAGCTATTGATGTAAAGAGCGAACCGCCAGGCGAAACGTGACGCTAATATGCAAAGACATGTAAAGAACCTCTACATGTTCGCGGCGCCATTTTGTCAGTAGTGGGTAGGTAAAATGGCGGCCCGATGGTGCATAGTAGGCGATATTTGAAATGCCTGGCCTGGGAAAGTTCAGTGAGAGCTCATTATATGTTAATGTATAGCGGACTGTAGATGCCAGACAATGCGTGATAAAAATTATTAATTTTACAAAACTACAGCTAATAAGACACTTTGCAGAGTATTAACCTAAAAAGTCTCTGTCTCCAAATCTCCATCCAATCTTTTATTTTCAGAGAGTGTTATCAAATCAAAGAATATTGGAGATGTCTCTTAAAAAGTCCAAAGTTTGTATTAAACGTAAGCTTATAGAAAAGTCATATTATAGTATAAAGGACTACGTAATCGATAAAAAAGCTTGGCTGTTAATTATTTCTCTAAACAGGTTTCTCTTCTAACAATTTTAAATGATAATGTGAGATGGTGATAAAAAAAAACGCTCGGCTAAGTTTGTTGCGGGTTTCTTAGACCAGGACGCGTTTGGAACCCTCGAAGCTTTAGTTTTAAGTTTACGAATATGGTTATCTCCATCTTCTCACTATCGTGTACACATTCTCATGTAATCCGGGGCTTCGTACCTAGGTTACCCGTAGTTCAAACATAATAACCACTAGACCACTGTGTACAATAAACCAGACTACATAAAATTAGACAGCAAGTAATTGATTTAGAGTTTGATAAAAATACGTAGGTTTTACTTCATAACTCATAACTTACTTTGACGGCCGATTGCCGCAGTGGGCAGCGACCCTGCTTACTCAGTCCAAGGCTGTGGGTTCGATTCCTACAGCTGGACGATGTTTGTGTGATAAACATGATTTTTTTTCCAGTGTCTGGTTGTTTATCTGAATATTTTAATTATTTATGTATATTATTCATAAAAATATTCATCAGTCATTTTAGTGCCCGTAGCACAAGCTACGCTTACTTTGAGGCTGGATGGTGATTTGTGTGTTTTATTTCATTTATTTTTTACTATTTCGTTATAAGTCATGGGACGTTGTAGCTCTAACTCCGTAGAAATTGTTCATCGACCACTCCTGGCCCAATTAGCGTGCTGGTGTCAAATTCCATGGCGGATGCGTTTGAGGGGCGCGCGTCCCTTATTTCCTTTCCGTTCCCTTAATTAGGGCCGTGTACTTAAATTGAATTCTTTTTGGGGTATAAATTGAATGTTTTAATCAACGGTTTAAGCTTTCGTTTGCTTAACTCGAATTATTTTTGTCATTAGGAATTTCACAACAAATAATACACTGCTTCATTAGTTGTGGCCTTCCAAAACCATTCTTCTTCTTACGGTACCGTCTCCTTACGAAGGTTGGAAGACATTAGGGCTATTTCTACTTTGGACACCGCTGCTCTGAATAATGATTTGGCGCTCTTTCCAAACCATTGTCGTAGATTTTTGAGCCATGATATTCTTCTCCGGCCAGGCCTTCTTCTGCCTGCCACTTTACCTTAAATAATAAGCTGAAGAAGTTCATATTTTTTGGTGTTCCGCATCACATGACCAAAATATTCTAACTTTCTTCTTTTAATTGTTAAGAGTACTTCTGGAACCTTACCCATTCTCTGCAATACAGTGCTATTCCGTACACGATCTGTCCAAGATTTAACGTTGCTAAAACCATTGCGTTTTTAAAACCGTCGTTGATTTCTATATATTATATTTTGAATGAGGGCACGCCTGCCATTGTCAGACGGGTGATCAGTCCTCTGTAAGGACTATTCCACCCTATTCCCCATGTTTGAGACACAGTCATTGATTTAGTTGAAGCTATTATTATCACTATGTTATTATGAAAATCAAGCTGCGCTATAAACATGAGGATCTGTATGGTGTAATTTATAATTTCTTCAATCCTTATACTCCACACCGTACAGATCTTCGGCAATGTTTGACGGCCGATTGGCGCAGTGGGCAGCGACCCTGCTTTCTGAGTCCAAGGCCGTGGGTTCGATTCCCACAACTGGAAAATGTTTGTGTGATGAACATGATTGTTTTTCAGTGTCTGGGTATTTATCTGTATATTATAAGTATTTATATGTATTATATTCATAAACATATTCAACAGCTATCTTAGTACCCATAACACAAGCTACGCTTACTTTGGGGCTGGATGGTCATGTGTGTATTGTCGTAGTATATTTATTTATTTATTTATTAAAACCCTCTAAGCACGTTTCGCTCCGACACCGGAGTATCATCAGGAGATATTGAATTTACAATGAATAATTGTTCTATACAATATAACCATCTTGTCCATATACCAGGCGCACTTGTGAGTACTGTGTCTTATGGATCCAGGGTTTAAACCTCGGCTGGAGTCATTGGGATGTAATTTAAGGATGTTAGTTTACTTGGTCTGGTGCAGTGGCTTGCACTGGATTTCTTACCAGGGTATGCCTACAGCAGGAAAATTGCATAAAATGGAAAAAATCCTCCTCTTATATTTCAATTTTAGGGTATGCAGTGCTTTTGTGCGTGTATGAAGTGCACACCACTGGTCTGGTGGTAGTGTTATTTTGCTCCAACCTGCCCAAGAGTTGGAGATAGCTATAAAGGTTTTCCACCACGCCAAAAAAAAAAGCTCTCCAATGGCTAGTTACCACCCTAAAGACGGCAAGCGATTTAACGTACCGGTACGATGCTTCATAAAAGCCGAGTAAGGGTACGAGTCCTATCCTAACAAGAAAAATACCTTCCAATAACGTTAGAAAGGGGAAGATGCGCTGAAGAAACAGAGTAAGAGTCTGAGTAATCATGTTACTTGAGGTTCTAAGGTATGACGATGGCGTAACACTATGTGAAAAAGAAACGCAGAATTGCGGGAGGCCATTAAGCGAGTTGTATTCCTTTGGTAGGTATAAGTACGCAAGACCGTTTCGAGCAAAGCTAGACAAATCAATTACCTGAGAAGAGACCTATGTACTGAACAGAATTTAAAATAACGACGTCTTTTTATGATCTAAATGCATTTGACAAATATTTACTTTTCTCTCCCGCCCCTCACTACCATTGCTAAAAACAGTATTACTATAATAATGTTGAAATTTGGATTCAGAATTATTATAATTTTAGAAGCTGTAGCCCGCGTTCTTCCTCCGCGTTTATTAAGGTTGTCACAAGTCCCGTTCAGTGGTGTGCATTTGGTTTCCTCCCAGGGTATGCATACACCAGGAAAATTGTATAAAACGGCACAAATTCTCCTCCTATTCGAGTTGTATAAATCAATTTTAGGGTATGCAGTGCTTTTGTACATGTATGGAGTGCGTCCCGTGGGAACTGATTGTTTTCCTGGGATAAAATACAGCCTATCTTACTCTCTGTCCTTTAAACTAACTCTATTCCAATAGTCAAGTTGATAGTTTTCTTAGTTAGGGCGTAAAGGGCGTAAACAGACATACTTTCGCATTTACAATATTACTAAGGATTTATGAGATATCAAGATCTGTGAAATAAACTAATTTTAAAGTTACTAATGCTTTGAGTAAGATGTATCCAACAAAAAGTATAAACGTGTGAGTTCCCACTTCCAGCTCAGAATCTTTCGGTTTAATTTCATACTAGAGTAAGTAATAGGTATACCATTATAGGAGTATGAAAGGCAATGTATCAATTCTCCGTAAGCAATTACCTAGGTATGCAACATTTAAAAAAATATCCTCACTGTATCGAATGCGAGGTATCCATTGCTACGATTTTTAAAATAGTTGCCAACGGAAAAAAAGTAACATTAAAAAACGACAACAATGAGCGACAGAAACAATGACTTACGCGCAGTCATATCTCGCTTTAAGCACTCCTCTACAGAAGTAGCGACTACGACTCGATTACGATTCGATTAAAGACGCCACGGCCGCTGTACGGAGACTATGTAAACGTTTCGGGTTTTATGAGCGAAAACAACATATCGGTTCTCAACCAACGTCTTCATTCAAATTTGCGTCCAGCGTTCGACCATACATATTTAAGTATTTATGGTATGTTAAGATATGTATTAGTATATTTATTTTTTATATTTATCAATAGTATTTTTGTATTTGTGTAGTCTGGTTTATGTATTAGTATGTAGATATTCGTATGTATGTATTAAATAGTGTGACACACCTATTCGTTTTCTTGCTAGTTTTCCTAATGCTAAGGTTGCCTGGCAGAGATCGCTACTTAGCGATAAGGCTGCCTTTTGTATCCTGCTTCATTCTTCATGTGTTTGTTCTTTTTTTTTTGTCTTGTTTTTCTGAGTGGTGTACAAATACAGAGTATAAATAAAAAATAAATAAAATACATAGGACTCTTGAGGCATGACCAAACCGCGGCGTTCAGGCTGCATCCGTGCCGGCGTTCAAGTTTGCGTCCATCGTGCACACACTCACAGTAAGCAAGCGTCTTGCGGAATACAACAGATGACCCCTGATGGCAGGTGGAAAACCATAGCATATAAACAGAAAAATAGTTCACGGGGCATAACACGTACCTCCCTGAGTCCATCGTTGCGTAGGCCTAGGTGTTAAGCCTTTTGTGCCTGTAATTACACCAGCAACCACGACCTTCAGACCGGAGCACAGCATTGCAACAATGCTGCTTGGCGGCATAAAAAGCTCTACTACTTGGGCCTTGCAGGACGGAACGTACGCAGGTTGGACTCGGCGGGTTGGTTTTGTGATGGGTCGCACGCAGGACGCAAACGTAAAAGGGACTAAGGACTGCGGTTTGGCCTTTTCCTTAAACACATCCCATACCAGGCTCCGTGGTAATTTTACTGTATTTTAATTGTTTTCAACTCTCTCTATAGTATGTATCTATATTAGTATGCCTGTTATATAATTTGCACGCTTGCAATTGTAGAGTCGTTCTTGAGTATCGAAACAGTGAGGTCACAGTTAAATGCAACTAATGTATCTTGTTTAAAGTTCACACTTCTATGGCTAGGTCTTGAGAGAAATTTGGTAATATATAATTGAGTACAGAATTTACGTCGTCCTATTACTTTCCAGCGGCGCTACAGAAAATAAGGAATAAGCTATAATTTTATAAGGATATTATTTTCCAAATCCCTAAAAATTAAGCAGAGTATCGTGCACAATTGTGATAACGGCTGATAAACATGTGATTTAGTATTATTTCGACGGGAAAAGGGGCTCTAACTAACTCATTCAGACTTCATATTCGTATCGTAGACACTTTCCATCGTATCGCACAGCATAAAGTGCCCAAGACCCTCGCAGTCACGTCTCTACGACCCCTATCGGACCAGTTTCATTTATTTATTTTTATTTTTTGTCTGCCCTCGCTCTACTCGTTATATCTCGCTCTAAAAATAGGCTTTCGAATAATAAAACTAATATGGCCTTTACGCCCGTAAACTGTAAAGATATTACACGGTTTAGCTATTGTACAGTTTGGGTTACAAATTTTCTGCGTTGATGTGGCTACAGTTATCATCAGCGAGGATTGTAATCTCAATTTATGTTCTCAAAAAGAAAATTAAATTACGAAGAAGTTTTAAGTTATATGTTATCACATTTAACAATGTTACAATTCAGCGGTTTATAAATTAATGTAATCACTTTCTTCACCATCTATAAATACAGAAAGCTTTAACAAATTATCATCATCATCGTCAACATCCCATTATCTTGAAATGAAAAGAGAGTTCTACTTAATAGTAAAACTCTCAGGCTTGCAGGTCTTTTCTTTCACCATTAAAGCCAGTATATAAATTGCTAAAATTAAAAACGCACAAACGCACCGAAGCCAAAAAAAAGCCTAAAATGTGGAAGCCCTACCCCCTACCCTATCACCGTAAGTTTAATATACGTAATCTGAATAATTTTGAGCGCGTAATATGTAATGGAATAATATAATCAAATGATGATTGTACAGTCTAATTATTGATCAAAGTTAAAAACTTAGCACCCCCATGTTATATTGTGCGAACATAATAATGATTTACCTAGTTTTCATTTATTTTCATGAAGTCAAAGTATCCTTTTATTAAAAAAATATATCTATATTATGGTACATAAAGTTTTGTTTGAAGTTTACAGCTAGAGACAAAGCGCGATACCCTCGTCTTGTATTAATGCCACAACAATGATAAAAGTTTGGTGTATATTACGTTAAATAAAGCTCATATTTCAATTTCAAAATTTGTTTTTATGTGAGTCTAGTTGACGTTGTCTGCCATGCTATTGAATGCCATAAAATACAAAATTCATTTATTTCAAGTAGGCATAAAATAAGCACTTTTCTTTCTAAGAAGGTCAAGTATATCTGTTTTTACCGAGAGAAGCTGACAAGAAACTCAGCAGTTGCTCATTTCCAACATCAACAATTTACATTTTAACATACATTTTTCTATCTTGTGAGAGATGAAAGCGGAGCCGGATGCTTCCAAGCTTTTCATTCAAAAAATCATCAATTGTTTAGTTACCTTCCTGTAATACATATTTTTTAACATATTCTTTAAACTTATGCATTGGTAGGTCCAAAAATACCTTAGGAATCATATTATAAAAGCGTATACTCAATCCCACAAATTATCAATTCTTGTACAAATTTATGACCATTTCTTGTAAGTCGACTGTTTATATCCACTTTTTATTTATTATCATATAGGTGACAAAGATCGTATCCCATCTGTGTGATTATTATACCGTGGCATTACAAAGATGGGTCCCGTTAATAACATTAACTTGTGTGGAATTTTCATCGTAAAGGTTATTAAAGTTTATTTACAGTTACTGTTTGACCACCCTGGCGCAGAGGTGTGGTCTTATATAAATGTGGGAGTGGGGTTCAATTCCGGGGAGAGAGCCCTTGTTAGTAAGTAAGTAAGTTAGCCCTTGACTGCAATCTGGGAGATATAAGTAGTACTACCCTAATCGTACAAGAACGCTAAATCGCTTGGCGGCACAAGACCAGAGAAAATTCAGTTTTTTTTTTACATAAATAAACACACGGTAGCCCGCGCTTCGTTTTTGGTTTTTCATAAATCCTGCGAGAACCGTTCATTTTGCCGGAAAAAAGTAGCTTATGTGTTAATCCAAAGTGTAAGATATCTCCATTTCAAAATTCAGACAAATTGGTTCAGTAGTTTTTGCGTGAAAGAGTAACAAACATCCATGCATCCATACATCCGCATTTATAATATTAGTAGGATAGTATATACTAAGACAATCCACACATCGCCATCTAGCCCCAAACTAAGCATAGCTTGTGTTATGGGTACTAAGATGTCTGATGAATATTTTTGAAAATAATATGGATAAATGCTTATAATATACAGATAAACACCCATACACTGTAAAACATTCATGATCATCACACAAACATTTTCCATTTGTGGGAATCGAACTCAGACTCGCAGAAAGCAGAGTCGCTCAAAACTGCGCCAATCAGTCGTCGAAAAATTAATTAAATTGACCGTGCCTATCGATAAGTGGGAACTTATAAGACCACAGCACACACAGCTGCTTCAAATATTTATTAGTTAAAGTCAAATATTAATTAGTTAAATAAATAAAGAAATATACTACTACAATACATACATCGCCACCTAGCCCCAGAGTAAGTGTAGCTTGTGTATTAAGATGATTGATGAATAATTTTATGAATACTTATAACACCCGACACTGAAAAAAATTCATGTTCATTACAGAAACGTTTTCCTGTTGTGGGAATCGAACCCAAACCCTGGACTTAGAAAGCAGGGTCGCTGCAAACTGCGCCAATCGGCCGTCAAAAAATTTAATATCTCCTGCCTATAGAACCCCACTTATAATACCACAGAACTCACGGCTGCGTCAAATATTAATTATTGCCGTATAAAAAAAAAAATTGGAACGATGTACTAAGAAGTTTTTACCTTTTTGTATGTCGTTTTCCATTCCACCCCCCGGCGGTAAAAAACCATAAACACGGGTGTTAGTGAGGGGTTGTGGTGGACTGCACATGGCGGATACAGATGCCCGGTGGTCGTTTAAACTTTTACTGCCAAAAACAAAACTATTAATTGTCCATCTCTAAATAATTGTAGAGCTTTTTGTGTCTCGTCCGGGGGTGGTGGATAAAAGCAGGCGTTACTTTGCGGAATTCCATGATAAATTATGAAAATTAAGCTTAATTTGCCATACTCCGCGAAAAGCAGGATAATCTGTATGGTGTAATCTATAATTTATTCAATCCTTATACTCCACAGCAAACAGATCTCCGGCAATGTACCGTCTACGCACGTTTTGGTCCGAAGCCGGAGAATCCTCAGGAAAAGTTGACTTTAAATTATTCATTGTATTAAAATTAAAGACAGTACAATTATTCATTGTATCATCATTATCATATCATTGTATCACGAAAGACCTGAATTCCAGTTCAGTGATACAACCGTCGATGAAGTTAAGAAGCATATTTTTGCTATTAAATCTGATGCGACTGGGGTTGATGGGATAAGTAGGAGAATGATAATTGCAGCGCTTGACGGTGTTTTGCCAGTATTGTCTCACATACTGAACTCATCACTTACTTCAGCTGCATTTCCCACCGTGTGGTGTAAAGCATATGTAGTTCCTATTCCTAAAGTTCGTAACCCTGTAAATCCTTCAAACTTTCGGCCTATCTCCATTCTTCCGTTTCTGTCTAAAGTTCTCGAACGTATTGTCCATCAGCAACTTAGCCTCTATCTTACCAGATATGATATTTTAAGCCCCCTCCAGTCCGGTTTTCGTCGTGGTCATAGCACAACAACAGCCTTGATCAAGGTCTGCGATGATATTCGTTTCGCTGTCGACAATAAACTCCTTACCGTATTGGTTCTCTTAGATTTCAGTAATGCGTTTAACAACGTAGACTTTGATCTACTTTTGGCTGTTCTAAAGACAGTCAGCATTTCACCTCACGTTGTCAACTGGTTCCGGTCTTACTTATGTAATCGTCAGCAATGTATTCGTTCGGACAGTAAACTATCTTCCTTTCTTCCACTTCTTTCCGGAGTACCTCAGGGTGGTGTTCTCTCTCCGCTTCTATTTTCAATTTTTATAAACTCAGTGTCATCTGTTTTATCTTCGTCCTATCATTTTTACGCTGATGATTTGCAGTTTTATGCATCGGCGGCTATTGATAATCTTGCCGTTGCCATTGATAATATTAATACTGATTTAAATAAAATTGCGGCTTGGTGTCGGTCATTTGGTCTCCAAGTAAATCCAAGTAAATCTCAAGTAACTATAATAGGCAGCTCTTATTTCCTTTCCTCTCTATCATATAACAGGTTACCACCTGTTCTATTTGAAGGTACTGTTATACCTTGGAATAGTGCAGTCAGAGACCTTGGGCTAATTTTGGACAATACATTGTCTTGGGTACCTCAAGTTTCTGAAATGAGTCGCAAAATTTTTGCCGCTGTTGGATACTTGAGACGGTGGAAGAAGTTTCTACCGTTAAAAACTAAAATTCTCTTAGCTAATTCTCTTCTATTACCTATTTTAGACTATGCTGATATTTGCTACTTGGATTTATCAGAGACCATGCTCGATAAACTGGAGAGGCTGCAGAACGTATGTATACGGTTTATCTTTGGTATACGTAAGTTTGATCATGTGTCCGAGTATCGTTCTCGGTTAAACTGGCTACCAATTCGATCACGTAGGAACTTGCACGCTCTTTGTCTTTTATATTCTATTTTATTTTATCCTCAGACGCCACCATATTTAAAAGAGCGATTCAACTTTCTTGGTAGCAATGTTCAGTGCTATTTGAGGGCTAAGGATGACAACAGGTTGCATGTTCCTGCCAGTCACTCGCATGCGTATGGAAATTCTTTTACAGTCAAGGTGGTTATACTCTGGAATGGATTGCCAAGAGACATAAGACAGTCTAAATCATTAAGCATCTTCAAAAGTCGTTTAAAAGAATATTATTTATCTACGTAGTCATAAACTAATATATTTGCTCTGTATGTATTTGTGTATATTTATATTTATTTATATATATATATATATATTTATATATATGTTTATATGTGTATGTATTTATTTCTGTATTATTTGTATTTGTATTAGCTGTTTATGTATTATTGTTATATATAGTAGATGTAGTTTATGTTATATATTTTTAAAATTGCACTATCCCGTTTCCATACTCCTGTTCTTCTTTCATTAAGGGTTGTCTGGAGGAGATCGCTTAAAGCGATAAGACCGCCTTTGCGCATTGTTATTCTTCTTGTATTTATGTTTTCAATTTATATTATAAATTGTGTGCAATAAAGAATTTATCTATCTATCTATCTGTATCATATGTATTACAATTTACGGCCGATTGGCGCAGTTTTCAGCGACCCTGCTTTTAGAGCCCAAGTCCGTGGGTTCGATTCCCACTGCTGGAAAGTGTTTGTGTGATGAGCATGAATGTTTTTTATATTATTCATAAAAATATTCATCAGGCATTTTAGTACCCATAACACAAGCTACGCTTACTTTGGGGCTGGATGGCAATGTGTGTATTGTCGTTGTATATTTATTAAAAAAAAATATATATTCATTTCAGCAACAAATGGATCTTATCAAATATTGAAAACCTAGCTACACTTAAAAAGTATGTAACTGTAAAAAAAACCTGTAAGAAATTCGGTGTAACCTCATTATCGTGAAGCTAGCTGCGAAAAGTAGTTCGTTGGCTTTGTAAGAACGATATAAAGACGATGTTTGATGTAAAAATGAATGTAACCTACCCTTTGGAATTTAATGTTTTAAGAGGAACCAAAGTATTATAGTTTTTGCTACTCTCCGTCCTTTCAACTATCACTATACCAAAAATCAAGTGAAGGAAGGACAAATATCTGTAAAAGAATTCTTTGTCACGAAACATTAATTCAGCCTTTTTATTTTATAATTTTTTTTTTTTTAGTTTTCTAATTTTTATTATGACATCCAGCTAATACACCTTATAATTCTATCATTGTGTACATATGACATTATTATAATCGCAATTTTTATTATTTTTAATATATTTGCAATTGTGTGGTGATGTTCATGTATAGTAAATAAAGATTTGCATGTCGTAGACTGCGACTAAACATGTATAATATTTTGTCATGTTTTAAGCAAATAAATGAATTTGAATTTGAATAATCAAACAAACAGTCTTCCGCGTTTATAACATTAAGTTTGGATTACCCCACTAAACGCTACTTGTGCTAGGTGGGTGGAAATCACTACAAGAGACTACGAATATACGTGTACATTCATCGTTGATACAGCGGCGAGGACAACGATGTTCTAGCTAAACTAGTTTTGTAGTTCAGTTTGTAGACGGGGTGGTTAAGAGCCTTGGCAATGAAAATAAACCGGCTTCTCGACAACGGCTACGGCCTAGATGGAAATAGTGATGGCCTTCGTTGTATATCGATAATATTGTGGTGTAGAGTGTAATATATTTTCAACATAGATTTTTCTTAAATATATTTCAACGGGTACATACCACGATAATATTTTTGGATTTGACAATATATCGACCCAGTTGCGAGTGTGTGGAATCCAATGGTAGAATTATGCAAACCAAGAAAGCATCACACAGCTTCTCAATTTTAAAGTAACGTAGTCAGTGTAGTATGTCGAACAGTTCGTGAAATACCGTCAAAAAGAACACGAAAGCGGGTAGTCAGATTCTGCCCGTGACATCCAACTTAACATGCTACTGGGTCGAAATATCGACAAATCCAAAAATTTTGTACTATATTTAAGAAATGTTGATTAACTACGAAAATCTTAGTTTAAAATCTTTAATTAGATTTTTTTTTATTGTATTCCACTAATAGTTAGCCTTCGACTGAAATCTGAACCGGTGGTAGCGGGCTAACCTGTTAGAGTATGTGGCCATTGGCAGTTACATTTAACCCGTACCTAAAAGTAAATGGTTTCTACGCGACATCGTACCGGAACGCTAAATCAAGTGCAAAAGACATAAGCATTTGTATATACCTACCTTATTTTTCTAGGCTGGATATTACCTGGATAAAAGCTCACCAAGCACAAGCTATAGGATCTGTGTCAAATTACACCAAGATCGGTTCAGCGGTTCAACCGAGCATAATTAACAAAACATACGTTTGTATATTTATAATTGCCAGAGACAAAGAAGATTTTCCATTTTAGATTTAAGTGGAAAACCCTTGCATATAAACAGGGCAACACTTCGCAGGGTATGCAAGGAGTACGTCCTGCAACTTTCTGCCTTGTGTCCATCGACCTGAGGCGTAGGTGTTTAGGCTCATGTGACTGTAAAAAGACCGGTAACTATTTCGATCCTCGAAAAGGACTCCTCGAAAACAAAACAACGACTGGACAAAAAAAAAGCGACTGTGGTCGTGTGAAAAATGAGATCGCGTGTTTATTTATCGATATAAATGTTAGCAGCTGACGTAACCGCCCTAACTAGCGCAAAGGACCTCTCCGAGTCGACCTTAGGTAGATCCCTAAATGCTACAAATTGCCCAGCTACGTATCGAACCCTTTCTAAGGGCATCTTTTAATGCTAAAGTCAAATCGCCATCTTTTATTTATAATCTCTGACACGAAAAGACGGGGTGTTATACGTTTGGCGTGTCTCTGTAAGTTTGTTTGTGTCTGTCTGTCTGTCTTTGGCATCGTAGCTTCCGAGCTGATTAACAGATTTCGTTTTTTTTAATGGTGAATTAGTCGGGAGCTATGTAATATACCAAAAAAAAATCGGTCCAAGATCGCCACAAAATGGTGGATTTCATATTTGTTATAACTCCCTCAACATGGGAAACAAAGGGCTTGACTAGTAGAATTCTATACACTATGACAAATTTAAAATTCAAGATGGCCGATTACATTTATTTATTGCGCGTCGGGCTTTTATTGATTTTTAATAAACTGTATTCATTCAATAAATAAAGATAACTTACAGCTCATAAAATTAAATAGTTGAGTATAAACAATTACAACTTCTCGCAAAAACAACTTAAACAAAAAGAAGTTAAATTCTCATAAACTAGTAGACTACAACTACACTTCACGCACCTTTATGGAGAACTCCCATCTTGCAGGTTTCTCTCGATGTCTTCCTTCATCGATAATTAAAAGGCACTTAACTCTAAAAAGTTTGAGGTACATGCCGGTGTTCCAACTCGGTCCCCTCGGATGGGAGGCCGATTGTCCTTACTATAAGTCTATCACAGAATTTAAAAATCGTGAGGAAACCTGCGTGTCTGAGAGTTTTCTATAGTGCTCTCAAGGGTGTTTAAAGTCTACCGATTCTCGAATGACCAGCGTGGTCTAGTACGGCTCACGGACATAGTCGCGGGAAACCGAAAAGATATTTAAATGGATGGCGTGTTAATCTATCGACACCACATGTTTATCGACAAATAATTAATCGACATCAGCTGACGTAACCGCCCTAACTAGTACAAAAACCTGTCTGAGACGGTCAGTAGAGTTGACCTCAGGTAGGTCCCCCGTTGCAACTTGCCCTGTAACCCATCACGCCCCTTCAAAGGGCACTTTTTTGTTCTACAGCTGAGCCTTTAAGCTATTATTCATTTATTTATTGCCTGATGAAGCTTTTTTTTTAATTTTTGGTTCACTTTTGCTTTAATCGAAGACCATAGACTTAAGATAAAAAAGACTCCTGGCGTCTAGGTCAGAGCATAGTGTAACGAATCTACGCTACTCGCTAAATAAATACCTAATATTTTTAAAGAATGTAATACCGAGAGAAAATCGGACCTCATAACCTGGCTCAATAATTAAGTTTGGATATGTACTAAAACATGGCATTATAAAATAAATACATTTTAACAGTTTAGTTTTCAAGTATGCATTAGGCCCGCCTCGCCCTGCGACTACTATAAGGGGCGATGCGTGAGCTTGGGCTCGCAACTACCATTATTTCAATAAGAGATATTGGTACCATAAAGACTTCCTTTACTAAGAGGAAGGAGTGATACACAGTGAATCCACTATGCCGTTTAACGGAGATATGAATGCCTGGAGTAGGGAGATGAAGTTTAATATGCTATAAAGTATTGAATGATGACGAGATGGAGATATTATGTTGATAATGGGATCTAGTGATCAGATCCTGTTTTTATGCCATTTAAGGAAATCTAGTCTTGTGAACTCGTTGCTTCTGACGCTCTAAAAGTCTTGAGGTATTATGGAACAACAAGGTTGGGGTCTTAGCCTCTGGATGATGACGTGCCAGTATTATTTAAGAAATTATGAAACCTTACAGGAAGGTCTTTGTTTAGGAACCAGTTGGGTTAGTTACAATCGACAAAAAAAAACCAATGACTTTAATAAACAAATAGACATCGACCGCGTGGTCATTAGTGCTGTATCTTGTTTATAAATATAAGGCTACTGAAAAGGCGTTTTGTTAAAGAATTATACTTATTTCTTAACGTTAGTATAACTGGATTCAGTCATAACCTGCCTCAATGTTGGCGTCACGTCGAGCTATAAACCTGAATGTGTTATTTAAAATAATATCCTACCTGCTACGTAATAAACAGAACTAGGGTTGCCAACTTCCTTTGGAGAAAAAATTTATAAATTTCATACCTTCTAAGCTACATTATTGATAAGTTTTAAGAATTAGATAAAAAAGTTATTAGCGCTAAAACATGTAGTGTCTCCAAAGCTTTTTCCTTCGACATTATTTAATAATATGTTAAAGGAAGATATACATATGTGGTTTCCACATAGTTACGTAAGTTTTACAACTTACCGCTGGTTTATAAACAAAAAATATTTCATAAAACCTAGAATTTTGCTTATTAAATACCATAATAATTTCGAATAAGTATAACAAAGCAATGTGCCACAGTCGGTAACCCTAAACAATACTTCGAATGGAACCTACCAAATAATGAATGAAACTTAGTCATCTTTACTAACGTAAAATTAGTCAAATTTTTATAACTTTATTACAAGGGGAAAAGGTTTACTTTGATCATAAGAATTTTACTACAGACAATGTATGTACTTGTTCTATATAGGTACAGCTATGATTCCAATTTCGAACTCTAATACCAAACCATAGAGCTTATTTTTATTGTTTGTACTGCTACACTGGTCTACTAGCGTCGTTTGTTCTCGGCGGCTCTCGGTAAAACTCGTCGCGATCAGTGACCTACGGTAACACGGTGCAACGTTAATGAGTTATAACGTTGATTGCAACGTTGCCACTCGGCTCTATGAAATTTTCGCACTAGATTGAATTGTTTGAAGCTACTCATGTAGGTATACATTTTACGCTGGTGAATAATGAATTTTGTACGAAAGAATTATTCCATTTGATTTTTTAGAAATGCGATTCATTATTATAGAGATTAAGCTATTTCAATTAATACTTTATATATAACTAGCTGTTGCCCGCGACTTCGTCTGCGTTTGATTTTGTTTTTAAAGTATTCAGTATCGCTAAGCCTTAAATGAGTATAGTAGTATTTATACCTATATAACATGTGAGTTGTGACTGTCAATTAATCATAGACAAATAATTTGCAATAAAATAAAATTGCGACTATAAAGTGCTTATATTAGGCCTACTTGAAATAAATGAATTTTGAATTTTATAATTAAAGACCTAAGCTATCCTATCTCTTAAGTTGGACCAGACTGCTCACGGTGTGCCAATTTAATTTAAAATCGGTTAGGTAGTTTAGGAGTCCATCGCGGACAAACATCGTGACAGGAGATTTATATATATTAAGATAAGATTAAACCACCAAAATTTTGAAAAAATAAATAGAACGCTAAACACATTGTGGTACCAAAATTGTATTAAACACCAAAGAAAGATAAGAGAAAGTATATTACTACAAAACTAATATAAATAAAAATAAAACTACTACTACTAAAAAAAAACTGATATTTCTCTGGTCTGGTCTGGTGGGAGGCTTTGGCCGTGGCTAGTTACCACTCTACCGACAAATACGAGCCGCTTAGCGATTTAGTGTTCCGGTGCGATGTCGCGTTAAACTTATAAAAGGTAAGACTACCATACTCCCTAACAGGTTAGCCCGATACCAGTCAAGGGCTAACTTGTAGTGGAATAAAAAAAAAACTTTTGCTCAAATATTAGGGACGTTTGAAATAATAATCTGACATCAATGTGTTTTAATATAATGGTTGATTTTTTTTAATTGAGCAGTTTATCTTCCATCTTCAAAGATCACTGTCAGATCCTCACCTCGTTAAATAGAAGTAATAGAACCAACATTCTCCTTAATAATAAAAAAAAAATGGTCGACATAATTTTGGATGATGGAGATGCCTTTTAAAAATTTCAGTTTCTATTAAACGTAAGCTTATAGAAAAGACCTATTATAGTATTAAGGACTACTATAATTTACATTATTGCTCTAGCATTTTTATCGTTGACGTAGGATCTAACCAGGTTGCTTCTTTAATACTTTTAAATGACAATGTGAGATGCTGAAAACAAAAAAAAACACTTAGTGTGTTTTTTTACCAAAAAAACAAACCGGCTAAGTTTGATGTGGGCTTCTTCTTAGACTATGGCGCGTTAGGAACCCTCGTAGCTTTAGTTTTCAGTTGACAAATTTAGTTATCGCCATCAACACAATTCTATATCATATTTTACATGTAATGTACCCATTAAAAGTACCATCTATGTGCCTATTTGAAATTGAAATATTTGACTTTGACTTTGACTTTGGATGAGACAGAGATGTGGTTTATCATCATAAAACAACAGTCGTGGGCGGGACGTCTGGCTGATGTGAAACAACGAAGCTGTTTCGTTAGGACATATACGTCTAAAGGAAATAATTGTTATGATTGTGTCATATTTCATCAAATTATCATCAAAAACAAACAATATAAGATCGTGATATAGAAGTCTGTTTAAAAGACGGTCTTAACGACAAAACTAACGACCTCCATATCAAATAATTCTTGATTTTCTTACGCAAGTCCTATATGTTATGGAGTGGTAAATATACAGGGAGAATTACTGAACGAGTTTTGAATCTATACCTTGAGGAATGGTAATCCGATATGTTTGGGTTCAGGATTCAGAGGCTATTTATAAATTTCAGTTTCGAATATCTTCTTATAAGCAAACGTATTATTCATTACTAGCTTTTATTGAGGTACACCTTAATTTTAAGCCACATGTGTGTAAAAATGCACAATGTACTTATTATTTTAAAAACTCATTCATGAAATACGTTTAAAATAAAAACTAAAAGCTACCTTTAACTTAACAGCTTTTACAGTTTCCAGAATAGATTTTAGAGAAAAACAGCTGACGTAACTAATATCAATTTTGGTTTTAAACCAATACGGCCAAGCGAGGGATGTTAATATAATTATTACACGTTATGCGTTTTGACATCAAATAAGCAAAACTATGCAAAAAAGATGGAATCCCGACACTTGTATCAAGACAATTACATTTGATATTAAAGTAAAGCACACGTTCCAAATATAACAGTTATATACGTACTTCGCAATTGAACTAAAATAATTATACTTTGCTGGTAATGTAGACAAATCAGAGCTATTAAATTCAAAATTCAATTCAAAATTCATTTATTTCAAGTAGGCCTAATACAAGCACTTTTGAAACGTCAAGTCTGTCCGTGTGTAGTGACTCTACCACCGGTTCGGAAGGCAGATTCTACCGAGAAGAAGCCGGCAAGAAACTCAGCAGTTGCTCTTTTCCAACATCAAAAATTTACATTTTATATTTTAACATTCATTTTTCTATCTTGTGAGAGATGAAAGCGGAGCCGGATGCTTCCAAGCAACCTTGTCATTAAGAAACTCATCAATTGTATAATAACCTCGCTGTAATAAATGTGTTTTAACACATTCTTTAAACTTATGGATTGGTAGGTCCAAAATTACCTTAGGAATCATATTATAAAAGCGTATACTCAATCCCACAAATGACTTCTGCACCTTTCGCAGACGATATGCAGATGTCACTAATTTATGACCATTTCTTGTAAGTCAAATATTTATTAACCATCCCATTTATTCATAACTTTAAATAAATAAATATACTTCGAAAATACACACATCCCCATCTAGCCCCATAGTAAGCGTATGAATTGAAAAGCTGTTGAATGTTTTAATGTCAAAGTCAAATATTTCTTTATTCAAATAGGCACATAGATGGCACTTTTGATGCGTTATTATATACAAAATGTGTACATAGCAGTGAGTAGTGATGGCGATAACTACAATCGTAAACTTAAAACTAAAGCTACGAGGGTTCCGAATATAATCAAGAATCTGAATATAATACACATAAATACTTATAATATACATATAACCACCCAGACACTGAAAAACAATCACACAACATTTTCCAGTTGTGGGAATCGAACCCACGGTCAGGACTCAGAAAGCAGGGTCGCTGCCCACAACGCCAGTCGGCCGTCAAAGAACTGTACAGATCTTCTCATTTCCTGTTACTTATATGGAATATGATTTCTTATTTAAACCTGGAGATTATTAAGTAGTTAAATATTATAAACTTGATTGTTTAATTAGTTGGTTATAAAGTAACGTTAAGATTAGAATAGACATTAGTGGAATACAATGCCGTAATTTGGCTCTTTTACTACCTTCCTAATTACGTAATTTTTTTTTTAAATTAACTGTTACTTGCTTTCTTCAAATTTTTAATTTCTTTTCAGATTTTAATCATAATCAGTCTTATTGTTATCAACTCACTATCAGCCCGCTATAAGTGTACGAGTCTCTTTTCAGAGTTAGAAAGTTTTAAGCCCTAATCCACCAAACGTTCGAAATATGAATTCTTAGTATTCACACGCCTTATAGAACATTCTGGCTAACTCTCATGCATGCAGCTTTCCTAAGATTGTTTCCAAGTAAAACAAAAAGGTGCATGCCGGTGATCGAACTTCCCGAAAGTGACAAAGCGGTCGTTACCACTAGACTATTGCTGCTATACCTTTTTACATATACAATGACAATGTAGACAAAGGCGCCTCAACAGAGGATATTTCGAAATATATCTTTGAGAAGACTAATGTAAGTGTTTAATTATCTAAGATAAGAATGAAACAGGCAAAACGATATAAAGCTTATAAATTTGATATCACTAATAGTAAGTTATCAGTGTTTATGGATGAAAATATGTGGCCAGAAGGAGTAGCGTTTAGGCGATACATCTTTTTTAAGCACAAAGGCAAGCACGCTCCTCAGACGGCGGAGACAGCGGGAACGGTGTGTAACTAAATAACTCTTAATGGAAAAAAATAAATGGGAAAATCCCTTTATGGAGCACTAGGTTGGTACACACGGGAGGAGATTCCTAAATAAATAATAAATATACTACGACAATACACACATCACCGTCCAGCCCCAAAGTAAGCGTAGCTTGTGTTATGGGTACTAAGATAGCTGTTGAATATTTTTATGAATATAATACATATAAATACTTATAATATACAGATAAATACCCAGACACTGAAAAACAATCATGTTCATCACACAAACATTTTCCAGTTGTGGGAATCGAACCCACGGCCTAGGACTCAGAAAGCAGGGTCGCTGTCCACTGCGCCAGTCGGCCGTCAATTCCTATTTTTTATTATTTATAAGTTTGACCAATTTTAGTTTAGAATATAGTAAATAAGATAATTGTTATTGTTGTAGCTATGGATTTTTATCTGAATTAAACGTTATTATTATTATTAAGTTTTTAATCATCATCATCACATCAACCTTTTATCGGCCCACCACAAAGCACGGGTCTCCTACAATAATGAGATGGGGCTAAAGTCGTAGTCCACCACGCTGGCCCAGTGCGGATTGGTGGACTCCACACACCTGAGAGCATTATGTAGAACTCTCAGGCATGCAGGTTTCCACACGATGTTTGCCTTCACCGTTGAAGCAAGTGATATTTAAATTACTATGACGCACAAAACTTAGAACAGTTACAGGTGCTGAAAGGGAAGTCACTACTCGCTACCCAATGCGCTATCACCGCTTCAAGTTCAAGTTTTCAATATTGATAGATAATTTTTCAAAAACCCTACGTTCATAGTCTATTAAATTGCCTGCCATATATTTTTTTCAAATTAAAGTATAACAATAATGATAAACCTTAAACAAAATTCCTTTTAACAAATCTCCATTTCTGAACAAATCAAGTTCGAGAATACATAGGTTAAAATTCCGTCGGCGCCGCAGTCTAAACAAGAATATTTCTCCGTGAAAGTGCGCGGCCGTGACCGAGTGTATTGACCTGTGTTTCCGACGCGTCTATGTTGGCCTAGGTTAGGTTAGTGACGTGGCCAATGGCAATGTTGAGTGAATTGGCGGGGTTTTTAAATTTAGAACGCTTCTACGATTAATATTTAAAAACAGGTTGCATTTATGAAGTTTATGAGTTTCTACCACTATATTAACCCAGGTTAGTAGGTATAATATGAACACCCTTGCTCATAGCATCATTCATAGTAGGTAAAATTTCATAATTAAATTTAATTTCAAAGGCAAATAAATTTATTGAAACTAGAATTTACAACTTTTTTTTCTAAACTACTTTCTAAGTTTGTTTGAAGAAAAAGAGCTGTTTTAATAGTTTTACGACTGCTCTGTTTACCAATTTCATTTCATCCAATTCAAATAAAGTTTAACGTTAAAATTTTGATTTTGGAATCATTGAGAGAGCATGGCCACCAATGTTTATTGTCAATCGAACGCGCTGAAGTTTTTAAATATAGCACGTTGCCTGCGCCTTTTTCCGTTTTAAAACGCGTCAACGACGTCGATGTCAGGCAAACGAACGCGTTGAATTTTGAATTTGGAACATTAATACATTTCAATGCGGAATTTTTATTTACTTATTTTTATCCTATATTTTTATGAATAAGAGTCAGTGAATTAAAATAAAATTGATTTGAACTGAAAATCATCCAGTTAGTAATCACGTGGATGCAATATATGTCAGTTGATCGAAGTTTTTATTTTAAATTTAGAATAGTACCTTTTGTATAAATCATATTATAACTTTTAAAATTTGTGACATTTTTAATTAACGTTTTGTTGTATAATAAATCAATATTTGTTATTTATTTGCTTTTCAAAACCACAAATAGGCACCATGTTTGATAGTGGCCAGTTATTTTAATTGAGACAATAGAGTTTGAATTAAGAACTATCAAATCAATTTATGGATATTGGGTATTATATGGCAGTATTGAATTTCTTGATACCAACTATAATAATTAGGTCAAGTTAATTGCATCAGCGAGAACCGCGAAAAATGAACTTGCACATTTAATATTTCTACATAGGTACCTTTTTTCATCAGCTATTGAAGGAGCTAAATAATTCAAAATTATATTATAAAATAAGTTTTCAAAGTTGGTATAAAGTTTGGTCACTACTTTATTATTTATCAGAAGCATAGGCAATTTTTTTATAGTTAAGGTTGCCACCACAATAATGTAAAAGAACTTACATAGGGATTATCATACCTACAATTTTACCTGGCATATTACTATTGGAAACAAATACAAACTACGCATAGTTTTGAATTATTATTTTCAGACTGTATAGGAAATAAAACAATGTTAGGTATAGCGCAGACTCACACGTGACATACGGTACCCACATATGCTAAACAAAAAGATTGATGCATTTTTCATTATATGTAGTTACTAATATAAGAAGTGCTGAAAAGTAACAAGACACTAAGGTACAGCCGACCGTAACTTAAGAAGCATGTGGTTAATTATCGAATTCAATACAGCTAAAATATTAAGTTAACTTAAAATAATTAAATAATATGTTTTAAAACTAAGAAAGGGCTTAGTTCTAAATAGAAATATTAATTATAAACTTACGAATAGCCTCCGGGTAGGTCGTCCGTGACGTCACCACACGTGCACCGCCGATGTTAATGTGATGCACACTGTAATGTGGGATGGGCTTTACTAAAAAGTTCTATATTGTCTTTGGAGCGATAAATTCGGATTCGATATTTGAATTTCTATGTATTCATGCTGCGTTCAGACGATTTGATAGCAATTTAATAAGTTTTTTTTTTTAATGTTTGTTAGGCAATGGTTTTTAAAGTATGGGGGTTAGGTCTGGAAGGGTTGTAGCGCGGCGTGCGGGACGCGCGAGGTCTCAGGCTCCACTGCGCAGGCGCGCGGCGGTCGCCAGAGAAATTACGTCAGCAAGTCGCCGCGCGCGCACCCCTTTCTTTTTTTTTCGTAATTAATTTCTTATTGCGAGATTTTTGGCTATGTTTTTACGTGAAAGCATTCCGTGCGATCAAAGTCAAAGCATTATTAATGCACGAGCATTGTTTGAGTTAGCTTTTTTAAAATTTCAGTTCTTGTTTGAATACCTATCACTAACAGGAAAAACATTAACGTTGAAACTGTTCGAGATAAGCTTAACGTTCGCTGAGCCAAACATAGTGAAATCCAAATTTGTACTAAATATTATTTTATTTTTTCCGAAATAGCTCTTAATGGCGTCAAACCATCCTAAGTAAAACCAAAATAGTTCCTATTTTGGTTTTACTTTTCAATCTTAAATTACTAAAGTTTCATTTAAATTATTATACCTAACTAGTATATCTTGCTTTTATTCCCGGATGGGGACATAAATTGTTGGTGATGGGTTTAACTGTAAAAGAAAATACAAGGTACCTCTACATGCTGGCCCAGGCTCTTAGAGTTAGAAAAAGATATGTATAGCCAGTCAGTCTCGATTATTATTACTAAAATGTGGTAATAATCGTTAAAACACGCCATCTTGAATTGATCAAGCGTGGAGGGTCTGAATCCTCTAAAGCTCTGAATTCTCGCTCTCTTGTGGTAGAGGAGACTGTGGCTAAATATTAAAAAAAAATTACCGGAGGTTGACTGTAGATTTTTAATTTTGTCACATATTTTACAGCTAAACCTGATTGATATTTCAGTATTTTTTGAGTTTATTTGAGTATATCTACTTAGAATCTTCTTAGAGCAAAAATTTCTAATACATTTTTCATAATTCAAAATGGACGCCGCCTTTCCCGCAGTCCGCAGACGATCCCTGTTACCTGCGCCCGCGCACAAACACACATGCACAGCACGGACACGCACACACTCACACCGAGACGTGACACAGACGCGCTCCTAATGCAGTGGTGAATTGAAAAGAGAACATTGTAAATGAATTTTCGATATCTTATTCGTCGATTGCTTTCTAGTTGGAATTCATTTCTATAATACATATAATGGGTGTGAAATTCCCACAGGAATATTATAACGTTAAAACACCGTTTAACAGGGGATTTTTGATGGGTTATCTTAGTTATCAAAATGATAAGTAGAAATACTGTATTTCATGACTGAAAGCTGCACTTAAGCTTTGTACAAGTTGAGAACCTTCACTTTCTACTAAGCTCAAGTTCAAAGTCAAAGTCAAAGTCAAATATTTCTTTATTCAAATAGGCACATAGATGGCACTTTTGATGCTTTATTATATACAATATAATGTGTACATAGCAGTGAGTAGTGATGGCGATAACTACTATCGTAAACTTAAAACTAAAGCTACGAGGGTTCCAATAGCGCCCTGGTCTAAGAAGAAGCCCACAACAAACTTAGCCGGGTGTTCTTTTTGTTATCACCATCTCTCATTTTTATGATGTGGCTTCACAATTGTGTTTAGGTGCTGACCAGTGTTAAAGCATTATTCACATTCATGTCCGCCATCTCATCGCATAACCAAAATGCCTGGTTTTTTTTTGGCATTGTGGAAAACCTTTTTGCTACCTCCGACCGTCGGAGGTTATGTGGGACCCTCTAAAGGGGGTACCACCATACAGTGAATAATTGTTCAGTCTCAACATACCGTAGCATACTGATTCTCCTACTTTTCGCGGAGTATAGCAAATTAAGCAAATCTTCATAATAGGGAATTTTAATTCATTTCGATTCCTTAAATGAATAAAGGAAATACATGTTACATAACAATACTTATATAATTGACTTAGTTTAACAGTTATTTAGATTGTGATTGTATATTTTGGTTTCATAATTTGACTTTGTATTTAGTATTTAAACAGTTTTGCATGCCTATTGTTAAGGCGACATATAATCTGTACAATGATCCAGTATACTTATATGTATACTGGAGGTTAAAATTGCACATGACAATCTGCGTGTGGCCCAGACCTCCGCTCCTATGGGACAGGAAGCCTGCGCCCCGCAGAAGGCAGTGAATTGGCTGGCGATGTTGAAGAACGTAAGACTGTCACTTTTTGTCACTTTTGTCACTTTGAAAAGACAACTACTGAGTTTCTTGCCAGCTCTTCTCGGTAGAATCTGCTTTCCAAACCGGTGGTTGAGACACTACAAACATACATACTTGACGTTTCAAAAGTGCTTATAAAGTAGGCCTACTTGAAATAAATGAATTTGAATTTGAATATATCACCCTATTACCCCACTACAGGACACGAGTCTCCCCTCACAATAAGAAAGGGTCAAGATCGTAGTCCACCATGTTGGCTTTATGCGGATTGGTGGACTCCACACGCCTTTGAGAACATTATGGAGAACTGTCGGAATGCAGGTTACCATCACGATGTTTTCCATCAGCGTTGAAGCAAGTGATAATTTAATTAGAATTACAAAAGTTAGAAGTGCGTGCTGGGATTCGAACACGGCTCCCCGAAAGTGAAGCCGAAGCCACTAAGCTATCACCGCTTCAAGGTAGAGGTATAAAAAGCACTAACAAATTATCAGTAGCAACCTTCACCCTGCGTCCCGAGCGCTAAGAAAGTATAAATAAAACATAACTATCGCTCGGGCCCCGAGTTAGGGACGTTGCCCGAAGGCGCGTGTGTGCGTGCGCCGCATTATGTCCGCTCACGTAACGGCGCGCTTGTGTGGGTGCGGCCTAAGTACACAGCACACACTGGGGAAATGGCCGCTGTGTATATGGGGACGAACATTTCATTAAGACGCTAACTTTTGTTGTCACTGCGTACAGTGAAATTTTCAGGAACGACCTTTTTTTTCCTATTCTAAAAGTAACTATGGCCTTTTTTTGGAAAATTAAAAAAAACAACGAAGCGGTGATAGCCTAGTGGTGAGGGCATCGGTTTCACTTTCGGAGTGCCGAGTTCGAATCCCACGCACCTCTAACTTTTCTAAGTTATGTGCTTTTTAAGCGATTGAAATATCACTTGCTTCAACGGTGGAGGACAACATCGTGAAGATACCTGCATGCCTGAGAGCTATCCATAATGTTCTCAAAAGCGCTTGAAGTCCATCAATCCATCAGATCACAGGGTCAGCTTGGTGTACTACGGCCTAAACCCTTCTTAGTGTGTCACCCTACTCAATGAATCTAACATAGGTCTTTTATATCTTTCTTACATCTTTAAACTTCCAACCTCTATTACACCTAAAGATTTCGTGAATAAAAACGCATTGTCCACAACGCATAGGCAACCAATACTTACAAAAAACTTACCACTGAACTGTCTGAAAATGTAAAAGTGCAACAGCAAAAATTTGAAAAAGGAAAGCAATAATTTTAGTTAAACTGAGTGTTTCAATGTTTTCAATTATGCTGGGAAAATGGCACCAATTAGATAATTTAGTTTTTTGTAGCATAACTAACTGAAAATATTTTAACAAGAAAGAAAATACGCGCAAAGTTAAACTTACGGCTTGATGTCAACTCCTCCAATTAAGATGATAGGCATGTGCCCACTTGTGGGATATTAATAAGATTGATGGTGATAAACGATTGAGTTCTATACCCTTTCTGTACTGTAGCAACTTCGTATACACTTATTTTAGCGTAGCATAGTTTATAATTAAATCCAGGAAAGTAGCACTACAGGTTTTTAGAAAACAAATATGCAAATAAAAATACGAGTACCTTTCCTAGAGTTATACAAAATACAGGAAAATTTTAAATAATCAGTGGGTCGTGCGGATCGAATATAGGATCTCCCACGGGGCTCACCAGTCACCACTCCGCCAAGGAGGTGTGAGGTTACAGTTCGGTGTAACAGGCGGCCGGCTCGCCAAGCCAAGTTCATCCGCGCTCTGTTCTATGTAAATAGCTCGCCATAATTACGCGACAGTAAAATAAAATCTGTAAAATTATGTACCCACAGTGTTCGCGTACGTATACAATGGCGCTAGAATGAAGCATTGCTCATTGTCCCTATACTTGCTTGCTTAGTAGCTCTAGGAATGATGTGCTAAATGCTGAGAGCAAGTCCTAGCTTCATAACCTCAACCGATTGACGTCCACTGCTGGACATAGGTCTCTTGTAGGAAATTCCAAAATCCTTGGCCGCTTGTCTCCAGCTTCTCCTAGCAAAGCTTGGTGTCGTCTGTCCACCTCATTGGGAACCGATTTACGTATTACCAGTGCGCGGTCGCTATTCCAACACCTTAGGACACCAACGTCCATGTTCTCGTAGCTATGTGACTCGCAGAGCTATGTCGGTAACTGTAGTTCTTCAACGGATCTCCTCACTTCTGCTTTGATCACGTAGAGATACTACTAGTTCTCTTTATCGCCCGCTGAGTGACTACGAGCATTCTCATGAGGCCCATAGTAAGTGACCACGTTTCAGATCCGTAAGTCATAACTCGCAACACGCACTGATCGAAGGCTTTGTTCTTCAGGCACTGAGGGACCTTACTTCCTATTTGATCACGTAGAGATACTCCTAGCATAGCTCTTACCTTCGTCTGCTGAGTAACTCCTATCTACCTACCTCGAGTACCTTGCTTTAACTATTACATCATCAGCATGTTAACAATGAAGCGGTAATGGAGAAACGGGGTTCAATCCGCAGCACGCATGAGTTATACGTGAAGATAACCTGGTTGCTTAAGAGTTCTCCATAATATTTTCAAAGGCGTGTGAAGTCTACCCGCTTGGCCGGCATAGTGGACTACGGTCTTCTCATTCTAAGAAAAGAAGCGTGCCCTGTATTGGACCGGTAATGGGTAGATTATGATGACGATGACATTAAAGAAAGAAAGATAGATACGATATATACAATACAAGATAAGATAAGATATTTTATCTCAATTAAAAATTAGCCAGTTTCTTATCGTACTCTCCGTCATTTTTACTAACTCTGTACCAAAAATCTAGTTTATCAAGGACTAGCGGTCCCTCGCGTCTTCGTCCGCGTATAAGTCAATCTTAAAAGATAGACATATGCTGTCGCGGACTTTTTTTTAGAGCTTTTAATGGGGAATAACTTTGTGATACATGATTTTATGTAAACTTTAACCGTTTAAGCAGCGCACGCAGCGGAAGCTCTCAAAAAAAATCCTATTTTGAAACCTTCTTTAATGGTGTTCTTAGCGTTATAATATATAACCTATAGTTATTCCTCGATAAATGGGCTATCCAACACTGAAAGAATATTTCAAACCGGACTAGTAGTTTCTGAGATCATCGCGTTTAAGTAAATAAACAAACACACTTTCGCATATATTATATTAGTTAGTTAAGATATGCATTACAATAATTAACAACGCTAGCATTTGGAACAATTTTGACGACGTGCGCACATTGTTGTGCTCTGCGTTCTTATAGGTGGGATATCTCAGATTACTTTCGCTTCAGGAGCAGGGGGTTTGAAGATTTAAGTCTGCAAGCACTGGAAATTTCCTGAACATTATGAAAACAAAGTTGGATTTGCTATACTCTGCGAATAGGAGGAGAATCAGCATGGTGTAATGTGTGTATCACTTAACAATTATTCATTGTAATGTCAACATCTCGTGAGGATGCTCCGGTTTCGGGGCGAAACGTGCGTAGAAATTTACCCTACATTGCCAAAGATCTGTTTGGTGTGGAGTAAAAGGATTGAAGTAATTATAAATAACACCATACAGATTCTCCTGCTTTTCGCGGACTATAACAAATTAAGCTTAATTTTCATAATATATCATGGATTTCCGCTAAGTAACGCCTGCTTCTATCCAATATTTCCTGAACATGTTTCCGAAATCAACTTTGTTTCAGTGGTTTACCAATTTCACGGACACTTCACCTAGGCAGAATGTACAGCATACTCGCTTACAATGTCGAGCAGTTCAGAACGATTAGGTACTGGTTGAAGCGGAACATGAGCATTAGACATAATCTTTGTCTTGCTTATGTTCATTCGCAGGCCCACCTGTTGAGCAACTCAGCTTAGGTCATTGAGCATTGTCTCAAGGTCTTCCAATTATCACCATGATACAAATAAATAAACCTGGCTAAGTTGGTTGTGGGCTCTTCTTAGCCCAGGAAGCGTTAGAAACCCTCCTAGCTTTAGTTTTAAATTAACGAATTCCTTATTGCTGCAAGCAATCCCTTACAAGCAGCTTTTGTAGAAGAACAAGGAACGGGATACCAAGAGTGTTGTAATATATACAAAGATACCAAAATGTATGGATAGCAATATATATATAATACTAGAGGTCCCTCGCGACGTCGTCCGCGTAAATGTATACCTTAAAAGATAGACATATGCTGTCCCAGGCTTTCTTTAGAACTTATAAAGGGGAGAAACTTTTTCAAAGAAAAACACCCCGATTTTGATACATTCTTCTTTGGTGCTATGCTCCTATTAGTGTTAGCCTGATGGTATATACTTTATAGCATTCTTCGATACATGGACTATTAAACACGGAAATAATTTTTCAAATCAGACTCGTACCTGAATCAACCGTAGTTAGTTAGTTGCAGTATAGATACATAACTGCAGATGAAGAACTGAGATAATACCGACTGCAGCGCAATCTTTCGGGCTGATTTGTGAATCTAAACCATCCAGGGTTAGTGTTGCCCAAATTCAGTCTTGGTCTTGCAGTCTTGGTCTTGTTCTTGCGTTTTTGCAAGACCAAGACCAAGACTGACCGTGCAAGACTTGAGCAAGAACAAGACATAGCCTGCAAGACTCTTGCGTCTTGCAGCTAGGACTTAGCGCTATTTCACGGAGTAGTTAGGTGTAACAGTTCGGTGTATAGGTAGGTAGGTACGCTTAGGAATTCTATGAGACGCAAAAAACTATATCAAAGAATATGAAAAACTGGACCTATGCGCATTACGACTAATACCATAAACATAGCGAATAAAAAAATATCTATTAAAATCAAACTGAGTGCATGCATAGTTATGTTTTAACCATCGGCACTTTGATAATGCGGCATCAAAGGTTTTGTACTTACTTCTCAAAGAAATTTGCCGCTTTTCGGAAGTACATGGTTATGATACACGCGCCGGCGGCTTCTTTTGAAATCTAAAACAATCGTTGCCGCCGCGCCGAAATCATAACATTTGACACTATTCATGCAAAATAATTTCGAATTTTAAGAGTACCTACAGGTGTTCCAAAGAATAAATAAGTTTCAGATTGGTGATTTTAGATTGGTGGAGGACGCATGAGACAGAGTATCCGATTTTATCGAAAATGGCCCGTGATTTTCTCTCAATACCTGCAACTTCAGTACCTGCTGAGAGGTTATTTTCTAAAGCATCATTAGTAATTAGAAAACATAGAAATAGGTTAAGTGATGAGTCAGCCAGATGGTTACTTTGTATTAATTCTTGGTCAAAAGAATTGATATAAAGTATCATAACCTAATGATAAAGCTGTTGATTTGTGTTGTATTTTATTTTTTATTCAAATAAATGATAAATCGTAGAACTCTTTTATTAAATTTCTTATAAGTTGAGGGTTTAATCTCTTTCTAGACAGATAAGTATTGTTCTTTAAAATACAGTCAAGTTATTGTAATTAATTTGTTTTTTTACATGTTTTAGCAAATGTAAGCTTATAAATCATAAATGTTTATTAAGAAACAGTTACTTCCATGGAAAACGACATATAGGTCAGTTGATTTTTCGAATTTCTTATCAAATCTTCAGTTATTTATTAATCTGCTTGATCTTTACTATGGCTATGTTAATTCAAGCTCACAATGTTCCAATTCTAATACGTTTTTCTAAGATTTAAAGTAAACTTTAATAAATAGTAATAGACTAATAGGTAATTGCAAGACTTGCAAGACTCTTGCTGCAAGACCAAGACCAAGACCAAGACTGGGAGCGCAAGACCAAGACCAAGACCAAGACCAGGTGTATTGGCGCAAGACCAAGACCAAGACTGGCTAAGTCTCGTCTTGTTCTTGCATTTGGGCAACACTATCCAGGGTGCCACCCAAACGCATACAAAATAATCATTTGAATCGGTCCAGTCGTTTAGGAGGAGATCAGTGACATACACACGCAAAGTAGAATTATATATATAAAGATAAATAAATATATTTGTTTTATAAATATAACCTAAAATAAACTAGGTACGTAAAACTTAAAAAAATTTAAAACGTCTTCGAAACCACCGCTGCGAGGCACAGTTCCTAAGATGCTGGCAGCATTGCCCCTTTGCATGGCCAAACTAGTTCGTTGGCCAAGGTAACTGCCCGCTCTAGGATCACCGGTAGACTCGATAACCCTTTTCGATAATTCTTTGAAAAGAGAGAAATATAAATAAATATACTTAATATATAAATATAAAATGGACATAATATAAAATAAATACATAACATACATAATGTTATATACAGTACATTTTAATACATAATTTACAAACAATAATAAAGCAACAACTTCAAATGCTGGATATGGGATAGAAGCAGGCGTTACTTTGCGGAAATCCATATATAATGAAATTTAAGCTTATTTTGCTATAGTCCGCGAAAAGCAGGATAATCTCCTCATACTCCACACCAAACAGATCTTCGGCAATGCACCCTCTACGCACGTTTCGCTCCGAAACCGAAGCATCCTCAGGAGATTTTGACTTTACAATAAATACTTAACAATTATTCATTGTAAAGTGTTTTTCACGGAGTATTTTCATAACTTCCACTTCAATTCCACTCAACAAGAGGTAGTAGTCCTTCACGACTCTTAAATATAGGAATGCATGGAGATGCTTAATGCATGTAGATATTTGCAAGTAGGTTGCTACTCTCCCACGAATATAAACCTTTCAATCGCGAGCGAGGATCGCGTGACTCTATCTAGCTAATGATGTGACCGAGCTTCGTTGCGGCCTGACTTGTTCAGTAGGTCTAGCATGCGCGAGAGAGTGTTATGTCTATCCATTATCTCGTTCATCACTGTAGAAATTCAAAATAAGGAAAGAAACACCTGACTCTCAATGTAATGTACCAAGTTCTATTAGTCAAGTAAACCCTATAATTTGATACACAGATATTGAGGGAGTTATGAAAAAAAAAAATTCGCCAAAATTTTGGTGTGGTGGCAATCTTGGATTTCAAATTTGTCATAGTGTATAGTATTATTATTGTCGTAGAGCTTTCATTTGATACACATATTGAAGAAGTTGTGGCAAAATATGTAATCCGCCATTTTGGACCGATTTTATTCAAATATATGTTGTTATTGAAATCAATGTTTGATGAAAATCGAGTTGAGAACACTTCGGACTAATTTACCTTTTTTTTATATTACTACAAGTTAGCCCTTCACTGCAATCTCACCTGGTGGTAAGTAATGATGCAGTCGAAGATGGTAGCGGGCTAACCTGTTAGGGAGTATGGAAGTCGTACCGCTACTCGGTTTTCACGCGAAATCGCACCGGAACACTTAATCGCTTAGCGGCACGTCTATATCGGTAGGGTGCCACCGTCAAAGCCTTCCACTCGACAAAACCTTTCAAATAAAAAAAAAAACTATATAAAAATGAGATGATCCGTTCGGGAAATACGGTGCTACAGACAGACACACACGCACGTAAAAGAAATAACACCCGGTCTATTTTGCGTCGGCGGTTATAAATACGAGTAGAGATAATTATTTCATGCCGGATATGCTAGCCCTACAGGACGCGGCGACAATATCGACGACCGCATTTTATTTGTATGTTACACTACGACGACGACCCCTCTGGCGTAGGTGAGCGCTGTGATTTTAAGTTGGAGGTCCCGCGTTTGATTCCCAGTAAATTGCCCCAATTCGGGAATTTAATATCAGAATTTTCTCTGGTCTGGTCGGCGGCTTCGCCTATGGCTAAGCCAGCGGGTCCCCTTTTCATTGTGGGAGGAGTCCCACGATAAGAAGGGGTTAAGGCATAGTCCACCACGCTGGCCCTGTGCGACTTGGTGCACTCCACTCACTTTAGAGAACATTATGCCGCACTCTCAGGCAGGCAGGTTTCCACACGTTGTTTTCCTTCACCGTTAAAGCAAGTGATATTTGAATTACTTAAAACGCAATAGCTTAGAAAAGTTAGAGGTGGGTGCTAGGATTCGATACCCATTGCGCTATCACCGCTTAATATCAAATACTTGTAACAAATAATGTTCCTGACTGCATTGCGATCTCTAAACAGATTCCATATGGACACTTATATACTCGTACTTTCCCATAGATGTACCAGCGAACCCCACACTAGGGTCTAGGTGAGATTATTTATTTTATTTTTATACGAAGAGGACGGGTGGTGACAACTGTATTCTGATCTGTCGTCAATGCACCGCTAAACTCGAAGGTAATAAAAATATAACATAGTAGATAGGTACTATCTCTTACGTAACTTATACCTACATGTGGGTCACAGTGTATTTCTCAGTAGGCATCTAGACGTCAGCGTAGCATAATCAATTTGTTTGGTCTAACGCTCGGTGTGATAACACTCGCGAGAAATCCCTAAACACCAATAATGGTGGATGAGCACGCATATCCGCACCTACAACCTCGTTACCATTGTAAGTTATTGGCCAAGTTTGATAAGTACCAAGGCCTAACGGACTACGTCCACAGTGACACTTGCAAAATGGACGATGGAATGGAATTGGATGGCTTAAACAAAAGCAGCTGAGAACTGTCGTTTCTGGAAATATAAAAACCTACCTACATATCCGCGATATATAAATTCCGATAACTTAGCTTCTAGGTAGTATGTTTCGTCGACTCGCAACTTTTGACAATCGTATTCAATGCTAAAATTGCTTGCAAAGTACCCAACAGACTAAACAAATGACACTGACATCGGTGCGAGCAGTCTAGCCCTTTTTTTTCCTCATGTATACCGCGCAAAAACCCCAAGATGTTCCAACCAATCGCCTGGTGGCTGGGCAGCAGGAACGCTTTTGCACACATCCGTGACCAAGACCCTTCTCCGAGACTAACTTGCCGCTACAATCGCCGAAGATGCACCGGAAACGCAGGGTGCACCTTCTAACCCGAAGACTTATCTCCAACGAGTGACGGTTTCCCCTCATCCATCGCCCGGAGCGATCAGTCTAGTCCTGCGATGACCAACACACCTGCCCAACGTGGTCGAAATTGGGCATAAGTTGCTTTGATGGGAAGAACAATAAACTACCCTCGGTAGTTACTTGGCCCCGGCGGACCCGCTATTTTTAAATGAATATATAAATAAATATACTACGACAATACACATATCGCCACCTAGCCCCAAAGTAAGCGTAGCTTGTGTTATGTGTACTAAGACGACTGATGAATATTTTTATGAATAATATACATAAATACTTTAGAATATATATATAAACACCCAGACACTGAAAAACATTCATGCTCATCACACAAACATTATCCAGTTGTGGGAATCGAACCCACGGCCTTGGACTCAGAAAGCAGGGTTGCTGCAAACTGCGCCAATCGGCCGTCAAATATATTCCTTGCTCTGGCAAGGATTATCGTGTGTAGTATCGATTGTCATTTTCACAGCTTCTTACCCTTGACCAAGCTCGGACATTCTTTTTGTATTGCCACCATTTATCGGTTGCCTCTGCCAAGTACCGGCTTTTTTGTCTTACCAAGCTCAAATACAGTCGTGCAACTAATACTGCGACCATCTATCGGATTTGTCTTCCAAGTATTAGTTTCTTACAAATGTTAAGCTCAAATGGAGCCGTGCATGGAATACTGTAGCCATTCATCGGAATTCTCTTCCAAGTACCAGCTTCTCAGTCTTACCAAGTTCAAATGCAGTTGTGCAATGTGAAGCAGTTTATTATCCTTTCTCTTACCCTTAACCAAGCTCAACTAAACGGCTCTGCCAAGTACCAGCTTTTCACGCTTACCGAGTTCAAGTGCTATGCGTGTAGTGCTGCAGCCATTTATCGGATAACTCTACCAAGTACAAGCTCCTTACCCTTTACCAAGTGCAATTAAAGGTCGTGCATGTAATAAAGAAGCTTTTTAATAATATATAGGTTATATATATTTTTAAAATATCTATATAGGAGGATGTGTTCTATGAAGAGTGAAAGTTGGCAAGAAAATCAGTAAATTTTCAAGTTAGGTATAAAAGAAACCCCATCATTATTAACCCATATTCATATCTCACAACGTATAATTTTGACCTGTCTGAACGAAGATACCTTTTTATTGTTAACCAAATGTACATACAAAGGTAGATTTGCTAACAAGTATATCGATGAAAAGAACATATTTCTGTATTTATAAAATTCCACTCTTCCACCAAAAAACATTCCGATTTACCGAATCCTTTGCCAGAATCACAGAGCAGGCAGGCGACAAGACGCGGCGGGAAGGGTATACTGTGTAATGGAAAAAAGTGCGTATGGGAAACTTATCCAAAGTTGTGCGCAGAGTAAGTCGTAGGGATCTATTATATAAATATTTCGTGGCCCCAGTCGTGGGACTTGCCAAAATTATATGAATTTCAACATAACTGCCCGACAATACGGACACACAAAATATGTTTATAAAACGCCCTGCACTCGAGCTTCTTCTTTTAACGGGACTCAAAATTAAAATAAAAACGAATTGCAGTTGATAGGTATTTACTCATCTTGTAGATGTCACTAACAAATTGAATATAGCGACCAAGTACGAATCGGACTCTCTTGCAGTTGGTTCCATCGTCCAATTTCGTTCATGGCCTCGAATCATTTCTCTGTTTTCCTCGGGATTCTGAAGAATTAGAAAATTCGTTGAAGATACAGTACTAACATCACATGCAAAATTAAAATCAAGTGACTCCTATCACTGTGTTAGGTACGCTCGCGTAGCGTAGGTACTATGCGCCTTGCGGTTTTTTATCTTCAATAGGGTTGCCATAAGTAGAAACTTAGATAGTTTTGAATAAGTTTCTAGGAAAACATAAATATTCTTCTTTTGATTTAATATTTTTACTGGCCGATTCCTTATGAAATATACATATGCACCTTTCAACAGTATTTCGTAATTCCGTTACACGTTGTATTATATTTAATATCTTATTATATTATTTTATATTATATTTTACTAAATATCTTATCTGTAAACCTAATAACGCGCTTTTTAAAAGTTGCCACTTGTCAATAGATAACTAACTGTAACGTTCTAAGAACAATGATTATTCATTATTTTAGGTAAAATGTTCAAATTTAACAACAAAATAATGCATCCACACACACATAACTTATCGGTCACATAACTCCATTTTAAATATTTATTTATAAAAAAAAGCTTTCACAGAAGGCTAACAGACAGACATGGGAGCGATCAGGGTTCCGTTTGCCCATTATGAGGTTGGAACCCTAAAAGTGTTAAGATCTAGTATGTTCAACAAAAAAACAATAATTTGCATTTAACTTTTTGCAATGCACTTAGTTCTTGCAGTAAGGGCAGCGCAGGTTGCATGCATTATCGATACTTAATCTAGCGACGCATGTAATATTGAATTGTTCTACACTACGTGTTAAAAACGCTGCGCTAATCACGCTGCGTTTTTTTTTAAATTATTATTTTTATTCTTTATTTGTACACCACATTAAGTAACATATTTATAACAACAATAGAGTAACAATAGAGAAGAAACCGCAGGTGTTACAAAATAAAAGACACATATAATACATAAACTATTTTACATAAATGCATCTAACATATTAAAACAAATATTTAAAAAAAAAATTATACCCAGCCTAACTAATATTATAAATGCGAATGTAAGCTACTTTTCACACCACAAAACGATAAAGTCTTATTACATAGTATTGAAAGGTCAAGTATATCAATACATCCTTAGATAGCTTAGTTTAATATAACTGCCATTCCCCTAATAGGTTAGCCCGTCCATCTTAGACTACATTATAACTTAACGGCAGGTAAGATTGCAGACAAGGGCAAACTTGTAGTGTAAATAAAAAAATTCAAAGTTCTGGAATGGGAAAATAACTTGTCGAATTAATTAATAACATCTACCTTAACGCGAGCGAGAGCAAGTTACTAATATTTTATTCAAATCGAAATGTCACGTATTCGTAAACTATAGGCCTCAGGCAAACTTAGTCTGTTTGTGCAGTCTTTGATTTAAAACGACAGTTGGAACGCGCGCGTTTTTCTCCCAGTGCAAGTCACCCATATGCGGAGGTTCGCATATCTAACGAAGCTAAGGGTCCGGTTGTGTTAGAACCAGTCTCTTATTAGAAGTTATTACTCGCAAGTTTTTGCTCGGCGCGCTTCAGATTGCAAGTTTAATTACTGCTGATCGCTGAACGTGAGAAACTACCCCGGGTTGACGGGTTATACGTTACGAGGATAAAATATATCGTTGACACCTACTAGCACGAATAATTTAAAATGTTTTACATATCTAGAGTAGGTAACCATGGGGGAAAAGATGGGTTGATGGGCTATAGCGACTTTTATCTCTTGACATTGTGAAATCTTGAAAACCATAATTTTTCTCTTCGTACCGTGTGACGGCAGATCAGAATACAGTTGTCACCACCCCTTTTCTACCCGCGGGTGTCGTACGAGGCGACTAACGGAATATTACGTAGAACGGGCAGCAGCATCCTTTGTGGGCAAAGTTGGTGATAACAGTAGATGGTAATAATAGCTTATTACCATCTACTGTTATCACCAACTTTGCCCAGCGTCGTGATTATAGTCGAACCGTTGGGAGAGGCCGTCAGGCCAGCACTGAACTGTTATAGGCTATCGATTCATTAGACTAATTATCTTAAAACTTAGCCATCCTGGCTCTTGAGATGCTCTCCTAGATGGCGATGCTGAATACCTGAACTGACTTTATATTCAAATGTAACTTACAGCATCATAACAAAAATTATAGGAAGGAGACATAAATTTTCTCTCCCTTGACAAGAAATAAAATTAACGTGTTCACCTGCAAAAGCACGGTAGCAGAGAATTGGAGAACTTTCTGTACATTCATCCCTTCAACCGATTGACGTCCACTGCTGAACATTGGTCTCTTGTAGGGACCTCAAAAATCTACGGTTCCGGGCCGCTTTGAAGTTGTCGGTCCACCTCGTTAGTGGCCGACCAACGCTGCGTTTGTCTGTGCTGGCTCGCCATTCCAGCACCTGGGAACGCCAACGTCCATTCTCCAAGCTATGTGCCTCACCCATTGCCACTTCAGCTTTGCGACCCCTGTATAACACTATATTTTTTAGATATTATTTTTAGATGTGCGCCAATGCTCCAAGTGTAGTGGGAGAAGATATATTTTATTGTTCACGCAGGGAGAAAAATGCCATGCTATACCGTGCACCTAGACATTTTTCAGAGATACCTCGGACTGCTGATTCTAATTAAGGTCTTGCGGTTGCCCCCTGATTATTGGCAGGTGGGACGTATTTTGAGAACGTATGCAGGAAAAGACGGGCTAGTGCGCGTTTAGGACGTGCGTACGCGCAGGAATTAAGTAAAGAGCAATCTCCAAATAGTGCCCCTTGCCCGTTGCCCGTGTGCAGTGCTTTAGCGCATGTATGAATAGCACGAAACTGACCACCAGGTGAGAATGCACTCTAAGGCTAACTTTTGGTGGAATAAAAAATAAGCCTACATTGGATCGACCTGGTGGGTCTATGCCAGTGGCAGTGGGTATGCAGATGATATAAAATTAAGAAAATCTCCAGTACGAGTTATAAATACTTAAGGTTACGCTTTTTATAACTTTTGCAACGCCTATCCTTAAGTTTTTTTAACTTATCCTGGAGATTTTCTTCATTTTATATCATCTGCATACTCTGTGCATACCCTCTATGCACGCCACTGATCTATGCTCTAAAACTATTTCTGCTATAAACGAGGCGTGTGCCCAGCAGTGGGATTTTAATATGAAGTTCTAAGGGTATACTAGCCTGGTATGGCGTACCCACGCTCCTTATAAGACGCTTGTCAATTTATTGAACGCATCGACATGCGTCCCGGCGCGGCGTCTTGTAAGTAAGTACCTATCTTACCATGCCCATGCTGGGAGCAACTGTTTTGATATAGCTAAACTTGGTTTTTTTTATGATTTTGTTTGAATCAGTTAAGTTACTTACTTGAATGTTACCTTTTATGATTCTGTTATAATCTCAACTGCCCACATATAACTTGTAACTGTCTATTCGAGGTGATAAACTTGCTAATTACGAATTTTAAAAGTAGATCTTAAAATTAAGTTAAATCTTAAAATTTTAACTCTTTGACTTATGAAAGATTATCTTGTGATTTTCTAAATAGCCACGACATGCAGAATGTTGACTGCGATTTAGTTTGACTCAGCAGGAATCGCGTTGCGTGTGAAAAGTGTGTATGCGCCTTAATTTTCCTTCGATTAATCGCTAAAATTGGTAATACAATGAGTTCGGCCTTATCTGGTGAGACGCTGAGCAATTTATTCCACGTTTACATTTAACCAGACTCCTAGAGGAAGCTGTACGATCGCGATAAACCATCGGTTTTATAAATGTGTATTATTTAAAGCGTCGATACCAGAAAGTAGCCTTAGAACAAGATTTCCGCGCTCGCAATTGACGAGTCGTTATCGAGTATCGAAACACATGAAAACTGTAATAAAATGGATCCTAAAGAAAAAGGCAAGACAAGTTGTGATAAACTTAGGGCACTATGATGTTAAGAAATGTCTACTATATCTCAACAAAACCTTTAATTTTTTCAAAAATATTATTGTTATAGTGTCTACTATATCCAAAAAATATAATTCGATATTATAGGAGACATTATAATGATAATATTTTTGCAGAAATTAAAGGTTTTTTGATAAAACATTGCAAATTATATTTTTTAAAAGACTTTCTCGCTGGGTGGCTTGGTCGTACTCGTGACGTCATAGAAAAATTAGAGCTTTAGTCTTTGCTCCATAGCTAACGATCATGATTTTGGTATTGATAAAAAAATACTTAACAACTGTTAGTTTGGAATCACAACATGTACTATATAAGATAGATACCTATTTTCAAAGTTTTGAACTGTACAAAATTATGTTTACATATATATTCAAGCAGTAGAAAATTATGTTTATGTAGACGTAACGTTTTAATTTTAAATTCGGCGTTTTCCTGTCCTTTTCCTGGCGGTTCGCTATATATTGCAGTTTTATTTTTTTGGAAATTAATACCAATCTTACTTCGAATATAAATAAAAATACGGATGAATACTATATCATTTGTTAAATACAATATTTTAGCTATTCTTTGTTGCAATTTTTCAGCTAGGGCTTTGCAGAAATACTGAATTTGCGACCCTAAAACAAGTGGCATTAGATCCATTTTACTTTGACGATAGAGTTTAATACTCGAAGACGAGTCCTCGATTGCGAGCGAGCTAATCTTGTAGGTACTAAGGCTACATTTTGCTATTCTGGATTAATCTTAAAGCTATACTAGATCTATATGCTGTTAGTAAACTAATGCTTCTACATAAAGTTCTGTTGATGACTAGCGATTAACCGCGACTTCTTCCGCAAACGAATGCCTTTCCAGTGCGTAGTCAGTTTTTAAACTTCTCCTTGTTTATGGTTAAACGGAATAGTGTATCGACTGTTTTGGGTTACTATGCTGTGTCAGCTTTTTTGTTTTTTTATTTTGACCCAGATGAGGTGCAAATTTGGTGTGATTTACTTCTACAATCACACATCCTCAAATCTCTCCGTCGCTCGCTGAGTGACTCTGAGCCTACTTGTGATGTTTGGACGGCCGATTGGCGCAGTTTGCAGCGACCCTATTTTCTGAGTCCAAGGCCGTGGGTTCGATTCCCACTACTGTAAAATGTTTGTGTGATGAGCATGAATGTTTTTCAGTGTCTGGGTGTTTATTATATGTAGGTATTAATGTATATTATTCATAAAAATATTCATCTGTCATCTTAGTACCCATCACACAAGCTACGTTTACTTTGGGGCTAGGTGGCGATGTGTGCGTTGTCGTATTATATAAACTGGCAACACGCACTTTCGTCGAAGCCTTTGGTCCAACCAGTAAAGACCTAACCTAAAGTGAAATTCAATCCCAAAATGAGAAGGGGTTAAGGCCGTAGTCCACCACGCTGGCCCAGTGCGGATTGGTGGATTCACACACACCTTTGAAAACATTATGTAGAACTCTCAGACATGCAGGTTTCCTCGCGATGTTTTCCTTCACCGTTTGAGCAAAATTACTTAAAACGTATGTGTGTTTTAAGTAATTTTGCTCTTAAAACATAGAAAAGTTAGAGATGCGTGCTGTGATTCGAACTCGGCCCCCGGAAAGGGAACTCGGGCTCCTACTAGTGTTGCCCAAATGCAAGAACAAGACGAGACTTAGCCAGTCTTGGTCTTGGTCTTGCGCCAATACACCTGGTCTTGGTCTTGGTTTTGGTCTTGCGCTCCCAGTCTTGGTCTTGGTCTTGGTCTTGCAGCAAGAGTCTTGCAAGTCTTGCAATTACCTATTAGTCTATTACTATTTATTAAAGTTTACTTTAAATCTTAGAAAAACGTATTAGAATTGGAACATTGTGAGCTTGAATTAACATAGCCATAGTAAAGATCAAGCAGATTAATAAATAACTGAAGATTTGATAAGAAATTCGGAAAATCAACTGACCTATATGTCGTTTTCCATGGAAGTAACTGTTTCTTAATAAACATTTATGATTTATAAGCTTACATTTGCTAAAACATGTAAAAAAACAAATTAATTACAATAACTTGACTGTATTTTAAAGAACAATACTTACCTGTCTAGAAAGAGATTGAACCCTCAACTTATAAGAAATTTAATAAAAGAGTTTTACGATTTATCATTTATTTGAATAAAAAATAAAATACAACACAAATCAACAGCTTTATCATTAGGTTATGATACTTTATATCAATTCTTTTGACCAAGAATTAATACAAAGTAACCATCTGGCTGACTCATCACTTAACCTATTTCTATGTTTTCTAATTACTAATGATGCTTTAGAAAATAACCTCTCAGCAGGTACTGAAGTTGCAGGTATTGAGAGAAAATCACGGGCCATTTTCGATAAAATCGGATACTCTGTCTCATGCGTCCTCCACCAATCTAAAATGTCTTCCGAGCTGGCAGTTCTTGGTTTTCTCAGGTACTCCTCCAACTCGTCTATCACTAAGCCTTGAAGACAAGATCCAGATGACGTCGAGGGACATTCATAGAGTTTATCAAAGTCTATTACGTCTTCATCTTCATCACATACTTTATTGTCTTTTTCTGGTAATTCCAGAGATTTGTTCAGTGAGTGTAGACTTTTATATTCTTCATAAAGTTCATTGAACTTGCGCAGACTTTCTGTTTTAAGTTGCTTCCCCCACATTGTCAGGTCAAAAGTCTGAGCCTTATGCCTTGGGTCTAAAATTAAAGAAGTACAATAAATCCAGTTGCTCTTCTTGTAATGTTTAAGCATTTTGTCTCGAGCTGCTTGGAAAGCTAGAATGAGCCTTTCATCCACTTCAGATCGATTAGGTTTCTCATCTAACTGTTTTACCATGGATTCAATTTTATCTAGCAAGAGATTAAATGATACAATGACTAGCGGTAACGTAACATATTTGTCTCCACCAAGTTTTGTACTTAAAAGTTTAAAGTTTATTAGAAATTTATGTAATTTTTCGAGTACCTGCCATTCATTAGCTGTGATTTGAAAATCATTCAATTCGGTGACAGAACTGCACAATATGTCAATGCCCGCTCTCACTTTTAAACCAAATCCAATCATATCATGTGTGGAATTCCATCTCGTTGGACAGTCAAGAATGGCATTTAGATTTGATGGCACGCCAGCTGCTTCACAAGCAGACTGAAACTTCTTCTTCACTATCTCACTTCTTTTTATATTACTGGAAATACTGCGTAACTTTGTTACAGATGTACGCGAGTCAGCAATATTTGGTGCAGATTCTTCATCTTCCTCATCCTCAGTTTCGTCTGCATAGTCTTCGTACTGCTGATCTTGCGCGTTAGTGTCAGACTCACAGTGTAATGCTAAGGTCTTTAATAAATCTTGTACACCAAGGTTTAAAATGTGAGCAAAGCACCGGAAATGTTGATTGTCTGAATCAAAGTGTGGCGGCAGCTGTTTGCCCAGTTCATACATAAATTTGGTATTTGCAGTTGCGTTGTCGACCGTGATACCTTGTATTTTATCAATTATGCCATATTCCAATAAACATTCATGGAAAATCGTTGCAATATCTTCCCCAGTATGTCGACCGCGTGATGGTATAAAATCAAGAACTACAGATCGATACTTCCATTCGTTGTCTATATAATGAATAGTAACCCCGTAGTAACTCCTACCAGCAATTGACGTCCACCCATCAATGGTAAACGACATTTTAGATGATAATGGTTGAAGTCGTTCCTTGAGATTCAATTGGAGCTCTTCAAATCGCTCTTTGACTTTCCTTCTAAGTGTAGACCTTTTAGGAAACACCATATTAGGGCAAATACGTCGAAAATATACTTGTGTAGCTTCGTCATCGAAAAATGAGAAGGGAAGATATTTTTTCACCACCCAATCAACTGTAGCTGTCGTGATGTTGTCACTGCTGTTTTCCGACTGAAACAAAACAATAAATCTTGTGTTATTATTTAAAACATACTAGGTTTGAGCGTATAAGAGGAGGAGGTTTGTTGTTGTTAAATCGAGAAAATCGTTAAATTGATATTTGTTATATTAAGGTTGCACTGTACTGTAATTTACCAAAATAAAGTACTTAGTTGTAACTGGCCGATTAAATGAAAATATGGGTGTTTATAAAAAATATTTAAGACGATAATTACATACTTAATATGTCGCACCCCTAGATGAAAACACCACTAACTCAAAAATACTTACGTAAGTTAATGGCGTTTTTGAAAGTATCGCATGAATAGCTACGCGGAGTTAAAATTCTTTTAACTGTTAAAAAAATATTCTTACCTGTCCACTTCTTCCAGCGGTTACTAAAAAGCTTGTGATATCTCCACTTAATTTTGGTTTAACAGGAAGAAATATTTCTGATTCCTTTTTGTGGAAAGACATTAGATGTTTCCTTAAGCCTGAAGTGTTTCTGTTTTTCATTTTTATTTCAATCTTTTTATGTTGGCACAATTTACACAAGGCAGTTTGGGATGCATGAATTATTTCGAAAAACTCCTCAAATTTGCTTTTGGGTCTTTTAGATCTGTGACTCAAACTCTCGTTACTCGGACTAGAATAATTTGAATCTTCGTCACTCATATTAAATTGTACACGTGATACGTTTTTAGAAAACAACGAGAATTAGTAAAAACAATTATTAAGTTAGAATCGAAGCACAGCTCAATTGGAAATGACTGGAATTAAAATAATTCCTTCATTTATAGTACGTTTCCTTGCTTTTTACCGCGCCGCCTCGCCACGTGCCGGCTCTATGAAAAGGATGCCGCCGCAAATCGAACGATGCCGCGTGCGGCGTACAAACACACACTAAATATTACCTACTTGTACAGACGCGACCCGTGAATAAAATATATGTAAAGAATTAGTGCCAATCACTATTCTTTACATATAAGTGAATGTTTTGGCGTGCATCTATACTAATATTATAAAGCTGAAGAGTTCGTTTGTATGTTTGATGACAGAAGTTTTAAAATAAATAAATAAATCCTGAACGTCACTATACCTCCAAAGTTACTATTCCTCGTGGACGAAGTCGCGGGCACAGCTAGTAAATACTTACTCTCATCATCTCTCTCAGAGATATTCGAACACTTTTTTGCTATTTTTTCTTGTAAAAACTTAAGAAATATAATGACTAAATGTACAATAATAGTACCTAAGTAATTAGTTTAAAACCATATAAGTAATCAATATTATAATTACTTACTAGAATGAATTATTATGACATCTACTACCTATCCTCACCATTTTATCCTAATCATAATACTACTTGCGTGATCAGTATAATGTATTCATTTTCATTCTAAGCACTCTGAAACTTATTTATTCTTTGGAACACCTGTAGGTACTCTTAAAATTCGAAATTATTTTGCATGAATAGTGTCAAATGTTATGATTTCGGCGCGGCGGCAAAGATTGTTTTAGATTTCAAAAGAAGCCGCCGGCGCGTGTATCATAACCATGTACTTCCGAAAAGCGGCAAATTTCTTTGAGAAGTAAGTACAAAACCTTTGATGCCGCATTATCAAAGTGCCGATGGTTAAAACATAACTATGCATGCACTCTGTTTGATTTTAATAGATATTTTTTTATTCGCTATGTTTATGGTATTAGTCGTAATGCGCATAGGTCCAGTTTTTCATATTCTTTGATATAGTTTTTTGCGTCTCATAGAATTCCTAAGCGTACCTATACACCGAACTGTTACACCTAACTACTCCGTGAAATAGCGCTAAGTCCTAGCTGCAAGACGCAAGAGTCTTGCAGGCTATGTCTTGTTCTTGCTCAAGTCTTGCACGGTCAGTCTTGGTCTTGGTCTTGCTAAAAATACGCGGTCTTGTTCTTGGTCTTGGTCTTGCAAAAACGCAAGAACAAGACCAAGACTGCAAGACCAAGACTGAATTTGGGCAACACTAGCTCCTACCCAATGTGCTATCACCGCCTCAGTAACTATGATGCTTATTACTTAATTGAGTATTATGTGGTTTTAAATATACCGAAACACGATTTTCAGTCATATCTATCCGTAGCCAAAAAGTATGTAGGGTAAAACACCCAATTAATTTCACTTTAAGCGACATGTACAGTTTACATAAAATATCTATGCCCATATAATCGTGTTTTTTGTTTGCAGGATAGATAGATAGATAGATACTTACAGATTTTGGTTAGAAGCAGGCGTTACTTTGCAGAAATCCATGATATATTATTAAAATTAAGCTTAATTGCTTTACTCGCTATAAGCAGGAGAATGTGTTAGGTACGAGTATAATCTATAATTTCTTCAATCGTTATATTCCACACCAAACAGATTGTTCTAACAATTATTCATGGTAAAGCCACATCTCCTGAGGATGCTCCGGTTTCGAAGCAAAACGTGCCTAGAGGGTACATTGCCGAAGATCTGTTTGGTGTGGAGTATAAGGATTGAAGAAATTATAAATTAAATAAATAATAGTAGATAAATAAATATACTACGACAATACACACATCTGAACACTGAAAAACACTTACGCTCATCACACAAACATTTTCCAGTTGTGGGAATCGAACCCACGGCCTTGGACTCAGAAAGCAGTCGGTCGTCCAGATTACACCATACAGATTCTCCTGCTTTTCACGACTTATTATATACATACGACTAACATAAGCTGAAACGAGCATCTCCAGCCGAAAATGTTGGAAACCGAATCCAAACCTTCAATCGGTTACTGGTTCTTAATTTCTAAGATAAACATAACAATACAATAAAATACTAATACAATAATGACAAAAAAATCCCCCTTCATACACCACGCAGCGCAAAACTCGAAGTAATTCTAACCATCCGTTTAGGACCAGCCTCTAATGTTCCCGGGAAAGCGAAGCTGGAAGAATGTTGTCCCTGTCTGCGAACGTTTTTGCTCCTACACCACTGTTATTGACCAGTCCACTACATCGGGATAAAAGTGACACAAAGCGCGAGCAAATTAAAAGAAAACCAACCCTAGTTACGAATGTGTAAATGTTATTTTACCGGTGAGGGTTTTGGAGTTGCGTCTTTCTTGCAGCTTTCAGGGTTCTGCTTGGTACATTGACGGCAAAGGTTCTTAGTGACTCTGAAACAGGTAGGTTCAGGTAGATAGTGATTGTTGGTTTTATGCGGACGGCTTTTGATTTATTCGCGACACTCGGCGCTATGAAAATGTCGCATTGACTCTTGATGCTTGATTGTTGGGAATTAAGCGCCGTTCTGCAAGAATCGAGTTTGAGTATAGCAATTTGATATAGGTATTATTGCAGGGTGAATAGACACGGAAAACTGTAAAAGAAAATATGTACCTACTCACTCTGTTAGTATAAAAGCAGACAGATCTAGGGTTGCCAACCGTAGGTACTCTAAAATACTATCCATAAACTTCTTACCAATATGATACCAAATTTTTTGCAGATCTATACAAAATTTTGCATTTATAACATTGGTATCCATCCGTCCGGATGGAAGGCTGTTTGTTACTTTTTCACGCAAAAACTATGCAACGGATCTTGATAAAACTTTACACCTATGATATTGTTATTATTAGAATAACACAGTTCACCATGCTGCTCAAGTGCGGATTGGTATAGACTTAACATTTTAAGCAAGTTATATTTTAATTGCTTAAAACGCACATAACTTAGAAAAGTCAGAGGCGCTTGCTGGGATTCAAACACTGCCCCCCAAAAGTGAAGTCGAAGTCCTAGCCACTGCGCTATGACCGCTTCAAACGATTACTTAGTTAATAATAATATCCGGGACTCATGTTTGGGTCACCAGAAGGGGGTAGACGACATCCATTTTATACATTCGTAGGTACCTATTGGGTTTTAATAATTTTTGCTTCAGGATCAAACCCATGACTTCGAGATCTATATTCGAACATGATAACCACTAAACCAGATGTATTAAGTATCTATATATCATATCATAAGAATATTTCATAAGGTATCTTCCTGTAATAATATTAAATGAAAAGAAGCATATTTAATTTTCCATACAAACGAATTAAAAATGAGTGTTTACTTATGACAACCCTATCAAAGATAAAAGATCGACACGCGCATAGTACCTACGCTACGCGACGCGTACCTATTAATTTTTCATTTTATGTTAGGGCTGTATCTGATCTGTATCTACTACTTTACGCAAAAACTATTAGATTTTCGGTTTCACAGATAAGTCTCAGAGACAGTACATGATGTACCTCTAAAGCCTCGGTTTACACGTTGTATAGGCATTAAAATAAGGCTTTCCTTTGTACATTTCAAGTATCATATGTTTATATTCACAATTTATGGTACCTAAGTATATATAAATTAAATAAATTAGACCGTTGCATTGCTCACCGTGATAAAAGTAAAGCCGATTACTTACCTTCTTAAAGATCCAATTACCTAATTGATTTGATCGATTAATCGATAGTTAAGTAACCGATAAAAGTAGAGATAAAATCTTTTTAATACTTGCTTTAATATAATAACCTGATGCAACCAATTAACTTAATGTTCGTCACATTGATTATATAATTAACCCTGCAGAAGCTGAGTGCGAACCTGTAGCAGCGGCTCAGATCCGACACATGGGCACGAAGTACCCACAAAAGATAGGTAAGTAAAGACGGTCAAACAGAACTTGAAGAGAAATCTTTAATACAATTTTATGTATATGAAGCTAGGAGTGGTGTGGTGACGGCAGACCGGAATACGTTTGTCACCACCACCTGTCGTACGAGGCGAGTAAGGGAATGTAAAGGGAGTCCTGGCAGCAGCGTCCTCTATGCCGCTACTTCCATCAACAGCGATCCACCCGTCTGCCCTGAGTGTTATGGGCAAACCATCGCGTTGGACTGCAATAAACAGTTTATTTATTTAAGAGTGTAGCGATCTCCACCTAGATGGCGCCAAAAAACCCCTGCATCGCGCTAGCGAAGTGTTCACAAAAAATGACTATATATAGAACTTCCAAAGATGAATGTATGGACAACCTGCGGGGCATCGCGCCATACCATCGGCGCCCGCCGAACGTCAGAGGCCTGACACGTGACCTCCTGGACTTCTAAACGCTTCCACCCCGCTGGCTGATGGGCGCTTGCCAATTCACATTGGTAAGCTCGACCTCGCTGCGCGACGGGCGTAAGCCCCCACGGGCATTCCAAGTCGCCGCAACACCGCAGATCGCCGCGACATTATCGCAGGCTTGATCGCACTGCCGCGACTCTACCCGGACTTGACACCACGGACCCAACGGTCCCACCCAGTGACCCGTCTGTAGTTGCAGACGGCGCTGAAAATCACTGAGAAGGGCCATCGCCCTTAACGGTTTCCCCGGGCCCCAAACCTGGGACTCCGAGGAAGACTTGAGGAGGAGAATGTATGGACCTCATCACCCGCTCGAAAGAAGATCTTCCGATTGTTACGGTCGAGCGTATCACCATAGCTCCCGTACAGAAGTGACCCCGACGTGATACAACATACGAGCACTAACAATATACATATTACACGTATTTAAACATAGCATACACACAATAACATGCACGTCAATTAAAAGTGCATATACCAATGACAAAGCGTCACGTAAAATTAATTGGATAAAAATTGAGAACGGTGTAGAGACGGTGCAAGAGAGTTCCCCATATTATCTCAAAGAACCAGCGTTTTGGATCTAAAGCCCTCTCACTCTGCGAGGGGACCCGTGTCCTTTGGTTGGCCGGTTTATAATGATGATTATATATCCAATTATCTCTATATATTAATACTAATACTATATATTAATACAAAAACTTTGTACCCCTTTTACTAAAATTGCGAGGACGGAGGATTATATGTACTTACACTTTTTCAGTAATAATTTGTCAGACAAATTGATGAATTCCTTAACGACAAGGCTGCTTGGAAGCAGGCCACTCCGCTCTCATCTCTCACAAAGCAGATAAATTCTAAAGATTGTTAAACTATAAAATGATGTTGGAAAAGAGCAATCTGCTGAGTTTCTTGCCAGCTCTTCTCACTGGAATCTGAGACTATAAACTCGGCGTACTTGAAATAAATGAATTTTGAATTTGAATTTGAAATTAACAGTGTAACCTTGGGCAAAGCTGTGATTAAAGAAGTGGGTATCTTTGATAACGGCACCAATAATGCTCTAACTGGTAATTTAAATTAATTATGGTTTAATTACGACCACTAGGCGACCATTAGTTTATGTTAAGATTAATCCAACAAGTGAGTTATCATTGTGAGTTTCTACCCCAGCGTGTAATGAATGGTTGAGAGGAACGTGAAAGGCGCGCGGTGCGTCAAATGGCGGACAGGTTTGCCTGGCCTTGAGGAGAAATGCCAGCGCCGCGCCGCGCGCCGCTTTCGGCGAAAGTGCTCAACTGACCACCGCACTAGCACTGCCCCAACCACGCGGGCAGCTATTAATAAATAAATAAATAATAAATAAATATACTACAACAATACACACATCGCCACCTAGCCCCAAAGTAAGCGTAGCTTGTGTTATGGGTACTGAGATAGCTGATGAATATTTTATTATGAATGTAATACATCTAAATAACCAAGTAGCAGTTTCACAGTCGTCAGTCACATCTAGTTGTGGATGAATCCATCCATGCAGTACAGTGACACAGCCGCGGCTCGCGTCAGCAGTTGACCGTCGATATGATTTTGATGCGATGGTACTTCAAAACTACCCACTTACAATTTACAGTTTATTTATTGTACGCTCGAAGATGCAATTTTATATAATTACCCTCTTTTTGTAAATTAGCATGTAAGTTCCATTTAAGTGGAAATTCCTTTATGGAACAATAAATATCTTAAACCAGATAAATACTTATAATATACATATAAACACCCAGACACTGAAAAATATTTATTTATGTTCATCACACAAACATTTTCCAGTTGCGGGAATCGGACCCACGACCTGACTCAAAAAGCCTGACTCGTCAGTCTTCCATACTTCTTCTGTACCATTAATTTTATTGTAATTAAATTAAATCAAAACAAATAAAATCTAATACACTTTATTGCACACCAATAAACAAACACAATTAAAACAAAGAAAGAGAAGGTACAATAGGCGGCCTTATCGCTCAAAAGCGATCTCTACCAGGCAAACTATGAAAGTACATGAAGTTAAGAAGAAGAAGAAGAAGTGTACACAAAAGTATACTTAAATAATAAAAATATGTGAATAATAATAAATTGAATAAAATATACTTACTACATATACGTACACATATACAATATAATAGAATATGTATAATATTTACAATACTATATGTCATAAAGAAGCCAGAAAGGAAAAGAAGAACAAAAAAGAGATTAAAAAAAAGATGAAAAAGGGGAAAGCTAAAAAAAATAGAAAAAATAAATAAAAAGGAAATGATAAATAAATACATATACAACTAAGGTGGGGAAAAGTATTTTTTTAGTAAATTAATACATTTGATTACACTTAATTCTATATACTTAAAACTAGTAAAGAAGTTGTGATAGTCCAGTGGGTAGTTTAGCAGGTAGCCGAGTTCGAATCTCAGCATTCACCTCTAACTTTTCTAGCGACGCCCTCTCTGGCGCAACGGTGATCGCTGTTTATTTTTAGAAGGAGGTCCCGGGTTCGGGCAATTTGGGAATTTATAATCTCAGAATTTTCTCTGGTCTGGTCTGGTGGGAGGCTTTGGCCGTGGCTGGTTACCACCCTACAGACAAAGACGTGCCGCTAAGCGATTAAGTGTTCCGGTGCGATGTCGCGTAGAAACCAATTAGGGGTATAACTACCATACTCTCTAACAGGTTGGCCCGCTATCATCTTGGACTGTATCATCACTTACCACCAAATTAGATTGCTCAAGGGCTAACTGCTCAAGGGCTAACTTGTAGTGGAATAAAAATATTTATTTATATAAATTAAAATATAATTTCAGCAAAATATATTTGCAATAAATACAAGAACTACTCAAAATAGTGTGTGTGTCTGTCTGTCTGTTGCATTGTAGCTGCTTTTGTTTTTTTTTTTTTTGGAAGGTTGTGGTTTTTTTCGGGAGGTTAGAAAACCTTTCAAAGATTGCCGCCGCTAAAATATGGCAGATTACCTACATATTTTTACACATATTTTTCACAAATCTATCAAAATGGTTATCACACCAAAAGCTTTGACCAAAAGTTTTTTTTAATTTTAATTTTTATATTACTAGCTGTTGCCCGCGACATCGTCTGCTATTGATTTTGTTTTTGATGTGGCATTAAATTTAGTTGAAGATCTAAAAAAAAAAAAATTATTCAGTGTCGCTAAGCCTTAAATGAGGGGTCTGCTGCTGTTAGCTGAGGAGTTCTGTTCTCTATCTCCAACCACAGTTTGGGCAAAATTAAACACATATTATAACCTCTATACAAAAATAATGATTTAAATCGGTTATAATTCGTCGGAGTTATTGTGTAAAATCGTCAAACACTCATCCCCTCTCCCAAAGGAACCGAGCTTAATGTCGGGATAAAAAGTATCCTATATTACTCCTAACACTTCCAAGAATATGTGTACAAAGTTTCATGAGGATCGGTTTAGTAGTTTTTGCGTGAAAGCGTAACAAATAAACTTACATTGACATTTATAATATTAGTAGGGATAGGGATAGGGATAGGGATTTATTCCAGTGGTCTCTAAGCTTGAGATCATCCTAATGTTTCCCAACCGTCGTAAGAAGATAGGCGCGGCACCCTAAGAAGCCGTTTAAGTATGTGTTAGTTACAGGTAACATTTTGGTCTGGCAGGATTTGACTGTAGCTAGTCGAGAGTTATACGTGCCGCTAAGCGATTTAGCGTTCCGGTACGATATAGCGTAGAAACCGATGGGGCTATGGGTTTAATATTACTGCCATATCCCTAACAGGTTAGGTTTATTCCACCAGCAAGGCAAGAAGTAGCGTGCATAGGGTTTTGACCAAGGTATGCATAAAGGACGAAGACGGCATACAATTAAAAATCATTCCCCTTTATGAGTTATACAAGAATTTTAGGGTAGGCAGTGCTTTAGTGCATGTATGAAATGCACGCAACTGACGGCTAGCATGGGCAGGAGACAATTATCTTCCCGGGTAAAGGATAAAAATGTATCTTCTCCCACAGCTTTAGCAACTCTTAGAGCAAAGTCAAAGTAAAAGTCAAAGTCAAAAATATCTTTATTCAAGTAGGCCCATAGGTAGCACTTTTGATGCGTACATAAGAATTACACGGTAGTGAGATGATGGCGATAACCACATTCGTAAACTTAAAAACTAAAGCTACGAGGGTTCCAAACGCGTCCTGGTCTAAGATGAAGCCCACAACAAACTTAACCGGGTGTTTTTTTTTTGTTATCACCATCTCACAATGTTATTTAAAATTATTAGAAGAGCAACCTGGTTAGAGCAATAATTCACACCCAAGCATTTTTATCGATAACATAGTCCTTTATACTATAATAGGACTTTTCTATAACGTAATATAATTTACGTTTAATACAAACTTTGAAACTGGCGCACAAGTTGAAATAATATCCATATAGGTAATATATGTGTAATAATAAACGGGGGTTAACTTCTCATATTCCCTGTCAGGGGATATAATCGGGGTATTTAATGTTTAGTCTCCTGCCTGTACTAGCCCTGCTTGTGACATTGCAGTCGAGAGCTAACTTCTTGTGGATTATTAAAAAAAAACTTAATCCTTTATACACATACATAGTTACCTTCGTATTTACTTGTTTTGGAATTTTATGATAAAACTAGTCGCAGCTAGGCCCTGCTCGCGATGCACTTATTCTAAGTTTTTCTCCGCTCGATCGGAGGCAGAAATACGACGATTAGAAACCGGTTCCTACTTGGACGGGACGTTGCACTCTACGGCTCCTTGCTAGCCTTACGCCGGCCACAGACGACCCGACTTATTTTATTTATTTATTTATTAGTAAATAAATAAAATAAGTCGGGTCGTCTGTGGCCCGGTACCCCGTAGTGGTCGGTAATGGGTTGGGGATGATGATAATGACCCATTGATAATCATTTTAAATATTAAATTATAATTCAACAATTCTAGTCAGAGCACAGTTGCCACCTACAGGTATACACACCACTGAAAATTATCCGGTTAGAAATAATTATATTAAATTAAAAACAAGCATAGTTATAAATTGATATTATACAATTATAAAAATAGTAAAAACGATCATTAATTTATTAGTCTATGTAATTAATTTTAATAAAATGAATAGTCTTAAATGAAATAACTAAATAAAGTCAGATGTTTAAGTTGTTATAAAGTCAAGTCATTCGGTTACTATTGGAAAATTAAGAACGGCGGGCTTTGTATGTTTGAAGCGGTGTTGTATAGTGGAGTGGGGTTTAAGCTTATTTTTATTTTGTTGTATTACTTGATGGACCAAGCAAATGGTTCAGCTGATGGAAAGTGGAAAACCTTCGCCTAAAACTGAGGGCTAAATTCATGTTTTGAAAGTATTATGTTGTAAGAGGATTTGAAAATTCCCACACTATGCTATTGGCCTGGGTCGGTTGACCGTTCCCACGTGATCGCCATTGGTCAGTCTGTAAACTGCGTTTAGCTACACGTTTCCCCTCACATCCCATAGGATAACCTAAGCAACTTGAACGCAAACGCGCGCGGTAACTCAACCCGTTCCTACTTACCAGTTAAATACAAAGTTTGAAGTCAAAGATAGACGGAGTTTTGAAAGCACACACTATATTTTTTCTATCTTGTCTTATAATAAAATGTTTTCATTACTTATTGGTGTAGGTATGTTTTAAGAATATAAAAAACAAGTGTGATTAAATAAATAAAAACTATGTAAGTGTTTTTATTATTGTTTTAAAAATTTGAAAATAAACTATGTAAAGAGAAACGAAAATAATTTTTACATAATCAAGTAACGAGACTTTATGTTAAGACTGCGATGTATCAACTCGAAGCTTTAGGTACTTCTTGGCTACGTCGCGCGGTGCGAATGTTCTGTTGAAAGCATATAGCGATTAAAGCAAATGAACTACTTTTAACACTATAAATATAATATAATATATAACGTGGCATGCCCTGTAATATAGTGTTATACTTATTACAAATTACAAGACATAGGAATCGATTGATTGCAAGAAAATCATGGACGATGTATTACTAACACAGACGTTATTTAGATATTCATAATTTCTATGAGCACTTTATGTATTGCAGTGACTCTACCACCGGTTTGGAAGGCATACTCTACCGAGATGAAGCCGGTATGAAACATTCATAAGTAGACACACCCCATCATACCCAGTGGCGTGAATAGAGTCTGCATACCCTGTGCATCGTCTGCATACCCTGTGCATACTGCACAGGCTATGCAGACGATATAAAATGAAGAAAATTTTTTTGTAAGATTTATAAAAAGCCTTAAGTATTTATAACTCGAACTGGAGATTTCCATCATTTTACATCATCTGCATACCCTGTGCATAGCCTCTATGCACGCCACTGATCATACCTCTTCCGTGCTGTTTTTCACCACAAGTAGGCAGGTTTTAGATGACAACGAGTCTTGGCAGGCGTTACTTTGCGGAAATCCATGATATATTATCAAAATTAAGCTTAAGTTGCTATACTCCGCGAAAAGCAGGAGAATCAGTGTGGTGTAATTTATAATTTCTTCAATCCTTATACTCAGCACCAAACAGATTTTCGGCAATGTACCCTCTACGCACGTTTCGCTCCGAAACCGGAGCATCCTCAGGAGATGTAGACTTTACAATGAATTATTGTTAAGTGATTTATTTTCTTATTCTAATTCTTTTCGCGGAGTATAGCAAATTAAGCTTAATTTTGATAATATGAAACGAGTCTATTTTATATGAAAAAACCAAACTTATATTGGACATGTTTAATTTCTTAATTAAAAAAAAACTAAGCAGTTCTTACTAAAATATATTATAGCCAATAAATTTTAGCAAAACTACTTAGTTTTTTTATAGTAGATAATAACTGTTGGACTCGCAGACTATCTGCAAAACCATAGCTTAACTTAACACTTCGCATGGCATGCGAAGAACACGTTCTACAAAGTTCCGTCCTAAGAGCATCCTGATGGCTCCGAGGGTCCGACCTGAGGCGTAGGTGTTAAGCCTGTAATTACACCAGCAACCACACCCTTCAGACCGGAACATAGCGATGCTGCTTGACAGCAATGAACAGGAACTCGACATATGTTATGTTTGGCGTTCTTATAGCGTACCCAGCCCGCTTCGCCGGGCTAGATTTTGCTTTATTTTATTTAAACAATAAACTTACATCATTAAATTTTTAATTTAAGTCTCATAATATATTAAATCATTTATTTCTCTCCGTATTCATTCTTTTCTATTTTCTTCTCGAGCGGGTGAAGATCATTATCTACACCCATGTACACACATCATAGTAAATAAAAGCTGTATTTGACAGTTAGACAATTCAAAAATAGGAGTGCTTCGATCGTCATCAAACTTTACAGGATTACTCCAGGTCAATCCGGAGATTCCCTGAAAGTTTCATTGAAATCGGTCCAGCCGTTTCGGAGCCTATACGGAACATACCCACACACTTTCTCTTTTATATATATAGATAAGCACATTTCAGCTTCGATACCATTAGCAAGGACACTGCGATTTTTTCTCACACCGGTTCATAATCTAGCGTTCCGCTTAACATCAAAATTATTCCCTTAATCTGAGGGTAGCATGGTAGTCTCTTAGAATCGATTTTAAATTTGAGGGCTTCAAAGATATTTGCGTATATTTTCTTTAAAGGTGAAGGTTGCTTCGACACAGGAGCATCCTCAGATGTTGACTTTGCAACGCACAGAGCTCTGTCAATTGGAAAAATTATACATTGCACCGTGCTGATAATATGTCTGATTTCATCGGATTATAACTTTAGCATAATGTTTAGTTTGTAATTTGCGATTACCGCGATTTTGCGATAAAAAGACGCCTATGAGCTATTCCAGACTATATTGCATGTCTCTGCCAAATTTTAGCCTAATCAGTTCATACTTGGTAGCGTTAAAGCGCAACAAACATCCATCCATCCATCCATACATCCATTCTCACAAACTTTCACATTTACAATATTAGTAGGATGGTACCCATGTGCAAAAATAGGGGGGTGGATGGTCAGGTATTCACTTCAATACTAACAGGTTTCTACACGACATCTAACATCGACAGCCGTGTAAATGCGGAAGGCCCAAGAACAGCCGAAGAACTCACCTCTGAAGTGACATGCGGGTCTACGCTGTGCACGGGGGTTTTCAGGGCCGACTTCACGGCGTACTTGGAGCCCTTCTCTTTGTACAGCTCGTAGGGATTGAACAGCATCTCGTGTAAATGAGTGTAGCATAATGTTTAAGCAGTTGAAATTTGCCTATATAATTGCAAACCTGATACTTGAATAAATTACAAAAAAAAATGGTAAAAAAGAACCGGCCTTGTAAAACAACTAAAAAGCAAGAAATAAATATTTTCTAAAACATTATTAAGTCGGTGCCAAGGAAAATGTAGAAAATTACTAGGTACCTTCTCTTCTACTATACAAATAACATTTCATTTTATGACAAAGACGGTTTATACTTGTCCAAAGTTTTGTTTTAGACTTGAAAATAAATACCTTGTTTTTTTGCGTTGAGAATTAGCTTGAGGCTTGTGAAAAAGCGCAGGCTTTACCTTTATTGCGCGAAAGTACGAACACTTCGAAAAGATCGTCTCTAAACTGACCTTACTCAACCGATAACATCTGCCTAGCTAAACAAAGAACAAAGTAGCTCTGTTTTTCTAGTCTACACTTTAACAGTTTTACCAGGTCATAGAATTAAAAACATACAGAACCCTCATTCAGCCATTATTGCATGAAGTGCGTTGTGGCCAAAAACAGTAAAAACGCCCACCGCACGCCTGACTTCAAACCAGCGCAATGTTGCTAGCTCACCACCTTTTCCAAATTTTCCCACTTTATTGGAAACGTTTAGAACATTAGAACTAAAATAATTACTGTCAACTGCTAAGCGGAATGAAGTCACGCCTGATCGAGAAACACTACTAAAGTGGAGTGGATTTTGATGCTTCAATATTAGTCGTGTACGCGGTTTCTGTAACGTCTCAATTCTGCGTACCAGGCACGCCATGGTTGAGTGGCAAAGGTCACAAAGGTTCACTGAAGTCTGGAACGCTGACATTTGATGTCTAATTCGATTAATTGGCGGGTGAACTTTACAATTAATGGAATACAATTGGTTCAAACGCGAACCATAAAAAAATAATACGTTAGTAGGTAAATATGTTTGAATAATAATTTATTTGCCTTAGACATCGCAAACAAGCGTTTATGCTGCCTTCTCGATATGGTCTGGTAGGGTTTTTGCGCAGTGCTTAATGGTTTTTTATTCCACAGGTGTTAACCACACCTTTTTTATCATACTAAAAGTTAGCCCTCGTATGCAATCTTACCTGCTGGTGAGTGATGAACAGAACATCAGGTTCTAAGATGAATGAATGAATGAATGAATACACTTTAATTGTACACCACACACTAAAATTTCAAGAAAAGCAAATATAATGAAGCCTTAAGGTAGAAGGTATAATTTGGCGGCCTTATGGCTATATATAGCGATCTCATAGTACAAATTATATAGCTAAAAAAAAATTAATATATATTCAATATATATAAACATATAAATACACTTATACAAATACAAAATATAAAGAGAAAAGAGAATAGAATAAATAAAAAAACCTCAAAAGAAAATAGAAACATTTAGGTACTGTCATCATTCCCATCAATTCTCGGCCGATTCAGACAAATAGCTTTCACTTGTTTCTTGGAGGTGGTTTTAAGATTGTTTTGTAGATATAATTAAATCAATTAAGTCAGCGGAATGAGCCCGCAGACTTTGACAGTTGAAAGTGTACACTTTCAAACCTTATAGCTAACCTCACGGTGTCCGTTTTTTGTGCCGGTGTGCGCGCGCATCTTTAAAATTTACTGTTGTCATTTTTCCCTAACGCGCCAATAGAAGTTCAATTTCGAAGAAGTTCTTAAAAATGGGCAGCTATTTCGTAATTACAGAGACACAATTAAAATTTATTTATTTGTACCGTAGGCTATTAATGTTACTTTATACTGACTTCACTTCAAGAGACCCATCCAAAGCATTTTAGATTTATCTGTTTAATGGAATTATTCATGAAGACTGACCTTTACTGAGTCACAATAAAGTTTATTTTTGCTCTACAAAGACTCTTCCAAAGGCGTAATTGGCGGAATAATATGTATTTTATTAAATAAATCGACGTATTGTGTCAGTTAATGTGACGACAGTAAACGAGGGGGGGCAAAAAAGTAAAACAGAAAAAATACGAGTTCAGTAAACCTAGATGGACGCCTTATTTGTAAACATTGGTAGCATCCATATCTGAGATAGCGCACACTAAAAGATATACTATTAGGATTATGAAACAGAGCTACTTTAACTTCCTACTCCAATAGTTATCGATACCAAAAATCTGTGAAAGTTTTGTAAATCTTTACTATTATTAACGATGTCATCAAGTATATTCATAGATTCACAGATAAAGTCGCGAGCGATGGCTTTTTTGGATATTCGAAAATAAACTTACTGCAAAGAGCGCGATGCAGTATTTTTGTGGCGCCATCTAGTGCGGTAATGTGGAGACCGCTACCGGCTTACTTAACGAACGTATATGAAAAGGCAATCAAATTATAATTAGGAAAATACTAGAAAATAATTAAACTGTCCCTAGCAAAGTTAATTTGCTCTATTTCAAATATATAAAGGAGTCACAACTTTTGGTACTCAAATACGCTTGTGACACACTTTTGACAGGTTTAAATTTTAGTAAATAGGCGAGTTGATAACTATTCCTATCTCATTATTTTTACCGAAAACTTAGAAGCTTTCAAACAATAATAGTAAAGCTTTTTATGACAGACTCCCGGATAAGTACGTGGAAGCATTACCGCCATTGTGTCCCTTAGCAGCATTGTTCGAGGTTGCTTGTGTAATTACACCACAACAGGCTTAACACGCCACAGACATCGTGACGTGATACTCGCATGCCCCACGAAGTGTTGTAATATTTATAGACGATGGTTTTCCATTTATCATCAGGTGGGCCATCTTATCATATCTTAATAATCCATTACCAGCCCAATACACGGGTCTCCTCCCACAATGTGAGAAGGGGTTAAGGCCGTAGTCCGCTGGTCCAGTGGACTACACACACCTTTGAGAACATTGTGAAGAGCTCTCAGGCATGCAGGTTTCCTCACGATGTTTTCCTTCACCGTTGAAGCAAGTTATATTTTAATTACTTAAAACGCACATAACTTGGATAAGGTGCGTGCTGGGATTCGAACTCGGCCCCGCGAAAGTGAAGTCGAGCTCCCAATTATTACGATTTTGAAAAACATTTTATAATATTAATCACATCGAATTCACATTAGCACAATGACATTGGTATCGCCCCTCGACCCTAAAATCATCGCTTTGAATGTACAACGGCCTTTATTAATGCACTATTTCTGCACATCTTGTTCTCTCATCTTACGTTCCCTATCGCATCCGCAGCTAGTAGCTGGTAAGTTTTCAGAGATCCCTAGGCTGTGTTGTTAAACTCATAAAAAAAAAACCTGAACGATAGGCAGATGCAAGCATTAAAGTTTTAGTAGAATTTTCATTATTAATAATAAATAAATAAATAATAAATACATATACTACGACAATACACACATCGCCATCTAGTTCTAAAGTAAGCAGACCTTGTGTTATGGTTACTAAGATAAAGATACATAATTTTGTGAATAATATACATAAATACTTAAAATATATAGGCAAACACCCAGACAATGAAAAACATTCATGATCATCACACAAACATTGTCCAGTTGCGGGAATCGAACCCACGGTCTTGGACTCAGAAAGTGGTCACTGTCCACTGCGCCAATCGGCCGTCATATATATATTAGTTAGTAGATATATAGACCATGGGCTTCAAGCAGTACGTGTTGCCAGTGATGACTTATGGCTTCAAAACGTAGTCGCTGACTATCAGTATCAAAAGAAGGCTCAGAGTCACACAGCGGGCGATGAATGAATGAATGACTACTACTACTAATGAATACTTTCATAGCACACCACAAAAAGTACTTACCAAAAGTATAACAAAACAACGTATCCAATTTGGCAGCCTTATCGCTCCATAGCGATTTCTTCCAGGCAACCAACGGCGAATAAAACAAATACAGAAAATAATGGTGGTGCATATCCGTCAAAAATATTTCATTACTTAAATCCATATATATAATTTATGTACAACAGTACTTCTAACTAAATACGAAGCATACATGGGCGATGAAGAGAGCTATGCTCTGAGTATCTCTACGTGATCAAATAAGGAATGAGGAGATAATAACCAGAGTTAAGGAGGAATAAGAACCAGAGTTACATAGCTCAACGAGTCGCGAAGCTGAAATGGACGGGAGATGTCGCTCGAAGAACCGATGGACATTAGGGTCCCAAGGTGCTGGAATGGCGACCTCGCACCGGTAAACACAGCGTTGGTGGATACCGATGAGGTGGGCATATTACATCAAACCAGTCGCAGGGAGCCGCTGGATGCAAGCGGCACAAGACCGTGGTTTTTGGAACTCAGTGCAAAAGACCTATGTCCAACAGTGGACGTCAATCGGTTGATATATTGATGACGTCTGCGTTTATTACAGTTTTTTACAAATCCGAATTCGAACCGTAAGTTTTCCTGGGATAAAAAGAAGCCTATGATACTCTGCGCACTTCCAACTCACTACATGCCAGAAACCAAGTTGTGTGGTTGCTAAATTAGAGCGTAAGGATCAACTCAAACACACTGTGATAACGATGTACTAGTGGTAAAGTCTTCGGTCTACCTTTCTGAGTTCTCGATCCCCGGCTCCCATCTCTCACTTTTAGGAAAATGCATAAACGGGTTTTTCTTCCTTCACAGTCCTTAACTGCAATTTCACCTGGTCGTAAGCGATGATGCAATCCGAGATGTGAAGATGCGATAATTTAAGGAATAATTTGGTTCTATTTGAAAAAATCTTTTAGTCTTGGAAAGCCCATTTATCGAGGAAGGCTAAGACCAATAGGAGCATAACACCAATGATGAATGTTTCAAAATCTGTTTTTTTTTTTCTTTTGAGAGCTTCCGCTGCGTGCGCTGTGCTAACGGTTAAAGTTTCGATAAAATCACGTATGACAAAGGTTTTCCCTTTTAAAAGTTCTAGAACTTTTCAAGCTGAAATACAAGGTTTCTTAGCTTCAGAAGCTGGTAGTAAAATAATGAATTACGGTGTCATGGATGCCCCATCCTGTAAAGTAAGAAAACCATCTATACAAATATATTTGGCATGTGATTTTATGAAAGATTCACAGAGTAAGAGTTCGCATAGGTTTTTGCATCGTGTTAGTTCAGGGATCAGAGTAGGCACAGGCATTTTTTTTTTGTATTTGATTTTTGGTAGATTATATTAATTATGGGTAATTTTATGTATATCTTATTTGTATTTACATGGGTATTATTTGTATAAATATACCTATACCCCAGCTCGTTCTGTCGGGCTGATTTGTGAATCTAAACCATCCAGGGTGCCACCTAAACGCATACCAAAAAAATAATTCAAATCTGTCCTGCCGTTTAGGAGGAGGTCAGTGACATACACACGCATACAATAAATATATATAAAGATATCTTATTTGTATATATATTATAGTTATATTATATATTTTTCTAATGTTTATTTCTTATTTATTGCACCACCTACCTCTTTTCTATATTTTTTCCTTTTGGAACCAAACAAACCAAAGAGGTTGCCTGGAAGCAATCGCTATGTAGCGATAAGGCACCAAATTGTACTTTCTTGCTCTATGTGTATTTCTCTGTAATTAGTTTTTGCTTTCGTGTACAATAAAAGTGTGTTCATTCATTCATTCATAAAATTCAAAAATGTTTTATTCAGGTAGACCTTATCAAAGGCACTTATGAATCGTTCATACATTTAACATGTTAACACTAACGTGCATTAGGGATACCTCATAAAAGTATCCATGCGAACGAAGTCACGGGCAACAAATAGTAAGACAATAAAACGCAGAAAGACAGAACCCTGCAAACCGCAGATAGATTAGAATTCTTATTAGGTTAAAGAACCCCGTGGCCGGCCATTTTTCTATTTGCGCGCCAACTGCCAACCGGTTGTAACGAATCGTGTGAAACTCCCACTGCAGCACCACTTAACTTATGACAGAACATTTTTACTCCATTACCATTGAAATAATGACTCTAATGAGTAATACTTAATAATACTTTTATATTATTATTCACGACTGTTCTGTATAATAAAAGCGATGTAATGTTTAATACAATTTTTTTTGACTATCATTGTCAAGTTTTGACGAACTTCCTGGCGCAGCGGTGAGCGCTGTGAATTTAAGTATGAGGTCCCGGGTTCGATTCCCGGGAGAGGCAATTTATAATTTATAATTTCTGAATTTTCTCTGGTCTGGTCTGGTGGAAGGCTTCGGCCGTGGCTAGTTACCACGGACATGGCACTTGAACACTAAGCGATTTAGTGTTCCAGTGCGATGTCGCGTAGAAACCGATTAGGGGTATGACTTAGGGGGATACTCCCTAACAGTGGATGTAAACAGTCGACTTACAAGAAATGGTCATAAATTAGTGACATTTGCATATCGTCTGCGAAAGGTACAGAAGTCATTTGTGGGATTGAGTATACGCTTTTATAATATGATTCCTAAGGTAATTTTGGGCCTACCAATGTATAGATTTAAATAATGTGTTAAAACACATTTATTACAGCGAGGTTATTATACAATTGGTGAATTTCTTAATGACAAGGTTGCTTGTAAGCATCCGGCTCCGCTTTCATCTCTCACAAGATAGAAAAATGAATGTTAAAATTTAAAATGTAAATTTTTTATGTTGGAAAAGAGCAACTGCTGAGTTTCTTGCCGGCTTCTTCTCGGTAGAATCTGCCTTCCGAATCGGTGGAAGAGTCACTACAAACAGACAGACTTGACGTTTCAAAAGTGCTTATATTAGGACTGCTTGAAATAAATGAATTTTGAATTTTAACAGGTTAGTCCGCTACCATCTTAGACTGCATCGTGACTTACCACCAGGTGAGATTGCAGTCAAGGGCTAACTTGTAGTGGAATAAAAAAAAGGTTATTGGAAGTAGGTATCTACTTATTTTCATCATCATCGGCATCGGGTTTCCTTTCGTGGAGACCGGGTTCGAGCCCCGGCATGCACCACTGACTTTTCGGAGTAATGTGCGTTTTTAAGCAATTTAAATATTGCTTTAAACGGTGAAAGAAAACATCGTTAGGTAATCTGCATGTTCTTAAAGTCGTGTGGAGTGCAGCGACCTTTACTGGGCCTGGCTTTAGTTACAGATTTGCTATAATAAAACCTAAAATAGAATTTTTTTACTTAAAGAGTCCGTTACTTAGCGTGCGCTGAGAAAACTATCTAAACTTTCACATCAATACATAAAAGTTATGTACTACATGATTCATGATGATGATGATGATGTGAGATGGTGATAACAAAAAAAAAACAGCTAAGTTTGCCATGGGGTTCTTCTTAGACCAGGGCCCGTTTGGGACCCTCGTAGCTTGACGGATTTATTTATCGCCATCAACTCACATCTTTGTAATATTTTACATGTAATGTACGCATCAAAAGTGCCATCTATGTGCCTATTTGAATAAAGGAATATTTAACTTTGATTAAAGTACTGTACGGGAGCTATGGTGATACCGCTCGACCGTAACAATAGGAAGATCTTCTTCCGAGCGGGTGATCGTGCTCGGGAACCAAGGTCCGAACATTGATTTTTGGAAGTTGTATATATAGGCATTCTTCGTGAACACTTGCAGATTGCGATGCAGGATTTTTGTGGCGCCATCTAGTTTTGTGATGTGGAGACCGCTACAAGTACCTAAAAACAAAAACCGGGACAATTGAAGATTCCCGCGGGATTTGTGAAATACCAGCTTAAATAATACACATGGGAGGGTTTGCCCACTATCCGCCAGCAGATTAGACGGGTTGGTGATACCCACGTGAAGAGAACGGGTGGTGAAAACTGATCTGCCGTCACCACACGGCAATTGATTTATAAGAACATATAAACTTAGTTTTTTTTTTGCTATTAACATATATTGTGTTTTCTTGCGTAGAACAAAGTTTGATTTAAAAAAAATATATCTACTTAAATTTATACAGTTGAATTATTTACATAAACAAGATTGTATCTTTTGGAAAAGTGAGATTATTATGTTTACGTTGCAATATGTAAACAGTAACTTGCTTTGGCAATAAAATAAGTTGATTAGCCAAATATAAGACAATTTTGTCGTCATTTTCTTTCTCTTAGCTTGAACATGACTTGAAACGCTACCCTTGTATGTATTTTAAGGATTTTTCGAATTTCCGTCTGATGTAAACCTGGCTAAGTTTGTTGTGGGCTCTTCTTAGACCAGGGCGCGTTTGGGACCCTCCTGGCTTTAGTTTTAAGTTAACGAATGCAGTTATCACCATCACTAACATTAGTGTAACATGTTAAATGTATGAACGCTTCATAAGTGCCCGTAATAAGGTCTACATGAATAAAACATTTTTGAATTTGAATAAGTAGTTCTGTACAAGTACGAATAAATAAATTATTACATACTGCATGAGGTATTCCATTATATAGGACACGAAAAAGATAAAAACAACAAAAAAAATTGTTTTAAATCGTTTATTACATCAAATGCAACGCATTGTGATATTTGAAACAATAAATAGATTGGTGTGATATTATATCCATATGTATAGTTAGTTACCTTGTATAATAACGTTTTAACATAGCAGTTAAAACATTTATACCTTAAGTAAATATTAAGCATATACATAATTAAGCTCGCAATGGTCTTAAAAAATCTTATCACTCTGCAAATACTTGACAAATATTTATAGAAGATATTAAAATGTATCCCTTTTCTAATCCCATTCTATACGGGGCGTGCCTCAGGGCGGTAAGGTTTCACCTTTCCTCTTTTGCATTTATATAAATGCGTATATAGCTTATCTGTAAAAAACATGTGCCAAATATGACGTCATATTAATTATTAAGTAAACGAATATAATCAAGAGGTACAATAAAGGTTTTATTAATTCATTATGTATATGTTTAATATTCTTTATGGTCTTTTGATATAAGTAATCATCGCTAAAATATGTATTTATTCCGATATATTAATTATAATAATATATTTGAGAATAAATAAAAATATTTCGACCTATATTCTTCATATCATACATTGAGTAGTACAATGCTAAAAGGAATGAACAATGAACAAAGCTCTATTATCAAAATATAAAAAATTTTAAAAAAATTAAAAAAAATGTAGAAAAAGATTAACATGTCTTTGGTTAAATACTGGTAAAGATCTCGCGCAAAGAAGAACAAAAATTGTACTTTACAGGTGACAAAGAAAATATAGCAAATATTATAAAAAATAAAAAAATATCTTTGCATATTTTCATGAATGTAAATTAAAATTAATTGAAATTTCAAATCGTTAGTGCATTTTTCAACTCATTACTCCAACCAATCGTTATACAAAATCGTACACTTTTATTTAAACAAAAAAAATAGCACCAATATTAAATATTAGCACGTCGAGTGTTATATTAAAGAAAAAAACATTTTGACAGGTCTAGCAACACAGATCTACGACGCAAATCAAAATATCAATAGAAAAAAGCGAAATGCATTTGACATTAATGCTATTATGGTAGAAACGGCGATAGCCCTATGGCGCGTTCGATCCCAGCGCACACCTCAACTTTTACAAGTTATGTGCGTTTTAAGCAATTAAATCACTTGCTTCAACGGTGAAGGAGAACATTGTTAGGAAACCAGCATACCTGAGAGTTCTGCATAATATTCTCAAAGGAATGTGAAGGCCACCAATACACACTGAGCCAGCGTTTCGGACTACGGCCTTAACCCTTTCTCAGTTATGGAGGAAACCCATGCCTTGTAGTGGGCTGGCAATGGATTGATATGATGATGATGCCGGTAGAAGCATATCCAACAATCCTAGCTGGCTCAACGTGTTTGCATACCAATTTTACCGCGCGCATTTCACTATCCCCGACGCCACTCGACTCAACGCCACGTATCTCGTAAAGCAACAGGACTCAATTTTAACTTACACGTCGATTGGATCGGCGTGGTGTAAGTTCTCGATAGGTCTCTTCCGGTGTAATTTATGTGTTTCTATGAATACAAAACACTATATTTTGGCTCTATACTTGTAGCGTTGCATGGCGTGAGAAAAGATGTTATGAATATATTTCTACTATTAATTATTTAATAAGTTTAGATATGTTAGTATACAGATATGGTTTAATTACAGTTTATTTATTTTCGCACCCTATTTTAATCACACATACCTATATAATAGAAAATATACAATAGTTTATACTGTGAATAGATGTTTTAATTATTCAATAACTTAATTATTTAACATGGTAACATTTTAATTATGGAATTATAGAGTTAAATAGAAGTATATATTTTATTATAGCAAGGTATCTTGGTGTTAGAAGAATAATACTTACAGATTAAAAAAAAACACTCATATCTCAAATTATGTTCAGCCATTACATGAATCTATATTTTAAATGTAGGCCTAAGTTCAAAATGTAGTGTACAGAATAACTTATTATAACCGAAGATTTTAATCGTAGATATTCTATCACCTTAATTTCAGTGTAACGTAATGTACGCCGGAAAATTCTTGAGTTAACCAGCTATATTTCAATGACATGATAATTCATATTATTGTTTTTCCGCCCGAGTATATATCTACAATTGAAATCTATTATATTAACAATCATTAAAGTTTAACGTATATTAAAATTTATAAAACTACAACTTAACTAACAAACAAAATTGTTTCCAACTACAATAATCATACAAACATACCTAATTTTATTTGGTCTCATTTTAGTAACGGTCATTTTAACAGAACATAATAACTATTTTACACTTAACATCAAAGAGATTCTATACTTTGTCTAATTTAGGATGATCATTTTGACAAGTGCACGCCCGTTCATTTCCGTATTATTCCGGTGAATTATAATACAGATAATGTCTTATTTTATTGATGGATACCGCCCACTTAGTGCCCTTTTTTTTTATTCCACGTCGAGTTAGCCCTTGACTGCAACCTCACCTGGTGGTAAGTGACAATGCAGTTTAAGATGGTAGCGGGCTAACCTGTTAGGGAGTATGGTAGTCATACCCCTAATCAGTTTCTACGCGACATCGCACCGGAACACTAAATCGCTTAGCGGCACGTCTTTGTCGGTAGGGTGGTAACAAGCCACGGCCAAAGCCTTCCACCAGAACAGACCAGAGAGATCCTGCCGGTGAACTCGGGACCTGCTATTTAATTCACGGCGCTCACCGTTGCGCCAGGGAGGTCGTCCAACACGTTCTAATAACACAATAATTACCTAACTATATTGAGAAATTTTGTAACAATTAAAATTACTCGCCATAATTAGCATGCAGTATTTGTGAAAATAAACTATTACTAATATAACAAAATATTTTAGGTAAGAAAGCATTACAAGTGAATGTTTGCGGTCATGTAGCATGTTAAATTTATAGATGGGAATAATTGAATCCAAACAGCAATGTAATATCAAATGTATTGTATCATAAATCTGAAAGTTCTATGGAAAGAATAATCGATAGTAGAATTGGTTCATTAGCGATTATACAAAACATGATCCCTAAATTAGACAAAGTATAAGTTACCATGACACATTTTAAAAAATTTTAATTGTCTATGACAGCGAGCAATGTTCATAGATATCATATATATTTATTATCTGTTGCTCAAAACGTAACAAAATTGGCGCCAAATTTAGGGCTTTTTAGATAACATTTTATAGCTAGCCGTGAAAGTTTTAGTGCAGTACATGACTTGTTTTGAAAGTATGTACACAAGATGGACATATATGAGATAAGTGGATATGGATGGACATTACTAAGACTTTTTGCTAGCGGTTCCTGCGTCCAGTTTTGTTTTGTTATACCTTTTGGTATAAAAATCTATAAAAATCGTCGGAATAATAAATACCAATATCAATATCAACATGTCCATTTCTAAAATGTAAGCTACCTCTATGAGTGATCGAGTTGAGGTAATATTACATTAAAGAAATAAACAGTCAATTTCGCATTTTTAATATTGACCGGTCTACAGAAAACGTTTCGTATGCGAGAAATTCCGTGAATTTTATTGGTCGATACGATCATGCGGGAATTTCCGGAACTATCGACTAATGAAAATGTATCTACAGCCAATCTATTGTCATTATGGCGCCCCTGGTTAAGGCTTTTTATTATATAACATATTATAAAGTTAATAATAGAAATAATTTTATTAGCTGCCTCTTATAGGTTTACCCACTAGTGATTTCTAAGGAGAAAATACTCTCAAACTCCTGAGCAATGTCGCCAACACATTGGCAAGGCATTCAGCTCTTAAGGCCAATTGGCCTTCCAATGAGGAATTGGAGTCTTGGCCTTGGCTGTTTTTGGCGTTGTGTTCGTGAATGATGTGCGCCATTTCAGCACCGGCTAGGTCTTTGAAAGCAGCTGTGACGTCATGGACTCGGAGGACCAAGTTTCTGGTTTGTAATGGCGCGGATGTGTGTCTTCCAAGTGCCTATAAAATAACAGCTCAATTAGTTCGTTGTGTAGAAATATTTTCGGATGCACCATTCTTTGGGGGTACGTACAAACCACTATCTGCGACCTCAGGGCTAGCTTATAAATTAGCGGACCCCAGCGCCATCTGTCGGGCTGATTTGTGAATCTAAACCATCCAGGGTGCCACCCAAACGTATACCAAATAATCATTCAAATTGGTCCAGCCGTTTAGGAGGAGTTCAGTGCACGCACAGAAGAAATTTATATATATATATTTATATAAAGATAAATAGGTATACTACGACAAAACATCGCCATGTAGCCCCAAAGTAAGCGTAGCTTGTGTTATGGGTACTAAGATAGCTGATGAATATATTTATTGATATGAATACCCACACACTGAAAAACAAATATGCTCATCACACAAACATTTTCCAGTTGTGGGAATCGAACCCACGGCCTGGGATTTCGAAAGCAGGATCGCTGCCCACTGCGCCAGTCGGCCGTCGAAGTTTATTAGTTCTTTGAGATACCAAAATAGACGTTGATGTGCTATGCTATCTTCATTGAATCATAAAACATATTAAATACTCAATTTAGAATTCATTTCTTTAAATCTAGTTATTCAAAGACGCGCCATCTATCGATTTAGAGTTAAGATGGATAGCTTGTAGAAATCGATTAAAGTTATGGTTTTAATATAAATGCAATACCCCTAACAGGTTATCCCACTACCATGTTAGACTGCATCATCACTTACCTGTACGGCTATATATGCAGGAGACAAAACTTATATCCCCAGATTATACCCTCTGACAAGGGATAAAATTAAACTGTCCACCTACCAAAGCGTGACAATAGGGAACAAGAAGAGAGAAGTTCACCCCCGTTTATTATTACACGTAGTATTTGGATATTGGATAGAAGCAGGCGTTTCTTTGCGGAAATGCATAATATATTATGAAAATTGAGCTTAATTTGCTATACTCCGCGAACAGCAGGAGAATCCGTGTGTGTATTATTTTCACTTGTGCCCAAATGCTCGGATGGTTGATATAGCTGTGGGAGAAGATAAAATTGTATCCCTTCAACGGGGAGAAAGAGAAAAGTAATGGCAAGATTACAAACCTGAGCGAGGTCAGCGAGGCGTCGCAGAGGGGCGAGGCAGTCGGCCAGGGCTGTGGGTGCGGGGGGGGCGAGGGGGGCGGGGGCCGTCGCGGGGGAAGCCCCGAGAGCGCCCACCAACGTACGCGAAGCGCCCACCAGCGACACCGCGCAGGATGTCAACTCGTTGCGAGCGCGCTAAGTAAAAGGACAAGTATATTAATATTGCATTTAATTTCAAAAGTAATAAATATCTGATAAAAGTTTTTAGCAAAAGGTCTCTAACAAAAAATCCGCACGTGGGAAAATTACATGTCTGTTGTATAAAAGCTTAAATCCTCTGTTTTTTAGTATTTGTTGTTATTGCAGTACCTAACAGAATAACATCATGTGTGAAAATCTCAACTGTCTCACTGTCACGGTTCATGAGATGCGGCCTGGTAACAGACGGACGCACAGAGACAAACAGACAAACAAACGGACAGCGGAGTCTTAGTAATTAGGGTAGGTTTTACTCTATGCGTAAGGAATACTGAAAAAGAAAAAAATTAAAGATGATCAAAATACAGGTTCAGATTTCGATCTGAGTTTACGTTTAGAAATGTATCCAATAACCATGAAACCACTAAAAATTTGGACTGATAAATTAATTTTTATTTACCTGAAATTTGGCTTCATCGATGTCCTCACCGCCACCGTGTGCGTGTTGATGCGAACACTTCTGAGCTACTTGATGCAACCTTTGCAGCAACCCGTCTACCGCAACCTCCGTCTTACACAACAAATTCTCTATAGACACATGCCCATTATTCCCGGCCGGACACTCCGGAAACTTCACCGTAGGAGGCGAAGGAGGTGTAGGTATGTCATCAATGACATCGTCCTTGAACCTCACGTGGTTCTGAACTTTAACAGCGGAACTAGCACTGTCCCTTCTTAAAGGTTTCCTTTCGGACAAAGGAGGACTGAACATTCTAGGATCACCCACTGGAGCTCCGTTTAAAATATCAGGCCTGTTGCTAAAACGTCTGTTCATTTGTGGAGAGCATAATGACAAAGCTGTGGACATCTCTTTGTTTTTCAATATAGTACTTTTTGTCTCCGAATTCGAACGAACATGTCTATTCTGCAATGTCATTGAGCTGTAATTTTGCGTTGATCTTATGCTTTGGGATTCGTCGTCAGTTAATCTGTTTTCGTTCTCAAGATTTCTGTAAGTGCTGAGATTTCTTTGAAAGTGCGGAGAACCAATGCTAGCTAGTCTTTCAGTGGCTCGCACTGGAGATAATTTTTGCAAGTTTTTCATACGTAATACTTCGATGCTGGGAACTGGAGGCAGTGGTGGTTTTTTAGGCGGCAGTAGTATTGGAGGTGGAGGTGACAGAACCCTGTTTTCCGGTCGAGGTGGTAATTGTGGGGGAATACTTTTTGGGCCTTCGTTTAAATCACATACAACCTTATAGTTTAGTTTCCTATTATTCATGGTACCGAAATGGTTAGTCGTAATTTCTACTACGCTTAATTCGTTATTTGGACATGTGAATGAATTCGATCTTGGTCGGGGAGCGGGTGTTGGGGGCGTTTTTGGAGGGCGTTCGGGTGGTTTTCGTATTTCGCTACTTTTTCTCCTAGGAGGAGGCCTTATCTCACAAACGTCGGGCATTGAATCTGAATTTTGTATGTGGCCGTCGATTTTTTCAGTTTCGGCTTCACTACTATCTTCACTTTTGTTTTTATCTTTACTGCAACAGGAAAACATACCTTTCCTTTCGACCGTCGGGTATTCTATTATGTGTGCTATTCCATTTGTTTGCTTTTCCCCTGTTACACTTTTTCTTTTACACTTAGGGGAATCTGATTTCGTTTGAGATTTGGTTTTTTCCTTTAATAATAAACTATTTCTAGCATCACTTAACCCTTTTGCATTGAACATGCTTCTGATTTCACTCACACTTAAAACTCCTCTTGTAACATCGCCATTGGATGTTTTTACATCGTTGCAGTTGTTCTGTTCATTTTTCGTTTCAACAATTTCATTTTGATTGACATAACTAGCTATATCTCTATCTAAAGTTGATGAATTTGACCCCGGCGGTGGTGGAATGATATACGACATAATTTCTTCGGGAGTAAGCTCTATTGCTGGTGTTATTTTAACTGTAGGAGGTTGTATAGTAACATTGGCTATAAATTCTTCTAGTTCATTACTCCTTGGTATATCATTTGGTTCAGTATCCTTGTCATCCGCAAATGATGGTGGCACTATGGGTAAAATTTGAGGCACTTGTGTTGAACAGTCTAATTCATCAGGAGTTTGTGGTGGAGGTATTAAAGTTAAATCTATAAGCTCGGCGTCGTTGTCTACTATACTTCCCTGATAGTAAAATGGAAATTCAGATGCGGTTTCTTCTCTATTACTTTTCTCTCTTAGTTGTTTTAGGTATTCTTTTAGATTAGACTCCTTATTGTCTAACGTAGCATCTGGACTGTGTAGACCGAAACTAGTTCTAACTGCTTTAGTGGAAGCTTTAGTTTGATGTTTCCGAATAGGGCTGCTGGTCGGTGTATACGAAGAATCATTATCACTTTCAGAATAGACAACATCGTTATTAAGAGCTAATAAAGCATCAGTGAGACCACAGTTATTGAGTATTGCACTCAGTCCTTGTGTTTGCCTTTTAGTTAGATCAGTACCATTACATTCTTTTTCAGTTTCAGCTACGGTCAAACCACTCAATCCTTGATTGATCGTTTCAGTTAAAAGTAATAACGAATCACTATGTTTAAGGATACCCGGAGCATCATCAGCAGCTGACATTCTACTATTAATCGATTCCGTATCACTCTCTAAATGATCTACACAAGTCTCCTTTCCAACTAATTCATCTCTTAAAATACCATTGTAACCAATATCATTATAAACATCACAATTTTCAGTCAAATACTGTTCAGAGTTTTCTACTAGTTTCTGCATTTCTGCTACTCTTCTTAACACTTCTTCATTCTTTGCTTCTACTAAGCGCGGATTACTTGCGTTCTCTAACAGTTCCATGGATAATACGCTTTGTAGATCAAAGCCCATACCATCGTCTAGATAACAAGCATCGTTAGGGTCAAAAAGCCTGAATTCCTCGGTCCTTTTACATTTCTCGAAATGAATATCGTGACCCAATAAACCAGGTTTTGTTTCATAACCAACTAATGGACTGGAGTTATTGCTGTGATTACGGTTGGCTATACTGCTGTTCATGTTAGTGTCTAAACTAGATTTAGACTGATCTGGAGTGGAATGATATGGAGGCGGCATACTGAAGATAGCGAAGTGCTTTTTGCCCAGAATCGTGGCGTCATCATAATACAAGTAGCTCCATTTTGACGGAACTACGTTGTGCTGGGACAGGTAAGGCGGAGCTGAAAAAAAATCAAATATTACACATAAATAGTGGAAATTTTTACAAAGAATTTGTTTAAAAAAGGGTTATTTGTATTTTTTTTTCTATACTCTTATTTCTTACCAAATTTATACATATCCTATCATTTAAACTGTTTTCTAGTCAGGCTGTTATGTCAGCCAAGGATACACCGGAAAATCAGTGCTGCAGTGTCGCAGCAACATACTAGTGTAACGTTGAACATACTAGTTGAAGCGCACTTTAGCATCGGCTTTGTAATATTAATTTCAGTATGATAGGTTTTAGTTGTAGTAAATAAAGCGTGGAAGCTCAGTAAAGTATATTATTAGTTAGTGTGTTTTTAGAATATTTTTAGATGAAGTTACACAGAAATTAACTGTGTTTAGTTTTACGGTAACTACATTGTTTTTAGTTATTGCCCTGTACTTTTCTTTAAAATTGATAGCGCTATATACATATCTCGGCGCCAAAGCAAAGGTATCAAAGTCAAACGTACCTATATCTTCCGTCATAGGCTCCCTTTCAAGCTCAATGTTTAACTCTCGGCCAGTTGCTAGCCTGTAATACCTAAAACAATAATATAAAAATTAAAATTCAAACCAATAACGTTTGAGCCTAAATTATGTACCCCTGACTTATACAAGGGAAGACCAGCAAATAGTTATTTATGATTTTGATACAAACATTCACCTATTCTCTAAACTCACAATCACACAACGGTGGACACCAAAGAGTATAGCATTAACACCTCACACCGAGGTGTTTATCTAAAGCAACATTACACTCGCTTGGGTCGTCATTGAGTCTCAAATACTAGTCCACGGATGGTACGCGTAAATGCACTTCCCAAGAAAAAAATCCGCAGTGCAACGATTTTGTACCAGCAAGTTTACTTCATCATCATTCCATTCAACTAACTGACGTCCACTGGTGGATATAGACTGTTGTAAGGAGTTCCACAATACACGGTCCTGGGCCACTTGCCTCCAACTTTCACAGCGACTCGCCTTATATGGTCTGTCCATCTTGTTTGGGGGTCGACATACGCTGCTATTACTGGTGCGGTGTTCCAATACCTTAAGACGCCAACGTCCATCGGTTCTCCGAGATATGTGCCCTGCACGTTGCCACCAGCTAGGCGACACGCTGAGCTACGTCTGTAACTGTAGTTCTTCTACAGTCTCCTAATTTCTGATTTGATCACATAGTAGTTGTAAGTTTTACTTACCCAGCTATGATGAGAGGCATTTCAGTTGCATCTCGCTCTTCCATAAGTAACGCCAGAACTCGATCCCTCTGTAAAAATATAGCAACATCCGCACTACCAGAGCATTCGCTCTTGACGCGAACACCTTCCACTTCTTCCAAAGATGCAATAGATTGAGGCTGGAAATAAAAACAAAGAACTTTTGTCATTATACAAACAAGATGCTGAAATTTACATCCTATAGCCCATCAATATAGCTTTCGTGATCAGTGAACGTCATGAATAATGGCCATGTTGTTATCAAAACTCACCACAGAGTTATTTCTGCCCACGATTTGGCTAAGTCCAAAACGCGGTGAAACCAATAGAACGCGTTCAGGGCGACTGCTGCTAAAGCACTTCGCGCCGTAGCTAGGAAGACCTCCAACTATATCCAAGTAGTGAAGTTTTGCCTGCAAAAATGAAAAAAAAAACCCTCTGTATACAAACAATATAGGAATCCAAAAATACAAGGCAATTGTTTTCCCCAGGGTAATTAAACTTTAGAGAAGGTTATAGATTCGGGTTTTTTTTATATATATGTTCGTGCTTATTAATTTATAGACGTCTAGCGGTCCCTCGCGACTTCCTCCACGTATAAGTAAACCTTAAAAGATAGACAAATGCTGTCGCGGCCTATTTTTAGAACTTTTAAAGGGGAACAACTTTGTCGTATATAATTTTATCGAAACTTAAATCGTTTACGCAGCGCACGCAGTGAAAGCTCGAAAAAGGAAAAAAACCCATGATTTTAAAACATTCTTCATTGGAGCTATGCTACTATTCGTGTTATGATATATAGCCTATAGCCTTGCTCGATATATGGGCTATGCAACACTCTTCAGGTTTATATATTAGTAAAAGATTTAGTAACTTTTTTTAAAGGCTTTTATGCCAAAATGAAATTTCATATCGATCTGATGAAGAGTTTTAAAATCAGACAACGGAACTCTTCAATAAATGGCAGCAAATCAATCGCATAAATATGCATTGTCCACGCAATCAAAAGCCGTAACATCACACCAGCATTCTCGTAAAGGTTATGGAGAATGCAGTGTTCAACTATTCAGTATGTCGGGGTACACAAACATTTTCTAACAGAGTTAGTCGTAGGTGCATCTTTTTAGATCGACTGGAACCTGGCACCGGATGGTACTGAAGATGGAATTATTCCAAAAATGATTTACTCTTTAGTTGGTTTAACTTTTATTTCAAAAGTTTTTTTAAGTGAAAACTTGTCTAGAACTTTTGGGTGGACAACAACAAGCGTCATCATCACCGCCTCAGAATTATTAGAATAGAATAGATTAGAAAAGAATTTGTTAATTTACCAGAACAACACAAACAGACTTACATACGGAGTAACTTAAAAATTTTGTACTTAATTATTAATAGTCTATGATGTGTCGTGCCAATAAAAAGGTTCTGACTCAGCTTAATGTTCCGGATACTAATGTACCCACACCGCTGGTATTCTGTCTATTTAGTTGAGGGAAGTCCAATTATGAAATCACATATAAAAACAAAAAAAAAAAAAACTTTATAAAAGAAAGTAAACTTCATAATGGAAAGGAGATGAAAATTCATTTTTATTTAAGTAGTAATGGAAAAGTATGTTAGTCAGATAATAATTTTTAGTTTTTAGTAGTTATTATTGTAAGATAGTGCCACATTAGATTTTTGAATGTTCAATCAAGTATTAAGAACATAAACCGTGAACACGACTAATATTGAAGCATCAAAAATCACTCCACTTTAGGAGTGTTTCTCGAACATTCTGTTAATCACTTAATTACATTTAGCAGTTGACATTATTGTACCTCTAATGTTCTGAACGGGAACTGGAGGAACTGTTACCTGCAACTGCGTAAGGTGTCGCTGGCTGCCGGTCATCTGCGCGTTGAGCTTGAGGAAGTGCGCCACCAGGCGCCGCAGCTCTTTGCGCTTCATACTCTCCAGCAGGCTGCCGGGCACGAACCGCTCGAACCCGAACTCTCTCCTGGAAATAAACGACAACATGTTCTACTATTGCTATGTATCCGAAACTACGTGTGACCCCGAACTCTCTCCTGAAAATAAACGACAACATGTTTTACTATTGCTATGTATCCGAAACTACGTGTGACCCCGAACTCTCTCCTGAAAATAAACGACAACATGTTTTACTATTGCTATGTATCCGAAACTACGTGTGACCCCGAACTCTCTCCTGAAAATAAACGACAACATGTTCTACTATTGCTATGTATCCGAAACAACGTGTGACCCCGAACTCTCTCCTGGAAATAAACGACAACATGTTTTACTATTGCTATGTATCCGAAACTACGTGTGACCCCGAACTCTCTCCTGGAAATAAACGACAACATGTTCTACTATTGCTATGTATCCGAAACTACGTGTGACCCCGAACTCTCTCCTGAAAATAAACGACAACATGTTTTACTATTGCTATGTATCCGAAACTACGTGTGACCCCGAACTCTCTCCTGAAAATAAACGACAACATGTTTTACTATTGCTATGTATCCGAAACTACGTGTGACCCCGAACTCTCTCCTGAAAATAAACGACAACATGTTTTACTATTGCTATGTATCCGAAACTACGTGTGACCCCGAACTCTCTCCTGAAAATAAACGACAACATGTTCTACTATTGCTATGTATCCGAAACTACGTGTGACCCCGAACTCTCTCCTGAAAATAAACGACAACATGTTCTACTATTGCTATGTATCCGAAACTACGTGTGACCCCGAACTCTCTCCTGAAAATAAACGACAACATGTTCTACTATTGCTATGTATCCGAAACTACGTGTGACCCCGAACTCTCTCCTGAAAATAAACGACAACATGTTCTACTATTGCTATGTATCCGAAACTACGTGTGACTTGTGGTGACGGATCAGAATGCGGTTGCCACCAAGATCCCGCGAGTGTCGTACGAGGAGACTAGTGGCGTGCGCTTCATACATGCACAAATGCACTGCCTACCCTAAAAATTTCATTTAACTGGTATAGAAGGAGGATTTTTCAATTTTATGCGATCTTGTTGCTTTATCCCTACCCTGGTTAAACCCCTATTCAAGCCATTGGAGTTGACTAAGGGAATTGTTGTGTGTTTATATAGTTTGGACTGTATTAAAGTTTATCTATTGAAATTAAACTGATTGCTGGTTTACTAGGATTTATTTTGTTACAAAGTTTAGTAAATGCACTGAGACTGCCAATGCGTGAATGCTCGTGTCGGCCACGTAAGTCAAGCTCGCAGTTCGCCCCGGGAGCCGGTTTCGATGCAAACAAGTGGGCATCGAACAGAATATAACGGCGAATCGCCAAATTTTACCTTAATGTTTCGTGATCGTGAGCGTAACCTGGATATGTACACTCGCAATTTTTTCAACGTTTTCCAATATCGGAACACTATTATGTCAAAGTAAATTGTCATTCGGGGTCTGGAAAAATTTCTTTAGAGCTGTCCTTCTAAAGAATTAAGCTGTCCTTCTCCTGAATTAATATAACTTTTGTTTGGTACTAAATTAATAAATAGAATAAACCTATACAGTTTTAGAGAAGCTACTTTGTTTGCATAAGACAAACACTTCGTCAAGTACAGTGACAGTAAATGTGTGAAAATTGTTTACCTTTAAAAGTTACATACTTTGATGATACAGTGTTTTGATAATAAAAACCGGTAAATGCAAGCGTACAATTAATAATATTATAAATGTTCGATGAAAGGTCGGAAGGTAGTATATAATACTTTTATCCCAGGAAAACAAGCGGTTACTCAAACAAAAATGTGTGTACTTATGTACACGCGTTAGAAGCTATACTTCATTGGCGTAACGAGATAAAAATCTTTTCAAAAATTTCATCTTTCTCGTTATTCTATGTTTGTAGAAAAAACGACTAACAATAGAAAAAAGGTATTTAATACATTGAAAGATTTATTAAAATGCATAATCTAGTTATCTCATTTTCGGACAACCAAGATTCACACAAAAAATTGTGTTTTTTGTACGATTAAATCATTGGAATGAGCCTGCAGACTTTGACAATTGAAAGTAGACACTATCAAACCTTTTTTTGATAAACTGTTGATTATTGCTAACTTCAGGGTGTCGGGTTTTTGTACGCGCGCATCGTAAAAATTTACTCTCACCATTTTTCCCTTACTATGAAAAAAAAACTTCGCGGTAAGCGCCGTGAATTAAATAGCAGGTCCCGAGTTCCATCACCGGCAGGATCTCTCTGGTCTGTTCTGTTGGGAGGCTTTGGCCGTGGCTTGTTACCACCCTACCGACAAAGACGTGCAGCTAATCGATTTAGTGTTCCGGTGCGATGTCGCGTAGAAACCGAACGAAAAACAACGCAACGGACGGACAAATTGTACCCTCAGTATAAAACTTAGGTTACCATTTGTGCATCCATCGGTAACACAACCTAAAGATACTATAACCGTGATGTAACTTACTCGACAGATTTGACAGTTATCTTAGCAGGTGACAGGTTGTGTGCGAGCGCGTGCTGGTGAATGTGCAACGCGGCGAGCCGCAACGCAACATCGGGCTGCAGCTCCGGAGCGAACCGGTCCTGGGCCACGTCGTTGCAGCACTGCATGTACAGGTAGTCCAACGCTGCGAGGTCCCGTTGGGCCAGCTCAGCCGCTGACGAGGGCATGAAGACGACTCTGAACAGGCAGCGCATCTTGTGGGAGCCCGGCCGCGCCGCAATCTGGAAATATTGGCCAAGTTATTTATTTAAACATCTTTATTGCGTAGTAAAGGAGATATTACAAATATACTTAAAAAAAAATTAAATGCAAAAGGCGACCTTATCACTAAAAGTGATCTCTGCCAGATAACCTTAACTATAGTACGAATAATACATGAGAGACGGGAAATCGCAATTACAATATACAATACATAAATTTAAAAACTTAAGTACATACTAGTAATAACTAATATAATAAATTATTAAAATAGATAAATAAAATAAGATATATATATATATATATATATATATATATATATATATATATATCTTATTTATATATATATATATATATATATATAATAATCAATATTTATATATATTTACTATAGATACATAAGTACACATATACGAACAACAAAATTATAATGACAAATAGTGATGTCTAACACAGCTTTTGAAAATAGCTAGGGATTTAGAGCGACGAATATCGTCAGGGAGTGCATTCCACAGCGTTGCAGCTTTTATTGTGTAGGATTCCGAGTAACTTTAAGAATTACATTTCATCATTCGGAGAATATTCTCCCTAGCAGAATGCTGAGATCCTTGAGACGGACACGGGCCAAGGAAATTAAAACGTTGTTTAAGGTAGAGTGGTGTCCAACGATGAAAAAGAGTAGAATACAGGATTGAAAGGACATGCAGATTACGCCGATGCCTAATAGGAAGCCACTTAAATTTTTTGCGATACTCAGCGATGTGATCATATTTCCTGAGACCAAATATGAATCTTATGCATAAGTTATGAATCTTATGCATAAGTTATGAATGTTATGCATAAGTCAAGTTAGTAAAAAGGTTTTTTTTAATTGTAATAATTTACAGACCAATAAAAATAATAATAAGAGGAATCGAGAAATGGAACTAAAATATCTTATTTTGGTAACCAAAAAATAGAAAAATTAATTGAGGTAGACAGTTTCGAAAGTGGGAAGACGAATTGAAAACAGTAGCAGGGTAAACATGTACTAGGACAGCTTTAAACAGAAAAGAGTGGAAAATAATGGGGGAGGCCTTTGGCAACGTTGGGCAAACAGACTACAACTTAGTTTCGGTGTCTTTAGACTCACAGAGTCGTTAATAAGTATTAGTGTAAATTGTAAAAAAACAAAAAAAAACTGTGTCTGAATAAAGGCTTTATTATTATTATAATAATGTACAGACCAAGGAGATATTTAACCTGAAGGTAAAAACAATCGCCTATAAACAGAGCAACACTATGCAGGGCAAAAGTTGATATAAACAATCAACATACTAGAAACGAATATAAATTAGTGATATCTGCATATTGTCCACGATTGGTGAATTCCTTAACGACAAGGCTGCTTTGAACTAGACCACTCCGCTCTCTCTCTCATCTCTCACAAAACAGACAAATTAAAAAAAAATTTAAACTATAAAATGATGTTGGAAAAGAGCAATCTGCTGAGTTTCTTGCCGGCTCTTCTCGATGGCATCTGGGTTTGTGGGCTTTCACGACTATTGTCCAAAGCTACAGATAACAAATGTGTCCGGCAGCCTACCGTGCTCTCCAACGCACGGAGGTTGACACTTCAAATGTAATTGGGAACCCTATTTATATTCTCAACTCAATCAAGTTTGAAATTTATATTTTTTGCACTCTTATCATCTCGCATTGGATAAACTCAGAGCGATTACTTATATTACAATGGTCATTCAAAAACTCTTACCCTGGCTAAAGATTCTTTCGGATCCAACAAAGTGAGTTTATTTCTCCTCAAACTTTTTACATGTTCCACCACTAAGCTGAAATGTTCCTCGGCGACGATGCACAGTTTGTCCTTGAGACTGGTAACCACGTCTGCTACCGTAGTAGTAGCGTCGTATTTGAAAGACTTCGTCTGACCGTTCTCGAGGAAGACTTTGAGGACGTTGGCCATCGGCGGTAGACAAAGATCGCCGAGGGAGAAGGCTGAGGGCTGAAAGAGAAAAATATATACATATACTCCTAGGTACAAAATACCATACATAACATACATAGTATAATTTTGGCGCGTTAGGGAGCAATTTTTACGACGCGCGCACGCTGTCACAAAAACCAACCCCCTGAAGTTAGCTATAAGGTTTGACAGTGTTTCAATTGTCCAAGTCTGCGGGCTCATTCCGAAGATTTTATTGATTCAATTGTACAAAGATCTAAAATTTTAATGTTGAGTGGAACTTGGTTGATACTGAGTCTATTAGTATTCCAAATTTAATTATGTTTATTACGTCAATTTCTTTAATTATGATACTTAAATAAACTTTATTAAACTAGATAGCGTTATAATAAAACGTTCAATGTATTAAATACCTTATTTCTGTTGTTTGTATCATTTTTTCTAGAAACGTAGAATAAAGCTAAAGATATTTTTTTTTTTAAATTCTTATCTTTTTAGTTACTTCTAACGCGTGTACATGTTTTTTTTCCATGGTGCGCTGTAGACCAAATCCTATGAAAGCTCTAATATCGGAGTGAGACCCATCTCACTCCCCCACCATCTATGATCTACCCCCAGGTAGAGTGCGGATTTTTGAGGATCTGTTTAAGTAGTTATAAGTATTTTCTTTGTAACTTACAGGGTACATCGGTGCCCCATTCAACTGCACTGAATCAGCGAATCTAACTCTTGGAGGTCTGGCCCTCAGCCTTGCTCGTTTTGCTGCTGAAAGAAATGCAGATCTCCTGGTCAAGTTGCCGCTCCTGGCAGGCTGGCACACTCGCAGCGTGACCTTCTCCGAGCAAGCACGTACTGCTGATATGACGTGCTCTCGTGCTGCCGTGCTGACGTCTTCCCCGTTGACGCAGAGGATTTGATCGCCTGGTTCTAGCTGGAATGGTAATTTAAGATTTTTATATTATATATTAATATATTATATATTTAGGTAGTAGGTACCTACTCGCTGTTGCCTTAGATTACATCCGGGTTTGTTTTGCTTTTATCAAAATGGTGTACTTATTTAATTTACAGAGTGGAAAATATACCATGCCTGTCTCCAGAAGATAGGATCTATAAGCAAAATTATGTTGATAGCAGTTGTGCTATAGCTTATTTAATAAGTTATTAAGTTTATTTGAATTCCACAGGAAAAGTCCTCGGATTCTTATCCGGAATACAATGTATCAGTCAGTTGCGTACCTTTCCAACACTCGGCGAGTTGTCAGTAACGAATCGTACTAGCACAGGTTTCTCGGAACCAGCCACGAAGCCGAAGCCTAGCTCAGCGTCCCTCTCCAGAACCACGTCCCGTGGCGCCGGCGGAGACTCGCAAGAGAAGCCTTCGGGCGCCACGTACGTCGTCGTTTTGTTGACATGGCTGAAAGACAAAAGGTTATTATTTGATAGATAGATAGATAAAAAGATAGATCTTTATTTGCATAATACACACGTTTAAAGGATGCCATTAAATTATCAATTACGAAGTCACAGTGTATTGACATTAGCTGGCGTGCAAAGGCTACTTTTTGTTCCAGCAAGTAAGAGAGTTTCCGGGGGAATAAAAAACCTTAAACCACGCGAACGTAGTCGCGGGTATCATCTAGTATTTAATAAAGAGAAATTCTTCGGCGTGGAGGATTTTGTACGATGAAGTGTTAGTGGTGTTCAAAGCACGCAGGCCTAGTGCAGTTTGGTTGTCTCCACACGCCTCTGAGAACATTATGGAGAACTCTCAGGCATGCAGGTTTCCTCACGATGTTTTGATATTTTAATTGCTTAAAACGCGCATTACTTAGAAAAGTTATATGTGCGAGCTGGGATTCGAAGTCGGCCCCCCGAAAAAGGTTGAAGTCGTAACTACTAGGCTTAGTCATCACTCGTGGTCTTGATGGAGGCTTCGGCCGTGGCTAGTCACCACCCTACGTATAAAGACGTGCCGCTAAGCGATTTAGCGTTCCGTAGTCGTGTAGAAACCGACTGGGTATGGGTTTTTTATGACTGAAATATCCCTAACAGGTTAGACTGTATCATCTGTAGATTTGAACTCGGCCCGCCGAAAGTGTAGCCGAAGTCATAACTCCAGTTAATCAATAGTGAAATAAAAAGGCTATATTGTAAAAAGGAATGATCGTGATGATTTGTGTTAGATTTAAAAAAAAAAACTTACTTGATGTAATAAGGTTTCCCTCGACTGTCCAACGCCTGCTCCCAGCCATAAGGCAGCTCCTCATCAGTGCTCTCGCTGTCTCTGGAAGGCCAGTTCTCGACTGGTGGCAGCCAACTCGCGGTCCGTGTGATGTGACTGGAACGCGAGAAAAGGAAATATAAGTAAGAGATAATTCATTTGCCAGAGTTATATATGACTTTTGACGGCCGATTGCGCAGTGGGCAGCGACCCTGCTTTCTGAGTTTCAAGGCCGTGGGTTCGATTTCCCCTACTGGTAAATGGTTGTGTGATGAGCATGCATGTTTTTCAGTGTTGGGTGTTTATTCATTATTCATCTGTCATCCTAGTACCCATAACACAAGCAACGCTTACTTTGGGGCTAGATGGCGACGTAATACGCCACTAAGTCGTAGTATATTTATTTATTATTATTATTATTTATTTACGTGCTTTAAAGTTGAAGGAATACCTGCGTGCCTGAGATTTCATCATAATGTTCTCAAGGGCGTGTTAACTCTACCAACCCGCACTGGGATAGTGTGGTGGGCTACGGCATCGTAAATATATAAGCTATAGCAGTCTGGAAGCGTATAATAAATTACCTAACGACATTAAAATAGAACAAAATTTCAATATTTAAAAAAAAAAACAAAAAACCGTTGTAATTGACAAAATCTGAGTGCGGCTATGCATGATAGTATGAAGTATTTGTAAATTTACCTCCATTTTTTTTTTATAATTTCAGATTGTTCGTGCCTTTGTTTGTAGTTATAATATTACCTACATAAAATAAGTTGCAAATATTTTCATTAAGTGAAATTGTAATTGAGAAAATAAACGTCTTGAACCACAAACTAAACCCGATTGATAAGAATACCTAAGAAAATTAACAATAGTGCCATTAGATCTTGAAATAAACATTAACGAAATATTACCTCGTTAATGTTCTGTCGATATTCAATCTTTGCACGGATCCATCATTTCAAAAATATATGCAGGTTTTACATGTAGTCAATAGAAAAAAAAATAGTGATTAGATCGGGTTTTCTCGAAAGAATCCAATTTCAAAACGAAATAAATGTATAGACCAAGAAACGAAAAGGGAAGGCTTCGTGCATGGCGGACGCGGTTTTTCCGGATTTTTCTTTAAGTTTATTGTGAACTCGTTGGAGGTGCCGCGTCCGCCATGTGCGAAGTTTCCCGCCCTTTTCGTCACTCAATTTCGCTTGATATTTTAAGTTTCCTTAAACATATTCACAAGACACCTGACATTGTTTAATCTGTGTAATGCCAGAAGAAAGAAAAAATAACCGAGAAATACACTTTAACGATACAAAAGAGAATATTTGAATAAAGTATAATATGAATTTGAATATTTCGCCGACGAGACGCATTGTCTGTCCCAGCTGCGTGGAAAGCCGCGGGTACTTTATATAATGACACATTTACACAGGTGTGGAGTTTGGAAGAGATTGACCCAAAAGCTGAGCGGATTTTCGAAGCTTTAACTTGAGTAGGGTTACTTCACGTGGAACATTATTCATCATATTTAAAAAATGGAAGTGATCGAGGTTCGCAAAAATCGGAGAGTTCTCCAAAAAGTTCTCAACGACATGTGAAGTACCTATACGAATTTGAACTTGGCCAGTGTGGGCCAACTACGGCCGAAACCTTTCTTATCCGACATACAACGGCCGGTTCCGAGGTACCAAGTACGGAGACAGGTCTAGGAATAGAAGAATAAATCCTTCTAATTTTGGAAGGACACTTGGGCCTTGTAAACGGCGTTGAATGAGATGATAATAAAAAAAATCGTCATCTATCCCCAAAGTAAGCGAAGCTTGTGTTATTGGTAAGATAACTGATTAATGTTTTCAGGAATAATAAACATAAATACAAACAAACATATAATGAAAATTAAGCTTAATTTGCATTGTAATTGTTAATAATACTTGTCTTAACAATACTCAACAATTATTCAATTAATAGTACTTAACAATTATTCATTGTAAAGTCAACATCTCCTGAGGATGCTCCGGTTTCGGAGCGAAACGTGCGTAGAGGATACATTGCCGAAGATCTGTTTGGTGTGGAGTATAAAGATTGAAGGTATTATAAATTACACCATACAGATTCTCCTGCTTTTCGCGGAGTATAGCAAATTAAGCTTAATTTTTAAAATATATCATGGATTTCCGCAAAGTAACGCCTGCTTCTATCCAATACATATAAACACCCAGACACTGAAAAATATTCATGTTCATCACACAAACATTTTCTAGTTCTGGGAATCGAACCCATAGCTTTGGATTTCGAAAGCCAGGGCCGCTGCCCACTGCGCGAGATAACCGCTGAGCTGAGCTGCCAACGCTACTAAATATACTAAATATATGTAATATTTTTTTTTCAATTTTTATTAATTTCTTTAGTTTTGCTTTTTATTTATTTTACTTCTACAGCATTGTTTTCGCACCCTCTTCCGAAGAAACCTCAAAAGCAATATCGTAATTATGACAAGCTATCGAAAATATTACGCGTCCTTGAAAGGGTTTTCAATATTGCACCCATCAACTACCCTCTGGGACTGCGGCACTGCTAAAGGAATTCAAACCCTCGAAGAATTTATATAAAGAGCCAATTCATTTGACGTAATACCGTGAGGATTTTCACTATAATGCCACAGCCTCTTTCAATATGGAAGCAATATGCCGAGAATGCAATGCGGTCCATTTATTACCATTGGGAGGTATTTTGTTAAAATGGATAAAGGTCTGTATTGAGTGATATGGAAGAATAAGTAGGGTTTTTCAAATAATTCAATCGTATGAGTTATTTTCTTTTTTATAAATAAATAAATATACTACGACAATACACACATCGCCATCTAGCCCCAAAGTAAGCGCAGCTTTATGGGTACTAAGATGCCTGATGAATATTTTTTATGAATAATATACATAAATACTTATAATATATAGATAAACACCCAGACACTGAAAAACATTCATGTTCATCACACAAATGTTGTCCAGTTGTGGGAATCGAACCCACGGCCTTGAACTCAGAAAACAGGGTCTCTGCCCACTGCGCCAATCGGCCGTCAAAAATAATGTGCCTTTTACAATGCTTTTTCTCACAAAAACGTATTTAAAAAGTATAGTTTTCAATCCACCATCATCATTATTCACACAACAGATCGAGGGACTCCTCCCACAATGAGAAGGGGTTAAGGCCGTGGTCCACTACGCTGGTCCAGTGTGGATTGTTGGACTCCACACACCTTTGAGAACATTATGAAGAACTCTCAGGCATGCAGGTTTCCTCGCGAAGTTTTCTTTTTCCGTTGAAGCAAGTGATATTTTAATTATTTAAAACGCACATAACTTAGAAAAGTTAGAGGTGCGTGCTGGGGTTCGAACTCGGCCCCCCGAAAGTGAAGTCGAAGTCCTGGGCTATCACCGCTTCTATCTGCCCTTCGGAATTACCAAACTTAATCCAATTCAGAAAACGTCCTTCCCCAAATTGACCCAACTGGGAATCGAAGCCTGGACCTTTTTATAAAACAATCTAACATCGATAATCTTGTCGATTGTATCTAATAATCGCATTTCTGTCCGTCCGTCCCGTAATACCTTCTTACAGCCAATCCGTCCTAATCCAATTCCCTAACATGGAATACTAAAGGCGATGGCATAAAGAAAGCTTTTACTCGGGAAAACTTTATGATATTCACTACTTTCATATTTTGGGAAGGTTTATAAGTATCAATACGGAACATCCACAGAATTAAGAACGTACAGAACCCTCATTCATCTATTATTGCTTGCAGTATAGTTGTCCAAAAACAGTAAAAACGCCCCGCGAACGTCTCATTTCCCACCCGCGTAATCTTGCTAGCTCACAAACTTTTCCAAGTTCCCCATTTTATGGTAAACGTTTCGGACAATAAAGGTAAAATAATTACTGTCAACTGCTAATTGGATGGACTAGTCGCATGTTCGAGAAACACTACTAAAGTGGATTAATTTTTGCAATAATAATCTAAATTCAGTAAAGTAATAAAAATTATTTCGACAAATTTAAGGGTCATGTTTCTTATGTATGTATATGATGCAATTAATGAAGAATAAACAATTGACGTGTAATAATAAATGGGGGTGAACTATTCCCTGTTACCGGCTTCGGCAGTGGTGCACACGTAAATTTTATCTGTTGACTTTAAATTTTATTATGTTGACTTTACAAAGAATAGTTGTTAAGTGAAAAATAAGCCAAATGTGTCGCCTTTTATACCTTTCTTAACCCCTACCCCCTAAATTACCTTATCTATCTAAGCCCCTCCCACCTCATTAGTGCCTCCGAATATATTCTATAGACGTGAAGGTGAAGGATTGAAGAAATTATAAATTACACAGATTTCAAAATCACGCAACCCTCACACGTACATACACGCACGAACACTCATACACACACACACACACACACGCATACATACACACATACACACACTAACACACGCACGCATACACACACACCACACACACGCATACACAAAGGCACTGACGCACACATACGCATACACGAACACGTACATTATAAAATTGTAAATTGTATTGTTTTAGTTGTAATATTTTAATTTTTCTTTGTTTTAGTCTTTTTGTATTTAAGCAAACCCGGAGGTGGGCGTTAATAGCTGTAACACAGTTTCTAACTAACACAGTTGTTACCGTTCCTTAGATTATAAGAATCCATTGTAAATCATCATCATCATCATCACATCAACCGATAGACGTCCACTGCTGGACATAGGTCTTTTGTAGGGAGTTCCAAGTTCCACGATTCTGAGCCGCTTGGATCCAACGGCTACCTGCGACGCGCTTAATGTCGTCTGTCCACCTCGTTGGGGGTCGACCAACGCTGCGCTTACCAGTACGGGGCTGCCATTCCAGCACCTTGGGACCCCAACGTCCATCCTTTCTCCGAACTATGTGCCCGGCCCATTGCCACTTAAGCTTCGCGACTCGTTGAGCTATGTCGGTAACTTTGGTTCTTCTACGAATCTCCACATTTCTGATTCGATCGCGTAGAGATACTCCGAGCATAGCTCTCTCCATCGCCCGCTGAGTGACTCTAAGCCGTCTTACGAGGCCCATAGTTAACGACCATGTTTCAGAGCCATAGGTCATCACTGGCAACACGCACTGTTCGAAGACTTTCGTCTTCAGGCACTGAGGGATTTTTGACGAAAAGATGGCACGAAGTTTCCCGAACGCTGCCCATCCGAGTTGGATTCGGCGGTTCACCTCCTTCTCGAAATTGGACCTACCTAACTGGATCGTGTGTCCTAGGTATACGTATTCGTCAACAATTTCGAGTGCAGTGTTCTCAACGATTACTGGTTGAAGCGGAACATGAGCATTAGACATAATCTTCGTCTTGCTCATGTTCATTCGTAGGCCAACCTGTTGAGAAGCTCTGCTGAGGCCATTGAGCATCGTATTTAGGTCTCCCAGAGTCTCTGCCATTATGACTACATCGTCGACAAACCGAAGTTGAGTGATGTACTCGCCGTTAATGTTAATGCCAAGTCCGTTCCAATCCAGAAGCTTAAAGACGTCCTCCAACGCAGCGGTAAATAGTTTCGGGGAGATAACATCTCCCTGTCGCACGCCTCGCTGCAATTGGATTGGTCTCGTAGTCTGATCCTGTATACGAACTAACATAGTGGCGTTTTTGTACAAACACTGCAACACTTGGATATACCGGTAGTCAATTCGGCATCTCTGCAGTGACCTAAACACAGCCCAAGTTTCCACCAAATCAAAGGCTTTTTCATAGTCCACAAACGCTAAGCAAAGTGGCCGGTTATACTCTTCAGTCTTCTGTATAACCTGCCGCAGCGTATGAATGTGGTCTATGGTACTAAAGCCCTTACGGAAACCGGCTTGTTCGGGAGGCTGGAAGTCATCAAACCTACGAGCGAGACGATTCGTAATGACTCTCGAAAACAGCTTATAGATATGACTCAGCAGCGAGATGGGTCTGTAATTCTTCAACAAGGTATTATCACCTTTTTTGAAGAACAGAACCACCACACTCCTGTGCCATGCCTCTGGCGTTGTGCCTTGGTGAATAACGGAATCAAACAATCGCTGAAGGACTTTCAGTATCGGTTTTCCACCTGCCTTCAGGAGTTCTGCCGTTATTCCGTCATCACCCGGCGCCTTGCCATTTTTAAGCTGCTTGAGAGCCACACTAATCTCGTATAGGCTGACGTCTGGGATATCTTCGGTATAGTGTCGAGTTAATTTGGCTCTAGGATCCTTAGCCAAATCTTCAACAGGCGTCTGTACTGTGGTGTACAACTGTCCATAAAAGTTCTCATTTGTTCCATTGTAAATGAGACACAATAAAGACAATTATTATTATTATTAATTATTATATTGACAACCAAAATTCGACGAGTAGACTTCTATTGGCTACTGAGGGATTAAAAACATAGTGTGAGAAGCGGTGATATCGCATTGGGTAGGAGCTCGTCTTCACTTTCGGGTGGCGGAGTTGGAATCCCAGCACGCCCGTCTAACTTTTCTGAGTTATATGCGTTTTAAGTAATTAAAATATCACTTACTGCAACGGTGGGGGAAAACATCATGAGGAAACCTGCATATCTGAGAGTTCTCCATAATGTTCTCAAAGGTGTGTGGAGTCCACCAATCCGCACTGGGCCAGAGTGGTGGACTACGACCTTAAAACTTCTCATTGTAGTAGGAGATCCGTGCTCTGTAGTGAGCCGGTATTGGGTTGATGTGATAATAATAATAATGACGTCGTAAGAGATTCAAATCAGCACGTACCTTTATGTTTAGTATAAGACCCAATTTCCCAAAGACTACACGCACAATAAGACCTCGAGCTATATACATTGGAGAATTCTGAAAAGGGTGTATTGTGAGCGAGGCCTTAGGCAATAAGTCCCAGCAATAACATTGAAAACATTCAATACACGTCTCGGGTACTTCGATACCTACAGCTTGATCGTTAAGGCTTTATGGTATCGCTTGCAGGCTGTAGTTTGTGAAAGTACATTATGAAAGTTTTCTTTGTAAATACAGCTCTTTATCGCAGTGTCTTTGAGAACGCTTACTATATGTAGACGTAACGCAGTGAATTTTAAATGAGTTCCCAAATCCAAATTCTCAATTTATTTATAGGGCTACTTTATAAGCACTTTTAACGTCTAGACAGCCTATTATGAAAATTAAGCTTAATTTGCTATACTCCGCGAAAAGCAGGAGAATCTGTATTGTGTAATTTATAATTTCTTCAATCCTTATACTCCACACCAAACAGATCTTCGGCAATGTACCCTCTACGCACGTTTCGCTCCGAAACTGGAACATCCTCAGCAGATGATGACTTTACACCACACAGATTCTCCTGCTTTTCACGCAGTATAGCAAATAAAGCTTAATTTTCATAATATATCATGGATTTCCGTAAAATAACGCCTGCTTCTATCCAATATCTAGTCAGTCTGTTTGTTGTGACTCTACTACCGGTTTGATAATTTTATGATGTTGAAAAACTACAAACCGATGGCTATACGAATGGATGTTTACGAATATGGTTATCGCCATCATCTTACTACCGTGTAATTCTTACGTAATGTACGCATCAAAAGTGCCACCTATGAGCCTACTTGAATAAAGATATTTTTGACTTTGACTTCGACTTTTGACTTTGTTAAAAAAGTGCAATCTGCTGAGTTAGTTAATACAAGGTCAATATAGTCTGAGAGTTAGTCTGAGAGTTCTACATAATGTTCTCAAAGGTGTGTGGAGTCCACCAATCCGCACTGGGCAGCGTGGTGGACTATGGCCTTAACCCCCTTCTCACTGTAGGAGACCCATGCTATATAGTGGGCCGGTAATGGGTCAATATGATGAAGGTATCAAATTGTAGAACTTAATTCCAAAGAATAGCGTTAAGTTTTAAGCCAAAACAGCTACTAAAAACTGGAATAATTAACTAAGTCAAGTGGTACTTCAAGCAAGTACAACTCCTCATGCAGTACTTGGCTCAGGTGCGAGCGCAAACTTAGATATATCTCAAAAAAACTCGGATTCACTCAGCGTAATATAATTAATTAGGTGTTTCCATCAACTTTATATGGCACTCATATTACGGTTTGAAAAGTTCCAAGAGGCAATTCCAGCACTTCTAACATAGTTAGCTAACAGTTAGATTTGTAAAAGTAAGTAGGTTCATTGAAAACTCGTGTAAAACTGCGGGGCACATACAGTGGCGTCCACAGTTGTTAAGAACAGGGTAGGCATGCAGCAAGAGGATGGTTTAAAGTAGAAAAACTCTCTTCCTATACAAGTTATATAGAAAATAAATGGTAGTGCACGCCAGTGTGCACATATAGTAATTGTAATGAAAAATAATAAATGGACGTCTGCAAAATAATGTAGTCATCAGCAAGAATACTTTGCAGTAGATGATTTTCATAATTCATTTATTACATAAACTGTTTACATATATGGTCTTATGAGCTAAATACTACAGCTAACAGCTAAATATTACAGTTTGCCATTTCGGGCGTGCAATTTAAACAGATAGCTTAAAAATAGTTACATATTAAAAAAAATCGTATTTAAGCATATCGCACATAACGTAATTTTGAAAAATATCCTTAAAAACGCTCTGACGTAGCGCTGTGCTTGGTTTTAAGTGGAAAAAAAAAACAAAATAAGTATGGCAAAATAATTATTACGCGTCGCGTGGCGTATGTACTATTTTATCTTCAAAAGGGTTTTCATAAGTAAACACTTAGAATGTTTCTAATTTGTTTACTTATGAAAAAATTTGCTTCTTTTAACTTTATATTTTTACAGGTGATTTCTTATGGAATATTCGTGTGCATCCTTCAATATTAATTCGTAATTCTGTTACACGTTGTATATAGATGAAAGATGCTGAGGGAGGGAAATTTACACTTCGTCCATTGAAAAAGTACGTCTGCCATCTCAGGAAATATTTGAATAACTTCTAAAAGGAAAAATTCTGAACGTCATTTTAATATGAAAGAGAAACTCCTCACATAAATCGGATTGGGAAATCTCATTAGGAATTTTTTAAACGTGGACGCGGTGCGGCCAATCGAATTAGCATACCCAGGGAAATATTTGATTAGTCAGCACGACCAGCGTTGAAGCGGTACAAAATTTTTATCTCCCGATTAAAATTCACTTGTCCAATTCATTCATTCATTCATTGGAGTACCCGCCCTTAGTAAAATAGCTGGAGAGAAGAATGGAAAGCTACCCGGGGACCGACACCAGATCTCTTCGATCCCACAACGAAACCCAAGGGTTTCTATCTGCCTTGTAACCATGTTCCTGTGCTTTAACAATTGGACATTATATCCCTTTTCAAGGGATATAATTAACGTGGGATATAAGTAACGAGGTATATAATTTTTATCCCCTGCGCTAGCCCTGCAGGGCTAAAATTTGCAGGGATAAAAATTTGGTTCGAGGCGAGAAAGGGAATATAACGGAGGTGGCAGCAGCGTCTTCCATGCTTCTACTACCATCTAACGGGCAAACCCTCCTGGGAGAGGCCTCTAGTCCAGCCACCTCTAGGTTCATCCATCATAAATATTATTGGATCCTGAGTTAATCAAAGATATACAGCTGGACCCGAGTAAAAACCAATATTGTTTTGACAAAGTTCAAAACTTTTTGCGATGATTGAAACGCTAATATTTTCTTGAATTCTCTAAAAGTGGAATTGTTTGATTTGGGAAGAAAAACAACTTTTTTGGGCGCGGAATATTACAGCTAACAGCTGATTTATTTTTAGATGTCTTTAAAGTGAAGTCAACTTGAGGTAAAAGGTGATTTTACTTGTGACTTTATGACTAAACGTTGTGATTTCAACTTGAGAAGAATTTTGACACAGGTTTCTACTTATTTCTAGCGTATCAACGAATCACGCTCTTGAGTCCAGCGGTTTTTTTATTCCACTACAAGTTAGCGTTTCATTTCGAAAGCACCAGATGTGAAGAGATGATTCAGCATAAGATTGTAGGACGATTAATTGTTAGGGTATGGTGGTTATACGTGTAATAAAACCCATACGTCCTCTAATCTGTTTCTATCTGTATAGGGAGTCAGACCAAACTAGAGAAAATTCAGAAATAATTCCCAATTTATCAGTGCCAGATGTCGATCCGAAACCTTATCACAACGCTCCCGACTGCACCAATGAGGTTTCCTGCAACTCTTGTGGAAATTCTTTCCATTTTCCTGCATTTTCTAATGCAAGGTCCTCATGCTCCATGGTGCAGCTCCTTTGGGACCCCACCGTAAATCAGTTCTCCGTGCTCTGTGCGTCTGTGCTCTGGTCTATGCTTGAACTTTACAACTCGTTAAGCTATTTTGAGAACGCTCCTGTGATATCCTCATTTCCAGTGGCGTGCACAAGGTCTTAGAACATGGTAGGCATAATTAAGAAACTTTGCAGAAAATGGAAAATCATTCTACTTTATGAGTTATATATTTTTAAGGTAGGCAATACTTGTACGCATGTATGAAGTTCACGCCGCTGCTCATTGAACACAGAAAACTGAGTGATGTTGCGTACGATACGACTTCCTAGGTGTTTGTGAATTTGCTTGCTACTTTTTTACGAAAAACTAATGGTAAGAATAAATCTACTGTGTCACCAGACAGACCATAAAGTTCGCTTATTTTTCTTCATAAACGAAAAAGTATTGTAAAGGCTCGATAAGAAGGACCAACAAAAAAGGCCATTTTCCTTTTATTCCCAAAAGTCGAATTACCTACATTTCTTTAACGATATTAATATTTTACGTGGTATTTCTGAAGTCTTTATTGTTTGTGAAACATCTCCACCTTTCTTTTCCAATAACTTTCACGTCGCGTCTCTTCAAAATTAAATCAAAACTCATTTCCGTAATCGATTTACGAGCTCGTCACATTTCCGTGAAAAAGTTTTCTTCATTATTTTTGCGACTCAAACGTCTAGCGTTAGAAGTAATGGGGTGAAATGACAGATGAATCTCTTAAACAAATTGCAATCTCTTCACGGCCTGCAAATATAGTTAGAGCTCAAAGTTAACAGGGCCTTTATTTACTATATGGAATTAACTGCAAATAAAATGCACTTGTGATGTAAACCTTCATCATCATGATATCAACCTATTACCGGCCCACTACATGGCACGGGTCTCCTCCCACAATGAGAAGTGTTACGGCCGTAGTCCACCACGCTGGCCCAGTGCGAATTGGTGGACTTCAGACACATTTGAGAACATTATGGAAAACTCTCAGGCATGCACGTATCCTCACGATGTTTTCTTTTACCGTTGAAACAAGTGATATTTTAATTACTTAAAACGCACATAACTTTTAAAAGGTGGAGGTGCGTGCTGGGTTTCTATCTCGGCCCCCCGAGCTCCAACTATAAAGTAAAGTCGAGCTCCTACACTCTGGGCTGGCACCGCTTCTTATGTAAACCTTAATTTATCTTATTTATTTGAGAATAAACATTTTGTAATCTACAACTAAAAAGGATTAGGCCTGACTGACCGACAGAAAACATACAATCGTACAATAAAATTATACGGCTCAAGTTTAAATGATAAATTCGAAATGCCGAGAGAAGAAAATTCTTTGACAACACTAGAAGTACCTTTAATTTTTAATTCTACACTTGTGGGGGTTGAACAGGAGAACAAAATTTGTATCTAGTGTTACCTTTTAAAATTTTTAGATCTCTAATAAGGATTATAATTCAGAAAAAAATCGTCAGCGATATTGAATAAATGCTTTGCTCTGTGCTTCCTAACTCAGATTCCCATTGTACATATGTGTTTAATGTGTGCATGTGTTCGTGCGCTGAGTGTGCGTGCGTGTGTTTGTGTGTAAGTGTAAGTGTGAGTGTCATCAATTTGACGGCTGATTGGCGCAGTGAGCAGCGACCCTGCTTTCCGAGTCCAAGGCTGTGGGTTCGATTACAGGGTCGATCGAAAAAAACACACCTATGGATATTAATAAATAATTTCTCAATACTAGCCCGAAGTTTTTAAAATGGCACAGTCCACCTGTATGCCTTTAGGATCCTCCAATTTGAGGGAAGCCAGTTGCCAAGGTCGGTCGGGCACCTCAATCAGATGAGATTCGTAAAGAATTTAGCCTCTCCATGCTCAGTCCACCTGCACTGACGCGTTCGATGCCAAGGATAACCAATTAAGTCGTCCCCTGTGAAATCTACATTGGAACAGCTTGTGCTCTAGTTCCCTTTATCTTATGTTAGAGGAGGCCTGTGCCCAATAGTAGGATGAAGAAATTGTTGAGTTTCAATTTTTTACACGCTTTATATTAGCTTCACTTGTATGTATGTTTGTAACCGACTTCTTTGGGCGCGATTTTGACCCACTTTTAACGGTCAGATTTCTTTCAAACTTTGTAGACATATCGAGGACCACCTACTCGTTGGACAGATACGGTGAAATCGTTGACCCAGACAACTTTATTGGAATGCTTTCGACACGCTACCAACCAAAAGCGGAAAAGACTCGCGCGGGAAGCCGTGCTATCCAATGATGCCTCAAGCCATGGAATTTATCTCAGCAGCCACGACCACTCTGCCAAGAGTGCACGCCTAAGAAGAGGCTTTTGTTCTGGTTAGTAGGGTTTGTAGGATTTTGTCCCCGGCTAGTTGCCACCTTTTGTTATCGCGAGGAAATCCTCATGGATACCTCTCGCTCGGTGCGTTGGAGAGGTTATGTCGGACTTTTACCGACTAAAACCCCACGGTATGCGAAATTCAAAATTCACTTATTTCAAGTAGGCCTAGTTTATAAGCACTTTTGAAACGTCAAGTCAGTCTGTTTGCAGTGACTCTACCACCGGTTCGGAAGGCAGATTCCACCGAGAAGAGCCGGCAAGAAACTCGGCAGATTGCTCTTTTCCAACATCATTTTACAGTTTACAATAAAAAAATACATCCTATAATATAATTTTTCTATCTTGTGAGAGTTGAGAGCGGAGCCTGCTAGCAGCCTTGTCATTAAGAAATTCATCAATCGTAACCACGAATTATTAATTACGTTTAACACATCAAACTCACAACTTGATGAGTGGGTTACGGCAACGCTTTTAGCAATCACAACCCAGCCAGCTGTTTACCAAATAACCCGAAATTGTCGTTCCGCCAAGCGACTTGGCGTTCCGGTACGATACATTTTTGGTACTGGTTGAAAGGACGGAGATTAAAATAGGCTATATTTTACCCCAGAATCAGATCACTTCCCGGGATTTCTTAAAAACCGTTATAAACGCGGATGAAAATAACGGGCAACAGTTAGTAGCGTAATAAAAAAAAACTGTTACCAACGGATTCACTTCAATTGCATTCAAAAATATAAGTTTTCTCCAAATGAAATAAAGTTTAATTTAAACGAATAAATAAATATATTCCGACAATAGACACATCGCCATCTAGCCCCAAAGTAAGCGTAGCTGGGTGTTATGGGTACTAAGATAACTGATTAATAATTTACATAAATATTTATAATATACAGATTAACACCCAGCCACTGAAAAACATTCATGTTCATCACACAAAGATTTTCCAGTAAACATCGAACCCACGGCCTTGGACTTAGAAAACTGGCTCATTACCCACTGCGCCATCCGGTCACCATTTCGATTTAAACTTCTTAATTTACTGAAACATTCCTATGGGGATTCAAAAGGCAGTTACATGATAATGTAACAAAGGTCGGAAAGGATTCGGGAATCGCTCCCTAGAGCAAATTTTATTCACCTGCTGAACTACGGTTTAGCTGAGCAGTGGCGTAGAACCGATTACGATAGGATTGGAACGAATTGTTATATTAAAGCTTACCCCGCGGGCCCTTACTCTTATACGAAAACTTCTCTTCCGTTCGTACTTATTGTAATCTTGAAATACCAACAAAAATAACACGAAAGCGGGTGGTCAGATTCTGTCAGTTTCATCCAACTTGACATCTCGTACCTCCGCAGTCCGAATCTCCGCAGTGACCACGATTCATGCAACTTGGTCGAAATATCGAAATATCAACAAATCCCAAAATATTATCGTGGTATGTACCCGTTGAACTATATTTAAGAAATGTTGATTAACCGCGGTTAATATCTTACTTTAACAACACGTCTTTGAGGACATTATGGAGAACTCTCAGGCATGCAGGTCTCCTCACGATGTTTTCCTTCACCGGTGAAGAAAGGGCTTTTGAAGTTTGAGGAGCAAGGATTCGAACTCGGCCCCCAGAAAGTGAAGTCGAAGTCGTACCCACTGGGCTATCATCGCTTTATTATAAACCTAAACCAAATAACATTCTGTAATGGGCGAGATTTAACTACATAAGATTCCCTTGATAATAAAATCATAAAATGACTTTCTTGTTAGGATGAATATTCTATTTATTTATTATTTATGTACCATAAATTGTGATTGTGAACATAAGATACATGAAGTGTACAAAGGAAAGCTTATCTCTATAAGAGATCTCTTCCAGCTACCCCAGGATGTGAGTAAAAAAAAAGGATGTGAGTAAGAAGATTTTCTATGCCTGTTGATATCGACTGAGATAAATGCTTTTAGAGAAATAACTTTACAAAGTTGTCACAACAAAAACGCAGTGCCGCACACATGCCGCCAAGCATTTCAGCGTTCCAGTACGTTGGCTGTAACCGCCATGTGCCAATAGTAAAGATTGCAGTCAACAGTGAACTTGTAGTGGTACGAAAAACAAACTTAGTACAGTTATCATAGTGAATTTGCCCGGATTTCCCGAAACACGTATTCAGTTTGGAACTTAATCGAGGTTCCTATGCATTAAAGCCAATTTTTTCAACTGGGAGATCCTTCAAACACTGTCACCATAAGTAGGTCTTCCATAGATTTGTTTTTTTACAATACACTCATCGCCATCTTGCCCCAAATTAAGCGTAGCTTGTGTTATGGGTACTAAGATAGTTGTTGAATATTTTTATGAATATAATACACTTTAATACTTTACACTAAACACCTACACTGACACTGAAACACAATCATGTTCATCACACAAACGTTTTCCAGTTGTGGAAATCGAACCAACGGCTTAGGACTCAGAAAGCAGGGTCGCTGCCCACTTCCGTATAATCCTCACGTACAGGATATTAATGATATAATCCAAGGAATCCGCGCCCGTATCGCGGTTCGCGCCATTTAATACGTCGCAACCATGTCATCTCGTGCGGAATTTATCTCGTCTTTTGCTTAATAGCAGTGCGCTGCAAGCTCTAATGTTCTAACTCCTAAAACTATTGTAGGATGTAAAGGAAATTATTTTTTTTTTGCACGTACAAGTTTTATTATGAGCGATTACAACTGTAGAAGTTGCGTAATTTACGTCATTGTTGTTACGCCTGACTACGAAGTCTACTTAGCTGATTTTCCCCGTTACCATATGCGTTTTTTTTCCTTTTTATAAATCACGCGGGAAACTTTATTTTTCCTCGGGTTCAAATGAATACAAATATTGGTGTCCCCCACTTCAAACACTATTTCAGGCACAACTTTAGGAGTAGATGGATAAAAAAAATGATATCTAACTTGATTTCTTGAAACCGTTTCTTAGCTGACACCTAGGTCTTAGAAGGAAATTACCTTTCGAATTTCAAGTTTGTAGGCTTTATAGCTCCTGAGATTTCGTGATGAGTCAGTGAGTGAGTTAGTAAGTGTAGTTTTCTCTTTTATAAATTAAGGTTCTACCAGGTATTTAGAGTTTATGGTGAAATAAAGAAACTCAAATACATACATAATTTATCTCAACCATAGAGAACAGAGGCCAATGGCGCAGTGGGTAGCGACCTTGCTTTCTGAGTCCAAGGCCGTGGGTCCTATTCCCACAACTGAAAAATGTTTGTATTATGAACTGGAATTTTTTCCAGTTTTTTTTTTCTATAAGTATATTTATATGTATATTATGCTTATATGAATATTATAAGTATTTATGTACATTCTTCTTCTTTAGGTGCCTCTCCAACTAGTGAAGGTTGGCCGTCAGTTTTTGATACTTTTCCTTTTCTCTCGCGAGGCTAAACAGCTGGGCGGCACTCGCGATCCCAGTCCACTCCCTTATATTGCGCAACCAAGACTTCCTCTTGCGACCGATGCGTCTCTTTCCAGCAACTTTGCCCATCATTATCAGTTGCAGTAGCCTGTATCTATCATGCCGAAGCACATGCCCTAGATAAGCAACTTTTTTCTTTTTGACGGTCTTCCAAAGTTCGCGCTGACAACCAACTCGTCGCAAGACTTCCTCATTGGTAACCTTTTGTACATTATTCATTATATTATTCATTATTATGTACATTATTCATTAAAAAAATATTCATCAGTCATCTTAGCATCCATAAAACAAGCTACACTTACTTTCGGGCTAGATGGCGATGTGTGTATATTTATTTATTTATAAAGTTGGGGTCTTAGCCTCTGGACAGTTGTATATCTACTAGTATTTAAAAAATGCATGAAACTTCACGGAGATAAACCCCTAAGGATCAAAGTATAGTACGTCCCGTTGAATGAAGCCATTTATATTATTACTAGCGGACCCCAGCGCCATCTGTCGGGCTGATTTGTGAATCTAAACCATCCAGGGTGCCACCCAAAGCATACCGAAAAATTCATTCAAATCGGTCCAGCCGTTTAGGAGGAGTTAAGTGACATACACGCACACAAAATATATATATATATAGATAACCACGTTCGAATGATGAAAGAAGTCGGGGAACAAGTAAATCCAACTCGTACTTAAAGGGTACTGAAAAACTGAGGATTGACGAGCCGTGGGGAGTTAAAACTGAGTAGTAATGGCGGACATCGAAAATCCATTAGCACTCACTGAAAACAACGAACCACTGCTTTTTACACTGAACAAATAAATGTTTTTAACACAATCCAAAAAAAATCGCTGGAATTCGTAATTCATTATTATTTTCTTTTGTGAAAATCCTGTAAGTGAGGTTTTCGAATTTATTTGTGCAAAGAGAGAAATAACTGCCTCGTTGTTTTTTTTTTATTTAACAGTGAATTTATATTCACTAGAAACGAAAATATATTAGCATTCACGAAAAAAAAAGAAGCAATTCTTTTTAAACAGAACATAGAACAACCTTTTTTTATACAAAGAAATTCGTCCAAACTTGTAATCCTTTTTTCTTCTGTTAGTATTGGAATCCATTTGTTAAATACAAATGCGAAGAAATAAAAGTGTCTGTCTCTAATTCGAAATAACTGTCTTTCACCAAGCTTTTATTTAACTTGCCATGTAAATTGTTTAGTAAATGTGGATACAATTGAATTTTACTGAACGAAACTGAATTTTAAGCCAGTTATCTATAACAGATTGTGCTGAAATTTTTCATGCGCTTCCACTTTGAAAAAAGATGCTTGTTAGCTAAGTGATGCTACTTTCAGGGAATCTCCAGATAGACCTGTCGAGTAATCCTGTAAAGTTTGGTGACGATCGGAGCACTCCTATTTTTGAACTGTCAAACTGTCAAATACAGCTTTTATTTACTATGATGATATTCTACCTACCCACCTGACTCTTACCTACGCAACTCCATTTTTCGTGTTATGACGTCACTAGTAGATTAATTTACACAGAACTGCTTGAATAGCAATTGCTTTATAGAATTTGCTTTATATAATTTGCAAAAGAACAGTTATTGAATTTGAATGTAGAAATACGGGTTTTTTTTCGTCTTAAAACCCATTACCGGATGCTAGAATTACCGGTGGGTTTTAAGACGAAAAAAAAGGCACCCTTATCGCGCTTAATAAACAAGATCTTTTCACCCTGTGCGATCCAAATGGGTGAATTAGTGCTAACTCTCTGTATCACATTCGTCCCCAACTCGGTAATTAGAGGTCCAACTTAATTACGGGGAATCTGGAGGCCGTATGTACTTGTAGCGATGAGACAAATATGAACCTAGTGTCCTAAAAAATAAGTCTTAAAGTTACTTCAGAGTGTACCATACAGAATATTATGCTCAAAGTTTAGTGGTCCGAATCTGTGTCAGGTGAAACCAGGGCTACCATAATATGAAAAATAAAGCTGGGATGTCTAACTTCAAAGCTTTAGGAAGAAAACAATGGATCAAAGCAAGCACTGAGATACTGAGCGTTTATTTTCACAATTTAAGTTTTTACAGAGTTGTATAATTTTTGATAGAGGTTTGTTAATGTAGTATGTATATTTCCTTGTTATTTCACAAAGTTTTTTATTCCTTTTATAGTATTACTATCTTTTATACTATTGCGCGTTCTTCTTTCAGATATATTACGGGTTTTACAAATCCTGTGGGAACTATGTTATTTATATGTATAGACACATATGTATAGACACATCTGCTACCAAAATAACAATTCTTGGCCGCTCCGGGATGTTGAGAGATATCGCCTGAAATCAGCGCTAAACCACTGGTACCTACAGCATAACGGTGAGGCGATAGTCTGTTTAGGAGAAACAACACCACAGATATGTTAACGTTACATAGTATTATGTCAGTGCCAACATAGAATCATAGTAGACGCTAGACGGCCGATTGGCGCAGTGGGCAGCGACCCTGCTTTATGAGTCCAAGGCCGTGGGTTCGATTCCCACAACTGGACAATATTTGTGTGATGAACATGAATGTTTTTCAGTGTGTTTATATATATATTATAATTATTTATGTCTATTATTCATAAAAATTATTCATCAGTTATCTTAGTACCCATAACACAAGCAGCGCTTACTGTGGGACTAGATATTTATTTATTATTAGTATTATATTTATTTATTATTATTATAGTTGTTTGTTTTAGGTTTATTTAATTTTATTTAGTTACCTAATTTTAAAAAAATTTCTTTTTTTATTGTTTATGTTCTCATTGATATTGATATGTTTTTTGTTGTAGCATGTACTCCATATTTTGATTCATATTGTTGTTTTTTTCTCAAATAAAAGATTTATTATTATTATTAGTATAGATGAAACAGAAAATTATTATATTACTACGCTTATTTTGGGGCTATCGGGCGATGTATGTATTGTCGTAGTATATTTATTTATTTATTTGTGAGTCATAGTAAAACTTGTTTTTATATATATAAATAAATAAAAAATTTAAAAATAAATCTAAATCTTCAGCAAAAAATGCAGCGTCGACCCGTCACGTTGTCTATCAGTGTAATTTAGCGTGGTTACCGTAGCTTGAAATAAACATCGCTCTGGCAACTGATTTTGTGGCCAAGAGGTTCCGGAGGCTAAATGATCCGCTGCTTTGTCGGTAATGGCAAATGTGGCACGGCTGGACGAGCGCAGCCCTTACTTTGATTTTCTTGGCCCTTTGTTTTTTCCTGTGAGTGTAACTTCCCCCGGCCCCCTTCCCCCCTAGGTCTACAGATAACATCCTTTCATATAATATCTTATTTTATTTATTCTTTATTAGCTGTTGCCCGCTGTTGTTTTTTGGTGTGGCATTAAATTTAGTTGTAGATCTAAAAAAAATTAAGTATGTAGTATCGCTAAGCCCTGAATGAGGGGTTTGCTGCTGTCCGCTGAGGAGTTCTGTCCTCTATCATTAACTACAGTTTGGGCAAAATTAAACACATACTATAACTATAAAATAATTATTTAAATCGGCTATAATTTGTCGGAGTTATGGTGTAGAATCGTCAAACACTCATCCCCTCTCCCAAAGGAACCGGGCTTAATGTCGGGATAAAAAGTATCCTATATTACTTTTAACACTTCCAAGAATATGTGTACAAAGTTTCATGAGGATCGGTTAAGTAGTTTTGCGTGAAAGCGTAACAAACAAACTTACATTGACATTTATAATATTAGTAGGGATTAGAATCTTTAATTAGAAGCGGGGATAGCCCAGTGGGTAGAAGCTCAACTTCACTTTCGAGGGGGCCGAGTTCCACCAGTGTGGTTTTATCGTGACATAATGAAAGCAACGGTTTTTTTACCCCACGAACTGTCCTATTTTGTTTGTTTATATTTCGTACACGGATAAATTGGCCGCATTTTAGTCATAAAGGAGTTTATTCTCCTCATTCGCTCTACTCATTCGCTTTAGAAATTCTAATCAATTTAGTCAAATAGCAATCTCTCATTCATAATCGATTGGACTATCGCAACTACGCCAACCTTACCTTCCCGACAACTCATATAATGCATTCCATCTCTGGAACGAAGACATCTGTATGCAATCTGATATCCTGGTAACACACGGCGGGATTTCTATGTTTACTAATACAATTTCGAATTTCGATTCATGAGAACTTCATACATGTTTGATATCGCAGTTAGTAGTTCACTGGGGTAAGTTTGATATATTAATTATATTGCTGGTTTCGCAGTTTGAATATCTAATTTACGAAGGCAAGCGAATTCCTTAGTTGTCTTTATATTGAACGATATCTGTGCGTTTATCAAGTGTTACAGTAGTTTTACAAAGTGGGTAAATAATTAAACGATAAATTCATGTTCGCCAGATATTAAATTGATGAGGATTTTAACAATTGCGCTAGTAATTATTATTTAATTTATTATAGTTTTCAAGAAACCAATGATCATGACATTGGTTTCTTGAAAACTATACTTGGTGGGTATTTTGATATACATACACTTTAGCCTTGTATAGACTCGAACGATACACATATAACTCTCGGTGTCTTAGTCGTTATCACAAGATAATTGGGCTGGCATGGGCTCCTCGAAGACATAAGTCCCAAAAAAAAAAAAGGTTTAAAAATAAAAAAAATATATATCTCTTCAGCTGTTTGCTTATGAAAATTTAGAAACACTGATCGTGATCGTGCGTCCTATATTTTTTTCCAGTGTTACGAGCAGAAACGAAACGGTAGGTAAAAAAAAAGGAACAAACACCGCAAAATAAATAAATAAATATACTACGGCAATACACACATCGCCATCTAGTCCCAAAGTAAGCGTAGCTTGTGTTATGGGTACTAAGATAGCTATTGGATATTTTTATGAATATAAGACACACAAATACTTATAATATACAGATAAACACACAGACACTGAAAAATAATCTTGTTCATGACACAAACATTTTCCAGTTGTGGGAAGCGAACCCACAGCCTAGGATTCAGAAAGCAGAGTTGCTGCCCACGGCGCCAGGCCGTCAGAAATGGAAGCTGGGACCTAACTGTCCCCATCCTAAAGTTGATAAGCAAGACGTTGAAATGGAATTTAGCCTTGTAAAGCTATTATTTTGACAAAGTTACGCGTAACTTGACAAAGAACTCATTGCGAAACAATTTATTATAACTTAAAATGTAACTTCCAGTCCACTAAAATTCAACGAACCATTCGTCATATAGCAAGTACCGATTGGCAAATATACAGTAGGATGTCAGGGTGCAAAATCAAAAAAAATAACCAAACCAAGTGCCCTTTAAAATCTGGAAAAGTTCGGATAGAACTGGTTTACCGTCTTTAACCGCCACAAAGCTAGTTCGAACCGGATTTGATAAAGCGGTGTGCTTCAGCACTTTTTGATTAAGTTTTCCGACGAAAGCATGATCTATGCGCACATGCTCTCCGCTGATGTATTCTAATGCAATTGCAGAAGAAACTAATAAGAGTATGTTCAGTAAAAATTTCGAGCTACGCGAACGGCAGCAAGTAATAAAATCCGGATGGAACTGGTTACGACCGCCTTTAACCGTCACAAAGGTAGTTCGAACCGGATTTGATGAAGTGGTGTGCTTTAGCATTTTTCGATTACGTTTCCGACGCGAGCACGATCTGTATGCGCATATGTTCCCGTCAGTTTATGATAATGCAATTGAAGAAGGAACTAATAAATACACTCCTGTTTCGGTTTCAGAGTTTTCTGCTTGAGTAGGAAAGGCTAACGCGAAAATAATACCTTCACTTTATTACTGCACTGTGAAATAGTAACCCTATTTCTTATCCACAAATATTAATCATTACTGGGTGTTAATTTACCTAAACCTTACAACATTCATCGCAGCCGCTAGCGTAATTAGAAATACCTTTCTATCAGAGATTATTATTATTATTATAACTCTTTATTTGTACACCACATTAAGAATTATACAAGAAAAAACAAAAGAAACATAAAAATAGAAGTGGAATACAAAAGGCGCGCGATTAAGTTCATGGAGGCATCTTCATCACAAGTCGAAAGGAACAGGGGTCATTTGCAAGATTGAGTATACGCTTTTATAATATGATTACTAAGGTAATTTTGGACCTACCAATGCATAAATTTAAAGAATATGTTAAAACACATTTATTACAGCGAGGTTACTATACAATTGATGAACTTCTTAATGACAAGGTTGCTTGGAAGCATCCGGCTCCGCTTTCATCTTTCACAATAATTCATCTAAATGAATGTTAAAATGTAAAATGTAAACTGTTGATGTTGGAAAAGAGCAACTGCTGAGTTTCTTGCCGGCTTCTCGGTAGAATCTGCCTTCCAAACCGGTGGTAGAGTCACTACAAACAGACAGACTTGACGTTTCAAAAGTGCTTATATTAGGCCTACTTGAAATAAATGAATTTTGAATTTTGAGTCTATTTATATATGAATAGATACTATACTAATTGTGCTTTTATAATATGATTACTAAGGTAATTTTGGACCTACCAATGCATAAATTTAAAGAATATGTTAAAACACATTTATTACAGCGAGGTTACTATACAATTGATGAACTTCTTAATGACAAGGTTGCTTGGAAGCATCCGGCTCCGCTTTCATCTTTCACAATATAGGTAAATGAATGTTAAAATGTAAAATGTAAACTGTTGATGTTGGAAAAGAGCAACTGCTGAGTTTCTTGCCGGCTTCTCGGTAGAATCTGCCTTCCGAACCGGTGGTAGAGTCACTACAAACAGACAGACTTGACGTTTCAAAAGTGCTTATATTAGGCCTACTTGAAATAAATGAATTTTGAATTTTGAGTCTATTTATATATGAATAGATACTATACTAATTGTGCAAATTGGTGTCCCCCAGGGATCTATATTAGGACCCTTCCTATTCCTCATTTACATGAATGACCTTCCTTACCTAGCTGAGGACAATCACGGGATAGTATTGTTTGCTGATGATACACCATTGATGTTTAAAATTAAACGTCGTGAAAAAAATCTTGACGATGTAAACATATGTCTCGCTAAAGTAGTACAATGGTTTGAGGCTAATAACTTAGCTGTTAACGGAAAAAAACGAAGAGTATTAAATTCACACTACCGAATGTTAAACAAGTAAAAACCATTGTACAACTTAATAATGAGGAGTTGGATTTGGTGGATACGACAATCTTTTTAGGAATAACTTTAGATGCTAAGCTTCAATGGGGCCCACATATAAATAATTTAGCGAACAGACTTAGTTCTGCAGCATACGCGGTAAAAAAGATTCGTCATATGACAAACATAGAAACTGCTAGGCTTGTTTATTTTAGTTATTTTCACAGCATTATGTCCTATGGCATTTTATTATGGGGTAATGCTGCTGATATAGATTCTATTTTCGTCCTGCAGAAAAGGGCTGTTCGTGCGATATATAAAATGGGCCCAAGAGAGTCATTAAGGGATAAATTTAAAGAAGTTAAAATAATGACGGTGCATAGTCAGTACATATATGAAAATTTAATTTATGTCCATAAAAATATATCAAAATTTAAAAAGAAAATGCACTGTAACAATATTAATATTAGAAGCAAAAATAAACTCGTTGTGCAGTTTACTAGGCTACAAAAAATTGCAAATTCATTCAAGGGCAATTGTATATTATTTTATAACAAATTACCAAATGAAATCTTTGAGTTGTCTCTCAGTAAGCTTACAGAAAAATCCTATTATAACATTAAGGATTATTTAAACGATAAAAAAGCTTGGGTGTGAATTGCTCTAGCTTCATAGCTTAATTTAAATTTACTGGAAGATGGTGATAACAAAAAAATAAATTTACCCGGCTAAGTTTGTTGTGGGCTCTTCTTAGACCAGGGCGCGTTTGGAACCCTCGTAGCTTTAGATTTAAGTTGGCGAACGAAGTTATCACCATCCCGTTACAATTATGTAAACAATTATGTATGAACGCTTCATAAGTGCCTGTGATAGGCCTACATGAATAAAGAAATTTTGAATTTGAATTTGAATTTGACTACTAAATACTTGTCTTCTCTCTCATAGAGAAAAGAAATAATCCCACTATGTTGCTTGAATGCAGCTTTGCGACCTGTTGGGCTATAATGTGGATTACTAACATCGTCCAAAAAATTATTTCGAACTGTAAACCTACTCGTTTTGGAAGTGGGTTAAAAAGATTACTAATTAGATTTAGATAGAGCTTTCAAAGTCCCTTTGACTCACCACATCAAAGGGCCTCACAAAGTCCTATGAGTATGAGATAAAACTTCTGTACTAAATGCATTTCTAGTCGCGACCCGATTTCGAGAACATTCCTCAATGGAATTAATCCCCAGTATGCATTGTTACAAGGTTCGACAGTACATACAAAGCTTTGTTTAGAGTTATAACAAATAGCTTTTTGAATCTAATTGGTATAGCCCGCCAAACCGCATAAATGTGACAATTTGACCAAATTGTTATTAAAATTCAAATTCAAAAATTCTTTACTCCTGTAGGCTTATAACACAGACTCTTATGAAGTTTGGCATCCAGCTTTATAGTTGTGTTTATACAAAGGAAATGTTTAGCAATCATTGATTTTGAACGATTTGGTTGATATATATTCTTAGCTATAGATTTATAGTATCAACTAGCGCCTAACCCTAAAATTTGGACTGGTTTTTTGGTTCATGGTTTTGGTTCAAGGTTTCATAGACATAAATAGTTTCCCCATGCTTTTTTTATATTCACCGGTATGTTTGTTTATATGTTTGGAACCGACTCATTTGGACTTGATTTTAATTTGAACCATTATGTTTAGCGGATTTCTTTAATATCAACAAATTTAATGGTGAATGGATTGCCCATTAATTTTGCTGAAATAAAAATATAAGTTTAATAAAACTAAAAAAAGACGCTTTATTGAATAAACTGAACTCTCTTTCTTCAGTTTATTTATAATACAGTAGTTGTTGAGTTTTTTTGAACTATTTATTATTTTATCGTTTTTGTTCTCAAAATTACCTATTTAAAAACTTACACAGTTCGCTGGCTCAGCGGTCTTACTTAATTGCAAATAATTGTATCAAATTATTAGAAAGTAGAAGGAAAGCGGTGAAAGCCTACTGGATGAGGTTTAGGCTTTCTTTCGGGGACACTGAATGTACATTAATACATACACTCACTTAATTTACCTAAATACGTACATGTGCTAAGAATGGTAAAGTGTAACTCTCGCAGTTATTCGGAGTCGTTTACCGTAAAAGCGGCAACGCTGTAGAATGCACTCCCTGATGACATTCTACGCTGTAAATCCCTTGCAATTTTTAAAAGTCGTGTAAGGAGGCACTATTTGTCACTATAAACATATTAATATCATATATTAGTATATATTATATTTATATAAATATTTAGATATATTATTACATTTATTTAATTATAGAATTACGATTTCCCGTCTCATATTATTCCATTTATTCGCCTTATTCCATTAGTTAAGGTAGCCTGGAAGAGATCACTTCTAGCGATAAGGCCGCCTTTTGCATATAATTTATGGTAAAGTAAGTGTTCCTGTTGTGTTTCCTTTATTATGCAATAAAGTTGTTTAAATAAATAAAATAAAAAAATATTTACTTACATTATTTATTATCATTCATTATTTACTACCGTAGATTATATACTAACATGATAACTGACTTAAATTATTTACTTAATTTCGTTATTTACTTACCTACATTATTTATTTTATTTCATATTTAATTTAGTATAATATTTTTGAGTATATATTTATTTAAAAAATATAATTTTTAATTATTATATATTATATATGAATTGGTTTATATTTTATATATATATTTATTTTAGTTTTGATATATTTATTTTATGGGTATATGTATATGTGCACCACCAACCAATTTTCTGTATTGGTTTTCTTCACCATTGGTTGCCTGGAAGAAATCGCTATGAGCGATAAGGCCGCCAAATTGTATACGTTGTTTTACACTTTTCTTTTTTTCATGTACTTTTTGTGGTGTGCAATAAAAGTATATTCATCCGTTTTTACTTCCGTGTAATATTTACTAACGTATATTATATACCTACATACTTTACTTAAATATATTATTTTCTTACGTATGTTATAAACTTACATTATTTATTAACTTATATTATTTACTTACTTAAGTTATTTACAAACAAACATTATTTACTAACGTAAATTATAACGTATTTACTAACTTGCCTTATTTACATACCTACATTAGTATCTTACTTACATAAATTACTTAAGTTTATTATAATATTCTTACATTATTTAATTTCGTATATATTATATACTTACATAATTTAGTTTCATACGTCCTGTATTTACTTTCATTATTTACTTACTCTATTTACTTCCGTATATTATATACTTAAATAATTTACTTACATATATGACTTATTGGTACATAATTTACTTTCTTGCATTCTTTACTTACAATGTTTACTTTTAATTATTTACTAACGTACATTGTGTACTTAGTGCATATTTGGCAAACATTAATTATTAACTTTTTTACATTACTTATTGACGTACATTATTTACTTATATTAGTTACTTTCTTACTTTATATACCTTAGTCTATTTACTAACTCACTTAATTACTTACATAACTTATTCATATATTTATTGCATAGCGTATTTGTAGTAATAATGTATGTACTGACTTTATTTAATCGCTTCAGTTTTAAATTCCCTTATCTATAATGGATAGTACAACAAACAGATATACAACGTGTAAATTAAAACCAAAATAATACTTAACAGGCTTTAGAGGTACATTGTGTATTGTCTCTGAGACTTATCTGTGAAACCAGACTTATCAAATACGGTCTTAAAAAAACAACTGCCATAGTTTTTACTGAAAGAAATCAGATGCAGCCCTAACATCACAGTGTGGCAATAGTATATTGTGCAACAAGTGCGATAAGTTGTCGAGTGAGCAATCGACAAAATCGCACGGGTTGCAGATACTATTTTTTATTACAAATGCGGAGATATATATGTGGGCACAAAATTCCAAGTCCCAACAAACGGATGAAAAGTTTTAAAAAAAGAAACAAATATACTTCAAACAATAAATACAAATTAATTAATATTAATAAAACTATAAACTTTGCAATGTCAACCTCACTTCTTTTTGACAGTTAGATTCTGTTTTTTTTTGTTATTTATTTAATTTTAGCAGTTTTTACAGTCATTTTGCGTGCGACAAGGATAGTTTGGGTGTGCTAAATATAATAAAACTCACGCGTCATTTTAAAATGGGCAAACAGCTCTTTTTCAACCGCAACAGCGAGTACTAAGATACTACTTATCCCGCATGAGTAATACAAAATTAAACTCTTGTGACTCCTGTCACTTTATTAGGTACCCGTCGCATACCGTAGGTACTATGCTCGTGTCGATCTTTTATCTTCAATATTTGTAAACACTTAGAATGTTTTAAATTCAGTTGTATGGAAAATTAAATATGCTTCCATTGTATGTTAGGTATGCATCCTTCAATATTATTTAGTTTTCCTGTTTCACGTTGTATATAAAGTAAACATAATTGTGAGGCATTGTATAGAAGCAGGCGTAACTTTGCGGAATTCCATGATTACTATGAAAATTAAGCTTAAGTTTCTATACTCAGTGAAAAACTAGAATCTGTATATATAATATAATTTATAAAATAATCAATACACCACACTCCTATTTGGAATGTGATGTGTTTTTTTCTGGATTATCCAAATAATTATCCTCTAAGAAGAACTATACAAAATTAATGTCTATTATTTTTTGCTACGCTGTAATATTTATTAATATCACCAAATATTAATTTTAAATTTTAATGAAAACAATTTTTATAAAGGCTTAAAACTTTAAATGCTTTAGTGATAAAATTTATTAAAGAATAGAAGCTATTAAGTTAAGAAAGTCCTTTAATTTGTTATGCATATTCAGGAAGTTGTGAAAAATTATGAAATGCGCCATTTTGTGGCGGCGGCCATGTTGGACAAACGTACGCACGCACGCCCGAACGCACACGCACACACACGCGCACTGGTACATCTAACTTAGCGCACCCCGTCGTTTTTGCATCAGGAGGTTAACAAATGACATTAAGAGTGCTAATCTTTATCGTTGACGTAAATTCCTGTAACTGAGGTTTTACGTTGACGTTAATAAGTGACGCTTCGTTATGAAATCGACGTGTTATTCGACTCACCCACAAGACGCATCTATCAATCATCATCTTTCAATTTTAATAAATAATAATAACTGGGATTTCATTTTCACGGGGACATTCATTTAGCGTACAAGCCATCGAATTGTGGAATGCGCTTCCTATGAACATACGGCAGTCAGTCATTGGCGATATTTAAAAAAGCCGTAAATGTTATTTATTATTTATGCAACTGAAGGCGATTTTTAATAGTATTTATGTACTTTTATCTAAGTATTTATTATATGGTAAATAGTATATTATTAGTTATTTTTTTTTAATAATATTTATCATATATTAGATGCATTTGTGTATATTAGTTTATTTTATATTTTGTACCACCTGCAATTAGTTCTCCTGTTTTTATCCTAATTCTAAGGTTGCCTGGCAGAGTTCGCTACTAAGCGATAAGGCTGGCTTTTGTATTCATTTATTTCAAGGAGGCCTAATTTATAAGCACTTTGAAACGTCAAGTCAGTCTGCTTGTAGTGACTCTACCACCGGCAGATTCCACTAAGTAGAGCCGGCAAGAAACTCAGCAGATGGCTCTTTTCCAACATCATTTTATAGTTTAACAATCTTTAGAATTTTTCTGTTTAGTGAGAGATAAGAGCGACATCGACTTTTTGTTTGTAATGTAATTACTTTTAAAGTTTCTTTTTTTCTTGTATAATTCTTCATGTGGTGTACAAATAAAGTGTAATAATAATAGGATTTCAAACTGTGCCAACAGTGTTGTCGTCAGCGATAACATTTTTAAAATATTTATTCAGACAAGCGTCGACATCGCGGGGCGAAGAGCTCGCTATTGTTTATTTATCTCGTACCCGCACGTCGGGAACTGGGTTACCCGACACTCGTGTCGTCTCGTGAGCGTGTAGGTAGATTAATGTTTTGTAACCTTTGTTTTGTTTGTTATTTACTGTAAAATCTCTCGAGATAAACAATAAACATTTCATTAAAAACGCGGTCGATATTTAATCAGAAAGGTGATAGACTAGTTACTGGACTGGGCTATCCTGTCGGGACCGAGTTCGATTCTCGACACGCATCTCTAGCTTTTTGGAGTTATGTGCGCTTTTTAAATTAAAATATCACTTGCTTCAACGGTTAAGGAAGACATCACGAGGAAATCTGCATACTTTAGAGTTCTACATAGCTTCTTAAAGCCGTGTGGAGTCTACCAATCCACACTTGGCTAGCGTGGTGGGCTGCGACCTAAACCCTTCTCGTTCTGAACCCCGAGCGAGGAACGTATGTGTAAAATCACGTAAATATGATGTATACTAAACTTTTTGCATACATATATATTTGCACATATAAAGAAATTAATATTTTATTAACTTATTGAATTGTAAACAAAAAGTCGATATAAACAGTCGACTAACTAGAAACGAACATTCATTAGTGATATCTGCAAATCGTCTGAAAAATGTACAGAAATCCTTTGTGGGGATGGGTATACGCTTTTATAACATGATACCGAAGGTAATATTAGATCTACCTTTACCTAAGTTAAAACAATATATTAAAACACATTTCACAAATCGAGGTTACTACACGATTGATAAATTCCTTAACGACAAGGCTGCTTGGAAGCAGGCCACTCTGCTCTCATCTCTCACAAAAATTTTTTTGATTGTTAAACTTTAAAATGATGTTGGAAAAGAGCAATCTGCTGAGTTTCTTGCCGGCTGTTCTCAGTGGAATCTGCCTTCTAAACCGGTGGTAGAGTCACTACAAACAGACTGACTTGACGTTTCAAAAGTGCTTATTAATTAGGCCTACTTAAAATATAATACCTATTTGTACTGGACTATCACCGCAAAATTGGTATAGCAGTGAATGAATAAAGAACGTGTGTTAAGAAACTGCTTTACAAATTTGGAATCGACAGAATCAAATACTGCAGATTCCCATCAAAGTAGACACTGACGTATCTACTCCAATTCCACGGAACTCTTTTCTGAGCAAACTTTAATTTTCTCTTCATACTTTAACTGATTTCGAGCGCTCGGATGGGTGAGGGCTGAGGAGTGCTGAGCGGGAAGGCAATCTGAAACGCTTCGCTCCGAGTGGGATTCTTATAATGCAAATAAAAATCTTTCCTTGTGGAACTTAAAACTTTTCAAATTGATTGTAGTTTGTATTTCTCTTTATCTGCAGTCATGAATTCTGTCTTCAGTTTTCTCCACCTATCCGCTCTCGCTCATGTTGTCCTAATACTAAGGTTGCTTGGCAGAGATAAGGCCGCCTTTTGTATTCTACTTCCGTCTTTGTATTTCTATTGTTTTATTTTCCTAGCTTCATAGTGGCGTCCAAATAAAGAGTTAAATAAATAAAACTTAATTGGGAATTCATCAGTGCAATATACTAGGTTTCATAAATACCTTAATTCGTTTAAAGGATATTGCATACAATTCTACAATAAACTACCCATTGTCATCTTGGAGATGTGTCTTAAAAAGTTCAAAGTTTGCATTAAACGTATGCTTATAGAAAAGTCCCTGTTGGTTATTTGAACCAGCACACGAGAACCCGATCAGCTGGTCCTCAAAATTACAGGTACTAGGAAGAAGAATAAACGACCAAATCTTGCAGCGTAGTAAACGAATTTAATTCCAATTTTTGTATTTAAAGTTTTGGTCATAAACAATATAGAATTATAGAATTAGGCACTTTTCACACTAGTCTAGGCACTTTTTTAGTCACAAACATAGTTAGTCCACACTATCAGCCTAATCGTGCTGCTCTCATTGGCGTTGTCAGTCCCATTATAGTAAAAAGGACTACGTAATCGATAAAAAAGCTTGGGTGTGAATTATTGCTCTAACGAGGTTGATCTCCTAATAATTTTAAATGACAATAAATGAGATAGTGATAACAAAAAAAAACACCCGGCTAAGTTTGTTGTGGCCTTTTTCTTAGACCAGGACGCGTATGGAACCCTCGAACCTTTAGTTTTGAGCTTATGAATATGGTTATCGTCATCATCTCACTACCGTGTAATTCTCATTTAATGTACGCATGCAAAAGTGCCACCTATGCCTACTTGAATTAGAAGAAATTGAAATTAAAGTTCTAAAGAATAAAGTAAATAAATAAAATATTTTATTAGAATTAAAAAAAAAAAAACATTAAAAATAAGAAAATATTTCTTAAGATGATAAATTATCATTTTTATATAAATATATTTTAGTGTAGGATGCACAATAAATTTTGAAATTGTTTGACTTTGACTTTTGACTTTCAAAACATGATCTAGGTTCTAGTTGTTGGTATGAACGATACAAAACCGTAAGTCATCATGATCATAGTGTTAACGTCTCACAGAAGCACACTGGTAAACTCTCTTTAAAATAGAGAAGGTCTTAGAGAATGGACTTATTTTTGTTGCTCCGATGCAGGTGTAAATGGATTTTATTTTTTAATTATTTATTGATGGACCAAAAAGAAAGCCCATCTGATATTGGATAGAAGCAGGAGGTACTTTGCCGAAATCCATGATATATTATGAAAATTACGCTTAATTTGCTATAGTCCGCAAAAACCAGGAGAATCTGTATGGTGTAATTTATAATTTCTTCAATCCTTATACTCTACACCAAACAGATATTCGGCAATTTACCCTCTACGCACGTTTCGCTCCGAAACCGGAGCATCCTCAGGAGATAGTTAACCGTCGCCTATAAACAAAGCTACAATTATCAGACCAAGCAAGGAAAACCTCCTGCGAAGTTGCGCTGTGTCCATCAACCTATGGCGTAGGTGTTAAGCCTCATTTTCCTGTAACTACACCGGCAACCACGCCCTTCAGACCGGAACACAGCATTGCAACAATGCTGCTTAGTAGTAGTAATACCCCGGATGAGCTGTCACAAAAAACTCTACTACTTCACAAAAGCGAGCTTTTAATATTATAATTAATTAAATAATAGATATTACAACAAACTAGCGGACCCGCGCGACTTCGTCCACAAATGAGTCGACTTAAAAAAATAGTCGTATGTCCAATATAAATGAATCCTAGCTAGATCGGTTTATTGCCCCCGAAACCCCCTGTATAATAAATTTCATGAAAATCGATGGATCCGATTCCGAGATTCCAATTATATATATTGTATATTTAACAATATATATAATTGGAATAAAACACGAATAAAATGACATTTTCTTAAATGAATCCTAGCTAGATCGATTTATTGCCCCCGAAACCTCCTGTATACTAAATTTCATGAAAATCGTTGGAACCGATTACGAGATTCCAATTATATATTATACAAGAATTGCTCGTTTAAAGATATAAGATAAAAGATATGTCGATTTCATCGTAACCACCCATTATCAGACCACTACAGGGCATGGGTCGCCTTCCACAAGGTTTATGCCGTAGCCAACCACATAGGCCCAGTGCGGTAGACTCAACACGCCTTGAGAACATTATGGCGAACTGTCTCTTTCCTTCACCGTTGAAGCAAGTGATATTTTAATTTTCCGAAGTCTCCCACCAATTACACCTGGTCGAGATCGAATCCAGGCCTTCCACTTTTAGGACCACAGTGTACACCTAAACGTCAGGGAAGACAGCAGATCTATGTAACTTCATAAATTGCTGCTGCAAAATAAAAAAGGCGATGTCATAACAGTTATTGCTTTTAAAATTAATTGCAGAGTTTATTTAATCAACATTTTGATAATGTGGCATCTGTCAGCAGGCCTATCACCCCATCCCCTTTGGTTAAGCAAGTGAAACAAAACGCAACACCTCGCAAATAAAACGGGTGACGCGACGTCAACCCGGCGACGTAATGTGACAGGTACCAGTCACCCGCTGGCTCAAGTTATAAGAGTACGAGTTATATTTTTGGCTTGAAATGTACACTTTTTTTTTTTTATTACAGAGAAAATGCCTGACGCATACCACTACGTTGGGGGAAACGGAGTAGTTATGTGGGACTTGCACCCACTAAAAACTCTGTGTGTCCCTCGATAGACCTATAAGTGAGAGCACGGGTTTCACTTGCGTATTCACCGCACTAAATTTACACTTATTTATTTTTTACTTAATTACGGTTTTTTACGAAACCCGTAGGAACCGTTTGTTTTCCTGTTATAAAATGTAGCCGATGTTACTCGCCGTCCTTTTAACTAATGCAAAAAGTCAAGTTTATTGGTTGCTAACTAAGGGCGTAATGTATAGATTAACAAACAAACACACTTTTGCATGTATAATATTAGTAGTACTTTGACGATTTCCCCTGGTGCAACGGTGAGCGCTGTGAATGAAAGTAGGAGGTTCCGGTTTCGATTCCTGGCTATTTGGGAATTTATAATTTCTGAATTTCCTCTGGTCTGGTCTGGTGGGAGGCTTTGGCTGTCGCTAGTTGCCAACCTACCGACAAAGACATGCCGCTAAGCGATTTAGTGTCCGGTGCGATGTCGCGTAAAAACCGATTAGGGTTGTGACTACCATACTCCCTAACAGGCTAGCCCGCTACCATCTTAGACTGCATCACCACTTACTACCAGGTGAGATTTCATCAACTTGTAGTGAAAAGCAAAAGTATAAAATAATAAATAAATATACTACGACAATACACACATCGCCATCTAGCCCCAATTTAAGCGTAGCTTGTGTTATGGGTACTAAGATGACTGATGAATATTTTTTATTAATAATATACATAAATACTTATAATATACATATAAACACCCAGACACTGAAAAACATTCATGCTCATCACACAAACATTTTCCAGTTGTGGGAATCGAACCCACGGCCTTGGACTCAGAAAGCAGGGTCGCTGCAAACTGCGCCAATCGGCCGTCAAATTCCACTTCTAGTAATACTAGTAAGCGGTTTACTGCCATCTGAACTGATGATAGGAAAAAATATTTGTAGGCTGTAGTATTCTAAAGTATTATTTCGAGAGTAGTAGCGGGGTTCAAACGTTGTTCTTACGAAAATGAACCTTTAATCCTACCACTAGGCTATCACTGTTTCAAGTACTTATACCGACAATAATGAATGAATGAGTGAATGAATACAGTTTTATTGTACAACACATAAACATATGGAAAAATTGTAAATAAAAATTTTATGAAAACTAAAAGAAAACTTATAATGTTATATACAGATACTGTTTAATAATATATGTCTATACAATGAATATCAATAAAACATAAATTAAAAAAACGAAACCTTTTTTTTTTTTCAGTGGCACACCGCACGTATGCAATATTCGGAACCTTAGGCATGCCTATTCGGACAAAAAAAAAAATGTGCCTCTCGGATTTCCCTTAAGATCAGTAATAAATTAATAATATTGCATATGTGCGGTGTGCCACTGAAAAACGTTAGTAAGAGTTTCCGCTGCAGTTCGTGACTTGCGTCTCAGCGGGATCCAAAGCTCGCATGTCACCAAATTGACATTTAATTTCCGAGCCGACTGTACTGAGACATACTCGTATCCAGCTCGTGGGGCCGAGTGGAATTGCGTTGTTTTTCCTTTATGATACATTTTACATGGCACCTTTTACATCACCATGATTCCTATTACAACTTCTTTGTAGTCTTATAAAGGCAACCAGGGTAATGTTTATACAGTATCAGTATTCTATAAGAGATATTACGGAGAGTGTGTTCAGGAACTATTTTTTTTATAGTTATAAATGAAAGACCAAGCAGATGTCCCACTTGATGATAAGTGGCAAACCATTAAAAATATGAACACATTGCAGGACATGCTAGAAGCATGTGCTGCTAACGGGCATCATTGTCGTCAAGAGCTGGCCTATCGTAAATACAAAAAAAAAAATTGGTTGTCTGTAAAGTCGGCTTACTGACGATAGTTGAACGTGGCAACGTCGTAAGAAAATATTTATTTATTTATTTATTTATACTCTTTATTTGTACACCACTCAAGCAAAGAAACAAGACAAAAAAAGAACAAACACATGAAGAATGAAGCAGGATACAAAAGGCGGCCTTATCGCTAAGTAGCGATCTCTGCCAGGCAACCTTAGGATTAGGAAAACTAAAAAGAAAACAAATAGGTGGGGTACACTATTTAGTACATACATACAAATATCTACATACTAATACATAAACCAGACTACACAAATAAAAAAAAATTAAAAATACTATTGATAAATATAAAAAAATAAATATACTAATACATATCCTAATATACCATAAATACTTCAATACGAGTTTGAGTAGATAAATAAATAATAATTAATAATAATAGTCGTCTTTACTGAGCGAGATAATGAGCCTTAACAGCATTTTTAAATATGCCCAATGACTTCGACTGTCTTATGATCAATGGGAGTGCATTCCACAATTCAGTAGCTTTGACAGTGAACGAATGCTTATAAAACTTCGTTTTGTGGAACGGCATGCTCAAAGTCAGCGCACGACTCGATCTAAGTTCCGACTGCACTCCAAGAAATTTAAACTTCTCCTTAAGATAAGAAGGAGTCTTAGGATTAAATAACACACAGTACAGAAGTGAAAGTACATGAAGATCCCGGCGACGGCGGATAGGGAGCCACTTAAGCTTCTGACGAAATTCAGATACATGGTCATATTTGCGTAATCCAAATATGAACCGAATAGCTAGATTTTGAAGACGCTCAAGTTTGTTAAGATAGTCCTCGGTCAAATTAAGATAGCTTGCGTCCGCATAGTCGAGAATAGAGAGAAAAAGAGAATGTGCTAACTTAACTTTAGTCGGGATTGGAAGAATGGATCGCAGACGGCACAGCGACCTAAAAGTGCCAAAAGTCCTTCCACTCAAATCCCTGACTTGCACAGACCACGATAACTCTTTATCAAGATGCAAGCCAAGGTCCTTTACAGAGGCACAAAACGGAATTGTGACACCATTAAAATCAACACTAGGTAGATTTCCCCAATCAACCCTTGACCGCATACCAGGGCTTCCAATAATAATAGCCTGAGATTTTGCTGGATTAACCTTAAGTCCATACTGCCTGCTCCACTCAAAAATTTCATTAAGATCGGTGTTAATAGCAGCAACAGTAGAACCAAGGTTATCAAGGGTTGAATGGCGATAGATTTGGATATCATCTGCATACATGTGATAGAGAGAAGAGATACGTTTGGAAATTGAATTAATAAAAATAGCAAAGAGTAAGGGAGATAACACGCCGCCCTGAGGTACCCCGGCCGCAACATCACACCAGGATGAAGAGGTCTCCTCAATCCGAATGCGTTGCCGACGACCAAACAGGTAACTCCGAAACCAATCTATCACCGATGGAGATATGTTAATGGAGCGCAGGATACTCAACAAGATATCATAATCAACTGAGTTAAAGGCATTACTGAAGTCTAGCAGTATCAGTACTGTGAGTTCCTTATTATCCATCGCCCACCGAATATCATCAGTTACTTTTACTAGCGCTGTAACTGTACTATGACCAGCACGAAAGCCGGATTGCAAGGGACTGAGAAGTAAGTTTTTATTAAGGAAAAGATGGAATTGTTCGTAAACTAGCTTCTCAAGAACTTTAGAAAGGAACGGTAAAATAGAAATGGGACGGAAATCAGAGAAAGAAACAGGATTGGCCTTTTTAGGCAGAGGGGTGACTTGTGCATTCTTCCAAGCTTCAGGAAATTTGCTAGTCAAGATGGAATAGTTGAGAATATGGGTAAGAAAAGGGGAAACAACATCAAGAATGGGAACGATCATATTACGGCTGACGCTATCAGTACCGACTGCATTCGAGGCGATGGACAATATGCTCTTCTTAACATCACATTCAGTGAAAGTCTTGAAGGTAAAAGATAAAAAAGACTGGAGTTGATGGCGAAGAAAGAATACTAAGAGTACGCTCCTTATTGACACTATCAATTGTATCAGAAGTAGAGAAATGTTTATTAAGGAGTTCAATATCAATGTTGATAGAAGTCTTAGGGGATGATTTACCAACTCCAAGTGACTCAAGAAATTTCCAAGTCTTAGCGGTATCACCGTTCTCGACTGACTTATGGATGTGGCGACGTTGGGCATCTCTACACAATGTATTACAGCGATTTCGTGCTTTATGATACTTTATACGGTTAGCATCGGAATCATTAATTTTATAATTAAATTTTGCCGTGTTCTTCTTATGCATTAGAATTTTAATCTCCTCTGATAACCACGGAGCTGGCAAGTGCTTAAATTTAATTGGTCTTACCGGAGCATGCTTATCATAGAGCTGTGTAATCAGCGTGTTGAATATTTCGACCTTGCGATCAACGGAATCCACATCCATGATAGCCGCCCAATCTAAATGTCTGGCATCATCACATAGAAGACTCTTATCAATCCCTCCAAAGTTACGCCGCAGAAGAATTCTCGCTTTCGATTTAGGAGGACGTATATTATAGGAGAGATAAATCAAATCGTGATAGGAAAATGCATCAGCAGGACATTGACCATGCTTATTGACGAAATCTGGAGAAGAAACTATAATTAAGTCAAGAAGAGAGGGAGTACAGCCGGGAGAATAATGTGTAGCAGCAAGGGGGAGTAGCGAAAGACTACAGGATTCTATCGTAGCCAGAAGATTCCTGGAACGATAATCATCTTTAAGTAAGCATGTATTAAAGTCTCCCATAATAATTGAATGGCTGTACGAGGGGATTACTTTTTCTAACAGGGTTTCAAAAGAGTGAAAGTAATTGGAAATAGATGGAGGGCAATAGAATACACCAAGAAGGATTTTAGTATGAGATAGGAGAACTTCCACCAGTAAGTGCTCAGCCGCATCAGGAAGAGGGGGTTGAGAAGACGAACTAACAACAGAGAAAGGAATATAGGATCGCAAGTAGATCGCAACTCCACCCCCTCCCCTGCCAACACGGTCATTCCGAATTAGTCGAAAACCTGGTAAAGAGAAGGCTGATGAAGGTAAAGAAGTTTTAAGCCAAGATTCAGACACCAAGATAGCATGCAAATTACGGGAATCAAAAGACGCAAGCATATCAGGAAAATGAGCCGGGATGCTTTGTGCATTAATGTGAACAACATTAAATGTTTTCAGACAATCTGAGAAATAAGAATCAAGGGAGACATTAAGAGGAAGGAAAGATGTACTGTGGAAACTATTGGAACTAGAAGACATAGACAGAAAAAGATCACTATTTAGACTATCAGACGACATAATCAAATAATAAATATTAATATATAAACCTAATAAAATAAATTAAAATTTAATAATAAAAAAATAAAAAAAATATATATGTATATTATAATAACAACGACAACGTGTCTTTTAAAACTATATACGAACTAATTTTCCCAATCCGCCAGCTGTAAAATAAATAATGGAAAACAGCAGAAAAAAAACAATTACACAGAAAGTAACAAAAAAAAAAAAAGAACAAAACAATAGTAACTCAATAAAACTAACGGATATAAAATATTTTCTGACCAGAGTGCTGTAGGCCTCAATAGACTGTGCTCTAGTAATAAAAGATCTATAGAGTTTCCATAATCCGAGTTGTATATAAAACAAACACTGAAGACCCGGCTGTATGGTGATATACCTTTGCCGTTCCCTATAACACAAACGTAATAATAATAATCATTTATTTCCAAGAACGTTTGTACAATATCAAGATGCTGGTAAACAATATAGTCAGTTTAGAGAGCATAACATTCTATTAAATTAAAAGTGTGCAAATTTGGTCCACGGGTATTAAATAATTAAAAAAATTAACCTTAATTAAATGTCAAATTAAATTAAAATAAACACTACAAACACATGATAAAATATAAAACGACAGTAAACAAATAACTGAATAACCAATCGAATAAAATGTTCCATAATTTATATTTAAAATTATTTTTTACATCATAATAACATTTTTCAAGAAGCATTTTACTTAATTTATTCTTAAAAATATTTAGATTCATGTTTTCGAAATCGGTTGGTAGTTTATTATATATTTTTACAGCCATACCGCAGGCACATTTCATATATGTACTATTGCATCGTATTCTCTCTTCCCCTGGATAAAGCTGATACAATCCTTGTGGTAGCTGGCAGCTACAACAACGGGCTATTTTAGCTGCAGGCTGGCTTCAAACGAACTAATAAGCGAAGTATTTTAATATTTTGCAATGAATTTCGTTCATGCATACAACTTGACATAGTTTGTTAACTTCGGCGCTGCGTTTGCGTTTTATTAAATACTTTCCGCGATAAAAAATGCTTTGCCGACTAAAGCGGAATAATTCCGGAATAATAATTCTAAACGAAATGCTCGTACCGGTGATCACGGTCTGTCATTTTAATTTATTTGGGCATTTTAATTAATTTCAAAACTAACAGTAAATGTTTCTACGCATTGTTATAAAAGAGGTTAAAATATTTAGTTGCCAAAAAAGCAAAGCAAGAAATGAAATTAACACAGTAATTTTAAGTCAAGTCCTACTTAAGTCCTACTTAACAATTATTCATTGTAAAGTCAACATTTCCTGAGGATGCTCTGGTTTCGGAGCAAAACGTGCGTACCCTCTACGCACATTGCTGAAGATCTGTTTGGTGTGGAGTATAATGATTGAAGAAATTATAAATTACACCATACAGATTCTCGTGCTTTTCGCGGACTATAGCAAATTAAGCTTAATTTTCATAATATATCATGGATTTCTGCAAAGTAACGCCTGCTTCTATCGAATAATTACATTACAATTTAAAGAATAAAAATACAATTATCAGTAATAGGTTATAATGTCATTTTAAATAGTTTATATACTGCGTTTGTATATTTACCGTGTTCCTTCCTACCTTGCTATGATTTGTATTTACCACCGTCCAGAATAATAAGGTCTAATTACATAGTAACTTGGCAAGTTCCTAATTTATGAGCCGTCAAAGCAATAAATTGAAGATAACAGTGATCGATACTAATTTGTCACATAAATGATGTCTCCGATACTCCGAACTTTGTTTTAAGACTTTGATACACTGTCCGGTTAACTGCCGCTGGTAATTAAACGCTTGTTTGTAGTGTCTTACCTTACACTTACGAGTACATCATAAGATTTTGACCCTCTGTTTAACTTTTAAAAAAATTATACAATCTCAAGTGAAAGCTTGCTGAGTACGAGCACACACTTTTGCATTATATTATAAGGACGATAAAACTCATTTGATTGAAGAATAATTCATGTCATACATTAACACAATTCAAGTAAAAATGAAATTAATTAATATAATAAATGCGGAAGTATGTTTGATTGTCGTTCCTTAACACCCTAACTAAGCAACCAATTAACTTCCTTTTTAACATAGTTATAGTTAGAAGGATATAGTAACATAGGTTAAATTTTCATCCCAGGATAATATTCGCGGAGCTAGTAATATATATGTTTAGTTTTTATTCACAAACTTTTGAAACAAATTTCTTAGAAGGGTTTGGGAGAATTTGTGGCTTTTTCGGTTGTTCAACCGACTTGACTGTAGTGGAGGTTCTCAATTCCTGTATGTTTTTTTTCGTATATTTGTTACTCAATTACTCCGACAATTTTTATGGTTCTAATTTTTTGTTGGGTACGTTATACGTTATACTTCAGAAGTGGTCGGTTCCATTTTAATTAATATTTTTGTGTAAAGATTTCTTGAAGGGATTTATGCTCGCCACAATAAAAAAGGCTGATTGTGACGTGCTGAGAGAACTCCTCAATTATTAAAAAAAACATTGAACATAATCAAGAAATCTAAGGCATGCAGGTTTTCTCACGACGTCATCATCCTCCCTTAAAATCAGTGACAGACAGTTTAAAATCGCACGTAGCACGTGTTTAAAATTAGAGGTACGTGCCCATAAGTAGGTAGGTAAACTAGGCCTTCACCACTTGTTCTTACAGATATTGTGCGTTTATTAGCAAGTGAACAAGGTCCATTATTGTTTAATTTCACGAGGAAAATAATGTCTTGGAAGTATGCGAGGCGAATCGAACAGATGAACCGATATCCATCACGGGCACCGCTTTATCACAACTTGGATATTGAGTTGGTTTGATTAATGGATTGTCAGCTTTATAAATAACATCCTATCTTCTTGTACTGTACATTTATTTGCATCAGATATACTTACGTTTGGCTTCGGGGTTTCCTATCATGGCTTAAAGCAGTGTCCCAATAGAAATTGCGAAAGAATGTATGTTTTTTTTAGCTATTTGAATGTAGGTTTATAATAATTTTACACCACCTGTCCGCTCTCCCTCATGTTGCCCTAATCCTAAGATTGCCTGGCGGAGATCGCTACTAAGCGATAAGGCCGCCTTCTGTATTTATGTCTTTGTATTTATTCTTCTTTTATTTCCCTAACTTCATAATGGTGTACAAATAAAGAGTTAAAATTATTATAAAAATCTTGTTTAGGTATTCAAAAAGATTTATAAACAGAAAATTCACGCTTTCTCCATAACCGAGCCCTACGGGGTGATGTATCGCGTGAATTAATGGCGTCTTAAAATGTCTCCAGCCTCTCTGTAGGTACTTTAATAGCTTACCTCGCGTTACAACTTGCCAGCTTCTTAACACCTCGGCGTTATAAATCTCTGGAGAAGTGTGACGTAACAACAACGAAGTTTACTTACCTGGAAAAGAAATAGATGATATTGGTGCTAATTCCGTTGTATACACATTTTTAGGGTTCCGGATAAATAATAATAACTATTATTTATTTGGTAACTAAGACCAGTGCACTCTATACATTCGTAAAAGCATTGCATACCCTAATTTTGTTAATGTTTCTCTTACAGTTGGAGGTTTATTCCATTTTATGCCATCTTCCCGTTTAATGCCTACCCGGGTTATAAATTATATGCACGCCACTGACTATGACCCATCTACATTATTATATAACAGAATAATGAAACACATTAATAATACAATATTAAATATACAAATTAGTTTTTTACAAAATAGAATTTCTGCTTCCAGGCAAACCTACATGGAGCTGAATATACAGCTTGTAAATTGTCAAAGTCAAATATTTCTTTATTCAAATAGGCACATAGATGGCACTTTTGATGCGCACATTACATGTAAAGTATGACATAGAAGTGAATTGATGGCGATAACTAAGTTCGTCAACTTCAAACTAAAGCTACGAGAATTCCAAACGCGACCTGGTTTAAGAAGAAGCCCACAACAAACTTAGCCGGTTTTTTTTTGTTATCACAACATTACATTGTCATTTAAAAGTATTAAAGAAGCAACCTTGTTAGAGCAATAATTTACACCCAAGCTTTTTTATCGTTAACGTCCTTAATAGGGTTGGAGAGCCGTATCCATATATATATGCCGTTACTGCTTAGCCACGTTTTTTTCATTAAGGATGCTATGCATTTTATTTTGATGGCAAAAAGTCATGTCAAGTCATCAGTAAAATTGGATCCTATTACAAAGACTCCGCAGTATGTCCGTCTTTCTGTCCGTACCACAAGGCTGTATCTCACGAACGGTGATAGTTTAACAGTTGGCATTTTCACATATGGTGAAAACATAATAAAATAACTTAATGACGGCAATGATTTGCGAATGAAGTAATCGCTGGCCGCCTTCCAGAACTTTTTCCTCGAAACTTGTAAAAAGGAAGGTCTATTGAATTGGGTGAATTATCAAAGTGCTCCAAGGTGCTCCCAACTGAGATAATTTAGACCCTCCGTGAAAAATGAACGAGACCCTAATTTTATTATTAACACGGGACGAGAGTCGTTAGATTATCTCTACATTTTCAAAAAAGGATTAATTTACCATTTAATCAGATAATCGTATTATCTTTAAATTTTGCCTTCTTTTGATCGCAGTTTTGCCAACGTGTCAAATAAACCTGGAACTGGTTAAAATTATTAACTGCAGTGGAATTCACGGAGTTAAAAGTAGGTAATACGTGCTAATAAAACAAGAGTGTTTGCTTGTTTTTACATATCATGTAGGGCTTAACTGATTTTGTTTTTTTTTTTGCATAGATACAGAATTTTTTATATCGTATTTATTGCGGATGGCTCCCTAATGGATAGTGCCAGAATATCGCCTATAAACGTCACGTCCTAACTCCTACAAAGTGTCGCCCTGTGTCCATCGACCTAACGCGTAGGTTAAGCCTGGAATCGTACAACATTGCACTGTATCATAATGGTAAAAGGCCTTCGAAACTGTTTTTATTTTAGTAAATAGTCATTCTTTTGTGTTTTTTTTTTGCTTAACAATTATTCATTATTACTAAAGAACAGGTAACGGTGACAGCCAAGTGGGTAGGACTTCGACTTAACTTTCGGACGGCCGACTTCAAATTCCAGCATGCAGCGCGTTTAAGCATCTTTAATATCACTTGCTTCAACGGTGAAGGAAAACATCGTGAGGAAACTTGCATGCCTGAGAGCTCTACAGAAAGTTCTCAAAGGTTTGTGGAGTACGCCAATCCTCACTGGGCCAGCGTGGTGGACTACGGCCTTAACCCCTTCTCATTGTGGGAGGAGACCCGTGTAATGGGTTGATGTGATGATGATGACAAATGATAGTAGTAACAGGCTCCAGACACCGAGGCAGTCTAAGGTGTGTGCAGTGGCGTGCACTTCATACATGCACAAAAGCACAGCATACCCAAATTAATTTATATCACTCGTATTGGAGGGGAATTTTTCAATTTTATGCCATGTAACTGCTTCATGCATACCCTGGTCAAAAACCCTATGCACGCCACTGGGTGTGTGGAATCCTCACTGGGCCAGCGTAGTGGACTACGGCCCTAACCCCTTCTCAGTGTGGTATAAAACAAATATACAATTCAACCAAGCAGAAATAACGTAGATAGACACAAGTTAGTTATCAAAGGCTCATTCATTTAACAATAAGTGCAAACCGTAATTTTTTTTTTTTTTTTTTTTTTTTATATTTATAGACGAGCGCTTGACTGCAATCACACCTGATGGTAAGCGATGATGCAGCCTAAGGTGGAGCGCGCTTGCCTAGAAGATGCCTATTCACTCTTGATTTGAAGGTACTAATGTTGTAAGAACTGGGGAAAATGGAAGCTGGAAGAGCATTCCAGATCCTAGCGGTGCGAATTAGAAACGAAGATTCGAAGCGCTTCGTACGCGTCCGCGGTATATCGACCACGTAGGGATGCAGATCCTTCCGGTTCCTCGCGGTTCGATGGTAAAAAGGCGAGGGGGGAACTAGATCAAATAGTTCTTGAGCACACTCTCCGAAATATATCCTATAGAATACCGAAAGGCAGGCAACCTTGCAACGATGTTCCAAACTCTTAAGTCTTTAGTAGTAAATATATATATTCACTGTTCTGATGCTGATTGCGATCGAAATTATAATGAATGCAATTTGCAGCGAGCGCAAAATGGCCGTTGAATTGAGTTACCTGGCATCTGAGCGCAACACAGAAGGTGAATAATAATTGGTTTGCATTTAACGTTCAGAGAATTGCGGGAAGCATTTCAAAAGTCCAATTAACGCTGCTACATCAAAAGAGCTTTTGATTTTATTTTAATTGAGAGATATTTATCTATTTAATTGTTATATACGAGTAGGTACCGCGCTTATTTCTGCCGTCGGGCAGCATTGTTAAAATGATCTCCGGTGTTAAGGGCGTGGTTGCCGGTGTGATTGCAGGCTTAACACCTACTCAGAAGGTTGATGGACAAAGTACATAAAACCGCTCTGTATAACAATAGTTTTTATATTATGGCGATAAAAATATTCAATAAATTACCTGACGAAATGAAGCCACTAATAAATGACATGAAATGTTTAAAAGAGAAGTTATTTCAATATTTAAATAGACATTCTTTTTATACTATTGATGAATATTTAAAATGACATTTGTCAGTAATTATTAATTAATTTGTATTCTTTGACATGTGCCCATATAAACTTAATTGTAATTTATTATTTTATTAATTGTATTGTGTTATTATAAACATTGTTATTGCCAATATCTAAATTGTACCTAGTAGAAACAAATTAAAATTTTAAACACTACCATGAAAACAATTTGCATGCCAATTTGGCGTGGTACAGTTAAGATCTGTATATATTTTTTTCCTGTAACACCTATTTACCTGTATCAGCAAATAAATAAAATTGAATTGAATTGAATTGACGTGTTCCATGCGAAGTGTTGTTTTGTTATAGGCGATGTTTTTCTCTTTACCATACGGTGGATCGTCTGCTTGGTCCTTAAATAATAACTATAAGAATAAGGTTTAACTGTTAAGATTTTTTAATACTACACCTGAGATAGATGGATGGATCTTTATTTTCATGATACACACATGCAATGAGAAAGGAAATTGGCGCTTTTCACCCCGTGCTTCAGATACTACGTTAAGCTATCTAACGTAGGCTATACCAAGTCGCCTCAAGGGATTTTGCTAAAACAGGAACACGGACCTTATAACTTCTGAATTTTCTGGTCTGATCTGGTCTGGTGGGAGGATTTGGCCGTGGCTAGACCACCCTACCGTGCCGCTAAGCGATTTAGTATTGGGATGTCGCGTGGAAACCGATTATGTTTCTGACTACCATACTCCCTAACAGGTTAGCCCGCTACCATCTTAGGCCTTAACTGTAATCTCACCACCAGGTGAGATTGCAGTTAAGGGCTAACTTGTATTGGAATAAAAATAAATAAACAGTGAGACACAGTTCTTCTTATTGTTATAATTCTATGGGACACCTAATGGCCGGTGGAAAACCATCGTTTAATAACAGCGCATGTAAGGAACACGTCATACAAAGTGCCGCTTGTGTTTCACCAGCACAAACAACTTTTACAGGTAACTTTTCGCCACACATTCACATAATATATATTTTATTACGCGCATAAAAGTCACACCCTTGTATTCGAAATGAAATTGGAAAAAAAAAAACTTGAAGCGCCCCCAACAACTTGATCCAATCCAGTCAGAAGAGGCCTCTCGCCGTCTAAAAGCAGTTTTAACCTGTTATATCCGGATTGAGTGTACGAAAAGATTCTAGAACTTTAAACTTTATTGCAGAGTAGATCCGTTTGATACTTTATTAGACAACGAATTTAGGAGTTCAGAAACTAGAACGAACTTCGAAAACTCAAAACTTTAGCGTCCAATGCTGAGATATATTTTATTTACTAACTAACTCGTGAAAACTTTTTTAGCCTAGAGGTTAAGTCTTTGGCTACCTTCTAGGGAGACCTAGTTCGATCTCCAGCACGCATTTCGACATTTTGTAAGTTATGTGCGTTTTGTAAACAATTAAAAAAACTAAAAATAAAATATTCTAACCAGTTATATAAAGGACGTAGTTGCCGATGTAATTATTTTGAAAATCAAATCAATCAATCATTTATTGATCGGATAACTGTTATAATCATGTTAACTGCTATAAGCATTGTACATAAATATTTATAACACTAGAAATCGATAAATAAAAATTATAATTAAGACATATAATTATTTATTCCTATTAGGTATTCCTTTTCTTAAAGCCAGTAGTAAAAAATAATTGCTTTAGTTTAATGGACACAGTATACAGTATTTGAAGTAATTACAAATATCACTTGCTTCAAGGATGAAGGAAAACATCGTGAGGAAACCTGCATGCCTGAGAGATGTACATAATGTTCTCAAAGGTGTGTGGAGTCCACCAATCCTCAACCCTTTCTCATTGTGGGCGTGTGCTCTGTATTGGGCCCGTAATGGGTTGATGTGATTTGATTAAATTCAATTTCCTTGCACGCCCTGCGAGTTTACAACTGTTATTATAAATAAATAAATAATACATAAATATACTACGACAATACACACATCGCCCTTTAGCCCCAATTTAAGCGTAACTTGTGTTATGGGTACTAAGATGACTGATGAATATTTTTATATATAATATACATAAATACTTAGAATACACATATAAACACCCAAACACTGAAAAACATTCATGCTCATCACACAAACATTTTCCAATAGTGGAAAACCTTGGACTCAGAAAGCAGGGTCGCTGCAAACTGCGCCAATCGGCCGTCAAATTATTAAAAAAAAGATCTTAGGTGACAGCGATCAAAAACCACAATGTCCAGCCCTAAGCTTACGTCCATACGAGATTGTCATAAAACATTTTAATAGTACACTTACATAACATACGTCCCATTGTAAACGAGTGAAATCGAGGGGAACAGATAGTTTAGTTACCTTAATAAATAGCCTTAAGAAGCTTCAGGAATAACTATGTTAGCTTGCGAAGCCGATTGACGTCCACTGCTGGACATAAGGCTTTTCACGGTGCTTGTTTCCAGCGGCTCCCAGCGACTCGTTTTATGTCGTCTATCCACCTCGTTGTAGGGTGACCAACGCCCCGTTTACCGGTATAATGTGACCATACCAGCACTTTGAGACCTCAACGTCCATGTTTTCTCTCTTATGTTATGTGCACCGCCCATTGCCATTTCAGCTTCGCGACTCGCTAAGCTATGTCAGTAACTCTAGTTCTTCTACGGATCTGCTCATTTCTGATCTAGCATAGCTCTCTCCATCGCCCGCTGAATGACTCTGCGCCTTCTTATGAGGCCCATAGATCCCTAAATCATCACTGGCAACATAAAGCTAATAAATGCTTTCAAATTTCACCCTTTATGAAATAGAAACGTTGTTCGTGCCCCGTAAACACTCGATCCTATCCGATAGGATTGCGCCCTCGACGGTTAAAGCAGTTTCAACCTGTTATATCCGGTTCAGTAAACGTGAAAATATTTTATTGAGTGCTAAAGTTTAGCGCGAACTAAACCGGTGAAATACTTTCATATGGAGCTGAGTTTGTAACTTGAATGTACTTGAACTCTAACGTTCAAATTGAAACTGGGATTTAAACTACGGACTATAAAAGTATCCTATATTACTTCTAACACTTCCAAGAATATGTGTACAAAGTTGCATGAGGATTAAGTAGTTATTGCGTGAAAGCGTAACAAACAAACTTACATTGACATTTATAATATTAGTAGGGATAGGGATTAAATGCCACTTTTTCCTTGTCGTTTCTCGACGATACAGACGAGACGAAGCAGGAAAGAAAGCACACCCCGATAGCGGACTCGTATAAAATCTGGACTAGGAGCGGCGGCGGTGAGTGAAGCAAATTGTAGAATATTCTCTCGAAGTATGGCAGTTTAGTAGGGCTATGAAGCCTCGGTTCAAAGAAGATGTGTCACTCGACCGTCGAAAAACGTGCACTAGTCGTGTTTCGGCATTGATTTGATGGTCCCCACTGAAAGTTTGAAAACTTGAAATTAACATATAATTGAAAAGCTTGCTTGTTTAACACCCTCGTACTAGGAGTGCAGAACCCATATGTATAATTAAATGAATCTTCGTTGCCGTAATGGCCGCTGCTCGTTTTAATTACGCGCTAACATGAAATCGGCACGAAAATGTATATTTACAGGCGTTTATCTCATACGAGGGAATTATTACCCGTAGGAAATGTGAAATAAATTAATGAGCTTATTTATTATTTAAATGTTATTAAATAATGATTCTTTAATCACTTATTTCCCTCCACCATTTCGCATGTAAGTACTCGTGAAAACAAAAGAAATGAGTCTGAAATCAACAGTAGTAAATCCAAATTGAAAACGCATGTATTTCAATTAGACCTATATATAAGCACTTTTTGAACGTCACTCTATCAACAGCTGATTCTAACCGAAAAAAAAGGAAATATATTTATTTCATATAGGCTTTAAAATATGTACATTTTGGAATCGTCAGTCTATCTGTATGTAGTGGCTCTAATACAGATTTGGAAGATTCAGTCTCATGTGGACATATGTAAATATGGGAATCTTTACAGCCGTATTTTATACTTTCAAGGAGTTTCATTACCCTGTTAAAAGCTCTATCATACAATCAGCTCATAGGGGACATATTGACAAGAGACAAAATATTACTTATAACAAAAAATCGCTGTTATTAACAATAGACTTACTATAAACTGATATAAATTAGTGATATTTACAAATCGTCTGCGAAAATTGCAGAACTCCTTTGTGGAATAGAGTATACGCTATTACAACTTGATTACTATGGTAATTCCGAACCTACCGATGCATACATTTACACAATGTGTTAAAACACATAAACACACAAAGCTATACAATAAATGAACTTCGGTAGCTCGGAAGCAGCCAGCTCCGCTCTTATTTACCGCAAGATAGTGTTGAATGTTTGTAAATGTTGATGTTGGAAAAGAAGAACAGAGTTTCTTGCCGGCTCTTCTTGATAGAATCGGCTGGGTCGGTAATGGGTCGATGTCATGATGCGATGATGAAGAACTTAAAAACCGTATTTACGTATTATTGTTACGTACGTAGATTGAAGCAGCGAGATTTGTCTATACAAAATGAGTTCTGTTTGGAATAATTATGTATTTATTTTTTGTTTTTTATTGTAGAAAAAACGGTTGTTTGCTCAGTCTGATACTGGTGCAGACTGAAAATCAGCGCTGAGAATTGTTGCTAATGCACAGCATAAGGCTGAGTTTGCTTCTTTTAATTATTAATCTTGTATTAACAATAGTGTATGGCAATAAAGGATTTTTTTTTATTTATTATTATTTTTAACAATCGACTTACTAGAAACGGACATAAATTAGTGACATTCGACTGCGTAAGGTGAAGAACTCCTTTGTGAGGTTGAATATAGGCTTTTACAACATGAGGTAATTCTGGACCTGCCTATGCATACATTTAAACAATGTGTAAAAACACGTATTTTTTTATATTCGAAGTAAGTTTTTTTTAAATTAATTAATAATACCGTAAAGTCTAGCGAACCGCCATGACAGGTGAACGCCGAATTCAAAATCATGACGTCACGTCTATAGAAACATAATTTTGTACTGCTTGAACGTAGATATATCAAATATTATGTGATTTCAAAATATCATACGATTACCGGGCTGGGCCAAAAATTGTAAGGTGTTGTGTTTTTCTATAAGAATCATTTTCAGTAGGTACTTGTGGTAAAAGTAGTGAAAGCCCATCAACCCGAAAAAAAAAGCTTTCGCTGGCTACTTTGCATTCAATTTGTACTGGCTTTACGAATTCAATTTTAGGAAACAGTTCGTGCCAACCCAACTTCAAATAACATGTTAGTCCTAATCATCAACAGCATCTTCATCAATATCATCATATCCATTACTGGCCCAATAAAGCGCACGGGTCTCCCTCAATGAGAAGGGTTTAGGCCGTAGTCCACCACGCTGGCCCAGGTCAGATTGGTGGACTCCAGACGCCTTTGAGAACATCATGGAGAACTCTTAGGCAGGCTCATGATGTTTTCCTACACCGTCGTTGGAAGTGATATTTTATTTTCTTAAAACGCACCTAACTTAGAATGTTTGAGTTACGTACTGGGATTCGAACTCAGCCTAAACTCGGCTGCGAAGTCCTAACCACTATACCATGTCCTGTCTATGGTCCTAATGACGAAGGTTATTAATCAAAATAACTAATGCTAACTGCAACAATATCACGGCACAGAATGCATATCGCGTGCCCGAGCGCAGTTAAAGCTAATCACTGTGGCCCCGCATGCAGCCGCACGATCGATGCACACCGCATTGCGGCATGCAGCATGCCATGCATAAATCATTCAAGGGTTTATGCATACCATAATGGGTATTTAACGAAAGATCCGAAACCCACGAGTTTAATGCAGCAGGACACTGTCTCGTTTAACTGGATTACAGAGAGATTTCACATATATCCTGGTCGCTGGGGCAAATCTGTGAGGTTTTGGGTCTCCTATCAAACTACGACAAAACAGACATCACCATCTAGCCCCAAAGTAAGCGTAGGTTAACAATTATTCATTGTAAAGTCAACATCTCCTGAGGATGCTTCGGTTTCGGAGCGAAACGTACGTAGAAGGTACATTTCTGAAGATCTGATTGGTGTGGAGTATAAGGATCGAAGGTATCACCGCTACTAATTCTTTTTCAGAGTCTGAGTGTTTATCTGCAAATTATAAGTATTCATGTATATTATTCATAAAAATATTCATCAGTTATCTGAGTAAGCATAACAGCTCTTACTATGAATTTTAAGCTTAATTTGCTATACTCCGCGAAAAGAAGGAGAATCGGTATGGTGTAATTAATACAACATTTACATGGTGTAAAGTAAACATCTCCTGAGGATGCTCCGGTTTTGGAGCGAAACGTGAGTGAAATCCTCACAGGATTGAAGAAATTATAAATTACACCATACAGATTCTCCTGCTTTTCGGAGTATAGCAAGCTTAATTTTCATAATATATAATGAAATTCCGCAAAGTGCTACTAGCCAATATTTAAAAACAAACAAATTAAATTAATGAACACGAAGCTAAAGTCAAAACTATTGGGGTAACTTTTAGTGGAATGAAACCACGCTGAGTCAAATAGGGTGTTGTGTAAGTGTCCTACATAAATGAGTTAGTGAACTGAATCTTTGAAACAGTTCATGCATGATGCATTACCGAGCGTTGAACGTTGATACGATTGGCATTGACGGACGATCGGCCGACATGTGATCGATGCCTCCTCATTCAGTCTACGCGGGCAGTTTTAGAGAAATATTGCAATTTTAAATATTATAGTTAAAATTCATACTTTTACAAGCGCGCTTTACGCTTTTTCTTTTAAACTCTTCATTGCACAGCAAAATAAAATAGTATACAGCAGGCGGGCTCAATGATAAAGCATTTCCTACCAACCAATCTGGACGGCTTTTGATTTTGTTTTTTTATGTGGCATTAAATTTTGTTGTAGATCTAAAAAAATAAATGAGGGATTTGCTGCTGTCCGCTGAGGAGTTCTGTCCTCTATCTCCAACCACAGTTTGGGCAAAATTAAACACATATTATAACCTCTAATAGTACAAAAATAATTATTTAAATCGGTTATAATTTGTCGGAGTTATGGTGTAAAATCGTCAAACGCTCATCCCCTTTCCCAAAGGAACCGAGCTTAGTGTTGGGATAAAAATTACCCTATATTACTTTTAACACTTCCAAGAATATGGAGAGGAGAGGAGCGGTTAAGTAGTTTTTGCGTGAACGCGTAACAAACAAAATTACATTCACATTTATAATATTAGTAGGGAACCCCTAACAATATCACTATATGTCCCTACGATAGGGATATATAGTGATATTTTTTAGTTAGACGACAATAAAAAATCACATGCGTCGCAAATAAATGATTTCGAATTGCAACGTTGCCGTCATCATCAACATTACCCGTGCCCTGTAGTCGGCCATTACCGGCTACAGGGCACGGGTCTCTTCTCAGAAAGAGAAGAGCCTTAGGTAGTATAGGCCGTAGTCTCACGTTGGCCAAGTGCGGATTGGTAGAATTCACACGCCTTTGAGAACCTTATGGAGAACTCTCAGGCATGCAGGATTCCTCACGATGTTTTCCTCATCGTTTAAAGCAAGTGATATTTAAATTGCTTAAATTTAAAACGCACATAACTCCGAAAAGTTAGTGGCGTGCCGGGGCTTGAACTCGGTCTCCACGAAAGGAAAGCCGAAGCCTTACCCACCAGGCTAGAGTTCTCCACAATGTTCTCAAACGTGTGTGAAGTCCACCAATCCGCACTGGGCCAGCGTGGTGGACTACGGCCTTAACCCCTTCTCATTGTGGCTAATGGGTTGATATGATGACGATGATGAATTCCTTCTTTGCTTGGTTTTGAGACCCATATAATACTTCTACTCTGCATTGATATGGCTGTCAAACGAAGTCCACTCAGCAATTTATCAGGAACGATCTCCTCGCCTGACAATCGCTGCGTTAGTCGCTACAGATGTATGAATTTCCCGACCTCTTCCCGATTTATTCGATAATAAATCTACTTCGGCCGTAGCATGAGTTTGTCGGTAACTTTAACAGTTCCCGAGAGACTATTTTACAACGGCCAGCATTACTTATTACCTAAATTATTTAAATAAAAACCAAACAAGGCATATGTAACTATGCCTTATTATGACGGCCGTTCGAATTCCACAACGGAAATCGAACCCACGGCCGTGGAAAATGTTTGTGTGATAAATGGGAATGTTTTTCAGGGTGTTTCAATTTATTTTATAAGTATTTATGTATATTATTCATTAAAAAAAAATCCTCAGTCATCTTAGCACCCGTAACACACGCTACGCTTACTTTTGGGCCAGACGGCGATGTGTGTATTGTCGTAGTATATTTTTTTATTTATATTATCTCATATTTTCTTGAAAATATAATATACATGAAATGTCAGCTTTGATATGACTTTATTAGACCCCTGATTGGGTTAAAACGATATCATGAGTCGCAGGGAACCGCTGGACGTACATGAAAGACCTATGGGGTTCATCACTGTTAGTCCATAGGTAGAAATGATGGTGATGATATTGATGATGTCTTGACCATATATTATTTCACAAGGTTTTCTCTAGGGAACATGCGGATCTATGCAGTGCCGGATTAGCATAATATAAGCAATTGGTTAGCTCATAATGTCTCGGAGGGCGGCTAAAATCTCGCAGAAAATGTATCACCATGGGTTTAGGCCGTAGTTTACCACGCTGGACAAGTGCAGATTATTAGACTTCACACGCAGTGTTGCAGGAAACTGGCATAAAACGGCAAAAATCCTCCTCTAACACGAGTTATATATAAATTTTAGGGCAGGCAGTGCTTGGTGCATGTATGAAATGCACGCCACTGTTCACACGCACTTGAGAACGTTATGAAGAACTCTCAGGCGTGCTGGTTTCCTCACGATGTTTTCCTTCAGCGTTTAACTCCTTCATTGTAGGAGGAGACCCGTGCTGTATAGTGGGCCGTTGGTTTATGTGCTCAATGTTTCATAGAGGTAATAACATAATTTAATAATAATCACATAATCTTTAGGGAAATCATATATATATTATTTTTAAGTGTTTCTATTTTGTTTCAACTTTAATTTCATCTTTACTTTCTGTTTAATTTAATTCCAAATTGTGTACACATACTTTGGGTTATAGCTTAGAACAAAACTTGTTATTACTTATATTTAGATCTACTTTTAGTTATTACCTGTTTTGTGTACCTAATAACAATAAACAAATAAACAAACAAAGAGGTGTCCTTGCGTAGTGTGTATGACGAAACAGCCGTGGACGATCTGAACCAATAGACCAGAAGCTGGGTAAGCCCATGGTAAAAAGTACGTTAACTTTAATACAAACCGTTAGTAGATAGGGGCCACCCTGTCTATTATTAAATTAGTATCCACAACCGTGGATGGTTAAAATTTATGGATAAACTAAAATTCCAAAAATTCAAATAGGCTTATACTAGGGGTACGAGTGGGTACTGGTATCTCACGGTTATTGTAATCACGCGAGGAGGCGTGATTCATTATTACATACATTTTACATTTACATAATTTATGTTGTTTTATGTTCTTGCTTGTTTGTGGAAGACAAGAAAATGGAGCCAATATTTGAATGAATGAACACACTTTTATTGTTGGCGATATCGCTACATAGCGATAAGCTTGCCAAACTGTATACTTTCGTTAAATTTTTATTTACAATTTTTCTAAACAATAAAATAAACTGAATAAACTTTTATCGTACACCACATAAACGTATTATGTGGTGTACAATAAAAGTTTATTCATTCATTTATTATTTATTAGACGGCCGACTGGCGCAGTGTGCAGCGACCCTGCTTTCTGAGTCCTTGGCCGTGGGTTCGATTCCCACAACTGGAAAATGTTTGTGTGATAAACATGATTGTTTTTCAGTGTCTGGGTGTTTATCTGTATATTATAAGTATTTATGTGTATCATATTCATAAAAATATTCATCAGCTATCCTGGTACCCATAACACAAGTTACGCTTACTTTGGGGCTAGATGGCGATGTGTGTATTGTCGTAGTATATTTATTTATTCATTCGTTCATTCATTAATAAAAGTTAACGAGTTTAATAGGATTGCGTAGGTTCATCACACTGTAAGTATTAAACACAAATCAGTAATCAAACCCAAAACCTCGCGAAGCAGTAAGTAATAAACCAACAAGCACAAACATAGTATATGTGAAAAGCAAAACATACTCGTAGCTTTTAAACGAAGTGTTCTTGAACTGGAAGCCGCAACAAATAAAAACACTATGCGGAAAACTGGCTGACATTGCAGCCAAGCGGGAAATGGAAATGGCCGTAAACAAACTGCTTCCATCTGCTTATTTGTTTCACTTTCATTTTCATTTTCTTTACTATTTCTATTTCTCTCACTTTCATTTCGTACTCCGAGATTACTTCTAAAAGGTACCGAGGTTGATATTGTCGCTTAGGGTAATTATATCTACTGTATTTCGTTTTATTTCTTTAATGAATACTAGTTAGCCCTGGACTGCATTTTCACCTGATGATAAGCAATGATGCAGTTTAAGAGGAAATGAACCTGTTAGAGTTGTGACAGTTATTTTAAATCACCTATGGGTTATATTATCTATATGGCATCGTATCGGAAAGATAAAACGCTTGGAGGCATGTCTTTGTACATTACGCTACGCACGTTTCGCTCCAAAACCGGAGCATCCTCAGGAGATGTTGACTTTACAATGAATAATTGTTAAGTTTCGGAGCGTAACGTGCGTAGAGGGCACATTGCCGAGGATCTGTTTGGTGTGGAGTATACGGATTGAAGTAATTATAAGTTACACCATACAGATTCTGCTGCTGTTCGCGGAGTGTAGCAAATTACGAGTAAGCTTAATTTTCATAATATATTATGGATTTCCGCAAAGTAACGCCTGCTTCTATCCAATTTCATACATCTCAAGAGATAAAATCGGGTTTTATAGTTATTATCTTATATATTTGCTAGCCATAAAGCACGGCTAGCAAGGGCAGCAGACAAATTTCTTCCCGGGGAAAGGATAAGAAATTATCTTCTCCCACAGCTTTATCAAATCTCAGAGCATTGGCGCAGGTGCAGGTGGAAATAATATCCAAATAATATATGTGTCACAATAAACGGGGGCAAACTTCTCCTATTCCAGGTTTCCGTGGGGTCTTTGTCAGGGAATATAATCTTTGTCACCTGCCTGTGGATATAATCGGGTCATATATTTTTTGTAAGTATAAAACTATTATATCCACGTTGCAAATATATCTTGATCGCCATTTACGACGTCATAACCCGGGACTTCACGGGAAGCAATCCTTGTATTTTCTTCTTAAAAATCGACCACAAGTAAGACTTTATTGTACGTGTCACGTTTGTACCTACTCGTATTCAGAGTCAAGCTCAGGCGCTTTAGTCTTTTGTCCGGGCTCCTTTCCGTAGAGCCCGTAATTAAGAGTCTGGGACACGTTCTACAACGTATGACTACATGTACTAAGCGCTTTTAAGTATTTTAGCCACCTTGGCTAGACGCGAAGTGTCGTAGTGATTTCCAAGTTAAAAATTCACCGAAAGCAAATTGTTTACGTGCTAATCTGCCTCGATGTCTGGAGCCAGTTACTACTATAGTTGAATCGACTAGTGGTTTTGCCGATAGTCACGCTGGACGTTCGTAATTGCAATTACAAACCCGTCTGCCGCTGGACTCAAGTGGCACGAGCCTTTGGTATTTGGAACTCTCTACAAAAGACCTATGTCCAGCAATGGACGTCAGTCAGTTGTAATGATGATTATGCCACTTCTGGACTAAGTGCCTCTTCCAACGGTTGCCGATAATCACCACGCTGGGCAAATGGGTTTGGAATTGCAATCGATGGTAGTAATACAGAGGACGGTGTACGCTCGACAGCCGCAAGAAGAGAAAGGATTTTTGTGGAGTTTCCAAGTAATATTTACAAATCATCATCATCATCGTACGACCCCATTACCGACCCACTAAAAGGCAAGGGTCTACTCCCAAAAATTTGAAAGATTTAGGCCGTAGTCCACCACGCTGGCCCAATGCGGATAAGTGGACTCCACATGCCTTTGCGAACGTTATGGAGCACTCTGGCATGCAGATTTCCTCACGATGTCTTCCTTAATCGTTAAAGTGATATTTAACATCTCACAGCTGGGCACATGCCAAAGTCAAAGTCAAAAATATCTTTATTCAAGTAGGCCCATAGGTGGCACTTTTGATACGTACATAATAATTACACGGTAGTGAGAAGATGGCGATAACCACATTCGTAAACTTAAAACTAAAGCTGCGAGGGTTCCAAACGCGTCCTGGTCTAAGAAGAAGCCCACAACAAACTTAGCCGGGTGTTTTATTTTTTTGTTATCACCATCTTACAATGTCATTCAAAATTATTGGAAGAGCAACCTGGTTAGAGCAATAATTCACACCCAAGCTTTTTTATCGATTACGTAGCCCTTTATACAATAATAGGACTTTTCTATAAGCTTACGTTTAATACAAACTTTGAACTTTTAAGAGACACCTCCAAGATGTCAATTGGTAGTTTATTGTAGAATTGTATGCAATTTCCTTTAAACGAATTATGTATGCCGCTGCATATACACACAAAAATTGCATATAAATAGATTATATGCAATTTTAGGTTATTTCTATTTTACAGAAAAGGGAATGATAATTTCGGCTTGCACTTACCGACTTTTAAAGAACGTTGACGGCCGAGTGGCGCAGTGGAAAGCGACCCTGCTTTCTGAGTCCAAGGTCGTGGGTTCGATTCCCACAACTAGAAAATGTTTGTGTGATGAACATGAATATTTTCAGTGTCTGGGTGTTTATCTGTATATTATAAGTATTTATACGTATTATATTCATAAAAAAATATTCTTCAGCTATCTCAGTACCCATAACACAAGCTACGCTTACTTTGGGGCTAGATGGCGATGTGTGTATTGTCGTAGTATATTTATTTATTAAAAAAAAAAAAAAAAAACGTTCGAGCTCACAGATCTAGTTCTCTTTTTGTTTCTGTTGAAATTTGAGAGATAAAACGCTGAATCAAAAAGACGTGATTAAAGTCCATTTTACTCTGAAATTTTAGTATTTCGATACTCGAAAACTCAACTGAGGGACTGATTGATAAATAATTAAAACGCCCTCACTATACGCCAACGGCCAACCCAACTTTTCACGGGTCCGTAATTGAGCGATTGCGTTATTGTTGTTCAAATCGAGGTTATTCTTAGACGCGGGCAACAAAAACAACGATGAACAAGACACCAGCAAGGGTGTTATTGTATCCCACATTTTATCTTTACTTTGTAAATTTAGGATAAATATTTGGGCCTATTTATCAACATGAACCAAATATGAAACGGTGATAGCCCAGTGATTGGCCTCCGTTTTAATTTTTAAGGAGCCGTGTTCGTATCACGCACCACTAACTTCCCTAAGTTGTGTCTTTTAAGTAATTAAAATACCACTTGCTTCAACAGTGAGGGAAAACATCGTGAGGAAACCTGCATGCGTTTATGTGAATCGATCCGCACTAGGCCAGCTCGGACTACGGGCTCAACGCTTCTCATTGTGGAACCAGTACCTTGTAGTGGGCCGGTAGTGGTTTGATATGACGATGTCGACTTACAAGAAATGGCCATAAATTAGTGACATCTGCATATCGTCTGCGAAAGGTGCAGAAGTCATTCGTGGGATTAAGTATACGCTTTTATAATATGATTCCTAAGGTAATTTTGGACCTACCAATGCATAAGTTTAAAGAATGTGTTAAAACACATTTATTACAGCGAGGTTATTATACAATTGATGAGTTTCTTAATGACAAGGTTGCTTGTAAGCATCCGGCTCCGCTTTCATCTTTCACAAGATAGAAAAATGAATGTTAAAATGTAAAATGTAAATTTTTGATGTTGGAAAAGAGCAACTGCTGAGTTTCTTGCCGGCTTCTTCGCGGTAGAATCTGCCTTCAGAACCGGTGGACAGACTTGACGTTTCAAAAGTGCTTATATTAGGCCTACTTAAAATAAATGAATTTTGAATTTTGAATTTTTTGAATTTTGATGTTGATGATTTATAAACATTACTTGAAAATTCAAGAAACTCTTCACGCGGCTGTCGAGCGTACAGCATCTTCTGTATGTCAAACATCGATTGCAATCACAAACCCGTCTGCCCAGCAATCACCAAATTATCGGCGAACCATCCCGTTGGAAAGGCATTTAGCCCAGCAGTGGACTGACATCATCATCATCATGTCAACCGACTGACGTCCACAGCTGGACATAGGTCTTTTGTAGAATGTTCCAAATACCAGAGTCTCGTGGCGCTTGGGTCCAGCGGCTCCCTGCGACTCCAGTGATGTCAACTGTTCATCCGTCAAGGATCCACCAAAGCTGCGTCTACCAGTGCGAGGTCGCCATTCCAGCAACTTGGCCCCAACGTCCATCGGTTCTCCGAGCTATTGCCAATTCAGCTTCTCGTTGAGCTATGTCTGTAACTCTGGTTCTTCTACGCCCGCTGTGTGAATCTTAACTCTCTTTTGAGACCCACAGTCAGCGACTACGTTTCGGAGCTATAAGTCATCACTGGCAACACGCACTGTTCGAAGACTTTGGTCTTCCGGCACTGGGGGGTTTTTAGGACTGATTTAACTAGAAAATTGATCGGGTATTAAATTGCGATTTTAGGAATTGTTTATTGAAACACCTTTGCGTGACTATTTATATAATAACTAGCGGGCCCGAGAAAAGTCATCCCACACGGCTAGCACAGGCAGGTGACACAAATTTTATATCCCCCGGCAATATCCACTGGCAATGGATGAAATTTACTCGTCCTGCCGAAACACGCGCAAAACAACAGGGAAAAGTAGAGGTTTACCCCCTTTCAATATTACACGTATCAAGAAGGTGATAAAAGAAGATTTTTTTTATTCCATTACAAGTTAGCCCTTGGTTGCCATCTCACCTAATGATAAGTAATAATACATTTTAATATGGTAGCCTGTTAGGAGTCTGGCAGTTATAATAAATCCATACCCCTCGAATCGATATTTTGACGATTTCCTCTTACGAACCAAGGTAAAATATTATATTTGTTGTATTTGATTGACTTCACATGCTCCCAGATAAAAAGGCACCTCGTTAAAATATTCAAAGGAGCGAAGGAGTTTTCTTATTTTCGTAAAATTTCCACGGCAACGGAGTAACTCAAGTTATTTCCTCGTTCCATATTAATATATTCCATTACGTCTTAACGGTGAGATGTATCTTCGGAGGATAAGCAGCTAAGCAGCATTGTTGCAATGCTGTGTTTCGGTCTGAAGGGCTTGGTTGTCGGAGTAATTGAATGAATGAATGAAGGAAGGAAGGAATGAATGAATGAATTATTTATTTTTAACTAAAGGCACATGAGGCTTAACATCTACGCAGTAGGTTGAAATAAATAAATAAATATACTACGACAATACACACATCGCCAACTAGCCTCAAAGTAAAAGTGTGTTATGGGTACTAAGAAAGCAGATGAAATTTTTTTCAGAATAATATACATAAATACTTATAATATACACATAAACACCCAGACACTGAAAAACAATCATGTTCATCACACAAATATTGTCCAGTTATGGGAATCGAACCCACGGCCTTTGACTCAGAAAGCAGGGTCGTTGCCCATTGCGCCATTCGGCCGTCAACAATATGATCTAGACAAATAATTTTTAAAACAATATTAAAAAAAACATATTCCAACATGCTAAAACCTACCTATGCCTTGTTTTACCAAGTAAGGCCCGACACTGTAAAATCGTCTCACGAGAACTGTAAAAGCTATTATTATCGAAAATATATAAATCGGAAAGAGATCGGGAAATTCATACATTTGTAACGACTATCGCAGCGATTGCCAACTGCGCCAGTTGGTCGTCAAAAAAAGCGCAAGCTTCGATTTAAAAACAACATACGAGGTTTTCTAAATTACCGGCAAGCTAACGTTTTCGGTCCACAAAAGCAAGTTCACGCCTCAGTTTTCACAACAGTTTGTAGTCACACCCACACCTGTCACCATCGCTACAGGGTGGAATTTGTGTTGGTGGCACATTTAAAAAATAACCGAACGTTGTTTAGTTCTCTGTTAAATTCATTAAATCTATACTGTTACTAGCCGGCATCCGCGACTTCGTCCACGTACCTACAACGTTTGTTATGTAAAGGGGTTCGAATCTTTATTATAAAGATTCAGTCAATCATTTAAATAATGTCATTATAAATAATGACGGTGCATGGTCAGTACATATATGAAAATTTAATTTATGTCCATAAAATATATCAAAATTTAAAAAGAAAATGCACTGTAACAATATAAATATTAGAAGCAAAAATAAACTCGTTGTGCAGTTTACTAGGCTACACAAAATTGCAAATTCATTCAAGGGCAATTGTATATTATTTTATAACAAATTACCAAATGATATCTTTGAGTTGTCTCTCAATAAGTTCGAAGTTTATATAAAACGTAAGCTTACAGAAAAATCCTATTATAATATTAAGGATTATTTAAACGATAAAAAAGCTTGGGTGTGAATTGCTCTAGCTTCATAGCTTAATTTAAATTTACTGGAAGATGGTGATAACAAAAAAATAAATTTACCCGGCTAAGTTTGTTGCGGGCTCTTCTTAGACCAGGGCGCGTTTGGAACCCTCGTAGCTTTAGATTTAAGTTGGCGAACGAAGTTATCACCATCCCGTTACAATTATGTAAACAAATATGTATGAACGCTTCATAAGTGCCTGTGACAGGCCTACATGAATAAAGAAATTTTGAATTTATCATACTTTAAAGTATTTATTATTATTTTTAATGAATACAAAAAGATTGAAAAATCCTCCAGCTACAAATCGCTAGACTTCTAGCCTAGCGATTTAGTGCAGTGCAATGTAACAACAGCAGGGCTAGCAGGGAGATAAAAATTATATCCCCGGATTATATCTCCTTAGAAGAGATATAATTAACGTGCTCACCTGCTAAAGCACGGGAACATAGAATAGGAGAAGTGCGTTTATTATTACAATCAAATCAAACACACTTTATTGTACACCAAATTAAAAAAAAAACAAGCATTAAACAAAAAATACACAATTGAAATAAAGGAGAAAAGGTACATTAGCCGGCCTTATCGGTTAAAAGCGATCTCTACGTGCAGCGAGCCAGTATTATTATATTTATATTATTTGGATATTATTATTGAAAAAAGAATAAAAATGTATCTTCTACATTTTTATTCTTTTCCCGGAGATAGCTCCAAACCAGTTTATTTCTCCATTACAAGTAAATAGAAATCTAATGGAACCTCGGTTGTGTTTTCTTACTGTATTTTAGTTGATTAAACACATATGAGTTTTTACGACAAAGTATGGTTACGTATAACGCTTGGTACGGCTTTTTTCGTTACGGCAACGAAGCCTCTCATCGGACCAGATTACAGAAAATGTATTTATTAGGTCAAACTAAAATGGTTACAAAATCAAACTAATACGACGATCCTGCATAAGTATAAACTGTGTTTGCAGATAATCATCGCCCTCCAAAATATATAAACAGAATTTCAAAGTCCAAGCAAAACATAGGAATTACAAGCAAAAAAGTGTATGAAAGCTGGCAATGCTGAATTTTTGTTTTTTTTTCGACGGCGAACGATGAAAATGGTATGTCCTATACATACCATTTACAGGGCACATAGATGAAAAGAAAATGACACGTATCATAGTAACCCAAGTGTCACATTATAAATGTAAACATATGAGACGACGATAAAGCCAATCATTAAAAATAGACTTATAAGGTGTAGACTATGGTTTATAGGCGTCACAGATGTTATCAAAATAAGAGCAACTACTGAGTTTCTTGCCGGCTCTTCTCGGTAGAATGTGCTTTCCGAATCGGTGGTAGAGTCACACAAACATACACACTTGAGGTTTCAAAAGTGCTTATAAAGTAGACCTACTTGAAATAAATGAATTTGAATAGTCCCAATAAAAAGAGAAAATAAACGAGCTATTTTCTCTGCAATATTTTTACCTTTTTGAATCAGTCAGATTCAAAAGGAGCAAATGAAGTGTGAACTTAATAAGATACTGTTACTTCAACATCAAAGACATAATATACATCGTGTACCAGAATTACGAAATAATATTGAAGGACATCATCATCTCAACCAATTGACGTCCACTGCTGGACATAGGTCTTTTGTAGGGAGTTCCACAATGCACGGTCCTGGGCCGCTTGCCTCCAACGGCTCCCAGCTACTCGCCTGATGTCATCTGTCCACCTCGTTTGGGGCCGACCTACGCTGCGTTTACCGGTGCGGGGTCGCCATTCCAGCACCTTAAGACCCCAACGTCCATCGGTTCTCCGAGCTATGTGCCCCGCCCATTGCCACTTCAGCTTCGCAACTCGCTGAGCTATGTCGGTAACTCTAGTTCTTCTACGGATCTCCTCATTTCTGATTTGATCACGTAGAGATACTCCTAACATAGCTCTCTCCATCGCCCGCTGAGTGACTCTGAGCCTTCTTATGAGGCCCATAGTTAGCGACCATGTCTCTGATCCGTAAGTCATCACTGGCAACACGCACTGTTCGAAGACTTTAGTCTTCAGGCACTGGGGGATTTTGGACGAGAAGAAACGAGAAGAATATTTCATAAGGAATCACCCGGAAATATTAAAACAAAAGAAGAATATTTTAGAAGACGAATTCAAAATATTCTAAGTGTTTATTTATGACAACCCAATTGAAGATAAAAGACCGAAACGCGCATAGTAACTACGCTACGCGCAGTGGCGTGCATAGAGGGTATGCAAAGTGTATACAGATGATATAAAATGAAGTAAATCTCCAGTACCAGTACGAGCTATAAATACTTAGGGGTAGGCTTTTTATTAATCTTACAACGCCTATTCTTAAGATTTGTATAACTCTCACTGGAGATTTTCTTCATTTTATATCATTTGCATACCCTGTGCATACCCTCTATGCACGCCACTGGCTACGCGACGCGTTACTATCTAATATAGTGACAGGAGTCATATGATTTTAATTTTGCATGTGATATCAGGGCTGTATCTGATTTGTTGTAAAAACTATGGCAGTGGTTTACTCAAAAACTGATAGCGTTTCGGTTCCACAGATAAGTCACAGAGACAGTACATAATGTACTTCCAAAGCTTGTGAAGTGTTATTTCGGTTTTCATTTACACGTGTATATATATGTTTGTATGTAAGTGCCTGCTTCATGCACGAGATATCTTGTATGTTGGCTGTAATTTTTAAAATGGCACGCCTTTATACAATCTTTATAATCTGTTTTATTTCCCACACGTTTCTCGACAAAAAGGTACTTCGTTAAAATATTCAAAGGCTCTCGTGGGAGACGTGTTATTATCGCGAGTGTCGTGGCAATTTTCTTACTTGAAAGATTCTGAGGTTTTCCTGCCATAGCTGACATTTCATCTAAAAGGCAAGCTTTGCTTCGAAACTAGTATATAAGGACTTTAACTTACTTCACAGTTGTCTAAAGGATAATATTTCTTTTTTTATAATAAACACGGCCGCTTTGCACGGATGTAAATTAAATAAAGAAAAGTGAAGCTCCGGTCATGTAAGCTTATTTTTCGGCGGTATATTCGAATGTAATTTTTGACTACTTGCTAGAAAAATATTTGTTTTTTTATATAAAATATCTATTTATATATTATCCACCCGTGAAAAATTATTGTCAAAACCATGAAACTTAAGCGCTTGAAATTTCTTTAAAAAAATAAAGAAACATAAAGTATGGTTGACCGTATAGTTAGTTGACCAGGCATCGGTTTTTGACCACTTGCAGCATTAGGTATACATTTTAATTCCCGCCATTATCTATTTCTTTTAATATTGGGTATATTCTGTGGCAACTAAGACTAATCAACCAATCAAGTCGCTGATAACGCCAAACAAAAAACATAGCCTGCAATAGGCATGATGACAGGGACAATTTTTATTTATATTGAAAGTGAGATTGTGTCCTATATTTTTGGGATTTATTTCCAAAAATAAAACTGCGCTATATGAAGCGGTGATAGCCCAGTGGGTAGGAGCACGACTTCACTTTTGTGGGGCCTAGTTCGAATCCTAGTACTTTTATAAGTTATGTGCGTTTTAAGAAATTAAAATATCACTTGCTTCAACGGTAAAGGAAAACATCGTGAGGAAACCTGCATGCCAATGGAGTTCTACAAAGGTGTGTGTAGTCCAGCAATCTGCACTGGGCCAGTGTGGTGGACCACGGCCTTAAGCAATAATTTTTTGACATTACCCGTGCCCTGTAGTGGGCCGATAATGGTTTGCTATGACGATGTTGAAATAAAACTGCAAGCTAGCGGCGCCATGACAGGTGAAACGCTGAATTAAAAACAACGCCGTCACGTATATATAATATCTCTGCGTATATCAAGTATTTGGTGATTTCAAGCTTTTTTTCCTGTTAAATAGATCAACAAAAGCTATATGTAGTACATACTGCCGAGCAGTTTTTCAAAATGCGTTTGTGTTTTACTGCGGCTTTACAGAGTTACTTGAAAAAATTGGTTAAACACTGCTACAAGTACCAATTTTTGGAATTCTATGTGAAATAAACGAATAAACTAAAATGGATTGGATGGTTTCTATTCACATATGATTTAAATTAGGTAAAAAATAATAAAAACAATACAACCATAGACATCACCGAAACTATATATATAATACAACGACAGAAGAGAGAAACTATCCTTCATTAGTCTGATACTTGTAGGTACATCTTATAAAACAATTTTTGGGTACATCTTATAGAACAATTTTTGAAAATTCTACCCCTTGATATATCATACCCCGTGATTGATATAGGTGATGAACGTCGGGAACCAATAGTATACAACGAGTAACAGAATAACGAAATAATATTGAAGGATGCCTAAGTATTTTCATAAGGAATCATTGTGTAAATATATTAAATAACAAAAGCATATTTATTTTTCAATAAAAACGAATTCGAAACATTCTAAGTGTTAACTTATGACAACCCTATTGTATATAAAAGACCGACACACGCTTGTGAAGCTAGAGCTGTATCCGATTTATTTCAGTAAAAACCATGGCAGTGGTTTACTCAAAAACTTTTAGATTTCGGTTTCACAGATAAGTCTTAAAATCAGTACATAGTGTACCTCTACAGCCTGTGAAGTATAATTTCGGTTTTCATTTATACGTTGTACATATCTGAAATCAGGTGAATATTTCAAGTATATTTTCATAAAAATCCTTCACGTCTTTTATCCTTAATTGTTAGGGTTTGAAGAGCACGGCGAGAGGTCTGGTTTTCCTTTGTGCGCCGAACATTGACTTCATACGCACCGGGACAAAAGACACTTCGTCAAAATTTTCAAAGGCCCTTGGCCCTTGGAAGAGTCATCGTTTTTTTTATAAATTGATCACAGTAACTCCTTTCTCCCCGTCCTTCGTTTCGCCTTTATTGCCTTGCCTTCTACTTGTATGATAGATGTAATCTATACCATTTAACAAATATTATAAATGCGAAAGTTTGTTTGTTTGTCCTTACTTTACGCTCAAACTAAGCAACCAATCGACTTTATCTTTGGCACAGAGTTAGATGAAAGAACGTAGAGTAGGCTTTTTAGCTCAGGAAAACAATCGCTTTCCATGGAATTTATGAAAGACATAAAAGCGGATGAAAACGCGGTATATTATGAAAATTAAGCTGAATTTGCTATACTCCGCGAAAAGCAGGAGAATCTGTATGGTGTTATTTATAATTTCTTCAATCCTTATACTCCACACCAAATAGATCTTCGACAATGTACCCTCTACGCACGTTTCGTTCCGAAACCGGAGCATCCTCAGGAGATGTTGACCTTACAATGAATAATGCACTGCACTTCATCCTTGCCGAAAACATGTAAATGTATTATTGTATAGAAGCTGTCCACGCGTACACATCGCTCACTCAAGTAGGAGAGAGACAGATGTCGAACGCGGAGGCCGACTGTGCCTCTTTGTCGCTCGTTACGCGCTCTCGCTTGCACTTCAAGCCTTGAATGGAACGCCTCAGAGCGAGGTAACGCCGCATACGTCATGTTTTTTCGTGCGTGCAGCCGGCTCCATCGAATTATAAGACGTTGTAAACCCAATATTTATTTTATTTTATTTTTATTTTAGTTTTCTTTTGTTATTTTCAAGTTTTTCTTCTTCTTCTTCTTATTGTTCTTTTCCTTCAACAAGAAGAAGAAGAAGTTTTTCTCATTGTAATGTTACTTTTGTTCAACTTTTTGTATTTTTACTATAATTTGTAGTGTTAATATCGGTAATTTTGTAGTAAATACTGTCCACACCTTTAAGTGGCTAGTCACTGATTAGGAAAAAAAAATTGTAACTTTACTTTACTATGTATTGTGAACAAGCTGTTGGTGTCCCTTTAATAAATAAATTAATAAAATAAATTATAAATACACATCTGTCCCTAAGCTGGAAATTAACCTGTATTATAGGGGTACATACACCTATATTTTGGCAGCCTTATCATATGCAATATAGCGAACTCTTCCAGGCTTTGTCCTACGTATATGACCGCAGTACCTACTCACTGCTTTCTACGGAGGTCGAGGTCGAAGTGGTAGTACTACCCTTGCAGATGAGCTGTCGCAAAAAGCTCTACTACTACATATACTACACTGGCTTTTGCTCGCGGCTTCGCTCACGTTAAGTTCAATTTTTGATTGGTAAATTTAACTACAAAAATGTTTTGCTGCTAAAAGAAAAACATGAACGTAAATTACTTTAAAAAAAATCAGAAACTTTCATATAAATTTTCATCCCCTATTTTCGATGCCTTTGGAGTTGCAATTTTTAAAATTTGTGAAACACGTGTTTCTTTTTTTTATCGAAAACCTAAAATACAAGTTTAATGAAAGTAACTTGATAAATAAATTGATAAATGAAGGATTTTATACAAACTTTCATCCCCTATTTAATCTTATATATCTTAGGGTGGGAATTTTCAAAAATCAATTTGAATTTTCTTAGCGGATGCCTACGTTGTAGTAACTATCTTTGTGCAAAATTTCAGCCCGATCCGTCCAGTGGTTAGAGCTATGCGTTGATAGATCAGTCAGTCAGTCAGTCACCTTTGCCTTTTTATATATATAGATAATACCTATGAACAGCGCAAAACGTTGCTCCACTTTTAACGATGCAAAGTAAATATCACGGTGACATTTGCAAAGGAATGCTAATAATGTGGGTTGGTCCTTGTATCAGCTGTGGGCTATTCCACGACCCACATCCACTTGCTAATGCTAAATGTGAATGCTTCGGCGAAAAACGTTTAGGTACAGTATTATTCATATTTAATTGTAGTAGTAGACCTTTATGTGACAGAGCTCGTCCGGAGAAGAAGGTACTACCACAATCCTCATTTCTGCAACTAAGAATGGTTGCAATGCTGAGTTTTGGACGGGAGGGCGTAGATGCCGGTATGATTGTGGTTAAAGACGTTTATTTTTCTCAAAAGAAATCACAATTTCACTCAATGAGAAGATTTACAACTTATTTTCAGGTAGGTAATATTAAAACTACAAACAACGGCACGTACAAAACAATCAGAAATCATATAAAAAAGTTGAGGGTAAAATTATAAATACATACTTCATGCTGTCATACATCGCAGTCAGATTTTTGTAAAAGTTTCTTGAAGGATATTTCTTTTTGTATCATGATATAATGAACGCTGACTGCCTATTTAATATAATGGATATTAACATTTGCGTTAGTTTAAGCCAGTGAACTGTGAACGTTAATTAGCAGACAGGCGGGGTCAATGCGTGGGTGAATCGTGAACGGGGATCCTTCTATGAGTTCAGAGTACGTAGGTTACAAAAAACAGCTCATAAATGAAAGTTCCTTGTTGGATTAGCTAGTTATTTTTTCATTCGCTTGGAAAAGCTCTCGAGTTCCATTGGAATTTCAATTACATCGTTGAAGAAATTTTTCGAGTAATGAAACACAAAAAAATATTTTTAGTAAAAAGTTGTGATAGATACCAAAATATGGATTTTACCTACTTGTGCTATTCGTCATAAAAAAAAAAAAACCTCTCAGTTTCTTTTATTCCACTACAAGTTATCTTACCGTGTGGTAAGTGATGATGCAGCCTAAGATGGTAGCGGGCTAACCTGTTAGGGAGTATGGTAGTCATACCCCTTATTGGTTTCTACGCGTCATCGTACCGGAACACTATATCGCTTACCGTCACGTCTTTGTCGGTAGGGCGGTAACTAGCCATGGTCAAAGCCTCCCACCAAACCAGACCAGAGAAATCCCCTGCCGGGAATCGAATCCGGGATCTCCTACTTAAATTCACAGCGCTCACCGTTGCGCCAGGAAGGTCGTCAATCACCCTATGGTTCCAAACGAAGTACCTAAGTAAAGAAGGAAGCCAGAGACAATGGCATGGTTGTGCCACGTTTTCAAATGTTATCGATTTTCTACAAACTTAATTAAGAAAAACATTATGCGGTTTTCCTTATTCACACGATTTTCCCAGCTCAGCGATTAAAAACAAATTTACAGAAACAAAATAATTAGCTGCGAAGAAAAATTACTGGAGCAATTAATCACAAAAACAATTAGCACTGCGCCAGTTTTCTTTGGACAAACAAAAATTTTCAGCTTTTTTTCATCTTATTCCCTAAATTAAGTGGGACGGAGAAAAACGAGCTAAATTTAAAGTGAAAATTACGGACTCTGTGAGTCTGTGTAAATTCAGCCCTTTTTTATTTTGTACGGGGTGTTCATTAAAATTGTGCAGTGCACTAAAGACTGAAAAAATACAATAACAGTATTTACATATACTGTTAAGATGCTTAGTACTCCAAAATGAGGTTTAAATAACATACTAAAAAACATACATACTATTATTATATCTATCAAGTACTTTACCTCGAAAACCAGATATGTTTTTCTTAATCATTATGCTGCCTGGATGGTTGTCCCTTGTACCTACATACGATAAAGTCAAATTTACTCGACACAAATAAATTAGTTACCTCTAAAACAAATTTGTAGTACAAGTATTGGGACACAAGCTGCTGGAATAGTGACCCCGCGACGAGTCGTTGGACACAAGCGACCTAAGACTGCGGAGGGTGATATCTTTACAAGAGACATATCCACCATTTGAGCCGATGACCTAGATAATCAGATTTTCTGGTAAGAGATTTCGGGAGTAGTTATTAACCACACTACCCACAGACACGTGCCGCTTAGTGATTTAGCGTTCCAGCACTACGGTGCGTAGAAACTGATTAAGGCTATGGTGTTAATTTAACGGCGGTATTTCTACCAGGTTAAAACAACTATCACGTTAGACTGCTTCATTTTATACACAAAGTTTAAGCGTTTAAAGCAAAATAAAAGGCAACCTGCAGCAGAATACAAATTTAAACAAACCACGTTAATGATGGTTTAATTTCTCTCGCGAATGTTCATTGGATGTAGATTAACAAGCGTAATTAAAATGTAAACTGTTTGATTTGCTATTACTAGTATATTTGGACAGCTAAATTATATATTAATACTAACATTTCATAATTTAATGATTCAATTACTTTGACATTATTTTATTGTAAAAAATAAATCGTAGTGTTGTGTATTTTGAATTTTAATTTCAATTTTTAAAATACATATATGTAATATTGCAGGCCGTCAGGCGAAATTTGGCTCGATAAAAGGAGATGTCTCTTAAAATGTTCAAAGTTTGTATTAAACGTAAGCTTATAGAAAAGTCCTATTATAGTATAAAGGACTACGTAAACGTTAAAAAAGCTTGATAACAAAAAAAAAAAAAACACCCGGCTAAGTTTGTTGTGGGCTTCTTCTTAGACCGGGACGCGTTTGGAACCCTCGTAGCTTTAGTTTTAAGTTTACGAATGTTGTTATCGCCATCATCTCACTACCGTGTAATTCTTATGTACGCATCAAAAGTGCCAAGTGACTTTGATATCTTTGTTAAGCAAAAATTGTAACCTTATGTAACCTAATTTTCTGCAATAATATTTTAATTGAATGATTTATTGACAAACCGGGTAATATCTACTAAATGACGCTTAGTCAACTAATAAGCTAACTATTAAATCATGCACATCCTGTATATTGTACTAAAGCGTTGAATAATTTAATTTTACGCTGCAAATATTGCTTCAATTACATTCTGGGAAAGAGCAATGCAAAAAAGAAAAGTTAATTGGCAATTACTGTTATTGGCTGTTACCTACTAAGTTTAACCTGTGATTCTGCTTTGATTTTAAAGTATAAAAAATTAATATACTATGACAATGCACACATCGCCATCTAACCCGAAAGTAAGCGTAGCTTGTGCTACTCGTATGTACTAAGATGACTCATGAATATTTTTATGATATTTCAATGTTAAGTTTATTAATTACTAACATTAAAAATTATTACTTATGATTGTAATAATATGGGACATTAACAAACAAGAAAAAACCAACAACGTAAGGCTCGGTTTACCCATACATCTTTCCGTTCGATAGGTTTAGCTCAGCCTTTTTTTTTTTTGGAAATAATAATGTTTATTTCCAAAAAAAAATCTTAAGTCTAATCAATACATTAAAAGGTTTTCTTATTTTATAGGATGGGCCATCCATGAAATCTTAAATATTTATTTTACTAAAAGCTTCTGAAGCTAAACTAAGAAAGCTTGTATTTCAGCTTCAGTGCCTTTACCCCCTCGGGTTTTTTATTTAAAAATATACATAAATACTTTTAGTATATAGATAAACACCCAAAAACTGCGCCAAAGTCAAAACAAAGCCGTCAAAGCTATACCATCTTCTTAAACCCTTCTCAATCTGCGTGCCTTGTGGTGGGACGCTAATCGGTTCATTAAGATGATGATGACAACATATAAAGACGACATATAAAGTTAAAAAAAAGGTCGTACAAAATTGCAAATTTGCTAAGTCACTGAACGCTCCGAAATTGTTTATTAGGAGAGCGAAAGCCTTTTAACTGTCTTATGGAAAGGGCCCGTCCCCGGGGATAAGGGACACAATACGCCACTTTATGCCTTTGTGTACGGTGCAAGGGATAAAAATATGTGGTTTTTTCTTATCCATTAAAAATTAGCCCCGTTATGCGTAACTTGGAAGTTATGAAAATTATATTAAAAGAACCTATTATGAAAATTAAGCTTAATTTGCTATACTCCGCGAACAGCAGGAAAATCTGTATGGTGTAATTTATAATTTCTTCAATCCGTCTAGACCACACCAAACAGATCCTCGGCACTGTACCCTCTACGAATGTTTCGCTTCGAAACTGGAGCATCCTCGGGAGATGTTGACTTTACAATGAATAATTGTTAAGTGAAAAATTAGCTTTTTTTTTTGCTTTTTCGGAAGGACACTTGCCGATAACCACCTGAGGGGTTGCTATGGCGTCACCGGGGGAGTGGGGCGAGCGCGAAAGCTCGCCATGAGAAGAGCCCCAGGGCTCGACGACATCAGCCAAATGTGTCGCCTTATATACCTTTCGTACTCCTACCCCCCCTACCTTTCTATATCTAAGCCCCTCCCACCTCATTAGTGCCTCTGAATATATTCAATGGAGGTGAAGTTGATAAATTTATTTGTTCGTTTAGCAATTCGAACCTCCCATTCCCTACTGGTGATGGTTTGGTGATTGCAGTAGGTGATGGTAGATGGAGGACGCTGCTGCCCGTTCTTCGTTCCTTAGTCGCCTCGTACGACACCCGCGTTGAGAGGAAGGGTGGTGATAACTGTATTCTTATCTGCCGTCACCACACGGCAAATAGTAACGGCTGTTAGGAGTCATCATATCGACCCATTACCGGCCATCTACAGGGCACGGGTATCCAATAATGAGAAGGGGTAAAGCCTCCACGCTGGCTGGTTTACTCCACATACCTTTGAGAACATTATGTGGAACTCTCAGGCTTGCAGGTTTCCTCACGATGTTTTCCTTCACCGTCAACGCAAGTGATTTTTTAAATTACTTAAAACGCACATAACTTAGAAAAGTGGGAGGTGCGTGCTGGGATTCGAACTCGGGCCCCCTGTTAGGAGTTTCTATCTGTGAAGAGTATCCCGCTTATATTAATCCTATCTACATCTAATCGGTTTGTACGTAAGCGACATCATACCTACTAACTAACTTACTACGTAAATAGCCTCGGCCGAAATCTATATACCACCCAGCCAGTCTTAAAATTAGTTCTATCCTTATCCGAAAATAGCACTGTGTAAGGGAAATAGTACTACTTTCAGACGTACAAATTAAGTTTATACATTGGTAAGCAATAGAATCAACACCAATGATTGGTAGACCATGACTATAATTTTTCATTGTAACTTAGCTTTAAATATTTATACTTTTAAAGGTTTATATTCACTGACTAATAATTAATTGTAAATAATTTATAAGAATGACTTTTTTCATTTCAATGCATGCTGTGATAACCTGTAAATAGTTGAACATTTACTATGCGACTCATTCCAAAAAAAGAGCAAGTTTTAGCTGTTGGTTGTCCATTATAAATATATAAATAAATAAATAAATTTAACGCAAATTATACAATAGATATATTTTCCACCTGGCCGTATCCGAACACAGCGACTCCTTCTAGTTACTTTTAAGAGCGATTTGCTCTCTAGTGGATAGCATAACCAATGATGATTGACGACCGAGTGGCGCAGTGGGTAGCGACCCTGCTTTCTAAATTCAAGGTCGTGGGCTCGTGACTATTTTACACGCTTTATATTAGCTTCACTTGTATGTTTGTTTGTAACCGACTTCTTTGGGCGCGATTTTGACCCACTTTAAACGGTCAGATTTCTTTCAAACTTTGTAGACATATCGAGGACCGATGACAATACACTAATCTGAATATAGATTATTCTAATTTTCACTATAAACAATGAGATTTTTTACTAATTACTACAGCGCCATCTAGACCCAAATGTAAAAAACCTATGGCGTTCGCGTACCTAACAAATTCCACAGAAAACATTAAGCTACTAGATGGTAGAAGGCGTTAGCTATTACTTTTAAATGGCCTGTTTTAAATAATAATTAGAACTTACATTTCGAGAGACGGGCACACTGAATAAAAAAAAATATTTTACCTCTTTAATGGTGGATGGGTTACCGATTAATTTTGCTCTAATAAAAATAATAGATCAAGAAAAACTAAAAAAAAAGCGCTATTATGAATAAACTAAAAGAAAGAAATTTAGTTTAGTTTAGTTTTTTATACCAAGCGTGTTTTTTTAGTTTGTTTGAACTATTTAATTATTTTAGTTTCTGGATGTTAATATGTATATTACAAGTATTTATGTATAATATTCATTAAAAAATATTTATCAGTCAACTTAGTACCCATAACACAAGCTACGCTTACTTTGGGGCTGAGTGGTGATGTGTGTATTGTCGTAGTATATTTATTTACTTATCTATGATGATTTTTATAATGATGATGGTGATGATTGGAGGCATCCTCACTCCGAGCACGGTTCTCTGTCTCTAACTCCCACTGAGTTACTATAGAGACCCGAGAATCGCTGTCATTTCATGACTTGGTTCACATTGCAGTGATTTCGGGTATTTCTACTTGCTTATTGCGAAATGCTTCGGCCGGTTGTTCACAAACACGGTTTCACTTCATACATGTACAAAAGCACTGCCTACCCTAAAACTTATATATAACTAGTATAAGAGGTGGATTTTTGCCGTTTTATGCAATTTTCCTGATGTATGCATACCCTGGTAAGAAACTCGGTGCACGCCACTGCTCACGTGCCTGTAGTACACCGGCAACCAGGGCCTTTAGACTTGAAAACAGCAATTGCGGAAGTAATAAACATGGCTTAGCTTTTCCCCGGACGAGTCATAAAAGCTATGTTTAAACACAATAATTACTATATGCACAGATAATTTAAAAAATAGGTAAACTGTGTTTTTGTGTCTATATCACAACAACTCAACAAGTCCCAGGGTGCAGTATCACAGTTGAACGATTGTAATCTGCTCAATTTACGACCCATTCCAGGGATGGCTAAAGTTTCGCAAGTAAACAACTTTATTTCATTCCAAAAAGTATAGAGGCCTCTACTTTTGGGAGAGAAGAAAATTAAGTGTTATTTTCTACCAAAGCACTAGACCCATGGGTCAAGTAAATTTGGAGATGAAATTGAAATGTAGAACCATACATTTTAACTATGAATGGCGTAACTTGCACTCACGTCATCATCTATGCTGGAAACAGGCACATTTAAAGCGTATTTACAACATTAATCTTCTAATTCCGATGTGGTGAAAAAAAATATACCAGGAATTGAATCTAGGATACATGATTCAAACATAATACAGCGCCAGATCATACAATAAGTAATAAATTAATAATTACACTTATATTCATCATCATTACCTATTATCGGCCTACTACAGGGCACGTTTTTCCTCCCACAATTAGAAGGGTTTAGGCCGTAGTCCACCACGCTGGCGTAATGCGTATTGGCGGACTTCACACACCTTTGAACACATGATGGAGAACTCCGAGGCATGCTGGTTTCCTCACAATGATTCCCTTCACCGTTAAAGCAATTGATGTTTTAATTATATTATATAACTTATACTATACACCACATAAAGTAAAAAAAAGGAGAAAAATAATCACTAAACAGCGTACCATTTACAATTCGGCAGCATTATCACTATATTAGAAATGTTAGAAATCCAGAAAAATTTATCTATTTTGAAAGCTATTATGCAATATGCATTAAGATTTTCAACCTGTTACTGTACACAGATTTTACGACTGAGAAGATTCAAACCAGCTTTGAAGAAATGGCTCTTACAAAATTAATTTTATTTTAGGAAATTTTTAGTTCATAAAAATATTTGACTAGATATATAAACCTAACTGCTGACATTATACTTAATATTATGCTTTTTAATTCACCTCAATAGTTGGACGTCCATGTGGACGACAAAATATGCGTGAAACACAAAATGATAACATCTATAAATAAGTGTTTAGTACCTACCATATTTTTTCCAAATAAAGAATTTGTATTTGAATTTTATACCGATCCCTTCCAGGCAACCAGTTGTTTAAAAATACAAAACTATAGAAAATAAATAGATGGCGTGTATTCACATTCGAATAAAAAGAATTTTTAATTCTGTTAATTTTTTTAGTTATGTCTACTCCCTGATTTTCTGCTCCCTGTGTTTGAACCTAAAAACTTTCCCAAATTGTTATTTTGTTATCTGTTTCTATTTAACATTTAAATGCGAATTGTGTCGGGCCTGAAATTTTGTTATGAAAATGGAAATGAATAAGCAAGCAGGCCCTGTAGGTGGGAGGCCTGAAGTAATTCGATTCGGCGAACCGCGGACATAAATAAACGCTAGTCTCTAGGGAATACAATTTCACTAATGACTTGTAATTATATTTATATCTTTTTTGGTTTTAAATGGAAATAAAACTAAGTGCATAAAATTCACATTACCAAATGTTAAACATGTAAAAACCACTATACTACTTAATAATGAAGAATTGAATCCGGTGGATACAACAGTATTTCTAGGAATAACGTTAGATGCTAAACTTCGATGGGGCCCTCATGTAAATAATTTATCAAACAGGCTTAGTTCTGCTGCCTATGCAGTAAAGAAGATACGCCACCTGACAGACATAGAAACTGCTAGGCTAGTCTATTTTAGTTACTTTCACAGCATTAAGTCATATGGAATTTTACTATGGGGTAATGCTGCTGATATTGGCACTATTTTCGTGCTGCAGAAGAAGGCTGTTCGTGCGATCTATAAAATGGGTCCGAGAGAGTCATTGAGAGATAAATTTAAAGATGTTAAAATAATGACACTCTATAGCCAATACATATTTGAAAATTTAAATTATGTTCACAAAAATGTATCAAAATTTAAAAGAAAATGTGACTGCAATAATTTGAACGTTAGAAGCAAAAATAAACTTGCAGTGCAGTACACTGGACTACACAAAATAAGCAATTCATTTAAAGGAAATTGTATACAATTTTACAATAAATTACCGGTTTATAACTTGGGGATGTCACTAAAGAAGTTCAAAGTTTGTATTAAGCGAAAGCTTATAGAAAAGTCCTATTATAGTATAAAGGATTACGTAAACGATAAAAAAGCTTGGGTGTAAACAATTGCTCTAACCAGGTTGCTTCTTAAATATTTTCTAATGACAATGTGAGATGGTGATAACAAAAAGAACACCCGGCTAAGTTTGTTGTGGGCTTCTTCTTAGACCAGGGCGCGATTGGAACCCTCGTAGCTTTAGTTTTAAGTTTACGATTGTAGTTATCGCCATCACTACTCACTGCTATGTACACATTTTGTGTATAATAACGCATCAAAAGTACTTTGACTTGACTTTGACTATATTCCGTGCGGTGTGGTGACGGCAGATCAGAATACAGTTGTCACCACCCCTCCACTTCCCGCGGGTATCGTACAATCGCTATGGGAATATAATTGAGAGCAGACCTCTGTGCTACAACTACTATCGAATGCGATGACCAACCTGACTGCCCAGCGTGGTGATTATGGGCATACCCTTCCTTTGGAAGAGGCTTTTAGTCAGCAGTGGAGTGTTATGGGCTATTGACATTGATTTTTGTTTGAAACTAGCGGACCCCCGCGACTTCGTTAGCGTATGAGTCAATCGAGAAGCTAGCATATATCTGATTGTAACATCATAATCATCGTGACTAGCTACAAACTTTCGTATTGATAATATTAGTAAGATTTGTTTATTATTTACCTCTTTGATGATTTTGTATTTCTCGATGTAAATAAGCTTGTTTTAATGAAAAATATCTTTTGTTTGTTTATATATTATATTCTATGTTATTGTTCTTTTTTATGATTATTTTGTTATTGTTTAGTCGCGAGGATTTAGTGACGACGAAGATAATTGGGCTGGCTGAAAACCAGTGCTGCGCGTTTTAGTTTGCAGCTATACCTTGAGCCAGCTCCTTGGTCACACATTTTTTTTTAAATTTTTATACTTTAACAATTATTTTATTTCACAAATGTAACATTTTACACAAATGTGTGACAATAAATACGATTTTTCTTTTTTTTTTTTTTTCAAGATGGTATGCATGCATTCGATCGCTTATGCCTTGCGACTTACAGTTATTTGTGAAAAGTTATGTACTTTATCTCCGATTAATATTTATCAGATCCTTATTAAAATAAGACCTTGCATGATACATGCCTGATAGTATACACTTTCAAATAAAAAAAGAATTATTTAAATCGGTACAAATTTGACGGAGTTATGTAGTAAAATTGATAAAAAATTACATCCTATTCCCCGGAGGAAAGTTCTCGTTTATCGGGATAAAAAGTATCCTATATGTTGACGCGGATTATCAACTACCACTACGCCAAATTTTATTTAAATCCGTTCAGTAGTTTTCTCGTGATGCCCGGACAGACAGACAGACAAAAAATTTAAAAAACATCTGTTTTTGACTCAGTATCGATTATAAAGCATCCCGCGGTCAAAATTTTCAAAATATATTAATCTATGAGCCATGACTATGAGCATGACAAAGGCCCCAAGTAGACCAAAACCAATGAAGACCAAAAGCCATGACAACCGGCGAGCGTTTCGCGAGTTTTTTTTCATATAATTGCAATTGTATTAGAACCTACTGGTTTGGCGCGGAGCGATAGCAAGAGACCTGATGGTATGACGCTCATTCCTTGGAAGCTGGGAAGATCACTTATGTGGGACTTGTATTTGTAATAATGAGGAACTGAAACTGGAGGATACGACAGTTTTTCTAGGAATAACGTTAGATTCTAAACTTCAATGGGGCCCTCATGTAAATAATTTATCGAACAGGCTTAGTTCTGCTGCCTATGCGGTAAAGAAGATACGCCATATGACCGACGTAGAAACTGCGAGACTGGTATATTTTAGTTACTTTCACAGCATTATGTCATATGGAATTTTACTTTGGGGTAATGCTGCTGATATTAGCACTATTTTCGTGCTGCAGAAGAGGGCTGTTCGTTCTATCTACAAAATGGGGCAGAAAGAGTCATTGAGAGATAAATTTAAAGATTTTAAAATAATGACAGTGTATAGTCAGTACATATTTGAAAATTTAATGTACGTTCATAAAAACATTTCTAAATTTAAGAAAAAATGTGACTGCAATAATTTAAACATTAGAAGTAAGCATAAACTTACAGTGCAATATACTAGGTTACATAAAATTCATAATTCGTTTAAAGGAAATTGCATACAATTCTACAATAAACTACCAATTGACATCTTGGAGATGTCTCTTAAAAAGTTCAAAGATTGTATTAAACGTAAACTTATAGAAAAGTCCTATTATAGTATAAAGGACTACGTAAACGATAAAAAAGCTTGGGTGTAAATTATTGCTCTAACCAGGTTGCTCTTCTAATAATTTAAAATGACATTGTGAGATGGTGATAACAAAAAAAAAAAAAAAAAAAAACACCCGGCTAAGTTTGTTGTGGGCTTCTTCTTAGACCAGGACGCGTTTGGAACCCTCGTAGCTTTAGTTTTAAGTTTACGAATGTGGTTATCGCCATCATCTCACTACCGTGTGGTTCTTATGTACGCATCAAAAGTGCCACCTGTGCGCCTACTTGAATAAAGATATTTTTGACTTTGACTTTGACTTTATTGATACCCCAGCTGCATCACACATCCAGGCCATCTCGTCAATGGTGGGTGCGGCTGCTACCAGTGCCGAGCAGGCCAACAGGCGTAAATACGAGTATGAAAACCTGAATAGCAGTTTCGTTTTTGTGCCGTTTACTTTAGAGTAGAGACTTTGGGACCGTGGGGTCCGGAGATGGGTCTTTTTAAAAAAGTATCAAAAAGGGTTATCGAGTCCTAGAGCGGGCAGCTTCCTTGGCCAAAGAATTATTTTGACCATCTAAAGGGGCAATGCTGCCAGCATCTTAGGAACTGTACCTCACTGCGGTGGTTTCGAAGACATTTTAGTTTTTATTTAGTTTATATAGTTTATTTTAGGTTATATTCAAATTCAGAATTTATTTATTCATGTAGGCCTAACACAGGCGCTTATGAAGCGTTCATACATATATTTATAAAACAAATGTGAAAGTTATATTATTGTAAATAAGCTATATTAAGAAATAAATTTATATCAACAAAACATTTAATTTCTTCGAATTTTCAAATTATTGGTATTGGTCCTCAGTGTTCAATCGATCAATGACAAAAAGCCCTTAAGAAAAAAAAAACAATTTATTAACATTCGACAATCTCACAATAAATAAAATTTCGTCGCCATCCTCAATTAATTATCTTAGTCTTAATACAAGACTAAAGTATATCTATGAATGTCGTAAAATCCTTCATTTATCAATTTATTATTCAAGTTACATTCATAAAACTTTGATTTAAGGCTTTCGTTTAAAAATAAAGAAATAAGTGTTTCACAAATTTTAAAAATTCCAACTCTTCTCTCTCCAAATTTTTTAATTAATTTACGTTCATATTTTTCTTTTAGCAGCAGACTTTAGACTTTTTTTTTAAATCTTTGTACTTAAAATCTACTCAATCAAAAATTTAATTTGAAGCTTCCGGCAAAAGCTAGTTCATTTATATATTAAATAAACGGGTTTGTCCTAGATTTACAAACTATTTCTACCTACTCTCGTGAATAATAAGGAATGAAATAAATTAGACGGAAACAAATAGCGGAAAAAACTCTACCAATTTCTACCTTTTTAAGCCCCGATGACATACAAACGTGGGTCTGGCTGTGTATCTTCAATAGGTCTTATCCCGGATTAGCAAAATCTCTTTAATACTCAAGATTAATGGGGAACTAATAAGAAAATAAATTAGCTAGATAAAAACAAATAGTGACGAGAAACAAACAAAAATCGGCTAATTCCTACTTACTTTGATTCTTCCGAAATTAGGAGAGGACGAGTTGTTCGATATTAAGCTGTTTATCCTTGCTTATATTATAAATCGGAAAGTGGGTTCGTTTGTCTTTCCTTTAAGCAACCAATACCGGGGGATTTTTTATAATCGATACTGAGTCCAAAAAAGATTTTTATTTAATTTGTCTCCGTCTGTCTGTCTATCCGGGCAACACGTAAAAACTAATGAATGGATTTACATAAAATTTGGTATAGTGGTAGCTGATATTCCGGGTCAACATATAGGATACTTTTTATCCTACTTTTTATGCCTCCGGGAAATGGGATGAATTTTTTGTCATTTCTACTTTAAATTTGAACCGATTTTAATAATTCTTTTTTTTGAGTGTATACTATCTAGCATGTATTGTCTAATTTTAATGAAGATCTGATATATATTGTCCGAGATAAAGGACATAACTCTTCTCAGATAACAGCAAGTCGCAAGGCATACGGGACAATGATAGAATGCATGCGTACCATATTATCACTAATATTATAAATGCGAAAGTTTGTGTGGATGGATGGATGGATGGATGGATGGGTGGATAGATGGATGGATGTTTGTTACGCTTTAACGTCACAACGAATAAACCAATTTGGCTGATATTACGTAGTAAGTATACTGTCGTTTCAAACGAAGAAAGTATGTAGTAAGTATATCGGAATTGTATGAATTGTATCTTTAAAGTTCTAAAAAGGTTGATCAGCTATTCAGCTACCATTATCAGTTGAGTCAAGATTTTGCTTCATAGAGATAAACCAGATAAAACTAAAGCGATCAACAACCAGCCAATTTCTCCGAATAAGCCTACACGCAAACATCTGTTCGGCAATCTATGTTCGATCGGTCTTATCCCGGATTACCCGGCCCCGGACGAGACGGTGTTGTCGGTTCACTTGATAATGTCCAGTGAATTTATCTATTGGACCCTCGCCACAAAATTGTAGCCAAGAAACTTGTATTAAATTTCTAGTATCTGCTGTAAAACGTTAGTTAGCCTTTGATGCATAGTCTGTATTGGAAGCAATTCTTTAAGCTATAATATAACAACTAGTAATGCCTGTGGGTTTTGCTGCATCTGAATAGAAGCAGCCGTTACTTTGAGGAAATCCATGATATATTATGAAAATTAAGCTTAATTTGCTTATACTCCGCGACAAGCAGGAGAATCTGTATGGTGTAAATAATAATTATTCATCGTAAAGTCAACATCTGAGGATGCCCCGGTTCCGGAGCGAAACGTGCGTAGCAGGTACATTGCCGAAGATCACTTTTGTGTGGAGTATAAGGATTGAATTTTTATGAAATCTTTGAGTTGTCTCTCAATAAGTTCAAAGTTTATATAAAACGTAAGCTTACAGAAAAATCCAGATGTTTAATTAATTATAATATTAAGGATTATTTAAACGATAAAAAAGCTTGGGTGTAAATTGCTCTAGCTTCATAGCTTAATATAAATTTACTGGAAGATTGTGATAAAAAAAAAAAAAATTTACCCGGCTAAGTTTGTTGTGGGCTCTTCTTTGGCCACGCCGCACCAGGCCGCATTTGGAACCCTCGTAGTTTCGATTTAAGTTGGCGAACGAATTTATCACCATCCCGTTACAATTATGTAAACAAATCTGTATGAACGCTTCATAAGTGCCTGTGATAGGCCTACATGACTAAAGAAATTTTGAATTTGAATTTGAAGAAATTATAAATTACATCATACAGATTCTGCTGCTTTTCGAGGAGTATAGCAAATTAACCTTAATTTTCATAATTTGCCGCATTTTCCTGCTTTGTCGGTGACGAGAGCGAAGCTGACTGTCAAGACAGTCTTGTGTTTAAAAAATAAAATAAAAAATAGTATTCAAAGAAATAAATGAGTTACTACTACTGTAATCACCATCTGTCTGCCCAGCGTGCTGATAATGGCAAATGGGGCTCTCGTGCCTTCCGTGCGTTGCACATGCCCTGTCCATTGCATTCTTAACAGACTAATAGTCTTGAAGACATTTGGTTCTGCCGGTTTATTATTACACATTTATTATTTGGATATTATTTCTACTAGTGCGCCAGTGCAGTTGATAAAGCTGTGGAAAAAGATATTTTTTTTGCAGTGCAGCAGTTATAGGCTATGATGATGTTAAAACTTATGTTATCCGACTTAATATTATAAATGCGAAAGTGATGGATGGATGGATGGATGGATGGATGTTTGTTACTCTTTCACGCAAAAACTACTGAACCAATTACACCGAAATTTGGATTGGAGATAGATTATACCCTGGATTAACATATAGGCTACTTTTTATTACGATAATATGTAATGTGTCGCAGGATTTATGAGAAACCAAAGAAACGCGTTAATAATAGCTCTAAAACCTCTTGTATACTTACCATATTAGTCTTTTTGATAGGAATATTACTCCAGTAACATTTTCCAATTCATAAATGCCCCATACTTACCTGAAACAAAAACATAAAGCGGGTAAGTAAATTGAAACAAAGCTTGTTCCAAATCATTGTAATTTTTACACAAAATTTTTATTTTATCCTACTCATATTATAAATATGAAAGTGTGGATGTTTGTTACTCAATCACGCAAAAACGGCAAAACGGATTTAGATAAAATTTGACATGGAAAAGAACACAGGCTACCTTTTATACCGATTCCTTAAGTAGTTCCCGAGAGAAAATTTAAAATATTTTACGAGCTAAGTTCGGGCAGACAGCTTTGGAATTTGGTATGCATGCACCTAAGGACATGTACTTTCTATACTGATCTCTGAAATATTTCCCGTGCTGAGATTAAAAATTGGTAACCAGTGAAGCTTTATACCCAATTCTGAAGTCAACGCAGTGAAAGCCGCGGGCAGAAGCTCAGTTTTCGTAGGGATTAAGGGTTTGATAACCCTTAATCCCTACGAAAACTGAGCTGGCTTATAGTCGAATAAACTCTAGGAATGGAACCCTTAAAATGCCCTGTCCCGTGTGCGCTCCGGCCATAAGGGTTATTTTATTTTATTTGGTTCGGAACTCGAAAAAACAGTAATGAAATTCCCAACTTCGTGATTGAAAAGTAACAAATTAAATCAATGGTTTGAAAACTTCAGTTCTACTGCAAAACTGGCCAAATGCGAGTGGAAATCGCGCACGAAGGGTTCAGTTTCAGTTCAGTATAAATTTGAACTCGATTTTAAATTATTTCTTTCTTTTTAAAGTGAAGAATGTAACTCAATATTTGTGAATATTTCAAGCGTGTACTGTACTGTTGCCGTTATGGAAACGCATGCGGCTAAAACGACCAAAAAAACACGTTTGTCGTATGCTTAAATATTTATTTTATGATATTCAAATTAAAATTCATTTATTTTTATTCATTTATTCATTATTATTTTATTCATTTATTTATCTATTTATTATTATTTAATTTTATACCGGCAGCAGAAATACATAATATGTCAAAATTTTAATTATGAGATGAAGTCTGGTGACAGACGTACAGACAGATGGCGCACAGCGTAGTCTTAGTAATAGGATCCCGTTTTTATCCCCCGACGCAAAAACCATGGGGTGTTATATGTTTGAAGAGTCTGTTTGTGTGTGTGTGTGCCTACCTGTGGCATCGTAATTTTGTTTTGAAAGGTGAAATAATCGGGAGTGTTTTCAACTGTTTGATGAAAATCGGTCCAAGATGGCTGCTGCCTCAAAATGGCGGATTACATATTTTTTCAGCACTCACTCAATATGGGTATCAAATTAAAGGGCTTGACGTAGATTAATGTTCACCACTATATTAAAAGACCTGGGCTTTATTATTTTAAATTTAAATACAATCTGTTATAGAATTACGAAATAATATTGAAGGATGCATTCGCAGGTATATTATATCAAAATTATATCATAAATATTAAATCAAAAGCAGCATATTTATATTTCCATACAAAACTTATCCAAAACATTCTAATTGTTTACTTATGACAACCCTTTTGAAGATAAAGATCGACACGCGCATAGTACCTACGCTATGTGACGCGTATCTAATAAAGTGACGAGTCACTTGATTTACCTTTGCATGTGATGTTATCTATATCGGATTTCTTTAAGTAATAACGATTGCAACGGTTACCTCAAAAACTATTAGCGTTTCGGTTTCACAGATAAGTCTCAGAGACAGTAAATAAGGTACCTCTAAAGCCTCTGAAGTATTATTTCGGTTTTTATTTACACGTTTTATATCATTTGGGAATGGAACCCTAAAAACCACACCACACGGTCCAAAATCCAGTAACAGTTCATTCGGAGCATCGCAAATGAAACTAGGAATCTAATATCGGTAACAACGAATGGCATAAAACTATTCAACAACACGAATTATTCCGAGCATTGCAGCTCGAATATCGTGGATGGTACTCGTAGTTCAGTGAGCATACATTTGATTTGAGAGAGATTCGGAGCGAATCTGCCTTTGACTTTGACCTATTGCATATTCGATACCCTAATAACCTCTAGTACGAGTTCAAGTTAATTTTGATTATTTAAATTTGTGTTTATTAATCGAATATTCATGAAGAACTCGTAGTATGGGTTAGAACTCAGTCGTTTATAAACCGAATCGCCAAATTATTTTCTTATTATTTTACCACCTCTCTTAGATCTTAGAAGATTTAAGAGAGATGGTTTTGGAGCGTGTTTGGAGCATAGACCCACCGCTCCGAAACCGAAGCTTCATCAGGAGATGTTGACTTTACAATGAATAATTGTTATGACCTGTTAACTTAACAATTATTCACTGTACATCTTCTAAGAATTTTCATAATATACATGGATTCCCGCTAACGCCTGCTTCTATCCAATACCGCTTTCTTTTTTCCTTCCTTTCCGCTTCTTTCCTTTTTTATTAACTACACTTTTGAAAATGCATATAAATATATCGAAACTGACAGGATTCGAACCTGCGACGCTCTGGCAATCGCGGCTAAGCTGCGGGCTCTCATTCCACCAATGCCGAAATTAATATTTGCCCTCATTTACAGTCTTAGTCTGAAATTTTCATATGCATTTTAAGAATTTAATTAAGTGAATTCGGCGATAGATAGATAGGTTACATCACCGTTCAAGATGATGAGACAGTATTTACTTTTCAGTCCATATTCGGATGCAGAGAATTAGAGATTTTCCAAACCGCTAAGCATAAATCCACTAGCAATTTATTGAAAAATGCTCTGGATATGAATCCGGGAATGTAATATCGGTAACGTCAAATGGCTTAAACTATTCTCCGATGACACGAATTATTTCTAGCTTTGGAGATCCAATATCACAGATAGCATTGCGGTGAACATTCAATAGATTTCAATGAGATTTGGCCTTTGACATTTGTTGTGAAAGTGAGTTTGTTTTTAACCCCCGACGACTCAAAAACGACGAAGTGGCGTGCATAGAGGGTATGCACAGGGTGATAAAAAATGAAGAAAATCTCAAGTACGAGTTATAAATACTTAAGGGTAGGCTTTTTATAACTCTTACAATTAATAAGCTATATATTCTTAAGTTTTTATAAGTCGTACTGGAGCTTTTTTCATTGTCACATGTATGTGAGATAAAATACATTGCACATTTTGTTTAGTTAAATACTACTTTACTAAGGTAAAAAACCGAATAATATCTAGATAAAGAAACAAACACATAAATGTATAGGACAGAGTGAGATAGAAAACATTATAAATTTTTTTAACTATTCTAGTTACCATGGAAACTAAATAATAAACCTTACATTTATCCTAATAGCTCTGATACTCTTCATCCACCTCAATCTCCGACCTCTCTCTCCAAGGCTACTTGTCAGAAGTTACACAAGTCCAGCCGTGTGTAAATAAATGGCGCAGGATTATTTTTTTACTCTGTAAATAGGCGTAGGTGTTTATACTCACGTGCCTTTTGTAACATGTTAAAATATTGCATAGTGTATTCAACAAGAACTTCGGCCGGAACACAACAATTCTTCTTGGCGACAGAAATGAACAAAGTAGTACCTCACCGGACGTACTACTATCTACTATACTATCTATCTATGTACTACGATCTCCGTTACAAAAAGCTCTACTTCCTACTATACTATATTAAACATAATTATAAATACGAGTACAATGTAAACGAAATAATACACAGTTTTCTAAATGCGCGAACTCGTACTAGGGTGTGATAAGCCTACTGTGCGTTGAGAATCGTTTCAATAATTGTGGAGCATTTGGATGAAGCTGACATGTCACCAGTGGCGTGCACTTCATACATGGACAAAAGCACTGCCTACCCTTAAATTGATATATAACTCGTATCAATCAACTCAACCTTCCTGGTATATGCATACCCTGGTAAATAAATAAATAAATATACTACGACAATACACAAAGCGCCATCTAGCCCCAAAGTAAGCGTAGCTTGTGTTATGGGTACTAAGTTGACTGAAGAATATTTTTATGAATATAATACACATAAATACTTATAATATACAGATAAACACCCAGACACTGAAAAAACATTCATGTTCATCACACGAACATTTTTCCAGTTGTGGGAATCGAACCCACCGCCTTGGACGCAGAAAGCAGGGTCGCTGCCGACTGCGCCAACTGGCTGTCAAAATAACTCAGTGAACGCCACTGCATGTCACTGACTAAAGGTATATCATTTCATAAATAGCCTATAACAGTCCACCGCGGTACTAAAGGCCTTCCCGAAAGGGTTTGCACATAATCAGCAAGCTGGACAGACGGATTAGTGACCGCAATAGAGTGTAGTAGTAGCACGGAGGGTGCTGCTTGCCGTTCTCCGTTAAATTCCCTTAGTCGCCTCGTACGACACCCGCAGGAAGCGCAGGTGGGTGACAACTGTATTCTGATCTGTCGTTACCACACGGCACAATCATTTACTGCTCAGTAATCAGTATTACATACTTTACTTTGAATTCGCTCACCTTTTTTGATTACCATCTACTTGCTGTAGATATATTAGAATTCAGTTATCGTAATTTATATCAAGTATCAATATTGTTAGTCAGATTATTTAAAAATTAAGTTGGAACCGTTAATGTTGGGATAAAAAGTATAATATGCATGTTCATATCGCCAAACCATATGAGTTTCTTTACCAATAAAAATAAATATATAAAAGCATTTGAAGCGGTGATAGCCCAGTGGGTAGGTATTCGTCTTCACTTTCGGAGGGCCGAGTTCGAATCCCAGTAAGCATATCTAACTTTTCTAAGTTACGTGCGTTTTAAGTTATTAAAAAATATCACTTGCGATGGCGAAGTTAAACATCTTGAGGAAACCTGCATGCCTGAGAATTCTATATAATGTTCTCGAAGTTGTACGGAGTCCACCGATCCGAACTTGGCCAGCGTGGTGGACTACGGCCTTAATTTATTTTTATTGCAGGAGGAGACCCGTGCCCTTTAGTGGGCCGCAAATGGGTTAATATGAGCATGATGATGATTGATGATATAAAACAAAAATATTTGATGTCAAACCGATAGTACGACTATGTGAAAGCATGACAGGAGTATATTTATCAAGATGTGTGCATTGGTTTAACTGAACACAGGTAACAAACAGAAAAATAAATAAACAAACAACTAAGCAGACACACTTGACATTTGTATGGATTTGGACAAGCATTTTAATCAAAATTAAAGTATGAAATGAGCAAATGAAGAAATCCGAAAAATAAATTGTGATTTGTGAACATATTGAAAAAGCCGTAACTTCGTGGTGGTGGTGGGGTATGACGGCATCAGAGGGCGACATGTTATTTACCGTGACGCCACAGAGGCGTCTCAAATAACTTTATGTTGGCATAACCTCGTAATTCTTGCCTAAGTAGAACTCAGAATAATTTGAACTCTCGTAGTACGTGCTCTAAAACAACGCCTCAAAACTATTCGGCAACTGTAATTATTTCGCCGTCCATACGTTCGGTTGTATATTGCATATTGTATTACACAGTGCATTCATTTGATTCCAGAGCTTTTGTAAATGAAGCTTCTAGCTTTGAGTAACAAAAGTATAGCCTTTGTTTTAAATGAATTAGTTTCTGACTGTAATCTCACCTGGTGTTATGTCTAAGATGCTAGCCAGCTAACCTGTTAAGGGTATGGCAGTCTTAGTCAATTCTAATCTACCATTCTTTATCTGTATCTACACTCTAACATATATTATAATTGAAATTATGGCCCACTGGCGCAGTGGGCAGCGCCCCTGCTTTCTGGTGATTGTGTGTGATGAACAGGAATGTTTATCAGTGTCTGGGTGTTTATCTGTCATCATCATCATCATCACATCAACCGATAGACGTCCACTGCTGGACATAGGTCTTTTGTAGGGAGTTCCAAGTTCCACGATTCTGAGCCGCTTGGATCCAACGGCTACCTGCGACGCGCTTAATGTCGTCTGTCCACCTCGTTGGGGGTCGACCAACGCTGCGCTTACCAGTACGGGGCTGCCATTCCAGCACCTTGGGACCCCAACGTCCATCCTTTCTCCGAACTATGTGCCCGGCCCATTGCCACTTAAGCTTCGCGACTCGTTGAGCTATGTCGGTAACTTTGGTTCTTCTACGAATCTCCACATTTCTGATTCGATCGCGTAGAGATACTCCGAGCATAGCTCTCTCCATCGCCCGCTGAGTGACTCTAAGCCTTCTTATGAGGCCCATAGTTTATCTGTATATTATAAGTATTTATGTATATTGTTCACAAAAATATTCATCGGTCAACTTAGTACCCATATCACAAGCTACGCTTACTTTGGGGCTAGATGGCGATTTGTGTATTGTCGTAGTATATTTATTATTATTTATAATTCGTTTGGTTGTTTATACACATTCACGTTTGAAACAAATAGGTTAAGGTGTTAGTAAATATATCAGCTGTTACTTAATTATGGTGCTGTATGTTTCTACAAACTAAATAAATTAATAAATATTAAACCCATTTTCCTTATCAGGCTATACGCAGCATCGTACCGAAACGCAAATCGTTGTTAGTAGGTTGATAAACCACGATCAATACCGTCACCAGACACGTTCCGCACCTATCCGTACAAAGCTAGACTCTTGGTTAAGTAATAGATTCTTTAAATCTACCAGAGCTAAGCTAAGCTATGGAAATGCGTGCAGGTCTAGGGGAAATTCAACCTTAAATAAGGAAGAAAATGTAAAAAAAACAAATATTTACTAATTGATAACAGTGAGCGCGAGAAGAATTGCTTTTTACTATTTTAGATTTCATAGTATATTTTTGGAGTAAATCATACTTTTCTTGAAAAAGATACACTGCTTTGAAATATGAAGTAGAAGAGAATAGAATAGAAAATCTTTATTGCAACATAACACAATAGGAAAAACATAAGGAAAACAGTAATAGTACTGAGTGCTAGGATGCAAAGGCTCTCTAAAAGTGAACTTTTAAAGGCAACCTGAGCGTACGAAGTCGATAAATAACTGGAGTTATATTTAGAAAATTTTCTAATGCCCTAAAAGTTCACTCGTGTTTTAAAATTATTCAAGTGTCATGTCATATATTTTTCCAATCATAAATATGTTACCATTTCAAAACTACAGTGCTTTGGTAACCCCCTTTTTAGCATATTCGAACTAGGACTTCACCTTAAACCACAACTGAAACTTCGTGAGAAACAAACCGGACAGAACCAGATGGTTGGGAACGCAGCCTTCTCGAACACTCGACTTATCTTAATGGCCGACAATGAAGCGGCGATGGGCCACTATAATATTACGTTCAGCTCTTCATTTCTTTTATTTCTATTACAATAGGAGATAAACACGTTATACGTGAGGGAACGTTGAAAACAAACTTATGGGCTTACGTAAGAAATTGTAAGGTTATGTCTTAAGCATCGGCATATTTACTTTTTTTTTTTTTTTGCGTGGGGTTTTTCCAAATACTGCGGTAACCGTTTATTTAGTCCTGTCAAGTAACTCTGTGCCAAAAATCTATTTGATTATTTTCATAATTTTTGTTAGTGTTTTTACCTACACTTGGAGGAATTATCAACTTTATAAATTTAAAATGAATATAAAAATTTTCGGAACCGGCAGGATTTGAACCTGCGACTCTCGGGCAATCCAGGCCTGAGCGCTTTCACCAATTAAGCTACGGCTCTCCTACCGTCGCTGCCGAAAATTAGTATATGCCTTTCACATCAGTCTTATAGCGACTGTAAGGTCATCTAGTAGGAAACGTTGCAGTTTCGATCAACATTTTCAAAGGTCCATATTACAATGATTAGTTAATCAGAGCGTGAAGAAATAACAAACAAGTAAACAAAGACATACGCATTTATAATATTAGTAGGATAACATAAGTCAAAGTCAAATTCCGATACATCTTTATTCAGATTATAAGATGGCACTTTTGATGCGTGTGTTAGGAAATAGGGAATTACAGCACTTTATCTATGATAAACCCGATGATTATATTAAATATTTCAACAAATAATAGTTTGTATACTCATTGATAATGTATTGAAAATAGAATAAAGGACTTTAGTAAACTGTCAAACAAAAGTATAGGATCTATGGCGGGAGACGCGAGTTTGACAAGTTACATTGGCGGCAAAGAAAAGTGAGGACGGATTTAAATTAATGAATTGAGAATAGAAGATTAAGTAAAGTATTGTGGATAGAACGTTACAAATTGGGAATAGATGATTTATAATGGAAACGACATACTTAACGAAATATTGTTGTGGCAAAACAAGAGTCGTATATACTGGTGATGGTGTTGAGATAAGTTGTTAAAAGTTGTTGGTACTATGGTTGTACCTGATGTTGCATCAGATAAGTATATATCATCTTTTGGTTTATTTAGGTATCATATATGGAGCCCTAGCATAACTTTATACCGACAGTTTATGTAGCAGAGGTTGCTCTATACAAACAACTTGTTCCAAAAGTCCTGATGTTATAAGTGATAATAGTAGTTATGTTCGACCTGTCTTATATGTCTTGTATCAAAGGGCCTAGCGTTATTACATATGACAATGTTGTAATTGTGTTTATAAGTTGTTTTAAGTTGTTTTAATTGATTGAATAAAAGAGCAACGGTAGAGTTTCTTGCCAGTGGTCTTCTCTGCCGAAGACAGCATTCCGAACTGGTAGTAGAGTCATTTGAAGGTAACAAGTAATATGAATTATAGAGAAGCCTAATATACAGTATTAGAGTCAGTCTAGTTGTTTTATTTCACTCCTTGGGAAGTCAGGTTTATAGAGTACAGACCCATAACACTGCTCTAAAGCAGGTTGGTGGGCTTTAATGATGTCTTTTATAAAATGAATACTTTAATATGAGAAACTAGGTATTTAGCTTCAATAATACTGTTAATTAATGAAAAATCTAAGTGCCATCCTGAACATTGTTGGTATTGAAGTGAATATCTGAATACCTTGGCCTTCCATTTTCTATATTTTTAGCACGTGCATGACATTACAAAGATGTGTAGCTAAAGAAAATATCAGAATATGTACTATTTTCATATTTTCTGTAAAGCGTAAACTTTACAGAAAATATGAGAGTTTCAAAGCATGAGAAGTGAAATTAGATTTAGTCTATGCCCCGGGAACTTTCTGTATCGGACGTTCGCACTATATATCTACCAAGTATGTAGCCTGATGAATAGGAGTGTGCCATTAGCGATATAGATTTAAAATAACTCTTATGATTTATGTTGTAAAGTTTAATGTTGCATAATAGACCAACGATCCTCTATTTATTTGATAAACACATGAAATTCAATTTGCTAATGGAATCTAGCTCTTATTGAAATAGTGTTACTGTGTAAAGACTACGCTAGTGGCGAGTGCTCAACAGACAATGTGACGAGGGTGCGATTCTTGGTGTGCTTAACGTAGTTATGTGAGGACCATCAACAAAAAAATAATAAATTTAATTATTTAACCTCTTCTTTGCCATTGTCGATTGAGCGATTATAGCTTAGTGGGTAAGGACTCGGCTTTCGTATCTGAGTTCTATCCCTGACTCGGACCTCGAACTTTTCGGAGCTATGTGCGTTTTTCCTTAATTCAATTAGTATCACTCGCTTTACCGGAGGAGGAAACCTGTATGTCTGAGAGTTCTCCAAAATGTTTTCAAAGGCGTTTGAAGTCTACCAATCCGCGGTTAACCAGCTTGGTGGACTACGGCCTAGACCCGTGCCCTTCCTGTAGGAGAACGGTGGTTGATATTAATGATGACATGAAAATGTAGAAACTGATGATTTAAAACCTCCCTGGCACAACGGTGAGCGTGTTGAATTTAAGCAGGAAGTCCTGGGTTCAATTCCCAGCAGGACAATTTGGGATTTTTTTAAATTCTGAATTTTCTCTGATCTGGTCTGGTGGGAGGCTATGGCTAGTTACTACCCGACTATGGGTATAACTACCATACTCCCTAAAAGGTTAGCCCGCTACCATCTTAGACTGCATCATCACTTACCACCAGGTTTGATTGCAGTCAAGGACTAACTTGTAGTGGAATAAAAAAAAACGTTCTTTTCAAAAATTTGTTTCTAAGATGATAAGGAATTTGTTTTAAATCATTTTATTAACAAGATGTTATTTGCTGACGCTCATAGATCTGACATCCACAATAGTTAGCACATATCTGCATAAACTTATAATGGCGGCCCCAAGTTTCTCGAGCGATTTGTTTCCAGACGCCTTCTTCATGTAAATTATTGTACAAAAGTTTCAAATTAAAAGAGTCAAACTTCACCGTACACCTGTAAACTTTATACCGTCTATAAAGTTAGCCTTTGACGCTTTTATTAAATTCTGAATTAATTTTGACTATTGTTAGTCCGTACTCTTTACTATAGTTTCCTTAAAGAAAATTTAAGTTTTTATTGTTTATATATATTTTCACACAATAATAAACTAAAACATAGGCACTCATATCTGTTAAGTATATTTGATTTTATCAGATTTAATTTTTATCAGTCTTTCCAAAGTCCATAAAGTCCATAGTCCACCTCGCTGCCCCAGTTTTGGTGGACTTGACACGCTTTTGAGGGAAAATTGTGGAGAATTCTCGGAAATGCAAGTTTCCTCTTGTTTCCCGCGATGTTTTCCTTAACCGTTAAAGCAAGTGATATTTTGCTTAAAACGCACATAACTTAGAAAAGTTAGAGGTGCGTGCTGGGATTCGAGCTCGGCCCCATCAAAGCGAAGCCGAAGTCCTGAACTAGTTTTAACTGGCTATCACCGCTTATAACATCGATTAGAATAATGTCAATTTTAAAAAGAAGAATTTGATGGTTTATAAATGTTTAAGTCCACGATATTAAAAACGTTTTAAAGGCTTTTCATAATATATTACAGCAAACGACTTTGAAGAATCCTGAGTTAATGTGCCCACACTGAAAATGTATATTATTATCACCTAAGCAGTAGCATTAGTACAAGATTTGGTCGTTTTCGAGTATTAAACTCTGTATCGTCAAAGCAAAATGGACCTAATACTAATGGATTGAATAGAAGCAGGCGTTACTTTGCGGAAATCCATAATATATAATGAAAATTAAGCTTTATTTGCTATACACCGCGAACAGCAGGAGAATCTGTATAGTGTAATTTATAATTTAAATTACAATGAATAATTGTTAAGTAACAACTAACTTAACAATTATTCATTGTAAAGTCAACATCTCCTGCATCCTCAAACTCTGGTTTCAGAGCGATACGTGCGTAGAGGGTACATTGCCGAGGATCTGTTTGGTGTGGAGTATGTATACGGATTGAAGAAATTATAAATTACACCATACAGATTCTCCTTCTGTTCGAGGAGTATAGCAAATTAAGCTTAATTTTCATAACCTAATACAAGTAGTTTAATCGTCGCAAATCCTGTAATCTTGTTTTTTTGTTTTACAAACGTTCTTTCAAAAGCCCGTGCTGATTTATTTAGCAAAATGAAGCTTTATCATCATAAATATAATATCTATTTTACTAAGATGTCCAAGTATTTCCATACTCGACAACGACTCCCGATTGCGAGCGAGCAAAGTTTGTTCTAAGGCTCCATAAAAGGCTCGGTTGTCGCCTCTGGCTGGTCGCCAGGCACAGGCGCTGATACCGTCTAACTTATTCGCTTTATCGTCTGTACGTTAGTCGGTTATTTTCTCTACAAATAAGAACTGAAACGTACGTTGAAAGGCGTGGAGAGAGGATTGAAACCTTATTATTTTACAGTACGACATGATATTTCAAACAGGCATACTGTGGACTTATTTTATGTCTGCAAAGTAATATGTTAAAGTTTATCTTCCTATCTTATATTATCATACCAATTTTATAAATGCGAAAGTTTTATGGGTGGATTATTTCACGCAATACTGCTGAACTGATTTTGATAAAACTTTATGGTAGTATAGGTTATACATCAGAATACAAGGCTATAACTTATAAAGATATATCCCCATCATCAAACCATTTAACGGCCCACTGCAGAGCGCGGGTCTCGTCACAGAAAGACAAGGGTTTTTTTTTTTTAATTAAGTTTCTTAGATTACTTATTTTATATGATAATAATTAACAGTTTCGTAAGGTACAATTTTTGAACGAGTACAGCCCTGCTTCTGCGATTTGATACATCGGCCAGGCTGTTCTTCCTATACACATAGATAAACTAAAACTATACAATTTACAAACTTATAATAATGATTACTAAAAATTTATAATCTACTAAGTAGTGTTGAATCGCCTTTGAAAACATTATGGAGAACTCTAAGGCAAGCAGGTTTCCACACGTTGTTTTCTTCACCGTTGAAGAACTTCAACCTAGAAAAGTCATAGGTGCGTTCTGGGGTGCGAACTCGAAAGCGAAGTCGAAGCCCTACCCACTCAAGAGCAAACATTACGAATACAACTTGTAAATAAAAACCGAAAAATTACTTAAGAGGCTTTAGAGTTTTACTTTACTGTCTCTGAGACTTATCTGTGAAACCGAAACGCTAATAGTTTTAGAGTAAATGATTGCCAGAGTTTTTCATCATGTGACGCCTGTCACTTTATAAACACGCGTCGCGTAGCGCAGGTACTACGATTTGCATTATTTGCCTAATTAATTTAAAACGTCATTATTACTTATTTATGATTATTGTATTTTTATTCTTTAAATTTTAATGTAATACATATTTTATTTCTTAAAACATTTGCACACTGTCTGTGACAGTCGATTGTGAAGGGTCGGTTTAATTAAATGTTTACTTGTTATGTACCCACAATTTGGACCCGCAAATAAATAAATATTATTATTATTACTATGCGCGTGTCGGTCTTTCATCTTCAATAGGGTTGTCATAAATACACTCTTAGAATGTTTTGAATTCGCTGTGTGGAAAAACAAATATGCTTCTTTGGATTTCATATTTTTGATTCCTTATGAAATATACCTATACATTCTTCAATATCATTTCGTTATTCTGTTACACGTTGCAAATGCAAAGTTTCAGAAATCGGGCAAACCGACAGAAATACATAAGGCAAGACAAATTCTTGATACTTGATTCGGTTCCAAGTAAAACATTGCGACATCAGCTCAAACATCCAGCAAGTACTCAAAAATAATAACGTAAGCTTTTATCTCACCTTTCAGCGTGAGTTTCAGATCTTGTTTGTAGAGAAAATACCAGTGTAACGTAGAGACTGTAAAGCGAATAAGTAAGCGAGTATTACCAGCTTATACAGAATCTTTCTGCTTGTAATTTTAAACAGTTAACAATAATATACCTCCTCGCAATGTGTAAAGTATCAAAATACTTGGAACTTGCTCACGAGATTACCGCCATGTGGAGTGTTGAGTCGACCGTTATTATTCCAATAGTCGTTTTACCGCGAAAAGATTTGACCAACATCTTAAGATGTTGACATATGCATATGGCATACATAAGGCAGGCTCTAGAGTCCTGACGCGCCGGTTACTTGGGTACCCAAAGTTTTTCAAATAATTTGAATAGTGTTTACACAAAAATACAAAATGTTCGTAAAAGTGTGTGGGAGTCCATCAATCCGCACTGGGCCAGCGTGGTGGACTAAGGCCTTTACCCCTTCTCATTATGGCAAGAGACCCATGCGCTGTCGTGGGCCGGTAATGGTTTGATATGATAATGATTAAAGTTACTAAAAATATGCGTAGATGCGGGAACCGTTTTGCACACCAGTATCAGAAAAGAAGAAAAAAATCGTTTCGTTCCAGTGTAAAACAACGCGCTAATCTAAAGTTTTCACTGTATTTGCGTTTCAACAATATCGTAAAACCAAAAACCCACTACCGGTTCGATAAAACGTATAACACCCTTAATATCAGCATATATTGAGCATCAAAAACCCGCACTCAGTGGCAATAAAGAAACCAATGCCCGCACGTGCTTGGAGGCAGGCCAACCTTCCAACTTCGACCTGACGTTTTGTTTGTGCCGCCATTACATTTGCATTTGCTGTAACACAAACGGTTTGCTTTCGGATACCTTTTATATTTACTTACTTTAACCGTACTAATATTATTTTGATCGGGTTACGTGAACTATTAATTTATAAAATGTTTTTGCTGAAAAAGGGCAACCGCTGAGTTTCTTGCCGGCCTCTTCTCGGTAGAATATGCCTTCCGAACTGATGCATGAGGTAGAGTCCTTATAAATAGGCACAGTATGGTATGATGTCGCGTGGAATTAGGGGTAAGGGAACCGATTAGGGGTAGGGGTTAAATGTTACTGCCATACTCGATAACAGGTTAGCCCATTATCCACCAGGTGAGCTTGCAGTCAAGGGCTAACATGTAGTAGGGAACAAAAAGTATATGTATAATATATCCAAAACAGAGAGAGAGTAAAGTATTACTCTCTCAACACAGCAATCTTGACCGCGCACAGACCTCGGATAGCTCGAATGAAAAGCTGCCTTAACGTCTCAGCATGTCAACAAACCGCGACAAGAAAGATAAGCAGTGGCCGAAGAAACTTGGCAATCCGCCAGACCACCAAACAGATCGCCAAGCATTCGCCAAGTTTCCTAATTAGTTTTTACTCATTTACCAACTTGGCACCAACGGCCTTTTGTCGGTCTCTCTGTAGATGCTTGACATTAGTTAAAAGGCTGTTGTGACGGGGAATTCCGTTTGGCAAACTCCTTGGAACCAATGTTCGAATAATTTGTACAGTTTCAACTTAAAGAACTTGAAGCGGTGATAGCTTATTGGGTAGGACCTCGACTTCACGTTCGGGGCGCCGAGTTCGAATCCCAGCATGCACCGCTAAGTTGCATGCGTTTTAAGTTATTAAATATCACTTGCTTCAACGGTGAAGAAAAACATCGTGAGGAAACCTGCATGCCTGAGAGTTCTACATAATGTTCTCATGTTTGTGGAGTCCACTAATCCGCACATGGTGGACTGCGGCCATAACCCCTTCTCATTGTGGGAGGAGACCCGTGCCCTATATTGGGCCGGTAATAGGTTGATGTGATGTGTAAGGCCGTAGTCTACCACGCTGGCCCAGAGATTGGTTTTTGAGACACACAACACCTTTGAGAATTATGGAGGACTCTCAGGCATGCACGTTTCCTCACAAGGTTTTCCTTCACCGTTGAAGCAAGTGATTTTTTAATGACGGCCGATTGGCGCAGTTTGCAGCGACCCTGCTTTTTGAGCCCAAGGCCGTGGGTTCGATTCCCACTGCTGGAAAATGTTTGTGGGATGAGCATGAATGTTTTTCAGTGTCTGGGTGTTTATATGTATTTTCTAAGTATTCATGTATATAATTCATAAAAATATTCATCAGCCATCTCAGTACCCATAACACAAGCTACGCTTACTTTGGGGCTAGATGGCGATGCGTGTATTGTCGTAGTATATTTGTTTATTATTTATTTAATGACTTCGTTTGCGAAAGGTCTGTGGAAACTCTATTGGGTTGAGTATACGCTTTTACACATGACTCCTAAGGTAATTCTGGACCTACCAATGCATACATTGAAACCATGTGAAACACGGTTAATATAGCGAGGTTACTATACATTTGATGAATTTCATAATGACAAGTTAGATTGGATGCAGCCAGCTTCGCTCTCTTCTACCGCAAGATATAAATATGAATGTAAATGCTGATGGTGGAAAAGAGCAATTACTGAGAACTCTTTGGTTTCGTTTCACATGGTTTCAATGTATGCATTGGTCGGTCCAGAATTACCTTAGGAGTCATGTGTAAAAGCGTATACTCAACCCAATAGAGTTTTCACAGACGTTTCCTTTCGCGAACGAAGTCATTAAATAAATAATAAACAAATATACTACGGCAATACACAAATCGCTATCTAGCCCCAATGTAAGCGTAGCTTGTGTTACGGATACTAAGATGACTGATAAATATTTTTGTACATAAATACTTAGAATATACATAAAAACACCCAGACACTGAAAATCATTCACGCTCATGACACAAACAATTTCCAGTTGTGGGAATCGAACCCCCAGCCTTAGACTCAGAATGCAGGGTCGCTGCAAACTGCGCCAAGCGGCCGTCGAACAATCCAAGCCAATCACTGCAACTAACAACAACTGCAATAAAAAGTACAACAGTGTAAACAACAACAAAGATCTCCTGTACATTACTATCTAAACAATCTAGCTACGCACGGGCGTGACAAGACAGATTACCTCCCATTAACTAAAGGAGCCGCTACCACTTAAGATAAACAATTTTACGATTCCCCTATCCCCCATTATCCAACGTCTTGTTCGGTCGGTCTGCACCGGGCATTATACTGACTTGAGATACATTATGATAATATTTATAACATAGGATGTGCTAAAGTTACAGTGCAGTGAGATGTTATTCCCGCTAGAGGAAACTTTTAACGAACTCTTGAGACTCTAGCAGTGAGTCTTTTTTTAGGGTAATGCATTTAATCATCCCTCCCGGAAGTATTAAAGTCAAAGTCAAAGTCAAATATTTCTTTATTCAAATAGGCACATATATGGCACTTTTGATGCGTACATAACATGTAAAATATGACATAGAAGTGAATTAATGGCGATAACTTAAAACGAAAGCTACGAGGGTTCCAAACGCGCCCTGGTCTAAGAAGAAGCTCACACAAACTTTTTTTGTTGTGAAAAAGTTCAAAGTTTGTATTAAACGTAAGCTTATAGAAAAGTCCTATTATAGTATTAAGGACTACGTCAACGATAAAAATGCTTGGGTGTAAATTATTGCTCTAACCAGGTTGCTTCTTTTAAAGGACAATGTGAGATGGTGATAACAAAAAATATAATAACAAACGGGTAAATTTGTTGTGGGCTTCTTCTTAGACCAGGGCGCGTCTGGAACACTCGTAGCTTTAGTTTTAAGTTGACGAATTTATTTATCGCCATCAACTCACTCCTATGTCATATTTTACATGTAATGTACGCATCAAAAGTGCCATCTATGTGCCTATTTGAATAAAGAAATATTTGACTTTGACTTTGCCTATATGTTGGCCCGGAATACCAGCTACCACTATACTAAATTTTATTTAAATCCGTTCTGTAGTTGTCACGTGATGCCCGGACGGACAGACAGACAGACAAAAATGAAACAAAAATCTGTTTTGGACTCAGTATCGATTATATATAGCATCCCCCGATCAAATTTCAAAGTATATTAAATGTACAGAAATCTTCCAGTTACAGTTTTATTATAAGTATAGATTGTATACAATTTCCTTTAAATAAATTACTTATTTTATGTAGTATTATAGTGTATTGTACTGCAAGTTTATTATATTTAAATAAGTATCTTATGTACATCATCACCGACAAGACACAGGCTCAGCTACGACTGAGCTACTACTATTCATGACATTTGTCCCAGCTATATCATCTTTGATACGGCACAGGACGGCAACAAGCTATGGCTGCCATGGAAAACAATTGCATAACAAACCGTAATAAGCACCGGCCAATAACAGCGATTAATGTTACCACAATCATACAATTATCTCGGCTTAAAGTTCACAAACTGGCATTACGAAGTTCGAACTAAACTAATTTGTTTGTATCGCGAACAGGTTTCACAATTAGCTGGCAATACTCCAGACGGGGTTGGTGTTGCTAGATGGAAAAACTTTTTAATCGAACAAACTAGATAAGTAACTTAGCGATGCCAACTATAGACTACAGTTGTATGTTAAGCTTGTTTAATGCAATTTTTTATTGAAGTGATTTTATTTCTGATTACATTCGATATTTTTCAAGGACACCAGAAATTTAGGCATACTTCATTCAATTTTTATTTGCTGATAAAGGTAAATAGTTGATACAGAAAACAAACCACGTTGTACCGCGACAAATTGGCATGAAAATTGTAGTCAGGGTGGTATTTAAATTTTAACTGATGTTACTACTAGGTACAATCCCTACTAATCCCCATCCCCACTAATATTATAAATGTCAATGTAAGTTTGTTTGTTACGCTTTCACGCAAAAACTGATTAAGCGATCCTCATGAAACTTTGTACACATATTCTTGGAAGTGTTAAAAGTAATATAGAATACTATTTATCCCGAAATTAAGCTCGGTTCCTTTGGGAGAGGGGATGAAAGTGTTTGACGATTTTACACCATAACTCCGAAAAATTATAACCGATTTAAATAATTATTTTTTACTATAGAGGTTATAATATGTGTTTAATTTTGCCCAAACTTTGTGTAGATCTGATGAATGTGGTGGAGATAGAGGACAGAACTCCTCAGCGGACAACAGCAAACCCCTCATTTTATTAAGGCTTAGCGATACTGAATACTTTGAATTTTTTTAGAACTACAACTAAATTGAATACCACCTCAAAAAACAAAATCAAACGCAGACGAAGTCACGGGCAACAGCAAGTTATTGATATAATATTAATTACAATCATGAAAATAAGGTTTATAATAATACAATGAATAAAATAATAAATTACAATTAATATCAAAGAATACAAATAAATTAATAATTACCCAAAAATTGGTGCTTACGTCTGGTGACCCAAGAGCTGTCGCTTATTTAGCCCAACGGCTAAGTCTAGTAATTCGATGGGGCAACAGCGCCAAAATTCTGGGTACCATGCCTCTAAGTGAACAGTTAGACGGCTTATATTTATTGTACATATAAATTTTAGTTTTTATTATTATTTCCCTAGCAAAATATATAATTCGTTGGTTCATTAATAAATAAATAATTACTAACGATTTTCATTTTAAATATTCATCAACAGAATAAAAATAATGTCTATTTAAACACTGAAATAACTTAACATTTAAACATTTTATGCCATTTATTAGTGGCTTCATTTCGTCGTTACATGATCCGGCAATTTACAGGTCGGTAAAAAGGTTTACATAAATAATTACCCTTGATTTATTTCACGTTCATAATTGATCAAAAGTCGTAATAATCCTATCACATGCGCCAAGAATTCACCTGAAAATGCTAATGAAGTTTCACACAGCGTACTAGCAACCCTGCGCAGCTAGGGCTACCATTTCCAATTTTTTTTGTCCTACCAAAGTATTACTGAGACGAAGTATTATGAAATTCAAAATTCTAAAATTCTTTATTTGTGTCATAGGCCCTGGGAGGCGGCGGGTAGTTATTGGGCTAGCTACCCGTCACTATATGAGTCTCCCTACTGTCCGAGGAGGAGGTCAAGCTGTCCTAATCCCCGCCTCCTTAGCGTGGTAGCCCTGGCACTCGGTTGGGGCGGTTCGTAGACTTCTGGGAAGTATACAACGGGTTCCCCGGACGTCTCCTAAAGTCAACGAGAGTCTGCCATGGTTGTTTTTTGCTTAGGTAAACGAGTCCCACATAACCTCTGTCCTGCCTAAAAGGACAGAGGTTAGCCATAAAGCTTTTCCACGACGACAAAAAAAGGGCCTATCACAGGCACTTATGAAGCGTTCATACATATATGTTTACATAATTAGTATTGTGAGATTATGGTGATAACTTCGTTCGCCAAACTAAACCTAAAGCTACGAGGGTTCCAAACGCGCCCTGGTCTAAGAAGAGCGTTGGCTCGTCTCAGACCAGGGCGCGTTTGGAATAAGGCTACGAAGTTAGAGCATTTTACACTCTAGCTATTTTAACGTTGATGTAATCCTTAATATTATAATAGGATTTTTCTACAAGCTTACTTTTTATATAAACTTTTAACTCGTTGAGAGACGTCTCAAATATTTTATTCGGTAATTAGTTATAAAATAATATACGCTTTGCCATGAATTAATAATTAATTTTATGAAGCCGAGTTAATTTTTACTTTTAATATTCATATTTTTACAGTCCATTTTCTTTTTAAATTGTGTTATATTTCTACTGAAACTTAACTTAACTTACTACTTAAATTCAATTTTCAAATATTTGCTGCACCGTCATTATTTTAACTAATATACATATTGACATAATGTGAACTGCGGTTTCACCCGCATAAACTGCAGTACGCAGCGTACAAAGTCTACCGCCTTCCTCAATAAATCAGCTACCTAAACTAAGAAGTTTGACAGATTAATTAGTACAGATAATTAACAGAACAGCTACGGAAACCTCCAACCACGTAAACATTGCCAATCGCACATGATCTTCCCGGAAACTTACTCTAGTTTCACCTCACCTATTATATCCTATCACAAATTTCTGCAAATATATAAACAACGTCGAGTCAAGTCAGTAAAAAGATGGCTACCCGAATATGGTAATTTGATAGTGAATTTGGCATCCGTTTGTCTCGGTTTTTATCACCAACAAAGAACAGTTATCGTTATAAGAATAATCTTTTAACTTTTAACTTAACTATAATTTAACTTTTAGTTAACTCGTGCGCAAAAACTCTTAAACATTTTATTTAGTCCTAGCGGTGACGCATACAGATAAGTGTTAAAACTTTAAATATTTAGTGCCATTAAGCCTTATACCAATCCGTTCTGGGCCAGCGTGTTGGACTACGGCCTTAACCCCTCCTCATTGTGGGAGGAAACCCTTGCCCTGCACAGCTAGCATGGGCGGGAGACAATTATATCCCCGGGAAAAGGATAAAAATGTACCTTCTCGCACAGCTTTATCAACTCTCAGAGCACTGGCAAGTGGAAATAATATCCAAATAATATATGTGTAATAATAAACGGGGGTTTACTTCTCTTATTCCGTGTTCCCGTGCTTTAGCAGGTAGGGGATATATAATTAGTATAAATGATCGGTTACGTTTATAGTAGCACTTGACCGGATTATTGATTAATTACTTTCATATTTTTTTATAAATAAGCGGCACGTATTTGGTAGGGTGGTAGCTAGCCAAGGCCGAACCAGACCAGATAAGAGAAAATTCGGAAGTTGTGAATTCCAATAGTCCGGGTAGTTTAAGACCACAGCGGTTTTCACTGCCCTAAGGAGGTCTTCAAAACGTGATGCCCTAAGCAATTGCTTAATTCGCTTACGGGCTAATCCGTTAGTGATCTTCATCGTAGATTTATTGGCACCCCTACCCGCTCGTGTCATGGCAGCCCTGCGTGAGGATCAAACTCGTCAAACTATAATTAATTAAATTTGCCGGCTCCTCGACTCTCTCGATCTATGTCGCCTTAGTACAAAATCTATTTTCTGTACCTGTTTTTTATCTTCGCCATTGGTTGCCTAAAAGAAATCGCTATGAAACGATAAGGCCGCCAAATTGTATACGTTGTTTTTTGATTCATTTCTTTTTTTTTTCTATGTACTTTTTGTGGTGTGCAATAAAAGTATATTAATTCATTCATCTGCTCACTTGCAATCGAGGAGTTTTTTCGCATATAAAACTCTTTACCGTCAAAGTAAAATGGGCTTATACCACTTGTTTCGGAGTCGCATATCCTATACTTCAAATTTTTATGGGAATTGTAGGCAAATTTGAACTGTAAAACAATATTGAAGAGAAGCAGGTGTTACTTTGCGGAATTCTATGATATATTATGAAAACTAAGCTTATTTTGCTATACTCCGCGAAAGCAGGGACCCTTATACTCCACACCAAAGAGATATCGGGAATGTACTCTGAACGCACGGTCGTCTCCGACACCGACGCACATTCCGCTCCGAAACCGGACCATCTTCAGGAGATGTTGACTTTACAATGGATAATTGTTAAGACTAAACAATGTAAATAAGATCCATTTTACTCTGATGATCAAGTAATTCGATATTCGAAAACGACTCGTCGATAGCGAGCGAGCAAATTTTATACTAGGCGTACTGATATTATCATGTACTCGTTATTGTTGAGGTACGTACTTGGTTGGGCGATAACATAATATGTTTAGGTTTCCAAGTAATTGCCGTTTATCTTAGGTGCCCGGAAATGCAGACAAACTTATTCTACAAAATGGGGTTATCTTTGAATTGTTTTCGTGTCCGAGATGCCGACCTGCCTGGTGTAGTGTAAGCGCTGTGGTATTAAAATTGGGAAGTCCCGGGTTCGCTCCCAAGAGGGGGAATTTGGGAATTTCTGATTTATCACTGGTCTAGTATTCCACTACAAGTTCGTCCTTCAATACAATAAAGTTTTTTTTTTATTCCACTACAAGTTAGCCCTTGACTGCAATCTCACGGTACCACCGTGAGAGTGATGATGAGTGCTAAGATGGTAGCGGGCTAACCTGTTAGGGAGTATGGTAGTCACACCTCTAATCGGTTTCTACGCGACATCGCACCGGAAAACTAAATCGCTTAGCGGCACGTCTCTGTCTGTAGGGTAGCCACCAGCCACGGCCAAAGCCTATCCTATGACCAGGCCAGAGAAAATTCCGAAATAATAAATTCCCAAATTGCCCCTTCCGGGAATCGAACCCGGCACCTCCTAATTAAATTCACAGCGCTCACCGTTGCGCCAGGGAGGACGTCAAAAAGACGTAAGTGATGATGCAGCACAAGATGGTAGCCACAAACACAAACTGACAGACACACAGTTTAAAAAGCTGTAGACAGATGTCGGCTGTTACAAATACCTATATTGGTGTCTTCAAATATAATTTAACTGGTAAAGAAAACGATTCTATTAAATAAAGCTTTTTTAATCCCCTTAACGTGGAGCGCTGACAACTTATGGCGTAAAACAATCGCCGTTCGCCCTCCGCCCGCATTCCGCACTCCGCCATAGCGGTGCGCCGCCAAATTCAATTAATCCTGACTCGTCACGAAAATTAGTTGGGGGCTTAAAACCCGATTCGCAGTTTAAAGTTTAAGCGGCAGCGGTTTTTGACGGCCGACTGGCGCAGTGGGCAGCGACCCTGCTTTCTAAGTCCAATGCTGTGGTTTCGGTTCCCACTACTGCAAAATGTTTGATGAAAATCAATGCTTTTCAGTGTCTGGGTGTTAATGTGTATATTAAGTTTTGCTGTTTATTATTGATAAAAATATTCGACAGTCATCTTATTACCCATAACACCAGCTACGCTTAATTTGGGACCAGATGGCGATGTGTGTATTGTCGTTATATATTTACTCTGTACTTGTTTGTTTTTGTTTAGACAAATAAAAAATAAGTTGCCTGTATCAAAAAATAATTTAAAAATCACTATAAACACATTCATCGGCCAAGAAACCTACGAATTTAACGCTCTGTTAATAAATCCTCTTTTGGTTAAAAGTTAAATATTACTTCCGGTGGTTAGTATATTTAAGTTTCCAATAAGAGTAGGGGGTTGCAAGCAGTGGCGTGCATAAAGGGTATGCACAGGGCATGCAGATGATATAAAACGAAGAAAGTCCCCAGCACGAGTTATAAATAGTTAAGGGTAGGCTTTTTATAACTATTACAATGCCTATCCTAAAGTCTAACTCTAGTTTTTATAACTCTTACTGGAGACTGAAGTGTATGGTAACTTGGTAAGCCAAGTTGGCGGGAACAAAAGTGGCTTTAAAACAAGAAGCATTAGTAAACAATATAGACCGCAAAGAAACGCCTGCTTCTTCCCAATAAGACACATAAGATTAATTCTACCTTGTCCTTTAACGATATCGTTATCAACAGCCAACACGTACGAGTATTGATTACAATCATACCCCTTAATCTACTATTTAGTTTCCCGTATTTGGTATAGAGAATAATATATTGTATATGTTATTGATGTGTATAGTTTATTCTAATCCCTACTAATATTATAAATGTGAATGTAAGTTTGTTGGTTACGCTTTCATGCAAAAACTACCAAACCGATCATAACGAAACTTTGTACACATATTCCTGAAGGTATTAGAAGTAATATAGGATGCTTTTTATCCCGAAATTAAGCTCAGTTTTCTTGGGAGAGGGGACGAAAATGTTTATCGATTTTACACCAGGCTTAGCTATCCTAAATACATAAAGTGCTGCAACATTTATGAGGCACATGTCTTTCGAAAAACAAAAACAAAAGCAGACGAAGTCGCGGGCAACAGCTAGTAATAATATAATCCCTTGTCGTTTCGGCTACGGTAAATGCACACTTGTTGCATTGTTAAAAGGACTTCGCTCGTGTGCCCTAATATGACTGATTGTTTATTCATTAAATTATAAAAGCATATGAATCGTTTACGCCTCTGAATTGGACCAAAGAGTACTCGATAACTTCATCTGGATACAGAGGGAATGTTTTCTGGAAATCTTTAACGGCTTAACATATTTACTTACGTACTGTGTTAACAAGCGGAAGTAGCAATAGCCCAGTGGGTAGGACTCCGACTTCACCTTCGTGGGACCGAGTTCGGTCACAGGGCCGAGCCACATTGATGACAAAATAAAGAATTATTAATTAATTACATGTAGAAGTCATCGCGAGTTTAAAAATTAAGGTCAACACCAAAACAAAACTTAATTGAAAAAGTCTTTCTATTTACTGAAATTTAAAAAATCGGGTGTTCATTAACACACAAGATTTGGTACAGAACTAATTCATCATCATCACAAACAAAGACAAAAGCGGACAAAGACGCGGGCAACAGCGAGTGCGTCATAAAACTCATTGAAATTTAAATTTTAAATATGATGAATCCAATGGATTTCGTGGTTTTTTTTTACCAAACTGTAACAAACGCGGACGAAGTTGCGGGCGACAGCTATTTAGAAATACGAATTCCAGTGAAGCGAACAATCTTATTAATGTTAAAAGCTCCGTAACTTTGTTATGCGATTCAAATGTAGCGACATTTCTTTAAAGCCGGGTCATTCGAGGGGTGGGGGTGCCGGCCAGAGGGGGGAGAGGTCGCGTTAGCGTGAATCGAGATCAACGAGTGTAATTGTATTACATACGGTCACCACGAATGTTCGAAATTCAAAGTTCATTTATTTCAAGTAGGCCCAATATAAGCACTTTTGAAACGTCAAGTCTGTCTGTTTGTAGTGACTCTACCACCTGTTCGAAAGGCAGATTCTACCGAGAAGAAGCCGGCATGAAACTCAGCAGTTGCTCTTTTGCGATATCAACAATTTACATGTTACATTTTAAAACCTCTTTTTTCTATCTTGTGAGAAATGAAAGCGGAGCCGGATGCTTCCAAGCAACCTTGTTAAATAAAAACATATTTTTGTCTACCTCCCTGTGCTGTACTGTGTGTATTGCACGGTGCAATAACTACTAGTTTTAATTTCTGATTTTAAATAATAGTAATTACTAGCTGTTGCCCACGACTTCATCCGCGTTTTTTTTTTTGTTTTCAAATCAGGTTTTTAAGTTGTGTATTCTTGTAAAAAAAATCGGGCATGGTTATTAAATAGAACTTTGCCGATTAAGTTTTGTTTAGGTATCCTAAATTTTATTAATCTCACGATGATATAAAATAGTTTTTCTAAAACAAACGTAGCCTTAGTTACTCCCTATTACATGAGCCGTCAAAATCGGTCCACCCATTTCAAAGATTAGCCGGAACAAACAGACAGATTGACAGACAAAAATTGTAAAAATGTTATCTTGGTGTAGGTATACACTACCGTATATGTATTTTATACATGTATTTAGAAAAAAAAGGTTATTTCAATATTACAAACAGACACATAAATTTTATTATATGCATAGATAAGTACTTTAAAGCGGTGATAGCCCAGTGGGTGAAGGACTTCGTATTCATTTCTGGGCGGCGGCACAAAATAGGCATAAATAAAGATTACCCAAGAATAGAACTAAGTATGGCAGTAAAACTATACAGGTTGAGCGACCACTGCTATACAATAGTTTATCTACAGAGATTGTTTGCGAGAAATCTTTTATTCATTGTCAAGTCAACATCAAGTCATCAGTCAAGCTCCGGTTTCGGAGCGAAACGTGCGTAGACGGTACATTGCCGAAGATCTGTTTGATGTGGAGTAAAAGGATTGAAGAAATTATAAATAACACCATACAGATTCTTATACTTTTCGCGGACTATATGAAATTAAGCTTAATTTTTATAATATGTATATCATGGATTTCCGCAAAGTAACGCCTGCTTCTATCCAAGAAATCTAGTTAATTTAAAAATAAGCAAAAGCATTGTTTAATTTTTTTATAAACGCTCCACCTTTTATTTTATTTTACTACTAAAACCTATTATTAGTTTAAGTTGCTAGTTTTGTATCACACTAACTAGATAATTTATAACCACTTCTTTATGTTTATTTAATCTTCACATTGATGTGTAACTGTTTCTTTTGTTAATGTCTTATAAGTTGAATTTGGAATTTTAATTTTCAGTTATGAATTAAGAATTATGTATGTTGAATTTTGAATTTTAATTTGAATTTTGATTTTTAATCTTTAAAGCCGTATGCCCCATAGCAAACCGGACGGTGTCGGTCGGCCGGCTAATGAACACAAACCGCTCGTCTGTAGTGTCTATAAACGCCGAGCCTATATCTCTACCTAAACACAAATATCTCTATCCACGATCTGTAGACATATCTATGTTGGTATTTACATTAGAAGGTAAAATTGGTATAAATCTATCTATATAGGCTATAACATTAGCCGATAACATTTCCATAACTAAAGTATTTAATTGTTAAATTTATTAAATTTATTAATTGCTTTTAACATATTGCCCGATGCCTGTAGCGCGCACTCTGTAGACGAGACGTTACTTTATCTCACGGGATATCAGATATATTACTTAGACAAAGTTGCAGGCATCTTCTTGTAGATATACAGACCTACTCATGATGTTAGTGAAATGTTATTTCAGTGTAGTGCGGTCGGTAAATGCGATGCGCCAAGTTGAAATCGGCTAAAACCGACCGCTGACCGCGGCTTAACTAAACAATTGCATTCCATTACCAACCGGAACTATGTGCGAAACCGTCCACTGTTCTATGTTCGTATATGATTGTGCTAACATTTAGGGGTAATCGTTTCAACACCTCGCTTTAACATTTTAGGGGCAAACACGGAACAATATATACTTTATTTAGTATAGAGATAGATTCTAGAACCTATAAGTATAGGCAGGTATTGTTTTCAGTATACGTTCCCAGTATATGAGTATTTTTTTTCGGTATTCAATATGAATATTTTATCAAACTACAACTTTCCATACCCTTGTAAACTCAATCGTTACTGAATCCCGAACGGTGTGTCGAATATAAGTTTCACTATGGGAAACCCCGCTGTAAAACCGTGGGATGAAAAACCATTTTTTTTATATCTCTACAAGTAAGCCCTGGACTTCAATCTCACATGGTTTTAAGTGTCTAAGGTTGTAGCGGATTAACCTGTTAAGGGTTTGGAAGTTACTCGTATATTAATCCCATATTCCTTGGCGATAAACATGCATGGGCATATGAAACAGTAAAAACTATTTTGAAAAGAAAATGAGAATGAATGGTTGGTTTTTCACGGGAAAACTGTATAGAACACTCAAAGAAACCACATTTATATTACTCTCGAGAAAAAATCACAAAATAGAAGCTGGTTCTACGCTCTCTGTAACCCACGCCAACAGACATTAGACTTTTCACACCAAAGAGTGAAAATATATATAAAACATTTATAAATATTCTAATGATATCACCCTATTTATTACGATACTACCACTATCTCATAAAGGGTGCGGGCGTGAAGAAGGGTCATCGCAAGCATTGATTACCTCCAGCCTCCGAGGAAATATATCATATTGATCTATTACTTCCCATTGTTTAGGATGGCCGATATGTTTCCCGATACCTCCCATAGTTTACTTTAGGAAAACATTACTGTGATCAAGAAATGATCGAAGGTTTGTATAGAGCGAGCATATATATTATTTAATACCAAGTACCTATATTATATACATATATGTATATATTTGTAATAAATAAATAAATAAACTACGACAATACAGAAATAGTCATCTAGTGCTCATCCGTATATTATAAGTATTTATGTATACTATTCATTAAAATATTCATGTCATCTTAGTATCCATAACACTAGCTACGCTTACTTTGGGGCTAGATGGCGATGTCGTAGTTAATTTAAAAAATATTAAATTGCGGTCAAAGTACGTTGGCAACAGCTAGTGGCTGGATAAAATAAATCTACTGTTATGTAAGTGCTAAAGTCTAAACTCAAAGCCCTAGTAGGCTGGTATAGCAGTTATTCCGTGATCTAGTTTTCAAAATGCCGACAGTTCCGACTGGTGTTCGTTAGACGTTATCTAATCAGCGGTGTCTTTAACAGACAACTTTAAACATAGTTTCTCTGCGTTCTAAAATATCTATTCAAAAGTGGCCATATACAACGTGTAACGGATTTAGGAAATAATATTGAATAATGCATAAGTTTATTACATAAGGAATCACCCTGTAAAAATATTAAATTAAAAGAAGCAATTTTTTTTTTCGTACAAACTAAATCAAATCATTCTAAGTGTGGCAACCCTATTGAAGATGAACGACCGATACGCTAAGCAACGCGTACTTAATAAAGTAACCGGAGTCACATTATTTTAATTTTGCATGTGATGTTAGGGCTCTTTACTCAAATACTTTTAGGTTTTCGGTTTCACAGATAAGTCTTAGAAACAGTCCATAATGTACATACCTCTAAAGTCTTTGAAGTATTATTTCGGTTTTATATAATAAATATTGTCTACAAAATTTTTAAGTGGGTGCAAAGTAAAATATCAAATAACTAAGTATAAATATACTTTGTATACGGTTCCCTATTATATAATAGCAGGAAAAGTAGGTATTTTGTATAATGATGTTTGCTGGGGTTTGCTGCTGTCCGTTGCGAGGTTCTGCCGTCTATCTAAAATCATATTCAACAGATCACCACGAAATGTAGACAAAACTGATAGTAACCTACCCAATACAAACAGAAATATTTTAATGGCTTAAAATTTGATTCCCTCTCCCAAAGGAATTTCGGAATATGTTGACCTCAAATCGTGTAAAGTTTCATTTGAATGTGTTTAAGAGTTTCAGCGTGATGCTCGCCACACGACAGACAGACAGACACGAATGAACAGTTTTGGGTTAAGTAACGGTTATAGAGTGCCCACAAAAAAAAATTAAAATATCTACAATGCACAGAAATTAACCCGTTACAGTTTTATTATACGTACCTATAGATTGAATACATCTTTCCTTTTGAAGCATCGTTCTACGACAGTCAAACGGCTGGTTTGAAATCTGTAATCTGACCGGGCAATCGATCCGTCGTCTTGGGTACATCCGGGTCCTCGACAGAAGTGTCTCCGGACTATACCCGGATAGCTAAGCGTTGCTAGTGCGGACAATCTCGAGCACAATCGCCTTAATCAAGGACCCGGTTAAGAGCAAACTTAGCAGTGCCTCGGAATATTAATTGGATACTGCGAGACGTTCACAAGACGTCCGCAATTCCATCACGGCTTAGTGATTTAACCTTCGGTTATACAAGTACTTCCTAGCTACAATTGCTACCTATTGTAAACATTATTGTAAGCGGCATTTGGGATAATAGGCATAATGACTATTTTTGAAAATCTACCCTATGATGTTTGGAAGTATTTTCAATACCCAAAAAATCTCATTTCTGCAGAAATTTTGTTGATATAAATTGCAAATTATATTTTATTTTATTTATTATTTACGTACCTGATATTGTAATAGGTATAAACAAAAATATACGAAGAAACAAAGGAAAGCTTATCTTAATAAGAGAAAACTTCCAGCCTTCCAGCCCACGATGTGAGTAAGATGGGTGGCAAAAATGTTTGCCGCGAAAACGCTCGTCGTGGTACTCGTGACATCATAGACTAATTAGAGCTTTAAAGAAATTCATTGTTCCATAGCTAAAGATTTTTGATTTTGGTATTGATAACACAAAACAGAGCTGCTGATACAATGTAATCATAAAATACTTGATATACGCAAATAACGACTGCAGCTATTTTCGCAGTTCTAACGGAACATAATTATGTTTATAAATAAATTCGTCTGCGTGGACTTCAGAATGGGGTCTAAAGCTTCGCTAGTTAACATTCATAATCTTACAACGGGACTTACTTGAGAGATCGGTATAGAATGTCCTTTTCCATAGCAGAGGCATACCAAAATTTCAAAGCTGTCTACCCGCGGCTTACCTCATAAGTTATTTTAAATTTGCCCTCGGGAACTACTTAGGGAATAGGGATAAAAGGTACCCTATGCCAAATGTTATGTCAAAGACTACACGCATGTCAAATTTTATCCAAATCCGTTCGTTTTTGCGTTATTTAGTAACAAACATCTACACTTTCACATTTATAATATTACTAGATATGCCCTGCGGCTTCGCCCGCGTAAATTTTGAGTCGCAGCGTACATAGTCTACACCTATAGTCATACGTGAGATTTTCGACAAAAAAAATTTTCTATATTACTTCTAAAGTATCCTATATTACTTCTGATACCTCTAAGAATACGTGTACAAAGTTTCATGAGGATCGGTTAAGTAGTTTACGCGCGAAAGCGTAACAAACAAACTTACATTAACATTTATAATATTAGGAGGATAATATAATAAATATAGTGGGATAAATACCATTCGAACTAAGAATATAAATAAAAATCCGTTTTTCATAATACATGAACCATGCATCATTAGACAAATATAATATATTAGCGATTCTTTGATTCTATCATCATGACTATTCCATCACGGACTTTGTGATAGATCCTTTGGTTGTACAAGTAGTTCAGTAATAGTAGTAGCTACAATTGGTGTCTATTGGAAGCATTATTGTAAGCGGCCTTTGGGAAAATTACTTTAGAGACAGTTGTATAATGTATTTAAATGTATACATAGTTGTGTTTCTACTCATATCATTATCAGCATGTCAACCAATGGACGTCCACAGTTGGGCGTAAATAAATAAATAAATAAATAAATATACTACGACATTACACACATCGACATCTAGCCCCAAAGTAAGCGTAGCTTGCGTTATGGGTACTAAGATACCTGATGAATATTTTTATGTATAAAATACACATAAATACTTATAATATACAGATAAACACCCAGGAACTGAAAACATTCATGTTCATCACACAAACAGTTTTTCCTGTTGTGGGAATCGAACCCACGGCCTTAGATGCAGAAAGCAGGGTCGCTGCCCACTGCGCCAACCGGCTGTCAACAGGTGGGCATAGGTCTTTTGCAGGGAGTTCCAAATACCACGGTCTAGTGAAGCTTGAGTTGGAGGTGATTATGACCAATGCGTGGTTTACCCATAATCACCACGCTGGGCGAAAGTGCTGAAACTAAAAAACGTACATAACTCCAAAAAGTTAGAATGCCGGGGATCGAACTCGGCCACCCTGAAAGGTAGCGTACGACCTAACCACTAGACTATTACCGCTTGAGAGAAAAGAGCAGGATAGAAATATAATAAATATGAAATCCACCTCTTCATAGAAGATTATAGAAACACATCTCATAAATTACATCTATAAATCAAAACGCAACACAAGTAGGTGTGCTTGTTTTCATTACACGGACGTTTAAGATACTTGAGATTGAAAACTCAATTAAGAGCAAATCTTAAAAAGTACATTAACACCTATCAAGATATTCTTCATCATCATCATCCGCAGCCTATAAACGTCTCACTGCTGAACACATCTTTGATTAGGTGTCGGTTTCATACACCCACCACGCTGCTCCAATGTGGGTTGGTGGGTTTTAACAATTATTCTCCGTTCACAAGATAATAACCGGGACCGACGAATTTACGTGCTCTTCGAGGCGTGAAGGTTGAGACCGCCAATTTTCTAACTTCGTTCTGGTATTCAATATTTTTTACCGTAAACTCAGAATACCTTACCTTGGTTTAGCATGCTCACCAATAGACCAATGTGGTATATTGGTTAGCATGCACTTAATAAAGATTTTTTGGTCTGAACTAAATATTTCCTGAGTCTGGATTAGGTAATGATACAATACACTACATATAACCAGGAAAAAAACACTCCAGTTGAAATAAGAATACTATCCTATCAATATTAATTTAATCCTTTAGCCGTGAAATAACAATAGGTTACATATAGTGAAACATACATAAAGTGAAACTCTAACTTTGAGGTGGGTTCAATTCCCACAACTGGACAATGTTTGTGTGATGAACATGAATGTTTTTCAGTGTCTGGCTGTTTATCTATATGTTATTAGTATTTATGTGGGTATATATTTTATAAAATTATTCATCTGTTATCTAAGTACCCATAACACAAGCTGCGCTTACTTTGGGACTAGATGGCGATGTGTGTATTGTCGTAGTAGAAAAAAAATTGATTTGAAACATTTCGAGTAGGCTCCTAGCTGGAAAGATACAACATGTGTTAAGACTTCGTAGCACGGTATGCCCTACATACCAAAACAAAGATGACTTAAGACGTATTGTGCGATATAAATAAACCGAAAGCCGTGTCGTCCGACAACGGGTACGCACACGACACGGAAGATGTGGGTCGGCTGAACGAAACCGCACTGACGCAACGCCAGCCACTATACCCTTTGTTTATCAACATTACTTGTTACATTGTGAAATTGCCTCGAGTTCATCCGCACTAATATAATGGGATGTTGAAAAAGAGCAATATGCTGAGTTTCTTGCCGGTGCTCTTCTCGGTGAAATCTGCCTTCCGAACCGGTGGTAGAGTCACTACAAACAGACTGATTCGACGTTTCAGTAGTGCGTATAAACTATGCCTACTTAAAATAAAAGGATTTTAATGTTGTTTTTTTTTTTAATTTTGATATAATAACTTATTTTTTTGGTAATAATTGATGGACCAAGCATATGGTAGCTAAGTGGGAAACCACCGCTTTTAACAGAGCAATACTTCGCAGGGCATGTAAGGATCACGTCCTGCAACGTGCCGCCCTGTGAGTATCAACTTGAGGCGAAGGCAATTAATTGTACTTAACTTAACAATTATTCATTGTAAAGTCAACATCACCTTAGGATGCTCCGGCTTCGGAGCGAAACTTGCGAAGAGATTTTCTGCAATGTACCCTATATGTTTGGTGTTTGGCATTGAAGAAATTATAAGTTACACCATACAGATTCTCCTGCTTTTTACGGACTATAGCAAGCTTAATTTTCATAATATATCATGGATTTCCGCAAAACAACGCCTGCTTCTATCCAATGTCTGAAATAAGCATGTTAGTAGCACTTCCCCAGACAAGCTCTGTTACAAAAATAATACTATTGAATCCGTAACATTTCGAAAAATATATATTACTAGTTGTTGTCCGCGTCTATTACAATCTTCCATCCATGGGAATACTTTGTATTCCTGCGATAAAAACTAACCTTCCAACTAACTCTATGCAACTAACAAATAAACAAACACGGTCACATCTTTTATATTACAAGGCTACATACTGCGATTTAAGTAGGTACATCTAGTCCTACTATCCTACTAATCCTACTAATATATTATAAATGTGAAAGTGAGGATGTTTGTTACTAAGCTGAACGGATTTGGAAGAAATTTGGCTTGCATGTAGCCTTTGACATGGAAAAGAACACAGGCTACCTTTTATCCCGATTCCTTAAGTGTTTCCCGAGGGAAAATTGAAAATTGTTTACGGGCTTAGCCGCGGGCAGACAGCTTTGAAATTTGGTATGCATATCACCTACGCTATGGAAAAGGACATGTACTTTATATACTGATCTCTCAATTGGTTCCCGTGGTAGGATTAAAAATTGTTAACGAACGAAGATTTAGAAACAATTCTGAAGTCCACCCAGACGAAATCGCGGGCAGAATCTTGTAAGTAATAAAATCTTGTATAAAAACAGTCACCATTCATTCTTTCTTACGACAATCGCAGAAATCTATGCATATACCGTCTCCGCTCCGTCGAGGCTAAAAAAAGGTCCCATACGGTGATCGAACAGCGAAGTGGTCACGATTGAATCGGCGTAACTGAAAGTGAATATAAATCGCCAACTCGAAAACTTTCCCAAGTGAGACGCTCGTGAAACTACAATTTGGTTCGAGATCTGTTCGTGAGTCTACTTTAAATTCGCGACGCGACTCCCAATTGCGTTCCCTTTTCAACTGACTTCAAAAAAGAGGCTTACAATTTCAATGACGTTTATTTTATCTCCGTCAAAACTATAATGGTGTTTACACTGATGTTCTTTAATTCGTCATCATCATCCTCATCAGCCTATTTTAGTTCACTGCTGGACTAGCCTCTTCATTTGCATGCCATCTCGGTATATTGCTGGTTAGCGGCATCCAGTTCTTCCCTGCTGCCTTTACGAAATCATCCCCCCATCAAGCTGGTGGTCGCCTATATTTGTTTACTATCAATGTTTATGTTCCCTTTAGTGGGCCGGTAATGGGTCGATACGATGACTATCAATAGTAAATAAATAAATATACTACGAAAATACGATGTTACACTCCTGTTTCGTGAATCTACTTGTTAACCGAGACACGCCTCACGTTTTGTGCGACAAGAATTTATTGGTCCACTCGAGACGCTCGTGTTCTCGACAACGATCTTCAGCTCGTGTTACATTTATGAGGTCGATAAAGCCGCCTTTCCACCAGATTTTCTTTATTTTATATCATCTGCATATCTTGTGCATACCCTCTATGCACGGCCGGCTTTCCACTTGAACTGGGTGTCGTGAGGATGCGAAACTAAGCTCTCCACAAACATTAGGGATATGATAAACTTCAAGCTCACCATAATAGTCATCTTCTTAACCTATTACCGGCCCACTACAAGATCGGGTCTCCTTCCGCAATGAGAAGGGGCTAAGGCTGTAGTCCACCACGCTGGCCCAGTGCGGATTGGTGAACTCCACACACCTTAAAACATTATAGAGAACTCTCGGGCATGCAGGTTTCCTCACCGTTTTCTTTCACCGTCGAAGCAAGTGATATTTTAATTACTTAAAACAGCCTCGCTCAACAGGTGCGTTTGCGCATAATCACCGCGCAGGTTGATGATCTAAACAGATGGTAGTAGCAGCACGGAAGACGATGCTGTAGGTTCTCCGTTATATTCCCTTAATCGCCTCCGCGACAGCCGTAAGACAGCCGCGGGAAGAGTATGGGTGGTGACAACTGTATTCCGGTTTGCCATCACATTTATGTATACAATTACTATGGTGATAATGGTAGACATAGTATGTACACCATCGTTTTCAATCAGTACTTTAAGAGAAAAGGTGCACTGCCACGGCCAAAGTCCCACCAGACTATATTATTTACCTTCTTGTATATATAAGCTATTGTATATTGTGATGAATGAATGAATGAATACACTTTTATTGTACACCACAGAGAAAATTTACAGAGTTACAAATACAACAGCACAATAAGGTAGAACGTACAATTTGGCGGCCTTATCGCTAAATAGCGATCTCTTCCAGGCAACCAGGGCATACAAGAAAATTGTGATCTTTTATTATAAACGAGGAACATATACAGCTTGTCTTATTAGTATATTATGAATATTAAGCTTAATTTGCTAAACTCCGTGAAAAGCAGGAGAATCTGTATGGTGTAATTTATAATTACTTCAATCCGTACACTCCACACGAAACAGATCCTCGGCAATGTGACCTCTACGCACGTTTCGCTCCGAAACCGAAGCATCCTCAGGAGATGTTGACTTTACAATGAATAATTGTTATTAGTGTTTAGTGTCAGAAAGATATTATTCTTAAGCCTGTTTCGGCAGTACAATGAACTTCTTTCCAAGGATTTGTAAAAATTAAGTTCTGCAAGCCATAGGAAAAAAACTCTATTGATTAATCCACGTGTGCTGATTACATGGTTCACATAAATGCTAAATACCAACTACAAAAATATCCGTACTTGTTAGATCTATAAACAATTCCGTGGAGACTACTTATCTACTATCTACTATAAAAAGCCACAATACGCGGTTTATGTCGATAATAATTATGGAACGTGAAATGCGATTTCACGAAAATTCATTTCTGAAACCTAAAGTGAAACGTAAGCGGTAGATGTTTGAAGTAGTTAGCTAGACAAGTACCTGCTATTCCACCGACGTAACTAAATACTCATCCTTGGCTCAAATTCCTCGCTCGTGTCCTAAGCTACTGCGATTATATAACGAACTGAGCTAAGCTGAAACCCTTTCTAACAAAGTTGCGCTTAGCTAAGTCGTGAAGCGGTCCTGTTAGTTTCCAACATATTACAATCGCTGGCAACAAAGCGAAGCGATTTAAACCCCAAAATATTCATCCCATCAAAGCATAATTTCGGATCAATCATAAACATCCCATCAAAAGCATAAATCTAAACGGGTGCCTTGTTCTGTAGATAATCCTAGCTGTCCCGGCGAACTTAGTACCGCGGATGTTTTTTTTGATTAATGTTATATTTTAATACTTATTATCCTATTCCGGACTAACAGAAATCCAAAAAATCAAATATCATAAGTCCAGCCGTTTATGAGTTATAAATGGTGTAACTAACACAACTTCCTTTTATATATAAAGAAGATAACAGTCTCCTCCTCCTCTCCTCCTAAAGTTTTAATTTTTTCTGCAACAAAAAAGTGTTTGCTATTCAAAAATATAACTTCTTAAGTTTCAACAGAAGAATTAATCCGTACCTAGGACCTTGGTTGAAAGACTAACGTGTGTCTTGACAACATATTACAATCCCTTGTAAAGCGCTTTAGCGAAGCGAATAAAATCCCAAAATATTCATTACAGACTTTAAAAAAAAGAATATTAAAAGTCTTGATGGATTTTTAATGTTCCTTTTATTTGTTTCCGTTGATTATTTAACCATAAAAATGATGGAAAAATTCACAAAAGCAGTCACAATTTGCGTACACTTCACACACAAAAAAAAAGTAAAACCACGAGCCTTTCGTCGAAATGAATCGCTTTTGTTGTTCGTAATATCATGGTTTACCTATCATACAGCTGGGAAACGAAAAATTGCACCTTGCACCAGGCACCAGGCTTCACAGTTCGCGTATAACGAACTCCATTTTTGTTAACCTCTGGATTAGTGATTTTTCAGTTTTTTATCAAGTTACGTGCGTTTAAAGCAATTCAATATGACTTGCTTTAACAGTGAAGCTAGAAATATTGAGGAAATCTGCATGCCTGTGAGAATCTGCCTACAAATCACCCTTTAACTGCAATCTTCTACTTCCAGAAAGTGAAGATACAGTCTATGGTAACGGGCAGTCTTTTTATTAGTGTGGAAGTTATATTATAACTAACCCATACTCCTTTGGTTTCTAAAAGGAATCGTACCGCAAAATCGCTTGAAGGCGTGGTTTTGTTGATAGGGTGGAAAATAGCCACGTTCGAAGCCTCCCAGTCTAACCAGACAAGAGAAAACCAATTAAAATATTGTTAAAAAGGTAACCTTTTGAATTTTTGTTATTGTTATTATTTGGGTTGCTTATTATTATTTTTTTTTTTCTTAATTTTACATAGCTATTTATATTTGTTTTTTTTTTGTTATTATTAGTACTAGTTGAATTTTTTTTACAGCCCCGGGGAGACGAATTGGGCAACTGTTATGTCTTCACGGGGTGTGTTTATGCAAATAAATAAATAAATTTAAAAATTTGCCCCTGCTGAGGATCGATCCGGAAACTTCCACTGAATACTACAGAGCTCACCATTAGCCAGGGAGGACGTCAATAAATTAAAATATTTAAAAATAATACGGTCGCCGCGATAGCAAAGACCATGCCCACTGTAGGATAACTAAACAGCGTTAATATCCTGCAGTATATTACAGCGCGCCTTCATTACGCCGGCTGAAGCGCTAAGCCGAGCGATCACACAGTGGCCTTTGTGCCGGCCTCAGCTGCTGGGCACAGCTCCGGACACGTGGCGGCTCCGGAAACAAACATTTGTTATGACGGTTGTGTAATGAGTAACATTTGCAACTACGCTGTTAAGAAACATTACTCAAAGTTACTAACTGATATTAATTTCAATATGCTATAAGTCTGTGTTCCGGTCTGAAGGGTGTTACCGGTGTGATTTCAGGCACATGATTGAGTGCTCTCACTTATAGGTCTATAGAGAAACCCACAGAGTTTTGACTGGGTGCAAGTCCCACATAACTACATTTTAGGTGTGTAATTTTAATTATTTATGTATTTCATTTAAATTGAAGATGTTATTTGTTATCTATATGTAATTTATTTATATATATATATATTATAGTTATATTTATATATATATATATATATATATATATATATTTTATTTATATATGGTAGGTGCGGCTGCTTCCAGTGTCGAGCAGGCCAAGAGGCGTAATTATGAAAACCTGGATAGCAACTTCATCTTTGTGCCTTTTGGAGTAGAGACTTTGGGACCGTGGGGTCCGGAGGCAAGAGCCCTTTTCGAAGAATTATCGAAAAGGGTTATCGAGTCTACCGGTGATCCTAGAGCGGGCAGTTACCTTGGCCAACGAATTAGTTTGGCCATCCAAATAGGCAATGCTGCCAGCATCTTAGGAACTGTGCCTCGCTACGGTGGTTTCGAGGACGTTTTAGATTTTATTTAGTTTTTAAATAGTTTATTTTAGGTTATAGTTATGTATTAATAAAAATTATATTTTAGAGTTAAAAGAAATACAAATAAAATTCTTGTTCTTTATATATTTGTATAATTTTAAATATTATTGATTGCACCACCTACCTCTTTTCTATGTTTTTTCCTTTTACGCCATTGGTTGCCTGGAAGAAATCGCTATGTAGCGATAAGGCCACCAAATTGTACCTCTGTTATATCTCTGCAACTACTTTTTTTCTTTGGTGTACAATAAAAGTGTATTCATTCATTCATTCATAACTACTCCGTTTCACTCAACGGTGACAAAGTGCTGGTACAGATCAACATTGCGGAAACAATGAACCCCCACACTTTAACTTCCTGTGTATTACTTTTTCTGAGAATATTAAACAATCGACTTAAAAATAAAGCAACGTTTAATTTGTGGTAAATCAGATCTTTTTTATTTTCGATGCCGTAATTCCAATAATGCTTGGGTACTGCAAGTGAAGCGTGTAGTTGTTATAAGCACATTGATCACAGGCTCGACACGAGAGCGCGGTAAACGGCCCCCTGCCGGCAACCATAGACAGATTGACTTCAGGGCTGACACCGGTAAGTTATTTTCAAAATTCAAAATTCGAAATTCATTTATTTCGGGTAGGCCTACTTTATAAGCACTTTTGAAACGTCAAGTATGTATATTTGTAGCGACTCTACCACCGGTTCGGAAAGCAGATTCTACCATCATCACTATTATCTGCATACTGTTTTTTTTATCTGTATTGCTTATTTATTTGTATATATGTATCTTCACTGCTTCAAAATTAAAGTCGTCGGCATAACGTACTAAGCAAATCATAAATGACGGTCGAGTGGCGCAGTGGGCAGCGACACTGCTTTTTGAGTCGAAGGTCGTGGGTTCGATTCCCACTACTGTAAAATGTTTGTGTGATGAGCATTAAGTGTTTTTCAGTGTCTGGGTGTTTATCTGTATATTATAAGTTTTATGTGTATTTTATTTATAAAAAAAAAATATTCATCAGCTATCTTAGTACCCATAAAGCTACGCTTACTTTGGGGCTAGATGGCGATGTGTGTATTGGTCGTAGTATATTTATTTATTTATTAAATTAATTACTAAAATAACACTTACTTCAACGGTGAAGGAAAACAACGTGAGGAAACTTGCATGCCCAAGAGTCCTCCATAATATTCTCTACTACTAACCCCTACTTCCTTAACACCTCATTGTGGTACGAGACCAGGGCACGGGTCTCCTACCCGATGAATATTTTTTATGAATATAATACACATAAATACTTACAATATACAGATAATCACCCAGACACTGAAAAACATTCATGTTCATCACACAAACATTTTCCAGTTGTGGGAACCGAACCCACGTGCTTGGACTCAGAAAGCAGGGTCGCTGCCCACTGCGCCGTCAAATTAAAACGCATGTGATTTAGGCTTTTGCAAACACTTGCTGGAAAGCGAAATAACCCGTTCTGGAAGCACTGGGTGGGTTTCCATACACACACACGGAGCAAATAGTATTAAATTTTAATTATTTTTTAAATTTTATTTAATAATTATCATTATTTTTATTTTGTCTTTTAAATTTATTTTATTGATTTTATATTTATGACTGCATCCATCCATTGTTTACTGCAATTTTAATTTTAATTCGATTTTGTTTATTGTTAATTATTTATTTATCTTTTCTCTGATATTGTTATTTTTAATGTATTAGTATGGGCTTTGCCTGAAATAAAGAGATTATAAAAAGAAAAGTTACAGGTGGGGTTCGAACTTGGCACGCCGAAAGTGAAGCCGGAGTCCTATCCACTGGGATATCACCGCTACCTTTGGATGCTTGCTTGATCACCGTATAATGGGTCCAACACCGCAGCTAGCAGAATTTGAATCTTGTGTTTTGCCAGCCCTAGGTTTGAAGCGACGCTACAGAAGCGTCATTGTAGTCGACTTCATTAGATGATGGAATGGAGACAATGCTCGGAATCCGCTTATAAATTATCTGCAGACACGCCTCGCGGAGATGCTGCAGCTGGAGTTATGTAGTAACTTTATGAGCTGATTGTTTGCGAACTACGATCGGATAAGAAGTAAAGAAACTGTATTTTATATATTGGATAGAAGCAAGCGTTACTTTGCGGAAATCCATAATATATTATGAAAATTAAGCTTAATTTGCTATACTCCGCAAACAGCAGGAGAATCTGTATGGTGTAATTTATAATTTCTTCAATCCTTATACTCCACACCACCTGCGTAGAGGGTTCCTACCCTCTACGCACGTTTCGCTCCGAAACCGGAGATGTTAACATATATTATGTTTATTACGTTTATGTATATTATTCATAAAAATATTAATCAGTTATCTTAGTACCCATAACACAAGCTAAGCTTACTTTGGGACTAGATGGCGGTGTATGTATTGTCGTAGTATATTGTATATACCTTCACTACATACAAATAATAAAAAGAAACTTAAACGCAATATTATATATAGAGACTGATTATTAATATATACCTGTAAAACGAATATCATTATACAACGTGTAACGGAATTACGAAATAATATTGAATGATGCGTAAGTATATTTCATAAGGAATCATCCTGTAAAAATATTAAATCAAAACAAGCATGTTTATTTTTCCATAAAAACTAATTTAAAACATTCGAAATGTTTACTTAGGACAACCCTATTGAAGATAAAAGACCCTAAAAGCCAAAAGAAGTAAAAGATGAAGAACAAGACAAGATAAAAGATAAACACGGGCATAGTACCTACGCTACGCGATGCGAGGTACCTAATAAAGTGACTGGATTCACATGATTTTAATTTTGCACGTGATGTTAGGGCTGTGTTCTTTCAGTATACACTATGGCAGTGGTTTACTCAAAATCAATTTGGTACTCAGAGACAGTTCCTACATAATGTATCTCTTAAGCTTGTGAAGTATTATTTCGGTTTTCATTTACGCGTTGTACAGGTACTGCAGATATATGAAACCCGTTCCCCTTATCGGTTTCTATGTGGCATCGTACCGGAACGCGTACATCTAAGCTAAATGATCTAGTAGGCAAGGACAATCAGCGAGTGGCAATTCAATCGAACTACCGACTTCCTTCCAAGCAAACACGATAAACGGCAGGCGCTCAGCGACGGGACGGGTCCATTGAGTCCAACGCCCACTTCCGCTACGCACGCCTCCGGTGGCGGCATTGTTAGCGTTGGTCAGAGGTTACTGACATTCGCCACACCTATTACATTGTCACTACCGACTAATAGCCTTAAAATTCAAAATTCATTTAATTCACGTAGGCCTAATATAAGCACTTTTGAAACACCAAGTCGTTCTGTTTGTAGTTACTCTACCACCGGTTCGCAAGGCAGATTCTACCGAGAAGACCCGGAGAAGAAAAAAACTCAGTAGATTGCTCTTTTTCAACATCATTTTACAGCTTACAATCTTTAAATCTTTCTATCTTGTGAGAGATGCGTGCACTTCACGCATGCACAAAAGCACTGCCTACACTAAAATTGATATATCACTCGTATAGGAGGAGAATTTTAGCCGTTTTATTCAATTTTCCTGGTGTATGCATACCCTGGTAAGAAACCCAGTGCACCCCACTGGAGATGAGAGCGGAACCTGCTTCCAATCAGCCTTGTCGTTAAGAAATTCATCAATCGTGTAGTAACCACGATTTATTAATTGTGTTTTAACACATTGTTTAAACTTATGCAAATTATCTTGGGAATCATATTATAAAAGCATATGATCAATCCCACAAATGACTTTAAGTGAAGTAAGGCGGTTTAAGTTTCTGCAAGATTGTACAAGATTAGCTCGCTCGTAATCAAACCCTACGTTTGAAGTAACACGACACAAGTGTCGTAGTTGGCTTCATTGGATAATGGAATGGAGACATTGCAAGGAATCCGCTTATAAATTATCTGCGGACACGCCCCGTGGTAATGCAGCTGGAGTTAAGAAGGAACCAAGTAATAAGACCACTTTTTGTGAACTACCGTCCGATAAGAAGGTAAGAAACTGTATTTTGCATCCATGATATAGGAAACGTATCAGCGTTGAAGCAAGGCAGTGGATTTTTTTTAACAAACACTCTCGCAATTTTAAAATTATTACGGAAATATGGATGCGAAAGAGTAGGATTTTTTTTTGTATAATTATTGGCGGACAAAGCATATGGTCCACCTGGTGCCATGTAGAACACAATCGCAAGAGAAACACTTCGCAGGAGATACAAGAAATACTTCCTATAAAGATCCCTTAAGTTGTTGCTCGGTCCACACCCTTCATACTACTTTTAGAAATATATGCAGAGGAGGAAGGAGAACACTGTCGCCCAAAACACAGGTTAATACCTAGCTTGAGTTTTCATGATCTTCTACGGATCTCCTCATTCCTGATTTGATAACGTAGAGATACTCCCAACATTGCTCTCTCCATCGCCCGCTGAGTGATTCTGAGCCTTATAGAACCCATATATGGTCCTCATAAGAACAATATTATTATTATATCATTACTAGCTGACCCGTGCTTCGTCTGCACCAAATCGGTTATTACCGGAAAATGTCATTTTCTAAAAATGAATTCTAGCTAGATCGATTTATCGCCCCCGAAATCCCCTGTATACTAAATTTCATGAAAATCGTTTGACCCGATTCCGAGATTCCAATTATATATATACAAGAATTGTGCGTTTAAAGATATAAGATATAGTGTTCGTTTCCAGTTAACACTATATCTCTGTTAAAATAATGTGTACAAAAGTATCCTTTTTATCTCTGGAAAATAAATTCTTACGGAATTAACAAAAATATTTATTGTTAAACCAATTATTGTATTATGTCGGTATTCAGTGAGCGAGAAAATGAATAAGTATTTCGCTGTAATAAATTTTACAAGGGTTAAATGCGGGCGAAACCGCAGACGTGCTTGTATCCCAAGATGAATAGGGTTCCGTACTTGAAGGATGCCTAAGGGACTGTCCGTCTGTCTGTCAGGCATCTGTATCTCATGAACGGTGGAAAGTTGAAAATTTCATAAAATGTTATATTATTCTATTTCCGCTAAGAGGCTTCTCCAAGCAACAAACGAGTTGTTTTCGGTCGATCTTAATAAATGTTAGTTAATGACAAGTGACAGTTTCGCCATATTATCTACATATTGTGACGTCACAAGGTTAATTAGTTCAACACAAGGTTAATAATTATTGGATTACCAATAATTTAATGTTATTTAACCATTTTGTAGTTTTCGAATTATCTCAAATAACAAAAAAAATATAGGTTATTTACGAAGCTATTTTAAACAATACAGTATAATTACTTATACAATTAAATGCATTTGAAACGTTGTGTATTTCATGTGGATCGAAATTATTGTCAGCATATTATATACAATATTTAATTATGTAAATATACTATATATTTACATAATTAAATTAACTCTCGATAAACAAATTCAAACTACATACACACTAACATACATTACACCCGTGCGAAACCGGGGCGGTTGAATATTAAATAAGAGAGAAAGTATTTACGAACGAACGAGATGTAACGTTATATTTATGAATTAATAAAAATTTTACCATCCATAAAAATGTGAAATGATATTTTTTTATGTCCACTGCGGTGTAAACGTTCCTTATCAGTGACGTTGTTAAAGTACTATTGTAATGCATTTTATGCTCAAATGGGTGAGTTTTTGAGATGGGCATAGTACAGGCATTAATTGACAGTTACTCTTATAGCCTACAGGTGAAATGAGAGTACAAACGCCTACTGTGATAATAAAGATATTATGTAGCACACAATAATATTAAATTCATTTATATAAAACAAATTCATTTAATATGTTTTGTTATAGCTAATTCTATGTCAATTTATTTGAATTAAATTTAGCGCAACCAATCGACAAAATATTTATAATTTATGATGGAAAGTTATTTATGAAAATAAAAACGCCTTATATCGTTTTTATGGCAAATTTATTTTTACACAAAACCTAAAATGAATTTCTTATTTACGTATTTTGTATATTAACCTAATATTGTTTATGATTGTAAAATTATCTATGAAATCCCAATAACTTTTTTTTTTATTACACCACAAGTTAGCCAAACGCAACTTTTGATAAGTGATGATGAAGCCTACGTTCGTAGCGGGCTAATCTGTTAGGGGTATGGCAGTTGTTTTATTTAAAACCCAAATAGTTCACTCTTAATAGCCTTAATAGCTCTATTTGAAGGCCGTCTTAAAAACCTCACTATTTAAAAAGAAAGCCACTTACTTGCAATAATAAAGTCGGCCATCTCTCCCCGTGTGCACCGTCCAACCTTCTTTTAGCTCCGTTTGTATCCTCTCCAACGAAACCTCGTCCTCCAGAGCCCCCCTCCCTTCAAACCTTGGACTCCCACTTCCCATTCTGGGACTTCCACTACCCATTCTAGGACTCCCATACTTCGGACTGGCACCCAACTTGGGACTGTTGGCACCCAACCGAGGGCTGTTTGAACTTGATGCTCCATCGCTCAAACTGGGACTTCCTGTGAGTCTGGTGGTAAAATTGGGGCTGATGTTGGGTCGGCTTGGGGTTAGCTTGGGGCTGGCTGTGCCGCTAGGACCGGGCGATGAAGTCTGCTGAAGCAGCATCGCTTTTCACGTCATTGCACCATTTTTGTTATCTGAAAAGATGCAAACGTTTTTCTGAATAATTGGTACATCGTATTTTGAAGAAGAAGAAGAAACACTCTATTACACGTATAACATACCTACAGAAAAAGAAACAGTAAACAATGTAGACATGCAAAGGCGGCCTTATTGCTGCAAGCAATCTCTTACAGGCAACCTTTGTAGATAGGACTTAGAGCAAGAGATCGGGGTAGTACCAAGAGTGTTGATATAATATATATACATACGTAAATACCAAAATGTATAGATACAAACGCATAGATAATTTAAATAAATATACGTAATATTTAATTATGAAATATACATAATAAATTTAAATATATATCATACATAATAGATAAATATAAGTACATTTACAAACAATAATAAAGAATCTACTTCAAATGCCATCACTCAAAGAGAGGTAGTAGTCCTTCAGACGACTCTTAAATATCAGAAGGAATTTATTTCCACGGATTTCAAAATTTCGGATAGAAAAAAAGAGTTATTTAAGTACTTAAAAAAAAAAATTCTACAAAAAAATCTAGAGTAGTAGGTTCACCTATATATCTATGTGATTAATAAAAACGCTGTGAATTTATAACACAGAAATGCGGGATTTTTCAAAACCAAAATAAACGCGGATGAAGACGCTGGAATGCAAAAGTGTGTCTGTGTATTTGTTACCTTTGCACGAAACTTGGTTTAAATATAGCTTGTAACCTGGTGATTAATATATGATATTTTTTATCCAGATGCAGCATCAAAGTCATCGAAAACTTTGTCTGTAAATATGCACGGCTTCACAGCTAAGCCGATCTTGGTGAAATTTTGTATAGATATAGTTATATTGCATTTGTGATACGGACAGTGGCGTGCATTGCATATATGCAAATAAGCAGTGCATACCCTACCCTCAGGGTCTTAAAGAACCTTCAGATAGGACCATTAAAGTTTTGTAATTAAAAAAACACTAAGTAAAAAATATATGAAAGCGCCATCTAGTAATGAGCGGCCAAACTTCTAGGTCAATTGTCGCTAGACAGGCGACAGCGCAACCAGCGCGCGCGAGGCGTAGGTATAGCTTATAAAATAAAAATTTCTACTTCGTATTTTAATTTTTAACCGTAAATGCTAAACATTTACCTTTTAAAACACGTAAAAATACCTATATTATCATTTAAATCTCATGTTATCGATTGCAGGGTAAATCAATTATCATGAATCACTCGACATATGACGCCATCTACTGTTGCATAGAAATATCAAATAAAATAAGCACGCCCAAAGAAAGAATCGTTCTGCTAGATGTGTGCGTGCAAGTTAGTAGTGTGTGTCGTGTAATGTTATAATCGTGCGCTTGTACTTACAAGATTAGCATCGGTCTTGTGTGAACAGTTTCATTCATAAATTCTCTATGTATAGGTGTCTATAAGCACTGCTTACGGAAGTGGAGAATCAATTACGTGTTTGATTTTTTTATGAAAAGTATTCTAGGAATTATTGGAAAGTGAGAAAGTTAACAATAAATATTGTTTCTATTTATCAAAATAAAATAGCGTTCGTACCCATACTTACAAAAAAATTAAAGACATATTTTGACTAATTTCGAATATTATCATTAGCATATTCAATCGCCATTATTGTTTACCTTCGAACAATGCTCTATGGCGTTGGTGATAAATAAACGGTTAAAGTGCATAAATTCAGCAACTTATAAAAGTTTGAGTAGTGATAGTTTAATGTGTTAACGTTATTTTATAGTTTATTCATTCATTTTATAATGAAAGCATATTCGTGCGGTATTTGTTTGGGTTCAGTGTGCCTGGAAAAAGTACTTAGAGACAACTTTAATTTCTATCCCTTTATCGTAAAATTAGAAATCATTCGCAAAGGAAGGTGTGTACCAATGTTACAAATATCCACAAAAAAAAGGTGATAAAGTAAAACGTATGTGTAATAATAAATATTACGAAAACTATTCTTGACTAAGCGGCTTTGTACACACCAATCGATTATTTTGCTTTCCTTTTGTTTTATTGTCCAATATACGTAAAGTTTGAAATGATAAAGGATATTGTGATATTAATAATTTTCATCAAGACGCTAAAAACATGTTGGAAAAAAATATTATCATCTTCAGTGTGCTTAGAAAATGCTGCCGAATGGTGTGTCATAACTTTGTGACGTAAATCAGGGTATGTACTTTTATTCAATTAGCAGTAGATAGACGATAGTATTAAATCAATCAAAAATATAACTTTCGTAAAGTAATTTGAATATAAACCGACATATCTAAAATATAAATTTTACTTTATGTTTGTGCTGAACACCTTGTGCATACCCTGGGTCCAAGGGCTATGCACGCCACTGGATACGGACATATTAATTTATCCCGGGAAAACTAACGCAGCCGGATTTTAAAAAACAGTCGTAAAAGACCCGGTTGAAGACGTAAAATAAAATCCAATTTTTACTGTCTAGCAATGTCACATTGAAAATCGAAATCTCTTCCCTTGACAGTATGACGGAATTTCTTGGCTGTTTTAGCAATATTCTAAAGGGCAAAGCGCTCTGCGTCACACGTCCTTTACGAAAGTAAATAAAAATATCGCCTACGCGACGTAAGTATCTACCCCTACGTGTTCTAGGAAACTCAAAGGGAGCGCGTTAATTTTAATTTAGTCTATCAAAGTCAAAGACAAAAATATCTTTATTCTAGTAGGCCCATATATATACATAGATGGCACTTATGATGCGTACATTTCATGATAAATGTTTACACGATAGTGAGATGATGGCGATAACCATAATCATAAACTTAAAACTAAAGCTAGGAGTTATAAATACTTAAAGGTAGGCTTTTTATAACTCTTACAATGCCTATCCATAAGTTTCTTATAACTCGTAATGGAGATTTTCTTCATTTTAGACTATCTGCATACACTGCGCATATCTTCTATGTACGCCACTGGCCTTCAGCGCATCCTTAGTTATCCTTAGGACGCGGAAACGAGAGCATCAGCTGCTGAAGGCAGATGGTAGAAAGGAGGGTAGAAGTCTTCAAGTTGGCTCTTGACTGCAACCTTACGCCTGGGACACGTCTCCCATGGAGGAAAATCCCCTCACGCTACTCCAAGACAGGTCCGTGGGTTTTACCGATTATTACGCGGGACTAAGGCGAGCGCCTTACGTGCTCTCCAACACACGGGATGGAATATCCCAATTTCTACCGAGGAGAACCGACATCCGTAATCGAAGCTAATCATTCATCTGGAATAAAAATCGAAGCAATTAGCTATTAAAAGTAGCCTATGTACCTAACTATCTCGACTGTGAGATAGTAGAAAAACCTGGCTAAGTTTGTTGTGGGGCCTTCTAACCAGGGCGCATTTGGAAGCTTTAGTTTTAAGCTAACGAATGCAGTTATCACCATCACCTTACATTAGTAGTAACATGTTAATGTATGAACACTTCACAAGTGCCTTTAATAAGGTCTACTTGAAAAAAACATTTTTGAATTTGAATTTGAATTTATCTTCTTCTGTAACTATATGGATAAAAAACTCCGTAAATCGGAACTAATTAATAAATTCCATTTTCGTTTATTAATTCACGTTCATAGGCATGAATTGAAATTAAATGAAATGTACTTATTTGTATGAATATGTGATAAAATGTTCTTAACAAAATAAAAGTCGCAACATCCGGTCAGGCTACCCCAACATACAAAATTTGGTCAATAATACATAAAGCTTCAATTGCAATTACATTAAATATCTCTACACACATGGCACTATAGATTTCAAATGCATGGCATGACTACAATTCTTGAAAAAATGAATGCGGCAAATCATTTTCGAGTCTACAATTGTATACCCACAAAAGAAAGCCTAGTAAATATATCAAATACAATCTTTAAAATGGCACACTGATTAAAGCCAGCCACGAAAAACTGGGACATGCTATCTTAATTGCTCACAAAAAGATGGCTCCTGCAACAATGTAATCGCTGAAACGCGACTGAAAATATGGAAATGGCAAAAATTTCTTCGGTGATATTCTGCTCATGGCACCTAAACACATGTAACCACAAACATAGTTACAAATATATGTATTAAATAACATAGCGGTAAGGTAAACGTAAAGTAACGGTAGCGGTGATAGCTCAGTGGGCAGCTCGACTTTCAAGAGGCCGAGTTCGAATCCCAGCACGCACCTCTAACTTTTCTAAATTATGTGCGTTTTTAATTAATTAAAATATCACTGGCTTCGACGTTGAAGGAAAATGTCTTGAGGAAATCTGCATGCCTCAAAGTTTTCTATAATGTTCTCAAAAGTGTGCGGAGACCATCAATCCACACTGAGCCAGCGTGGTGGACGACGGCAATGGCGTGCATAAAGGGGGATATGCAGATAATATAAACTGAAGAAAATCCCCAGTACGAGTTAAAAATAGTTAAAGGTAGGGTTTTATAACTCTTACAATGCCTATCCTTAAGTTTTTTATAACTCTTACTGGGGATTTCTTCATTTCATATCATCTGCATACCATACCCTGTTCATACCCTCTATGCACGCCAATGTCGGTTATATATTATATATGGATATAGATGGGTTCCAGTTACCAAATAAAGGATTTTTATTATTATTATTCACCGATTTTGGAAATCATACTCTAGAACAACGAGCCAGTGGTGAGCGGTGTAAGGTCACAGATTAACAAACATTTCGCGGCATTCGTGAAAACAAAGCTGCCAAGTGTCAACATACCGAATGAATTACCTCGTGGCCGACGGAACCACACAATGTAGCAGGAAACAATATTGTCACGGCCTAAATACGCGGACGACGACAACTCGGCCTTTTGAAAAAATTATACACTAACTGGAACCCCATTATCTCAATTTATTTTAAAGGATAGAGGTTCTTTGAAGTTATACTTCTTTTGGCTCGTTATGGAAAAATGATGAGAGTAAATTTTTACGATGCGCGCGCACACCGTCACAAAAAACCGACACCATGAAGTTAGCTAAAAGGATTGACAGTGTACACTTACAATTGTCAAAGTCTGCGGGCTCATTCCGATGATTAAATTAATTCAATTGTACATACATCTCAAATTTTAATGTTGAGTGAAATTTGTTTGTCCGATAGTCTAGTAGTTCTTTAATTTTGTATAAATATTTTTTTTGTGATATTTAAATACACTTTATTTAACTAGATAATGCATAATAAAACTTTCAATGTTCCTTTTTTCTATTGTTAGTGTCGTTTTTAATACAAACTTAGCATAAGTTGATGAGTTTCTTAATGACAAGGTTGCTTGGAAGCATCCGGCTCCGCTTTCATCTCTCACAAGATAGAAAAATGAATGTTAAAATATAAAATGTAAATTTTTGATGTTGGAAAAGAGCAACTGCTGAGTTTCTTGCCGGCTTCTTCTCGGTAGAATCTGCCTTCCGAACCGGTGGTAGAGTCACTACACACGGACAGACTTGACGTTTCAAAAGTGCTTGTATTAGGCCTACTTGAAATAAATGAATTTTGAATTTTGAATTTTGAATTTTAAGGCGAAAGATAAAAATTTTGAAAAGATTTTTATCTTGTTACGCTAAAGAAGTTGAACTTCTAACGCGTGTATTTAAATACACCCACTTTTTTTTATTACACTATAAGTTAACCCTTGACTGCAATCTAACCTGGTGATAAGTGATGATGCAATTTAAGATGGTAGCGGGCTAACCTGTTAGGGAGTATGGTAGTCATACGCGACCAGTTTCTACGCGACACCGGAACACTAAATCGCTTAGTTTCTTTGTCGGTTGGTTAAGTAGGAGGTCCCGGGATTCAGTTTGGTAATTTATAATTACAGAATTTTCTGGATTGGTCTGGTGGGAGGCTTTGGACGTGGGTACAGTAAGGCTGCTTGGTGGAAGAAATGAGCATGCCAGTCAGTGGCGATCCTATGTGGCAATGCCTATCCTTAAGTTGAAAAACATTCATGTTCATCACACACACATTTTTCTAGTCGTGGGAATCGAACCCACGGCCTTGGACTTACGAAACACTCTGCCCACACAAAATTCATCACCGCTTATTTTATTGGAACATAATTAGTAAGTAATAACACTTGAATGAACTTTATACATTTAAAAATAAAACTTTGAAGCAAAACTCGTCTTTTGCTATGAATAAATGTAACAAAGGCAGATCAATACCAATCTTGCTGTCTTCCAGATAATTAGTGGGGAAAAGTTACCATCCATCATGGCTTCAAAGTAGGTTCACCAGGTGGAACAACTATCGCGGAACGTCCCGGATCATTATCGGTTTCGTAGCATTATTTTGACATTTTGTAAAGGGTTAGTTTTTTTCGGAGATTTTATTTTAATTATTTTTTTAAGCAAAAAGACACCCGTGAAGACGTTTCAATTGTCCAATCCGTCTCCCCGAGGCTATAAAAAGAATTCAACAAGTACCAATAACGACAAAAACAAACATAAATAGCTATATAAATAAGATAACTTAAGAGTTTAAAAAAAAACAATGAACAAAAATTCAAAAATAATAAAAACAAAACATTCAAACATATAATTGCTATCGCATATCACCTACTCTCCAATAACATTTTAATTTATTTTCGGAGCTGAAGCGACGGGGTGTGGAATATGTCCAGCTCCGAAATACTATGAGTTAGGTCATTGAGCATGCGCAGCGCACAAATCATCCGAGATATTCCGGGATATCCTATAGTTGCATGAGAGTAAAGGTATAAATTACTTTATTAATATACCCATTGGCGTGCACTTCATACACGCACAAAAGCACTACCTACACAAATTATTTTAGCTATTTATCTAGCTGTAATTTTTAATGAATGTGTTGATATGGGTATTTTTCCGAACCTAATGAAATGTAGTAAATTAATACCCCTTTTTAAATCCGGTCATAAAAATTACCTTAACAATTACAGGCCTATTTCAATCTTGCCAACTCTTAGTAAGGTCTTTGAAAAAATTATACTTTATCAACTTTTAAATCATTTTAATGTAAATAACTTACTTCATCCGGAGCAGTACGGCTTCACTAAAGGTCGTAGTACAACGGATGCAGGCGCAAGACTCATAAAGCATATTTACGATGCCTGGGAACGTTCGCAGAATGCCATTGGTGTTTTCTGTGATCTGTCCAAAGCATTCGATTGCGTTGAACACAAAACGTTGTTTTTAAAACTAAGCCACTATGGCATCAAAAACGTTGCACTCAATTTAATTGCCTCTTATCTAAGTGATAGAGTTCAAAGGGTATGCGTAAAAGACATAAAGTCTAAGGGATCATCTGCCTTAATGGGTGTCCCACAAGGCTCAATTTTGGATCCCTTATTGTTTCTGGTGTATATAAATGATCTGCCACACCAAGTCAGGGGCACTTGTGAGATTGTACTGTTCGCAGATGATACATCTCTCATTTTTAAGACTGATAGAAACAAAGATAATTTTGACGACGTAAACCGTGCTTTGTCACATGTGTCAGACTGGTTTACTGTTAATAACTTACTTTTAAATGCAAAAAAAACCAAGTGTTTGGAATTTGTTTTGCCTAACGTAAAAAAAATTTAAAAAAACATCATAATAAATGGAGAAACACTTGAAATACACTGTTTTTCTAGGAGTGACCTTAGATTGTAAGCTACAGTGGGGTACCCATATAGAAAGCCTAGCGAGTAAACTCAGCTCAGCTGCATATGCAATCAGGAAAATTAGACAGCTTACCGATGTTGAAACAGCTAGGCTTGTTTATTTCGCATACTTTCACAGTATTATGTCCTATGGGATGTTGCTGTGGGGAAAAGCTGCAGATATTGAAAGTATATTTATACTACAGAAAAGAGCCATACGATCAATATATAAACTTGGATCACGTGAATCGCTTCGTGAAAAATTTAAACAAATAGGTATTCTTACAGTAGCTTCGCAATACATTTATAATAATATAGTCTTTGTGAGGCGAAATATTACTCTTTATAAATCAAAAGCTGAAATTAACAATCGACTTACCAGAAACGGTCATAAATTAGTGATATCTGCATATCGTCTGCGAAAGGTGCAGAACTCCTTTGTGGGGTTGAGTATACGCTTTTACAACATGATTCCTAAGGAAATTTTTGACCTACCAATGCATACATTTAAAAAATGTGTAAAAACGCATCTAGTACAGCGAGGTTACTATACATTTGATGAATTCCTCAATGACAAGGTAGAATGGAAGCAGCCAGCCTCGCTCTCATCTCCCGCAAGATAGCAAAATGATTGTAAATGTTGATGTTGGAAAAGAGCAACTACTGAGTTTCTTGCCGGCTCTTCTCGGTAGAATCTGCTTTCCGAACCGGTGGTAGAGTCACACAAACATGCATACTTGACGTTTCAAAAGTGCTTATAAAGTAGGCCTACTTGAAATAAATGAATTTGAATTTGAATTTACTGTATAATTTCCCAGCGCGGCGCGTTGACATTTAGTTTTTGAGCAAGCCTTTTCTTAGTCATATTTAACTAACCAAGCTGATGGCTCACTGATGATGTGATCACTGGCTGATTTTAGTGGAAAACCATTCTTTATAAATAGATAATACTTCACAGGGCAAGGAAATTGCCTTAAGTACTGTCCCCTTACCTTATCAATCTGAGGCCTACGTGTAAAGCCTTGTTTAACTGTAATTACAACGACAATAAAGCCATGTTTTTATCAATTTTTTTTACGTTAGGCAAAACAAATTCCAAACACTTGGTTTTTTTTGCATTTAAAAGTAAGTTATTAACAGTAAACCAGTCTGAAACATGTGACAAAGCACGGTTTACGTCGTCAAAATTATCTTTGTTTCTATCAGTCTTAAAAATGAGAGATTTATCATCTGCGAACAGTACAATCTCACAAGTGCCCCTGACATGGTGTGGCAGATCATTTATATACACCAGAAACAATAAGGGACCCAAAATTGAGCCTTGTGGGACACCCATTAAGGCAGATGATCCCTTAGACTTTATGTCTTTTACGCAGTGTCTTATATCTAGGTTGTCTACTCATATTATAAAAGTGTAATACTTTGTTGGGTTATTAATTAAATACTAATTACTGTTATTGATTGTGACAAAACATTCAGAGCTCAGAAGCATATACATAGCCAAACATAATTTACTGCTCAAAAATCATCAAATTAATAGTTTCATATAGCCGTGCGACATTCGAGTCGACCAGATCTGAAGGCCCAATTACGATGAATTTTTGAGTAGTAAATCATTTATTTTTATTTATTTTTACTCTTTATTTGCACACAAAAAATACAGAAGAAGAATAATAAAACAACACAGACAGAAACAGTACACAAAAGGCGGCCTTATTGGAAAATTATGTTTGGCTACCTTTCAATGTTTTGTGTGACAAAACTTCTGATAATATTAATTAAAGTTCTTTGCTCGTTTAAAATATCAATCTGACCTGCTTTTGATAGCCCAACTATAGAGTTAAGTTATAGACTATTACTACCATTAGGTGTTGAGCAACGGGTAGGATGTTGCGACGCGGTGGGTCGTAAAATTCAAGGTTGAATCAAACTTATTCATCGGAAGTAGTTATAAGCGGCCAAAGTCGAGCGGGACTTCTAGTTAATATAAATGGATATTTCTAGTAGTATCCCGTTATATTTCTTGAAGCTGGTCACTGTGCAACCGATTTCATTGCGAGATACCTTGTGAATGTCGTCGCAAAAGGTCTGTTTATTTTACATTCCAATTACGTGAATAAAAAAAGAAAGTATAAAAATAATGGTAACCAACACACCCCTAAACGTTAATTATTATGGGTGCATATTGTAAAGAAAGAAGAAAGGATGAGGAAAAGAAAGAAACAGCATCATTAATGGCAAACATGTAATCTGTTAAATTAAAACATTATTACCAAAACGTGTGTCGCAGCAGCGCTGGTTTCAGCCAGCTCCCTTCTAAAGTAGTTCCTAATTAAGTTACGTTCTCAAGTAGTACAAACAAACATCTTACGTAGATGCCTCATATTGTCCAGGAACACAGTGAAATCCGCGCAAGCAAGTCTATAATTTCAGAGCTATTATAAACGTTATAAGTTAAATATAACTTAATTTAATATTTATAACCGCTGACACAAAAACAGGTCGGTCGGTTGTGAAGAGTGTGTGTGTGTGTGTGGCAGCCACCGCACACACACACGAAAATACATAAAAGTGTTTTTACGATAATAACCTACAATATATGCATCTTAAAAGAAAATCATCGAGAAGAAAACCCACATGCCTTATCCATAATGTTCTAAAAGTCGTGTGAAGTCCACCAATCCACACTTTGCTGTGTATTATGTCTCTATAATCAATGGACGTAATAAGAAATACGTCAGTGTCTATAATGACATATTTTTTCATTTATGTATGCGATGACTCTTAGAGCAAGTGAGCGAACACCCTTTGAACAAAATTACCGGAAATTGCGGAATCTGGCGACGCCGTTATTCAGATAAGCGTGATAGGTATTGTTATAACATTTTCTCGACATATTATACCCTCAGCGCAGAATATATTACGCTCTAACGCGAAATAAGCGACACTAAAGCATTTAATATTTATCGCCTACGACATTAATATATTAATATTCTTAGATTAAACAAGGAAATGTCGTGAGGTTGCGACAGAGGTGTCAGAATAATGGGATTTGAACATCTCTCTATCGGAATGAGAAAAGCTTTGGCCGTAGTTCACCATGCTCTAACATAGGGGATTGTTGGACCCCACAGTCCACACGTCTGACTGACTGACTGAATCCACTTTTATTGTACACAAAAGAAAAAAGTACTTGCAGATATATAAACATACTAGAGTAAAGGCGATAAATTTGGTCTTTGAGAAAATCATGTAGAACTCGCAGGCATGCAGGTTTCCTCACAATGTTTTCTTTCGAATGATATTTTAATTGCTTAAAAACGTACATAGAAAAGTGAGTCGCGTGCTGGGATTTGAACTCGGCCCCTGGCAGTAAAGTCGAAGTCCTAACTTTGGGCTATCACCTCTTAAGCCTCAAATAAGTATTACAGTGGCCAAATTCGTAACTCTTTAATTGCACTATCCATCACAAGTCACCGCCAGAATTCTGCCAAAGACAATAGAGAGTTCAATAACCTAAAACCTCCTTGTACGTCAAGTTACATCTTTGCACTGCTCTTACAGGTAGGGATTTGTATTATCTATCTCGTTTTAGCACTGACAAATGATTTGTAACGCAAGCGGATTCTAATTATTCTAAAGTACCTACCTACTTCCTACCAACCCACGTTGTGTATTTTTGTATTATTTTTTAGTAAGTATACTTCAAGTTTTATTTAGGTGCTACGGGCATATATACGGCCACCGCTGGACCTCTTCCAACGGAGGGCTGGTCCATAATCATCACGCTGGGCGGATTAGTAACCGAAATAGGTAGATGAAAGTAGTAGCACGGAAAGGTATTTAGTAGTAGTAGAACTTTTTGTGGCAGAGCTTGTCCGGAGTAGAACTACAGCCATGCTTATTTAAATAAATAAATAAACATACTACGACAATACACACATAGCCATTTTTTTTTTTAAATATTAATAGCGGGCAAACGACCAAGTGGGTCATCTGATGATAAGTGATCACCACCGCCCATAACCATCTGCAGCACCAGAGGAGCCACCGATGCGTTGCCGGCTTTTAAGGAATTTGTTTATCCGCCCCTTGAATAACCCTAGATTGTATTTTTGAGGAAAAACATCAGATGGGATCTAGCCCTAATGTAAGCTTAGCTTGTGTTTTGGATACTAAGACGACTGATGAATATTTTTATGAATAATATACAAAAATACTTAGAATATACATATAAACACCCAGACACTGAAAAAAATTCATGCTCATCACACAAACATTTTCCAGTTGTGGGAATCGAACCCACGACCCTGGGCTCAGAAAGCAGGGTTGCTTCAAACTGCGCCAATCGGCTGTCAATATTTAGCATTGTTGCGTTGCATTCTGCAGGGTTTGGTTGCCGGTACTACACGATTCATGAACTCCTTAACGACAAGACTTCTTGGAAGCAGGCCACTCCGCTCTCATCTCACACAAATCAGAAAAATTCTAAAGATTGTTAAACTTTAAAATGATGTTGGAAAAAAGCAATCTGCTGTTTCTTGCCGGCTGTTCTTAGTGGAATCTGCCTCCCGAACCGGTGGTAGAGTCACTACAAACAGACTGACTTGACGTTTCAAAACGCTTATAAGTTAGCTTACTTGAAAAAATGAATTTTGTTTATTTTTTTATTTTGGTGTAATTGCATGCACATGTGGCTTATCACCCACGTTGGAAGGCTATGTAAAGGCGCCTTTAGATAGGACTTTTCTTGGCTACAAGGGGGTAAATTTCCTAAAAACAAGACGACATGACTTCTTGGGGAGTACCTAATCACGTTATGAGAGATTTCTACCCATTATATATACCATACATATATCTGGGATATATAACGGTCGGCTCTGGTATAAACATACCACAGCCTAATAGATATTACAGTGTCCAGATATAAATTATTTTAATTGCACCACGCTCCGACACTCGAGTCGGACTGTAGAAAACGTATTTGCGTCAAATTTGCGCCTGAAATCAACGCTCCCCGCTACTTTTACACACATAAGATTTTTATTAGACTATTCTTTCTTTGAAAATATCTTACAGAAAAATTTTAACCTTGTCATAAACAGATATAGTTATTACATAATATATAGGGTAATTAAGATATATTATAGAGATCAGGAATATTAGTTAACAAAGAACTAAGTTTTTCCGTCCAAAACACTACCAGCCACTCTTTACATCTGATTATTATTCTAGTTTCCTATACTTTATATCTGATTATTATTCTAGTTATTAGTCGACGGCCGATTGGCGCAGTGGGCAGCGACCCGGCTTTCTGAGTCCAAGGCCGTGGGTTCGATTCCCACAACTGGAAAATGTTTGTGTGAAGAACATACGAATGTTGTTCAGTGTCTAGGCGTTTAAATGTATATTATAAGTATTTATGTATATTATTCATAAAAATATTCATCAGTTATCTTAGTACTCAAAACACAAGCTACGCTTACTTTGGGACTAGATGGCGGTGTGTGTATTGTCATAGTATATTTATTTATTTATTTAGTTTCTTACTCCTTATATTACTGCGCTTATAATTGATTAAGTTAATTTTGTTATTGTAATTTAGCTTTAAATATTTATACTTTTAAAGGTTTATATCAACTGACTAATAATTAATTGTAAATAATTTATAAGAATGACTTTTTTACATTTTAATGCATGCTGTGATAACCTGTAAATAGTTGAACATTTACTATGTGACTCATTCCAAAAAAAAAGCAAGTTTTAATGTATCTACTGTTGGTTGTCCTTTATAAATAAATAAATAAATATCGATGGGGAAACATTTTACATTATAATTTCGGTAGAATAAAAAAACAATTATAATATGTTTCGTTTCAAGGTAAGTAACACTATGACCCATACGTAGTTGATTTTATTTTATTTTATTTTTATTCAACTACAGCCTCGACTGAATTCTCACCACCTGGTGATAAGTGACGATAGCGGGCTAACCTGTTAGGGAGTATGGTCATACCCCTAATCGGTCTGTACGCGACATCGCACCGGAACACTAAATCGCTTAGCGGCACGCCTTACTCTAGTAGCCACCAGCCACAACCAAAGCCTGCACCAGACCAGAGCATTCAAATTTAGAAATATAAATTTCCAAATTGCCTTTACCGGGAATCGAACCCGCGACCTCCTACTTAAACTCACAGCGCTCACCGTTGCACCAGAGGTCATCAAAACCCCGAATAATTATGGTAAATAGGAAAAGATTAAATGCACTTTTATTTATACATTTCATTATTTTTTAAAGGTTTCACTATATTATGTATTTGAAGACCATTGGCGCAGTGGGCAAGTGATCTGCTTCCTGAGTCAAGGCTGTGGGTTCGATTCCCACACTTGGAAAATGTTTGATAAACATGAATGTTTTTTAGTGTCGGGGTTTTTATTTGTATATTCATCAGTTATCTTAGTATCCATAACACAGGCTACGTTTACTTTAAGGCTAGATGGCGATATGTGTATCATCGTAGTATATTTTTATTTATTGAAGTTTTTATTTCGATTTTATTTTTACCATCGTATATATTAGCGCTTGAATAACATAAAGAAAGAAACACGATTCGATTAAAAAGTGCGTTTAATATATGCGAAAGTCGTCCGTGTGCGTTACCTAAAACGTATATTTATGCTAAACGCGATGAGTCAAACTCAAATATGCGTAGGCTAAGGTCAACAAGTACGTCGTGTGTTTATACAGAGCTATATGTTGTATGTTGACGCTCATACAATATGTTTATGTTCGCGTCTGTAGAGCGGCGTGGCCCACCGTGGGTGTGTATTTGGTCTTATTGACATATAAGGTCAGGAAGGTCGTCGAAAACCCTATTATACCGCTACGTAATGGGGTTTTTCACGAACTACCTGACTTCGTGTTGAGCGCTGAGTCTTATGTGTGGTAGTCTAGGGATTGGTATTAGACTTTGGCCGTTGCTAGTTACCACCTTACCGACAAAGACGTACCGCTAAACGATTTAGTGTTCCGAAGCAATGTCGCGTGGAAACCAATTAGGGGTATGACTACCATACTCCCTAACAGGTTAGCCCGCTACCGTCATAGACTGCATCATCTCCCACCAGGTAAGATTGCAAAAATAAAGAAGAACGCCCGAAATAGGTAGTAAAAACTTAGTTAAAAAAAAATTAAAAGCTTCGACAAAATATAATGTACTGAAAGAAGAAAAATTTTTTTGTAGGCCTTTCATCGCTCCACTTTCCCCATCAATGTAGTGTACATTATTCTACTAGTCAAGGGCCATATTGAGGGAGTTGTAAAACATATGAAATCCGCCATTTTGTGGCATCGGTCATCTTGGACCGATTTTCGTGAAATATAGCTAAAAACACTCCCGACTAAATCACCTTTCAAAGACATCACACACACACACACACATACACGCAGACACACACACACACAGAGACACGACAAACTCATAAAAACCGGTAATTATTGCGTCGGGGGGTTAATAAGACGATGAAATTTATCTTAAAGTGACGCAATTTTCACAAGCGGAGGCGGCTGAAGTAAAATTGACAAAGTTACGACCACATTGTTTGGCGGGAATTTAGCAAGTTTGCTTCAACAAGGTTTGATTCTTAAAATAGTTTTCAAGTTTACGCCCAGCTTGGCCGACGCTTTGTTGAGTAAGACCTTTCTTCTAATTTCAAGTTTCGTAAAAAGTTTCTGAGATTAACTCAGCGACTAATTTCGCTGCTTTAAAAAACTGTTTCGCTAATATTTAGAACCAGTGGCGTGCATAGAGGGTACGCACAGGGTATGCAGATGATATGAAATCAAGAAAATCTCCAGTAAAAGTTATGAATACTTAAGTGTAGGGTTTTTATAACTCTTAATGCCTTTCATTAAATTTTTTATAACTCGTACTGGAGATTTTCTTCATTTTATATCATCTGCAGACCCTCTACGCACACCAATGTTTAGAACTAGCTGCAACCCGCGGTAACCGAGATGAATATGTCGTTCGGTTGCTTTGTTAAGACGTGAAGGAAATATATTAATTTCTATATTCAATTCAATTGAAAATGTCTTTATTCATGTGGGCCTATCCCAGGCACTTATGAAGCGTTCATACATATATGTTTACATAATTAAAAACTATGAGATGGTGATAACAAAAAAAAATTACCCGGCTAAGTTTGTTGTGGGCTCTTCTTAGACCAGGGCACGTTTGGTACCCTCGCAGCTTTAGGTTTAAGTTGGCGAACGAAATTATCACTATACCCTTACAATTATGTAAACATATATGTATGAACGCTTTTAAGTGCCTGTGATAGGTCTCTAAAGAAAATTTGAATTTGAATTTGTGTTCTACAGTCTGTAAAAGCGAGCTTCTTTACTTTGGTCTAGTAGTTTACTACTATCATAGTATCTGCTAGGCATAACATAAAATAATACAGTTAGGTACAAAAGACATAATCGCCACAGTGAGCTGCTCAGACCACTTTCAGTTTTCTATTAGACCGGCTAGAACACTTTCTATTGTAAATTACCTACTTTTGAACATAGAAGCTTAAAGTATTATAATGTCGTATTATAGCGTCACTACAAACAGACTGACTTGACGTTTCAAAAGTGCTTATAAATTAGGCCTACTTGAAATAAATGAATTTTGAATTTTTTGAATTTTATCTAACCGCTTGAAAGAGCAGACAGGGTCCTAGAACTGCGGGCTCAAACGGTGAAAGAAGTTTGCTAAAGTCATATTTCTTGTGTAATTATCGTCCCAAAAACTCAGCTTTATAGATACCACTATTATTGGCTGTAATCTTATCGTCATCTACTGAAATAATAATAAAAGTTTAAATTCTGAAACCCGACTATTACTACTATTCAATTTTTTTAGAAATCTAATATTGGGGTTCATAAAAGCTGATAACATGTACCTACGAAAACTTTTAGGCCCTGGTTCAATATCAAAGATCTTACATTTGACAAAAAGGGTGTCGTGCCACCGTCGTGGTTCTGATTATGTTTATTTTTAGTTATACACTTAATTGAAATAACATGCTTTAAGACATACAAAATGCGGACGAAGTCGCAGGCCAATTTAATAAAATCTTATTTATTTTTTCTATAATTTGTTTTGTTTATTTTAATGCTTTTACATAAATAAACACTCGTGATGAATATTAAAGAGAAAAACAATCTTTACTTGAAGGTATTCGTATGGTTAGATGTTATTATATTGTGTTAGTAAAGAAAGAAAATAAAGGAATTTCTCACGAGAACCTTTGTAATAAAAAGGACCTCCTCCGATTGTAAAACATCTCCCTTCGCCTTCAGCTAAAATGTGGCGAAATTAAGACATATCATAAATCATAAAGGATTTTACGAGGCATATAAAGGCATCTTTTACATGATGAGATCGTAAGTGCGGGATCTTTTTACAGCTATACGTTTTGTTTATTACTTGGTCAAAACTTTGGCAGTTGTTACGTTTTATTTATTACTTGGTCAAAACATTGGCAATTTATGAAGTCATGTTAAGAAGCACACAGATACTAATGATGATGTAATGTTAAACATATATTGTGACAAAACGCTAAAGCGACTCACTATCTGCCTTTTAAAGTCCCACTGTTGGGCATAGGCCTCTCGCTCATACGAGAGGGGGTTTTAGAGCATAGACCCACCATGCTGTTAGAATGCGGGTTGGTGGTCTTTAACGACTATTTTCACAAGTGATAATAACAAGGGAAAGGGGTTGACGACGCAGGGTACTGAATTTTTTTTATAACACTACAAGTTAGCCCTTGACTGCTATCTCACCTGGTTGTAAGTGATGATGCAGTCTAAGATGGTAGCGGGCTAACCTGTTAGGGACTATAGCAGTTATGTTTAACGAATACCCCTAATCGGTTTCTACGCGACATCATACTGGAACGCTAAATCTCTTAGCGCCAGGGGGTAACTAGCCATGGCCGAAACTTCCTACTCCTCCTACGAACTCAGAACCTCCAACTTAAAACCACAGCGCTCACCAAGGGAGGTCGACAAAAGTGTTTACCATAAAAAAGACAACACCTAAAAATGTTTGCCCCAACCCGGGATTCGAACCTAGGATCTCGGGATATGTAGTTAAACATACTAATCACTACAACGAGGTAGTAGGTACTCGATCATGATATGTGACTTGCAGTGCGTTTAAGACTTTGTATAAATGAATGAATATACTTTTATTGCACACCACAAAAAGTACATAGAAAAAAAAAAGTTAAATTTGTTTTAACATCATGTTACAAAAACTCGTCCATACGTTTAGTAAGCCAGGAGCTGGCACTGTTTTTTCAGATGGACTGTAGCACCACACGCGTCGTAAAGTAATCACCGGGAGCCTAGGGCTGGCACAAAGCTCAGGAATTGAGCCTCACGGCTTGACGACGACTCGGGGGAACGTCAACCTAAGAGCGACTTCCGTGAGGCTATTACGTCGGGTACTTTACTAGTTAGTTTGGTTTAGCTAGGGTTTAGTCCATACCCTCCTGACGTCAGAATACCGTAAAACGATAAAAAATAAATAAAACCATTTTATTTCAGGTCGGTCCCTTACCTACGACAAAATTAAGAGATTAAAATAAAGTAAATATAAAAAACACTCAAATATATTTAGAATAAATTAAAATCAGTCAAAGACTTCGACGGCAAAGACCTTGTGTACAGGTGGTATTTGTGAAATGAAGCTGAAGCTAACCCACTACGCTATCTCCATTTCAATTATATTTTGGTGATAGTAAAACTTTTTGTGACAGAGCTCGTCCGGAGAAGTACTGTTGCCATTTCTGCCGCTAAGCAGCTTGGCTGCAATGCTGTGCTACGGCTTCCATGAGGCCTAACACCTACGGCTCAAAGTGATCGACACAGGACGTCGTGTTGCAGAACGTGCTCCTTGCATGCACTGTTAAGCGATGCTTTGTTTATATTCGATGGTTTACCACTTACCATTATTTAGTAAAAAAATACCTCTACCTCCGCTCTTCTACATTTTGATTTAGACCGACCTCAGTTTTTAGAAAACTGAGCTTTAAGATTGTGCATCCATTGACAAAACTCTCGCATCAGTTTTGTGGGAGATTGTTACTATAATCGGCTTAGCGGCCGTACGTCCACGTAACTCCAATTAGCCGGCCGTTTGACAGCTGCGGTATGGCTTCCTCTATCTTTACCGGATTACAGCCTACGCGTGTTGTAAGCGAGTTAGCCTTTGGGAGAGCAGTGGTCAGGGCGGCGAACTTACCACCGCTGGAGACAAGTAATCTATTTTATTAGTATTGCCGTTGCTTTTAAGAGCGGTGTATTTACAATGCCAAGCCGACCTACCTACTTTCTTTTTATCACCCATAACCCATGCATACATAATATGAAGTCGGTCTTATTTAAATTCGAAATTAATTTGTTTAAGTTATCATATTCTTCAGGAAAGAAAGTTTAAAATCCTGGTACAGCTACAAAGATCTGCCCACCCTACCACTCAACTATCTTTGTTTCTTATTTATTTATAATCTTCTTTTATACAAAGTTAGGGATATAAAATAAAAATAAAAACACTAAGATGTAAATCGAATAGCTGCCTTATCGCTTAGTAGAGATTTTTTATATCCAATTATTTAATTCATTCCTCAATAAAGAAAACTGAAACTGATAACCTTTAGATTTCAAGTACCTACTTACTCTGTGGAAATAATGCATACAGTTGAACACCCAGAATGAATTGTTTGCCAGCTCTCGGGCTATAAGCTATTTCATTTCACAGGTCACAGTGGAAAATTATATTTAATTATTAACTCTGTTGATTGTCTACAATGTAATTATAATTAAAACAACAATGATGACTGCCGTAAAGCTATTGTTTGGCTTCCCTACCATTTAGTTGTGGAGTACCTACTCCGTGCTTACCTACTTTTAATTCATTTACACTTTTTGGATAGAAACAGTAATTTCTTCTCGGACATCTATTTCGAAGGGTGTGCTCAAAACTATTTAATAATAATAATAAATATTAATATACTTGCTGCTTCGTCCGCGTTAATTACTGACTTTTTTTTACAAATCCTGTGGGAACCGTCGTTTGTTTTCCTGGGATAACAAGTCTATATATCTCTCAGTAATTTCAACTAACTTTAAGCCGACAATTAAGTTTATTGGCAGCTTAGTTAGGGCGTGAAGGAAGAAAAACAAACATACAGACTTTCGCATTATAATAAGGATTTTATAGCGAGAAATGTGTGCAGTAAGAAACCCTATATGGACCAGACACTGTGACACTATAACTTAGTGCACAAAAAAAAAGATCCAAAAACATGAATATATATCTTTTATAAGATAATTTAAAAGTGCGAAGTACACGTGTGTGTGTATGTGCGTGTGTGTTTTGTATGTGTACTCGTATATGTTTAAAACGTAGGTACATACCGTAATCATTATCTTATGATTATAAATTTGTTCTAGTTCTTCTCTTATTTTTAACAGTTTAACTACAAAATCATCGTAAGGATCTACACCGGTCTATTGTTTTGCTTTGAAATAAGCTACCAATAAGGGATTGTTTGTAGGCACCCTACCACCTGTTAAGAAGGCAGTAAAAATCTGAAATTATTAATATTTTTACTGTGAGATGGGGAAACCAAAAAAAAAAAAATTATCCTGATAAGTTTGTTGTGGGTTCTTCTTAGACCAGGACGCGTTTGGAACCCTCGTAGCTTTAGGTTTAAGTTAGCGAACGAAGTTATCACCATCCCCCTTACAATTATGTAAACATATATGTATGAACGCTTCATAAGTGCCTGTGATAGGCCTACGTGTAATAAATAACATGTATTAATTAATTGTATAAATATATATTTTTAATACTTGTTTTTTTTTAATTTGGTGTTTCGTTCGTTCTTCATGAATAGAAAAATTTTGAATTTGAATAACTAAATAGCACCTGCCGGGGATAGAACCCGGGACCTCCCACTCAAAACCACAGCTCTCACCGCTGCGCCAGGGAGGTCGTAAGCTGCGCCAAATGAAAATGACGTAAATAAATACCCTCTTACAATCTCTTACAAGAGATTAGGGTAAAGTGCTTTGTAGTGCTCACAAATAACTTTACAGCTGTTAACTAATTTCCCCCAGGACGGAAATTCGACGGTGGGCCCGAGCAACACATAATGGCAAAGTTATTCCCTCATGATAAGTCTTTGTCAGTGAGTAAATATTATTTTCTAAGTAAATATGTTGGTACATAGTTACTAGAATCGTATAATCTATACAGCGGTGATTACCGAGTGGGTAGGTACTGCTCTTTTTTTTAGGAGGCCGAGTTCGAATCTGCGCACGCACGTCTAACTTTTCTTAGTTATGTGCGTTCTTTAAGCAATAAAAACATTACTTGCTTCAACGGTGAAGGAAACCATCGTGAGGAATGCATGCTTGAGAGTTCTCCATAACATTCTCAAATGTGTGTGAAGTCCATCAATACGCACTGGGCCAGCGTGGTGGACTACGGCCTTAATCCCTTCCATTGTGGGAGAAGAATACATTTAATATTTCCTCTGGAGCCTCAATCATCCATTACTTGAAACGAAAGGTAGATTGGAAGCAGCCAGCCTCGCTCTCATCTCCCGCAAGGTAGTAATATGATTGTAAATGTTGATGTTGGAAATGAGCAACTACTGAGTTTCTTGCCAGCCCTTCTCGGTAGAATCTGCTTTCCGAACCGGTGGTAGAGTCACTACAAACATACATACTTGACGTTTCAAAAGTTCTTATAAAATAGGCCTACTTGAAATAAATGAATTTGAATTTTTGAATTTGAATTTGAAAAGAAAAATAATCATTTACCGATGCGTATTTAAAAACACCTTGTGTAAAATACATGTGGCCTATGTAAAAAATGTTTGAGAAAATGCAGAAGTTATAAATTCGCAGATTTCCTCCGCCGGTACCTCCAATTATACACGCACACAATGTGCGGAACCCTTCGCATGCAACGACTCGCCTGACTCGCGCTTATCTTTTGTTTTTCGCCCAAACTGGATAACTATCGCCTATAATCAGAGCAAACACCTTGCAGGGCATGTTAGGAACACGTCCTTATAATTTCCACCCTCTGTCCATCGACCTGAGGCCTAGAATTTCAGCCTCATGTGCCTGTAACCACACCGGCAACCACACCCTTCAGACCGGAACACATTATTACAAAATTGCTGCTTAGCGGCAGAAATAAGCATGGCCGTAGTACTTCCCCTGTGCCTGTGATTACACCGGCAACCACACCCTTCAGACCGGAACACATTATTACAAAATTGCTGCTTAGCGGCAGAAATAAGCATGGCCGTAGTACTTCCCCTGTGCCTGTGATTACACCGGAAACCACACCCTTCAAACCGGAACACATTATTACAAAATTGCTGCTTAGCGGCAGAAATAAACATGGCCGAAGTAATTCCCCTGTGCCTGTGATCACACCGGCAACCACACCCTTCAGACCGAAACACACTAAAGCAACAATGCTGCTTCGCGGAAGGAAAACGTGCCAGCAGTACTTCCGCGATGCTCTTTCACAAAACGCCCTACCACCACTTAAATTATATAAACACAACGTATTTTTAAAAAAAATCTAAAAGTGCACGCCTCATAATCTCATTCATAACAATAAAATCGAGATTATTTGTAAATAATAATTAAACTGCATCTAATTATACCGTGAAAAGTAATAGGCTTCTATTCCTCCAAATTTAGTATAGCCTATAAAAAAAAAAACAACTCGATGAGTGAAGTATGTCGCTCGTTATCGTAACCACAAGATACGCGATCCGCACATACAGACACACGGACGTCCAAGACAGAAGTTTTTTAAATAATTTTTTAATTAGTATGTTAATAAAAAGAGATTTAAAAATATCATGAGAGTTAAAAATAGTGTTTTTTCTCAACATCTGTCTATTTATATCTTTATATATATATATATATTATCGTAACCACAAGATACGCGATCCGCACATACAGACACACGGACGTCCAAGACAGAACTTTTTTAAATAATTTTTTAATTAGTATGTTAATAAAAAGAGATTTAAAAATATCATGAGTGTTAAAAATAGTGTTTTTTCTCAACATCTGTCTATTTATATCTTTATATATATATATATATTACTTGTGTGCGTGTGTATGTCACTGAACTCCTCCTAAACGGCCGGACCGATTTGAATGAATTTTTCGGTATGCGTTTGGGTGGCACCCTGGATGGTTTAGATTCACAAATCAGCCCGACAGATGGCGCTGGGGTCCGCTAGTTCACTTATAAAAGCAATAAAGAATAAAAAAGTGACATTTTAAGTTGGAGAATCACTCGGTGTGCGTAAACTGACAGTAATACCCACCTCAACGCTTCGCTTACGAGGCGTGCAAAATACTTTGGTATACAATTAATATTTTTTTATTGTAGTGATGTGAGAATTTTCCGTGTTCTAGGTGAGTAAAGGTGCGAGATCTTCAAATTCAAGACAGACATTAGAGTAATATAATACAAACAGATGGCTTAATTTCCCTCAGGAGCAAACTTTGTGATATAACTCACACGAATTCCAAAGTATTCCTCCTTCACATCTTCACTACCTACTATTTATAAGCCGAAGAGGCAAGAGCGTATTTTTTAGAGTGAATGAGTGATTGAATAGTGATTAGGTACTGGCTTTTTCTCGGAACTTCTTTTTTATTTGCATAAAAAGTACCTTTTTATACGTGATGAATCGTCACGTACCCGGGATAGTGAGTTAGTTATCTTGGTCTTGTCGCCTGGTGACTAGTATCGCTTTCGCACATATCCATAAAACCTTTTGAATACCTGCTCTGAGTCTATAACTTAATCAGTAAATAAACGATAGAGACGATACGCTTATATTTGCTGTGTGAAAATAATGAACTGTGTGAATGAAATTTGGTTAATTAGTTTGATATAATTTGATATAGTGTGTGGAAGGAACACATATACACACGCACAAATATACACCTTAACCCTAATAATACACACGCTGTGTGTGCGTGTGTATTATTAGGGTACACACCTGCAGCCTAATAACTACATCATACATGGGAAATAATAATAGGGAGGAAGATAATAATACATATATATGTTGCACAAGTGTGAACGCAAACACATGTGCGCTCTTTATTCACACTCTCATAGTATCGTAACATCCCATTGCTGGCCACACGCCTACTCTATCATCGCAGAGATGGTTGAGATCATAGACCCACCACGCTGCTCTAATGCGGTATGGTGGATTTTATCGATAATTATCACATGTTTGATCACATCACCTTAGTGACAAAGACTGTGACCGATTGCTTAAGGTTGTCTTCAAGGCAATGGTGGACACCTCGTAGACCATAATCCAACCAGGTAACCACTAGACCATCGAGGAAATTGATCATCATCCACCCTTTACCGGTCTACTACAGAGCACGGGTATCCTCTCACAACGACGAGGGGTTAAGGCCGTAGTCCACCACGCTTGCCCAGTACGGATTGGTAGACTCCACACACCTTTGAGAACCAAATGCGCTTGTACCGCTTCTATTGGCAATTGATCAATTACTAAATAATAATATTTGATGATTTAACAAAGCTTGAAGTTGACATTCAATTCTAGTCCACAGCTGGACATAGCTGTTTTCAGTGCCGGTTAATCAAGTAGCAAGAGTAGCAACTGCTACAGGCACACGCATACGCAAACGCACACAGACTTCGCCTAAGTATAGTAATTTACTACACTATTAATTACCCACAAAATTGTAACCTATAGATAGCAAATACGAATTGTATTTAAGATACGTTTATACGTGTTTAAGATTCGTATTGAGTATTGAATTGTATTTTTACTACTTTATACTTAGGAACCCATAACAGATCAAGGGCACTTTTAAAGAATTTGCTACGGGCCCCGCTTGCTTAATCGGGCACAGAAGTAAGGATTACAAACCAAGGTCAATGATCATACCCAAATTAAAAAGAAACAAATCTATTTCTTGGAACATTAAAACTTAAAGTATTTCCAACTGAACCCTCCTCCACGCGACCCCTAGACGCAGTAAAATTTTATAACGCTACTTAAGTTTTAATTAGTAGCGTCAACTTTATACTTCTCCGGCATCGTGTTATAAATTCGCTCCACGGAATTTCGGTAATCTAGCAAATTATTTGGTAATTTTAGGATTATAAATCACATCTGAATGTAGAAATCACGAGAAACCTTTTTTCCTTTTATTGGGTGGAGTCATATTTAAGCCCGAATGTGATTTTTTTAGTTTTAACTGCTATGACTTTGTACTTATCGTTACATAGAATTTTAGCTTTAAGTGCTGTGCTTGCTTGAACAACGAGTGTTTTTTACTTAAGAATTATTATTCAAGCCTTTTTACCATAATGTCCGGCTAAACTTGTGCGGTTATTGGGTTTCTGCGATCTGGAAAACCTACTTGTATCAATAGACACAACAATGTTATAGCATTTTCAATGCAAATAGACGCTCTTCACACCGCGAGACATCAAAAGGGGTCGTCCCCGTTCCCTCAAAACTGGAGGTAACAATAACTCCGTCCTGATTACTCCTTGTCCTCCTTACGTTAGACTTTCCATTCGTTTTAATCACAAAACCTATGTTTTTGATGTCGATATTCTGGACGAATTTGGTCGTAACTCATGATCAATATTCACACATTACCGGACACCGGTCTCCTTTCAGAACGAGAAGGATTTAACCACCACTTAGCCAGCTAAATACGGACTGGTGGACTTCACACGCATTTTAGAACATTATGGAGCACGTACTCTCAGTAATTTATTGTAATACCAACTAATAAGCTACATATAAATAAATTCGAAAACAATTTTAAGAGGATGCCAAGTAAACTGTAAAATAAATAAATTTTTGTCTGATTGTTTTTGATTAGTCTCAATTTTTTTCTTTGTTTTTTTACATATTGTTCTCATTTTTATGTTATTAACTCTTTTACATATTCAGCGTACCTAATTCTTTTTATGTTAAATCCGAGACCGTACCTATTTCAAAATCTTATATTTGTGTAATCTTTTTGGCCTTAGATTTATAAATCAATTTTTATTGTAACGCTGTTGATTTTAATTAACAAATAAATAAAATAAAATAAAATACAAATAATATCTCTAGGGACCTAATTTTTCTTGCATATATATAGTACTAGCTGTGTCTTTCGGTTTCGCCCGCGCCAATAACGCGCAAATTTAATACTTGTTATGAATGAAGTGGTGCTGGAGGAGAATGCTGCGAATCCCGTGGGCGGCACACAGGACCAACGTATCGATTTTGTGACAGCTTAAAATTACAAGAAGACTATCAACCACCTGTCTTAAGAGGATTCTCGAGTACTTCGGTCAAATTGCCAGAAGAGATGCCAGGAGACAAAGGGGAATAAACTCCGATTTTGAAGTATTCTTCATTTGTGCTATGCAAATGCTCCTATTGGTCTGAGCATAAAGTAGTTCCTGAGATTAGCGCGTTCAAGCAAACAAACGAACAAACTTTTCAGCTTTATATAATTAGTATAAGATTTTATTTATTTATCAATTATCAAAAAGAAAAGAAGCTGTATATACAGAATTCTTGGCATGCTTGAGTCTTGACGATTTATCGGGGTCCTGCGATATAGAACGATATACAGTTACTTTAATATACTCTGTTAGTGTTTTTACATTAACTTTTTATTTTTATTTTAGATTGTCAGCAGAGAGTTTTAAGTATTATACCTATGATAAAAAATATTATGTAATGCATCACATAACTCATTTTGTGTGTATACCTATCTGAGAACTAAACTTAGGACAAACATTGTCCTAAGTTTAGTTTTCTTTTTGTTTATGAATGTATATTAATTGTGTACCGTTGGCTTCCTGTTAATTAAAAAAAGAAATCTTTACTTTTTGTAGGTCGCTAAAAATAGTTTAATTTCAATTTAACTAATAACTATACGTTCATCTGCAGCCCTGAACCTATCTTAACGCATAAACAGAGTTTAGCTTACTTAATCGCGTTTAGTTCGAGCGGTGAAATCGGGACTGAGTGACCGTACCGCTTGCTGGAAGCAGCTAATTGGCAGGGGCGAGCCCCTCCATTAGGAATGTCGTTACACGAATTAAACAATGGACTTGAGCGGCCTGTGTACTGTGACCTATTTAAAAATACTCTTTGTAAGCGTTTATTCCAATTATTGTAGACTTATCTCGCCGCGAAATCAAAAGCTTTGAAAATTGGCGTCCATTGCTGCACGTAGGTCTTTTTTAGGGAGTTCCAAAATCCACGGTCAAGCAGCTCTCAGCCATTGGATAGAAGCAGGCGTTACTTTGCGGAAAATCCATGATATATTATGAAAATTAAGCTTAATTTGCTATCCTCCGCGAAAAGCATTAGAATCTGTATGGTGTCATTTATAATTTCTTTCTTAACTTTACAATGTCAACATCTCCTGAGGATGCTCCGGTTTCGTAACGTGCGTAGAGGGTACTTTGCCGAAGATCTGTTTGGTGTTGAGTATAAGGATTATAGAAATTATAAATTACACCATACAGATTCTCCTGCTTTTTTTATTCTTTTCATAATATTTATTCGTATGGCATTTTCTACGAATAAGCGGTTCAAATTATTGATATTTACATCTACAAATTAATAAGTTACTAGATGTCCAGATTCTCCCACCATGTGACGGTCCAAGCAGGGAGATCAAAAAGATCGATGGGCAATCCCTGGTATGAAAAGATGGGGCCGCGCTGGATTATGTGCTCCATCGTCTAATCTGATCGAACTTTCATAAGGCTCCTCTTCTTATATCGTCTGTCCATTTCGTTTGGGACCAACCAACGCTGCGTTTACCGGTCCGGGGTCGCCATTCCAGCCTATTGGTCCTCCGAGATATGTGCCCCGTCCATCGCCATTTCAGCTTCAGTACTCCTTAAGCTATGTCAGTAACTCTAGTTCTTCTATGGATCTCCTCACTTGACTACGCGGTCGAAATAAGCATGGCGGTAGCTCTGCTACTAGTAAATACTTTAAATAACGTTTTATTCTGAGATCAGTGTTAAATACACAGTATTTGTACCACCACTTGTATACCCAATCTAAAATCTAAAGAGCCAAAGAAGTTTACACAGCTGAAAGTAAAAACGAAACTGCTGAACTTGCGAACTGAATAACTGCACTTTTGTCCAGGGTTGGCAGAAAATAAATATAACTTCTTTAGCAAAAGTGCAGTACAGTGCAGTGCAGTTTAAAAGTGCAGTGCTCCTTTTGAGATCAGAGTTTTTCATGTGCTATTAAAAAAGTATTTTTTTATTTGATAATAATGTTGTAAACGCCGAAAATGACGCGGGCAACAGCTAGTTTGTAATATTTTAAATTACATCCTACAAATATTATAAATGCGAAGAAAACCAGGTTGCTTCTGTAATAGTTTTAAATGACAATGTGAGATGGTGATAACAAAAAAAAAAAGTTGAAGAACTTAGTTATCGCCTTTATATTGCAATACTACTTTGGCTAAAAAGCGTAAGGTCATAAAAAATCCTATCAACTAACAATAATATTAAACAATATAAAAGCTTGGGCGTGAATTGTTCATTATTACTTGAGATGGTGATATTAAAAAAAACCGGCTATGTGTGTTGTGGGCTCTTCCTAGACCAGGGCGCGTTTGGAACTCTCCTAGCTGAAGTTATAAATTAACCAATATAGTTATTGCCGTCACCTCAAAATAATGTAAACTTTATAAGTGCCTGTGACACATGTGAATAGAAATTCACCTACGGCTTGGCTGTAAGGCGATCTATACAACACTTCCTGTAGGGACAGTTTTCGAAATTCCAATAGTCTTTTAACAGTGTGACATCCCTGATTTTGTGACTTCACCGAAGTTATTTCTAGAAACATGTTTGTAAAAACAAAGTCGAGTGAGCTCGAGCTCTATGATTTCATTCCCAAGGCCCCTCCAGTAGAGGCTTTTGCTTTTGTGTCGTGGTTAAATAGGCTTTTTCGAAAAGCACCACTCCCCGCGAGGGGAGACGCTATGCTAGCAACGTTTCAAAAATATCTGGCCGCTGGGTCTAAAAAATATAATAGTAGTACTTTAAAATTGTGTGCGATTAAATGAATTACTTTATTTCTTTCGACTCTAAAATATATTTTTTATTAATACATAACTATAACCTAAAATAAACTATTTAAAAACTAAATAAAATCTAAAACGTCCTCGAAACCACCGCAGCGAGGCACAGTTCCTAAGATGCTGGCAGCATTGCCCCTTTGGATGGCCAAACTAATTCGTTGGCCAAGGTAACTGCCCGCTCTAGGATCACCGGTAGACTCGATAACCCTTTTCGATAATTCTTTGAAAAGGACTCTTGCCTCCGGACCCCACGGTCCCAAAGTCTCTACTCCAAAAGGCACAAAAATGAAGCTGCTATCCAGGTTTTCATATTTACGCCTCTTGGCCTGCTCGGCACTGGAAGCAGCCGCACCCACCATTGACGAAGTGGCCTGGATGTGTGATGCAGCTAGGGTATCAAATGACGATTAAATGACGATTTATACTTTGCATGCTATTTCTAAGCTTTAATTGGTTTTTGGAAAACTCCTGAAATTGCTATTGTATAGCGTAACAATAGTATAACAGTTATTGAATCTTAAACCGACAAGCAAGTAAAGTAAACACATAAAAAAATAATGAAATACACTTAAATACAAAATTAAATGAGTAATCTTTATGATTTTTATACATTAATTTCCTACATTTAGCTTCTGGAGCACAACGTTGTGTAAGGCATCGACAACTAATCATACTACATGTATTGAATTGATACATGACAGTATTATATCGATATAATTTTATACAAATAAAACTGAATCGAATAATATGTGTCGATATATTTTATTATTCGTACAGTTTCACCTACTTATTTCATTATTAATATTATCAACCCTTTATCGGTTCTTCTCTAAGAATGGGAAGGATTTAAACCGTAGTCCACCAAGGGAATAAGGGTGCATTTCCGATAAACTACAGTCTTGCATGAGACTCGATGCAAAGATGCGTATTGGTGTCCTAGTCGTTATCGCAATTGTTTAATTGAGAGAAGTAGAGCAACCTCTTCCTAGTATACGAGTTGCTCGATGTTGCTTTGACAGTCTCGCAGAGCCCGCGGCTTCGAGAATCTCTAATGAAGTGGCATCCTGTCTCGTCTACGAGATATATGGGACTCGTTTCCCTTCTACACCTATTCCGGTTTGGCACATTCTACCTTCACCAATGTTTGCAGATACTTAATTAATTGATTAAGTGCGAGGCGGAGCGAGATCTGGAAATTAACTTGTGAAATTTCAATGTGTTAGTCAGAGGGGGTTATTACTTCTGAAACTCAATAATGTACTTAGGAATGTCAAGTTTACAATAGAAGTGTTTTGTAGTAGTAAAGGTTTTTGTGACAGAGTACGACGTAGTGGTGATAGCCTATTGGGTTGGGCTTTTACTTCACTTTCGGTGGGCAAAGTGCGAATCGATAGATTAAAACAGACCTTAATAGGTATTTTAAAAGTGTACGAAAACATAATTAAGAACCAGGAGGTATTCGGTTTATAACAAACTGTATTACCTCTTTTGGAAAATATTAAATCGACATCATAAACATATCACAGGAATGTATATGCTGAACGCAGTCTCTCAGTGAAAAGACTGAATTCTGCATCAAAACGCACCGGTATTTGTACAAACCACCATAGACATAATTTTTTGCAATAAGTCAAATATTATAGTAATTATTCCTTCAAACAACTCAATAAATAAATTAAAAAAATATTACAGCATTTGCATAAATTTTAATAAATTTATAATTAATATTCAAATATATTCCAAAGGTCGTCAAAGATACGATGAAATAAAATTCTCCCAGAAATCATTAAAAACGGATTTGATTGCTAATGAAAATGAGAATGAAATGTCAAAGGCGGTATTTGCCTCGAGGTTCATTATCTTGAAGTCTATTGATCTTCGTTTCTTGGCAAAAGACACATCAGCCGATTTAGAGACCAATAATGAGAGCCTGCTTATTGAGATGACAATGAGTATTTTCAAGAAAATGTATTTTATTTGAATCTATAGAAATAGTTGAAGAATGAAACAACTTGTTGACTTATCGCTTGATACAAACTGATAGAGTTTATTAGCCAGTTTTTAATTAATTTATTATACGAGGTTTATAATTAATTCATTGCGCGAGTGTCTTAGCAACCTGCGAACTAGATGGCGCTGTTTTAAATAATTTATAAGAAATAATAAAATATTTTATATCAAATCGTTATTTAATGACATTTATAAAATGTAATTAAATGTAACATAAAACTGAATCTTTAAGATTTTGTGGCGTAACTAAACCGTTAGTAGAGATTTATTTTATTGACATGATGGTTAAAACCCACCAATCCACATTGGCTCTGAGCTTTATATTGCTCTTACCTATGCGAGAGGAGGCTTATGCCTAGTCACTCTTTTCTTTTTTTTTAATTCTTTGTCTCATTTCCTTCCCTTATCTTCTAGGATTTATTTTTAACTGAATAAAACTATTAGTTAAGTTATTTTACGGTAGAGAGGAGTAAAACAATGTAGCCCATAATATGTGAGTAAATTTTTATATTATTATAATATACTATCACTATCACTATTTGTCATTATAATTTTGTTGTTCGTATATGTGTACTTATGTATCTATAGTAAATATATATAAATATTTGTTAATATATATATATATATATATATATATATATATATATATTTATTTATATCTTATTTTATTTATCTCTTTTAATAATTTATTATATTAGTTATTAGTAGTATGTACTTAAGTGTGTAAATTTATGTATTGTTTATTTTAATTGCGATTTCCCGTCTCTCATGATTTTTTGTGTACTATCGGTAAGGTTACCTGGCAGAGATCACTTTTAGTGATAAGGTCGCCTTTTGCTTTTAATTTTTTGTTTAACAATATTTGTAATTTCTCCTTTATTACGCAATAAAGATGTTTAAATAAATAAATAAAATAAATGACACATGCCCACACTGCTGCATTTGTGATGTTGTGATGATTTAATTAATTCATCTTAGTATAACATATCACGTATCACGTAACAATATCATTTTCCCCGTACATTATGTTATTAGGTAGGTACAGCATATACATTATTCAATTAATGTTTCGTGTAATATTATTTTACAAAGCATTATTTTTCATGTAATGGCAATACATTTTGACCTATTTTTCTTAAATATGTATCGGCTCTATATTGTGTACTTTGCAATTAAAGATGGGCTCTATTTTATCCTAAGACAGCGCTGCGCCAGAAAGACATCGACTGGCAGTCAGTCTATCAAAGTGGCGTCAAGGACCCATTAATCTACGAGAAGATAAATTCCTTTCCTAAAACCGACACCTATAAAGTTTCCGCTAATCCAAGTTCCGACTAAGTAGTCGGTGGGAAGGACAACATTGGGGCACGCTAAGACCGGATTGGAAGTTTAGGAAGGGGTCTTTTTGAAAACCCTAATGGCCGTTCTCGTATAACTTTGAAGTTCTGGTTTATTACACGACTGCGAATGTATGTATATTGCATATGCCAGGGGTTCGCAACCTAATTACCTAAGTCAACGGCGCACTTACAAATTAAGAAATTTTTCAAGGCGCCCGCAACTAGTTAAAATAGATCGGTACTTGTAAGTTAGGCAGCTAGGCGCAAAAAATAAAACATCCTCATTATGAAACTAATAAAACCATAATAAATAACATTTATTAATAATAATACTACCCTAATAATCGCTGACTAGCGCAAAGGTTGGGAAGCCCTGGTATATGCGCCAATAGCCTAATGGTTAGGACTACGGCCTCCCTTTCGTTCCCGGCACATTTAAGATTTCAGAGTCTTTCACTTGCTCTAAAACTGCATTCCAGCGAATTGTCCATAATGTTCCCAAAAGCGTGTGAAGTCTACCAACTGGCTATGTGTGAATTAGCCAGTGTGGTCAGAGGCGTACATAGAGGGTATGCATAGAGTATGCAGATGATATGAAATGAAAAAAAAATCTTCAGTACGAGTTATAAAACTTAAGGGTAGGCTTTATAGAATATTATGGAGAACTCTCCAGTTTGCAGGTTTCCTCACGATGCTGTCCATCACCGTAAATTAAAAAGTCGGCTTACTGAGGATAGTTGAACGTGACCACGTCGTAAGAAAATACTGATGGAATGGTTGCATTTTTAAAAAGAAAATTTTAATTTTATTTGTTTGATATCTATTATCGTTGCTATAAATAATTGAAACCACATTCACTTTTCACTTCACTTCATCCTTGCCGAAAACATGTAAATGTATTATTGTATAGAAGCTGTCCACGCGGACGCATCGCTCACTCAAGTAGGAGAGAGACAGAGAGGCCGACTGTGCCTCTTTGTCGCTCGTTTCGCGCTCTCGCTTGCACTTCAAGCCTTGAATGGAACGCCTCAGAGCGCGGTAACGCCGCATACGTCATGTTTTTTCGTGCGTGCAGCCGGCTCCATCGAATTATAAGACGTTGTCACGTCAAAGACGCAATTAACTCCAAAGAGTTAGCTATTACCGCTCGCATTTATGTATTCACAACAAGTAAATAAATAAATTATGTTGTCGCGTTGACTGAGAGCAATGCTACAATACGATTTTCGTTTGACTAGACGAGCATTTGTCAATCTCGTTCCAACAATAGAGCGACATTTGCACTCCTTTTCAATACCTAGAACTCTCCAATGTACGTCGCAACTCGCTAGATAAACTGCCACAGATGCTGACATATAACTTCATCTTTTCCTAGAGTGTAGGTCGACAGTGCAATCCAAATCGGAAGTAAAGTTTGTGTACAATTCTTTGGCTCGGGCTTTTGACAGTTTTGGACGGTTGTTAAACAAAAATCAGCAGTGCAGGATTTGCGATTCTATAACGAGTGACATTAGGTCCTTTGTACTTTGACGATACAGAGTTTAATACTCGAAAACAACTCCGCGATTGCGAGCGAGCAAATCTGGTACTAGGACAAGGGTTATGACGACAATAATAACATTCCAAGTCGCCACAACACCGCTGATCGCCGCGTCATAACGCAGGCTTGATCGCGCTGCCGCGACTTTTTCCCGTACTTGACTCCACGGACCCAACGGTCCCACCTAGTGACCCGTCTGTAGTCGCAGACGGCGGTGAATACCACCGAAATATTAAAAAAAACCCTCCGCCATCTTCCATGCCCTCCGAATGCCCAAGCAACCGGCTGTCAGGGCTCCAAACCTCCTCACAATACCTGCCGTTTCAAGGACTACTGCCTTCTGTATCCGACTCTTAATCTAACAACCAAGCGAAAGCTTCTTAAGATGTTGGTCGAAGTTTTTATTGTTAGGACAGTGATTATTATTATTAAAATGCAGCCAATAGATGCTTCACATAAAAAATCATAAGCATTGCAAAGTCGGTGGTTTGCTGGGCTTCGTGAAACACGAACTGGTGGGGCGTATCGTGTGCTATTGTGTTTATGGTAATGCGAGCGCGAAAAGCTGCGGCCAAACCGCAGGGCTCCGGTTGCGAAACCTGCAGCTACACTGTTGCAACTTATAGCCTCTGTAGCTCAACGTTTCTAGACTCTATGGCATGTGATCTGACACTGACCAAAGAGAATATAAACCTGACAGTTGACAAACAATAGCACACTGATGCAATACCGCTTAAGTTTTGTACTAATAAGGAAGTAATATTACACTTTGGCTCACTGGTGCACATCCAGCAGTTATCTTAAGGAATTTCAAAATGTCAAGTGTGTTCTTCAGAAGGACTGCAATTCATGGTGGGTCCTTAATTTTTGTACACAATAATATAACTTGTAAGGAGCGAAAAGACATAGTTAGTCTTTCTGTTGAACGCACTGTAGAACTATCTTGTGTGGAGCTGGAGCGATTTATAATAGTGTGTGTATATCGTCCCCCCTCAGGTGATTTTAGCCTTTTTGAGGATGTAATGGAAGATGTGCTTAAGCGATTGTCTGTATCCACAAAAAAAGCAATAGTATGCGAGGATTTTAATGTTGATATTTTACTTAGTAATGCAACTACGACTAGGCTGCTAAACTTATTTAAATGTTTTAATTTAAATTATGCTTTTAGTGAACCTACTAGAATCACAGCAACCTCAGCATCGTGTTTAGATAATATTTTTCTCAACTGTGATATCTTAGGTAAATCGATAATAACCAACTTAAGATCAGATCATTGTGGCCAACAAATTACTGTTTTGAATAATATAAACAAAGATAAACATATCGTCAAGTGTAGGCCGATAACTAAGAGCAAATTGACGCGATTCAAAGGTGAAATATCATCCAAAATTCCTGCCCTTGTCTTTAAGAACGGTCATCCTGACAGCATTTATGGTACGCTCTTTAATATCATAGAAAATGAATTTAACAAAATATTCAATTTCAAACATATAGATTTCAATAAAAAAATAAAGTTTAGCGATTGGGCAACTATTGGCATATACAAAAGTAGAGATAATTTGTATGAGCTCTATAGTGAAAAACAATATAACCATACTCCAGCTTTGCTACAACACGTAAAAATGTACTCTAAAACGTTTAAGAACGTTTGCTTTCATGCTAAGTCGCTATACTTTAAGGATCAAATCATAAAATCGGATAACAAAGTACAAACAACCTGGAAAATTGTTAATAATGAAACTGGGAAAGCTAAATCTCGCAACGTAAACTTTGAATTAATTATTAATGATAATAAAGTTACCGCTGACAGTGAGGTTGCAAGTACCTTTGAAAACTTTTTTCAGAGTGTTCCTATTTTGTTGACTGATTCACTTAATTCTTCACCTACTGCAGCTCAGAGTTTATTGAGGAACAACGTTAATGAGTGCAACGTTTTATTTAATTTTAAACATATATCTGCATATGATATAATAAAGAATTTTAAGTTGTTGAAACAGAAAAAAACCGGTGATTTATGGGGTATGTCTGTAATGGTAATATCTAACATTATAGACGTTATTGCCCCTTACTTAGCCATACTTTTTAATGAATGTGTTGATAGAGGTACTTTTCCAAATTTAATGAAACATAGTAAACTTATACCTCTATTTAAATCTGGCAATAAAAACGACATTAACAATTACAGACCCATTTCAATCTTACCAGCTCTTAGTAAGGTCTTTGAAAAAATTATATTAAATCAACTTTTGAATCACTTCAATGTAAATAACTTACTACATCCGGAGCAGTACGGTTTTACTAAAGGTCGTAGCACCACGGATGCAGGCGCTAAACTTTTAAAACATGTGTACGATGCCTGGGAACGTTCGCAGAATGCCATTGGTGTTTTTTGTGATCTATCCAAAGCATTCGATTGTGTCGATCATAAAACCTTGCTTCTTAAACTAGCCCATTATGGTATCAAAAACGTTGCACTAAATTTGGTTGCCTCTTATCTCAGTGACAGAACCCAAAGGGTTTGCATAAAAGACATTAAGTCGCAGGGGTCGGCTACGTCAATGGGTGTCCCACAGGGTTCAATCTTGGGTCCCTTTCTATTTTTGGTGTATATAAATGATCTACCACACCATGTCAGTGAAACCTGTGACATTGTACTGTTTGCTGATGATACATCTCTAATTTTTAAAACTGATAGAGGTAGAGACAACTCTGACGATGTAAGCCGTGCTATGTCGCATGTGTCGCACTGGTTTACTGTCAATAATTTACTTTTAAATGCAAAAAAAACTAAGTGTGTGGAATTTATTTTACCAAATGTAAAGAAAGTTAATAAAAATATAATAATAAATGGAGAATCACTAAAAATGGAAGATTCCACAGTTTTTCTGGACATGACCTTGGATTGTAAGCTTCAGTGGGGTACCCATATAGATACACTAGCAGGTAAGCTAGGCTAAGCAGCTCGGCTGCCTACGCCGTCAGGAAAATTAGACAGATTACTGACGTAGAAACAGCAAGACTTGTTTACTTCGCGTACTTTCATAGTGTGATGTCTTACGGGATCTTATTATGGGGCAAAGCTGCTGATATTGAAACTATATTCATATTGCAGAAAAGAGCTGTACGGTCAATATATAAACTTAAATCACGTGAATCCCTCCGTGAAAAATTTAAAGAAATTGGTATACTTACGGTAGCCTCACAATACATTTATAACAATATAGTATTTGTAAGACAACATATTAGTCTTTATAAACAAAAAGTGGATATAAACAGTCGACTTACAAGAAATGGTCATAAATTAGTGACATCTGCATATCGTCTGCGAAAGGTGCAGAAGTCATTTGTGGGATTGAGTATACGCTTTTATAATATGATTCCTAAGGTAATTTTGGACCTACCAATCCATAAGTTTAAAGAATGTGTTAAAACACATTTATTACAGCGAGGTTATTATACAATTGATGAGTTTCTTAATGACAAGGTTGCTTGGAAGCATCCGGCTCCGCTTTCATCTCTCACAAGATAGAAAAATGAATGTTAAAATATAAAATGTAAATTTTTGATGTTGGAAAAGAGCAACTGCTGAGTTTCTTGCCGGATTCTTCTCGGTAGAATCTGCCTTCCGAACCGGTGGTAGAGTCACTACACACGGACAGACTTGACGTTTCAAAAGTGCTTGTATTAGGCCTACTTGAAATAAATGAATTTTGAATTTTGAATTTTTTTTTTTGACACTATTTTTGTTATCCGCTGGATCTTGTCCGCACGACAAATATGTACCAGTACGGATTCCACAATATAGTCCTAATTCACAGTATATATCTTCTTCTTCTTCTGTTCCAGGGCCTTTTCCGCACTTGGTTGGTCTGGAACCGTCCGTTGTACGTATGGCCACTGATGCGGCTCCCCGCTGGATCACTCCAGCCAGCCGAGCTCACTCTAGAAGCTTAGCAGGCCACCCAGGTCGCCGAGTGCTTCATGGAGTGTTGCTGAGGAGCCAAGGTGTGCAGCGCGTTGTTCTGCTACTCTATTGCATTGGAGCATTACGTGTATTCACATACATATATATTAAAGCAGTATAGAAACTACGAGCAAACGTTCGAAACGAGGCCCCAAAGCTAGTAGGTACGTACCATCTACTAAAATCCTGCGAGAATAGCTTTGGGGCCTCGTCTGTGTGGGTGAGTGGGCCGTCTCGAACGTTTGTTCGAAGTTTCCATACTGCTTTAATATATTTCATCATCATTACACGGGTCTTCTCCCACAATTAGTAGGGGTTAAGGCCGTAGTCCACCACGCTGGCCCAGTAAGGATTGGTGGACTCCCCACACCATTGAGAACAATATCATGAACTCTCAGGCGTGCATGTTTCCATACGATGTTTCCCTTCACCGTTGAATGCAAGTGATAATTTAATTGCTTAAAACACACATAACTCAGAAAAGTTAGAGGTACATGCGTAAACAACCAATCGAATAGCATAGAGTTAGTTCAAAGGACACATATAAACTACTTTTGGTTCAAGAAAAACATCAATTTCCCAAGGGTCGTTTAAACCAGATTAACAGATCTTCGGCAATGTAGAGTACATTGCCGAAGATCTGCGCACGTTTCGCTCTGAAACCGAAGCATCCTCGGGAGATGTTGACTTTACAATAATTTTTAAGATTGTCATAACAATTATTAATTGTAAAGTTTATATCTCATCCTCTACGCATGCGTAGCGGGTACAATGCCGAAGATCTGTTTGGTGTGAAGTATAAGGATTGAAGAAATTATAAATTACACCATACAGATTCTCCTGCTTTTCGCGCAGCATAGTAAATTAAACTTAACTTTCATAATATATCATGGAATTCCGCAAAGTAACGCCTGCTTCTATCCAATAGGAATTTTCGCATTTTTAGCTACACCAAATATAGCCCTTCGTTCACGTCCTCAACCGGAAAGCGCAGCTAGTCCGCTATATATATGAACTTTAAAAATCTAATAAGTCAATTCCACTCCCTATAAGTAGGAGTAAGTAGATACGCTACTGATAGGCTTCGCTGCTTCTCGTCATAATAGACGTGATTTTCATATCGTGTTACTCTTATATACTCGGCACAGTGTATTGTATATCAGTTTACTCTTGGCTAAGCTTGCCATTTTACGCCTCACTGGCCACATCTTGTGGCCGTGACGTAGAACTGAATGATTGCACGGATCTAGGGTCGCGGGGAAATTTGCTACGTGATAACTAATAATAATATCTGGTAAAAAGTATCTAAATACTTGGACCTTGCTGTCGAGATTACCGCGATGTGGAGGATTGAGTCGACCGTACTGTACCGTATTGTACCGATCGTCGTTTCAGTCCATGGTCTTCTCGCGGAAAGCTTCGACCAACATCTTAAGAAGCTTTCGCTTGGATCAAGGGTCAGATACAGAAGGCAGTAGACCTGGAAACGCGATTGTGGGGAGGTTCCTCACTCTGGAGCCCTGACCGCCGGTTGCTTGGGTATTCAAAAGCCTAAGGATGTTTTTTTTTTATAAATTTTTAATAGTGTTTTTTTTTATATAAGTTTACCAATGCCCTATCGAGGTGTCTAAATGAAACACTTCATAGCACTGGTATTGTTTATTGTGTGCACAAACACGACTGCCAATAGTGGCGAGAACGGGTGGACTCCACGTGTGTCGTCGTGCAATACATTTTGTAGTAATCAGCAAAATGTACTGCACGCACACGTATGTGTCGGTACATAAGCATTGTTAAGAATTAAAAAGAAAAAAAATACGCTTTACGACATTACACACATCGCCAGCTAGCAGGTATGGGTACTAAGATAACTATGGAATATTTATGAATGTAATTTAATACAAATATAAATAACCAGACAAACAATATAATATACAACAGTTTAGCTAACTGCCCTACCCCAGACATTATTATAAAACAGCTGATAAAACTGTGTCACCTCGATAACAGTAAAACTGAATTCAAATTACACTACATTCAAAAGGCACTCTCCGAATTCATAGACAAGACATTCTCCCGCTAAAACCCCCGCGTTCGGAAGACGTTGACGCATTTTCTGTTAAAAGTTTCTCGATAATAATGGCTGGCGGAACAAAAGTGGCGAAACAATGAGCCGAGCGCGCAATCAGGAGGAAACCGAGAAATGAATGGCGTAGAACATTTCCGATCTACATACACTTTGCCAAATCATTTGTGTAAGGGCGGCCATGGAAGATAAGACATTCGGAAATATTAAGAGGAACCGAGCGCTAATAGACAGCGTAGTAGTAGTTTAGTAATTCTAGAGCTTTTTGTGACCGAGCTCGTCCTGGGAAGTACCTATATTGCCATGCTTATTTATATTAAGGGTGTAATTACAGGCATGTCAGGCTTTACAACTACGCCTCAAATTGATGGACTCAGTTAGGCAAGCTGTAGGACGAGCTCCTTGCATGCCGTGTGAAGTGTTGCTCTGTTTAAAAGCGATGAGTTTCCACATACCATGCATGTGCCATCTACTTGTTCCATCAGGTGCAAAGAAATCACCAGCCTATCGAGCTACGGGGAAATAATGTATTAACAACCCCGAGTAACCATATTGGTGTTGTCCATCCCCTTTACTTCGAGAACAAGAACACTTATTATCATATCTACCGATTGACGTCCACCGCTGGACATAAGTCTTTTGTAGGGAGTTCCAAATACCACGGTCTTGTGACGCTTTGGTCTTGCGGATTCTTGAGTCTCGTTTGATGTCCACGTCGTCTAGGATCTAACAAGCTGCATTTTCCGGTGCGAGGTCGCCGTGCCAGCACCTTGGAACCTCAACTTCCATCGGATATTTGAGTTATGTGCCTTGCCCATTGCCACTTCAGCAGTCCAACTCGTTGAACTTTGCTGGCTACTCCTATTCTACGCTGTGTGTTAAGAGTATAATTAAAAAAATAGCATTTCAAAGGGGGCAAATTATGGGTCTGAAATTTATATGTTTGTTGTGGGCTCTTCTTAGACCAGGGTGCGTTTGGTGCCCTCGTAGCTTTAGGTTTAAGTTGGCGAACGAAGTTATCACCATTCCCTTAAAACTATGTAAACATTTATGTATGAACGCTTCATAAGTGCCTGTTTTAGGCCTACATGAATAAATAAATTTTTGAATTTGGATATGAAAACGTGAGCAAAACGGGGCGGAAACTAATAACTGAATTGAACCCGCAAACTTAAAACTTATTCTGTCCTATCAGTGGAGACCTGTGCCTTAGCAGTGGAATAACACTAGACGGCTAAGAATGTCAAAGTCAATTTAACTCTTCACTTCAATTTGCCAACGAACCTTTGATTCTTTGTACGTGCGGACTGGAATTCTTCAAGCTTTAATACTTCATATTCAGAACCACAATAAATTCGTCCATGAATAGACACGCACTAATAGACCATAGAGTATAAAATCCCCCATTCACGTCTGGATTTCTACGCCTTCGAACGACAACCGCGTTTCAAAAAAGGAACGTGACCTGATTACTGACGGAAGCTGTCAGTTGTCTATGGTACTTAAAAGGTCACAGGTGTGACGTACTTGTGTATTAGAAACTCGACGTTATTCGACGTGCAGGTAGAGTTTAATTTTGTTTGAGATTATTTGCTCCCCTACTACATATTTGCTAGTTTATTGTTCGACTTGAGGGCGCCACCGCGTCACTTCTGCAGTGGAAGGAGTATTGTTTTCACTACAAAAGTACAAACAAATTGTTTAATGAGCTCACTTGTTTGGTATTAATGGTAGACTTTTAAACTTTTCTTACATTATTTCAACTCCAAGTCTGCTATCGCAACTATTGTTCTTTCAACATGAATTAAGTTTTGCATTTATTTAATATGTTTGCCATCAAAGATCTTTTTCTAATTGCTACACATAATATTTAACTACAACCAACTTTTTTTTTGTGTGTTATCTAAGATAAAAAGTTACTTTTTGTATCCTCTAACATGGGAAAGCCATAGCTTTTCTATCTAGAGCCGATTTGAGAGAGCTTGCATGCTTTTGAGGGCCTGGGAACTGACGCAGGATAACGTTTAGCCTGGGAAAATAAATAGTGTGTTTTCTTGGTTTGTTACCTTTTGTTACCTAGAGCCAATTTAAGAGATACTTTAGAAGCCTATGTTAGCCTCGAGACTAACTTAGGATAGTTTTTGGCCTGCTATTAATGTTCGAACCTAACCTAATCTAACTTTAGAATTTAGGTAACAAACTCAGGAAAGTAATGCGTAATATAATAATATTATATATATATATATAGCATAATATAATATATTTGTTAAGAATTATCCATTAATCACAAATACTGACGGCCGATTGGCGCAGTGGGCAGCGACCCTGCTTTCTGAGTCCAAGGCCGTGGGTTCGATTCCCACAACTGGACAATATTTGTGTGATGAACATGAATGTTTTTCAGTGTCTGGGTGTTTATCTATATATTAAAGTATTTATGTATATTATTCATAAAAATTATTCATCAGTTATCTTAGTACCCATAACACAAGCTACGCTTGCTTTAGGACTAGATGGCGATGTGTGTATTGGAGTAGTACAAAAAAAAAATAGTTATCTCCTATATTTCCTGAGTAGCCTCGCATTACAGCCGCGGGAAGAGTAGGGGTAGTGACGGCAGAAAGAACGAACGGCAGATCAGAACACAATGGTGTAACCATACGGCATTTCAATTATATAACTATATTATATACTATAACGGCCCACCGAAAGTAAAACCGAAAACCACTATGCTATCACTCTGTCAGAAAAATCACTGTGTACAACTGAATATAATTGCTAACCTTCACTGCAATTCGTGCGATGAATAATGTAAGAAACTTATATTGATAAATTCAGGACAGGTCTTGAGGGAAAACTATGCGGACCTGCCTGGGATCTGAACCCATATCCTTCTGGCAAGGATCCGGTACGAATAGTTCAACGAGACGCCTTAGCAATCAAACCATACAACGCTATTGTATGAACATATTGACAATATACTACTTCATCATTTCATAATCGGTCTTTTCAGGGCCTTCCCTTCGGTCGTTCCCTTCTCAGAATGAGAGGCGCTCAGGCCGTAGTCCACCACGCTGCCCAATTGCGGGTTGTTAGACTTCACACACCCTTGAGAATATTATAAAGAATTCTCAGGCATTCCTCACGATATTTTCCATCACCGTTAAAGCAAGTGGTATTCATTAAAAGAGGATAAACTCTGAAAAGTTAGAGGTGGGTACCGAAGCTCAAACTCGTTTCCCCGAAAGGGAGTCCAATCCACTAGGTTATCACACATATTATGACCTGAGCTATTACCGGCCCACTACAGGGCACGGATCTACTCCTAAAATAAGATGGGGGGGGGGGTTAAGGTCTTAGTCCACCACCCTGGCCCAGTAAGGATTGGTGGACTTCCCACACCTTTGAGAATATTATGTAGAACACTCAGGCATGCAGGTTTCCTCACGACGTTCACCGTTGTAGCAAGTGATATTTTAATAACTTAAAACGCACATTACTTAAAAAAGTTAGAAGTGCATGCTAGGATTCAAACTCGGCCCCCCGAAAGTGAAGTCGATCTTGTACTCAATGCGCTAGTAGTAGTAGACACTTCATAGGAAATTATTTAGCGGTTGATGCGCAGTGGTGTGCACATTAGTTCTATCAGCGGTACCCTGTTCGAATCCTAGCAGGGGAATTTTATTGTTAAATTGTCTCTGGTTTGATACAGAAGGTGGCTAGTCACCACCCACAAAGACAAAGCGTTCCGGTAAAAGACCGATTAGGGGTGGGTTTAAACTGTCCCTAGCAAGTAGAAGGTAAATCCACTTCCATTTTTTTACTATATAACATTAATGATTATGTTGAAATCAAATTTGACAAATAAATAGACATTTCAAAATTTTACTTATATATTTAGACATTTTTGAGTTGACCAAGAAGTTGACATTTACATAATTTTACTATTGAAACTAAAACTAAATGAATTAATCTATCATCTATATATATAAAATAGAAAGTGTGTGGGTATGTTCCGTATAGGCTCCGAAACGGCTGGACCGATTTCAATAATAATAATAATAATAATAATTTATTTATTTCAGGCAAAGCCCATATTAGACCATTTAAAACAACAATTATTATTTAAACATTTAATATTACATTGACGGCCGATTGGCGCAGTTTGCAGCGATCCTGCTTTCTGAGTCCAAGGACGTGGGTTCGATTCCCACAACTGGAAAATGTTCGTGTGATGAGCATGAATATTTTTCAGTGTCTGGGTGTTTATATGTATATTCTAAGTATTTATGTATTTTATTTATAAAAATATTCAACAGTCATCTTAGTACCCATAACACAAGCTACGCTTACTTTGGGCCTAGATGGCGACGTGTGTATTGTTGTAATATATTTAAAAAAAAATTATTTAATATACAATATCGAATTAAAAATTAAAATTACAGTATAAATTTAATCAAATGGCATGTAAAAATATAAAATTAAAATACAAAATAAAAAATCAATGAAACTTTCAGGGAATCTCTGGATTGAGTAATCCTATAAAGTTTGGTGACGATCGGAGCACTCCTATTTTTGAACTGTCAAACTGTAAAATACAGCTTTTATTTACTATGATGATATTCTATTGTTGTGTGTACATGGGTGTAGATAATGATCTTCACCCGCTCGAGAAGAGAATGAATACGGAGAGAAATAAATGATTTAATATATTATTAGACTTAAATAAAAAATTTAATTATGTAAGTTTATTGTTTAAATAATATAAATCAAAATCTAGCCCGGCGAAGCAGGCTAGTAATATATTGTTGGAGAAATAGTCACAGCACGTCATCGTGGAGGGGACAACGCGTAGTGGTGGTGTTAGAGACTATAAAACGCGGTGCGTGCTTCATTCGACAGTCTCCCCCCCGATGTCGTCGAGCCCTGGGGCTCTTCTCATGGCGAGCTTTCGCGCTCGCCCCACTCCCCCGGTGACGCCGTAGCAAACCCTCAGGTGGTTATCGGCAAGTGTCCTTCCGAAAAAGCAAAAAGCATTCAACAGAATCTTCGGGTACCGTCAACTAGTTTAAGGGGAACCCCTGTCCGTTTGGAACGTCAACCTGCTCATTTTGCTTTTGTTGTAAATTACATTTATAAATTGGATTTCTCTAAATAAGTTATCTGTTGAGTGTTTTAATAGTTCTGTGTAAACTCTTGCTTTAATTTCTATTAAAATTGTATAAGTGTGTGTGTAGTCATGATTGTTTTTTTTTTATTAAGATTTTACCTCTGGTTCCTAAAAATATAATTAGACATTTTTGAGTTGACCAAGAAGTTGACATTTACCTAATTTTACTATTGAAACTGAAACTGAATGAATGAATAAATTAAATACAAATAAATTGCCGAATTGAATAGATAGTATCCGTAAAAAAATTTGCACGCCTTTATGTCAAAACATGTTTGGATAAATTTTATTTTGTACCACACTTTCAAATGCAAATTCAAAATTTCTTTATTCATGTAGGCCTATCACAGGCACTTATGAAGCGTTCATACATATATGTTTACATAATTGTAAGGGGATGGTGATAACTTCGTTCGCCAACTTAAACCTAAAGCTACGAGGGTTCCAAACGCGCCCTGATCTAAGAAGAGCCCACAACAAACTTAGCCGGGTATTTTTTTTTTTGTTATCACCATCTCCCAGTTTATTTATATTAAGCTATGAAGCTAGAGCAATTCACACCCAAGCTTTTTATCGTTTAAGTAATCCTTAATATTATAATAGGATTTTTCTGTAAGCTTACGTTTTGTACAAACTTTGAACTTATTGAGAGACATCTCAAAATATAAATTATTATTATTATTATTATTCCACGATAGATAACAGGGTTAAATTATAGTAATATAAGCCACGAAAAAGGACAAGACATATTTCCAGCACCCCCATTACACTTGTAGTCCATTTGACCACAAAGCGTGACGCAAAAGCTTGCTTTGGAACGTCCGTAATACATTAGTACTCGATACAAGAACCTTGTATGAAAACTTTAACAATGGAGCATGGTCAGCTTGCACAGTTTCATTTCTGCATCATTTATCATTACACATTCCATTGGATTCTCTATTTTATTCCAATGAAAGCAATGTATGAAATCGCTCAGCAATAATGATATGGTATTCATGTCTTTCACAATAAGCACCTTTCGGTCCACTGCATTTATATCAAAATGGCAGTAATATAACAAGAAAGCGTTATATCTCATCGACGTAATAAGTAGGTACATAAAGTATCTTACTGCAATAAGAAATGTTTGCACGACTACTGTATAACAAATTTTGAGATTGTCTATGGCTCGACTAAAAAAGACCTACTATAAATTGGTAAGGTAGGACGTACTGTAAGGTACCTAATATAGTAACAGATAAAAAAATACAAAAAATTTGAGCCGCTGACCGGAAACATCGAAACTGTTAATTGTACAAATTATACATGTTATGATGGTTTACTAAAGAAAATAATCGCATAATCAACAAAATAATATTATTTCTTTTACAGTAAATAAATATTTACTTTCATCATGATTAAGCTAATCTTTAAAAATATTATAAATGAGAAAGTTCTGATAGATGTTTTAAGTCAATCACGCCAAAACAGCTAAACGGATCTGGATGCAATTTACCACAGATATATACTATAGTCTGGAATAGCAAAAGATGCTAATTCTCCCGAAATAATTACGGTACCCCTAGGACAGTTTTTTTTTCACATAGCAAGAGAACGATGTTTTTTGGCATAGTAGTAGTTCAGGGTTCAGAAAATTACATAGGCTTACCTACACATCAAAATTTTACGTGTATAACGTAAACTACGTGAAATAATTTGCGGATCCACTAGTAATAAAATAACCATAATTAAACATAAAAAAAACAGAATTGAGAAGCTCCGCCTTTTTGAAAGTTGGTTAATGAGTGCCATTGTGTAATAGTGAGTATGCTATGTAAATTAGAGAATCTAAATTCTAACGGAAAGTAAAAACTGCACATTCATTTACTTTCCACAAGGTCTTGTTACTCCACACATGTTTGAATTTGCATCACTCTTATTAACCGACTTAACCGACAAAAAAGGAGGAGGTTCTCATTTCGGTTATATTTTTTTTTACGTTTGATAGCTCAGAACTTTGTAATTTTGAATTTAAATAGTTAATCCTTTAGCTCAGCTGTAAGAAATCATCAATAGCCATTGCTGGACTAAAAGTCTCTCCTATTTAGTAAGAAAAAGCCTGAAAGACATCCCGACATTATTTATAATTTTAACAAAATACATCTTTATAAAAAAACTCTTGACCAAATCAAATTTGCACAGAATAGATGATGATTAGAATGTCATGCTCTCTAAACTAACTATATTGTTTGATATTGTACAAACGTTCTTGCAAATAAATGATTATTCTTGACCAAAATAAACCGAGTTTGTAAAGCAATTAAAGGAATAAAAATTTTCTATAACATTTTTAATTCGACTCTACCACCAGTTCGGAAGACAGATTCCACTGAGAAGAGCCGGCCAGAAACTCAGCAGATTGCTCTTTTCCAACATCATTTTATAGTTTATTTGAAATTGTATACTATCAAGCATGTCTAATTTTAATGAAGATCTGATAAATACTATCGGAGATAAAGGACATAACTCTTCACACATAACAGCAAATATCTAGGCATATGGGACAGCGATCGAATGCATGCGTACAATCCTACTAATATTTGTGAAAGTTTGTGAGAATGGATGTATGGATAGATGGATGAATGTATAAATATCTGGATGGATGGATGGATGGATGTTTGTTATGCTTTTGCATTTTATAATTTAAAAATCTTAAAAGTTTTCTGTTTTGTGAGAGATGAGAGCGCAGTGGCCTGCTTCAAAGCAGTAATATAGTAATAGTAAACGTTATCCCTTTCACCGCAGTAAGAGGTAGGTAACTGAAGACGGCATATCTTATATCTTTAAACGAGCAATTCTTATATATAATTGGAATCTCGGAATCGGTTCCAACGATTTTCATGAAATTTAGTATACAGGCGGTTTCGGGGGCGAAAAATCGATCTAGCTTGGATTCATTTTTAGAAAATGTCATTTTATTTGTGTTTTCCGGTAACGGTTATTACCGGAAAACACAAATATTACATCACAATACAATATTCGTTTGGTGCAGACGAAGTTGCACGGAAAGTGCGATTGCTACCGTCACCGCTCATTAAAATTACGACCTAGATACTAAAAGCATCTTATGGTCGCTTTATGTCTTCATAAACCCCTTAATTCTATAGGTCAAGTCCTCGGTTGAGTTGCGAAATTACGTGAAAATTCCTTACAAGTGTTACAGTTATTTTATTAAATGGATATATAATGGCGCTTCTGATAACAATTGATAGATGCCAGATATTCTTTTCTATTGATTAGCATATTAACAGATGTACTAATAAATTATATTTAATGGATTAATAGTTTTCAAGAATTATAAATTATGGTCAAAATTTGACCATAATTAATAAGTTAGAACATTATAAATAAAAAAAAGTAAAAATACAAAATAGTTTATTTCTGTAAGAAACAAAGTGGTATCAATATATCGCTGAAGTCTTCTTAAAAGAGAAGTATTACTACCCCTGTGTCAGAAGACTCCGCTCTTCCATTACAATTAAAATAAATAATAGTTTAAAAAAACTAAAAAACACGCTTTTTATAGAAAACCGAACTAAAAAATAGAAAATAAATTTTAATAAATTTACATTAAGAATAGTGTAAAAAATTTCAATAAATATAAATTAATGATAATGTGAATAAAAAAAAATATTTTATTGTAAAAAAAGCGTGGGGTGTATGGTGTCAATAGTTATAAATATTTTATTGACAGATATGAGAATAATCATCTCAAATTAGTGTATTGTCATCGGTCCTCGATATGTCTACAAAGTTTGTACATAATCTGACCGTTTAAAGTGGTTCAAATAGCGTCCAAAGAAGTCGGTTACTAATATACATACAAACATACACGTGAAGCTAATATAAAGCGAGTAATAAACTTAACAAGTTACAATTAAAGGAAAAAATTTAAATAAAGAAAATTAAATTAAATTAAAATTACAATAAAGATTCTATTGTTAAAAACTATACTTTTGTTGATGTATGAGACTCAAACGATGCGAAGTTTCCTCACGATGTTTTCCTTTACCGTTGAAGAAAGTGATGTGTTAAAGGCGTGCTGGGATCGAAATTGGTGCTGTAAGAAAGGCCGGAATCCTAACCCAAGGCTATATTCGCTTTTGCATATTAAATCGTCATTATCATCGATAGCCTATATTAGCCCACTGTTGCACTAAAGGCCTCTCACAACTCTCGGAGGACGGATTTGCAATCGCAGCACAGAGGAGGCTGCTGGGATTAGAACCGGGACCCCCGATAGTGAAGCCGAAGTCCTAACCATAAGGATATTACCGCGGTAGAATGACAAGGAAGATTGGAAATAGCCAGCTTCGCTCTCATCTCCCGCAACATATAAAAATGATTGTTACGGTAGCCCCACAATATATTTATAACAATATAGTATTTGTAAGACTAACATATTAGTCTTTATGAACAAAAAGTGGATTTAAACAGTCGACTTACAAGAAATGGTCATAAATTAGTGACATCTGCATATCGTCTGCGAAAGGTGCAGAAGTCATTTGTGGGATTGAGTATACGCTTTTATAATATGATTCCTAAGGTAATTTTACCAATGCGTAAGTTTAAAGAATGTGTTAAAACACATTTATTACAGCGAGGTTATTATACAATTGATGAATTTCTTAATGACAAGGTTGCTTGGAAGCATCCGACTCCGCTTTCATCTCTCACAACACAAGATAGAAAAATAAATTATAAAATGTAAATTGTTGATAAAGGAAAAGAGCAACTGCTGAATTTCTTGCCGGCTTCTTCTTGGTAGAATCTGCTTTCCGAACCGGTGGTAGAGTCACTACAAGCAGACACATTTGAAGTTTCAAAAGTGTTTGTATAGTTGGCCTACTTGAAATAAATTAATTTTGAATTTTGGAATGTAAAGCTTACCTACAAAAAACAGTGAAACGTATAGTTGCTCGGAGCCCAGAAATAACAACAATCGATTGCCATTAGTCCCGTCGCGCCAGACGATATCAATATTCCTATAGCAAAGGTTCAACGTTCATATATTCAACGTTTATATTTCAAATATTTTTATAAAGTATCTAAAGTAGTGGAAGGTACTATTATGAAAATTAAGCTTTATTTGCTATACTCCTCGAAAAGCAGGATAAGCTGTACAGTGCTATTTATAATTTCTTCAATCTTTATACTCCACACCAAACAGATCTTCGGCAGATGTACTCTCTACGCAAGTTTCGCTCCGAAACCGGAGTATCCTCAGGAGATGTTGACCGCCTTTTGTGCCCTAACTATTGAAATGTCTGTTCTTTTTTGTTTTTTTTAAATTTTTGTGAAGTATAAATAAAATGAAATTAGAATGTGAAGCTTTATACACAAAATGTTTACAGCGAACGGGGCGGCGTTGTTGCCGTCGAGCCCCGAAATAACAGCAATCGATTGCCGTTCCCTCCGTCGCGACGATATCAATACATATTTTAATAGGAAAGGTTAACCGTTGATGTATTCAATTTTTCAAGTTCACACTGTTCGGCATTCAATTCATATACAAAATTCATTTATTTCAAGTAGGCCTTATACAGCATCAAGTTTATTTGTTTGTAGTGGCTCTACCAGCAGTTCGGAAAACAGATTCAACTAAGAAGAAGCCGGCAAGCAACTCGTTAACACGTTCGTCGTCGTTCAACTGCTGCGTGCAGTTACATTTTTTTAGCTTTTTTTTAAACATCATTTTACAGTTTAACAATCGTTGTTCCATCTTGTGTGAGATGAAAGAGCTTTCAAGCACCCTTGTCCTTACGAAATTCATCAATGTAATAGTAAAGGGCGCGTTTGGGAACCTCGTAGCTTTTCGTTTTGCTTCTTCCTTTCTGATCTGCACCGCAATAGCCTGGAAAGCGTCATCTCCGATACCTATAATCTGGGTGCCTTCAAATCAATAGTGAATAGGCATCTTCTAGGTAAGCGCGCCCTACCTTAGGCTGCATCAACACTTACCATCAGGTGTGATTGCAGTCAAGCACTTGTCTATATAATAAAAAAACAAAAGTTTAAAGGTTACGAATGTAGTTATCGCCATCACTACTCACTGTTATGTACACATTTTATATGTAATCAACGCATCAAAAGTGCCATCTATGTGCCTATTTGAATAAAGAAATATTTGACTTTGACTTTGACTTTAACCGCCAAGTCCACCAATCCGCACTGGCCGTAGTCCACCAGCGCGGTGGATTACGGCCAGTACGGCCGAGATTTAAGTCATAAAAGCCCTTATCAAATCAAATCAAATCGTTTATTTGCAGATTGGTATTACATTGTTGGTAGGTACACAAAATATAGGGACAAACAATGGGCTCCAGTACAACATTACTTACCCGCTATGCCTATAGGATGTATTGACGTACTTGGCCTTTCAATATTAGGCTATATAATAATGCATTGTCGAGCGAAAGGTGTGAAAAGGTCTTTCAATCGACTCTAGGCACCTTTTTTTTTTGTAAGGAATAATATTATAATATCTCTCTCCTCACAAAAAGAAGGTATTTTTTATCTCGATCGTGCATATATCGAAACAAGAGGTCTTTGAGGTAAGAAATATGCATCTCATCAAATACTAATCGGCACCCAATCATGATGGAATAGAAAGAGATTACAGTATAAACTGTACAGCAATAAAAACATTTCTAAACTGTAACATGTGAGTACCGTTGGCAAAAAACTCGATGCTCTAACAAACTGAGCTAACTACAGGTAAAGAACTCGTTGCAACATAAACACGGTCACCTGTAACGGACGGAGATTATGTAAAAAAAAACCTCGCGTGATTTATGTAGGCTGATATACCTACCTATAGTTGTCTGAACGCACGTCTTAGGAAATGGATGGAAGCGGGCGTTACTTTGCGGAATTCCATGATATATTAAATATATATATTATATAAATATACTACGACAGTGCACACATCGCCAACTAGCCCCAAAGTAAGCGTAGCTTGTGTTATGGGTCCTAAGACGACTGATGAATATTTTTAGGAATAATATACATAAATACTTATAATACAGATAAACACCCAGACACTGAAAAGCACACATGTTGATCAAACACACATTTTCCAGTTGTGGGAATGGCACCCACGGCCTCGGACGCAGACAGCAGAGTCGCTGCCCACTGCGCCAGTCGACCGTCAAATTATGAAAATTGACAATTGACAAACTGTGGATAGCTTTTATACCTGTACCCATAACTAAAGCGGTTTCAAATTTTACGGAAGAGTGCGCAAACTAAATTGGAACGAGCTGGCCGATTTCACCATGTTCTCCGATTTAACCATGTTTGCCGATTTAACCATGTTTGCCGATTTAACCATATCCGCCGATTTCTTCTGCGTATCGTGTCCGATTCGGGCGAGATTGTTTTATTAAACTCCATTTGTAGCGAAACAGATCTTTGAAACGAAAGTAACAGAGTTCTCAGTGAATTTACAGTAGGCTAATAATAGCTTCCTTCCGATCTCTCCATTAAGCCTTATTGAGAACGGTGTTCCCGTGGATCCCTATTCCGTCATTCGTGGGGTCAGGTGCGTTTAAATATCTATTTAATTTCGGCAACGTCACCTAATACATTTTATTCAGTCTATGAATTTTTAGTGCACATAAATATTTGACAAGATATACGAGTATAATGTATACATAAGGCCGCCAAATTGTATACCTTTTGTTAAATTTTTACTTTTAATTTGTTATGTTTATGTGGTGTACAATAAAAGTGTATTCATTCATTCATTCATTCACATACTTAATATTATTAATTTACCTCAATATTTAGACGTTGCTTTAGTTTTAGTCGATCACCATTTGTTGATCACCACCAAAACAAACAAATCCGATAAAATTTATTTAAGAAAGAGGATATAAACACAAAGTTGACTAACACAGCTCAACCTTGTCAATTACGCATGAACGCAGTGTTTGTATACTTAAGGCCAGTCCACGGATGTAATGACGAAGCGCCAGAGTGCTCAGGTGAAGTGCCAATAGAAGTTGGATGAAAGGTCAAACACACTGGCCAAGCGCGGTTTTGTAGACTTCCCATGCCTTTGAGAACATCATGGAACTCTCAGGCGTGCAGGTTTCCGTTAAAGCAAGTGATATTTATAATTGCATAAATTAAAAAATATGTAAAGTTTGAAGCTCTAACCACTAGGCTATCACCGCTAGCATAAAACATAGTAGCCAAGTCTACGATTCCTTTTAGACGCAACGAAGGTAACTCGTATCTAAATAACGCAAAAACATGATGATTTTACTGAATCCATTCATTTATTTTTTTAGAATACATGATTGAACATACAAGCGAACAATACAAGATAAATTAAATAGTTTTACCTCACTGCACTGGTGATAACAAAAAGATCCCTCGCCTTAGTTTGTTGTGGGCTTCTTAGACGAGGGGGCGCGTTTGGAACCCTCGCAACTTTAGTTTTAAGTGAACGAATATAGATATCGCCATTTCCGCTTACGTGCGGAAACTGCCCAGAGAGAAGAAGAAGAAGAAGAAAGATAGATATCACCATCATCTCACTATATTGTACATTTTTATTAAGTAATAAATTTCATGAAAAAGTGTACATTGTAGTCGCATTGTGGTCATCAAAAGTGCCACTAGAATAAAGAAATATTTGACTTAGACTTTGATACACAAAAGAAGAAGAAAAATCTATACAGTAGTGCGCAAAGTATATCTGTTAAGTTTTCTTCTAAGATAGGTACAGAAAGACCTCCGAGCGAAAATGTATCTCACACTTGTCCGTTTTTTTTTTATTTATGACACCTATAGTGATGATTTCAGCCCATACAATTTATCAACGCACACAAAAACACTTCGGGGTCCTTTCACCCCTGATGGGAAATAACAAATCGTTGCTTGCTTTGAACGTAACGCCGCGACAGTTTTCCGTTAAGGCCGCCATCAAATACATGTTTTCTATGGATAATACCCGACTTTAAACGATAATGTATTTTGGTATGCTAATCCTAGAGACGCCTTTACTTCCCTTATTTTTTACCCCTCTCAGGGGTGTCATGAGTTTCATATTGGAGTTTAGTTAGTTTAGAAATATAATAAGCTTATTAGTTACCTATTACTACGTAACTGCTTAATCTCTTGCATGTCTCAATAAGTTAAAAGTTTATATTAAACGTAAGCTTATAGGAAAATCCTATCATAGTATTTATGTATTACGTTAATTATATTAACGCTTGCTTATGAATTATTGCTCCAAAATGCTCTGCCATAGTTTTTAGTGGCAAAGTGAGATGGTGATAGCAAAAGTATTACAGCTTTATGTTTCACGGTCATTTCACTACAGTGTTTCGTCTTTCTATCAGGCATTAACGGATCGACGTGATTTTTTGTGCAAAGCATACCAATACCCCCGCATAATGTTATAGGTTTTTATTTCGGGGAAACCACGCTTTATTACTTCATGTAGGTATTATAAATGCGTCTGTTTTTTGATTATTTTTTTTTGTAAATATAATAGTATACTACGACAATTCACACATCGCCATCTAGCCCCAAATTAAGCGTAGCGTAGTACCTATAGGTACTAAGATGACTGATGAATATTTTTATGAATAATATACATAAATACTTATAATATACAGATAAACGCCCAGGCACTAAAAACATTCATGTTCATCACAAAAACATTTTCCAGTTGTAGGAATCAAACCCACTTGGTCTCAGAAAGCAAAGTCGAAAGGTTTTGGCATACGAGTACCACAGGCTTTTTTTATACCCGTAAATAAATATTTAGTTATTTGTCTGTGGTACTACGAAGGGTTTTCATTGGTTTCGGTATACCACTGGTACATATTAGGATTCTTGTGACACCCCTATCGATATTATGTTTTCCCGTTAGGTTTTTCTGGTCGTCTGATTTATGGCGTCTACAGCCTTGCTATTGGCTGCGACTCAGATCTGCAGACCGCAACAGCTGTTCAGTGTGCTTACTTTATAGCCTGAGTACTTTCTGTGCTCCCGTTAAGGTTTTAATATGGCAGTTTTATAAATTCAAAAAAATATGTCTTATTTTATTTATTAACTCTACCGCTGTTTATTTCATATTACGTCAGTGTTTTTATTGCAATAAATTTTATAAAAAACACATTACGTAAGAAACCTTAAATACTAAATTACATTTGTGCAAAATCTTTTGTAACAACAAAGTTGTTGATATTTTATGATCCGAAACAGACCTCGACTTTACACAGCGCTGGCCCAGTGAGGTCTATAATTATTGGTGGACTATAGGTAGGCTTAGCAGTTGAAAGACCAGACCAGTTGAAAAACTCAAAGTGCCGCATCTAACAAATCGCCAAAATGGCCTCCAACAGAAGCCGATGGAGACAGTTTACCAGCGCGAAGTTAAGATCTTAACCCGACCACGATCTTCAGTGATGAAGGAACGAACAGAGAGAGAGAGAGTTAAGTAGTCTTACTGGATTGCCTACTAATTAATACCTCTAGTCCAACCCCTAAAAAGTAGCAGCAGAGCTTGGGGCGTTAGATCCGGGGAAGATGTGGAGCGCGAGTTAGCAAGGGTATGGAAAGTTGTTATTTGATAAATTATTTATGTTGAATTCGTTTTATTACATTACTTATTTTAACGCATGTTTCGTGACTGTAACTATTGGGAGCTGTGAAGTTTGAACTGGCCTTCCAAGACACTCCGTAGTCATGATACGCCTGTTTTCAACTGCAGACGTTGTATAATATATACGTACAGACCGGCAAATGTTCATGTTTATTTATATTAAAACGCATTAGAACAGCGATTCGACTCGCCCGTTGATAAATTAACTACTTGGGCACATTAAAATCTAATTTAAAGTAACTATTTACGTACGTTTAAACGACCTTCGTAATTTTAAACTACTTTTGAAGAAGGTTTGATTTAGACTTGGTTATTTAACTATGCTTAACTTATCAAAGATATCGCTTTTCCACCTTTCTGGGGGAGTGGTGAGCGCTGTGAATGGTCCAAAGTTCGATTCCTTACAAAAGCAATTTCTGAATTTTATCTGGTATGGTATGGTGGGAACCATCGGACGTGGTTAAAATCTGACCGACTAGGTGACTAGAGATTTAGCGTTGCGATGCTGCGTAGAAACCGATAAGGGGTATAATTTCAAAATAACTGTCATACCCCTAACTGGTTAGCCCGCTATCATCTTAGACTGCATCATCACTTACCACCAGTTGAGATTGCAGGCAAGTGTAGATGGGGGGCAACCAAGTGGATAGCTTGATGATGTAATAAAAATAATAAGTCGATAACACCCAAGTAAATAGGTAGTAGGTACCGAAATGAAAAGTTATAACTACACACGTTCGAACGAGCGAAGTCGGGAACAAGGGTTTTTTTTTACTATTTCGGTACGGTACCCTAAAAAAACTGTCTAGGTACAAAATCTTTCTCTTTAAGTTATATCTTTTAAAAGAGTGTGACAAAACTCAGCTCCGACATGGCTTTTAAAAATTTTGGTCTATTTTTGAAGGGAGCATGGCGAAGAGATAAAATTTTTACCGCTCCATATTTATAGAACACGGAAAGTTTCGCTGTTATCAATTTTAAGGCAACTTTCAATAGCTACTAGAAGGTTCCGGAAATAGCTTCTACATTTTTCAGCACCAAAACGAACTAAGTACCTTGTTGAAGTTATACTTCTTTTGGCGCGTTAGGCAACAATTATGAGAGTAATTTTTTACGATGCGCGCGCACACCGTCACAAAAACCGACACCCTGCTAGCTATTGGCAACATTTTGAATTTTTCAAAAAAAAGTTTCGTGTACACTTTCAATTGTCAAAGTCTGCGAACTCATTCCGGTGATTTAATTGATTCAATTGTACACAAATCTCAAATTTTAATGTACAGAGTGAAACTTGGTTGTCCGATATTCAGATAACTAGATAATGCATTATAATAAAACTGTCAATGTATTAAACCTTTTTCTTATTGTTAGTGTAGTATTTTCTACAAACGCAGATATAAGGCGAAAGATAAAATTTTTTTAAAGATTTTTATCTTGTTACGCCAAAGAAGTGTAGCTTCTAACACACACATTTTCGAATAAAAGTTAACTTAAAAACTACTCTTTTATACCGCTAAAAGTTTGTCTAGATAAGTAATCAAAATCAGAATCAAAAAAGGGCTAACTTTATAGGGGTGTACCCACTACCCAATCGTTTTCGAGCAGTCGTTTTCGAGTACGGAAATACTTGAAGCAATTGTTACAATGCTGTGTTCCGGTCTGAAAGGCGTGGTTGCTGGTGTAATTACAGACATATGAGGATTTGCATCTACGCCTCAAATTGATGGACACAGGGCGGTATGATGCAGGATGTGCTCCTTGCATGCCCTGCGAAGTGTTGCTCTGTTAATAAGCGATTGTTTTTCACTTACCATCTGTTTTGTCTGTCAATTATTACTATAGAAAAAGCTCAAATTTGCCTAAAATATACTAAGCTCGCATTTTTAATATTGTTTATTGTTTATGGTTTATTGTTCATTGTTTATGGTTTATTGGTTATTGTTTATTGTTTATGATTTATTGTTTATTGTTTATGGTTTATTGTTTATTGTTTATTGCTACATGCACATGCATAATAGACATGACGCCCCGGCGGGGCGTCATGTCTATCGAAATTATTTTAAATCGAAATTAAAATGTTAGAATTTCGATTTAAAATAATTATAGAATTAGGATTTAATGTCACACCATTATTAATAATTGATAATAATTAAGAATAAGAATATAACGTTTGCAAAAGAAAAATCAGAAATACAGGATTATTTTGACGGTACTGTAGCCTTAGTACAAGCATATCTTGTACTAAGGCCACAGTATCTAAGCGATATCGTACCGACACGCTTTATCTCTTGGTGACACGCCTTGTCGGTATGGAGGTAACGGCCACGGCCGGAACCTCCAACTAGACCAGACGATATAATTATAAATTATTATTATATGTTATTAAGAAGACCGCAGGAAAAAAAACGGTTACAAACAGCAAAAAATAGATCAAATAGGAAATCCTTGGAGGAGGGCTTCACCTGAGAGGGGTCCTTGCAAATTAAATATGAAAACCAATAATAAACTAATTCCTAAATATAAAAAAAGAAAAAAAAATGTTAAAACGAAATTGTATTGTAAACTTTATAGACACTATTTTTTTATTTCATTCTTTTTTTTACTATACTATTTGCATGGAATATACTTTTATATTTTTTTACTTTTATTTTATTTATATTATATGATAGGACTTGGGACATCCGCATAAAACAACAACGCTCAGCACTGCGCTAAGGTGGTCGTCAAATAAGTATAACTCTATCTATAGAAGAAGAAGAATAACTCTATCCCATCTCGTAAACCAGATCTAAGTTATTACTTAAGCTTATTTAGACAATGCGACCAGCTAAGTTGAACTAGTCTCATCTCATAACAGCCTGTTTCATAATGAAATTATCTCAAGACGTAATATCAAATTTGAATTGCAAATGTCTGTGCAGCTCTACGCGTTAAAATTAATTTCGAGATGGGCGCTTTTATTTGATAACTTCGCAGATTCTTAGACTTACGCAAGAATTGAATAAGAATTTAATCATCACATCAAACCATTACCGGCCCACGGGTCTCCTCCAACAATGGGAAGGGGTTAAGGCCGTAGTCCACCACGCTGGCCCAGTGCGGATTGGTGAGTACTCCACACACCCCCGAGAAACACAGATTACAAGTAGGCAAGACAAGAACGAAACATGGAGCAAAAACTATTCAGTTTGAGTAAGTGCATCTAATTTATAAAAAGGTTTTGTAGGAGAATCGTCTTTCAGCTTCAAGTAAAAATTAAAAAATTATTTTAAAAATTTGTAACTGTTTTAATTTTAGTCTTTGTGTGTTATTCGAGACACAGATCAAAAGATTAAACAAATTATAAAAACTAATAAAGTTTTAAGTTCTCTTGAGATTTTTTTTATTCCTCTACAATTTAAACCTTACTACAATATCACCTAGTGGTAAGATGGTAACGGGCTAGCCTGTTAGGGAGTATGGTAGTCATACCCCTAATCGGTTTCTACCTGAAATCACATCGGAACAATAAATCGCTTTGAAGCACGTCTTTGTCGGTAACTAGCTATGGCCAAAGCCTCCCACCAGACCAGACCAGAAAAAAATCTGAAATTATACATTCCCAAATTGCCCCTGCTGGGAACCCGGGAGCCAGGGAGGTTGTCAAGGTATATAATCTTTAAACCTAACCTAAAGCATACGGGTTCTTTTTTATCGGTCTCGTAACGAAGCCAATGAACGATAGCAGCAAAAAGTGAAATTAATTATAAGGCCAATGCGCACGATTACTCCTATCAAGTTTTAGGAAGTGCATAATTGCCTAGAATCCGGTTAACTAGCAGCCGCGGTACACGTAATTATAATTGTTTCATTCACTTACAATTACGTAGTGTTATGTAGGTAAGCGATTAAACCTTTCGTAAGTAAAGAAACAGTCCACAGTGCCCTAAAACCAAAGTCTTCGAACAGAGTATGTTACCATAAATGGTTTTGAAACGTGGTCGCTAGGGAGTAGTATTTCTACGTGATCACATCAGAAATTAGGTGATCCGTCGATGAACTAGAATTAACGGCATAGCTTTTTGGACGTGGCACATAGTTCTATGGACGTTGTGGTTCAAGGTGCTGGAATGGCGAACCCGCACAGGTAAACGCGTTGGTCGGCCCCCAACGAAGTGGACAGACGAATTGCTGGGAGCCGCTGGAAAGAAGCGGCCCGAGACCGTAGATTTTGTCGCTCCCTACAAGACACTCATGTCCAGTTGTTGACGTCAATCAGCGTCAAAGTTATGAGCTCGACAAATTTTTCTTTCTTCCTTCCTTTATTCGTTTCGTTCTATTTTTTTTAACAGTAATTTTACGGGGTATACGCTCGACCGTAACAATAGGAATATCTTCCTCCGGTAATCGTGCTCGGGGACTATAGTCAATTTTTGTGAACACTTCGCTAGAGCGCGATGCAGGATTTTGTGGTGCCATCTAGTTTTGTAATGTGGAGACCGCTACATTAATAATTGACAGACCAATTAGATGGCCCGCCTGATAAAGTGAAAATCCATCGTCTATAAACAGGGCACCACTGCGCAGGGATTGCAAGGACACAGGGTCCATCAACCTGAGGCGCCTGGTCTTACCCTATAACAGCCCACTGTTGGACTAAAGGCCTCTCCCAACGAGGTTTGCCCATAATCACCACGCTGGGCCGACGGATTGGTGTTCGCAGTAGATGGTCGTAATAGCACAAAGGACTCTGCTGCCCGCCCTCCGTTATATTCCCTGAGTCGCCTCGTACGCAGGAAGAGGAAGGGTGGTGACAACTGTATTCTGATCTGCCGTCACCACGCTTCATGAGGCGCCTCATTTGCCTATAATTACATTGGCAACTCCTTGAGAGCGGAACACAGCAATGCTGCTTAGCGGCAGTAACAAGCATGGCGGTAAAAACATGCGCGAAGAGGCATGACGTGACATGTTCAACTTACTTCTTAATAATAAAAAAAATTGGTTGCCTGTAAAGTCGGTATACGGGCGAAAGTTTTACGTGACAACGACTTTGAGTGGTAAAATAATTTTAATGTGAATATTCATTCGTATAGTAGGAAGAAGGATGAAATAATAGTAACAATTTAAAACATTTATTTATACAAAGAATTATATTTAAAACATTAATTTATACAAAGAATCTCGCACTGAATTTCATATTAACAAAATTTTATTTTTACCTTTACACATACATACGTATTTATATACAAATATACATACAATAACTTGCAATACATTTGCGTACAATGAAACAGCGTTTACTACAAAGGGACGCGTGCCTTTCACTTTTTATGTCTGTCTCTCTCGCTCTTAGGCGGGCTAACCATGCCCGAGTGGAAGTGACGCGTGCCTCTCACTCGCTCTCATTGTGAGCGCATAACGTGAGCGGAGCGTAACGCAGTTTCTTGAAGTGTCACCCGGCAAACCAATTTATAAGACGTCACGTCAAAAAGAGGGTACTTTGAAATAAATACTTTTTTACGATCCAAGTCAGCGCACTCTGCGTTCTGAATTTAAAATGATCCAATACAGCATAACCAGTTGCAACTTTTGCGAATAAATGCAGAATGGAAGTGAAAAACTTTTTTCCAACAAAAATGAAATATAATTTCGCCAAAACTGCGCGCCTTTGTATAAAGACGCCTTTTCCCCGTGTGCGTTTTAGCAAAGAAATGTTTTAAATTTCAAACCTCTATGTTTAAATTTTGATTTTTTTCTCACTTCAACTACGTTTACTAATTTAAATGTGACTCGACAACAACTCGTAATCAGATCAGTGAATGCACGATAGAGTCGGGATTCGCGCGCTTTTACCGAAGTTAGATAACAGAGTAAGAAGTAACTAGTAGAGTATCTATGTAAAATATTGATTGTTTAATATTTCACAAACTATCGAGTTAAAATAAAATCGAAGAACCAAAGTTTTTAGTTTTAAAGTAAACAACTTCAAACCGAGAGTTTTTCGGATTTTTTTTATTTAACACTGCATATATTTTTACAATTGATTGATCCTAAGTATAAATGTAAAATATTGATTATTTAACATTTCACAAACTATCGAGTTAAAAGAAAATCGTAGAACAAAAGTTGTTAGTTTTAATGTAAACAACTACATTCCGAGAGCTTTCTGGTATTTTTTATTTAACACTGTATATATTTTTACAATTGATTGATCCTAAGTAGAAATGTAAAATATTGATTATTTAATATTTCACAAACTATCGAGTTGAAAGAAAATCGTAGAACATGAGTTGTTAGTTTTTATGTTGAGTGATCCTAAGTAGAAAACTATCGCCTATAAACAGTGTGCTTAGTATGAGATTTCTCATCTATTCGTTCGCGTAAAAGTGAACTATGATTCGTATGTCGTCGAAAGAGCGTCATCTCTGGTCCCTAGATGGCGCTCTTTCTGAAATCTTGCATTTAACACACAGAGCACACTTCACAGAGTATGCAAGGGACTCGTTCGCAAAGTGCCGGCCCGTATCCGTCAACATGCATATCAGTCCATGTTTTTGTGTGTGTGCTATGTTCAAAAAACGTGTAATATGCATGTTGTTAGTGCTCTTAATAAATAAATAAATAAATCCCTACTAATATGATAAATGTCAATGTAAGTTTGTTTGTTACACTTTCACGCAAAATCTACTTAACCGATACTCATGAAACTTTGTACACATATTTTAGGATGTGTTAGAAGTAATATAGGATACTTTTTATCCCGACATTAAGCTCGGTTCCTTTGGGAGAGGGGATTAGTGTCTGACGATTTTACACCATAACTCCGACAAATTGTAACCGATTTAAATAATTATTTTTGTACTATAGATGTTATAATATGTGTTTAATTTTGCCCAAACTGTGGTTGAAGATAGAGGACAGAACTCCTCAGCTAACAGCAGCAAACCCCTCATTTAAGGCTTAGCGATACTGAATACTTTAATTTTTTTTAGATTAACAACTAAATTTAATGCCACATCGAAAAACAAAATCAAACGCAGACGAAGTCGCGGGCAAGAGCTAGTAAATAAATAAACATGAGGCGTAGGTGGTAAGCCTACTAATTCAGCCCAAAACACTGGCATGCATACAATGCTGCTTTGAAGGCAGAAATAAGCATGGCGGTACTTTCCAAGACGAGCTCTGTCAAAAAAAGCTCTACAATGTGCTTATTATCCCTACTATTTCATAAAACGCGGCAGGGAAGAGTCATTCCACACCTCCTTCGAATTAGGCTTATTATGTAATCCGATGCTTCAGCACAAACAAACAAAAGGCACCGAATAATGAGACGCACATAAAAATTCCTTATATCCGTTACAACTTCCTGAGAACGCAACATATGGGGTAACCTCAACAAACCCATTGGAAATTAAACTTTATTTTTAAATAGTTAAAGTGCAATCTTCTTTGCGTTATATGATGTTAATAACACAGTTCTCGCTCTCTGTAATGCTGCGTAAACATAAGAGGGGTTTTCCATTAGGCGCCTACCCGCTAGCGTCGCCGCTGGCGTATAATACAGTTGCGTTGCTTTCTCACGGAATCTAATAGGATGTTGGGGCGTTTAAAAGTGATAGCTTAGTGGGTAAGGCTTCGGATTCCCTGTCGCGAGGACAGAGTTCGATCCCCGGAACGCATCTCTACCGCATTTAAAATATAACTTCGTAACGGTTATTGAAAACCTCGTGCTAGTAAACCCCCGCTTTTTCGAAATAAACCTAAGTTAACAAGATTAAACATATATTTAATTTTATGTTCAATTCAAAGCTTCATTGGTTGTGACTATTTCTACATAAACAGGCTTACTACGGAGCACGGGTTTGCCCTCAGAATGAGTACGGTTGGGACAAAGTCCACAACGCTGGCCAAGTGCGAATCGGCTAATCGGGTGTGTGGAGTCCACCAATCCGCACTGGGCCAGCGTGGTGGAATATTCCTTAACCCTTCCTCAATGTGGGAGGAGACCCGTGCCGGGGTAATGGGTTGATGATCATCATGGTATCATGATCGTCATCAACCCATTTGGTAAAACACTCTCATCCGTAGCTTGCAAAGGATTCCCAAGCGATAGATTGCCCCGTATGGACCCTTAACTAACGCTTCACAGTAAATGTTCATGAAATGAGTAGTCGGCTAATGAACCGACGCCTTTAAGCGGTTACGTGTGCGTGGCCTAAATTTAAATGGCGGCGAGACTTACTGGGATTTATGTCAGTTTTTGGGGCGCGCGTATTTTGAGCGCTTTCATAAACAATTAAGCGTTGCACATAATTAGAACAATAGCTTCATTGAGCTTAAAGAGTTATCTGTTACTAAAGTTGAATGCATCGGCTTGCTTATATTTGTTTACTAAAAATAAGAAATGTAAAGGGGTGTTATAATTTTGAACTTCGAAAAAAAAAAACCGTTGAATATAGTTTCTTTATTTTTAAGTTTACGAATATGGTTTTCGCCATCATCTCACTACCGTGTACTTCTCATGTAATGTGCGCATCAAAAGTGCCACCAACAAGCCTAATTGAATAAAGATATATTTTGTAATTTTTATAAATTGTCCAATTAGAGATATAGATTTAATTAACCCCCCTTAAATTAAGATTACAGTCAAGGACTAGCTAATAATCGCACAACCCGGGGATTGAAGTTAGGACCTCGTGAACTGCAATCGAACGTGCTAACCAATAAACCATTGAGGGAGTTGGTCAATGCGAACTTTTATTAAATACAACAATACAACACACAACTGTCTAGCCCACTTATCGAATAAACGATGGACTATACCTGCCAGCCGGTATTTTACGCCAAAGGTCGTTTGTTTAGTCGATTCCGTGACATTCAACTACATGCATACACAAAATACCGGTTTTTGACGTCATATTAATTCTATTGAACTGTTATGCCACATGACGTAACAGTTACAGGTTACAAGATATTATTAACAACCGAGACAGTAAGGGAAAGTGAGCAGCCTTTTTTTTTTTTTGAAAAATCTCGTCCGGGGAATTACTGCCTTGTTTTGTAATTAATTACCTTGCTTATTCCAAGCAGCATTGTTGCAATGCTGAGTTACGGTTCGAAGTGCGTGGTTGTCGGTGTGATTACAGGTACACGAAACTTAAAAACTTTTGATAACTATAAATTCATATTTTCCAGATATTTATGTTGATGTCATTGACTAGGACATTATCGATGCACCGCAGTCCTACATGGTCTCGAACGATGCAAAGATACCTTCCGGTGTCTTAGTCGTTTATCAGTTATTTTCATCCCCTATTTGATGCCTTTCGAGTTGGAATTTTTAAGTGAATCACGTATTTCTTTATTTTTAATTGAAAACCTAACATAGAAGTTTCATGGAATTACCTTGAAATAAATTGATAAATAAATTATTTTATACAAACTTTCATCCCCCATTTAACCCTCTTAGAGTTGGAATTTTCCAAAATCCTTTCTTAGTGGATGCCTACATTGTAATAACTATCTGTATGCAAAATTGTAGCCCGATCCGTCTAGTGATAGAGCTGTGCGTTGATAGATCAGTCAGTCAGTCAGTCATCTTTGCCTTTTATATATATAGAAGAAGAAGTGAAAACTATATATATGTACATGTATATACAGTATACATATAGGACATGGGAAGCCTGCGGTGACGATGATTCGAGTACCATGGTTTTTGTTCGCCGAAATAGTGCTCAATTCGCCGGAAGTTTTCACTTCAAAAAAGATTTCGCATTGTTACCAAAATCCCCAGCTATTATTCAATTTTAAATGTTATGAAATAGCAAACTAAGTGTTAAAATGTAGGTCAAAAAACTTGTAAGTAACGAGTCCATTGTTATATTATAAAATACGGAGCGTTTTATGAAACAAATATTCACACGCATATTTTGCATTTTCCCACCAATTTGCTCGGCAACTGAACCATGGATCGTTACGTAGCCGACACGTTTTATACTTCACATATAATATATAAAAAATATATTTTATTTATTTCTTAAGAACCCTAACAATATACATATATACCATATACAGTAATAAACTTGTATAATATTCTACACATTCACTTATATCTATATCGATAAGTTACCATGACATTCAAAAAAAAAAACGTGTGTGTACCTGCGTTAGAAGTTATACTTCTTTGGCGTAACAAGATTAAAATCTTTTAAAATTTTTTATCTTTCGCCTTATTCTACGTTTGTAGTAAAAACGACAATAACAATAGAAAAAAGGTATTGTTTGAATTATTGAAAGTCAACTGTCAAACCTTTTGTAGAAAAGCTAAAATTTTGACTACAGGTAACTTGGTTTCCGTTTTTTGTGACGGTGTGCGCGCATCGAAAAAATTTACTCACCATTTTTCCCTAACTTGCCAAAAGAAGTATAACTTAAAAAAAAAATTAAATATCTTCAACGTACACGATTTTATTATAAGTATGTAGATTAAAATCACAACATTATTTGCTATCTGTTCAACAACGATTATAAATTTTGAAATGTCGTCCGCAAACGAGTTTTCGAGAATAATGAACCGACAAATAAGTAAATAATATTTCACCACAGCACTCGCTAATATATTTATTGGCTATAAACAAATAAATAGGATTTCCGTTCATATTATATTACGTTAATTATAATTATTATTTCAATTTCGCAACCGGCATTCATTCTGCTTACATTTCGATAAATAATTAATTAACATTATTCGATAAATAAATAATAACTTAATTAACAAAAAAAAATTCTTGTGGGCTTCTCTTTCAAATCTCATAGGTGCACGTTCTTAGAATAGGCTGAAGGCGAACGGAATAAGACGGCATCTGAAAATCCCTACCAACAGCGTATGTCCAGCAGGGCTAAGATAATCGCCACGAGATGACTATCTCTACCCGTTACTCGTATTTTTTTCATAGAGATAAACGTTGTAATGCGTAGACCTTTCATGGCGCGTATGCCAGCCTGGAGTGGACATTGAATTTATACATATGTATCCACACTATAAATACCATTTATTTTTATTTATTTCCATTATAAATGCGAAAGTGTGTCCGTGTGTTTGTAACCTTCCAATTTTCCATAGAAAAATTTTGCATCCCGGGGAGGGCCACTATCACAGAATTAAGAAAAAACAGAATCCTCATTAATTAATAATTATTGTGTCCAGTGAAAACGCCCCGCTCACGTCTCACTTTACACCCGCGCAACGTTGCTAGCTCACAAACTTTTGTTCATTTTCCCATTTTATTAGAACTAAGTAGGATTTGAGAGCGTCATATAAAAAGATGCAGTAGGAATAAGATCGATATGACGGTCAGTTATTTTCCTACATAAATTAAAGCAAGGTACTTGAATTCCTTACCTACCTACCTTCCTTTATTACCACGGCAGTTAGGCAAATCATTAAAACCGTCTACATACCAATACAGGAACGTTACGTTTCCTAAAGCAGTTACCGAGGACGCGGACGTAAGCCAACATCGAGTTATCAACCCGATCTTGTCGTGGCTAAGAATTAAAAGAGCCGTACCTATGTTACACCGATGTGCGAGTAAAATTTGAATATATTTTCCTATTTCTGCGTTTACGTATGTTTTTTGTGTATCAAAAGCAATGTTTTATAACAGTTTATACAATTCTAGACCAGGGTTCTCCATGGTATGGATATCTTAATTGCGCAGCTAATAAAATGGGAACTAACATGTACTTATATCTAAAATAGGAAAAAAACCGACTTTGTTATTCTAACTAGAAATCAAGAAATAAATATTTTCCACAACTCTTAAGTTTTTTAAGTGCCAAGCAAAATGAAGAAGATTACTAGGTAACAATCATATACTTACTTCGTATTCCCTTTTAAATATATATTTTTTTTCACGCTGTTTGTGGCTAGTTTTGCAAACTTGCCAAATGTCAACTGATATACCCTTTTACTAAATATTTCTTTTCCCGAACTTGTGTTTATCTGTATATTATTCATAAGAAAATTCATCATTCATCTTAGTATCCATAGCGCAAACTAGTGAAGCTTGTGGGGCTAGAAGGCGATTTGGCTAGTGTCGTAAATCGTAATATATTTATTTATTTATTGTATCACTAACCTCCTCTTAATTACCTTTCAATAACAACAAAATAACATGAACATGAATGTTTTTCAGTGTCTGGGTGTTTATATTAAAAGTATTTATGTTACATATTATTCATAAATACATATATATATATCTTGGTTCTCTCGTCACGACGGTTAACGAAATATCATCCAAAATTAACAGGAGAATCACATCGGCAAATAAATGTTACTTTGGACTTTTACCTTATCTACGATCTAAGATCCTGTCGAGAAGTCTGAAAATACTCGTCTATAAGGCCTTGCTCCGGCCAATACTTACGTATGGCGCAGAGTGTTTGGTCTTAAGCAATAAAGACGAAAACAGCCTGCTCACTTTCGAACGAAAGGTCTTGCGACGAGTGTTTGTGTTCGGTGCTATGCAGGATAATGGTTTTTGGCGCATCCGGTATAATCACGAACTATACGAACTTTTTAAAGAACCAAATATCGTCAAGACTATTAAACTGTTAAGAATACAATGGGCAGGGCATGTGCAACGCATGGAAGGCACTTTGGAGGGGCGTAGAGGCCGAGGACGACCTAGGGGTCGGTGGAATGATGGAGTTAAGAGTGATATGAGGGTTCTGGGAGTTCGGAGTTGGAAAGAAGCAGCTTCTGACCGCCTCAAATGGAGAAATATGCTTGAACAGGCCAAGGCCCACCCAGGAATGTAGAGCTTTGATGATGATGATGATTATTCATAAAAATATTCATCAGCCATCTTAGTATCCTTAACACAAGCTACTCTTACTTTGGAGCTAGATCTGGCGATGTGTGTATGTATTGTCATATTATATTTATTTATTTACCTAGTAGCCCGAGTAGAGTTATCCCTTACTGCATTACAATTCGGTGTAATATTATCCTCTTTAAACGGCTAACAGCTACCGCCGGCGATATTATGACAGCTCAATGGAGGAAGGGAGATTTCTAATACTATAAATACAGAATTAAAAACATACAGAAACCGTGTACATGACTTCTTTTGAAGCATCAAGGTGGTCATCATCATCAAAAACCATTTCACTTTAGCAGTTTTTATCGAGCAGTCACTTAATTCTATATAGCAGTTGACAATCATTATTTTACCTCTAATGTTTTAAACGTTTACCATATAATATAAAAAAAATGTGAGTTTTCGACGACATTCCGCGGATCAATGTGAAGTCAGACGTGCTCGGAGCGCGGTGTCACTGTTTTTAGACACAATGCAAGCACTTCATGCAATAATGCACGAGGGTTCTGTATGTTCTTAATTCTATGATTATAAACTACTAGCTGTTGCCCTCGTTCTTCGTCCGCATATATTACGGTTTTTTACCAATTATAGTTACTCTCCTTTCAACTAACTCTATGGTAATAATATAAAATTAAATTGAAAAACCCTCGACACCAGTCAAGCCATTCATTTCAGATTGTAGTAGCAGCACAGAGAACGCTGCCCGTTCTCCGTTATATTGCCTTAGTCGCCGCCCCCGCGGAAAGAGGAGGGGTGGTGAGAATTGTATTTTGATCTGCCGCCACCACAAAATTTGTTTGAAAAAGAGTGTCTTTTCTGTTACGCATGCTGAGTTTGCCTTTAGCCTAGCTAGTTAGCCTTTTTTGTACACAGTTAAAGCAATAAAATTTATTCTGTTCTATTCTTTAAGGGGAGTTTACAAAATTATAAAGCAATTCTTAAATGTGTCCATATATTAAGATATGTTGTATGCACGCTGGCTTTCTAGTAAATAAATAAATAGCTAAGAACTCACCCGACTTATTGACCTTTAAAAAAAACTTAGCCTTTTTAATGTACACAGTTAAAGCAATAAAATTTATTCTTTTCTATTCTTTAAGGGGAGTGTACAACATTATAAAGCAATTGTTAAATGTGTCCATATAAAAATAAAGGTTTATGCACGTTGGTTTCCTAATAAATAAATAGATAGCTAAGAACGCTCCCGACTTATTAACCTTTCAAATGAAAAAACAAAATCAAAATCGGTCAATCCGTTTGACAGCTACGATGCCACAGCGAGACCACGCTAAAAAACAGACACGTCAAACTTATAACACCCCGTGGTTATTGCGTCAGGGGTAAAAAATCGTTGGTTCGATTGGTTGCTTAGTTAGGGCGTAAAGTAAGGACAAACAAACAAACAGACTATCGCATTTATAATATTAGTTTAAACTATTTCTTTAGCCGTTGCCTAATCCGCGCGAGAGATTAATTCACACGTTGAAATGTATGCGTGCTTATCGCTACTAACGGGTTTCACAACTAGCTACGAAAAAAATATTTCATAATTCATCCAAATCCGGCAAATACTGCGATAGCATGATAGATAGTTCATGATTTATTATGAACTCATGAACAATTTTAGTGCTGTACACAGGTTTTCTTTCCGGTGATAAATTAAAAAGAAATCCAAAAGTGCAAACCTCATAGCGGTCTGAATGACCGCTTTAATTTAAAAAAAAATCCTAAAACTAAAACTCAAGTTTTTTAATATGAAATAACAAATAATATATTTATGTCTCACGCGATTTTATGAAACGAAATTTACATAGCGCATGCGCGAATCTTGATTTTTTTAGTTTTTGATAAATTATAATTAAACGACAGTACTTAGAACGCTAATATTAACTAGGAATCAGCGCAGTGCATTACTTTATATAATAAATAAAAAAATATTCCGGTAAGATAATTTTTTCGTCCAATTTCTCTGCCACAAACACGGATCCGTAAACACAGACACACGGACGTCCAAGAATGATTAGTTTTATTATTATTTACTATATTGAGCAAGAATAATGGCTTATAAAATATATATCATATGTGCTAGACAGATTATTTAACTTGATGTTAGTGCACTCATATTATCCTGTAAGTGTTATACTAATAGAAAAAAAACATCATTTAAGTTTTGAAAGACTGGGTTTTTTGACATGTCGAGAGTAGAGCATCACGCTCCGCTTATGAGGCGTGCAAAATACACTATTATCTACTCAGGTTACCGTGTGGTGACGGCAGTTCAGAATACAGTTGTCACCAACCTTCTTCTTCCCGCGGGTTTCGTACGACGCGACTAAGGGAATGTAACAGAGAGCGGGCGTTCTCCGTGCTTCTACTAACAAAGTGGTGAAGTTGTCAATATTTTATAACTATTTCTTAGCTTCGTCATTAAGGCAGATTTCAGTTCAGCCATAAGTTGTCCTTATTAAACTGATAGATAAAGGGGACGCTGGGACAATTGTTAAACTATAATGATCATCATTATGAAGGAAACCATGTTGAGGAAACCAGGCCTGAGAATTCTCGACAATGTTCTTAAAGGTGTGTGGAGTCCACCAATGCGCACTTACTCAGCGTGGTGGACTACGGCCTTTACCCCTTCTCATTGTGTATTGTATTAGTATGTAGAATTTTGTTATTATTTAGATATATTAAATATACTTAGTAGTTATGAAGTATATACCTTTATTTGACCTATACCACAATTAAATCATCTTACTCACATCCTGGGGTAGCTGGAAGAGATCTATAGAGATAAGCTTTCCTTTGTACACTTCATGTATCTTATGTTCACAATCACAATTTATGGTACATAAATAATAAATAAAATTGTGGGAGGAGACTGTGCCCTGTAGTAAGCCGGTAAAGGGTTGATATGATGATGATTGCAGCTAGGGCTGTCCCATTGGAATGTCACCACAACTAATACTTGAACTAGATTAGCACACATAGGTTTTTTCATCCCGCAAAATTTTACAGTTCTTGTTGTTATGGGTCGCAGAAAAGACGTCTACACTGTTCGACTGTCTGCTTTTATAATGAATAAATTTAGAGAAACATTGTACAATGTGGGTTATTTGTTACAGGAATAGATAATTAAATAGCATAGCAAAATGCTACACTATCGCATTAGGTTTAAGTATTCTGTAATGATAGTGTTAGAATAAGAATATAAATAAATAAATACAATAAACGAACAGTAAACAATGAGCAAACGAACGACACAAAATGGTTAAGAGTGAGTGTTGGAATGAATAATAACCACAGACAACACAGACTATTGCACCAAAGACTTGTATTTTTGGTATATTCCAACAGTTCTTACCATAAGAATTAAGAACGCGCACAATAAACAAATGAATATACTATGACAATACACACATCGCCATCTAGTCCCAAAGTAAACGTAGCTTGTGGTATGGGTACTAAGATAACTAATGAATAATGAATAATATACATAAATATATATAATATATTGACAAACACCCAGCCACTGAAAAACATTCACGTTCATCACACAAACATTGTCCAGTTGTGGGAATCGAACCCACGGCCTAAGACTCGGAAAGTAAGGTCGCTGCCCACTGCGCCAATTGCCCGACATCACTTTTAATAACATAAGTGCCATCTAAGTACAAGTTACCTAGTGGTTCCTTCCAACTAGCGTAACAAATAACATAGGAAGAGCTGTCCGCGGCTACATCTATTATGTCAGATTCTTCTAGCTTAGCCACTGAGCGGAACCAAGACTAACATTCTTCGTACCATTCCACCGGCCAAGCGGGCATGACTTGTATAATAATTATATTAAGCCTGATTAAGATTTAGCTTAGGTTTGTAGAAATATGGTAACTTTACTAGCCGTTGCCCGCGGCTTCGTCTGCGATTGTTTATGATAAATTATGAACTTCCTATGTTACTTCTACAAGAGTATGTTTACAAAGTTTCATGGCGATCAGATGAGTAGTTTTTGCGTGAAAGCGTTACAAACATCCCTACATTCACATTTATAATATTAGTAAGGATGGGAAGCATGCCTTGTGAGAGGCAGAATAATAATTGTAAAAATTATGATATTGAATAGAAATATATATATTTAAAATTTAAAAAACATATCATACTATAATTAGTATGATATGTTTTATGTGTCCCCGACTTTTATTCTAGTGTGATAGTAGTCAAGACAATTTGATACCCATATTGAGAGGTGAAAAAAATGTGTAATCCGCCATTTTATGACGGCGGCAATCTGGGCCGATTTTCATTAAACATAGCTAAGAACTATATATACATACACATATATATATATACCCACCATTTCTAGGTGAATTAGTCGGGAGTGTTCTTAGAAAAACAAAACGAAACAAAATTAAATTAGTTCATCCGTTCGGCAAATACGATGCCAACACACACACACACTCACATCCACACACACCCAGTGGCGTGCATAGAGGGTATGCATAGGGTATGCAGATGATGTAAAACGAAGAAAATCTCCAGTACGAGTTATAAACATCTTAAGGATAGGCTTTGTAAGAGTTATAAAAAGTCTAGCCTTAAGCTTACACTAATAAATACCGGAAATTTAGCTTGGGGTCTAAAAAGAGCAACTGCTGAATTTTTTGCCGACGTCTTCTCTATAGAATCTCCCTTCCGAACCTGAACCTATGTACCTATGAGCTATACGAAAAAATTAACTTTTATAAGAACGATTTAGCTACTAAGCCGTTCATAGTTATCATTATCATATCAACCGATTACTCGCCCACTACAGGGCACGGGTCTCCTCCTACAACGAGAAGGGGTTTAGGCAGGTAGTCCACCACACACCTAAGAGATATTTATGTAGAACTCTCAGGGATGCAGGTTACCTCACGATGTTTTCCTTCACCGTTGAATCAAGTGATATTTTAATTACTTAAAACGTACATAAGTTAGAAAAGTTAGAGGTGCGTGCTGGGATTCGAACTCGGACCCCGGAAAGGGAAGCCGAACTCCTACCCACTGGGCTATCACCGCTTCACCGTTCATGGTAACAAAATTAAAATATTTTAGCTGTCATGGAAACGGTGATCGGATGCTTTCTACGTTGCTTTTTACGTCCCCGCCACGGCTAACTTGAGCAGGAGACTTCTCAGAGCATGGGCGCACAAGGCAATAATATCCAAATAATATACGTGTAATTTTAAACGCGGGTTAACTTCTACTATTTCCTGTTACGGTGATAGGCCAGTGGGTAGATTCGGGGTTCCCGGCACCTACCTCTAAGTTATGTGTTTTAAGCAATTAAAATAACACTGGAGTCAACTTCCGTAAAATATCTTTCCGTAAAATACTTCCGTAAATATTTTGACGGCCGATTGGCGCAGTTTGCAGCGATCCTGCTTTCTGAGTCCAAGGCCGTGGGTTCGATTCCCACAGCTGGAAAATGTTCGTGTTCCCACAACTGAAAAACATTTATGCTCATGCATGAATGTTTTTCAGTGTCTGAGTGTTTATATGTATATTCTAAGTATTTATGTATATTATTTATAAAAATATTCATCAGTCATCTTAGTATCCATAACACAAGCTACGCTTACTTTGGGGCTAGATGGTGATGTGTGTATTGTCGTAATATATTTATTTATTTATTATTTATTTATCTAATGATTAATCTGGATGATAAAAAAATCCTTAGATTTTATAAGTTTCTATAGGAATTAGGTCTGTAAGAATGAAACAACTTGTACAAAATGCAACATAATAAAACAGTTCCGTTCTTAAAAATAATTCAAGACATCGTTCTTTGTTTGTTGTAGCAACTCTGTTGGTTTGTCCTTGCTTCGCGCCCTAAATAAGCAATCAATCTACTTGATTTTTGTCATAGTGGTAGTTGAAAGAACGAAGAGTAACATAGGCTAGTTTTTATCCCAGATAAACAGAAGGTTCCTACGGGATTTGTAAAAACCCAGAAGGTTCCTACGGTATTTGTAAAAACCGAAATAAACGCGGGCGAAAAACCTGGGCCACAGCTAGTAAATGATAAATGACTGGAGGCAATAAAAACGTAGGTAAGAACATGATAGAAATTAAATGCGTGTCACGACTCGGATGTGACTGGCTGACCCGTCGTGTCATCAATGGTAAATAGTTTACTAACGGACCTAACCTCTGGCTATTTAAAGAGTATTGTGACGACTTCCCTGGCGCAACGGTGAGCGCTTTGAATTTAAGTAGGAGATCCCGATTTCTATTCCCGGCTGGGGCCATTTGGGAATTTATAATTTCTGAATTTTCTCTGGTCTGGTCTGGTGGGAGGCTTCTGGTCATGGCTAGTTACCACCCTATCGACAAAGACGTGCCGCTTAGCGATTTAGTGTCCGGTGCGTTGTTGCGTAGAAGCCAATTAGGGGTATGACTACCATACTCCCTAACAGGTTAGCCCGCTACCATTTTAGACTGCATCACTCCCAGGTGATATTGCAGTTAAGGGCTAACTTGTAGTGGAATAAAAAAAAGTATTTAAGCATTTATTTTCGAGCCCTATAGGAAAAAAAGTTTTAAAAGTCTGACCACTTTGTCTGCCTGTACGTTACATTTGAATGCCGTTTTTTGTATTACGTGTGAACTCTAATCTACATATATTCTGGACATGTGTGTAATCAATGTTTTCCCATGTAACGATTTATCCTAAAAATTACTAGATTATTATTCTTTCAATTCAATTCATGGCAATATCTGTTTTTTTCTACAGGAAGTCGCTGTCTACACTTTTAATGCTTTTTCCAATAGGGACAAGAAAATATGTAATTTTTATTTTAACTATAAGAAAAGGAATTTAAAAAAAGGGGAAGCGGTGATTGCTCAGTGGGCAATTTTAAGCAATTAAATACAACTGATTTAACCCTCAGCTCATTGTGGGAGGAGACCCGTGCCCTGTAGTGGGCCGGTAATGGGTTGGTTGATGATGATGACGATGAAATTAAATTTTGGATAAGGATCGTAGAACTGTCGTTAATATCTGCTTTTAAAGTGCCGGTCACATGTATACATTATTAACGATTAATATATGAATAATGATTGATTAATTGCTCGTTTGTCATTAAGTCGCACGAAGCCGTTGGACAAAAGTATCCTGGAGTATGGAAATCTTTTAAATCATACCCATGTTCAGCAATGGTCGACCATTAGCATCGGGTTGACAGGACAATGTAGTACCTACCGGAGAACAAAGCTACGCCAAATCATCTAATAAGAGTAAAGTATGGAAAAACATCAGTGTGTAATTTATCTATTTATTTTTTACTTATTTACTGATTTTCTTATGGCTAGAGAACTCTGCTCTTCAGACTCATTTATGCAAGATGTGTCAAAAAAGCAAAGGCGCTTCGGAAGGGGGATAGCAGTTTATTAATCCCATAGGTACCTACGTCTTATAAATCTTTAACCGGCATCGTAGGTACCTAAGCATTGAATAGTTTAGAGGCTACAGCGTTTAACGTAGTGTGGTAAACCTCGTACCGTGGCCGAAGCCTCCCATACATAGTAATGTTCGGTATTAGTTATTACTACACCTTTCTAAGATATAAATGCGGGCTCATAAAACTTAACAACTACTATTGACACATAAATTAATAAAAGGCATCAATAAAATGTACTTTCAATTGCAAATAATTAGTAGAAATTATTCCACCGCCATAAAAGTCCAAGGAGAAATGATTGGTGGGCCTGCTTCGAATTTCGAATCGGCAGTAATTTCGAACATTATTTGTTTATGGCCAGTTCAAATGGCGACGTTGAAAATCTTACACGTATTCTGATACCAATAGAATGTATTACCTCTATGGCAATGTGGTTTACTTTTAAGGAATGCTACAAACGCTTAAGGAATAGTGATTGCGAAAGTCCAGTTACTGGCGACTGGCGAACGCATGCTGTACTTGGCTACTTCCAATTCGCCGTAACAGAAAAAGGCTTTATATCGCCGTAACCAAGTTAACATAAAGTAAACACAACCTACCTTTACGAAGCGCACGCCTTCATAATCGAGTTATAATAAATCCATTCACAATACACGGATACAAAAACAAAACCCACTCAAGCACTAAACACAAAAATATAAAGATATTATAGGCTACGTTGAGACACAAGGATCATAAAACGTACACATTTTGACCCGAGTTTATAGGGTATAGTATTAAAAAAAACTTGCACAATATTTGAACAGATGGGAGATTTTATTTTCGTTTACGCGCGACGTAAAATTCTTTCGGCGTTTCCACGTAACACTACGATTCACGAGGAAGGAATCACGGTACTGAGTGGGAATCGTTTGTTTGGTACATCTATTCGCCAGATTCTGTGTATTGCCGTCTCTTTCTAGCTTTTCAACTCGACCGGCGAGACATCTACAGCAAAACGGCGGCACGGATTCGTGGACCCAAGACCGCTATTACACCGCATAGCTCGTAGCAAGCAATGACAGCGTTTGCCTCGAGATGGCGTTGTTCTTACACAAATTATTCAGACGTTACGTAGGAGCATACTACTTACGAATTATGATGAGCATAATTTCAAAACTTCAAAAAACCAATCATATAGATATGCTCGTCAGACGCAATATTTCGGGTGAACAAAAAGCTTGGAACTCGCGTTATCGACACCGCACGCTTCGAAAGCTTCAAGAATCATTATCATCATCGTCATCATCGGTAGTGGTCTAGGGGTACATTATTTAAATGCAGCGAAACATATAAACATATTCAAAATAGTAGATAGAGTAGTATTATATTTCGGCGTTGGATTTCTTATAAGCATATTCCTTTTATTTTATAAAATAAATAGATTGTTTGGTTAACAAATAACTTTTAAAAGGGCTTCAGGTTAAGTATGGATAGATCGAAGAACATATATTAATATACTTAATATAATATATAGGTCAATTCCTCTTGTTAGTGAAGAATCCGCAATGTAGAATCGGATCTTGTTTTCTGAACTTTTGTGTCCATTTCAGTTTATATCTGAAAATCCTGCAGGGTGATCACGTATTTCACAACACGTTTGCGACAGTCGTAAATCTCGTGATCATTGCAGTCAAACGTCACTTTTGCATAAAAAAAATACAAAAGTGACATTTGACAGCAAATATTCCAAGATTCATAAAAACATTTCTAAATTTAAGAAAAAATGTAACCGCAATAATTTTAACATTAGAAGTAAGAATAAACTTACAGTGCAATATACTAGGTTACATAAAATTCATAATTCGTTTAAAGGAAATTGCATACAATTCTACAATAAACTACCAATTGTCATCTTGGAGATGTCTCTTAAGAAGTTCAAAGTTTGTATTAAACGTAAGCTTATAGAAAAGTCCTATTATAGTATAAAGGACTACGTAAACGATAAAAAAGCTTGGGTGTAAATTATTGCTCTAACCAGGTTGCTCTTCTAATAATTTAAAATGACATTGTGAGATGGTGATAACAAAAAAAAACACCCGGCTAAGTTTGTTGTGGGCTTCTTCTTAGACCAGGACGCGTTTGGAACCCTCGTAGCTTTAGTTTTAAGTTTACGAATGTGGTTATTGCCATCATCTCACTACCGTGTGGTTCTTATGTACGCATCAAAAGTGACACCTTTGGGCCTACTTGAATAAAGATATTTTTGACTTTGACTTTGACTTTACGTAATCACCCGGCGGAGAGTTAAATGGGTGATCTGTAATTATTTTTTTTTGGAAAATGAACCGACATGGTTGAATAACGGAAATATCGGTAAATTCGCGAATGAAATTGCGGTAAACCGTTGCAGATAATTAAAACACTACCGTAATTGAAAATAATTTGGAATTTATTCACTAAAAAATATCGACAATTTCCTTACTTACTTAAAACTGATTAACGAAATGACACTTTACACGATAATTCTGTATCAGTCAACTCTGAAACTACTCTCACAGTTTTACTACTCGACAACACATTTTTCGCCTCATATCCAGACAGCACCCACGAATCCAGTACGTCTGTACTCGGTAGTAAAGTCCTGAGGGTATTTCTGATATAGATATACGCTTGTGGGGAGTACTTATAAACACTTAGTGCGAAATTCTTCAAGTCATCCGTATGTCGTGTTGGCATCGCTAGTACCAAGCCGTTCGTATCCTCTCTTATCTTATCTTGAAGGGATAATAAAATTCTCGACTTTTTCTTACGCCTCTGAACTAGTAAGTTCTTTTTCAAATCTATTTCTTCTTTTAGTCGAGCTAAGCACCTACTTTGGCGTTTATAAGCTCTCATGCCAGTTTTCAATTTGTCTTTTAATTTTGTCGCTCGTCTCTGCATCTTTTGGACTTGTGTGAATAGTTTCAATAGTTCCAGATTTTCGTCGTCTTTTGTTTTACTCGTTGGTTTATCGGTTATGTTATCGAAATTAGACGTACTTGGTTTCATAGTTGTGTGATTGTAGTTACCATTTGTTAGATATTTGCTTTGGGGAACATCTTGTCTATGATTTTCTGTAATGTGATCTTCACTAAGATTATGTTCTTCAATATGTTCTTCACTCATATAATCCTCATCTAAATGCTCCTCATTTTCTATATTATTAGCTACTTCATTATCCATCTCATAATCTTGATCTTCTTCATAATAATTGTCTTCATACTCGTTTTCAAACGTGTCCTCATCAATATATTCCACCTGCAACAAAATCAGATTAATTTTTTTGATAAATAGACGGTGAGCTATAACTAGACCTGTGGCTTGTCAAGGAGTATACAAAGGTAACTAAAGTTTACTTTCATTTACCCTAGATCCCTTTTACTAATGCTATTAACAGATTTTAAAACATCCGCGAAATCTCAAAAGTAGTCACTCTCCGAGCTTTCGTACTAGAGTTTAATTTAATAAAAACTTTTCAAGTTAACATAATATCACTACTAATCCCTACTAATATTACAAATGTCAATGTAATTTGTTTGTTTGTTACGTTTTCACGCAAAAACTACTAAACCGATTCTCATGAAACTTTGTACTCATATTTTTGGAAGTAATATAGGATACTTTTTATCCCGACACTAAGCTCGGTTCCTTTGGGAGAGGGCATGAAAGTGTTTTACGATTTTACACCATAACTCCGCCGAATCATAACCGATTTTAAATAATTATTTTAGTACTATAGAGGTTATAATATGTGTTTAATTTTCCCCAAACTTTGTGTAGATCTGAATGTGGTTGGAGATAGAGTACAGAACTCCTCATTTAAGGCCTAGCGATACTGAATACTTTAAATTTATTTTAACTTCAACTAAATTGAATACAACATCAAAAAACAAAATCAAACGCAGACGAAGTCGTGGGCAACTGCTACTATACTATAATAATAACCCCCCCATAAGGATTGGTCGGTTTCTAAGTTACCAAAGTGATAGATTTCAAAAAGGCCACCATGCCAATATTTTTTTCTTAACTTTAATAGACTGGCGCTTGACAATTGTGGTCAAGCGCCAGTATATTAAAGTTAAAAAAAATGATGGAAAGTATAGAAGTGCCCTAAGGTGGGACTCGCTTGCCTGCCTATTCACTCTGGTTTTAAAGATACCCAGATTGTAAGAATTAGGGAACACACACGAAACTCGGAAGGGTGTTCCAAACCCCAGCCATATACACATGGCAAAAAGAAAGAAGTTGCAAATCGCTACGTGCGAGTTTTTGGGATATTAACAACGTAGGGATGAAAACCCGGTCTAGCAGTGCGTTGGTAGAATGGTGAACAGGTAATGAGATGGAATAGTTCTATAGTATATCCTATAAAACAGTGATAGACTGGCTACATTACGACGATGATCAAGACCTTTTTAGTTTAGCCAAATGTGGTGAATCCTCTGCGAAAAAAAATTCTCCTACATAAAAGCGAATGTGCTGGTATTACTCAGCGTGTTCGGTTTCATAAACAATTATAGTAACGAAAGTAAAAAAAATAACATTTAATTAAACAATTACTTTACAGATGTTAACATAGGGCTTAAGGGACATCCTTGTTTCTTTTACAAAATAATTAAAAAAATTATAACGTACAATTCATCTACATCTTGTACAATTGTAAGGAACCTTGCGTGTCTGACTCGCACTTACCGGTTTTGTTACTGAATTTGTCGATTCCTTGGCATTGAAATCTAAATTGACGTAAGCTTTTTTCATTATATGTATATTATTTTCATTCATATCTAGTGATCGGTGGAACCTACCCAGTACACTGGTGCATTCTTATGCATTGTTTCGTAGTTATGTTTGTAATATCAGTTTTTAAGCCCTTTAACTTTAACATAAATATATTACGCAGGTTACGTCTTCACCTAAAGTGCGTAACATTATATGTAAGAGTTTCAAAAGTAAAACCTGTAAGATGAGTTCCATTGGACGTTAGAATTAAACGTTCATTTATCATAATTGAGATGACATTTGTTAATTTAAGGAAATGCCTACTATTTTCAGCCGCATAAACCCTGTTCGTTGATAAAAAAAAATTGTATTACCCGGCTAAATTAAAAGTGGTCCTTCTTCATACATATAACTGGCAGTGAGGTACAAACTAGACTTAATTGGGCCATCATAAATAAAGCACAAGTACGGTAATTTTCAAACAAAACACGCGTGTCCAATAGCTTGGATTATAAGCCTTATGTCGATGCGATAAGGTTCTCTTTAGGAGAAAGGGAAAAAGAGCTTTTTCGATTTTAAAAAATTTAAGTTTCAAACTGAGTTTGTTAGCACCTGTGTCAGCATTTATTAATTACAACTGCAATTGCTTCTGTGATTGGTTAAAAAAAGAGCCTAAAATAAGGCCAACTTGAGGTCCCCAACAAAGTTTTTGGTCTTTTGATAAGATGTAACACCACCAACAATAAGCCTGGATGTGGTTTGGTGGCCTTGGTGTGACATTCCTGTCTCAAAGGGAGATAGAGATATTATTGCGATACCCCAAGCTGCTTGCCAGGGGGATTGGGCTTTGACAATTATCATGTCATAATATTATTAAAACAATTATTACGTTTTAAAATATTATGATTAAAGAGAGCTGATGGTATAGAGTACCATAAAGCATCTAAAATGTTTAGACTGAGTATTGTACCTAAATTAGGTAATCTTACTATGGAATCAAGAATATGTATGTAATTAAGATTAGGTACATTCAATAAAATGGACATAGTTTAGAAAAACCGACTCAACCCACCAATTTACAAGACTGACTTATTAATATTAAAACAAATCAATGAAGACTTTCATTCAGCAAATATATATTTATTCATTCAAATAAGACCATAGATGTAACTTTTGATGCAAACATTATGTAAAATTATATACATGGCTGTGAGATGATGGCAAACATAAAACTAAATCTACCGGGTTTCCAAACACACCCTATATATTTATTACTGAACACCAAACTACATATTAGGTAGGTATTTTATTTATAGTTATGTTATAATTAATCACCCAAATTTCAATAACTGATGTTACTTTGAGTGTTGAGTCCATTCTTGTAAACTATGTTCATAAATAATACCTCCAAAACATGCTTAGGCAGCTTCAACGAAGGTACAGCCTTACTGTTGAGCACCACTGCATCATGAGCATCACATTCAAAGCAATCAACTGAGAAATGTTGGACACAAATGTATGAGTAATCTGTAGGCGTCCAGTTGTTTCTACCTGTGAGATCTGTCCATATTTGTTTGAAACTAGGATCCTCAGGAAACCTGAAACAATTGCTTCATTACTCACTACTCCTCAAATAATAAAAATAAATATACTATGACAAACCCTAACTAAGCAACCAATAACTTGATAGAGAGTAAGTTGAAAGGAAGGACAGTAACATAGGCTACTTTTTGTCCCAGGAAAACAAACAGCTATCAAAAAAAAAGTAAAAAAACATGGTAAAGGTGAAAAAGTATAAAGAGATCCAGCAGTGTGACTTTGTTCTAATGGTAATTGGTGGCTTTTCTAGACACAGTGTCACAACAGTGTTTAAACACTATGTTATGGGCTATGTTGGCTACCCTTACTTCAGTAGTAAGCCCAACTTGCAGTCACTGCACAATTGATCTGTCTAGATAGCATCGTCAGACAACTGTATGGCAATTACTCTGTGCAAATTATTAATCAAACTAAAATTTATAATAAGACAAATGTATTCATCATCATTACCCATTAACAGACCACTGTACACTCTACAGGCACAACTCTCCTCTCAGAACAAGGAGAGTTTAGGCTGTTGTCTACCACGCTGGCAAACTGTAGATTGGTAGACGTCACACGCCTTAGAAATCATAATGGATACCTCTCTGACATGAAGGTTTCCTTGTGATATTTTCCTTAACCGTTCAAGTGAGTGATATTTTAATTCCTTAAATTAAAATGCACATAACCGCAAAAATTTACGCATTCGGTTCAACGCACAAGCTTCTGCCAGCGGTGGAAGCTCTAACCACCAGGCTATCACTGCTATACTAGCTACTAAAGTACAAATTGTTTATATTGACATACCTAAAGAATGAATCTGAATTAAGGTTTTTGGATTCCTCGCACCCTAGAACTGCACAAGTCTTCGTTATCTCAGTATCCTCAGTGTTCTGTTTTAGTTCCGGCGCGACCATAGCTAGAAACCGTCAGTCAAATAACCTCCGTAACACATGAACATAATAACAAAAGAATAAGCAATGGTATACCAATAGGCGTCGACTTGGCGCGGATTTCTTCATTCTCCCTAATTTTAGCAAGCGCTTGGCTAAAATTCATGTTTTTTGTATTAATCCACGATCTTTAACTCGACACACCTATCAAACTTAATCATTAATTTCCAAAATTTTAATAAGGGACATATCAACGTGAACCTAATTTAATAGTTTAATGGTTTTGGAATAGCTGCTAATCCAACAGTCAGAAGTTATGTTAGCAAAGCCGGAGGAGCGCCAGACGCTAGTTCGAAATGTCACTATGTTGTCAGCCCCTTTTTATTTTAAAGGTTACCTTTAATAATGCGAAACGCTAAATCTCCTAATTTAAAATAAATCAACGTATTCATCAGTGTAAATAATGTGTGTATTTATCTAACTTTGGTTTAAACATTTAAAAGTTTCTTTAATTTAAAACTAGGTATCTTTTAAGATTTGTTGACAGATAGTTTGCCACAGACAAATAGTTACCTTTTTTTTTTATAATATTTATTTATTAACCTACGAAATAACGTTTTATTTTATTTACAGCAAGACATTTTTATGGCAGCTTGATAAAGGAAAGGGTACAAACGTGCCTCCTAAAGCAGCCTTCACATGATTGGCAAACAACACCAAAAAAAAAGCACGAACGTGTCGATAGTTATTTGCCTCTTTTTGTTTGTTTTGCCAATAAAAATAGTGATAATTGGTGTCGGTGTCGGTTTTTGAGCACTAATCAATGTTTGACACATGTGTTCTCGATATATCCAAACTTAATCAGTAGTATACATAAACTATATAGCGTCTATTACGCTCTGCCATTTTCTATAAGTTAAATTATTCTTTTGTTTACCTAAATGGTATATTTTCCAAGAGGTCTTATTTTCATCAGCAAAAGATCTATTGGGAAAATCTTTGAGAAATTAAGCGAACTCTTCTGATATTATACACACACCAGTGGCAATACGATTATTTTTTAAAAGTAACTTGTGCATTTTGTTTCGAAAAGTACCGTTGATCATATTAAACTGATAATGAAGACCATGGATGACCACCGGAACTACACTAAAATAAGTATTGCTCGTATTGCGATTCGATATTCGTCGATATCAAAGGATTATGCTGATGGCGAAATTCCGGGAGAACTTCTCAACGCCCGTCTTCGGGAACAGCTAAATTTTCTAAAAGATTATGAGCAGTTGACGTTTGGCTTAGATAGTTGCAAACCTACTCACAAAAATGCGTGAAAAAGAACTTGAAAAATACCGACATTGTTAAACAACTAAAAAGCAAGAAATAAAAATTTCCTTTTATCTCCTTGACACCGAGTAAAAAATTGTTGTAGAAATACATTTTTTTTTAATAAAAATAGCCGAACCCGCTAGTAATCGCTGCCACAAACTTGTCTGCCATGTTTGCCAAACCTGGAATTTACTAACACGTTCGCCAAGGATGCCGTGTTTGTGTATAATGATTGTGGTCCGTGTTTACTGCTGTTTGGTGTTTGTCGCAAACACACAGCATTAGAAAACACGATACCGTAACCCGGGTATCTAAAAATTATGATATGTTTTTGCGTTTACTGGCATACAAAATCATCATACAACAATACTTCAAGATTTGAGCCATTGAGACGGATATTTATTCTTACTTAAACGATGCTAACAGGTTACCAAACATACCTTTATTATAATACGCTTTGCCAAACATTAAAGGTTTCAAAACATGAACGTGGATACGTCGAAAAGATTGTTTAGATACTTTAATACATTGATTCAATTTTTGTTTGTTATTATCTATAATATACTTACTAGCCATCATGAAAATATGCTTCAAATAGTATAAATATACTAGAAAATCCAACCCTGATAGTAAAACAAACTTAAATAAGAAATAACGCTAATAATGACTAAAGAACACATTGATTTAATATGTTACTATCTCACTGAAGGAATACAAAGGACTGGGTATAACATCAAAACCTTCTTTGTTGTTATATCCAGTTATAATTTAGTTATATTTTATTGTTGTGCCATATTTTTTTGTCGTTTGATGGTTGATTTTGATAAATGGATGCAAATATTCGGAATTTATAGAAATCAATTAAAAGACCCTTTAAAGTCCATATGATTAGCCATAAGGTCGGTCTTATTTCCCAAAGTATAAACATTTGGTATGAAATAAAAAGTATACTATAGAGAAAGGAACAAGCTTAGTCGATTGCTAAATGGAAAGTCGTTTTATTACGGTCGTACGTAGAGCTGTATATTGTGAGAAATGGCAATGGCAACCGTTTAGCGGTTAGCGTCAAGTTTTTGTCCGTCATGTGTTTTATTACTTCTCTTGATGTTGTACATTTCGAGTGTTCTCTGATGCCTTTTACTTTTGACTTAGCTTGTTTATTACAATATGTATGAGCGGCTCCCATTAATAATTATTTTTAAATTGGCCTTTATGCATTTGGGCCTTGATTCTACTTTCGTCAATCGTAGGTAACATATTTAATTTGTATGAGGTCACGTAACTATAAAGCACTTAACAGATTGAAAAGCACACAATCAAACCAAATACGAACTGAAAATTGCATACAATCTTTTATTTTCGTATAGGTCTCATTGCACGACGTAAACCGTGAAAATAATTTTCCGATTTCCAAAAAGGAATTACAAACTACAAAAACCACTGTTCGTCCATATATGAGCAGCCAAAACCTTTTAGTTCCGCTTGAACTTGTATATTTGTATTGTTTTATGAAAAGAGAGCATGAACATTGTACGATAAACACTGCGACCTGTTTTGTTACTTGCTTTACTGCCTTAGGCTCTAGCAAAATTTGTTTACTAAAGTCTCTAGAGTCCATTGAGCTAAAGTTTAAATAAAAAATCAATTTGTCTATGGTCAAATTGAGTTATGTCAAATTGTCAATTTTGTTTGTCAGTCAATCAGTCATTCTTCTTAATTCAATACGCAAAATAACTCACAAAACCTTTGTTTGTTTCTTATTGTATGTTAAAAAATGGTGGACCCAATATTCGATTACCAATTTAGACTTATCCTAATTGGAGACAGCACTGTGGGCAAGAGTTCCTTGTTGAAATGTTTCACAGAAGGAAAATTCGCAGAGGTAATGTCCCATTGTTATTGTATAACATTTTCATGGAATAAAGGGATTTAATACGCATTACTTTTTTGCCGGATATGTTTATAAATCTTTAAACCACTTTAACATTCATTACTGTCATTAAAATTACGAAACGCTGGCTAAATAATATATGGAGTATTTCTAAGCGAAAGTTCTTTTATGTCGCATAATTTTTCAGCTATCGGATCCAACAGTTGGTGTCGATTTTTTTGCAAGGATCATTGAAGTACAAGACGGTACGAGAATTAAACTACAACTATGGGACACTGCTGGTCAGGAAAGATTTCGATCCATCACCAAATCGTACTACAGAAACTCTGTGGGGGCTCTGTTAGTGTATGACGTTTGTAATCGTTCAAGTTTCGAGCATATACCTCTGTGGATGATGGAGGCTAAAAGGCATATAGAACCTCATCGGCCAGTGTTTGCTCTGGTTGGCTGTAAAGTTGATCTGGTTGGAAGTGATAACAAGAACGGAGCATGGAGGGAGGTGTCATGTGAAGAGGCGAGAATGTTTGCAGAGGAAAATGGTAACTATTTAATTTAATTATTTTAAACCTTAGCCTGCCAACCTGCATCAGAGCAGTGTGGTGGGTGAATGCTTCTAAAACCTCTTTTATATGAAGGATTACATATGCGCCCAACAGTGAGATTTCAAAATGCTGATCCTGTTTTCAAACCTTTTGGAATTTTGTTTTTGATTGGTGGTGAATTAATATTATTTTAATAATGTAACAGGTGTGTTGTTTATGTTTCATCTATGCCTTGGAAAAGATTTTTAACTTGCGATTATTATTAACAGCTGATCAAATAAGTATCTTTAGTGGGAGTAATCGTCTTAAATCCAATAGAACATACAGAGCGGAAGGCAAAAGAAATGGTTTAGCAATTGGACTCAAAATTAGGTCCATAATAATGTAGACTGATGTTTTATGCCAACTCACTGGTGATACATCCTTCAGAATGCATTCCATATATTGTGTTAAGTTAAAATTTCTTTTATTTCAAGCATAATAGCTATTTTGAATGTCAAATATTATGTTTGTTTGAAATGACTCTACCAACAGTTTGGAAGCCAGATTCTACCCAAAAAAGCTGGCAAGACTCTCAGCAGTTGCACTTTTTCAACATCATTTTAAAATCACTTTTCTGTCTTGTGTGACATGAAATGGGGAGTGGCCTTCTTTCTAACAACCTTGTCATTAAGAGATTTATCAATTGTATACTTTAAATTAATATTATTAAAAGACAATATAGAATAAATGGAATTGAGACACAAAGACAGTGTCATATAACCATGGCTCATTGGCAATTTAATATGGCAATTTGTGTTTCCTTACTGAATCATTGTTTTTAAAATAAGTCATACAATGTTATCAATATAGGCAAGGTAACATAATGCTGTTTTATGACAAGAGCAAGCAGTGTGCCTCATTAGAGATGATTTATTATTGAGCTGTGCACACATTAGAATAATTAATATATGAATTGACATTTAATTACATGTATTATATAACTGGTTTATGAGCATATTATAAATAGCACTGTTGGGGTATTTCAAATATGTAAAATTTTTGGGGCTGGTCACCTTTTTGACTTCTTCGAGTTTCATCATCATCATCACCATCAACCCATCACTACAGGGAACTCAGGGTCTCCTTCAAAAATGCTACGGCTATAGGCCCTTCACCACTTTGCTGGCCCAGTGTGGATTTGTGGACTCCACATGCCTTTGAGTATATTATGGAGAACTCCCAGGCATGCAGGTTTCCTCACAATGTTTTCCTTCACCGTTGAATCAAGTGATATTTTATTATTAAATCGCTGATAACTTATAAAAGTTGTGCGCTGGGATTCAAACTTGGCAGCCTGAAATTGAAACCGAAGCCCTCATCTTTAGGCTATCATCGCTTCCTTCTCTTTTCTTAGATTAAGAGTGCACAACAGGCATTATAAAAATATTTTTTTTGCTCTATTTTTTATTTAGTTTGTATGCTAGGGGTAATATAAAAAAAACTCAGTGCAATGTTAATTAAAGGTATTTAAGAATATATTTCTGGTATGGTCAATGATCGGAACCGCCGCCGCAACGTCGCGTCGCATTTATTATACTCGCATTAGAGCTTATTGACAAATATAATCTAGCAGCTAATAGATTCACATGAATTTAACGGAATTGAATCAAAATTCCTGTAGTACGTTCGTTTCAGTAGTGTTGAATATGTTGCAGGTTTACACCACGTAGAGACATCAGCGAAAACAGGTTCGAATGTGGAACAGGCATTTATTCTCGTCGCTCAGGAAGTGTACAACCGTATACAGACGGGTGAATACAAAGTTGAGGATGGATGGGATGGGATAAAGACAGGCTTCAACCGGCCAAATGGTATGGACTTCAACCTGCTAGAAGCAGAGACTGTACAGTCTACTTGTTGTTAGACACAATATATTATTATATTATTGTTTAATATTGGTCAGGTTTAGAGTGTGAACCTGCTCTCCTTTTTTGTCCAAACCTTTCTGGACAAACTAAATGGGTCTAACTAAAATAATTATTCAATACCTGGGCAAAACTAATAATTTTTTTTATGTTAACAGCTAAAGGTATCTTTAACATAGAAGTTTGTGAACTTAGCTCATTTATATATTAAAGAAAAGAAAATATGGAAAACATACACATTGAAACAACACAAAATTCAATATAATGTATTAACTTATAGGGGACCTATTACTTATATTCTGAGAGCTTAACAAAGGGTTCATACTCTAAACAGAGGACATGTAAATATTGACTCATATATTAGACTTATATAATATAACATTTTAGGTATAATACATATAGGGTTAACTTTATTAAATATTTAGAAATGGTCTGCACAAGGTTTTTTGATGTTGATGCATACATATTTATAGGTTTTTCACAATAAAACATACTTTGCGAGCGAAACAGACAAAATGGATTGGTAATTTGTGACAATGCAATTACTGTACCAGTTGTAGTTGTTGACGGAATTTAGAGTTGTTTATTCTAAATAGGACTCGTATAAACCTCAATTCTTCGTCGTCCGTCCCAATCACGTCCTTTACGACCTGGACGGTCACGTAGAGAGTAACAACGCATCTGAAATAGGATAAACCGATACAACTCTTAACAATGCTTCTCAAAGAAGACGCCCCAAACACGTCCTTTACGACCCGAACGATCACCTAACGACTCTCAAATAGGATACACAGTTACAAACTCTTCACAGCGTTTGCTGACGAAGAGGAGGTCACTGATTTTAATATCATCTGGACGTAGGGTCTCATCAACAGTCACATGGGGCGTAAGCACTAATAATCCCTATTTCAAAAAACCCAAATTTTTATCTGTTCAATATTTTTTTTCTGTTTTGCACGCAGAGTTATACTACCGTACATAAGCTATAATGCTGCTATCCACCAAAGTCGTGTTCGAGCTACGTTTTAAAACCCGGGCAAAATAATAATAAAAATAATGCTACTTCGTTACTGTTAGTGATTTTGCGAGTTTTAGAAGTTAAAAAATATAGATTAAATAGAACACTTTTAAATACACAATTTTCGATATAGGTACTTAAAAGGGTTAAAACCGACCAAATGTTGGATATCTACATAATACCTTATGGATGGCAGTAATAGTTATACATTGGACTAGATCACCCTTTTTAATAATTCAAACAGAACTTAAATAGTAAAGTGACAAATGTTTTCTTTTAATTTAAAGGTGATTCCGTTACTGCTACTATGAACTTAAAATCAATAAATGTGCAGTCAATCACCTAGACTTGTTTTAGTTTCAACGTATTGAAGAATACACAAATTGTATTCTTTTAAAAATCGTCCTTGCATTCAAAGTTACAAAGCAATATTTTAATTACCATTAGTTTTGTCATAAAGCAGTTAAAAGCTAAACTGCTTTATGACAAAACGAACAAAACAAAGGACACAGAATAGTAATGAGATTTATTTCCCAATAGTGCCAACAATTTATCTAAACAGCTGGGTAACAAAGCCAGGTCGGTTTTATTAAATATTTATTAACATCCAAGTATCACAATTTACAAAAGAGGTTGGTAATCTAAAAACCATAGACAGGACAAACCAAAGAGTTGGATTTCAGTTTAAATAAATGTTCAAAATGTTATTTTAGTTTTAGTATAACTAATGTTTAGCGACTATATACTAACACACTACTAAGAATAAACTACCTTGATGTAGTTAAAATTTTTGTACCTGCGTTAATGTAATGCATAATTTTGTTGATAGTGTTTAAAAAATCCCACTGATATGAAGTCTACAAAGGATATGTAAAAAGGTATTTGTGACTGCAAACCTTGTCTTCTGAGAGGCCTTCTGAACAAACCAAGGACGCGAAAACTTAGCACCCCGATTTCTATATTGAAATATAATTTTTAATCGTTTATAAATATTTTTCCTGTGGTGAGGCTAACTTAAACACCACTACTATCGCTGTCACAAGAGTGTCATAGACAAAATAAAGTCATGACACTATTAGTAAAAAAGTAGATCAAAAATATGCATTGAAAAAAAAACTGTTAACAATAAGATTGGTTTCATATTTACTGTACTGAACAGTTTTCAATGTTGCATTGTTATTTGCTATTAACATCATCAAACAATGTAATTTCAATATTCAGAGGGTAGCTGAATTCCGGCCAGAGATACCGGGGTCAAATCCCGGCGGCCATGTCATTATAATCGAAATTTAAAATTGTATGGCTAATAAGGTCTGCAGTCGTATACCGCACTATTTAATAGAAATACATTAATGGAAATGTAGTTTAAGAGTAATTATTGTTTTCAGCTTTATATGTAATAAATCTGCAATGACGATGGTAAAAGTAAAAAATAATTGTATGTATTAAAATTAGTATTTAAAATGTTTTATTTATACAATTGGTTGATCACTTGTTTTAATAACATGCCGTCCGTGAACTTGTCAAATAAAAACCGATGGATCTGCACTGCTGGGCAAAGATCCGTTTTCTTCTACTATAAATCATAGTCAAGCCATTTTTTAAACCTGCTCAATGTAGTGAATGGGTTGCATTAACAACCCCCTGAAAATCATTTGCACTCTGCACCATCTGCAGTTTAATAGTCCGGTCCTTGACGCGATCTGTAAAAGTATATATTTAAAAAAAATACAGCTCCCAAGGTGTCTAAAATTTTTATTCTGTGTGCGTTATCTGCTTATAATAATTTAATAAAGGCAAACTGTTTCTTAGATAATACGCAATTTCAAAATGTTTAGTTAAATAATGTTGAATGTGAAGTGAACAAGATCTATGTGGCGGCCAAGGTGGCGGTCTCCAAAAAGAACAGCTGGTTGGAGTTCGCCATCTTTATAGCATAGGCCTCCGTTTGTACTCGTGCAGAGTTATTAGGTATTTAATTAGGAAGCTACCATAGACAGTCTCTAACGCAAAAAAAAATATTGTATTAAGAAATGGTTGGTTTCTCTTGGATATAGTTTTAATCTTTGCTGTGACGTGTTCTTTGGTGCTGTGTGCCCGCCTAAATTAAATGAATGCCTTTGACTTACAAATGTATTGGAAAATATCGGATTTCTCACGTTTGCATTGATTGAAACCTCTCACTATTATTCCGGTAAAAAAAATGTTAATTATCAATTTCGCAGCATAGTATCATATTGTTCTATTGTATAGTTGAGTTTGTTATTTTGGTTTTTTTTATGAATTGCGTAAGAAACAATGCCGTCCAGATACGGGCAACACGATTAGTGTTAAGTTGCTCTTAAACGGGCTAAGAAAATTGATGTTATACATGCCAGCTATATCATTCAATAAAATAATTGCAGTTAATAGCGTTTATTGGGCGGAACACAAATACATAATTAAATAGTCTTGTCTAATTCTTTTCGACCTGATATTACGATGGGAAAAAGATTACACTACTTTTAGACCTGTTTCTTGTTTGAGATTTGAAAGTAAAAAAGTGAATTATGTACATGAAAAATATAATAACCACACATAGTCCGGTCAATTTAGACATTCGAAGGTGCATAAAATCCCAACAAGCTGAAAATCAGTGAAATTGTTCAAAACATCCAAAAACTAAACTGGAAACACTAATTTTTTTGCCCCTTGACCTTGAATAAAAAAAACCATACACGGGAATGATGAGGAACTTTTAAATATAATTTATAATTATGTAAAATAATTTTATAATTTATATAACGTTTGAACAGTTTTACTAATTTTCAGCTTGTTGAGATTTTATCTACCTTCAATCTCATTTTTGGTCTAGATTGACCGGACTAAAAGTAGATATTACATTGCTGATAGCGCTATTGTTACAATGACGCCTACTCATTTAGACAAATTTCTGACTTAACCTTTTCTCCTTTATACTCAGTCAGCAATAATGGCAATACTTTTACCTACAACATATTTTAAGGAAAATAGAAGTTAGCACTGTTTTTATTTATTTCCACGGACAATTTAGTTTACAGACATTCACTATATTCCATTTTGGATTTTAATACAACGTTTCAATTTAGTATAGAGACTACAGAATTATCATTGGCTGAACTAGCGAATAGAGGAAGAGTGTAAGCCAAACGAATGGTATGTATTATAAATAATTTATCGGCTACAAAATTGCACCAAATTGCTGTAATGTTAGCCCGTTTATGACCGCGTTTAGACTTGAACGTATATTCGATTTGGAAATTAGTGTCGCCTTCGATTTAAATTTATTCGTCACTTTGCCCTTCAAGTAGAGGCCACGCATGAACGATAACACATTATTGCGAAATACCTACTTTTTAAGGCTTTGTTTACATTTCGGTTTTTTTTTATATATTTAAAACACAACATTCATAATGTGGTCTATTAATATTTATTGCGTTTAATATGTGGTGCACAAATCGCATATACACTTGACCACAAACTTATTAAGCCTATATATTACTTAGGGCTATATATTACTTAAAAAAGTAATTTATAGACCTAAATCTCTAATAGAGAAAAACATACCTACTTAAATAATCATGCAGGGAAAGAATGCTTGCGAAAAATCGTAGGCCTAAACGTATTCCAGACTGAAGTATAAAGGCGACTGCACACGGAACGTGATTAAAGTATGAAGTAACGAGACGGGTTTTTGTAACTTACAAATACAGGCAGTGGCGTGCACTGGGTTTCTTACCAAAGTATGCATACAGCAGGAAAATTGCATAAAACGGCAAAAATCCTCCTGTTGTACCAGTTATATCCAGATTTTAGGGTAGGCAGTGCTTTTTAGCATGGATGAAGTGCAGGCCACTGGTTACAGATACAGTATAGATCAGTTCATAAGTCAGGGGTGCCCATACAGAAGTGTTACGTCACGCCCTTCCCATGCGTACCACGACCGGTTAGTGGCTCCGCTGAACCTACGGCATGTCATAGAAAATCGCAACCCTTTACGAGTGAATCCAAAAGCGGTGATAGCGCATTGGGTAGGAGCTCGACTTTACTTCGGCCGTTTTCGAATCCCAGCACGCATCTCTAAGCGCTTCTATTTTTTTTAAGTCTTTCGCTTGTAGGTCGAAGACGCTCGTTTTGTGCTTTGATAGTTTCACGTCACGGTACGTATGTATTGTGTACGCATCCGTGTTTACATGGTACATCGTCCCGTCCACGAACTAAACACGTTACGTGTGCAACGACCTTTATTTATTTAGGTAAAGTATTGGTATTTGTCTGTGCGTGGATACAAAACGAGAGTTTCATAAACTACGACACTATTCATACCGTATTTATTCTAACCTGTCATAACATTATATGTATTAAATATTTTAATTACTTTTTAGTGTAAAGTATGTTTTAAAATATAATAAAAACAAATATGTTGAAATAAATTAAAAAGGATGTACTGAACGTATGCTATTAATTTTTTTTTATATTTTCAAAACAATGTTTACATTAAAAAGTAAGAAACAAATAATCCGATGAAAGTTTTAAAGAAGCGTAATGTAAACAAATCCTTTTACTGTTGTAGTAATTTCTGTAATAGAATAATGGTATTATGAATATATTAGAGAATGTTTTATTTATTGTAAATTTTTGTTCATTATACAAGTACAAGTATCCATTCTATAACCGCTGTTAAAAGATGCTTGATAAATAAAATGTAATTTTTTTGTTAATTACTAATTTGGTGTCGTTTTATTTTAGTTATAAGTTTCTGCTGCATTAAAAAAACTGGCTAATTGCGATTTGGGGCTACACATGAAGGGTACCGAAGCTAAGTTATTATCAACAAAAAACACGTTTCTTCATTCTTGAATTTTTAGTTTGACGACATAGTTAAAATACTAACATAGTTAAAGATTTTTGTGGCCTCTAAAATAAATGTATCTATGTAGGTTGATAAATAACTGAATATAGCGGGCATAGAAATACACATTCTGTAGAAATGTCAGTATTAGATAGGTACTTTTACGTTTTGGAGATACAGGTCGCTGACATACACTTCGAGTCACACTCAGCCTCCTCAATTATAGGAGAGTTTGCTATTATCACAAGTTAATGATTACTGTAACGACGGCTTAGCGTGCTCTCCGAAGTGCAGGGTTTAAACCACCTAATTTTCGAATTCTGGGCTACTACAAAATAGCTAACAAGTTTTGTTCCTACTTAGGATTCGAAGTCGGAACCCTCTGATCTGTAGTTAAAAATGCTAACCACTAAATCAACAAGTAGATCTTCGGGTACAGGACCCTAATAAAGAACCCCGTAGATCGTCAGCCTTAGAGTGCCCCCGGTTGGGCAAAGGGTCATACAGCCCAGACCCAGGGTGAAGCCTCATATTAGCGGTAATTACCTGGACAACACCTAAACGTATGCTCTAGGACTTCGCGGCCTAGAGCTGGACAATGAAACTTTCCTAACTTCGAGGTGATGGTGACCTTACCAGAATATTTTTTTACAAAAGAAAAAAATTGAAATCGTAACTTAGACCTCATGATCGTATATCAAACATGGTAACTAACACTTTAATGGACTAAAGATGGTTAATTAAAAAAATATCGCATATAAAAGTGCTACCTTATTGATAATAATGAGGTTCTATAACGACAAATGTTTTATTTAGTTGGCGGATTGCGTATTCTTTAAACGTACTATTTACATTCTATAATATTTGCAAATTTTCACTAGGTGAAGGGCACGTTTATCTTGTAGGCGCTGTTTATCTTGTATTTCCTGTTCATGCTGCACGCTCAACATTTAACGTGATCCAAGATTACGATATTGAGAACATAATTCGCGATACCTAAATTAAATAGTTTGCTTTGACTTCGCTTGATCCGTTTAATTTGGAGATATAATAATTCAAATTAGAATGCGTAAGATTTTTTATGACCAATTTAGGTGTATAAGCATTATGTTGATCTATAATAATTGCTTTTGTCTATGGACTTTGACAGGAATGGTATAATTTGACATGTAAATATGTCAATGAGTGAATTGAAATCTGCATTGTTCGCCTGGAAGCTAAAGATTTTCTTTCAAAATATTTTTGTTGAGTTTTGGTCCATTATTGCACTAATATAACAACGCTACGACTATGTCCTCTAGTCGGTCTAAAACGTCGATACTTGACAAACCCCTGAGTAAAGGAAAGGGGGAAGTGTCTTTGGCCCTCTACGCCCTTTTATTTTCAGAAATCGTGCAATATTGCCAAAACCGATCGCATTCTATCCATGAACTACAAACGAAGTAAGTAGTTTTGCTTTGTAAACAACAATGTAAACGTAGGTACTTATTAAAAATTGCTAGATTGTCAATATACTTTTTACTTGATGCAACTCAACTTTTGTCGAAGGAGTTTAAATTTTTCTTTGGTCTGGTCTAGTAACTAGCTTGTTACTAGACAAGATCAGGCTAGCCCTGGCGGCAGAGACATGTGACCCAGCTATTAAGCCTGCCTATACGATGCTGTGTTGAAACTAAACAGGTCTATCGGTTTATTAAAACTGCCATAACTCTAACAGGTGAGCTGGCTAGCTTCTTAGACTGTATTATTACTTAACACCAGTCGAACTTGGATTCAAGCCATCTTAACTGGTGGTTAGTAATGGCAACCTTATAGTGCACTTATTCCACTTTATAGTGCCAATAATTGTTGTTTGTTTTCTTATTCAGTTTGCCTACAAGCATAGCTGATGCAGATTTCTTTCCTTCTTATCCAAGAGGACCTGCTCTCTAATTTACTTATTTTGTTTTTTAGTATAAAATGATATATCATTTTCATTCACAGGTTATCAGAAATGGGATATGATGTTGGGACAAGGCTTCTGGATCTATATTTTGTAAGAGAAAGGAACAGCAAGCGGGAGATTAAACTGCTTAACATGTTGCTCTTTATCAAGTCTACTCTGTGGAAGGTAAAATTTCTTTCAATTCTCAGTTAACAATCATTATAATTATTATTATACATAAACTTCTTGCCTTGTCATGGTTTTTACGTTTTTGGATTTTAAATGAATATTCTATGGTCATTTATCTATTGATTTGTTGATTAGTTACTTTGAGTGGCTCAAAATATGTTTATGTAAAGATTTTCAATGCCTGTTATTGTACTTTGTCTTTTGAAGACTTCCGTCTTGTCCAGTAGGACTAGGATGTGCACTGCAAGATAGCTTGTGACAAGAGTGAGAAAGAGACGTTGTCTTTGCTGGCTAATTTCTCGTTTACGCTAAGAGCGTCAATTATTCTCACTTTTCAGCACCAATTTTGTTCATTCCTTTTTTTATCTGGGATATATATCCCTGTAACAAGTACCTCCCTTCCCATTCCACATTGTACAATCAATCATTGTGGATTTAAGCTATATCTATATCTGCTATTTTTCTTCCTGGGCTGTTTTCTGAACAAAAGCATGTTGCTGGTTGATCTTTTTCCCTCTGCTGTCAATAATGATATTATATCTCAAAATCTTATGTAAATGAAAACGTAAGTATTGGTCTAAAATATAGACCCCAATTGTCCAAGCTCAAAAATAAACAATAAGACAATTTCCAATGTCAATCTCAAAACTTTGGAATCTGTATCTTGTTACCACTAGTTATGGAAGAATTCATCTTGGGATAGTTTACTAGAGCTATTTAATTATATTTTAAAATATAAAAAATTTTCCTTCTTGATTTCATTATTGATTAGGGTGTATTTATTTCAGGTTTTGTTTGGCAAAGAAGCAGATAAATTAGAACATGCAAATGATGACGAAAGAACTTATTACATTATAGAAAAAGATGCTTTGGTAAGTGGATTTATAAGGAATTAAATGATAATATTACTCTTTCTCATTTCCTCTTGAGTTGGTAAGGTGTCCACACACACAATGTCACAATGTATCTTAGGGAGTTAGATGCAGTTAGTAGAAGTTGGTTTGTCTTATTTATAAAATTGAAAAGCTATAGTTAAGGGTTATTTTTACTATCAAAGTTTCAAATGCTTCAGTCTAAGAAGAAAACAACAGCAAGTCACCAAGTGCACACTGAGTGTCACAACTCCGATATCATAGTGAATCAGGGCCCAGGTTCTGTATATATATATATATATATATCTGTATTTGTATGTAAGCATTGACATATAGGTAAATAAATAATTTCATTTTTTAAATCTCTACAATTCCATTCAGTTGATTATTGTTTTTATATTTTTATTAGAGTATTTGTATGTTTATATTTTTGTGCATATGTATGGAATATATATTACATTTTTGTATATATCTTTTAAAGGGTGTTTAATATGTACTATGTTATATGTTTATTTATTTAAATCTTAATATTTTACTTATATAGAAGGTACAATTTGGTGGCCTTATCACTATATAGCAACCTCTTCCAGGTAACCAAAGGCATACAAGAAAATGCTATAAATAATTGGTAGGTGGTATAACATATATATATATATATATATATATAACATATATTTATATTATTTATTGTTAATTGTACCTTCTACCTTATTGTGCTATTGTATATGTATCTCTGTGAATTTTAATACAGTAATAGTATATTCATTCATTCTTTCATCCAGGCTTCATCTTCAATCTTGAGCAGGTGAAAGTTAGCTAGCCAAAATAATAAATAAATAAATATACTACGACAATACACACATCGCCACCTAGCCCCAAAGTAAGCGTAGCTTGTGTTATGGGTACTAAGATGACTGATGAATATTTTTATGCATTATATATACATAAATACTTAGAAAATACATATTGTAAACACCCAGACACTGAAAAACACTTAATGCTCATCACACAAACATTTTCCAGTTGTGGGAATCGAACCCACGGCCTTGGACTCAGAAAGCAGGTTCGCTGCCCACTGCGCCAGTCGGCCGTCATAAATAATTAAACATTTGTTTTATTTTTAGGTCAACAAATTCATAAGTGTACCCAAAGACAAGGGATCACTCAACTGTGCATCATTCAATGCTGGTATCATAGAGGCTGTGCTGACCAATGGGGGATTTGTAAGTTTGCTCAGGTTCATTTTTATCTATCCATTACCAGTCCTCTACATGGTATAGATCTCTTCCCAGACTGAGAAAAGTTCAGGCAAGTCCATCACTCGGCCCCAATTCAGTTTGGTAGTATTCTATGTAGTAATTATTGTGATATAAGCAGGCGTTACTTAAGGCGTTTTTAGGTGGGAGGGGCTTAGATAGATAAGAAAGGGTAGGGGTACGAAAGGTATAAAAGGAGACACATTTGGCAAATTTTTCACTTAACAATTATTCATTGTCTCTTGAGGTTGCTCCGGTTTCGGAGCGAAACGTGCGTAAAGGGTACATTGCTGAGGATCTGTTTGGTGTGGAGTAGACGGATTGAAGTAATTATAAATAACACCATACAGGTTCTGCTGCTGTTCGCGGAGTATAGCATATTAAGCTAAATTTTCATTATATGTGGTGATATAAATAAATATACTATCACAATACACACATCGCCGTCCAGCCCCAAAGTAAGCATAGCTTGTGATAGGGGTACTAAGTTAGCTAGTGAATATTTTTATAAATAAAAATATACACAAATACTTATAATATCCAGACATACACCCAGACACTGAAAAATATTCATGATCATCACACAAACATTTTCCAGTTTTGGAAATCAAACTCACAGCCTTGTACTCAGAAAGCAGGGGCCCACTGCGCCATTCGTTTGTCATTTGGTAACAAAGTTTTGTTTTAAACCTCTCTTGGGTACCGACCCACATATAGTAAAAAACAAATAAACAAGCACACGTTTTCTCATTTATAATATTAACTAGCTTTTATCCGCAGCTTCATTAGTGTGATAATTTGAAAAACGTTGCCAGGAGGAACAAGCCATCGGCCATGAATTCAGCATAGTGCACTATATATGAACGAATTTTTCAATTTTTAGTACTAAAATTAAGATATATGCCAAAAATCAAGTAAATTGGTTGCTAAGTTAGGGTGTAAAAAAAAAAAGAAACACAATAGAAAAGTTAACTTATTACATAATAGAAAAAGATGCTTTGGTAAGTGAAATTAATAGGATGATAATTTTGCCCTTTCACATTTCCTCTGAGTTGGCAAGCTGTCCACGCACACAATGGCACAGTGGGGCCTATCCTAGGGATTGAGATATAGTTAGTAAAAGTTGGTTTGTCTTATTTATAAAATTGAAAATGCTATTATTAAAGGGTTATATTTACTATCAAAGTTTCAAATGCCTGAGCCTAAGAAGAAAACACTAAGTCACAGAGTGCACACAGAGTGTCACAACCACCATATCGTAATTTATCAGGGCCCAGGTTCTGTATATATTTCTGTATTTGTATGTAAGCATTAACGTATGGGAAAATAAATAATTGCATTTTTTTCAAATCTTTATAATTTAACATCAGTTGATTATTATTTTTATTTTATGCATTTATAGTAGAGTATATGTATTTTTATATTTTTGTATATATCTTATAGGTACATATTAAAATATGAATGAATGAATACACTTTTACTTAACACCACAAAAACATAGGAAAAAAACCAAAGAAACACACATTCACATTTATTATCTTACTTAGTATATGGTTGTTTTAAAAGGCTTATTTTTAATCTGTGTTATCGTTTACTTTTCAGCCAGCCAAGGTAACCGCACATTGGCACAAAGGCACTACCTACATGGTCAAGTTTGAAGATGTTGTTATAGCAAGGGACAAATGTTTAGATGATCGATAAATACTAAAGTTTTTTGTTAAATTACGCTTTTCTAAGTTCTTTTTTAAGCATGAAATATGGAATATTTTAGGGTTTGCTTTGCTAACCGACTGTCTGAAGCTAAGCTAAATAACCCAAAAGAATATATCGGAACTGTTATATCGTTTTTTGGCCAAATAGGGCTTCAAGTGCTCTTTTTGTCCCAAATAAGGTACCACAACTTGAATTATCAGGTAAAATTTGACTGCTTCACTTCAGACTTAAAGCTTTTAAACTGTTGGTTAAAATTTCAAAAGAATTATTTATAAATAAGCTTTTCATATTGTATCAGCAAATCGTTTGATACCTACGTTTTTTTTTATTCCACTACAAGTTAGCCCTTGACTGCAATCTCACCTGGTGGTAAGTGATGGTGCAGTCTTAGATGGTAGCGGGCTAACCTACTAGGGAGTATTATAGTCACCGGAACACTATATCGCTTAGCGCACGCCTTTGTTGGTAGTGGTAACTAGACATGGCCAAATCCTCCCACCTAATTGGATGTCATAGGGAGTTTAACAAATAATTAGACCAACGTCTTTGACACTTAGCTACCACGCATTGTCATCCTAACTACACATGTAAGCATAGTTTTAGCACAAAAGGTTTGGGAAAACTGGTTTAATATTCAGTTACAACATTTGACCCCCCCCCCCCTACACTAACAGAGCAACTTCGATCAAAGCATTTCAAAAAATCGTCAGTTGCTAGGTATACTATAGTAAGCTATACCTAACATATTCTTAAAACTTTTAATAGAATTACCTTGCTAATGCATAAACTGCATTAAAATGGATGTGGTAACTTTTAATGTGAATGGTAACAAATAAATGCTACCTGTAAACTCAGCTAGTCTGTTGTAAAGAATAGATGTGATGGAAAGGTTTAAAGAGAAATTAAATATATTTAAATTATAAATGGTGTTTCTTTATTACTGTGTATGTTTGTTTTCAGAAGTTGCGTACTATATTGTGCAGTGTGGTGACGGCGGATTAGAATACATTGATCAACAACCCTTCTCACATGTCTTCTGACCACTACCATGAATTATTAAAACTATCACATTTGCCCAAAGTGGTGGTTATGAACATCCTGTCATGTTGTGAGAGCTCTTTATTCCAGCAATGGACTGTTATAGGCTACTGATGCTTTCTATATGATATCTACATCATATCATCAAGTCATTATGTATAAACGACGGAAAAAGTTTCAAATATTTTTTTTGGTTATACTTTTGACTCATTAGGGAAAAGTTATGAGAGTAAATTTATACAATGCGCGCGCGCACACCTTCACAAAAAAACCGAAACCCTGAAGTTAGCTATAGTCAACAATTTTGTTTTTCAATAAAAGGTTTGACACTGTACACTTTGAATTGTCAAAGGCTCATTCCAGTGATTTCATTTATTCAATTGTAAAAACAAAAATCTCATATTTTAATAATGAAACTTCGTTTTCCGATAATGAGATAAATAGATAATGCGTTATAATAAAAAATTTCAATGTATTAAATAAATTTTTTTAAATTTTTGTATATATATGCTGTCCAAATTGAAATTTATCTTATTATGTTTAATTATGAAATAAAAACAAACGTAATGTAACATTCTGAATTAAATTACAATTTAATAGCACATTTATGTGTAAAAATATTTTGTTTATGAAAAACGATTTACAAAGATTGAATGCACTACCTAGTACAAGTTGACATTATATCCACTTCATACTTAGGTTGGCACTCTTTTTTTCGTTTTATAAAAGAACCTCTACTTTCTTCGTAATTGGTGGAAAGATAAAAACATAGAACCAGAGCAGTGTTAGATGCTTTATGCTAACTTATGAATTCTATCGCGATATCTAATTCGTCCACTGCGACAGTCGTCCAAGAACTTAGTCCTCTGTCTCCACACTGCGTACCCGTAGACCAACATGGGTCCAACTATAGTCATGAAACCAAAGAGGGCTGTCTTTGGAGTAGCTTTAAAATAGTCATACTGGCAAGTCTTCATTGACAACCATCTTTGAAGAGCTGGATCGAACTGAAATAGTATTTATTATTTGTCAGTTCATTTTTTCTTTTACTGATAGTATAATTGACACCGTCGTAACTGGCATACGTGCACAAAAGCAGTGCCTATGCTATTTTTTTTATATAACTTGAGTATAAGATTACCTCCTTGCAATTGTTAAGTCGCTTTTGCATATCGAAACATTTTAACATCACAGCAAAATCGCAATCTTAATGTAACACCATTTAGAATCGTTGATTCTCTAATACCGACATATCTGAAAACTGCCTGCTAGAGTGCTAGCTGTAGAAAATTTTCGCATGCAATTTCTTCCATTCCCAAGTAACTTTCGAAGTTTTCAAAAGTTGAACAGGTACCTACTGATCACAAGATCCTGGATTTGAAAGAAATTAACAGATAATTGTCACCTTTCCTACTCGAAATACTCTTCACCAGTCTGGAGTTAGGTATGTGGGTAAATAATAGGCGTTATTCACCCACATAGCTCGGCATTAAAGAGGCACGCAATCCACATCAAACAAGTGTCGCTGGTAAAATGTTATTTTAGACATTATGAGGATGAGGATAATCAGTGGCATGCATAGCCCTTGGCCCCAGGGTATGCACAATGTGTTTAGCACAACATTTTAGTTACAAAACTTTATTGGTCCTATCTGAAGGCTCTGTATGACCCTGAGGGTAGGGTATGCACTGCTTATTTGAATATATGCAATGCACGCCACTGAGGATAATTAGGCGCAAAATAGCTTAGAACTCTCTACTTTAGAAACTCATTTACTATTTCATTGGAATTGGTTGTATTTACCATTGGTATCTATCTCTACATTTGGTTTTTTTTAGTTTAGAGATCATAGTGTACATCTGTTTTATATATTGTTAATGGTGTAAAATTGTGACTTTTTGATAACAATTTAATGAACTGTAGTAATTAACACTGAATGGTATTTTTAAAATTAACAATCATTTCCTTTTATGCAATTTTTCCTTTTAAGCATCTGAATCCTATTAAATATAGAATTTTGGAACCCAATTGCAACGCTGTGATTTAATAGGTACCAAATTCCTCTTAGAAGTTAGTAAGAGACCTCTGACATCTCATTGCAAAACTCATTGTGAATGATCGTTGTACATTTCAGGATCAGACAGATGAAATCACATTTTTGTGTAAAAGGAGATGTGCTTACAACATAGCCTGCCTCTCTAGAATGCATACAAGGATCTGTTCTCAATTTCAAAAACTCCTTTCTATATTTGGCCCGCCTTTCTATTTGAGCCAGAATTATTTTACATTCAGTATCGGAGAATCCACATTTATCCATTATTTATTCGTTTTTGCAAGTTAACACACAAATAGAATTGAATTAACACGATTTTTGGCAAACTTCAAGACTATGTGACACCTGTCTTAGTTGTTGTTAAAAGTATACCAGCCAGTGAAGTATAACTAAAATATTTTTCTAAGAACAGTCATGAAGAAAAGTCTTCATACAGTAAAATTAAATATATTGAAAACATAATGATACTACGCACTCACTAACATTTTTGATCATTAAAAATGTTCATTTAACAAAGTTTGAAAAGCCTATCCCTGTATGGCATTTCTCCAGCCCTAATCTTCTGTTCACGATCATTCCTCTCGTTCCAAATGAAGTATCCGTAGGTTATCATGGGGACAATAATTGTTAAGACTCCAAACAGACTTGTTCTTGGGTTAGGTTGAAATCGTTCGAATTGAGTGACTTTCATGGATAAAAATTTCTGGTGAGCCGGGTCGAACTATAAACAAATAAATATTTTTAAGATTAGCATAATGGTTTTGGAAAAAAGAAACATAATTACGTAATTTAACTCACGATATATCCAGCCTCTGCTGCATGTTTCCAAGGGTTCGTCCGCTGTTTAAGGAACTCCTGTCTCATTTCAGCACGCCTCTCGGCCTGCTTTTGTATAAGTTGGAATTGTCCCTCAGATATTCCATACTTTTCAGCCATTTTCACAATGTTTTTAACTTATTCTCGAGAAGGCGCAGGTATTTACCGTCAAGTGTCTAAATAAATAGACAGATGACAGCTGACTGATTCCTTCCCAAAATCCCTCTCAATAATTTTAAGGTGTCAACTTCCCAGAAAATAAAACCATATTCTAAACACATTTAAAAATTCTGTGTGAAATGACTACATCTAATTTATTGTTCTTTTTATTTATTTTCTTTAGTTATTATGATTGTTAATGTTACAATATGGTTTCTCACAATACTGTGAGAAAATTTCATATAAAAAAATGTGTAAAAAAATACTCAAATTTAAAATGACACGGGTCCAAGGCAGTTCTACCAACTAAAATAAACTGTCGAGTATAGACAAATGACAACTTAACTAAATTCTGTCTTCCGGACGCCATCTTTGTTCTTTTTGATTTCTCTTGTTATCGTTGTCAGGTCGGCAAATTTTTAAAAGCCGGAGCCATGGGTCGTATGCACGCACCTGGGTAAATTTTACTATTTTTAATTCGTGCCAAAACGTTTTACAGTACATGCTATAATGTTTACTTCCGTAAAATAATAAAATCGCACTAGTGGTAAACTAACCTATACAGTGTACGCCAACCACATGGTTAGCTTGAATGGTGTGTAATTTTGTGTTTCAGTAAGGGTATTTCACAATCGGCGTTGCCTTACCGCCGAAGTGTGCCCACCTGGTTAAAATTAACCGCTGATGATGTCAAGGAACAAATCTTCAAACTCGGAAAGAAGGGTCTCACTCCTTCTCAAATTGGTAAAAACCTTTTATTTTATCTTAGAACAGCGACAAAAAATTCAAGAAAAAAGAATGTAGTAACAGTAGGTTGCCACTTAAAGTAACAGGCTGCTCAATAATATAATATTTTAAATGGGAGGACTGGAATTTCCTTAAACCTGTAAACATACATGCGGATTGACTTTCTAGTATTAAGTTTAAAAATTTTCCCAGTTGGGTTCAGATTTTTCGTTAAGGCTATGCCACTAAGTAACGTAACATGTTGTTATATGACCTGTAGCCTCACCCACTAAACAGGAAATCTGGTGATATCAATTTTTTTTTTCAAATTCGTCTGGTATTTTCTAAGTTTCGTCTTCATCATGATGTCAACCAACGGATGTCTACTGTTTGAGATAGGTTTATTGTAGCAAGTTTCAAATACTAGTCTTGTGCCTTTTAGGTCCTACAGCTCTCTGCCACTTGCTTGATGTCATTCATCCACCTTGTAAATTTACTAATATAGTATGTAAAAATATACAGCATAATAGCAGTAAAGAGAGTTCATCCATTTTTTAAACATGCTGGGCTTGTGGAATGTTCATTGCAGAGCTACTGGTCTGCTTTGCACCAGTGTTGCTGATATCCAACACTAGTCTGGTCTGTCCCAGAGCAGAAGGCTGGCCATGCTTAATTTCTGGCGCTTAGCAGCATTGCATAGCATTGCTGTGTTCCGGTCTGAAAAGTATGGTTGCTTGGTATTACAGACAAATGAGGCTTAACATTTACACCTAAGATTGATGGACACAGGATAGAACTTTGTAGGACAGGTTCCATGCATGTCCTGTTAGGTGTTGCTATGTTTATAGGCACTGGTTTTCCACTTAGTATTAGATGGCCACTATTACCACGAATTAAAATAGGCAGGGTGTACCAACCGCAGGCAAGGTTTGCAATTTGGAAGGGTTACCCATTTAAATGCTGATAGCCAGTGGAAGTTATACTGATAACCAAAAAGTATTTACTATGTTAATTAAGAATTTTTGTGTCCATTTGTTTGCATGGCTCGATGCATGAGTTTGTTTTCACATGCATTATAATAAAAACCCATGATTTTTATACTAGAATAGCCATTGAGCATGATCAACCCATTCAGGATAATCACAACACTTCATGTATAGTTTCCAATTGAGTACCTGAACTAGTAGAGGACTGGGTGGTTGCAGCATGGGTTATTTAGATTTTAATAAAGATGTACAAAGATAAAAAGATTAAGAGGATGTACATCCCTAAAAAAAGCTTATTTGAAGATTATAGTGGTAAACTCAATAATTCCACAATTTTTTTGGTAAATTAATAACCTTTTACAATTATTTTGCAGGTGTTATGCTTAGGGATTCTCATGGAGTCGCCCAAGTCAGATTCGTCACAGGCAAAAAGATTCTACGTATCATGAAAGCCATGGGCCTTGCTCCAGACCTACCAGAGGATCTATACTACCTAATTAAGAAGGCTGTTGCCATGAGAAAGCATTTAGAAAGGAACAGGAAGGATAAGGACAGCAAATTCAGGCTCATTCTTGTAGAGTCCAGAATCCACAGACTTGCACGTTATTATAAGACAAAGAGCGTACTTCCACCCAACTGGAAATATGAGTCGAGCACTGCTTCTGCTCTAGTGGCTTAAGTTTAAATAAACTAAGTAAACTCCATTTGTTTTTTATTATTCACTAGAAGAATATAACTATTCTCTCAGTGCCAAATTTATATTCCCACAATTAATACTTAATGGAAATATAAAAATTTCTTAAAATCTGAGCCTTGAGCCTACAGACGCTGCAACCAGGTTTTCGTTTTTATTAACATCTCTGTTACTAAGTTAGCAATACCTGTACTCGCGGGAACCCATAGCAAAGGAAAAAATAAGACATAATAAGTTCCAAATTACCAATTAAACAAACTAAATTTGTACTAATAGTACACATCACCATGAATAAATAATATACATTAATACTTATAATATATAGATAAACTCCCACACTCTGAAAAACATTTATGTTCATCACACAAACATTTTCTAGTTGTGGTAATCTAACCCACAGCCTTGTTGGACACTGAAAGCAGGGTCAAATCAGCCATCAAGTTAACTATGTATTTTGAAATTTAAGTAAAACAATATCATTGTTATAAACATGTCCTAATAGCATGTGGACTAAATTTTTAAAACAAAAAATTCAGTTTTAAGCTAGAACAAATTGAATAAAGGACCTAACCCATGTTCTCCTAAGATACATTACAGTACAGTACATGAAGAACCAAGAAGTTATCCTTAGATATACCACTTGGACTTCATGTTCAAAGAAGAATTATTAGAGTTCTCTCAGATCCTATGTATTATTTAGAAGATTCTGTTTAAATTATTCAATACTTTTAATGAGGGCACCTTTTTAGAAATAATTACAACAAAAGGTAGGATTAAAATAATAACAGTAGGTATGTTCTATTTTAAACCTATAATATTGATTTATAATAATAATAATAAATTAATTAATTGGTTAGGGTTGTGAGCTCTGAGAATATAGTTCTTTCAGAAACTATTATTCTCAGGGGAGATCTATAAATATCTTGGAATGTCAGAAGCACTTGGTATTGAGGTAGGGCACATGAAACAGGTAGTGCAGAACCGCTTCTTTAGCGGCCTGAAAAAAGTACTAAAGAGTCTTATCAGGTGGTAATAAGGTACCTACGTGCCTTTAATAGCTGGGTCATGCCCTTACTCATATACACTTTTGGCATTCTAAAGTGGACTCAAACTGAACTAGACACCCTGGACTGTAAAGTTCGCAAACTGTTGAGGGCTTGCCGTATGTATCACCCACGTTCCTCGGTAATGAGGTTGTACATCCCACGCAAGTGTGGAGGACATGGTCTTCTGAATGCCAAGAACCTTCATAATCGTGAGTTGTGCAATCTTAGAGATCATTTTCTTAGAATGAATGTGGGTATGTGTGTGTGTCGTTGCAGTAGATAAGAGTCTTACTCCACTATTCCTTGGCAAAGAGAACTGGCGCATGCCAAATGTACTTAACAATTCAGATCGTGTGGCGGTATGGAAGAGTAAGGAGTTGCATGGCAGATTCTACAAGGCCCTTTCGGGACCAGATGTAGATCAAATCGCATCTGTATCCTGGTTGCAGTTCGGTGACCTATTTGGGGAAACCGAGGGTTTTCTCTGTGCAATTATGGACGAAGTCATCAAGACGCGAAACTACCGGAAACACGTTATGAAAGATGGCACTCTAGTCATATGTCGAGCGTGTCATCGTCCTGGGGAGTCCCTCAGGCATATAGTTTCCGGGTGTTCTCATCTTGCTAACGGAGAATATTTGCACAGTGATAATCAAGTAGCCAGGATAGTTCATCAACAACTTGCTCTTCGGTTTGGCCTTATCGATTTTGAGATGCCTTACTATGAGTACGACCCGGCGTCAGTTTTTGAAAATAGCAGTGCATCGATCTACTGGGATCGAACGATTATCACTGACGGGTATATTACAGCTAATAGACCTGATATAGTGCTATTCGATCGATCAGTGCGTCGTGCAATAATTGTTGACACTATTCCACATGACGATAATCTGGTGAAAGCTGAAAAGGAAAAATTATTTAAATACTTGGACCTTGCTCACGAGATTACCGCCATGTGGAATGTTGAGTCGACCGTTATTCGTTCTTCTCGCGAAAAGCTTCGACCAACGTATTAAGCTTTCGCTTGGTTGTCTGATCAAGGGTCGGATACAGAAGGCAGTAGTCCTTGAAACGGCGCGTATTGTGAGGAGGTTCCTTACTCTGGAGCCCTGACCGCCGGTTGCTTGGGCATTCAAAAGCCCTGCAAGCGGAGGATGGATGTTTTTTTTTATAAATTTTTAATAGTGTTTTTATTTTATTTTTAAGCATTGTTAAGAATTAAAAAAAAATTAAAAATAATAAACCTTTTTTGGGAAAATAAGTATTTACATTTATTACATTAAAAGTATTTACAGGAAATCTTTGAGATAAATAGGTTTACAGTCACTTTATGAATAAATTAATCAAATACATTTTTATTACACTTAGGTACAATTTTAATACTTTTCATAACTTAAACATTTGGATTCCAATTGCTACCATCTTCAGGATGCAAATTGTTTGTTATCAGTAAAACTACATCAACTATCCACCAAATACCCAGGCCTCCTAGTGTAAGAAGTTTTCCTACTGCTGTACCTGTCTGACCTAAGCAAAACCTATCCATACCCAAGAAACCTAGTAATATACTATAAATAAGTGTAGTAGTAAAATAGTGTCCAGAGTAGCGCACACATGGAAAACCATCTCTTAAAAAGCTCCGGCTACCGTGGCATTCTATTCCGTCCAATGCTTTACATTGAACTTTAGTTCTTTCAACATCTTCATATCTCACGCCTCCAAATTTTACACAGCCGTGTTTCACCGCCTTTTTCGCAGTTTCGTTGCCTTTATGGTCGACAGGCTCGTCGCACTCTAAGAAATCGATAGGTAAAAAGGTGCATTTCACTAATGGACCGAGTGGCCGATACGGATCTTTGGAATAAGGATCACTGTCTGATAAACATAAAGGTAGTAGCGTTATTATTGCAGCTATTGTATATAGTGGTGTCATTTTAAACACAGTTGGGAGTTTTGTATTGCTGCGAATTTGGGAGAAGCGCAGACTACAATTCTTCTGAAATGATTTTTTTGTGTTCTTAGGACGTGATGTTTGTCGATTAACATTTATAAAGACGATTCTAGTTTTCCTTTTATGCGTTTATTTAGTTTCTTAGGTATGAGTTGAATAACAACTCAATTCAATTCAATTCTTGTTTATGGCTTTTGTCTGTGCCAACTGGGCACAAGGTACTTCGCCAATGTCTTGTAGATGAAGAAGGCACGAAGGAGATTGATCGGTGAAACTAATGAAAAGTTAATTTTGAATTTGTACCAAGAAGAATAACAACAGCGAATTATTGATTGAATTTTTTTGTAAATGTCAATGTCAGATATTCCATAGTATGGAGGGTAGAGGTAAGGAGAGTCATCCTATATGGGAGAAAAGTTGAAAAAGTGTCCGGTGTATGCGCTAAATAACTGTTCAAAAATCCTCCACAATGGCGCTGGTGGATGCACAGGGTATGGTATGAATGTAGCAATCGTAGATGAATTGAAGTATGCCGAGATAAAAAATTTAATGTGATTATCGACTGTGAGTAGTTAATTATTGAGAATTTCAACAACTTACGTTGTACAAAATATTGTGGTAAATATAACCTTACTTCCTTGTATCTCCATACTTCCTTGTTTATTTTTCAAGCCTACTCTAACAATATTTATATTTGGCGCTTCTTTTAAGAGTTACCCTGATGCAAATGTGGCGCCATCCTAATTTAATACATTTTGACGACACTTTTTCATATACACAGATGACTCTCCTTACCTCTACCCTCCATATTCCAAAAGGAAAGAGCGTAGAAGAGTCAATGTCAGACTTAATAGGTAAGCTAAACTAAACTGTCCTAGTCTGTGGTCAGGATCCAGACAATCTTTTTTTTGTGAAGGATGTTCAAAGATTATGCAGGCATTCATGTTAAAAAAAATAAACCCTTTTTTGAATATACCATATCAAAAAAGACAATATCATCAAAATAAAATTTACTCAACATTTTAATAGGTTAGGTAGTGTTTAAAGACTCTGCGACGATTAAATCTTTTAGTTTTAATTTTCAGTAACTTTTATTTGAATAATATCCAAAAGTTTGACAAAATGGGCTTTGGCGTTTGGAAATTTTTGATGAAGCAAATCTTTACTCTAAATTCAAAGCTTTCTTTGGAAACAATAACTTTCACTTCAAATTTAAATACTGTTGTCGATTGTCACTGTCAGTGTCAAATAGCTACGGCGAATGCCGAATCTTGTTCTTCTTTGTAATCTTTTTGTGATGATTTTTTTCATTCTTCAAACACCTCATAGCTAAACTAGAAATGGAGGTGTTCAATAAGTTCTATTCATCCGTCAGCAATACAGTGTCTCAATTATCCGGTGTGCTACCGGGAAATCCTGTAACGAGAGAATTCGAAGCAACACAATATATTGCGAGCGCAGGGCCTGGTAACGATTTAACTTTTCATTTATTATTCTATAGAATTGGGTTGGGTGATTGAAATGGTGCTTTAGGTATCTCTTTATCAATAAAATCTTTGTACAGGAATCACCACTAACACAACTTATTGTGTGGTGTTCCGAATCATACAACACCACACATACAATGTAGTATGTTATCAAATGGTACTCTGATTTGCTAGAACTATGCGGGGATGAAAGTGCAGGACTTAAACTTAAGCACAATGAACCTGAATCATAAAAAAAAAGCAAGAAAAAAATACATTCACTTTTGTGTCTGAGTTCTTTTCCTTCATTAACTTTCCTTAGGGACCTTGGAAAGGGATTAACTTAGAAGAAACCAATGTCCTTAGATTTATATTGACGGTAAAAAATAGTAACAATATTGTAATTTACATATATAGAATGAATTTGCTGGATACAGTGGAAAAGTGATTTTATTCATGCTTAGCTCCTTGTGTCATAAATATGTCATGTTAAACTGTATTTTCATTCAAGGTTTATTATGGAAGGTGTACAAAGGATATAAAAAGTCAACTAAACAGGAGGCATCAATATTTGTGTTTGAGAAAAAACAATTGGATCGATGGTCAAAAGGAGATAAAGATGTAATGATAGATATATTAAAACGTGGTATTGTGCAGCTTACTAAGTTGAAACACCCACAAATATTGACAGTCCAACACAGCTTGGAAGAGAGTAGAGAGAGTTTAGCATTTGCTACTGAACCAGTGTTTGCAAGCTTGGCAAATGTATTGGGCAACACTGAAAATATGCCTCAGCCAATACCGAATAACTTAGTTAACTATAAGTTATATGATGTTGAAATTAAATATGGCCTGATGCAAATAGCTGAAGGACTAGCATTTCTTCACAATGATGTTAAACTTCTACACCATAATATATGTCCGGAGTCCATTATTGTTAACCAGCAGGGTGCTTGGAAGATATTTGGCTTTGATTTCTGTATTGCTAATCAGAGTATGACAGGCTCTGCACCGTTTTGGCCGTTTAATGAGTACTGTCAGGCTATGCATGCATTAGCTCAGCCCGCATTGGATTATTTGGCCCCAGAATATATTCTATCAGCCACTCATTCCCCTGCAAGTGATATTTATTCCCTTGGCATGGTTATATATGCCTTGCATAGCACAGGTACATATTCATTACTTAAATTATAGATTTGTATTAAACATTAACTTAGCTAAACTGCTGAAGCTATAAAAATTAAATTAACATACCAACAGTATTTGCAGAACAATCTAATATCAGTGAATGTATGATAAATTAAGCCAATAACAAATTTGATTATCACCAAGTGTTTTCTTTACGGTTATTGGTTTTTAGCTTGTTTTTGTTTCTTTTATTTTTTAATAAATATGTGTGCATTTACAAACAAACAATCAAAGTGACTGACTTTGTACTTTGATGGCTCGAGCCACAGAAAAGATTGTAATAACCTCATTAAATTAAATGCTGTAAATAAGATTCAATTCTCTGTTTTTCCATTTAATATTCACAGGCCATCAGACGTTAGGAAATATAGGGAATGATTACACAAAATTCAAGAAGTTCACAAATGAAATTAGGCACCTGTCACCAACTAAATTGCTATGTGTTAATGATGGATTGAGAGAATTTGTGAAGCTCATGTTGAATCCCACCCCTGAGCTACGACCGGATCCTCATCAATTCTTAAAGGTATATAATGTTTTAATATCAACATATTTATCTAACAAAAAAATAATAACATGTGTGTACTTATGTACAGATAAAAATCTTTTCAACAATTTTATCTTACGCCTTATTCTACGTTTGTTGACGAAACGACACTAACAATAGAAAAAAGGTATTTAAATTTTTTTAAAGTTTTCTCATTATCCGACCACCAAGTTCCACTGACCATTGAAATTTGAGATTTTTGTACAATTGAATCAGTAACATCACCGAAATGAGCCCGCAGACTTTGACAACTTAAACTGTACTGCCAAACCTTTTTTTGAAAAACTAAAATGTCGTCTATAGCTAAATTCAGGGTGTCGTATTGTTGTGACGGTGTGCGCGCGCATCGTAAAAAATGAGCTGGCGGAAGATGTATTCCCTCACCCCTCCCCTCTCACTCGGTTTCGCGACTACCTTAATTCTGTTAAAATCGTGTAACATTGTGCGCGCGCATTTCGTTCCATCTTATAATTTCACTCCTTCAAACAAATAACTTCAAAGAAAATTTTCCAACCAGTCTTTTTCGTTTGTTGGGTACTATTTTTGTATGGTTCTTTTTTGGTATAATTATTAAGTATTTTTGTATGGGTTTTCTGTAATTTTAGATACCATACTTTGAGGACGTAGGTGTGAAAACACTGAACTACTTAGATTCACTATTCCAATGGGACAACCTGCAAAAATCACAGTTCTACAAGGGTCTCCCACAGATTATACAGAAAATGCCCCACAGAATATGCATCTACAGAATTCTACCGTGTCTCACGAAAGAGTTTGTAAATCCACCAATGGTACCATTTGTTCTACCCAACGTGCTGCTGATAGCTGAGAACTCTTCGAAGGAGGAATACGTAAAATATATCCTACCAGTTCTAAAGCCTGTAATGCTTATACAAGAGCCGATACAAATCTTGTTAATCTTCATGCAGAAGATGGAACTACTCTTAAAATTGACACCCGGGGATGAAGTTAAAAGTGATATTTTGCCAATGCTTTACCGAGCATTAGAATCCGATGCGCAACAAATACAGGAGCTTTGCTTGTCTGTATTACCGACATTTGCCTCATTGATAGATTACCCGGCCATGAAAAACGCGCTGCTGCCACGTATAAAGAAGTTATGTCTGAGTACCAACTATATTTCTGTACGGGTCAACTGTCTGCTGTGCTTGGGCAAATTGTTGGAGCATTTGGACAAATGGTTGGTGTTGGACGAGATTATTCCATTCCTGCCGCAGATTCCGTCGAGGGAGCCAGCAGTGCTCATGGGAATTTTGGGTGAGTTTATTTCGCACTGAAATACGCAAATTTATGCTAAACTAGCTGTTGCCCAGGACTTTGTTCACGTTTAGGTTTATTTATTATTCTCATAATAAACAGTTTCACTTAATGAGAAATTAAAATTAACATAAAGAATTGGTAATATGTTATTTAGTTAGTGTGATACTAAACTAGCAGCTTAAAGTTTGTCGTGGGCTCTTTTTAAACCAGGGTGCGTTTGGAACCCTCTTAGCTTTAGGTTTAAGTTGGCGAACGAAATTATCACCATCCCCTTACAATTATGTAAACATATTTATATGAACGCTTCATAAGTGCCTGTGATAGGCCTACATGAATAAAGAAATTTTGAATTTGAGTTTGAATTTGTGGTACAATTATGTAAACATATTTATATGAACGCTTCATAAGTGCCTGTGATAGGCCTACATGAATAAAGAAATTTTGAATTTGAGTTTGAATTTGTGGTACAATTATGTAAACATATTTATATGAACGCTTCATAAGTGCCTGTGATAGGCCTACATGAATAAAGAAATTTTGAATTTGAGTTTGAATTTGTGGTACAATTATGTAAACATATTTATATGAACGCTTCATAAGTGCCTGTGATAGGCCTACATGAATAAAGAAATTTTGAATTTGAGTTTGAATTTGTGGTACAATTATGTAAACATATTGATATGAACGCTTCATAAGTGCCTGTGATAGGCCTACATGAATAAAGAAATTTTGAATTTGAGTTTGAATTTGTGGTACAATTATGTAAACATATTTATATGAACGCTTCATAAGTGCCTGTGATAGGCCTACATGAATAAAGAAATTTTGAATTTGAGTTTGAATTTGTGGTACAATTATGTAAACATATTTATATGAACGCTTCATAAGTGCCTGTGATAGGCCTACATGAATAAAGAAATTTTGAATTTGAGTTTGAATTTGTGGTACAATTATGTAAACATATTTATATGAACGCTTCATAAGTGCCTGTGATAGGCCTACATGAATAAAGAAATTTTGAATTTGAGTTTGAATTTGTGGTACAATTATGTAAACATATTTATATGAACGCTTCATAAGTGCCTGTGATAGGCCTACATGAATAAAGAAATTTTGAATTTGAGTTTGAATTTGTGGTACAATTATGTAAACATATTTATATGAACGCTTCATAAGTGCCTGTGATAGGCCTACATGAATAAAGAAATTTTGAATTTGAGTTTGAATTTGTGGTACAATTATGTAAACATATTTATATGAACGCTTCATAAGTGCCTGTGATAGGCCTACATGAATAAAGAAATTTTGAATTTGAATTTGAATTTGTGGTACAATTATGTAAACATATTTATATGAACGCTTCATAAGTGCCAGTGATAAACCTACCAAAACAAAGAAATCTGAATTTGAATTTGACGTGATGACACGGTTTCTGTATTTTCTTAATTCTATATGTTTCAGGTATCTACAAGTTAACTCTTGGCCACAAAAAGCTTGGTATAACGAAAGAGGTGATGGCGACTAAGGTGCTACCATTCCTAATACCCCTATGCGTTGAGAATGGGCTGACCTTGAACCAGTTCAACGCCCTAGTATCGCTTGTGAAGCTCATGATATCTAAGGTTGAGGCGGAACACAGAACTAAGTTGGAGCAGTTAAACTCAATACAGAATGAATCCAAGTGAGTGGTATATGAGTTTATATGAGTAGCAGAGTGTTTTGTGCCAGAGCTCGTCCGGGCAGTGGCGTTTATAGAGGGTAGGATAGGTTTTTTATAACTCTTACGATGCCTATACTTAAGTTTTTTTATATCTCGTATTAGATTTATAAAATTTTACCAGCTGTCCCGGCGAACTTCGTACCGCGGATTTTTTTTCTTTTATGATCGTTATATTTTAATACATATTATCCTATTCCGGTCTAAGAGAAATCCATAATAAGAATTGGTCCAGCCATTCTTGAGGTATAAATGGTGTAACTAACACAACTATCTTTTATATATATATAGATATCATCTGCATATCCTGTTCATACCCTCTATGCACGATACTGCGTCCGGGGAAGAAGCGTCAGCTTTGTTGCTTTAATAGGTTATAAGTTAAAATTAGTATATGATAATAAGTTTTGATGACCTCCCTGGCGTAACACTTCGCTCTGACTCGGACGCAACGAAAATTCCGAAGCGATATAAATAGTGTTATATCGCTTCGGAAGCCCAGAACATTCTTTTCCCGGGAATCGTAAACAAGTTAACAAAACGAACGATCTTCACGATCGTTCCTTTTGTTTCGAAATTCGGCCGAGAATATGGAATTACATTTTTGCGTCGTAGGTACTATTTCCCCGACACAAACGCTATATGTGCCTACGCTACGTTGACACGCGCGATTATGAACTTTACGCTCCTAGTATTAAGGTTCTCTGTAACATTTCGCTAATGTATAAAACGATGATCACTGTGGAAGTATTATCATCATCATCACATAAGCCCACTACCGGCCCACTACAGAGCACGGGTCTCCTCCCAGAATAAGAAGGGTTTAAAAGTAAAGTCAAAGTCAAAGTCAAATAGGCACATAGATGGTACTTTTGAACTTAAGCTACGAGGGTCCCAAAAGCGCCCTGGCCTAAGAAGAAGCACACAACAAACTTAGCCAGGTGTTCTTTTTGTTATCATCATCTCACATTGTCATTTGGAAATATTTAAGAAGCAACCTGGTTAGAGCAATTATTTACACCCAAGCTATACTGTGTAATCCTTTATACTATAATAGGACTTTCCTTTTTTTTATAAAGACTAATATGTTGTCTTACAAATACTATATTATTATAAATATATTGTGAAGCTACTGTAAGTATACCTATTTCTTTAATCAAGTTTACATATTGATCGCACAGCTCTTTTCTGCAATATATTTTTGCGAACATACATTAAATTTTCAGTATAAAACTGCATAATTCCTAATTATTGATTTTCATTTGTTCCCAATATCCTCTTTCCAGGGTAATGGAACACGCTCTGGCGCCACCGGACAACCTAGTCTCCGCGCCACCAGTCCAGAACGACATCGACAAAATGTTCTCCGGCCTGGGTATAGATCCGTTCTCATTCAACAACAAACCTGAGAAAGATAACCACCCTACACCCGTTGTAGAGAGCGGCTCTTTGAGCATGGAGGACAAACAGAGGTAAGAGTGACGGCCGGGTTAATAAATAATAAACAAATATACTACGAAAATACACACACCGCCACCTAGCGCCAAAGTAAGCGTAGCTTGTGTTGTGGGTACTAAGATGACTGATGAATACGAAATAAGTAATATACATAAATACTTATAATTTATATAAAGTTTATAAATTTAAAATTTGCATATAAAAATTTTCGGAACCGACAGGATTTGAACCTGCGTCTCTGGCAATCGCGGCCCGAGCGCTTTAACCAATTAGAAACTGCAATGTTTCCTACTAGATGGCGCTACAGTCGCTATAAGACAGATGTCAAAGTATGGAGGGTAGAGGTATGTCAAAGGCAGATACTAATTTCGTCATTGACGGTAGGAGAGCCGTAGCTTAATTGGTTAAAGCGTTCAGGCGTCGATTGCCAGAGAGTCGCAGGTTCCAACCCTGTCGGTTTCGGTTCATTATTGCGGTTTAATATTTATATATGTTAATTAATCTCCCTTTTAAAAAGGGGTAAATAACCTGATACGCGGATCGTAACCAAGTGTGCATTTGTAGTAATTTTTGTAATGGGCTTTGATTTTTCGGGTTATAAAACATTTGCTAAGAATAACTGCCTTCTGAATAAGTGCGCGAGTGAAATTTAGCATTTTTAGTATGTCGACATTGGTTTTCAAGTATTTTAAGTAAACCTACTTTTTGAATTGTCAAGTCTGTCAATGTGACTCTACCACTTTATTTATTTATTTATTTATTTAGGTACATATACATTAGTTATACATTTGTACATATACATTACTTTATACTCATAATATCTTGATTTGACAAATATATGATATAACGAAGTAAAAAGACAAAATAAACAATGTACATTTCTCTTGCAGGATAGCGCAACAGCAAGAAACCGCCCGAAAGCTATCAAGGCAGCCGCCCCCTAAAGCCATCCCTTCCCCTTTGATACAACCCCCTCCGCAACCTAAACCTGTCGACCTAACCAGTTCACTGTTCCAAGCAAACCTCAGCCAACTCAAAACACTCCCAAAGGCGCCACAGACAAACATGATGCAGCCAAATTACAGACCGAATCCCAACTACAGTGTATTCTCGGAGCCCTCCACCCAATATCCGAGTTACTTGCCTTTCAACGACTTGGCCATAACACCAAACGCCAGTTGGTCCAGTCCAAGTGGTAATTTCGCAAGCCCGTCAAATCTGACCAATCCCACGAGTCCAAACGCCAATACCATAAGTCAAAGTACTAATTCAACGAGTGCGATTGGTAATATGTCAAACCAGAGCGGGAATTTCAACAATAAATGGGCCAACAATCAGAACCAGACAATGAAACAAGATTGGTCAGCTTTTGAATCTCTCCTACCTACGCAGGTTGACAGTAATAAAGAACCTAAGAAGTTAAGCGACAGTGAAATGATGGATTTGTTAAGTTAAGGAATACCAAGCTGTCACATTATTTTTCATCATCATCATCATCATCATCATATAAACCCATATACCAGTCCACTACAGTGCACGGGTCTCCCCCCACAATGAAAAGGGCTTAAGGCCGCAGTCCACCAAGCTGGCCCACTCCGGATAGGTGGGCTTCACACACCTTTGAGAACATTATGTACAACTCTCAGGTATGCAGGTTTCCTCACGATGTTTTCCTTCACCGTAGCAAGTGATATTTGAAATATAACTTAAAACGCACATAACTTAGAAAAGTTAGAGTTGCGTGCCGGGAATCGAATTCGCCCCCCCGAAAGTGAAGTCGAAGTCCTACCCACTGGGCTATCACCGCTTCACGTTATTTGTATGATGGAGTAATTATTTACATAAATTATCTCGTTTCGTTGGACCCCGCCTAGTTAGATATATAATAAACCTCTTAAATCCATTTTTGGAATGAAATGTCAATTTGACTAGGGATTTTAGAAACCAACTTCTCAAAAAACTCTAGTTATGTTTAAAATGTGACATTTTTAAAGCACTGTACTAGAAGTATGTCTTTGTGTGTTTTTATTTATATAAGGGTTACAAGGGGCCTTTTCTTACATTCCTTGTAAAGCGCTTATGAGGTAAGATAGACACAACACACCGATGGACTAATTGCAAATTCTATATGAAGATTGAAACCACTGTGAGGAAAGGTATACAATATTTTCATAGCACATATGAACTGAAAGATGAGTCATTCAGTAAGGTCTGGTTATGGCAGCACCTAAATGCTGAAAATCAAGTGAAAAAGACATTTAAAAAATACCATAGGACGGCTCAGATCCGATATTTTAGCCAATAGTCAGTAACTCAAAAGTATTATTTGATTTTGACAGATTGTGTATAGAAGAAATAAGTACCAAAATTTTGATCAACCGCTTTCTAATCTTTGATATTAGACCACTGTGCTTCGAACAGCCAGATTAGTCAGTCGATAATGTCAGATTATGGAACGAAACAAAGTAAAGAAACAAAATTAATTTAACGAAAAGACATAAATTAAAAAAAAAAAACATCTAATAAAACAGGAACAAAATTTTCCTGTGTCTTGTAATACTGTCAGTGTGTAGCGAAAAATCGAATTAGCGCTATTTTATGTATGTCAGACTTTCCATTATTTTTTCACTGCTTTTTATTGGGTTTCAACACTTGTTGAATACATTCAATACGGTTCAATCAGTTTTATTCTTGTTATAAAATCTGTTCATTTTACATACTGTAGTTGATTAATTATTTTAAGGGAGTAATCTCTTTTCTGATTGGTGTATTTTTCTTGGGTATAATGGCGCGACCAGCCTTTTTCCATACTTTATTTGAACTTGTGTGGCGTATTATTTGAGAACATCTTATCCATCGTAGCACGCTATATTCATTCACGTTGTACAATTTTAAATAAAATTATATTACTTAAGTTATTATGTAGGTTTTATGGTTTGTACACATCGGGTACTATGCTTTTCATGTATTGCGACCAATGCTGCGCTTACCATTCCAGCACCTTGGGACCCCAACGTCCATCCATCAAGGATGGATTGATAATATGGATTAAGAAAAAGGAACATTAGGTAAATTTTATTCAGATTGTATTTTTTCTCGATACTGGATAACCAGTGTTTTTTTTGACATTGTTTAGTGTAAGATTTTATAACAGTAATCGAAAGAGAGCAATGAAGTGAAATAACTGTTTCCCAGTATTTTAACTAGATGGCGCACTTTCGATTTCATACAATTCGTAGTTAACTTTCACGCGAAAATCTTACACTAGGCAGTCAGTAGTGTGCAATCTCATACGTATTAATTCAAATTATCTTGTCGCGTGAGTGATTGGTAGCTTTTTTTTTCTTTTTCTAAACGCAACCTTGTTTTTATGTCGATTATTGGTTGCTTTTTTCTATTTCTTTTTGATGCATTAATTTGATAAAGCTAAAATTTCATGAAAAAGCATTTACCTTTTTCATTGAGTACCTAATTTATAGGCCCGGGATTTAGATTCGAAAATGGAACACTGAACTCGTACTGCCAATCAGTTCTCGTTAAAAAATAAGATGATGGGACAATGCTTAGGTTTTTATTTTTTAAAGATTTTACTAAGTTTAAGAACTTTTCGAACTGATTTTACATTCCGACATTCCTATTATAATAATTTTATTTTTAATTAATGTTGAGGGTCATATTATTACAGTCGCGTGTATAAAAATATAGTATTTATTCAAATAATGTTAGGGTTGCGAAAATTAATAGAAATAATATGAAATGTTATGTATTTTCTGTTATTAAATATTTTATTTATAAAAATTCATTTCTACACCAATCTTTCCAAATGGTAAAATACCTAAGTACCGTATAATCTTATTAATTACTTAACTAATTATGTAAAAAATAATTATATATTTATTATTTATTTGAATATGAAATAAATAAATTTGTCTGTAAATAACTTTTTGCCTTATTCCACTATTTTATTCAATGCTTTGAAACTTGTGTAAACTCTCTAACTAAAATGACTGCACTACGTTATGCTTTACTTAGGTGCTACGGATGCCAATGTTGTTTTTCGCCTCGTGTCTAACATAATTGGCACCACATATTATTACAATTATTCTGTGGTCCTGTTTTACAATAGAATCTTAGTTAATACTTAAATCTATGTACTCAGTTATTGTTACAGAACTGTATATATCAGTACATTATTAAATACATTTAAACCTATTTAATTAAATTATAATCTTATTTTCTAGTCACAAAAATAGTTTCTATTAAAGTTGGCACAACCTAGAACCTAATGGTTTTATTGGGATATGAATAGTTTCAATAATTCGTTCATCCAATTTAGAAAGTTTAATAATTTACAATACAATCCTATATTAAGTGGCGCAGTCGGTAGAATCCTAAATGCTTAACTTAAGCTACCAGAAAGGATCTAATTTTGAATTTTCAATATGGAAATTTCAAAGTTGTAAAGTGTGGGAGGTAGTCCGGTATATTTTCAACGTCAGTAGGTAAAGACGTTTATAACTTTTTAATAGTAAAGCGGTGGCAGTCTGCAAAAGACTGGCTATGAAGAAGCAAGTCCTAACCCATACTTGTAGTTTACTGACCGCAATTATTATCACATTGGCAGAGTTGTTCAACATGCATCGATATCTAACGCAATCATATCCATAATCGTTTTCTGAATTACAAAACTTTCATGAACGTCAATTATGGCATAGTGGCTTTAACTTAATTATAACCTAAGTACTAAAATGATGGTACTCTTAAGGCATCTAAAAGATTTCGCCTTTTGGCTGACTGGCGATTATGGAGGGTAGAGGTAAGGAGAGTCATCTGTGTATATGAAAAAGTGTCGTCAAAATGTATTAAATTAGGATGGCGCCACATTTGCATCAGGGTAACTCTTAAAAGAAGCGCCAAATATAAATACCGTACTATTTACTGTTTACGAAATAAAATCACTCTAAACGCACGTTTGGTTATAATAAATCTGTAAGGTTATATTTACCACAATATTTTGTACAACGTAAGTTGTTGAAATTCTCAATAATTAACTACTTTAGTCGATAATGACATTAAATTTTTTAACTCGGCATACTTCAATTCATCTACGATTGCTACATTCATACCATACCCTGTGCATCCACCAGCGCCATTGTGGAGGATTTTTGAACTGTTATTTAGCGCAACAACTGGACACTTTTTCAACTTTTCTCCCATATAAGATGACTCTCCTTACCTCTACCCTCCATACTCTATAGGTGTATATGAACATGACAGACGTCAGTAATGTCAGGAACGCATTCTTTCAACGGCCGCACTTTGGTCTATCTTCGACGTCTGAAAGATGCCGCCAAAAACAAGCAAGCGGTGGCAGTCTGCAGAAGACTGGCGATGAAGAAGCATGTCTTGTACTCGTAGTTGTAAGCCACTGACCACACCATTATGACTGTCGCCACTATCATGTTGGCGGTAGTAATTGTGGCCGTGGTGTCGAATTCGTTGAGCGCGTTGTATAGAGGCTGTTGTAATACGCTGGAGGCTGCGGTGGAGAAGCTCGCGAACATACACCACACAGCCAGAAAGCTTTTGTGTTCCGATAGAGTGATGCCTGGAAACCAGAGATATAGCAGTTTTTTTTTTATCTGTGTCGACACTTTCTTCTTTAGGGTGCAGCACTAAATTTTATCAAAAACAAAATCAAACTACCAAGGAAACAAACAAAATGTAATTTGCATTTCGTTGTTTAACCTTTTAAAATAAAGTAAATAGTACTTTCGATACTTTTTGATACCCTTTTTTTTTTTTTTTTAAAAAGCGGTGATATTCTAGTAGTCAACACTGTTGGCTCCCCCGAAAGCACGACTAACTTTCGGAGTAAGGTATGTGTGTTTCAAATTTGAGCAGTTGAATATCAATTATTGCTTTAATGGTAAAGGAAAATATCGTTAGTAAACCTGCATGTCTGAGAGTTCCCCATAATGGTCTCAAAAGCGCGTGAACTACGGTCTAACCCTTCGCATACTGAGACTGAGACACGTGGACCGGAAATGGGTTGATAGTGACGTTGATTATATTATGAAAATTAAGCTTAATTTGCTATACTCTGCGAAAAGCAGGAGAATCTGTGTGTTGTAATTTATGATTTCTTCAATGAGCCGTCTACGCACGTTTTGACCGCATCCTCAGGAGATGTTGACTTAACAATTATTCATTGTGAAGTAAACATCCCCTGAGTTGGTGTGGAGTATAAGGGTTGCAGAAATTATGCATCACACGATACAGATTCACCTGCTTTTCGCGGAGTATAGCAAATTAAGCTTAATTTTGATAATTTATCATGGAGATCCGCAAAGTAACGCCTGCTTCTATCCGACGTTGATTTTAATAATCAACATTGGATAGAAGCATTTCGTAATAACTCGTAAACTCACCATAGAAGCCAATCGCACCGCAAACGCAGATCGTTGCGTATAATTTCGCCTTCTCGTTGATATTCTTTGGCAGCGCTATGCAAAGCATAATGAAGCAGAGAGCTGCTGTGTGGGCGATCGCTGTTACAGATGCTACCTGAAATAAAGAACATATAATCATATCGACTCATTACCGGCCCACTACAGGGCAACGGGTCTCCTCCCACAATGAGAAGGGTTAGGGTCGTAGTCGACCACGCTGGCCCAGTGCGTTTTGGTGGACTTCACAAACCTTTGAGAACATTTTAAAGAACTCTCAGGCATACAGGTTTCTTCACGATGTTTTCCTTTACCATCGAAGGAAGTGATAGTTCAATTACTTAAAACGCAAATAGAAAAGTTAGAGACGCGTGCTGGGATTCGAGCTCAAAGTGAAGTCGAAAGTGAAGATTAAAAATTCAATAATCTATTATATCAAATACGTTTCTTGTAGCAACTGGTTTGATTTCTAGACTTGTTATTGTCAATTGTCATTATAGGCTTAATTTATTGCGTAAAAGCAATATATGAATTGTGCCAGACAATTCACTCACAATGTTCCTGTCGGCTAGTCCATTAAAAGTGTCGAATATTTATCAAAGCCATCTTTTTGAACTTAAGAGCTAATAAGTTCTTCTAGCGAAATTTCGTCTTTTTTATGTTAAAAAGAGAGATCCCAGAGAAAGATTTCATAGCTTTTTTCCTATAGTGAAAACATTATTTTACTTACAGACCAAATGTTCATGGATGGGTTCAGCTCCCACAGCATAGATGGAAACAGCAGACCAAGCACAAGTATAGAGAAGGTCGTGCACAGATGTAATAGCGTGTACAAATAGAAATTCAAATCTATTAGCATATTCATCACAGTTATAAAGTTTTTCTTCATAGTCGCCGTTCTTCTAGCAGTTCCTAGAGTCACATCTGCGGTAAACGCTAAGCTATTCGAGGGAGCATTTACTGTAGTTTCTCTGTATAATGGCTGGGGAGTTTGCCCATCTCTGTCGATATTTTCCAACTCTTGGTAACCACTTATTCGACTGTAACTAGACACATCGAGTGTCCCAAAGTCCGATGAAAATCTGTTTGGTCGATCGAACACGCTAAATTCTGATGAAAACCGATCAGGTCTGTCGTAATTGCTGAAATCCGAAGAAAATCTTGCATGCGTGCTGTTTTCCCTCTGCTGCACTTCTGGATCGAGGATTTCCTTTGCATCTTTCCTTGAATTGAATACCACAACGTCATTTTCTTCGTCTTGTGTCGAAACAACATTTTCAGCGGCAGTTCTCGGAGTTGTTCTTGCGCTGTTGTTCAGCTCCGGGATTGTAACAATTCTTTGTTGCGTGTTCTGATTCGAGAAAATCACTTCGTCGTCATCTTCAACCGCCCGGATCATGTTGTAGGTTGATCTTAAGACTTTTTCAATGTAAATTGGGCGAGTGTAAGCTGCCAGGAACAGACAGTTCTGCATGAGTATAGCTGCGTGCATCATGACGACTATATCACTCGTGTATGTAGTGCAAAGGTAGCCTACTAAGAGGCATATCAAGGCGTTGCCTAGTGAGGGTGCCATTCGAACGAGTCTTTGGGCGAGCGTGAGGTTTTCCCTGAAGTAATGCGTGATGATGACATCGGTTTGCTGCCCTGTCAATGCGGTGCCAGCTCCTAAAAGTAATAAATATATCATAAGTATAAGTTGGTAAGTATCATGTCAATAGTATGAATTTGTTAGTTTTTATACCTTTCATAAAGGCCTTCAAAAGCACCTTAAGCGATCGAACTATCCACGCGGTTATTATAAAATATAACAACGTTAGAATATGAGTTTAGTTAAGAGTTAGATTATGAGTTTAAAACCCCCGCTACACAGAAAAAGCAGCAGTTTTGAGTTGAGATAATAAGATGGAAACCACTTCACTTCCTAAGAACAGTAGGTGCTCCATATTTCCGTCTAATCTTAATCGATTTTATTCCAAGTGTTCACTAGCATATTAGTATTATTAAAGGAAATCCTTTGAAATCACTGCGACAGCCTACAGTTCAAGTACTACTTAATTTCTGTAATAATTATGTAAGTAACCTTTTATATTAAACTACGTAATAAAGTGAAGGTTTCATCGTTTGTTTTTTATATTTCCCAAACATAATAGGCATTACTGTCTTATTAAATTATTGCTTCTTTGTTTTCTTAACCATCACGTAAATAAATACTGTACATAAGATTTTGGTAATTTGCAATGATCCCATAAATAAAGTATCCCCCTCGGTTCAAACTTCAAACCCATGGCTTATGACCTATATATGCAAAGATAGCTCGATACGTATATAGGTCACAAAGCTATAGGAATAATCTGCTACCTAGTACATGAAAAACGATGAAGTTAAACAGCCGAGCTCATGAAATGTAAGGTTATAACTATGTTTGTTTTATTATTATGTCGATATAAACAAGTGTTTAAAGTATGACGTAAACAAGGTACATTACCTTGCTAAAAAGCCGCCCCACATCTTCCTCACATACATCACATACACACGGACCGAGCGACAGTAACATAACAGGTAGGAATGAGAAACACGATAGGTACACTAATATATACAGGCTAATTAGGAAGTAAGATTCCTTGGTTCCTTCATCTAGTAGTTAGCTAAGACGGGGCAAATAGTCTAGTAAGGATTTTTCAGCTAGTAAATCTCAATACCAGCCTGTTAACTCCAGCGTCTACCGGTGATTGTAGGTATGCCTTGAAGAGAACTTTAAGAGCAGCGGCAACCGAGGGGGTTTTAGTGGGTAGAAATCCCACATAACCCAAATTCTCCCACAGAGAATTGGGTATCTTTTAAGAAGATTTCCCCCCGTCAACAAAAAAAAAAAAAGGAGTTATCGTAATATATTATATTAGTCTGATGCTTGTGAAGGTGGTAGCGATATTCGTCGCAATAAGATTACAAGTTTCCTTCTAATTATCAAGCTTAACGTCTAATTCCCTGATGTCGTAAAGATTTTTTTTTCTTTCCTACTTATTTTAAGTTTGTATAGAGAACTCGACGTCGCGCGTCGGTTTGGTGATCGGAAAGATGTGGTAGCAACTTAATACTTCATAAAACAATAAAGTAACATTTAGCTAATTGCAGCCACAGTAATGATTAACAGTAAATAGTAAATACCTATAATGTTTCAAGTACGGCGCTTGAACATAATGTAAGTGACCTTCATGATAGACAATGCTTCGCTATGAGGCACTAAAAATAATATTTTGCATAATTCATAAATAAAGACCATGACTAAAATAATAATTAGGTAACAGAGTGCCTACGTACCTGCAAAGATACCAGCGAAAATGCTCACTATGTGGTCGTTGCTGAATTCGTTTGTGGAGTAACTTGACAGCAACACTCCAGCCACAGTTAAGCAGAGTCCGGCTAAGGCTGTAAACCTTGGCATGTTAAGCACCTTCACCACCACTCTGCACCATGACTCTAGAAGAAGTCTGATCACGACCATAATAACAGGCACAAGCGCGATATCCTCGTCCCAAATCCTGTTTTTCTCCCCTGTTTCATGGCTATCCTCGCGTATAGACTTTAGGATTATTAGACCGTACAAGATTAAAACTGTGGGCACTGTTATATGGTATATTGAAGCTGATAGCACTATCATCCAGCCGTATCCACCATCTGGAGGGGTGGGTCCAATTTCTGGGTGTGAAGCCACAACACGATCCAAGTGAAGATCTTCCAATCTGTTTTCACCCCGTTCACCCCTCTGGGTGTGTCGATTTTGAGGAATCTCCATTGTTTCAACGTATAAAAAACAACTTCATGACTAAATTGAGCTGCTCAATAAGTTGTGCACTTGATACGGCGCTGTTATCTTATCATTATCAATTCTTGTAATCTAATGCTCTATTTTTTCAAATTCACCGCCACTTGTTCAATCATAATCTGTTACAAAACAAAATGGATTAAAATTTAGAAGAAAAAGATTGCCTACTTCTATCTTTTGTATTAAGTTTTTATTGCACACTATATTTATTTATTCAGGTGCTAATAGGTTATATAAATAATTATTTTTAAATGATTTTAGGTTTCTGAACGATAAATAACTTTATGCTACCAAACTAAGAAGGTTACAAATTCAAGAACAAATTCCTTCCGAAGAAAGAGAACGCCCTATAGAATAGTGGGTGTGACAGAAAGGGATAACACCATTAGAACTTAAATGAATTCCAACATTTTTTAGCAAGATAATTTAATATGAAATCGTTTGAACAACACCTGTAAACGACGCTCCAATTAGAAAATCCCATAAATATCAATAATGCATTAATAATTCACGTTGTCTGGTGCTGAAACAATAAAGATCGATACCGGAGCTTTGCGCCACTTTTAGTAAAAGATCTGTACGTGCAAAATGAATAAGATTAGTGATCAAAATTCCGTGAAGTTTAAGGCATTTTAATTGCTCTAATTTCGTGATGCTATTACATGGTGGATTATTGCGGGTTTGTACAGTAAAAGTGCCCATGGATAGTGCGCGGGTGTCCGTTTTGATTATACTATAGCTGAGCCATGGAGACCGAGTCTGTGCGATCCGAAATAAGCAGCCGGTCAAGGCGAAGTTCCCGTCATAGGCAGCATACACATCGGAGTACGAGGTTTGTTTATTTAACGATGATCTGATGTTAGTTTATCTGTACTTTACTATGTGTATCAGTATCGTTATCTTAAACCTGAAGATATGGGTTTGCGAGTCTAATAAATAGGAGTTAAAGTGAGATTGAAAAATTACCATAAGACACTTTCGTCTTTCACTAGAAGTATAGCAACTTTGCCAGCAAAACATTTGCTATCTAACTTATACTTAACAAACTTGTTAGCTTACATTTATTAAACCTAAAGGGTTTGATTGACTGAGGAACTATCAGTCCAGTATAGCAAGGATATATAATATTTCTAATTTAATAACATCAAAAGGTACCAATATTGATATTGACATGTACAACATTTGTTAATTTAAAACAAATTTAGGGTTTCAAATGTGCCCTGCAGTCATTCTCTGTACTCCTGTGGACATTAAATGATAGAAAATATGTTAAATTGCATACAAGTAACATGTATATCATATTTTTGTAATCCAACCAGGATTCTGTTACATATGAGGTAAAGCACTTTAAAATTATGGTTCGATAGTTGTTTACTTATTTTGTTACAATACACTGACCTGCTAGTCAGAAGTCAAGAAGAGACAACAAATTTTACCATCATCATTTTATTAATAGATAAATACCCTCTACATTAAATTTGTCACATTGGTCAAATTTAATGTAGAGGGTAGGAAGATTTGTTGGGGACATTGGTCTTTTTGTAAAAAAATCCATTTTTTCTGAGGACTTCAGTCCACTGGCCACTACAGTGCCAGCGAAACTAAATACTCTGAGCATATTTAGTTTCGCTGGCAATTATATAAAACCCATACACCTTATCAGTTTCTCTGCTGCATCATTCATGAATCCTAAATGCTTTGGTAGCATGTTCAATTTGTTATAAAAAAGTATACAATTTCCTTTGAATGAACTGCCCATTTCGTGTAGCCTAGTAAACTGTGTTACAAGTTTATTTTCACTAAAAATATTGATATTATTACAGTCCATTTTCTTTTTAAATTTAATTATATACTATACAATAGGGAAATAATCAACTATGTTTTAATCATGCATCAACACTGTTTGGACATCTGCAAAATCCTGTATCAGAGCAAAAAATTTAACCGGCATACTGGACTAATAGGCTTAAATTTATTGTTAATACTCTGCTACAGATTATGTATACAAACTAGGCCATCACAAAGGAATTAATTTAAATTGTTGCTTACCAACACAAAAGTTAATCCAAAGCACAATATTGTATTACAGTCTATGTTACATTCAAACCTCTGTTTAGTTATAAAATTTAACTTAAAAGTGTTAACACTTATTAACTCTGTTTTATTAACACCAAATCATATAATCACACAATAATATTTAATAAAATGTTTTCACACTTCACTATTAAGACAGGTGGATGTAACATCACGTGACTCAATAAAACAAAATTTGGATCAAGTCAATTAAGCTATCAGTGATTCGCACTTAACAAATTAATGTTATCAAGGTTTTTTAATTAGAAAATAATGTACCATTGAAAACAAATTGTCTAAAAACTATGTTATACTGTCACCAAAGATATATAAAATTACTTATATTAGCTACAGCTAGAGTAGAGTGCCTAAAATGAGCCGTGGAAAAATTTGGTTTTTAATTATTTGGCTACTTTTACATTCTGTTGTAAACTATAATAAAACTAACTAAAAAAACAGTAATGTTTGTTAAGTTAACCAGTTTAAATAGTTCTTTTTATATGTTAAGGGATGAGATCAAAATTTTCAAGAAAATTGACTCCAGCCATATTTAGTTAGGAGTGCCTACAGTGTTCCAATAGCATAATTTTTAATTTTGACTTAGTTTATTTATTTATTTATTTGGGACAGAAAACAATTACATATTACAACAATAGCTCTTAGAATAAACAAAAAGAAAAAAAAATTGGGTTAATAGGTATGTAATCCACAACACTATCCACATAATTTTGTAAGGAGCAGTAGGGCGATACCATGTAGATACAGGTAACACTTACTATGACAGTTATAGATAGATAGTTTTCATAGTTCTATCACCAATTTGGTGTATAATTGGAAAGTTGCAGTTAAAGGTCAACTACAAGCATTGTAACTACAGCTGTAAATTAAAGGCTAAAAGGTTTTGGTATACATCAAAAGTTGGTATTAATCATTTAGTTATGTCTGACCACCTAGTTTGTGTAATTAAATGATCAAATTTACTAATTGAATCCCTTATTTTTCGACCTATAACTGCTTGTTCTGTGCTTTGTATTTCCATTCTGGACCTGCAAATTCAAATTCAAATTCAAAATTCAAATTCAAAATTCGTTTATTTCAAGTAGGCCTAATATAAGCACTTTTGAAACGTCAAGTCTGTCTGTTTGTAGTGATTCTACCACCGGTTCGGAAGGCAGATGCCACAACTGCAACTGCAACTGCCACAATGTCATCTGAACAGCACTCGTACCACCTGTATTACTTTGCATTATCCAAAGTGTTTCTCCATCGTGTGCCAATAATAGCCTGCGTATAGTCTGCCATATGCATTTAGTGACCTGCCCAAATCAATTTAATTTCTCTTACATCAATGGGCAGGCCACAGGAGATGATGATAATCCCTAAATTCTATCCCTAATACCATCTAGCCTTTCTAACATTAAGTCAAATCTCTTTGATGGTCACAACCTGAAAGAGTCACGCTTGGTGGTTTTAATCACCTTGAATATAAAATAAATAACCCAACAACAGCTTATAATCGTTATTTTATGTTAAGAAACTATTTAGCGTTTTTTTTTTTTAATATTGCAATCTTTACAAATCGTAACTAGTTAGTAGTAATATACACCCAAGTGTTGTTAAAATGTACACTATAACACTAAGTATGTACAGTATGAATTCTTTATTGGAATTTACATTGACCTTGACCTGAATAACATTTTTGATGACCTCTCTGGCGCAGTAGTGTGGCCTGTGGTATTTTAAATGTATGGTCCAGCGATTAGATCCCCGGCAGCGACAATTTAAATTTCAGAATCTCTGATCTAGTCTGGTGAGAGGCTTTGGGCGTGGCTGGATACCGCCCTAACAACAATCACGAGTTGCCAAGCGATTAAGCGTTCTGGTACAATGTCTAAATATCTTCAGTCGTAAACTTAGAAATAAAGCTGTGAGTGTTCCAACTTTGGTCGGTTCAGATCTTCAAACCTAGGACATCCCACTTTAGAACCAATGCGCCAGGGTGCTCGTGGAAAATGGGATTCGTGAAATGTGGCTAGCCACTTTTTAGATAAAAATGAATAGATGAAAATGTTTTCATAAGTTTCCATTTTTCATTTCAGGAGTACTAAATCGCAAAGAAAAGACTGCGGTGACAACATGGCACCATTCCAGACCAGCGTAAATATTAACCCAGAGATCGGAAGGGACGGCCAAGAGGTCATTGAGGTCCAAATATTACCTCAAGACGAGAATTGGGGGGAAAACACCACAGCGGTAACGGGTAACACATCTGAAGGCTCTCAATCCATGGAAGATGTCAGCAACTGGCCCATGGAGTCGGATAGTGGCTTAGGATTCGTTTGCTCACGATATTTTGGAACAACTGTGGCCTTAGGTTTAACTTTTGTATCCTTCGTGAGTCCTTTAGCGATGGTTGTGTTACCTAAATTAGGTTTTTTCCCTGGACTATCAGAGAATATAGCCCTACAGCCCAGCCAAAGGATACAACTTCTTTCTTGTACAGCCGAATGCAAAGGAATCCTTTTATCGTTAGCTTTTAAATTAGTTTTATTGGCTATAGGTATATGGGCTGTGTTTTTACGCCCCAGGAACGCTGTACTGCCTAGATTGTTTGTGTTCAGAGCAATGATGCTAGTTATTTTAGCTGTATGCTCATTTTCGTACTGGCTGTTTTACTTCGTACAAATAACCGAGGCGACTAAAGCTCTCGCTGTCGGTGAAGAAGCCATGGACTACACGTCACTAGTTTCATACGTAGCCAGTTTCGCTGATACGCTACTTTTTATACATTATGTCACCATTATTTTAATGGAAATAAGGCATTTAGAACCTGTGTATTACATGAAGATTGTGCGAAGCCCTGACGGTGAGAGTAGGTCGTACACCATCGGCCAATTGAGTATACAAAGAGCGGCAGTTTGGGTGTTACAAAAGTATTATACAGAGTTTCCGATATACAATCCGTACTTGGAGAAGATTCCTATATCGAAGTCGCAGTCCAGTAGGAAGGCGCAGGCCAGTATTAAGTTTTACGAAGTGGACTCCAATACTAATACGCAGTCGGGACAAACAAGGTAAGAAAATTATTGAATATCTGCTGAAATTGCAATCTCTTTCAATAAGTTTTTAATCATTGTCAACGTATTACCGGGACTTACAACCACTACAAGTCAAAGTTCTCTTCTCAGAATCAGAATGGCCTTGATCCAGCTCGCTGGCAGTGGCGTGCATAGAGGCTATGCACAGGGTATGCAAATGATATAAAATTAAAATCTCCGACTTATAGACACTGGGGGTAGGCTTTCTATAACTCTTACAATGCCTGTCCTTAAGTTTTTTATACTAGTACAGATTGCGAGAACTCGTGCAACTCGTTAATATTAAAACAGCCAAGCCAAAATATCCATTCGGTTGGGATAAATAATTTTTCACTCTTCCTTACCAATAGGGACAGGTCAAAAAAAATTACACTCACCCGGCAAAGGGGATCGTTACCTACTTAGCAGCAGCAACAAGTGGAACAGCCCTTGTTAATCTATGTGAAAGTAAAAACTATATGTAATTCGTGTAACGGCTCGGCGCTGTAGATCGGCCGGCGGCTCGTGCACGGGCAGCGCGGGGCGGCGGCGCGACTCGGGCTCGGCGCACAACGAGCGCTACTACGAGGAGGCGGAGCGCGAGCGCCGCGTGCGCAAGCGCCGCGCGCGCCTGCACTCCGCCGCCGAGGATGCGTTCGCGCACGTGCGACGCGTGCGCCTGTCCGCCGCCAACGGTTCGTTTCACTTTTGTTTTTTTTTTGATTCCAGTTTTTTTTATAGTTTTGACACTGGCAACAAACTTAGCCATGTATTTTTTTTGTTATTACCATCTCACAGTTAATTAATTTGATAATTTTATATATATTATTTTACTTTATTTTTCCGTATACTCCCTCTCCTTGTCAAGTTCACTTCGCTTCTTTTTAAACTTTTCCCGGCAAATCCGTGACGCCAATCAAGGCTATACCTGAAAATCAGCGCTGCAGTTGTCAAATACTACAGCAGCATGCTGAGGTAGGAGCCTTTTCAGTTATGTGTGGAAGCTGAATAAAGTTTATTATTATTATTATTATTATTATTATTATTAATTAATATTAGAGCAATCCATACCCAAGCTCTTTTATCGTTTCAAGGAATCTCTAATATAATGAATGGATATATTATGAAAATTAAGCTTAAATAAGCAGGAGAAGGAGCAAGGAGCGAAACGTGCGTAGAGGGTATTTGCCGAGGATCTGTTTGGTGTGGAGTATAAGGATTGAAGAAATTACAAATTACACCATACAGATTCTCCTGCTTTTCGCGGACTATAGCAAATTAAGCTTAATTTTCATACTATATCATGGATTTCCGCAAAGTAACGCCTGCTTCCATTCAATATATAATAAAAGGATTTTACTGTATACTTACGTTTTTATGTATGTGCCTGTGGTGTTTTCAGGAGGAGCCCTGGGGCCTCGCGAGGCGGCGCAGGCCGTGTTCCCCTCGCTGGCACGGGCGCTGCAGAAGTACCTACGCGCAACGAGACAGCAACCGAGGCATTCCGCTGATTCCGTAAGTCACAAGACCGTTTTTCGTGTACATCGTTTCCCAAAAATTGGTCTTGACGTTGTTACATTAAACCCATCCTCCTAATCGCTAAATCGCTTTGCGGCACGTCTTTGTCGGTAGTTAGGTCGTCAATACGTTCTCAAACTTAGGGAGTATATTAGTTACATGAAACCTTATAGGGTTCTACGCGACATCGTACCGGAACGCTAAATCACTTTGCGGCACGTCTTTGTCGGTAGTTAGGTCGTCAATACGTTCTCAAAGTCAGGGAATATATTAGTTACAAGAAACCTTATGGCTTTCTACGCGACATCGTACCGGAACGCTAAATCGCTTTTCGGTACCTCTTTGTCGGTAGGGTGGTAACTAGCAACGGCCGAAGCCTCCCACCGGACAAAAAAGTTATAAATTTAAATTTGTCGGGGTGGTTTTTTTTTTTATTTTAATTTTTAATTTAATTTTAATAATATATTGTTATAGGTGCTAGCCCATCTGGCGCGATGTCTATCCCAGGACGCGTCGCCCCGGGCGTTCTTGGAGCCGTTTCTGGTGGAAGGGCCAGTGCTGGCCGCGGAGCAGGAAGCCAGGCCGGTTCAGAGATGGTCGCTGATCTCTGATGAGCTGCTGGCCAGGCCTTTGGCGGATGGCGTCGAGTTCCAGCTGCGGCAAGGTATGGCCTTTTTTTTTTTTTTTTGTTTTTTTTTTTTTAAGATAATTTTTTTTCAATGCGGATATTGAAATTTGGACAGTGCGCTTGACAGACCGTCGCAGAAACGATGCACTAGAAATGTGGTGCTGGCGGTGACTGTTGCGGATCCCTTGGACTGCTTTTCGGATTAAAGTGTCGGTTCTGGAGGAATTAAAAGTCAAAGAGAGGAGGAGAGGAGGAGATCGTCGACTGTGCAAATACGACTCCTCAAGTTCCTTGGACACATAACTAGGATTAAGCACTCCATGGAACGACTTGTTGTTCAGGGGAAAGTGGAAGGCAAACGGTCACGTGGTCGATCACCCACGCGTTGGACAGACATAATTAAAGCTACAACACAAACGCCGTTCCAGAAACGCTGAAGACCGTAACAAGTGGAGGCGCATCGCGTAGGCTCCTTTAGCCAAAGAAAATGTACCATCGTCAACCACGACCACTCCTATTTTCTTAGGAGCTCTAGGCCCCTTATGACATTATGTTATGTCACGGTGGTTTTAACTTTATTACGTAGAAAAACAATAATCTTTAAAAAATTCTGCAAACTATTTTGATTTATTCACCCAGGTTTAAGAGAAATCTTTTTGTTTAAGTTGCTAGAATTTAGGTTATATCTTATTATTATCTATGATGTGACGTAAAAATAACTTACACTCGATTTTTGAAGTCGTTTTTATTATTAAATAATATCGTAATTGTATACCATCATTATTGCATTATTTTTGCAATAATGCCCGGATGCGCAAAAAAATTAAGTCAGTTAATCATTTATTTATTGAGTTTTTTAATGGTAGGGTAAAAGAAATGTTAGTAAAAACACAAATAAACATAAAGAAATCAGACATTATTTTTGGATTAAATATACATGTGACACGCTGACATGTGACACGCTGCAAAATCCTGGGCCTGTCCACGGGCAATGTCCTTTATGAAAATATATTTTTTTAATTTTATGTTTTACTTAAAGATACTGAAATTCTCGGTTACAAAAGATTAGTCTCCGAAAAAGATAATTATGGGCACCCTACAATAGCTCTCAGCTGTTAACTTGCGATCAATGTTCTCGCATTGTAATATAGACCAAGATGTCTTCCATTTGTTGGGGGAGTGTGTTCGGAATAGGCCAATGAGGGACCAATTAATATGTAAATTTAAAATAAATCTTCATGATGTGGGGATTTGTCAAAGTAACCTGGCGGCACCTTATTCAGAGACAGCCAGAATGCTATTAGATTTTAAGTTAAGATAAGAGAAAGGAAGGAATCAATTTTTGTAAAGGAAACGATGGGGCTGACATTCTTATTGTTAAGAAAAGTCCCAAATAAATAAAGAATTTAAAAAAAAAAAACAAAGTTCTCGCACTCGGTCCTATCGTCGCAGCGGTAATTCAATAAAATAAAGCATAATAATTAAAATTGAAAAACTCATTACTTACCTATGCATGCCACAAATTACGATGTATTTTTTTTAATCCACTACAAGTTAGCCCATGACTTCAATATTGGTCATGTACGGTTTATGTATGTTCGGTGTGTTAAATTTATTGCAGGAGACGTCTCCCTCATATGCTCTATAAAGCAGCTGCCGAAGTTCAGCTTATCCGAAGAGGTGGTGGACCCGAAGAGCAACAGGTTCATCCTTCGACTCAACTCGGAGACGTCGGTCTGACAGGAGGACTACGCGGCCCGGGACGGCCACCGGCTGGTATGACATTTGGACTTTATTTAGTTTCCAACAGTTTTTTGTCCTAGTTTATGACTTATCGTTCATTTTGTTTTGACATTGGCTACGTCGCTTTTTAGATGCGTGCACGCGATTTATGTGAAAACGCGCTGGTTTTGATTTTTGTGCGTTGGTTTTGATTTTGCGGAAATCCACGATATATTATGAAAAAAGCTTAGTTTGCTATATTATATACTCCGAAAAAACAAGAGAATTTTATTGTTGTTTGTTTGACTTAACAATTATTCATTGTAAAGTCAACATCTTCTGAGGATGCTCCGGTTTCGGAGCGAAACGTGCGTAGAGGGTGCATTGCCGTAGATCTTTTTGTTGTGGAGTATACAGATTGAAGAAATTATAAATTACACCATACAGATTCTTCTGCTTTTTGCGGAGTATAGCAAACTAAGCTTTTTTTCATAATATAAACAGATCCTTTATAGGAATTACTTCGTTGTATGTATCTCGGAAACGACTTAAGGTAACCGGATCAAACTTTTAATGGATACAATATTTTTCCACTACAAGTTAGCCCAACTTGTAGTGGAACAAAAAATTATATTAAATGTTATCTCACCCGGTGGTAAATGATGATGCACTATTAGGTGGTAGCGGGATAGCCTCTAAGGGGTATGGCGGTAAAATTAAACTCGCCTCTCATTGTTTTCTACCCGGCATCGTACCGGAACGCTAAATCACTACGGGAGGAGCTCCGTTCAAAGCGCCTAATACGAAACTACCCAATAATATACCATTTGTTTATATGTATATATAATAAGTATTTATGTATATTATTCATAAAAAAATATTCATCAGTAATCTTAGTACTCATAATACAAGCTACGCTTACTTTGGGGCTAGATGGCGATGTGTGTATTGTCGTAGTATATTTATTTATTTGACCCTACCGCAGTCGGGTATTACTAAAGTATTCTGTCAAGTTGTACGCCGCAGTGCAGTTAGTCTAAGGATTCCTTTGACTTTCCTCAGACTTGATGCAAAATTTAAACGATAAGTTATGTTACATAAGAGTCTGTCATAAATCTTTGTCTTATTTAACTTTAACTTATAACAGAGACAGAGTTCGCTGTATAGCTCTCAGCCTTAAAGTTATAGGTATGTACGCATCTATGAAGCGACCTCAAGTAACCAATGATTTGTTGTAGGAAAGTGTTTTGGAAACGTGTAAAGTATTATTTATTATTGAATCAAAATGTGCACGATTTCAAAATGTGGATTCGCTTTATAACAAGCTGATGTGTTCTTAAACGCCTTCCAGATATATGTAGCGATGTAAATCTATATCATTTTAAGTAGTTGTAAACTATATATATATTATATATAACTATATATTGTAGGTTTTCCACTATAAAGTGGAAAATAAAATAAAAGAGCGTTTACCATCAATGTATTGAAGGACAATATAAACGAGATTTAAAAAAAAAATGAAATGCTATGGTTTTTTATTCGTATGAGGCACTGCTCAGCCAGTGCCATTTTAACTATGTTTTCAACGCTTATGGTGTAAAATTTTAGAAGCTTTAAAGTAACGCACAATTAAATTTATTTAAAATAGATCAACTAATACTAGATACGACAACACTTGCGGAAATTAGTCCATACTCGTATACACAATTGTGGACCAAGCTTATGTTATTTTAAAATTATTGCGCCTTTGTCGGTTTTTATATGACAATTTTTGAAACTCGAAACACGTGCAGCAATAATAAAAAAGAATCTCAATAATTTGTACTTCTAAGAGGGCTTACTATTCTCACTTAATGCATTATTATTTTAATATTACTGTCGTTTTGTTTCAGAATCATAATCCTTATTATTAGGACGTTAAGGTCTATCAAATAAACTGTCGTTTTAAAATAATAGATTAAGCGATCATAGTAGGCCCCATGAGCTATTAAGTTTACGATAAAAGACTTGAATGCATTTAATATTTACTTGTAAATTTGTGTCATAATGTATTGAAATCATCCTAGGTTAAACTAATTATTAGATTGTAATAATATGTAGGGTATTATACTGTAGGTTTAACGTAATAAATTTTCGAAAATATTAAGTTGGTACTCGAAAATATATGTAAAAATAAAATCTTGAAAAACATTGAAAAACTTAATAAACTTGAAGCGTCGAAAGCTTTCTCAGGGAGTGTGTTCTGTCCTTTTCCCGCGAAAAGTAAATTAACAAATATTGGACGTCGTGAAGTTGTGAAAAAAGTGAACATATACAGTACAGATGATATATGTTGACCTGACTGAAATAAGACATAAGTGGCTCCGTTAGATGCAGTTTTAGATCTTAGATATTTACGTTGTAAAGATCAAAAAAAGTCCCATCTAACCATCACACACTTTTGAAAAAAATTATAGCAGTTGCGTTCTATAGTAATGGAACTTTTTGTAATAGAGCTCATGCGGAGAAGTAACCATCGTTCCGCTAGACTTATTTCTGCCGCCAAGCAGGTTTATAGACGCACGTTGCTGGACGTATCCTTGCAAGCCCTGCAATATGTTGCACTGATTATAGGCGATTGTATTACGTAATACGAAATATACAGAATGTTTACCTAATTTCGTACACTGAAGTATAAATATCCATATTGCAAAAATCATAGACGCCCCTCTTTTCTTGGTAGTGATAGTAAACTGACATTGGTGGTAGGTGACATTGCGTGGTAAAGTCTGACCAAAAAAGTGAAAACCTTCGCTATATTGCAGATAAAAATGGAACAATTTTAAATGTATTGCCATGCAAAAGTGGCGCCCTCAGAACAGTTTTTTTATTTTCTTGGTCAGGATTGACATTCGCAAACGTCTCATAGAGTTAACATAAATCAGCTTGGCCAAGTAAGAGTGTAAATTTTAATGAATTCAGTTTGAAGACATTGTGTTGTGTTTAAATACTCGATTTGACAGTTATTGCATTCAATAACTGTTAAAAACAAATACTGTAAGTAGTGTTAGGACCATATCACAGTTTAGTATAAATATTTAAATAAAATGTCTGATATTTTATACGCTTTTGATGTAACATTTTAAAAATTGTATATTAGAAAAACTTTTATATGTAATTTTACTACACATATTAACTGTTAAGATCATATAACTTACATGGACAATATATTTTCTTTTTCCTTTTTAATATCAAAATATAATTAAGATATCACTAGAATTTTACGAGGTGTTAATACTTTAACCAATCATAGTGTGCAGCATTTACACGCGTTTTTTTATTTAGCTGTGGTAATTTCGTAGGTGTCATGGATCACTGTTATAAGCCAGATAACACGACTTTCTTGTTATTCTATTTTAAATCTAAACGTTAAGCAGCAAGGCCTATATTCCAGTGGTTTTTGTTATTATTTTTAAACCGACCTAGATTACTCATTTCTGCGCCGACATATATTGTTCATGTAACTCATTAACAGTAGTATTACTGTATCTATTAATTTTTAATTATTATTAAAAATGTGTCATGCTTGCGTAAAACAATATCCCTTATGAAGATCTTGGATCAAATATGTTTGTATTTTCATTGTAATTAAAGTTAGTTGAAGTGAACACCAATTACTATAAGATGAAAATAAAACATATCGTATTTTAATAATTTTACAATCTATAAATCACAGTGAAATAAACATAATACTCAGTTAATGTACCTAAATTGTTACAAAATTAGAAAATTGCAGTTATAATTAAGAAGGATAGGTCTGTATATATAATAGATGCGTGAAAAAGGTTGTGCTTATAACATAAAATATTTATATTGCATAAAGCACGTAATGTATTCGTAGCTAAATTGACCAAAGATTGCTTCAATCTTATGTTTTTTGTAACATATCGTGTCAAAAATACATTGTGGAAACTGTAAGGGATTCATCGTTTTTTTTTAAGCAGAGCGGTAGATCGAAATTTAAATAAACAATATAACATGAAGTGGTTTACACAGAAAGTAATAGATGGCGCTGAACTAAAATGAGTTGCTGCAATGGTGTGTTTAAGCTTGTGCATATATAGGAAAAATCTGTAAAGGAATGCCAACAGCACGTGCATTCCATATAGGCAGAAAAGCATTGCCTACCCTTTCATGTGGAAATAAATTCTTGGTTAACAAACTTCGAATAAACATACAAAATTTTGTCGTTTACGCAAAACAATAGTTGACGCTAAGCGAATTTTAATTACGCCATGCAAGAGTTAAAGCTATTTAATAAATTTCGATGCAGAGCAAATCAATGCCTGCATAGGTGCATTCCACAGATACATAAAGCCACTGCCTAACCTATAATTTTATAAATTATACTCCGCTCTGCAGTATAGACTGAATACATATTGTGTCAAGTTGCTCAAACCGAAGCCTTTGTAAAACGCTTGTGCCTGCTGTAGTTTATAAAAATGAGAACCTGAAGTGTAAACTTTTGCGTGAAAATTACTTCGGTGCAAATTTCTAGATTAATCATTAATTATATTTATTGAAAGGGATATTAAGATTTCAGTCCCACGATGCAGCTTCAATGTTGGTTGGCGTGGTTAAAACGTTATTGTCACATATAAGTGATAATAATAGGAATCGACGGCTTTGTGTGCATGTATGCTGGTATTAATGAACCGAACCGGAAATCAAACCCAGTTGCTTGTGTGCCAAAGTCTTACACGGTCACCACTAAATCAACTGGGAAGTTATTTGTGTCAAACGATACTACATTTATTTATTTATTTATTTATAATGGACAACCAACAGTAGATACATTAAAACTTGCTTTTTTTTTGGAATGAGTCACATAATAAACGTTCAACTATTTACAGGTTATCACAGCATGCATTAAAACGTAAAAAGTAATTCTTATAAATTATTTACAATTAATTATTAGTCAGTTAAGATAAACCTTTAAAAGTATAAATATTTAAAGCTAAATTACAATAAAATATTTAACTTAATCAATTATTAGGAGACAAAACAAAACAAAAATGAATTAAATCGTCATTAAATTGACAGATTGATATTAGAGCTATTTTATAGTGCCTTTGTCACAATTCTGTTGTTTAAAATACTAATTTGACAAATCTTCCAGTAGTGCTGTAATTTTCACGACTGCACTTTTATAGGATGAGTCAATGAAGTTTAGAGGGTTTTGTTCTTCAACAGCTATAATTAATTATGGAAAATAATAGTTTTTAGACTTTCTATGGAGATTTGGTTACAGTTATATTGGCACTATTGTCAATATTATGTATAAAAAAAGTCCATAGCGTTTTTAGAAGCTTCGCTGTATTCTGTAGTTTCTCTGACAGATTGTCAAACGGTCCTTTAAATACAAACATAGCGATGCGTAAACATTGTAATTAAAAAAAAAAAATGTTTGATTTCCAACTTTAGGGTTAGTAACTGTCAAATGTTACATAATAGGAAGGGTTGATTCTACTTACTCCAGCATGGCTGGCATGGTCACGAGACAATTGTATCCCCGGACAAAAGGAAATAATACAGTAAAATTAATGACATTTTTATTATATTCAGCCGACATATTTTAATTATTTTGATGTTTTTTTAGTTATTATATAAATGAATTTGTTTAAATTAAGTTTGTATGTCATGGATTATGACTAAACATATATACCTACAATGTTTTATGCAAATAAAAAGGTTTATTATTATTAACTTAAGCACAACTGGAAATAATATTCAAATAATATATGTGTAATGATAAACGGGGGTAAACTCCTATTCCATGTTCCCGTGTTTTAGCAGATGGACACGTTAATTATATGCCTTGTCTGGGGATATAATCGGGGGATATAATTTTTGTCTCCTGTCTGTGCTAGCCGTGCTTTGAAGGTAAGGTAAGTTATGTTTATACAAAAATTTACACTTCAGGTGCGTTAGATTTCGAGTTTTCATACTTTAATTAGGCTAAACGAAATATTAGGTATAAAGTGAATGGAACAGAGTTAGTATCTCAGGTTTGCAGACATTCGAAAAGAATGTAACATTTATAGCAAATGTACTAATTTATTATTTTTAATAGAAAATACAATTGGACTGAATCTCGCATCTGTAATCTGAATATTTAAGAAGCACAAATATTGCTTGTTATACAATTTGAAGCACAAATATACTAAGATGTAATCGTTGTAAGCAGTTTGTACACTTTTGTATTTTATAAATATATGAAGTGAATTTTATCTTATTTGTTTTATTCACACCTTTCCAGCGTTTTCATAGAAGAAGGCGATGCTCCATGATTTTTTTTTATAATAGTTATTATTGACGAACTAAGCCGATGGCCTGGGTAAGTAGAAAATCATCACATATGACTGAGATATACACTTTGCAGGACATGCATGGCTCACGGCTTGTAACTACATCGGCAACCATGCCCTTCAAACCATTGAAATAATGCCGCTTAGCGGCAGAAATAAGCATAGCGGTACTTCCCCTGACAATCTTTTTGATTATTTTGAGAAATAATGATCTTAAAACATATAAGCCGTGCCGCGAAGATGTGGAACGCCCTCCAGGCAACTGTGTTTCCTGCCACGTATAATTTGAGTACCTTCAAGGCTAGAGTGAATAGGCTTTTTCTAGGCAAGCGTACTCCAACCTAGACCTCATCATTGCTTTCTAACGGGCATGATTGTCGTCAAGCGCTGCCTATCGTTAATAAAAAAAATAAAAAAAAATAAGATTTTCCATAAAAAGCTTTACTACTAATGATTATACTATTGGTTACGGCCGACTTGCACAGTGGGCACCATGCTTTCTGAGTCCAAGGCTGTGCGTTTGATTCCTTTAACGCGAAAATGTTTGTCTGATGACAAAATTTTTTTTTTTTTTATATATACTACGACAATACACACATCGCCATCTAGCCCCAAAGTAATTCATCAGTCATCTTAGTACCAATAACACACGCTACGCTTACTTTGGGGCTAGATGGCGGTGTGTGTATTGTAGTATAATTATTTATTATTTATTTAATTAATGACTGTTATATGACAATTAATATTCATTTTTAGGCCGTGGCGATGCGTTGCGATTTCGATGCGATGCCACGGCCTGTGTCGCCACGCCAAAAATCAGGCGTACCCTCCGTCTATAGATGTTTCACATCAAAATGAATTAAAAAGTAAGTAGGTATGTATTTCCTCCTAAGAAATCCATATACATATATTTCCTCCTTTAGGACTTCAACTTAATTTTCGGGGGGAGGGGGGCCTTTGAATACCAGCGTGCACCTCTTGCTTTTATAATTTGTGTGTTATTAAAGCAATTGAAACGAAAACATCGAAAACATAATGTTCTCTAAGGTGTGTGGAGTCCACCAATCCGCACTGGGCCAGCGTGGTGGACTGCGGCCTTAACCTCTTCCCACGGTGGAAGGTGACCCGTGCCCCGTAGTTCAAAAAAAAAAAACAAAATTCTCTTATTTCAAGTAGGCCTACTTTATAAGCACTTTTGAAACGTCAAGTATTTATGTTTGTAGTGACTCTACCACTGGTTCGGAAAGCAGATTCTACCGAGAAGAGCCGGCAAGAAACTCAGTAGTTGCTCTTACATTTACAATCATTTATTTCTTGCGGGAGATGAGAGCGAGGCTCGCTGCTTCCAATCTACCTTGTCATTAATGAATTCATCAAATGTATAGGAACCTCGCTGTATTAGATGTGTTTTTACACATTTTTTTAAAATTTATGTATTGGTAGGTCAAGAATTACCTTAGGAATTATGTTGTAAAAGCGTAGTGGGCCAGTAATGGGTTATGTTGATGGTGATACTAAAATTGATTCCGGTCATTTCAAGATCTTAAGAGGAGAAGTTAAAAAGAAAATAACAACTTTGTGGAATTTAGTGTATTCTACAAAATGATTTCAAAGTGGACTACGCAGGGTGCTGACGTGCATTGGCAACACAGAGTACCCTGCCCCGGAGTACATGTTCGCAAGGTCACACCTCGTCTGCGATCGTGGCATGAACATATACACCCAAACCGCCAGAGAACTCAGCAGGAGACAGAATGAGACTATAGAAATCGTCACGACAATATGGCGACTACGGTCTTTCGTCGCACAGTTGAAGTACTTTTCGTCCAGTTCGAATATTCGACTGTTGTATAGAGGTTTTGGTGTGTAACATCTGGAAATAAAAAGATTACAATTTATAGAAAGGTACTTATACTTTAGTGGTTAATATTTGGGAAAAGAGAAGATTAAAAACTAAAATCTAACAATAGCTAAAACCACAGAAGTACAGAACCCTCATTCAGACATTCTTGCATGGTGCCAAAAACTGAAAACGTGCGCGCTCATCTGACTTTACAAGCGCGGCATGCTACTCGCTCTCAAACTTTTTCCATTTTCCCCATTTTATGAACGAATCTTGCTCTTTTATTGTATACCAAACAAAAAAGGAGTCACAGAGATATATAGAGCAAAATAGCACAATTTGGAGGCCTTATCGCTACATAGCGAATTATGAAAAATGTTTATTATTTATGGATAATGTTTAGAACATGAATGGTTAAATAATTACTGTCAACTGCTATGAATTGAAGTGATTAACCGCCTGTTCGAAAATACTACTAAAGTGGTTTTTAGTTTTCCTAATCCTGAGGTTGCCTGGCAGAGATCGCTTAGCGTTAAGGCCACCTTTTATACTACGTACTTGAAGTGTCTGTTCATTTTGAATGAATGAATGAATATACTTTTATTGCACAACACAAAAAGTACATAAAAAAAGAAAAGTATCACAAAACTTCGTATACAATTTGGCGGCCTTATCGCTTCATAGCGATTCCTTCCAGGCAACCAATTGGGAAGAAAACAAATACAGAAAATAAGTAGTTTGTTTCTCTGAACTTGATGTGGTGTACAATTAAAGAGTATGAGTGGTAGCCCAGTGGGCAAGACTTCAACTTCCCTTTCTGAGGGGCCAGTTTGGATTCCAGCACGCACCTCTAACTTACAGTTACAAACACTTGCTTCAACAGTGAAGGAAAACATCGTGAAGAAACCTGCATGAGAGTTCACCATAATGTTATCAAAGGTGTGTGAAGTCCACCAATCTTCACTGGGCCAGCGTTGTGGACGACGGCCTAAACCCCCCGTCATTCTAGGAGACCCGTACCCTGTAGTGGGCCAGTAATGGATATGACGATGATGACGATGGCACACTTTAAACAGGCTAACACTTAGCAGATTTCCTAAAACATCCGAATTTTCTAAGCTTTATATTATATAGTTTACCCTATCTAAAAAGACAGTGAATACGTACCTCAAGTGATCATAATCTTCCGGATGTATTTGCAATTTCTTTATCCACTTCAGATTGCAGTTGCAATTCCAGAAGTTACCTTGTAAATCCAAACGTATTAATTGTCCAAAAGGAACCTCCAATTCCTGGTCTAAAGAAGTGAGTCTAGAGCCCTTAAAAGATAGAGTTTCTAGTGGAAAATAATCTGCATCATCCAGTACCTCCTTCCCGAATGCTTCTGCACTGAAGTTCACGAGATTTTTGTTTCTCTCCAACTCTAAACTAGTGAGCGAGTGCAAAGACGCAAATGTGTAGCCAGAAATTTCTTTTATTTGCAAATTATTTAGCTTCAACTCTTTCAAGCCCACTAAGTCTATAAAATCTTCTTCCGATATCTCATTTATGGGATTATCTGATATATCCAAATATTCAAGTGTGAACGGAAATTCGAAAGTATCGGTTAGTTTATTATTAGAAATAGTCAGTCTTTTTAAGTTGTATGCGTCAACAAAGAAATTGTCATAAACATTTTCCAGGTTAATACCGCTCATAGATAACGCTTGGATTTTATGAGTCAATCCGTAACCGCTTCGATCAAATAGATTATTGTCTTCGAGGCTCGGTCCCAAATTGTTGTTGTCCAAAACTATTTCTTGTAACTCTCCCAAGTGATGGAAAGATATTTTTTCGAAAGTAGCGAATTTATTGTTCGCCAAGTTTAAATATTCCAAGTTATTTATATGATCAAAGGTTCCTGCATGGATAACTTCGAGTTTATTGTCACTTAAATCGAGCCTTTTAAGATTTGCCAAACGTAAAGCATTAAGAGCGATTTCATTAATTTGATTGCTGTTTAACAATAGCTCTGCTAAAGTTTCCGATTTAAGTATAAGCGAGAACTGAATTTTGGTTAAGTTATTTCTTGATAAATTCAGCGTATATGCTGTTTCGGGTAAACTAAAGTTTCTCCTCAACAAATTAGGATCGTAAGAACAGTCGATTATTTCACCAAATACTTCACGATCACTTTTGTTATTGTGATGGCAAACACAAAAATCACTGTCACATACCAAAGAACTTTCGGCTTTAAAACTATATGCCACAATGGCGAGAACTGTGTACAGTAATCGCATTTTGTTTTAGTCGTGATCCGTCAAGTCCCGCGAACATTATGCCCATACAACACTGTTGCTTTTGTTATCAGCGGTAACGTCAGATAGTATTTATCAGTGATACAGACACCTATTCGATTATTGTCCATTTCATTCTTATTTACTTTACCAAAGTAGGTAAAACTTATCGTTCATTGTTATAATTACGAAAACTTTATCTTAATTACAATTTACCGTAGTCTGGTAATAACATTTTTTTTTCAAGATTTTATTAAGTTCAATTTTAAGTCAATTATCTTGTTTTGTGTACTTCATACCTCTGTCATATAGAGCTGGGACCCGCCACGCTGCTCCAATATACGTGCTCGAGTAACGCACCCCGCATATTAGGTAAAAATAATAATGAGGTGCTAGTTACCGGAGCCGTGATTCTCTATTAAATTCTTATCAGAATATACTCTATGTAAAAACACTATTTGTGACTTAAATCGCATGAAGCGATGTCAAAATAAACCTTTTTCTCTCAGATGAAACGCATTGTGTATTCACTTTTGCTTTTATACGTACTCAAATTGAATATGGCAGCAAACAATATTTAATGGTTGACAGTCATTTTATTAAATGAACGCTAAAAACTAATACCAAAGAATTATAAACGTCAATTATTTTGTTACGTGAACGCTCACAAAAATATCACTTTCGTATTTAACTTATTGTAATTTCACTTCCATAAATTCTACAGCGCCTTATATTAAAACGTCCATAAGTACTAGGGCTTCATACGTAATACAACATAATTCACAATTATACAATGTCAAGTTAACTAAGCCACGGTGACCTTGTAAAATGACATCATCTCGAACACCTTTAGAGAATTACGTTTATCCTGACTCACGCGCAGTCTTAACTTACTTTACTCGCGTTAGTATAGATTTGGCATTATGCATTCTAGTATCTATTGGAAATTGAAATACAATATAAATAAAACTTTGTAGACGGCATTTCAATTTTTGGAGTGAAAATTTAGGCATATTTATCTACATACAATTTTTATTGTTTCCAAAATAAATAATTTTGTCTTACTGTTAGCCAAGCTGAAGGACGGTTGATAAAATGGTGCAAGTTGCGCTGAGTTGCTTAATGAACGCACACGCACTAAGCGTGTGCGTTCATTAAGTGCGTTCTGTCCAACAGTTATTTTATATTTCCAATTTAAAAAAAATCGATGTTGGTATACGAAATTGCACCCATTATAAGGGGATTTTGGAACAAGTTTTTGGAACCCTGTTGTCTCCAAAACTCTTAACATTTAAATTTGTCTAATTGAAAAAAAAAGAACTTTCATTTCATGCTTTAATGAATAAAAACATATCGCGTTTTTTATGTTTGACGTACGACTTTAGTTTTACGAAAAATCTTTTCTTGATTCAAGTTCAGTGTTACTGTCATGGAACTGTAATTTTTTTTATTTATTGTTTAGATTATTTATTCCTCGATATGAAGTTATAAATCTTATTTTCATTCAAAGATATAACAGTATTATATTATTTTGGAGAAATGAATGAAATGAAAGAGAATTTAATAATTTTAGCATTATATTTCATTAAAAAACAATGTATTGTACTTATAGTTTAAAGTTAAAGATACCAAACTATTAGATATTATACACGATTACACTTTGTTCGTATTTCAAAACCTCCCGCGCGTTGTCTGAGTGTTTGCTTTGGTGCTGGGATCTTCGTGAGCCTAAAATGAAAAGGAAACAACTAAGTTTATTTCGGAAGGATCTTAACTGAGACAATGAGGAGACAATTATCTCCCAATTATCTCATACAACAGAGGATAAAAATATATCTTCTCCCACAGCTTTATCAACTCTCAGAGCACTGGAGCACAAGTGGAAATTGTATCCAAATAATAAATGCATTATAATAAACGGGGGTAAACTTCTATTCCACGTTCCCGTGCTTTAGCAGGTGGACACGTTAATTATTTCCCCATCAGGGGGATGGAAGGTAAATTTAACATTACCCCGTTTTTTATGTAAACTTGTAAATAGTAAAATAACACAAACAAAAATGCACGAAAAAAATAGCGTACGGGGACATGGTGTCTATGTACTTATCGATGGGATACTGACTCGAGTGCCTGATAGACAGTGGTGTGCATTTCATCATGCACAAAAGCACTGCCTACCCAAAAATGTTTGTATAACTCATAAATGCGAAGGATTTTTCCACCTTCCTTCTTTATGCATACCATGGTCAAAAACCTGTGCACGCCACTGCAACTAGGGAGACAAGAGTTATGGGGTAGGTTGCCAATTTTGCCATGTTTTTCCCCTTCTTACCTTTATAACGATGGAAGTTCTGGGCCCTGTAAGCCACAGTTCTCCGTGTTCGTCAACGAAAGCGGCCTCCACTGCCACCGTGTAGAGGCCGGGCGTGGAAACGCTCACCAGCTGCTGGGCGGAGAAGAAGTCCCGTACCGGCGCCACGGTCTGCACGGCGGTCAACGTGGGTGGGATGTTTGTGAGCTCAACCGTCTGCGAGGGAAATGAAAAAAAAATGAAAATACACTTTATTGTAAACCTAACAAAAATGAAATTATAAACAAGAACAACAATAAATAAAACTGGTACAATGGGCGGCCTTATCGCTAAAAAGCAATCTCTGAGGGAGCGTCTCGTGAACAAATTATTCTTTTTACACACTTTATTTGTAACCAACAACATAATAAGAAAAAAGAGTAATAGGACCACAGAGCTAAGAACATACAGACACCATTGTGAACGTAATGAAAAACTCTCAGGCATGCAGGTTTCCTTCACCATTGAAACAAGTAAAGTTTGAATTCCTTAGAACGCACATAACTTAAAAAAGTTAGAGGTGCGTGCTGGGATTCGAACTCGGGCCCCCGAAAGTAAGTCGAAGTACTATGGCCGCTTCATCATCAAATAAACTGCTTCACGTCCACAGCTGGACTAAGGTCTTTAGTAGGGAGTAGGACTCGTTTGATGTCGTCTGTCCGCCTCATTGGGGTGAACCTACGCTGCGTTTACAGGTGCGGGGTCGCCATTCCAGTACCTTAGAACCCCGACGTGCATTGGTTCTCCGAGCTATGTGCCCCGCCCATTGCCACTTCAGCTTCGCAACTCAGCGAGCTACATCGGTAACCCTAATTCTTGTACTCTTGTAATCTCCTCATCTCTGATTTCATCACGAAGATACACTCCTAGCATAGTTCTCTCCATCGCCCGCTGAGTTACCCTGATGCTCGTTTTCACTATGACCTAGGAATCGCCTTAATCGAATACCTTGTGATTTAGGTGATTCCTAGAGAAAAAAACGTTTCGCGAAATCTTATGTCATGTCTAACGATGTTAGACGCCGTCTAAATTCGGCGGATCGTAAAGTTCAGGATACTCTTAAACTGACACATGACACATGACAAAAATACAATATCGTTTTCAAATCTTAATTCCATACCAAAAAAAATAAAAATAAACGTATACGTACATATGTAGACGCGTCAGTAGTTATACTTCTCCGGCTTAACAAGATATAAATCTTTTCTTAAATTTTATCTTTCGAATTATTCTACGTTTGTAGAAAAAACAACACTAACAATAGAAAAAAGGTATTTAATTCATTGTTTAAGTACAAGTTTTAATATAACGCATTATCTAGTTATCTCATTATTGGACAACCAAGTTTCACTCAACATTATAACTTGAGATTTTCGTACATTTGAATCAATTAAATTACCAGGATGAGCCCGCAAACATTGACAATTGAATGTACACTGTCAAACCTTATAGCTAACTTCAGTCCTAAAATTTACTCTCATCATTTTTCCCTAACGCACCAAAAGAAGTATAACTACAAAATATGATAATACAAACACAAAACAACCACACTAGAAAACGGGAATGCGCCTTCTTATAAGGTCCATAGTTAGAGACCACGTTTCAGATCCGTAAGTCATCACTTGGAACACGCACAGTTCGAAGACTTTGGTCTCCTGGCATTGTGAAGGCAATAGTATTTTCAAAGACCTATTAATCAAGTTGGTCGCAGCTACATTATCGTCTTAACTACTTGCCTTCTCGTTGGTGCGCGGGTGTGGAGTCGCAGTAACTGTGATCTGTACACCTTTCACTTGGCGCTTCGGCTTGCGTTTGCTGAAACAAAATACCACGTTCTATCATCAAGATTGCAGTCAAGGTCTAAATATAGTGGAATAAAAAAAACAATTTAAGAAAAATTAACATGCAACTATTGCAATTATTACGCAACTGAAAACAGTTGCATAAATAGCTACTTTTACTTCGTTACATAAACAGCAACGACAGTCAATGTTTTAGAGTATTATCGTGAGAAAAGTTCATAATGTGAATGTGATTAACGGCTGGACTATGAATTTTCGTCACAGTTTGCGAGCGACGATGGTGGTGATGATCGTCACGCGCTTCGGTACAATTCATACGGTGTCCTTTTGTCGCAATAACTCATGAGCGATTATGAACTTTACGTCCATATTAATAAAGTTCTCTATAACAAAGGTGTATTGGTAATAATGGATAGAAGCAGGCATTACTTTGGGAAATTCCATGATATATTACTATAATTAAGCCTAATTAGCTATACTCCGCGAAAAGCCGGAGAATGTAACAATTATTCATTGTAAAGTCAACATCTCCTGAGGATGTTTCGCTCGCTCGAAACGTGCGTAGAGGGTATATTGCGATTATTACGCATTTGAAAATAGTTGCATAAATAGCTACTTTTACTTCAACATATAAATAGCAAATAACAATAAATATTTTAGCGTATTATCGTAAGGAAAGTTCATAATATGTGATTAACAGCTGAATTATGAATTTTCTTCACAAGATAGAATTCATTAGTAGATCTGTTCTGTGTGGAGTATAAAGATTGAAGAAAACCTTTCTATTATATGAAGCTGTCTCGTTAATTTCGGCCATCAGTGATATTTTCAAACAAGAGAACTGTATTTTGTTAAAGTTGGCTGTTGATCAAAACGACTCGCCGCGCGAGCAAATCTTGTAAGTCAGACAGATTAAAAATGTGATGACTTCAGAGTTGCATAAATAGCCAGTTTGGGGTTACCTCTCCGGCGGCGGCAGAATGACCCCCTCTAGTTTGAGCGCCAGGCGGTGCGCCAGCGGCAGCGTGGCGGCGTGGTCGGCGGGCGGCGGCCGGTGCGCCGGGCTCAGCGACACCCGGCACAGCGCGCCGCCGCCGCCGCCGCCGCACACGTCGCGCGGCCAGCACGTGCCCACCGCCAGCGCCAGCACCGCCGCCAGCACCGCCTCCGCGTGCTGCGGGCACTACATTGTACCAGCTGCCGTGCTGCGGGCACTACATTGTACCAGCTGCCGTGCTGCGGGCACTACATTGTACCAGCTGCCGTGCTGCGGGCACTACATTGTACCAGCTGCCGTGCTGCGGGCACTACATTGTACCAGCTGCCGTGCTGCGGGGACTAAATTGTACCAGCTGCCGTGCTGCGGAGACTACATTTTACCAGCTGCCACTTCGGCCGTGCGTGTTGATTTCGAAGAAAAAAAAAACGTGTATATACTTAGGTACACGCGTTAGAAGTTATACTTCTTTGGCGGAACAAACACTCTACTCTACTCTACTCTCATCATTTTTCCCAAACGCGCCAAAAGAAGTATAACTTCAAAAAAAAAATAGGGACATTATAATTCAAATGAAAGGCATTAAGTTTGCAGATCGTGCTTAAAAAACAAACACGCAACACTCACACTCAGACACACGCACACGAACACACAACACTCACATACTTAATATTTTCAAATTTTTATCTACCCATACGAAAGCGGAGCGGGTCACTGGCAATTTTTTAAAATAAATATATAAACATACTACGACAATACTCACATCGCCATCTAGCCCCAAAGCGTAGCTTGTGTTATGGGTACTAAGATGATTTATGTACATTTTTACGAATTAAATACACAAATACCTACTTATAATATACAGATAAACACCCAGACCCTGAAAAACATTCATGTTTATCGCACAAAGATTTTCCAGTTGTGGGAAACGAACCCAGATTGGACTCATAAAGCAGGGTCGCTGCCCACTGCGCCAATCGGCCGTCATAATAAACATGTTAAACTTACCCTGTGAGTAACCCCAGGGTTGGTGGTGGGGTTGTCGAACAACTTAGCGGAGATTTTCGCGAGGGCAATGGATGGCGCCAGAGCGATGGTCTCCTCCAGGCTTGTGGCCTTGAGCTCCTTGCCAACGCACTCCGGCCTCTCCTGCTGGCTCGACGTTATCCGGTCGAGGAATTGAGCCAGTTGAGCGTAGGTGTGTTGCGAACTGGCTTATTGGTTAAGGATTGTTCGGGATAATAATGCTTATAAAACGTAAGGTTCATGAGTTCCTACATGTTTCACAGAACGACAAATTCAATTTTAAATTTTCCGTCACACTTGCTCTTCACGTGGATGTTAATTCATCGATATGAGGCTCAAATCCAAGATATTAACCTCCTCCTCGTCTCCGCCGGGATTAATAATTCGCAAAAGGGTACAAATTGAAATTAATGGCCTGTCACCCCCAAAATATAGAGAGACACTTTGTGCAAAAGAAATAAATCCTAGGAAATTGGGCAAACTGCAAAAATGGTTATTTTCTGAGAACGTTTTTAAAAGTTTAGCCGGTTTTTTTACTTTGCAAGCGTGATGAATCCTCGAAAACTACGTATGAAAGGCGAATGCATTGGTTATTAAACTATCGGCTTCCTTATCGGCTTAATGTAAAGACCTCGCCTGTAAAATGCAATGTACCATACTCGTTGCATAATGTACTATTGTATTATCAAACCGTTACCAGTCCACTAAAGGGTCTTTCAGAATTCCATCGTTAACCAAGTGATATTGAATTGCTTAAATCAAAAACGCTCATAACTCCGAAATCTTTGTGTGTGTCGGGGTTCAAACTCGATCCCCCCGAAAGGGAAGCAGAGTTATAAACAACTGGACTATGACTCGTTACATTAACGACGGCCGATTGGCGCAGTAGGCAGCGACCCTGCTTTCTGAGTCCAAGGCCGCGGGTTCGATTCCCACAACTGGATGATGTTTGTGTGATGAAAATGAATGTTTTTCAGTGTCTGGGTATTTATTTATATGGTAAAAATATTTTTGTAGGTATATTATTCATAAAATTACTCTTCTGTTATCTTAGTACCCATAACACAAGCTACGCTTACTTTGGGACTAGATGGCGATGTGTGTATTTGCGTAGTATACTATATACATAATATATATACATGTTTTTTTTTTTAATTTTCATTGTTCATTGCATAAAACGAAATAATTTTGATAAAGGATACATATTGAGTTGCCTCAGCGTAGAGTGGTCGGCGTGGAAGGCGGTGCGCGCGATGGCGGCGTAGCGTTGAGCCACGTTGGCCAACGCATGGGACGCGCGTCGCATTGCGCCTGCGCATGCACCCACTTTCGCAGCGGGATCTCGAGCCGCCTACACATTAAGATACATTTGGCGACCTCCCTGGCAACACAGTGTTCGATTCCGGCAGGGGAAATTTAGGAATTTCTAATTTCTGACTTTTCTCTGCTCCGGTCTGATAGAAGTCTTTGGGCGTGGCTAGTTACCACCCTTTTTTTTTTTTTTTTTTTTAAGCATATAGACAAGTGCTTGACTGCAATCACACCTGATGGTAAATGATGATGCAGCCTAAGATGAAGCTCGCTTGCCTAGAAGATGCCTATTCACTCTTGATTTGAAGGTACCCAGATTATAGGTATCAGGGAAGACGGAAGATGGGAGGGCATTCCAGGCCTTTGCGGTGCGGATCAGAAAGGAAGAAGCAAAACGCTTCGTACGTATTGATGGTATTTCAACCACGTAACGGTGCAGATTCTTTCGGTGCCTCGCAGTTCGATGGTAGAAAGGAGATGGTTTGACCAAATCGAATAGCTCCTGAGCACACTCTCCGAAATGTATCTTGTAGAAAACAGCCAGACAAGCAACCTTGCGCCGGTGTTCAAGGCTTTGAAGTCTACTGACTACAAGGTCGTTGCCAATGAGTCTCCTAGCACGACGATCCACCGAACCCTACTGACAAACACGCGTGACTAAGCGATTTAGTGTTCCGGTGCGATGTCGCGTAGAAACCGATTAGGGGTATGACTACCATACTCCCTAACAGGTAAGCCCGCCAAGACTGCATCATCACTTACCAGGTTAGATTGCAATCTAGGGTTAACTTGTAGTGGAATAAACAAAAAAATATGCCGAGCCTTCCAAAATGAGCTACAGAACCAGAAGACGAAGAAGAAAGTCAGTTTGGGTGCCATAAAATTCTACTAAATTAGGTATTAAAATACTCGTGTGATAAACCAACATCCGTGTTTTAATACCCCTTATTATACAACAGTTGCATAAATAACATTTATATATTTTTTTTGTATTGGAAAACGTTATTAGTGGTGATGAAATAACAAATCAAACAATTGAAGAATGAATACTCTCTTATTTTTACATCATAAAGACAATTTACAGAAGTGCAAATACAATACAGCGATGGTGGAAGGTACAATAAGGCGGCCTGGTTGCTACTCGCGATCTCTTGCAGGCAGTCGAATTTTATGATTAAGTTTTTTCTCTCATTTATTTTTTATACAACGTGTAACCGAATTACCAAATAAATTTGAAGGATGCATAAAGAATATTTCACAAGGAATCACCCTGTAATAATATTAAATAAAAACAAGAATGATACATAAATACAACAATGATATTATCGTTGCTATAAACAATTGACACCATGTTCACTTTTCACTGCACTTCATCCTTGCCGAAAACATGTAAATGTATTATTGTATAGAAGCTGTCCACGCGGACGCATCGCTCACTCAAGTAGGAGAGAGACAGATGTCGAACGCGGAGGCCGACTGTGCCTCTTTGTCGCTCGTTCCGCGCTCTCGCTTGCACTTCAAGCCTTGAATGGAACGCCTCAGAGCGAGGTAACGCCGCATACGTCATGTTTTTTCGTGCGTGCAGCCGGCTCCATCGAATTAAAAGACGTTGTCACGTCAAAAATTCAATCATATAGCGGGGCGATGCGTCGCCACGGCCTATGTCCCCACGCCAAAAATCAGGTTTACCCTCCGCCAATAGTATCACATAAAAACAATTGTAACTAATATAAACAAAGCTATCTGAGCCGGCGGGGACGGGAGGCGTACGTCACAACACCGTCACAGCGAGAGACCGTGAGCGGTGGCATCCTTGTATGGTATTCCATCAACACGCACGAAACGTTTTTTATCCAAGTTTCTGATACGTGCCGCTAAGATGTGGAACGCCCTCCCGGCCACTGTTTCCTGCCACGTATAATTTGAGTACCTTCAAGGCTAGAGTGAATAGGCTTTTTCTAGGCAAGCGTGCTCCAACCTAGACCTCATCATTGCTTTCCAACGGGCATGATTGTCGTCAAGCGCTGGCCTATCGTTAATAAAAAAAAAAATAGGCATTAAAACACTTAAGTTATAATATTATAACTTCGCCTCGTGTGATAAACCAACATTCGTGTTTTAATACCCCTTATTATAAATCAGTTGCACAAATAACTCTTATAATTATTCTACTTTTTGAAATAGTCATGACTGTCGTCAAACGCTGGCCTATCGTTAATAAAAGAAAAAAAAAAATAGGCATTAAAACACTTAGTAGTATTATAACTTCGCCTCGTGTGATAAACCAACATTCGTGATTTAATACCCCTTATTATAAATCAGTTGCACAAATAACTCTAATATTCTACTTTTTGAAATTGTCATGACTGTCGTCAAGCGCTGGCCTATCGTTAATAAAAGAAAAAAAAAATAGGCATTAAAACACTTAGTAGTATTATAACTTCGCCTCGTGTGATAAACCAACATTCGTGTTTTAATACCCCTTATTATAAATCAGTTGCATAAATAACTCTTATAATTATTCTACTTTTTGCAATAGTCATGACTGTCGTCAAACGCTGGCCTATCGTTAATAATAATAAAAAAAAAACCTGCGCATGCGCCAGGGCGATGGCGGGCGGCGGCTGCGTGCACAGCGCGCGCGCGGCCGCCGCCGTGCTGGCCAGCGCCGCCAGCGCGTGCGCGCGCGCCGCCGCCCACGCGGGCGCCAGCGGCGAGCACGCGCCGCAGCCGCCGCAGCCGCTGGAGCAGCTGCCGCCGCTGGACACGCCGCCGTCGCCGAACGACTCCCAGCCCGCGCTGGCCTCCTCCAGCCCCGATATCCCTGACACCGATCGCCTCGACTTATTCCACTACAGGTCAGCAAAGTTACTGCGTAGCATACTACGACAATACACACATCGCCATCTAGCCCCAAAGTAAGTATAGCTTATGTTATGGGTACTTATATACATAAATACTTTTAATATAAACATATTCATCACACAAACATTTTCCAGTTGTGGGAATCGAACCCGCGGCCTTGGAATCAGAAAGCAGGGTCTCTGCCCACTGCACCAATCGGCCGTCTAAATTAAGCTTAATTTTCATAATATAAAATAATAAATAAATATACTACGACAATACACACATCGCCATCTAGCCCCAAAGTAAGCGTAGCTTGTGTTATCGGTACTGAGATGACTGTTAAATATTTTTATAAATACTTAGAAGTTAGAATATACATATAAACACCCAGGCTCTGAAAAACATTCATCTCTCATCACACGAAAATTTTTCCACTTGTGGGAATCGAACCCACGGCGGCCTTGGACTCAGAAAGCAGGATCGCTGCAAACTACGCCAATCGGCCGTCCAAGTTACAAGTGGTGCTGGAGGAGAATGCTGCGTGGACGGCACACAGGCACGCATTGGATATAGCCAGGCGTTACTTTGCGGAAATCTGCTATACTTCGCGAACAGCAAGAGAATCGGTATGGTGTGATTTATAATTTCTTCAATCCACCACCACCAAACAGATCCTCGGCAATGTACGCGCGTTTCGCTCCGAAACCGGAGCATCCTCTGTTGACTTTACAATCTTAACAATTATTCATTGTAACCGGAGTATCCTCAGGAGATGCTGACTTTACAATCTTAACAATTATTCATTGTAACCGGAGTATCCTCAGGAGATGCTGACTTTACAATCTTAACAATTATTCATTGTAACCGGAGTATCCTCAGGAGATGCTGACTTTACAATCTTAACAATTATTCATTGTAACTGGAGCATCTTTAAGATTGTAAAGTCAGCATCTCCTGAGGATACTCCGGTTACAATGAATAATTGTTAAGATTGTAAAGTCAGCATCTCCTGAGGATACTCCGGTTACAATGAATAATTATCTCATAAGGATGCTCCGGTTGCAGAGCGAAACGTGCATAGAGGGTACATTTCCGAGGATCTTTTTGGTGTGGAGTACACGGATTAAAGAAATTAAAAATGACACCATACAGATTCTCCTGCTGTTCGCGGGGTATAGCAAATTAAGCTAAATTTTAATAATATACTCAGACGGGTGGTAACTAAGACCCAACCAGACGAGACCACAGAAAAATCAGAAACTATAAATTCCCCAATTGCTCCTGCCGGGAATCGAACCCAGGTCCACTCCGAACTCCACTAACCGCTGCGCCATGGAGGTTGTCCTTTATGCAATTCATTTTTGGCCAGCTGTCGCCTGCGGCTTCGTACGTGGTTGACTTCATGAATGCTGCGGGAACCGTATATTTAGAGGATTAGGGTTATGACTATCATATTCCCTAACAGGTTAGCCCGCTACCATCTTAGACTGCATCAACACTTACCACCACCAAGGGCTAACTTGTAGTGGAAAAAAACGAAATAATTATTTTTTTACATTTTAATAAACACACCAGCAATTAATGCAACCAGCTTACCCTCTTCCAAGAGCTTAGAGTCAGCAGCGGCGGCCCTGTACAAGGCCGTTAGCCAGCGCTGGGCGGACTCACTGGGAGCCTCTTCAGACAAACGTTTGAGTATATCCGCCGCCAGACTGTGGTGGCCATATCTGATATAAAATCATTTGTGGGATTAAGTATACGCTTTTATAATATGATTCCTAAGGTAATTTTGGACCTACCAATGCATAAAATGTAATAAACAATTTTTTGATTTTTTTTTTTTTTTGATTTATTTTTGAATTATTTAATAAAAAAGATATATAAATAAAATTCAAATAAATATACACATCGCTAGCTAGCTCCAAAGTTAGCATAGCTTGTGTTATGGGTACTAAGATGACTGATGAATATTTTTTAATGAATAAATTTACATACATGCTTATAATATACATATAAACACCCGGACACTGAAAATAATTCATGTTCATCACACCACTGCGACAGCTAACCGCCAACGCAATATATGAAAGCAAGTGGTGGAATTCATCTGCACAAGTTAGAATAAATATACTTTCAAATTGTAAAACTTTCGTAAAAAGCTGACTTTCTACTAAGAATCTGAATCTTTCTTTTATGTGGAAGCAAAAACTTCTTATTAGATATTTTATTTTTATTTATAAGGGATACTTATAGCTTCTAATAACAGTAGGTAGAAGGACAAATAAAGTAGCAGAGAATAGCAAGTTACAAGTTTTCACAAATATCCACAAACGACACGAGGTCGCGGGCATCCGCTAGTAACATTATAAATCAAGTATTTGAAAGCAACAGAAGTAATCTTATATCAAAGCAAAGTTCATCAGTTCTTACCTTAAGCAAGCCCTCGCAACTCTATATCTGGTCCACCCATCAGCACCTTGGATGGCGTCTTTGATCTTCAGCTCCCAAGACCTATTGATCCTCCGAGATAGAGCTGCTCCGGCCCTCTCTTGGAGCAGGACTGTGCATATGAGCACCAGAGTGGTACCATCGTAGGACGGGTCTTTGCAAGCTTCCCTAAAAACGTATTTCGAGATAACTTTTTTGTTATAAATAAGTACACACGACTCCGACAATACTCTTACGCCATCTAGACCCAAAGTAAGCGTACCTTGCACTATGGGTACTAAGATTACTGATGAATATTTTAATGAATAATATACATAAATTATACTTATAATATGCATATAAACACCCAGACTCTCAAAAACATTCATGTTCATCACAACATTTTCCAGTTGTGGGAATCGCACCCACGGCCTTGGAGTCAGAAAGCATGGTCGCTGCCCACTGCGCCAATCGGCCGTCAAAACTTCATATTCGACAACTTTTGTTATGAATACCTCGCATGCTGCAATGCTGGTAGCAAATGTGGCAAAGCTGGTGCTCCTAGGGCTCCGAGCGCGGCCAGGGCTTCCAACAGGGCCGCTTGACGCGGACCCCCGGCTCCCATCTGGGCCCCCACTACTGCAGCGGTGCGTTGAGCGTAGAGATCTGGCTGGGCTGTGCTAAGTTGCACCTATCGCCAATTAGAATGACGGTTCAAGTAACGATATTCAAATGTGTCATCTTGTTAAACCATCGCCTATAAGCAGAGCAAAACTTCACAAGGCATGCTAGGAACACATCCTCCAACATGCCGCCCTGTGACCATAAATTTGAGGCGTAGGTGGTAAGCCTCATGCGCCTGTAACTACACCGGCAACCACACCCTTCACACCGGAACACAGCATTGCAACAATGCTGCTTAGCGGCAGAAATAAGCATGGCGATAGCACTACCCAATAATTGACGGATCAAGCAGATGGTCTACCTGACAATAAGTGGAAAAACATATACATAATTCACGCAGCAGGCAGGAGACAAAAACTATATCCCCTGACAAGGGATTTTATAAAGTGGTTAAATAAACAAACTTTTGATAACTATAAATTCAAATTTTCCAGTTATTTTATTAAATTGATTAACATTTTTTTATAAATTTATTAAAAATTTTCGGAACCGACAGGATTTGAACCTGCGACTCTCTGGTAATCGCGGCCTGAGCGCTTTCGCCAATTAAGCTACGGCTCTCCTAAAAAAATTGATAAATTCCTCCAAGTGTAGGTAAAAACACTAATAAAAATTATAAAATTGAATAACATTTTACAAATACCCCAATAATTATTAATTAGTTAATAAATAGTTTTCAAGAAACAATTCAAATTATATTTGATTAATAACCAAAAATACAAAATTCAAAATTAATTTATTTTAAGTAGGCCAACTTTTGAAACGTCAAGTCTGTCTGTTTGCAGTGACTCTACCACAAGTTTGGAAGGCAGATTCTACCGAGAAGAAGCCGGCAAGAAACTCAGCAGTTGCTCTTTTCCAACATCAACAATTTACATTTTACATTTTAACATTCATTTTTATATCTTGTGAGAGCTGAAAGTGGAGCCGGATGCTTCCAAGCAACCTTGTCATTAAGAAATTCATCAATTGTATAGTAACGTTTATTACAACACGTATATTATTTGGATATTATTTCCAATTGTGCGCCAGTGCTCTGAGAGTTGATAAAGCTGTGGGAGAAGATACATTTATATGCTTTCCCCGTTGAGATAATTGTCGTGCATCACGTTTTTTATATCAGAATAAGTTCTATTTATTTATTTATTAAGGACACAAACAATATACATATTTACCATATACAGTAATAAACTTGTACAATATTTAACACATTTCCCTTATATGTACATCTATAACAAGTGACCATGACATTCACAAAAATTTATAATAATAATGACATGTAAACACAGCAAAAATAAAAATAATCATAAAGATAGGAAGTAATAGGTGTTCTGTATGTAATATCTATCTTAAGGGAGGGCTCACCGATAGGTAAGCGATAAGCTGTTTTTTTTAAATACCGGGTAAGAGTTATGAAAAATGTCGATGCCAGGTAATAATCGTGATATTACGTTGGATACAGCACATATGCGGGCTATCGGAGCTTGTTTTCCAAGATGCGTCCTAGCGAATGGTATATGAAAGGTTTTTCGTGTTGGAGTTGTACAATAACGGGGATGTCTACTTGGGACAGAAAGATAGATCCGTTCAAGTAAATTACTGCACTTAATTTTATTGTTTTCTTTTAAAACAGTTTAACAAAATAAAAGTTTCATTTTCTGTCAATGAGTTAATAACTTCATACCAAGCAGCGCAGAGCGATCCGCAACGGTTTAATATTGTTCTGGCCGTTGGGTATCCCCGTTGCGATTACCAGCGACTCCAGAGCCAGCATAAGATCCGCGCCTTCCACCGGTAGACATTCCTCATAACTGCAAGCCCAAAATACATATTGTTACGAAACTGCTACAAAGCAAGGGGGCGTGGCCAACATCACACCACCGAGATGATGGGGCCGCGCGCGGGTAGCGTCTCGACGGCTCAGGGCGCCATCGCTCTCTTTTGCTCGAAAGGTCGGAGTGTACAGACGTGTTAGGAATTTACTTTAATTATTTGGTGTATTAAATCTTGTAATCAATTAAAATAATAAATGTTGTGTTCAATCAGTTTATTTTTTTATTCAGATTAGCTTCAGGTCTTTAATAATATACAAATTTGGGCACTCTTAACAAAAATGGTAAGAAGCGAATCATTTTGGTACGAATTTTGTTTTGAAAAAAATCGAAACATTAAACAAAAAAAAAAGTATAAAATGTGATAAATTGGTTATGTCATGTTACCAGTATATGTGTTAACTTTGTATCGGAAAGAGCGAGACCTCCAGATACAGGTTTTTTCCAAACTTAAATGGAGGTCTTAGGCTCTTAGCCTATTGTTTTGCAATGAAATTGAGATAACAAATAAATTTTTTCTCATTTTTCATTTTCACGAATTGGGCCCCCCGAAATTAAAGCCGAAGTTCTTCTGGGCTATGACCACTTGTATAATGCTATTTTAGCCAGTACATATTTGAAAACTTAATGTATGTCCATAAAAATATAACAAAATTTAAAAAGAAAATGGGACTGTAACAATATTAATATTAGAAGCAAAAATAAACAAATCACCGAATTAAATCTTTGAGATGTCTCTCAATAAGTTATGAGTTGAAAAGCTTGGGTCTGAATTGCTCTAACTTCATAGCTTAGTAATAATGTCCTGCGAGATGGTTATAACAAAAAAAAAATACCCGGCTAAGTTTGTTGTGGGCTCTTCTTAGACCATGGTGCGTTTGGAACCCTCGTAGCTTTACGTTAAAGTTGGCGAACGAAGTTATCACCATCCCCTTACAATTATGTAAACATATGTATGAACGCTTCATAAATGCCTGTGATAGGCCTACATGACTAAAGAGATTTTGAATTTGAATTTATATATATCAAAAGCGGTGGCGGTATATTTTTATTCTTGTGGCAATCGAGAGTTACCAGTGCACCACGATCCTGGTGAGGACATCCGCAGCAATGGCAGCTTGCTGGAGGTCGACGCTTAGCGCTGCGTCGCTGCAGAACTGCCTCAACGCGCTCGGGGAGGTCCCGACCGGACTGCCAGCTGACGTGCACACGGCCGGGCAACGGACCAGAATCTGGGGAATACCATTTTTAACCCCCGACGCAATAAATTTGGGGGTCGCGTCCGCCATTTGCGAAGTTTATATTTTAAGCTTCCCTAACTTTTATTGGAAATATATACACCTGACATTGGCTAATCTGTGTAAAGCCAGAAGGAAAAAAAAGAAGAAAAAAAGTGGTGTCAAAGGTTTCACGTTCCTGTGTGTCTATCTGTCTATAGCATCGTATTTACCAAAAGGTTAAATTAATTTTTATTTTGTTTTAATTCTTTGAAAGCTAGATTAGTCATTTCATCAAACATAGCACATGTTTGATGAAAATCGGTCCCATCAAATATGGCCGCTGCCACATAATGGCGGATTACATATTTTTCGACAACTACCTTAATTTTGGTGTGAAATGAAAGAGAACACATTGTTTAAACTTATGCATTGGCAGGTCTAACATTACCTCAGGAATCATATTATAAAAGCATATAATCAATCCGTTAAAAACTTTTTTTGGAGTTTTACAAGAGTTATACTGACCTGCATAACCTGTAAGCACAGCATCGTGTGCTCAGGATCCTGGGTGCCAGTCGCTGCGTGAACTAAATCCTGTATGCATTCCGCAGGCCACAGTGCTGCGTGCTCTGCTAACTTCTTCAGTCCGAGCAGCGACGAGCGACGTACTACGGATCGAGCATCATTCATGGCTATACTTAGAAGGAGCTCCACCTATATTTTAAACAGATTTCAACTATCTATACTCTAATCTGATATAAGGTACTTATATAGAATTCAGTGCCGGATTTACCATGTAGCAAGAGTAGCAATCGCTACGGGCCCCGCGCGACAGGGGGCCCCGCATATTTAATACAGCTCATCTCTGACTGACTGACTGACAGTAACGCACACAGACATCGCCTATAGTAATTTACTACACTATTAATTACCCACAAAATTGTAACCTATAGATAGCAAATACGTATTGTATTTAAGATAGATTGAGTATTGAAAATACTCAATCTATCAATATATATTGAGTATTGAATTGTCTTTTACCACTTTATACTTAAGAACCCATAGCAGATCAAGGGCTCTGTTAAAGAATTCGCTACGGGCCCCGCGCTTGCTTAATCAGGAACTGATATAGATAAATTGTATAGATGATTTTTAGTAATATATAACAACAAAAGAAAATATTTTTGGTCCCTTCCTGTAACACTGTTGCACGAAGCATGGCACCTATACCACGTTCATTGTCGTCATTCAATGCGCTCTAGGACAGCAATGTTCGGTGGGATATATTCCATGACGGGTGGACAGCATTGAACCGAGAATTGTTGAGATACTCTGAGATTATTGAATGACCTTTACTTCAATATTAGCAGAGTATCACAATAGTAGACTTTATTAAAATCATGTCTTTAATAATGTTTAATATCATCTTTCATTCATTTGTCTTATAGTTATCCATAAATTATGTAGCTTTATCTAGTTAGTGTAAGTGGCCCTGCCGTACTGACAAGAAGTAAAAAAAATAAACGCTTCGACGGTGAAGGAAAACATCGTGAGGAAATCTGCATGCCTGAGAGTTCTACATAATGTTCTCAAAGTTATGTGGTGTCCATCAATCCGCACTGGGTCAGCGTGGTGGACAGCGGCCTTACTCCTTCTCATTGTGGGAGGAGATCCGTACCCTGTAGTGGGCCGGTGATGGGTCGATATGATGATGATGATGATAGATGCTAAATGATGTCAATGTGTTCATTTTTAACCAAAGCATACCTAGCTCTGGATTCTGGATGATGGATAAGGATACTTATATCCAGAACGAGCGGTCCATCGCGGCTTCGTCCGCGTATAAGTCAACCTTAAAAGGTAGACATATGCTGTCTCGGAATGTTTTAGAACTTTTAAAGGGGAACTACTTTGTCTTACATGATTTTATCGATACTTTAACCGTTTCAGCACGGCTAGCATGGGCAGGAGACAATTATCTCCCCGGGGAAAGGATATGAATTTACCAGCTTTCTCAACTCTCAAAGCACTGCCGCACAAGTGGAAATAATATCCAAATAATGTATGTGTATTTATAAACGGGGGTAAACTTCTACTATTCTATGTTCCCGTGCTTTAGCAGGTGGACACGTTAATTATTTCCCTTGTCAGGCGATTTAATCGGAGGATATAATTTTTATCTCCTGCCCGTGCTAGCCCCGCAGCAGCGGGAGGAAAAACAAGCCTTATTTTTAAACATTCAAAACCAAATTCATTTATTTTAAGTAGGCCTACTTTATAAGCACTTTTGAAACGTCAAGTATGTTTGTTTGTGTGACTCTATCACCGGTTCGGAAAGCAGATTCTACCAAGAAGAGCCGGTAAGAAACTCAGTAGTTGCTCTTTTCCAACATCAACATTTACAATCATTTTGCTATATTGCGGGAGATGAGAGCGAGGCTGGCTGGATTCTTCTATATTATGCTAATCTAGGTCTTGGCGTAATGATATATAGCCTTCCCGATAAATAGGCTATCCAACACTGAAATAATTTTTCAAATGGGACCAGAAGTTCCTGAGAACATTGTGTTCAAGTAAACAAAGAAACAAACTCTTCACCTTTATTTATATAGTATAAGTATAAGATAACAGAAAATACCTGAAAGTAAAGTAATACTTGACAAGTGATTGTAAAGAAAACACTTATAAATATATATTTTCTAGGACTGGATACACTTAATTACATTACTAGAAAAATATTCATGCTCATCACACATCATCATTGCGGAATTGAACCCACAGCCTTGGACTCAGAAAGCAGGGTCGCTTCCCACTGCGCTAATAAGCTGTCCTTTTCATCTGCCAATTTGGATGATAGCATGTGGGTTTACGAAAATGCATTCGCATAAAGATTTGCAACTGGTCTAGGTCACTATAATTTTGGTTTGGCTGTATTATGTGTGAGAAATCTTAATTCCTAAAGAATCTAACTATCTAAATATGAGTCCAATTACCTGATCGGGAACATGCACAACTGTGTCTGCAGCTATAGCAGTGAGCGCAGTGATGGCTGCTCGCACAGAACTTGAAGATGGAAACCTTTCTAGCAGAGATCTGAGCAGCTTGAGTACTCCCTGGGCTCTTACAGCTAAAATAATAGTTAAATAATTTTCCGAGACACAGTCTCAACTAGTTCGGAGAACAGGTACACTTTTTATCTGTGCAAAATGAAACAAAATATGTATATATTTTATGTGTTATGTTTAAGTACTTTTGATTCTGTTTTGTTTTTCTTTATGACACTAAAGCATTTTTCATAATCTGACTTCTAACTACAATATAAACATAAATGTCTGGTTGGATGGATGTCTGTACCAGAATGTCTAAGATAGATTATAATCTGCAATAGCATAGACTACTATAACCTGGACTTTCTGTATAAGTTGTAAAGTTTAAATTTATAATATAATAATTTGTTTTTGTTTTTAAAAGAACAAAGGAACAACATGTTTTTTTGTAGATTACGTATGAAGTTATTGGCAACAGTTATTCAATGAACTTAGTGGGAGGATCCTTTCCTATTGGGTCAGTGATATAACTGCAAGACTGGACTGGACTGGTCAGTGTGTTCATAAAGGTAATACCGCCATATTAATTATGTTTATTATGTCCATTTCTTTCATTATATAGAAATAATTTTATTATGATATTTAAATAACTTTATTTAACTAGATAAAATGTTCAATGTATTAAATACCTGTTTTCTATTGTTAGTGTAGTTTATTCTACAAACGTAGAATAAGGTAAAAGATTAAATTTATGAAAAGATTTTAATCTTGTTACAAAAAAGAAGTATAACTTCTAATGCATGTAAACAAGTACACACACATTTTTTTACTTTAATTGTCCACAAATCAAAACACCATGCACTGCTTATGCACTTACCTCCACCGTGCACTGTTCTCAAAGCTCTCACAAGCTTGGCTCTGCGCTCAGCGCCTGTGCTTTCACATTCCACCATATCCGACAATTTGTTGCACATCGCCACTGCAAATGAGCTAGAACGAATTAAATATTATTTACATTTCTACTCTTAGATTTATCTAGTTTTTAATCAAGTACAACAACTGACCTAAGTATATTGTTGAGTTTCTATATAGCAAGGGAGGGCGTACGTGTGTCAGTAAAACAAGCCAGCTATTAGCACACTGATTAGTATACTATAAAGGTAGGCGGGCGTCGTGGGTCGCAGCACGCACACATAGGTATATATATCCACAACATATATTAAGCTAAATATACTCAAAAGTGCACAAAGTCAAAGTCAAATATTTCTTTATTCAAATAGACACATAGATGGCACTTCTGATGCATTGATTATATACAAAATGTGTACATAGCAGTGAGTAGTGAAAAGTATTGTCAACTTAAAACTAAAGCTACCAAATGCCAAATGCATGCCAAAGGGTTCCAAATGCGCCCTGGTCTAAGAAGAAGCCCACAACAAACTTAGCCAGGTGTTCTTTTGTTAACACCATCTCACATTGTCATTAGAAAATATTTAAGAAGCAACCTGGTTAGAGCAATTGTTCACATCCAAGATCTAAGAGATTGGTATAAAAAAGAATAGATTAAATTTATTACAGTTTACTATGACGCTAGGGCTATATTTTTTTATATTTATATATTATGGAAAGTTCTCATCAAATTCACCTCCCATGACAGACAAAGAAGTACCGCCAAGCATTATAGCATTTCATATGATGCAACTTAGCAACCAATCAGACGTATGGGTTTCATTACTGTCATGCCCCTATCAGATTATCCTGCTTCCATCTTGGACCGCCTCATGTTTACTCCGAGGTTATATTGCAACCAAGGTCTAATTTGTAGTGGATTAAAAAAAAATACAATAGGAATCTAGTTTTCATTAATAAACTAGTCTTACTTGGAATGAGCTGCAAATCTTGTCGTGGCATATATAGCAGCATCCACCTCAACATTGTCATGGCTCTCCAAGCCCCGTCTTATAGCATGATGCACATTTTGCCTCTCAGGTATTATCCCAGCCACGGCACCCAGAGTCCTCAGAGCTAATGCTCTTGCCACAGGATCATTTGAATGTAGAACACTGAAAACCCTTCGTAGAAACTCGTCAACGTTCAAAATCTTGTCTAGATGCTTCTCACTTTGTTCGCAAACACGTAAAACCCATAAGCGTAAAAAGTTATTTCCCATACGAAATACATCAGCCAGTTTTAAAAACGACGAGTTTATTAGTATAGGAAATGGGTATTTTTCGAATAGTCGCGGGAAACGGACTATAGCTTCGCATTGCTCTCCGACTTTGCCAGATCTAAGCCCTGAAACAATCGATTTGTTATAATAAAAATATACAAAGAAGTCCGGTTGAAATTGGGTTTAACAAACGAGGTTATACTTCATACCTTTGTCCAGTTCAGTTAAAGCGGAGTTGGCATCCTGTTCTGGTTCGCCAGAGGTGTCATTAAATGTGTTCATTTTGACTCCAATCATTACAAATTATTAAATAAAAGATGAAAAAAATCAGATATCTAAGAAGTTGTTTGACAACACTGGCACCGCTATTTGACAAATTATTGTTAAATGTCAGATTGACATTGACTAAGAAACGTTCAGAAAGTTCAGAGGCATTCGGAAAGATTTTTTTTTTCGACATTGAATAATTATAAACTTAGAAAAATAGTTATTTAAATTTGATTTAAAATTATTTTCATCCAATATATTACGATTATTATTGTGTCAAAGTTCTTCAAACTAATACAGCTCTGAAAACTAGATGGCGCCACTATACTATTATTTGAACAAACGAACGAAAAGGATATTCAGTAAACGTATCTGAACGCTATGGAGGGTAGAGGTAAGGAGAGTCATCTTATATGGGAGAAAAGTTGAAAAAGTGTCCAGTTGTTGCGCTAAATAACAGTTCAAAAATCCTCCACAATGGCGCTGGTGGATGCACAGGGTATGGTATGAATGTAGCAATCGTAGATGAATTGAAGTATGCCGAGTTAAAAAATTTAATGTTATTATCGACTAAAGTAGTTAATTATTGAGAATTTCAACAACTTACGTTGTACAAAATATTGTGGTAAATATAACCTTACTTCCTTGTATCTCCATACTTCCTTGTTTATTTTTCAAGCCTACTGTAACAATATTTATATTTGGCGCTTCTTTTAAGAGTTACCCTGATGCAAATGTGGCGCCATCCTAATTTAATACATTTTGACGACACTTTTTCATATACACAGATGACTCTCCTTACCTCTATCCTCCATACTGAACGCTAAGGAACTAGAAGATTCCTTTCACCTATAAAGTTTTCATAAACCTATTTTTCTATTTGTTTTGCACATATCTAGGTATAAATGTAAAAAGTACATTGGCTTCACAACCCTTGAGCTAGGCGGTGTAGGTACTTTATTAAATTTTTGTTCTCTGGTTAGTACGGCTAGAATTTGAATACAGTTTTGCGACCATCGTGATTAGCTTATTAGCCATTTGTCCCACTCCTGGGCGTTCCTACTTCCTTTCTGTAACTGAGCTGGTCCGCATAAGTAAGTAGGCTATTTATCGCCATGCTTCGGTATTTCTGCCGCTGTTGTGATTAGGGACATGAGGCTTGAAGGTACGATACCCCAGCTTACCTGCTGGCAGTTATATTATTCCCATAACCATAATCGGTTTCTACGTGGCATCCTACAGGAACGCTACATCCTCCAGACCAGACCAAAGAAAAGTCAATAATTAAGTATAAATTCCAAAATTGCTCCTTCCTTCCACCGGTACTCAGAGCTTCTCGATTCGTTGAGCTAAGTCGCTAGAAGCTAATGGCCGTTTTTCACGAGACACAAGGCAATGCCTAATCTAAGGAGATTACTAAGCGTACATCAACCGTTCACCAATAGTTAGGCATCACGTAAGATTTGGTGAAACGTTTTTTTTCTATAGTCATCGTCTAAATCATTAGGCATTATTACAAAGGCGATGACTTGGTTTAGTGAAAATGGGCATAACTAGAGTTCTTTTACGGATCGCCTAACATGAAGTTACCCCTACTTAACGTTAGGCGATCCGTAAAAGAACTCGAAGTATTTGGAACCCTCGTAGCTTTCGTTTTAAGTCGACGAATTTAGTAATCGCCATCAACTCACTTCTATGTCATATTTCACATGCCTATTTGAATAAAGAAATATTTGATTTTGACTAGATAAATCTGACTGACTGAATTTGGACCGCCAAACAAGCCACACTGAAATCATTTTGTTGTTTTTCATTAAAGCTTCAATACCACCTTATGACTTATATAATGTGACAGTAGCCTAACCACTGGTTATAATACATGTCAATGAAAAAATTTGGTATACTTTTCTATTTTATTCATTTACCAGCTGTTGTTATTACGGTTTTGACCGTAGCGTTAGTTTCCCTGTGATAAAAAAGTCTACAACTCTCCGTCCTTTCAACTAACTATGTATGCCAAATATGAAGTATATTTGTTGCTTAGTTAGGGCGTAAAGGACAAAAAAACAAACATACAAACACAATTTTGCATTTATAATAAATATAAAATTCAAAATTTCTTTATTCATGGCCCATCACCGGAACTTATGAAGCGTTCATACATATATGTTTACATAATTGTGGGATGGTGGACTTCGTTCGCCAACTTAAACCTAGAGCTAGGAGGGTTCCAAACGCGCCCTGGTCTGAGAAGAGCCTTAGCCTGGTATTTTTTTTTTATTATCACTATCTCACAGTAAATATTATGCTATGAAGTGAGAGCAATTCACACCCATGCTTTTTAATCGTTTAAGTAATCTAAATCTGTAATATTAGTGTTTTTATTTATTTAATTATTTATTTTGTTCGTACTAGACAGAGAGAAATTGAGAGTACGACAGATGCAAATGCTAAAGATAGGTAAGTTTAGTATAAAAATAAAATAGGATAAATATTTTTAAAAATCTAATTATTAAGCACTATTCCACATAATCTTTAGGGAAAATATATATATAAGTAAGTTTATATTATTTTGTAAGTGTTTACTTTTTGTTTAATTTAATTCCATGTTGTGTACACATACTTTGGGTTGTAGCTTAGAACAAAACTTGATATTACCTATTTTTAGATCTACTTTTAGTTATTACCTGTTTTATGTACCTAATAACAATCCCTACTAATATTATCTATGTAAGTTTGTTTGTTACGCTTTCACGCAAAAACTAAGTACTTTACCGATCCTCATGAAACTTTGTACACATATTCTTGGAAGTGTTAGAAGTAATATAGGATACTTTTTATCCCGACATTAAGCTCGGTTCCTTTGGGAGAGGGGATGAAAGCGTTTGTCGATTTTACACAATAACTCCGACGAATTATAACCGATTCAAATAATTATTTTTGTACTATAGAAGTTATAATATGCGTTTAATTTTGCTCAAACTGTGGTTGGAGATAGAGGACAAAACTCCTCAGCGGACAGCAGCAAACCTATCATTTAAGGCTTAGCGATACTGAATACTTTTTTTAGAACTACAACTAAATTGAATGCCACATCAAAAAAACGAATTCAAACGCAGACGAAATCGCGGGCAACAGCTTGTAAACAATAAAGTATCTACGTAATATAAAGTAATAATAAATAAATAATAAATAAATAAATATACTACGACAATACACACATAGCCCCAAAGTAAGCGTAGCTTGTGTTATGGGTACTAAGATAGCTGATAAATATTTTTTTTTTATGAATGAAATACACATAAATACTTATAATATACAGATAAACACCCAGACACTGAAAAACATTCATGTTCATCACACAAACATTTTCCAGTTGTGGGAATCGAACCCACGACCTTGGACTCAGAAAGCAGGGTCGCTGCGCACTGCGCCACTAGACCGTCAAAGTAAGGACTACGGTTAACTTACTCGAGAGCTTAAACATCCAATTAAAATACCCAGGTATTAGTTTACCTAGCACATAAACAGTTTGCTAACAGGATCCCGATAATGCTCAGTGTGCGCTCTGAAATTAGCGCCGGGTTCAGACTAGTCTCGGCTCACAAAAGCGAGTAATTACCGCCTCCTGTCATCTGTGACACCGGAGCTACGGCGTACCTGCCTAATAACTTCAGTAGTACGTTATAGTGGCCACATCGTCACAGTAAACCTTGTTAAGTAGTAGGTACTTAACAAGGTTTACTGTGACGATGGGGTCTATTATCTTTATTAACTTACATAGATTTTAGTCTACTATCTGACAGTATGATAAACTTTAAAGCGAGGTCCACACACCTTCGACCACACGAATAAATTAATAATAAATTAATATACTACGACAATACACACACCGCCATCTAGCCCTAAAGTAAGCGTAGCTTGTGTTATGGATACTAGGATAGCTGATGAATTTTTTCATGAATATAATACACATAAATACTTATAATATACAGACAAACACCCAGAAACTGAAAAACATTCATGTTCAGCATACAAGCATTTTCTAGTTGTGGGAAGCGATCCCACGGCCTTGGACTCAGAAAGCAGGGTCGCTGCCCACTGCGCCAACCGGTTGTCAACCCTTGACAGTCGGCCACACGAGAAGTGGTTAAGGCCGTAGTCCACCACACTCGCCCAGTGCGGATTGGTGGACTTAACACATCTTTGAGAACATTACGTAGAACTCTGAAGCATGCAGGTTTACTCACGACGTTTTGCTTAACCGTTGAAGCAATTGAAATTTTAATTACTTAAAACGCACATAACTTAGAAATTTTAGAGGTACGTGCAGGGATTCGAACTCGGCCCCCCGAAGGCGAAGCTCGAGCTCCTACCCAATGCGCTATCACCGCTCGGAATCCTAATATGTAGGTATGATATAGCTACTTTACATGCCTCCTTTACTACAGATTAATGAATATAGCTTCCGTCATTAAGGTTAATTTCCCCGTAGTCAAAACTCGTGAGAAAAATGTATAACAAAGGAGCCCAAAAAAACCACAACAAAGATATTGTGCAAGGTAAAAAGGTTCTAATGAATTTCGAGTCATTACCAAAAATCGTTACTAATCTGTGAAAGATCTTAATAATCTCTGTGGTCCTTCCGGATCTCTACAAAGAATGTTGTGACGTTTTTTCATTATTTTTAATCCGCCATTGTTAGAATACACGCAAAGTAATTGATGCCGGATATGCCTAGGGCGGTTTAAGGGACTAACCCAGTTTAATACAAAGAAACTTTCGTAGAACATTTCTCCGCAGCACCTTAAGCTTGCCAGCAAATTGAACTACATGCAACTCTATTGTTATGGCAATAGGTTTTAAAATAGCATGGTTTTGTGTTTTCTAGTTGCATAAATAAGTTTGTTAGATTTGGCTCCTGGTTTTTGTTACAATAGCTCATTCAGTTGAATGGCTGAGCGGATTATGCGCTATTTCCAGAGTTTCTGCTTTCTTTGGCGAAGGATTATGGGTCTGATGAGGATAAGATATACTTTTATGAGTCAGTAGCAAAGACTAGTTTTCAGTCGTTATCTACGTTACCAAGGGGGCTGTTCTTTTTTTGAGTAAAAATATATTTAGGCTGGAAACTTGTGGATCATATACGTAACCAAATATCGCACTGCTACATGATGTTACCACCATCGCTAAGTAGTAGCTTAAGAAAATGATACTATATTTGATATATTTTGGCATCCTAAGAATGAAGAAAATATTTTTTTAATATACTTAACCAAATATCGCATTGCTCCATGATGTTACTACCATCGCTTAGTATTATCTTAAGAAAATAATACTTATCTTGACATCCTAAGAAAAAGGGAAATATTTTTTTAACAAAACTTCATCAAAAGTATAATAATAGGTACAGCTGTTTGATCTTTTAAGCGATGGTAGAGAGGCCCAAGCACGGCTAGCATGGGCAGGAGACAATTACATACCTACCCGGGGAAAGGATACAAATTTATCTTCTACCACAGCTTTATCTACTCCCAGAGCACTGGCGCACACGTGGAAATAATATACACATAATATACGTTTAATAATAAACGGGGGTTTACTTCTCTTAGTCCATGTTCTCGTGCTTTAGCAGGTGGACACGTTCATTATATTCCGTCAGGAAATATGAAATGCGTGTAAAAGGACTGGGCAATGGGATGCCGGAACAGAAGTGAGTGGAAAGAGAAGACATGTTGTACTGACCCCACTTTGCGTGATAAGGGAAAGGAATAGTAAGATCTAATATATAGGTAGGGAAAGTAAGAAAAAGAAGCTACGAGTTAGTAAACCTAGCGACGACTTAATAACCCAATAACCAGAACCGACGGTTAAAAGTGCTCTCTGATCAGATAGACAACACCAATTTCCTATCAAAATTCAAAATTCATTTATTTCAGTCCTAATATAACCATCTTTGAAACGTCAAGTACGGTTCGTAAAGCAGTTTCTACCAAAAAGAAGCCGACAAGAAACTCAGCAGTTGCACTTTTCCAACATCATTTTTCAATCATTATTCTGTCTTGTGTGAGATGAAAGCGGAGCGGTTTGCTTCCAGGAACCTTGTCATTAAGAAATTCATCAATATCGATCAATCAAAAATACTTTATTGCACACAAGAACAAAACAGAAATAAATAATAGAGAACAAAGTCAATAGTATAGTATCTTCCGGTTTGAATCTACTTTTTTAGTAGAGTACCTAAGTACGTACGGATTTCATGTTTTATCGTACATACCTAATGTAAAACATAACGATATTGCTATCAAAAGTGTAGATCTTATAATAGCCTTAGAATCGTGATACATTAAAGTAAATTACAGGTATTAGGAAAGAGAAAGGAGAATGCGTATCATCAAAGACGTAGCGTTACGAAAAATCTACATACTGTGAAACAACAATAAATAAAATGGCAAATAATTAGGAACATACAGAATCCTCATTCAGCCATTATTGTATGCAGTGTATAGTATGTAAAAACAGTGAAAACGCCCCGCGCACGTCTTACTTTACAGTGAAAAGCGGAATTTTGCTAGCTCACAAACTTTGTCACATTTTCCCATACTAGGGTAAACGTTTACAACATTAGAGGTAAAATTATTACCTTCAACTGCTGAATGGTATGAAGTCACTAGTCGAGAAACACTACTAAACTGGAGTGGTTTTTGATGCTTCAATATTAGTCGTTTACACGGTTTCTGTCTGTTCTTAATTCAGTGCTTAAAATACCCACAAAAAAAATATTCCCAATTGATGTTCGGGCAATGGAGAGAGCTATGCTGGCATTATCTCTACGTAATATCTCTGCATAAATTAGGAGATCTGTACAAGAACCAGAGTTAGGACATAGCTCTGCGAGTGTCACAACTGAAGTGGAAATGGTCGGCCCCTAACGAGGCGGACAGAAGACATCAAACGAGATGCTGGGAGTCGCTGGAAACAAACGGCCCAGGACCGTGGATTTAGGAAATGCCAGTGTCTGTCCAGCAGTGGACTTCAATCGGTTGAAGAGATGATGATGATTTACGAATGATGACGAAACGATGTGCAAATAATAGTTACAGTTTCATTACCTAGTGGTAATTTCACTTACCAAAGTTGCTTCCATTATTTTTACAAGTTGAGAAATCAAATAAAAATATGATATATGAGGTACTAAACGTTCTGATTAAACGGTGTCCCTATATTTACTGATATTATACGGGATATAATAGGAGAGATCATGGCCTGGTCCGATTATGATGCGCGTCTGAGTGTCCTACAAATATTTGCCCACGGCTCGTAGCGACTATTTCAAAATAATCCCCGTTCAAGGAGACACGGTGAAAAAATATATTGTATGATAAGTTAGTGTTGGTTTATTGATATTTGGTTCCGTGAGGGTTTAAATACCTACTTCATTTATTATTGGGTAAGTATTATACTTAGGAACTCTATCAGTTTCCGGTTTAGTTTATTGTCATTATCTTGTAAAAAAAGATTGCTTTCTTTATTAGGTAATTATTTGATATGAAATTTTTGGCGTAAGTCAATATTTATGATGATCGTTTCTAACGATAATAATTATTAATTTTTTATATTAATAGTGTCGGCCGTTTGGTGCATTGGGAAGCGACCCTGCTTTCTGAGTCCAAGGCCGTGGGTTCGATTTCCACAACTGGATAATGTTGTTTTGATGAACATGATTTTTTTCAGTGGCTGGGTGTTTAAATGTATATTGTTAGTATTTATACATATTATTCATTAAAACATTCATCAATCAAAGTCAAAATCCTCGAAATGTTAAAGTAGAGGTGTCGAATTTGGGTTCTTTAATATGGTTTTGATAGATTGGTGTAATTCCACCGCACTCTGCCTAAGAAAAATCTATGGTTTTCATTAAAACACCACGTAACTCTAAAGAATCATTATTTTCGCACATAATGCAAGCGACAATTGACACTGCAACAATAGCATTCAGCCTAATCCCCACACTATTTATACGTGAATAATACTTCCACAGATAATAATATCCACGCAGATAATATTATCCACAGATAATGAATAATAGCTTCATTTTTTTTTAAGCTTCTGTTGGTGTTAAAATTAACGCCCGGCACCTATTGGGGTGTGACTTTGTGTTGCCGTTTTTTTTGGGAACTATTTAGAACGCCCTTAAAATGTTTTATTTATGGTTTTATTGTAAAAGAATTGTTATCTTTTTAAAACATTTACTAAGATAATTGATTGGTCTTCGTAACGCGCCTATTAGGATACCGTTAGCATACCATTTAAAGCAAGAACTCTTAATAGCACACCTTTGTTTGTAGGGTAGGCTTATGTTTCCCACCAGAGCAGATAATAGAAAATTAAGAAATGATAAATTTCCAGACTACTTCGCGCGAGGAATCGAAGCCGTTACCCCCACTAATAAGATCCCACCGGTCAACACTGCACCACGGAGTACGTCAAAAGAGCGGATAACTTCGTGCTTTTGCTCGCTCGTTTCACTTTTATATAATTCCGTGCCCGTCCATTACGACCTCTTATATTTAAGTCCCGAGGAACAAAACATGAGTTGTCACAGATACTGAGATTCTTGCCGGCTTCTCTTCGGTAGAACCTACCTTCCTAATCGGTAGTGACCCTGTAACTACAAACAGATATACTACTTTACATTTCAAAAGTGCTTATAGGCCTACTTGAAATAAATGAAATTTGAATTTGGAATTTGATTGTTATCCAAACACTTCTGTTCAAATGAACCCGTAGATCAACCACAGATAATATAATAGATAGAGCATCTTGTCAACTTGCTAAGGCGTTAATGCATGCTCTGTCACCTCCCAATACCGTATTATCTTCATCCCTAAACACCTGTACAAATTTATTTTGTCAGCCAAAAACAAATTATCACCCTTATATCATTGAGATAAAGTTCAAAATTATCTTTTTTGTGTGAATAGTAAAAAGTTTGCTATCTCCGAAGATCACACCTTCGTGGTAAAAGGTGCTGGTATAATCAAAACATCGTGAACTAATCCTTTGTTATTTATTTGTAAAGACTCAGCACGCTCTTGTATATAGCAGCTTGTAGCTACTAGATGCCACGTCACGCGACGCGTGTTTAGTCAAATAAAATCGCAGAACTGTTTACAATCCTCATTCAATCATTAGTCTATATAAGTACCTATATGTAATTTGAACCCCAAGAATATTTTATATATTTAATAGTATTCTAGTATCTAGTATCGTATCGTCCATTAGTAGTCTAGTATCGTCAGAATCATTATCAACCGCTTATCGGTACACTAAAGTACACGGGACTTATCTCAGAATGAAAATGGTTTAGGCCGTAGTCCGCGCTGGCCAGACTTCACACGCCATTGAGTACACCAAATTCAAATTCAAAATTTCTTTATTCATGTAGGCCTATCACAGGCATGGCAATGAATAATTATTAAGTGAAAAATTCGCTAAATGTATAAAGGTATAAAAGGCGACACATTTTTTTTTATTTCATTGTAAAGTCAACATCTCCTGAGGATGCTCCGGTTTCGGAGCGAAACGTGCGTAGAGGGTATATTGCCGAAGATCTGTTTGGTGTGGAGTATAAGGATTGAAGAAATTATAAATTACACCACACAGATTCTCCTCCTTTTCGCGGAGTATAGCAAATTAAGCTTAATTTTGATAATATATCATGGATTTCCGCAAAGTAACGCCTGCTTCTATCCAATAGCACTGTAGTTATAAAAAAGTACTCTAATAGCAAAATAATCATTTCAGCCAGTCAGTTTGTAATGAATACGTTACAATGAATAATTATTAAGTCCGCTTGATTTGCGGAGTATAGCAAATTAGGCAAAATTTTCATAATATATCATGGATTTCCGCAAAGTAACGCCTACTTTTATCCAACAGCTCTACTTTTAGCAATTATGCGTAAAAGAAATATCTACAGTAGTTGTGGAATCTTTATTGGTGTATGTGATAAAATACTATTTTACTCTTATGTGTAAATGTACTTATTGTTTCCCTGGAGAGCTAAGAAATAAATATACTAAATATATATGGATTTCCGCAAAGTAACGCCTGCTTCTATCCAATAGCACTGTAGTTATAAAAAAGTACTCTAATAGCAAAATAATCATTTCAGCCAGTCAGTTTGTAATGAATACGTTATCAGATCGGGTTTTGATGAACAAACGTGAATTGTTCGCGGTAACGTGTAACCGCTAGGTTCCTCGGCGAGTTTACAATGAATTAGTTGCGATGAAATTATAAGGAGATTATACTTTAGCTACACCGTTCGTGAGAAACGGCGTAATGCAACAGAGAAATAGATAGATAGATAGATAGATAAATTCTTTATTGCACACAATTTATAATATAAATTGAAAACATAAATACAAGAAGAATAACAATGCGCAAAGGCGGTCTTATCGCTTTAAGCGATCTCCTCCAGACAACCCTTAATGAAAGAAGAACAGGAGTATGGAAACGGGATAGTGCAATTTTAAAAATATATAACATAAACTACATCTACTATATATAACAATAATACATAAACAGCTAATACAAATACAAATAATACAGAAATAAATACATACACATATAAACATATATATATATATATATATATATATATAAATAAATATAAATATACACAAATACATACAGAGCAAATATATTAGTTTATGACTCCGTAGATAAATAATATTCTTTTAAACGACTTTAAATATTTATTTTATGACTTTTTAAACGGCTGATTGCGGTGATTGGCAGCTCTACTTGTATGAAAATTAAGCTTAATTTGCTATACTCCGCGAAAAGCAGGGAAATCTGAATGGTGCAATTAATAATTTCTTCAATCCTTATACTCCACACCAAACAGATCTACGCACGATTCGCTCCGAAACCGGTGCATCCTCAGGAGATGTTGACTTTACAATGAATAATTATTAAGTCCGCTTGATTTGCGGAGTATAGCAAATTAGGCAAAATTTTCATAATATATCATGGATTTCCGCAAAGTAACGCCTACTTTTATCCAACAGCTCTACTTTTAGCAATTATGCGTAAAAGAAATATCTACAGTAGTTGTGGAATCTTTATTGGTGTATGTGATAAAATACTATTTTACTCTTATGTGTAAATGTACTTATTGTTTCCCTGGAGAGCTAAGAAATAAATATACTAAATATATATGCTACGACAATACACACTTCGCTATCTAGCCCCAAAGTAAGCATAGCTTGTGTACCGAGTACCCATGTACTAGGATGAACGATGAAACTTCTTTATGAATAATATTTATAAATACTTATAATATAAAAATAAACACCCAGACACTGAAAAACATTCACGTTCATCACACAAACATTTTTCTGAGATGGGAATCGAATTGATCTCGCTGCACAGATATTATATTATAATAATTAAAAAAAAAGAAAGCATGCATCCTATAGACGCAGAATACCGGAAAAGGAACCAGAAACCGTTCCCATAAAAATATATTAGTAATTAATTAGTATGTATTCATATTTATGTATTATACCGCTACACTTTAGTACGTATAATTACTTTTCGCAAGGGTTGTTTGGAAGAGATTGCTTTAGCAATAAGACCTCCTTTTGCATACCAATAATTGTTTAAATTCATTAAATTGTATTTTGTGTTCTTTCTTTTTTGTGTGCAATAAATTGTTTTATCTAATCGTATCTATCTGTCTATCTTAAAAAAAGATTGGTATCTCATACGGAGACGGGTCCAGGATACCAGCTAACCAGTGGCGTGCACTTCATACATGCACTAAAGCACTGCACACCCTAAAATATTTACAAAGCTTGTATAAGAAGAGGATTCACTCATTTGAAGCCATCTTCCTACTTTGTGCCCACCCGAGTCAAAAACCTTATAAACGCCACTGCAGCTATCAAGGTACCAAATTTCATTAAAAGATCGGTACAGTGGTTGAGCCGAATATACCAATGTAACAAAGAAATTAACAAACAGACATACTATTGCATTTATAATATTGGTATGGAGACATAAAATTTTCTTTTTCTACTCCAAAATTTAACATCACGAAACAATGCGAGCTGAAGTGTAGCAATACATTAATAATTCAAGTGTAATGGTCAACCGACAGATAACATCTGGCTCGGTCACGCAACGTTGCCTACTAATAAATACAAATGTAAATATTGTGACGCCCCGTGACTCTGTGTGCAGTGAGGAACTGCACAGTCATGCCGTACTAATTGTTTTGGTAAAAAATGTAAGACTTAGCTAACTTCTAAGTTGGTGTATACATAAACCAAAAAAAGATAAATGAAAGGAAAATAAATGATTTGATATAGGTACGTCAGGAAGTTCCCCGGACTTCTACTAAAGCCAACAAGAGGGACCGTGGTGGTTTTAGATGGGGTAAACGAGTCCCACATAATCCCTCTGTCCTGCCGAAAAGGACAGTGGTAGCCATAAAGCTTTTTTATCACAACAAAATAAACAAGGTACGTAAGGAAGATAAAGAAAAGGTAGATAAACCATAAGAAGCTATATAAAAGGAAGATAATCTTATAAATATATGAATAATTTTAAAATTAAAAAAAAACTACGCCCAGGAACTAAAAAGCAAAAAAAAAATTGCTATTTGGTTACATTATTGTTGATTTATTAATAACAGCTCGACCGATTTCAATAAAATTTGAATGAGACCTGGAAAGTATGCCCTTTAAAACAAGAAAAGAATTTTTCAAATCGGTTCAGGCGTCTTCGAGTAATCGGTTAACATACATAAAAAAAAAAGATTCCGACGAATTGAGAACCTCCTTCTTTGTGAAGTCGGTTAAAAATGCATTTTATCTATAACTCTCAGCTATCTTAGCGCTATATCTATAGCGCTAAGTTTGCGCCTCGCTGATATATGATTGACATAATATTAGTCAATTAGCCAGCACTTTTTAACAGTCATTCGTTTAATTAATATTTCAATTACAACAACAATTCTTTTAAGGGATCATAATACCGTACCTAAGCGTCAGTGTGACGTCATCCACGCGAGGTGCACACTTAACTTGACCGGGTAGTAAAGGAAGATATGAAAACCAAATGAAATCTTTGAGATGTCTCTCAATAAGTTCAAAGTTTATATAAAACGTAAGCTTACAGAAAAATCCTATTATAATATTAAGGATTACTTAAACGATAAAAAAGCTTGAGTGTGAATTGCTCTAGCTTCATAGCTTAATATAAATTTACTGTGAAAAGGTGATAACAAAAAAAAAATATCCGGCTAAGTTTGTTTTGGGCTCCCTCGTAGCTTTAGGTTTAAGTTGGCAAACGAAGTTATCACCAGCCCCTTACAATTATGTATGAACGCTTCATAAGTGCCTGTGATAGGCCTACATGAATAAAGAAATTTTGAATATGAATGTGCTGTGAAAGGAAAACAATGAAATTAATGAAAGCTTGGTTTGCAATACTGCCGTTCAAACGAAAAACGCGACTTTTCGACATTGTGCTATATAGTTTAAGATTGGTATATAGTTTAAGTATAGTGGTCAAAGTTGCCAAAAGTTGGTTGACAGAATACGAATAGATGGAACGCTTGAAGTATAATATATCAGTCTAAAATTTTATTCTTATTTTAATAATATCGATTGATTTAGGATAGTATAGTATTATAGGAAGTAGGAATTAGTATATGAACATGTATATTTTTTGCATGCCATCTAAGGCGGATTGTTTGTCCCTATATTTTATCTATCAACAATGTAAAACCAATTTGCAAATAAACGATTTGAATTTGAATTTGGAATTTGAATAATTGTTTCATAAGAATACCAGAAAAAATTGATAGTAATTTGAGAGAGTTTTGGAAATATCTATGAATGAATACAAGACGATAGAAGATCTCAATGAAAAAAAAACACTGGGTATTATTTGTTTGCTATTGTTAGTGGGTTAACAAGGCAACGAAATAGTTAAGTAAATGCCATACGGTGGCCGGTCACCCGATCCGGTCGGATCCGGAGCGATCCGCTAATGGGCAGTAATTGAGCGGAATAACCGCGTCAAACAACCCGCAACCCGGAGCCGGCGCAGTGGCGTCAGTTTACATTGCTTAACTAAATTAACTCGTTAAAAAACTGTCCCTCATCGAGTTACAGGGGGGTCGGTGATGTGATTTAATTTGTAAGTTAAATCTCGTATTAACATATTATTTCTGAGAGATCATTGTTTTGATTTTAGTTGGCAACGCAAGATTCTTGGTCTGGACCTTTTAGTTAAAGTTGTCTGGGGATAAACGTGCAGTAGCATCGTCGATGGAAGTGCAATGCTGGTCCAGCATCGCAAATACAAGACAGTAAAGTCTAGATATCCTACTAGAGTAGGATACAAGACAGTAAAGTCTAGATATCCTACTAGAGTAGGATATCTAGACTTTGCTGTCTTGTATCGTTCGTGTCAAGTTACCTAGCTCCATCTAGGCAAAGTATAAGGATATATTTTACGAAGCTACCACCAAGGCTGCTTAGCAGCAGGCCACTCCGTTCTCATCTCTCACAAAACAGAAAAATTCTAAAGATTGTTAAACATAAAATGATGTTAAAAAAGAACATTCTGCTTAGTTTTTTGCCGGCTCTTATCAGTGGAATCCGCCTCCGTATGCAGTATGGTAACTGGTGATAGAGTCACTACAAACAGACTAACTTGACGTATCAAAATTGCTTATAAACTAGGCCTACTTATAATAACTGAATTTTGAATGAGAATTAGAATTTTGAATTTGATTGAGCCTTCTAGACAGAGCAAACGCGCGGTAATAAGAATAGATTCTACGGATCCTTCTAGACGCGGAAGTGCGAGGTGGCGCAACTCGGTCTGAATATGTTTAAAATCAGATTTAAGATGTCGATACTGTATCTTTCTTATACTGATGTTGGTATCTATTTTCTGTGTCTAACAAGTAAAAGTTGTATAAACGTTGCGTTTTCCAGGACTTGTTGACCTTCGGCCCTTAAAGTGATCTGCCATCACTGATTAGTGATCGTCAGATACGTAAAGCTACTGCAAAGCTTAACTGCATCTTTCGCTTCATGCTACAAATACGTGGTATATACTACTCAAAAATCTATACCAACTATAAAGACATTTCCGCGATACTTTCTTTTTTAGTTTGAAGTCTAGAAGAAGTATTTTTTTTGGAAAACTACCCAGTCATTTCAGGTTTAAATTAACTCAAATAACTGGATTTAAAACAAGATATTTTGATATATACTCTGATCTTTAGAGATTGCTTGTGCTCAATCTGTGAATACCAGAAGTCCCCCCAGACGCCTATCTTGTTGCAGGAGAAATATATACTTTCATCTCTGTCTACAAAACAGAAAGCGTCTCCAGGGCGTGTCGGGACACAATACATGACTAAAATATCACATGAGTATTACGAGCATTGTGCTCCCCTCATGAATGCCACATAGCTACATAATTACTGGCACAATGGGGACGCTGAATGTGACGATGTGTCGCCGACACCGCCACACTGAGTCGCGGCGGGGAGGCGAATATGGCCGCGTTGCTGTTGAAACGTGTTAATGATAAAATGTGTCACTACTTTTGAAAAGTTAGGTGCAGAGCAAAGGGACGTAACGAGTTAGATTTATGGGTATATGCCTAGAGTTATCGTTATGGCACGCGCTTTTAACTTGCAGAGTTATGTGCGTTTTAAGCAAAAAAATATCACTTGCTTTAAACGGTGAAGAAACACATCGTGAGGAAACGTGCTTACCTGAAAGTTCTCCATAATGTTCTTAAAGGTGCGTGAAATCCACCAATAAGGAGTTAAATTTGTGGGTATATGCCTAGAGTTATCGACGATGGCACGCACTTTTAACTTGCAGAGCTATGTGCGTTTTAAGCAATTAATTGTACATAATTGTATATTGTTCCTTCGTTTTTTTTTTCCTAACGTCAAAGGTTGTCTGGAAGAGATCGCTTTAGTGATAAGACCGCCTTTGAACGCTCTATTTTATTTTTATTATTTTAAGTTTCTTCTGTATTTGTGTTTAATTTATATAAAATGTGTGTGTGCAATAAAGACTTAAAACAAACAAACAAACGAACAATTAATATATTACTTGCTTCAACGGTGAATTAAACATCGTGAGGAACGTGCTTACCTGAAAGTTCTCCATAATGTTCTCAAAGGTGTCTGAAGTGCGTGGACTACGGCCTTAACCCCTTCTTAATATAAATAAATAAAATAAATAGATATACTAGGACAGTACACACTTCGCCATCTAGCCCCAAAGTAAGCGTAGCTTGTGTTATGTACTGATGAATATTTTTATGAATAACATACATAAATACTTAAAATATACATATAAACACCTAGACACTGAAAAATATACATGCTCATCACACAGACATTTTCCAGTAGTGGTAATCGAACCCACGGCCTGGGGCTCAGAAAGCAGGATCGCTGCAAACTGCGCCAATCGGCCGTCAAATATAATATGGGAGGAGACCTGTACCCTGCGGTGGGCTGGTAATGGGTTGATATGCTGATGATCATGATTGGACGATAGCACGAACTTCTAACTTGAAAATAAATATCACTTGCTTAAATCAAAAGCAAAGCCGGCCGGTGATCCATTTTTATACCTTCCCCGGGGAGAATTGTCTCACGCCTAGGCTAACCGTGATGAGAGTTCTTCACTAAAAAGCGTGTGAAGTCTATCAATCCGCACATCTGTAGTGGGCATGTCAAAGTCAAAGTCAAAGTCAAAAATATCTTTATTCAAGTAGGCCCGGCCCACAGGTGGCACTTTTGATGCGTACATCAGAACCACACGGTAGCGAGATGATGGCGATAACCACATTCGTAAACTTAAAACTAAAGCTACGAGGGTTCCAAACGCGTCCTGGTCTAAGAAGAAGCCGGGTGTTTTTTTTGATTGTAACTAGAAACTTACTCAAATTAAGTGCCATCAACGCACGTACTCGCGACAGCACGTCGCAGTGGGCACGGCATAACGGATGCCATTTTCGTAATTTGATTTATTAACTGCATGTCCCCCAGGCGGTCGTCGCAGCGAGACGCCATCGCACAATAACCTCGTCCCTTCACAAACTACCATTGCAATAACTAATGGTAATGTAACTGTGTAGACATGAGTGTAATATAATGATGTGACGATTATGGGAGGACGCAATTCCGCTAAAACCCGCAACTAAATTTAGCACCTCACTTTCAAAGATATAGACGAAATGTTTTTACGCAGTTGCAGCGACCCGTAAACGAATAGGTACAGTTTTCTACAAAAAAGTAACACTTACGGTATCAAGGTATTCATTGAGGTATGGACTATCAGATTAAATTCCCCAAGGATTGAGTACTCGTATATGTTTTGAAGTTATACTTCTTTTGGCGCGTTAGGGAAAAATGATGAGAGTTAATTTTTACGATGCGCGCGCATACCGTCACAAAAAACCGACACCCTGAAGTTACTAGTTATAAGGTTTGACAGTGTACACTTTCAATTGCCAAAGTCGGGCACGGGCTCATTCCGGTGATTTAATTGTACAAAAATTTCAAATTTAAAGGTGAAATTTCTGAAAAGATTTTTATCTTGTTACGCCAAAGAAGTTTTAACGCGTGCACATAAGTACATACACGTTTTTTTTAAATATGACTAGTGGTCGCCTAGTGGTGAAAATTCAGATACAATTATTTTAAATTATAAGTTTAAGGTTCTATAGAAAAAAAAAATTTCTATAATCACAGATTACGCCAAGGCTGTTATTTATCTTATGTCATTACTTAAAAAGAGTATATATGCGCGTGTACAAATAGTGTGTGAGTAATGTTTTTTTAATTGTTTCTATTTATTTTTATGTACAATTAATAAAACAACTGCTCTATATAAATTATAAGGGTTGGAAATTTCATACTACTCCGTCAACGCAATTTTCGTCATTATAAATATATTATTACAAAGTTTTTGCTTTCGGTGATAATATATAGGTTCCTAAGGTAATTTTGGACTTCATTATCAACAGCCTATTATAACAGTCCAGCGCTGGACTAAAAACCTCTCCTAACGGGAGCATTTGCCCATAATCACCACGCTGGACAGTACCGTTGGCTGGATCGCACTATAGATCGTAGTATTATGAAAATTAAGCTTTATTTGCTATACTCCGCGAAAAGCAAGAAAATCTGTGTGGTGTAATTTAAAATTTCTTCAATCCTTATACTCCACACCAAACAGATCTTCGGCAATGTGCCCTCCACGCACGTTTCGCTCCGAAACCGCAGCACTCACAGGAGATGTTGACTTTACAATGAATAATTGTTAAGTCATAATATATTTTCATAATATATCATGAATTAACGCCTTCTTCTATCCAATACATGGTAGAAGTACCACAGAGTACGCTGCCCGCTCTCCATTATATTCCCTTAGTCGCCTCGTACGACACCCGCGGGAAGAATAGGGATTGAACTGAATTCTGATCTATCGTCACCACACGGCAATTTTGGACATACCAATGCATAAATCGAAACAATGTGTTAAAAAAAAAGCGAGGTTACTATACTGAGTTTCTTAGAAGTATCCGGTTCTACCGTCATGTATATAACAAGATGAATTTTAAAATGCAAAGTGTTGATGTGTTGGAAAAGAGCTGAGATTTCTCGGTAGTCTGCCTTTCAAACCAGTGGTAGAGCCATTACAAACAGACAAAATTTGACGCATTGCCAAATAAATGGGGTATTTGGGGCCGGCTCTTGAAATATTTTGCTAAATTTCATTCACTGGTAGTTACCACGACTCGAATTTCGTAACGTGAACCATGCGTTGCATTAATTTGACCACAATAGATGAATTTCCTTCAGAATTAAAGAATATGGTTTTCAACAAACGATGTATTCCTTGCAATCCGATATAACTATTGTGTGAACATTACTGGGGTATTATATTGATCCTATTTGAAGGTCAGACCCATCTCTGATATCCGATACATATTTTTAGAGTTACGTGTGCTGATAATATCATACGTTATCCAAATTGATAAATTGATGGCTGGCGTTTACTGGTAGGTACAAAATTTGACCGTTTCGTGCCTGATTTTTCTCGAAAGTTACGTATCCACGATCTGAAAACAGAACTAATAAAGTAATGATTTTTTTGGCGACGGTTAATCAGAAACCAGTACTCCTCTTTGTGCGACTTTCAAAGGAGGCGTCTATAGGTCTTTAACTGTAACTACTATTTCCATCTACTGAGATCGTCAACCCGTCTGCCCAGAGCAGTGATGATTGGAAAACAATTTCATTGGGAGGGCTATTTATGATTGATCTAAATTGTGTTAGTGTTGTAATGAAAGTGGCAATCCCAAGCAATGTTTCGCGCGAGTCTGTTATCAAACGTGAAGGTTTAACGACAACCTGCCCAATAGCGTAAGTATGCTCAAGGATTATGAGAATTTCCTTCCTAACATCTCTACTAATATTATAAATGTCAATGTAAGTTTGTTTGTTACGCTTTCACGCAAAAACTACTTATGAGGATCGGCCTCATGAAACTTTCTACACATATTTTTCGAAGTGTTAAAGTAATATAGGATACTTTTTATCCCGACATTAAGCTCGGTTCTCTTGGGAGAGGGGATGAGTGTTTGACGATTTTACAGCATAACTCCGACAAATCATTACCGATTTAAATAATTATTTTTGTACTATAGAGGTTATAATATGTGTTTAATTTTGCCCAAACTTTGGTTGGAGATAGAGGACAGAACTCCTCAGCGGACAGCAGTAAACCCCTCATTTAAGGCTTAGCGATACTAAATACTCAAATTTTTTTTAGATCTACATATAAACTTAATGCCACATCAAAAAACAAAATCAAACGCAGGAGAACTCGCGCGTATCAGCTAGTAAATGATAAATTCGGCTAATTTTCCAGCAAGAATATCTTTTGTCTGAGAGGAAGATAAGTCTAACATCATTTGTCAATGTCATTGTCAGTGTCAATGTCACATTGATTATTCGAAAGCTGCGTTTTTAAAGTGATGATTTGGCACTGAATAAGTGTATAAAATTAACCTACATAAATAATGACAAAACATAGAAATAAGCCACAGATATACGCCATCCAAGTGGTCAAGCTTGCAAGACGCTGGAGCTATTTCCCCGCTGGATTATCGATGACGTATACAATTAGTAGTAATGGTATTTGTAAAAATAGAACTAAGTATAAAATAAATATACCTACCTAGTTTATAAATGCTGGTGAAATATCGCTCTCGCTAAGTCAAAAAATAATAAATACGGACTTGAATGAGATACTCTATGTCACTATCGCTAGCATCTTCCAGGTATGTAGCAGTTAACAAAGGTGGCTCAAATAAATTGGTAGTCCTAAAACGAAAACGTAAACCCAGATTCGTCATGATAATATATTTGGATCCACGTGGTCACAATGGGTATATGGGATAATCGCGGATATAATGGATCGATCGGTCGCGGAGGCGTCGCTCTGTGCGCGGATAATCCGCTTATAGGAATCGTTGCGGACGTGCGCTAGACACTGCGTCAAGTTGGGAACTGAGGCGGATTAACGAATTAAACCTTCGTACGGTTAATAACTATCAATAGTTGAAACTGCTAGGCTTGTCTATTTTGTGTATTTGCATAGTGTAATGTCATATGGGATTTTGCTATGGGGCAAAGCAGCTGACATAGATTTATATTACAAAAAAGAGCTGTCCGATGAATATACAAACTTCGACACCGAAAGTAATATTAGATTTACCATTAGATAAGTTTAAAGAATGTATAAAAACACTATTAATACATCGAGTTACTAAACTATTGATGAATTTCATAATGACAAGGTTGCCTAGAGGCAAGCCGCTCCGCTTTCATCTTACACAAGATAGAACAATGATTGTTGAATTGTAAAACGATGTTGGAAAAGAGCAACTGCTGTGCTTCTTGCCGGCTTCTTCTCGGTAGAATCTGCCTTCCGAACCGGTAGTAGAGTCACTAAAAACAGACATACTTTTCGTTTTAAAAGTGCTTATACTAGGCCTACTTGAAATAAATGAATTTTGAATTAGCCTATAAAAGTTCACGAAAGGCATTTCCCAACAGAAGGGTTTGCCAATAATCACCAGAGAGGACTTCGTGACCTGTAGGAGGACTGGCAAGCGAGCAAGGCAATGCTTAAATAAGTAACGGTTTATCTAAGGAGCTTCCTAGGCATTTTACCCTTCACCAATAGTTATCAACTAAGAGTTGGTAAAATGTTTTTTACTATAGACGCGATATCTAAATCATTAGTCATTCGATTAATTTGATGCCTCGGTTTAGTGAGCATACAGCAGTTATTAGCATGTCATTTTAATTACACATTAATGACTCGGTTTTCCGTGTGGTGACTTCACCCCTCCTTTTTCCGCGAGTGTCGCTTAAGCCTCTAAGACAATATAACGGAGAACGGGCATCCTCTGTGGCATCTACCATCTACTGCGATCACCAATTCGTTTGCTCAGCGTGTAGGCAAACCCGCCTGTTGGACATTAGTCCAGCAGTGGACTGTATAACAGATACACAACAGATTATTGATGTTTTAAAACAATGGGTGAAATACCTTTTCGTAGTTTCAGGAGACACCAGGCGTCTCCTAAAATAGTATAAATTATGGAAAAAATACCTTTACGCTTTATTCTACGATTGTAGAGAAGACGACACTAACAATAGAAAAAAGTTATTTAATACATTGAAAGTTTTATCATAACGCATTATCTAGTTATCTCATTATCGGACCACCAAATATCACTGAACATTAAAATTTGAGATTTTTGTACAATTGAATCAATTAAATCACCAGAATGAGCCCGCAGACTTTGACAATTGAACCATTATCAAACCTTATAGCTTACTTCAGGGTGTCGGTTTTTTGTGACGCTGTGCGCGCGCATTTCTTTACATCGTACTACTTCAAAAAAAATACTATAATGAATAAATAAATAAATAAATATACTACGACAATACACACATCGCCATCTAGCCCCAAAGTAAGCGTAGCTTGTGTTACGGGTACTAAGGTGACTGATGAATATTTTTATGAATAACATACATAAATACTTATAAAATACATATTAACACCCAGACACTGACAAACATTCATGCTCATCACACAAACATTTTTCCAGTTGTGGGAATCGAGCCCACGGCCTTGGACTCAGAAAGCAGGGTGGCCCACTGCGCCAATCGGCCCTCTATAACTCACCAGCTTTTAGGCTTAAGGCTTTAAGGCTTTAGTGTAACTTAGGAAAATTGTCATGAGCACTCTTTCTTTCAGGATTTCAAAACCGCTAAAGCGTCTACCTTACACCACCAAAAAGCTTATGGCTGTATTCCTTTAAGAAAGTGTCAATGCAGCCTTTTAAGTGTAGCTCGACAATGATCTGCTCTCACGAGTGAGGTGTTGGCTCTGACACCTCGGGCGGCTAGTGGTCATTAGCTTTATGTTCGCTAAACGCTCCGGCGATCTCGTTTAAATTGTAATCTCATACTTCTTTGTTGATCTTCGGGGAATTTGTGTGATATTTCGCTATGATAGTGTAAATATAAACTAGTTGTTGTGTTAACTATTAGGCTGAATAAAATAAGTATATAGTTTATTATAAATACAATGATTAAATATAATGATTAAATATATATATACTTAAGTACTTACTACTAATAACTAATATAATAAATTATTAAAAGAGATAAATAAAATAAGATATATATATATATATATATATATATACAATAATAAATATTTATATATATTTACTATAGATACATAAGTACACATATACGAACAACAAAATTATAATGACAAATAGTGATGTCTAACACGGCTTTTGAAAATAGCTAGGGATTTAGAGCGACGAATATCGTCAGGGAGTGCATTCCACAGCGTTGCAGCTTTTATTGTGAAGGATTCCGAGTAACTTTGAGACTTACATTTCATCATTCGGAGAATATTCTCCCTAGCAGAACGCTGAGATCCTTGAGACGGACACGGGCCAAGGAAATTAAAGCGTTGTTTAAGGTAGAGTGGTGTCCAAGGATGAAAAAGAGTAGTATACAGGATTGAAAGGACATGCAGATTGCGCCGATGCCTAATAGGCATTTTCTAAGTATCTATGTATATTATACATAAAAATATTCATCGGCCATCTTAGTACCCATAACACAAGCTACGATGTGTGTATTGTCGTAGTATATTTATTTATTATACAATTCTATCAAGCGAGTCACAGCGAGCCGCCGTACCCAAGCGGCACAAGACCGTGGCACTTGGAACTCCCTACAAAAGACCTATGTCCAGCAATAAACGTCCATTGGGTAACATCATCATGATGGTAATTTCAAACTCTCAACCTGGCACGTAACAACGCTGTATCAAAGTAGATATAAGTATACCGTGCAGTGTTTTGAAAAAACATTGCTTTCGCATTAGCTGGGGTGTTTTAACACTATACGTACATGGGGTCACGGAAATCCCATAGGTTTATGGTTTTAATTCCAACCCTAAGGCAAATATAAGCTTTGGGTAAACATAAACATTATTTTAGTAAACCGATGAGCTTAGAATGGAAGCTCCCACAAGCGATTAGCTTTACCCCCTGTATACTAGGAAATCTGTTGTAGATTTAACGCTAATTTGAACCCTATTTTAATAGTAATAGAAGCTACTCTTTGCATATGTACAAATTAGTATCGATATCGTGTTATATTTGCGCTAAGCGACATATGATTCGCTGTTCAATCAACTCTATCCCAATGCAATAGAGATTAATTTCGTGGAATCGTCTTTTTATAAACTGTAAAATAAAACTTTGTCGAATCTTTGCCTAGGAAAATTTAAGGGCTTTATGTGTATACGTATAAAGTTGTGTTTTGTCTAAATTCTGTATAGAATGTGATACTAGTAAATCCCCTTGCAACGTCTAAAATCCATTATTTGATGATTAATTTGTAAAGTTCGCGATAATGGGGTGAATATTTTTGATGGGAAGTTTATATTATAATCTTTTAAGAGTGAATATAATATTATGGTGTCTTAGTTTGCGAAAGGTTCAGAAATCATTTATGGGGTTGGGTTTACGCTTTTATAATATGACACCGAAGGTAATTTTGGACCCATTAAATACACTAGCGGTCCCTCGAGACTTCGCCTGCGTATAAGTCAACCTTAAAGACTTTTTTAGAACTTTTAAAGAGAAACAACTTTGCCATACATGATTATATCGAATCCTTAACCGTTTACGCAGCGCATGTAGCAGAAGCTCTCAAAAGGAAAAACCCGGATTTTAAAACATTCTTCATTCGTGGTATGCTCCTTTTGGTCTTAGCGTGATGATATGCAGCCTATGGTTTCTTAGATAAATGGGCTCTCCAACAATAAAATATTTTGTCAAATCGGACCAGTAGTTCCTGAGATAAACGCGTACAATTAAATAAACAAACAAACTCTTCAGCTTTATATATTAGTATGAGATGGGATAAGTTTGAACATTGTATTTATTAAGGTTTCTATAAAGTTAAGAAATTTCTTGATGTCAAAATAGCTCAGAAGTCTCTCTCATCTCTTATCTCCCTCAAGAAAGAAAAATGTTTCTAAAATATTGACTCTTTACAGACCCACTACAGGGCACGAGTCTCCTCCCACAATGAGAAGGGGTTAAGGCCGTAGTCCACCACGCTGGCCCAGTGCGCATTGGTGGACTCCACATACCTTTGAGAACATTATGTAGAACTCTCAGGCATGCAGGTTTCCTCACGATGTTATCTTTCACCGTCGAAGCAAGTGATATTTTTAATAACTTAAACGCACGCACGCAACTAACTAAGACAAGTTAGAGGTGCGTGCTGGGACTCGAATTCGGGTCCCCGAAAGTGAAGTCGAGCACCTACCCACTGAACAAACACCGCTTCTCATTGTTTTTATATGCCGCTTTATAAATCAGCAACAGAAGTCGCTTTAAATCTAAACCTGAGTTAAAGCAAAGCCCAAAACAAAACAATAACATGAGAAAATCGCTGTACTCATACGTTCACATCATCCGAAACTTTCACTCAATCTATCCTTGTTTAACGCGTTGTCGGAGAAAGAGATAAAAGACGAGGGTGAGAATAGGGTGAGCAAATCCGGCTGTTGAGTGACAGTTGACAGCTGACGGGTAACCACAGTTGTTGTAGCCAAATCGTAGCCCGGTGATGTAGCTTTTAATGCGAGGAAGTTGTAATCACGGAATCAATAGACATCGTAGGTACTATTGAAATTCTGGTGGTTTAATAAATAAAAATAATTTTTCTGTAATAGTATTCGTTCGTTACTAACAAACACAAAATATTCCGCCTTCAGACACTTGTTTTCATGCTAAAAATCACTAAAACATTGCAATCAAAACTTAAAAAACAGCTTATATTTATTGTAATTTTTATTTCCCTTATAAAAATAAAAAATTAAAAAAAAAAATCTGCGCTATCGCATTAGGTTTAAAAATTCTGTAGAACAAGAAAAAAAAAAAAAAAAAAGAAATAAATATAATCAAAACTTATATACCTATAAGCATAGTTTTTCATTTATCGTAAAAATATGAAAATAGACCATTTACCCCCTAAAATATATAATAACCAATTAAGTACATACCTACTAGTGATGGACCGAGTACTCGTTTATTACTTGGTACTCGGCCTACTCGGGAGTTCGATAGAATGGTACTGAATTCTATACAAAGATTCCAGTTTCCCTAAACGTTCATGACACTAGAAACCTGTATACGAGACTTACTAAACTTGCATATAAGACACTTGCTTCCTGTATACGACATGTACTAAACTTCAATAAACAACACTTGCAACCTGTATAAGACACGTATTAAACTTGCATAAAAGACACCTTGAAACCTTAATACGAGATGTTCTTAACTTGCATAAATTAAACTTGAAACGGGAGCAGAGTGACCGCTGGCAGCCTAGGTTACCGTGCCTGTGTAAACCCCTTTTCGGTTCTCTTAGATATGGAAATCGGAACCGAGTAACTCGGCCTGGTACTCGGTTTAGCGACAATGAAACCGAGTAACTCGGCATCCGGCTACTCGGCAAAACATGTACTCGGTACATATCTAATACCTACCTAAGTTTGCAAACAAGCCTAGACATGCCATTGATTTTACTATAATTGTTATTATTTTCAGGCTGTTGAATATTTTTACGAAATAAATATTAAAAAATTCCCTTCATTATATTATTTCCCAAATTCTAAGCCATGTAAGGTAAATATATGGAATCAATGAGGGCTAAGCGGGGTTTTTAAAGTCGGTTAAATTGGGTAACACAATTTTTTTTAGAGTTTTCAACTGTGTTTTCTTTTTTTATTTGTATATTCGTGATGCGTTTTCTCCGCCAATTATACACCGATTTTGATGATGATTATTTTTTTGTTTGGTATGTCAAATGCCAGTGGTGGTCCAATCGTAATTTTTCAAACATTTATTTGCAAAATCGAGGGAACTTTTGAAATATTATAGGCACACTTATAGCGATTTGAGTATTTTATAACGTAACTTGAACATTTTCTTTCGAAAAGTACCATTTAGCCATGTAAAAGACCGATGAAGACGATGGGTGACCAACCAAACTATACAATAATAAATGTTACACTAGTTACGATTCGATTGGTATATATGATAAGCAATTTATGCTCGTTACAATAAAGGAGCTGATGATGAAGTGCCGAGAGAACTGCTCAACCATTAACGCCCCGGCTTCGGGAAGAGCAATGTTTTGTAGGAGGCTATGAGCAGTTGACATTTGGCTATTATAACTTAGATATCATTTGAAAGAAAGTAAGAAAAATCGTCTTTATTGTCACACATTTGTGTAAAATGTACATTTGTGTCATAAATTGGTTAAAGTATAAAAAAAAAGTGTGACAAAGGAGCTGACTCAGTATACTCATAAGCGCAGCACTGGTTTTCAGCCAGCCCCTTATCTTCGTCCTCGCCGCATCCTTGCTACTAAACAATAGCAAAATAATCATAAAAAAGCAAGTGCGGATTGGTGGACTCCACATACATTTGAGAACATTATGTAGTTGGCAGGCATGCTGGTTTTTCAGGATGTTTTCCTCACCGTCGAAGCAGGTGATATTTTTAATTACTTAAAACGCACATTACTTAGAAAAGTTAGAGGTGCGTACTGGGATTCGAACTCGGCCCTCCGGAAATGAAGTCCTACCTTACCCACTGCGCTATCACAGCTTCACACCTCTAATGGGGAAGGAAAACTAAACCACGTGCATGCAAATAAGCTCTCCCGTTCACACGTTACACGGGAGTTGTGAGTTTGTAATGCTCCATTTTCCGGGACGTCGGGATTACGGGTTATTGAATGCTAATACCCAGTAGGGTTCTTCTAACTGGCTGGCCTCATGCTTGGTTTCATTGTTGAGTATGATCCGATTTTTTTAACGGAAATAATGATATGAGATAGGAATACGAGTCGGGCTTTTTTTGCAACAATATTATATCATATCTAACTGTTCTTATTATGTAAATTATGTTTAAATAACTTTTTAGTGTTAAAAACTTAGTAATGAATGTAATTTCCTTGTTACAAAGATAAATATTAACTCGACTGTGAGTAACAAAAAAAACAAAAAGGTTTTTTTTTACTCACGGTTGTAAATCACAATAAACATTATAGACATAAATAATATTTTTCATACCAAATTACAACTCCAATTCCCCAATCTGGACCAGCGTAGTGAAAACGGCCTTAACCGTTCTCACTGTAAGAGAAGACCTCAGACCCTTGTGGTCTGTAATGTGTTGATATTATGACGATGGTGAGGTTTGAGGACGGTTTCGTAAGAGTGCAGTGGACACAGTGCGCTGAGATTAACTCGTTCCGCGTCAAATATCTTGTGGTTTATTTACAACTGTTAATGCATTTAGCTAATGCCATTGAGTAGTTGTAACCCAACGCAATCTACATACTGTTTTCGGACCCTCGCCCATCAATATAGAATGTTTTTTTATTTCATTGACGGACCAAGCAGACGGCTCACCTGATGGTAAGTGGAAAACATCGCCTAAAAGGTAGGTGGTTAGCCTCATGTGCTTGTAATTACACCAGCAACCATTCCCTACAGACAGGAACACAGCATTGCACCAATGCTGCTTAGCGGCAGTGATAAGCATGGCGTAAGTACTTCCCTGGACGAGCTTTGTCACAAGGAGTTCTACTACTACATAAATCGACGGCCTTGTTAGTATCTGGCACAGCGGTGAAGTCAAATATTTCTTTATTCAAATAGGCACATGGATGGCACTTTTGATGCGTACATTACATGTAAAATATGACATAGGAGTGAGTTGATGGCGATAAATAAATTCGTCAACTTAAAACTAAAGCTACGAGGGTTCCACGAGGGAGCAGGGGCAATTTGGGAATATATAAGTTCGTCTGGTTTCGTAGGACCAATAAGTAACCATAGTTAGATACCACCCTAACCGACAGAGACGCGTCGCTAAGCGATCTTACGTTCCGGTACGATGTCGCGTAACACCCGCTTTATATATTTACCCGATTTTTATGGGTTTAATATAACTGCCAAGTGCCATACCAAATATGGCAGTTACATTAAACCCATAAGGCGAACTGGTTAGCCCGTTACTATCTTAGTCTGCATCATCACATACCAGCAGGTGAGATTACAGTCAAGGGCTAACTTGTAATGGAAGAAAAGTACATTCCTTCACTCGGATAGAACTTTTGTACATTATACTTCTTTATACAAGGACTGTAACTAAACTGTAGCTAACGGACTAATAGCTAAGAGTGTTAGGTTATATTATACCTAGTAAAAATTCACAGACAAGCAGTTGGATTGAAGCGGTGATAGCGCAATGGGTAGAAGCTCGACTTCACTGTCGGGGGGCCGAGTTCGAATCTCAGCTCGTACCTATAATTTTTCTACGTTATACATGTCACACCACAAAAAGTACATAAACAAAACATGGTATAAAATTTGACGGTTATGTGCGTTTTAAGTAATTATATAGTATATATAGTTTTAAGTAATTATATAGTATATTTTTGGAGTCCACCAATTCGCACTGGGCTAGGGCTGCTGGACAACGGCATTTCTATTTTAAAAATGTAATACCAACTAAAAAGTAATAGAAATTGTTTACATAGAATTAAGGTAAGGAAAATGTAAAGTATACCTGCCTACCGAGTAGTTACAAAAACCAAAAAAAAAATTGAGCAAGAGAAATTGCAAACAAATAAAATCGCATAATAAAGTCCATTTACCATTTTAATACATCAGAGGAAACAATAAAATGGAAATTTCAATTGTTGTTACACTGAGTACACACCGAGCCTCGCGGCCAGTCAATTCACATGGTTTATTTTATTAACCGCTTCGCCAACCAAATAGGAAATAGGTACTTATTCCTTTAACATTTGGTTTTTTAAAATTCAAATTCCAATTTCATTCACTTCAAGTAGGACTTTTGAAATGTCAAATGTCTGTTTGTAGTGACTCTACCACATATTCGGAAGGCTGATTCTACCGAGAAGGAGGCAGCATGAAACTCAGCACTTACGGTTTTCTAACATCATTTTACAATTTACCAATCATTGTTCTATCTTCTGTGAGATGAAAGCGTAGCGGCTTGCTTCCAGGCAACCTTGTTATAAAGAAATTCATCAGTAGTATAGTAACCTCGATGTATTAAATTTGTTTTTATAAATTCTTTAAACTTATGTAATGGTAAATCTAATATTACCTTCGGTATCATGTTATAAAAGCATATACACACTTTTTAAAGACTAATGTTTTTTTAAAGGGGGCTTGGCCGGGTAACCTCCACGTGGTGCACCCTGGGCACCGTTCAATAACTTGCCGAGCCATCTGCAAGTTATTGAACGGTTGGCAAATAACCTGGCTTGGGTAGGGGAGCTCTATCTGCATGTCCGTCTGTCTTGCAAAGGGCATAGTAGAGGAGCGAGATTGGATCGGTGTGCACTTACCATGCCGCCGAGTAGACACAGATTACAATGTTTCTATATCGTCTTCCGTGTCACTATTGGGCTCGTAATCCCGCAATATGGTGTTTTGGACACTTGTGTGACTTCCAGCGGGACCGAGAGTCTTGCCTTAACCAGCCGGACTGCGAGGAAGAAAACCTCTATAAAAAATTACCCCAAATCCCAAGCGGCGGCGCACCGTGAGGGGATGCATGGCTGATGGGATGTTCAGCAACTAGTGCGTACCCCGCCAGGGTACCGGCCGATCCCCGAGGCGAGTTACGCGTAGGCTTACCCGGGTGCAGGGGGCACCACCCGGATGGACCACATATATCCCCCATTACTCGTGGGACGAAAATGGACATTGCAATTAAAAAAATCCAATTGAGGGGGCATGATAGCCCGATAGTTGAAAAGGAGACGTGCACTTTTGCACGTGCATCAGAAAAAGAGTGTGAGGCAGACGTCTCCGACTGCTCACTCGCGTCGACCGCGTCAGGGTGCTCAGGAGCACAAACGCGAAAAAGACGGCAGCCTTACCTATGTAGGCCGGAAAAGGCCAAAAAACCAGCCGTGGACGATGAAGAGGTCATTGATCCTTACGAGACCGTGCCGGTACCAAAGGCAAATAAAGATCTGCCCTCGGTAAATGACATCCAAGAAGGATTGAAAACCCGCACTGCTGCGGACATAAGAGCCCAAATGGTCGAGTCTATGTCTTCTATCGAGAAAGTCGTGGACAGTTCCCGCAACTTAAGAGGATCACATGCACAAAACCTTCGCATGGCAGCTCGCTCAGCGTTGGCAGCGGCTTCGGAACTGGCGCAGAGAAATAACACCTCTGATGTAGAGAAGTTACGAAAGGAAAATGAAGAGCTCCGATCAGAACTTGCCATTCTGAAGTCTGAACTGGCAAAGTTAGCTGCGGAACTGAAAAACAGCCAATGCCTTCAAGACAACATTTTGGAAAGACGGTGTGAACAGGCTGAATCAATGGTAGAGAAAGATCCACTAGTGCGGAGCATTGCTGCCCTAATGGACCAAAAACTGAATGAGCTACGAGCTGAGATTTTCCCAGAAAATGCTGTTAGAAAAGCTCTGGGATTCAGGTCACATGGGGCACGATCGGACACGGATAGGCCCGACTCAAACGAAAAACCAAAGTCAAAAAAAAAAAAAAAGGGAAAGAAAATGTCTATGAAGGCAGCTCAACTACCAGTACCTGTACCACAGGTGCCATCAGAAGCACCCTCAGTGCCACCGGAAAGCCCAAAACCAGAGCAACATGCTACGGTAACCTGGACTAAAGTTGTGGGGCGGAAAACAAAAGCTACAACCTCGGCTGCGAAGAAATCTGCGGATGCCACACCGGGTAAAACCACTTACTCAGGCCGGACGAAAAGTACAAAGCCACCGCCCTCTCCAAAAACGGCGGCTGTCACAATAACGTTAACAGACGGCTCAACAGCCAATTATGCTGAGGCCATGGCAGCTGCAAAGCAGCGGATTAACTTGGCAGATTGCGGAATATCGCATCTCCGACAGAAAAAAGCTATCACGGGTGGGCTTATTTTGGAGGTTCCGGGTCCTGATAGTACCAAAAAAGCGGATGCACTTGCAGAGCGGCTTCGTGCGGCCTTAGCTGATATGGGTGTGCGCATCGCACGCCCGGTTAAAACGGGAGAAATTAGGGTAATGGACCTGGATGAGTCTATTACTAGAAATGATATAGCGGCGGCGATATCTGAGACTGGAGGATGTTCCCAAGAGGAAGTTAAGGTGGGAGAAATCCGTCTCAACCCTTCAAGGCTGGGTACGGCCTGGGTTCGATGCCCAATCACGGCCTTCCGTAAGCTCGCCGATGTGAAATATCTGCGTGTGGGGTGGGTCAGCGTTAGAGTGCGTATCCTGGCAGCTAGGCAGTTACAATGCTTCCGATGTCTAGAAGTAGGACATGTTCGAAAGCATTGTCAGAATACCATTGATAGGAGCCTGTGCTGCTACTGCTGTGGCGAACAAGGGCATAAAGCACGCGAATGTGAAGCGAAAGTGCCCAAGTGCCCCGTATGCGCAGATCTCGGTCGGCCAGCAGACCATAGATTGGGTAGCGCTAAATGCAACCCTCCCAAAAAATCCACTGGACCAGGAAAAGTAAGCAAATCAGCTCAGCCGCCCAAGCAGCCGGTAGAGGGGAGTATAAAGTCGCAAAATACAGTAAGCTAAGGATCCTTCAGGGCAACCTGAACCACTGCCGTGCTGCGCAAGACCTACTACAGCAGTGCCTTGTGGAGTGGTCGGTTGCCCTGGCAGTTGTCGCCGAACCTTACAAAGTTCCCAACAATCCTCGCTGGTTCGGTAGCGTTGGGAATAAGGTTGCCATATTCTGGGGTGGAAAGCAAGGCGATCCCCCTTGCACCATCCTGGAGAAAGGGTTAGGTTTCGTTGCAGTGCAGTGGGGTATTGTAGGAGTAGTAGGCTGCTACATCTCACCTAACTCCGGGTTTGAAGCCTATGAGTCATACCTGGACAACCTGGCTGCATGCATCCGTAGATGTTTACCTCGTCCAACTATAATTCTGGGCGACTTTAACGCACACTCCAAACTATGGGGAGATAAACGGGATGATCGGAGAGGAAACCTTATCCAGGACTGGGCAGCAGAACTCAACCTTCAGCTCCTAAATCAAGGCTCCACAAGCACTTGTGTAAGGTGGCAGGGGGAGTCGATCGTAGATCTTACATGGGCGACTCCTTCTGCATCACATATGGTATCAGGATGGAGAGTTGCAGAAGAAGTTGTTACACTCTCGGACCACCGCCACATCGTGTTCCAAGTGACTCAGCGCCCCTCATGCATGTCCAACCACCGAAATTGTAGCCCTCCGCTTCGCTGGTCACTGAAGAAGCTTAACCGTGACTTGCTAGTGGCTGCTGCTCATGTTGCGGCTTGGCCCAATCATTCCCAAGGCTTACTATCTGATCCGGAAGAGGAGGCGGCCTGGTTTCGGCATGCTATGATATCAATTTGTGATGCCTCAATGCCAAGGGCTAGACAGGCTAAAAGGAAGATGGTATATTGGTGGTCTGAGGACATTGCACGACTGCGATCGGCTTGCCTTAAGTCCAGACGCCAATACACAAGGACCCGAAGAAGACGACGAGCAACAAGCGAGGAAATAGCTATGGCTTACGCCTCGTACAGAGAGGCCACAAAAGCACTTCAGGCGAAAATAGCAACTGCGAAGGCACAGAGTTGGAAAGAGCTCCTCGAAGGGCTCGATCGAGACCCATGGGGACGCCCGTACAAATTAGTACTAGGAAAGCTCAGACCGTGGGTTCCCCCATTAACTGAAACGCTAGACCTTGATTTAATTAGAAAAGTGGTTGATGCACTCTTTCCAATTGTTCATGACAGCCCGCCATCCCTTATAGCCCCCTTGGATAATATACCGTGGTCTGACGAATTAGATGTTTCAGATGGAGAGCTGAGACAAGCTATTGAACGTTTGGCATCTCGAAACACTGCTCCCGGACCAGATGGCATACCAGGGCGTGCATGGGTTATTGCTCTGGAGGTATTAGGGAATAAGCTGAGGCAATTGTTTAGCAGCTGTCTCCGCTCGAGTGTCTTCCCATCGGGATGGAAGGAAGCCAGGTTAGTACTTTTGAAGAAGACAGGCAGACCTGATGTTTCTCCATCTGCCTACCGACCGCTATGTTTGCTGGACGAAGTGGGCAAGCTTTTCGAGCGGATTATTGCCACCCGCCTCAGTAAACACTTGTCTCAGGTAGGCCCCGACTTATCAGATTGCCAGTTCGGTTTCCGGAAGGGCCGATCTACAGTTGACGCAATTCTGCGCGTTCGGGATATCTCGAAACAGGCTACAGGTCGAGGTAAAGTTACGTTGGCGGTGAGTCTGGACATTATAAACGCCTTTAACTCTCTACCTTGGCATTTTATAAGGGAAGCATTAATTCGCCACAACATGCCTCCATATCTGCGCAACATAGTCGGCGCATACTTGAGTAACAGATCGATTAAATACATTGGGCGAGACGGTCTTACGCATATGAGAACAGTAAATTGCGGGGTTCCACAGGGCTCCGTGTTGGGGCCAATTCTGTGGAATCTAGCTTACGACGCAGTTCTGGATGTCAGTCTGCCATATGGTGTCCATATAGTGTGTTACGCAGATGATACCGTTGTAATGGCCGAAGAAAATACTTTTGACAACACGCTAAGGCTCGCAGAGATCGGCGTGGCGAGTGTTGTCACCAAAATCCACGAACTGGGACTTAGGGTAGCTCCTCACAAAACCGAAGCGATATGGTTCCATAAGCTCCCTAGGCGGCTAGAACCACCCAGCTCATCGATTCGTGTGGATGAATTTGACGTCCAGGTTGGCAAGTACCTCAAATACTTGGGTCTTATTTTAGACAGCCGCTGGGGTTTTGAGGAACATTTTGAGCGATTGGTTCCACGCATACAAAATTTTGCAGGTGCAATGCACGCTCTGCTCCCAAACATCAGGGGGCCACAGGAAGGAGTCCGCCGGGTATACGCAGAAGTTGTGCGATCCATGGCCCTCTATGGAGCACCTGTATGGTCGGAAAGACTGTCTAGCGTTAAACGTCTAAGAGCAAAGCTCAATAGCGTCCAGCGCAAGATGGCCATCAGGGTCGTGCGAGGTTATCGGACAATATCATTTGAGGCAGCTACTGTTCTAGCGCGTTTTCCACCTCTGGATATACTTGCAGCTATGGACGCAAAAGTGTATGCTGAGACCCGAACTATTAAGAGCATACCTACAGAATCCTCACTCAGCCGTTATTGTATGCAGTGCATTGTGTCTAAAAACAGTGAAAACGACCCGCGCCCGTCTCAGTTTTCACCAGCGGAATGTTAGCATACAAACTTTTTCACAGTTTTCCATTTTATGGCGAACTTTTAGAATAGCTAAAATAATTACAAGTTCAAGAAACCCAAATAAAGTGGAGTGGTTAACTCGTGTACACGGTTTCTGTACTTTCTTAATTCTGTGATTATAAATAAGTATATTTCGGAGCTACTGTTAGTATACCTATCCTTTCGAAATTTTCACGGAGAAATTCGCGTGATCTAAGTTTGTATATCGATCGAACAGCTCTTTTTTAATACAAATATAGTATCTATATGTATCTCAGTTAAGGCATAGAATGCTGCAGGCCTAAGTGTGTATTATATAATGTAAAGCAGACTATGAACTTTATGATTAAATAAATACCTTGAAAGCCAAAAGCATGACGCGGAAAATTTAGCTTTAGACAAGAATATTAATTTTTAAACGCATTGTTGTAACGCAATATGGAGTGCTTGGAATACCATACGTTTTTTTTTTAATTTGAGGCTCAATGTAGCTACTATTTTTTTTTATATTACGAGCTTTGCACATAAGCTCTTTATACGTTTAATGCAACCTATTGCAATACTTTGTAGTTTCTACCTTTTTTTATTGAAAACGCGATTGAGCGAATCGCTGTCCATAATCAATGGCCTACGCACGATACAGGTTGTGGCTGATTTGTCCATCCCTTGCACCTGGATGAACTCGAAAGGATCCTAATTAAAAACAACAGACAGACAAGACAGCCTACAAGCTTCAGGATTGGGGCCAATATCATACCTACGATAAAGAGTACTTATTCAAACAAAGTGACTTTAGGATGCCGGATTCCTGCAAGAACCAGAGTTCAATCTGTGGTAAAGTTGCCGATCAAGGCGTGAGTGGCCAAGTGTTACCTGGTTAGTAGAATACATAATCAAATACACATTGGACTTGCACACATATTTGTAAGTGCCAAGGTGTAGAAAAACTTCACAAGCGCGATATTAAGATCACGAAGATAGAGGATCACCAAAACAAAATCAACTCTTGATCTGGCAGAGAGAAGCGCAGGCTTAGAAAAGAGTCCAGCGAGCTTACTACCATTGCTTAAAGCAGTATTAATTTAATTATAGATTTTAAACTAAGATATTCGTGGTTAATCAACATTTCTTAAATATAGTTCAACGGGTACATACCACGATAATATTTTTGGATTAGTCGATATTTCCACCCAGTTGCATTGATCGTGGTCACGTCGGGACTGAACCTGACCCGAAACTGAACACGAAAGCGGGTAGTCAGATTCTGCCTGTCACATCAAACTAGACATTTCTTACCTACGCAGTCCCGTCGTGACCACGATCCATGCAACTGGGTCGAAATATCGACAAATCCAAAAATATTATCGTGGTATGTACCCGTTGAACTACATTTAAGAAAAGTATTGTTTAAGAACTATAATGTCAAACAGTCTAAATCCCTAAACATCTTTAAATTGCGCGTAAAATACCATTGTCCTATCCATCATCTAGTAAAATATGTAATGATTTATGTATATAAATACATAAATACTATAAATAAATACATAAATTCTACCGGTGATCCTAGAGCGGACAGTTACCTTGGCCAACAAATTAGTTTGACCATCCAAAGGGGCAATGCTGTCAGCATCTTAGGAACTGTGCCTCGCTGCGGTGGTTTCGAGGACGTTTTAGATTTTATTTACTTTTAAATAGTTTATTTTAGGTTATATTTATATTTTAAAGAAAAAAATATGTATCACTAAATTGAATGCCACATCAAAAAACAAAATCAAACGCAGACGAAGTCGCGGGCAACAGCTAGTATTAAATAAAAAAATACATAAATCATAACTCATATATATGATTTATCTGTATATTATGTAGTATTAGTATGTAAAGTATATGTATTTGTTAAAGGTCTTATATCTACACAATATGTTACTATTGCATGACATGTTTTTTTGTTTTAAAAATAAAATTAAACCAGAACAACAAAGCCAGAAGGTAACAAGTTTGGAATCAACATCTAGTCTTGAAGATAGCTCTAACAGCGAAAATTATTATTCCTATGATGATGTCAATGATAAAACATATGTTCCAAGTGATTATGAAGACTCAGAGAGTATACTTCAGCGTAAAAATGAAGATTTCATGGACAGACCCAGACGAACACGGAAACCACCAGAGAGATATGGTATGTCAAATCTTTGTGCAAGCGCTGAAAACTGTGATGATGGGGCAGGTTTGACACTGAAGGAAGCTTTAATAGGACCAGAAAAGAATCAGTGGATGTTGGCCATGCAAGAAGAACTACAGTGTTTCAAAGAAAATGATGCATGGGAATTATGTGATAGTCCGCAAGATGGTAGGGTTGTACAGTGTAAGTGGGTGCTTCGTAAAAAATATGATTGTGACAATAATGTTCGGTTTCGTGCACGTTTAGTTAGCGCGTAACGTAGCACGACTATACAGAAGCATTTTCTCCTGTTGTGAGGCATACTACCATATCAGCAAGTTATTGGTTGTCTAATGTACTTAGCAGTTCTAACCAGGCCTGATATTACTTATGCAGTTGGATTTTTAAGTCAATTTAACAATTGCTATTCTACTGAACATTGTGCATATGTAAAGCGTCTATTGAGATACAAAAAATTACGGTTTGAAGTACACTGCTGATGGAAAATCAATATTAGAAGGATATGTAGATGCAGATTGGGGTGCAAATGTTATAGATAGGAAGTCATATACAGGTTATTGTTTCACTTTATCTGGTTGTGTAATTGATTTGTTTAACGATAATCAGAGTGCTCAAAAGCTAACTATGAATCCAATGTTTCAGAAGCGTACAAAACACAGACATTAAGTTTCACTTTTGTAGAGAATGTGTAGTAAATAAAATTGTAAATGTGAAGTATTTGCCTACAGCTGATATGCCAGCTGATGTATTCACGAAGGCTTTATGTACTGTGAAACATTATAAGTTTTTGGATGTATTAGGTATTCAAAGATTATATTTTGTTTATACCTCCATATTGTTAGATATAGTAGGGGTGTTAAAGGTCTTATATCTACACAATATGTTACTATTGCATGACATGTTTTTTTGTTTTAAAAATAAAATGTAGTCAGTGTCACTCGTCAACGCATTAGGTTGTTTTATTATAGTATTGTATATCAATTATTTATTTTTAAATTGAATGTTGCACTATCCCGTTTTCCGTACTAAACATGCTTCATCAACCAAAGGTTGTCTGGAAGAGATCGCTTCAAGCGATAAGGCCGCCTTTGCGCATATATATTTATTTACCTTTTGTTTTGTTTTTTTTTCTGTACGTGCAATAAAGATTTTCTATCTATCTTTCTACCTATAATCCTTATTTCGAGGGATGTTGTATGAAACTGTCATTTTTAAATGTTATCTACTGCTTTATCGCAGTAGTGCCCTCAGTTGGCAATCTTCGGAAGCAATAAGTAGCTGTCAGACTTATCATACAATTCCCTCGGATACCTGCAAGAACCAGGGCCTTTAGTGGAGGTATAGCTTTTTGTGACAGAGCTCGCCCAGGGAAGTACTCCTACCGTGCTTATTTTTGCCGCTAAGCCGCATTGTTACAACGCTATTTTGCAGTCTGCATACCCTGCGAAGTGTTACCACTTACCATCAGGTGGGCCATCTGCTTGGTGCGTCAATTATTACTATAAAACGATCCTCGAGCCGATGACCTACCTGAATGAACCCCCAGCCACAGTGATGGACAGACAAGACAGCACATTAGCGTCCTCACAATGGCGGCCCATATCATAAACGACTAGGAGTGCATAAACGACTAGGAGTGGTCGCCCGGTGTCGCTCACCGCAACCGCGCAGTTACCGCGTGATTCATGTGCGCAGCCTGAGAGCCTCAATATATGTCCAACAGGCAACATAGAGTTTACATATGTTTAGACATATCGTCTGTGGAGATTAAGGTTATTTTTTAAATTCCATCGGAGACTCTTTCTCGTATAGTAGTTATGATCATCGTCATCGTAATCTTCATTTCACGATCGTTAAGAGAGAATTCCAAATTGTTTTGTCACAGGAAGTGGCATGCGTACAGGGTATGCACAGTGTATGCAGTAAGCAGACAGTTGATTGGTATAAAATATATAAAATTAAAAAAAACCCCGTCTTTCAATATACCTAGTGTACATTATTCTACAAGTCAAGCCATTTTATTTGAAACCCGTAATGAGGGAGTTATAAAAAAAAAAATTCATCATTTTGTGGCGGCGGCCATCTTTGATTTGAAATTTGTCGTAGCGCATAGTATTCCACTAGTCAAGTCCTTTCATTTGAAACCTCATTGAGGGAGTTGTGAAAAAAAATGTAATTCGCCATTTTATGGCGTCGCCCAGCTTGAACTTATTTTTATCAAACATAGCTAAGATCACTTACGACAAATTCACCATTCAAACAAAAAAAAACTTAAAAAGACTTATGAAAAAGTAAAATGAAGAAAATTACAAGGTGATTTCCTTGTTAGGCACTATAAACTTAATAATTTTACCTTTACTTGGCATCGACTTTAAAATGTTGTAGTAGAAAATATCTATTTCTTGCATTTTAGTTGTTTAACAAAGTCGTTTTTTTTGTCAATGTTTTTTTCTATTATTAACTATATAACTATTGGATAGAAGCATTTGTTACTTTCCGGAAATCCTTAATATATTATGAAAATTAAGCTTAATTTGCTATACTCCGCGAACAGCAGAAGAATCTGTATGGTGTAATTTATAATTACTTCAATCCGTATACTCCACACCAAACAGATCCTCGGCAATGTACTCTCAGCATCCTCAGGAGAAGTTGACTTTACAATGAATAATTGTTAAGATATATAACAATTATTAAATATCAATGCTGCGTTTACGGCTGCGGTCGCCATTCCAGCCTTGGGACCCTAACGGTGAGGCTCCAAGCTTCAACTTCGTCATTTCCTTGATGAATAAGCGTAGTAAAACACAATTAAATTCTGTTTATTTTGCCTTGCCGCTTCTATCAGTTGGCAGTGGTATGGCAGAAGTGGTAGAACTTTGTTGTGGTACGTCACATAAACCAATCACGGGGTGATATACGCGACGTACCTACTCCAAAGATTGCGAGACCAAGCACCTTTTGTAAATGAGCCTCCAGGTTTTACTATAAAATACATTTTTAATGAAGGTACGTATAGTATATATTGTCGGGAGCGATTAAATAGTACCTACTTATGTTTTTAAATAATTAATGGTTAAGTTATGTCAGCTACGTTCGCTTTTGAACGAGATGTTGACTTTACAATGAATAACAGTTGAACAATTATTCATTGTAAAGTCAACGTCTCCTTAGGATGCTCCGGTTTTGGGGCGAAACGTACGAAGATGTTTGGTGCCGAGTATACATATTGAAGAAATTATAAATTACACCACACGGCATATTCTCCTGCTTTTTGCGGAGTATAGCATATTAAGCTTAATTTACATAATTTTTATAATAGCGATTTCTTCCAGGATTCTTCATGAAAGGTACTGTCAGTTGCATTCCGTAGTTTGTTTATATGAAAGCCCACGAGTTTACCTGTAGACTATCTACAGATACCTACATATAATATTGCTGTAAGAACACTCGTATAATTCACACAGTGTTGAAATGGCTGGTTGTCCATTTAGCTATCGCGGTTCATATCGGCAGGCGGCTGTAAAACACGAAATTGCTTTCGCTAAACTGCTGCGAACAAAGCCCATGGGAATTGTATGGTGTAAGTGTATGGTGGAAGGCATAAGCTCGCGTGATACCTGACTATTATAGGTGTGTTCAAACTTGTAAATAAAGATATAAATAAAATGACAATAAATACAGACAATAATACGAAAACCAGAGACTAAAGGATATATAAATAATAAAAAAAGTCTCAAAATACTTGAACCAAAAGACTCAAAATACTGACCTTGCTCACGAGATTACCGCCATGTGGAGAGTTGAGTCAGCAGTCATTGTTCCGATAGTTGTTAAAGTCAATGGTTTTATCGTGGAAAGCTTTTGATAATATCTTAAGAAGCTTTAGCTTGGTTGGATCAAGGGTCAATCTTGAAACGGCACGTATTGTGAGGAGGTTCCTCACTCTGACCCTGACCGCCCGCGCCGGTTGCTAGGTTACCTACTCAAAAGCCCCAAGAGCGGAAAAGTGGATTTTATTATAAATTTTTAATAGAGTTTTTTTTTTTTTTTTTTATAATTCACTCTGTTGAAAATTAAAAAAAAATTGTATGCAATAAATGATAGTGAAAAAGAAAAAAAATAAGCTATAAGTAATAGGTACGTCATTGGCCGATTCAAATACTGTCTAAGCGACAAATTTTTGTATATGTATGTTTAGGGTATGTTTGACGACCTCCCTAGCGCAACGGTGAGCGCTGTGAATTTAATTAGGAGGTCCCGGAATCGATTCCCGGCAGGGGAATGTATTATTTCTAAATTTTCTCTGGTCTGGTCTGGTGGGAGGCTTTGGCCGTGGCTAGTTACCACCCTACAGACAAAGACGTGCTCCTAAGCAATTTCCACTGTTCCGGTGCGATGTCGCGTAGAAACCGATTAGGGTATGACTACTATACTCCCTAATAGGTTAGCCCGCTACCATCTTAGACTGCATCAACACTTACCACCAGGGGAGATTGTAAACAAGGGCTAATTTGTAGTGGGAAAAAAATGCTGATTTGTAGAAGAAGCCTTCTTCTTTTGAAATATCATCACCTTTAAAGGTATATCACAGAACAGAATAAAACAGAATATAATGGAAAAGAACATAACTGTGTTCTGTTATGTTCTGTGATATACCTTTAAAGGTGACGATATTTCAAAACGCAACTCTAACTTTTTTAAGTTATGTGCGTTTTAAGTAATTAAAATATCACTTGCTTCAACGGTGAAGGAAAGCTACGTGAGGAAACCTGCATGCCTGCCAACTACATAATGTTCTCAAATGTATGTGGAGTCCACCAATCCGCACTGGGCCATCGTGGTGGACTTCCTCCCTTCTCATTGTGAGCAGAGCAGTGGCGTGCAAAGAAAGTATGCACAGGGTATACATAGTGAGAATAAACTTACAGTGCAATATACTAGGTTACATACAATTCATAATTCGTTTAAAGGAAATTGCATACAATTCTACAATAAACTACCAATTGACATCTTGGAGATGTCTCTTAAAAAGTTCAAAGTTTGTATTAAACGTAAGCTTATAGAAAAGTCCTATTATAGTATAATGGACTACGTAATCGATAAAAAAGCTTAGGTGTAAATTATTGCTCTAACCGGAATGCTCTTCTAATAATTTAAAATGACATTGTGAGATGGTGAAAAAACAAAAAACACCAGGCTAAGTTTGTTGTGGGCTTCTTCTAATTAAGTAATTCTTATGTACGCATCAAAAGTGCCACCTATGGGCCTTACTTGAATACTTGAATAAAGATATTTTTGACTTTGACTTTGACTTGACTTACAGAAGATATCAAATGAAGAAAACCTCCAGTACCCGTTATACTTTAGGGTAGGCTTTTTATAACTCTTACAATGCATATACTTAAGTTTTTTATAACTAGTACTGGATATTTTCTTCGTTTTATATCATCTGTATACCCTGTGCATATACCCTCTAAGCAAGCCACTGCCTATATAAAGAATAAAAATAAATATACTACGACAATACACACATCGCCATCTAGCTCAAAAGTAAGCGTAGCTTGTGTTATGGGTACTGAGATAGCTGATGAATATTTTTGTATGAATATAATACACATAAATACTTATAATATACAGATAAACACCCATACCCTGAAAAACATTCATGTTCATCACACAAACACTCTCCAGTTGTGGGAATCGAACCCACGGCCTTGGACTCGGAAAGCAGGGTCGCTGCCCACTGCGCCACTCGGCCGTCAAATATAATGGTCTCAAAGGTGTGTGGAGTCCACTAGTCCGCCTTAACCCCTTCGGGAGGTTTGTGGGAGGAGACCTATACTCTGTAATGGGCTGGTAATGGGTCAATGAGATGAGACTTAACACCTACGTCTCAGGTTGATGGTTACAGCGGTACTTTTCAGGACGTGTTCCTTGCTTCAACAATTCAATATTCATTTATTTCAAGTAGGCCTAATACAAGCACTTTTGAAACGTCAAGTCTGTCCGTGTGTAGTGACTCTACCACCGGTTCGGAAGGCAGATTCTACCGAGAAGAAGCCGGCAAGAAACTCAGCAGTTGCTCTTTTCCAACATCAAAAATTTACATTTTAACATTCGTTTTTCTATCTTGTGAGAGATGAAAGCGGAACCGGATGCTTCCATGCAACCTGGTCTTTAAGAAACTCATCAATTATATAATAACCTCGCTGTAATGAATGTGTTTTAACACATTCTTTAAACCTATGCATTGGTAGGTCCAAAATTACCTTAGGAATCATATTAATTGAGAAATATTTGTCTGTTAATGGCCGATTGGTTTCTTACCATCAGATGGGTTATGCTTGGTCTGTCAAGTAGTTACTGTAGTGAAAAGTTTATGACTTGCACGCCAGAATGGGGAGTGATAACAATCCAGCGCGTAACGGCGGAAGGCCTACCATCGAGCGTTGCAAATGCCCTTTGCGGGTGTTCTGTCACAATGGCCTATACTGAAGCACTGTTCGTACGAGCTACAGATGACCGTGGCTGTGATGCCGAGTAGTATTACAATATGAATGGATCACCTCGAATACCCTATTGATACATTCCTAGAATGTAACGCTCAAAAGTTATCTTTCTAACCGGACCCAATACGTTGAAGTTACGAACTTAAATAACAAACAAGAGGTAATATCTAATCGTTCTGATATTCGACTTAATACCAAGGGTGTACCACAAGGAAGTGTACTAGGTCCACTTTTATTCATAATTTACATCAATGACTTACCTAATATTACTTCTAATAATTGTACTCTTTTTGCTGATATCATTTCCATTGTAATTCAATTTAAACGCGTCATTGGGCAGCCGTGTCTATACTGATCGTGTAGGATCTGCATCCCTACGTGGTTGATATATTGATTCGCACCGCAAGGATCTGGAATGCCCTTCTAACTTCCATTTTCGCCTGTACCTACAATCTTCTTGTTCTTCTATCCCTGGGCTTGTCTCCGTACTTAGTCGGCCGGAACCGAACCGTCTCCAGCGAGCCGAGCTCACTCCAGAAGCTCAGCAGGCCGCCCACGTCGCCAAGTGAGCACCTACAATTTATTTATTCAGAATATTGGTAAGGGTACAGAATTGGAACAATAAACATGGTGCCGCGATAACTGTTGCAGTATTATCGCCCACCTCCAAAAATAAATGTATAGTACCAATAAAACAAAGTACAAATAAAACAATATGTGTACCTTCAAATCAAGGAGTGATCTTCTAGCAAGCGCGCTCTACCTTAGGCTGCATCACTTAACGTCAGGTGTGATTGCAGTCAAGCGCTCGTCTATAAACATAAAAAAAAAATAACATACATTCAACCTAACTGGGTTCGATTCCCACAACTGGAAAATGTTTCTGTGGTGCACATGAATTTTTTTCAGTGTTCGCGGTGTTTATCTGTGTTTTATAAGTATTTTTTTTTTTTTTTTATTCTTTTTTTTAAGGGCTTTTACAGAACAGCTGCATGTCAGCCCTATTGTAACCTAATAAACATTAACTTTACATTATATCAGCAAATAATCTAAACAAGTGGCACGCCTCGATGGAGTCTGGTCTTCCTATATATAAGTATTTATGTACATATATTACACATGCAAAGACTAAAACGGTGGCAACACGGGACCCAAGTGACGGTAATTAGCTTAGGATATGAAGTAATTTAAAATAAAATAATAATAACATGCATAGATAAAAAAGCGATATTCATCAGTCATCTTAGTACCCATAACACAAGCTACGCTTACTTTGGGGCTAGATGGCGATGTGTGTATTTTCGTTTTACATATTTTTTTTTTTTTTTTTAATATTTTTTTTTTTTTTGCAGTAAATAATAGCGTTTATTATTGTCAGTGACATAAAACGTATACCTACTATAAAATTGATTAAATGTAATTCTTTAATTCTAAAATATAATTTTTATTAATACATAACTATAACCTAAAATTAACTATTTCAAAACTAAATAAAATGTTTTATATTCATTTATTTATTTATAAATAGTTACTCGGATAAAAAATAAGTAAAGTGTATTGTTGTAATGGTCTATGATTTTCGCATCACATTACAAATGTTGCATAAAATAACATTCCAATCAACGTCCCATAATAGCTAAGCTAGCTCCGTTTAAAGTCAACCCGCAGCCATGTAACCCTATCACGCAGCAATCAAATGACTATCAGCCGCCCGACTGCGTAACAAGAATACCAAAAATGAAACCCGAATGATGACAGACTGTAACCCTTCAAACACGGTTAGTTAGCGACCGGTCGATTCGACCGAACTGGTTACGGTCGTGGTTAGAATCGAAGCTGTAAGATTTCAATGCGATTGAAATACCTACGTATAATCCTTAGCGATAAAAAATGCGTACTACTAAAAGTAGAAAACAACGTACAGCTCTCAGTCTCAGTACAGTCAAGTTCAAGTCAAGTTTTCCGTTAAGTGGCCTGTGGTGGCATGTAAGAGATATTTCATTTGCACATTATTTAAATAGGCTTTGTTTCGATTGCATGGTTTAGCTTTACATTTGGTTTATCTACAATCTCAGGCGGTAACCGATGATGCAGTGTAAGATTGTAGCGGCTTAAATTGTTAGGGTTATCGCACAGTTGGTTTCTACGCTATATTATGTCAGAACCCTAAAACGCTTGGCGGAGTCTGGGTCGACTGTATTAGCCACGGCCGAAGCCCCAGACAAACAAAAATTTAATTTTCTACATAAAGAGCATACCAAGCATGTTTTTAACCACTCCCATCTATTCTAGCTATTTTAGTAGTAGAGCTTTTCCTGACAGAGCTCATGCGGGGAAGTAGGTACTACCACCATGCGTATTTTTGCCGCAAGGCAGCATTTATGCCGCGAAACAGAATTGCTGTGATGTGAAGATGTGTTACTCGAATCCCCTGGGAACTGCGGCTCTCTTTTCTGGCAACGGGTTTCCACTTACCATCAGGTGGGCCATCTGCTTGGTCCGTCAATTGTTATTCTAAATAAATATATATTATATATATAATTTATCTTAAGAAATACGCGGTCTCTCTAGAAAGTATGAAAGAATGCCTTAATTACAAAGCAAATAAAAGTCATCAAATCCATGAATACTAATTTTAAAATGAAAAAATATATATATATTCTACAAATTTCCATAGAGAGTTGGTATGTAAAAAAGAGTTCACAGTCTTTGGACTACAATCGCTCGCGATAGTCGCGATAGCAGAAGCGAGACCTCACGCGGTAAGACCTCTACCTTATATGTAATCGTACATGAAATAACGCTAAATGCGTTTCAATAGGCCAGTGCGGACATCAAAGTTATTTGGACGGCTCCGTCCCTCAGTGCGCTCCTTTGGAACGGGTAGATAGTATATGCGTAGGTGCGTAGATGCGTAAACATTGAGGAGCAATTTGGTACAATTTTTTTCGTTAATGAAGAATATTTTGAAAAACATATGGTTGCAGTATAAGGGGGTATAAATAATAAATAAATAAATATACTACGACAATACACACATCGCCATCTAGCATTTATGAATAATATACATAAATACTTATAATATACAGATAAACACCCAGACACTGAAAAACATTCATGTTCATCACACAAACATGTTCCAGTTGTGGGAATCGAACCCACGGCCATGGACTCAGAAAGCAGGGTCGCTGCCCACTGCGCCAGTCGGCCGTCGGGTATATAAAGGGGTTGACTGGACTTAGCTACCCAGGTCTAGAAAGCGGCTCTTAATAGAAAGGCGTTTTTATCAATGACCGAAAACCTTTAATTGAATATTAGATACTATATATATTATCAATTTTATAAATTTAAATTGCATATAAAAATTTTTGGAACTGACAGGATTTGAACCTGCGACCCTCTGGCAATCGCGGCCTGAGCGCTTTCTCCAATTAAGCTACGCTAATTAAGTTAATTTTAAAAATTATAAAAAAGCAATGCGTCATCTCTTGTTTCAAACGTGTCTCAGACCTTTGAAAAAGTAGATCGAAACTGCAACGTTTCCAACTAGATGATGTCACTAAGCTTTACAGGATTACTCGCCAGGTCAATCCGGAGATTCCCTTAAAGTTTCATTGAAATCGGTGCAGCCGTTTCGCAGCCTATACGGAACATACCCACACACTTTCTCTTTTATATATATAGATATACATAGATACTTACAATATACGAATAAACATACAGACATTAAAAACATTCATGTTCATCACACAAAAAAAATTCCGTTGTGTGAATCGAGCCCACAGCCTTGGACTCAGAAAGCAGTGCGCACTAAATGTTTTTGAACCTTGAAATACTAACCATCTTCTAGCCCTCTACGCACTGGTCATCAACTTACAAACAGACAAAACTAGCCAGCAACAAAGTAAACACACTAGTGACTGTAAGAATAGAAAGTTTTCACGGTTCACATAATTTCGGTGTCGCAGTTCTTTCCAATAGTGTCTCCTGTCACTTCCTCGCCCAAACAAAAGCCCATTCAAATTTCCTCATTTCCGAGAATGAAGAGTTCATATCTAACAGTTGAACGAAATAAAACGCGGCAGAAGCTACCAAAGTACTCTAAGAGTTGGTAAATGATTTAGCATTAGAAGTTATGCAACGTGTATTATCAAGATCTTGTCTGGTCAGAGGCTTCAATCGTGGCCACAGTTACTAGTCCAATGAAAATAAGTGGTGCGGTCAAGTGATTTTAACGTATAATGACTTAGTGAGCACAAAAGATCCTGGAGGGTCGAAGTGCATCCGCTGAAACGGGCCTCATTACAAGATAACGTATAATGACGCTTTGAAACCGATTAGGTATATGAAGTTTTAATAGATACAACTGCCATATCCGTTACGGGTTAGCTCTTAAACTAACACCAAGATACATGCGTTACACAAAAAAAAGTAATATGAAGAGTGTATACAAATATATATTTATGAATTTGAATTTGTAACTGTTGCGTTTGCGTTGTGGGTACATTAGTATCCGGAACATTAAGCTGAGTCAGAACCTTTTTATTGGCACGACACAAATCTTAGACTTAAGCTATTATTAAATAAGTACTACCTAAATGTTTAAGTTACTCCGTATGTAAGTCTGTTTGTGTTGTTCTGATAAATAAACAAATTCTATTCTATTCTATTCTATTCTAACTAGCATTGCCTGCAAGCGGTGATAGCGCATGGTTAGGAGTTCGAGTTCACTTTCGGGGGCCGAGTTCCGATCCCAGCACCTCTAACTTTTTTAAGTTATGTGCGTTCTAAGTAATTAAAATATCACTTGCTTCAACGGTGAAGGAAAACATCGTGAGGAAACCTGCATGCCTGAGAGTTCTTCATAATGTTCTCAAAGGTGTGCGAAGTCCACCAATTCGCACTGGGCCAGCGTGGTGGACTACGGCCGAAACCCCTTCTCATTGTGGGTTGATATGATGATGATGATTGCCTGAATAAAATTTGCCCAACACAGATATTTGTATCAAGTGCCAATTTCAGAAACGCTTGATAAATATTGAGTTGAATCAATACAAAATACGCTACTCATTACTGTGTGCCACTGTTGAGAACTAGTTATTCTTAAAAAAAACATTCTAATTTATTTCACATGCTTTGTTTGTGTTAATACACTAACTAATGGTACAATATCTTACAAGAAATACAAATCGCGTGCACTTCATGGATCACTCACAAGTCCTACGCTGAGCACGACATTTTGTTTAGAATAACTCTCGACTCCTATTCACATAACTCAATGTTGATAAAAAGTTTTGTTCCGGGGTATATAGGTAGCCAAAGGTACAACACCTTTGGCTACCTATTTCATAATCTTGCTTATAGAACTATCGAAATATCAAACAACGCTTTTAGTACGATTCGACTTTTTTGTTTAAAAACTTCAAACAAATTGTTCACTAGCTCCCAAACCCAATACAATACGCCATTTTGCATTTGTGATTTTGAAAGTAAAATCTTGAGGCTACTGTTGCAACATAGTATTCATCAAACAAACTTGCGTTGACTTTGCTCACGGTTGTTGCAAACGCGTCCTTAAATCCAAGATGGTGGGTTGTAGGGCTGTTTAACATGCACCTGCGCATTTTGTCGAGTGTAACAATGGATCATACGTCATGTATTGCGTTTTAGTGCCGTCAGATATATCTGGATGCTTGGCGTGCTAAGTGTGAATGATTCGTAAAAGGTTATCGTCGTTTAGCGTTTAGTTTAAGTGCCCATATCGGTGGCAAGTGTCTCAATGTACCAGGACATTTGGAAAGGAATTTAACTAGTAGTAGGGGTCTTTGAGACATACCTCATCCGGGGAAGTATACACTACTACCGCCATGCTGATGTCTGTTGTAGTATTGCTTCCGGTCTGACTGGTATGGTTGTTGATAAAAGTTTTTGATCTTCCGCGTTAAAGCTATAACTAGAGGAAACGCGCGACTTCGTCCGCGAATGAGCCGACTTAAAAAAATATTCGTATGTTGTCGCGGACTGTTTTATAGAACTTTAAAGAAACGACAATTCCGACAATTTCGATATACTTTTTTTTTTTTTTTTTTTATATATATTAGGAGGGGAAAATCCTCATGGACATCCCTATGGATAGTGCCGGACTCCTACCGACTAAAAACCCCTCCTGCCTTCTAAACGTTAGTGTACCTGCCATTTGGCCTACCACTAACGTCGTTGTCCTACCACTAATTTCGATATACTTACGAGTTTGGCGTGACGTTTACCATTCACGCATCGCACGCATCAGAATCTCTCAAAAAGGATATATTTTCCAGTTTTTGCCCGAGAATCCAATATAAATGATTCCCACCTAGATCGATTTTAACCCTGTTTACTTAATTTCATGAAAATCGTTGGAGCCGATTCCGAGATTCCAATTAAGTACATATATACAAGAATTAACGATATAAGATAGCAATATTGTTCCTATTTATTGATATTCATCGTATAGATATATATTTATTAGTAATATACAATATATTAACGGTGAAGGAAAACATCGTGTGGAAACCTGCATGCCTGAGAGTTCTCCATAATGTTCTCAATGGTGTGTAGTGTCCACTAATCCGCACCGGGCCAGCGTGGTGGACTACGGCCTTAACCCCTTCTCAGTATGGGATTTCACCCGTTTCCTGTAGTGGGCCGGTGATGGGTTGATATGATGATGATGATCCAATATATAAAATAAAATCTATAAAATTAGCTTTAGCCATGGTAGAAATCATATATAGGATCAGAGACATGGCCGCTAACTATGGGCCTCATAAGAAGGCTCAGAGTCACTCAGCGGGCAATGGAGAGAGCTATGTTAGGAGTATCTCTACGTGATCAAATCAGAAATGAGGAGATCCGTAGAAGAACCAGAGTTACCGACATAGCTCAGCGAGTTGCGAAGCTGAAGTGGCAATGGGCGGGGCACATAGCTCGGAGAACCGATGGACGGTGGGGTCTTAAGGTGCTGGAATGGCGACCCCGCACCGGTAAACGCAGCGTAGGTCGGCCCCAAACGAGGTGGACAGATGACATCAGGCGAGTAGCTGGGAGCCGTTGGAGGCAAGCGGCCCAGGACCGTGCATTGTGGAACTCCCCACGAAAGACCTATGTCCAGCAGTCGACGTCGATTGATTGAGATGATGATGATGATGATGATGATGATGATGATGATGATGATGATGATGATGATGATGATGATGATGCTAGAAATCGAACCCTGTAATGTCACTGCCTTAAGTTTTAGGCTGCATAAAATTAGTAATTAATTTAAGGGTAATTGTATATCTTTTTATAACAAATTACCAGATGCAATAGATAATAAATATATATACTACGAACATACACACATCGTCATGTAGTCCAAAAATAAGCGTAGTTTAGGTACATATAAACACCTAGACACTGAAAAACATTCACGTTCATCACACAAAGATTTTCCAGTTGTGGGAAACGAACCCTGAACCTTGAACTCATAAAGCAGAGTCGCTGCCCACTGCCCACGGCCGTCCAACCCTTACAGGATCACTTTGATGTCGGACTGTCTGTCTGTCTGATTGCTGTATATGGAGTTGTAATTTAAACCATCAGGTCTAAAACACCCTGAAGATGTGAAAAATCGAACTTCTGATACGATGAAATCTTTGAGATGTCTCTCAATAAGTTCAAAGTTTATATCAAACGTAAGCTTATAGAAAAATCCTATTATATTATTAAGGATTACGTGTATGATAAAAAAGCTTGGGTATCATTTGCTCTAACTCCATTGCTCCACATTAACTAGTCTGTGATATAACAAAAAAAAAGGCTGGCTAAGTTTGTGGTGGGCTCTTCTTAGACCAGGACGCGTTTGGAGGCCTCCTAGCTTTATTTTAAGTTAACGAATGCAGTTATCAACATCACTAACATTAGTGTAACATCTAAATAAATAAAAATGTTGAATGTTTGAACGCTTCATAAGTGCTTGTAATAAGTTCTACATGAATAAAACATTTTTGAATTTGAATTTGAATTTGAATTTAAGAAGTCGTAGGTAGGTATAGCTATTTAATTTACGTTTCACTAAAGTAAAGTAAATGTTAAGTAGCACCAAAGTCGCACATACAAGGCCAGTTTTACAAGTGGCTCGTATAGCTGATATCCCCGGTGTTGCGCCCGGATCGTATCCAGCCTTCTGTTCGCCCCGGGGGGGAGCGGGTCGATAGGGGGTGGTTATCTTTGTTTGCCTGATATAAAATCTTAGGGGGAGGGGTTGGTACCAGAGATTCTATTTTCTATTTCTATGATTTGTAAGAGGGATGGGATAACAACCTACGTAGGTATATAGGCACAATCCTATTACGTATTAGGTTTACTTATGCGATTAAAAGATTGGGTATGAAATTTTAATGTTACTAAGTTGTGCTAACATATAATTTTTATTTTTATATTTTATTCTCTCATTACCACAGCTCCAAAAGACCGCTAAGCGATTTTGTGTTAGGAGTTTCCGGGTTCGATTTCCGGCAGGGGCAAATTGAAACATTGTAATTTTTGAATTTTCTCTGGTCTGGTTGGAGGCTTTGGCCGTGGCTAGTTACCACCCTACCGACAAAAACGTGCCGCTAAGCGATTTAGTGTTCCGGTGAATTGTCGCGTTGAAACCGATTAGGGGTATGACCACCCTAGCAGGTTAGCCCGCTACCATCTAAGACTGCATCACTACTTACCAACAGGTAAGATTGCAGTCAAGGGCTTACTTGTAGTGGAATTAAAAAAAAACAGGTTCAATACCGTTTGCAACGATTACGTAGAATCGCTATTATATAAATTGATGTTCTAGTGGCTATCAAAAAAAAAATTGGTTGTCTGTAAAGTCGGCTTACTGACGATAGTTGAACGTGACAACGTCGTAAGAAAATACTGATGGAATGGTTGCATTTTTCAAAAGAAAATTTTAATTTTATTAGTTTGATAGATATTATCGTTGCTATAAACAATTGACACCACACTCACTTTTCACTGCACTTCATCCTTGCCGAAAACATGTAAATGTATTATTGTATAGAAGCTGTCCACGCGGACGCATCGCTCACTCAAGTAGGAGAGAGACAGATGTCGAACGCGGAGGCCGACTGTGCCTCTTTGTCGCTCGTTCCGCGCTCTCGCTTGCACTTCAATCCTTGAATGGAACGCCTCAGAGCGAGGTAACGCCGCATACGTCATGTTTTTTCGTGCGTGCAGCCGGCTCCATCAAATTATAAGACGTTGTCACGTCAAAAATCTATTACAACGGTGAATAGTGATATCTGGGCCCCCATCCACCTATCAGTAGCCTTAGTACCTACCAGATTGTCTCGCTCGCTCGGGTCGTTTTCGAGTATGAAATTCTTCTTGAACATCGGTGTAAAAGAAATAAATATATTAGTATACTATGACAATACACACCTCGCTGTCTAGCCCCAAAGTAAGCATAGCTTGTGTTATGGGCACTAAGTTGAATGATGAATATTTTTATGAATAATATACATAAATACTTATACCTAATATACTAATAATTCATTATAAAGTCCTATATAGGACCTACCAATGCATAAGATTAAATGATGTGTTAAAACACATTTATAACAGCGACGTTACTATACAATTGATGAATTTCTTAATGACAAGGTTGCTTGGAAGCATCCGGCTCCGCTTCCATCTTTCACAAGATAGAAAAATGAATTTTAAAATGTAAAATGTAAATTGTTGATATTGGAAAAGAGCAACTGCTGAGTTTTTTTGCCGGCTTCTTCTCGGTAGAATCTGCCTTCCGAACCGGTGGTAGAGTCACTACACACAGACAGACTTGACGTTTCAAAAGTGCAAAAGTGCACTTTGAATTTTGAATTTTAAAACGAGTGACATTGGGTCCATTTTTCTTTACCGACACAGAGTTTAGCACTCGAAAACGACTCGTTGATTGCATGCGAGCAAATTCAGTACGAAGACTACTGAAGAGTTCTAACGAAGGCTTCCTAACTTCTTCATTACATCTTTGTCTCCCCACTCTTGTACCTTCGACAAAGTTTAAAGCGGCAATCTTAACAAGCCTTATGAATTAATGATGATCGCATTTGCTTGTGGTAGGTAGGTATGGTAGCGAAGTACTCTGTTTAAGAAATGGTAGGGATACCGTAGTCTGTTTAACTAACGGTTGCAGATTTACGATGAAATCCGTTTAAAAAGTAATAGATAATAAATTGTACACTTTTCGTTAAATTTTTATTTTCATATTTCTATACTTAGGTGTGTTTATGTTGTGTACAATAAAAGCGAATCCGTTCATTCATTAATTGTTTTATTACTCTTACCATTTATCAAAGTCAAAGTCAAAGTCAAATATTTCTTTATTCAAATAGGTACATAGATGGCACTTTTGTTGCGTTAATGACATATAAAAAGAGTGTAAAGCAGTGAGTATTGATAGCGAAACTTAGCCAGGTTTTTGTTATCACCATCTCACAGTTTAGTTAATGTTGAGCTATGAAGTTAGAGCAATTCATACCCAAGCTTTATTATCAGACATGTAATCCTTAATATTATAATAGGAATTTTCTAGAAGCTTCATCTGGTAATTTGTTATAAAAAGATATACAATTACCCTTAAATGAATTACTAATTTTATTGAGCCTAGTAAACTGCACTACAAGTTTATTTTTACTTCTAATATGATTAGTAAAGTCGGGAACCACGGCCTCACGTGCTCTCTTACGCACGTGGACACTGTACTGCTGGTATTTCACAGAACGCAATTATAAAAACATCAACACAAAACATCATTTTTAGGGTTCCGTACTCAAAGAGTTAAAGTGGACCCTATTACTGAGACCCCGCTGACTGTCCGTCTGTCACCAAGCTGTATCTCAAGAACCGTGATAGTTAGACGACGGAAATTTTCACATAAATGATGTTTTTCTGTTGCCGCTATATATAATAACAAAATACTAAAATATAAAATAAAATAAAAAATTACGGGGCTGTTATTTAACATACATTTTTTTTTGCCGTTTTTATAGATAATGGTACGAAACCATTCGTGCACGAGAGATACTCGCACTTGGTAGGTTTTTTTTCTAATCCATTGACTCAACAGTCAACTGGTAACTCAAAAAAAAAACATTTGCACAACATTGACGTAATCTGTACTGTACGAGCTCACTCACCCCCCGGGAGGGGTCGCGGCCCACCGGGGTGGGGGTGAGTTACACGGGGTGTGGTTTGCCGTTCAATAACTTAATACTGTGGAAAGGCTTTCACGGTGAAATCTCGCCGCTCGCTGTAGCTGGAACATGACTTCGTGAAACTTTGTATAAATTCGCCTAGGATGGTTTATATGAAATCAGACTCACGTGTAGTTTTAGCTATACCTACTTACTAATATTAAAAAAGGTTTGTTTGTTTGTATGTTTGTCATTCCTTCACACCTTAACTTCTTTTAAATTATGAATATTAAGCTTAATTCGCTATACCTACTCCGCGAAAACCAGGAGAATCTGTATGGTGTAATTTATAATTTATTCAATCCTTATACTCCACACCAAACAGGTCTTCGGCAATGCACCCTCTACGCACGTATCGCTCCGTAACCGGAGCATCCTCAGGAGATGTTGACTTTACAATGAATTATTGTAAAGAAACTTACAATTAATTAAAATTGACTTGATTTTTGGCATAGAGTTAGTTGAAAGGACGGAGAGCTAACATAACTAACTAACATTAGCTACTTTTAATCCCACAGCTAGTAGGTAAAGTAACAAACGGTTTTAATACTTGGTTTGCTTTCAATTCCGTGCGCTTAAAACTTAGATTAACTTAGAAACACTTTGAATTAGGAAGCCGGTTTTGCGAAAAACCGAACCAAAAATAAAAATAAATAAATGAGTAGGTAGGTATATTTAAAGTAAAAATAGGCTGCGATTAATTTTACCAATTCTGTTATACAAAATATCTCTTCACAAAACTAAATTTACTTACTAGTACTTTTAATAGTATGTATATACTTACTCATTTATTGTATGTTAAAGTATTTAATTATGTAAGTGTTGTTATTATATATATTAGTTTATTTTTATATTTATTTATTTATTATATTATTTACTTTTTATCTATTTGTGCACACTAGTTTATGTATTAGCATGTAGTTATTTGCATGTATGTATTTTAATATTTGTACCACCAGCAGTCTATTCTCCTCTTCTTTTTTTTCCTAATTCTAAGGTTGCCTGGCAGAGATCGCTATTAAGCGATAAGGCCGCCTTTTGTATTACTACTTTTTTCGCTGTTTCTGTTTTTGTTATATTTTAAATGTTGTGGTATACAAATAAAGAGTTTAATAATAATAATAATAAATTTACAAGTTTAAAAAAGTGAACATACCTTTACAGTACAGTAGGCACCTTGCTCCTTAGGTACAAAGGTTGCAACGACTCAGTATTTACATAAACTGTAGTGTTTTTTTTTTAATTCAATGCGCCTATAGGTAATCGAACAGTGCGTGTTGCCAGTGATGACCTATGGCTCTGAAACATGGTCGTTAACTGTGGGCCTCATAAGAAGGCTTAGAGTCACTCAGCGGGCGATGGAGAGAGCTATGCTCGGAGTATCTCTACGCGATCGAATCAGAAATGTGGAGATTCGTAGAAGAACCAAAGTTACCGACATAGCTCAACGAGTCGCGAAGCTTAAGTGGCAATGGGCCGGGCACATAGTTCGGAGAAAGGATGGACGTTGGGGTCCCAAGGTGCTGGAATGGCAGCCCCGTACTGGTAAGCGCAGCGTTGGTCGACCCCCAACGAGGTGGACAGACGACATTAAGCGCGTCGCAGGTAGCCGTTGGATCCAAGCGGCTCAGAATCGTGGAACTTGGAACTCCCTACAAAAGACCTATATCCAGCAGTGGACGTCTATCGGTTGATGTGATGATGATGATGATGATGATGATACTAATACCTATAGGTCATAGTTATAAATAAATTGTATAAACATTTAATAACTTAAAGTGCTTGATGTGGTACATGGAGCAAATAGTTGTGCGTTTCAAAAGTATCCGGACGTTAATAAACAGACATGCGAAGGATTATCCGGCAAGTTTACAAATGTAATACAACCGGGTGCTGTGTGAAGGCTATTAAATGCAGGCTCCGGGGCAATGTAACGGCGATAGAGCAAATAATTGTGCGTTTCAAACGTCAGCTGGACTTTAATTACACAGGCATGCGAAAGATTATCCGGCAAGTTTATAGATCTATCGATCGACGCAAATAAAAGCGCGTAATGTTCTCGAGTGATCTATGAAAGATTTTAATAGTAGGTTCGAAGGTAATCTCTATACTGGGCGAGGGCAAATTATTGTGCGTTTCGTCAGTCCGTCACTATCAACATCCTTATTGCAAGTTTTCATGTACTTGCGTCCACGTTATCCACGTTACCGTAACTCGTTCATTTTTTATGGAATTCCATAAAATTAATTCTGTAAAAATTTGAGAACTAATTCGACAGTTTTTTCTTAATCTTGTTTTGATTTATTTTCGTGATGCCAGAACAGCACAGTCAGATTTACTTTAATCCAAAGTTAATTTTATAGGCTTTATGAGTTACAATGAACGTGTGACGATGATGAACGAAATGAACTAATTTGCCAAGAATAAAAAAGTAGATGGGTAGGTATCTGAAATTATGTAAGTAAATAAATAAGTAGGTAGGTATATACACAGTGTCGTGCACTTCATACATATACAAAAGCACTGCCTACCCTGAAATAAAATACACTATATTGTACGCAGTAGAGAAAATATTATAGCAAAGGTGTGACGGCATTGTTGCTACATATATAGCTACCTATAGCGAATTCATGGTGGATGGTGTAATAAATATTATACCAATATTATAAAGTAAGTAAAATGAATAAGTTTAAAATGAATATAAAATCACTTTTAGTGATAAAATCGCCTTTTGCTTCTAATTTTTTTAAAAGTACATTTTTAATGTCTCCTTTACTACGCAATAAAGACGTTTAAATAAAATAAAAAAAATAAAATTTTTTGGAACCGACAAGATTATAACCTGTGATTCTTTGGCATTTTAAATTTATAGAGTTGATATTATCTCTAAGTGTAGGTAAAAACACTATAAAAATTATAAAAATATTACTATACCAATTGTGATGTGTGGAGGCTATTAATTGCAGGCTCCGAGGTAATCTAGCGGCGAGCGGCCCTAGGCTGCCCTTCCACCGGGGATGCGGGACTTTACCTACCTAATCCTGTGTACCCACCTCAGTTGGTGAGACTTAGACCAACTATTTATCCGTAAGATTTTGTTTAACAAAATTATCAGAATTGATCAGTTGAATGAACAATAGCAGTTATGCTGTTTCTCGAAGGGATAGGTAGGAAAATGTAAACGAGGATTAGGGTAACCATGGTCATTTTATTCGTAGCTAATTGTGTAGGTAATATATAGTTATATAGTGTATATAGTTGTTTGATTATATATTATAAAGGCATACCATAAACTTAGGCACCGAGGACAAACCTCTGTGATCATTTTTAATTGATAATTAAAAAAAAAACAAAAAACATCGGTTCAAATATTATAAAGTCACTAAGTAGCCATATTAAGTAGGTCTCTTGTACGCTATTGTGATGAAAATGTACTGAAAGTATATTTTCATGAAAATAACTGCTTCCATCAAAAAGATATTCCATCCCTGGTAGCAAGTGTAAATGAGCCTAGAGCTGGTGTGAGGCGCGGGGGCGCGGGGCGCGGGGCGCCGCGGTGTGCGTGACGGATCATGGCGGCGCGGGGGGGCCGCGCCCCGCCGCCCGTTAAACGCGCCCGCCGGATACGCGACGCGGCGCGGTTGAAAGCTATCCGGCCCCCGGGCGGGGCGCGCGCGATTGGCTGGCGCGCCGCGCGTTGCGGCCCCGGCGGCCAATCGCCGCGCGGGTCTCCACGCCCCGCTCGGGGCGCGCGCCCGGCCGGCGGCTCAAACGGCGCGCGACTCCGGCGCGCACACTCGCACCGATGCGCGGCTCCTGGGACGAGTCCACGACGGCGGCGCTGCACGCGCGCATCCTGGAGGCGCACCGCGGCGCCGCGCCCGACCGCGCCGCCGAGCCCGCGTGCGAGCCGGCGCCGCTGTCGCTGGGCGCGCTGGAGCTGGCCGCGCCCACGCCGCTGCTGCCGCTGCCCACGCTGTCGTTCAGCGCCGCGCAGGTGGCCACCGTGTGCGAGACGCTGGAGGAGAGCGGCGACGTGGAGCGCCTGGCGCGCTTCCTGTGGTCGCTGCCCGTGGCGCACCCCAACGTGGCCGAGCTAGAGCGCTGCGAGGCCGTGCTGCGCGCGCGCGCCGTGGTGGCCTTCCACGCCGGCCGCCACCGCGAGCTGTACGCCATCCTGGAGCGGCACCGCTTCCAACGCGCCAGCCACGCCAAGCTGCAGGCGCTATGGCTCGAGGCGCACTACCAGGAGGCGGAGCGCCTCCGCGGCCGCCCGCTCGGGCCCGTCGACAAGTACCGCGTGCGCAAGAAGTTCCCGCTGCCGAGGACGATCTGGGACGGCGAGCAAAAGACACACTGTTTTAAAGAACGAACGCGATCTCTCCTCCGAGAATGGTACCTCCAAGATCCTTATCCGAATCCGACGAAAAAGAGGGAACTAGCGGCTGCAACGGGGCTGACGCCGACGCAAGTCGGGAACTGGTTCAAAAACCGACGGCAAAGAGATCGAGCAGCCGCCGCTAAGAACCGCTCCGCCGTGTTGGGCCGAGGGTTCGCGTCCTCGTCGACGTACGACGAAGACTCGGCCGACTCGGAGATCAACGTCGACGAAGAGTAGCCTTCGACAGACTGATAGTGTAAATATGGTGATAAATATATGGCACGGCGCTGTCCGTCGGACGTATCAGTGATTGCAATATAGACTTTTCCGAGTAGAAGCACGCGCCCGTGCCGTGATGTTGAGGCGTTGAGTTCTGGGTATTATTGTCGTTGAGTGTTGAGCAGTGCTTGAAGTGCTGAGCATCTTCACAGGTATGTACTACCGATTTAGTGAATTGCCTTTCGATTCATAATCGTTTCCGTTGTGCGTTAGATTCGCTGAGATAGGTATGACAGGGTTGATTTTAGATTTTATTTTCGGTGGCATATCCTCGCCTACCCAACAGGGTCAGTAGATGGGCATATAGATTATTTATTAAATGTACCGTTTTATTTATCTTAGTTAAGACTCTATTTTATGCCTTCCCGAAGCATTTACCGAAATTTTTATGCTACCAAGTTTTCCTACGAAGAATTTATTTATCATATCAAATCTTTAGTTTTAACATTTTAGAACTTGTAGATAATTAATTATGTTTGTGGTATAGAATTTTATATTACGGAAGTATAGAAGGTTTGTACCTGACGTATTACTTCGGTTAGTTGCCAGTTTAGATTTTATCACTATTAGGATTGCTGTTTATAGTGTCAATCAAGGTTTTAATTGATTCTGGTTTATATACCGGAAAAAGGGCATTATTTATAGAATAGTTTCTGACTTACGTAGGTAGTTTATGTCAGAAGGACTATTACCTTTTTATAATTGAGATATTGTAGAGTTCGAGCATTCTACTCTTTTGTGACGAAAACAACAATACATTGAATTTCGATATCGGATATGATTTTAAAATGTCCATGTGAATGATCCAATTAAATGAGATGAAATCTGAACCAATTTTATAGTGTGGAAAAAGAATAAAAATATCTCCTAATCATAAATAAACTTACATTTTTACTGCAACTTATAAGCATTCTTTACCCCTGCATATTTACAGTCAATATAAAAACAACAATGACTGTTAATAGTGAGCAATAAAGTAGAAATGCAATTATACGCATACCTAGCTTATAATTTGATGGGTTTGATGGCCGATTTGCGCAGTGGGCAGCGACCCTACTTCCTGAGTCCAAGGCCGTGGGTTCGACTCCCACAACTGAAAAATGTTTGTGTGATGAACATAAATGTTCCTCAGTGTCTGGGTGTATATCTGTTTATTGTAAGCATTTATGTATATTATTCATTAAAATATTCATCAGCCTTCTTAGTACCCATAACACAAGCTACGCTTACTTTAAGGCTTGATGGCGATGTATCTATTGTCGTAGTATTTATACCTAGAAAAGAAATAACTTCAGAAGGTACCTACGTGGTTGCATAATAGGTATTGTTTTGTTATTTTGCCCGTCGCGTCGATGAAATTAGTTATTAATTAAATTCCAATAAGGTTTTCATCCGTGCATTTTATACTTAAACTGTATAGAAGTAAGTTGAAATCCGAAGCGTTTAGAACCTAAGGTCTTTAGGGCTATTGTCCTGTCACGCTTAATTACCGATGAAGCGAAGGGTCGCGTTATTACAAAACATTCTCAACCATTTCATTAATTATAGTTGCCACGTAAATGTAGTTGCATAAATTCATGAGTCATTTTATTAAACTTCCTAAGTTCTTATCCATATTTAGGCGGCAGATTTAAGTTATGTAAGTTCATTTTACCCTTACCCCGAAAATAAAAATATTTTTTGTTTAAGATCCTTGCAAAAATACTTCTCATATTGATATTTAGAATTAAATGAGTGAATAACGTAAACCTATTAGTAAAGTCTCGTTTTTTAAATTGTTAAACATTTGGTAACATATCTTATTATTTTTCGTTATTTATGTTACTTAAGTATATTTTGATAACACGAAATCCTTGTTGTCTATATCTGGCACGTTTTTCTGTAGGGTAAATGTGAACATTAATTAGGGTAACACTGAACACGTATATTTTTAAAGTGTTATTTGAAGGGGGTTAATGTGAACAATATATTTATCTATTATTATTAACTAAATAAATATCTTATTTTGTCTGAATAAGGAATCTTTAGGTATTATCAAATTAAACCTTGATCGGCACTATAAATAAATTATTGACCGATAAGAATTGCTGTCTGTTATTTATTATACCTTACAAAAATGCTGTAATATACCTAAACCTACATATTTATAAGTAGGTACTAATTGTTTCATTATAATGGATAAATATTTAGTAGGTAGGTAGGTGTATATTTTTTTGTAATATGTTTATTTATATTCTATCATTAGTTAAATAAAATAAATGTTAACAAAGTCAGAACAGAATGTTTTTAAATATTTAGTATTTTAAACTAAACCTTTATAACAAATAGCTACCTTAAACATGGTAAAAAAAATAAACGCATAAATGTTGCTAGACGTGTGTTATTGTTACTAACAAAAGCACGTTCAAAAAATAACATAAACTATATTAAAATGTTATGGTAGAATCTGCATACCTAATTGGTATTTTTTTTTAAATAGAATTCTTCTACAAAACTTTAAATACAAAAATTAGGACGACGCTTTTTTAAAAATCAATAATTTGAAAAAATATTTACACATAAACTTTGGATTTTCAGTGCACATCTTGCAACTGTTTTTGTACGCTTTTACAACAACTTTATTATTTATCATAAATAGGTACAATTTGTACGAAATAATTATTATTCATGGGAATATTCTCCAGGGTAAGAAAACATAACCGTTGAACATTAGACAAGCTTTATCCTTACTAATATTATAAAGGCTAAAGTATTTTTTTGTTTGTTTGTTTGCCCTTCTTAACTATTAAGCAATCAATCGGCCTTAACGGCCGTTTGGCGCAGTGGGCAGCGACCCTACTTTCTGAGCCCAAGGCCGTGGGTTCGTTTCCCACAACTGGGCAATGTTTGTGTGATGAACATGAATGTTATTCAGTGTCTGGGTTTTTTTTTTAATTTTATTTATACCTAAATATAATTCCAATTAGAAAACGCTTAATAATAATTACAATCTAACATTTGTTAAACAATCTGTGAGGATGCAAACACTCTTGATTGGCTGTAATGAAACTATAGGTAATAGTGTGTGGGCGTTTGGGTGTTTATCTATATACTTATAAGTACTTATGTATATTATTCATAAAATTATTAATCAGTTCTCTTAGTAATCATAACACAAGCTACGCTTTCTTTGGGACTAGATGGCGACGTGTGTATTGTCGTAGTATATTTATTTATTTACTATTTATTTATTTATAAGCTCTAGGTTAAATTTCGTAACATTTAATTTTTTTACCACTTTCTTAATAAGTAACATTTTGATCTTCCGTTCTATTCACGTGTTTCAGAATAACCTATTTTGGATAGTTAGTAAAAGTTTAATTTATATTAAATTTTAAACTAAAAATAGCCCTAAACATCATATAGGCCTCTTTGTAGTTTAATATATAAATATTTTTTATTATTACAAGCGAAGTGTACCTAGCTCTTACTATACCGACATATAGCCTCTATCTACTTATTTATGCTGATATACTAACCTATTATGTTTCCAAATGAAACATCGAATATGTTTGAAGCGCCCTTTATCAAATTAAATGTAAAATTAATTAATTTAAACTAGGTATCTATACGCCTACTTTATAGGTAGGTAGATACATTTCGAAAGTGAAGTTAGCCAGATTTTCAGAGACTCTACCATGGGTTAGGAAGTCAGATTCTACCGAGAAGATGCTGTCAGGAAACTCAGCAGTTCTTCTTTTTCTACATAAACATTTTATCCAATTCAACAATCATTTTCTATCTTATGGGGTACCTGAAGTATGAGACCGGAGCTGACTGCTTTCAACCAACGTTGTCATCAGGAAATCATCAATTTCTCGCAGTAATAAATGTGTTTAAACATATTATTTTAAATTTATGTATGGGTAGGTCAAAAATTTCCTTTGGAATCATGTTATAAACGGAACCCCACAACGGACTTCTTTACCTTTCGCAGTCTTCTTCTAATAAGTCAGATTTACGAAAGAATCGATTCTTTCTAACCACTTTTACTTACGTTAAACGTTACCTCACGTAATACGTTTTTGACATTGCTTAAATTGTTATTTTATTAAGTCTATTCTTGTGTATTGAGTTATATACCTATATAGAGTTATAGAGGTATATATATATATATATAGATACAACGTGTAACGGAATTACGAAATGCTTTTGAAGGCATAAGTATATTTCATAAGGTATCACCCTGTAAAAATATGAAATCAAAAGAAACATATTTATTTTTGCTTACAAACTGATTCCAAAAATTCTAAAGATAAAAGACCAACATGTGCATACTACGCTAGGCGACGCGTACCTAATAAAGTAAGAAGAGTACTTGATTTTACTTTTGCATGTGATGTTAGGGCTGTATAAAAACAATAGTTAACTCAGAACTATTAGCGTTTCGGTTTCACAGATAAGTCTCAGAAACAGTAAATAATCTACCTCTAAAGCGTCTGAATTATTATTTTGGTTCTCATTTACACGAAGGTACATTGTTTTTTATAAAAAGAGCAAAAATAATGTAACGAAAAGAATAATTTTGAAAATCGTTTATTTATTTATAGATCATAAAATTTCCTGTGGTTTCGTTAAAAACTTTGTATATTTTTTTTCTGAAAATCAGAATCGTTTATAGAGCGGATAAACATTTAGTTTATAAATATATTTTTTTTCGCTGTGATAAACCACAGAATATTAATTGTTTAGGTTCTGTCAACGTCATTTAGCAGCACTCAGCACCTCTATTAAAGCTATTTTCCTTGTTAATACTTTGTCCTTATCACCTCTCGACTTGATAACACGTAATTACTGCTATTCAGTACAATGATAGTTTCATTACGGTTAATCAAGAGTTATTACATCCTCACAGATTGTTTTTCTTACACAGATAATAACGTTTTTTACCGTATCTTTCGATTATCTGTTCGAATAACTTCCGATTTATATAGGGTGTGTACATGAGCGCCTTTTCAGAGAACTCTGTATTTATATTTTTTTTATTTTTTATTAAGTGATAAAGGGGTGTGATGCGGTATTAGCCTAATGGTTAGACCTAAGGCCTCCCTTTCGGGGATACCAAATTCGATGCCAAACAACCAATCCACACAGTTTTAGCTACGCTATAAGATGAAACTAAATTACCTATTACTATAAAAAAAGAAATGGTAGAATTTAATTATATTTTAACTTAGGTACCTATTAAATTACATAGGTAATAAAATATTAGGAATTCCACCTGTAAGAATTTGATTGAATTTCATTTTAACCGGGCATATATCTGTATAGGGACATTATATATTACATAGGAAATGCTAGACTTGAAGTTAATCAATATACCTACTTGGTTTTTAACAGGTTACGAAGATTTTGAACTGTTAAATGCGGGTTAAATTGTAGGAGAATTAAAAAATAAAAATTATGAAGAGACATGTATGATTTTTTACATATATCTAGATCGTAATAAAGCAATTATTAGATACATTCACATATTAAATTACAAATTACTCATAATTATCTCGGCACTCATATCGCATGTCAGATTGACTTTTATCACGCCAACTGACGCTCTGATTAATTATCAAGAATGTTGTAGATATAAATCTAGCTAGCAGACGTTAGATGGGTATGTAAGAAAATAAAAAGAAGCACCTACAATAGACAAGCAATATATGTTTTATATTGGAGGAGGCCTATGCCGACTGGCAAGCAGATCTAGGAAAGATAACGAAGCAACAAACATTAATTTAAATTGTTTATTCAATGTAATATTTCAATATTAGTTCTTTACTTAAGAATCAAATGTACCATTTTTTTTTTTTATACAGAGAAAATGCCTGACGCATACCACTCCGTTAACGGAGTAGTTATGTGGGACTTGCACCCACTAAAAACTCTGTGTGTCCCTCGATAGCCCTATAAGTGAGAGCACGGGGTTCACTTGCGTATTCACCGCACTCTCGCCAAGGTTTTGACCCCCCAGTGCGTGGCGGGTCCTATCATCACTGGCCTGATCGCTGCCAAATCCTCCAGAGAGGCGTGCACTACACGGCACGCCACCTTCTTAGGCCTGTCATTAGTTGGGTGGCAAACTTCCTCTTTAATTCGCCACCCGCGAAGAATCAAATGTACCAAGTGATCTGAATAAAAGGCTATATTATTATTATTATTATTATATGTTTTATAACCATAATAATCTTCATATCAAGCCTTTACTAGCCCGCAACAGGGCTCGGGTCTCCTCCCACAATGAGAAGGGTTGAGGCCTAAGGTTGTGTTAGGCCTAAACCCTTCTCATAAAAATTCAAAAAATTCAAAATTCATTTATTTCAAGTAGGCCTAATTAATGTGTGACTCTACACCGGAATGCAGATTCGACTGACAAGAGCCGGCAAGAAACTCAGCATATTACAACTTAGGTACAACAAGGCAGATTGCAAAATACCGATGTTGTAGACCAGCAACTGCTGAGATTCTTGCCGGCTTCAGATTCAGCATTCCGAACCGGCGGTAGATTTCATCATCTTCATCATACTAGGGGGAGAAGGGGTTAGAGTTAGGCGGTAGAGTTACCTACAGATAGTTTCAAAAGTGGTTATAAGTGAGTTTGATTTTTGGTTTTTAAAAACCTAGCATTTTCGAAAGCATTTTATGCATACGCGGTATGCGACAGTTTTGGCTTCGCTCGGCAAATTGTAGATCCGGGGTCTATGATGAGCAGGCTAGTGAGCACAGCACCAAGGTAATAAATAAGTATAAATAAATCATTAAAACACTTAATAAATCGAGGTTACTATACCATTGATGACTTTCTTAATGACAAGGTTGCTTGGATGCAAATCGCTCCGCTTTCATCTCACGCGAGATACAAAAATGATTGTTAAATTCGAATCGTCCGTAGAGTCACTAGAAACAGACATACGCGTATCTACTTGACGTTTCAAAATATATTATTATAGGTGCTTATATTATTGGATCTACTTGATGTAAATTAAATTTTGAACTCGCACATTTTTATATCTCTATCATTTATTCTTCTTAACTTTTTTTAATGCTTAGCAATGCTTAAAAATATAATAAAAAACACTATTAAAAATTAAAAAAAAAAAAAAAACATCCACCCTCCACTTGCGGGGCTTTTGAATGCCCAAGCAACCGGCGGTCAGGGCTCCAGAGTGAGGAACCTCCTCACAATACGCGCCGTTTCAAGGAGTACTGCCTTCTGTATCCGACCCTTGATCCAACAACCAAGCTAAAGCTTCTTAAATTGTTGGTCGAAGCTTTTCGCGAGAAGACCATTTACTGAAACGACAATCGGAACAATAACAGTCGACTCAACATACCACGTCCAAGTATTTAGATAGGTCCAAGTATTAAATTCAAAAAAAATTCAAAACTAAACGAAATCTCACTGAGGAAAATTTTCTACTATTAAATGCGGCATAACTCAAATTTAATGACAATTTTTATTATAATCAGGGAAAATTTGAATATAAATGCATGAAAATTCGTAGTTTTTATAAATAAAACGGTCTTCAAATATATTATGTATTTTATTCGTTTTAATTAGAAATAAATAAAAAGCCATTAATGTATAATTTGTCAATCATTTTAATTAAACAACAGTTACTGGCTCACGCACCTTGTACAGGGGTTATATCGACTGTTCTATCTGTAGGACTTTAAAATGTCTACCTACTTAACGGTAAGCAGATAAGTTTATTATAATGTATACAATTGAATGTTTAATCAGTTTAGGTAAATTAAACACATAATTTGCTTACCAATTGGCATTCAATTGTTTTTAGTATAAAAAAGGTAATCGCAAATGTAGGTACTTATAGTTCGGCAAGCAGTGAGTTTTATTTACCTGAAATAAAACTGTGTGTTTTATTTTTGTTACTTAGTAATATGTATTTTTTAATCTTAGCATGTCCCTATTAATATTCAAATTCTGAATTTAAATTTAAAATTTCTTTCTTCATGTAGGCCTATCACAGGCACTTATGAAGCGTTCATACATACATGTTTACATAATTGTAAGGGGATGGTGATAACTTCGTTCGCCAACTTAAACCTAAAGCTACGAGGGTTCCAAACGCGCCCTGGTCTAAGAAGAGCCCACAACAAATGTAGCCGGGTAATTTTTTTTTGCTATCACCATCTTACAGTAAATTTATTTAGCTATGAAGCTAGAGCAATTCACACCCAAGCTTTTTATCGTTTAAGTAATCCTTAATATTATGATAGGATTGTTCTGTAAGCTTACGTTTTATATAAACTTTGAACTTATTGAGAGACATCTCAAAGATTTATTTTGGTAATTTGTTATAAAATATTCATATATAACTTTAAATAACTTAAAATATTTATAAACAAAAACCTATTGTACTAAAATAAAAGTCAATTAAATATAAAACGTCTTCGAAACCAATGCAGCATAGCGCCTATGATCTCTTCCTAAGACCAAACTAATTCTCTGGCCAAATAAATTTCCAGCTGTAGGATCACTGGCAAACTCTATAACTCTGTTTGACAGTTTAATAAAAAGAGCTACCGGTAGCACAAAAGGCACAATAATAAAACTGCTATCAAGGTTTTCATATTTGGGCCTCTTTGCCATATAAGATGGAGCTAAGCTAATGTAAAAGTAACATCCTCAACAAGCGACGTTTCAAGCCTCTAAGGAAAGAGCGTCATACGTCGTCATAAGTTTCTTGGCATTTTTTAAATCTAAATAATTTGTAACCATTGTGAGAACACACACATAGGATTGTTAATTTGGCGCATATATTATAGAGGTACCTTATAAGTTATTTAGCATAAATCTTAATTCGAAAAATCACCTAGAAACCGTACTGCAGTGCTGCTTGTTTGTACACTTAATTGCACACACCTATATATTAATTTACTTACTTAGATTCGGAACTTTTTAGTCTTGGGAAAATACGGGGTCTACGTGCTATTACAGAGCACGGGTCTCCTCCGACAATGAGAAGGGGTTAAGGCCGTAGTCGCTGGCCCAGTTATGTGCGTTTTAAGCAAATAAAACATCACTTGTTTCAACGGTGAAGGAAAACGTCGCGAGGAAACCTGCATGCCTGAGAGTTCTACACAATATTCTCAAAGGTGTGTGAAGTCCACCAATTCGTAAGGAGACCCGTAACTCATTGTGGAAGGAGACCCGTATCCTGTAGTGGGCCGGTAATGAGTTGTTATGATGATGATGATGATGAATATGAAAACTAAACAAGCACGGAAAGAAACGCGTGAAACAGCTAGTGAGCAAATCGTTTTTCTGAAAAACAAAACATTTCAAACATGCCAAGTGCCCATCAATCAAACTTTAATTAGGTAAAGACGTTTGTATTTATGCTTGTTTTTCTATATTGTACATTGCCTCGGCGGTCTCTGAGTCCAGTGGCGTGCATAGAGGGTTTGCACAGGGTATGCAGATGATATAAAATGAAGAAAATCTCCAGTAAGAGTTATAAATTCTCAAGGGTAGGCTTTTAATAACTTTTACAATGCCTATCCTTATGTTTTTTATAACTTGTACTGGAGATTTTCTTCATTTTATATCATCTGCATACCCTGTGCAAACCCTCTAAGCACGCCACTGTCTGAGTCCAAGGATGTGGGTTCGATTCCAACTACTGTAAAATGTTTGTGCGATGAACATGAATGTTTTTAAGTTTATGGGTGTTTATTAATAAGTTTTTGTGTATATTATTCATAAAAAGATCCATAAGTCATCTTAGTACCCACAACACAAACTACGCCTACTTTGGGACTAGATGGCGATGTGTGTATTGTCTTAGTACATTTATTTATTTATCATGTTTAACTACGGATCAAAAAGTCCTCGGGTATGCCCCAGGTATGATCAAAATTTTTAGGTATGGAGCTTCTTCTGTTAAAGAATTTTCTGTACCGGCCCGCATTTAGGAAATTGTAGCCCCGTATCTCCCCCTTAAGCCTTCGGTCCAAGTAATTATTTAGTAGTAGTTAAAGCCCACCAATCCGCTTTAGGTATAACCGTCTCTGCGATGATGATGGTGATGACTATATTATATACCTACATACGTTAATGACTCGTATCTTCCTACGTAAAACACTACCTAAGGATCGCTTTTATTTATACTCTATTGTTCGTCCCACAGATAATAAATTAAAAACCAACGATAGTTGCGTTACATATTTGATTGACGTTATAATATAACTACAGGACGACTCCCAACTACGGACGATATCTAAAGAAATAAGCATTGATTTTTTATTTTGGAATGATTTTTCAATCCTCAAATAACTAATCTGAGGAATTTTGATCTCGTTGGAGCAATTAGAGAATTTAAAATTTATGAATTTCCTCTGGTCTGCTCTTATCGATGGCTTTAGCAGTCTCTAGTTGCTACCCTACGATTAAGAAACCATATCCCTAACAGATTAGTTCTCTACCATCTTAGACTGCATCATCACGCACCTTGTGAGATTGCAGTCCAGAATTAACGTATACTAAAATTAATAATATATACAGCATATACAGATCTGCTGTGGCGTGCACAGAGGGTATGCACAGGGTATGCAGATGATATAAAACAAAAAAAACAGTACGGGTTGAAAATACTTAAGGGTAGGCTTTTTAAAACACTTACAATGCCTATTCTTAAGTTTTTTATAACTCGTACTGGAGATTTTCTTCATTTTATATCATCTGCATACCCTGTGCATACCCTATATGCACGACACTGCTGATCAGAGCCCATGTACAAAGTAAGGACATCATACATTGGGCAATCGAATTACACAATTTAACATACGAATACCGTTGCCAGGGTCTTAGAGGTGACTAAAACTTTAATCATATTTTTGAATTCCAAGATGGCCGCCTTACAAAATGGTTGATTAACAGAATTCTAAACAAGAACAGTTACGAATATAATATTAGTTTTAAAACCCAAACAATATGTTTGGTCAAAGTCATCTTTAGGTCAGAAAACGATGCCTATAATATTAGATTGTCAATTTCATCGGTGGCCATCTTGCATACTTATCTAAAGTATTATCATATTCATTCGTAGCCATCTCAAAAACTCTGAAGATGATATCCATATTATTAAATTCTTTATTCAAATGGGGAGTATGGCTTTGCGATAGCTTGATAAGAGATAACGACATTTGTTAAACATTAAAATAATAATACTAGGATTCCAAATACCCAGTACAGGGTACCCCGAATAAAAATACATAAAAACTAGCGGACCCCAGCGCCATCTGTCGGGCTAATTTGTGAATCTAAACCATCCAGGGTGCCACCCAAACGTATACCAAAAATATCATTCAAATCGTTCCAGCGTCTAGGAGGAGTTCAGTGACATACACACGCACACAAGAAATATATATATAAAGATATGTTCCATCTACAATGTAAACATAACATAATTCCCCTCCATATGGCATTAGGGTTCCCGTGCAGGTGAAATTGCAAGGACTTGTAGTTGAATAAAACAAAAAAAAAACACAATTAAATTAAAACCTGGGAAGCTCCTAACTAAAAATATTTGCAATGTAAATAATAAAACAGGATAAAACAGTTAGCAATCTTCCACATCTGCAGAATTAATCAATTAAAATAATTATTTGCAATTACAAATAAACGCTTAATACGGAAATAAACGTTGATTAATTGAATTACTAATTTGTTGGTGAAGCCTGCCATTATTTTGTCCCTTTTAAGGGACACGGGAGGGATAGTGGGGAAGAAAAACATAAAGTAGTTTAAGTTATTTTGTCAATTAAACTTTTACAATGAAAATAGTAACTATGTACTGTAGAGTTTAAGCGGTGATGCTCTAGTAGTTAAGAGTTAAGGCCTCACTTCCGGCGGGACTGAGTTTGATCCCCGGCACGCATTTCTAACTGTTCGGAGCCTTGTTTTTTTAATTCCCCACAAGTTAGCCGTGACTGCCATCTCATATGGTGTTAAGTGATGATGCAGTCCAAGATGGAAGCGGGCTAACCTGTTAGGGAGTATGGTAGTCAGACCCCTAATCGATTACTCCGCGACATCGCATCTTCCGGTACCATTAAATCGGCACGTCTTTGTCGGAAGGGTGGTAACTAGCGACGGCCAAAGCGTCCCACCAGACCAGAGCAGAGAAAATTCAGTAATTATAAATTCTCAAATTGTTCCTGCCAGAAATCGAAACCGGGAACTCCTAGATAAATTCAAAATGCTCAATATTCATCATTACAAAACACAACGGTATTTTGTAATGATGAATATATTCAAATTCAAAATTCAATCATTTCATGTAGGCCTAATATAAAGACTTTTGAAACGTCAAGTCTGTCTGTTTGTAGTGACTCTACCACCGGTTCGGAAGGCAGATTCTACCGAGAAGAAGCCGGCAAGAATTTAATTGTTGCTCTTTTCCAACATCAACTATTTACATTTTATTTTATTATATCATATAGGCTTATGGGTATAGATAATCCAGTTTAGGTAATGCGGGCACGCCACCCAGCATAAGCCGTGTTGATTCCAAGCTTTACATCATTCTCCAATAGGAGATAACAAGCATGTACACAGCAGTGTTACATTAATTTGTAGGTATAGACAGATTAAAGGATGGTAGGAATTCCTTTAATGAAGAATAGTAGACTCTTCTATTATTCTTCAGTAAAGGAATGGCGACCCCGCACAGGTAAACGCAGTGTTGGTCGGCCCCCAACGAGGTGGACAGACGACATCAAACAAGTCGCTGGGAGCCGCTGGAAACAAGCGGCAAAGGACCGTGGATTTTGGAACTCTCTACAAAAGACTTATGACCAGCAGTGGACTTCAATCGGTTGAAGTTATGATGACGATGAGTAGACCCTTCTAAACGAGATAGAACGAACCCCATTCGCACTGTCCTCGCTCGTATATCGTTTAAGACTGTGAATGGGAGGCTTTCCCGATTTGAACAAAACACTTTTCTTAAAAATTACGAGGAAAAAGAATGCGCAAAAAATAAAGTAAAATTAGTTCTGTGGGTGTTCTGACTTTTCTTTTTTAGTATAATTTTACCAGTCGCTTGGCGGGAATAAAGCATTTTCTATCAAAAATTTAGATAAAGAAGCGTTTATTTTCAGAACATAGGATATGCAAATTTTAAATAACAACGTACAGGTTTTCAAGAGCCTTTTTTGCCAGATTTGTGCGGTGTGGTGGCAAAGAGGATACAATCACTATATGGTGTAAAGAAGAAAAAGTTAAGAAATCTAACATAACATAAAAACATGAAACAGATTTTCTGGATCTCCCGGATTTTATGGCAAATTAAGTATTAGTGGCTTTGAATCGGGAAAGTAAAGTGATTTGTAGATAGATGCAAGGTGTATGGGATACCTACCCAAAACGTAATGATGCAAACCTTTATGACTACTTGAGGTTTCATGGTATATAGGCGAGGAACTAATTTAACATTTTATTTTGGATGGGGGCTAGGACGGAATGCTGGCACGAATAAATTAACAGATAGGATATATATAAATATACTACGACAATACACACATCTCCATCTAGCCCCAAAGTAAGCGTAGCTTGTGTTATGGGTACTAAATTAACTGATGAATATTTTTAAGAACAATATACATAAATAATTATAATATACATATAAACACCGAGACACTGAAAAACATTCATGTTTATCACACAAACATTTACCAGTCGTGGGAACCGAACTCAAGGCCTTGGACTCAGATAGCGGTCGCTGCCCACTGCGCCAATCGGCCGTCAATTATAGATATAGCAATTTATAAAATAGTATGTTTCATTTTACCTAGGTACCTAATTAGTATCTACTTGATCTAACGTTTAAATCAATCTTATAAAGACAGTATAAAACGCACGATACGCATGCATTTGGTTATCTCTTAATGAATTCCTTTTGAGAATAGTCATGATAGTAATAAAGGTACTTTAAACCTTGTTAATTTAAACTAATATGGTTTATAGCACCTATATATAGACTATCATTGACGGCCGAGTGGCGCAGTGGGCGGCGACCCTGCTTTCTGAGTCCAAGGTCGTGAGTTCGATTCCCACAACTGGAAAATGTTTGTGTGATGAACATAAATGTTTTTTCAGTGTCTGGGTGTTTATCTGTATATTATAAGTATTTATGTGTATTATATTCATAAAAAAAAAAAATTCATCAGCTATCTCAGTACCTATAACACAAGCTACGCTTACTTTGGGGCTGGAGGGCGATGTGTGCATTGTCGTAGTGTATTTATTTATTTTATTTATCATTGCATTCGATAGTGTCTATCTTCACATAATTATAAAGTCTACTATACCTTTACGTAAAATCCAAAGAGGATATGAACTTCTTACAGTAGTTATATAATACGTAAAACCATAGACAAGAAAAAAAATAAGTAGGTACACTGTTGCTATACCCGCATGACCGTTATATCTATTCTATTTAATACAGCAAAAGTGTAACAAAATATTTGCACTGAAAATCCAAAAAGCGCTGAATTTATTTAGTCACAGAGTTAAGAACATAGCGAAACCGTGTATCAAACTTATATTCATCAAGCAGTTGACAGCAATTATTTTACCTCTTATGTTCTAAACGTTCACCATAAAATGGGAAAAAGTTTGTGAAATAGCAACATATCGCGCGTGTAAAGTGAGCAGGCACGGGGCGTTTTCACTGTTTTTTGACACAATACACTCGATTTAGTAATAAAACTTTTTGAGTTCATTATTCGAAATTATTTATTCACAATAAATTATATACCCGAAGACTAAGAGAAAAGTAGAGTACCTGTTATAACTAAAAAAACGTGCCCATTTAAAGTATCAAGTTGATACTAAGATGGCGACTAACGTTACTGCATCCGGTTGTCGCAAATTGTTTTTTTTAAAACGTCATATACAAAATAACACATTAAATTCTGCACAACAATGAAAAACTCAATTTCAATAAACACAAAACACTTTATTTATTTTGGTATACTCTTTTATTTGCACACCACTACAATTTCAAGGAATAAAAGAAGAATATATTTAAACAAAGACTACACAGAGAAAAACTAGAAAACAGAATTAGTACTAGGGACACATAGACTTTAGTGTCTAAGAGCCGTTCCTTAATATTCCTTATTCATCTTTTAGCCGTGAAAATTGCTTTTCGATATGACAGTTGTATAAAAAGATAACTCATGTACATACTACTATATGCTAACTTTATACCCAGTGGCGTGCACAGGGTTTTGAACCAGGGTATGCATAAAGAAGGGAGATGGCATGAAATGGAAAAAAACATGCTCACAGAAATACATTTTTTTAAAGTAGGCAGTGCCCTTAGGCATATATGAAGTGCACGCCACTGTATATACCTACAAGAAATCGTTTTGGCACGTTACCTACTTTGCAAACCGAATGTATTTGTTCATGTATATATATATTCATGTATATTATATATATAAATTATTTCCATGGATCGCAAAATTTGCGATTGGTATCTATGTACCTTCTTGTGTGTGTAAGAGTACTATCTATGTACTTTCGTGTATTACAGCATTTTTGTTATTTTTATTTATAATTAAGGGCGTAAGAACTGTTTCGAATCCATAATATGCGTCACTATAGACTAAGATACACAAAAATCCTTTCTTCAAGATTGATTATTTTTTTTATTTTATTGAAAAGCCTTAGTGTTGTAGCAGCTTGCACAAAATTGAGTAAACTTGTCTCTACGTTGGGATATTTACTCGTATGATCGATTATAAAAAATGTTCACAACTTCTGCAAGTTCAACTGGCACTTACCCTGGTTTTAATAAGTTTTCATAGAGGTTTGCATAGAAATGTTCTTACGTCGTTAATCCGCGATGGCGAAAAATGGTAACATAATATATGTATTACAGATTAATCTTTTCAATACATTTGCTTGCTTTACCTCACTCCTAACATATAACTTCATACTACTACTTACTCAATTTTTTCTTACCATTCTTAATTCGAAATGTAAAAAAACTTATTAAATTTAAGGTTAATTTATAAGGTTGTTTAAAAAATAATAAATAAAACGAGTGTTTTGAAATAAATAAAAAAAATTAAAATCAATTTTCCTTGTTTATGTATGTATTTATTATTTTATAATATTGTTAAACGTAATTACTTTAATAAAAACTTTTTGACAGTAGAGAAAATTGAGCAGGTAACTTACTTATAATTTGCATCAGACTGTGTTGTAAAATTATTACCGTAAGGGCTTTCTGACTACGAATACTTTGCGTTAATATATTTATTGCGTAATGAGCCCAAAAGGACTGTGTGGTAATATTTTTATTATACACTGCCCACAAAAACTGTGTATTTTCTCTTTTGTTATCGGGGATAGAAAAAGGTAGTTTCAGGTACCGTACAAATGTATTGAAAAACATAAGTAGTTTTATAACGTTGTGCTTTGATAATTAAATTCTAGGCGAGTGAAACTCTCGCCTACGGCTTGAAATTCAAGCTTTGTATTTAATTCCTTTGCGCCATTGTACAATAAACTGTAACCAAGTAAATTATGTTATATCCAATTTCTGCCTTTTATAATAACTATATTATAATATTTTGTGCATAACGAAACGGATCTAGAATAATGTAAAGACTAGGCTTAGACTCGCAAGAGACTTGTAAAAATGTATAATATTATATATAAATGATCGTAAATTGTAAATATGATACAGTACAGTCATTAAAGTAAAATTGTTAATAAAATTATATTCATAAACAATGTTTTTGTATTATTTCAGCACAATCCTATAAATAGGTATATAATATCCGTCCGGTAGAGACATGAACCTGTTTCTGTAATTTATGCTTAAATGCATGTATGTATGTTCAAACGTACTCTTTAAATATTTTTTGTTTTATTTATTAATTTGTGTGCATTTATTGCCCAAATACAATCTAATCGTTTCATTTGAACATTAATAAGTGTAACGAATCAATAGTTTAGTGCGATGTGCGGATTGTATTTAAGTTTTCGTAAATGAAAATCAAATGACAGTAAGGTAAGAACAAATTGAATTTATAACAATTATTTCGTTGATATTTCGGTGTGCTGATAGTTTTATTAGAATTAGAATTGATATTCAGCACACTGAAAATCATTAAGTGTGTGATAAACGACTAAGGCACCGGGAGGTATCTTTTCAAAATTAATTTATTACATGTAGTATATAAGCACTATAGTGCAGTATATATATATATATGTAAGCCTATATATAAGCACTTTCGAAACGTCAAATCTGTCTGTTTGTAGTGATTCTATCACCGGTTCCGAAGTCTCGAAACTCAGCAGTTGCTCTTTTCCAACATCAACAATTTACATTTCATATTTTAACATTAATTTTTCTATCTTGTCAGATATGAAAGCGGAGCCGGATGCTTCCAAGCAACCTTGTCATTAGGAAATTCATCAATTGTATAGTAACTCGATGTAATAAATGTGTTTTAACATATTCTTTAAAATTATGCATTGGTAGGTCCAAAATCACCTTAGGAATCATATTATAAAAGCGTATACTCAATCCCACAAATGACTGCTGTACCTCTCGCAGACGATATGCGGATGTCACTAATTTATTACCATTTCTTGTAAGTCGACGGTTTATGTCCACTTTTTGTTTATAAAGACGAATATGTTGTCTTACAAATACTATATTATTATAAATATATTGTGAAGCTACAGTAAGTATTCCTATTTCTTTAAACTTCTCACGGAGCATCGTTCGATTCCATGTATGACTGAAGTGTATCGATAATACAGTCGTATTTATATCAAAATACCCACCAACTCAATGTCATGAACATTGGTTATTAATCAAATATAATTTTAATGGTTTCTTGAAAACTATCTATTAATTCATGAATAATTATTGGGGTATTTGTAAAATCCTAATCAGTTTAATAAGATATCTGGCAAATATGAATTTATAGTTTTCAAAAGGTTGGATATTTACCCACTTTATAAAATTACTGTAACATGGGAAAAGTTTGTGGGCTAATAATATTCCGCGGGTGTGAAGTGTGCAATAATTGATGAATGAGGATTCTGTATGTTCTCAATTCTGAGGTTTATAGTATAGGTACCTATATTCAAACGAGGTTACCTATGCATAATTAATTACCTGGTATATCCAGCCTCATTTGTTAGGCAAAGGAGCTTTGGTCAAAAAATGCGGTCCGGCGGTCTTCAAGTGGCTTCACTTATAAGGACACCCTTCGAGTGCTCCTAAATGAATAATGAGTTCTGTGTAATTGAACGCTTAAGGAAATCGGTGGACGGCCCACTTAATAACTCATCTTGGGTAAAAGCGAGTTTTTAGGGTTCCGTATATCCGACCTGACCTCCCTAGCGCAGTGGTGAGAGCTGTGGTTTTAAGTGGGAGGTCCCAGGTTCGATCCCTGACGGGGATTTTTTTTTGTACCACTTCAGTTAAATCCTATAAGTATATAATATTTGTCCGGTAGATACATGTAGTAACTTATATTTAAATTTGACGTGATGACTATGGGCTTCATAAGAAGGCTCAGAGTCACTCAGCATGCGATGGAAAGAGCTACGTTAGGAGTATCTCTACGTGATCAAATCAGAAATGATGAGATCCGTAGAAGAACTAGGGTTACCGACATAGCTCAACGAGTTGGGAAGCTAAAGTGGCAATGGGCGGGGCTCACAGCTCGGAGAACCGATGGACGTTGGGGTTCCCAGGTGTTCGAGTGGCAACGCCGTACCGGTAAGCGCAGCGTTTGCGACCCACAATCAGGTGGACAAACGACATCAAACGAGTCGCGGGGAGCCGCTGGATGGCCGCAGAATCGTAGAGTTTGGAAAACCCTACAAAATACCTATGTCCAGCAGTCCTACTTTTAATTTTGAATTTGACATAACATTTAAAAAAAAAAAACACGTCTAACTATTTTTGTTGTTGAATGAATTGCACGCACGAGATAAAAAGTTATTCTCTATGCATATGTAAAGCGACTTATAATGGGTCAGGAAGGTTTTTTATTACTAGTAGCTGACTTAGGTTGTTATATCGTTGGCGTTGTTATCACGGTGAAGAAAGCGCATTTTATGACTCAAAATTATACTTTTTTAACTGTCAAATGAAATCCGTTTTAATTGGTATATCAACCTACAGTTAACTCACATCGTCACCCTCTTAATCCCACGCAGGGTGCAAAACGCCTCTGTCATAGGAGAGAAAGATTCCACTTTGCACAAATACGAGTTACAGATTTTTTTTTATTCTACTACAAGTTAGCCCTTGACTGCAATCCCAACTGGTGGTAAGTGATGATGCAGTCTATGATGGTAGCGGGTTAACCTGTTTGGGAGTATGGTAGTCATACCGCTAACCGGCTTCTACGCGACATCGCACCGGAACTCTAAATCGCTTAACACGTCTTTGTCGGTAGGGTGGTACCAACCAACCAAACCAGAGAAAATTCAGAAGCTGGAGCTGGGAGCTGAACCCGGGACCGCCTACTTAATTTTACAGCGCTCATCGTAGCGTCATGCAGTTCGTCAACGGTTTAAATATCCGACGGCTTTTTTTTTTAACAATTTAAAATATTACTTGCTTTTACGCTGAAGGCTTTTCCTGTACCGTAATCGTGTGGAAACCTGCAGAGTTCTCCATAATGTTCTCAAATGCACGCGAAGTCCAACAACCTGCACTGAGTCAGGGTAGTGAACTATAGCCTAAAACCTTCTCATTCTGTGAGTAGACGTGCCCTTTAGTGGGCCGGTAAAGCGTTAATACTGAATTTTAAAAGCAGTATCTACCTAGACCTTTTTGTTTGCGAGTTCGAATCCCAGGGAACTCTAACTTTTCTAAGTTAACATATCTTCGCTTCTAGGGTTAAGGAAAACATCGTGAGGGAACCTACATGCTTGAGAGTTCTCCAGTATGTTCTCAAAGTCAAGTCAAAGTTAAAGTCAAATATTTCTTTATTCGAATAGGCACATAGATGGCACTTTTGATGCGTACATTACATGTAAAATATGACATAGGAGTGAGTTGATGGCGATAAATAAATTCGTCAACTTAAAACTAAAGCTACGAGGGTTCCAAACGCGCCCTGGTCTAAAAAGAAGCCCACACCAAACTTAGCCAGTTGTTATCACCATCTCACATTGTCATTTAAAAACTATTAAAAAAACTATCAAAGGCGTATGAAGTCAACCAATCCGCACTGGGCCAGCGTGTTGGACTACGGCCTTAACCCCTTCTCATTGTGGGAGGAGACCCGTGCCCGGTAGTGGGTAATGGGTTGTTGTGATGATGACGATCAATAAAATACAGTTAGATATCAAACTCGCAGGAATTTAAACGACCTGGGTCGATCAGATTCCGCGCGGCGATGTAAACGCGCGGTGTAAATCCACACTGGTCACTGATCTATGTAAATCGGTTAATTAGTGCCGAGTACGTAACACGCGTAATTGTGTTTTTACGCACGCCACGTATGGCGATGTAAATTAAATTAATTAAGGATTTACTTGAACGAAACTATAAGTTGAAGGTTTATGTTCGATTGGAGATTGGGTAATCAAAAGGTTTTGTTGTATAATTAATAAATAATAAATAAATATACTACGACATTACACGCATCGCCATCTTGCCCCTTCGTAAGCGTGTTATGGGTAGGTACTAAAATGAGAGATGATTTTTTTTAAAGAATAATATACTTACGGATAAACACCCAGAAAGTAAAAGGGTGTTTGTACTTATGTACACGCGTTAGAAGTTATACTTCTTTGGTGTGTGGAAAAAAAATAACTAAATTGCAGTAGTGATTAACGATAAATATTAAAATTAATCAAAAAGATTTTATTTAAATAAAAAAGGTTTTATTAACGTTATAATATTTATTTGTTCACACTGTTCGTACTGTTACAAATCACGTGTTCTAAATATAAAAATACAAGAATATACAACTTGAATAGTTATCGATTTTCATGCCACCAAGAACTAACTTTACGATGTAGAATTCAGGTGTCGGTGTGCGCGCGCATCGTAAAATCTCACTCCGCGCCAAAAGAAGTATAACTTCAAAAAAATGTGTGACAAAGGAGCTTACTCAGTATAGCTGCATACTAAAAAGCGCAGCGCTGGTTTTCAGCCAGTCCCCTTATCTTCGTCACAGCATCCTCGCGACTACTATAGTACCTACGCTGTCATTATCAGAATGATCCAGGTGCTAGCAATGTACAAATAAAGTTAAATAATACTTAGTTGCTTATCAGCTAAGTATTATAGAATAAAGCATAATAAGTAAAATATCTTTGTTTACTGGAATGTGGTTCTTTTGGTCTCACAATAGTTACCTATTAAGGATCTCCTACATTATACATTCGAGTACTTTATAAGCACAATTAGAATTAATTTATAAGCAGTTAGAACAATTTAAATAAGCACATTAATAACCAGTGAAACCTTTTAACATAATTTTATGAAATTATAACGTTGGTTGATGAACTAAAGCTAACAGCTGTAGGAGCTGTACAATAATATTGGAATCGCTTTGGAGAGCATGATATATATTTTTACTTTAGAAGACGCAGTCTCCTCAAATTCAAATTCACATTAAAAAATGTTTTATTCATGTAGACCTTATTACGCACTTATGAAGCGGTCATACATTTAACATCACACTAATGTTAGTAATGGTGATTACTGCATTCGTTAACTTAAAACTAAAGCTAGGAGCGTTCGAAACGTGCCCTGGTCTAAAAAGAGCCCACAACAAACTTAGCCAGGTTTTTTTTTGTTATCACCATCTCACAGTCTAGTTAATGTTGAGCTATAAAGTTAGAGCAATTCATACCCAATTCTTTATACCTAGCTTACGAATAGGGATGAATGGGGAAAAGTTGCTAAATTGGTAAAGCTCATTATGAAAATTCGGGAAGATGACGAATGGGATATTCAGAACACCTGATTTACACAGCTGCCTTTCTGATGGAATACTTATTTATTTATTTATTTATTTATTTTTACTCTTTATTTGTACACCACTCAGAAAAACGAGACAAAAAAAAGAACAAACACATGAAGAATGAAGCAGGATACAAAAGGCGGCCTTATCGCTAAGTAGCGATCTCTGCCAGGCAATCTTAGGATTAGGAAAACTAAAAAGAAAACGAATAGGTGTGGTACACTATTTAATACATACATACATACGAATATCTACATACTAATACATAAACCAGACTACACAAATACAAAAATACTATTGATAAATATAAAAAATAAATACATATCTTACTATACCATAGATACTTAAATATGAGTTTGAGTAGATAAATAAATAATAATAGTCGTCTTTACTGAGCGAGATAATGAGCCTTAACAGCATTTTTAAATATGCCCAATGACTTCGACTGTCTTATGATCAATGGGAGTGCATTCCACAATTCAGTAGCTTTGACAGTGAACGAATGCTTATAAAACTTCGTTTTGTGGAACGGCATGCTAAAAGTCAGCGCACGACTCGATCTAAGTTCAGACTGCACTCCAAGAAATTTAAAGTTCTCCTTAAGATAAGAAGGAGTCTTAGGATTAAATAACACACAGTACAGAAGTGAAAGTACATGATGAGAATTGGGTATGAACTTAGTGTAATACCGGAAAGTACGGAGGAGGATGGAGGAGGTTTTGAGTCTGCAGGTCACTTTAAAATTAATATATTGGTCAAGTCGGTCTAAATTTAACTCTACCAAATCCTACGCTGGAAGTTGAAAGTAATCTCTCCTCGTAGGGTCGAGACTCGGAAGAAGAAGACAGGAAGCAATTTGGGAAATTATAGTTTCTGACAGGTTAGCCCGCTACCATCTTAGACTGCATCTCACTAGGAGAGATTTCAGTCAAGGGCTAACTTATTGAATATATATAAGCAGACGTTACTTTGCGGAAATCCATGATATATTATGAAAATAAAGATTTGCTATAGGTACTAACTCCGCGAAAAGCAGGAGAATTTGTGCGGTGTTAATGTTATTTATAATTTCTTCAATCCATATTCTCCACACCAAACAGATCTTCAGCAATGTACCCTCGACGCACGTTTCGCTCCGAAACCGGAGCGTCCTCTGGAGATGTTGACATTACAATGAATAATTGTTAAGTTACTTAACAATTATTCATTGTTGTAACTTCAGAAAAAAAAAAGTTCAGAACCTAAAAATCTTGTGCCTCGCAAATGACATCTGCCCAATGCCCATTGGCCAACAATACGTTTACCGGTGCGGGGTCCTCAGAGTCTTTGAGTTTTTTGCCTCGCTCTTTTATAGCCTTTATAATGCTAAATTTTCTGAAATTAAAGTTAGTAAGGTTTTGCCATGATCACTTGGAAAGAACCCAGAGAGTAGGTATTTTGTTATGAGCCCTACATCTATTTCTTATGAGTAGTTCTATTGAAGAGGCGACTTGTAGGTAGGTAGGTACCTGCTTATATTAATCGAAACATATTTATGAACAGGATTCGTATATATTATGTGTCAGTTAATGAACAAACAATAGGTTAAGTAAATATTAATTAATATAAAAACAAATTATATTAACTACTCAATAAAACAAAGTGTACAATCAAATATTGTTTATCTGTAGGCCTATTGACGTATCAGGTTTCCGCCGTCGCGTCGCTGTCATACACTTTGACAGCTCTTAACCGTTTCATTCTTGTTTCAAACGAAAAAAAAGGAAGATCTATTCAACCTATTTTTGTTTTTATTGGTTGACAAACTCTTTAGAGATACACGATTAAATCTGTTAGACAGTTTAAATGTGGTTCAAATGTTTATTTTTACGTGCTGACGCCTGTCTGTACGGATAGGCGCCTTATAGATTTCTAATGAATGCTTATAAAAAGTGTCGAGTGAGTTTGGAAGGGCTTTTTTTGTGTAAGTAGTTGGAATAGATTTTGTAGGTATTAAGGATTGAGAACAATAAAATAAGGAAATGTCGGTTATATTCAATTACTGTAGGTACATATTTATAAACAGCTGGTGCCCGCGACTTCGTCCGCGTTCATTTTGGGTTTTTAAAAATCCAGTAATATTTGTCTGGGATCCCACGGCCATATCCATCCTGGAGATTACAAGTAAAATTATTTCAAACTATTTCTTCAAGATAATTTTAGAGGTCAAATAATGCATAGGAAATAAATGCTATTTTATTAAATCCCACGGGTAATTTCTATGGCCTGGATAAGATCGCAATTTGACCGCCAAATTGTAGGTATAGGTACGCTGATTTGTGATTACTTTTCGGATTTATGTACTTTAAAGCGGTGATAGCCCTGTGGGAAGAAGATGGGCTTCACTTTTAGTGAACCGAGCTCGAATCCAAGCACGTACCTCTAAATTTTCTAAGTTATGTCTGTTTTAAGCAAGTAAAATGTTACTTGCTTCTGTGGTTAAGGAAAACATCGAGAGGATACCTACGCGCCTGATTTCTACATAATATTCTCAAAGGCACTTCGAGACATCTTTTCGTCCAAAATCCCTCAGTGCCTGAAGACCAAAGTTTTCGAACAGTGCGTGTTGCCAGTGATGACTTACGGATCCGAAACGTGGTCGTTTACTTTTTATATAAGACGGCTCAGAATCACTCAGCGGGCGATGGAAAGAGCAATGTTGGGAGTATCTTTACGTGATAAAATCAACAATGATGAGATCCGTAGAAGAACCAGAGTTCCCGACATAGCTCAGCGAGTTGCAAAGTTGAACTGGAACCGATGGACGTTGGGATTCCAAGGTGTTGGAATGGCGACCCCGCACAGGTAAACGCAGTGTTGGTCCGCCCCCAACGAGGTGGACTGACGACATCAAACGAGTCGCTGTGAGCCGCTGGAAACAAGCAGCCCAGGACAGTGGATTTTGGAACTCTCTACAAAAGACCTATGTCCAGCTGTGGACTTCAATCGGTTGAAGTGATGATGATGATGATGATGATTCACAAAGGAGTGTCGAGTCCACTAATCCGCACTTAGCCAGAGTGGTGGACTACGGCCTGAACTCATTCTCACTGTGGGAGGCACCCGTGGGCCGTTAAATGATATGATGATGTTAATGATGATTTATGTACTACTAGCTGTTGCCCGCGACTTCGTCTGCGTTTGATTTAGTTTTTTGATGTGGCATTAAATTTAGTTGTAGGTCTAAAAAAAATTAAAGTAGGTACTCAGTATCGCTAAACCTTGAATGAGGGGTTTGCTGCTGTACGCTGAGGAGTTTTGTCCTCTATCTCCAACCACAGTTTGGGCAAAATTAAACACATATTATAACCTCTATAGTACAAAAATAATTATTTAAATCGGTTATAATTTGTCGGAGTTATGGTTTAAATCGTCAAACACTTTCTTCCCCTCTCCCAAAGGAACCTTAGGAGGGCTTAATATCGGAATAAAAAGTATCCTATATTACTTCTAACACTTCCAAGAATATGTGTACAAAGTTTCATGAGGATCGGTTAAGTAGTTTTTGCGTGGAAGCGTAACAAACAAACTTACATTCACATTTATAATACAGTTAAACCTGGGTAAGTGAGAACTGGATAAGTGAGAAAACTCTATAAGTGAGAGTAATAGCGAGGAACCGTTATTTTAAGCTCCCAAAACCTCTATTAGCGAGAAACAGAAACCTTTGTAAGAGAGAGTCGTTTTTCCCTCACGGACCTCCGTAAGTGAGACTGCTACTTATCTATACCTCTATAAGCGACAGTCGAGCAAGCAATATTCGACAAAATTTATGAGTTAGAGAAAAACATTCAAAATAAAAAACAGAAACCCAAACGAAATTCACGGATTTCTTTAAATGTAAATAATTTCTAAATAGAATAAAATTACATAGTGCATGAATATGTCTTGTTATTGCTGCGTACCTCTATAAGAGAGAAACGCTACCCATGTACCTGCATTAGCGAGAAACTCGGGTTAGTGAGAAACCTCTATAAGCGAGAATGAGATTGTGCTCCCTTGAACTCTCGCTTATCCAGGTTTGACTGTATTAAGTTTTTGTGGTGTACAATAAAAGTAAATATTCATTCATACAAAAAGCATGTAGGTACATGATTTGTTCAAGCACCCCACAGGAAGAATTATTTAGGTAATTAGTTTCCCGGCCGCCCCGGGCGTAAGGTACATATTATAATGATTAATTGTTGCTTTTCGTAATCCATCATTTCGGCCCTAACACGCGAAAATGTTATCTAATGCACAAGGCACGCTTATTACTATTATTTTTGCGTTTTAACGGCAATGCTGTCTGGAAGCAGACCGCTTCTGCTATCTTCCACAAGACGAAAAAATTGTGAAACTGTATGAATGAATGAATGAATGAATATACTTTTATTGCACACCACAAAGAGGACTTAAAAAAAAGAATAGTATAACAAAACAACGTATACTTAGGAACAATTTGCCGGCCTTATCGCTTCATAGCGATTTCTTCCAGGCAACCAATGGCAAAAATAACAATTAAGAAAACAGTTAGGTGGTGCATATATCCCTACATATACCCATACAATTAATATTTCACTACTTAATAAATTAATTTATTTCTTTTAATTACTGTATAATAATGTTGGAAGAAACCAATTGAAATTGGTAATTAGGTACTTTTATGTATATCTAGTAAAATATTTTTGTCCACTAAAAATTCCTTGACTGAATAAAATGGATTTTGTAAGAGCCATTTCTTCAAAGCTGGTTTGAATTGTCTCATAGGTAAAATCTGTATATTTAGTGGTAACAGGTTGAACATCGAAGATTTACTACAAATTTGCTCGTATGTTTATTGCGCTACTAAAGCTCAGTTAAAATCAGGGGAGCTTCCCCTACAAGAATACCATACCTAAGCACACAATCTAATATCTTATAGCAGTCACAACCCTAACAGCTTAGTCCACTATCATCTTAGACTGCATCAAAGTCAAAAATATCTTTATTAAAGTAGGCCCATAGGTGGCACTTTTGATGCGTACATAAGAATTACACGGTAGTGAGATGATGGCGATAACCACATTCGTAAACTTAAAACTAAAGCTACGAGGGTTCCAAACGCGTCCTGGTCTAAGTAGAAGCCCACAAAAAACTTAGCCGGGTGTTTTTTTTTTCTTCATCATCATGAGATACTCCTAACATAGCTCTTTCCATCGTTCGCTGAGTGACTGTGAGCGTATTTATGAGGCACATGCGAAAGTATGTTTGTTTATTTCTTCTTTGTTGTTCTTTTACGCTCTAAATCAGCAACAAATCCACTTTTTTGATGTAGAGTTAGTTGAAAGGAAGGGAAGTAACATTGGCAATTTTTTATCCCGAAAAAAAGTGTGTGTACTTTATGTACACGCGTCAGAAGTAATACTTCTTTGCCGTGACAAAATAAAAATCTTTTCAAAATTTTATCTAACGCCTTATTCTGCGTTTGTAGAGAAAACGACACTAACAATAAAAAAAAGGTATTTAATACATTGAGATTTTTGTACAATTGAATCAATTAAATATCCGAGCGTAACGAGCCCGTAGACTTTGACAATTGAAAGAGTGTGTCAAACCTTTTTTTGAAATAAAAATTTCCTGTAGCTAACTTCAGGGTGTTGATTTGTGTGCGCGCGCATCGTAAAAAGTGAGCTGGCAGATGATGTTCTCTCGGTTTCACAACTAGAGGTAGTTGTGAAACCTAGTTAAAATTGCGTAACCCCATGTGCGCGCGCATTTCGTTACATAGTATAATTACACTCCTTCGAAAACGCCACTAAAGAAGTATAACTTCAAGAAGACGGTTTCCACATGATTTTTTAAATGCCATAATAAAAGCGGATGATGAACATGGGCAACCGCTAGTACCTTCATAAATAAAAGTAAGCAAAAAGGTCAACTTCCTAATGACCCGTCAACGAATTCCAATTAGACTCCCAGACAAAAACATGTCGGTAAATACATCGGTAATTGAAACTCTATACAGAAATTGGTCACGAATTATCCAAATTGGTCTGCAATTTTGTAATACTACACTGGCAGCCCGACGTTCCGTGTCCCGGGAGGTTTGTCGTATCACGAAAAAACACACAACACTAAATAGGTTAGGTATCTTAAGTTCACACAGTTTGTACCTATCCAAATATTTAAAATAATCCAAATCTAGTTTTTTATCAAATTAAACAAAAAAAAATTATCTTTAATAAAATTGATTTGCCTAGGCGAGACAATAAGGTCAGTGTAGTTCTAGAAGAAGTTGAATGAACACCTATTTAGGGACTCCTTTTAATTTCTTCACTGTTTAATAAGCCTTGAGTAGCCATTTATTTTAGCTATGTTTTTTTAAATCTCTGTTTGCGTTAAAATATTCCTAATTAAGAATAGTTTTATTATATTCTAGTTTAAGGTGCATGTTAGATTTAAAGTAGATGAGCGCTAACTCGCCAAGAAATTGGTTAATCAGTTGGCGAGAATTTTATTTATGTTACTTTTTGGCATCTTTTGATAATAATAAAAAAAACAAAGATCTGTTAGATCGTAATGCTTAAGGTGGTGATAGCCCAGTGGGCAGGACTCCCATCACGCAACTCTATTCAATTCAATTCAATTTTATTTATTTGCTGATATAGGTAAATAGGTGTTACCAGAAAAAAAATATATGCAGATCTTAACTGTACCACGCCAAATTGGCATGCAACTAACTGACTTTCCTGTCAGGTGCGTTTTAAACAATTAAAATATCATTACAATAAATTAAACTTCAACGGTGAAGGAAAACATCGTGAGGAAACCTGCATGCCTGAGAGTTCTACAGAAAGTTCTCAAAGGCGTGTGGAGTACGCCAATCCTCACTGGGCCAGCGTGGAGGACTAAGGCCTTAAACCCATCTCATTGTGGTAGGAGAGCCGTAGGTTAATTGGAGAAAGCGCTCAGGCCGTGATTGCAAGAGAGCAGCAGGTTAAAATCCTGTCGGTTCGAATTGTTTTTTAAATTTATAAAATACACTTATTATTTGGATGTCCAGGTGAGTACACTACCATCTTAGACTACACCTATGCACCTAGTGGAGTGAAAAAAGTGACTCTCTTACTGGGCCAGCGTGTTGGACTACGGCCTTAACCCCTTCGTACTGTGGGAGGAGACCCGTGCTCTGTACTGGGCTGTTAATGCGTCGATATGATTATGATGAAGATTATTTGGAAATTATTTCCTGTGCTCTGAGAGTTGATAAAGCTGTGGGAGAAGATACATTTTTATCCTTTACCCGGGGAGATAATGGTCTCCTGCCCATGATAGCCGAGCTGGTCTCTCATCATCAACATCTGCTTGGTCTGTCGATTATTATAAGTAAAAACAACTAAGTATTACTATAAACTACAAATTAGTCTGCAGGTAACTCTACACTCGCAACCCGGTGCTCATCGTCCCAGGAGGATTGTCCTATCAACTGTAAAAACACGAAGCTTCTTTGGTCGCTTTAACGCTCTTTGACAAATAGCGGTTAATTGAAAACGGACCCGGCGTGGTACAAGTTACAAGTGATTAGCGGCTTATGAACACCAAAAATAAACTTATGCCGGTTTTCGAATTTTTGCGACTCGTTTATCGTTCCGACTTCGTTAGGTGTTTTACAAAGCTTCGATTACCGGCGTGCGGCCGCCATTTCAACATCCTAGGACCCTAACGTCTCTGAGCTATGTGCCCCGCCAATTACGACTCGTTGAGCTGTCAGTAACTCAAGTTCTCCTACGGATCTCCTCATTCCTTATGGCATGGCTAGTATCCAACCTGCCGATGCCAAGCGATTTTGCGTCTCCTAGAAATCTATTAGGGGTAGAGCTTATAACAGTCGTACCCCTAACGGGATAGTCTACTACCATCTTAGACTGAACCTATGCACCTAGTGCAGTGAAAAAAGTGAGTTTATCTCACCATAACTTCTGAATGCTTGTACATATTTTATCTACCGTACATATTTAATTAACATTATCTATTCTTTAAATAACTAAGTATATGACTGCTGTATGGCACCATTTTCAAATATGAAAATTGAAAATTCTGACAGTGTTTGGCAGTGGTGTAACCTGTTATACCCACCAAATGGTATAAGAGCAGAGTGTTGGATACACGCTCCCTACGAGAGGAGACCTATTTCCAACACGTAAATAGGCTTGTGATGATATGAATAAATAAATAAATAAATAAATTTACTACGACAATACACGCATCGCCATGTAGTCCCAAAGTAAGCGTAGCTTATGTTATGAGTATGAAAAATATACATAAATACGTAACCAGATAAACATCAAGAAAAACATTCATTTTCATCACAAACACTTTTTTCCGGTTGTGGAATCGAACCCACAGTCTTGGACTCAGAAAGCAGACTGCCCACTGCGCCAATCGGTCGTCAAATCTACTACGTGTTTATACTTAGCGTTTTTCTCTTAGACCACAGTATATCGCGTAGGGGTGCAGCAACGGTCTCGAGTGTTGCTTTTCATAACAGGTTTATTGAGTCGCGTCGCCACCCCTAGATTGACACCTACGCCGGCTTTTGCTACTAAACACCCTTGCCTTACACCTCTCTAAATATTTTCATAACACAGGGCATGTTAGAATTAGCTCCTTGATTCGAGTATGAATTTATTTATACACACTTTTATATCAAGGAACGACGGCCGATTGTCCAGTGGGCAGTGACCCTGCTTGCTTTTCTGTTTTCCGAGACACAGTCTCAACTAGTTCGGAGAACAGGTACACTTTTTATCTGTGCAAAATAAAACAAAATATGTATATATTTTATGTGTTATGTTTAAGTACTTTTGATTCTGTTTTGTTTTTCTTTATGACAATAAAGCATTTTTCATTTTCATTTTCCATTTTTCATTTTGCTGAGTACAAGGCTGTGCGTTTGATCCCCAAAACTGTAAAATGTTTGTGTGTCATCAATGTTAATATACATACACCCAGACAAAACTAAGGTTTAAATTATTACTAATAACTATGTTCATACATAAATGCATTGCCAGTCTGGTTAGTTTATCTGTTTTTTTTTCTGTCAATAAATTATAAAATAAATAAATAAATATACTACGACAATACACACATCGCCATCTAGCCCCAAACTAAGCGTAGCTTGTGTTATGGGTACTAAGATGACTGATGAATATTTTTATGAATTATAATATACAAATAAACACCCTGACACTGAAAAACATTTATGTTAATCACAACATTTTCATCATTCATTCGATGGATAGATGTTTGTTTTGATGCAAAAACTGTCAAACTCGCTTTTTGGTGGGTTCTACCAGGTACCCTTGTTTATGTAATACTTATCTGTGACACCTGTTATTAGTTTTAAGTCAACCAATTTGTTAAATATTTAGTGTTAACAAATGAAGGTTTTCCAATCAAAGAAAACTATAATAAACTAATTCGACTGAATCTTAGAATGGAGATAGATTATATCCTGGATTAACACATAGGCTCCTTATTATCCCGGGAAAATGTACCGTTCCCGCAGGATTCATGAAAAACTAAAAATACCGCGTACGAAGCCGTGGGTAACAGCTGGTGGGAACTATAAACTACCATGCCACTTCTAAAGTGGTGCAGATAGCCTAGTGGTTAAGGATTTAGCTTCACTTTCTTCGGGACCGAGTTCGACGGCTTTAGGAGATATGATATCACTTGCTTTAACGTTGCAGGTGGGTATATAACTGCCTTGCTGGTTTAGTTACCTCTTTTTTGTCTGTAAATTATCCGTACCGTTTAGTTAGGAAGTTGGTGATGTCCACACATTGCCGCGGAGTTTATGTAAGAGCCCGCCAATCAGTATTCGAGCAGCATGGTGGATGTTCTATAACCTTTTTCCTATAAGGTAGGAACCCAGCGGGATAATGAATTAATGAAATGATGAGTGCAGCTGTCTTTAAACCGTCCAATTCTGTTTAAAGATCGTTATCTGTATCTTTAATCTATTTTACTCAATGGAGAATTTTAATAATAAAGATTTATTATTTACGTCATCATCATACTTGAACCGATTGACGTCTACTGCTGGACATCAATCGGTTTAAGATTCGATCCTAACGTAACTGCTTCTTCCAGTTTGACCATATTTTTCTTGGTCCTCAAAGTGCGTGCGTTGCCAGGTACAGTCGTCGGGGTTGGCTGCGGAATCTCTTATTATTTACATATTCATATAATTTTATAATTTTTATTAGTGTTTTATCTACTCGGAGGAACTATCAATTTTATAAATTTAAAATGCACATAAAAATATACTATATTCATTTTAAATTCACAATATTCATATAATATTTTAAAATAACCTACTTACTCTAAAGCTTTAATTAGGAAGAAACACTTTATCGCACGTATCACATACAGGAAAAGAAACAGTAAGGAGTTTACAGTAAACAATGTAGACATGCAAAGGCGGCCTTATTGCTGCAAGCAATCTCTTACAGGCAACCTTTATAGAAAGGACTTACAGGCTACAGCAAGAGAACGGGATAGAGCCAAGAGTGTTGTAATATATACATAAACTAGCTGTTGGCCGCTTTTGATTTTGTTTTTGAAAGACATGTGCCTCATAAATGTGGCAGCACTTTATGTATTTAGGATAGCAAAGCCAGGTGTAAAATTGTCAAACCCTTTCCTCCCCTCTCCCGAGAGAACTGAGGTTAATTTCGGGATAAAAAGCATCCTATATTACTCCTAATACCTTTAGGAATATATTTACAAAGTTTCGTGATGATCGGTTTAGTAGTTTTAGCGTGAAAGCGTAACAAACAAACTTACATTCATATTTATAAAATTAGTAGGATAGGATAGGGGTAGGGATAGGAATACCAAAATGTAAAGATAAAGATACAAATACATAGACAATTTAAATAAATATGACGGCCGATTGGCGCAGTTTGCTGCGACCCTGCATTCTGAGCCAAAGGCCGTGGGTCCGATTCCCACTGGAAAATGTCTGTGTGATAAGCATGATTTTTTTCTGTCAATGTCTGGGTGTTTATATGTATATTCTAAGTATTTATGAAAATATTCATCAGTCACCTTAGTACCCATAACACAAGCTACGCTTACTTGGATAGACTCGCTAGATAGCGATGTGTGTATTGTCGTAGTATATTTATTATTATTATTATATTCTATCATTCATTTTTTTTCATTTTTTTTTAAATTCTTAACAATGATTACAAAAATTAAAAAAACACTATTAAAAAATTATAAGAAAAAAAAACACCCTCCGCTTGCGGGGCTTTTGAATGCCCAAGCAACCGGCGGTCAGGGCTCCAGATATATATTAAATTATTATTATTATTATTATTAAATAAACGTTATATAATATAAATATAAAATAAACATAAAATATATAACAAACATGATATTTATAGGTAGATTTTAATACATAATTTAATAGAAAAATTATTAAAAGTAATTTAGTGTTTGGTTTTTCTGTATACCCACTTATTTTGTTTTCGGTTGAACATACCTTCGTTCCTTGTACCAAGTAGTCTGCTGTGTTGGTTCTGAATATTCCACTTATCCTGGGGTTAATCCCCAAAGCTCTTTTAACCATAAAAATATATTTATATAATGAACAATAACGCAATGTCCATTTATTTACTAAGCACGTAACGCTAAAACCTTTATCTGGGTGATAGTTGAGGAATTTGTGAGCGTCACCTTCCGGCTTACCCTCTCCTAAATATGCAACTTTAAATGCCTAAGTATAATTACCTGTTATTACACGTGCGGTTTATTTTTTTTAATTCGTTGATAAGCTATCGCTTGGTAAGAAATGGGTTATGGGAATTATAAACTACCATACCGCAGTTTAAGCGGTGATAGCCCAGTGGTGAGGTCTGTGGCTTGACTTTTAGTGGAGCAGAGTTCGCACCCCGGCGCTCACCTTTAACTTTTCTAAGTTATTTTTTTTTTAAGCAATTCAATATCACTTGCTTTAACGGTCACGGTAAACAATGTGAGGAAACCTGCATGCCTGACTGCTCTCCGTAAAATTCTCGTTTTTTTTTAGTATAATAAATAATAATAAATAAATAAATATAATACGACAATGCACACATCGCCATCTAGCCCCAAAGTAAGCGTAGCTCGAGTTATGGGTACTACAACGACTGATGAATATTTTTATGAATTATATACACAAAAACTTATAATACACATATAAACACCCGGACAATGAAAAACATTCGTGTTCATCACACAAACATTTTCCACTCGTGGGAATCGAACCCACGGCCTTGGACTCAGATAGCAGGGTCACCCACTGCGCCAATCGGCCGTCCATAATTGACGGACAAAGCAAATGGCCCCACCTACTGATACGTGGAAAAACCATCGTCTATAAACAGATAAACAAATCACAGGGAACACGTCCTGCAACTTACCGCCCTGTATCCAAGAACCTGTAGGTTTTAAGCCTCATTTGTCTGTTATTAATCCGGCTAGTAAGTAACTTTGGACAGAACAGATTTGTGACTTTAAATTAGGGCCATTTTGCATTGCGATAATGAATTTGACATGCCAAAACGTCTTCTCGATGCGCGCTAGCAAATCTTTGAGGTATAAGATCCGTAACGAAGGGATTCGCCAAAGAACTGAAGTAACTGACATAGCCTTTCGTGGTAGCATACTGAAGTGGCAGTGGGCTGGTCACGTTTGTCGGAGGACCGATGGACGTTGGCAGTGGCGTGCATAGAGGGTATGCAAACGGTATGCAGATGATATAAAATTAAGAAAATCTTCGATAAGAGTTATAAAATACTTGTTGTAAGAGTTATAAAAACCCTACCCTTAGGTTTTTATTTATAATAAATAGTTTTTAAAACAATCTATTTATAATAATATAGTATTTGTAAGACAACATATTAGTATATATAGACTTTCGTGATCTTATTATGGGGCAAAGCTGCTGATATTGAAACTATATTCATATTGCAGAAAAGAGCTGTACGGTCAATATATAAACTTAAATCACGTGAATCCCTCCGTGAAAAATTTAAAGAAATAAGTATCCTTACGGTAGCCTCACAATATATTTATAACAATATAGTATTTGTAAGACAACATATTAGTCTTTATAAACAAAAAGTGGATATAAACAGTCGACTTACAAGAAATGGTTATAAATAAGTGACATCTGCATATCGTCTGCGAAAGGTACAGAAGTCATTTGCGGGATTGAGTATACGCTTTTATAATATGATTCCTAAGGTACTCGTAATTTTGGACCTACCAATGCATAAGTTTAAAGAATATGTTAAAACACATTTATTACAGCGAGGTTACAATTGATGGATTTCTTAATGACAAGGTTGCATGGAAGCATCCAGCTCCGCTTTCTTCTCTCACAAGATAGAAAAATGAATGTTAAAATGAAAAATGTAAGTTGTTGATTTTGGAAAAGAGCAACTGCTGAGTTTCTTGCCGGCTTCTTCTCGGTAAAATCTGCCTTCCGAACCGGTGGTAGAGATACTACACACAGACAGACTTGACGTTTCAAAAGTGCTTATATGTATTAGGCCTACTTGAAATAATTGAATTTTTAATTTATTTTTAATTTTGGAAACATCTGATTCAATTTTCAGAATTCAATTTTGAAACATCAGATTCAATTTTGGAAACACCCGTCTGACTACCGTTCATACTGAGTTCATAGGTGAGTTTTGAATTAACAACCTTTCGGATTGCAATGCATCACTTTAATTTTCAAACTATTGATGTTTAAAAGCGTCTCTACATTCCGTAAGCTGTATGCCAAAACAGGACGATTACTTACTTTCCTTGAGTCACCCTTAAAGGTCTAATAACCCGTAGCCGCGGGCTGTCGGCCAGTGAGGGAGACCTTGGCGCTCGCTCTACTTGGTGTCAATCAATTTTTTTCAAGTTATACCTACTTCTTTTGGCGCGTTATGAAAAATTTACGATGCGCGCGCACACCGTCACAAAAAACCGACACCTTAAAGTTAGCTATAGTCAACTAAGTAAAAGTAACGACATCTACACGATGTTTGCGTGAGAACTGTATTCTCGATAAGTGCTTATAAGTGATATTTAAATAAACTTTATTTAACTTGATAATGCGTTATAATAAAACATTCAATGTATTAGTACTACTATGTACATATTTTGTATCAAAAGTGTGATAAATGGGTCTATTTGAATAAATTTGCTTTAGCCAAAAGTCATGAAGACTTTAGCTACTGCTGAAGTAAAATTTATTATTATTCAACTATTGCTATTTATGCTAAAACTATAAAACAATATGTACCCAAAGTGCAAGATTTGCTAGCGCGCATCGAGGAGACGTTTTGGCATGTCAAACTCATTATCGTCAATGCAAAATGGACCTAATTTGGAGTCACAAATCCTGTACTTCTAATTTTTGTTTTACAAACGTTCTGTCAATAGCTCAATTTGAAGAATTTATTTATTTATTTATTTATTCGTAATCAACAGCGTTACAATAAAAATATATTTATAAATAGTTTCACTTAAAACTAAGGCCACAAAGATTACATATACATAGCATTTTGAAATTGCACGGTCTCGGATTTAACATAAAAATAATAGAGTTAATAACATAAAAGTGTGAACAAGACGTAAAGAAACAAAGAAAACTATTAAGACTAATCGATCAAAAACAATCAAATAAAAAATTATTTGTCGCAGCATGTGAAAAAGCACATATTTGTGTGTGCGTGCGTGCTTGCGTGCTTGCGTGCGTGCGTGTGTGTGTGTATGTGTGTCTGTGTGTGTGTGTATTGTAGACAAATTTGAACTTTATTGAATTTCAAATAAGACCCATTTTAATCCGATGTTTAAGTGTTTCCATACTCGAAAACGACACATAGATTGCGAGGAAACAAATCTTATAAATACTAAGGCTACAGAATGTTATGAAAGCTTAAAAAGTGAGCATAACCCTCGTCTGCATCGCAGTAAAGTGATTTGGGGGAGCCCCGCGAGTGTGTCACAACTCAATAATCTCGATTGAGTCTCCCTCGCGGTGCGACCACAGTCTCTCCAATCTTTCTTTACGCATTTCAATCTATTTAGATAAAGTGTTCTTGTACTCTTGCTATTCACATACAGTGCGATTGTAAAAGGTTGTTCAAGTATATATATTATTATAGTATATATATTTATTTATTAATAATGACAACCAACAGTAGGTAAATTTATTACTTGCTCTTTTGAAGTTATACTTCTTTTGGCGCGTTAGGGAAATTATATGACACAAATTTTTTACGATGCGCGCGCACACCGTCACAAAAAACCGACACCCTGATGTTAGCTATAACGTTTGACATTTGAAAAAAACGCAGAAAACCTCGAAAAGTTAGAGGATTTCCAGACGAACTCGGGGTCCGCCGAAAGTTAAAACTGAAGCCTTGACCACTGGGCTTTCGCCGCGTTTCACTTCAATAAAAGCTTGTAAATACTATTACTTCCCGTTAGGGAGGTGGGGGGATGGGTGCAGGATATTGCGACCTCATTATGGTTCATATTAATATATCGTTCGCAGACGCCGCCTGCCCTCCCGAGTCTCAGCTAATATCTATTGACACAGCAAACAACACTGCGTTAATTGTTCTGACAAAAATAATGTGTTTCACTGATTGACAAATCGGATTTACTATTCCTGGAGTACCTTCCTTCAAAAAGCCAAAAGTTAGAATTCAAATTTATGAAATTCAATTCGAAAACTCAAATACAAAAATTCATATAGGTACGAACTTTCAAAATACTTTTAAAACGTCAAATCTACCACCGGTTCGAGTGGTAGATTCTACCGAAAAGAGACCGGCTATATCAGGAGTTGCTCTTTTAAAACATTAAAATTTTATAATTTAAAAATCATTTTTATATCTTGTGAAGCTAAATAGAGGTAGGACCAACATATTTCTGCACTTCAATACTTAATTGCATGCTTTAATTTTAAGAGTAACAGAACTTCTATACTTACTCTCATCTCCCTTTTCAACCCCTTTATTATTTCGGACAGAACAGTCCTTAGTACACTGTCATACCCTTATGGGCGAATAATTGAGCTATGCTAGGACTCTAGGAGTATCTCTACGTGATCAAATCAGGAATGAGGAGATCCGTAGAAGAACCAGAGTTACCGACATAGCTCAGCGAGACGCGAAGCTGAAGAATCAATCGAAGAACCGAATGGATGTTGGGACCCCGAGGTGCTGAGGGGCGACTCCGCCGGGAAAACATAGCGTTGGATCCCGGACAAGGGGGACAAGGGGGACGGGTGACAAAAACGGGTCGCGGGGAGCCGCTGGATCCAAGCGGCACTAGACCATAGTATTTGGAACGTCCATTAGTTGACATGCTGATGATGATGATGATGGTGATCATACCCTCAGGTGATGCGTTATCTTTCAGTCAGTCAGTTAATCATCTCAGTCAAATGATGAGTAAAATGATGAAATTTATCATCATCAATCATATCAGCTCATTACCAGCCCACTACAGGGCACAGGTCTCCTCCCACGATGAGAAGGGTTTAGGCCGTGGTCCACCACGCTGGCCCAGTGCAGATTGGTGGACTCCATACTTATTTGCTTGAGAAAAACCTTTCCTCACGACGTTTTTCTTCACCGTTAAAACAAGCGATATTTTTAATCTAAAAGACACATAACTTAGAAAAGTTAGTGCTGGGATTCGAACTCGGGCCCCGAAAGTGAAGTCCTAACCACTGGGTTACCAGGTTAGCGCTAATCGCTTCGCTGCGCTCATGCCGATTAAATTTATATTTGCACCTATTTAAAAAAGTATTAGAGGATAGTTACTGTCATAAATCGTGTGTTGTAGAACACAGCAGTCGTTAAAAGGTTAACTTATGACGGTAAAAACTTAACATATTTATATAACCATAAAACAAATTTGAATTATTCATTTTTAACACTTTTATATATTATTTCATTTGCTAAAGAGATTTCAAAATTATCTTCCGGCATCGGTCTCACAACTTGAATGCCTTTTAGGCAAGCGCGCTCTAACTAAGACCGTATCATTACTTTCCATCAGGCTTGACAGTTGTCAAGTGCAATTCTATCTAGTATAGCAAAAAAAGCTTATTATTTTCAAACAACAATCAGATGCCGTGTCCGACCCCAGGATGATCCGTAGCTACTATCAAGGGTGTATTACGTCCACTGATGTAACTGTCTAAGCAGTTAGTTAGGACCTAGGTACATGTTTATAGTCTGATCTGAACTTCACTGAGACTCTGAACTGTAAGGCATCTGCCTTACATTGAGTCATTTTAATCATCAACAACATCCTAATATTATATATGTAAACATATAACGTATCATCTTAGAAAAATGCAGAAAACCTTGGTGAGGCTAAGTATATGCTTCTATAACTTGAAAATAATGTAACAAAAAACATCGAGGTTGCTATTATATTGATAAATTCCTTAATGAAAAGGTTGATTGGAAGCAATCCGCGCCGCTTTAATCTCACACAAGACATAACAATGATTGTTAAATTGTAAAATGATGTTGGAAAAGAGCAACTGTAGAATCTCTTGCCGGCTTCTTCTCGCTAGAATCTGCATTCCGAACTGGCGGTAGAGTCACTACAAACAGACATACTTGACGTTCAAAAGCGTTTATATTCGGCCGATGTATTTAGATATACATCTTCCTAGCGTTAAAATGCACATACATTTCGCTTTAGGCGTTTTTATTGTGTGTTTTAAATAAAATTTAAAATTTAAAAAAACCTTACTGTTTGTGACTGGCAGTGTAGTGTAGTGTACATTATTCTACAAGTCAAGCCCTTCCATTTTATAACCATATTGAGGGACGTTCAAAAATGTTTAAATTCGGCCTTCCTGAAATAAATGCATTTTAAATTTAACACTGGTCAATATGGCTCCCTTTGGTGGAGGGTTTGTCCATAATTACCACGATCCGACCGTTCTCCGCTATATTCCATTAGTCGCCTCGTACGAGTTCCGCGGGAAGATGGGGGTGGTTACAACTGTATTCTGATCTGCTGTCACCGCTGCACGGTATCCGTCCACCACACGACATAAAATTGAGTAATTACTCTAAATTAGGTAAGTATTATAATAATGCAATTTATGCTTTTTATTTTATTTAAATTACTCAATAAACACGACTCGAGCGAAATTTATGTGCATTTTAACGCGTGGACGACGCACCGTCATGTAGGTAAACTTGTAAGGAGTATAATGCAGCTAATTACGAAATGTAGTTAAAACCATTAAAAACTTGATAAAACCGGTTAAATTACATAAAATTTCACGCCTCGTTGGCACCGATGGATCAGTCTTAGTAGGACCGAACAGTGCTAGATTCGATTTCCATTTCACAAATTTCAAAGCTCCCTTCGCGGTCACATACAATTGCATTTGTTGTAATAAAGAAAAAACTTAAAAACAGACTTCTTATAAAAATAAAGCTTAATTTGCTATACTGCGCGAACAGCAGGAGAATCTGTATGGTGTAATTTATAATTTCTTCAATCCGTATACTCCACACCAAACAGATTCTCGGCAATTAACAATTATTCATTGCAAAGTCAAAATCTCCTGAGGATGCTCCGGTTTCGGATCGAAACATGCGTAGAGGGTACATTGCCGAGGATCTGTTTAGTGTGGAGTATACGGATTGAAGAAATTATAAATAACACCGTTCAGATTCTCCTGCTGTTCGCGGAGTATAGCAAATTAAGCTTAATTTTCATAATATATTATGGATTTCCGCAAACTGCTTCTATCCAATATTAAAAACAGACCTTTGAATTGAATTGGTCATAGGTACATAAATTTCTTCTGGCGGACCCGGCGACCTTCGTACTAAATATATTAATGTAGTAAATTAAATGCAGTCTGAGTTAAATGCGCTTTAATTATATATACTGTGCCACCGTGTGAGAGTAGCAATCGGGCGAGTATAGTATTGTTTATTTTTATTATTTAAACTAGGTAATCAATACTAACTTAGTGGTTAAGGAGAAATTGTTACTAATATTCTAACAATCTATGGATGGAAACGTCTGAAATAAGTAATTATTATTATTTATTATGATAAAATCCTTACTAATATTATAAATGCGAAAGTGTTTTTTTTTTTGTCTGTCCTTCCTTCACGCCCTAACCGACTTGATTTCCGTGAGTTAGGAGAAAGGACGGAGAGTAACATAGGGTAGGGTTTTATGCCACGAAAACAAACGATTGCCGCTTTACGGTTTCGCCGGCCGATTGGCGCAGTGGGCAGCGAATCTTCTTTCTGATTCCAAGGCCGTGGGTTCGATTCCCCAACTGTATAAAAGTTTGTGTGATGAACATGAACACATTTTTCAGTGTCTGGGTGTTTATCGGTGTTTTATAAGTTTTTATGTAAATTATTCTTAAAAATATTCATCCGTCATCTTAGTACCCATAACACAAGCTACGCTTAATTTAGGCCTAGATGGCGATGTGTGTGTGGCGAGGTCGTAGTATATTAATACTTTATTTATTTACTTTAGTACTGCAGTAGACTGTTACAGGGTTGATGAAATCTCGCTTTAACCGTTTCTCAAGCCTGAGGTAAAGCTAAGCGCGCTTTAAAGATCTCGCCGCAAGATACAGTAGTAACTAGCATGTGTTCCCAAGCGCGGAGAGAGACGCGACAAAAACCTAGCTCGCACTGAATTATACGGAACAATGTATGTAAGCATTGGACGAGGGCTTTTTGTCCACCTACTTATTACTTACTTTATAATAGCGAAATTATTCAAGGAAAAGGTCGCCGCTGGGGCTCTTCACACGCGGTAGCTTAGTCACATTAGGCTTTCTACCCACCTAAAACGATCAAATCAAATCAAATCAATAATACTTTATTGCACAAGAATAAAAATAAATAAAAGAGTCGATTAAATTTGTGTAACAAAGGCGGCCTTATCACTTATAGTGATTTCTTCCAGGCAACCATTATGAGGAATTGGCTCACATATGAATCCTTAGATGCGGTTAATTAAAGAAAAACTGTGCAAGTATCATAACGCATAAAGCGTTCATATATTTTTTTAAAGTGAAACTTCTGTAGAATACTGTGATTTGGTAAAATTTTAAAATTCTACATTTCTTTATTCATGTAGGCCTATCAAAGGCACTTATGAAGCGTTCATACATACATGTTTACATAATTGTAAGGGGATGGTGATAACTTCGTTCGCTGACTTAAACCTACAGCTACGAGGGTACCAAATGCGCCCTGGTCCAAGAAGAGCCCACAACAAACTTAGCCGGGTATTTTTTTCTTGTTATCACCATCTCACAGTAAATATAAGTTACTCGATGAAAGGGAAATGCTTCAAGATAAAGAAAGAAACGCATAAATGTATGGGACATAATTTTAAATATACATATATTACGCTGCAAGTTTTGCCACTGACTACAATCTCACCTGGTGATAAGTGATGATGCAGTCTTAGATGGTAGCGGGCTAGCCTGTTAGGAATAGGTTTCTACGCGACATCATACCGGAACGCTAAATCGCTTAGCGGCACGCCTTTTATATTATCATATATATTCGGTTTCTTTCGGTTCTTCTCGGTAGAATCTGCCTTCCGAACCGGTGGTAGAATCACTACAAACAGACAGACTTGACGTTTCAAAAGTGCTTATATTAGGCCTACTTGAAATAAATGAATTTTGAATTTGAATTTGAATTTTGAATTTGAATTTATAATTAGTTGCGTGTTTTAATTATACCTAAATTATTATTTATATTTAGGAAATACTGGCTTTTTCTCTTTGCGTGGTATCAACCTATTACGAAGGTACCAACGTATAAGAGCAATATGTCTTCACATATCACTCTTCTCCATAATCGTTACATGATATATAAGTCAAGCTTCAATACAAACGATGGCACAGTATGCGGATAAGTGTGAAGAGGCCCCTAAACCCTTTTGCCCACCGGACCTCATTGAATTTAATAAGGTTTTTATTATCTTGCTTATGACTTAATACCAGCCGGGGCAGGATATATGGATGAAACGATAATTTATATAATTACAATAAATGTCAGTTGAACATAAACATAACAGTCAATTTGTAGAAAACTCTACCCGTCCAACTTTTACTTACTTATTTAACGACATATTTATTTAAAGTAATAAGACCGTATTATCTAAGAACCTTTATTAAGCAAAACTTCGTATCAAAAGGACATTTTTTACTTATAACTAGGTTATTGTATGTCGATAAATTAACAACAAGGCCATTGGATTACGATGTATATTTATCGCTAACAATAACGCTACGATGTTATAGCACGTTTCAGCCATATTTATGTGATTTCTGTACAAATTGAGTGCAACATGGTTGAAATGTAGTTTTCAAAGTGATACTATTATTTTAATAATATATCACTTTGAAAAAACGCGATGCAATAATTCAAAAACACTTCAAAAGTCGCAAGAAAATGCAATTTCGAAATTCAAATTCCAATCATGCGAATCTAAGCTTTGTTTGTAGGATGTTAAGGTTCTTAATTAGGATCAAAGTTTGTGCCGTGATTGTGGACGCATTCTCTCCGTTTTTATTCGAATTGATTTTAGACTCCAAGCTTGTGTAACACACTTTCATAAAGATAAATTATTTAGATAGTCCGTTTACAGAACCGCGATAGGTGGTTTGGATTATTTTACACGCATTCTCTGAAAAGTGGAGTGAATAAATAAATAATGTTGGTAAAAAATCAACTGACCTTTTGTAAAAAACGACATAAACAATAGAGCGATTGTTGAAGCTATATTTTTAAAATTCTTGATTTATATCTTTAATTTAAATTTCCCATAATATTTGTACAAAAAAAATATATATATACTTAATTAATATTAATTTTATTTTTAAATTTATATTTCTTATGTTGCTTCGCGAACGAGGCCCGGGCTGCTAGCTCGGAGAGCCGATTATTTATTTTGTGATTATTTATTTGTTGTTTTTCCTAATTATTGACTAAATTTAATTATTCATTGTTGCTTTCGTTTGTATTTTTAAAGGTTTATACTATCAGACTAATAATAATTAAATGTATATATTTATAGGAATGCCTTTTAACATTTTAATGCTGTGATAACCTGTAAATAGTAGAATAATTACTATTTAACACATAACAAAAAAAACTAGTTTCTACGTACTGTTCGCGGCACGTCTTTGTCGGTAGGGTCGTAACTAGCCACGGCCGCAGCCTCCAGACAAACATCAGACAACATTAAACATTCTAAGCGATAATCAATTAAATTGGTTTCATATAACTGCCGTACCTAAACAAGTACCTGCGAGTACAACACACCATACCATACTCGAAAACAACTAGAAGAGTAGTTTTCGAGTATGGAAATACTTGAGCATCGGACTAAAATGAATATACCTAATTGGTATTTCGTTAAAGCTCAAATTTGCCTACAATTAAATGCTCGGGCTTTTGATTCTTGTTGTAGAACAAAAAATACAGGATTTGCGACTCCAAATCGAGCGTCTTTAGGCCCGTTTTACTATGACGATTTAGATTTAATATTCGAAAACGAATCGTCGGTTGCGAGCGGGCAAATCTTGTACAGGAACTAAATGAGAAATTGAAGTGAAATAAAAATAACATATTAAGTGTGACGTCACAAACGGCCATTTGCCCTACAATCCAATCATGTTTAGTAAATAAAACCCGCGTCTGCTCCACAGTTGATCAGCAGGTCGCGCGATTCGTTTCCGCGCAGGAAGCGACGCCGGCGCCGGAAATCCCCGAGATTGGACGAAAATTGACGAGCGCCCGCCATCATTCTGTTACCCTACCCTCCTCCCTACACCCTACGTTGTAGCTAACCCTGTTACCTGTCTAAGCGACCTCGTAACCCCTTTTCTAGGTGTGCTTTATTGTATCTGACTTCAGACTTAATTTATTGATACTTATCCCTGTTTTCACTAACGAAGGTCAATGCAATGCTTAAGTAACGCTTATCAAAGTAAATTCCTAGGCACAATGTGATGACCGGCTAGCTCCATCATAAACCTTCATGAACATCTGACCTCCAGCAGGGGAGAGAGGCTCTAGTTGTAACATTTTTTTTCTTTTTTCGATGGGGTGCTAAACTATTGAATATTTTAATAGAAAAGAGGTTTTAAATGAGGAAGGATGCATTTGGAAATATATTTCTGCAATATTTTTTCCTGAATCTATAACCAATTAGTATTTATGGCACTTTTTGTGGAAAATTTCGCTTGTTAATACTTACCCTTACCTACTGGTCTATTTATTCCAAGCTCAAATTTGTTTTTACGTCGGTTAATATGGAAACAATCTTGCAATTAGGTACTTTTTTGTGTGAAAAAATTAAAAAAGCAAACATTCACAAAGAATACCACTTTATATATTATTTGTTTCAACACATTTGTATTATTTATATTTTTAAAACTTTACTTTAACATAAAAAGTTTTGTAAAGACTTTATTTATCTAAGTTGAGAACTTAGATAAATAAAGTATAGGCGATGGCCATGGAGTATAGGCGATCTAGGCGTCGGCCTGGTGGGCAGCAATTGAAACTAAAAAGCAATAGTCTATACTTTTGTTTTTTTACTTTAATTCATAAACGGTATGAACGAAAAATTGTCTTTGAACGGTGTGAAATAATACCTTTCTTTATCACTTTCTTACATTATCAAATACTATTATCTTAAAATTCTCAAAAACGACTAAACTAGTAAATATTTAATTTTAAATAGGTAATTTATTAGTAATATTTATTTATTTATTTATTTATTTATTTTATGGCGTCCTTTAACAGCAATTAAATATAAACCCAAAAGGACGGCTTGTTTCTTCGCGGACCAAAGGTATTCAACATACAAAAAAAAACAAAATTATTGTTCACTTATGACAACCAACTATTGAAGATAAAAGAGCGACACGTGCATAGTACCTGCTCGGCCACACATACCTAATAAAGACACAGGAGTCTCTTGATTTTACTTTTGCATGTGATGTTAGGGCTGGATCTGAATTCTTTCAATAAAAACTGTTGCAATGGTTACCACCAAAAATACTGCCATTAGGCAGGATCACACACACAATGAAAGTACTCAAAAGTCAGCTGTGCAGCAAACGTGTTAACTAAACTTTTAATATAGAATAAGAAATAAGAAAACATGTACGAGTATATAATACGACGGCCGATTGGCGCAGTGGGCAGCGACCCTGCTTTCTGAGTTCAATGCCGTGGGTTCGATTCCCACAACTGGAAAATGTTTGTGTGAAGAACATGAATGTTGTTCAGTGTCTGAGTGTTTATGTGTATATTATAAGTATTTATGTATACTATTCATAAAAATATTCATCAGTTATCTCAGTACCCATAACACAAGCTACGCTTACTTTAGGACTGGATGGCGGTGTGTGTATTGTCGTAGTATATTTATTTATTTATAATGTTTCTTATTTCAGAGGTCATCGGGCTACGGCAAACCGACTGTTAACTACAAATTAACTTGTACAATCGTAGGCCTTGCTTCGCTCGGTCAATCAGTTACCATTACGATTATCGGTAACAATAGATACAAAATTACTGGATTGTGTAATGTGGATAAAATATAAATAAGTGTTATACTACACTAGCAACCCGCCCGGGCATGCGCGGTTGTAAATTAGAAAAAAATCGTTAAGTAACTGTTTTGATAAACAAACAAAACCTTATGAAAATTAAGCTTAATTTGCTATACTCCGCGAAAAGCAGGAGAATCTGTATGGTGTAATTTATAATTTCTTTAATCCTCATACTAAGTATAAAGTAGGAAATGAATTATAAATTACACCACACAGATTCTCCTGCTTTTCGCGGAGTATAGCAAATTAAGCTTAATTTTCATAATATATCATGGATCTCCGCAAAGTAACGCCTGCTTCTATCCTATTTAAAAAAAAATCTGCATAAGTTTTATGTGTTAAATAACTTTGACAATGTTCGCCTTTTAATTAAACTTTATTATATACTAGCTGTAGTCCGTGACTTCGTCTGCGTTTGATTTTATTTTTTGATGTGGCATTCAATTTAGTTGTAGTTCTAAAAAAAATTGAAGTATTCAGTATCGCTAAGCCTTAAACGAGGGGTTTGCTGCTGTCCGCTGAGGAGTTCTGTCCTCTATCTCCAATCACATCAGATCTATACAAATTTTGACCAAATAAAACACATATTATAACCTCTTTAGTACAAAAATAATTAATTAAATCGGTTATAATTTGTCGGAGTTATGGTGTAAAATGGTGAAAAACTTTTTTATTCCCTCTCCCAAAGGAACCGAGCTTAATGTCGGCATAAAAAGTATCCTATATTACTTTTAACACTTCCAAGAATATGTGTACAAAGTTTCATGAGGAGCGGCTAAATAGTTTTTACGTAAAAGCGTAACAAACAAACTTACATCAACATTTATAATATTAGTAGGGATAGTAAATATTATTTATGTTTTTTTTTAATAGTAATAATTGACGGACCAACCATGTGGTTCACTTGATGATAAGTGTAAAACCATTGCCTATAAACAGAACACAGTGTTCGGCAGGCAATTACCGCGTCCTGAAACTTGCCGCCTGAGGCGTTGGTGGTAATTACGCCGGCTAACACCTTCATCAGACCGGAACACAGCATTGCAACAATGCTGCTTAGCGGCAGAAATAAGCATGGTCTTAGTAGGCCCTTCTCCGGATGAGCTCTGTCACTATAAAGCTTGTATATTTGAAAAATTACTATTATCTTTCAAACCAACAAAAAAAATGGTGAAAACCGCATTAAATTCCATTGACTGGTGTAGGAGGAGTTAACGGATAAACAGACAGATACGGAAAGCGACTTAAGCGATAATACGTACGTACCTACTTAACAGTATATAATGCTACCAGCGATGACCTTCCAAATACACGATCGAGCAATTTTGTTAATAGCCAAACTACTACGCACATAAAGTTCACATAGCAGTTGTGTGTATAATCATTGTCAATCTATTACCGACTCACTATAGCGTACGGACCTTAATCCCCCAGTGCGTGAAACGTGGTCGATTACTATGAGACTCATATAAAGGCTCAAAGTATCTCAGCGGATGATGGATAGAGCTTTGCAGAGGCATGTACAAGGTATACAGATGATATAACGTAATAAAAATTTCCAGTCAAGTTAACTGCTCGCTTAGTGCATACCCTCGATTAGCATCTTAAAAAAACTTGTTAAAGATCAAATTTTGTCTAAATCTTTGAATTCAAAACATTCTAACTTTTAATTTTTAACAAACCCTATTCAAGATAAGGGACCGACATCCGCATAGTACCTACGTTACACGACGCGTAACTAATAAAGTGACAAGAGTCACTCTATTTTACTTTTGCATGTGATGGCTGTATCTGATTTCTCTCAGTTAAACACTATGGCAATAGTTTACTCAAAAACTTGTAGTGTGTCGGTTTCACAGATAAGTGTCAGTGATAGTAAATATTGTACCTCTAAAACCTCTGAAGTAAATTCAAATCAAAATTTTTTTTATTCATGTAGGCCTATCATAGGCACTTATGAATCTTTCATACATATTTGTTTACATAATTGTAAGGGGATGGTGATAACTTCGTTCGCCAACTTAAATCTAAAGCTACGAGGGTTCCAAACGCGCCCTGGTCTAAGAAGAGCCCACAACAAACTTAGCCGGGTAAATGTATGTATGTATGTATGTATGTAAAGTATTATTTAGGTTTTCATTTACACAAACAAAACGTTAAACGTTACACTTCCTTTTTGAACAGTTAAGTCAAAACATCATCGTTTACATTTCTACCACAGTAAGTCCACTGCTATATAGCGGCCCAGGGCTACCTACAAAAGACCTATGTCCAGCAGTGAACGTCAATTAGTTGAAATGATGGTGAAGAATGATATAGTGGTCTTTTGTAGAGACTCGCTATGTTTTCGCGCCGCTTGAATCCAACTCTCTGGACTCGTTAAAAAGTGATTTCCCATTTGTTTTTTAAACCTAACGCATCAACAAGTTGGATAGCCATCAATTTCCGCTCCACGGGAGTTGATAAAAATCGAATCAATACAGCGTCGGGCCTCCTCGGGCCCCCGGACCCCTGGGACTAGCCGGGCCCCTGTTATTGTTTCTGTACCCGCAAACTTGATAAGTGAAAAACTTTTACACCTCAGCACTTTGCTACAACAATTTAGTGTCAAGCGAATTCTTAGGGCCTTATCTATTTATTTATTAAATAAGAGATAAAAAAAAAATTAAAACTATTACATACAAGCTAAACAATAATAAAAAAGGTTATAATGTAACCCCACTTAGAGGTTATCTCAGCATCATATCGACTCATTACCGGCCCACTACGATGAGAAAGGTTTAGGCCGTGGTGGACTCCACACTCCTTTGGGAACATTATGGAGAACTCTCAGGCATGCAGGTTTCCTCACGATGTTTTTCTTCGCCGTTGAAGCAAGTGATATTTTAATTGCCTAAAACGCACGTAACTCAAACAAGTTGGAGGTGCGATCGGTATTCAGACGCGGCCTTGCAAAAGTGAAGTCGAAGTGCCTACCTAAAAAATAAATAAAAACTAAAATACTATCTACTTACAAGTTCTATAATGCTTATATACATATAATTTTCTTAACTATGGACATTACACGTTCGAGGTATCTTTCACGTGTCAGAGCGGGAAACGCTGAACAACTATTCAGATCTTATGCCACGTCCGCCCGCCAACCTGCATTATTACACAGTAGGGGCAGAGTTGTGGGTTTATCTATGTCTATACTATTTTTTTTTATTAGATTACCAGTCGTTGCCAGCGCTCTTAGTCCGCGTTTATAAGGGTTTGTTATGAATCCAGCGGGAACCGTTTGTTTTTCTGGGATTAAAAATAGCATAGGTTACTCTCCGTCCTGTTAACTTTATGCCGAAAATCAAGTTTGTTGGTGGCTTAGTTAGGGCGTGAAGGAAAGACAAACAAACACACATTCGCAATTATAAAATATATGGGGATGAAGAGGATTTTTTTTGTTTTGGTGTTTGTAATCAATAAATTTCAAATCTACATATGCAGCGTGTAAATGAAAACCGAAATTCACACTCTGAGTCTTATCTGTGGAAAAGACGCTAATTGTTTTTGAGTAAACCGCTGCCATAGTTTTTATTGAAATAAATCAGATTCAGCCCTAACATCATGGGTGTTTATATGTATTTCATAAGTTTTATCTATATTATTCATAAAAAAAATATTTATCAGTCATCTTAGTTTTGGGTATAACACAAGCTACGCTTACTTTGGGGCTAGATGGCGGTGTGTGTATTGTCGTAGTATATTTATTTATTACTTATTTATATTTATAAAATCAAGTGACTCCTGCCACTTTATTACGTACGCGTCGCGTAGCGTAGGTACTATGCACGTGTAGGTCTTTTATTTGCAATAGGGTTGTCATAAGTAAACACTTTGAATGTTTTGAATTAGTTTATATGGAAAAATAATATGCTTCTTTTGATTTAATTTTTTTACAATATTCCTTATGAAATATACTTATGTATCCTTCAACAGTATTTCGTAATTACGTTACACGTTGTATAAAAGATTTCAAAATTAGAAAGCTAATATCTTAAAGAATGTTTTATTTCAATATAAATATAATTTCACCTTGATATAATGCCTTAAAATTCTATACCAAGTAACAGATCCCACGCTAACAAGAGTCAATATAGGTAGGTAGATGGTGCCTTCTTAACGTTGATCCGGCTGATTGGTACAAAAAGGTGCCCATTATACAGCAGCATCAGTGTAGAACCCGTCATTATGTTGTTGAGACGGAGACGTTCAGCCGGTGGGTGCAGGCGCCCATATTGCGGCTCATCGTGATTGGTAGAAAAAAGACGGTCAAGTGTGACACGGATTATTGTAAATTTGCATCGCTGTACTAAGCTATAAAACCTCTTTTTGTATGTGTATTTCTTTGGCACGCCCTAAAGCTTAAACGGCTCGTCGTATTTTTATGAGTGGTATCAATAAATTTGTCGTGCACTGGGTGCATCAAAATAAAAAAAATAAAAAATTAAGAATTTTAGGCGCCAAATACATCTAAAAAAAAGAATTCATGTTTGCAAAATAATTCAAGTGTAGTATCATAATAAATATTTATTAACGTTGATTATGAATTTATACATAATTTATATGTTTTAATGGAGTTGGGAATTGGAAATGCTAATAAATCACAACAAACTATAATATAAAACTAAACTAATGATATAAATGCGAATATTGTGTTAGTTTGTTACTTCTTATCGGTTAAACGGTTGACGGGTTTGGCTGAAATTAAGCACACAGATAGTTCAATATCTGGATACTCATAAGATAGGGGAACAGGATTAAACCTGATTCACAGCTTAAAAAAAACTACGACAACTTTTTCATTATACATTTATAATGAAAAAGTTGTCGTAGTTTTTTAAAGCCTCATTCTTTCGCAGTCGGGTAAAAAGCCTACCGTTAATTTTTTAAAACTCGTATTGGAGATTTTCTCTTTTTAATATCATCGAATATTTTAATATCATTCGCTATGGCTTTAAGTTCACATTTAGAGGAATTTGCAGTGCTCCGACTACCCATCAAGTGCTTACGAGCATGAAGCAACCAAAAAGATGTATATTCAATTTGGTAATAAAAAAAGAAATTAAAAGAATCTGCCCGCTTTTTGCCCGCCCGTTGTGGCCTCTTTTTAGACCAGGGCGCGTTTGGAACCTTCCTAGCGTTAGTTTTAAGTTAATGAGTGCAGTTATCACCATCACTAGCATAAGTGTTGCATGTTAAATGTAAATGGAATAAACGCTTCATAAGTGCCTGTGAGAAGATATTTTTAGATTTTTAACTGGAAAACAGCAATGCTACTTAGCGGCAGAAATAAGTATGGGGGTAGTATGAATGAATGAATGAATATACTTTTATTGCACACCACAAAAAGTACGGCGGACGAAAAAGTAAAGCGGACCAAGCAGATTTCTTACATAGAACAAAAAGAAAGTATTGGTACTTCCTCGGACGAGATATGTCATGAATTTGATGATATTTCGCTGGGACTAATCTGAAAGTATAGATCTCCAAATGAAAGATATTTTTTAAATCGGCTTACGGATAAATATCGGAGTTCTGTAGCAATCGCAAAAATGTTTCGGCACTGCCTTAAAAACGACTGGGTTTTAAGGTTTCACGTGTCTGTGTGTGTGCGTGGGTGTGTCTGTGTCTTTCGTTGCATCGTTTCCCGAACGGATGAACCGATTTTGATTTTGTTTTTTTGTTCGAAACGTGAGTTACTTGGGAGTGTTGTGTTTCCTGAAAATCAGTCGGGTGTTTTTAAATTTATATATGTTAATTATTATTATACCTACTACTCTAGCGGTTCCGTCTTCTTTGTTTATAATTATAAGTTACCTAACAGCCTAACAGGTAATAACTAAAGGTTGTAAATAATTAAAGTTTTGTTCTAAGCTAAAACCCAAAGTACGTGTAAACAACATTGAATTAAATTAAACAAAAGTAAAAATAAAATAAAATAAAAAAAAATAAAAGTTGAAACTTAACTAAAAACTCTAAAATGTTTATATATATCAAATTTTACATTATACATGTATATAATTAGTAACCCCTAAAATTAAGTGGAATATTAATAAAAAATTTGACTTTTAAAAATATTTAACTTTTAGTTAAAAAAAACACTCATCTTTGAGTAAAATATTAAAAACGTTAGTTAAGAAGCAAAACGAATTGTTATTAAAAGTAATAAAGCACTATGAAATATGCAAATCTATTTATTTAAGTAGAACTTCGGTGGGAATGGCTTTAGATGTAGTTCCAGTGTCTATCGGAAGTAGTTCGCTGAATAGCGCGATGGCGACCAAAACTTATTAAGGGCCGTCCAGGTTTCTTTGATTAATTATAGTCGGACCAAACAGATTTCTTACATGAAAAACCATTGCCTATAAACAGAGCAACACGCAGGGCAAGCAAGGTGCACGCCCACAAAGTTCCACCCTGTGTCCAACAGCTGAGGACGGTTTGAAATACTCGCCACCATCACACTAATATTATAAATGTTAAAGTGTCTTTGTTTGTTTGTCTTTACTTCACTCTCTCACTAAGCAACCGGTTGACTTGATTTTTGGTACCGAGTTAGTTGAAAGGGCGCGGAGTAACTAGGCTTTCTATTCCAGCAAAACAAACTGTTTGCACGGGATTTATATAAAACTGTACGATAACGCTGGCAACATCTAGTGCGATAATAATTGTTAAAGCCCGCCTACCAACATAGCAGCAGCTTGATGCGTCTATGCTTGTTCTCTCTCTCGATTAAGTGTGGCTGGGTTATGAGGAATGTTTCGAACTAGAGCTTCAAAGGTAGGCCCTTAATATTCGAGTTGCATTCGCATTGAAATAGCCAACTCGCCATTACTGATATATAGCGTGACACACAGCTCTAAAGAACTGCCAACTTAGTTATAAATAAGGGGTCGAAGGTATGACCTTACAATATCATGTTTAATAAACTATTTTAATTATTTACTGACGTTGACTGTTTATTCCGTAAAAATACCAAATATTTTTGTAATAATTTTAAATATTCGCCAGCAGTTTTTAGCGTTGTAATTGTTTATTTTAGAGAAAATACCTCACTAAAACTTCTTTCAATATTAAGAAAAATACTTCCAATGGTCCTACTAGGTATTATGATGTAGAAAGAAACATTGACAAATTGTTCGTTAAGAATATCAACAGCTCAAAAACAAACACAACTTTGTTAGCTTATACTCATTCATTTCTTTTATCGGGTTGTTGTTTATTCCAGGATTTTAAACAAGACTGTAATTTATTAAATACTACGACTTAATCGTGGACTTAAATAATCTCACCACGGGAACTACTTACTGGAGGGGTCGGTATAGAAAGAACATATCGTTTTCCATAGCATAGCTGATTCGGCCAATTTCTATAAAATTTAAACGTTTTTCAAATCGGTTTAGGCGTCTTCGAGTAATCGGGTAACATACATAAAAAAAAAGAGATAAGATTTATATATTTTTTATGATTTGTGTTGAATTTTTATTAATTAATTAATTTAATAATGAATTTGTTATCATATGAAAATCTGACACATTTTGCTACAGTTCATAAACAAAATAAACTAAGCTAAATAAACTAAATGAAATGTTAATTGTAATTATATAGCTTTAATGAAATTAATTGTATTTAATCAAATTCTGAATGTTATTTATTATTTTTAAGTTAAGATTTGCCTGCCTTTAAATGGGCTAAACATTGTTCTGTATAACTTTTTGTAACATCTAAATTCAAAAAATTCAAAATTCATTTATTTCAAGTAGGCCTAATACAAGCACTTTTGAAACGTCAAGTCTGTCCGTGTGTAGTGACTCTACCACCGGTTCGGAAGGCAGATTCTACCGAGAAGAAGCCGGCAAGAAACTCAGCAGTTGCTCTTTTCCAACATCAAAAATTTACATTTTACATTTTAACATTCATTTTTCTATCTTGTGAGAGATGAAAGCGGAGGCGGATGCTTCCAAGCAACCTTATACCTCTATAATTTGACATGTTTTTTTGCAAATAAATGATTATGTTTATGATTATGATTCCGACGATTTGAGAACCTCCTCCTTTTTGAAGTCGGTTAATAAAGTGTTCTCGATCTCTCAGCGCCGTGTGCAGTGTCAGCGGCCAGTGGGCATACGGTCTACACGCGCTGTAGTCAACTCCCGCATCATTAATCACCTGCGTTTTTGTTAGTAAATGCGATTTTTATTTTCCGTGCCCGACTCGTGAATCCATTTGTGTTAATGAGCCGCAAGGTGGCCTCTTGCTTTAATTCAATGTCATTTTGTTATGAGTAACAGACTACACGGAAATAACTTCACAGACAGGACAAAAGTTAACCTAAAGGAGAAATTTAATTTTAGTGCAGTCAGATTTGCGTTCTTGTCGTACGCTGACTTTGAGGCCGTTTCATAAAACAAAGTATTATAAGCATTCGTTTATTGTTCAAGGTACTGAACTGTGGAATGCACTCCCAATAAGCCTACTGTCAAGGGCACTAGACATATTCAAACATGCTGTTAAAGCCCATAATCTTGAGCAATAAAGACGACATTTGGTGATTTTTTCTTACTCTTATTTAAGTATATATCGTATATTATAGTATATATTAGCTTATTATTTTTTATATTTATTAATATTATTATTATTTTATGTGTGTAATATGGAAAAGTATTAGTTATTCGTAAGTATGGATAATAATAAATCATTTAAACTTTTTTAACTTAAACTAAAATATTTAAACTAATTAGTCAGTTTAAATAATTAAAAACAATAACTATAGATACTCACTGCTACATCCACAGATTGGCGCAGTATAAGGCAGTCGAACCTGGCAGCGATCACCTTTACGCGGGTTCGTAAACGCTGTAGAAGAGAGGCTGCTTTGTTACGCATTAGGGCGAGAAAGGCAGTGCCGGATTAAACACGTAGCATGAGTAGTATGGGCCCCGCGCGGAAGGGGGCCCCACATATTTAATACCACTCATCTCAGCCTGACTGACTGACTGACAGTCACGCACACAGACATCGCCTATAGTAATTTACATGTGAAAGTTATCATGTGAAGAGTGAAGCTTAAAATGTTGAATTTTTTTGATGTCACAAAAACGTGAAACTTATTTAAATACCTACTAAACATGAAAAATAGATATAATCTGCTAGTAGGCACTCTTCTTTTAAGTGCTGTTAAAACAAAAGAACCACCTTACCTGTGGTGGTACCATAGGAAATTAGTTTGGCGCGACCCTAGCTGCGGTAAAAGAACTACAGCGCCACCACTATCGATGCCACGCCACAGGTCGGCAGCATTTCGTGGCAGTTTTAAATATCTTGCCACCAAATGCTGGAACGACATCCCACCACCTGTTAGAAATGCCAAATCAAAGTTTTGCTTTAAAAAATTATATCGCTATTATCTACTGAACATTCAAAAATCTAATGTGGCACATCTTACAATAATAACTACTAAAAACTAAAAATTAATATCTGACTAACATACTTTTCCATTACTACTTAAATAAAAATGAATTTTCATCTCCTTTCCATTATGAAGTTTACTTTCTTTTATGAAGTTTATATTTTTTTTTATATGTGATTTTATAACTGGACTTCCCTCAACTAAATAGGTACTGACAGAATACCAGCGTTGTGGGTACATTAGTATTCGGAACATTAAGCTGAGTCAGAACCTTTTTATTGGCACGACACATCATAGACTTAAGCTATTAATAATTAAGTACAAATTTTTTAAGTTACTCCGTATGTAAGTCTGTTTGTGTTGTTCTGGTGAATAAACAAATTCTATTCTATTATATTCTATTGAAACGTTACAACTTTTCCTACTAGACAATCCACGTCAGACACTCGGTACCCGACTATTTCCTTTGTGTAAATAAATCAAATAATTTCATACGGTAAACACACAATTTACAAAAAATTGCTTGTATAAACGTGTGGAATTTTAGTCGGCCTGATCTAGCTATTACTTTACTACACAAAATTGTAACAGATAGCAAATAAACGAAGAGTATTGATTAGTATTTTTACCACTTTATACTTGAGAACCCATAGCAGATCAAGGGCACTTTGAAAGAATTTGCTACGGGCCCCGAGCATGCTTAATCGGGCACTGGAGAAAGTCATTTGTTTATGCGTATGCGGATATTTTAAAGGTGCTGAAGCGCCACGGAAAACTCAACCGCATCCTAAAGATGTTTTTATATGGAACAAGCAGAGTTGTAGGCCCGGCGCGGCGCGCATCAGTCACCCACAGTCCGGTGTTATATGGGTGCACCTTCTATGTTATTCTAGTAGTCTGTGCTCATAATAAAGTTCGTAATGAATCTCCCTTCTGTTTTTTGCGTCCCCTTCACAAAGAGTCGCGGTGAAAAAGTGTGTGTGAAATTGTCAGATGCTCTTTTGATGAGTCGCCCGCGGCAGTCTCTATAGGTCTATAGGTTATGTACTGAGGGCCGAGTGTGATATTATCTACCTACGTTTTCTTATTCGATCGCGTGTGAGTAAACAACGTTTTATAAGGTATTGAAGAAGCGCCATCTAGCTACAAAAACGGGAAACCGGATTGTCACTAGGTCACTCTTTTGGTCATCATCATCATCCGCACCCTATTAATGTCCCACTGCTGGACACAGGCCTGGTCTTTTATAGGAGTGACGGTTATAGAGCACAGACCCACCACGCTGCTCCAATACAGAATGGTAGGCTATAACGACTATTGTCACAAGTAAGTGATATTAACCGTGATCGACGCTTTAACGTGCTCTCCGAGGCACGGGGGTTGACACCGCAAATTCCCAAACTCCGGTCTGGTACTGAAAATTCTTTAACAGAAAAAACACAATATCACAATTTTTGTCCCGACCCGGGATTCGAACCCAGGACTATGTGATACGTAGTTAAACATGTTAACCACTTAACGAGACACTCTTTTGATACATATATCTAATACGTAAACGGAGGTTGATAATATCACTCTTGGCACCCTCTAATACAATAAGTAGGTACCTATCATGTACTGTGTAGGTACACCACAAACATAAAGACCTCCCTGGCGCAAGAGTTAGCACCGTGGTAATATAAGCGAGAGGTTCCGGGATCGCAATGCAATTGGCAAATCCAATTTGGGAATTTTATTATTTCCGTATTTTGTCCGGTCTGGTCTCGTTGTCTTTAGCTTAACACGCTACCGACAGTGATTTGCCGCCTAGCGATTTGGCGTTCCAGTACGATGCCGCGATGAAACCGATTAGGGGTATTGGTTTAATAAAACTTACAGTAAATTCATACCTAACAGGCCAGCCCCGTACCGTCTTAATAAAAGACAGAGTTCTGAGGTAATTATCAAAGATAAAAAAATACAGTCGAATCAAGAATCTCAATATAAAAATTACTTGGTAAGTAAGTACTTGTAGGTGACAGAGCTCGTCCGGGGATATATGCTTATGCTTATAGCTGCTGTGTTATACAACTAAAAAACAAGAAATAAATATTATCAACAACATTTTAAAAGGTAGTATAATTTATTTATTGAAATAATACTTCAGACGCTTCAGAGGTACATTATTCACTGCCTCTGAGACTTATATGTGAAACCGAAATACTATTAATAGTTTGAGAGTAAACGCCACCATTAATTAAAACATACCCAAATGTTAAAATACATAAGAAATGGGTATACATGTTGTAGTAAACTTACATAATAACTGAATGACATTTGAAAAGAATATAAGCTACTTTTTATCCCGATTCCTTCAGTAGTTCCCGAGGAAAAAAATGGAAATAATATACGAGCTAAACCGCGGGCTGAGAACTTTGAAATTTGGTATGCAATCCATTTATGCTATGGAAACGGACGTGTAATTTGTTAAAAAGATATATTGTAGTTTGGAATAGGCATATCCCGGGAAATAAGAGAGTTACCGCGGGAAAAACAATAATTCCACGCGAACGCAGTCGCGGGTATCAGCTAGTAATTAATAAATAATCTACGTAGTTTTCCTCAGAGAAAAAAAAATGTCCATTCTTGGCTATAAACCGTTAACCGCTTTACACTTCATTATTGTAAGGATTCAGTGAAATTTTCTAAACACACAAAAAATATAACAGAGTTACCTCTAACGATAATTTTAGGTAGGTTTTTCTTACTTTTTACATTAAATATTTTTTCAGTAGGTGTTTGAAAATAAGTATATACTCCGAATGACGAATTTCCCGCGTTATAGAGGGTTCTAAATTGTTACTGCCATAATAGAGTTTATATTGCGTGTGAATTCACCAGACGTATTCGCAGAAAGATGGGACGCTGAGCTTAGATGAGATTTGGGGATTTTGCGTTAGATTAACATCGGCTTACACTTCGTTAGGTTAATGTTACTCCGGAATGTAAATTTTATCACAATATTTACTCCAGTCCACCCCCTGTGTACACAGCCGTGACACAAAACTTTACTTTATCTATGTTCACCGTGATAACTTTTAAAGTAATTGGGTACATCAGTAGTAGTTTTCTTTTTTTATGTACTTTTTGTGGTGTGAAATTGAATGTATGTATGTATAATACAATTAAAGTATATTCATTCATTCATTCATTCATTAATTCACTAATTCCTATATCATTCATTCGTTCATTCATGTATTCATTCATTCATTCATTCATTCATTCATGCATTCATTCCTACGTTCATTCCTTTATATGTTCGTTCATCAGTAGCCTAGAACAGTCCACTACTGGACTGAAGAACTGTCCCAATAGTAGCGTTTGCCCATAATCACCACACTTTGCAGACGGGATCGCAGTCGATGTTATATCGCAGTTATATTCCCTATTCCCTTTTAACGGCCGATTGGCGCAGTGGGAAGCGACCCTGCTATCTGATGCCAAGGTCGTGGGTTCGATTCCCACAACTGGACAATATTTGTGTGATGAACATGAATGTTTTACAGTGTCTGGGTGTTTATTTATATATTATAGGTATTTTATAAATTTAAAATGCATATAAAAAATTTCGGATCGAAAGGATTTGAACCTGCGACTCTCAGGCAATCGCGGCCTGAGTGCTTTCTCCAATTAAGCTACGGCTCTCTACCGTCGCTTAATTGATAATTCCTCCAAGTGTAGGTAAAAACACTAATAAAAATAATAAAATTATACTCCAAATAAGGCTTCTTAAAATTAGTAATTCTATTTTACATCGTACCGGAACGCAAAATCACTTAGCGGCACGTCTTTTTCGGTGGGTTGGGACTAGCTGTGGCCAAAGCCACCAGACCAGATCAGAGGAAATTTGAGAAATTATAAATTCCCAAATTGTCTCTGCCCGGGAACTTAAACTTAGAGCCCGGGAACTCCAACTTAGAAGCACAGCGTTCAACGCTGCGCCAGCTGTCGTTAAAAACGGTCGTAAATTAACCTTAAGTGTGAATAGATAACAATACGGCGATAGCTTCATTTAAATATTATTTAAACATGAACTGTGAGCTAAAATACTATTTAAAAATGCACAGATCCTATTTAGGCGTTCCCGGAATGCTAAATAAGTTAGGGCATATTATTCTGATGGCATTTAAAACAATTAATAAAACAGCGAATGTGTAAAAACCGGCAGTTAAGTTGTGAAAAATAACAGTTTTTAAGCCATAACATAATAATATGGAATTAATTAACGGCGAATTAGTAGTTATTATGTACACATGTCCTCGAAGGCATCCAGTTATCGATCTGACAAGGATGAAATTAACCTTTTTTCATTAATATTCGATGACAAATGAGTGCAAGAATGCGATCTCACGCTGTGTTAACGCCTTTTAGGTACTCGTTATCGTAGCCGTAGTTCGTCAACCCATGTTGGAGAAGCGTGGGGGGTCGCAGACCTATTCTCTCGCAGGATTCAGTTCATAGACCCAACTGCATGCATGCATCCTTTAAAATGTGGCGGTGCCTTTACACCAGCTTATGACACGTAAAGGAATTATTAAGCTTAACTTGCTACAGTCCGCGAAAACCAGGAGAATCTATATGGTGTAATTTATAATTTCTTCAATCCTTATACTCCAATCCAAACAGATCTTCGGCAATGTACCCTCTACGCACGTGTCGCTACGAAACCGGAGCATCCTCATCCTCATGATCGTAGCGGGCTAACCTGTTAGGGAGTATGGTAGTCATACCCATAATCGGTTTATACGCGAAATCGCACCGGAACACTAAATCGCTTAGCGGCACGTCTTTGCCGGTAGGGTGGTTAGTTACCACGGCAAAACCCTCCCACCAGACTAAATTGACAGACCAAGCCGTGCTCTGTTTATATTCGATGTTTGTCGGTCAACCATCGACAATAAACAGGGTAAAACTTCGCATAGCACGTCCTGCAACGGGCCGCTCTATGCCCGTCAACTTGAGTCGTAGGTGTTGAAACTCATGTATCTGTAATTACACCGGCAACCACGCCCTTCAGATCGGAACACAGCCAGTGCCATGCACTTCATATAAGCGCAAAAGCACTGCCTACCCTAAAACTGATATGTAACTCGTATAGGAGATGGATTTTTGCCATTTTATGCAATCTTCCTGCTGTATGCATACTCCGGTTAGAAACCCAGTGGCGTGCACTAAACACAATTTTCTTCTTCTTACTTGCCGTCTCCTTACGAAGATTGGCAATCATTAGGGCTATCTCTACTTTGGACACCGCTGCTCTAAATAATGATTTGGTGATCTTTCCAAACCATTGTCGTAGATTTTTGAGCCATGAAATTCTTCTCCGGCCAGGCCTTCTTCTACCAGCCACTCTACCTTTTATACGCTGAAGAAGTTCTTTTTGGTGTTCCGCATCACACAACACAACATTGCAACAATGCGATTAAGCAGTAGTTGCAGAAATAAGCAGTGCTTCCCCGGACGAGCTCTGTCCTAAAAAGCTCAACAACATTTCTAGACATGCTAAAAACGCAAATAACTCTAAAAAGTTAAAGGTTTAAATAATGGAGAATGGATAGAAACGTCCTCTGTAGGTACTACTACCATCTACTGCGATCGCCAACCCGTCTGTCCAGCGTGGTCACCACTTTCTCCGTTATGTTTCCTTAGTCACCTCGTACGTCACCCGTGGGAAGAGGTGGAGTGGTGACAACCGTATTGTGATCTGCTGTCACCACACGGAATATAACAAAAAATGTGTGTGTTTGAGTAGGTACTTATGTACACGCGTTAGAAGTTATACTTCTTTAGCGTATCCAGACAAAAATCTTTTTAAAAATTTCATCTCTTGCCTTATTCTACAAAACTACACTAACAATAGAAAAAAGGTATTTAATACATTGCAAGTTTTATCATAACGCTAGGTAAATAAAGTATTTTAATTTATTTAAATATCACAAAAAAATATTTCTACTTACATAATATAACGACATAATAAACATAATTAAATTTGTGAATACAAATAGACTCAGTATCAACCAAGTTCAGCTCAACATTAAAATTGGAGATCTTTGTACAATTGAATCAATTAAATCACCCGAATGAGCCCGCAGCCTTTGACAATTGAAAGAATACACAGTCAAACCTTATAGCTAACTTCAGGGTGTCGGTTTTTTGTAACAGTGTGCGCGCGCATCGTAAAAATTTACCTTCATAATTTTTCCTTAAAGCGCCAAAAGAAGTGTAACTTCAATAAATAGTTTTCGTGGGTCAAAATATTAAATGATCGTGAATCAAAAAAAGTTACGAGAGAGACTTTCCAAAGCAAACAAACCGTTTAAATCTTTTACGAGGGCTTTTTTTGTTGCCACTATATTATAATCGGTATCGATGGTTCCAATGAGCGGCTCATTCCGACGCAATTGTGATTCATCAATCGGGATCGTGCACGAAAAATTCTGCGAATATACGAAAACTAAAGAGCGGAAAGTGTTTATATCCTATGTGTTTATAACTATGGCGCGGAAAGCTATTAAAGAGCGTTAAAGAAATTATACAGCTGCAATAACCTTTAAACTTTTAAACTTTTTGTTTTAATAACAATTATTATCTTAGGCAACGGACTCATAATAAAAAAGAGTAGGTATATATGCGTGTGTGTGTAAAATACATGGTTACGGTACATATATAAATAAATAAACTACGACAATACACACATCGCCATCTAGGCTCAATAGCTTGTGTTATGGATACTAAGATGACTGATGAATAATATACATAAATACTCATAAAATACAGATATACACCCAGACAAGGAAAAACATTAATGTCACACAAACATTTTCCAGTTATGGGAATCGAACCACGGCTTTGGACTCAGAAAGCAGGGTCGCTGTCCACTGCGCCAATCGGCTGTCAATATAAATTCAATACATGGTAGTGTGTGTTATGTTTTTTATGTGAACGACAGGGCACGGGCCTCGTCCCACAATGAGAAGGTACCGTACCACGCTGGCCCAGTGCGGATTGGTTGACTCCACACGCCTTTGAGAACAATATGGAGGACTCTCAGGCGTGCAGGTTTCCTCACGATGTTTTCCTTTACCGCTGATACACGTGATATTTTAGTTGCTTAAAACAAACTTCGAAAATGAAGTCAAAGTCCTATCCACTGGGCCATCACCACTTCTTACCGAACACTAAACGCTCGGTGGAAAACTTTGTTGGTAACTACGGCCGTTGTGGTCTTATTTATAGTTATGATTGACATACCAAGCATATGGTCGCATACTTAACACTTCGCAGGGCATGCAAAGAAAACATCCTCCAACATGCCGCCCTGTGACCATCAATTTGAGGCGTAGGTGGTAAGCCTCATGCGCCTGTAACTACACCGGCACACGCCCTTCACACCGGAACACAGCATTGCGACAATGCTGCTTAGCGGCAAAAATGGTGGTAGTACTTTTTCGGACGAGCTCTGTCACAAAAAGCTCCCAACAGACACATTTTTTTTATTCGAAATTCAAAAATTCTAAATTCATTTATTACAAGAAGCCTTATAGCACTTTTGAAACGTCAAGTATGTCTGTTTGTAGTGACTCTACCACCGGCTCGGAAGGCAGATCCTACCAAGAAGTCAGTACATATTTGAAAATTTTATTTATGTCCAAAAAAAAAAAACTAAATTTAAAAAGGAAATGGACTGTAACATTATTAATATTAGAATCAAAATTAAACTCGTTCCGCAGATTACTAGGCTACATAAAATTCAAGGGCAATTGTATATTATTTTATAACAAATTACCGAATGATATCTTTTAGATGTCTCTCAATAAGTTCAAAGTCCGAGTAAGTAAGTAGTAAAATATATAAAATAAGCGTACAGAAAAATCCTATTACAATGTTAAGGATTACTTAAACGATAAAAAAGCTTGGGTGTAAATTGCTCTAACTTCATAGTTTAATATAAATTTACTGTGAGATGGTGATAACAAAAAAAAATTAATCTGCTAAGTTTTTTGTGGGGTCTTCTTAGACCAGGGCGCGTTTGGAACCCTCGTAGCTTTAGGTTTAAGTTGGCGAATGAAATTATCACTATCCCATTACAATTATGTAAACATATATGTATGAACGCTTCATAAGTGCCTGTGATAGGCCGACATGTATAAAGAAATTTTGAATTTGGATTTGAATTGAAATTTTGAAAGAAGCCGGCGAGAAACACAACAGTATTCACATTTTAATTTGGTAATCCTCAGTTTCAGGGCTGCCACTGAGCCGTCACTGCCTTGTTTACTGATCAGTTAGCAGAGTCGCGATCGGCTGGGGGCCCGACAATGACGCTGCAGTCTCGGCCGGCGCCGGCGCTCCGCTGATTACTGTTCAGGACATTCCTGTTCCCACCACGAGCGTTCTCACCATTAACCCGCTAAGTGGGGAAAGTGCGCTGCATTCTACGGATTCTGCTGGACTAGGAACTGTAAATAATGTAATAAATAAAAGAAAAAAAAGATATTGATAAAGTGTACATGATTCTACCAGTCAAGCAGTCATTTGATAACGATATAGAGAGAGTTGTGCAATAAGATCTAATCCGCCATTTTGTGGCGATTTTCATTAAACATAAATAAAATAAATATGCTACGGCAATGCACATCGGTGTCGATGTTTATTTAATAATAATAATAATAATAATTTATTTGCAAGAACGTTTGTACAATATAAAGATGTTGGTAAACAATATAGTTAGTTTACAGAGCATAACATTCTACGAAATTAATAGTGTGCAAATTTGTTTGCGATGTAAAACTCTCATCATTTTTCCCTAACGCGCCAAAAGAGTTAGGAGAAGGTGGAGCGAATAGTGAAAAGCATAACCATATCACGACAATCGTGAGCTGGCACTTATTAACAGCAAAAGTCGCATAAAGAAGGTCTATGAAACCATGTCAGAGGATACCAGAGTGCGAAACATAAAAAAAACGCGCCAAAAGAAGTATAATTTAAAAAAAAAAACTCTGATTGTACTCCAACCCTGTAGGCAAAAAAAAACATGGCGGTAGGCGGTCGGACAGGCTCTGTCACAAAAAGCACTCGTGCTACAAAATCGACTAAGTGAGTCCACCGTAGCGCTGATTTTCAGGTAATTTTAGTTACTGGAAATCTTAATCCACTACTTAAACTACGAGAATACTTTTTCTATAGTCAGTTGAGTCAGCCATTAGGTGATTATCAAAGCTATCAGATCGACGTGCCTGTCAGATGCCCGCTGACGCGTAGGTATAGAACCTGACGCCGATGACGTCCAATGTAAATACTGATCGACCGATATCGTGATAAAAACAGCTATATGCCAGTATTGTTGAATGAAAATGGACGAAGAAGGTTTGCCTGCTGAAATACAATTTATTAAAAAAAATGATTAACCTTCAGGTTTTATGTTTCCTCTAAAAGTGAGCTCTTGTGATATTAAGCACACAGCCTTAAACGGTTTCTACATGACAACGTACCGGAACGCTAGATCGGTAGCTTATCTTTGTCTTTGTCTTTGTCTGTTATTCAAGGGGCGGATAAACAAATTCCTTAAAAGCCGGCAACGCATCGGTGGCTCCTCTGGTGCTGCAGATGTTTATGGGCGCCGGTGATCAATTATCATCAGGTGACCCACTTGCTCGTTTTCCCGCTATTAATATAAAAAAAAACAAAGCCACGGTCAAAGCTTTACAAATTACCAATGCTGGGAACCCGCAGCCTCCAATTCGGTACCACTGCGCCAGGGAGGTCGGAAAAAAAAGGTTTGATTAAAAACAAGTAATTTAATATCTAAGGTAAAAAGGTATTTAATTATTAACATCATCATCATGATGATAATTAATTTGAGTGAGTAGATGAGTGCGGCTGCTAGCAATGCCGAGGAAGACAAGAGGTGCAATTCTGAAAAACTTCTTCTCCTCGGTAGAATCTGCCTTCCGAACCGGCGGTAGAGTCACTACAAACAGACAGACTTGACGTTTCAAAAGTGCTTGTATTAGGCCTACTTGAAATAAATGAATTTTGAATTTTTTTTTTTTTAAATCCTAATTTAACCTAAGGTACCTTAATTTTTTGCCTCTTAAGGTAATTTTAGATAATTTTAATTCTAAGGTTGCCTGGCAGAGATCGCTATGAAGCAATGACGACGCCTCTTGTATTCTACTTCTTTCTTCATGTTTCTGTTTTAATTTTATGGTGGTATAATTTAATGTTGTGGTATACAAATAAAGAGTTAAATAAATAAATAAATTTTTTTTTTGCCTCGTGGGGGCCGGAGGTGGCCCTTCAGCTGGCAGTAGCCTTGGCCAAAGAATTAGTTTGGCCGTTCATAGGGGCAATGCTTATTTATTTATTCATTTGTAACATATCTTAACAACTAATGAATGATCACTGTAAAAGTATGAAACTGCGTAACAGTGATCACGCCCACCTCCAAAACTTAAAATTTATCACTGTTCACTTGATATTTATCAAAAACTCTAAATACATTCAATGCTGCCAGCATCTTAGGCACTATGCCTCAAGAAAGTGGTTTCGAAGACGTTTTAGATTTAATTTATTTTTACTCGTGGTTTGGTACATAGGTTTGGTATTTTGGGTAACTTTTGTTTATAAATATAATTAAAATTTTATATAACTGATTGAATATGATTAATTTCTTTGGAAGTATCAATAAAAATGCCCTCATCTCAAATCGTGATATCAAGTCACACGGACCCAAATAAGACGTCCATCGAGTTCCGATTAAAGTGTATTAGGCAAGACCCAAATCAATCCGTGGAGGTCACGCTGGGCCGTCGCTCCGAACGAGATGTTATCTGTGGCGATTGTTTCAACTATTCCAGATCATACCACGTCTGGTGATGAAGATGTAATTTTATATTGATTGATAGTTGTACTTCTGACGGGCGTGTCTTGTATTTCTTTATTGTTGAGCTAAATATGGCAAAGAGTGTGATAGCCTTTGATAGTGCTTTGAACTTAGGCGTACATTTCGGGTGACCGAGTTCGATTCCCGGTACGCACCTCTTTTATTATTATTCTTATTATATAATAGACTATACAGCTACGATGATGCATCTATATAATTTCTTTTTGATTTTAAGATAAGCCCCCAAATTGCCCCTGTCAGGAATCGAACCCGGGGCCTTCCACTTACAACCAACGCCCGCACGCTCAATGCTGCGTCAGAGAGGTCGTCACATTCTGGGAGTTATAACACTTACTCAAGCGGCGAAGGAAAACATCATGAGGAAACCTGAATTCATAAGAGTTCTCTATAATATTGTCAAAGATGTTATACATTTTTTAATAGCTAACTTTTGTGTAAACATCAATTACTAATATCAGTGAATTATCAAATAGTTAAGTAAGTCCGTTTTTTAGTGACTTTAACTTAGTGAGAAGAAGTCAGCATAGCATTTGCTCATTTTAAAAACACTAGTTCTGTCATTGCCATTATCGATTCGGTATCATTATTCTATGCAGTATGAATTTCGCTTGATGTTACCGAAGCCGGTCGCTTCTAAGTAACTTGGTCATTAAGCAACCAGTTTTCATTGTTCCGTCCACATAAAGTACTGAATCCATTTTGACCATATACGTCCTCAATTTCTCAGCTCGTCCACAACAAAAATAATAATTGCGTCAAACTTTTTCCCTCGCACCTACTTAACGTTGTCAGGTAATAAATTGATTCCCAGTTTTTAAGGTGAATTCAATTTGAAATGACCTATTCCACCAGTTTTTACACGATTACCATAAGCATCAGCGATTTATCTATCACACCGCGAATAAGGTATAGGTAAGTGGCATTATTTATGTGCAATAGTTGATATAATCGATGTTATTTATATGGTTTCCTAGCTGGAACATCGACGGTTTGAAAAAGCAGTTTGTCCATTTGTAGTAGAATAACTGTTTGGACAAAATCAGCGCCGGCACACTTGTTGCGATATTAAAATGATATCAATTATGGTTTGGATTATGCGGCTGTTGTTTTTTTTTCTATTTCCTGTACACTTATTGAAATTAACTTGCACGTATAATTGATTCATCAACGTAGATACATAAACGAGTACATATTTCAAAGATTGACGTTTACAATTCGTTGCGTATTTTTAGACGCAGACATTGTTTACCCGCGTTTTATTGACCGATTTGCTTGATTCTTTCATTTGGTATGTTTTATATTAGTAGGCCTACTTTATGAGCACTTTTGAATCGTCAAGTCTGTCTGTTTTTAGTAACTCTACAACCGTTATAATTTGGTTAATTTTGGTTAACTTATTTTTTTTTTAAATTATTAATTGATGGACGATCCAGACACCAGACAGAAAGGGAGTACTGCTCAGCATTTGCCATGCATTATATATAGGTATAAAAAATATTTTATTTATTTTATTTTTTCTTTAATTGGAAAACCAACAGTTGTAGATACTAACTAGTTAACAGATTGATTGACTTAAATCTAATAACAGGTTTCCACAGATAAGTCTTATATAAACAAGGGTACCTGATAGAACCCAGCAAAAACGCAGCAAACTAAAACAAAGTGTTAAGTTTACCTAGCATGCAACAGTTTATCTACTAAGTTGCGACGTACACTATTCATATTACCATAAAATAAGTCAATTTCGGGGTCATTGTAAACAGAATTAAGAAGGCGAGAGACACGGATTATAAAGTAATTAAATCTATTCTTAGTTTTAGTTAAGGGTACGTGCAGAATCTTTTTATGCCTAGGTAATCGCGAGGGTACAAATAAATCTAACTTAGTAAGTAATTCCGGACTATCTAATCACCCTCTAACAATGTTAAGTAAGAGACAAACGTCGGCAATGTTTCTACGTGTATGAAGGGGTACAAGGTGTAAATCCGAACATGATATTTCGTAGGAAGTTTTAGGAAGGTGAAATTTGTGCTTAAGGAATCTAATAAATTTCTTTTGAATACTTTCTAATTTATTGATATAAATGTGATACGCAGGATTCCATATTTGGCAAGCATACTCTAGTTGACTACGGACCAGTGAACAGTAGAGGATTTTGATGGTTTTCATTTTTTTGAATGGTTTACTAACACGTATAATAAAACCTAAAGCTTTAAATGCTTTGGTCACAATAGCATCTATATGATAATCAAAAATTAGTTTAGTGTCGAGGAGTACCCCGAGATCTCTTATAATATCAGTTCTGTTAAGGTTTTGATGTTTTAAAATGTAGTCATAGAGAAAAGGTTCCCTTTTCCTAGTAAAAGATATAGAGTTACACTTAGAGACATTAAGATCAAGTTTATTTTCAATGCAGTAATCATCTAATCTAAACAAGTCAGCTTGTAATAGTTCCGCATCTTTAACATTATTGACTGTACGAAATACCTTCAAGTCATCAGCAAAAAGTAAAAATTTTGAATGTATAAAGCAGAGATCGATATCATGAATAAAAATAGTGAATAAAAAGGGTCCCAACAAGGACCCTTGGGGCACACCCGACGGTACTGCCATCCAATTTGATTTAAAACCATTTAACACAACTGTTTGAAGTCTGTTATTAATATAAGAAGAAAACCAGCGAAACAAATCTCCTCTGATCCCAAGGGAGGCCAGTTTTTTTAGAAGCAAGATGTGGTCAATCCTGTCAAAAGCTTTGCTATAGTCAGTATATACAGCATCAACTTGGTCACGACTATCTAACTTATCAGTAAGAAAATCTAAGAATAGTGCCAAGTTTGTGACCGTAGATCTACCCTTTAAGAAACCATGTTGGTTCTGACTAAATTGCGACTTTAGGACATTATAGCATTGATTATATACAATACGTTCCAAAACTTTGGCCACAAGGCAAAGTTTAGAGATTGGGCGATAATTCTCTACCATATTTCTTGGGCCATTCTTGTGAATAGAGGTAATATAAGCAGATTTCCAAAGAGAAGGCATATATCCTTCAGATATAGACCTCCGAAAAAGAATAGAAAGGGGAACTGATAAACTATGCGCACAACTAATCAGAAAAATGGCAGGAATTTCATCTGGGCCAGCTGATTTATTAGGTTTTAAAGATTTTAGGGCTTTTTCTATAACTTGGGGAATGAATTCAATTGTATAAATGTCAGTTGTAATAGAATCTCCTGGCTGCACATGCGAAGACGAAGAAGTTACTTGTTGATAGGTTGAATGAAAGTATGATGAAAAGAGTTCACATATACCTGTTCCAGTGTCAGATTTAGAATGGGAATAAGTCATAGACTTAGGATAGAAGCTAGTTGCACGTTTGGCAATACTCAATTAACATGTGACCAGAATAATTGAGAATCTTTCGTGAGAGACTCTTCAAGTGAATTAATGTAATATGAGTAACAGTTATCTTCAAGTAGTTTGACTCTGGTTCTTAATATATCGAATGAAAGCCTGTCTTCTAGGTTTTTATACGTACGATATTTAACTAAATGTTTGTATTTCTCTTTAATTGCTTTAATAAGTGGAATACTATACCAGGATGGATATTTATTGCTTTTATTTTTGATTAAGGGAACAAATCTATCTCGCAGTTCATACAAAATTTTATAGAACGATTTGACAACAGATTCAAGATCCCCGACATGCAATAGAGTATCCCAGTCATAATTCGATAAGGCTTCATTAATCTGAGAAAAGTTACCTCTTTTATATGCATACATAGTTCTAGATGACAATGGAAGTGTCTGGATGGAAAAGAACGGTAAATTGATACAAAGGGCCTTATGGTATGGATCTTCAGGTACTAGAGGGTCATCACAATGTAAAACAGTCACTGAATCATTCGATAAGACTAAGTCCAATATGCGACCGAAGTTATTTTTAATATTTTTAAATTGATTAAGGTTACATAAACTTAATGTATCAATAAAGTTCCTTGAATTATTATCATTTAAATTATAAGCTTGAAGGCCCTCTTCAGTTTCATTCCATCGAATGGAACTCATGTTAAAATCACCTAAAATTAAGAACATATCATTAGGATGTTCATTAGTTAATTTTTCAAGATTGATCAAAAAGTTATCCAATTGTTGATCAAATGAATTACCTTTATTCTCCGCACAGAGATATATAGTGCAATTATGAATACGCGAAATGGTGCAAATATGGTGAAAAAAAAAACACCCGGCTAAGTTTGTTGTGGGCTTCTTAGACCAGGACGCGTTTGGAACCCTCGTAGCTTTAGTTTTAAGTTTATGAATATGGTTATCGCCATCATCTCACTACCGTGTAATTCTCATGTACCTACGCATCAAAAGGGCCAGCTATGGGACTACTTGAATAAAGATATTTTTGACTTTTACTTTGAGTTTGGTACATGCCTGCCAATGATTTTCAGTTGAGACACTAGTGACTCGAGTACTGCGAGTGTAGCTTTGCGCAAGTTATTAAATCGTCTCGCTGATTGGCTGATACTGAATATTGATCTCTGCGCATAGAAACGTACGAAGTCCGAGAAGACGTAATGTTGTAATCAGATTATACCTACCTAGTTCTAATTTTTTTTTTGGGTTGCTCGTGCATCGAACTGAGCACCTCGGCCTGCAGCCTAACATGCTGACTACTAGACAAAGGGTTGTTTTAAAGTATTTTCATTTAAATATACCTAAGTGATATTCCTCAGATAGACGTCGAAGATAAAATTGACTTTTCGAATTAAACCGAGGCAATCTAAAACTAAAGAAAAAAAACACTAGCCCGATATAGGAATCCAGAGATACACAGTTACTTTAAACATATTAGTTGTTCATGTTTGATTGAACGTACCTAACTATGTGTTGTTACATAAGTATTTTATTTATATATCTGCCAAGTACCACCAAGCCTTAGACTCGGTGGATCGTCGCGCCAGAATAAACTGACACTAAACTGTTGTTTCAGACCATGTTTCAGAACCATAGGTCAGATTTTATGGCGATGGCGGCCATAGGGCGATGGAGAGAGCTATGCTCGGATTATCTCTACGCGATCGAATCAGAAATGTGGAGATTCGTAGAAGAACTAGAGTTACCGACATAGCTCAACGAGTCGCGAAGCTGAAGTGGCAATGGGCCGGGCACATAGTTCGGAGAAAGGATAGACGTTGGGGTTCCAAGGTGTGGGAATGGCAGCCCTGAACTGGTAAGCGCAGCGTTCGTCGGCCCCCAACGAGGTGGACAGACGACATTAAGCGCGTCGCAGGTAGCCGCTGGATCCAAGCGTGGATTTTGGAACTCCCTACAAAAGACCTATGTCCAGCAGTGGACGTCTATCGGTTGATATGATGATGAGAGCGAGTGTGCTTAGGAACTTCATAATCTTATTCCTGCGGCACTAGTCTGCCACAAAACAGCGAGACGCTGTGAACGGTGGCATCCTTATCTGGTTGACATACAGGCAAAACGCAGGAAGCTCTTGTCTTCTACGTTTCTGATACGTACGTACCGCTAAGGTTTGGAACGCTCTCCCGGCTTCGGTGTTTCCATGCAACTTCAAGGCAAGAGTGAATAGGCATTATCTAGACAAGCGCACCCTGCGTTGTGTCCACTATGTATGTGACTTGCGAGTAGCACTGGCTCCTTCCTCAGCGCATTGGCTTGTAGACTAGACCGTCCTCTCAGGAGAACTTGGAACGATGCTCATATTAGCGCTAGGGGGTGCAAGTAGTTTTTTAAAGATAGTTATACGTATTGATAGGAACTAACATAGGTCTAAGTTAATATCGTTACTAACGAAATATGCAATTATATTCTGAGTTAAATAGTATTATGTATTATTATTTATATAGTCTGACAAAATTATATGTTGAATCTGAAAAACTGCTAGAATTCTTAGGATCGAAATAAGATGTAAAACTCTAACATACACACACACACACACACACACGCAAACAAATATATCTATATAATTAACATACGTAAGCAAACAGATACGCGAGTTCAAGTGCCTACGCGACGCAAACTCACACAAGCACACGTATGATACGTTTGTTTTTATGTACGGGTATATAATATCAGTAATTATATTTAATTTACTTTGTATAAAAATAAATTATTTTATAAATTAAAGATAACTGTAAACTAGGTTTAAATAAATAAAATAAATAAATGGCAGTGAGGTAAATCTTCGTCTAAGTATATCAACGGCTAGCCTCCTTTAAAACATGTTTTTCAATTCCGCTGCCCGCACGTCCGGAGCGATACTCAATAACAAATTATAAGACATCTCAATACAAGACATCAAGACGTATCGCCCGAAACCGCCGGTCATCGCGCCTCAGACAAAAACCCGTATATCGGTAACACAATCTGGGGATATTAAACATATAATACAAACAATGCTATGTTGATTGAAACGTCAGCAAATGACGGCCGATTGATTCCATTCGGCCCATTGTAATTATTAAAGGCGTAATTACGCCACGCTGGGATCTATTTCGTTTTTCAAAAACAGATCACGCGGCGATGATTCTGTTGTTTTCGAGGGCTAGTGTTTTAATATCGATTTCTATAGATAAAAAGATATTGTTTGTTTTTTTTTGACGCAGGCCCGAGGGAATTTGACATTCTTTTTATATTGTTAATGGTGAGGATGGATTTCTTAAAATCCACACTAATTATTCATTTCCACAAACTTCTTTAACCAATCGTATAACAATCAGAAGTGGAATAAATATCTGGTCAGCACTATGCATACTCATTTGCTAGGAGTTTTTGGCGCATTTAAATGGATTTGGCGCGTTCTTCTAAAAAAAAGTTTTACTTTGGTAAAAACCTAATTACCAAAGTAAAACTTAATAAAATCTAAAACGTCTTCGAAACCACCGCAGCGAGGAATAGTGCCTATGATACTAATTCATTGCTTTTCTGAATTGCGAAACTAATTATTTTGCCAAGGTAACTGCTACACCTAGGATCACCGGCAGATTCGTTGACCCCTTTTTACAATTATTTAAATGGAAATCTGAAGCCCTACCCACTAAGTTATCACCGCTTAAATAAAACAAATGTTACCTTTAAAAAAATCACATTGTGAGGTGGCTCAGCCAAGTACCAGCTCGAAGCTTTAGATTCGGTGGATCGTAGCGCCAGAAGAAGCCGGCAATAAATTTAGCAGTTGCTCTTTTCCAGCATCGTTTAACAATTTAACAATCTTTGTTCTATCTTGTGTGAGATGAAAGCGGAGCGGCTTGCTTTCAAGCAACCTTGTCATTAAGCAATCCATCAATAGTATAGTAGCCTAGATGTATTAAATGTGTTTTTGTACATTCTATAAACTTATGTAATGGTAAATCTAATATAACTTCCGGTATCATGTTATAAAAGCATATATATACTCAGCCCCACAAAGGTTTTCTGTACTTTCCTAAGACGGTATGCTGATATCACTAATTTATGACCGTTTCTAGTAGGTCGATTGTTTATATCGACTTTTATTTAATACAGATTAATGTTTTGTTTTACAAAGATTCAATTGTTATGATTATATTTCTTTAAATTTTTCACCGAGAGATTCGCGTGATCTAAGTTTGTATAACAATCGGACAGCTCTTTTTGTAATATAAATATAGTATCCATTTCAGCTGCTTTGCCCCATAGCAAGATCCCATATGACATAACACTATGAAAATACGCAAAATAGACAAGCCTTGCAGTTTCAACGTCTTTAAACTGTCTAATTTTATTGAATTTTTTTAATTTTATTTTATTAGCATAGGCTGCTAAGTTTACCCGCTAAAGTCTCTGTATGGACACCCCACTGAAGCTTACTGATATACTTCGGTGAGTGTGCTCAGAAACTTTACAATCTGGTTCCTCCGTCCCCGTTCTACCACAGAACAGCGAGACGCCGTGAGCGGTGACATCCTTATGTGGTTGACATTCCATCAACACGCACGAAACTTTTGTTATCCACGTTTTTGATAGTGTGGCGTACCGCTAGGATGTAGAACGCCCTCCCAGCGAACTGTGTTTCCTGCCGCGTATAACTTGAGTGCCTTCAAGACAAGAGTAAATAGGCTTTGCCTAGGCAAGAGTGCCCCAACCTAAACCTCATCATTGTTCTAACGGGCATGATTGTCGCCGAGCGCTGGCCTATCGTTAATAATAAAAAAAACACATTGTCAGGCATTTAATTTATTACTTAGAAATGAGACCCGCGTCATTTGTCATAAGGCTCGGCTTCGGGACTGATTAGTGTTGGATTATGTCCGTATGTTTGTCATTTAGAGCATTACGCCTTTGTGTCACAATCGAGTTGGTAGTTGATACGAGTATTAAAATGTTCCGGATAAAAGATTTTATTTAACTGTCGTCTTTATTTTGAAGGGATTAAAATATTGTTTTAAAATTGAATGATATTCTCGATAACTCGATCTTGATTTGAGCTTTTGAAGAAGCCTCTGGCGCAATTGTTTTCTCTGGTTCGATTTCCGGCGGGAGCCGATATTAGATCCTTACTTATATTTTAAATAAGTGTCTAATACCTACAGAAATTATATATTTCCTGATTGCCTCTGCCGGCAGTTGCAGGCATATCATATATGCACTAATGCAGTGCCTACCCCTAAAGTTTCATGTAACTCAAATAGGAAGGGTATTTTTCTATTTTATGCCATTTTCCAGTATTTTGGGATTGAAGACCTCAGACTTATAAGAACCAGAGCGCTCGCCACTTCGCCATGGAGGTCGACAGCAATAATTATTGAAGAAAAAGAAACAGTAAAAAGTCCTCAAAACGCATTAATAGAAAATAGTCATTATCATCAAGCTTGTAAGCTCAGCCTACTGCAAAATTAGGGCGGTTACATTTTTTTTTGCGTTCGTAACTACTAAAATAATATTAAGTTGCACCTGACCCCCAGACAAAAAGTGCAACCGTTATGAATTACAATCTAATGAGCGCCTCGATTGTTGTAAAAAAACGCACGTTTCAATTTTGACGTCGCCACATGTCTGCGGTGACTTGCGGATTCTTGCGAACGGGGTGGCCAAGCGCAATGGTTGGTTGCGGACTTCTTTAGCGACTTTTGGAAATAAATCATGTTAGTGAAATTATACCATGTAACGAAATTCAAGCACATGGCTAGATGATTTCACCAGGATGAGGTTAATTGCGCAACCGAGTTAGAGGGGAATACATTGTCCGCCAGCTCACTTTTTACGATGCGCGCACACACCGTCCCAAAAAACCGACCGTTTTTCAAAAAAAGGTCTGACAGTGTACACTTTCAATTGTCAAAGTCTGCGGGCTCATTCCGGTGATTCAATTGATTCAATTCTATAAAAATCTCAAATTCTAATGTTCAGTGAAACTTGGTGGTCCGATAATGACATAACTAGATAATGCGTTATAGTCAAACTTTCAATGTATTAAATAATTTTTTTCTATTGTTAGTGTCGTCTTCTCTACAAACGTAGAATAAGGGGTAGGATGATTGATGTGTGAATGATTTTTATCTTGTTACGCCAAAGAAGTATAACTTGTAACGCGTGTACATACATACATTTTTTATCTAGTCCTCGTTATATATAGGATTATCATCAATCCACTCCACGGCACGAATTTTCTCTGCGAATGAGAAGTTTAAGGGCATAGTCCACCACGGTAAGTGCAGATTTAAGACACACGCCTTTGAGAATATCATAGTAAAGTCTGAGGCATGCAGATTCCATCACGATGTTTCCCTTTACTGTTAAAGCAAATGATATTTAATTGAAAGAAAGAAAAGAAAGAAAAAAAAAATTACACACACTAGAATTAAAATACAAATTATAGTCTACACAACAATTATAAAAACGGTGTGATCCCAAAATGGTCTTCACTCAGCATGTTTGCAGTGCCTATTAAAGACACAGCGCTGATCTTCCGTGAAGCCAGACGTGACGTTTGGACGGTAGGCACTGACAGAATTTGGTATGGTGTTGGAGTTGAAGCTGAAGTTATACCCACTAGCCTATCACCATTTTTTTGACTATCCTTACTCTGCAGTAATAATTAACTGCGGGAAGTAGGTTGGAAAACCCCCATAAGAATCTGGAATACGCAAATGTAATTAAGTGTGTAGTTCCACATTATGTTAGTACTCAAATAAAATGGAACCGTTCTATTTCAGTCATGAACCGTTGTATTTTAATAAATTTTTCTCGATTTCCAAATTATAAATTGCATCAAATGCAATTTCCAAATTATAAATTGCATATGAGCAAAGTTCATACTAGTTTTTTTTTTTAAATTAAATTAGTAACAGAAAAACTTATCAAGTACGAATTAAAAACCAAATATATATAACCATATTAAAATCAAACAAATATAGTAGCCATTAAAAAAATGTATCAATGCAGACAGATTTATTGTTAAATTGTTTAATGTGTCAACGTTTATTTTTATTTTATCGGGACTTTCTATAAAAATTTAACGATATGGTTACTCCATTGTATGGACGGATGAGCAACTATCAACTGGCATATTTCTAGTGGATAGTTTAAGCTCCAAAAAATATAAAAGTGCAGTGAAGTGTCATAGGATAGGTATGCTTCCTGATGTAAGTAGTTATCAATTCAAGGCACAATACTTATTTATTTAAATAACTTTATTGCATAAAAGGTAGAGGACAAAATTCATAATAAATTTTCCAGTATAACTTTATCACTAATTTTAACCTCTCCCTTACAAACGGAGACAATGACATATGAGAATATGTCATTGACATATGACAATGACATATGGGAAGCTAGCATTAATACAAATATATCTTTATATATATATTTCTTGTGTGCGTGTGTATGTCACTGAACTCCTCCTAGACGGCTGGACCGATTTGAATGAATTTTTCGGTATGCGTTTGGGTGGCACTCTGCATGGTTTAGTTTCACAAATCAGCCCGAGAGATGGCGCTGGGCTCAGCTAAGTACTATAATAATATATAGTACTTATTATATATTTTTAAAATAAATTATTACTAAATTATATATAATATACATTATAAAATATTAAAGATAAACAAAGATAATAAGTATATGAACTACGACATTAATATATATACACACATTGCCAGCTAGCCCCGAAGTAAGCATAGCTTGTGTTATGTGTACTAAGATGACTGATGAATGTTTTAATGAATAATATACATGAATACTTATAAAATACATATAAATATGTATATTATATGTATTTCTGTATATGTGATGAACATGATCAGTGTCTGGGCACTGAAAAACATTCATGTTCATCACACCAACATTTTAAAGTTGTGGGAATCGAACCCACGGCCTTTGACTCAGAAAGCAGGGTCGCTGCCCACTGCATCAGTTGGCTGTACTTAGATATAATACATATATATTGTAGTTATCACCATCACCTAACATTAATGGTAACATATTTATTATATACTATATCTTCATAAGTGAATTTCTTAACTTGAATTTGAGGTAGCTCTGAATATATAAGAAAAATATACTGGCTGCTAGTTTAAAATAAAACTATTTTAATCATCCTCAGCCAAAGGAGAAAGGGTTCTGCAGTATTAACCCACCATACTGCTCCGAAACCATATTCAGAAAACGTTCTTTAGATGTTGGTTAATACCGACTAGTCATCGGGACCCAAAGAATAACATCTTATCCATTCAAAGAACATAATCATAAGCATTTATCTCCTAAGTCCCAATACAGCTCCGCCATTTTCCTTTATAAAATCATCCTTTACAAGTATATTTATTGTTATTTGAAAAATAACCTTTTGAAGTGGCCATCGTTCTGTAAAAAGATTATATAAAATTATAAAGGTACGATTTCGCTACGACGATTTGGTAAGAAATAAAAGAACACGTCATCTTAATAACAAATAACCTAAATATTTTTTAGTTGATTTCAATACAGGGAATCCTGATGTTACCCTGTAATGCAGGTTGTAAGATTTCCTGTGAATCGTTCGAAACCCTCGTAGCTTTAGTTTGGTTAAGGAATGTAGGTATCAACATCTCGATAATAAAAAAAAATGCTATAAATGAATAATAAACGAATAGAATAATATTTTCTATCTTTATTAAAATATACCCCTTTTCCTCTATAGGCATATTTCAATACCTGGCTAAGGATGTTTTAAGCTTCTTATGAGTGTGTTGGAGATCTTTGCTTACTATGAAGTACCTAAACGAATGTAGTTATATTTTCACTTTACAGATATATGGAAAAAATATGTATTGAGCTTAAATGAGTCGGTTAAAGCAAGATGAAGAAAGTATTTGTATATTTGAATAAATAATTTGCGACTTAAATCTAAATTATTTACTAGAATTGTCTAACGCCAAAAGGGTATTTACATTTTTTTAGTTTTTTAGAACTATAGTTTATTCAAGTTTATACTTTAAGATTAACCGATTTTTAATTAATTTCATCTCGCTAATGGTAAACTAGTAGAAGTTATATACACAGAGAAGTCCCCTTAGCTGAGTTCCGCTGAGTCCGGGAGTGGGATATTAATCAAACACAGAGTTTTCATTATTTTTCAATGTACATAATTTCAAAATGTTGTTTTTACTGGTGACGTTTTATAATTCTACATTGTTTAGCTCTGCTTCGGCGAGATACGTTAATAGGCTGCGGATGATGATGAGTCAGATCTGTCTGCATAATGAAACGCCACCCTAATTCAGCAGCAACAGCCTTAAGAAGTGCACATCAATGTGTTTCATATCATTACGTACTCAACCCTTTCTCAAAAACACTCCACTCACAATAGACGGTGGCCTTTAGTGCCGAAGTTTTTGTTTTTTTTTTACTTGTTTTATTTTTTGTTACACTGTTTGTGGCTTTGAATGCATTTCATTTGGAGAGGCCACGTACAGTAACGATGTTTGCAATATCATAATAATTATATTTTTTTTATCGCGGTTTAATAAAAGGTTAAGGTACTTACTAAGGATAATAATATTTTTTTTAATAAAAAGATAGTTTCGCTTGAACAAAGTCGTCTGCGGCTTCGTTCGAACGAAACTACGTTTTTACATTTTCCAGGGTGTAATTGTAAATTAAGCGGTGATAGCCCAGTTGGTAGGAATTCGACTTCACTTTCCCGGGGCCGAGTTCGAATCCCAGCGCAACCCTCTAACTTTTCTAAGTTTTGTGCGTTTTAAGCACTTAAAACACCCTTGATTCAATGGTGAAGGAAAACATTGTGAGGAAACCTGCATGCCTGAGAGTTTTCCGTAATGTATTCAAAGGTGTGTGGAGTCCATCAATCTTCAGAAGGCCAGCGTGGTGGACTACGGCCTTGTTTTAAGCACTTATAACACTCTTGCTTCAATGGTGAAGGAAAACGTCGAAACATGCATGCCTGAGAGTTCTGCATAATGTTCACAAAGGTTGATTGTTGATGTAATGGTGGACTACGGCCTTGTCAGTCCTCTAGGAGATCTGCGTCCTTTAGTGGGGCGGTAATCTGATGAGGATGATGAACTGTAATTAACTGTTAATAGCCCAGTGGTCCGAAAGTTGATAAAACTGTGATCTAATTAGGTATTTTCCCAGGGGAGAAAAATGGCTCCTGCACATGCTATGGATAGCAGATAAGATTGACGTCAAAGGCTGACTTATAGATTAAAAAAATCTTATATTCTCCTATGCCCTGCAGTGCTATTAAGGATGGCAACGCCGAAAGCAAGGTCACTTTATTTAACTACGGAACCCTGAAAACAAGCGAGTGCCTGCATCCTCATCCTCCAAATCATTAACCACATTGCATCAGCCCATAATCTCTCGGCTCAATTAAGCGGGGGCCCGACCCGCCGTGACGTGTGACGCGCGTCACAACACGGAGACAAATTAAAATAAATGACGCACGCATCCCCGACGCCCCGACTGTTGATATAGGCCAAGAAGCCACCGCATGTTGTTTGTTCAACCAACTTCGTACAAAGAGGAGGAGGTTTTTAAATGTTTGTTCACACATAACTCCGACATTTTTTTAACTAAAAATGTGAGTTTTTATGTATAATTATTGTACTTCTAAGTAAATCCATATTTGTATACGAGCGCTGTGGATACACGAGTATCCGCAACATTCAGCTGAGTCGCCTATCGGTACTTCTTTAGACTTAGGCTATTATTAAATTAAATTACTCCATAAGTCTGTTTTTGATGTTCTGGTAAATAAACATATTATTTTCTGTTCACTTCTATTTCATTAAGCCATTTCATTGGCCCATGACAACTAGTTAAGTACTGACACGGGTCTCGTTTGAGAATAAAGAAGGTTTAGGCCATAGCCCACAACGCTCGCCAATTATTATTAGAATTCCATTCGTCAGAATCTAAACTAAGTAGCGAAAGTGATATTTGTTGTTATTGTTGTAAAATTAATTAGCAAAATAAAATTCAATGGCGATACTCAAATTCCATACCCTGAGTGGCCTGAGTTTTTTAATAGGTGCTATAACTCCATATTAAGTAATGGTAATCCCCACCCGAAGAAGCGGTGATAACCTAGTGGTTATGACTTCGGCTTTCATTTTCGGGGGGCCAAATTCGAATCCCAGCACGCACCTCTAACTTTTTTAAGTTACGTGCGTTTTAAGCAATTAAATATCACTTGCTCCAACGGTGAAGGATAACATCGTGAGGAAACCTGCATGCCTGAGAGTTCTTACTTAATATTCTCAATGGCGTGTGGAGTCCAAACCACACTGGGCTAGGTGGTGGATTACGGCCTAAACCCTTCTCATTGTGGGAGGAAACCCGTGCCCTAGAGTGTGCTGGTAAATGATTGAGATGATGATGGATCCCCATTCGATTAATTGCTTAAAATCACTCTGATCTGGTTGTATATGACCATCATGAAATACCACAGCCATCTCTCAGCGTATTAGGTACTTCAGTGTTGTCAGTGTAAAAAATTAAAACCCGATTTGTAGGGCCGCGCGGCGCATCTCAATCTGTCAATATAAACAAGCGTGTTTATGTTTCAGCTCCCGCGCCCGGCGTCCCCTCTTAATTAGTTTGTCCAAAATGACAGTTTTAGTGGCACAGCATAAAAACATGAGCAGGCAGAAAGGGTTTTTTTTTTCATTATCTGTGGCGTGCATTTCATAGATGCTCAAAAGCGCTGCCTACCCTACATTTTATAAATAACTCTTGTAGAATAGCTTTCTCATTTTACGCCTTCTTCCTGCTTCCTGCTTAATGCCCAACTGGTGAAAAACCCTGGGCAAGTCACTAGTTAACATAGCTCTAACAGGTTAGCCCGCTACCATCTTAGACTACATCATCAGCTGAAGAGATTTAAGTAAAGGGCTAACTTATAGGGATTAAAACAAAGGGTAATGAATAGTTAGTAAAAAAAAGTAAGTAAAAAGTTATTTAGAAAAATTAAAATTAAAAGTTAAAACTCTATTGTACTTGTATTTTCGTCTATTTTCTGTGTGTGGTGTACAATGAAAGTATATTCATTCATTCATTCCTTCATTGAACAACCTCAGCTTATATTAATGTCTTACAGGTTTCCTCTCTCATAGGAGACCGGATTTCAGATAATAGACCCAACACGCTGCTCTAATGCGAGTTGGCGAGGCTTAGCGATTTATTATTGTCATCCCCTTTTAATAATAACAATGGCTAAAAGTGTTTTTCTAAAAACCAGATGGCGACATATTATTAATGAAAATTTCTTAACAGGAAAACTCTATACTAACTACATATACACATCGGTATCAGTCAAAATCGCAAACCAGTAAACCAATTGAGCAGTTTAGTTGACGTTCCATAGGCTGCCAGTCAACATGAGTTCAAAGTTTAGGCTGTGGCACTTTCGAAGCAGCCAAGTATTCTGTAATATAATTGCATGCGACGTTGCCCACTTGACGGTAATTCCATCAATAGTACTAGACCGTCGGTCGAATGATTTGTTTGTATTGACGTTAATTCATGTATATAGAGTCACGCGCCGGCGTAAACTTACTGTAGACTCCTTTTTATTAGAGATATTTAGGATTGCACGCGTTTATTGCGGTTTTTTTAAATCCCGTGGGAAACTATATTACTCTCCTTAAACTTACTACTTACTCTATTTCCACACAAAAAAATAGACACTTTGTTGCATTTGTTATTAGTAAGAATAACAATGTTTTCTGTTTGTTCAGTAGCAAGCGGTGATAGCTTAGTGGTTACACCTTAAGCCTTCCTTTCACAGGGACTGAGTTCGATCCCGGCACGCACCTCTAACTCTTTTGAGGGTTCTTGTTCATAATTAATGAATGAATGGATATACTTTCATTGCACACCACAATCGTACATAGAAAAGAACAAAATATAGTATATTTCTTCATAATGTTATCAAAGGCGTGTGAAGGCTACCAATTCGCACTTCACCAGCAACACGCTTCAAACACTGCGTTCAAAGTTTAGGCTGTGACACTTTCCAAGCAGCCAAGTGCTATGTCATGTAATTGCGTGCGACGTTGCCCACTTGACGGTAATTCCTTTAATAGTATTGGCCCGCCGGTCGAATGATTTCTTTGTATTGACATTAATTCATGTACCCGAGTGTCACGCGCCGGCATAAACTTATTGTAGGCTCCTTATTAGAAGAGTCCTTGGTAGAGTCACAACCAACACACTGACATTACATTTCAAAAGTGCTTATAAAGAAGGCATACTTAAAATAAATGAATTTTGGATTTTGTAAATTTTTCTTCTGATGACCTTCCTGGTGCAGCGGTGAGCGCTGTTATTTTAAGTGGGGGAGGGGGGGGGGGGAGGCTTAAATGAAGAATGATTCAAAATGGGGGTATTTTTCCCCTTTTAAGAATTACCTTCAGTAGTTACGAACAGTTAAAGTTTCTATAAAATCAAGTATGACAAAATGTCTAAAAAAAAAAGATCCGCGACAGCATCTGTCTATCTTTTAAGGTTGACTTTTAAAGTCTTTATCAGGTAGGGTGGTCAATAACCACGGCTGTAGCCTCCTACTAGACAAGAACGGAGAAAATTTTCATATTGCCCCGGCATCGAACCTGGGGTCTCCTGGAGGTCGTCAAAATCAATCAAATTCCAGCATTGTTTTTTTTTTGTTAATATAAGAAACAATGAGCTGTATATCCAATTCAATTCAATTTTATTTATTTGCCGATCCAGGTAAATAGGTGTTACAGGAAAAAAACTATGCAGATCTTAACTGTACAACGCCAAATTGGCATGCAAATTGTTGTCAGGGTAGTGTTTAAAATTTTAATTGATGTTACCAAAAACATCTCAGTAATTTCTTTCCACTAAGAGTACAAAGAAGTGGATAAAAAAGTAACGTCATATTGGGCGGGCGGGTTTCACTTTACGCGACGAACACCAGGCGATCTGCAACCCAAGCCTGGTTCGCCGTGGCGCAGATTCGCATTTTGCACATTTGCATTTTTTAAGCTGTCTCGCATTATATTTGCTTCATTAGGTATATACAAGTTCGTGCAATTTTACAGGCACACTTTTAATACTTTGTAATTCGTCTGGTATATAAGGTAGTTTGGAATTGCTGTATAAACTAAACTGACATTAGGAACTAAACCAAACCTGTAAACTAAGGAATAAATTTGAAGTTAAGGCCGCCAAATTGTATTTCTTCCATTTATGTTCTCTTTGTGGTGTGCAATAAAAGTATATTGATTCATCATTCAAGTTTTGACATTTATTGCAATCTATCATTCAAGCAGTTATCTGCCAATTAAAATAAGCCTGTCACAAATAATAGAATTATAACAGAAACAAATAGGTACAGAAAGAACCGAATGCTGAAAGCACCCGTTTATTATGGAGAAAAATATGAAAATACATTAAGGAGTATATAGTAAATATATATAAATATTTGTTATTGTATATACATATATATATATATATATATATATATATATATATATATATATATATTTATTTATATCTTATTTTATTTATCTCTTTTAATAATTTATTATATTAGTTATTAGTAGTATGTACTTAAGTGTGTAAATTTATGTATTGTTTATTTTAATTGCGATTTCCCGTCTCTCATGTTTTATTGTGTACTATCGTTAAGGTTACCTGGCAGAGATCACTTTTAGTGATAAGGTCGCCTTTTGCTTTATCTTTGTTTAACTATATTTGTAATTTCTCCTTTATTACGCAATAAAGATGTATAAAATAAAAAATAAAAAAGGAGGTAATTTACGTTCTAAATATTAAATGGTCCACGTAATAATTTAAATATCATCATTATCATCATATCAACCCATTACAAGGCACGGGTCTCCTCCCACAATGAGAAGGGGTTAAGGCCGTAATCCACCACGCTGGCCCAGTGCAGATTGGTGGACTCCACACACCTTTGACAACATTATAGAGAACGGTTTTTAAAATGCACATAACTTGAAAAATTAGAAGTTAGAGTGGATTCGAACTCGGCTCTCTGAAAGTGAGAAGTTCTTCCCACTGAGCTATCACCGCTTCAATCTGAAGAAGTTTATACTACATTGTCTAAAATAACATTTTTATGCCGCTTCAAACCTGTAAAGGACTGCGTCTCACCTCGTCAGTGTGATATAAGTATAACACAGGATTTAAAACAAAGGAATTATTTATGTGTCCAATTTAATTGCCCCGCAGTGTACCGCAAGTGTATCATGTATCAAGGACAGATCACGGTGGTAGCGTTCAGTATCGCTTTCATTATGTTACGCTTAATTGGCTCCCAGGGCATACTAACCGAACCTTTTTGATATTCGGTAACCCAAAACGCAGGGGGAGATATCTAACCCGAATTTAGTTTGGCAACCTCATGATAAAAAAAAATAGTAACTTATACAAAGTACTTAGACAAAGTAACACAAACTAGTGATACCTGTGAAAAGTACAGAAATCCTTGGGGGGGATTGGTATATGCTTTGATACCGAAAGTACGTTTAAACAACTAAGTTTAAACAATGTATTAAAACACGAAACTGAGACATGGCCGATAACTATGCGCCTCATACGAAGGCTCAGAGTCGATGGAGAGAGCTATGCTGGGACTGTCTCTACGTGATCAAATCAGAAATGAGGAGATCCGTAGAAGAACTAGAGTCACCGACATAGCTCAGCGAGTCGCGAAGCTGAAGTGGCAATGGGCAGGGCACATAGCTCGGAGAACCGATGGACGTTGGGGTCTTAAGGTGCTGGAGTGGCGACCCCGCACCGATAAACGCAGCGTAGGTCGGCCCCCAACGAGGTGGACGGATGACATCAGGCGAGTCGCTAGTAGCCGTTGGAGGCAAGCGGCCCAGGACCGTGTATTGTGGAACTCCCTACAAAAGACCTATGTCCAGCAGTGGACGTCGATTGGTTGACATGATGACGATGATGATGATTAAAACCATGGTTAGGTACTACACGTTTTATGAATTTCAATTCAATTCAATTCATTTCAATTATATTTATTTGCTGATACAGGTAAATAGGTGTTACAGGAAAAAAAATATATGCAGATCTTAACTGTACCACGCCAAATTGGCATGCAAATTGTTTTCAGGGTAGTGTTTAAAATTTTAATTTGTTACTACTAGGTACAATTAAAATATTGGCAATTACAATGTTTATAATAACACAAATACAATTAATAAATAATAAATTACAATTAAGTTTATATGGGCACATGTCAAAGAAATACAAATAAATAATTTTCGAACAAGAGACACGACACAACAGACTGACTTAACGTTTTAAAACTGTTTATAAACTAGGCATGGGCGTACCCGAAACTGTAACGGGTCGAATAATCATATGCATTTTTTTGAAAATTTTCTTAAAGGGCCCTCTTTAATAGATACAGAAGCCAATACATTTTCAGTTCTGTCTGTATGTCTGTCTTTATAACCTGTCCCCCTGGGTACGCCTAACTAGGCAATGAATAAACTAATTTTGAATTTTTAAAAGGCCTTGTACAAACGTGTCATTACATCGCTATGGCGTTAAAAATGTGCTGTCTGTTGAAGTGTGACAAAACACTTTAAAGTTCCAGAAATGGGTATGGCTTAGAACTTCCCCGGACGAGCTCTGTCACAAAAAACTGTATTGCTACGAAATATTTCCTCACGATGTTTTCCTTGAATGGATAAATGAATGTTTTTATTTCGAAACAAAGACAGATTAACATTCAATAAGTGTCCTAGGACAGCCATGTATTTGAAAAACTGTAGTGCCATATGTGGAAAGATATTCAATGCAATCCCAAAATTATAGCCGTATTACCGCATCAAAAATTTAAGAATACATCGAAAAAGTGGCTATTGAGCAATATATTTTATATGAATTTCTGCAATTTAAGCCTCAGAACTAGATTGTTTATCCAAATTTTGTGTTTGGGATGCCTGACTGGATATGTTACGATTTATTTTTATTTTGTAAAGAACATTTGATCACATATTCATACAAATAAATACATTTCATTGAATGACTACATGTTTATTGTTCACCACATTAAAATACAGAAAAAATATAAACAAAATGTTTTAACATTGTATACACATTTCCTCCACATTTACAGCAAAGTTATATTTTAATTCTTTAGATTAAAAACACACATAGATCCGAAAAGCAAGTGGTGCGGGCCGGTAATCGAACGCGGTCTTCCCGAATGGGAGGTCAAAGCTCTACCACTACGCTATCCCCGCTTCCGTAATATTCACGTATATGTTATAGTAATATAAAAAAAATAAAACTAACAGAAAAACGTACTTTATGAAAGTTTCGTCATAGATAACTTCGACATTTTTTTTCCATCGAGTAAGTTACTTAATCGTGTAAAGCAGAAAACCATGAAGTCAGAAATATCCTCAAATATATATATCCTATCTTTTTTTTGCAACAGTTAGCAGGTACTTAACTTAAATAGTTAGTAGGTTATTTAATAGGTATTACTAGGTAGGCTATTTATTAGGTATTCCAATGTATACTAAATATGCCCACGTCCAAAAAATATCTATTACACGTCCATTCGAAAATGATGTTCCTATTATATTAAATCGCGTACCGATATGTATCGTCACTTGATACTTTGCACGGTTTCTTTACAAATATTTAAGCAATAACAATAGAAAAACTTGAATATATTCTACAATAAGTATAGTAAAGTCGGCCTTTAGGATTGATTCACACAATGCGAATATATTTTGCGTTTGTCTTGGAATGAATCTGTGAAGCGCAAAATAAATGAAAAATATTCTGAGGTATTTTGCGCTTTTTTTATATACTTCGCCAATACACACATCGCCACCTAGCCCCAAAGTAAGCGCAGCTTGTGTTATGGGTACTATGAATATTTAAATGAATAATATACATAAATACTTAGAATATACATATAAACACCCAGACCCCGAAAAACATTCATGCTTATCAGACAAACATTTTCCAGTAGTGGGAATCGAACCCACGGCCTTGTGCTCAAAAAGCAGGGTCTCTGCAAACTGTACACAATAAACTCTATTAGAAAACCATTATCATATTAAATCACACTTAGAGTTTGACGTTATAACATCGTAGATGTGATATAATTACAACATAAGTTTTGGCGTATGTCTGTTAATTTGCTAATATCTCTAAAACCACGCAACAGATTTGTATGCGGCTATCACCATCACATAGATAATTTTTCAAAGACGATTTATTTATAAAACAAAGCATTATTAAGTTTTTTTTGTAAGTCGGAAAAAAGAATTTTACAACAAAATCGAAAAATAAATTTACACGGCAGTAAGATCACTCTTTTTTATCTAATTTACTCATAGTTTAAATCACGGCGATTCTGAATTTTTATATAATCATCATAATTTAAAGAGATTAACATAGATAAATAATAAATAAAAATACAAAAATAAAAGACAAAGTTGTTTTCCTTTAAAATTAAAAAGTAAAAAAAGTCCGCGACATCTTTCTTTTAAGGTTGACCTTTACGCGAACGAAGTCGTAAGAGACCGACTATTGTACGACCGAATATTATAAATGCGAAAGTTTGTAGGGATGGATGGATGTTTGTTAATTTTTCCCTCAAAAACTACTAAACCAATTTGATTGAATTTTGGAATGGAGATATAATATACCTGGATTAACATTTAGGCTGCATTTTATCCCGGGAAAATGTAGAGTTCCCGTAGGATTCATAGAAAACTAAAAAACCGCGTACGAAGCCGCGGGCAACAGCTTGTAAAGGTTATTATTACTATTAATTTCTTCTATTATTCATTGATCTTCATTTTTTATTTAAATTCTTAACAATGCTTAACAAATAAAAAACACTATTAATAAAAAAAATTATGAGAAAAAACATAAACCCAACGCTTGCGGGGCTTTTGAATGCCCAAAAAACCGACAATCAGCGCTCTAGAGTGAGGAACCTCCTCACAATACGCGCCGTTTCAAGCACTACTGCCTTCTGTATCTGACCCTTGATCCAACAACCAAGCGAAAGCTTGTTAAGATGTTGGTCGAAGCTATTCGCAAGAAGACCATTGACTAAAACGACGATCGGAACAATAACGGTCGGTTTATTTTTATATGATCGGGTTCGGGTCGCCAGATTCCTAGGTTTAATAACTGTAACTGTAACTAACCTTTATTAAGGAATTGAGTTACTCATTCTTGATATCAGCCCGCGAACTAAGCCGCGGGAAACAGCTGGTCCTTTATCTATATATATAAAAGAGAAAGTGTGTGGGTATGTTCCGTATAGGTTCCGAATCGGCTGGACCGACTTCAATTAAACTTTCAGGGAATCTCCGGATTGACCTGGCGAGTAATCCTGTAAAGTTTGGTGACGATCGGAGCACTATTTTTGAACTGTCAAACTGTCAAATACAGCTTTTATTTACTATTTTGATATTCTATTGTTGGGTGTACATGAGTGTAGATAATGATCTTCACCCGCTCGGGAAGAGAATAGAAGAGAATGAATAGGGAGAGAAATAAACGATTTAATATATTATGAGACTTAAATAAAAAATTTAATGATATAAGTTTATCGTTTAAATAAAATAAAGCAAAATCTAGCCTGGCGAAGCGGGCTGGGTACGCTAGTATTCGATAAAGTCAACCTCCTACCGAGTAGTGGGAATACGACGGCAGAATATCGCTCAGGTGGTTTCAGCCTACATACACTACTCAGTACCGCGTATCTGCCAGGCAGATTTCCCGTGTAACTCAATCAAGCGGTGTCCCGGCGGTTTTTAAACGTGTAAGCAATATTATAATTACGGTAACCGATACCAGCGTTCACGCTACACATGACCACAATAAGATTACCGCAGTGTGGAACAGTCTGGAACCATCCGAGCATCCTTCGGTTGTTGCGAAAGAGCCACAGATTGGTTAATGAGCTGCAAAATTAGGGTACGGGACTAAAGTCGGACTAGTATTATGTTACTTTTATGCAAGCCACAAGCTGAAGCGGGCAAACACAGACGTTTGGTTTGGTGGGAGGCTTCTGCCATAGCTGTTTACCAGCTGACAAAGACGTACCGCTAGGCGTTCTGGTACGATGATGACGCTTAGAAACCGTTAAGGGATATGGGTTTAATATAACTGCCATACTCCCAACAGGTTTGCCCGTTACCATTCTAGACTGCATTATCACTTACCAGTAGGTTTGATTGATAGAAAAGACTATGGATTAATTGTGTCCTCTGGTGACGACAAATCAGAATGCCTTCGCCTTGTCCCGCGGGTGTATTACGAGGCAACTAAGGTAATAAAAGCGAGAATTTTTACCACCTCCTTGGCGCAGTAGAGAGGTGGATATAATGAGAATTTCTGAATTTCTCTAGACTAGTTTGGTGGAGTTTTGACATGACTAGTTACCATCCTACCGAAAGACATGCCGTCGATTAAAAAAAAAGTGGATGCACACCGCAAAAAAGTTTTTTTAATAATGATAACTTAATGAAGGGGTCAATAATTATGTTACATCTAAATCTGGAAATACAAAATATGTTATTAAAAAAAATATATATAATATTATTCGGTAATAATTTCAATTATGAAAATTAGTAAACAAACAGTTCTCGTTGTTTTCCTAATCCTAAGGTTGCCTGGAAGAGATCGCTACTAAGCGATAAGACCGACTTTTGTATCCTACTTTTAAGTTTCCTCTTGTACTGTCTATTTTTTTCCTTTTTCTTTGTGGTGAACAAATATATGAATAAAAAATAAAAAAAATCTCAATCTCTTAACACTTGGGGCACGAGCTATAAAATGTTTAAAACCGCGAAACGGCAAGCGCATTGTAGGCAGAAACTGCGTTTTTCGTAGTTTCGGGTAACCCGATATGGCATTGTGGCTTTTTGTTCTTGCCTCCGCGGCTGACAACCGCCTGAATGAGCCCCGGGTTTCATTCAATACTAATTTATTATTAACTTACGTATTTATCGGCTATTAACTTAATACTTGCGTTATCTTTGTTTTTGTATGGGTTATTTGATTTAAAAGTATAGTCTTCCGAGATTGCTTTATCAAAGTCAAAGTCAAAGTCAAATATTTCTTTATTCAAATAGGCACACTGATGGCACTTTAGATTACGTGTAAAATATGACATAGAAGTGAGTTGATTGCGATAACTAAATTCGTCAACACTAAAGCAAGGAGGGTTCCAAACGCATCCTACGAAGAAACGCGCCCTACGAAGAAAGTCGCCTAAGACGAAGCGCATTGTTTTTTTTTGTTATCACCATCTCACATTGTCATTTAAAACTATTAAAGAAGCAACCTAGTTATAGCAATAATGTACACCCAAGCATTTTTATCGTTGACGTAGTCCTACGGATATCACTGATACTGTAGTAATGACTTGTCACAAGCTACCATTTGTTGGACCTGCTTCCATATTAAAGAAAAGCTTGGGTGTAAATTATTGCTCTAACCAGGTTGCTCTTCTAATAATTTAAAATGACATTCGTTGAATGAAGTTCGTTATGGGCTCTTCTTAGACCAGGACGCGCTTGGAACCCTCGTAGCTTCAGGTTTAGGTTGGCGAATGCAGTTATCACCATCCCCTTACAATTATGTAAACATATATGTATGAACGCTTCATAAGTGCCTGTTAAGTCTACATGAATAAAGAAATTTTGAATTTGGATTTAAATAACTTAGCTCTGACTTAAAAATGTTGTAGACAACATTTATTTTTTCCTTTTTAGTTGTTTAATAAAATTTTTTGATAAAACATTTTTTTTACACTTTTTAGTAATTATCTTAGTTATAACAGCCAAATGTCAACTGCTCATAACCCTTTACAAGATATCGCTTTTCCCGAGCCTGAAAGGTTAATGGTTGAGGAGTTCTCCAATCACGATGCAGTCTAAGATGGTGGATGGTTAAGATGAGGTTTTCAAGGCGACATAGATGTGAGTTGATGGCGATTACTTAATTCGACTTAGAGCGAATATGATAAAATTATTATGCAAGATGGCCGCGTTGATGGTTCTATTAGCTGAAGAAAAAAATGTTTATTACCCAACGCAGATTGTAAGTTGTAAACCAGGTAGTCCAGTAAACTGACACCACAACCCTGCGGGTAACCGCAGTAGGAGCTAATGTTAAGTAAACGGTTAATAAACGACAGTTTTGTACTGTAACGCTCAATTAACTTTACGAAATACGATATTCTGAACTTTGTTTTTTGTCTCTAAAGATTATAAAATGACGTGACCTTTGTGAACGGTTATACTTACTTAGCGTAAGCGTAAAGCTAAAAGTCAACTATCTGGGCCATGTTCTGAGACATGAGCGATACCAACTGCTCCAGCTCATAATGATGGGCAAAGTAGAGGGCAAACGAAGTGTTGGGAGGAGAAAGAAGTCATGGTTGCGCAACATCCGTGAATAGACCAATATTGTAAGCGTGAAAAAATTGTTTCGCTTGGCGCATGACCGCGAGAAGTTCGCTGAGCTGACTGCCAACCTCCAGTAGTGGAGAGGCACAAAAAGAGAAGAGAGAGAGATTACTTGCCTTGGGACCCCAAAGACCATAATTATGTTATGAAACTTAAGCTAAATTTGATATAGTACTCCGCGAGCAGGAGAATCTGTATGGTGTAATTTATAATTTCTTCAATCCTTATATTCCTCATCAAACATCTTCGGCAATGAACCCTCTTCGCACGCTTCGCTCCGACACCGGATCATCCTTATATCCCCTGACAAGGAATATAATTAACGTGTCCACCTGTTAAAGCACGGGAATATGGAATAGGAGAGGATTGCCCCCGTTTATTTATACATATATTATTTGGATATTATTTCCACTTGTGCGCCCGTGCTCTGAGTGTTGATAAAGCTGTGGGTCAAGATACATTTTTCTTCTTTCCCCGGGGATATAATTGTCTCCTGTCCATGCTAGCCGTGCATGAGATGTTGACTTTACAATGAAAATTGTTAAGAGTCACCAAAACTCCTTCCTGTCGCCTTTTATCCCTCCATCTCATCAATCTGACCTCCTCCCACCTCGTTAGTACTTCTAAATCTGTTTAATAATATGTTAAGTATCTACTCAGGTCCCTTTTTTTATTCCACTACAAGTTAGCCCTTGACTGCAACCTCACCTGGTGGTAAGTGATGATGCAGTCTAAGATGTTAGTGGGCTAAACTGTTAGGGAGTATATTAGTCATACCCCTAATCGGTTTCTACGCGACATTTCTAAATCGTCTAGCGGCACATCTTTGTCGGTAGGGTGGTAACTAGCCACGGCCAAAGCCTCCCACCAGACAACCTATTTGGAAAGAAGATGTTTAATTTGGGAATCGTTGCATATATTTTTAATGCCAAAGTGTGTTTGTTTGTTTATTTGTTCTTCTTTCACGCCCTTCTTTGGACGGCTCACTGGCTCAGTGGGCAGCGACCCTGCTTTCTGAGTCCAAGGCCGTGGGTTCCATTCCCACAACTGGACAATGTTTGTGTGATGAACATATTTCTGGTCTGGTGTGGCCAGCTGACTCCGGAATCGCATCCAGAACATCGTAAGAATAGTTATTCTGTAAGCATCTTTATAAATGTTTGTATCTATTTGTCATTTATCTTTTATAGACTGCACTCGCAAGGGTCCTTTATTCCTTGTAAGAATTTATCTCAGGTGTAATTATTATAATTACCTAAGTTATTACAGGAAAAATATAATTGGCAAGATGGTAAAAACTGGTGTAAGAATTTTCTACTTATAAGTAGGTACATATAAATCGCGTCGCGTAAAAGTTACTTATTTATACTGTCTGTGTCTGTCAGTGTCTAAGTACATATTGAAGAAAAAAAGTTGTATTGTATTGTGTAAGTATATTTACATGTAATTAAGTGAGTTTTCATTTCATTATTTATTGCGAACTTGGATAAAAACATATATCCTTTGAATTACCTATACAGAACTGAATAGCATATCATGATTTATTTTTTAAGTAACATAAACATAATAGAGGGTAAAAAGAAAGAGGAGACAAAGACAACTAAGAATGCATTTTTTGGGGCAAGTGAAATAAAATGTTTGCTCAGATATATACAGATTTATACAGACAGAAGAGAGGGACATAGACAGAAAAGGTTGAAGCTTAGCTCTTAAGCCAAACATGAAGATATGCCAGTTTAGTGAACTCTAACTGCCTTTATACAATACAGAAACTTTAAAATGACACCGTCTATAAAACAGTGAGAAGCACGTTTCACAAAACAATTTCTCGCGAAAACCTCTAAATACATAGCGAAATACAATTGTGAAATTAGAAACGTCTTACAATTCGTAATGTAAATTCGACTTAAGAAAGTTAGACCGTCAGCGCGCTTTTTACGTGAAACTACCTATACACATCATGGCCGTTGCAGTCAAACTACTATCGGGTAATAGATCTATCAAACTTTTTTTAATTCCATTTTATTTATATGAATTTGAAAACCTAATACAAATTATTTTGCACGAATCTAGTATAAAAAGAATCTAGAGAAATCAACATTTGTGTTTATTTATTAGTTACCTTATATCTCCAAAACTACTATTATGATCATTGGCTTATTATAAGCCCAATCTTTCTCGACGAATGACTTCGATGAAGTTGTATTTAGATGTCACATACAAACATGTTCTTCTCCCGCTAACTTTTAAAAGGTGTCATCTTCCTTCCTTCCTTTCCTCTTTTCCTTTTATACGCAAATCCTATCATACAATGCATCCATCTCTTCTTTGGTCTTTCTTTACTTCTTTGTGCTTCTCTGTCCTTGTTTATATTTTCGCTCTACCTTTCAATTGTAATTTAATTTGTACAAATTTATGTGCTATGATTAAGTACTTTTAATTTCGTACTTTTATGACAAATAAAGCATTTTTTCAGTTTAATTTTTCACCATTTCATACTGTGCCAATCTTTTAACTTCTCCATATACGATCAAAATTAAGGGGCTATGGTCTCAAACTTGAATATCAGCAGGCATCGTCTAATCCTTCCAAGCACTTTATCAGCAATAGAGTTATACAAATGTGAAATGCCTTGCCTGAAGATGCAGTGACTGCAGAATCACTGAATAAATTTAAGAATAGACTGGATAAACATCAAAAAGACAAAGAGCGCAAGAAATGATATAGAGGCATCAGCGAAAGCTGCTTAGTCTATTATATAATAATAATTACAATAACAACGATTTTTATATATACGATTTATCTTTCTTTCTTCTTTCTTTCTCTTTGCGTGCGCTACTACTACTGCGCCATGAAGGACCTGGAGCAATAAACGTCGACTATGCCCAAAAGTGGGACGTTAATAAGGGAATGATGCTTGTGTTCTTCCGCAAAGCAACACCTGCTTCTAAGCAATATTAAAATAACTAAGCACTTTGTAAACGTTTCCATATATGTATAGTAAAAAGGTGTCTTGACAAATAGCTCTGTAACAGCACGATGCTCGCGCGAAAGTGTAAAGCGTGCAAATATTACAATTTTAATTTCAACTTCCATACAAATAAAAAAAATTAAAAAGTGTCCGTCTGTGATTTCGCAATAATCCTCTGATATGATTACAGTTTAACAAAAAGTTCAATTATTAAAAGCAATTTAAGCACTTTTGAAACTTCATGTTTTAGTGACTCTAGCACCGCTCAGGACCGAAAAAACGAAGAACCACACAACACCTTGCCCTGTAAGCACTTTTAGCTGTCGGGCTCGGTTATGATTTTAACATATTGTGACAATCATTTTAAAAGTCCAATAACCTATATTGAAGCAATTGGGCGGTTTTATACTCTATATTCGTCTCCCACATGGGCTGTTAGGCTGCTAGGCTGCGGAACACGATAAAATCAAAATTTTGAGGCTTTTAATTTAGACGTTTTAGGCAGCAGATAACAATTTAGTCAAAAATAACCTATCTATTTCACTGTGAAAAAGTTTTTAGATTTATTAATAGTGCAGCTTAACTCGTTGGTTTAGTGGTTACCATGTTCGACTGCAGATCACAAGGGCCTGGCTTCCATCCCCAGGTCGACCTACTTTTTAGGTTTTCCAATAAGAAATTCTTGGTTACAAACTCGAGCGCAGAGTTTGGAAATTGGCGGTGATCTCCGTGCCTCAGAGAGCACGTTAAGCTGCCGGACCTGCCCCTGATCCCTTTCTTTATTGAGAGCGCACCTGAGTACTATAATATATCCGGTGTCGTTGGAAATTCTCTCTGTAATCTAAAAAAAATCTAAATGCATTTACCTACCTATTTCAAATATGCTTAAAATACAGTACTATTGAAACTTCAAGTCTGTCTGTTTAAAGTGAGTGGGAAGGCTCCCAACCGATGGTAGACTTACTTACTTAATTACGTGGTAGATTCTACTGAGCAAGAAACACAGCAGTTGCGCTTCTCGCAGTTCTTCAACGTCAACAATTTTCACTATAAATTTTAACATTCATTTTTCTATCTTTTGAGAGATGAAAGCGGATGCTTCCAAGCAACCTTGTCATTATGAAATTCATCAATTGTATAGATCTATCATGGAAGCTGTTTGAATTTGAAAGGTGTATTATTTGAACCACATTTAAGAAACATAAAGCGTATACAGAAACGGTGATTGACGAAATAACAACTACAAAACGCGTATGAAGTCGCGCGAAAACTTTAGTACCGAATAAAAGCACTAGTTTTAATTAACCAGTTGCGCAATTAACTGATGACAGCTCCACCTGCCACAGAGAAATGAAACAACCGGGAACGCCATTAACAATATTACAGCTTATAGAATTAGATAGATAGTGCACGGCGCACGCGCATGCATTAGTCTGGTTAATGCTTGTCATTTGTTACTCGTATTGGTATTTCTTTTGCTCTTGCTCTTTGCCGTGTGGTGGCGGTCGATCAGAATACTGTGGTCACCTCTTCGCGCGGTTCCTCAGCAGCAACGTCCTCTGATGTCTGTGTGGTGTTACAACATGTCTCACCAGTTTGCTATAATTAGTTATAATTAAAGTTATTTAAGTTATAAGTAAAGCCTGAGGCGTAGGTTTTAAGCCTCATATTCCTGTCATTACACCGGTAGCAACGCCGGAACACGATATTCCGACAATGCTGCTTAGCAGCAGGAATACCCGTGCCAATACTTTCATGACGAAAGCTTTACTACTACAAAAAAAAAAGCAATGAAGCATAACCATATCACGAGAATCGTGAGCTGGCACTTATTCAGAGCAAAAGTCGCGTAAAGAAGGTCTCTGACACCGTCAGAGGATAACTGGGTGCGATAATAAAAAAAAACCAATGTAGCATAACCATATCACGACAATCGTGAGATGGCACTTATTCAGAGCAAAAGTCGCATAAAGAAGGTCTGTGACACCATGTCAGAGGATAACTGGGTGCAATAATAGAAAAAAAAAAAACTACTACTAAATCATTATAAGTGTTTTTTTATTGTGTAGAAAACTCTGTAATACTAGCGGTAATAGCCCAGTGGTTAGGACTACGGCTTCCCTTTGGGGAGGACTGAGTTAGAATCCCAGCACGCACCTCTTTTCGAAGTTATGTGATCGGGGAAGGATCACATCGTGAGGAAACCTGCATGCTTGGGAGTTCGTCATAATGTTCTCAAAGTTGAGGGAAGTCCAGTCCGCACAGGGCCAGTGTGGTGGACTACGGCCTACACTTTTCTCTGGGGAGGAGACCCGAACCCTGTAGAGGGCCAGTAATGGGTTGATATGATTAATACTCTGTGCGTTTAAAGGCAAAAGTAAGGGCAAATAAATATACCTACTACGACAATACACTCATCGCCATCTAGCCCCAAAGTAAGCGTAGCTTGTGGTATGGGTGTTAATATGTCTGATGAATATTTTTTATAAATAATATACATAAATACTTCGGTAATGTACCCTCTATGCACGTTTTGCTCCAAAACCGGAGCATCCTACGGAGATGTTGACTTAAGAATTAATTATTGTTTAAAAGATTCGCCAAACTTGTCGCCTCTTATACCTTTTTTACCCCCACCTTGTCTATCTAAGCCACAACAACAAGGTAGAGTGGTAACTAGCCACGGCGGAACACGTAGACACTGAACAACATTCATATTCAACACACAAACATTTTCCTTTTGTGGGAATCGAACCAACGGTCTTTGACTCAGAAATCATGGTCGTTGGCCCCTGAGCCAAGCCGTCGCTTAACTATATATATAAACTGTATTTCTCCCTTAAACTGTGAGTACAACCCTCCGTAGGTATTCTGATAAACATCTTAGTAAAATGACCGCACGTATCCATTTTTGCTACAAGAATACTTCATGTTTTCTTATCAAAGTTATATCGGAGGACATAAACACAGCATTTAACATTGCAAAGGCATAGGTATTTTGTTGTGCTACTAGCTCTTGTCTGCGACTTTGTCCGCGTGCATTTTTTTTATCCCTTGACTTCAATCTCACCTGGTGGTAAGCGATGATGCAGTCTAAGATGGTAGCGGGCTAACCTGTTAGGGGTATGGCAGTTATACTAAACCCATAGCCCTAGTCGGTTTCTACGCGACACCGTACCGGAACGCTAAATCGCTTAGCGGCACATCTTTGTCGATAGGGTGGTATTTGAAGCAAGCGTTACTTTGCGGTATTCCATGAGATATTATGAAAATTAAGCTTAATTTGCTAAACTCCGTGAAAAGCAGGAGAATCTGTATGGTGTAATTTATAATTACTTCAATCCGTAAACGCCACACCAAACAGATCTTCGGTAATGTACCCGCTATGCACGTTTCGCTCCTTAAGAATTAATAATTGTTAAAAAGATTCGCCAAACTTGTCACCTCTTATACTTACCTTTTTTACCCCCACCTTTTCTATCTAAGCCACAACAACAAGGTACAGTGGTAACTAGCCACGGCGGAAGCCTCCCACCAGAGTAAACAATTATAAATTCAAAAAGACATTATAAATTCCCAAATTGCCCCTGCCCTTGAAGTCGTCATACGCCCTCTCACTGTTGCAAACCCGTGCCCTGTAGTGGGCCGCTAATGGGATGATATGACGACAGAAGTCGCGGTGCACCTCTGTACTTTCTACGGCGCTCAGGTTGGGAAGCTCTGCTCTTAGCAATAACCAAATTTGGCTAAATGCGCTTAAAATTCAAAGCGGAATTAGGAAATAGTTCTAAATCCGCTTATTTAAATGCACAATTGTCGGCTGAGACAATTCTATTTATCGTGGCGGACCTACCTAGTTCTAATCTACTATTCCAATTAATATTATTTTTTTTTAAATCGCCAAATATGTCGCCTGTTATACCTTTCTTACCCCCCCCACGACACAATGTTGCCTGTTTATCGGTTTTTTACCGGATATAATTCGGTGAGTGTGCTCAGGAACTTCACAATCGTGTTCCTCCTTCCCCGTTCAACCACAGAACCGCGAGACACCGTGAGCGGTGGCATCTCTTAGCAATAACCAAATTTGCTTATGATCAAATTTGGAACGTCCCCTAGGCATCTCTGCGACGATGTTTCACAATACGGCACGATGTAAGACGGTCGGTACTTACAGAGTAAGTAGTTGATTGCATCAGTCCGGCCGACGTAACCCGATCAGCCTTTGTGGTCGCCGAATATGAAGACGTTAATTAATTAACGAGACATATGTCGGCTTCCGCATAGCCTTACCCGGCCGCTTCTGTATCTACCTGCAGCGCAGTGATGAAGGCTGCGGTCTCATGATTAGGAGATCCCACGTTCGATCCCCTATTCATCACCATCAACCCATTACGGTTCCTCTACATATTTTGATTTGCTATAGTCCGCGAAAAGCAGGAGAATCTGTATGGTGTTATTAATAATTTCTTCAATCCTTATATTCCACACCAAACAGATCTTCGGCAATGTACCCTCTACGCACGTTTCGCTCCGAAACCGGAGCATCCTCAGGAGATGTTGACTTCATGGGGCTTACTTTAGGGCTAGATGGCGATGTGTGTTTTGTCGTAGAGCATTTATTTATTTTGTCATTAAAATTAAAGTACATTGTTCAATGAATATTCAATGAATATTCTAAGACCAGGACGCGTTTGGAACCCTCGTAGCTTTAGTTTTAAGTTTACGAATGTGGTTATCGCCATCCTCTTACTACCTTTTAATTCTTATGTACGCATCAAAAGTGTCACCTATACTACTTGAATAAAGATATTTTTGACTTTGACTTTTTGTCTTTAAAGCTTAATTATTTAGAATCTGTGTGGCGTAATTTTTTTTTCCAATCTTTTCGACACCAAACAGATCTTCCGCAATGTACTCTCTACGCACATTTCGCTCAAATTTCTAAGTTTAATTTCTTCATATCAACCAATTACTGGCCTACTACAGGACACGGGTCTTCTCCTACAATGAGAAGGATTTTAGGCCGTAGTCCACCCAAGGGCGGATCCAGCTTTGGCGCCAGGAGGGGGTCACATAGTCGTGGTCAAGTCGAGAACTTATAATTTAATTTTGATGCCAATAGATAGAAGTAAAAAGTAGGTATTTTATTAATGTACCTAAGTACTGTACTTAAAATTTTTTATTCTGTATTTTACACTTGCAAAACTTAACCTAAATAACTTGTACATATACACGTACATAATGCCTTCTTCTCTTGAAGACATCCAGAGAAGAATTATCACTCACGGAATGAGGCAGCCTATTTATGTTCCATAACCGTGGTGAATGATTTGCCATAATAGCTAGAGGTATGTCGAGGGGTATGACGCAAAACTCCGCAAGAGTGAAGGGTTCAACAAGCTCAGGGGGGGGGGTCATGACCCCTACGACCCTGGATCCGCCGTTGAGTCCACCACGCTTCCCAGTGCGGATTGGTGGACTCAACACGCCTATGAGAACATTATACACTCTCAGCCATGCAGGTTTTCACAAGATATTTCTTACACCGTTGATGCAAGTGATATTTTAATTGCTTAAATCGCACATAACTTAGAAAAGTAAGAGGTGCGTGATGGGATTCGAATCCCTGAAAGTGAAGCCGCAGTCCACTGGGCTATCACGGCTTCGCTGTTACCTCAGTGTTACCTCAGTGATAAGTGCAAAACACGCTACTTCAATAAGAAGCTTGTTTGCTACTTGTTTCAATATTAGATTTGTTGATAAATATACAACGACAATTGATACATCGCCATCTAGTAAGCGTAGTTTGTGTTATGGGTACTAAGATGACTGAATATTTTTATGAATAACATACATTAATACTTTAAATATACATATAAACACCTAGACACTGAAAAACATTCATGCTCATCACACAAACATTTTCCAGTAATGGGAATCGAACCCACGGCCTTCGGCTCAGAAAGCAGGGTCGCTACAAACGCCAATCGGCCGTCAAAGCAATAAAAGCAATTCAAATATCTGTTGCTTCAACGGCGAAGCAAAATATCGTGTGGAACCTGCATGCCTGAGAGTTCTACATATGTTCTCACGGGTATGTGGAGCCCACCAATCCGAACTGGGCCAGAGTGGTGGTCTACGGCCTTAACCCCTTTTTATTGTGGGAGGAGACCCGTGGCCTATAGTGAGCCGGTAAGGGCTTGATATGGTGATTAAATGTGATATACACAAACTAAAAGCCACCACGGCAAAATCGGCATAGACTTTTCCAAAAATGTTCTCGGTGTATTAAAAAATATTAATTACTAGCTGTTGCCTGCGACTTCGTCTGCGTTTGATTTTGTTTTTACAGTATTCAGTATCGCTAAGCCTTAAATGAGTAGAGTAGTATATATATATGTTGTTATATATTGTATATTGTGACTGTCAATTAATTATAGACGAATAATTTGCAATAAAATAAAATTGCGACTATAATTAAAGATAAGCTATCCAATCTCTTAAGTTGGACCAAAGAAAGAAAAGACCAGACTGCTCACGGTGTGCCAATTTAATTTACAACACGGACTACGGACAAACATCGTGACAGGATATTTCTATAAATTAAGATTACCTATTACCTATGATAATAACCAGTGATTTTTACTAAATGTCCATAGAGTTAACTAGGATTCTGTGCACGGATACAGGAAAGCTACTTTTTACACCGCGAAAACAAACGTTTAGAAATGCGTGCGTCGTCGCGTGCTACAGCTAGCTTCTATTAAATTTCATTGCTAATTAAATATGCCCGGAATAATCAGATTATTCGATTCAAATAGACCAGGCGGCATGCCACAGCTGCAGTTAGGCTTCACTAGAATAATGTGTTGGCGATTATCGCCGTTTTGCGTTTGAATCGAATGAAATATTATAAACGCCTATTATTTTTAATGTAACTTAATAATTTATGTTGGTAATGTTTATCTTCTTGATTAAAATTCAAAATTCATTTATTACAAGTAGGCCTACTTTATACGCACTTTTGAAACGTCAAGTATGTATGTATGTTTGTAGTGACTCTACCACCGGTTTGAAAGGCAGATTCTACCGAGAAGAAGCCGGCAAGAAACTTAGCAGATTGCTCTTTTTCAACATCATTTTACAGTTTACAATCTTTAGATGTCTTGATCTTGTGAGAAATGAGAGCGAAGCCTGCATCCAAGCAGCCTTGTCGTTAAGAAATTCATGAATCGTATCATATATCCACCCTGGGCTATGTGGTGTCGATGTCGAGACGTAAGTCAAAGTCAAAGTCAAATATTTATTTATTCAAATACGCACATAGATGGCACTTTTGAAGCGTACATTAAATGTAAAGTATGACATAGCAGCGAGTTGATGGCGATTACTAGATTCGTCGACTTAAAACTAAAGCTACGAGGGTTCCAAACGCGCCCAGGTCTAAGAAGAAGCCCACAACAAACTAAGCCGTTTTTTTTTTTTTGTTATCACCATCTCACATTCTTTAGTTAAATAGGTATAAGATATTGATGCTTACAATATATCGTCTTTACACCATAACAGGGTAGCATTTTAAAGGACGTGCTCATCTCCTGAGAAGTGTTTATCTGTGTATAGTAGATTGTTAGGATCTTACCAGACTTTTACAATTGAAAGTACCTATACACTGTCAAACCTTTATCTTTCAAATACTAAATTGTCGACTACAGCTAACTTCAGGTTTTTTGAGAAGGTGTGCGCGCGCATCGTAAAAATTTACTCTCATTATTTTTCCCTAACGCACCAAAAGAAGTATAATTTCAAAAAAAATTAAATTTAATCCAACCTAATCGGTTTCTACGCTGCATCTTACCAGAACGCGAGTTCAGATCCCCATAATGCGCAAGTATAGCTCGTACAATTGGTAGAAACCACTAACCACGCAGACATTTAGAATTCATTATATTATATGCGTCACTCAAATACATTACGACATTGCTTTTTGTACGCTAGTCGTTTAAGAAATCCATTACACCTGTGAGTTGACCCATTAGGTTAGCGTTAATAACACTGGATCCTACTGTTCGTGGAAACCAGCATATCATCACGTGATTACTCGTTTGATTTATACGGCAATAAGATGATATTACCTCTAGACGTGCAGGATGTATGCACGGAGAACAATACACTGAATATCTTAGCTCATCAACATCATTATACATTAACACGTATAATTCAACATTTACATATTATTTTTTGTACACTAGCCATTTAAGAAATCCATTACAACTGTGATTAACGATAGATAACCTATTAGGTTAGCGTTACTAACAATATTTATAGTTAAGGATCATTATTTGTCTCTATCAGCCGAACATCGCTGAAGCGGATTATTTTAAGTGTGTAATTTTAATTATTTATGTATTTCATATAAATTGAGGATGTTATATGTTATAAATTGATGAATGAATGAATGAATGAATACACTTTTATTGTACACCACATAAACATAACAAATTAACAGTAAAAATTTAACAAAAGGTATACAATTTGGCGGCCTTATCGCTACATAGCGATCTCTTCCAGGCAACCAAAGGCGTTAAAAACAGCTCAAGAAGAGAGGTAGGTGGTGCATTTAACTGTACTGTGTAAGTATATGTAAGTATTTATGTTGTATATTTACATATTTATATTTCTTGTATATGATTTTTAATAAATTAATTATGGGTAGTTTTATGTATGTTTATATCTTATTTGTATTTATAAACATACATAAAAATATATATATTATTGTTTATATTTTATTATTGTATTTGTATTTTTAAAACTTATTGATTGCACCACCTACCTCTTTGTACAATAAAAGTGTATTCGTTTATTCGTGCATTATAATAATAACGTTAATTTCGGATAAAATTCCAGAGCTTGAAACAATTATCTTATTAACTATTTTGTTTACCTCTATTTATCACCCTCTTCGTCCGGGAGGTATACGACGGGTTCCCCGGGCGTCTAACAAAGCCAAGAAAAGGAACATGCCGTGGTGATTTTTAGTTTGGGTATACCCCCTTTAGAGGGGGGAGTCCCACATAACCTCCGTCCTGCCCAAGGGTCGGAAGAAGCAATAAAGCTTTTCAACCACGCCAAAAAAATAAAAAAAGGTAAGTACTCACGTGTATGCGTGTGTTCCAACCCAGGGTTCCATAAAGGGATTTTCCCATTAATTGCTTAATATTTTCAAAATACTGTTGATCAGTGGTGGTGCAACCTACGATGATAGCGTGCTTACCTGTCAGTAGAGCTTTTTAAGACAGAGTTCGTCCAGGGAACTTAGAATTTTGAATTTTCTCGTAACAAGATAACAATCTTTCCAAAAATTTTAGCTTTCGCCTTATTCTACGTTTGTAGAGAGAACGACACTAACAATAGAAGAAAGTTATTTAATACTATGGAAGTTATATTATAATGCTTTATCAAGTTAATTAAATCACCGAAATGAGCCCGCAGACTTTGACAATTGAAAGTGCACACTGTCAAAAATGTTTTTAAAGACTAAAATGCTATGCCTATAGTTAACTTCAGGGTGTCGGTTTTCTGTGACGGTGTGCGCGCGCATCGTTTAAATTTACTCTCATCATTCTTTCCTAAGGCGCCAAAAGAAGTATAACTTAAAAGAAATATAATTAAACCAACCTAATCGGTTTCCACGATGCATCTCATTATAAAGAAAAAAAAAAAAAAGAAAAGGTAAGAGCACTTGGTGTACGAGTGTGTACCAACCCAGTGTTCTATAAAGGGATTTTCCTATTTATTGAGTGAATCTGAAGCTTCTCATTCGTTTACGGATCTGTGTTCCGGTCTGAACAGCGTGTTTGCCGGTGTAATAACAGGGGCAAGCAGAGGGTCAACACAGACGGATACAGAGCTTATTTGATGGATACTTTGTAGTACGTTTTCTTTATAACGTTTTGCATGCCCTGCTGGCTGCAAAGCGTTGCTCTGTTTATAGGTGACGGTCTTATACTATGAGGCAGACAAACGCCTTGGTCCGTCAGTTATAACTATAAAAAACCATACCTGTCCAAATACTTTGAAATCCTCCCTCAATAATGTCCAGTCACACGGCTCGGCCGCACCGCAGCATAGCGAATGACACAACCGCGGCCTTAAACGCTTTTCCCAAACTCGTCATTAACGCGGCTGGTGGCACAGGTCATAGGAGATGGCGAACTGCTACTGACTTCTCTGAGACATTGGTAAATACCAGCCAGTAATTTTCGAGTTCGATGGTACGTACAAACCGTGATAGACTAGTCAGCATGCATCTCTAACTTTTCCGAGCTTTTAAGCAATTAAATATCACTTTCTTTAACGGTGAAGGTTTCCCACCTTGCCAGCGTGTGGTGGTGGACTAAACCCTTCTCATTCTCAGAGGAGCCCAGTGCCCTGCAGTGGCGGTAACCGATTGATAATGATGGTTGCGTCATTATCATCATTGTACGGGAGCTATGGTGATACACTCGACCGTAACAATAGTAAGATCTTCCTCCGAGCGGGTGATCATGCTCGGGGACCGAGGTCTAGGTATAGGCATCGCTAGCGCGATGCAAGATTTTTGTGGCGCCATCTAGTTCTGCAATGTGGAGACCGCTACAATCATTATCAATGAAATAAGGCAAGGGCCACATCCCTGCCGCGTCCAACCTACATCCTTAGTGGCCTTCAAGTTTGCGATTCGTGAGCGACCAATCACAAGACTCTCGCTTTTAAACTCGCGTTTCCTATATCTGGTAGCAAGCTAGAGTATATAATATGCAATCCACCAACGGGTAGAAATAACTCGTTATATACAGGCTAGCCCTACAGAAGTGGGATAAGTATTATATGATAAAATTCTAATTCTGATATTATAAATATTAAATAAGACTCCATTAATTATATTCTCTATTGGCTGTTATAATTATTTAGTTCGGTTATAGATTTGCTCCCATGTTTACATTGCTCTACCTAACTTGTATCATAGCTAACACATCTATGTGCTGTTATGTCTTGGTAGCGATAAACCACCAAATTGTATATTATTTTCTGTAATTTTTCTCTGTGGGGAACAATTATGGTAAAATTATTACCATAATTGTTCCCCACAGTATTAATAATAATAAACATGGCATAAAGTCGGTTTAGTTAAAGCTCAACTATTCCAACACGTTTATTGCTGAGGTCCATAAAATCAGAATGAATGCACTCGTTCCTTATTGGATAAAAGCAGGCGTTACTTTTCGGAAATCCATGATATATTATGAAAATTAAGCTTAATTCGCTACACTCCTAGAAAAGCAGGAGAATCTGTATGGTGTAATTTATAATTTCCTCAATCCTTAAACTCCTCACCAAACAGATCTTCGGCAATGTACCCGCAACGCACGTTTCGCTCCGAAACCGGAGCATCCTCAGGAGATGTTGACTTTACAATAAATAATTGTTATGTTGTTATTGTATTTTAATAACACTCGCTCCTTGTTACATCTTATGCCTTGCACCACAACTTGGAAACCCAACCAAAGTTTTTACCGCGAGCGTGTAACGAGGTTGTGTATCAAATTTGATACATGTTGTCGACCGCAACATTCCCCGACATTCCTCAAGTCACAAATGGACCGGCGATAATTTTTATAGATGATATCAGATTTTCGACGGATCTGATTGATGTTGCGAACGGCTGATGGAAACTTTAACACAGACGTATGCGATTTGCCACACCGCGGACTTTTATTTTCAGTGACTTTGATATTAAAGAGACTGGGACTTTGGTTTCTTTTTCTTTTCCTGTTATTTCGTTGTTGATTAATTAACTGATGATTTGGCTTTTGTTCCCTACCACCGCTATAATTGCGATCTTATTTCGTACATTTTAAAGCCAGATGCTTTTAGAGTGTCTACCTACATTCATAGTGTCGGCTTATTTTCTTTGTGTTAACCTACTAATGGCGTGTGGTGACGGTAGATCAGAAAACAGTTATGAAAATTAAGCTTAATTTGCTATACTCCGCGAACAGCATGAGAATCTGTATGGTGTAATTTATAATTGTTAAGTCAAGTCAGCGTGGTGATTGTTCATTGTAAAGTCAACATCTCCTGAGGATGCTCCAATTTTGAAGCATCCTCAGCAGAAATTATAAATTACACCATATAGTTTCCCCTGCTTTTCGAGGAGTATAGCCAATTAAGCTTAATTTCCATAATTTATCATGGATTACCGCCTGCTTCTATCGAATAAGGAGCGAGTGCATGAATTAGGTTCTTATGGACCTCAGCAATAAACGTGTTGGAATAGTTAAGGTTTAACTAACGGTTTCGGAGCGAAACGTGCGTAGAGGGTACATTGCCGGGGATCTGTTTGGTGTGGAGTATACGGATTGAAGTAATTATAAATTACACCATACAGATTCTCCTGCTGTTCGCGGAGTATAGCAAATTAAGCTTAATTTTCATAATATATTATGGGTTTCCGCAAAGTAACGCCTGCTTCTATCCAATACAGAAAACAGTTGTCACCAACCCTCTTCTTTCCGTGGGTGTCTTACGAGGTGGACTGATGGAATATAACGGAGTGCGAGCAGTAGCGTTCTGTGCTACTACTACCTATTGCGATCACGAACCCGTCTGCCCAGCGCGCAGCGTGGTGATTATGGGCAAATCCTCTTGTTGGGAGAGGCTGTTAGTCCACCAGTGGGCTGTAATAGGCTTTTGTTGATGATAAACCTACTAATCCCACTAATCTTATAAATGTGTAAGTGTGGAGGTTTGTTACTCAATCACGCAAAAACGGCTGAACGGATGTGGATGAAATTTGGCATTCATATAACCTTTTAACCCGATTCCTTAAGTAGTTAACGCGGGAAAATTGAAAATCTTTTACGAGCGAAGCCGCGGGCAGATAGCTTTGCAATTTGGTATGCATTTCAACTATGTTATGAAAAAGACATGTACTTTCTATACCGATGTCTAAAATAGTTCCCGTGGTAAGGAAACTATTAACGAGCGAAGCGTTAGACCCAATTCTGAAGTCCACGCAGACGAAGTCGCGGGCAGAAGCTAGTATAATATAAATGTATACCTCGTTGGTCTAGTAGTTAGCTACGGATCACGAAGTCCTAGGATCTAATCCTTGGTAAGACAAAAATTATGTCAAAAAACAGTGAAAGCGCACATCTCACTTCACACCTGCGGAATGATGCTAGCTCACGAACTGTTCTCTTTTTACCTATTTTATGGCAAACGTTTAGAACATTATGGGTAATATAATTACTGTCAACTGCTAAATTAAATGACGTGTGACGACTAACCACCTGTTTGAGAAACACTTCTAAAGTGGAGTGATTTTTGATGCTTTAACATTAGTCGTGTACACGGTTTCTGTATATTCTTTAATTATGTGCTTTCCGCGTTATTAAATGAAACTAACGAGAATGAATAAACGAAAACAAAGCAATAAAAGAAGGAACTAACAGATAAGTGGAAGGAATATCAGCATTTCGTCTTAGGAAAATGCGGAAAACCTTTCTGGGGCTGAATTTATGCTTTTATAATAAAATACCGAAGGTAATATGTTATAAAAAATAAATATAAAGCAGCTAAAATTATGACGGTGAATAACCAATACATATTGAAAAATTAATTAATGTACATAAAAATTTACAAATTTTAAAAAGAAAGGTGACTGTAACTATAGTAATATTAAAAGTAAAAATAAACTAATGGTGCAGTTACCAGGCTGCATAAAGTTAGTAATTCGTTTAAGGGTAATTGTATATATTTTTATAACAAATTCCCCGATGAAATTCTTGAGATGTCTCTCAATAAGTTCAAAGTTAATATAAAAGGCAAGCTTATCGAAAAATCCTATTATAATATTAAGGATTACATGTATGATAAAAAATAAAAAAGCTGGGGTATGAATTGCTCTAACTTCATAGTTCAACATTAACGAGACTGTGGGATGGTGATAAAAAAAGAAAAAAAAGCTGGCTAAGTTTGTTGTGGGCTCTTCTTAGACTAGGGCGCGTTTGGAACCCTCCTAGCTTTAGTTAACGAATGTAGTTATCACCATCACTAACATTAGTGTAACATGTTAAGTGTATGAACGCTTCATAAGTGTCTGTAATAAGGTCTACACGAATAAAACATTTTTGAATTTGAATTTGAATATTAGATTTACCATTACCTAAGTTTAAAGAATGTATAAAAACACATTAATAATTTATTAAATGTCATACATTCTGCGGTTATTTTACTATTGATGAATTTAGTAAAGACAAGGTTGCCTCAAGGCAAGACGTTCCGCTTTCATCTCACACAAGATAGAACAATGATTGTTAAATTGTAAAAAGATGGTGTAAAAGAGCAACTGTTTTGCTTTGCAAGAGTTGCTTGCCAGCTTCTTCTCGGTAGAATCTCCCCTCCGAACCATTGGTAGAGACATACTTGACGTTTCAAAATTTTGAATTTGAATGCGTTATATAATAATAATAATAAATATATTACGACAGTACACACATCGCCACCTAGCCCCAAAGTAAGCGTAGCTTGTGTTATGGGTACTAAGACAGCTGATGAATATTGTTATGAATATAATACACAGAAATACTTATAATATACAGATAAGAGAAGTCCGTCTTCGCATTTAGAATCGATATCATCTCACTCTCATATGGTTTAACGTATCAATTTTAACCCCTAATTACGCCTGAGAGACCGCCGCGAAGACAGTAAGTGTTATTAATGTTCCGACATTCACCAACCCGCGGCAAATTAAAGTTGCTATCACGCAGGTGTCAAAAGATACACCGGAGTGGGATAAAAAAGGTCATCAAGCATAAAACGTGTACGGCCAATCGTGGACATAGATTAACTTGACAGATATGCCACCATTATCCCGCCAAGTGATGCGTTACAGCCTTGTATGTGCTTGTATGTAAAGTGTGTTTAAACATTGTAAAGTCATTTATTTAAGTGTTAATTCCATTTTCAAATAGAAATGAAAATATATTTTTATTTCATATGTTTTCATTTATTTTATCGCACTTGTTTCTTGTATATTTTTAAATCATAATTATTTCATCATCATCATACTATTACTATTAACCCACTACCGGCCTACTACAAACCACGGGTCTCCTCTCAAAATGAGAAGAGGTAGGCAAAAAACGGACAAACGCAAACGGCCGAGGAACAGAAGAAGAGAAGGGGTTAAAGCCGTTGTCCATCACGCTGGCCCAGTGCGGACTGGTGGACTCCACACACCTTTGAGAACATTATGGAGAACTCTCAGGTATGCAGGTTTTCTCACAATCTTTTCCTTCACCATTGAAGCCAATGAAATTTTAATTCCTTAAAATGCACATAACTAAGAAAAGTTACAGATTCGAGGGGAATTAAATTGCCTCCTGAAAGGGAAGTCAAAGCATTACCCACTATATAACAGCTTTATACACCACATACTTATATACTAAAAAGTAATTAAAACATTGTTTATGAGACAACTTATAAAAAATGTTTCCTTACGTTTTGTCAACGTTTATGGTCGAGGAGCTGGAGTTATTAAGTAATTATTTAGACGTATCACTTTAATCGGTTTGTCTGTAAATTCTTTGTGTGACATAATTGCAAGACCACAATAAAGTGGAGAGCTATGCGCCTTAGGCTTTTGCCAATAGGCTTTAAATTAAAATATATAGTTTAGTCATTATTTGCGCACTGTTTTTATTACGTCAATACCGAAATCATCATCTAGTTATGATAAATATTAAGGAATATAATACATAATAAAATAGATGAAATAAAAACCCTTTTTATTCTCACATCTCTTACATTGTTAATAAACAAATGTTGTTAGGAAGTTAGTAGGTACACAATTATATCCTTAAATCGCTCGCTTGTTAGTTCGCTCATAAATTAGTGACATCTGCATATCGTCTGCGAAAGGTGCAGAAGTCATTTGTGGGATTGAGTATACGCTTTTATAACATGATTCCTAAAGTAATTTTGGACCTACCAATGCATAAGTTTAAAGAATTTGTTAAAACACATTTATTACAGCGAGGTTACTATACAACTGATGAATTTCTTAATGACAATGTTGCTTGGAAACATCCGGCTCCGCTTTCATCACTGACAAGATAGAAATATGAATTATAAAATGTAAATTGTTGATATTGGAAAAGAGCAACTGCTGAGTTTCTTGCCGGCTTCTTCTCGGTAGAACCTGCCTTCCGAACCGGTGGTAGAGTCACTACACACAGACAGACTTGACGTTTAAAAAGTGCTTATATTAGGCCTACTTGAAATAAATGAATTTTGAATCTTGCTTAGTGGGTAATTACGTTTTGATTATCTTAGGAAAAAGCCCAGCCCACCGGTATTTTGCTCTGCCAACATACCTTTCAACATCGGTTCCTTTCCAGCTTGTGTTTTATATTGTCCAGCTATTATCTGCGTATACTATACATAAAACGTTATAATATACAGATAAACACTCGGACATTGAAAATCACGCAAACAATTTCCAATTGTGGAAATCGAACCCACGATGTTAGACTTAATTGGCGCACAAGATACGTATGTATATAAGCACAATGGTACGAATTTTAGGAGCTCCTTAGGAGATAGATTAATTACTTGCCAATTTATTGATTCGAGTTGTTATGTTCTTATCATCCCTTATTCAAGATCGGGGCCTTAGTTTAAATTAAATTAAATAAATTAAATAATATTAAATATACTACGACTTTACACACATCGCCATCTAGCCCCAAAGTAAGCGTAGCTTGTGTTATGGGTACTGAGATAGCTGATGAATATTTTTTTTTTTTATGAATATAATACACATAAATACTTATAATATACAGATAAACACCCAGACACTGAAAAACATTCATGTTCATCACACAAACACTCTCCAGTTGTGGGAATCGAACCCACGGCCTTGGACTCAAAAAGCAGGGTCGCTGCCCACTGCGCCACTCGGCCGTCAAAAAAGTGTGGTGTAGCGTTAGAACGTAGCCAGTTACGTAGTGTTCTGTCACACTTCAACTGACAGCAACTTTCAAATGTCAGAGCGTGAAAAACACTGCATAAGTTATTTCCACTTTATGCCGTTTATCTACTCCATCTTTTATTCTTTTCATTCATTTGACGACCGACTGGCGCAGTGGTCTGCGAACCTGGTTTCGGAGTCCACAGTTCGATTCCCGCAACTGGAAAGTGTGTGTGTGATGAACATGAATTTTTTTCAGTGTGTGGGTTTTTATCTTTATATTAAAAGTATTTATGTGTATCATATGCATTAAAATATTCATCAGTTATCTTAGTACCCATGGCACAAGCTACGCTTACTGACTCAGAAAGACGGGTCGCAGCCCACTGCGCCAATCGGCCGTCAATAACAAATGGTCAAAATCTAAAATCATCAATAGCCTTTAAAAGCTAGACAAAAAGTCTCTCCAAATTGGAGGGTTGGCCCATAATCACCTACCTCACTAGGCAGATGGGTTGTTGATCACAGTAGATCGTAGTACCGCAGACAGCGTTGCTGCCTCGACGTCCTCGTAATTCTGAATTTTCTCTGGTCTGGTCTGGTGGAAGGCTTTGGCCACCACTCTACCGATTTAGTGTTCCGGTGCGATGTGACGTAGAAACCTGTTAGGGGTATGACTACCATACTCCCTAATGGGATAGCCCGCTACAATCTTAAACTGCATTATCACTTCGGAGAGATTGCAGTCGGAAGGGGTCAACACATACTCAGCGTTGGAATATTCCTTGACAGGTAGGTAACTGCCATGTATGTTATATATTTTATTTGTAATATATCTTAATATATATAAATCTCCTGTCACGATGTTTGTCCGCGATGGACTCCTAAACTACTGAACCGATTTTAAATTAAATTGGCACACCGTGAGCAGTCTGGTCCAACTTAAGAGATAGGATAGCTTAGATCTTTAAGTAAAGTCGCAATTTTATTTTATTGCAAATTTTTTGTCTATAATTAATTGTCAGTCACATGTTATATATATATACTACTATACTCATTTAAGGCTTAGCGATACTGAATACTTTAAAAATAAAATCAAACGCAGACGAAGTCGCGGGCAACAGCTAGTATATTATAGTTATATTTATATATATATATATCTTATTGATTGCACCACCTACCTCTTTTCTATGTTTTTTCCTTTTACGCCATTGGTTGCCTGGAAGAAATCGCTATGTAGCGATAAGGCCACCAAATTGTACTCTCTTGATATGTATTTATATCTTTGTAACTACTTTTTTTTCTTTGGTGTACAATAAAAGTGTATTCATTCATTCATTCATAACTGCCATGGTCAGTAGCATCAACACAGAGCTGAGCTGGCCTATTGATTAACTATTTTAGGTGTTTTTTTTCTTCTTTTTCATATTTGTATGTTGCATCATCATGGGCGTACTCACGGGGCAGGGAAGGGCAGCTACTTTTATTCTGGAAAATAAAGCTTATTATTTCTTTTACAAATCAATCAATAGACGTCCACCGCTGGACATAGGTATTTTTTGTAGGGAATTCCAAATTTCACGGTTTTGTACCGCTGACGTCCAGCGTCACTCTGCGATGCGCTTGATGTCGTTTGTGCACCTCGTTTGGGGTCGACCAACGCTACGCTTACTATTATTGTCAAAATTCAAAATTCAAAATTCATTTATTTCAAGTAGGCCTAATATAAGCACTTTTGAAACGTCAAGTCTGTCTGTTTGTAGTGATTCTACCACCGGTTCGGAAGGCAGATTCTACCGAGAAGAAGCCGGCAAGAAACTCAGCAGTTGCTCTTTTCCAACATCAACAATTTACATTTTGTATTTTAACATTCATTGTCATTAGGTACTTGTATTAAAATCATTAGTATAGACAATGGCGCGTCTGTAAAACTTATTATTAATATATGTCCGAGACGCGTTAACGTGCGTTTTTATTATTATGACAATATTAAATCAGGGGGCGGGCCTTTGAGAGGAAAATGATTTATTGGCTCCGTAAGTTGTAACGTGCGACTCAGAGCTCGGACACCGTCGTGAATGATAAAAAAACTGACGCTAATGGTTTAACTGGTGAGGTGATAGATATTAAAATTATTAGACTATTAAGGAATGAACTGGTTTCAAATGGTTGGTCTAGTTTAGAAATGACTACTTAGATATATTGAGATTTCAAATAAAATTGCCATAACCACTTATGCTGCCCCGGCACTTATTTATTCTGTTGATCCCTCCAGGCGCAGTGGTGAACGTTGCGTGGTGGTGGTTTCTTATAAGTGGGAGGTCTCGGCAGAGGTACTTCGGGAATGAATAATTTCCGAATTTTGTTCTTCTTTCCTCTGGTTTAGCTTTGGCTGTGGCTGGTCACCGCTATACCACCGAGTGATTTTGTGTTATAGTACGATGCCGTGTAGAAACGCGGGTCGGTCGAAAACCAAATGGGATTATGGGCTTAATAAAACCGACTTAACACTAACAGGTTAACTTACCACCATTTTAGACTACTCATTCACGACAGAGAAAAATTCTCATAACCATAGGGTGCTTTGGATAATTCCTGTCTCAGAAAAGCGGACGATTATTATTTATCTTTAGACCTGCTGCTGAGAATCCTTTCTGCTATGAGAAAGGAAAGCTATCCCCAACCTTAGAAAGTTAAACTGCGGTGCACAGCATTTAAATTAGTTATATTGAATGAAATTACTAATACTTTTGCTATATTGCAAAAACGAGTACCAATTCATCATTAACATATCAAGCGATTTTCGTCCATCGCTGAACATAGGTATTCTTAAGGGAGTTCAAAATACCACAGTGTTGTGCTGCTTGGGTCGAGCGGCTCCCTACAACTCGCCTGATCTCAACCCTCCACCTCGTCGGCTGTCTACTATAGCTATTTTTTTTTTTTTTTAATTTAGTTTTTTTTTTGACATGTGTTTATTTTAATTGCATTCAATATTATGTCGTAACTGATCTTAAATTGTATGGGTAAAGCCTGAAATAAATGATTATTATTATTATTATTATTATTATAGCTGCGTTTCCTGGTGCGAGGTCGCCATTCTAGCGCCTTGGGACTTGTCAATCAGTTCTCCGAGCTATGTGCCCCCGACCATTGGCACTTCAGCTTCGCGACTCGTTGAGCTATCAAACCCGGTGTCTATAACTCGGGTTCTTCTGCGGATCTCCTCATTCCTGATTTGATCATGTAGAGTTAATCTTAACATTGCTCTCTCCATCGCCCACTGTGTAATCGAAGCCTTATTATGAGACCCAAGTCAGCGACCGCATTTCGGGTCCATAAGTTATCACTGGCAACACACTCTGTTTGAGGACCTTGGTCTCCAGGCACTGAGGTATTTTAGTTTAAGCGGAACATAAGCATTAGACATAATCTTCGTCTTGCTCATATTTATTCGAAGGCTCATATTCATTCGTGTTAAGAAACTCTACTCGTACAAAATCGTGTACCTATTAGTGAGCGTTTAAATTCTCAGTTTATTGCACTAGGCGGTTTTCTCAATCGCCAAATAATGTTTAAGTAAGGAATAAATTAAATGGTGTGACAGTTTTTGTTTAGAAAATCTGTCAAATTTATTCCTCAGACTCATTATTCTCAGCGTTTTCTAACGTCTGGGCGTTGCACTCCTTGAACTACTAGAAGTATTCTTCTTTTAACTTGAACCACAGATGACTGATCGTCGGCGTCGTTTGTAGTCGGGCTCCACAATGAGAACGGTGTATTACACAGGTGCATTACTTATGCGACCTGTTTCCAATAATGTCTCATACTTATCGTCACCGGGCGCACAAAAAGCTGGACATTTCAATTTTTTGCACAATACCTTCAGTTGAATGTGTTGTGCCGTGAACCGACGGTCAGAGGCCGTAAATTTGAGCAAGCAATTACTGATTTGCTTAACTTTTAATGAACTTCAAACGCAAACTTGTGGTTCTTTGTATTCACAATGGTAGTTTTTTCATATTCGGAGATTGTTTTTATTAAAACACTACTTAACTACTCTTAAACATCCTTCATAATATTTTCTTATAAAAGTGTCTTGGCTGCATCGACTTTTATAAATCTAGCTTCTTAAAAGATGAGATCACGATGATAGATAGCAAGCCAGACGGAATGACAGAATGTGCGAGACGCCATGTTACCGAAATTGCAGTTGGTAGTTATTCGGGTTGAAACCTATATTTTGGATGAAGCGTGTTGGGATATGAGGTCAATAAAGTTAGCGTCGAAAGTGTAATATCCATTCGTGGTAAATTTTTACGTGAATCTACATGTGTTTAGTTGGTTGTAGTACGTACTCAACAGCTCTTACAATCATTTAACCGCATTTCTATTGCTGACATTAACAAATTGCGGCTGGATTGTGTAATCTTTTTTCGCCACCAAAATGAATGGGCTCAATTATTATCTCATGCACATAATAGATTCATTTTTTCCATTCACAAGTTCTTATTTTTCCGCTCCTTCGTGTTATTGCGGCAAGCAATCATAACACCCATCGGTCAATCACACGGACAAAGCGGCGGTCAGACGATTGTCAAATACACTCTTTCTTCTCACGGGGCCTTTCTTTGCTATAATAAGCCTCCTACTGTTCCTACAACCCTCCCAGCAACAAACTAATCAAAACCTTTTCATCTTCAAGCAAGTCTAACCCTTAAAGTCAATAACATAAGACATTAGTTTGATTAACAGAATTGAGGACGTATCATACATGTTATTGAGTTGAGAAATCTATAACCATTAAAAAAATAGAAAGTCATTAACACCGGTACGGTTTAATCGAGTTTGAGCCTTAGAATAAACAATGAAAGCACTATTCTCATTGAAGTAAATCTTGAGATAGTACAGTTAAGGGGAGGCGTAAAACCTATGGGCACTGTCATATTATTTTGGAAGCTAAATCGAAATAATGCGTCAGTGTCTTGTATTGTTTAGTATCGCCCGCTGTTTTTCTTACTAATTGGGCGAGTAATCAAAGAGATGTAGCGAATTGTTGGTGAAATGTATTCGAACAACAATGAGTGTTGATTTCTATTGGTGTACAACATACGGTAATTAATAGAAACGATGGTATAGTAGCAGGAAATGATAGTTAGAAACCATTATCTTGTGTTTGACAGAAACACCAATATTATGTGTATAATATACCTTGAAAGAAATCAGTCCAGACATGTCGACACCCAATGTCAGTTTGGTGTAATCTATTAAACTTAGATTATAAGAAAAAATCAAGGCGCTAAGGTTAGGATAATGTTATATTAAACACTGACAACATCAATCAATCATCGATGTTCTACATAGCGATCTCTTCCAGACAAGAAATAGTGTAAAAACACTCTGCATCTTCAGGTCATGCTACAACCTCAGCTTTGCATCCTCACCTGGCAGCTTGGTGCTTCGGTAGATTGGTCTGCAACGGCTTATGTGCGCATAGAATATTAATCTATGCCAGCTGGAAAATCATCTGTTTTTAAATTAAACTAGGCTAAGGCTATGAATTTCTGATCACCCGTGTCCGGTGGCCAGAGTCTAAGAGTAAGTTGGATTGATATGATCCGAACCATTATATAGGTCAGTTGAATTTTTGGTCAAATTAAATTTACATGACGCTTTGTCAATGCTATTTGCACTTGTAATTCACGTACATATCAGTCCATGTTTTTTGTTTGTGTGCTATATTTAAAAACGTGTAATATGCATGTTGCTGCTCTTAATGAATGAATAAATAAAAAAAAGAAGATTCACTTACGACGAAAATTCATAATCTTCATATCGGGGGTAGAAAATATCTAGACCAAATCAAATCAAGCGTCGAAAAGCTTGCAATTTAAATCTGTGGGTATCACAGATTGAAAATACAGAGGAGATCATATTGCCGAATTGTATTAAGCGAATAACATTGAGCAAAGATTGGTATTAAACAGTCGAGTCTTCCTTTTAGTGTGGTATCTTCGTGGATTGAGGAGTCTACAAACGTCGCGCCTCGTACAACTGCCATCCCTTTTCCTATTCACCCTTTACATCAAATGACACGCAAAATGAAGAAAAGTAAGTATACACAGCGGTTGCACCTCCTCTCCTTAAAAGTGCATTTCTCAAATATAAGAGGAATACACTCTAATCTCTGTGCAGTCCACCATCATCTGGAGACTGAGAGGCCGCATTTACTTTTTCTTACGGAGACACAAATTGGGGTTCCAACTGATGTAGCGTATCTTCAGTACCCAGGGTATTCACTTGAGCATAATTTTAAACCTCGTGCCGGGGTCTGTATGTTCGCACGTAATGACGTCTGTTGCCGGCGTCTCCGTAACTTGGAGGTACCCAACTTCTCAATCATGTGGTGTCTATTGGATACAGGTACGGATCAGATTGTTTACGCCTGTACTTATCGCTCACATAGTGGTGACCAGGAGACGACGCGGATGTTTCAGTATCTCAGTGAAACGGCTGACACCGTACAGCGTCGGTATCCGACTGCCCAAATGGTTTTTCTGGGTGACTTTAACGCTCACCACCAGGACTGGCTATTCCCATACCAGAACACCGACCACGCCGGGAGAGAGGCGCTTAAATTTGCCTTATCGCTAGATCTCTCTCAGCTAGTCCAAGAGGCAACACGGGTACCTGATATTGACGGCCAATTGCCTAGACCTTCTGCTGACTACCGACCCAGACCGTTTTTCAGTATCAGTTAGAGCTCCCTTGGGCACTTCTGATCACTGTTTGGTTAGGTCAGTGTCAAACTATCACCCCCTGGACTCCGGTTCTACTGGAATCAGACGGGTGTGGCGATACAAGTCAGCAGATTGGGACGAGATGCGGCATTTTTATGCATCTTTTCCTTGGCGGCAAGTATGCTTCTCGTCTAATGATCCGTCGAGCAGTGAAAAAGCTTTATCGGAGGTCATAATGCAAGCCATGGAATACTTTATTCCATTCGCTGACGTATCACTCGATGGCAGGGTTCCACGGTGGTATAACGCTGAGTGTGCCCAAGCCGAGGCACATAAAGATACAGCGTTTGCAGCGTAGGCTGAAGCCCGTTCAAAAAAAGCTCCGGATATCACCGCCAAGAAGAGAGCTTTTAACTTAGCCGCCAAGTCCTACAAGAAGGTACTAAAAAGAGCTCGTTTTAGTCGCACCATACGTATCGGGGCAAAATTAGCTTCTTATCCACGTGGTAGTAAAGCTTTTTGGTCCCTTTCGAAGTCCATCGAAACGAATTTTCGCTGCCACCCCTTTTGAAACCTGACGGGTCTCTGGCTTTTACTGCAACAGATAAAGCTAACCTCTTAGGATCTCTGTTTGCAGCTAATTCACAGCTAGATTCAGGAAGTGCCTCACCACCAACCATACCTTTTTGTGACTCTGTCATGCCAGAGATACGCATTCGACAGTGTGAGGTTTTAAAAGTGCTCCGCAATCTGGATGTGAATAAAGCCAGTGGTCCAGACGGAATTCCAGCAGTGGTTCTTAAAACCTGTGCTCCCGAATTGTCTCCTATTCTAACACGTTTATACCGCCTCTCCCTTAAAACCACTCAGGTCCCGAAAGCTTGGAAGATTGCCAACGTGCAACCTGTTCCAAAAAAGGGTAGCCGTGCCGACCCATCTAACTACAGACCAATTGCTATCACCTCTTTATTATGTAAAAGTCTGGAGCGTGTACTTAATAACAGACTTCTGGCATACCTAGAAAACAACGAACTCCTGTCAGACCGTCAGTACGGTTTTCGACGAAATCGGTCAACAGGGGATCTTTTAGTGTATGCCACGCACATCTGGGGTGAAGCCATGGATAAGCACGGTGAAGCCGCTCGCCGTTTCACTCGATGTATCGAAAGCTTTTGATCGTGTCTGGCATGAAAGTCTTCTGCACAAGCTTCCAGCCTACGGGTTACCCATTAGTTTTTGCAACTGGATCGCTGATTTCTTGAGTGGACGATTTTTTCGGGTTGTCGTCGATGGGTCCTCGTCTGACCTAATGGCCATCAACGCTGGTGTCCCTCAGGGATCGGTTCTTTTCGCTACGCTCTTCCTGCTGCATATAAATGATCTGTTAAAACCCGGCATCTTTGGGTATGCAGATGACAGCACTGTGACGGCTAGATACATGTCCAGTCCACGAGCTAGTGGAGACGAAACTCTTGTGCTCAGAGAGGCCTTGGTGGAACGCGTTAATCTGGCCTTAAGCGAGGTGTCCGATTGGGGTGACACTAATCTGGTACAGTTTAATGCTTCCAAAACCCAAGCGTGTTTGTTTTCCGCCAAACGGAGTCCGTTCCCCCTAACTCCGACTTTCCGAAATGTATCTGTGCCAATCACGAATAGTATAGAGCTCCTAGGTATCAGCATTTCGTCCAATCTAAGCTTTGGACAATGCATCGAGTCCAAAGCTAAAACTGCTGGCAAAAAACTTGGCATCCTCAACAAAGTTAAGCGCTACTTCACGCCAGAACAGCTTCTAACCCTGTACCAAGCTCAGGTTCGGTCGTGCATGGAGTACTGCAGCCATTTATGGGATGGCTCTGCCAAGTACCAGCTCGATGCTTTGGATTCGGTGGATCGTCGTACTAGGAGACTCATTGGCAACGACCTTGTAGTCAGTAGACTTCAAAGCCTTGAACACCGGCGCAAGGTTGCTTGTCTGGCTGTTTTCTACAAGATACATTTCGGAGAGTGTGCTCAGGAGCTATTCGATTTGGTCAAACCATCTCCTTTCTACCATCGAACTGCGAGGCACCCAAAGAATCTGCACCGTTACGTGGTTGAAATACCATCAACACGTACGAAGCGTTTTGCTTCTTCCTTTCTGATCCGCACCGCAAAGGCCTGGAATGCCCTCCCATCTTCCGTCTTCCCTGATACCTATAATCTGGGTACCTTCAAATCAAGAGTGAATAGGCATCTTCTAGGCAAGCGCGCTTCATCTTAGGCTGCATCATCATTTACCATCAGGTGTGATTGCAGTCAAGCACTTGTCTATATACTTTAAAAAAAAAAAAAAAAAATGGAATTTTGGTACCTTATTAATTTGCAAAAAAAAACAGTTTGTTTTTTATTTTTATTTCTCTTATAGTATCGATTATGTTTCCATCATTCTTAATTGTTATCTTGTACCATCTTGATGCCTGCCATCTATATATTCTATTCTATCGAGGTGGATGATCAAATGATTCAATTAAATGTTGTCGTAGAGTGATCTTTCCCTAAACACGATTTGGTAAACTTATTCATTTGTAGGTTATACGTTTCAAGCTTTTGAGGACCTACGTCGTATAGTCCTCAACATCCGCTGATGGCTCTGAAACGTTTCAAAAGAAGTCGCAGATTCACTCAGTGGAGAGATAGCTCGGAGTATCTTCGTGATCAGGAATGGAGAGATAGAAAATAGAAGAACCAGAGTGACAAGTTAACGAGTCGCGAAGCCGATGGACGTTGCTGGGATGGCAATCTCATACCTGTAAACACAGCGTTGATAGACCTCCAACTAGATGGACAGTCGCAGGGAGCCACTGGACCCAAGTGGCATAAGGCTGTAGGTTTGGAACTCTCTATACAATAGAAACCTATGTACAGCAGTGAACGTCTATTTTTGGGTATGATGATGATAATCCTCAAGATCCTAGAGATCATTAAATGTACCTGTTATTATCGAGCTCATAGCGATTTCTTGTATTAATCTACGTGGCATTCAAAGTGTTTGAACATAAAGCCGCATTAACCCATATTATTTATCCTGTCTGCGAAAAAAAAGAAGAAGCCCATCAAAAAGCCTAATGAACAATCACGGCCCATTTCAGTGTCACATTTCAGATGGTTTTGCACATTAGCTGGCATTATTCGCGTATTATATTTCATTCGTTCACATGAGACGGTTCATTCAGTAATTGAACGAAGGTTGGCGGGCATTGAGATAGGACAAAGGATGGTGAGGTGGGTAAATAAAATAATTAGTACGAGTGTTGAGTCTTTTAACGTTACGACAAATAATTGATATTACAGTAGTATAGGATTGCCCGGGTGTTGTGGTACAAGTAGAGACACTAATGCCCATTTACAAAAACGATGACCAAGGCAATGCCTTAGTAAGTATATTAGGCATACATTTCACCTTTCACCAATTGATTTTCATAGGCAACTCATATAATCTATCTTTTCTATGATTCTTGCCCCAAGGTGTGGTATTTTGTGTTTATCATATTTTTCCTTTTTCGCATGAATTTTAATCGTTTTCAGCTGTCAAGTGTAAGTTTAAGAGCTTCTTAAACATTACGCACCGTTGAATCGGTGTTGCAACTTTAGATGGCACCTAACGTCGTTAACAGTCGTATCAACTAAGAGTCGGTGGTTTCTCTACGCATCGACTAAAACTTTACGCATCATATTTGGTTTATTAACTCAAACAAAACACTTTTCCTGACCGGTAGCGGTCACGGTGGTCTCCAGAGAGATTTTATACAGAGAGAATAAAACCATTGATTACTGCAGCTTGCGCTTGCTATTTTTTACATAAGATGAGAACAAACTAAACAGATAACCTTATTCCAGCTTTGCGAAATTTGAGTAGTAATTTGTCATGATCAATTCGATCAAAAGCCTTGCTGTAATCAGTCTACCCAACATCATCTAGGTCTCGATAATCAGATAAAATGTCTGTAAATAGAACCAGGTTACTGTAGACCTTTTTTTTCAAGAAACCGTGCTGAAATTGACTAAGACAAGATTTTATGACTGAGTATAAGTAATCATAAACTATACGTTCCAGTTTTATTTTGTTTTTTTTTGTTTAAAAGTTCAATTAGTCGGTAGTATGTTTGATGAAAATCGGTCCAAGATGGTCGGCGCCGCAAAATGGCAAATTACTTTTCCTTCTACGAGTCGCTCAATATGGGTATCGAGTGAAAAGAATTGACTAGTAAAATTATGTATACCTACATTATTCTACTAGTCAATTTATTTTATAATATATTTTTATATGGTAAACTAAACGCCGATCCAAACTACTTAGACCAAACGTGTGATTACATATTGTTGTGAGAAATTAATTGAATTTTGAATACGCTTAGCGCTAACACGGCCCTCCCCGTCCCCCGCCTTCGGCTCGGCTATCAAATGTCACTCAGCGTCTTAAGAGCGGAAACGATCCGAATCTTTCTTTTGCTCTGGACATTGATGGATTGAAACGATTATGGAGACCCCTAATTGGAAGTTTGAAAACACTTCGAATTAAATAAAGGAAATAAATAAATATACTACGACAATACACATATCGCTAGCCCCTAAATAAGCATAGCTTGTGTTATGGGTACTAAGATGAGTGATGAATATTAAAATAAAAATAATAAAAATAAATACTTATAATATACAGATAAACACCCAGATACTTTAAAACATTCATCATACAAACATTTTCTAGTTGTGGGAATCGAACCCATAGTCTTGGACTCAGATACAGGGTCGCTGCCACTTCGCTAATGGGCCGTCCGAACGATAAAACTAGAAAAACTTGTATTACAAATTTTAAGTTTTGAGTAAATCACAAAAATCAATAAAAGAGAATTGTTAAAAAAAAAATTAATACGTACATTACATAAAATATATATAGCTACTTGAAAGTGAGATGAAGGTGATAACTACATTTGTAAAGTAAAACGAGAGTTTCAAACGCGCCTTGGTTTAATAGAAACCCACAATAAACTAAGCCGGGTGTTCTTTTTGCTATCACCATCTCACATTCTCCTTTAAAAATGATTAAGAAGCAACCGGGTTAGACCAATACTTCACACTCAAGTATTCTTATCGTAAACGTACTCCTGTATACTGTTGTAGGACTTTTCTATAGGCTTACGTTAATACAAACATGAACTTTTTAAGAAATATCTCCATAAGATATCAACCATTACTTATTAGATTATTCGTTAGATATTCTTTGAACTATTTAATGACAAATTATTAATATATGTATCATAACCATTTATATATATATATATATATATATATATGAATAATTTCTCACTAAATGTACAGAAAATAGTACCTGTATTATTATATTGAAATTTTGTTATAAATGTAAATTTTTTTAATGTATAAATAGGGGATAAGAGTAATTGATTTATATGTAATAGATTTATATGTAATAGATATATAATAGATAACTAAAAATTGAAAAACGTAAAAATGGAAAAGAGTAATTGATTTATATTATTAATTTTGGGAGTTCGTATACGGAACCAGCAATGTTATAACCAGCGGGCACTTGTCATAGCTCTGTAGTAGTAATACGTATTAATGTGGTGTCAAGAGATTAGCGAGTTTTAATGTCGGCATACAATTTGTTCCGTGTAAGCAGCCGTGTTCGAATCCCAACACGCACCTCTAACTAAAAGCGTAAAAAGTGTTTTAAGCAATTGAAATATCACTTGCTTCAACGGTGAAGGAAAACATCGTGAGGAAACCTGCATGTCTAAGAGTTATCCATACTGTTCTCAAAGGTGCGCGGAGTCCACCAATCCGCACTGGGCCAGGTTTTTTTTTTCGAATTGTGTTTAGCTGATTCACCCTAATGATATTAACAGCGCAACGCGGGCTTGTTGGCGAGCCTCGGAGTGGGGCTCTGCCAGAAAGAGTTTGAACCCTAAGACTCGAAGAAGCGAAGGGATCGTCGGCCTGAGGGCGCCTCATGTGAGGCCGAACCTCGGCTCAAGCGACCATTGGAGTGAAAGGGTTACGGACGGTGATTAGTCCGCACGCTTCCGAGAACGCGGTGCGAGCCCACGTCCGGATGACGTCAGAAGTCGGGGACCTCGTCTCCGGCGAAGACGCTGTGCAGAGGTTGATTGTGTGTTCTGATAGGGAGCATTGTCAGTAGTAATCAGATCGTCAGGGTCGTGAAGGATATGTTTAGGCCTCCTCTTGTTGAGAGTGGCGCTAAGGTTGGGTGAATAAAATGTAGCCGCAACTATGAGAGGGTTGGGAGGTCGGATGGAGGGCCAGCGTGGTGGACTAGGGCCTTAACGCCTTCTCATTGTGGGAGGAGATCCGTGCCCTGCAGTGGGCTGGTAATGGGTTGATATGATGATGATGATGAAGCAGCGGGGAAGGATTATAGAAAGAAGAGTTTTTTCCACTACAAGTTAGCCCTTAAATGCAATCGCAACTGGTGGGAAAGCAGTCTAACATCTAAGAAGAAGAAGAAGGCTAACCTGCTGTTCTCTGTTGAATTCCCTTAGTCGCCTCGTATGACAGCCACGGGAAGAGAAAGGGTAACAACTGTATTCTGATCTGCTGTCACCACACAGCAACTTTTTAACCCCAGAAACCAAAACGCCGGAGTCGGGGGTGCTTTAAGTTTGACGTGTCGGTGTGTCTGTCTGTGGCTTTGTATTTTTCGAACGGATGAACCGGTTTTGATTTTGTTTTTTTTTCTTTGAAAGGTAAATTAGTTAAGAGTAGAACACTCCCGACTAATTTAGTTGGGAGTAGAACACTCCCGACTAATTTACCTTCGTTATCAGCTTTGATAAAATCGGTCCAAGATGGCCGCCGCCACAAAACGGGTAACATATTTTTCACAACTCCCTCAATATGGGTATCAAATGAAATCATATACATACACACATACATGTTGACAGCCGGTCGGGGCAGTGGGCAGCGACTAGTGTTGCCCAAATGCAAGAACAAGACGAGACTTAGCCAGTCTTGGTCTTGGTCTTGCGCCAATACACCTGGTCTTGGTCTTGGTCTTGGTCTTGCGCTCCCAGTCTTGGTCTTGGTCTTGGTCTTGCAGCAAGAGTCTTGCAAGTCTTGCAATTACCTATTAGTCTATTACTATTTATTAAAGTTTACTTTAAATCTTAGAAAAACGTATTAGAATTGGAACATTGTGAGCTTGAATTAACATAGCCATAGTAAAGATCAAGCAGATTAATAAATAACTGAAGATTTGATAAGAAATTCGAAAAATCAACTGACCTATATGTCGTTTTCCATGGAAGTAACTGTTTCTTAATAAACATTTATGATTTATAAGCTTACATTTGCTAAAACATGTAAAAAAACAAATTAATTACAATAACTTGACTGTATTTTAAAGAACAATACTTATCTGTCTAGAAAGAGATTGAACCCTCAACTTATAAGAAATTTAATAAAAGAGTTTTACGATTTATCATTTATTTGAATAAAGCTGAAGAGTTCGTTTGTATGTTTGATGACAGAAGTTTTAAAATAAATAAATAAATCCTGAACGTCACTATACCTCCAAAGTTACTATTCCTCGTGGACGAAGTCGCGGGCACAGCTAGTAAATACTTACTCTCATCATCTCTCTCAGAGATATTCGAACACTTTTTTGCTATTTTTTCTTGTAAAAACTTAAGAAATATAATGACTAAATGTACAATAATAGTACCTAAGTAGGTAATTAGTTTAAAACCATATAAGTAATCAATATTATAATTACTTACTAGAATGAATTATTATGACATCTACTACCTATCCTCACCATTTTATCCTAATCATAATACTACTTGCGTGATCAGTATAATGTATTCATTTTCATTCTAAGCACTCTGAAACTTATTTATTCTTTGGAACACCTGTAGGTACTCTTAAAATTCGAAATTATTTTGCATGAATAGTGTCAAATGTTATGATTTCGGCGCGGCGGCAACGATTGTTTTAGATTTCAAAAGAAGCCGCCGGCGCGTGTATCATAACCATGTACTTCCGAAAAGCGGCAAATTTCTTTGAGAAGTAAGTACAAAACCTTTGATGCCGCATTATCAAAGTGCCGATGGTTAAAACATAACTATGCATGCACTCAGTTTGATTTTAATAGATATTTTTTTATTCGCTATGTTTATGGTATTAGTCGTAATGCGCATAGGTCCAGTTTTTCATATTCTTTGATATAGTTTTTTGCGTCTCATAGAATTCCTAAGCGTACCTACCTACCTATACACCGAACTGTTACACCTAACTACTCCGTGAAATAGCGCTAAGTCCTAGCTGCAAGACGCAAGAGTCTTGCAGGCTATGTCTTGTTCTTGCTCAAGTCTTGCACGGTCAGTCTTGGTCTTGGTCTTGCTAAAAATACGCGGTCTTGTTCTTGGTCTTGGTCTTGCAAAAACGCAAGAACAAGACCAAGACTGCAAGACCAAGACTGAATTTGGGCAACACTAGCAGCGACCCTGCTTTTTGAGTCCAAGGCCGTGGGTTCGATTCCCACAGCTGGAATATGTTTGTGTGATGAACATGGATGTTTTTCAGTGTCTGGGTGTTTATCTGTATATTATAAGTACTTTTGTGTATTATAAAAATATACATAAAAATATTTATCAGCTATCTCAATACCCATAACACAAGTTTCGGTTACTTTGGGGCTTGATGGCGATTGGTGGATTGTTGTTGTATATTTATTTATTTATTTCTAAATCCCATATATACCCTATGCATACCCTCTATGCACGCCACTGACTACGTGAATTAAGTATAGATTCACTAGTAGATACCAACATTAATGAAAAGGTACATCAAATAGACACACGCTTTCCCTCATGCAAATCGTCGTGTCAAGTAATTAATACACAGCCAAGCTTCAATACAGTCCATGATGGCGGATGGCGAATGGCGGATAAAGCGCACAATTAACACGGTAGAGCCACAGTGTAGCTGAGACTCACCTGGCTCTAAGCCTCGATTAATCAAGCTTGCGATTCTTGCCACTGACAGTTAATATCGCGTCTGGCTGCCACAAGTTACAGAAAGTGGCGTGCGTGAGGGTAGAGGTAAGGAGAGTCATCTTATATGGGAGAAAAGTTGAAAAAGTGTACAGTTGTTGCGCTAAATAACAGTTCAAAAATCCTCCACAATGGCGCTGGTGGATGCACAGGGTATGGTATGAGTGTAGCAATCGTAGATGAATTGAAGTATGCCGAGTTAAAAAATTTAATGTCATTATCGACTAAAGTAGTTAATTATTGAGAATTTCAACAACTTACGTTGTACAAAATATTGTGGTAAATATAACCTTACTTCCTTGTATCTCCATACTTCCTTGTTTATTTTTCAAGCCTACTCTAACAATATTTATATTTGGCGCTTCTTTTAAGAGTTACCCTGATGCAAATGTGGCGCCATCCTAATTTAATACATTTTGACGACACTTTTTCATATACACAGATGACTCTCGTTACCTCTACCCTCCATAAGTGGCGTGCATAGAGGGTATGCAGATGATAAAAGGGAAGAAAATATTCAGTACGAGTAATAAAATCTAAAGGGTAGGCTTTCTATAACTCCTATAATGCCTATCTTTAATTTTTTCTAATGAATGTATATACCTACTTTTATTGCACACCGTAAAAATTACAAAGAACAAAAAGAAAAGTATAACAACAACGTATACAATTTGGCGGCCTTATCGCTACATAGCGATTTCTTCCAGGCAACCGATGACGAAGATAAAAAACAGTTACAGAAAAAAGTTAGGTGGTGCATATATACATATACACATAAAATACATATTGCATTACTTAAATATATACATATAATATATAAAACTAATATTTACTTAAAAATAATATAATGGACATATGATATGAAACAAAATATACTTATCAAATAAATAATTATCCTCAAATAAAAATAATAAAAAATGAATAAAAGAGACTTAGGGAAGGACTTTAAAACTCGTACTGGAGATTTTTTCATTTTATATCATCTGCCCGCTTAGTGCATACTTTGTGCACACCCTGTATGCACGCCACCGCATATACGTTATTTTTTAAAGTGGCTAAAGTAAGCTTGCGGTCTCCCCCGCAATGAGAAGGGTTTAGGTCGGAGTCCATCACGCTGGCCCAATGGATTGGTGGATTTACATATTGGTTTATAGTAAAGCCGCTTGCTTATAACTTACACCAAACCAGGTCATAAAGACGCGTCGACTCTTGAATCAATGTTGCTAGTTTGAATAGCTACCCAGGTGGCGTGATGATCTCGCATCGTCTGCTGAAAGGACCGCAATGACATCTGTATGCAAAGAAACTACGACTTCGTTATGCCGATTATTGTGAAAGAATCCGTGTTAATCCGTGATCTCCCTGGCACAGTGGTAAGATTTGTGGCACAGTAAACATATGAGCGCCCACTTTCGCGGGGCCCGAGTTTGAATCCCAATCCCTCTGAGTTATGTGCGTTTTAAGCAATTAAAATATCACTTGCTTCAACGATGAAGGAAAACATCGCGAAGACACCTGCATTCCTGAGAGTTTCTCCATAATGTTCTCAAAGATGTGTGACCAATCCGCACTGGGTCAGCGTGGTGGACTACGATCTTAACCCCCACTCGTTGTAGGAAATGACCCGTGACCTGAAGGGGGCCGGTAATGCGTTAATATGATGATGATGAAACATATAGGTAAAGCTGTATAGAAAGTAGACCCGAATGTTAAAATAGTTACCTACGCTCCACTGGAGTGTTAGGGTTGTCATTGTAAAAAAGTATTTTATGTCTCAGCTAGTCAGCAATGTAGGACCCTTTTTATCACTACTGTCCGTCTGTCCGTCAGTCCTTCAGTCAGCGGGCTATATCTAATGAACCGTTACAGGTACTTCGAGTTGCTATTTTTTTAAATGTTTCCTCCGAGTGTACGGGACGAACAACTAGACAGACATACCTCCCGAAACATAAACAGAAGTATGACACCAATAGAAAAATTCCAACCGTTTTCGTAGCAACCAGTTATTAATTTATTTAATATACTTAATATGTTTATTGTGGTCTTAAAAGTGAGAGGTCTTGACAGGGCTAATTTGGGAAAAGATAATTTCTGAATTCTCTTTTTATACCAGGGCGCGTTTGGAACCCTCGTAGCATAGCATATAACCATATTCGTAAACTATAAACTAAAGTTTATAGTTTCTCGACCCTGATGTCCCTTCGTCTGGGACTATTGAGCTGTCTTCTCAGAGCGGGATTGGCTCGCTCTCGATCTCGCTCAGCAGCCTCCTTATTTACTAGTACAGTTACGCAGAAGGAGACTACCGCCTTTCACGCTCTATCCCCCGCAAGCGAAAGGTGAAAGGTGCAGAACTCCTTTGTGGGGTTGAGTATACGCTTTTACAACATGATTCCTAAGGAAATTCTTGACCTACCAATGCATACATTTAAAAAATGTGTAAAAACGCATCTAGTACAGCGAGGTTACTATACATTTGATGAATTCCTAGATGACAAGGTAGAATGGAAGCAGCCAGCCTCGCTCTCATCTCCCGCAAGATAGCAAAATGATTGTAAATGTTGATGTTGGAAAAGAGCAACTACTGAGTTTCTTGCCGGCTCTTCTCGGTAGAATCTGCTTTCCGAACCGGTGGTAGAGTCACACAAACATGCATACTTGACGTTTCAAAAGTGCTTATAAAGTAGGCCTACTTGAAATAAATGAATTTGAATTTGAATTTAAGCATTGTTGCTATCACCGCTGCTGGAGAAAGATCTCTTCCAACGTGACGGATCAGTAGATAGCGCTCCTGGTCCCAAGCAGGACACTCAAGAAGCACTACCTACATGCTTATACTGCCGCTAAGCAGCATTGTTGCAGCTGTGCTCCGGTCTGAAGGGCGTCGTTGCCGATGTACTTAGAGGCACTTAGAGGCACACCTACGCTTCAGGTTGGCTAACATAGGGCGGCAGTTTGTATGACGTGTAAGATAAGTTCCTTGCAAACCCTGCGAAGCGTTGTTTCGGTTATAGGCAATGGTTATCCACTTACCGTCAGGTGGGCCATCTAGTCGGTCCTTCAATTATTAATGACAAGGTTGCCTGGAAGCAAGCGCCACCGCTTTCATCTCACACAATATAGAACAATATTATTTGTATTTATATGTAATATATTTATATATATTTATATATATATATTATAGTTATATTTATATATATATATATGTTTTATTTATATATTTGTATAATTTTAAATCTTATTTATTGCACCACCTGCCTATTTTCTATGTTTTTTCCTTTTACGCCATCGGTTGCCTGGAAGAAATCGCTATGTAGCGAAAAGGCCGCCAAATTGTACTCTCTTGATATGTATTTATTTCTCTGTAACTACTTTTTTTCTTTGGTGCACAATAAAAGTGTATTCATTCTTTCATTCACCAATGAATGTTAAATTGTAAAATGAGGTTGGAAAAGAGCAACTGCTTAGAATCTGCCTTCCGAACCGGTGGTAGCGTGTATACAAAAGTGATTATATTTGGCCTACTTGAAATAAATGAATTTTTAAATTTGAAAAAAATTTTAGATTACATCCATCCCAGATGAGATTGCAGTCAAGAGCTAGAATACGACAAAAACCACAATAGAATCTAAACGATTCGTGAAATCACCACTCAAAAAAACCACTGACCCGTAAAAATCACTAGAAACGAATTCACCACAACAACTGTCGAGAAATCGATTAATCGCCTGTGTTCACAGTTAATTCTATGACCCTTGCCCTTCTCCCTACCACGACACCTTTACACCTCGCAACAAAAGCTGAACGCTATTCATATCTCCTCCTAATTTATGGGCGAAGAAAGAGAGGGGAATATCAAACGTTTTTGTGACGCGTTTCTCGGGTATAGTGGTGGAGGGTTTCTTGGCACCCTCTATTTGGTTAGAGGGAGCAATCTTTGAAGCACTCCGTCACATATTAGTGTTCCGTATTGTCGGAAGTGACGTCCGTCTGATTGACCTCTAGTGGACATTGCAAACACAATAAGCTGTCGATTAGTGAGTTAATCGATGTCCAGTATTAATTTTGACTGACTGATAGACTGATTGGTCTGAAATTTGGCATACATTTAGCTATTGTAATGTAATGAATCCCTTAAAGTGGTTTGTATAGTGGGAGGCTTCGGTCGTGGCTAGTTACCACCCTACCGACAATGAATAAATGAATAATGTACTACGACAATACACACACCGCCATCCAGCCCCGAAGTAAGCGTAGCTTGTGTTATGAGTACTAAGATCACTGATGAATATTTTTATGAATAATATACATAAATACTTATAATATACAGAAACTGAAAAACATTCATGTTCATCACACAAACATTTTCCAGTAGTGGAAATCGAACCTTCGACCCAGAAAGCAGGTTCACTGTCCACTGCGCCAATCGGCCGTCAAACCTATAACGTGCCGCTAAACGATTTAGCGTTCGGTATGATGTCGCGTAGAAACCGGTTAGGGCTACAGGTTAAATATAACTGCCAAACTTCCTAACAGGTTAGCCCGCTACCATCTTAGACTGCATCATCACTTACCACCAGGTGAGGTTTAGATAGCTTACTGAATGAATGATAAATCGACATACGGCAGTCTAAATCACTTGATGTATTTAAAAAAGCTGTCAAAAATCACTATAGTTTTCATTAAAAACGACTTGTAATAGCATAACCATTTTTGTATTTATGATATGTTAAATTACCTATATATATATGTATATATTAAGTACGTATTATTTTATTTGTGTAACTTTATTATTCAAGTATTAGCATGTAGTTATTCTAAGTTTTTTTTTTCAATTATGTCTGGCAAGGTTGCCTATCGCTACCAAGCGATAAGGCCGCCTTTTGTTTACTGCTTCTGTCTATGTTTTTTAACTCTTCTTTTTTTTTTACTTGTCGTGTGCAAATAAATAGTATAAACAAAAAAAATTAAAACCGGTCAGTAGCAAAAGTTGCCTTATTAATTACGCTGACTAAACAAGTTTCTGTTTTGTGTAAAAAGATTAATTCCATAGATTAAGAAAAAAGGAAATGAATTTAACATATATAGAATTGCAAAGCATATATCAACAAAAGCATATGTTAAAAATAAACATTACTTTAGTGCTTTGTCTGAACTTTTACCATAAAACAAATACCAAAAGAGACTACCTATCAAATAGGTGGCCTAATAAAACATGTCAATCGTTTTATTATTTTATATTACACCTACCGACTTAAACAACTTAATTGGCAGGTTTAAATCCTTTTTATAATATTGCCTGTTAGGAAAGGAGAGTCGATAGAATAATATATATCAAGTTATTACAACAAACATGTCATAATCAAGCCCGCCATCTGCATTGAAGGAGCGTGGAAGTTCTAAGCTGTACATCTCTCTCTTTCTGTCTCCAAAATGCCTGAAGAAACGTGTGCCAAGGTGCTAAAAAACTTAACCATAGGCTCATTATTGATAATAATGAAAAAAAACATAGAACATACAATTTGGCAGTCTGCTACATAGCGAATTCTTCCAGGCAACCAAATGTACAAACAACTAGCTGTTGCCCGCGACTTTGTCTGCGTTTGATTTTGTGTTTTGATGTGGCATTCAATTTAGTTGTAGTTCTAAAAAAATAAAGTATTCAGTATCGCTAAGCCGTAAATAAGGGGTTTGCTGCTATCCGCTGAGTAGTTCTGTCCTCTATCTCCAACCACATTCATCAGATTTTCAGAAAGTTTGGGCACAACTAAACACATATTATAACCTCTATAGTACAAAAATAATTATTTAAATCGGTTATAATTTGTCGGAGTTATGGTGTAAAATCGTCAAACACTTTCATCTCCTTTTCCAAAAGAACCGAGCTTAATGTCGGGATAAAAAGTATCCTATATTACTTCAAACACTTCCAAGAATATGTTTACAAAATTACAAGAGAATCGGTTAAGTAGTTTTTGCGTGAAAGTGTAACAAACAAACTTACATTGACATTTATAATATTAGTAGGGATAGGGATAGGGGAAGTAGGGATAGGGATAGGGATGCTAGAAAGACTGCTTAATTTAACTAAAGTTTTTAATACTTTTTTGATAGACCCCGGACCTTGAGAAGTACGAGGACATACGTACCATCTAAAACCTTAACCCGATTCAAGTGTTTTAACGGCTCAACGCGACATCTGGAGTGTTTGGAGGGTGGGCTCTTATACTATAATGAAGTGGAGCGTGTCACGCAGGGTGGGGACGAAGGGTTCTCATTGTCTTAGCTCTCACAGTAATGGATGCCCTTTGCGAGCCATTGTTGCGCTTTTAGGCGGCGGAATTCAAGTGAAATGTAAATATTGACACCTTGCAAGCCGTTTTCATGTTAATGCGTAAACTTTAATGCGATTGCCTGACACCAGTGGCATTATTTGGTTGATATTTATTTATATTCACACCCGTGCCAACCACTGGATTAAACGACTCGTTTGTCTTGTGTTTATTTATTAATTATTGACGGACCAAGCAAACGGTAAAGCATCGCTTATAAACAGAGAAATATTTCGCAGGGCATGTAAAGAACCTGTACAAAAAGTGCCCTGTGTCCAAACCTAAGGCGTAGATAGACTCATGTGTCTAGTGCCCTGTGTCCAAACCTAAGGCGTAGATAGCCTCATGTGTCTAGTGCCCTGTGTCCAAACCTAAGCCTCATGTGTCTGTAATTACAACGGCAACCAAGTTCCTAAGATCTTAACACAGAAATGATGTTTGACAGATGTTCACAATTAAGGTTTTGACCTCAATGGCGCAAGGGTGAGCGCTGTGAGTTTAAGTAGGAAGTCCCGGGATCGATTCCTGTTAGAGACAATTTCTGAATTTTCTCTGGTCTGGTCTGGTGGGAGACTTTGACCGTGGCTTGTTACCACCGCACCGACAAAGACATGCCGCTAAGCGATTTAGTGTTCCGGTGCGATGTCGCGTAGAAACTGATTAGGGGTATGACTACCATACTCCTTAACAGGTTAGACCGCTACCATCCTACCAGTCAAGGGCTAACTTGTAGTGGAATAAAAAAAAAACTATAGCCTTTGTTACCTTTTTGTAACCAAAAAAGTTAAAAATAACCTTGTCGTGGGTGTGCGGTTGAGTGTGTGTGGGTTAGTATGTGTGTGAGTTAGTGTGTGTGTGAGCGTGTGTGTGTGTGTGTGTGTGTGTGGGTTTGTGTGTTTTTGAGTACGTCTGTGGCATCGAAGCGGCCGAAATGTGAATTATTCGGCAGTAGTCTTAGCTATGTTTCATGAAATTCGGTAAAAGATTGCGGCCGCCACAAAATGGCGGCTTACATATTTTATACACTAGACAAATTTCAAATCCAAGATCAAGTCAAGGGCTAACTTGTAGTGGAATAAAAAAAAAAAGTCAAATGTGTTCACGGATTGAACGGCAATGGTTATATAAGTGTCATATCCCGAACAGTAAAGCGCATTTTTTTTAATATAGCTGATATGATGATGATGAGGCTTAAAACCTACGCCTCGAATGAATGGATACAAGTCGGCATGGTAATTATCACTATAAAAAAACAGGTCAGCAGTATTGTTTTTTTTTTTTAATATATTATATGTATATGTTAAAGTAATGAAATATCTATTTTATGTGTATATGTATGTATGCATCACCTAACTTTTTTCTGTAACTGTTTTTTATCTCCGCCATTGGTTGCCTGGAAGAAATCGCTATGTAGCGATAAGGCCGCCAAATTGTATACGTTGTTTTGTTATACTTTTCTTTTTGTTCTATGTACTTTTTGTGGTGTGCAATAAAAGTATATTCATTCTTTCATTCATTCATTCAGTCAGCTCGTCGCTACGGTCTTCACCACTTACCACCAGGTGAGATTACAGTCAAGGGCTAAATTGTAGTGTACAAAAAAATTTACATAAAAGACACCTACGATGCAGAGGACGCCCGTCGGTTGAAACAATGATAATGACATAAATATAGTTTTATGTTAATATTATTCATTAGTGACTTAACTGCGGCCATTGCAAGAATGTGTTAGTGCCAGGTTGTGATCGAATTTACGATATAACTTTGAAATGGCGATTAATTTACGATAAAAATATTTTCATTCTTTATTTGCTCCACTATTAAACAATTTTAAAAACGTATAACGTTATGTCAACTCACAACAAATGTTATAAATTTGCAGTAAATTTAACCCATACCAGGTATTATGAAGAATGCAAAAGATTGTCTGTGTGTTTATTTATTTGTCAGTTTAGCTCAAGCACAGCACAGATCTTGATGAAATTTGACAAATGAAAACATGTCCACCTGGACATTGTCCTAGGACACTTTTTTCCCGAAAAACACTGTTTTCAGGGAGTATTATAAAACTATAGCCTTTGTTACCTTTTTGTAACCAAAAAAGTTAAAAATAACCTTGTCGTGGGTGTGCGTTGAGTGTGTGTGGGTTAGTGTGTGTGTGAGTTAGTTGGTGTGTGAGCGTGTGTGTGTGTGTGTGTGTGTGTGTTTGTGTGCTTTTGAGTACGTCTGTGGCATCGAAGCTGCCGAAATGTGAATTATTCGGCAGTAGTCTTAGCTATGTTTCATGAAATTCGGTAAAAGATTGCGGCCGCCACAAAATGGCGGCTTACATATTTTATACACTAGACAAAATTCAAATCCAAGATCAAGTCAAGGGTTAACTTAATTGAATTAAAAAAACATATTTAAAAAATGTTAGTTCCGCGGAGCTTTTAAAAACCGATGTATTCAGGACCGAGGCCGCTGCCATTTCTAGTATGTCTATAAAATACACATCTATTTTGAATAACAGAATTGAGGTGTTATTATGCGTAAGCGGTATACAAGTGAAATGAAAATATTAGCACATTCATGATAATTTGTAAACTTTAAAGTTAATACCGCAAAATAACAGACAGTGGCAAATTTGTTTTACGCCTATCAAGATCATGCTCGTAAAGGTGACATTTTTACTTTTCTAACGTACTAAGTTATGAGCTAAATGAGTACTCACCACAGACTTGGCTGACCCATCGAGGCTTGATAATATAATATAAATTAACATACTACGACACTACACACATCGCCATCTAGTCCCAAAGTAAGTGTAGCTTGTGTTATGGGTACTTATATACATAAATACTTATAATATGCATACAAACATATTCATCACACAAACATTTTCCAGTTGTGGGAATCGAAACCACGGCCTTGGATTCAGAAAGCAGGGTCTCTGCCCACTGCACCAATTGACCGTCTAAATTAAGCTTAATTTTCATAATATAAAATAAAAAATAAATATACTACGACAATACACACATCGCCATCTAGCCCCAAAGTAAGCGTAGCTTGTGTTATGGGTACTAAGATGACTGATCAATATTTTAATGAATAATATACGTAAATAATTATAATATAATATATAAACTTAAACCACCCAGACACTGAAATTCATTCATGTCCATAACACAAACATTTTTCAGTTGTTGGAATCGAACCCACGGCCTTAGACCCAGAAAGCAGGGTCGCTGCCCAATGCGCCAATCGCCCGTCAAAATATATCATGAAATTCCGCAAAGTAACGCCTGCCCCTACCCAATGGTTAATGTGTGCTTTTATAGGCTGCGGAATTCGAGTGAATTGTACATATTAGCACCTTGCGAGCCGTTCGCATGCAAATGTGTAAACTTGAATGCTATTAGAGCACTAACAGGACGTTAATGGCTTTATTCGGCTTAACGAAATGTTTTTTGCGACATTATAGAGTTCTTCTTAGTTTCTTATAGCAATGCGATCTAGTCGCGGTAGAGCTTTTTGTAACAGAGCTCATCCGGGGAAGTACTACAACCATGCTTATTTCTGCCGCTAAGCAGCAAAGTCAAAGTCAAAAATATATTTATTCAAGTAGGCCTATAGGTGGCACTTTAGATGCGTACATAAGATTTACACGGTAGTGAGATGATGGCTACAACCACATTCGTAAACTTAAAACTAAAGCTACGAGGGTTCCAAACGCGTAACAAACTTAGCCGGGTGTTTTTTTTTGTTAACACCATCTCACAATGTCATTTTAAATTATTAGTACACCCAAGCTTTTTTATCGATTACGTCGATACTATAATATAAAACAGCATTAGCATACAACCTTACCCATCATTGTCGAAACAAAATACGGGAATAGTTTTCCTTCGACGAAGCTATAGTCGCTTTAATGTATTTATAAGTAACAGATGTTAGTGGGGCTACGGCTAAGTTTGTTGTGGGCTCTTAGACCAGGGCGCGTTAGGAACCCTCGTAGCTTTGTTTAAGTTGGCGAACGAAGTTATCACCATCCCCTTACAATTATGTAAACATGTTTGTATGAACGCTTCATAAGTGCCTGTGATAGGCCTACATGAATAAAGAAATTTTGAATTTTAGTTGTTACTTAGTAATAGATCTTTATGTGATAGAACTTGTCCGGGAAAAATTACCGTCATGCTTATTTTTGCCTTTCAGACCGGTACACAGCATTGTTGCAATGCTGTGTACCGGTCTGAAAGGCGTGGTTGCTGGTGTAATTACGCCTCAAGTTTATGGACACAAGGCGGCTAGCTAGAAATGTTCCTTGTATACCCTGTAAAATGTTGCTCTGTTAATAGGCGGTAGTTCTCCACTTACCATCAGGTGGGTCATGTGCTTGTTAAACAAAAAAGCAAAAAATCAAAATTCAAAAAATTCAAAATTCATTTATTTCAGCTAGTCTGTCTGTGTGTAGTGACTCTACCACCAGTTCGGAAACCAGATTCTACCGAGAAGAAGCCGGCAAGAAACTCAGCAGTTGCTCTTTTCCAACATCAACAATTTTCATTTTACATTTTAACATTCATTTTTCTTTCTTGTGAGAGATGAAAGCGAAGCTGGATGCTTCCAAGCGACCTTGTCATTAAGAAATTCATCAATTGTATAGTAACCTCGCTGTAATAAATGTGTTTTAACATATTGTATAAACTTTTGCATTGGTAGGTCCAAAATTACTTTAGGAATCATATTATAAAAGCGTATAATACTCAATCCCACAAATTACTTCTGTACCTTTCGCAGACGATGTCACTAATTTATGACCATTTCTTGTAAGTCGACTGTTTATATCCACTTTTTGTTTATATAGACTTCTATACTGTCTTACAAATACTACTACGTTATATTTGAACTCGTTTAATTAGTGTCGTTTCGGCTATATTATTATTAAGCCTCCACTTTCCGTGTGCCCGTGACTCTGTCTGTCAGCGGGCTGTATGTACTCATAAACCATAAAAGAGTAGGGGGTGAAACTTTCAGAGAAAGTGTATTTCCATATTACGTATATTTATTCAAATTGTCTATGTATTTGTATCTTTACATTTTGGTATTTACATATATCTATCAACAGTCTTGGCACTATCCCGTTCTCTTGCTGCAAGTCCTACATTGTGTACTGTATACTCCTTACAGTGTCTTCTTCTTTTCTAGAGAAAAGAAAAGAGTAATTAATGTGATAATTTCCGGTAGGTAATTCGTTTTTTAAAAATAATAATCGATGGACACAGATGTTAAATGGAAAATCATCGCTCATAAACAGGGCATGCAACGAGAACGTCGTGAAACATGCCACCCGGTGTACATCAATTTTAAATACAAATAATACTCTAGCTTCTAGCTAAGAAGCTATGAAGGAAAATTATTCCCGTATTTTGTTACAGTGAAATTGTACTCATAATATATTTATGACACCTTGAAATTCATTACAAGACTAAACCTCTTTACGCAGTGACTGATTACGGCCGGTTTCACTGCGTCAAATATTTACGAATGGGAAAATCCTCAAAGCAAATATCACGACTAAATAGAGCGTTAACTTTTCATACGAACCGTCCACTCGGCCTTTCTTGATCCTTTTGGGATTCTTTGAAGGGTTTTCTAAGCTAACAGAATCTCTCTCACTCGTATATAATATTTCGTATGTGGGATAGAGATGGAAGTACAAAGCTGGTGTTTAGGGATACGAAAATTGTTAGCTAAAATTGAATATTCAAAGAGGTGTTTCCGAAATCTCAGTTATTTATACTTGTTATGACGTATAGAGTGACTGATTACGGGACGTTTTGTTATGGTAGCTGTATTTTTGATTTTTTGAGTTTTTATGACAAAATATGTTCAATAAAAAGATTACGTATCTAAGTATACGTCAGGCAAAATCGCTTTTTAAATTTAAAAACGCGGTAAAAGCATATTATCTTGCTTATTAAGGACGACCTTTAGTACCAAGTTCATTTTTTAATTTTTGTTATGTATATGTTCTTAAGTATTTATGTATATAATATGATTGAATTTATGATATTAGAATAGAATAGAATAGAAAAACTTTATTGCAACACAACACAAGGAAAACAGTAATAGTACTTAGTGCTAGGGTGAAAAGGCGGCCTTATCACTAATAGTGTCTTTTTAGGGCAACCTGAGCGTACGAAGCCGATAAAAAAGTGGAAAGTGGGTTGTGCATAAAGGATGTTACAAAAAAATAAAATAAACATACATGAACATACATACTACATTTACATATTAACTTAGTTATGTAAAAGTTAGAGGTGCTTGCTGGGATTAGAACTCGGCCCCCCGAAAGTGAAGTCGAGGTCCTACCCACTGGGCTATCACCACTTCATAACCCCGAAAAGTTTTAAATACGTATACCAAGGATAAAACTCAGGCCCCCCAAATGGTAGCTGAAGTCCTAATCTTTTTTTTCTTCTTCTTTCTCTAGACTTGTCTCCGTACTTGGTCGTAGTGCCACTGGTACGGCTCCCCGCTGGGTCACTCCAGCCAGCCGAGCTCACTCCAGAAGCTTAGCAGGCCGCCCAGGTTGCCAAGTGCTTCTGGGAGTGATGCTGGGGAGCCAAGGTAAGCTGCGCGTTACTCGGAGCAATACGTGAGTCGGTGTTTCATCTGACTCCATGCATGCTCTGCACAGAGGACTGTCGGTTATACCTAAAATGAAAAGATGTTTGTTTAGTTGGCAATGCCCTGTTATCATGCTTACTACCGTCCTTAGTTCGTTCCGACTTAGTTTTGGTAGTTAGGTTGTCAGTGTTGTTAAGGTCTGGAAAGGCCTCCTTTGTGTGTTTACACTCATTTCCGTCAATCCATAGCACCGAGTGGTACACCACTGGGATATCACCGCATTTATATAAGTTAAAATATTTATTTATTTAAACAATTTTATTGCATAATAAAGGAAACACACACAGGAACACTAACATTAACAAAAATATATGCAAAGGGCGGCCTTATCACTAAAAGTGATCTCTTCCAGGCTACTAATGGAATAAGGCAATGAGAGACGGGAAATCGCAATTCTATAAATGAAAAAAAAATAGATAAATAATTTAATAAAATAATAAATGTAATAATATATATAAATATAATATATATTAAAATGTATGCATAAATACACATACATATACATATAATATTAACGTGTTTATAGTGACAAATAGTGCCTCCTTACACGACTTTTTAAAAATCGCAAGGGATTTAGAGCGTCGAATGTCATCAGGGAATGCATTCCACAGCGTTGCCGCTTTTACTGTAAAGGACTCTGAATAATAATATTTCTAAGAGTTCTGACTCACTCTTGACCAATTGAATAATATTACCTCTGATATAGTATTGAGATGTTGACTGGGGACCCCCGCAGTGCGCCCGACGTATATCGCGGCCGGACCGGGTTCCGATAAATTGAATTGCCTCAGAATTTGTCTGGGGTAGACTTTGACAGGCACATCGAGGGTCGGCCATCGCTTAAAAGTACTTAAATTAAAAAATCATTGTAGGTAACGTCGAGTTTGGCAACTTCCCTTTTTAAAGTAAATTTAAGTCTACGGAAAATGGGGTACGTATTAAGTACCTCAAAAAGATTAATCAAGCTTAGCGAAGGAAGCGGTGATAGCCCGGTTAGTAGGACTTCGACTTCGATTTCGGGAGGCGAGTTCGAATCCCAGCACGCACCTTTTCTAAGTTATGTGCGTTTCAAGCAATTAAAATATCACTTGTTTTAGCGGTGAAGGAAAACATCGCGAGGAAACCTGCATACCTGAGAGTTCGGCATAATGTTCTCAAAGGTGTGTCTCTCAAAGGTACCTCTTTACCGTACCTCTACCGAGGATTCAAATCGGTCCGCTCGTTAGGCCGCCCGTTGATCCGTTGCTGCGCAAAAGGTAATCAGAACAATAAGCACACCTTCCCCACTATCATTGCGGTGGATTCTTATCATTGTGGCTTATCTATCTATATATATATAAAAGAGAAAGTGTGTGGACATGTTCCGTATAGGCTCCGAAACGGTTGGACCGATTTCAATGAAACTTTCAGGGAATCTCCGGATTGACCTGGCGAGTAATCCTGTAAAGTATGGTGACGATCGGAGCACTCCTATTTTTGCACTGTCAAATACAGCTTTTATTTACTATGATGATATTCTATTGTTGGGTGTACATGGGTGTATATAATGATCTTCCCCCTTTCGAGAAGAGAATAGAAGAGAATGAATACGGAGATAAATAAATGATTTAATATATTATGGGACTTAAATTTAAAATTTAATGATGTAAGTTTATTGTTTAAATAAAATAAAGCAAAATCTAACCCGGCGAAGCGGGCTGGGTACGCTAATATATATATAAATATATACTATATTAGTATTTATGTTTATATAGGTATATATGTTTATTTATATGCACCGCCTACCTCTCTTCACGAGCTGTGTTTTACGCCTTTGGTTGCCTGCAAGAGATCGCTATGTAGCGATAACGCCGCCAAATTGTATACTATTCGTAATTAAAGTGTATTCATTCATTCATACATTGTGAGTATCATTAATTAAAACACGAATTTATGTTTTTCTGGGCTATCTCATTTAATTATTAACAATTACAGTACTTCCGTGCATACTCAAGCATCGGCTCATTGCGTTCTTCATAACGCATTATATTTATTGTTTGAATTAGTATCGCGTTGCAATTGATATGTGCATTCGATTTGCAATTTATTCACATGCCCGCTCGCGTACGGCGCGGCACGATGCTCTGCGCGGGTTTGTGTCGGGGATATTTTTTACTTCTACGCCGCTAGGGTTGTCACGCTTTAATATAAGATCAAAAGACATTTATTCTCAAAAGAAACAGTTTCATTTATTGAGAAATTAAATTGAAATAAATCAATTTAAGTGCAGTTAAGTGGAAGCGATGATAGCGCAGTAAGTAGGACTTCGACTTCACTTTCGGGGGACCGAGTTTGAATCCCATCACGCACCTCTAACATTTTTAAATTAAATGCGTTTAAAGCAATTTAAATGTCACTTGCTTCAGCGGTAAAGGAAAACGTTATGAGAAAACCTGCATCCTCAGAGTTTCCATAATTTTCTCAACGGCGTTTAAAGTCCATCAATTTATCCGCACTGGGCCAGCGTGGTTGACTACGGCCTTAACAACTTCTCATTTTGGGAAGATAATTCATTGTGATGATGATATTGAAATAAGTGTAGGTAATTTATTATATAGTATGTGTTATACGAAACTAGCTGCTATGCTATATAATAGCTTTTATAAGGTAAATAAATGTGGCGCGATTATAAGAAATTTAAACGATATTAACTGACTGTTACTATTTACGTCAACGCAATCATAAAATCCTCCAAATTGTTCCGTCTTGGTCTATGTTTATATCTATGTAACTACTTTTTTCTTTGGTGTACACTAAAAGTGAATTTATTCTTTCATTCTAAATTTTAATAAATTTAGTAATTGAGGTATTTATTATAAATATTACTTCATTTCATTGCTTGTCGCGTGTGGACGAGAACACCTTAGCTCCTCCAAAGCTTTCCAGGATCCTCGTAGCTAAAGCCTCGAGGATTTCTTTACCCAGTCTGTCCCTGCTATCCTGCAGATGTCGTCTACCCATTTGTATTTAGGTCTGCCATGTTCTTACTTTATTGGTCAACCTTTTTTCAGTGTAGTTATAAGTCCGGCCCATTTCCATTTTAGTTTCCGTATAGTAAAAAATATTGAGCTAAACGTGACACCCCTGGTACTTGTGATTCCGTTAGGATGTGGGCTGGAAAGAACATTAATTGGCAAGCAAAGATACTCTGCAAAAAATACATCGGGGAAGAGTTGAGCGTATAAAGATTGTTCCGGACTATAGTACGAGCTGAGAACGGCCCGCGACTTCACTTAATATAATGTACTGCTTCGAATAGCTCGTATGGTTGTATGTTTAGACAGCCGATTGGCGTAGTGGGCTGTGACCCAGCTCTCTGTGTCCAAAGCTGTGGATTCGATTCCCAAAACTGGAAAATGTTTGTGTGATGAATACAAATGTTTTTCAGTGTCTGGGTGTTTATCTATAAGTATTTATGTTTATTATTCATCAATTTTTAAGTACACAGAACTCAAGCTACGCTTACTTTGGGGCGGGTAATGGGAATGGGGAAGTGTGTATTGACATAGAATATTTTTTTATTATTATTTTTTGTATTCCAAAGTCTAAATCAAAAAGCTCACACGTCCTTAGCATAATTTAACGCTAAATATTTGTACTTAAAACATAACGTATACCATGACCTACGAGTAGTGGTTATGCCGAAAATTCGACAATAGAGAACTAGGTTCTTTGCTAGCTACTCAGTAAAACAAAATCTTGTGATAATTACATTAAGTAGTTGATAAATTGTCTTGAAAATTTATTTATCTTATTAATTCTACAATCATTATAATCATTAGTTACGAGCTTATTACAGGCTAACAAATAATGGGCAAGAGTCTCATCCCAGAATTAGTTGGGTTTTGTTTGCCAACATTATGGAGAACTCTCAGCCATGCAGACAGCACAGAAAGCAAGTGATATTTAATTACACGCCACGAAGAACCGCATACGTCGAAAAAGTTAGTTAGTTAGACCTCGGCCCCCCCAGGAAGAAAGGCCGAAGCCCCCACCACTATACTATCACCAATTATTCTTGTTCAATTATATTTATTATACATTATGCTTTTTTATTTATTCATACAGCAGGCATGCATTGTAACAACGTTAATAACAATTAAACTGAGTAAGAATTAATGATAGTGTCATTACAACCATCAATTATAGACGTATGGCATTATTGTTTATGGTTTAAAAAGTAAAATAGGTATCAACCCTTTTCATAAGTATCTAACAGATAAACAAAACTGTCAATAGCTTCTTAATGCTTTTATTTCGTGGATTTATTAATGTCAGTGTCTTACAAAATCAATTTTGTGACTTAAAAATTTGATGAAATGTTTTGACCTTAGGTATATAGTAGGTAGGTATGTAGGCAGAAGTTAGCATGGCATAAAGAAAAAAACATGCAACTATAATTCATTTTAAAGCAAATAAATGCATGGTTGTAAAACTGTCCCGTAAGGCTTAAAAATTATTAAACCAATAACTATTTTAAAAAAAAGATGACTCGACAGCTGTCCTACTATTGCGTCTCTTAACTCAGTTTTTCTCAAATTTTAAAATTTTTCTGGTAACTGTTAAATTTTTACGAAATAAGTCACTTATTCTTTTCCTAGGAAAAAAAATTCTACTAGTCATTTATTTTCATTTAAACTCTTTATGTGTACACCACTCCTACACAGTTAGGAAAATAAAGGCCGAATAGAAAATGTTCAAAAACAAAAAGAAACAGCATGCTGATTATTTATTCATGTAGATATATATTGGGGTAGTAACCATTAAAAAAATATGTACTATTTCAATTTTATGAACAAAAAACTGAATGTAAATAGGATTTTCAAATTTAAACTAAAAAAAATATCTTGAACGTACGCAAATTGCTCAGCTACGTAATAAAAACGTAAACTTTAATAACTTTATAAATTATTACGAAATGATTAAAATGAGGGGATATAAATGAAGCGAAATATTTTCTTTCACAATGCATGGAGAATTGGATTTACACAGTACACACAGTGGCAAACATTCCCCTCCAATACGAGCTATATAAAATAATTTGGGTATGCAGTGCTTCTGTGCTTGTATGTAATGCACGCCACTGAGTACACAGTACCGTGTGCCTTGCAGCTATCTCCCATAGGACGTAGGGACGTGTCTCTAGAAGGCTAGAACAAATGCCGTCCAATTCCGCATGGCTCTGTAAGCAAGGTACCTAATGAATGGCTTACGGGCGCGCGACCTTATCTCGCAGCCCTTTGACATTAGGTGTAAGCCGCCTCGTCGTAACAAAGAGTATCTGATAGCCGAGCCGCATGCAGGTACCAGGGTTTATGGCTACTTACTAGGTCTACACACGGATATTTAAGCCACACAACAGAATTTATTAAGTTGAATACGTGACGTAGGAGGACGAAATCATTTAGTTTAATATGTGACGTAGCAGGATCGTAATTACAATCTCGAGCTCTCAGGATATATAGTTAAATCCCAAAATTAATATTATTATTTACATACCCAGAGGGACAGTACAGTTTCGTAATTCATCTCCCCAGGCTACATTTACAATAACACTTAATTAAGAGTTGGTGAAATGAAATGGGCCTCATAAGAAGGCTCAGAGTCACTCAGCGGGCGATGGAGAGAGCTATGCTCGGAGTATCTCTACGCGATCAAATCAGAAATGTGGAGATTCGTAGAAGAACCAGAGCTACCGACATAGCTCAACGAGTCGGGAAGCTGAAGTGGCAACGGGCCGGGCGCAAAGTTCGGAGAAAGGATGGACGTTGGGGTCCCAAGGTGCTGGTATGGCAGCCCCGAACTGGTAAGCGCAGCGTTGGTCGGCCCCCAACGAGGTGGACAGACGACATTAAGCGCGTCGCAGGTAGCTGGATCCAAGCGGCTCACAACCGTGAAACTTGGAACTCCCTACAAAAGACCTATGTCCAGCAGTGGACGTCTATCGGTTGATATGATGGTGATGATGATGATGATGATGGTGATGATGATGATGATGATGATGATGATGATGAAGAAATGAAATGAAATTTATTCGCTGAATAGGAGTACATAGGTCTTATTATAATATAACCTTCATATTCTTCTATTAAGCATGCGAAATGTAAAATGCACAACAAGAACAATCATTACACATGTCTGCAAAATGTGAGCGAAGCAGGTCCTGCTACGTCACAAATATTTAAGAACGAGTCCTGTTACGTATACGCTATGAGAGCAGCAAGAGGTCTTCAAGTCGACAAAATCCGAAAAGCCTGGAGGGCAGAAAGTTTTTTTTTGGCCACTTTATACACCTTTTTTCCTTTTTTTTTTAAAGCAGACTTGTTCTTCAATATAATGAGCCTTACTTTACTTATTGCTGTCAAAACATAGATATTCTTTATTCATATCGTGAAAATTTTTATGCCATCGAAAAAAAAGTTGTGTGACACGGTTTTTTTACTCCACTTCAAGTTCGCACCTACTGAAACGTAAGTGATAATACAATCTGAGATGCAGTGGTGTGCTCTGGGTTTCTTACCAGGGTATTCATACAGTAGAAAAATTGCATTAAATGAAAAAAAATCCTCCTCCTATACGAGCTATATTCCAATTTTAGACTTTTATTTAGGGTAGGCAGTTCTTTTGTGCATGTACGAAGTGCACGCCACTGCTGAGATGGTAGCGGGCTAACCAGTTAGGGAGTAAGGCATTTATATTGAGCCCATACCACTAAACGGTTTCTACGCGACAAACCTTTTAGTAAGTTCTTATTTTACCTTTGCTATTCGACTGCAATTCAGTTTTTATAAAAGTTAAATTTCTCTGTGATCGGGTCCACAGTTTTGAACTCTTATTTTATTATTCCCATTTCTTGCGAGCAGTACATCCCGCGTTTGCCTGCGCAAGCACGTAGCTAGTTAACAATTAACGCTGCCCGATGATCTGGCGAGATGGCCGCTAATATGGTTGAAGCACTTAATTACGAGCGGCGCCTTTTACAGCCACTGGCCTGCCGGGGTACCCGCCTCGGCTCGTGTGTTCTGCATAACGGATTGTGACTAAGACATGCTAACATCCAGGCGCGATGTACCGTTTACCTTGGATATACATATACATATACATACAGTCGACTTACAAGAAATCGTCATAAATTAGTGTCATCTGCATATCGTCTGCGTAAGGTACAGGGATCATTTGTGGGATTGAGTATACGCTTTTATAATATGATTCTTAAGGTGATTTTGGACCTGCCAATGTACAAGTTAAAAGAATTTGTTAAAACACATTTATTACAGCGAGGTTACTATACAATTGATGAATTTTTTAATGACAAGGTTGCTTGGAAGCATCCGGCTCCGCTTTCAGCTCTCACAAGATAGAAAAATGAATGTTAAAATGCAAAATGTAAATTGTTGATGTTGGAAAAGAGCAACTGCTGAGTTTCTTGCCGGCTTCTTCTCGGTAGAATCTGCCTTCCGAACCGGTGGTAGAGTCACTGCAAACAGACAGACTTGACGTTTCAAAAGTGCTTATATTAGGCCTACTTGAAATAAATGAATTTTAAATTTTGAATTTTGAATTATATAATGGCTGTATAATGAGCTCATTACCACATTAACACTCAGGAAATTTTATAAAAAAAAATCGATCGAACGTGAACCGAATGATCGATTAGGATCATCCGCTGCAGCGTATTTTGAATAGATATGTACACTTTTATTAGTGATATGTACACTACATTGTACATTTTAGGCGCGTCTAAAGGAGTAACTCAGACTTTTTTCTGACGGAAGTAACGCTTACGTCAGACGTCTGTGTAGTTTGCGCTATTTAAAAATAATAACTTGGATTGCTCGTAAGTATATGTCATATACTCCACGATCACAATTGTGGAATTTGGCTTTTTTGGGAATCTTCCAACTGTATGCATACCCTGGTAAAAAAAACCCAGTGCGCGCCACTGGCTGTGGCTAGTTACCACCCTACCGACAAAGATGTGCCGCTATGTGATTTAGTGTTCCCATATAGCCTATAACCCTAACAGGTTAGCTCGCAACTATCTTAGACTGCATCATCACTTACCACCAGGTGAGATTGTAGTCAAGGGCTAACCGGTAGAAGAATAATACAAAACCGTGCTTCTTCTTCGATGGCATTAAATAAATATCATTGCACGATATGAAATGGAATATTTGTGTTTTTGCAGCAACAAGTAAATCACGTAAGGGTCATTATATTGCAGCACAAGTCGTCTCCATTGTTTAAATGAAGAATTGTAATTAGCGACATTCAATTGCCTCATTAGACTCATAATTTTAAACAATTCCACAGATAGCTGCCATTCGTTATTTTTTTTTTTTGCTATTATACTCAATTATCAATTTTATTGTCACCATTATTAAAAATAAAATTCAAATTATTAGAATTTACACAATTAGGGGTGTTACGATTCCATTTCGGTGTAAATGTTCCAATCTGCAATTTTGATGTACCTATACTCAGAGTAGTTTATTTCAGTTTATTAAAGTGTTTATGCATTTTGAGTAAATCGCTATCCCTACTAATATTATAAATGTGAATGTAAGTTTGTTTGTTACGCTTTAACGCGAAAAGTACTGAACCGATCTTTATGAAACTTTAAATACATATTCTTGGAGGTATTAAAAATAATAGAGTATACTTTTCATTGAAAAAAAATAATACTTGAGATAAAAAAATGTTTGTGAAAAAATCTAAAAATCTCATATATTATGAGATTACTATAATCAATGTAGCAGTACGCTGCCTCCCAAAGTTACGCGGGCGAAGCCGCAGGGCACATCTAGTACCAGTATAAACAAAGAATTGAGAAAAAAATAACCAAAACGCTCAGTACTGCTGCTACTGCAGTATATAAAGTTTTTTATTTTATTCCAAAATATTAATAATCGAATTTTCATTACAGGTTACTTTGTCGGTTTCGGTGGGTAAAGTTGACAACCGTCTAGTTTGAAATATGGTCAAAAATAACGTATATTTCTTTCGCTTTGGCGAACTATATAGATTATTATAGTTAAAGTACTTTCAACCTTATTTAGCATCATGGCTTCTATTACTACTATAGAAGTCATGCCCGTGTGGAATAGTGCTAAGAATGCTGGCTATATTTCTATCAAACTTCCGCGATAAACAGCCACGTTGATTCTTTGCGAAAGAAAATGCTTAGCTCGGCAGTTTCGGCGAATGCTGGCTTCATTTCTATTAAACTTCCGCACTGAAAAGCCACGTTGATTCTATGCGCAAAAAACGGATCAGCTCTTCTTTCACCCGGCAGTTTTGGCCCCAGGATCTCAACGACAAACTGAAAAAAATATATGTAAAGAAGCATTCGTTACTTGTGTTGCTTCCCAATTTCGTTGCTTTTCAATTCAAGTTAGCCTTTGATTCCAATCGAACCTGGTAAATGATGATGCAGTATAAGATGGTAGCGGGCTAACCTGTAAGGGGATGTTGTAGTCACCCCTAATCGGTTTCTACGCGACATCGCAGCGGAACACTAAAACGCTAAATAAAGGCCGGAAGACGCAGTGGCGATATCTGTCTGTGTGTATAGTTTTGTCTGGCGGCTTTGGCCGTGGCTGGTTACTACGCTACCGACATTTAGTAATTTAGCGTTCCTGTACGATTAGTCGTATGTATGGGTTTAATATTACTGCCCGCTTACAGGTTAGCACGTTACCATTGATTGATAACAGAAATGGTGACGGCCGATTGGCGCAGTGGGCAGCGACCCTGCTTTCTGAGTCCAAGGCCGTGGGTTCGATTCCCACAACTGGAAAATGTTTGAGTGATGAACATGAATGTTTTTCAGTGTCTGGGTGTTTATATGTATATTATAAGTATTTATGTATATTCTTCATAAAAATATTCATCAGTTTTCTTAGTACCCATAACACATGCTACGCTTACTTTGGGATTAGATGGCGGTGTGTGTATTGTCGTAGTATATTTGTTTATTTAAGGTATAACTTAAAATCTAATCAGAAAACATTTTGACTGTTGCCAACCCTATACTCGGGCCATGTTTCCAACCACTGACATTTCGAATGACAATTAGCGAAACAATAGCCCTATTAATTGTTGTATAACGAGTTTTTGTAAGACGCTTCACAAAACTATGTTTGCCATCGAGCTCCGTGAAACAAACGGTGTATCTATTTAGTCTTACACCATTGATGTAGCATATCAAAGATATAATCGTGCTAGAAGACTCAAAGGGTAACGACATGAATGTGAAATTAAAGAACCAAAGCTCGGAACGTCTGTGGAAGCTTGCCTTCTCATTATCATGAGGAGAAGAATCTGATGTACGGACAGACGGATGGATAAATTCAAATTTGAATTCAAAATTTCTTTATTCATATAGGCCTATCACAGGCACTTATGAAGCGTTTATACATATATGGTAAAATAATTGTAAGTGGATGGTGGTAACTTCGTTCGCCAACTTAAATAGGAGAGGCCAATATAAAGATAGGTATAGGAACTGACGGACGTGTGTACAAAATGCGGTTACACTTTCTGAAAACATAATTCTTATATTAAACAAGATATTACAAAATTAAAAAAAATTGTTGTTCAATTTGGTGCATTCTAACATTTATATTCTTTCAGCTATCGGTTTAATTATAGCTTCAACCGCGTACATGTTCGTAATTAAGTAAATTTACACGATTTTATTCTACAACCCACCGTGTCGCACTACCCATATGATGCTCCACTATTAACGGTCGTAGCGTGCTGTTCAATACATCTCAATAATAAATGCTATCGAATGTAAAAAAGATTTTTGAAATCCAACTAGTAGTTCCAGAGATCAGTGTGCTCAAACAAGCAAGCCAATAAAAAGCTTTAGCTTTATTTTATACATAATTGCATATAATGGATATATATGTAATTAATCAAAAAACTTTGCTATTAATATAATGCAATAATAATTTGTAGGAATTTTTATAATTTTTCCCTCAAGTTTTTATGTAGTTTCAGATATTTTTTAAATAATCATATATGCGATATAAAATGTACAATATATAAAAGAATTCATTACAGTTTTGTCAGTTTGGATTTAACAAATTCAGATTAAGTTGTTACCGTTGTATAGTTTTAATATTAACCTCACAGAAAGACAGTTGTCAATATTCTCATTAAGTGAATGTGTTATTTCTTTTGAGAAACAAAAACCTTTTCTACCACTTATGGCGTACATATTTACTTGGGCATATCTAAGTTTTAGTGTATCATAATCAGTGTATTTTACAAAAGCCATAGATAGAAGAAAGGTCAATTCCATCGAAGATACCTAAATAAACGCGGCTTTCTTTTACGTTTACGTTTAGTGACGGGTTTCTGTACCGAAATGGAAGAAGCGTTAAAAAACACATTTCAAATTCCTTGTCTAGAATGCAAGGACTTCGGGCAAAGGTGACACGGCCTTTGTACCCATTTCAATGTGCTATCTAAGTTTTAGCACCATAGTGTGTGTATTTCACGAAAGCCATTTTGAAGAAAGGTCATTGCTGTCCAAGATTTGTAAACAGACGCGGCTTTTGTTTACGTTTAGTGACGGTTTTCTGCACCGAAACGAAAAAAGCGTAAAAAAATCCCATTCTAAATTCCTATTAAGAATTTAATGACTTCGGGCAAAGGTGTCGCGGTCTTTTTACCCATCTCGATGTGCATATCTAAGTTTGAATGTAGGGACCATAGTGTGTGTTTTTCACGAAAGTCATTGAGAAACGTCATTGATGCCCAAGATAATATGTAAACAGGCGCGGCGTTCTTTTACGTTTATATTTAGTGACGAAACGGAATATGCGTATAAAAATCCCATTTCTAATTCCTATATTAGCATTCAAAGCCTGCGAAGGCATAATAGGTGTCGCAGTTTTATTAAAGTTACGAAGTATAATAACAAAAAAGTATAGTAGTACAGCAAGTATAGTATAGTCAGTATAGTATAGTATAAATAATAACCATCGATAATAGAAGAAAGAGATCAACGATAATATTTTTCTCACTAGGCAATCACCGCTTTAAGAATAGCTACATATAACTTCATAAGTATTCATAGCTAAATATAAATTGAGTATGGTGATAACGAAAAAAATACCCGGCAAAGTTTATTGTAGGTTCTTCTTAGACAAAGGCGTGTTTGAAACCCTCGTAACTTTAGGATTAACTTCTACGGATCTCCTCATTTCTGATTTGATCACGTAGAGATACTTATTCATTCATTAATTCAATTATTTATTCATTTACTAATTCAAAAGGTAATGAATTTAGATTACAGATTACAATTTTAAATTACGTATCTAGGTATAATTCAGTTTTTATATCATGGAATTTTCATCGTCGAATATAAATTACATTCAAATTGTACTGGACTAATTCTCCTTATAGTACTGGCACTCCTTTGGCATAAGGTTGTCTCGTTAATAATAGAGATTTAAGTTAGACGGTTGGCGCAGTGGGCAGAGCCACTGCTTTCTGAGTCCAAGGCTGTGGGTTTGATTCCCACAACCGCATGTTTTTGTAATGAACATGAATGATTTCCAGTGGATTGGTGTTTATCTGTATTTTTATTTATTTAAACATCTTTATTGCGTAATAAAGGAGAAATTACAAATATAGTTAAAAAAAAAATTAAAAGCAAAAGGCGACCTTATCACTAAAAGTGATCTCTGCCAGGTAACCTTACCGATAGTACACAACAAAACATGAGAGACGGGAAATCGCAATTAAAATAAACAATACATAAATTTACACACTTAAGTACATACTACTAATAACTAATATAATAAATTATTAAAAAAGTCCTGTATGTTATAAGTATATAAAAAAATATTCATCAGTAAAATCTTAGTATCCATAAAAGAAGCTACGCTTACATTGGGGTTAGATGGACATATGTGTTTTGTCGTAGTGTATTTATTTATTTATTTTGTCATTTAAATTAACGTTCATTGTTCAACGAATAAGTATAAAGCTTCATTTTCTTCACTCCGCGGAATGCATTAGAATCTGTACGGTGTAATTTATATTTATTTAAACGGCCGACTGGCGCAGTGGGCAGCGACCCTGCTTTCTGAGTCCAAGGCCGTGGGTTCGATTCCCACAACTGGAAAATGTTTGTGTGATGAGCATTAAGTGTTTTTCAGTGTCTGGGTGTTGTATTTTCTAAGTATTTATGTATATATAATTCATAAAAATATTCATCAGTCATCTTAGTACCCATAACACAAGCTACGCTTACTTTGGGGCTAGATGGCGATGTGTGTATTGTCGTAGTATATTTATTTATTTATTTATTTATTTAAATATTTATACTCCACACCAAACAGGTCTTGTGCAATATACTCTCTACGCACATTTCGCCCCGATTGCTAAGTTTAATTTCGTCATATCGACCCATTACCGGCCCACTACAGAGCAGGGGTCTCCTCCCAAATTGAGAAGCGGTTAAGGCTAGTCCACCACGCTAGCCCAGTGCGGATCGGTGGACTCCACACACCTTTGAACACATAATCGAGACCTCTCTAATGCAGGTTTCCACACGATATTGCCTTCACCGTTTAAACAACTGATATTTTATTAACTTAAAACGCACATAGCTTAGAAAGTTGTGGTGCGTGCTGGGATCCGAACTCGGCCCCCCCGAAATTGAAGTCGAGTTCCTACCCACTGGGCTATCACCGCAATCATGTTTAGTTTACTTAGAAATTATTCACTGTTACTTGAAACGTGCGTAAAGAGAACATTGCGGAAGAACTGTTTGGTGTGGAGTATAAAGGTTGAAGGAATTATAAATTACACCATACATTGTAGGTACGTACAAACTTACTATCTTTTTAATAGTGTAAAATAAACTGAAATAGACTAATTCAATCTAATAATTTAAAATGACATTGTGAGATGGTATTAACAAAAAAAAAAAAACACCCGGCTAAGTTTGTTGTGGGCTTCTTCTTAGACCAGGACGCGTTTGGAACCCTCGTAGCTTTAGTTTTAAGTTTACGAATGTGGTTATCGCCATCATCTCACTACCTATCTCAATATCTATCTAGCGGGCTGGGTATGCTAGTTCACTTATAAAAGCAATAAAGAATAAAAAAGTGACATTTTAAGTTGGAGAATCACTCGGTGTGCGTAAACTGACAGTAATACCCACCTCAACGCTTCGCTTATGAGGCGTGCAAAAGTTTTTCAGATCGGACCAATAGTTCCTGAGATCACCGAGTACAAGTCAAAAAACAAACAAACTCTTTAGCTTTGCATATGAGTACTGGCTGACACGCGCAACTTCGTCTACAATGAATCGGTTATAACAGTTGTTTCATATGCCTTGCGACTTGCTTGGCCTGTGACCCAGAATATCAGCTACCTCTATACCAAATTTTATTTAAATTCGTTCAGTAGTTTTCACGTGATGCCCGGACAGACAGACCAAAATTAAATTAAAATCTGTTTTTGACTCAGTATCAATTATAAAGCATTCCCCGGTAAAATTTCAATATATTGAAATGTACAGAAATCTTACACTTACAGTTTTATTATAAGTATTATAGAAAAGATTGAAATAATGGTAGTTGCGAGAGCTACGGTGGACTCAGTGGCGTGCATAGAGGGTATGCTTAGGGTATGCAGAAGATAAGAAATGAAGAAATCTCCAGTACAAGTTAAAAATACTTATGGCTAAGTTTTATGTAACTCTTACAATGCCTATCCTTAAGTTTTTTATATTTCGTACTGGAGATTTTCTTCATTTTATATCATCTGCATACCCTGTGCATACCCACTATTTGTAAAGATACACATATATCGCATCGATAATATTTTGCGTTTACATTCAGTTTTTGTGCAGAAGTTGAAAAACTATAATTAAATTAATGTGCTTTTCAAATTAGTATTCAAAAATTTAACGCTTTCTAAGTACGTCTTGAGCGTTGTAGTTTTCTTATAACTTTACAATGACTTAATAATTGCATAGAGAATGCCTCGTTGACTGCAGTAACACATATCATTCCTATTTTGGAATGTACTTTGAACCGTGCCTTGAATGAACTCGGGAGGTTTTACTACAATTTATAATGCCAAATTAAATGTGCCAGCAAAATAAACATTGGATATAACTGCCTTTTCTGATGTGCTAATAAAACGGTGACTTTTTGATATATAAATATATTTATATATATCTAAATTTAAGAGAAAATGTCACTGCAATAATTTGAACATTAGAATTAAAAATAAACTTTCTGTGCAATATACTAATCTACATAAAATAAGTGATTCATTTACAGGAAGTTGTAGGTATACAATTATACAATAAACTACCAGTTTATATGGAGATGTCTCTTATAAAGTTCAAAGTTAATAATAAACGTAAACTTATAGAAAAGTCCTATTATAGTATTAAGGATGTCAACGATAAAAATGCTTGGGTGTAAATTATTGATTTAACCTGGTTGCTTCTTAAATGGTTTTAAATGACAATGTGTTTTTGAAGTTATACTTCTTTTGGTGCGTTAGAGAAAAATGATGAGAGTGAATATTTACGATGCGCGGGAACACCGACACCTAAATTCTACATCGTTAAGTTAAGTTCCAGGTGGCATGAAAATCGATAACTATGTTCAAGTTGTATATTCTTGTATTTTTATATTTAGAACACGTGTTTCGTAACAGTACCCACAAAAGTGTGAATAAATAAATATTATTACTAAAACCATTTTTATTTAAGTAAAATCTTTTTGATAAATTTTAATATTTATCGTTAATCACTACTGCATTTTAGTTTTTTCCATAAGCCATAGAAGTATAACTTCCAATACGTGTACGTAAGTATAGGCACTTTTTTTTTCAAATCAACCGGCTAAGTTTGTGCTTTTGCTTCTTCTTCGACCAGGTCGCGTTTGAAACCCTCGTAGCTTTAGTTTTAAGTTGACGAATTTAGTTATCGCCATCAACTCACTTCTATGTCATATTATACATGTAATTAATGTGCGCATCAAAAGTGCCATCTTTATATTTGCCTTTTAAATGTCAAACATGGCTGCAATTTTATTAAATCGGAGGTTTTAGTTTGTAGGTGAATTTGACTTTGTCATTATGCTAAAACTGCTGGCACAGTTAACGCAGCCCGCCACGCTTGTTGAATGTAGTTCATCGAATCAGCCGTGGCTAGTTACTCTCCTTCCGGCAAAGACGGTTCGCTAGGCGATTTAGCGTTTCGGTACGATGTCGCGTAGAAGCCGATGCGTGCGTACTCCGTCATCGTTTAGAACCAGGTGAGATTGCAATAAAGGCCTAACTTGTAGTAGCATTAAAAAAACAGAGTTTTAGAATTCTCCTGCTTCTGCAAGACTTATTTTTAGTACGCAGTTTACTTACGCATCTTACTCTTATTTTTAGGAAATCGGTGGTAACGGAAACATTGAAAAAAAGAGTGATAGGTACACGTAAGTAGAGTTCCTTTCACCTTAGATCTTCCCCACCGAACCTTCCATTGCGCAGTGGCGTGCACTTCATACATGCACAAAAGCACTGCATACCCTAAAATTGATATATATCTCGTATTGCGGGAGTGTTTTTGCCGTTTTATGCCACTTTCCTGCTGTATGCATACCCTGGTAAGAAACCAAGTGCACGCCACTGCCATTGCGTCAGGGTAATCTAAATAATTTTCATAATCATTGTCGTTATATCCTAATCATTATATAACCCATTACTGGCCGTAGTACAACCACGCTTTGACCCAGTGCGGATTGGTAAACTACACCTGCCTTTGACAGCATTATGGAGAACTCTCAGGCATGCAGGTTTCGGTGAGGAAACTTTTTCATTCACCGTGGGAGCAAGTATATTGTAATTGCTTAAAACGCACATAACTTGGAAAAGTTAGAAGTGCGTGCTGGGATTCGAGCTCGGGCCGCCGAAAATGTAGCCGAAGTCCTCACCACCAGGCTAACCGTTTATATATTTATATATATATATATATGATTGGATATAGTATAGTGAAGTATGAAAAAAAAAGAAAAAAAAAAAAAAAAAAGTGTATGTATCATGAGTGTTAAAAAAAGGGTTTTTTCTCAACATTTGTCTATTTATATCTATATATATATATATATATATATATAAGGAAGTTGTGTTAGTTACACCATTTATAACTCAAGAACGGCTGGAACAATTTTTATGATATTTAATTTTTGTGATTTCTCTTAGAGTTTTTATATATATATATATATATATATATAATCATCATCATCATCAAAGTTCTACAGCCCTGGGTGGGCCTTGGCTTGATCAAGCATATTTCTCCATTTGAGGCGAACAGAAGCTGCTCCGAACATCCAGAACCCTCATATAAATCTCAACTCTTTCACTCCACCGACCCCGAGGTCGTCCTCGGCCTCGTAACTCTCCAAAGTGCCCTTTATCAACCTCTTTAGGGCTCTCGTGCCTTCCATGCTTTTTGCTTTTTCGGAAGAACACTTGCCGATAACCACCTAAGGGGTTGCTACGGCGTCACCGGGGGAGTGGGGCGAGCGCGAAAGCTCGCCATAAGAAGAACCCAGGGCTCGACGACATCGGGGGGAGCCTTCCATGCGTTAACTAGTCTATTTATATACTAGCTGTTGCCCGCGACTTCGTCAGCGTGTCATTTTGTTTTTTGATGTCGCATTAAATTTAGTTGTACTTAGATCTAAAGTAGTAATATTCAGTATCGCTAAGCCTTAAATGAAGCGATTGCTGCTGTCCTCTGAGGAGGTCTGTCCTCTATCTCCAACCACAGTTTTGGCAAAATTAAACACATATTATAACCTCTATAGTACAAAAATAATCATTTAAATCGGTTTTAATTTGTCGGAGTTATGGTGTAAAACCGTCAAACACTCATCCCCTCTCCCAAAGGAACCGAGCTTAATGTCGAGATAAAAAGTATTCTATATTACTTCTAACACTTCCAAGAATAAGTGTACAAAGTTTCATGTGGATCGGTTAAGTAGTTTTTGCGTGAAAGCGTAACAAACAAACTTACATTGACATTTATAATATTAGTAGGGATAAGACTATATAAATACAATATATTATATATACAGTGGCGTGCATAGAGGGTATGCACAGGGTATGCAGATGATATAACATGAAGAAAATCCCCAGTACGAGTTATAAAAAACATAAGGATAGGCATTGTAAGAGTTATAAAAAGCCTACCCATAAGTATTTATAACTCGTACTGGAGATTTTCTTCATTTTATATCATCTGCATACCCTGTGCATACCCTCTATGCACGCCTCTGTATATATATCCTAATAATTGAGAAATCTTTACCAAGTAGGTAGATATCGGTTATTGATTCGGAACAACAAAAACAAACACAGCGGCTAAATGGCGAGTTAATATATTTAACATTTGGTTCAAGTTAGAAGATACTCGTAATAATATCTTATGATCAAGCGCTCATTTAAGCGTTTATAGCGCGTTAGGTAGGAGCGCACGGACCTCTCAGTTATGTGCGTTTTAAGCTAAATATAACCTGCTTCGACGGTGTAGGAAAGCATCTTAGGGAAACCTGCGTGCCTGAGAGTTCTACATAAAGAGGTGTGTGGAATCCACCAATCCGCACTGGGCCAGCGAGGCGGACTACAGCCTTAACCCCTTCTAATTAGAGAAGGAAACCCGATGAAGCGTTCTTGTAAATTATAATGTAAGAATAGATTTATAAACAGACAGCTGATGTCATGCTTTCTCATTCGCACAATATTCGCACTCCCGTATTTTCATTGTATTCTTTTGATTTTGGTTTTATAAATATTTTACATATAATTTTTACCTTACTTATACATTAAGATAATTATGATCTACTGAAATAAGTTAATAATGGAGGCTAACAAATTAACACACTTTCGCACGTATAAAAATTAGTAAGGATTATTATCGTTTACAATCCTTATTGTCTGGTTCCCACCAGACAATAAGCTGGCTTCGGTCGTGGCTATTTACCCTACCGACGGAGACGTGCCGCTAAGTGATTTAGCGTGCCGGAACGACGAGCGGTTTAATTTAACTTCCAAACACCCTAACAGGTTCACGCGCTACCATCTTAGACTGCATCATCACTTATCACCAGGTGTAGTCAACGGGTAACTTGTAGTGAATAAAAAAATTCCGCGGGCGTCTTACAAAGCCATGCCGTGGTGGTTTTTAGTTTGGGCATACCCCCTTTAGAGTGGGAGTTTTTATAACTTGTACTGGAGATTTTCTTTATTTTATATCATCTGCATACCCTCTATGCACGATATTATTAATATTATTATAACTCTTTATTTGTACACCACATTAAGAAATATACAAGAAAAAAAAGAAACATAAAAATAGAAGTAGAATACAAAAGGCGGCCTTATCGCTTAGTAGCGATCTCTGCCAGGCAACCTTAGAATTAGGAAAAAAATAAGAGGAGAAGTATTAGATGTATGGATGTATGGAGTAGAGGAGAGATATTGCGAGTCCCACATAACCTCCGTCTTGCCCAATGGTCGAAAGTACGTATAAAGATTTTCAAGAACCCCAAAAAAAAGGAACAATAATTTGTACCCGTATCTCATACCTTAGCCCGCGCGTCCAGTTTGCGCGCGCTAATATATCATGCGTGCGCGTAACAGCGGCGCCTGCGCACGCCAATTTATAGCGGCCGTAACGTTTAATTCGAACATAATTTAATTTGAACACGCCGCGCAACTTAATTATGATATTGCGGGCCGCGCTCGCGCCGTGTACGCCGCCCGCTTGATTAATAGTATTGTGGGCTCGTGGTATCGACACCTTTCATAATACGACTCTATCTTATTGCCCGACCGCGTTCCAGTCTATATCTACACGATCAGCAGCTTCTATGTGCATTAAGAAACACCCTATAAAAGAGAGACGTATGGCGGCGCCATGCACTATGGATATGAAAGACAGATCCGATAAACCGGATCTGCAGCAAAGATAGAAAGAAGTAGACAAATGCGAGTCGGACTCGACGACAATACACATAACGCCATCTAGCCCCAAAGTAAGCGTAGCTTGTGTTATGGTTACTAAGATAACTGATGAATAATTTTTTTATGAATATAATACACATATATACATATAATATATACACCCAGATAAACACCCAGACACTAAAAATCATTCATGTTCATGAAACAAACATTTTTTTTTCCAGCTGTTAGAATCGTAACTAAGGCCTCCAAGGCCTTAGTTACGATTACGCAGTATGCAGGAACGATGCCCACAGCGCCAACCGACTGTCAAAACTTTGTACATACTATAAACAAAAATATTTGATCGCACATGTAAATATGATAATGTACATTAGTTTTGTAGCAGAGCTCGTCCGGGCAAGTAGTACTATCGCCATGTTAATAACTGCCGCTACGCAGCATTGTTGCAATGCTGTGTTCCGGTGTGAAGGGCGTGGTTGCCGGTGTAGTTACAGGAGCATGAGGCTTACACCTACTCCTCAAATTGATTGACACAGGGCGCGCATGTTTCACGACGTGCTCTTTGCATGCCCTGTGAAGTTTTGCACAGATCATAGGCGTTGGTTTTCCACCTACCATACATATACTGCTTGGTACGTCAATAATCACTATAAAATAAAAGGCATTTTGCCTTAAAGCCAAAAGCAACTTAGATCCACCGAATATTACAATGCGGGGTGGCGGGTAGAGACGCATCATGTGTAGATTCAGACAATGCATATGAGTTATAACTCCGGTTTTGACGGCCGATTGGCGCAGTGGGCAGCGACCCTGCTTTTTGAGTCCACGGCTGTGGGTTTGATTCCCACAACTACAATAATTATGTGACAATATTTGTGTGATGAACATGAATGGTTTCAGTGTCTGTGTGTTTATCTATATATTAGATAGGATTAGGCGGGTAGAGACGCATCATGTGTAGATTCAGACAATGCATATGAGTTACAACTCCGGTTTCAACGGCCGATTGGCGCAGTGGGCAGCGACCCTGCTTTTTGAGTCCACGGCTGTGGGTTTGATTCCCACAGTCGGAAAATGCTTGTGTGATGAACATGAATATTTTTCGGTGTCTGGGTGTTTATATGTATATTCTAAGTATTCATGTATGTTATTCATAAAAATATTCCTCAGTCATCTAAGTGCCTATAACACAAGCTACGCTTACTTTGGGGCTAGAAGGTGATGTGTGAATTGTCATTGTATATTTATTTATATATTTTGAACTCCGAATGTTTAGCTATGCCGTTACAAATGCGACTGTGGCTTCGCGTGCAAAATCAAAAAGGAGAATGCGTTGTCTTCATTGCGTAAGATTAATTATCTTACGCAATGAAGACAACGCATTATGAAATGATACGTAATACGTAATTGCGTGATAAATTTATAATTGAGTCGTTTGCCAGCTGAATGCGTGTCGCCTTCCGGCGCTATGGCCGCTCTTTAGCTTAAAATAATTTTATGAACACTTAAAAACAGGTGACAGTTCATTACTTTAATATAAACATGCGAAAGTATGTCTGTTTCTTAATTATTTATTCAATTTTTACTGACACGTCATCATATGACGGCCGATTGGCGCAGTGAGCAACGACCCTGCTTTATCGTTTATCGGTTTTTTACTTGATATACTTCGGTGAGTGTGCTCAGGAACTTTACAATCTTTTTCCTCCTTCCCCGTTCTACCACAGAACAGCGAGACACCGTGAGCGGTGGAATCCTTATGTGTTTGTCGGGCATGATTGTCGTCAAGCGCCATGGCCTAAAGTTAATAAAAAAAAAAAAAAAATTGTATACTGAGGTCATGTGAGGGTGAGTCTGGGAAACTTCCGAATTGTTTATTGAAATGCCTCGTCAGCTTTGTGGCATGATGATGAGGCTTAACACTTACGCCTCATATTGATGGACACAGGGTGGCATGTTGCAGGACGTGCTCCTTGCATGGTCTGTGAAGTATTGCTCTGTTCATTCACTTACCATCCGGTATGTCATCTGCTTGGTTCGTCAATTATCACTATAAAAAAAATTCGATAAAGCCAAATGCGACTTAGGTCCACCGACCGCCACCCTATATCAATGCGGGGTGGCGGGTAAAGGCGAATCATCTGTAGATTGAGACATTACAAGGCGAACTCACTTATAACTTCGAATGTTTCGCGAAGCCGTTACAATTACACGTAGATAATTAAAAGTCAGTGGCCTTAGTACAAGACCTGTTCGCTCGTAATCGTGGGGTCGTTTTCGCATATCGAGTTCTATCTATACCTACTAACGTCAAAGTAAAATGAACCTAATGTTACACAATATAGAGTAGCAAATCCCATAATTCTCATTTTTGTTTTACAAACGTTCAGTCAAAAGCCCGAGCTTAAGATTTGTAGGCAAATAAGAGCTTTCATCCTCATCATATCAATACATTAATGGCCCACTACAGGGCTCCTACAACGACAAAGGCGTAGGCCACCATGCTAGCCCAGTTGGTGGACTCCACACGCCTCTGAGAACATTAAAGAGAACTCTAAAGTATGTAGGTTTCCCCAAAATGTTACCCTTCACCGTTGAAGCAAGTTCTAAACTTCTGGAAGTCTTAGGATCGAATTAATATGTAAAACTCTAACACACATACACACACATACACAAATACATGCATACATACAAACACACACACACACACCAGCAAAACAAATTTATATATGTATATATAATTTAATATACTAGTTATCTTGTATAAGCAAACATATACGCGAGTAGAAGTACCTACGAGCATGTCGCCTGTCGCCTGTAATACAGGTTTTTACCTAAATCAGGGACAGTAGATTTTAAATTGCACCATTACATACACACCAATATAAGTTGTGAGGTACGCATTTGTTTGTATAATTATTATAATTACTTTACGTTACTTTACTTGTACAAGTACCTTTTTTTTATTGTAATGGGGGAAATCTTCAAAGATACCCGACCTCAGGGAAGATCGGGTTATGTGGGATTTTTACCCACTAAAACCTCTTCGGTGGCCATCCTCGGCTCATAATTGGGAGGCTCCGGGATCTTCTAAGAACGCACCGGTGCCTCCCTCGTACAGCGCATGTAGAGCTCGTCTCGGGAGAAAATATTCCCCCGACCTCATTTGCCTCGCTATGGCAGAACACTCCGCAAGGGTATTTATTTATTTATTTATTTATTTGGGTTCACAAACAACAACACAGTACCACAGTTACCCACTGCGGCGTCAACTGCGTAAACCACATATTACAAGAAATATTTGTTAATGGGGCTTATTCAAAAGCTAATAAAACATTATTGTTGCAACAATTTCTACAAAAATACGAACAAAAAAAAAATATAAGAAGGAGATCTGTAATTATTTATCAATATCTTGTGATCGCAAAACTTTGTCTGTAACAGTAATTGATTATCACCCGGAATACTAGTATATAAATTTAATTTTAAGACTATTTTAAACGATCTATGACCAACTTCTTAAAGGCGCCTTTTCGCGTAGATTAAATGTCTATATTATTAAAGTTCTCGTTATATGATTGTGTCATTCTAAATAATGGAGAACGTTTGCCTGCATTGGTGCGACACATAGTAGTAGCAAAAAGCTGATGCATTCGATTATTTCGTATTGGAGTTCTAAATCGTATTCTATAACAAAGTTTTCGGGTTAAGGTATGCTGTGCTGTGTCCTGATTCTCCCCACAATGGTGACATTGCGGTGTTGCCTCGCGACCGATCCGACACAAGTACTCCCCAAAACAACCATGCCAAGTGAGTACCTGTGTCAGTCTAAAGGTGACATTTCCACGGCTTGCCAACCAGGCCTCAAAGTTTGGGAGTATCGCACCAACAGTGCGTTGGCGAGCGATTCTTTCCTGCTCAAGACGCACCCGCCAAATGGTGACGGCCTGTTGGCGCGCTCCTACATGTACCTACCTATTATAAATTAATAAAAAATAAGTAATATTTTGATTGCTTAAAACGCACGTAACTTGGTAAAGTTAGTGGCACGTGCTGGGATTCGAAGTCGAGTAACCCGGAAGTAAAGTCCTAGCCAGTAGACTAATTTAAGCTTTAATACAATGTAAATAAGATACAATTTACTGCTAGGTTCAAGTATTTCCGTATTCGAAATCGCCTACACGATAGCGAGCAAGTACATTTTGTACTAAAGCTACAGGTATCCATGCGGACCAGTTCCCTTAAGAAATAACTCCATCGGCTACGTGATAACATTATTTTGGGCACGAGTAATTATTTCTCGTAAATTGACCTACAATTATTGTCCGATTCTGCTGGTAGCTTTTTTGCGAATGACCCATATAAGGTCTGTTGTCGGTCGATGACTTTAGGCGTTGGTAACTCAATCGAATTTACTCGCACTTACGTTTCAGGGTCATGATAACTAATTATTTTCATCTTTACTAACCATACTTTCTGCCGATTGGCGCAGTGGGCAGCGACCCTGCTTTCTGAGCCCAAGGCCGTGTGTTCCCTACAACTGGAATATGATTGTATGAAGTACATTAATGTTTTTCAGTGTCTGTGCGTTTATCTGTATATTATAAGTATGTTAAATAGATTAAATATAATACGACGATACACAGATCGCCATCTAGCACCAAAGTAAGCGTAGGCTGTGTTATGGGTACTAAGATAACTGATGCATAATTTTTGAATAATATACATAAATACTTATAATATATAAATAAACACCCAGACACTGAAAAATATTCATGTTCATCACACGTAATTTTTTCCAGTAGTGGGAATCGAACCCACAGCCTTGGACTCAGAAAGCAGGGTCACTGCCCACTGCAACACTTGGCTGTCAAATTTATGTATATTATTTATAAAAATACTAGCGGACCCCAGCGCCATCTGTCGGGCTGATTTGTGAATCTAAGCCATCCAGGGTGCCACCCAAACGCATACCAAAAAATTCATTCAAATCGGTCCAGCAGTTTAGGAGAGTTCAGTGACATACACACGCACACAAGAAATATATATAAGACTAGCGGACCCCAGCGCCATCTGTCGGGCTGATTTGTGAATCTAAGCCATCCAGGGTGTCCCCCAAATTCATTCTAAAAGATTTATTCAAATCGGTCCAGCCGTTTAGGAGGAGTTCAGTGACATACACACGCACACAAGAAATATATATATAAAGATTCGTCTGTCATCTTAGTATCTATAACTCAACCTACTCTTCACCGTCCGTAACCTTTTCACTCAAATCGTCGCCTGAGCCTAGGTTCGGCCTCACCTGAGGCGCCCTCAGGCCGACGATTCCTTCGCTTCTTCGGGGCCTAGGGTTCAAACTCTTGCTGGCAGAGCCCCATTCCGAGGCTCCCACGTTACGCTGTTAAACCATTAGGGTTAATCAGCTACACACAAGCCGAAAAAAAAAATCCTACTCTTACTTTGGGGTTAGATGGCGATGTGTGTACTGTCGTAATATATATATTTGTATTTCTATTTGTTCATACGAGTATATATACCTACTGCTGTTGTGAATCTAAGGATACTATTGTACAAGAAAATCAAGTGATATACCTTGCAAGTTCGAAGTCAAGTAGAAGACAAGTTAATGTTCAATAAACTTGGCATCGATTGAAAATAAAATGAAAAATACTTTATTGTAAAATAACGATGCACTTGGCGTCATTCATAGTTGGTTAACCTTTAAACAGAATGTATACCAACCTCCTAAAATACTTCATACCCATAGCTGCATTGCACAAATTCTACTTATAACCGACTAGCAGATCAGCATTGTTTAAAGTTTAATGGGAAAATTTTAACTTTTTCCGACATTCGACGGAGACAGGAATATCTGAACGATCGATCGAAATTTCGTGTACCCGCAACCAAATTGGTCGCATCAATAGCACTTACTGCTTTCATCATAAGGTCTACATTATCACCAGAAGCGGGGTCTACTGTACCAACAGCAACTAATTCAGGCGTGCTCCTTTTATTTATGTCTTCATACGCACCGCCGATAGCCCCTAATTACGCCGCCGACGCAAAAACACTAATCGCACATCGTTTGCCTCTTAACCATACAATACACCTGAACTTCCATTCCTCAGTAAGCAAATACCTACTTTATCACCATTGATATTAAATTTATAATTGTTACAAACTGTTGTGCTTATAAGACGTTTTGTTTTGTGATGCTATCGGTAAATTGTCACCATAATGTCTTTTATCTCGTCTGCTCTATTCTCCAAGAATGGTCGTTTTCAAAAGGTAACTGGGTTGCTTTTACAATCCTATTGCCATGTAGCATTTTAGCTCACATTACTCAATAGCGTAGTGGATTAGATATTGAACTTTAACTGTGATGTAGAAGGTGTATTTTTCGATGGTTCGTGGGTTACAGTTGTGACTTTTTGGGTTGTAGGTGCTAGTTGCGCATGAGAAGCGTTAATGAGCGAAGGTTCCTACAGATTCCTGGCCAGCAATGTTAGTGTATCGGCTTTTGTCGGCGTGATACTACTTTTTGCGATGATCAGTGATAACAATGAGCGGTGTTAAGAAAAGACGCGAAATCCTAAAGAGATAACAAGAAGTAAGATAATAGCCTGTTAATTAATTAATGTGCAGGCGGTTAAAGCGAACGCGCCTTCTCGATTGCGATCTGCGAACTTCTTGAGATCGAAATAAACGCTTTTTTGATACTCGTTTTACAATTGTAGTCTACTGAACATAAGAATCATTAATTGCAAAAACATCTTCAAATATTCCAGCACTCATTTTCTCTCGCCAAAAATTTTTCTTGGTGATACAAAGATGAGTTAAGTTTGAAAACCTCCCAACTAGCTATCAAGAATAACAATAAGGGGTAAAATTCTATAAACGTGGAAAAAGTTTGAATAGTCATTTAGTGTTTTGTTACACTTCAACGGAGAGCCCTGTGGAATGTCAGAGCGTGACAAAATACTGCATAACTACTCAAACGTTATTAGCGTTACAAATTACTGAATAACTAATCCAACGTTCTTCCACGTATATTTATTTGAAATCCCCTCATTGCTAGTATTGAATATTCATAATTAAAAAAACTTTTGTTCCGCTACTTTTTCCTAACATGGATATTTTTAAGGAAGTTGTAAAAAGCGTTTAATACGCAGTGAAAACCATTAAATCAGCTGTGTGTATATTTAAAGTCAAAAGGGGTCACGAATTATAAGTTAACCTCGACCAAAATATAAAGATTCTATTGTGAAATATTAAAATTAAAAATATGAAAGTGTCCGAGTGTTCAGTTGTTATACAACGTGTAACGGAATTACGAAATACTGTTAAAGGGTGCATAAGTATAATTCATAAGGAATCACCCTGTAAAAATATTAAATCAAAAGAAGCATATTTATTTTTCCCTACAAATTAATTCGAAACATTATAACTGTTTACTTATGACAACCCTACTGAAGATAAAAGACCGACACATGCATGGTACCTACGCTACGCGACGCGTACCTTTTAAAGTGGCAGGAGTCATTCGATTTTAGTTCTGCATGTGATGTTAGGGCTGTATCTAATTACTTTCAGTGAAAACTATGGCAATGGTTTACTCAAAAACTATTAGCGTTTCGGTCTTACATATGTCAGAGACATTACATTATGGAGCTCTAAAGCCTGTGAAGTATTATTTCGGTTTTCATTTTCACGTTTTATATTTGATGAAATTTACACGCAGATATAAACTGCCATACTTAATAACGGACAAAATATTTTTTCTATCCCGGGAAATCAAAGGATTCCTAAAGGTTTTAAAGAGATGCACTAATTTTAAAATTGTGAAAAAGCGGTGATAACCTTAATGTTCAAGTACGAGTACAATAGCCGGCAAGCACCCCTTAACTTTCGGAGTTATGTGTGTTTTATGAAATCACTATCTTAACCATGGTAAAAAATATCGTGAGGAAATCTGGATGCCCGAGAGGTGTCCATAAAGTTCTGAAAAGCGTGTTATCCGATCTGAAGTCCACACTTGTGGCGGAATAAGGCCATTGTCATTCTGTGAGGTGACCCGTGCCCTTCTATACTACATGTTACTAGTCTGGCGAAATACATTTCTAGCATGTCGAGGTTATCTGTGACGCCAATCCATATTTTCCCTACCAAAAATAAAAAAGTTTTCACTCAAAAAGTATCTACTGTTTTAGAGGAACATTTCTTAAAACCGAAATGATTAAAAAATTAACGGCTTCTCTCACACTTAATTTGTGAGAAAAAGCTACTGATTGAATATAATATCTTTTCAATTTTGCACATGCGCAATCTTTAATATTGAAACATCCTCTTTGTTACGTGCTCAAACAATTTGAATTCAAAAGTTTGTTTAAACATAATCACATGGTTAATTCAATGCGAGATGACATCACCTTTCTTTTATTCCGTATCATACCTACTTGTGCTAACTGGGTACCACTTGAGTACCGGTTATTTTTTTTTTAAATGCCAATCGATTTATTTGTGTTGCCTCATTGGTCCAGTGGTTAGCGTGAGTTCAATCCATCATCCATTGGGTCAGGACCAAAATCGTTATATTATATGTTATGTATTTCTGTCCAGAACTTATAAATACTTATCAGTTATGAAATTGGCGGTATACAACCTCGTGCCTAAAAGAGACCAGACAGTACTTCCCCGTACGAGCACCGCTACTAAAAGCTCTTCTACTGCCTACTAATATTAAATTTATATAAATTAAAAAATTTAAAACCCCCGACTTGTATACATAGTTCTACTAACCAAGCCCTTTTATTGAGGGGCGGATTGTAAAAAATATGTAATCTGCCATATTTATTAATATTATCTGCTATATTATATTGTGTTTCTTATCATCAAACATGTCTAAGAAAATTACCGGCTGATTCACCTTACACAACACCGACACCGACACACACACACACACACACACACACACACACACATACTCACACACACAACGTACGTCCAACTTATAACATCCCGTTGGGGGTTAAAGCAGTTATTGACAGTTGGCCTTACACAAGTTAGGACACTGCCCTCAAAGCATAGCAATCTTAATCCCGTGGTGAATAAAGTCTGTACACGTAGTTGCCATTAAAAAATAATTACGTGTTGTACAGACTAACTTGGGAATAACCTGTTTTTCAATCCTAAAAATAGCCTATGTTAATATACTTTCTCCGTACTATCTCAAAGATCAAGTCTATTGTTTGATATTTAAGATGTGAATGAAGGACTCATACAAATACGAATTCCTGTACACCCCTTGGGAATTTTATGTTTTTCTAGTGATAGTGTTTAAGTTAGGGCGTGACAGAAAAACAAACAAAGAACCGAACAATTCCATTTGCATAAATAATAATAATTAGGATATCAAACTCCTAATGTCCAGAGTTCTAAGGCTAAAAGTTTCCCTAACTCGTGCTAGGGTACGTACAACAAAATCGACCGCTGCTTTATAGAGGTCGCCGCATTAGCAAAGCAGGTAAATCATTATTGAATAGGCAAGCGTTACAAGATAGCCTTACAATTCAATTGCCCAAGTGGGTATAAGGCATGGTCCTAATTGAATTTCCTTACCCACGTTTAATTAAGTTAATCGCAGACTGCTGCATGAACGTAAGAAACTACGCTGAACTCCAGCAACGCATTTACGTAGCGAGCCGCGTGGTGTCGGCAGATTAGAATTTAGTTGTTCCTATCCCCCTACTTTGTCGGCTGGCATATGACGCGACTAAGGGTATATAACGGAGAAGGGGCAACAGCGTGCTCTGCGCTACTACTACAATGTGCAAACGGGTCGATCTCTCGACTGACAGTGTTGACTCGACGTTTGATATTGGCGATTGTACGTATGTATGTATTAACTTAGTACCGAAAATATAAACGGCGGCGTTTTAGTAGTACAGTTTACTGAAATTGTGGGATTCTTAACATACTACTTCAAATAATGCGCCGTGAAAAAGTTAGCTTCTAATTTCTTCTTAATTCAAACTTTTAGTATGATCTCGGTTTGATTAGATGGCAAGTTACGGACGGTTAAAGGGGCAATTTCCAATTTAGTTGACCTCGCTGGCACACTTTTACAAGGGAAAAAAACAGCCTTCGTGCCTGGGCTATAACAACTCTGCTGCCAAGAACGTGCCGCTTAGCGATTTAGCTTTCCAGTAAAATGCCACGTAGAAACTTGGTATGGGTTTAATATAACTTCCATGCACCTAACACGTTAACCCATTGACATCTTTGTCATCATAACCACCATGTGAGATTGCAGTCCAGTTTTAACTAGCAGTGGAAAAATTTTGAAGTAGTAAGTAGTAAAACTTATTGTGACAGATTTTTGCTGCTGATCTGAAGGGCTTGGTTGCCGGTAAAGAAACAGGCATATGACGTACGCCTTTGGTTTGTGGGCACAGGGCGGCACTTAGTAGAACGTGCTTTTTGGATGACCTGTGAAGTGTTGCTCGGTTTATATCCGATGGTTTTCACTTATTATTAGGTAAGCCAACTGCTCCGTCCATCTATTATTGTTATTTTTAGTGTATTTGCACTCATTTGCGCCAGTGTGCGATTATCAGTACAAAATCCAGCTACTTTGTTGTAGCATCCGCGCACTATCGGCATATCTGTAGGGTAACCATTAAATAATAATAAAACAGATTTATCTGCCAGCGTAGAGCGGTGATAGTTCAGTGGCTGCGGCTTAAGCTTCTTTTACAGAGACACCGAGTTCGATTACCGGCTCGCAAAAGTAGAAGTAGAGTTGTTTGTTACAGAGTTCGTCCGGAGAAGTACTACAACCTTATGTCTGCCGTAGGTTTCATTTAGATAATACCATAAAAAAAACCTCTAAGTTTTGCAGTTTTGGGTGTTATAGGTATTTAAGTATCTCGCGCTCTAGGTTTCATTTAGATAATACCATAAAAAAAAACCTCTAAGTTTTGCAGTTTTGGGCGTTATAGGTATTTAAATATCTGGCGCTCTAGGTTTCATTTTAGAAAACTTTATTTTATGAATGAATGAATGAATATACTTTTATTGCACACCACAAAAAGTACATAGAAAAAAAAGAAAAGTATAACAAAACAACGTATACAATTTGGCGGGCTTATCGCTTTTATCAGTGTTTTCAGGCATTAAAAATCTGCTACAATATAATTTGAATACTAAGGTAAATTTCGTTTCATCTACAAGGTTATAGTATAATTAATAGCTCAGGTGGGAAATCCGGCAGTCCCGAAACCAGAAGACAATTTTTTTTTATTTCACTACACGTTAGTCCTTGACTGCAATATCACACTTTAAGATGGTAGCGGGCTAACCTGTTAGAGAATATGATAGTCTACTAGTTCAAGCATCAGTCCCCACATTATAAATGTGTAACAAAATAGCCCGTAAGCAACATTATATTGTACTCGTACTTATAAGTAATGTGGAGAAATAAATAAATCATTCATTCATTCATTCAGTCATAAGTCCCCTAATCCGTTTCTACACGACATCGCAGCGGAACACTAAATCGCTTAGCGGCACGTCTTTGTCGGTAGAAAGGTACAGCCGAATCCATCCCACCAGACCAGACCCTTGACCGAACCCAGGACCTCCTACTTAAACTCACAGCGAGATTATCACGTTGATGATAAGGTATAGATTATTCCCCCGTTTTTCATACAGGTACTGCTTTATTGAATCTATGAGAATATAAACAAAATGATAGTCACCCCAGTCCGGTGCACCGACATGCAAATACCGTGTCCATTGGGGTTGCAAACGAACTAGATTTATTGGACGCCCGTCTACACCAAGGCAATATTAAGTATTTTATAAGTAGATCGAAACTGCAACGTTTCCTACTAGATGACGCTACAGTCGCTATAAGACTGTTGTGAAAGGCATATACTAATTTCGGCATGGATGGTAGGAGAGCCGTAGCTTAATTGGTGAAAGCGCTCAGGCCGCGATTGCCCGAGAGCCGCAGGTTCAAATCCTGTCGGTTCCGAAACTTTTTATATGCATTTTAAATTTATAAAATTGATAATTCCTCCAAGTGTAGGTAAAAACACTAATAAAAATTAAAAATTAAAAATCTAAGTACCTACTAATAAATTTGAAGAGATATTTTGTAATCTTTTTTTTAAGTGAAACCTTCTTTCGCCTTTCTAGAATTTTGGTAGTGGAAAAACTTATAGGCTCGCGTCGCCGATGACCTCGACATGCTAGGGACGTAAGGTTATAAATTCAAAATTTATTTATTTCATGAAGGCTTAGTTAATAAGCACTTTTGAAACGTCATGACTGTTTGTAGCGACTATACCACAGTGGCGTAAGCACGTTTGACTCATGTCAGTCTGTTTGTAGCGACTATACCACAGTGGCGTAAGCACGTTTGACTCATGTCAGTCTGTTTGTAGCGACTATACCACAGTGGCGTAAGCACGTTTGACTCATGTCAGTCTGTTTGTAGCGACTATACCACAGTGGCGTAAGCACGTTTGACTCATGTCAGTCTGTTTGTAGCGACTATACCACAGTGGCGTAAGCACGTTTGACTCATGTCAGTCTGTTTGTAGCGACTATACCACAGTGGCGTAAGCACGTTTGACTCATGTCAGTCTGTTTGTAGCGACTATACCACAGTGGCGTGCACAAGGTTTGAGACAAGGGTGGGCATAATGCAAAAACTTTGCAGAAAAAGTAAAAATCCTCCTACTTTACGAGTGATATTATTGTGTCAATTCTGTACCGTTACCAATATACCGAATAAATAAAAATATTAAACCAAGAAACCAAGATTCTGCAGGGTGTAATTTATAATTTCTTCAATCTATATACGCCACACCAAACAGATCTTCGGCAATGTACCCTCTACGCACGTTTCGCTCCGATACCGGAGCATCCTCAGGAGATGTTGACTTTATAATGAATAATTGTTAAAAAATAAAAATTAGGAATTAGGAAACATAATTTTTTCGGGTAGGCAGTGTTTCTGTGCATGCATAAGTGCACGCAACTCCTCTACCACCGGTTCGGAAGGCAGATACTACTGAGAACAGCCGGTAAGAAAATGGAGGAGGCTCTCCTACCGTCGATGCCGAAATTAGTATATGCCTTTCACATCAGTCTTATAGCGACTGTAGCGTCATCTAGTAGGAAACGTTGCGGTTTCGATCTACTTTTTCAAAGGTCCATATTACAATTAGACACGTTTGAAACAAGAGATGACACATTGCTTTTTATATTCTTTTTTTTTTTTTTTTGGATCCGAAAATTTTTATATGCATTTTAAATTTATAAAATTGAGAATTCCTCCAAGTGTAGTTAAAAAAACTAATAAAAATTATAAAAATAACACATCTGATTGATCTTAAACTAACAAAGTACACGTTGTTAATGTCAGTTAGTTATGTAAATGGGAAAATTTTATATTTATTAGCTCCTCAATTTGCATATACAATAGATCGTATTACACCTAGTCAGGTGTCAGGATTCCGCCATGACTCGTTACCACCCTACCGCCAAAGCGGTTTAGCGTTCCGGCACGATACTGTGTAGACATCGATTAGGTGTATAGATCCCGAAGCTTTCCAACATGTGCGGAGGGTGGCTACTACGGGGGTTTACGTGGTTAAGAATCCCAGCAACCGAATCGAAGGAAGTCGGATATTCCATAAGGAGATTTCCCCTCGATAATTTGGTCAAATAATACTGCCATACCCCTTACATACAGACAGACAGAAAACCAAATAAATAACTAAAAAAATTTGGAAGAAACTCACCGAACACTTATCGATGAGTTAAATTTTCGGACAAAATAAGTTGACATGCATATCTGTCCGTATCAGTCCGTATTTTTGTGTGTGTGCTATATTTGAAAACTAGCTGTTGCCCGCGACTTCGTCTGCGTTTGATTTTGTTTTTTGATGTGGCATTAAATTCAGTTGTAGTTCTAAAAAATTTAAAGTACTCAGTATCGCTAAGCCTTGTTTGAGGGGTTTGCTGCTGTCCGCCGAGGAGTTCTGTCCTCTATCTTCAACCACAGTTTGAACAAAATTAAACACATATTATAACCTCTATAGTACAAAATTAATTATTTAAATCGGTTATAATTTGTCGGAGTTTTGGTGTAAAATCGTCAAACATTTTCATCCCCTCTCCCAAAGGAACCGAGCTTAATGTCGGGATAAAAAGTATCCTATATTACTTCTAACACTTCCAAGAATATGTGTACAAAGTTTCATGAGGATCGGTTAAGAAGTTTTTGCGTGAAAGCGTAACAAACAAACTTACATTCACATTTATAATATTAGTAGGGAAGGGATAGGGATAGGGATAGGGATATTATATGCAAGTTGTTAGTGCTCTTAATAAAAATATAAATAACTATTCAAACGTATTTTTCTATTCAAATTCAAAAATACTTAATTCATGTAAGTCTATCATGGGCACTTTAAATTTGAAGCGTTCATGTATACCTTTATGCAGTGGCGTGAAAAGAGGGTATGCAGATGATATAAAATGAAGAAAGTTTCCAGTTAGATTTCCGATTCTGTCTATTATAATATCTGAATTTTCCCTAATTGTTCTGATGGGAGGCTTCGAGCGTGGTTAGTTGCCACTGCAAGCGACTTAGCGTTCCGGTACGATATTGCGTGTAAACCGATTAGGTATATGGGTTTAATATAACTGCCATACTCCCTGACTGGTAAAATTAAGTATCCTATCTTACGGTTCTAAGGTAAGAAACCCTCAGAGGGCGAGGCTGGATCGTACTTGGCCGGTTTTAATAACTATTGGAACACTAAAAAATTCAAACGCATTCATAATTACAAAGAACACAGTATTTCTTATTTCTAACCTTACATTAGAACTCAAGGATTTCATCCGGTAGGAGAAGGTAATCCGATTTTAAGGTAAGGAACCCTCAGAACACCGAGTCTTGATCACACTTGACCGATTTTAATTGCTCTTAGAACAATTCAAACGCATACATAATTTGAAAATACACAGTGTTTGTTATTTCTAACCTAACATTATATCTCAAGGGAAGGTAATCCGATTTTAAGGTAAGGAACCCTCAGAACACCGAGTCTTGATCACACTTGACCGGTTTTAATGGCTCTTGGCACACTAATTTCCAACGCATACATAATTACATTGTACACAATATTTATTCTTTCTAAACCTAACATTATTAACGCGATATTCCGATTTTTTATTAATCAATTGTTATTAAAACTCAGGTTTATTGGTCTGCGCCCAATGAAGCGTGTCTGTACGCGGTGCAATTACTAATTGCGCTTCATATTTTATCATTACAGCGATCAATACGGTTGCACTTCGTATTTAACTAATAGCTGATCGGTCATAAAAATACATAAATTTTGTTGTTGTTTCAATTACATCGCTATTTATGCTGAAATCGTTAATCAGAAGTGTTAATCATAATTCAAATTCAAAATTTATTAAACTCCTAGCCTAGTTTACACATATGAACATGAGCAAAACGAAGATAATGTCTAATCAACCAGCTCATGTTCCGCATCAACCAGTAATCGTTGAGAGCACTACACTCGAAATTGTTGACCAATACGTATATCCACTGGCGTGCATACATGGTATGTACAGGGCATGCACTAAACGGGAAGATGATACAAAATGAAAATAAAACGTATGTGTATTCAAGTTGCCAGTAATCAACTATGGTTCCGAAACAAGGTCGCTAACTATGGGCCTCATAAGAATGCTCAGAATATCTCAGCGGGCAATGGAAAGAGCTATGACCGGAGTATCTCTACGTGATCAAATCAGTAATGATTGAGATCCGTAGAAGAACTAGAGTTACCGACACAGCTCAACAAGTCGCGAAGCTGAAGTGGCAATGGGTGCGGCACATAGCTCGGAGAACGGATGGATGGATGGATGGATGTTTTCATTTATTTCAAGTACGCCTAATATAAGCACTTTTGAAACGTGAAGTCTGTCTGTTTGTGACTCTACCACCGGTTCGCAAGGCAGATTCTGCCGAGAAGAAGCCGGCAAGAAACTCAGCAGAAAAAGGCGAGAAACTCAGCAGTTTGGGTCCCAAGGTGCTGGAATGGCGGCCCCGCACTGATAAGCGCAGCGTTGGTCAACCCCCAACGAGGTGGACAGACAAAAGACCTAAGTCACACACACACCTATGGAACACTAAATCGCTTAGCGGCACATCTTGGTAGGGTGGTTACTATTCACGGTCGAAGGCTCTGACCACACAATAGAAAATGTAGATTTATAAATTTCCCAATTGCCTACGCCGGCAATCGAACCTGGTACCTCCCATTCAGGTACAAAAACCATAGCACTTACCACTGTGCCAGGGAGGTATACATATAAAGTGTAATTAATTAATTCATTAATACTTTGTTAAAGCCTGAGTTATTCCACTCTGAGACTCTATTGAAGCGTGAATGTACGACAACCGTGGTACAATAAATAATTGCACTTTATAATTTGACATACAGCTGCACTGCTTATTGAACTGTTAAAGCTACGGGCATGCGGCATGTTTATGAATAAGGCTGCTTCTTAGCATGCTTAAATCTAGCATGCTTTTAGTTCTTCACATGTCTGTCGAGACATGCATACACGTTAACGTAAGTTATTACATCTCACCATCATGATCATATCAACAAATTACCTCTCTCTTCTTCTTCCGCAATAATAAACCCTTCATGGGTTTAGGCCGGAGTCCACCACTCTGGCCAATACCGGATTGATATGGACATCACACGCCATTGGTAACATTATGGAGAACTCTCAGACATCTTCGGTGCCACCAGCTATGCTGATCCTCTGGCTAATCTCCCCAGAACATCTGCTTCTGGTTCCGTCGTTCCACCTGCTTCCACCTGTATGGAATACTTACGAGTTATTCAAAACCGATACTCGGTTCCGAGAAATTATACCTATATTTTTAACTGACTTACAAAAAAGGAGGATGTTCTCAATTCAGTTTTTTTTATGTGTGCTGCCTTAGAACTCGGTCGTTTATAAACCGATTTGAAAAATTATTTTATTGTTTGAGACGGTATACTTCCCATGTAGTCCCGTTTTTACTAGGTCAGGATCTGTTGAAAGGATCTTGGAGAAATTCAGGGTACTCTTCTGGCAAGTTTCCACAAGATGTTTTCCTTAACCGTTAAAGCAAGTGATATTTTATTGATTAAATCGTACATAACTTAGACAAGTTAGAGGTGTATGTGCCGGGGCTCAAACTCGCCCCCCAAAAGTGAAGCCGAAGTCCTAACAACCTGGTTTTTACCGCTACATAACATATAGGCACATTGATATAAAAGCCACTCTTACAATAGTGAGAAATCGCAAGACAGAATAATGGTTGTGTAAAAGTGCAACTGCTGAAATTCTTGCCGGTTTCACAGTAGAATCAGCCTTTTGCACCGGGGGTAGAACCTTTAAAAAATAGTTCAGGAAATAAGTCCCAATATTAAATGGATCAAATCAAATCAAAATTAATTAATTTTAAGTAGGTCCTTCAATTTATATAAGCACTTTTGAAACCTTAGGTCCGTATATTTAAAGTGACTCTATCACCGGATCTGAAGGCAATTTCTGCAGTGAAGAAGCCGGCAAGTAACTAGGCGGTTGCTCTATTCAAACTTCAGCATTTTACAATATGAAAATCGTTATTTTTCTTGCGATCGAAGAAGCAGTATGGTTCCAAAGTCAAACAGAAATTCATCAATTGCAGCTGTAATAAGTGTGTTTTACCACATTGTTTTAAGTTCATAAATTACTTTAGGGGACATGATATAATAACATCTCAACCTCACTGGTTTAAAATGCATATAACACCGGAAAGAGGTATGTAAATCAATAAATATACTACGTCAATACACACATCGCCAGGAACCGAACCGGTCTCCGCCAAAGGGACGCTGAAGCCTTAACCACTAGGCTATCAACGCTCCATTATAACTGCTTCAGAACTCCAGTTAATACCGAGGTCAATGGTCTCTAATGATGTGTAAAATTAAGTTGAACGCATTAATAAGTCAGTATTCCTAAACGTCTATACCTATTTATATATCCAGTGTGACTTGCATTAGACTGGTTATTTTTTGTTCTTTATTTCATATTAAGTATAACCCGAGAAAGCTTTAGGTCGCGTCAGACAGTTTTTGTCAGTTTTGTCAGCCAAAAGTCCATTAGGCATAACACCGTGTAATTAATCGTTAAGCATAAACAAACAAGTATCACGTCTGATCGACGTGGCGTCAACGTCGACGCGACGTCGTACAAACGCTCAACCTTTCGTTTAAGTGTTCGAGCGAGGCGTGTTATTTTCTAATTACACTTTGACAGATGAACGAGGATGGGGCACTTAAAGGCAGAGCCAAACCGCGGCGTCAATCCTCTGGGCTCAACGGCGTTCAAAATTGCGTCCTGCGATCGACCAATAACAAGAGGCGCTCGTGACAGTAAGTTTTGTGATTGGCCGTACACAGGACGCAAATGTAAACGCTGCTATGGGGCTTGTACGTCACGATGTTTCACTTTAGTATTTCCTACGTCAATGGTTGTCTGGAAGAGATGGCTTTAGAGATAAGACTGCCTTTGCACGCCCCATTTTGTACTCAAAATTTCTTTCGTGTGTTTACTTTGTACAAAATGAGTGCGTGCATTAAAGTTTTCAAACAAACAATAGCATAGTCGAGGTGAATGGTTCCCATAATCACTATGTTGGGCAGATGAGTTGGACATCAAAGTTGATAGTGGTAGTAGCACAGAGGACGCTGCTGCACTTTTTTTTTTAATACCAGATAGGCTTACGCTTGACAACTATCATGCCTGATGGAAAGCAATGATGCGGTCTAAATTATGACGCGCTTGCTTAGAACATGCCTATTCCCCAGTGGCGTGCACTTGTACAAGTACAAAGCACTGCCCTAAAATTTCAGTGTTTCACATAAAGTAGAAGATTTTCAATCAATCCAGCAAATTTCAGCAATCTTCCTTCTCTATGCATATTCTGGTGAATACCCCTGTCCGTGCCTCTGTTATCCATTCTTCTATTCTCGTTCTTTGTTATATTCCCTATTCCCTCTATTAAACTACCGCGGGAAGAGGAGAGAAGGTGACAGCTGTATTCTGATTAGCCGTCACCACACGGCACATAATAAATTAAAAAAAAATAGGAAATTGTATTTAAAACTCCTTTATAACATTACATTATATAGGTATCGTTTTGTGAACACGCCCGTCAATTTTGCCGTATCCTTAAATATCAAACATGGTCATTGTAGACAAGACGAACTGGCCCGAGATATAGACAGCGTAATCATTCCCCTCGTACGATAATTGCTGCCTAATGCGATAAATTGGTGCACAATTATAGACAAGTTATCTATTAGAAAAAATATGTTGGCTTAATAGATGAAAATTGTTCGTAATCCGCTGCTTATGTACTTTAGTAATTGGTAGCTGGATTATTGCGTTTTTTTACAATATCATGTTTGTTTCAATAAAATCCACTGATGTTGTGCTTGTTATTGTTTGACTTGTTGCCTTGAATGAAAGATTGGTATATATGAAGCATACTACATATAACAGGACTTATTTCCGTTTTCACCAAATCTAGGCATCGCCTACCGATTAGGGGTATGTGTTTAATGTAACTGCCAAACCCCCTAACAGCTTAGCCCGTTACCATATTAAACTGAATCAAATCTTACCACTGAGGTAAAACGATAAAAAGCTTGGGTGTGTGGCTTTTTCATACACCAGGGCGTGTTTGGAACCCTCGTAGCTTTAGTTTAAGGTTTACGAATGTTGTTATTGACTTCACTAGGATCAATTTTTTTATATAAATAACGCATCAAAAGTGCAGTGCAGAAATATTTGACTTTGACTTTGACTTGAGGTGAGCTTGCAGTCACGGGCTTACTAAAAAGTATAAGTAGGTTAATAGTGTAAATAAAAATGCGTTTAGATTACAACTTTTTTTTTTTGTGAGCTTGAATTTTTTCATTTTATTTTTGTGACCTTCTGGTGCCTGGTACGTAATAAACGTTATATAAATAAATAAATAAATTTGAAAGGAGATGGTACAAATCGGGCATTTTATCTCTCAACTGTACATTAACGAACATTTTACCTAAAATCTTTATTTAAATGAAGGCCTAATACAAAGTTTTGCAATTTTTGTACTGTACAAAATGACAATTTATAAAAGTAATTTTATGTTTTGTACCCTGAAGATCTGTTTGGTGTGGAGTATAAGGATTGAAGAAATTATAAATTACTCCAAACAGATTCTCCTGCTTTTAGCGGAGTATAGCAAATTAAGCTTAATTTTCATAATATATCATGGATTTCCGCAAAGTAACACCTGCTTCTATGCAATCTATATCTATCTACAAGCCTTTTTGAACAAAGAAATATTTGACTTTGACTTTTGACTTTCATAACAAATCTAACTTGCGGAGAAAATAAATGTAAATACAAGTTATCAGATCGTATTCAGCGTGTACATAAGTCGTCGGTAAGTGCCACTAAAATGCTGCCGTCATCACTCACCCGAGCCGTAAACAGACATAATCGTCTACTTATTATGCGACTTTCCCGATGAATATGCGATAAAATCATAATGAAGACATTCGAGCTATACGTAACAAATCATTTACGGCAATAAAGAAGCATTCTACTCTTTCTCCTGCACTCATTATCTACACTTATATAATATTAAACAGTTTGTTATGTTGAGCGCGCTAATCTCGGGAACTATTGATTCGAATTGAAAAATAATAGTTTTATTAGATTTTAGTGGACTGCCGATTGGCACAGTGGGCAGCGACCCTGCTTTCTTTCCCTGATACCCACAACTGGAAAATGTTTGTGTGATGAACATGAATGTTTTTCAGGGTCTTGGTGTTTATCTGTATTTTATAAGTATTTATGTAAATTATTCATAAAAATATTCATCAGTCATCTTAGCACTAGGTGGTATGTCGTAGTATATATATATATTTTTTTTATATAGTTCGGAAGTAAGAATTGAAAGACAAAGCAAACAATGGATAAGTGGAAAGCCATTGTCTATAAACTTCGCAGGGCATGCAAGGGAAAAGTCTTGCAACGTGCTGCCCTGTGTCCATCAACCTGAGGCGTAGGGTGGCAGAAATAATCATGGCGGTAGTAGGTACTTCCCCGGACGAGCACAGTCACAAAAACTTTACTACTATTACGATACATACCTTTTAAACGCCAGAGCGTGATTGCCACTGAAAAACAAAGTCAACTTCAAAGTCAAAGTCAAAGTCAAAATCAAAGTAAAAGTCGAAGTCAAAGTCAAAAAAATATTTTTTCAAGTAGGCCCATAGGTGCGAGGTAGCGAGATGATGGCGATAACCACATTCGTAAACTTAAAACTAAAGCTACGAGGGTTCCAAACGCGTCCTGCTCTAAGAAGAAGCCCATAAGAAACTTAGCCGGGTGTTTTTTATTCTTAAGGCACATAGCAGATGTGTTAGTAACTTGAAAACCAACACTTGCCCACTTATAAAATGGCACTAAAATAAACCTTAGTCGATCACTACGCGACTAAAGTCCAATTAACGCAAAAACCTCGCATCCGAAGCTCCGATCGGCGGCAGACCGCAAAGAGGCTATGCTGTTAATTCTAGCTATGCGCCCGAGCGGCTACGTAGCCATCTTCCTCGCATTTAATTGCACTGTATCATCGCATACTGAAATACCCTTTAATTTTTTCCCGAGAGGTCCGTGTAATGACATAATCGGGGCCCGGTCCACCGTGCCGGTTTTTACGGGATAATTCCGATGCATTTTTATTTCAATACTTATCATTATGCCAGCCGCCTGGATATGGGAGGTAATTAATTCTATTTTTAACCCTCGTTCTGGAAAGAGAGGTGTCAGAAATTTAACGTGGGTCTGTGTTTGTCTGTGGTATTCTAGCTGAGACGTGGTTGAGATGAAACAAAAAACCTGACGTATGCGGCGTTAACTCGCTCTGAGGCGTTCCATTCAAGGCTTGAAGTGCAAGCGAGAGCGCGGAACGCGCGACAAAGAGGCACAGTCGGCCTCCGCGTTCGACATCTGTCTCTCTCCTACTTGAGTGAGCTTCTATACAATAATACATTTACATGTTTTCGGCAAGGATGAAATGCACTGAAAAGTGAATGTGGTGTCAATTGATTATAGCAACGATAATAAAATAAAAAAATTCTTTTGAAAAATGCAACCATTCCATCAGTATTTTCTTACGACGTTGTCACGTTCAACTATCGTCAGTAAGCCGACTTTACAGACAACCAATTTTTTTTATAATTATTTTTATGAACAATTAACGACACCTAACTTCCGTAAAACGCCAGGAGCACGTCCTGTCCTGTGCGCGCTGTGTCCATCTATTTGAGGCAAAGGTGTTAAACCGTAATTACACTGGCAACCACTCCCTTCAGACCACAACACAGCATTGCAACAATGCTGCTTAGCAGCAGAAAAAAATGGCGATAACACTACCACGGAAAAGCTCTGTCGCAAAAAGCTCTACTTACTACTACAAAATTATCTTATAAGGTTATTGCTTAGGTCTCACTTCCGGGGAGACCGAGTACGATCCCCAAAACACACACAACTTTCCAGAGTTACGCTCGTTTTTATTTAATCAATGCAATTAAAGATCACTCGCTCCAACAGTGTAGGAAGAACATCGTGATTAAACCTGCACGCCCGAAAGCTCTCCATAATGTTCTTACGAAGGTTTGTTAAGACTACCCAATTCGCACTGGGACAGCTTGGTGGGTTAGAGGAGACTAGTGCTTGGACAAGCCAAAGGTCTAAGGTAACTACTGTTTTGACGTCTGCTTGTTATTTGTATGATGAAGCATAAGATGGAGCGCGCCTTCCTAGAATACCTATGGATACCCACTCGATTTGAAAGTAATTTCATTAAAGAAGAAGGCATTCCAAATATTTGCAGTAAGCATTAGAAACGAGGAAGCAAAACTTCGCTGGGATATCATCTTCGTTAGATTGCAGATCTTTTGCGATGCAACGCGGTTCGACGCAATAAGGGTGTGGGGAGAATCATATCAGATAATTCCTAGCACACGTCAATTACGTTTAATTTATTTGCTGGTAAAATAGGTGTTACAAAAATATGCAGATCTTAACAGCGGTACCACGTCGATTTAGCATGCAAAATATTAAATTGACGTGGCATTAAATACTTTGTTTTGTTTTGTACAATTATAATATTTACAATTACAATTAGATTAATAACGATTGTTAAACTATAAAAATTTAAATAATTTAAAATAATCACAGTTACGAATAAGTTAATAACATTCAATTAATTATAGAAATTAAAATAAGTTCATCTAAATCTATGGCATAAAAAGCCTGATTATTTTATTCCCTGAATACTCAATTGCTATGTCAAACGTAACCTGATAAAACGTCTCAAGGGCGAAGCGTGATTGTGGAATGGGAAATAAAACCTATATTACTTCTAATACCTTCAGGAATATGTGTCCAAAGTTTCGTGATGATTGGTTTAGTAGTTTTTGCGTGAAAGCGTAACAAACAAACTAACATTCACATTATTAGTAGGGATGTACATAGATTTAATTTTCACCTCTACCGGTAGTCCCTAAAGATACGGGGCAATCTTTAGGGACTACCGGTTTAAATTTTTTACTAGGAGCTCATGTTACTTTCATGGCTCTGTCCACTTGTTATGTTTTTCAAGTAACCCGTTATTAGTTGTAATAACATAATCGCGGCACAATTTATCTTGCAGCTTTTCACGGGCTAATTCCGATGTGTTTTCAATAAATACCATTGAGTACGCCAGCTGGCTGAATTGCTTAGCAAATCGTGAACTGAACTTGATTGATGAGTACCTACTTCTAAATAAATATAAAAACTTTCATCTTCAAAATTGACAAAATAAGCATTGAAAAATTACTATCGATAATATCAAGTATATTTTTTGCAATAAAAACTCAGAACGCGGGTAGATAAACTCAGGATGGGTGAAACAGAAAAATCACAAAAAAGTCCCTAATCACTCTTCATCATACAAACTTCATGATAAGAAAGCGAACATTTGTCCATTGACCACAAATATTTCGAAATGAAAGGAACTTCGGAAAGACCGTTAGTTTTTAGCTGATTAAAATATTAAAATAAATCAATCACCATCATCATTTCAACCGATTGACGTCGACTGTTGGAAATAGGTATTTTATAGGGCGTTCAAAACTCCACGATTCTGGGCCGCTTGTTCCCAGTGGCTTGGAGCCACTTCAGCTTCGCGAGTCTTTGAGCTATGTCAGTATATCTCCTAATTTCATTTGTTCACGTAGAGGTAATCCTTACAGTGTTTTTTCCTTCTGAGCCTTCTTCTGAGGCCCATAATAATTTAATCAATTTAATTAAAGAATTTCAAGAAAAAAGTTGAACGTTTAAAACATTAGTTAGGTTAGGTTTTAAGATCAACATTTTCATGTTATGCCCCGAGTGGGAACGTTCATGAAAACTAGTTGGCAGCCCTAATTGAGACGCGGCTTTATAAAAGCTTATTTATCAAATCCAAATACAAAACGATAGCCGTATAATAACACGTTTCAGCTCTTGAGTATGACAAATTCGTCGCAAAAACTCGTGAATTAATACCGCCATGTTGCGCGGCCATTTTACTCGCGTACCTTAATTGCACAAGATGGCGCCGCGATTGGTTGGCGGGTAAAAAGCTAAGAAGTGTTAATCGCTCCAGATTCGCCGCTAGCGAGGAGCTGTTCAGTGTAATTACTCACTCGCATACTTGCTTGATATTAACCGTAAGGAGGTTGATAGCGTGGGATAATTAGTTTAAAGCTAACTATGTGATGCAGTATACGCTTTCAGTAGGTGTCTTGGGATGATTTTAGTATGTAGGTACTTGGGTAATAGCTTTGGTCTTAATATAATCAACACAGCCTTTTATACGATGTTTATTTCTTATCTATCTAAAATTAAAAAAAAACTCAAGGCGCGGTAGTACGGTATTAAGCGATAAGGTCGCCTCTTGTATTCTACTTCTTTCTTTATGTTTCTGTTTTTATTATACTTAAAATTGTGGTATACAAATAAAGAGTTAAATAATAATAATAATACGGTAAACCTAAAATGATTCTAAGCAACTGGAGTTCTTCTCGAATGTAGATAGATCTGAGAATGTAGGAAGACAAAAAAATAAAGTGCTATGGCCTAAAGTTTTTGTGCAATGGTTTTCTTTTAAAATGGTTAAAAAATCGTCGGTGCCGATTTTATTATATGGTCTAATGAAAATAAGCCCACCGACCCGCATTTTGTCCCGTTCTCTCATTATAAATAACATCCTAGTTTCTTAGGAGAGAGAGCGTAGAAAAAAGAAAAGGAATAAAATCTGTAAAACATCTATCCTTTACAGATTTGCGCTTTTCTGAAAAAAAATTACTACGACAATTCACACATCGCCATCTATCAGTTATGGGCATTAAGATAACTCATAAATTATTTTATGAATAAAACACATGAATATGTAAATACAATTATATATACAATTTATAGATAAACACCTAAAGACTGAAAAACATTCTTGTTGATCACACAAACATTTTCCAGTTGTGGAAATCGAACCCACGGCCTTGGACTCAGAAAGCAGGATCGCTGCCCACTGCGCCAATCGGCCGTCGAAAATATATAGATAATCTAAGTAAACTAATGTTAAAGGAAAGGTATGGAAAATAATTCATAACTAAAACGAAGGTAAGAAGAACTTATATCGCATTTTACGACATTGGCATGTTACACTGCTGCTGTTGTTCAGACAGCAGAATTGCCTCCGAGGATAGTTAGTTCTACAGACTGGGGGGAACTATAATGGAACAATGAAGCCAAAAAACAAAGTTTGTTTTAATATCTAAGTCGACAGGTACCAGGGTTTCATAACACGGGCTATCGCGGTGCTACATTCGCTAATGAACATATTTTGTTATCGCAGTCTCAATAAATAAGGCCCCGCCGCGCCGGCGGCGCCTCCTCCCACTGCCTTTTATTACCTTCTTTGTGTCGAAATCGATACAACACACACACACCCTGCCTATTAATATTTTACTAGCTTGTTGTTTATTAGATACCTCATATCTTGTTGCCTAGATTACTTATCACATCTTAAGGGCCCAAACACGGGACAATCCTTTTTAAATATCGGATAGAGGCAAATTCAATCAAAGTCATAATCATGTCAACCAATTACTGGCCCACTACAGCACAAAAACATTAAGCTGAATTTACTCCTAGAAAAGCAGGGGAATCTGATTGGTGTAATTTATAATTTCTGCAATCTTAATGAGTATTCCACATAAAAAAGATCTTCGATAATGTACTCTCAAGCAATTCTGTCAACTGGCAAAGTACTGATTGACTGTTTTATTTTCATTTTAGACAGACAAAATAAAAAAAAAAAACAAGTTTTGTTTGGTAATAATTAAGTTTCCCGATTTTAAAACTGAAAAAAATATTTAATGGATCGTCGGTTTTTTTTAAATTCTGTTAGCTTTTTCTTTTACATAAACCTTTTTATGATTAAAACGAATACAAAAAAAGGATTTACTTATCCAAATTGGTGCAGTCGGTCGTACATACATTTCAGCAATTCATTTTTATTTATATAGAAAGAATTGTTTAATTATATTCTATTAAAATAATAAACAAGCGGTGATAGCCTAGTGGTTAGGAGTCAGGACTTTGGAGGGCTGAGTTTCGAACCCCGGCACGCACCTTTCACCTCGCGTTTACTCAGCGCACGCAGCGGAAACTCTCAAAAAGAAAAAACCCCACACTTTGAATGTTACTTCATTGGTGCTATGTTCCTATTGATCTTCCATCGGACCTATCGGTTCCTGAGATCGTCGCGTTTAAGTAAACAAACAAAGTGTTGGAAAACGTGGGGATAGGACTTGGAATAATACTAGTTTTCACTTATTACATTTGACATATAATCGAGCAGAGCCTACAATTACTTGATACAGAATGAATGTATGAGAAGGTAATGCTTCTACTTTTATACGGCTCAGGTACCGTTTACAATGTTGACAACAAACCAAACCAATAATAATACTTTACGATATTAGTTTCCGGTAGGTTATTTCACAATTTTGTTATTATTCTATTTGGAAAACAATAAATATTTAGACAAGTATTATTACGAATTTTATAAAGCAAAATAGAACTATTAAAGCAATTCTATATTAATGAATCTTGTAGTGACGTCACAACATGTTTATGGCATAGCGTAGGTATCAGCCGGGGGGGGCAACAGCTAACAAAAGTCTTTATATATTAGTATATAAGATTTGCAGTAAGTTAGTACGTCTCTAGCATTAAGCAAAACGTTGCTTACACGTACAAGATACACCTGCGCAATGGCAGTATTTTTTATCAAAGCAAGAAAAAATAGACATGAAAATGTCAGTTTTACCCCGCTGATCATTTTGTCATCAACAGTTGGTAATTACATCTACGTCTTTCATTTTAATAGGTATAAAAAGTTGGATACGTAATGACTGCTTTCTCATAGCAATCTATCAACTCTAAATATTATACGATCTTTATAAAGCGGTATCATAATTTAGGGTTCCGTATGATTGGGCGGGGTTATTTTTATTTTAATGGCCGGTAATTATCAGAAGTGAGACGTTTTTATGGTAACTGCCTTAAACTTTGACTCGCTCTACATTTGTTTCACCGTAATCAGTGTAATGACTTTATTTGTGGCTGTATCACGGAACTGGATTGCAATGTGTTATCATACGAACATTGAGATTTTGATAAGAAAATTGCACACCAAAAATGTTCTACGTTTTACAAAGTACTAATTAAATCAATCATCATATCAATTACCGGCCCTCTACAGGGCACGAGTCTCCTCCCAAAGTGAGTAGGATCTAGGCCTTAGTCCACCACGCTGGCCCAGTGCGGGTTGGTGGTTTCAACAATATGTTAAAACAGTGAAGCGGTGATAGCTCAGTGGTTAGCTTCAGCTTCACGTTCAGGTTGCCGAGTTTGAATCACAGCCCGAAACCTCTAAATTTTCTTAGCTATGTACGTTTTTTAAGTAATTAAAATATCACTTGTTTCAACGGTTTTGTAGTACCTAGTGTATTAAAAAATGTTCTCAAAGCGTGTGGAGTCCACCAAATCGCACTGGGCCAGCGTGGTGGACTACGGCCTAAAACCTGCTGATAGTGTGAGTAGACCCATGCCCCTGTAGTGATATGATGATGATGATGATGATGTTAAAACACGTGTACAATTGTTTTATTTTTATTTTTTGGGAAGTACATAAAATAGGTAATAACTAGGTAGGTACCTATATCCTAATCGAAATAAAAATAATAACAAGTAGCAATAATATGATCTTATATAAGATCTTATAGAAGATTCACACCCAAAGTGTGTGAAGATTACTTGATTTAACGTTGAAGGAAAGCAACGTTTGGAAAACTGCATGTCTAGTCATTGGAGTACGGCCTAAGACCCGTGCCCCATAAATAAAATAATAATAAAAAAAAAAAAAGCCTTTTATTTCTTCATACATTTACATTGTTTCATATTTATCCTTAATTTCAAGTAGGTATATAAAGTGAAAAAAATAATAATAGTTATAATAATTAAATAAAAAACTCCGTTATGTTGAACCCTTTCTCAGGTTCAAGGCCTCCTCCAGAGACAGCCAGCGCTGCCTGTTTTTTGCTTTCAGCGTCCAGTTTGGTCCAGCCACGTTTTTTATATCGTCTTAACACCGATAGTGAGGTCTACCTCTAGCACGGTTACCTGTTGGCCGTGCCCCATATTGGGACTGTAATGGGTGGATAACGATGCTGCATAGCGAATAGCGACTGAGTACTCGTGCAGTTATGTAATACGACGAACACCGCATCACCCATTAGTGAGCAATTAACGAAGAAATAGTCACCTGACAGTAATAGCCAATTAGTGTGACTAGAATATTGTAGAAAGGCTATCATCTAATTGGCTGTTTAAAAACACTTTAAAACACTGGAAAGTTCCAGAAACATTATACCGTGGAAACTTACAATGAGTGAATAAGTAACCGTTTTTATAGTGATAGTTGACGGACCACGCAGATGGCCCACCTGATAGTAAGTGGAAAATGGTTTCTATAAACAAGGAAACACTAAGCAGGGCATGCAAGAAGTTCATCAACATCAACCTGGCAAGTTGGCAAGAAACTAGGCATCCTCAATAAAATAAAGCGGTACTTCACGCCTGAACAGCTTCTCAATATGTAACGAACTTAGGTTCGATCGTGCATGGTACTGCTCCTATTTATGGGACGGTTCTGCCAAGTATCAGCGTGATGCCTAGAATTCAGTGGATCGCCGTGCTGGAACACTCTATAATCTAGGCAATAAAAAACTTCAGAGTTTGGAGCTTCGTCGCAACGTTGCCTGCCTTTCGGTATTCTATAATATAAATTTCAGTATTTGTGTGCTCAAGAACTGTTTGATCTAGTTTCCCCCTCACCATTTAACCATCGAACCGTGAGGCTGTAAGGATCTGCATCCCTACGTGGTTGATATACCATGGACGCGTCTTGATTCGCACATCAAGAATCTGGAATGCCCTTCCAGCTTTAATTTTCCTACAATATGAGTTCGACTCAAGAGTGAATAAGCACCTACTAGCCAGCGCGCTCCACCTTCGGCTGCTTCATCACTTAACATCAGGTGTAATTGCAGTCAAGCGCTCGACTATATTTATAATAATGTTTATAATACTCACTTCAATGGGTAGTTGAAATAAAGCCGAAATTGCGTTTCTGTGAAAATACAAGAAACAACATTTAAAGCCTTACTTCAGGTCTTTAAAATCCAATATATATATATATATATATATAAACTCGAGAAAAGAGTTCTTTGCATATATTATATAAAAAAACGTTAGGCTTTAGAACCTAGAAACCATTGAGAGTTCATTCAAAGATTTCCACCGGACCCTTCATCTTAGTTCAAACTCTAAACTGCTGAATTATAAAATGACATTTCGAAAAAAAAAAAAGTTCACGTCGAAAGGAGTTGATAACCGCATTAACTTTTATGAATTATGTTATAAAGTATAGTGGGGAAGCTCGCTTCGCTCAGTCAATTATACATTTTGGAGCGCGTTTCATCGTAGACGATTTGTCACTTTAGCAGACGGTCGGGCATTCGCATTCTGAGCACGGAACAGTTTTTCAGCTGCAAGGGGTTCACAGACAATAAAAATTCAGCGATCGTGGGGGATTCAAGCGTACAGTAATATTATGTTAGCACGCTGTGTAAGGTTTTATACCAATCATGCTTAAATCGTATGCTCAAATGTAAATTGTATGGTTTGATTTTTACTAGGGTATGTCAGAAAAACTCCCTTTGCCTGTGTGTTTATTAAAAAAAAAACGATCTTAGGTCGGAATGTGCAAAATTATGCATAATCTTTTAGATCCCTAGAAGTTAGTCCTTCACTGCAATCTCACCTAATAGTAGGTAGTGATGAAGTATATGATAGTAGCGGGCTAACTTGTTCGAGGGTATGGCAGTTTTACTGAACTTTGTAACCCTTATCGGTTTCTACGGGACTTCGTACTGGAACGCTAAAACGCTTAGCACGTCTTTATCGTTTAATAAAAGTATAATTCATTTAAAGGAAATTGTATACAATTTTAAAATAAACTACCAGTTGATATCTCTGAAAAAGTTCAAAGTTTGTGTTAAACGTAAGCTTATAGAAAAGTCCAAATATAGTATTAAGGACTACGTCAACGATAAAAAAACTTGGGTGTAAATTATTGCTCAGGTTGCTTCTTTAATAGTTTTAAGTGACAATGTGAAATGGTGATAACAAAAAAAAATAACCGGCTAAGTTTGTTGTGGGTTTCTTCTTAGACCAGCGTGCGTTTGGAACCCCTTTAGTTTTAAGTTGACGAATTTAGTTGTCGCCATCAACTCACTTGTATTTTATATTTTACATGTAATGTACGCATCAAAAGTGCCATATATGTGCCTATTTGTGCAATAAATATTTGACTTTGCCTATCAGTAGTCAGCAGGGCGGTAACAAGCCACGGCCGAAGCCTCCGCCGACAGACCAGCAATTAAAGCAACCAAGAGATCGAGTCCGGGACATATAAGAGAGCGATCACGGCTACTTTACGGGTGTTGTCAAAAATACATTAATATTTGTAGTTTGCACTTAGAAAATACGCAGTTTGCAAGGTTACAAAATTATAGAGATGAAAAGTATATGTAAGCAAGATTCCTAAAAGATATTTTAGACGCCCCAAAGATTTGTCACTTTAGCAGACTACCGGATTAAGCATTCAACGCACGCAACAGTTTTTCAGTTACAGGGGGGCTTGAAACATGAATAAAATTCACTTATTGTATTAGATTTATCATATTTATTAAAGCCTATTTGTATAGACTTTGCCTTAGATGTATTCGTTCGATTGATTAAATTTAAAAAAAAAATAAGTAATATATATATATATATATATATATAAAAGAGAAAGTGTGTGTGTATGTTCCATATAGGCTCCGAAGCGGCTGGACCGATTTCAATGAAACTTTCAGGGAATCTCCGGATTGATCCGGCGAGTAATCCTATAAAGTTTGGTGACGATCGGAGCACTCTTATTTTTTAACTGTCAAACTATCAAATACAGCTTTTATAAAAAATTTAATGATGTCAGCTTATTGTTTAAATAAAATAAAGCAAAATCTAGCCCGGCGAAGCGGACTGGGTACGCTAGTATTTAATAAATAAATATACTACGGCAATACACAAATCGCCACGTAGTCCCAATGTAAGCGTAGCTTGTGTTATGGTTACTAAGATAACTGATGAATAATTTAATGATAATATATCTTCTTTTTTGGCGTGGTGGAAAAGCTTTATTGCTACCTTCGACCCTTGGGCAGGACGGAGATTATGTGGGACTCCCCCTCTACGTGGTTTTTAGTATACCCAAACTAAAAACCACGACAGCATTTTTCCTGTTGGCTTTGTTAGACGCCCGTTGTATGCCTTCCGGACGATAAATACCTACATAATTACTTATAACATATAGATAAACACCCAGACCAGATACTAAAAACAGTCATGTTTATCGCACAAACATTGTCCAGTTGTGGTAATCGAACCCACGGTCTTGGACTCAGAAAGCAGGGTCGCTGTCCACTGCGCCAATCAGATGTCAAAACGCTGTATACTATGTAGCTGCACCAACATATCGCAAAGAATCGCATAAATATGCATCTATCTAATAATATACGATTCACATATGGTAGCGGTGATAGATCAGTGGTTAGGCCTCCGGCTTCTCTTTCGGGGAACCAAGTTCGAATCCCAGCACGTACGTCTAACTTCTCTGTGCGTTATTAGCAATTCAAATATTACTTGATTCAACGGTAAAGAAAATCGTGAGGAAACCTGCATGCCTCAAAGCAGTCTCATTTCCACTCGGAGTCCACCAATCCGCACTGGGCCAGCGTGGTGGACTACGGCCTAGCCCTTCTATTTTTACTTATATTCTTTGTGAGATTTATTTTCAATAAATAAAACTGAAAAATCTAGCGATCCGCTACGATAGGTGAAACGCCGAATGACTTCACTTTTATATAAAAATAATTTCGGATCGCTTGAACTTCGTCAATCAGTGCACTTGTTATTTGCGTATATCAAGTATTTAGTAGTTTCAAACTATCATTTGTTCAGTTTTGTGCTATCAATGCCCAAATCAATATAAGGTATTGATAACACTTCGCTTTGATAACTTTGCTTCGAGAGGCCGAGTTCGAATCCCAAGCTTTTACTTTTCTAAGTTATGTGCGTTTTTTAAGCAATTAAAATATCACTTGCTTCAACGGTGAAGGAAAACATCGTGTGGAAACCTGCATGCCTGTGAGTTGAACATAATGTTCTCAAAGGTGTGTGGAGTCCACAAATCCGCACACGGCCACCGTGGTGGACTACGGCCCTAACCCCTTCTCATTGTGGGAGGAGACCCGTGCCCTGTAGTGGGCCGGTTTTGTTTGATGAGATGATTGACCACGAAAACTATCGATAACACAGGCTTACTAGAGCAGATCGTACTAATTTTCCAATGACGTCACGAGTGCGGCCATGACACCCGGCGAGCGTGTTCGCGGGAAATATTTCTAAAATAAATATCTTTAAAATTTATTTCAATTTGCAATTTATGTTAGCAAAACCATTTATTTTACAAAAATAACATGTGTTTTGGGTAAAGTAGTACCCACTACCGAACATAACAGGGTAGTTTTTCAAAATTAGTCATCACGCCCTTGCAGAAAAGAATATAAATTTTTATAAAATTTAAAGAAATTTAAAATTAATTGATAAAAAAAATGTAAAGATACGCTTGACTGACGCGTTGACCATATTGGAGTGTACTAAAAAATGTAATCTTGGTGGCCAATTCAATTAAAAAATAAAATATGTATTTGTTATAATATTTATAATTATTTTGACGTTGTTTTGTATTAAATGTCATATGAAAATTTTAATTTAGTATAAGTAGAATGAATAGCTTTTTGATACGGTACGTATTTTTTTCTATATAAGTAACATATGCAATTATTAAAACTTAACTTGTTAACTATATGCAATGATACAAATCAATATTCAACCTAAATAAAAACGTTTAACCCTCCAGCGCAACCCGTGGCCTTATTAACACCTTTGCGGGTAAAATTACAGGGCGATGTTCAAATGTATGGCATTTCCGAGTTAATTGCCGTCGGGTGTCTTACAGTCTTATTACGGGTCACTGTGTTTAAACTGTCGATATCGATCATTCTGCCTTGTTCCTACAATGTCTGGAACAGCAGAGCGGGTGTAGTTTGCCTTTTAAACTATTAACTGTGTTTTTATCACGATCCCTGTTATTTTGAATGCTTACGTGTGTTTATAGGTTTTTTTTTCTCTACCTCGTTTGTCTAGTGGTGAACTTGTTCGACGTCAGATCGCAAGCTCATGTGTTTGATCTTGGGGTCGGGTCAATTTATTTGGTTGTTCTATTAAGACATTTTAGTACCGTAGTTTGGAAATTGGCTGTGACTCAACCCAATGCTTCGGAGAGTACGTTAAACTATCGTCCCTGCGCCTATCCGGTCGTGTCCTACCCGCTGACCCAAAAGACTTTGAGGGTGAGGGAATAGAGCGTGTACCTGTGTTTGCGTAGTTGGAATATCTCTGTGGAGTTTGGTCGAAATCGGTCAAAATCGGTCAGGAAAACGGTTTTCATTTTTTTTCAAATTAATTTAATTTATAAGTCCTTTTAAAACGACAACTCTGTTTTGAAGAAGAAGTCGGCAAGAAACTTTGCATTGAGGGTAAAATTAGCCTTAATATACCTTAACTGACGTGGACAAGGAGTGGAGCGCAGTGTTTATAAGCAATTAACGCTACAGTGTGATTATTTTATTATCTTACTTTTACGCATTGACGGATCAACAGATCGACATGCTTATAACATGGATATGATACACAGACTTATGTCACTCTCCCAAAAATGTTTATTAGTAGGATTGGCCTACTTTCACGCAGCAAATTTGGAGTTAATAACTTAAGGAGGAAGGAAATGATATAAGGGCTGTAAGATCTAATTACACCCATGCATTTCAGATTTTAAATGAGTTAAAAATGTTTTATGCTTACTTAAGTGTCAAAAGCATTGGAGGGAAACAAATAAGAACTTATGTGAAATACGTTGGTAAGTTGGTAAGTAATAATATATATATATATAGTAATAATAAGGCTGTAAGACACCCTGACACATACGACGGAAGATAATATTAATTGCCCCGAACCGGTGATCGAAACCAAGACATCAAGTTCTGCAGTGGAATATAATAATCACTGGACAAACGGGGCAAGTGGTTACCATTGATATATCGAAGGCGGATCGTTCTGGAAATAAATCCAGATTGATATCGAGCGTGGTGCGTCGGTCGCGTCGGCCGTCGACTTTGTTTTATATCATACCATTTAGTAATTACGGGTTGAATCGCACAACTTAATTTATTACTATTTAAATTTGACATTACAACACGTTAGTATTATTTCTTATAGTTATGGTCGTCCAGTGGACAAAATTCGACGATAATTAACGCTTCCGACACTGGAAGTTTCTTTGGTATTGAATTAAATGGGAAGCTTGCTGTAAGTATTTGTAATTTTTGTCTTTGGAAGTTTGACTCGGCAAAATTCTAGACTCAGCAGGTAGAATTATTGAATTATTTAAACTGTCAATATTCAATATTTAGGAATTGTATGTTATTTTTCAATTCAATTAGCTCTTATTTATTTTGTAATCTTTTGATTTAAGGCATTGTATATATTATAGTTGGCTTCCTATTACATAAATAAATAAATTAAATAACTAAATAAATCTTGTTAGTACGGCAGTGACTTTATTTATGGATAACCATAAAAAAATATTCAAAGAAGATCAGCGGTACGTCTTTATCGGTAGGGAGGTAACTAGCCACGGCCGAAGCGTCCCAGCGATCCGGACAAAACTCATGTAATTTATACAATAAGTTTGCTCATTGTTAAGGTTATTTTGTCATAGACTATACTTCTATAGTTCTCCGCAATACAGGTCACAATTTTGTTAAATGAAAGATTAAAGGCGTAAGATAGAATGTAATTAATTATGTTAAAAACTTACAACAACGTAAAGCATTTTTATCAATTTGTTAAAAGATACGTTTCATTAATTAACCTTTGAAAAACAATTTACAATTTAAAACAAGCAACTAACAGGGTTTAATAAAATAAAACACCCTCATACATACATTTAAAAATAACTACTTTCAAAAGTTGAAGGCTTATCGTACAGAATAGCAATATATTTACATACATTTAAATGTGCGTCAAAAGTGTATATTATCTTCGATTTTCTGAGCTATGACAAGTATCATCATCGTCATCACCATCATATCAACGCATTACCGGCTCACTTCACGCACGGGCCTTCCACAATGAGAAGGGGTTATCACACAAGCATGACTGTTATGGATCCAATATAATATTATCGCCGTCAATGGGCAATATATAAAGTCAAAAGCTAAAGCCAAGTCAAAAGTCATCTAAATCAAAGCTAGAAGACAAAAACAAATATTTGTTCCTTTAAATTGGCAATTTTGATGTGTTTAATGGTAGTAAGCTAATGATAACAATATCGTAAACTTAATACTAAAGCTCCTGATAAGAAATCTCAGAGCCGCGCCCAAGCTCGGGGCGATAGAGAGAACTTTGCTTGAATTATTTCTATGCGGAATGTAGGTAGAGCTACCGATCTTGCTCTTCGAACAACGAAGATGGTTAGGGGCTTATAGCTCGGAAGCGTGTTCGACGTTAGGTTCCCAATGCACGGGTATGTTGACGCCCACACCGGACACGACGTGGGCAGGGTACGGGTGTGTTGACACCCACACCGGACACGACGTGGGCAGGGTACGGGTGTGTTGACACCCACACCGAAAACTAACTGGTAGGCCCCACACTTGGCAGATGGATGACATCAAGTGTGTAGCTTCACGACCCTGCCGAACAGATTACTACTGACGATTCTCCCGATACGAAGACGAGATCTCCGACTTCTAAAACCATCCGGAAGGTGGTTCATCGGAGGAGTCCGGACTAATCATCGTCCGAAACCCCGTCACTGCAATCGTGGCCTGATCATAGGTTCGGCCTCACAAGAGGCGCCTTCAGGCCGACGATCCGTACGCTTCTTCGAGCCCTATGATCTATATTCTTCTCAAAAGAACCTCATTCAGAAGAACGCCCACAAGCCCGCGTCACGCTATTGAAATCATTGGGGTTAATCAGCTACACACAATCCGAAAAAAATGGGTGTCGCAAGGATTCGCCGCAACTAAGAAAATATCCACCCACGAAATACTTTTGTCCAACGGTAGACGTTTATTGGTAGTAATAGCCAATTTTTCATAATAAGGTATATCATACCATTTAGTAGGTAGTGAGTAGGATATCTACTCACTACCTACTGCTACAGGGGTCTTTTTCCACAAGAGCTTAAGGGTGCGTGTTGGTTTTTGCGAGGCATTTATTGAAATAAATTAAAGCTATGCCAAAAATAAAAGTCCACTTTGGTCCAGTTTTTATTGCAAAAAAAAACTATGGTACGAAGATTTGACGCACCAGTAGAGTTCTGAGAGAGAAAAACTATTCACTCATCTAAGTTTTGGTTACCCCTCCTCTCAGAATGAGAAGGGTGTAGTCCACCACGCTGGTCAAGTGCGATTTGGTGGACTTAAGATGCCCATGAGAACATTATGGAGATCTCTCAGGCATGCAGGTTTCCTTTCAATGTTTTCCTACGTTAAAGCATTTAAAGGAAATTTCTTAAAATGCACATAACGTAATTTAGAGGTTCATACTGGGATTCGAACTCGACCTCCCAAAAGTGATGGTGAAGTCCCAACCACTAGGCTATATAACAGCTTGTTACTTGTGCATTTACAGTATGCACGTAAAACACTTTTTTTTTTCATTACACCCAGTTGCTAATTACTATAAACATTTCTTATGTTTATTTGCAATATTAACTCGGAAATGTACATGCCAAGTTTACTTTTATGCCACATTAGCATACCTACTGCAACTCTTTTTTATTTTTGCAAAAAACGTAAGCAACGTTTTAATTAACATAAAAATATTATATAAAAAGTTTGTATCTATCAAATTATATGTGGCTGTTTTACAAAATAAATAGTTTAGCATAATATTTCTCTGTCATTTATAATGTAGTTCTAGCGACTTACCCCGGCTTCGCACGGGTGCGCCTGCTACCCGCCGTGTCCTCCCTCATCCCTACTAATATTATAAATGTTAATGTAAGTTTGTTTGTTACGCTTTCACGCAAAAACTACTTAACCGTTCCTCATGAACTGACTTTGTACAAATATTGTATTGGAAGTGTTAGAAGTAATATAGGATACTTTTTATCCCGACATTAAGTTTGGTTCCTTTGGGAGAGGGGATGAAAGTGTTTGACGATTTTATACCATAACTCCGACAAATTATAACCGATTTAAATAATTACTTTTGTACTATATAGGTTATAATATGTGTTTAATTTCCCCTAAACTTTGTGTAGATCTGAATGTGGTTGGAGATAGAGGACGGTCATTTGAGGCTTAGCGATTCTGAATACTTAACATTTTTTTAGAACTACAACTTAATTTAATGCCACATCAAAAAACAAAATCAAACGCAAACAAAGTCGCGGGCAGCAGCTAGTATACTATAAAGGTCAATTTTGATTCTCAATGTATTGTTTAAAATATTGTTATTGTCAAATGTAAAAAATAAAAATGGTTACCGTGGGTTATCCTTTGAGGATACCATCGCAGAATTTTTATAGAGATTTATTTAGGGTGTACAATACTGCGGAGCTTTACTTTGATGTATCTCATAGGGTTACTTTATAATAAACTAGCTGTCCCGGCGAACTTCGTACCGCAGATAATTTTTTTTTTATGAATTTCATATTTTAATACTTATTATCCTATTCCGGTCTAAGAGGAATCCAAAAAATCAAATGTCATAAAAATTGGTCTAGCCGTTCTTGAGTTATAAATGGTGTAACTAACACAACTTTCTTTTATATATATTGTTAAGAAATAATAATTGATAATTGTTTATTAATTTTTGTTTTGTAATTGTCACTAATAAATGTTATCTTTACTTTTATACATTGTCAATTTCTCCTGAGGATGCTCCGGTTTCGGAGCGAAACGTGCGTGGAGATTACATTGCTGAAGAACTGGTTGGTGTGAAGCATGAAGATTGAAGAAATTGTCACCACAAAGATTCTCCTAATTTTCGGAGTATAGCAAAATAAGCTTAATTTTCATAATATAAAAAAATGTGTTTATTCACAACATCACATTAGTAATCTCTAAAATTATTATTGTTTATCTAATATTTTATGCATGTATTTTTCATATAAACCACTCCATCTATTTTAAAAACAGATTTAAAGATCTAAGCATATATAGAGACAGACAAAAAGAGCAATCAGCTGATTTTCTTGCCTGCTCTTATCTGCCTACCGAACCGATGGTAGAGTCACTACAAACAGACTGACTTGACGTTTCAAAAGTGCTTATAAACTGGGCCTACTTGAAATAAATGAATTTTGATTTTTTTTTTGAGAGAGCGGGAAGCGACTTTATTTTATAACATGTAGTGATGTAGGTAATCATTTTGACACCTCACTACTATTGCATAGAAGTTGATTGAACATCGTTACAATAAAAACAGTGTAAGTAAGCATGTAATACAAAAAGCACTCGTAAAAACCAAAATAAAATTCTAATAAGGTAACACCTGGCTCTCTCAGTATATTTACGACGTCATCGGTTGTAATTCAAATGTGTCACGGGACACTAGTATTCGCTAATTACCGAGTAATCAGCAATTAATGAGCAATGAGCATTCTTTAAAAAAAACTGATGAAGTACGAGAGCGGCCTCGCGCACTGAAGTTTATAAGAAAAACCTTGGAAATAAATGTGTAATTATTTAATTAACTAACCTTTTTGAAGTAGAACTTCTTTTACTCACTAGGGGTGAAAGCTGGTGAATGCGTGACGAGAGCGTTACGAAAATAGCTGTGATGTGAGGAGACATAATCTAATGGAGACAGAAAGAGAGCGAGCTATTTTTCGTATATTACTGTGGGGAAAAGAGAGAGAGATAAGAGCACACATTTTCCATCCGTCTTTGTCTCATAATAATAATAATCCTTAATGAAAACAATCAGTTACGTTTTGTACATAAATAAATGAAGAAGAAAAGCTTTTATTAGGCCTACTTGAAATAAATGAATTTTGAATTTGAATTTGAATTTGAATAAACAAATGAATTTACTACGACAATAGGTACACACATCGCCATCTAGCCCCGAAGTAAGCGTAGTTTGTGTTATGAATATTTTTATGAATAATATACATAAATACTTATCGTATACAGATAAACACTGAAAAACATGTTCATCACACAAATTATTTGCCACAGAGTCGAACCCACAGTCTTGCACTCAGAAAGCAGGGTCGTTGCCTAATGCGCCAGACACTAAATAATTTCTAAGACACAGTGCAGGCAGTTTGTATCACACTTCTCGTGTCAATCTCATCACGCATTCTCCAGCTTACTCCCCAAGTCAAGAATATATAAACATATAACCTACTGGTCCCTACTTTGCGCAGCGGTGTGCGCTGTGGTTTTAAGTTGGTGGTCCCGGGTTCCATTCCCGGCAGGGGAGATTTGGGAATTTATTATTTCCGGTTTAGCTCAGGTCTGGTCTGGCTTTGGCTGTGGCTAGTTACCATCGTAGCGACAAAGACGTGCCGCTAATCGAATAAGCGTTTCGGTATTATGTCGCGTAGAAACCGATTAGAGGTATGAATAAAATATAACTGCCATACTCCCGAACTGGTTAGCCATCTATCTAAGACTGCTTCACCATTAAAGCACACTCGTTTTTGATGTGAACATACGGGGGTAAACCTGATTGTTGGCGTGGCGATCCGGCAGGGCTACCACGGGCAGGAGACAAAAATTATATCCCCCAAAAATTATGTCCACCTGCTAAAGTACGGGAACATGGAATAGGAGAAGTTTACCCCCGTTTATTATAACACATATAATATTTGTATATTATTTCCACTTGTGCGCCAGTGGTCTGAGAGTTGATAAAGCTGTGGGAGAAGATACATTTTTATCCTGGGGATATTATTGCCTCCTGCACATCCTAGCCGTGCATGAGGACCGAGTTTAACCCCCCCGGCACGCACTTTTATCCTTTTAGAGTTGATTTTGCGTTACCATTTCAACAATTGGTAGAGTCTGGTGGTAGAGTCACTAAAAACATACATATTTGACGTTTCAAAAGTGCTTATAAAGAAGGCCTACTTGAAATAAATGAAATTTGTCTCCTGTCCATGCTAGCCATGCAGGCCGTGGCGACGCCACGCTATATGATGGAATATATGTATGATACTATATATAGATGACTTGTCCTCCAACCCATTCCTTATTTGAATTACTTTCGCGAGATATTACTTTTCGAGAGATCGCTTTAACGATAAAACCGCCTTTGCTCACCCTTTGTTTTTGTGTGTGCAAAGAATTCAATATAAAAAATAAATAATATATAGTTGACGGCCGAATGGCGCAGTGGGCAGCGACCCTGCTTTCTGAGTCCAAGGTCGTGGGTTCGATTCCCACAACTGGAAATGTTTGTGTGATGAACATGAATGTTTTTCAGTGGGTGTTTATCTGTATATTATAAGTATTTATGTGTATTATATTCATAAAAAAAATATTCATCAGCTATCTCAGTACCCATAACACAAGCTACGCTTACTTTGTGGCTAGATGGCGATGTGTGTATTGTCGTAGTATATTTATATATATAAATAATATTAAATTAACAGGTCTTAATATAACGCCGCCCCTGTCTACTGAAAACATTGTGAATAGGGGAGCAATACTTATAGACGTGTCAATTTAGTGGAGTTTTGGGATTAGGCACCAGATTTGATAACATTCTAGCGCCAAATTATTTTATTGAATTAGAAAATCTTTTTCTTCTCTTTGCATTTAAAACGAAAATTGACGCTTATAGGTTTAATCCAGAATGGTCTTGAGTGTTGGTTATAACTTTTAATTAACATATTTTTCTTAAAAGGGCCTTTTTTTAACAAAGGTTTGAGTTTGATACCTCACAAGTTGGTTAAAAAAAGGACCTTTAGCAACAGTAAAATATTTGCAATATCTTTAAGTTCTTCACTGTAACAATGTGAACACGTTTTTATGTTTTTTGTCCACATTCATAGAAAAAATACCCTTTTTCAATTATAATGAAGTTACATATTTTTCTTTGGTATTCAACGTTTATGGAAAAAAACACATCTATGTGAGTGCTCACGTCCATTATAAAAATATTGTGCAACATTTATTTGCATTCTTCTATAAAATATATTTAAAGAAATGCCATTAAAATTTTATTATAAATATTTGTAGCGAATGCTGACCATAAAATGAAATGATTGTTTAGAAAATATAAAAGATGTTATTGAAAGTATGAATTTTACTGTGAAGTATTAATATATAGTCAATACCATAAAAAGTAATGGCAAAACCATTAAATATAATCTTAACGAAACTGTTTCTTATTATAAATTATTTGTATTTCGTCGTTTATGGCGTGTCAAAAATGTTTCACGCGATGCGTAACTTCAGAAGAATTTTTTTAACAGTTTCCTACAAATCTACAAGATGTAGAACACAATCTTCTTGATACAATCCATTTTAATATTATAAATGCAAAATTGTGTGTGTTTGTTTGTCCTTACTACACTCCCTAAGCAACCAGTGGCCTTGAGTTGATTTGACTTGACTTTTTGGCATGGAGTTAGTTAGTTGTAAGTACGGTTCGGGGAGATACACCTCCCTGTCGCACTGCCCTGCAATTGGATCGCCCTCGTAGTCTGTTCTGGCGTTTTCCTTCAAAGTCTTCAACACTGGGGTGCACCGGTATTCAATTCGGCATCTCTTCAGTGAACTTAACACAGCCTAGATTCCACCTAATCTAAAGTTTTATTAAAGTCGGCACGAATGCTAAGCAAAGTGGCCGATTTTACTCTTAACAGGGATATTCAGAAATTCTGAATTGGCTCTGATCTGGTCTGGTGGGAGGCTTCGGCCGTGGCTGGTTAACAGCCTTCTTACGAAGATGTGCCGCCAAACAAAATGAGCATTCCAGCACGATACCTTGTAGAAACCTTAGGGGTATGAGCAGTGGCGTGCATAGAGGGTATGCACAGGGTATGCAGATGATATAAAATTAAGAATATCTCCAGTATATAAAAAACATAAGGCTAGGCATTGTAACAGTTATAAGAAGCCTACTTTTAAGTATTTATAACTCGTTCTGGAGTTTTTCTTCATTTTATATCATCTGCATACCCTGTGCATACCCTCTATGCACGCCACTGGGTATGAGCGTATTATAAGAACTGTCAGTCTTTTATCAGGTTAGCCCGCTACTCCACCTTTTAACCTAGACCTCATCATTGCTTTCTAACAGGCATGATTGTCGTCAAGCGCTGGCTTATCGTTTACTAAATTAAAAAAAAATACTTTCTTAAACTGGATGTGAGATTGCAGTCAAAGGCCAACTTGTAAGGGAATAAAAAAATAGCGTCTTTTGGAGACAAAAACAAAGTGACAGAAGCCTAGTAGTTATAGAGACTGAAAAACTTTATTATTTACTTTTTTACACCACCGTTTCCGTTCAGCTAATATTAATTTGTCAAGTGCTGATAACTAATTGTCCCCGGCATCAGGTCCTCGGGTCAACGATTAGCACTTGCGCCACTTACATTTCATTTATTGAGTGCTCTTAGCATTTCCTGACGTTTCCGTCACTTAAACAAATTGGTTGCATTAAGATTGTGATTTCTAGAAGCGTCTTTCTGTGGTTTCGAAACAACTGTCTCCGAATAATATGATTAATTGCGAGATTAACGCAACCGGTGAAGCGGCCTTCCCTTCAGCAGTGCTAACACAGGCAGGAGACAAAAATTATATCCCCCGATTATATCCCCTGTCATGGGATATAAGTAACATTTCAATCTGCTAAATCTAGGAAACATGGAATAGGAGAAGTTTAACACATATATTATTTGGATATTATTTCCACTTGTGCGCCAGTGCTCTGAGAGTTGATAAAGCTGTGGGAGAAGATACATTTTTATCCTTTCCCCGGGGATATTATTGCCTCCTGCCCATCCTAACCGTGCATGAGGACCGAGTTCAACCCCCGGCATGCACTTTAATCCTTTTAGAGTTGATTTTGCGTTACCATTTCAACACTTGGTAGAGTCAGGTGGTAGAGTCACTAAAAACATACATATTTGACGTTTCAAAAGTGCTTGTAAAGTAGGCCTACTTGAAATAAATGAAATTGAATTTGAATTCGAATTGAAATATATCTTACTTTAATTCAGAACAGTAACATCGTGAGGAAACCTACGCGCCTGAGAGCATTCCATAACGTCGTAAAGACCTGTCAAGTGCCTGGGTGCATGGTTGTCTACGCCCTGAATCCTTCTCAGTATGAGAGAAGGTATACTAGAAATTGTACGCAGACAAAATTGAGGGTTGCCGCTAATTCTTAAAATTGTTAAAAATTTAAGTCAAAGTCGAAACACGTTTGAAACATAGATTACGTAGAGGAACTAGTAAGAGATGCATACTCTTATTCCTCAGGGTCTTTCCTGAGGTAAGACTCCGAGGTAGTCGAAGCAATCGAAATTATTATTATAATTATAATAATAAGAATATCTTAGTTGCAGGCAAAGCCTTTTCTTTTCTCTAATAACAATATTAGAGAAAAGAAAAAGAAATAATTAACAATATCCAATATCGAATTAAAATTAAAAATTAAATATCGAATTATAATTCGGTAAAACAAAGCTACCCTTAATAAGAAAATACCCTTCAAGTTTGTGTAGGAATATGTAACGAAAAGTCCACCAATCCGCACTGGGTCAGCGTGGTGGACTACGGCCTTAACCCCTTCTCATTGTGGAGACCCGTGCCCTTTAGTCGGCCGACAATAGGTTGATAAGATGATGTAATGAAAGTCATACTTTTTCTTAACAAGGGAAATAAAATTTACCAAAAAGATTCCTCTTAAAGAAGATTGGATGGATCGTTAAGAAAAGCATCTAAGGCTAAAATTTACCCATAAAATGCTGGCATATATTTTAGGTTCCAACAAACAAACTTAGCCGCATAATTCTTCTATTTTACAAACATTTCAAAATGTTATTCTACAGAGTACAAGTCGGGGCATTCGTCATCATTGTAACTCAGTAAAACAAAGCCACCCCAGGCCAGTCGGCGCGGCAACCCGTCATATTATATCTTTATTGAATCTCGGAGGTAGAACGCAATTTTGATTGCGTGTCCCGCGTCTGCTTACCCTGTAGCCGGCATTGGATGAGGGATATGAGATGGAAACGGGGAATTCGGGTTTCCACAAATTGATGTAAATGGGTAGCAATAAGAGACAGGTCGAATGAAACTTTCTAGCTTATTATTAATAGTTTTTAGTTAAATACTTATTTTAGTTTCTATTTTCTTATAATGTGACCGGAGATGACAACGAAAATGCTGTATACACACATTGTAATGGCGCTAGACAGAATTTGTAATTCAAGAAAAATAACTGAAATTATAATTCCCAAAACGGGAGTCCACCCATCACAGCGCTGCGATGGGTACCTGTATATATACTGTACCAGAGATTGACAATACTAAACACGTCGAATTTAGGATGACGTAGAAGAACCTATATTAGCATGTAAAGCAACGGTTTATCCCATCAGGCAACCTAGACTAATACCACATTACATCACCCTCAGACGTAACAGAACACAATCTGATTACTCCGTAATTTACCCCCCAAAAGCTCATTATTCCCGACCCAAATACCGTCGAATATCACGTAAACGAGTCCTTTGTGAGCAGACGACCTCATGAACGTTTAAATTACACTTAGCCCGGCCTCAGGGCACCAATTACAGCACAAAGCTTCTCTGTGTCGACTCCTTCCTGAAAACCAGAGATAACTCGATTTTTGGCGAACTTTATAGCTACTGATGGCAAAGGCTACGTGTAATGGGCTTATTAATTTTGATAGGTCTTCGTTTACGTAATTTGGTGCATATTAGACTGCAGGCCTTAATAAATAAACTTTGTATAGTTATGCAGTGTTTTGTCGCACTTCATTTGAGAGTACCTTTCAAATGTCAGAGCGAGATAAAACAGCGAATGCGAATTCGATGTTAATCTATATCTATATCTGGAGTTTGATTGTTAAGATTCCTTTTTAAATTTTTCATATTGAACCTATCGCTTATAAGGTGCGACGATCATAGAAATGCAAAAAGCAAAAAAAATGCCGCGAGCCACCCGGCCGCGAATAATATAGTTTGGGAAGAAAACTGGATCTGGTAGGTGGCGCTGCAATTAGTTTCTAGGTTTTTTTAAGATGTTAAAACCTGTAATAACGGATTCGGTGCAGACGAAGTTGCGCGGCTCAGCTAGTTTATCTATAAAGCTTAACACCCAACTGTGGGTTTTAGATCGTTTTGATTTGGTACCGACAGGAGTTGAACCTGCGACTCTCTGGCAATCGCCGCAGCAGGCTGCGATTGGTCATAGGGAGTTGTAGGTTGAAATCCTGTAGATTCCGGAATTTTTTAAATGCATTTTAAATTTCTTAAATTAAAATAAATGTATCATTAGATAAATAAAATATTTTAGAGATTCTTCGTTAGTGTCATAATGCCTTTTGGCAGCGAAGTGTCACATTTGCAGATGTCAGAGGATGACATAACAAGGTTATGACCCGTTTTAAAACTAATGACCGTTTCAGCGGCGGAGGGCGCTGTTGAGTCGAGAGCACCTCGTTAGCTACATGAGCACCTGCTGAACCAAGCACCAGTATTTGGGCGCGCGACGCTGCTCAAACATTTTAAATTCCGTTTTAACTTAGCTTCATTTTTTAGTGGGAGTTCCAAATTATAACTGCACGTTCGTGGTTAATATTTATCTTTACATAATTTACTTGACATTATATTTATGTTGACGGCCGACTGGCGCAGTGGGCAGCGACCCTGCTTTCTGAGTCCATGGCCGTGGGTTCGATTCCTACAACTGGCAAATGTTTATGTGATGAACATAAATGTTTTTCAGTGTCTGGGTGTTTATCTGTATATTATAACCTATTTATGTATATAATTCGTAAAAATATTCATCAGTCATCTATGTACCTATAACACAAGCTATGCTTACTTTGGGGCTAGATGGCGATGTGTGTATTGTCATAGTATAACTGTAAAATAAACATCTAATTAAATTATCCAGTTATGCCACATACTATTCAAGCACAATTTTAATAAAATCCAAACGAAATTAGCACAAGAGGCATAATGAAAAATTGACATAATTCATTAGTCGCAAAATAAAATGTACGAATAAATCGTCCATCGTAAAACTAAGTCACAAAGGCGGCTGCAACGGTGCGGCAAATATCGTTAGCTCCGGGTTCCGTCAAAAATACGACTAATTTTAATTGCATCGCTGATAGAGTCGTTCATTATCACGTTATTCCGCCGTCTGGACCCCCTCTATTGTGTTTTTAACGCGACGACTTTTGCTACACTACCAATGCTGCATTGTTTCGAATCGTTGTAAATTTGTATGAAAAAAAGTACAAAGAAACCAAACTATTTTCTGTGTTTTCTATCTTCAACATTGGTTGCCTGGAAGAGATCGCTATGAAGCGATAAGGCCGCCAAATTGTATACGTTGTTTTGTTATACTTTTCTTTTTTTTTTTATGTACTTTTTGTGGCGTACAATAAAAGTATATTCATTCACTCATTCATTCAAAGTAAATAATTTTTTTTCTTATATATACTTGGAAATTTGAGATTTTATTCTTTTGACAACCTTCGAGATAAATCGGAATCGCTGTACATGCCAAATACCACAAAATCAAGAACATATAGAACCCTCATTCAGCCATTATTGCATACAGTAGGTATATGTCCAAAAACAGTGAAAACGCCCTTCGTCTCACTTCACGTTCAGACCTGCGTAATGTTGCTAGCTCACAAACTTTTCCCATTTTATGGTAAACAGGTAGAACAACAGAGGTAAAACATTTTTTTATTAACTGCTTAATGGTATGAAGTGACTAACCGCCTGTTCGAGAAACACTGCTAAATTGGAGTGGTTTTAATGCTTCAATATTAGTCGTGTACACGGCTTCTGTGTGTTATTAATTCTGTGCCAAATACATGCAAGCAGCGACCGACAAAACGTGTATGAACATCCGTATAGATGGTGGTTTAGCGGCCATACAAATTACATAGTAAACTCATAGCCTTAGTGTATTTTAAAAATGGAACAATCTTTTACTCCGAAACAAGGCAACCAAGGACGTAACTTATCAAAGGTTTCATTTAAATTTCGAACTGGCTTGCCAATAGTAAGGTTGTTTATTGAAAAAAACCAAATAAAGGAACACCTGGGAAAAATTATTGTTGTTATTTGGTCGTCATAGATTGCCAGTGTCAGTAATTTTTTTTTTTTTACCTTAGATCTGTGTGTAACAACAGATCTGTGAGCGATACAAATAGGTACGTATTCAATAAGATTAACATATCAATAAGGTCTCAAATGTATATAAGCTATCGAAGTTTTATTGTATTTAATAACCCAAGAAAAAACCCTAAATCAGTATAGCTTTTATGTTTGAACGAATATATGATAGATATTGCGTGTACTATTTTCTGTTTTATGATCTCATAGGTAATTTGCTTCGTGTTAAAATAAAAATATCTTTCGTTTGTATATATTGTTTTTTTATTGTTTAGCCGCGGGGATTTAGTGACGACGAAGTGCTGCGCTTTTTAGTATGCAGCTATGCTGAGCTAGCTCCTTTGTCAGAAACTTTTACTTTTTTTTTTTTTTTTTTTTAACAAATTTATAACACAAATTTAACATTTTACACAAATGTGTGAAAATAAAGACGATTTTTCTTTCTTTATATAGAAGGCGAGTAATGTCTTTAGTTTTCAATCAAAATATTCTCCTCAAGCTAGACGTATCAATCTTTTGGTAAATCGAATCAAAGACAATCCTCGGGACATATTGTCTGCCGACTTATTTCGAACCACCCTTTCCCCAGTTTCGGAAAATCAGATCAAAGCAACGGTTAACTAAGTATACTTACTATAACTAACTATCTTTTTAAAAAGCAATTACACGGATTATCAAGTGGCAACGCTGATCAACACCATAATAACTTACAATATTAATTGTTAAACATAAATCATCACTTCGATATAAATAAATAAATATACTACGACAATACACACACCGCCATCTAGCCCCAAAGTAAGCGTAGCTTGTGTTATGGGTACTAAGATGACTGATGAATATTTATTCATTGAATAATATACATAAATACTGATAAAATACATATAAACGCCCAGACACTGAAAAACATTCCTGTTGATCACACAAACATCTTCCAGTTGTGGGAATCGAACCCACGGCCTTTGACTCAGAAAGCAGGGTCGCTGCCCACTGCGCCAATCGGCCGTCTAGATATGAATTGAATTAACTAATTGGGGTTTTCCGCTCATTCCGCCCAAATTTCCCCCGTCGGGTATCGGACCCGGGACCTCCGGTTTATAAGACCACAGCGGTGCTGAGCGCAGAGGTCCTCAAATTTTAGTTTGTTAAAGTGCTATCTTAACCAGGAACACACAATACCTAATCTCCAAACAAAATATGATTTTGCACAGCAGCCATATCCCTAGAGGGATACCCGATATCCGCTCCCAAAACAATTAGGTGCGTTGCGCGATACATGAGAGTATAACGATATAACCCGATGTTTCACGCTTTATGCTTCGCGGGAAGAGCGGTGAATTATTAATGTATAGAACAAATACCGGATTACGAGAGGCAGCTGGGTGAAAACTAAACGCAAATGGGGTCCGAATCCGGTAGTAGGTAGGTAGTGAAGCGGTGATAGCCTAGTGGGGTAGTGGTGGAGCCAGTACCTACCCTACTTAGGTTACAGGGAGCTCCGGCTGTCCAAATAATAGTAGCACTGTAGTAATAGATTTGTTATAAAATAATTAAGGAATAAATTAAGGTGTTTTTATAATTTTCAGATTACGACAGATTGTAGCACGGAACATGTATGTTTTATTATAAGATCAAATTTGTTAACCTGCAATAACGCAATTATAATGTTAAGGATTACTTAAACGAAAAAAGCTTTAGTGTGAATTCCTCTAACTTCAAAGCTTAATATTAATTTACTTTGAGATGGTGATAACAAAAAAAAATACCCGGGTTGTTGTGGGCTCTTCTTAGACCTTAGCGCGTTTGGAAACCTCGTACATTTAGGTTTAAGATGGCGATAAATGCCTGTGATAGGCCTACATGATTAAATACATTTTTTATTCGAATTTGAATTTGCAAATAAATATTTTAATTTGAATTCGTATTTTTCTTTTGCGATTCATTGCTAGCGAATCTTTTAATGACAATGTATCGAAATCTGTTCATTCAATGATCTTCCGTCTCTAAAACCATGGCTACTGAGGCGTCAAATGGTAATATAGGAGAAACTGTGAGAAAGGGGGAGAGAAATACCTTCGTTCGCCCGTTTTTATCGAAAATAGCTGATGGCTCCATTTAGATATTCACGGCTGATTAATTAAGTTTTATAACACTTAAATCAAAATCAGTCAATATTCATAATTTTCCAATAAAGATAAGTATAAAAACTTCTATAAAAATAAACTTGCGTATACTTACGACTTGGTAAGTTGCGACTAAACTGTCTTACAGGCTAGAAGATCACAGATTACTGAGAATTAATTTTTTTCATTTTGCAGTAAACTGTCTTGTCGATTCGATAGTTAGCATTACTGAGTTCCAGTAAAGCTATAAACAGAAAAGAGGGGAAAGAAATGGAGGAGGCAAATAATATTAATTCTAAATTCTATAATTCTTTGTCTGAATCCTACTATCAAACTGATATTATAAATGCGAAAGATTGTAGGGATGGATGTTTGTTACTCTTTCACGCAAAAACTACTGAACCAATTTGACTGAATTTTGGAATGGAGATAGATTATACCCTGGATTAACATAGGCTGCATTATCCCCGGAAAATGTACGGTTTCCGCAGGATTAATGAATAACCAACAAAAGCGTACGAAGCCGCGGGCAACAGCTAGTAAAGGCTATGTTATTATTATTACGGAATTATAATCTAATCTATCCTTAGTAAAGTAAGGAATTGAGATATTCAAATATGCCTTGATACGAGCCCAATGTAAGTAAATTAACTTAACTTGATTCCAGTTATATCGATAAATTCACTAACATGATAATGTTCGTAAAAACTCGCTAACTGGTTTTGGAGCAGATTGAAAGGGTAAAAGATCCAAATACAAAACTACTCTTTCAGTTTTTTTATGTAAATATATTATATACCTATTACACTTAAGAATTTCATCTGGCAACGTGCAGGTTTCCAGTTTTATAAAAATCGAAATTTATAAGATGTACATTTTTCAGGAAAGCTGAAGAAATCTCTGTTAGAGAGATAATTTATCTTTATTATTGACACCACTTAATGTCTGCAAAGCTTCCCAGTGCCAGCCAATAAAAATAAATAAAACGATACTTTTTGAAGTTATACTTCTTTTGACGCGTTAAATGATGAGACAATTTTTTTACGATGCACACACCGTCACAAAAAACCGACACCATGAAGTAAGCTATAGTTAACATTTTAGTTTTTCAAAAAAAGCTTTGACAGTGTACACTTTCAAATGTCAAAGTCTGCGGGCTCATTCCAGTGATTTAATTGATTCAATTAGACAAAAATCTCAAATTTTAATGTTGAGTGAAACTTTGTTGTCCGATAATAAGATAACTAGATAAATGCGTTTTAATAATACTTGTAATATATGAAACAGGTACCTTTTTTCTATAAGCGAAAGATGACATTTATGAAAATATTTTTATCTTGTAGTAGTTTTAAGTATAACTTCTAACGCGTGTAAATAAGTACACACACGTCTTTTTTTCTACAAACGCAGAATAAGGCGATAGATAAAAGTTTTTTACCTTGTTACGCAAAAGAAGTATAACTTCTAATGCGTGTACATAAGTACACACACGTTTTTTATACCTATAAGCAACTTTTTTAAGTAAACAAAAAAGCAGATAACTTTTGTCTTATTAAGTCAAGTCACGGCCGATTGGCGCAGTTGGCAGCGACCCTTCTTTCTTAGTCCAAGGCCGTGAGTTCGATTCCCACAACTGGAAAATGCTTGTGTGATGAACATGAATGTTTTTCAGTGTCTGGGTGTTTATATGTATATCATAAGTATTTATGTATGTTATTCATAAAAATATTCATCAGTCACCTTAGTACCCATAACACAAGCTACGCTTACTTTGGGGCTAGATGGCGATGTGTGTATTGTCGTAGTATATTTATTTATTTATTATTCTGCTTAGTCCAAGGTGCGTTAGAGCGTAAGATAGTTAACGTAAAACGTTAATTGCAAAAGCATTATTTTCAAAATGACCTCACAATAATGCAAATTTACCTTCACATATAACGACGATTGATAAGCGTATTTGATAGATAAAAAAGTATTTGAGTTCGTGTTCGAGTTATTGCATTTAATCGTTCGGTATGCGCCGACTACTTATAAAGAAAGTAAAAATGATCTATTGGACGTGGCGACAAAGTTTTTTGCGTTATCGCACACGCAAAAAATCGTACGTGTGCACCTGTTCCATGTCATAATAGCAAAACAATCGTAGCATGCAAAACCGGCTTAAAACCAACTATAGCATGCAGCGAGGCACTTGGTATTCTCTCATTACCATAATTGTTGCTACAGTATTGCTAACTGCAATTTATGATCTATAACATCCACACATCAACCTTTCAACGTGTCATAAGAACTGGCAAATTCCATTCAGGAATTCAAATATGAATTTGTTTACTTCTCTCGTCTTCTTCGTCTTATAAAATTAGCATTTCTAAATAATAATAATAATACTGCTTTAATTTGCTGAATGCTTCTAAATGAGGTTGTGAGTTTAAGTTTTTTTCTATGTCTTTCAATATCTTTAACCATATTTCTAATTAAATGTTTGTTCACATTAGACGAATCAGTCAAATTTTCGCAATACAAAATAATGTCAAAGAAACTCTAGCGAAAATTTCTAGATTCTTTTTTTTTAGTTATTCATAAATAAATTGGGATACTTGAAAAAAAAAATCTTTAAAATGTATAAAGAATACTGAATACACTTAGTATTCTCTAGTTTAGCTAATTTTAGCAGACAACACTTTGCAGTCAGGGGTTGAATAAAAAAATATATATGTATATTAAATCTGTGTGTGTGTTTGTAAAATCAAGTTGTCAAGTCTGTGTGTAGACTCTACCACGAAATATGCAGCAGCAAACAATGCCGACTGGTTGCGTTCCCAAATCCCAGTTTAACAGTGTTTTTGATAGATATATATTATATTTTTTTTTATAATATGATTCCTAAGGTAATTTTGGACCTACCAATGCATAACTTTAAAGAATATGTTAAAACACATTTATTACAGCGAGGTTATTATACAATTGATGAATTTCTTAATGACAAGGTTGCTTGGAAGCATCCGGCTCCGCTTTCATCTCTCACATGATAGAAAAATGAATTTTGAAATGTAAAATGTAAATTGTTAATGTTGGAAAAGAGCAACTGCTGAGTTTCTTGCCGGCTTCTTCTCGGTAGAATCTGCCTTCCGAACCGGTGGTAGAGTCACTACACACAGACAGACTTGACGTTTCAAAAGTGCTTATATTAGGCCTACTTGAACAAAATGAATTTTGAATTTTGAATATTACTTATATTGTATCCGATACGGTTGTGTAGCCGCAGTAAGGAAGACTGCTGCCCACTCCGTAACAAAGAAGGTCACAAATCAGAAGCCAGAACCGTTTACAAGCTAGACCAGAACCGACGGCTTAGCGGCACGGCGCGGCGTTGGCCAATTCCAATCTCCTTACTGCTCCTCCTTTCCTAGAAAATGGGAATTTCATGGCAGAAAAACTTCTCTTAGTTTCTAACCTTACCAGGGAATCATACGTAGGACTTCGTGATACGTTATCAAACATGTTAAATGCCATTTATGTAAGGCAATGACAACTATAATTAAATCGTCATCATCATCATCCTCAGATTTTGATTTCCCTAAATAGGCCTCCTCTTTATCGAGAAGGATAATTTAAACTTTAATTTGTCCTATATTCTAACATCACACGGACGGTAGCGAAACCTATTACCTTTACGTGCCAATCAGTATAAAAATAAAAATAATTAATTAATCGACAAATTTTATTGCAATGCCCCGACGGGGCGGCATGTCTCTTACGTATGTACATGAAGCAATTAACGAACAATAAACAATAAAGAATAAACAATTATTTATCTTTTATAGTAGAAGCCGTTTAAGGAAAACATCGTGAGGAAACCTACACGTCTGTGAGTTCTCCATAATGTTCTCGAAGGCGTGTGACGTCTACCAATCCAAACTTGGCCAGGGCGTTGGAATTCGGCCTAAACCCGTCTTATTCTGAGTAGTTGGCCGGCACTGGGTAGATTATGATGTTTATCTTATAAGGAAAACTAAACTTATGTTTTTTTCTCCCTCGGAACTCTACGGGTGTGTTAAATCAACGTAACTTAAGTTTTTTTTTGGTTCAAATAAAAACGAAAGCCAAAGTGGACTTTTATATTTGGCAAAGCACTAATTTATTTCAATAAACGCCTCTCAAAAACCCACACGTGCACATTTTACTCAACTCTCGCTAAAACTATTTTAAATAAAATAAATTAAAACTACAAAGTAAAAATGCCGGTACCCTACCAGCCTATACAAAATCAATTAAAATCTTCACTCACAAAGTTTCCTATACAAGAAATCTAAAAGGCATTTCAAAAGTCCTACTCGTAAGAAGCCACCTGGCTGGGAAATTCACACATTGCAAATTACTTACAATAATTAATTAATACGCGTACAATTTCTAAACACTAAATAACTCATTTAAAAAAAAAAGTCTTTATAAATACCGCTCACTCAAAAACGAAACTACTGAGGACCCTCAATTAAAATGTAAAGTCAAAAACTCAAAAGCCTATAAACGATTCGAAAACAAAGCACAAATCAAAATCACAAGTCAACCATTTCCCACCAAAGTATTTGTAAGTAACCATTTTATAATTTAACCCGACTCTTGACTAATCAAGGGGGCTGAAGGGCCTGTAGGGGCCTTGGAGGCTTTCAAAGACAAAGGGCCCCCATTAAAGTGTATTTTGCAAACAACAAAGATCAAGTTGAAGTCAGTGTTAGTTCATGTAACGTTCGAACAATTTTGTTTCTATATCGAGTGCATTGGTTTTCACGTGGGAAATTTTGGGTGACAATAGAAATTGCTTTGGTTTGTTTCAAATTCTGACCCCAATCTAAGTGCAGTGGAATTGAATAACGCACCAGTCCCAAACATTATTAAGAAGTCTCACAGTGCAACCGAATGAACCTACATGGTCCACGAGTCAGATCAAACCTGCATTAAGTCAATTTAGTACCCACTTTAAGATTAAGTAACTGGTTTGTTATTCAATAACCACCACTCAGCGTTTCGACGGTTCAGTATTAAGACTAGTTTGTTTTCTCAGTTCCTTAATTATTATATTATTATGTTAAGTTTAAATGTTTTGTTAATTGTGCTGAATTTGCGGTAGTTTAATTCTTTCATTTAAATTAAGTTATCGTATATACTAACCAGTGTACTTAATACTTATAACTTAAATTATGTGTCATTAGTAACCTAAGACTAGCATTATTCATAACTATAATACGTATAATTTTGCTGGTAGTCCTAATGAAATAAATAGACTCAATAAACTAATAAAATAATTTTCTCAAACATGCTTGGAAATTTGAGCATGCATCACATTGACAACGTGCTGTACCTACTGCAATACATGCGAGCAGCGGCTTGCAAAATTTGTATGAAAACCCATATCTGTCGTTGTTCAACGGCTCATATTTGTCTTGTAACTTAAAAATGGAAAGAAACGTACTTATGATTGATGGGCTTATGTAGGTGTGCCTAGGGTTCGCCTCGGCCTACATTTACACGTTCATTCGTAATGCGTCTTATGCTGGCCGCTGCAGTTATATACCTACCTACTATATTAATCGTGATAACCTGACAATTATTTACGTAACACCGCTCATAACTCCGAAAATACGTTTTCTACACACGTTACGCTTCCCACCGGAGGATCTTCGGGAGCTTTTGACTTCTTGTTTTCTTCTATCTCATTCCTTGAAAATCAGCACATCCGTGTATCGGATTAAATTTTCCCCTAAATCCACGATATAACTAAAAAGTACAATAGCTATATATATAAAACGTTGATGTATTTCTCGCATAACTACCATTATCCGAAGAATTACACATTACAGTAAAGTATTACATTACATTAATATTTTTTTCCATTCTTGCAAATCAGCATATCAAATCTCTGAAATCGGGTGACCGGGGTACGACCCACGAACGCGAATGGACTACAAAGTAAACTAGCTAAATTATAACGTTGATGCACTCCTCGCATAACTCCCATGATTCCGAACAGCATTATCCTCGCAAATCAGCACATAAAATCGCGGGAATCGGGTGAAGTTTTCCCCGCGTATGATTTTAAAGTCAATAACGTAAAGGGATTCCGGTGCCCTCACAACGGGCAAGTCGCGCCATAGTCTAAAAGAGTTCATTACTGAGCCCTGCGTGCGGAGGTGGCGTTGCTGAGGGGTTGTGACGACGAGACGATGTTGTACAACAGGTTTCAATTGTTTTAAAAACGGTTAACAGATTTCTGCTGCCTATGCGGTAAAGAAGATACGCCGTAGGTATGACCGCAGTAGAAACTGCTAGGCTGGTCTATTTTATTTACTTTTACAGCATTATGTCATATGGAGTTTTACTATGGGGTAATGCTGCTGATATTAGCACTATTTTCGTGCTGCAGAACAGGGCTAGGCTAAAAACAAAAGGCAAATGCTTCTAAATTTAAGAAAAATCGTGACTGCAATAATTTTAACATTGAATGAATGAATTAATGAATAAACTTTTATTGTACACCATATGTGGTGTGGTGTATTGTGACATAACAAATTAAAAGTAAAAATTTAACAAAATGTATACAATTTGGCGGCCTTATCGCTACATAGCGATCTCTTCCAGGCAACCAAAGGCGTTTAAAACAGCTCAAGAAGAGAGGTAGGTGGTGCATTTAACTGTACTGTATTGCAAATAAACATGCATAAACCTATATATACAAATATAATATGTACATGTAACAAACTTACAATAAAATATATAGATAGTGATAATAATTAATATATACCTATATAATTAATATCAATAATAAATAAATATATACAATATTACTATAATAATATATTAGAAGTAAGAATAAACTTACAATGCAATACACTACATTAGAAATTCATTAATTCATTGACCTCTTGGAGATATCTCTTGGAGGAAATATCGCCAACCAATAAAAACAACCAAAATATTGAGTAATTATTACCTAACTATCATAAATATGATGTAGTTTTAAATTTTATTCCCAAATTTTAATGAATACTTACTTACTTATAAACTTAGATTTTTTACTGACTCGTGTAAAACGGGCCATTATAGTAACGCTAAAAAGAAAGATATAACGTAAAGAGAAAGAGATCTATAGGTACATTGAATGAATTACCGAATGCATACCCGTGGCAAGATTAAAATTGTTAACGAGCGAAGCTATAGATCCAATTCTGAAGTCCACGCAGACGAAGTCGCGCGAAAAGCTAGTGTTAAAATAAATAAATAAATATATTCTATTCTTAAAAAGTACTCTCCCTCTGTGTAGGTTGGCATAATACCGTCCAGTGTTGTTCGTCTCGTGATCGCAGTCACCTTGTATTTGCTCAATCACGCTCGAGGGTGAACAACGTCACTTCTGCGACGTGAACACAAACGATACGCTTTCTAGTTTACTCACTTTACTGCTCGATTTGTCGCGATGTTTCCATTGATTCTTATTCCGACCATGGCGAAAACTGTTTGTATTTAACTAAACACTGTTTCAATATGTTTAACAATCAAAATTCATTTATCATCGTCATCATCATACCAACTCATTACTGGCCCACTACAGAGCACGGGCACAATGAGAATGAGAAGGCCGTAGTCCACCACGCTGGTCCAGTGCGGATCGGTGGACTCCACACACCTTTGAGAACATTATGAAGAACTCTCAGGCATGCAGGTGTCCTAACGATGTTTTCCTTCACCGTTGAAGCAATGATATTTTTAATAACCTAAAACGCACATAACTTAGAAAAGTTAGAGGTGCGTGCTGGGATTCGATCTCAGCCCCCCGAAAGTAAAGTCGAGCTCCTACACAATGCGCTATCACCGCTTCAAAATCCATTGATCTTGGGAAAATAATGCAGTGGTTTTTGTTGCTTTCTGCACTAGTCCTTTGAAGGTTCATGTAGAGCACCAAGGCCGTTGTTGCCTTTTCAAACCAGTTGCTGGATTAGGATGTAATAGATATACCGCGATTGGTCGGTAGTTACAGCCTCGTCTGTTGATTGGCTGACATTTAAGGTCGTGGTTGACGTTTAAGGTCGACTAGATAATGATGTTCTCTTTCTCTTTACCTCCCAGGAAACACCGAAGGCAAAAGACCGAGATGCCGTTGACCAACAAGATGGGTAGACTCGCTGAGAGATCCCAAGTGCACACTTTCCATCATTGCTAAGCTGACTTCGTATAGAAATCGGTGAAAGCTAATGGTCCTTACGAACCACGATCTTCAGCAATGAAGTTGAGTTCTTTTAAAAAAAATCAAAATTCAAAATTTATTTATTTCAAGTAGGCTTACTTTATAAGCACTTTTGAAAGGCCAAGTACCTATATCTGTTTGTAGTGATTCTACCACCGGTTCGGAGAGCAGTTTCTACCGAGAAGGGCCGGCAAGAAACTCAGAAGTTGCTCTTTTCCAACATCAACATTTACAATCATTTTTCTATCTTGCGGGAGATGAGAGCGAAGCTGGCTGCTTCCAATCTACCTTGTCATTGAGAAATTCATCAAATGTATAGTAACCTCGCTGTATTAGATGTGTTTTTACACATTTTTTAAATGTATGTATTGGTAGGTCCAGAATTACCGTAGGTATCATGTTGTAAAAACGTATACCACAAAGGAGTTCTGCACCTTTAGCATTTAGACTTATCAACTTAATTCAGTTTAGATAATTAGAGTGGTTGACACTATATTTGACCAGGCATTATTTTTTTATTAATTCATCATTTAAAAAAAGAATAACGCAACGTGGTGTTACATTAAGTGCCACATAAACAACAGTTGGTTTTACTGTGCACTATGTTACTCGTATCTTGTACAATTCAGACTTAAGATAAGGTTAGTACCAAATCTTTGCATATTATAAAACAATGTTAAGTGTAAATATTAAGAATTGCCGACGCTATCTATTTCATTTTATACTGGCTATATTTTTTGGTAACTATGACAAATCAACCAATCAAGTTGTCGCTAGAAAGAGACAAAAAGAATAACCTACAATTACGTTTTACTGCGGCTTGTCAGCCTAAGGACTAATCCTAATCCAATGTCATTGTCTTCGTTACATTGACCTACAAAATACAAAAACACTATTGAAAAAAATTGGTCAACCTCTGCTATAAGTCTAATTTTTGGAATTCTACGTAAAATAATAAATAAAACAAAATGGATTAAACGTTTTTCTATTCTTATCTAGATAAATTTAAATAAGTTAATAAATAATAAAAACACAGTAGGTAGATTTTTAATTTAACCACATTTTGTGATTTTTTAAAAATTGGTTTAGGAATTTGTGTGTGCCACTGTGCACTGTGATAAACGATGCATTTGAATTTTCAATTTGACAGTTCTGGTGCCGATTGCAATCTAAGTAGTTTCTTTTAATAAATTTAAATTCAACAGCTTTTTTATGATCATGATCATTTTTCACGATTACCTACCCTAACTAATTTATGAATAATAAACCTACCATTATTAGGTATTTACGTGTATTTTGCAAGCAAGCGGACTTGAAACAAAATTGCTCCAGAACAAAACAATAATACTCAATTCATAAAAACAATATTTATGTGATAGGCATCAAACGTATGTAAACAAATCAATCAAAACTTTAAACGTTACAAAATCCATCAACAGCATTAACTTTCCGAACGTATCAAATCAAACAAAACCTACGCCATTACGTTACGAAAAAAAGAACAAATTCTAAATGCATTTCCCGCCAGTTCGTGTTGCTATTCAAAATAGGAACGTATTACGCGTGAAAAGAACTGTCTCAAATTACTTTACATGCCTCATCCCTATCTAACACGCTGTAAGACGTAGTTTTGTCTCTGTCTGATGCTATACAAACTCTGATAAACAAATACAAAGGGCCTAATTGAGTAACTAGTAAAACGAACATCTCTGTCCCGTCCCTTCGCATTTTAAGACAAGGTTATCCATGCAGTTGGGGAAATGGATATCGTTTCAATTTAAGCTTTAGCTGTTAAGAAATAAAGGTTGTATTTTTTATGGCGACGGTAAAATTAAGGTAGGCCTTAACACAATTTTGGAGAGTCGCGCTCTCAAGTGGTAAGGGAGTTCAAGTCCGGGTAGGGAACTTAATTTGTCAACAATTTCAGATATTTGAATACGTTTCGCTGTTCAATGAGCTTCTGTCAGCTTAAATTGTTTTTCTTTCTTTTAAATAATTTGGGCTTCCCGTCTTGTTAAAATATTTACGCCGCTCCGATACGAATGTTGATAGGGAATTTCTTTTTGTTACAATCAAGATTGAATACTGATATTATAAAAGCGTGAGTGTATTTATTGGTTTTCCTTATATCACAAGGCACAACAGATCAAGAATTAAGGTGTTTTTTTTTTAAGAAACTTCAGGGCGTCGTAAAATAAATTTACCGTCACATTTTTCGGTTACTCGTCACATTTTTCCGTTACGCGCCATCTTTTTCTGCTACGCGTCATCTTCATTTCTGAGTCACATTTTTCGTTACGCGCCATATTTATTTTATTACCATCTACCAACCCGCCTGTCCAGCGGGGTGGTTATGTGCAAACCCGCACATTGGGTAGACCTTTAGTCCAGCAGTGCACTGTTACATATCGGTGAATTCAATGGCATTGGTGGATTCATATAAAAATGACTCTTTTGTAATTATTAATTTTCTATGTCTAATAATGACATTTTAAAACACCTTTTAATTTTTTTTTAATTATCATCGATTAAAAATTCAATTACCAGATTTGGTTGCTTATTTTCAGATCTAGTAAAGTTTAATATACGTAGGCCAATTGTTTAGTGCACATTGTTTAAAGTAACTTTTTCTATACGACTTGCTTTAAAAATACATTTATTCCAGGCTGGAATCTTATTATTATTGAAATGAATTATAGTCTTTGTTACTTACTGAAAATAAAGCTTACTTTAGGCGAAACGATCTGGAAAATCAAGAGTTTATCAATTTAGCACGGAGAGACAAACATCCAAACTTTTGTCTTCATAATATCAGTATAAATGGCTATAATCAGACCCTACTTTAAATCTTGACGTATTTCAAATTTGATATACTTAATAAATATATCTAATATTAGAAATGCGAAAGTGTTTGTTTATTTGTTTGTTCTTCCTATATGCCCTAACTAAGCAAACGATTAACTTGATTTTGGGCACGGAGTTAGTTAAAAGGACGTAGAAGTAATAAACGCAAACAAGGAACATATTGTATTATTTCTGTAAACATGACTACATGTATGTCGATAGGTATAAAGGCAGAGTGGTGGCAATAAAGATTGACACGTCGGCAGTGGTGGGCATCCGCCATTGCCGGCCGCCAATATAGCTGATCGCATCCTCATTGCGCGCCGGATACGGCAATCTGTGGCACCGCCCAGCGGACGACACCAATAACTATCCACTGACGATACAAACAGACCATTGTAGCACACAGAAATAATAGTTTTTTTTTTATTTAATTACAAGTCATGATGCAGTCTAAGATGGTAGCGGGCTTAACTGTAGTGTGTTAGAAATGTTGCCACAATAAGTCATTTTTATTATTTACTAGCTGTTTATACCGGAGACATCGTTTGCGTTTTTCATCTTCATGATAAATACCGTATTTGTTTGCATATAAGTACTAGCTGTTGCCCCGTTATTTGTCTGCGTTAATTAGCCTACGTTACTCTCTGTCATTTCAACTAATTCTATGCCAAAACCAAGTTGATTGGTTTTTTAAATGGGGCGTAGAGAAAGGACCAACAAAACAAACACAAAGGGTGTTTGTTGCATGTATAAATATATAAATATACTACGACAATACACACATCGCTATCTAGTCCCAAAGTAAGCGTAGCTTGTGTTATGTGCACTAAGATAACTGATGAATATTTTTTTATGAATAATATACATAAATACTTAAAATATATAGATAAACACCCAGACACTGAAAAACATTCATGTTCATCACACAAATATTGTCCAGTTGTGGGAATTGAACCCACGGCCTTTGACTCAGAAAGAAGAAAACCTGGATAGCAGTTTTATTTTTGTGCCTTTTGGAGTAGAGACTTTGGGATCGCGGGCTCGAGCTTTTTAAAGAATTGTCAAAAAGGGTTAACAAGTCTACTAGTGATCCTAGAGCATCCAGTCACCTTGGCCAAAGTATTATTTTGGTCATCCAAAGGGGCAATGCTGTCAGCATCTTAGGAACTGCCTCGCTGCGGTGGTTTCGAAAACGTTTTAGATTTTATTTAGCTTATTTTAGTACAAAGGTTAATTTAAGGTTATTTTTGTTTATGAATGAAATAATAAATGTACTGCGACAGTAAACACATCGCCATCTAGCCCCAAAGTAAGCGAAGCTTCTGTTATGGGTACTAAGATGACTGATGAATATTTTTATGAATAACTAGCGTATCCAGCCCGCTTCGCCGGGCTAGATTTTGCTTCATTTTATTTAAACAATAAACTTACATCATTACATTTTTAATTTAAGTCTCATAATATATTAAATCATTTAATTTTCTCCATATTCATTCTCTTCTATTCTCTTCTCAAGCGGAATTTTGAATTTTATTTGACAGTTTGCCAGTTCAAAAATAGGAGTGCTCCGATCGTCACCAAACTTTACAGGATTACTCGCCAGGTCAATCCGGAGATTCCCTGAAAGTTTCATTGAAATCGGACCAGCCGTTTCGGAGCCACACACTTTCTCTTTTATATATATACAATACTTATAACAGACAGATAGACACCCAGACACTGAAAAACCATTAATGTTCATCACACAAACATTTTCAATCGGTTGAAGTGATGATGATGATGATTTCTTTATTCTTAACCATTGATTGCAACTTATGTAATTTGTATATATAGGTTAATAGCTAGGGCTAAACTTAGGTCATATTATATCAGGAACGTTACAAACTCTCCTCATTAAACTTACAATAAAAACTCGCTAGTCATCCCCCCGGTAAGCCCTGTCAACGCTGAATGCCTCTACAATAGAGGCAAATACGACTCGAATAAAATAAACTAAAATAAAATAAAATAATCGCCGAGGCGCGTCGGTAGCCGTCAATCCATTGTGCCGCCATCATGCGCCTACGTGGCCAGGTGGCCCGCTTTCGGTGGGACTGTCCCGTTTTTTGACTATGTCAGGATATCATCATAACCCCTTAAAGGTTAGCCCGCAACTATATTATACTGCATCATCACTTTACAACAGGTAAGATTGCAAAGATAGAAATAAAAAAACGGCCTCTGAAATAAATCGTATTCTCACCAAGTTATTAAATTTTTGATTAAATCAATCTTAAATCTTAATAATTTTTCATTGTCAAGTCAGCATCTCCTGAGGATGCTCCGGTTTCGGAGCGAAACGTGCTCAGAGGGTACATTGCCGACAGTGGCTTGCATAGAGGGTATGACAAGTTATCAAAAACTTAAGGATAGGCATTGTAACAGTTACAAAAAGCCTCTCTTAAGTATTTATCATCTGCATACCCTGTGCATACCCTGTATGCACGCCACTGATTGCCGAAGATCTTTTTGGTGTGGAGTTTATACTCCACTAAATTGAAGAGATTATATATTACACCACACAGATTCTCCTGCTTTTCGGGGAGTATAGCAAATTAAGTTTAATTATCATAATATATCATGGAATTCCGCAACATAACGCCTGTTTCTATCTAATATTGAATATTATACGCTACAACTAGCTTCCAGTAGAAGAAAACATATCCAGCTACTAACTCTGATAGAAAATTCAGTGCACGTAGATACTACTAATACGGAATACATCTGCGTTACCTTTTTGATTTGAGCGATTGTGTAAACAATGCATAGGTATGTATCTGATAGATCTGTAACTTTTCATCAGGTATTCTTATTCGAAATTTAAATAAGACTGTTTCGAAATAAATATTACCTGATTTATAAACAGGGTAACACTTCGCAGGAACATGCCCTGCGAAGCCCACGTGTCCCTAAACCTTCGGCGTAGGTGTTAAGCCATATGTGACTTATTGCAACGGCAACCAAGCCCTTCAGACCGGAACACAGAAATAAGCATTGTGGTAGTACTTAAGCTACCGGAAAGCTCTGCTGCTACCAAACCATGTGTCCCGTTCTGAGCGATCAAAAACATGACCATATTACAAGCCCCATCACTGACTCCAAACTAACGACTGAAATGTTTAGAAAACAATTTAAGAAGCTTCCGTTTACCATCAGTTTATTTACGCCATTGTGCCTAAGCGGATCGGTACCTAATTGTTGAGGAGGCGGACAGACAGACGGACAATCAGAATGGATGGGAAACGGCCGAGTTCCTTTTTTTGTACGTTGATCAAATAAACATTAATTTGGTAGGTGCGTGGTAGGGAGCTATTAGCAGAGCTTGTTATTGGAACGACTAACTTATGTGTGAACCTGAGGTCTACGGGGGGTTCATTTATCACTTATTGAAAGTTAAGGATAATAATTTTTGTGAAAATCGTATTAAAAAAGTATTGAAGCGTACGTGGAAAGTACATTGCCGATGATCTGTTTAGTGTGCAGTATAAAGGCTGAAGAGATTATAAATTACGCCGTACAGATTCTCCTGCTTTTCTCGGAGTATGGCAAAGTTAAGCTTATATCATGGAATACCGCAAAGTAACGCCTGCTTAGTAATAAAAAATAACGTTTAGTGTAGATAAAAATCCATAGCATCAATAACAATTACCTTATTTACTATATTATAAATTTAAATTGGCCAAAATAATAATAAATAATTAGGAATCTTCTAACTAAGGTAAGTAGGCACCCTCTTGAGCACTTGGTGTGTGAGTGTGTACCAATCCAGTGCTCCATACAGGGATTTTCCCTTAATATTTTCAAAATATTGTTGGAGCTTCCGATTCTGCTCATCATTGATGCAAATCTTTAAATAAAAGATTAATTAATTAATAATAATAATGAATTTTTATTTAAAACATACAAACAACATATAAGGTACACGCCACACTAAAACATATCAGTGAGAACAAAACTAAAAACAAACTAATATAAAACTATGTTGGCAGTGACATAATAGTATGTAACGTTAACATATCTGTGGTGTTGTTTCTCGAAAACAGGTTTAGTGATAAACTGCTACAGCGCTAATTTTCAGGGACCTCTTTCGACATCCCGGACCGGCAAGAGCTGCTATTTTGGTTGGCCAAGTGTATGAAATCAGTGTATCCTAAATTAGGAGCACAAAAGATCCTGGAGGGTCGAAGTGCATCCGCTCAAGCAGGCCTCATTACAAGATAGATCCTAAATATATATATATATATATATATATATTTATCTATATATATATAAACGAGAAAGTGTGTGGTGTGTGTGTGTGTGTGTTTTGGTTCGTAGAAGTTGGGTTGGTTACGATACCGTTAGTACTTAGTATAATCACTCCAGAGGCCTATACCTTTCTCATACTGTGAAGAGATGCCCTTTAAGGCTTTAATAAATAAATAAAGATACTACGACAGTACATACGTCGAGACATAACCCCAAAGTAAGCTTAGCTTGTGTTATCGGAGCAAAGATGACTGATGAATATTTTAATAACTAGGTTATAAACATAAATACTTATAATATACAGATAAACAACCAGACACCGATAAACAATTCATGTTCATCACACAAACATTTTCTAGTTGTAGGAATCGAACCCAAGGCCTTGGACTCAGAAAGCAGGTTCGCTGCCCACTGCGCCAATCATATTATAGCTGTTGAATTAATATTTTAAATTTATATAGCTATAACATATTATGTAAATTAAGCTTAATTTGCGCGAGAAGCAGGAGAGTCTATATGGTGTAATTTATAATTTCTTCAATACTTATACTCCACACCAAACAGGTCTTCGGCAATGTACCTACCCTTTACGCACGGCTCCGAAACCGGAGCATCACACCATACAGATTCAATTAAATTAAATTCAATTCAATTTTATTTATTAGCTGATACAGGTAAACAGGTGTTACAGGAAAAAAATATACGCAGATCTTAACTGTACCACGCAAAATTGGCATGCAAATTGTTTCAGGGTAGTGTTTAAAATTTTAATTTGTTACTACTAGGTACAATTAAGATATTGGCAATTACAATGTTTATAATAACACAATGCAATTAATAAAATAATAAATTACAATTTTTATTATTTAATTTTTATTATTTTTATAAGTTTATATGGGCACATGTCAAAGAATACAAATAAATTAATAATTACTAACAAAAGTAAATATTCATCAATAGTATGAAAGAATGTCTATTAAAATATTGAAATAACTTCTCTTTTAAACATTTCATGTCATTTATTACAGATTCTCCTGCTTTTCGCGAAGTATAGCAAATATAAATTAATTTTCATAATATATCATGGAATTCCGCAAAGTAGCGCCTGCTTTTATCCAATAGCTATAATATTCGTAAAAAACATTTAACTTTCGCGCTAATTTTCGAAAAGTCAACTCAAATATGCCCAGTTTGATATCCACCGAAGGCCGTAGCGGCGGTGCTTGCTCCCCCATCTAATGGTGCGCGAAACTTATCACATTATCAAAAAGCAACAAATCGAATCCTTTGATCAGGACGCCTCGCTAATTCGGCAATTACCCCGCGCCTAGCGGAGGTCGGTGCTACCGGGGTTCGCTACAATTTGCGAATAAAACGATAACGGCTTTATTGTAACACAAATTGTTGCAATTGAATCCAACGTAACACCATATTGACTTGAATGTTGCAATAAATGATTCTTATTTTTATATATTTAGACAGTGTAATGAAACTGTACTAGTTTGAATAAAATGTCTGTTTTTTGAAGTCGGTTGAAAAACATTGACAGAACGATGTAATTGAGTTATATTTTTAGACAGTGAATTACTTTTTTGCAGTGTAATTTAATTTTAATGTGTAAACACGTCATCGTTTTTCCTATACAGTGATAATTTTCCGTATTCTTTACTTTAAAACTAAAGCTAACAGGACTTCATACGCATTCTGCTAGCCGAACAGACTTAACTGACTCTTATTCTGGTAAAACTCCATTTTTATGTGTTGATACACATTCTTTTGTAAAAGAAAATCTTAAAACAAATGTTTCGAAGGTTGGTCCAACAAGAAAATCGCAATCGTAGATTGTAATAAAACCATGAAATTGTTTGTTGTATTATTATTTGATTGTCTGTTTTAATTTTTTATAAAGTAAGTCTTCGTAGATAGAAATCTAAAAATGACAAATAAAAATCTATAAAATGTATATTCTTAGGAACTGTGCCTCGCTGCGGTGGTTTGAGGACGTTTTAGATTTTATTTAGTTTTAAATAGTTTATTTTAGGTTATATTTATAAAACAATTATTTTAAATAATAAATAAATTATTAAAATGTATACCCAAGCTTTTTAATGTTTTAAGTATATGTTATGCTTATATAGAATTTTCTCGTTACTTAAGTTGTTGGTTCAAATACTTTCGCTAGCAAGCGATATTCGAATATCTCGAACGAACCAAAGCTAACCCTCGCCGTCGATGCACAAAGGCGCCTGATGATGTGCCACGTGACTCTCTACTTTGAAGCTTGTTAACATTAACTCCGCGAGGGGCAGCGAGGGGTAGCAAGGGGTAGCGAGGGGTAACAGGGGTAGTGTAACAGTATCAATGCACCGTTCAACGGCTATTATGGATTTAGTCTAATAGAATAAACGGGTAAAATGGATCTCGTTTGTAATTTGAGAACGTTACACGGGAGCGCTTGTCTACGCTATACTGTCGCTGTTTAAATATAAATATAAATATACTACGACAATACACACATCGCCATCTAGCCCCAAAGTAAGCGTAGCTTGTGTTATGGGTACCAAGATAGCTGTTGAATATTTTTATGAATATAATACATATAAATACTTATAATATACAGATAGACACCCAGACACTGAAAAACAATCATGTTCATCACACAAACATTTTCCAGTAGTGGGAATCGAACCGACGGCCTAGGACTTAGAAAGCAGGGTAGCTGCCTTCTAAGTCCTAGGCCAGTCGGCTAAACCTCCTCCTGTTTGAACCTCCCTGGCGAAGCGGTGAGCGCTGTGGTTTTAAATAACAGGTCCCGGGTTTGGAAATTAAGGAATTTACCTATTTAAGTTAGTTTGCCTGTAGGCAAAGACGTGCCGCTAAGTGATTTAGCGTTTCAGTACGATGTCGCGTAAAAACTGATTGGGGGTAGGGGCTAACTTCTAGTGAAATAAAAATAAACTCTTGGAGATCGTACGAGACATTGTTTGTAATAAGAGCAATTTTTATCTTACTTGTCTTAGCTTTAATGTAAGCAATATTTTATATGCCTTACCAATAAACGAGGCATAACGTCGGAATAGTTGTTCAGTGATTTGTCACGCTCTGACATTTAAAAGGTGCTATCAGTTGAAGTGTAAAATTATTCCGCCATTATTTTTTACACAATGAAGAGAAATTATATGGAAAATACATATATTAGGTGCACGTAAAAAATACGTCTAATAGGTACATTAGAGTACCTATATTTAACCTCATTCATTCATAAAATATATGTATTATGTATTATTTTCATTTGCGGAAATTTGGTATTAATACATCTTTAGTATCATATATGAGAAGTCTTCATGCTTCTCGAGTGTGTTAAGTCAGCGCGCTCATCGAGACACGTAAATGTCGCACGCAACGCCAATATCATAACAATATTTTAGCAAAAGAAACTCAATAGCTAACATAACCAAGTATAGTCTGGCTACCCCGGATCTATTTTTCTATGAATTCGGAACAGCCGGAAAACGGAAAATTCGTAAGCTCAAGAAGCAATTCCAAACCGTATTTCTAAGCCATTTAAATCTATCCAACTAGCAGCTCACCTGTGTGCTGTACGATGCAAATGGCCACATAATGAATCAAAGATCCTTTCTACCATCGAACTGCGAGGCACCGAAAGAATCTGCACCGTTACGTGGTTGAAATACCATCAACACGTACGAAGCGTTTTGCTTCTTCCTTTCTGATCCGCACCGCAAAGGCCTGGAATGCCCTCCCATCTTCCGTCTTCCCTGATACCTATAATCTGGGTACCTTCAAATCAAGAGTGAATAGGCATCTTCTAGGCAAGCGCGCTTCATCTTAGGCTGCATCATCATTTACCATCAGGTGTGATTGCAGTCAAGCACTTGTCTATATATTTAAAAAAAAAAAAAAAAAAGATCCACGGGCATCCTGGCATCATCATACATGAGAAATGTGTTTAACAAATTTTGCCGGGTGTTCTTTTTTGTTATCACCATCTCACATTGTCATTCAAAATTATGAGAAGAGCAACCCAAACTTTTTTATCGATTACGCAGTCCTTTACACCATAATAGGACTTTGCTATAAGCAATCGCCATCCGACGCTATCAATACAGTTCCATATGAGCATATAGGAACCATAAATCCACACATATGCCCTGGCTGGCTGTCACATATCTGTGCCTGTAGCCAGAGCTGATCGACTACTTGATGAATCTGCATAGTGCCGTATAACCCAAGTGTCTCCACCCACCGTCGTCAATGCAAATAAGCATTTAAGGAACCATTGATCCACAGAACCACAAATCTGTGGCAGCCAGAAGCGGCCAAAGCTCATAAGTTTACGATGGAATTCGACGCCGAAGCCACTCAAAGCAACCCAGCTCGCGGCTCGGCTAATTGATGAATCGCGCCGGATACCCCAAGTGTCGCCGCCCGCCGCCGTGAATGCAGCCCCAAATGAGCATATAATGCATGCGGCGATTGCTCAACAAATAAAGCCCTAAAATAAAGACCCTTTGTGGAGAGGAAACGGAGCAAGGAAGCGCAGTATTGTGCCGCGTGATTGTGCGCGCATTCAAAGCGCACCGAATTCTATGAACGAATTTTCTGCAATACATAGGGTTGCCAACTACTAATTCCTTATTTAAAAACACAGAGAAAGGATAGAAATACAGAAGTCCGGAATAACCGTCTACATAAAATAAACGTGCGGGAAGTGCGGGGCGAGGAATTAACCCTTACTGTCCTCAGTAGTAAAGCACACATAGATTTTAAACACTATTGCGATGCTGTAGACGACGTCGGCATTAACAAAGGTATCAAAGGCGTCAAACTACTGACTCGTCTCAAAACTAAACTGTTATTTTAAGCTAATGAGGCCTTGCATGTATATTCTTTATCATCATATCACCTAAACTAATTAACGTCCACTGGGCGTGCACGAGCCTGTGAAATACTGCCTTGTGCCTACTTTACATTCATGCTCGTCTTCGGAACAGTTACTGAGTAAAGCTGACCTTGAGCTGTAAACATAGACGCGTGGTGCTTATACAGAGACCTGTTAAGAAATTCGAGTTAGGTTTTTAATTAAGACCCACAAGAAAACCCAATTTTTGAAATTTGAAGAAAAAAGGGGAACCGCCGCAGCCGAAATCCAGCTCGGTTGGGCAGCGTTGAAGAAGTTTCACGTCATCTTTTCGTTCAAAACTCCTTAATGAAGTAACCGATAGGCTGGTAAAGTTTAGTAGCCTCCTGAGCCCAGGATCTCCGAGGTACTCCGAGAACTCTCCGAGGAACAAATTTTTGATTATCATATAAATTATATTGTGACCAAAGTTTTTAAAGCTTTGGGTTTTATTATACGTGTTAGTTAACCATTAAAAAAATTTAAACAATCAAAATCCTCTGCTGTTTAATGGTCCCTAGTAACTTAGAGAATGCTTGCCAAATATGGAATCCGGTGTATTACGTTTGCATCAAAATATAAAAGAAATTTATCAGATTCCTTAAGCACGAGGAAAACCTTTGTTAAGGTGAAATTTACCTTCCTAAACTAACGAAATATCATGAGTGGACATACACCCAGTGGCGTGCATTGGATTTCTTACCAGGGTATGCATACAATAGGAAAATTGCATAAAACGGCACGAATTCTCCTCTATTCCAGTTATACATCAATATTAGGGTATGCAGTGCTTTTGCATAAAAGACATTAAGTCGCAGGGGTCGGCTACTCCATCGTCAATGGGTGTCCCACAGGGTTCAATCTTGGGTCCCTTTCTATTTTTGGTGTATATAAATGATCTACCACACCATGTCAGTGAAACCTGTGACATTGTACTGTTTGCTGATGATACATCTCTAATTTTTAAAACTGATAGAGGTAGAGACAACTCTGACGATGTAAGCCGTGCTATGTCGCATGTGTCGCACTGGTTTACTGTCAATAATTTACTTTTAAATGCAAAAAAAACTAAGTGTGTGGAATTTATTTTACCAAATGTAAAGAAAGTTAATAAAAATATAATAATAAAGGAGATTCACTAAAAATGGAAGATTCCACAGTTTTTCTGGGCATGACCTTGGATTGTAAGCTTCAGTGGGGTACCCATATAGATACACTAGCAGGTAAACTAAGCTCGGCTGCCTACGCCGTCAGGAAAATTAGACAGATTACTGACGTAGAAACAGCAAGACTTGTTTACTTCGCGTACTTTCATAGTGTGATGTCTTACGGGATCTTATTATGGGGCAAAGCTGCTGATATTGAAACTATATTCATATTGCAGAAAAGAGCTGTACGGTCAATATATAAACTTAAATCACGTGAATCCCTCCGTGAAAAATTTAAAGAAATTGGTATACTTACGGTAGCCTCACAATACATTTATAACAATATAGTATTTGTAAGACAACATATTAGTCTTTATAAACAAAAAGTGGATATAAACAGTCGACTTACAATTTTTATGAATTTTGCGCATGTATGGAGTGCACGCCACTGCATACACCCCTTCATATACGTAGAAACATTGCCGACGTTTGTCTCTAACCTAACATCTACATATCTACATACAGTGTCAACTGTCAATAGATAGTCCGGAATTAATTACTAAGTTAGACTTTATTGTACCATTTCGATTACCTAGGCATAAAAAGATTCCGCGCATACCTTTAACTAAAACTAATAACATATTTAATAATTTTATGGTAATATGAATAGTGTAGTGTACTGTGTACGTCGCAATCTATTACATAAACTCTTGCATGTTTGGTAAACTTGGCGGGCGATCCTTGGCCGTGGGTTCGAGTCACACAACTGGAAAATATTTGTGTGATGAGCATGAACGTTTTTCAGTGTCTGGGTGTTTATATGTAATATAATATTTACATTTATGTTTATATTCTAAGTATTTATGTATATTATTCATAAAAATATTCACCAGTCCTCTTAGTACCCATAACACAAGCTACGCTTACTTTGGGGCTAGATGGCGATGTCAGCGTTGTCGTATTATATTTATTTATTTATTTATTTGTTTATATTTATTTAAACTTTATATTAAGGTATAGTTTGCTGCATTGTTGCTGGGTTCTTCCAGATACCCTTGTTTATGTAGAACTTATCTGTGGAAGCCTGTTATTACTTTTAAGTCCATCCATTTTTTAACTACTTATTTAGTAGTTACAACTGTTGGTTTTCCAATTAAAGAAAACATAAAAAAAGCAACAACTGTATCGGAAATGTTGTCAAAACGTCTCAGGATACGGGGATGCGCCAACCCTATTCGGTGAAAGATGATCTGCAAATTGGAAGGTGAAATTAGTAGGAATGTTTCTCGCTATGGAGCCTATTTATTGAAGGGTTATCGCGTTTCGAGTGCTGTGCGAAAGAAAGTGAATGGGACGCTTTCTGTTTTGTGTGGAAACGTTTACTGGGGTTGAGTACACGGGCTGGGAGACCCTAGTCGACAGTGGTATGGTTATCTACATACAGTTTAGCCCGCTACCATCTTAGACTGCGTCATAACTTTATTTGATTGTTAAGTTGTTTGATTTTTATTTGATTGTTCAACTTACAATTATTCATTGTAAAGTCAACATCTCCTGAGAAGGCTCCGGCTTCGGAGCGAAACGTGCGTACATTGCCGAAGATCCGTTTGGTGTGTAGTATAAGGATTGAAGAAATTATAAATTACACCATACAGATTCTATTTAAATTAAGCTTAATTTTCATAATATATCATGGATTTTCGCAAAGTAACGCCTGCTTCTATCCAATGCATCATAACTTACGACCAGGTAAGATTGCAGTCAAGGGCTAAACTGTAGAAAAATAAAAAAATAAACAATAGTCAATAGTTGCGTGCGTGCAGTATGCCATTAGGAACTGTCATCGTGGAGGAGAAAAGCAAAAAAACTGCACAGTCGGTGGTAAATACTAGTCGTAAATACAACAAATCGATCACGCAAGTAACAAATTCAAAGCGTAAATTAACTCAACAGGAGCTAAGTTTGAGGCGCGAACACTTTGATCATTCGCGAGTTATTTCGCGTTCTAAAAGGATTTTTCCTTTGTCAGCGCTCGATCGCGCGATGATTGACACGCGATTCGAAACGCGGATTACGTTACCAAGTACATTATACTCCTTTAAGCCGCGAATTCAACACAAAAACGAACCTTATGCCTTTGTAATAGGGGATAGAGATTGGTGTATCGTTCATGCTCAGGTAGATTCTGATATTTGTCGCGGCATGAAGTTACATTTTCTGTAACGTTTTGTCTTGAAGTTAAGCGATTATAAATCTTATTACTAAAGCATAGTTGCGTTGCTATTTATAGTGGGTTCAAACATAAGTTTGTGGCGGTGTAATAAGTCCTCGGCTCGGGTAGTCTTTGGAAAATGAGTTTCCTAGCGTACGGGGGAGAAAATGCAGGGCCATGAGTTTGTTGTGTAAGCAGTGAAGTGTTTCCGCAACCAATACCAGTGTAAAGTAATCACTTGCGGTGACCGTCGCATCTTTGCAACACCAAGTAACAAAGACAGAAGTAAAAGTACAAGAAACTAGTTATTGCTACACGCGGCCTGTTAATATTGTCATTGTTAGTAGTATTTTTTATTTGTCTCCAAATGAAACGCTAGGCCGTCACTCCACCGTAAAGTTTCGTAAAAGCTATATATTTTTATGTCTGTGTTGTATAACCCTCTCAGAAGTCATCACAACTGGAATACTTAGCAACGTAGATATATTAAAAGTCGCCTGGGTCCGGCAATGCTGCAAAAGGCCCGTAGGCTGAACTTATCCTATTCTCCCACCATTTCTAAGACAGAGCTATATAATTTAATTGCCTACTACAACTCGGTACTATTATATTTTGCCATTTCCGTCAACACATGATAACTGATTTCATCTCTAGTAGAAGCATGGCATACCGACGGTGCTACAACACTCGTATAGCCATCAGCAAAGAACAAAACTTCGTCAACGTCATCAACACGCGTATCAAAATTATTATAGTCTATTTTTCTTACATCTCTTATTATATAAACAAACTTTTCATTACACTCTGGTGAGTTTTAAAAGTATTAAAAATATTAAACACAAAAGAGACAATCTCTCTTTATTGCTATATATTTTACGACACTTATCTATAGGTAATTCTTTTTTTAAACACGTTACTAATATTGTTTAAATATAAAGATAAAATTTATATTAGTGTGGCTGGTAGCTAAAGATTATTTCTCGTGAGGCGACGGAGAGACGTTTGTTCGGCAAACCCGTGGCCCCGCAGTAATTGTCGCGAATCGGCGCGTCTGATCTTCAGCCGTCGGCGCCTTTTGATTGTTTTTCCGAGCTTCTGTTTTTGTCGCGACTCGCGGCCGGTAATCGCGCAATCGCGGCCGATATTAAAAGGTCAATTCGTAATTCTCAAGTGATGAATGTCCTGTAATTTTAGGTGTAATGCACGATGGGAACGGATAACTTGTTATGTTGCTGCTTTTTATCTGAACGCATCTACCGACGTAGTGGGAATAAGGTAACAGAAATTGTAATATTCTTTATTAGCGCAAAAAAGTTTTATGATCATTACCAACCACCCAGGGGACGTGGATCCACTCCACTTTAAAGATCACAGACGCCAAATGCTTTTGAGAATGAAGGTTGCATCATCATCATCAACATCGTTTACGAATGTGGTTATCGCCATCATCTTACTACCGTGTAATTCTTATGTACGCATCGAAAGTGCCACCTATGGGCCTACTTGAATAAAGATATTTTTGACTTTGACTTTGACATGTTTTTTTTTCAGTTTTAAAGAGAGTGATATCTAATTGATTAGAACGCACATACCTTCAAAAAGTTGTAAGAGCGAGGGGGAAAAATAAAATATCAAAAACAGTAACCTACGTTTACGGCGAAATTAACATTTATTATAGAAATCTAAAACGGGGCTACATAAAAAATTAAAACAAATAGATAATTGTAAAAAGTTATTAACCCTGGCTTTATAACAAAAATTTTATACTTAACAAAAAAGCGTAGTCGGTGGCCACCGTAGTAGTGTTGATTATTTGGTGGCTCTCGAACGCTGCCAATGATGACCGTCTAAAACCATCAACATCGTTTAAATATAGTGGAATTTGTTGAATATAATAATATCTTTGAACGATTACACACATAAAAATACAAGGAAATAATAAATAACAAGTTCACACAATGCATACAATTTGGCAGCCTTATCACTACATTGCGGTCTTTGTTATTAATTTTGGGTATAAAACTTTTTATATCTTGGTTATATATTATTTATATACGTAATTTTTAAACAATTACCTAAGTAGGCTACGTAATTGTTTTCAGTTTTATAATGAACTGACTTCAAAAAGCATTAAATTAGTGTAAGTACGAGCAATTTCTCGTAAGACGACATTACTTCTCGATAGTATAGTTTATTCTGGCTCAAGAACAATGCTTAAAAAATGTTATATCCATTTTACATCTACACCACAGTAGAACCTTTTTTAAAATGTTTGTTTTTTTTTATGACTGCCAGAAAGCAGCTTGATGATTCATACTTTTACATTTAAAATAAAATACATTGACAAATATATATTACTACTAGCTGTTTCCCGCGACTTCGTCTGCGTTTGATTTTGTTTTTAAAGTATTCAGTATCGCTAAGCCTTAAATAAGTATAGTAGTATTTAAATATAACATGTGAGTTGTGACTGTCAATTAATCATAGACAAATATTTTGCAATAAAATAAAATTGCGACTATAAAGTGCTTATATTAGGCCTACTTGAAATAAATGAATTTTGAATTTTATAATTAAAGACCTAAGCTATCCTATCTCTTAAGTTGGACCAGACTGCTCACGGTGTGCCAATTTAATTTAAAATCGGTTAAGTAGTTTAGGCGTCCATCGCGGACAAACATCGTGACAGGAGATTTATATATATTAAGATTTTTATCCTAAATAAGATAAAATGTTCATGTGAGTCGTGACATCATCGACGTGGGACTTGAAGGCTGTCCGCGTGTTTGTACGGAGATGTTTTTAAACAACTACTTACAGCTACAGCTCACATTTCTATACTACGCGGGCATAAGGGTTGTCACTTCGAAAATTTAAATAATACGATTTTTTTAATTTATCGTAACCTTCACCGTAATTACATCTGAAAATCGAGACCATCCCTAAATAAGTGCGTAATTTAGACAAACTAGCTTGCTTGAAATTGAATTGTTCCTAACAGGACCTAATTTTCCCTATTCAACCAAATCTCTGTAGCTGACGCTCATAGTGGAAACTGTGCTGGTTGTGTGTGCGTGTGTTTTTGTGTGTGTGTGTGTGCGTGTCTTTCAATCCACGAAAACAACTGTAGATACGATTGCGAGTTTGTTTAACTTACTAAGATAACTAAGTTGGTCCTGTTTTCCCTTACTTGATTTTTCCATAAAGGGTTTTCTAAAGAGATCGCTTAAAGCGATAAGACCGCCTTTGTGCATTTTATATTACTATATTTTGTATTATTTTTATAAATATCTATTTTATGTTAGTGTATGTTTTCTCTTTTAATTTGTGCAATAACGACTTTAGGTCTCTCTCTATATATCTATCTAAGAGTAAGTAAGTTGCTTAAAGCCAAACTCAAAGTCAAACATTTCTTTATTCAAGTAGGCACATAGATGACTCTCTTAATGCGTTCCTAACATACAAAATATGTACATAGCATTGAGTAGTGATGGCGATAACTACTTACATTTGTAAACCTAAAACTAAAGCTACGAGAGTTCCAAACATGTCCTGGTTTAGATTACCCTTACAAAAAAAAACTTGACTAAACTTATGCTCAGTATATAGGTACTTTTTTATTTATTTACTTAGGGTGAAACGAACAGTATAATATTTTGCTGCATAAACAACAATAAAGTTTCCACAATTAACTAATACGTAAAATATAACATTCCACTTTCAATTCGAACTCATTTTCCTTTCTTTCGCTGAGATAATGCAGAAGATACTAAAGCTACAAAGCGTCACGTCAACACTTAAATTCTGCTTGCCCGTTTTAATTCTAAGGTGTGCTTAGAAATTACTGTAAGTAGACTTAGGAAACCTTTGGCAAAACGTGACGTTTTATAAATGCTAACCTTTTGTTTTAAACAAAGTAACTGCTAGTATTAAATTAGCCTACCGAGTAGTTAATTACAAGTAGTAAACTACTAAGGCTAAGCACGCCTTATAGATACAGAACGTTTTCGACAGCCCTGCGCCCGCGAAGCATCCCTGTCAACGTGTCTTTAAAACTGAGCAAATATGAAACGGCTCGGGTTACGGGATCGATTTTAAAACAATATTCGTTTCCCGGCCGAGGCGCCTCCGAGCAAACAGACGGCCACAAACACAAGCTATACCTACTCACAAACAGAAATTACAGACAAAAAGTTTGTGTATCTACGCATCAATGATATACGAAACATAAGCATGCCAGTATTCTTAGCATAAAGCCCCACTGCACAGGCAGGGAAAAAGCAACTGCTGAGTTTCTTGCCGGCTTCTTCTTGGTAGAATCTGCCTTCCGAACCGGTGGTAGGGTCACTAAACACAGACAGACTTGACGTTTCAAAAGTGCTTATATTAGGCCTACTTGAAATAAATGAATTTTGAAGTTTTGAAAGGAGATAAAAATTATATCCCCCGATTATATTCCCAGCAGGTCTAGCGCAGGCAGGAGACGAGGGATATAATAAACGTGGACACGTTTATTAGCAGATGATTAGCCTGCTAGATACGGGAACATGGAATAGGAGAAGTTTATCCCCGTTTAGTATTACACATATATTATTTGGATATTATTGCCACTTGTGTGAAGATACATTTTTATCCTTTCCCCGGGGAGATAATTGTCTCTTGACCAATCCAAGCCGTGCTGTGGTGTTTTTTTCTCTACTATTCATTCGCTCTTGATTGCAATCTAACCAGGTGGTTGATTTTTAAGCGACATCGTAGCGAAACGTTAAATCGCTACGGGCACGTATATGTCGGTAGGCTTTTAACTAGTCATGGCCGTAGCCTCCCACTAGACCAGACCAAAGAAAATTTAGAAATTACATATTCCCAAATCGCCGTTGATCCAAAACAAACGATAAAACACACCTTCCTATTTATAAGCAACATAATTGAATGGTTTAAAAAGTAAATTTATCCGATTATTACTCCATTCAGACGTTTTTAAACGTTTAAAATGCCTGAACGTGCTGTCCGTTAAACCGTTAAAAGTGTCTATAATAGTAATTGGTTCGACTAACGAATTTTTATCTTTCCCTGTATAAAAAGTAAGTATGCGAGGTACCTGCAGAATTATAGTCACAAAGCTGACAACGTTTTTTTTAGATCTGCGGAAACGGTGCCCGGTTGCTGAGGGTAACCTATGGCCGTCTCCGAAATGGAAGTAAGTCTCAAGATCTCTGTGCCAACTTTAAGATGTTAAGATGGTTAACTTAAGAGCCAGACAGACAAATACTTCCTAAGTAATTTAGTGTTCCGGTGCGAAGTCGCGTTTCAACCGATTAGTTTACATTATATCATATAACATTATATTTCAGAGGTCATCACTGGCACGAAACATTGTCGCTAACCATGGATATAAGAAATTAAGGAGAGGGCTATGCTTGGAGAATCGCTACGTCATCAAATCAGGAATGTGGAGATTCGTGAAAGAACCAGAGTTACCGGCATAGCTCAATGAGTTGCGAAGCTAAAGTAGCAATGGGCGGGGAGCAAAGCTCGAAGAACCGATGGACTTTGGGGTCCCAAGGTGCTGGCATGGCAACCTCGCGCCGGTAAACGCAGCGTTGGTAGACCCCCGATAAGGAGGACGGATGACAAGCTTCTCAAGACCGCTGTAATTGTATCTCCATACAAAAGACGTGGTAGACCATCGGTTGGCATGATGATGATGACATTATCCTACTATCCTACTATCCTACTATCCTACTATCCTACTATTATTATAAATATGGAGTGCGGATGTTTGTTACTCAATCACGTCGCAAGGATTGAACCGATTTGGCTGAAATTTGTTTCAGAGATAAATTGTAGTCTGGAATAGCTCATAGGCTACTTTTTGTCTCGGGAAATAAGAGAGTTCCCGCGGGAATAAAAAACCTTAATCCCCGAGAACGTAGTCGCGGGTATCAGCTAGTATTTTATAGATAATTGCAAGCACCGTTCAACAATCGATATCAAAGTTATACCTTCTGAAGTTCAACAAACTTAACTGTAGCTACAAGTTAGCCCTTGACTGCAATCTCACCTGATGGTTAATGATAATTAAGTCTTAGATGGTAAGCAGGCTAACCCGTTAGGGGTATGACAATTACATAAAACCACACAGGCATCGTACTTAGTAACTTGGCGGGGTGTCATTGTCGTAAAAGTGTTAACTAGCCACGACCGAAGCAAGACCAGAGAAAATTCAAAAAAATATAAATACCTAAATTGCCTTTGCCGGTTTGTTTTACTTACAAGACATATCTCACATCTGCGCCAGCAAGGTCGACTAAGATCTTTTTGTACTTCCAAAGGCTCGATTATAATAGAGCGTATCTTTGGGTATGTATACCTATGTATCATGTAGATAGGTAGCGATTCGTTTATGTTTGGTTTTCAACCTACTTCAGACATGTCCGATGCCACTTCATCTTTATAGTTTTCTTCGATACCTACTCACTAGGTCACTATACCTTTGCAGTTGCGAAGGTCAGAAACTATCTCTAGATCTCATACTCCAGTAATTGACCAATTAGAATACTGAAGTATCTGGTATGTACTATTTCCTCAACATCATCATTGGCAGCCCGTTGTGAGCCCGGGCCTGCTTCAGCACGGCAGCACAGACAGGAGAGTAAATTATATCCCCCGATTATATCCAGGGGATATAATTAACGTGTCCACCTGCTAAAGCACGGGAACGTGGAGTAGGAGAAGTTAACCCCCGTTTATTATTACACATATTTTGATATTATCTCCGTTTTGTGCGCCAGTGCTCTGAGAGTTGATGAAGCAACGGGAAATGATATATTTTTATCCTTTCCCCGGGGAGATAATTATCCACTACGCATGCTAGCCTAGCACACGTTTTACCCACTATTATATCTTGTGCACATGTCCGCTTTACTCCATCTAACCAGCGCAATTTTGGCCTCCTGATCGATCTCCGCCCATCAGGTTGTGACGTCATATTCTTTTTTTATATAAATAAATAAAAAGATATACTGCGATACACACATCGCCATCTAGCACCAAAGTAAGCGTAGCTTGGGTTATGGGTAGGTACTAAGATGACTGATAAATATTTTTATGAGTAGTAAAAATATTTATCAGTCATCTTAGTACCCACTGAAAAACATTCATGCTCATCACACAAACATTTCCCAGATGGGGAATCGAACCCACGGATTTGGACTCAGAAAGCAGGGGCTGCAAACTGCGCAAATCTTATTTGGCGATATTCATCAATGCATTAAACATGTCCAGCCCTCTGCTTAGGATATTTATGTGCTAAAAGTATTCAGTAAAGAAAAAAAAATAAAGTATTCAGTATCGCGAAGCCTTAAATGAGGGGTTTGCTGCTGTCTGCTGAGGATTTCTTTCTCCTACCATAGTTTGGGCAAAATTAAACACATATTATAAACTCTATAGTACAAAAATAATTATATAAATCGGTTATAATTTGTCGGAGTTATGATGTAAAACCGTCAAACACTCATCCCCTCTCCCAAAGGAACCGAGCTTAATGTCGGGATAAAAAGTATCCTATATTACATCTAACACAGCCAAGAATATGTGTACGAAATTTCATGAGGATCGGTTAAGTAGTTTTGTCGTGAAAGCGTAACAAACAAACTTACATTGACATTTATAATATTAGTAGGGATGAGCACTAACAACATGCATATTACACGTTTTTAAACACACAAAAATATGGACTGATATGCACGTCAATTACAAGTGCACATAGCATTGAAAAAACGTCATGTAAACTTAATTTGTCTAAAAATTCAACTCACCCATTCAGTGGCGTGAACTGAGTTTCATACCAGGGTATGCATACAGCAGGAAACTTGCAAAAACGGCGAAAATCCGCCTCCTATACGAGTAATATATAATGGTATGCAGTGCTTTTGTGCATATATGAAGTGCACGCCACTGCACCCATTCAACACACCCAAGTGTTCGGTGTTTTTTCCTAATCTACTATTATTGCACGCCTAGTGTTGAGGTGGGTATTAAAGTCAGTTTACGTACACCGAGTGATTCTCCAACCTAAAATGTCACTTTTTTATTCTTTATTGCTTTTATAAGTGAATATAAATGGACAATTAATGTTGAGAAAAAACACTATTTTTAACACTCATGATATTTTTAAATCTCTTTTATTATTTAAACTAATTAAAAAGTTGTTTAAAAAAGTTCTGTCTTTGACGTCCGTATGTCTGTATGTCCGGATCCTGTATCTTGTGGTCACGATAACGAGCGAAATACTTCACTTATCGAGTTGGTTATTTTTATAGGCTTCAGTATTTTGAGGAAAGGAAGCCTATTACTTTTCACGGTATAATTAGATGCAGTTTAATTATTATATACAAATAATCTCAATTTTATTGTAATGAATGAGATTATGAGGCGTGCACTTTTGGATTTTCCAATTATTCACTACTACTACTAGTTATTAACCTAACGTCTTAATGAACTCCTGACGCAAAAGCGATGGGTGGTTATAAGCTTGACGTGTCTGTGTGTTTGTGTCTGTGGAATTGTATTTCCCATGCGGGTGAACCGATTTTTTAAATGTGTATTAGTCGGAAGTGTTTTTAGCTTTCTTTTATGAAAATCGGTCAATAGTGGCCACCACGCCAAAATGGAAAACTACATATTTTTCACAACACTCAATTTACTATGGGTATCAAATAAAGGAGTCTAGTAGAATATGGTTCACAATTTTAAAGTCAGGGGTTAGAAACATTTTAATTTCCGTAGTTAATTTATGTTATAATTTTATCGCCCTTTAAATATTAAGAGAGCGGTTTTATGTGTAAAGAATCATAATCTATTAGCTATTATTTTCAAATTCCGTTAGCATTGTTCTGTCGGTAGCAACAAATAAAGTTACTTCATAAATATATAATGAGTACTGTTTTATGTTATAGGTTTAAACTACATTTTTAGGTTATTGATAAAGGTTAGGTTTATAACTTTAAATTCCTCCTTAGTATTTACGAGTATACAATGCAAGACGCATTGAAAGGTTCCGAACGTTTAAATTAGGTAATTTATAATCTGGAGCCGCTATCAATAAAGACGTTAGACAATGGCAGCGGCAGTTTTATGAAATTGCTTATCGATTCGCCAACGCTGCGTGTGTGATAAACAGCTGTAAAATAATATTAGTGTCTCTGCCTAGGTATTACAAATAAATAAAATGTAATTTATACTAAACAGACGAATATATATATATATTTTAATATAATTTATTTACGAAGTAAGCAGATTATCATGTGTCCATCAACTTGAGGCGTAGGTCTTAAACATTAAAGTAAAAATTATAAAAAAATACTAAAATTCTTACTTCCTTACATATATTGTAAATTTAAAAGTGAATTTGTATGTTTGTCTTTCCTTTACAGCCTAACTAAGCAACCGAATAACTTGATTTTTGGCATAGAGTTAGTTGAAAGGACGAAAAGTAACATTGCGTACTTTTTATCCCTGAAAAAAAAACGGTTCCCACGAGATTTGTAAAAAAGAGCAACAAACGCGGCCCACAGCCAATGTGTTATAATTCCACTATAAGTTAGCCCTTGACTGCGATCCCACGTGCACGGCTAGCATTGCCAGGAGACAATTATCTCCCCGGGGAAACGATAAAAATGTATCTTCTCCCACAGCTTTATCAACTCTCAGAGAATCTCACAAATGAAAATAATATCCAAAAAATATATATGTGTAATAATAAACGGGGATAAACTTCTCCTATTCCGTGTTCCTGTGCTTCAGCAGCTGGACATGTTAATTATATCCCCTGTCAGGGGATATAATCGGGGGATTTATTTCTTGTCTCCTGCACGGCTAGCACAAAAGTTATATCCCCTGGCAGGGTATATAATTAACATGTCCTCCTGCTAAAGCGCGGGAACATGGAATACTTAGGATAAGTTTACCCTCGTTTATTATTACAAATATAGTATTTGGACATTATTTCCACTTACGCACGAGAGTTGATAAAGCTGTGGGAGAAGATACATTTTTTTACTCCTGCCCATGCTAGCCGTGCTGGTGGTGAATGGATACAACTTTCAACACAAATAAATACAACTGCCATTGCAGTAAGCATTTTATACTGCCTTTTTATGCATCGATGCATTGTTGGATACGTTTTGATGTATCCAACAATGCATTACCATTTAAAAGACGATAGAATACAAACTTCTTTTTTATTCAAATAACTTTTAATAAACTGTTTTCGAATCATCGGAACAAAAGCAAGGTAATTTATATCTGAACTAGATCCCACGGATAGCATAGGGCGAAGATAATAAAATGCGATAATATAAGATCTTTATCATATAAAGGCCGATTTACATCAAACAAAAAAAAAATATAAACACTAAAGATAATTAAAAAAAATTATATTTTTATCCCTAAATTAGGAAACTTTTTACGTAGCTAATTTGCAAATATAGCATTTGATTCACTAAATTATTCGCTGAACTATTTTTCCAATGAGAAAATTAACATATAATTGACATATTTTTAATTATAGAGATTTTAATTTCAATTAATGATCTGTTATTAATAATTACTTGCGACAATGTTTGTACTTTTAATTGTAATTTATTAATTCTGTACAACTGTAAATTAATTTCAACTATATTGTTAAGTATTTGTACAAATATGAAACTCTTTTTTTTATTATTCTTGTACAAGTTAGCCTTTAATGACTATCTCACTTAGTGGTAAGTGATGATACAGGTTAAGATGGTAGCGGGATAGCCACTTAAGGTTTTGTCGACACATCGATCACACAAAATTGTACCTTTGCACTAAATCTCTTATGGCACGTCTTTCAGTCATTGTTCAGTACTTCATATTGTCACCAGAATATAAATAATTTCGCTATAAAGCTGCATGTTTTTATTATTTTAATTGACTCTTATTATCTTATTTTTATTGGCATTTACTGTGTTCTACTTTTGTCTTATTGGTGCTATACATTTATTGTTGGAGGTGGGCGTTAATTGTTGCGACACAGTTTATACTACTACAACAGTTATCGTGGCACCATGTTTATTGTGTCAATTCTGTACCCTTACCAATATTCTGAATAAATGAACTGTCGCGTTGGCTTAGTGGTTGGCAAGTTCAACTACAGATCGCGAGGTCTTGGATTCGAATCCCGAAGCGGGCCATAAATAGTTAGGTCTTCTTATTATTCCTAGCACTAAGTACTATTACTGTTTTCCTTATTTTTTTCCTATTGTGTTGTGTTGCAATAAAGTTTTTCTATTCTATTCTATTCTTCTCACTAGGCCGTTGTCCGCATGTAAGCTAACCGCTTCTTGTACGTAGAACACTTCCCCGCTGTGCTTGCTACTCCAGCCATCCAAACTCGTTCCAGAAGCCTAGCAGGCCGCCCAGGTTGCCGAAGACTTCTGAAATTGCGGCTGGGGGCCCCAGGTAGATTTCGGTTTGCCACGCGCGTGCACTCCAGCATCACGTGCGTTTGTGTTCCATGCGCCTCCATGCATGCTCGGCATAGGGGCTATCGGTGACACCTATGATGGTAAGATTTTTGTTTAGGCTATGCCCTGTTATAAGTCCCACCACCTTTCTGAGTTTACCTCTGTCCAGGCGTAATAATATTTTAGTAAATAGTTCGGTATTGTGTATTTTATTTTAAAGCGTTTTCAGTACCAGCCGGGAGTTAGGAAATTGGCGGCGTCAACCCTCGTGCCTCGCAGAATACGCGTCGGTAAACGACCATTATCACAAGTTATAAAAGACTGTTAATATTAATATTAGAAGTAGAAATAAACTTGTAGTGCAGTTTACTAGGCTGCATAAAATTTCTAATTCATTTAAGGGTAATTGTATATCTTTTTATTACAAATTACCAGATGAAATGCTTGAGATGACTCTCAATAAGTTCAAAGTTTATATACAACGTAAGCTTTTAGAAAAATGTTAAGGATGTATACAAATGAATGATAAAAAAGCTTGGGTATAAATTGCTCTAACTTCATAGCTCCACATTAACTAGACTGTGAGATGGTGATAACAAAAACAACCAACTTAGACAAGTTGGTTATTTGGGCTCTTCTTATACCAGGGCGCGTTTGGAACCCTCCTAGCTTTTGTTTTAAGTTAACAAATGCAGTTATCACCATCACTAACATTAGTGTAACATGTTAAATGTATGAACGCTTCATATGTGCCTGTAATAAGGTTTACACGAATAAAACATTTTTCGAATTTGAATTTGATAATAACCGGGTTATTGACGGCCGATTGGCGCGGTGGGCAGCGACCCTGCTTTCTAAGTCCAAGGCCGTTGGTCCGATTCCCACAAATGGCAAATGATTGTGTGATGAACATGAATGTTTTTCAGTGTCTGGGTGTTTATATGTATTTATGTATACTATTCATAAAAATATTTATCATTCTTAGTACTCATAACACAAGCTACGCTTACTTTGGGGCTACATGGCGATGTGTGTATGACATATTGTCGTGGTTTATTGATTATAATTTTATTTCTATCATTTATTATTTTTCTTTTTTTTTCTAAATTATTAACAATGCTTAAGAATAAATTAAAGAACACTATTAAAAATTTATAAAAAAAAACTTCCACTCTCCGCTTGCGGGGCTTTTGAATGCCCAAGCAACCGGTGGTCAGGGCTCCAGAGTGAGAAACCTCCTCACAATACGCGCCGTTTCAAGGACTACTGCCTTCTGTATCCGACCCTTGATCCAACAACCAAGCGAAAGCTTCTTGAGATGTTGGTCGAAGCTTTTGGCGAGAAGACCATTGACTGAAACGACTATCGGAACAACAACGGTCGACTCAACACTCCACATGGCGGTAATCTCGTGAGCAAGGTCCAAGTATTTAGATACTTTTTCCTTTTCAAATAAGATAATTTTTATTATTATCACTTGTGATAATAGTCGTTAAAGCCCATCAACCCGCATTGAAGCAGCATGGTGGATCTATAGAAACGAGGCCTTTGCCAAGCAGTGTGACATTAATAGACTGCAGATGAAGGAATTAATGAACTAATGTTGTATATTAGTTAAATCTCTGCGCTACCTGTCAAATTTCGTTGAAGCTAACCAGATTCCGCGCACTGCCGTAGCTAAAGCTTGACAGGTGCCAACCGCGTCACGTGACCCCAGTCATTAACCCCCCCAAACCCTCGCTACTCGCTTCTCCACGTATAATTAAAGGCTCTAGCTACATACAGGGCCAACATCTTTGTCCAACTTACATTCTTTTTTCTTTTTATTATTATATTATGAAGGAGGAAAATCTTCATGGATACCATTAACTGGCGTGCTCGACTTCACCACTGATCTACGGAGCAAAAACCTCCTCGATCCTACATTTATTTATTTATTTATTTTTAATTCAATTAGTATGGTTAACACCAATTACACTAATGAAATAAGTTGTGAGGTACGCATTTGTTTGTATAATTATTATAATTACTTTACGTTACTTTTCTTGTACATGTACCTATCTATTATAAATAAATAAATAAAAATTAAAGTTATGGTTATGGTTCAAATACATAGCAGATTAAAACGAGAACAAAAATAAAATCAGAAATAAAAACATAACAATTCAATCAACTTTATAATAGTTTTACCTAATAGTAATTATACTATCTTCTCAAAAAATCAAAAAAATAGTTAAGCCAAAAACATGGTGCTATTACATTTCTCACTGTACTGTAGGCAATGGTTACAAACGGTGTTCCAAGGATCCGAAAATATGTCACAGTGAGGTGACTCCGTCAGCAGTGCATTAAGCGCCGAAAGACTGCGAGGAATGGGAGATCTAACGCGGGACACTGTGCGGCAAGACGGGACGGCGAAACATTTTTGACAGTAAAAACGTAATTGACAGTAATAACAAGGAGCAGATAAGCGGCACAACTTGCTATGAAGCACTGGACAGTTTATCCTCCCAGTAAGAATCTTACAAACAGTAACGAGCTGGTCATAAGCTCGTCTTGTTTCCAGTGAGTTGAAGCCCAAATGGCCAAGCAGAAATCTTGTAGGATATAGATAAGGATAATATCCATTGTATTCCTGTTTCCACCAGTACTTAACAACCTACCAACTACTTATATTCGTATCGAAGTGATAGTAAGTGATAAGGAAGTATGAATTATGTAATATTTATCGCTGGTTGGTGGATATAGGTATATTGTTTCTGTTTCGCTTTGTTTTTTATTTTGCTACACTTTAGATTCTATTATTATATTATTTTCTGTACCCAGTTTTATAAGTACTATTTAACTTATTTAGTCTACGTATTATTTTAATTACTAAAATTACGTATGTTTTTTTTTATATTTGTTGGTTGATGTTGCATATAACCTGGCAGGAAAAGCCAGAAAGGGGAGTGGTATAAGGATACTAATAAACTGGGGATGACGTTTTGTTTCAGAATTATAATCCAAATTTTTAGTAGGTCAAGGTTAGTAATTTAAACTATCTTACACGGTCGGTATACCATGTTATTATACCAGGGGTTAAGATAGTTTTTATTTATTTAAATTACTTTATTGCATAAAGATAAATACAAAATACAGGACAAAATAAACATAATTTTCAAGCCAAAGGCTTTTTATCTTGTTTTTTTTTCATCTATTTCTATTATCTATTACCTAATTACTTGTTTGGGCAAATTTACGGAAAAGTATCTTTTTATATAAAGTTAATATTTAACTTCGTTAATCCAATTGCAGAATGTTCTAGAACTGTAGAATAACAGTGTGAGATGGAGCCATTATCATTTCGCACGCCTCATAAGCGAAGCGTTAAAGTGATGCTCAAAAAATTACTGTATGTTTCTTACATTGCACTTATAGGATATTATTAGCATAAATATATCAAGAAAAACCATTCGTTCAAACGTATTTAATATTTAAAAAAAACCATTATTTTTTTTAAAGTAAAAAAAAATATTACAAAAATATTCGAGGACGTCCGGATGTCTGTCCGTATGGATCTGGCACACTCACGACCGTAAAAATTAACGTTTCGAAGTATTTTTTTTCTTCTTTTCTCAATCCCGTTGCTGGGTAAGACAAAAACTTTATGGCACGTAAGTTGGAACAGTAAGTCGGGCTCGTCCGTAGAGGCTATTATTACCCGAGATGTCTTCATTCCACCACTTCCTTTTAATTAAATACAGATTAAGTTTTTGCGTCGCGAACTTGGAACTTGATGATCATTTATATTTGAGGGTGGAACGTAATTATCATTGCACAAGTTGCGATTGTGACCGTTATAAATGAACTGCCCGGATATGCATCTGTATGTTTTTTTTAATTAATTGTATTATTTCTGACCTAATATTAAATTAATATTATAATTTCTGAAAGCTCTAGTCTGGCGGCTTCGGCCTGCCATCCTGCCGAAAGACACGTACCGCTAAGCGATTTAGCGTTTCATTGGTGATGCGAAACAACTTATTAGGTGTATAAATTTTTTGAAACTGTCATAACCTGAACAAGTTAACCAAGTTAGACTGCATCATGTCTAATCTGGTGATGGCAGTCAAGGTCTTACTTGTAGTGAAATCGTTCGATTTTAGTTAGTCCTTACTTGATGCCCTAACTAACCAATCGACTTAATTTTTGATAGAGTAGCTTATATAGAGTTAGCTGAAAGGACGGAGAGTTACGTAGACTTTCATCCCAGTAAAACAAACGGTTCCCACGAGATTCATCATATCAACCCGTTACCGGCCTACTACAGAGCACGGTTCTCCTCTCACAATGAGAAGGGATTAAGGCTGTTGTCCACCACGCTGGCTCAGTGCGGATTGGTGGACTCCACACACCTTTGAGAACATTATGTAGAACTCTCAGGCATGCAGGTTTCCTCACGTTGTTTCTTTCACCGTTCAAGCAAGTGATATTTTAATTACAACGCACATTACTTAGAAAAGTTAGAGGTGCTGGCATTCGAACTCGGCCCCCCGAAAGTGAAGTTCAGCTCCTACCCAATGCGCTATCACAGCTTTTGCTTCCACGAGATTACTAATATAAAAATAAAACTAAAAAAGAAACTAATTTTAATATTCCTAACTTTGATAAATTTGAGACTTATACAGAATTTTCCTAACTTTTAAACATGGGTTGGTTTTTTTTTTATTTCAATGACATATTTTCTTTGTATGTACAATCTTGATAGGAACAGTATACAAGCTATCTCTATTGCTTTATTTTTTATAATTACAGATAATATAGATGTAAGATAAAATAACCTACTGCTGAGGTACAATAATATTTACAAGAAAAAAAAGACATCTTATGGGCATGGTACTCAAAATGCTGGCGGTATTGCCCCTTTCAACTATCGAAAGAGAAAATAATTATTGTAAAAATGATGATGTTGAAAAATATTTATGACAAATAAACGACATTTTTAAATCGGTGCCAATTATATAGATAGACTTCGTATACGGAATCCTTAAACCGTACCTACCTAAGGACAGTAATACAGTACTCTAATTGGTGTTATTCGCTAGAAAATTCTTCACAAATATAGTTACAATTTACAGTTACATTCACAAATATACACATATACATATATACACAAATATACACATATACACATATACATATACATATATATATAAAAAAAATGCTAATAGGTGTCTTTAATGTTTGAAGAGTTTCCTCGACTTTTCCAGAATCCCTATCTTAACAGAATTAAAATGGGACCATCTCTGAGGTATGACGGATCAAACAAAAAAAGGATCATCAAAATCGGTTTATAATTGGCGAAATAATCGCGTAAAAAAATACATTCAAAATGAACCTCTTCTTTGATATAAATTACTTTGCTGAATGCCCATTTTAACTTAACCTAAGCATGGCCTAAATCGAGTGCCTAATTATTTAGGCGATGTCTTTAGAAAAAAATCACCAACTCTGTGAAAACTATTGGTGAACCGTTGATGCTTACCTAGGAATCTCCTTAGATTACGCGTTAGTTTTTTAGACCTTGCCTTGTTTGTCTTTTGCCGTGAAAACGTGCTTTAGCCTCTGGGCTAAATAACCGCCAGCACTTAAAACTCTATTGCTTATTATATTTTTAAACTACAATAATAGAAAATATTTGTGACGACGATTCGACGGCGCGACTAAACATTTTTCTCCATTACAAGTCGAGCCTAAACAAACACCGAGGCACTTCCTCCATCATACAAAAACCATGCAAAAACCACTAGAGTATAGCGTTACGGTATCCATTTAAATGTTATGAAAATTCCTAGTTCCCATGCGCAGGCGCCACTTTTTTATGCGCAGATGATATTACAATGTTGAAGGAGCTTTTTTTTTCAATTCTCGGAACTCTTAGGTGAGTTGGAATTAACTGTATTTTATTATTCTCCTATGAGCTTTTGGACGCAGGCGCAGAAGTGAGCGCTGTGGTTTTATATGGGTTATGATCTCTTAAGTTCTTTAATGGGTTTAATAATTAAAAAAAACATTCGGGTTGCCCTATTCTATTAAGTAATTGTACAACAAGTGAATAAAACAATCCCCAATGTCGGAGATGTTTATCTCTTTATTTTTATATAGAGTATAATATGGGTTTTATGACCGAGTTCTACATATAGGTAAGTACAGAATTGAGTCAAAAGCTAATATTTAAGTGGTCGATAAAATTGGTTCGGCCCTCCAGAATTATAGTAATAAGAATTTTGTGTGCCGGGGTGTAGTGGGTCAGAATCTCTCATAACCCAAGCTTTTCCCCAGCAGGGCAAGCACGGGCGGTAGATAAAAATTATATCCCCCGATTAAAGGGAACAGGGAATAGGAGAAGTTTACCCAGTTTATTAATACACATATATTATTTGGAATATATTTCCACTTGTGAGTCTGTGCTCTGAGAGTTCATAAAGCTGTGTGAGAAGGTACATTTGTATCCTTTCCCCGGGGAGATAATTGTCTCCTGCCCAAGCTAGCCGTGCAGGAAGCTGGGTATCTCACCAGGAAATTACCCCTCGTAATCAAAAGAAACAGTTATTAAAGTCAAAGTAAAAGTCAAAGTCAAAAATATCTTTATTCAAGTAGGCCCACAGGTGGCACTTTTGATGCGTACATAAGAATTACACGGTAGTGAGATGATGGCGATAACCACATTCGTAAACTTAAAAGTAATTCCAAACGCGTCCCGGTCTAAGAAGAAGCCCACAACAAACTTAGCCGGATGTTTTTTTTTTTTTTTGTTATCACCATCTCACAATGTCATTTTAAATTATTAGAAGAGCAACCTGGTTAGAGCAATAATTTACACCCAAGCTTTTTTATCGTTTACGTAGTCCTCTATACTATAATAGGACTTTTCTATATGCTTACGTTTAATAAAAACTTTGAACTTTTTAAGAGACATCTCCAAGATGTCAATTGGTAGTTTATTGTAGAACTGTATGCAATTTCCTTTAAACGAATTATGAATTTTATGTAACCACTGTAAGTTTATTCTTACTTCTAATGTTTAAATTATTGCAGTCACATTTTTTCTTAAATTTTGAAATGTTTTTATGAACGTACATTAAATTTTCAAATATGTACTGACACATAATATACACTGTCATTATTTTAAATTATTATTAGGTAAGCACGCCCTTCAGACCGGAACGCAGGAATTTTCTTTGCAAATAAGCAGGGCATCAATACTTCCCCGGACGAGCTCTATCTCAAAAAGCTATGCTACTACTACAACTAAAATTTGCCCCACAGATCGTCAATTATAAACCAGGTCTATTTATGGACTAATTTGATTTACAGCGGATCCTGGTGGCAGTAAATAGGCATTATGTTACAGATGGGGATGGGTGATAAAAGCGGATGCTGTGGCGCCGCGCCGCCAGTTGGCTCTCGTCAGGATATAACACTGAAACACCAGCTGCAAGTCATAAGAGCTAGCGGTTTTAGTGCCCTGTGGCGAAACAAGCCTAGGGAGCTTGCGTGATTTTTATGCGCTTATCACCATCGCTTAGACAATTTTTCACAGACGATTTATTTGTAAAATAAAGGCTGATTAAGTTATTTTTTAAGAAGGAAAAAATAAAATTATCGCTTTTGCAACAGAATTGTCGATAAATAAATTTCCACGGCAGTAAGATCACGTTTTTATTTCTAATTTATATAATCATGATAATTATATTATTATGATGATTAAGATAATAAAAATCATAGTTTAAATCACTGCGGTTCTGAATTTTTGATTCAATCATCATTATTTCGAGAGATTGACATATATAAATAAAAAATAAAAATCGTTTATACGTTTCTTACATAGTATATGTCGTGAAGACCCCCTAGTAAGAATTAATATACGTGTGTCAGGAGGCGTCACTCTTCCATAGCAAAGAAAAGATAAAATTAAAAAATAAAACATTTGAATAGTGTGTCTTGGTGTGTATGGTGTGTTTATGTGTATGTACGCGCGCGGGTGTTTGAGTGCGTGTGTATTTGTGCGTGAGTGTGTGTGTACATGTTATAAAGTGCGTCTATATCCATTATATCTTAAATAGAAATAAATTGAAAAAGCGCCTCGGTTTTTTTATAGGTTAGCGTCTTCAGCCAGGCTGTCAAAGTTTTGTTACATTCAAAGTTGGTGCTGATAGGATTTAAAAAATCCCCCTTTCATGAGGACCAATGTCTTTCATTTCATTCACACATCCTATCCCAATCATCAATAGCCATTATTATCCTGAATACTCTAGCTAATATTATGAGATATTATGTTATATTATGTTATTTTAGTTTGTAATTATTATTTCCCTACAAAAATATATTTTTCTTTGGTTTTATAAATAAATGGTATCTATAAAAAAAATATGTTATGGGTATTACTTTTTAGGGATACAATTTAAAATTAAATACAATCGAAATGTTATGAAATTGGCCTATTTAAGTTCTAAGTCATGACACGGGACTGGCATTGAATTGGCAACGAAGTGTCGCCGGTTTTAACTAGATGGCGCTTTAATATGTTTTTATTTTTAATTTTTTTACTTTATTTTCAAAACTACCCAAGGGTCTTAGAGGCCCTGAGGTATGCACTGCATTTATGCATCTACGACATGCACGCAACTGTCTATCGCTGTCAGCTGCTGGACTAAAGACCTCTCCCAACGAGAGGGTACCCATACGCGCTGGGCAGACTTTGTTATATTTGTAATGAGTTATTGATGGACCAAGCAGACAGTTCACAGGATGGTAAGTGGAAAATCGTCGCCCATCATCAGAGCAACATTTCTCAGGGCAAGCAAGAAAGTGTTGTCCGTAATTACACCGACAACCACGCCCTTCAGACCGGAACACAGCATTGTGACAATGCTGCTAAGCTTCAGAAAAAAGCAATATTGTTGTGCCTGCTGTACGAGAATACTCAGCACATGCTCACGTGTACATGAAATAAAAGAATTTAGAATTTTTTGAATTTTATTTCCAGGCAAATCCACAGTGGCTATCAAAATTTTGTGCCAACTAACAAAGTGGTGTTGTCACATTTACAGAAGCTTATAACTTTCCCCACTCGCGTAGTGAAACTCAATCGTCGAGGTCGGGAGGTGATCGCACGTCTGAAGTCACTGTCATTGCAGAGCGCCCGTGTCAACACATTGCGCGGTAAATATAGCTGAAACATTCGATATGCGGTTACCGTACTGACTTCCATCCTCCCCCCTACTTTGTGGTGGAAATGAAAGAACACGGGCTAATTTTATTGTGGGCTTCTTCGTAGACCAGCGTTTTCGCGATCAGCGAAATACTCATAGCTTTAGTTTAGAGTTTACGAATTTAGTTATCGCCTTCATCTCATTACCATGTACACATATATAATAACGTTATGTACGAAAAATAGAAATTCAAATTCAAATTAAAAACTTTTTTTTTCATGTAGACCTTATTACAGGCACTTATGAACCGTTCGTACATTTAACATGTTACTAATGTTAGTTATGGTGCATTCGTTAACTTAAAACTAAAGCTAGGAGGGTTCCAAACGCGCCCTGGTCTAAGAAAAGCCAACCACAAACTTAGTCACGTTTTTGTTTTGTTATCACCATCTCACAGTCTAGTTAATGTTGAGCTATCAAATTAGAACCATTCATACTCAAGCTTAGCTTTCCTTAATATTATTATAATATATTCATCTATAAGCGTAAGTTTTATATAAACTTTGAACTTATTTAGAAACAGCTCAAGGATTTCATCCAGTAATTTGTTATAAAAGGATACAATTACCCTTTAATGAATTACTTATTTTATTCAGCCTAGTAAACTAAACTACAAGCTTATTTTTACTTCTAATAATAATATTAGCGACTTATATGGGCCTACTTCTGACTACTGAAACACAGTTTATACTATTTCAGTAGTCATTAAACAATTGGATTGTTTTACAATTGGATTGTTTTACAATTACACATAGGTGTTTGCGATGTCAAATGTACCTACCTACTAACTATAACCTATACAAATTATACATCTACATAGTTTGTGAATTTTTTACATGTTTGTAGTTGCTATGTGTAGGTACAATACTTATGTTAATTTATTAAATTAATAAACAAATTAATTTAAATTTGGACTTAAATAAAAAAAAAGCCTACTTTAGCCTTTAGGTACTTTGAAAATAAACGCAATAATAGAGACGCATTTTTAGTTTTATGTTAATTTGTTTCTATTCCAGTACAACATGACCTTATATTAGAAATAAGTATTAATACCCACTGTCCACTTTTCTTCTCCTAATTTCGTTCAACCCATTGTAGAAGGGAGTAAAGCTAGATTTTGATTCACGCAGCAACGACGTTTGCGAGCAAACCCTTTCTTAGGGAGAAGCGTTTAGCCCAGCTCTATACTGTTATAGACTATTGATGATTGATGAAGATAAGCGATATTTTAATAATAAATTACAATATAAAAAAAAATTTGGAACTTTAAGTTGCTATAATAGGAAGATACTGTAAAGTTGTAAGTACCTACTAAATTTATACATCCGCCATCAGCAGGGTGATTACGTATCTAAGCTATATAACGTATCTAGGCGTAAATTTTGCGATCACTGCAGTCAAAATTCACTTTTCCATACAATAAATAAACAAAAGTTACGTTTGACAGCAGTGATAGCAAGATTTACGCCTGTCGCATTGCTGTCGCGTGATACGTAATCACCCTGCATCTGCAGGGTGATATATAACTTAATATCGATAACGTAAAGTAGCGATCTACGTAAAACCTAAGATAAAACGTGATAATTTAAAAGTATCACTATGAAATTTCGTTAATGACGGGCGTTTACATAAACGATTAAAACAAACCGAAACTAGCAATACACAAGTTAATTCCATCCTAATTTGAATCAGAAACAACGCGCTACACAAATAATGATTTGTCGAAATAATTGTTGATCATTTGCTTTGCGCAAATCTAAACCGTGCTGATTTTAACGAACGGTCGGCAAATTACTGGAGAATCCGTAATTCTAGCAAACAGAGGCGTCAAACTGGTCATCTGGTGTACCAACCCTTCGCTGTTTGCGCGGGTCGTTCCGGCCCCCGATGAATTATTCATACACTGCGACAGCTAATTGTAATGAAATTTATGCCCCCTCCCCTACCCTAGAAGTACCCCTGAAGTTAAGTTTGGTTTACATGTTGAACCAAAGTAAAGTATCGAAATAAATTCTGATTTTTGTCGAGGTATTTATGAGAATAGTGTTCACATATATATTCGTGTTTTGCAGTATTGTTCTATGTCAGATGTGGTCCACTTAATTAGCTAACGAATGATAAGAAAACTTGTGATGACAAGGCTTAGCTAAATCCATGACTAAGCAGTATTAATCAAATGTTTTAATTTAATATTCCATCTCCTTCAGCCATCATCTGTTAATAAGACCTAATACTATACTTCTTCCATTTCAGGCTACTCTCTTTAGAGAGATAGATTAAGAGACACGGGTTGGAGGTCTTTAAAAATTTAATAACGTTATTACTCGTTAATGACTCCCGGTGAACCGGGATAGTCTAAAACGCTTTCCGTGGCACATGGAAAATCTTAAATAAACAACAACAAATCTTTTGAAGTTTAACTATTCGGTGTATAAAATAAGCGAATTTTCGAACATTATAAAAGGAATCATTTTTGATTCCTACTTCCTCTTTTATATTATTAATTAATTACTGACAAACATTAACATTGTTTATGATTAAAAACACCTGCTTATTATTCCTTATAATCATGTAACCAAAATCTTACGCCAAGCGTTAGACGCGAACGAGTCTTATTATTTTATTAGTTCACGCGCGATTTAATCACGATTGTTGGTTTTGGTAAGTTAATAAGCGGGAACGGGTTGGAGCCCTCGCAGTTTGACACGGGCCTGAGAGGCACTGCACGCAGAGGGTTAACAGACTGTGCTCGTTAAATACCGCCATATTCTTTGGCGGATTGTGTTGACATAATCGTATAGTCTTTTTGACGGATTTACTGTGATTGCTTACAATCCAAAAATTCAAATAGTCTTACCTACGTATTTAAAACTTTTTCTCTAGAGGACTAAACATCAACATCCTCAATCTGTAGTACCAAAGGTTGTTTCGGAGAGATCGTTTTAGCAATAAGACCGCCTTTGGACGCCTTAGTATATAGTTAGATAGCAAGATAAATTCTTTATTGCCCACAATTAATAAATATTGGAAACAGAAATACAAGAAAAATAAAACTGAGCAAAGGCGGTCTTATCCCTTTAAGCGATCTCCTCCAGACCACCCTCAATGAAAGAACAAAATGATTGTGGAAACAGAATAGGGCAATATTTTAAAAAGTTTTAAGTTATAACTTTTTTCTGTTTAATTTTGTTTATCTAATATTTTGTGTGTGCAATAAGTAGTGCCACATCTAGGCACAGACCTTATCTCTCTTAGAATAGAGGAGTTTAGACCTACCATGCGGATAGAATGATTAGATATACATCACAAGTTTATCCAGGACAGACGGCTTAACATGTGTTCCGAGGCACGAGAATAGACAACGCCAGCTTTCTAACTACTAAAGGCTCGTACCCAATGCTAATTTCTTGATATAAAAATAATATTAACACTTTTGGCTGGACCCAGAATCGAACGCAGAACCTCGTGATCGGTAGTCGAACACCCTAGAAGACAACCAAGCCAATCTACCAGTCGATTCTAATCGCTCTATGCAAATAAATATAATAGGAGTCTGAACGTATATTACGAAAGTATCCATCAGTTTTTTTACTAAGATATAAACATATATAGCAACGTACATAGAACCAATCTTTACCGGAAATTACTTAGTCTAAGCCAAATATTAGACGGCAAAAAAAATCCTTATCGGAGACATTTTGAATGCTCTAAAACCCTCTCTCGGGAGATCGTAACAAAAGATAAAGTTCAATAGGGGTGTCGTCAGTCCTTTTTTAATACAAATCCACAAGTTTATTTTACCCGATGAAAAGTAGGTCGCTTAAGGTATTTTCGACCTTCCATCTGCATTATTAGGGTTGGGGTGGTTTTCTGCGATTTTGGAATTTTGTTGGTTGGAAGTAATTTTGGGGAGAGTGGGGCGGTATCGACCGTTGTGTGTCCATCTATTTAGTAATGACTTCCTGTGCGTCAGGTGCGACCGAGCGCCATGTTTTTTTTTGAATACTTTTTTTGTGGATTTGTTTAAGCTTGATGAAAATGTCTGATTGATAGCGTTTTACGTAATTTGGAGTAACGACTTTTTTGTTGGAGCACGGAAGTATTGTTATGCCGTAAAGCAATGAAGATGTTTTAGGGTGGAAATGCAAATTTCTATTTTATTTGTGAATAGGTTTAGCTATTCACAAATAAAATAGAAATAGAATTTAATTATTCCTTTTGTGTGGGTTCCTTTTTACACGCTTTATACTTCTTTAGCTTCATTTGTATGTTTGTTTGTAACCGACTTCTTTGGGCGCGATTTTGACCCACTTTAAACGGTCAGATTTCTTTCAAACTTTGTAGACATATCGAGGACCGATGACAATACACTAATCTGAAAAGATTATTCCAATTTTCACTATAAAAAATAAGATTTTTTACTAATTACTACAGCGCCATCTAGACCCAAATGTAAAAAACCTATGGCGTTCGCGTACCTAACAAATTCCACAAAAAACATTAAGCTACTAGATGGTAGAGGGCGTTAGCTATTACTTTTTAATGGCCTGTTTTAAATAATAATTAGAACTTGCAATTCGAGAGACGGGCACACTGAATAAAAAAAAAAATATTTTATCTCTTTAATGGTGGATGGGTTACCGATTAATTTTGCTCTAATAAAAATAATAGATCAAGAAAAACTAAAAAAAAACGCTATTATGAATAAACTAAAAGAAAGAAATTAGTTTAGTTTTTTATACCAAGCGTGTTTTTTTAGTTTGTTTGAACTATTTAATTATATGACTACCCAAAATGAAGCGTAATATTTAAAGGTTTCATATATGTGAGTTTAACAAACTCCCCGGTGCAGTGGTGAGCACTATGTGTGTCACAAGTTCGAAGATTGCGGGTTCGATCCCTTTTTTGGTTTCGATTATTTGGAAGTTTATAATTTCTTAAACTTAGGTTATAATCAAACTTCATGATTTTATTTAAACGATAATAACTACAAAATAAATCAAACACGGGTCTCGTAAAACCATAAAACATTGATTTTTGGTGAGTATCAACAATAAGGGACAGGGGCGCAGGGACAATCTTTAGAACTGAGATGTGATTTTGACAGAATTTTAACAGTCGGATCCTCTGTATCGTTCCAATTTTAGATGGTAGGAAGTCTTTCTATGGTATAAGTGTACATATAGACGAGTGATGGTAAGAGAGGATACCACGGTGGAGCGCGCTTGCCTAGCAGATGCCTATTCACTCTTGATTTAAGGGTACCTACTCATATTGTAGGTACTGGGGAAAATGGATGCTGGAAGGGCATTCAAGATTTGCGGTGCGAATCAAAAACGAAGATGAAAAGCGCGTCGTTCGTGTTCATGGTATATCAACCACGTAGGGGTAAAGATACTTGTCCGGGTGGTATACAACGGGTTCCCCGGGAGTCTCATATAACCTCCGTCCTGCCCAAGGGTCGGAGGTACCTAGCAATAAAGCTTTTCCGCAACGCCAAAAAAGAAAAGAAATACAAATACGTACGGCTGACTCTCAATTCAATGGTAAAAAATTGAGGGGTGAACTAGAATAGTCAGTTCTTGGGAACACTCTCCGATATCTGATATGTATTGCCGAAACGAGTAGGTACATATCCAGATGTAATGCATAAGCGGTTCTTGGAACATCGAGGGGAGATAGGGAGGAGGTATTTTCATCCGTAGTTCGTTGGGCATCAGTCCCATAGACATAGAGTCATGCACTAGACATCCAAGACGATTTTTCACCTCCCATTAATAGAAAGTTCCTACAGATCCAACATCTAGCGTTAAAAACAGGCTCCCTTTTATTCCGGAAATAAACCAGGAGGTAAAATAATGCTAGAAGATTATATAGGTAGGTATCTTCTATTTATTTAATGAAGACGTAAAAATAACGTAAGACGACTGGGTTGAGAAACATAAGTAATGCAACTTTAAGCTATTTTTTACAGAGAATTTTGCACTATTCAACCTGAAAATTACTTTTTTAAATTACTTAATTGATGTTCTAAAATTAAAAGATGAATTAGTAATATGAAATATATGGATCTTCATTTGCGTAGGCGTATACCTAACTGAACTGTATAAATAGGCTGGTAAATATAGAAGGCAATCAAATGTCCCAAAACACATAACGGCACATAAATTACCCAACAAGCACCAATTGAGTCCAATCGTATCAATTACAGCTTCCTGAACCACAATATTAACTCTTATTCCATACGAACAAGTTCCATTTTTCAACAAAATACAATAGAAGAACTAGGGGTATCATTTACAAAGGTGGCTATTTATTGGAGGGATTTTCAGCTTTATTCCTCGGTGTTAGGGTGTGTTTCTGTGTAGATTGTGTTGAGAAGAAGTGTGGTGTCAGTTACAGGATTGGCTAGTGACGACCCCGCCCGGTTCCATTACACCAACACCTACTACTTACACCCACTGTATGTTTATTCCCTATTGCTATCACTTCGTACGATAAACTATATCTATCATTTATGTACAGAGATATACCTCACAACGAACGAATCATTGTATAGAGCCATGATCACTCATTGTTATTTAGGTCTATAGTCTGAGGTACAGATTTTAAGATAAAATCAATGAGGATATAAACACACACTACACTAGGCACTTTGGTTTTAACAGAATTGTTATTATTCTCTTATTATTCTTCGGTTATAGCCTTATCCCTTAATATCCCTATACAACTTTGTATAAAATAATTATACCCTCTATCTAACTTGCTCTATGTATCTTTTGTTGTTTTATGTTATTTTCTTTCTGTGGTGTACAACAACGAAAGGGACTAACAAAGAGGAAACAAACACTACGTTAGGTATAGAATACAGAGCTAATTAGGTTTTATGGCTTTCTATTCTAGCTTTTTTATTTAAAAAATTCAAAATTGGTTGGGTAAAATACCTACATAAACCTACAGCGTGGCAAATTATTAAAGCATATATATACCCTTAAATTATTAAAAACCTTTTCGAAAATATTCGAAAAAACCAGTCTTGCATGCTAATATCGCGATCTAACTACCTATTGTTGTGGTGGTATATTTTAAATACAATACACAAACCCTAACACAGACTATAAACATACACTAACTGAAGGTACATTGGAATACAGTAGGCAGAACTTGAAAAAAGACATCGAAATAACTTTTATCTTAGGTATATCCAAATAATTTATCCAATGCAATGTCGCATCAGGTCGTTTTTGGAATACCCTAAATAACTATTTTTTTTATATATTACATTATAGCTCCCGTAGCCGAGGTACACCGTACTGTACCCGTTTCTATAATCGAAACAACACACACGTTGATAGTGTGTGGTTTCGATTATATAAAATGTCCTCAAATCGATTAGCTTTTAATAAACACATTTCAAGTACCTACCAACCAAAGGAACACTTTACAACAGAACGGTTTTTTTTTTATTATTATAAATAATAGAACATAGAATAATTATGTTCTTAATTATGTATCATAAATAGTACATAAAATGTTAGAAGTAGTGCTTAAACCAATTTCATTTTGTACCTATGATGAAATCCTCGTTGAGTTTAGCTATAGAAATACGATAGTACCATCTTGTCCTAACAAAAAATACAGGAGCGTATTATAACCCGAGAATATAATAAATATTATTCTTTCTCTATTGTGTGAATATTGAAGAACACAAAAATGAATGATCGGTCAGTCGGTGCTACGTGGCTACTTAACTGGACAATATACTATTGTCCGTCGTCACGTACGTCCTTTATCTCACAGCTCTTTTTAGTGCGTTTTTAAAGGACGCCTGTCAAAGCAACCGGGATGCTGCGTGTTTTTACAACTGGACCGTTGTCCGTAGAGATAAACGATACGCTTTTAATATAGACCGGCTTTGTAAGGATGATATGGTGACGTGCTCAACCGTAGCAATAGGAAGATCTTCCTTCGACGTGGTGTTGTCCTGGTGACCGAGGTCCAAGCATTCATCTTTGAAATTTATATATATTATGGCCATCTACTCTTGTTGGTCTAATGGTCAGTATGTTTACGTAGGCATATTGAGGTCATGGGTTTGATTACCGGGTCGGACCAAGAATTATTAGACAGTGGGATTTACTGTTACCACTATTACAAAACCCAGAGCAAATATACAAGGGAATAAGTTAAAAAGTATATATAAGTATATGAGCCCGAAGGCGATACAACTTTGTATGAAAGTAACGTTGAATAAAGTAAATATGTAGGTTACTCCTAGTAGTATTTAGTACTGTTATTACGACAGGGCTTGGTGGACAGGTGATGGTGGAGTGGAATGGGGTAAAGGACTAGAAACATAAACATAAACCTTTTAGGTTGTTGTAAGAGTTTCTCTAAAATCTACTTCGGTTTTGGAAGTTCATTGCTGTCTTGGAAATCTGCATTTTTTTTTAAATAAAATATCTCTAAACAACCCTTAAGGAAAAAAAATTACCTATTGCACGCCTATTATATACCTATTATACTTACGGTTACGGACAGCTTATAGTTACAAATTAAAATCTTTACTTAATAAAAGTTATAAAAGAACTGCGACTGACATGAGTAGAAGTCACATGGCCTCTCTTTGCTTCGCTTTGTACTATCTACTACAAATGTAACGTCAAAATATCTTTATCGCCATCTGATTGGGTCGAGATGACGCGCTGAATATTTAATTGGGGTGCTCGTCTGAAATTATGTTTGTTTTTTTAGAACCGCTTTTGTATGATTTAGAATTATGACGCGATGGTTTAATATTTTTATTGGGCGTACCTAGGTAGGTACTTACCGGCCAGTTTTTAATAAATCAATATTTTTTAGGTATGAGTTGATGCATCTGGCGTCTGATATATAGACAAGCGGGCAGTCAGGCGGGTACATAGGCGGACAGGCAGGCGGACAGGCAGGCGGACAGGCCGGCGGGCAGGCAGGCGGGCAGACAAGCGGGCAGTGAGGCGGCTTTACAAGCGGGCAGGCAGGCGGGTGGACAGACGTGCAGGCAGGCGAGTAGTCAGGCGCGTAGATAGGCGGGTAGACAGGCGGGTATACAGGCGGGTAGACAGGCAGGCAGGCAGGCGAGTAGACAGGCGGGTAGGCAGGCGGGTAGACAGGCGGGCAGGCAGGCGAGTAGGCAGGCGGGTACATAGGCGGGTAGACAGGCGGGTAGACAGACGGGTACACAGGCGGGTAGACAGGCGGGCAGGCAGGCGGGTAGACAGGTGGTCAGCCTGGAATAATACAGGAAGGATTTTATACAAAGTCAAAAGTCAAAGTCAAATATTTCTTTATTCATTAGGCACATAGATGGCACTTTTGATGCGTTATTATATACAAAATGTGTACATAGCAGTGAGTAGTGATGGCGATAACTACAATCGTAAACTTAAAACTAAAGCTACGAGGGTTCCAATCGCGCCCTGGTCTAAGAAGAAGCCCACAACAAACTTAGCCGGGTGTTCTTTTTGTTATCACCATCTCACATTGTCATTAGAAAATATTTAAGAAACTTTCATCCCCCCTTTGTCCCTCTAGGGTTGGAATTTTCAGAAATCCTTTCTTAGCGGATGCACCGAAAACCGTGTAACAGCTATAAAATTATAGTAAAACATATTTGATGTTGAAAATATTGAACGCAATAATTATAAAGTTATTTGCCAATACCTAGATACATTGTTAGCTGCATGCACTCTTTCTTTTGGAGTTTTTACGTCCGTTATTACTAAATACAAAAAAATAACTGACTGCATCGCTGATTACTTCGCGCTAACGAAGTCAATTTTGCCCGTAGTTAATGAAGTACGTTGTTGGTAGGTACACCTACAGCAGCGACGCGACAGTCGGGTTCCGTAATGAGTAAGTACCTTCATATATAATATAAAAAGTAGATACTTAGAGCGCGACTTCACTTTCGCGGGACCAAGTTCGAATCCCGCCCCGCACCTCTTAACTTTTCTAAGTTATGTGCGTTTTATTATGGGGTATTTGCTGTTTGCTAGATTCTATTTTAGTCCTGCAGAAAAGGGCTGTTTGTGCGATATATAAAATGGGCCCAAAAGAGTCATTAAGGGATAATTTTTAAAGTTAAAATAATGACGGTGCATAGTCAGTCAAAAACAAACTCCTTGTGCAGTTTACTAGACTACACAAAATTGCAAATTCATTCAAGGGCAATTGTATATTATTTTATAACAAATTACCAAATGAAATCTTTGAGATGTCTCTCAATAAGTTTAAAGTTTATATAAAACGTAAGCTTACAGAAAAATCCAATTATAATATTAAGGACTACTTAAACGAAAAAAAAGCTTGGGTGTGAATTGCTCTAGCTTCATACCGAGCTTTATATAAATAAACTGTGAGATGGAGATAATAAAAAAAAAAATTACCCGGCTAAGTTTGTTGTGGGCTCTTCTTAGACCATGGCGCATTTGGAACCCTCGTAGCTTTAGGTTGGCTTTAAGTTGGCGAATGGCGAACGAAGTTATCACCATCCCCTTACAATTATGTAAACATTTATGTATGAACGCTTCATAAGTGCCTGTGATAGGCCTACATGAATAAAGAAATTTTGAAATTGAATTTTGAATTTAAGTAATTAAAAAATATCACTTGCTTCGACAGTGAAGGAAAGCATCGTGAGGAAACCTGCATGCCTGAGAGTTACATAATGTACTCAAAGGTATGTGGGTCCCCCACTGGGCCCCACATCAACACTGGGCCAGCGTTGAGGACTACGGCCTAAACCGTTCTCATTCTAAGAAGAAACCGGTTATAATGATGAACGTTGGATTAGTTAAGCAATGTTTTGTTACACTTCAACAGACGGCGTCATACTTCATACACCATACAAAAGTCAGAACGTGATAAAACACAGTAGGTACCTACTATAATAATTCCTACTCCACGTTTATTAATACCTAAGGCCCAGTAGGTTTATGTACTAATTTAAACTCCACACTAGGTACGAAGTTTCAGAAAAGTGAAAATTATGAGTGCATTTCCCCGGCACGATTATTCGTCGCTAACGAAGTCAATTTACGCCCCTTAATGAATCGGACTGCTGCAACGCTTCTCCGCGATTATATCACTCCATTTTTGTCATACAAAAAATGCTACCAGTTATAACAATGAAATGTAAATGTACTAGTTATTCGGACTACCTCCCTGGCGCTGAACCTGCGTCCAACCATCAATGCTTTCATAAACTCCACGTAAGAATATATTTCAAGATAAAAAATTATCAGGATAATCAGAATAACGACGAGGTATTCCAGCTAATCCTAAAAAATGTTGGGGAAAGAATGTTAAATTAACACCAATAAATATTGAAATAAATTGAATTTTTAATAAAACCAGTAAAAAGGGGATATCAATGAACAAATATTACCTACCGTGACTAGCAGTAGTGTCCGAATTACATTCTAGTTGCGTATACCCATATAGGTATATACAGCCTTCGCTACAGACTCTTTGATCTTGCAATTTTAACAGGTCATTTCCTTGCAAATGCTGATCGACGCGAACAATAAGGTGAGATCTGTGGTCTAATAAGTGGAGGTCCCGGATTCCGGCCATTCAGAATTCATAATTTCCGAATTTTCTATGGATTGGTCTGGTGGGCTCTGGCTGTGGCTTGTTACAACGCTAATGTCAAAGACGTGCTGCTAAGTGATTTAGCGTTCCGGCGCGATGCAGCGTAGATACCGGGTTGTAGGGGTGCGTTACCCCTAACGGGTTAGCCCGGTACTGCCTTAAACTGCATCATAATGTTTTTTATTATATTATTGTTAGGCTAACCTGAATGGCTTCTCTCGAAAGAATTCTCTACGTGGCATCGAACCGTAACGCTAAATCGCTTAGCGGCACGGCTTTGTTGCTATGGTGGTAACTAGCCACGGCCAAAGCCTCCCAAGAGACCAGATCGTAAAAAATTCTGAAATAATAAATTTCCAAAAAGACGAAGGTCTAAAAAATTTACTGGAAGAGACTTTATGGCCATTTATTAGTCCTCCGCGGCCCGCGCTTACCTACTGCAATAGGGTGGTCTTTGAAAATATGCAGTCCTTCCTATGTCAACTTTAGATAAACTCAAAACAGCTAAGCTGTCTGCTTGGGTTGTTGATCTTATCTGGAGTTTTCTCGGCGCTTAACGATGCCAATCACAAGACTGGCACCTGCCGATCACAGTGTATCTATATCTGTCTAGCTACATAACTAATCTCAAGCTTCATTAAATGCCAAGAACCCTAGCCTCTTTATTTTTCACGAAGTCTGTTAATACCCATAGACAAAGTAGAATAGAATAAAAAAACTTAATTGCACCAAAACACAAGGAAAACAGTAGGTAATAGTACGGTGCAAAGGCGGCCGTATCACTAACGGTGTACTTTTAAAGGCAAACTGAGCGTGCAAAGACGATAAAAAGGTGGCAAGTTGATGGTGCATTACGTATATTTTTTAAACATCGTGTTTTATTACCAATTAGACCTAATTACACCTACGTAGAAGCACAGTTTAAGTAGCTACCTCACTACCATCATGCATTATAGTACCTATTTAAACGAGGGTAGGTAAAAAAATTGGAGAACAATAGCTTGTTCAGAATTATATTAGCTTCAATAACATTTTAACTACTCCAAAAATATTATTCTCATAAAATAACCACTCATTGTAACTGAATAACGCTCCTCAATAACAGTCGCATGCAATTCACCCTAAAATTTTACAAAATGGCGTCGTATCACCCGCCATAATTGCTATAGACAATATTTTTTTTTTCACTGGCAAAGGCATAAAGTTCGAAGTCCTGCGAAACACTTTTTGTAATTTATTACAACTTCATTTTCACATAATAGCGTGGATACAAAAGAAGTGGGTAGGTACATAGGGGCTGGGTGTAAAATAACATTTTAAATGAATCTTTTCGTAGGGGCGCCATAATAGGTATTGCGTGCTGTTCACGTTTCGCTCGACGCACCCTCTCAATGAAAATCAAAATGCTGGATTGTAACACTTGAGGTTTTTGGACTTTTTAGAAAGAATTATGTATTTACATCTCACTTTTATTCCATTCGGAAAGCGTGATATTTTTTTAAAGTAATAATTGACGGACCAAGCAGATGTCCCATCTGATGGTAAGTGTTCACAAAGCATGCAAGGAGCACGTCCTGCAACATGCCACCCTGTGTCCATCAAGTTGAGACGTAGGTTATAAGCCTCATGTGTTTGTAATTGCACGGGAAACAACACCCTTCAGACCGGAACACAGCATTGCAACAATGCTACTTAGTCTTCAAAAATAAATAAATAATAAATAAATTTACTACGACAATACACATATCGCCATCTAGCCCCAAAGTAAGCGTAGCTTGTGTTATGGGTGCTAAGATGACTGATGAATATTTTGATAAATAATATACGTAAATACTTATAATATACATATAAACACCCAGACACTGAAAAACGTTCATGTTCATCACACAAACATTTTCAGTTGTGGGAATCGAACCCACGGCCTTGGACCCAGAAAGCAGGGTCGCTGCCCACTGCGCCAATCGGCCGTCAAAATAATCCGTAATCCTACACCTAACTATACAGAAACCAGTTACACAGAGTGGCTAGCCACTAACTCTAAGCACTTATTTACCGCCCACAATTGTCTGTTTACTTTTCTGTAACAAAAGCAAATCCAGCCCGCATACACTTTATAATCCTTCCTACATTCTAAGGGAGATAAGCAATAATAAATCAGTCAAGCAAAAGGAAAGTTGACAAAGTGCGCTCATACGTCCTCTTCGCTCCATAGTAAATGTTCCGACGAGGGTTCGCGAGTATAAACGAAGTTACACAGTCAAGTACGTAACGAGTGGCCGCTATTGTGCCGTACGTGTAATGCAGTCAGACGGAGTACGTAACGTGGTTACCGGCCGCCGGGGCGCATGCTAATGCAGAACCCAAAAAAAAAAGTAAAAGTCAACTGTCCAGCGCATCCTGTCAACCGAGTCGAGTTGGCGGGCTTTTTTCATTTTGGAACGTGCTCAGATTGTCTGTGGCGTGATTTTTACGGATTTTAATTTTCGTGCATGTCTTGGCTACCTGGATTTCGTATTCAAATTTTAAATTACTTACGGTAACAACTTATCGAGCAAATGTTGCTAAATTACAAATAGAAGGGATATAGTGAAATAGATCGTCAAAAAGCGAACTCGGGCCTATCTAAATATGTAAGTAAATGTTTTAAATGTAGATTAAGGATTTTTTTTGTTTTAAGGAAGGTAGGCACAGAGGTTTAGTCTTAAACTGTCCCTACGTTTTAGCGCATCAGAGACTAAATGAAAAATATGATAATAAATGCACAAAATACCACACATGGGCAAAAACCATAGACAACTTAGGTTTAAATAATTGCCTAGTGAAAATCAATCGGTTGAAAGTGAATGTATGCCTAGGAATCTTCTTTGATTAGGTGGTACTTACTTAGGCATTGCCTTGTCCGTCGTCAGTGAAATCGGATATTAGTAGATAAGGTTTTTAAAAAAAAATGGGTATCAACGATATTTAAAAAAAAAACTATCTTTAAGTTCTATAATTGATAATACCTATTAAATTCAATGATTATCAAACACGATCAGCTGTAATTCGTTCACCACGGCCATTCTCCATAGCAATGCAGCCCGGCTTCACGTTACAAAATCGTCGGATACACGACACCGCATACCTGGCTCTTTATGTCGAATAATTTGATAAATATCTCCATTACGGTTCGAAATTCAAAGCTTTTATAAGATTAACGAACGCTTTCAAACATGATTTTGTGTGACGTGTCAAATCTGATGGAGGGCAGATGTGGTCTGTGGCGACACGTCCCACATATTTTTGAGTGCGGTAACATGCCGGCTGCTTGAAGAACTAATTTTTTTTTTAATACCAATATGGAGTAGAGTTTAACTGCACACCTGATGATGAAGCCTCGCAGTAGAGCTTTTTGTGACAGAGCTCGTCTGAAGATGTACTAGCCATGATTATTTTTCGTAAAGAAGCATTGTTGCAATGCTGTGTTCTGGTCTGAAGGGCGTATTTGCCGGTGTAATTACAGGCACATGGGGGTTAAGACCTACGTCAAGTTGATGGACACATGCCCAGCGAAGTGCTGCTCCAGATATAGCCTGTTTGCTGTTTCCAGCAGAGTTCTGGAATTGATGGATTAATAATGCGATACGTATCCAGTTAAATTCATAATTCAAAAATGTTTTATTCATGTAGACCTTATCACTTATAATGCGTTCATACATTTAACATGTTACGACTAATGGTAGGTGATGGTGTTAACTGCATTCGTTAACTTAAAGCTAGGAGGGTTCCAAACGCGCCCTGGTCTACGAAAAGCCCACAACGAACTTGACCAGGTTTTTTATATTTGTAGTTACAGTTTTTTCGCGAGCGCATGCTACCAAAGGGCAAGGTCTAAAATCTACTAAATGATAAGGATGATTATGTGTAATTTTCATTAATTAGTTTCACTAGAATAACATATGATTGAATAATTGCAACTACAAATTCTAAAATTTATAATATAATTAGACAGTGAATTGTAAAAATCCTATTCTATCTTCAGCTGACTGGAAACGTGTGAAGCAGACATTACAAGACTCATGACCGTTTTTACTAAACCTAGGAATAGCCTTAATCCCTTTCGCCTTCACCCCTTTCGACATAACGCCTAGAAATTAGCTTAATTTGCTATACTCCGCGAAAAGCAGGAGAATCTGTATGGTGTAATTTATAATTTCTTCAATCCCTAATCTCCTGCTTTTCACGGACTATAGCAAATTAAGCTCAATTTTCATAAAATATCATGGATTTCCGCAAAGTAACGCCTATTTCTATCCAAATTTAGGTGATTCCTAGGGGAAACAAACGTTCCTTAAACTCGTAGGGATGTGATGTCTAACGAAACCCATTCGGCGGATCGTAAAGTTTAGGGAACTCATAAACTGACACTTGACTGATGAAAAAATAGAAATTTGTTTTGTTTTATTTATTTATTTTATTTATTTATTATCTATGTACCATAAATTGTGATTGTGAACATAAGATACATGAAGTGTACAAAGGAAAGCTGATTCTGAGCTGATCTGTGAGTAGTGATGATTTAATTGTGGTGGTGTAGGTCAAATAAAGGTACAATATACTTCATAACTACTAAGTATATTTCATATATCTAAATAATAACAAAATTCTACATACTAATACAATAACATTTGAATATACCTACTATATATACCTACAAAATACATAAAAATAATAATTTAATAAATATTTATATATAATCATAAAAAACTAACACAACTTTCTTTTATATATTCTTTTAGATTAATTTGCTATGCCTTTTTGTTATACCTGGTCCATCGTTAGTGAAAACTGCATGAGAGTGAGATCTCATCTTATCGTAGTTACATACGTAGGGTTGGCACCTACTATCATTAATCTGCGAGGGGATCCGTCTACTACGGATGCTAGGGCACGTTCCGCCTCTCGGGTGACACGTAGACTCGTATTCAGAGACGCTCATTTCGAGGGGCACCTACAACAGATTTGATTCAACACGCAATATGCTTTTGCTTAAATACCTACCTACCAGAGAAATGGTAACATATTTTTGGAGTTTACTCCATAAGAATCGATTTTCATATATAAGGCGCCCGGTATGAGAAAAATGTAAGGAGTAAAATCTGCTGATGAATGACTTCGTTACGTTTTCGCTTTGCGACGTTGCATGCCCGGCAACTGTGATGCGCAAACATGCAACGTCGCTTTCGTTTAATTAACTTATTTTTCCTATTTAAGTTACCAAGGAAACCGAATATCACCTATCTAGGTGAAGAAACAAACACATAAATATATGGGACAGAGTGAGATAGAAAACATTATACATTTTTCTTCCTATTCTTGTTACCATGGAAACTAAATAATAAACATTACATTTATCCTAATAGTTCAGATACTCTACATCCACCTTAATCTCCCGTAGGCTACTTTTAAGAAGTTACACTTCCGCCGTGTGTGAATAAATTGCACTCAATTTTTAATTTACCCTTTCATATGGTATTAATTTTTATTCAGCTAAATAAACTCTTTTTGTGTATGTCTCCAGTCGTGCGTCGGAGCTGACACAATCTTTTTTTTGTGCACATATCTCTAAACTTAATTTATTTTTTACTTTATGCACCATCCACTTCCCACCTTTTTATCGGCGTCGACAGCTCAGCACGGCTAGCATGGGTAGGAGAGAATTACATCCCTGGGGAAAGGATAAAAATTTATTTCGTACCACAGCTTTATCGACTCTCAGAGCACTGGCGCACAAGTGAAAATAAAACCAAATAATATATGTGTTGTAATAAACGGGGGTAAACTTCTCCTATTCCATGTTCCCGTGCTTTAGCAGGTGGACACGTTAATCATATCCCTTGTCATGGGATATAATCGGGTGATATAATTTTGACTCCTGCCCAGGGCTAGCCTTTAATAGATCACTTTAAGTGATAAGGCCGCCTTTGCACCCTAGCACTAAGTATCTACTATTACTGTTTTCCATCTGTTTTTCCTATTGTGTGTTGTTGCAATAAAGTTTTTCTATTCTATTTATTCTAAAGACAGGCCTAAGGATTCTCTTACACAAGTTAAATGTAAAAGTGCAAATAATCATGATCACAACAACACGCTGGCCCAGTGCGGATTGGTGGACTCCCCAACACCTTTGAGAAATGTTACATTAAATAAATAAATATACTAGGGCATCGCCATCTGGCCCCAAAGTTACTGTCATGGTACTAAGATGACCGATGAATATTTTTGATTAACACTTATTAAACATTCATTTTCATCACACAAACATTTTCCAGTCGTTGGAATCGAACCCACAGACTTGGACTCAGAAAGCACGGTCGCTGCCCACTGCGCCAATCGGCCGTCAAACAAATACATACACTCAAAAACATTACCCGTCTTAATGCAGCCTGGTAAAAACAGTAATCTCGGCAGAGCAGCGCCCCCTCTCGATTATTAATCATCTCACGACAGCCGCGCGGGGCGGGACCTGTCTCGTGTCCGTGTCGCCCCCGTCGCGCCATTTACATGACAATCGCGTCCCCGGCCCTTATGTAACAGAGTCAGAGTATACGTACTTAAAACTATATTTCGTAATGGTACCTACATACTCTGCAGCCGTGATCAAAGAGAATAAACCTATGCCTCAGAATAAAGAACATCCAGAATCCCTCATTCAGACATCATTGCATGCAGTGCAACTTTCCCATTTTCCCCATTTGATGGTTAGCGAAAAAGAAAAATCAATTTATTGCACGCAAAACATAAAACAATACAGATAACACAAGATAATAACAATCAGAAATAAATTTAAAATGTAGTCATGCAAAGGTGGCTTTATTGATGCAAGCAATCTCTGACAGGCAATCTCTTAGAAAAACAGAACCTGTGGCAAGAGAACGAGACAGTGCTATAAGCGTTCCTATAAATAAATATTCACAAAAATAAATACATAAACATACAAATGTATGAAACTTATAATCATTTATTACTTTAAGAATTACATAAATGATTATTATAATAATAAAACCAAACTTATTAACTATGCTCGGCCGATTTGTGGCACGAGCATCCCATAAGAAGCGTGGTAAAAAAGTGGCGGATCTGAATTGTATAAAACTATAGTCTATACAGTATTATCAGCAAAATATCATACAAAAAATCTGTGCTATGTGATACGTACTTATTTTTAAATTATTTTTATTGGCTACAAGAACTTTAAAATTGAAACGCAATAAAAATAGCAAAAACTTCTACAATTAGAATATTCATTTATGGCGTACACAACTTTAAGGCGTAGGTAAAAATATGAACCATAATAAGTCTATGTACATAAGGTAAATAAAACAAACAAAATAAAAAGAGAAAATGTCTTTGTTTTATTATTAGTATTTGATTATTTAATTACACTAAAAAGTAATGAAAACATTTTTTTAAATATTATAAACAAGTAAGAAAAAATGTGAAACTATTTGATTGCTTATCAAATAGGTTTACATTTTTTCGCACCTTTTTTTGTAGTATTGTTTGCGATTGTATCTAAGAACAATGTGTATTCAGTGTTCTTATTGTTGTTTCCCTATTCATGTGTTAATAACTACTATCGCCATCTATTGATAAGAACTCGTAACAGCAAACCATAGTCCTTTCAACGGGTAGAACTCCCATTATAGCGTACGCGTACTACAAATAAAGCTCGTCATGCACTAGGCAATTTTTCACCACCACAATACGTAGTCTTATTGCTTTTACTGCCGTAGGCGTTTGACCGCGCATCCGAGCAGATTTAAACGTTAGTGACTGGACACTCGTTAGCCCATCGTTAGGCACCGTGACTGGCCCTTTCAGAGTTTGTCATTATGATCTTACGTCTTGAGTGCCCTGTCTCGCAACCTTAATTTGTTTTTAAAATCCTTGAGAGTAGACATTTTCTGTTCGGGCAAATTATATTATTGGATACTTTATTTTTGTATTCTTCTTTTATACCTTTTAAAGATGACATGGATTAAAATAATATTTGTTATCTAATCATGATATTTTGACTGCTAATGTAGAAGGCTCAAATAAATTAGTTACCTATCCGAAGCGATAGCAAGTTTTAATACTTAGAACGTTTCACCTAAATATGTAGGCCTTTTAAAGTACTAAAATAATTATTTATTCATAGGGGCCAATCACAGGCACCATGAAGCGTTCTTACTGATGTGTTTCCATTATTGTATAGTTTATAATTATGACTAAATCCATGAGCTAAGAGGGTTTCAAACGAAGTCTTGCCCACACGAAACTTAACCAGTTTTTAATTTGTTATCACGTAACAGTCAATCAATACTTGTGAAAATAATACTCAAGCTTTATTTTCTGCCACCAAGTATCATTGTTGCAATATAACCAAAAATAGGTACATTATTTGAAACTTCTGTTTGGGTGAGCTAAAAAATCATCTAACATAAAATAAAAAGTATCTATACGTGAACACATCTGTCCCTAAGCTAGGATTAGCCTCTAAACCTGTACTATAGGCGATCCACCCTCCTCAGAAAATAAAACAATATATATTATTTTTTTAATTTCAAAGATTTGAGTAATTTGTTATTAATAATATACAATTTCTATTGATTAAACTAAAATGCTCAAAATAATGGCCAATTTGCGAAATCCATGTTAAACAAAGAACATCATCGGGATGTTGCTTCCCGGAGTTAAAAAATTCATGAAACTTTACTTATATTTAGAAATAGCTTGCTGTGTGAGTGAGTGGAAGGTAGGTACGATATTTTCCTTTTCCAATTTTCCCACTGATAGGTCATGTTTTTATTGTTTGAATAATGTTTACAAAATATAACAATATAAACATTTGTGTTAAAACATTTGTTAAAATGTTAAATAATTAATTAATGTAAATATTGTATTATAAATAAAATTAATAAATTATTTAAAAAACAATACGTTTCGTCTTGTGAGCGCACAGCATTATGCTCAAAACTTACAGTAGAATTTACAGACATTTATTAAATTCTTAAATTAACACATTTGACATTGTCAGTCATTAAAAGTATTTTCACAGAGTATATATACCCTCTAATCACAGATGTCAATGTCAAACGCAAAGCACAACATCCGTTTCGTTCGAACTTCGAGACTCGAGAACTATTGATAAAAACTGATAAGAATTAAACTCGGGCTTAAAACATTTCACCCTTCGGAATTAATGTAAATACATCGAACAGATTGTGAGCACGTATGAACGCAGAATTATTTATTATTAATTAATTTATAATTATTATAATATTATTATAATTATATATTATTAATGATTATTTCAAATGGGTGTGCAGAGTGATAAAGTGTTAGAAGTTGTGTCGGGGTGGGAAGCAGTGAAATTAGTGTTAAAGTGTGCTTTTATAGGCTTGTGGCAGATGATACATCTCGCGGTACGAAGGTTATGGAAAGGGCATCGGCGGAAACTCTCCAAAAACTGTCCTCCAGTCGAACTTACCGTGGATTCGTCCATCGGCATACATTGCTACATCAAAATAATGGTACACGTTCTTATTTATAATCTAGGTAATTATAAAACAAAGTTAAAATAAACTATTGAAGGTTGACTAAAATCTTTTTTCTCGTATTTTGACCCATGTTAACAGTCAAATATTTTAAAATACCCACTTTTAGTTATCTACTCTAAAGTACTCTATAGCTATGTTCACAAAGTTTGCCACTCTGAAACAGGCTACAAATGACTGCATATACTCTTCCAAAGATAAACTCATTTAACTTTCTGGCTGTTTTGAAAGACTGCCCTCAGAGAAGCAAACATAATTAACACTAATTGTATACTTAGTTTATTTTATATTTTAAATTTATTAAATATAGGATATATTCAATCAATGTAATATTTTAAAGTTAAACTAGTACATGATTTTTTTTTTAAAAAGATTACAGACTAATTAATTTATTGGCATAATAAGACTGAAGGTACTTAAACATTTTATTCTTGAGATACCTGTTTTAAATTTTCATATCAAAAATTATAAAAACACTAGAGTAAGATTCAATTATCTCTTTGCCAAGCCATGGTTCACCAACCTGCCGTTGCTGAATCTCAACTTCTCAAAATTGGTCTGTTCCAACCCAAGAGTACCAAAATGTTCTTAAAATGCATAAAGTATCATATTTTAAGCCTTTACAACCACGGGAAGCAATTCAATGCGTTTCTATATAAAATCATAAGAGGTCTAATTGATTGCCCCATGCTGCTATCTAAGTTTGATTTTTCATGCCGATTAAAACTTCCTATTCTCCCCAACCGTAACAAGTTTAGTAACTTGTTTTTGCCACCATTTTTCCATAAAAAATACACATGCAACTGTTATGTTTCTCGTGCTGTGAGACTATATAATTTTTTGACGTGGATCTGTTTTCTAGCTCCTTAAAGAAAATTAAAACTGCATCTTTTAAAAAAATACTTTTGATGTACCTTTATACCTTATCTTTATATTCAACTATATCTTGTTTTCTTGCTGTTTTATAATTAATTATGGACCTATTCTTTTCTTTCCCGCCACTTATTGCCTCACTGCTCTGCTCAATGCTTTTAAAATTTTCTAATATTGTAAATTAACTGTACTTTTTTGGCAATGTTTAGTCTATGTTATAACATTGTTATTATATATAAATAAATAAATATCACATTCTATGTTATAGAGGATGGCCTATAGTCATCAACTTCAGCCTATACAGCAGCAACAGCAACTGCTGAGTTTCAATCTGCATTCCGAACTGGTGGTAGAGTCACTACACACGGACAGACTTGACGTTTCAAAAGTGCTTGTATTAGGCCTCCTTGAAATAAATGAATTTTGAATTTTTTGAATTTATAATGTCCCACTGCTGGGCCCAGGCCTCCTCTATCATAATAGGGATAGATTAGGGTCGTAAACTCCTCCAAGCAGCTTGAATGTTGATTGGAGGTTCCAAATAGTACAATAATTTAACAGCAACAGTATACTTTCATCCGTTAGCGTCTACATACATAAGTATGTAGCTGTTATCTTGTTTTCTACAAACCTTTAGGAGAGACAAAATCTTAAAACATTTCACTTTTAGGGTGTCAAATACCACTATGTAGAGACAGGCCCAAAATGTGGCAAGAAAGTCCTCATTCTCGGAGATGCTCCAGACTCGGGCGATCTATGGGTACCAAGATGGTCATCAGTGGTGAGACGACTTGCAGAAACTGGCCACCATGTGATTACTCTGGATCTGCGAGGAACGGGCGGCAGTGAAGGAGGTTGGAGGAGTGATCTGTCACCTCCAAGGGCTGTGGAGGAGTTGAGGGCGCTACTGTTAGCTCTTGGTGCTTCAGATAAAAATCCAGCGATTGTCATAGGCTTTGGCATTGGTGGTATGTTGACTTGGTGAGTGTACAAGAAGTTATATTAAACTAGCTGTTCACTCACGCTATCAACACATTATTAAAAATATTCATCACTCATCTTAGTACCCATAACAAAACCTACACTTACTTTGGGGCTAAATGGTGATGGGTGTATTGTTGTAGTATTCTCTTTCTAAAATGCATGCTTACATCCCTCGGAATTAGTACTTATTTCCTGGATGATAGGTTCCTAATTTGTTAGGTATTGAATAAACTATGTAGCACACACAATATTTTGTATATACGTAAAAAATCTAATTATTGGATAGTACCAGGCATTACTTTGTAGAAATCTATAATAGTTCCTACCTTATGCCTCTTTCTGAACTGCTGATGTATATGCAAAAAATCCTGCTCTCCTTTAAGAGTAGAGAGAGTATTCCATATTCAATAGTTATCTTACCTAATTCTTAAAAATAGATCATTTAAATAATAAAGGTTATTGACACATTTATTATCTGTTAATATACAATATACCTAATCAGTTTCCTTGCAGTGAGTTACAACATCAGATTATAGTTACGTTATCAGTATGAATTCCAAAGTTCTAGGTTCACATCACAACATGCGATGATCGCTATATGTCATCAGACAGAAAAAAACTAACGAATTATAGTCTAAGAGCTTTATGTCATTTTACCATTGTCATTTTATTATTGTACCATTTTATAACAAAAAAAAAACGTACAAAAAGCCAACTTTTATAAAGCATGCATTAAAGTCATTGTACAGAGGTGCCAAATTGCATCCCCTGAGGCTGGTCTGTGTGGCTCTGTGCGTATAGGTTTCACCTTACCATCAGGTTAGCCATCACTGTATAAAAAAAAACGGATTGAGCGTAAATTGTCCGCACTAGTCGAATGCTGATTGGGCACTTAGTTAGTTTTCATCACCATCATCATGTCAACCAATAATAACATAGGTCTTTTGTAGGAAATTACTAATACCACGGTCTTGTGTTGCTTGGGTTTAGCGGCTCCTTGCGACTCGCTTGATGTCACCCGTCCCTACGAGGTGCGTCGGGGGTCAACTAACGCTACGTTTCCCAGTGCGACCTCGAATCGGCTTATCTTTTATTTAAAGAGTAATTCTAATGTACTGTTAAATAGGTTTTGTAATCGCGGCTCTTGTACTATAGATAAAAATTGTTATTAAAATTCAACACATGCGTTTATAATCCTAACTAAGCTACCGAACACGCTTTTATCATATAGTTTGTTTTGACTAAAATATAAAATTAAGTATGTTAAGTACCCATGTTTCGCAATAATTCGAGATCATTACGACATCCATCCATTCAAATGCAAGTCATAGCTAGACATAAGAGAGCTAACATCTATTCGGGGTTCAGTTCATTGTTTTAGAAAGTAATTATATGGTTTAGTTAAATTGTGGGAAGGGATAAATGGGTAATAGGTTGATATGATGATGATACTTCTTTAAGTACTGATTGAGGTACTCTCAGAAGTCCCAGGCATGCAATTTTTCTCAAGATGTTCTCTTCACCGTTGAAGCAAGTTATGATTTATAAATATACTAGCTGTTGCCCGCGACTTCGTCTGCGTTTGATTTTGTTTTTAAAGTATTCAGTATCGCTAAGCCTTAAATGAGTATAGTAGTATTTATACCTATATAACATGTGAGTTGTGACTGTCAATTAATCATAGACAAATAATTTGCAATAAAATAAAATTGCGACTATAAAGTGCTTATATTAGGCCTACTTGAAATAAATGAATTTTTAATTTTATAATTACCTTAGCTATCCTATCTCTTAAGTTGGACCAGACTGCTCACGGTGTGCCAATTTTATTTAAAATCGGTTAGGTAGTTTAGGAGTCCATCGCGGACAAACATCGTGACAGGAGATTTATATATATTACTAGCTGTGGCCCGCGACTTCGTCTGCGTTTGATTTTGTTTTTAAAGTATTCAGTATCGCTAAGCCTTAAATGAGTATAGTAGTATATATATATAACATGTGACTGTCAATTAATTATAGACAAATAATAAAATTGCAACTATAATTAAAGATCTAAGCTATCCTATCTCTTAAGTTGGACCAGACTGCTCACGGTGTGCCAATTTAATTTAAAATCGGTTAAGTAGCTTAGGCGTCCATCGCGGACAAACATCGTGACAGGAGATTTATATATATTAAGATAAGATTTATCAATATTAGTACCCATACGCTTACTTTGGTGCTAGATAGCGAAGTGTGTATTGTCGTAGTATATTTATAAATATACTACGAATATTACTATATTTATATACATGATATTATTATATTAATATATATATACGAATATTTTTGGTGAAAATATTCTGCAAAAAACTAGCCAAGTCTAAATGTAGCTGCTTGTTTATCTATAAAAAGTAATGAAATGTAGACAAAGTTTGTCTGTTGCTAACGCGAGTGTTTTGGTACTAGGTACCTGGTCCACTGCCACGGGTCGCTCGTCAGCAAGTTCGCGGTGGTAGCGGCACCGCACCCCAACCTCTACTGGCAACACCCGCCCGCTGCATTCTGCCAGGGCTCCATACATTTTATACAGGTAACATCCGAGGGCATGGGTTTAATATAACTGCTGTACTCCCTTTTTTTTTTCTCGTGGAGAAATCCTCATGGATACTACTACACCACAGGGAGGTGCAGCGGTTATGCCGCATTCTTGCCGACTAAAACCCCACGGTGTTCCAACTCATCGCCTGGTGACTGGGACATGGGAACGCTTTCGCACACAACCGCAACCCAGCCAGCGGTGTCTACTGAGGAAACTGCCATACTTCCTGACCTAACCTAAGGAAAGAGTCGCGAAGCTGGAATCACAAGGGGGGTCACAAGGTGCTGGAATGGCGACCTCGCACCGCTAAACGCAGCGATTGTAGACCCCTGACGAGGCGGACAGATGACATTAAGCGAGTCGTAGCAAGTCGTGCAACTATATATAATAATAATAATAAGGGGTTATTCCCAATAATCTTCTAAATAGCTTAAAAAAAATAGGTCTGGAAGAATCTCTCTACATCGGTTTGCAAAAAGCTGCAATTTTAAATTTATGTAGAATAGTAAAAAAGTTTTTTCAGGTTGACGAAAGCATAGGTTTAACATAAAAATACAATAGAAAAACACAACACCCGCTGCATTTACTTAGTTAAGGCCCGTAAATGCAGTTAAAACCAGCCAAGAGCTGAGAAATACAAACACTTCCAAAATAATAATAATAATAATCATTTAATTCAGACGTTTCCATCCATATATTGTTAGTATATTAGGAACACTAAGTTAGTATTGATTAGTTTAATAATAAAAAAAATAAAAAATAAACAACATTACACTCGCCCGATTGCTACTCTCACACAGTGGCACAGTATAAGGCAGTCGAATCTGGCAGCAGTCGCAACCTTTAGAATGCCGTTGCTGGTACGTAAACGCTGTAGGAGAGACGCCGCTTTGTTACGCATTATGACAAAAAAGTCATTTGTTGCTGCGTCTGCGAACATTTCAGACAACCCCATTGAAGATAAAAGACCGACACGCGCATAGTACATACGGTACGCGACGCGCATCATGTACACGTGCATCTGTGGTTTTACTTCCTTTTTTGCCTCTAAGCCATTGGCCTACTGCATCATCATCTTGGATGGACGATAGCCATTCCTTCTTTGTTCCAGTGGCCCCACTTCCCCGAGAGCTGGCTGGCGGAGGGTGTGCTGCAAGAAGGCACGCAATGGGCAAGTTCCCGCGCAAGAGACTGGAGCGGCGCCCTGAACTATGTTAGAGGTGAATATCGACATCACGTCAGAATAGTTGGAATTGTTTTTTTATTCTTTGACATAAGGTTATAGGTCGTAAGGGTGTAGTATAACAAAACGCTGCGTAACAACTATGGGTCTTAGGGTCTCAATAATAACGTCATGCCACGTTATTAGTTAGGCCTTAGCCCCCTTATTATTACATGAGGTGTAGGGGAATTTTTTCAACTACTTTTTCACACTGTCATTTTTGTTTATTGTTTATTGTTATTAGGTACACAAAGCAGGTAATAACTAAAAGTAGATCTAAATATAAGTAATAACAAGTTTTGTTCTAAGCTACAACCCAAAGTATGTGTACACAACTTGGAATTAAATTAAACAGAAAGTAAAGATAAAATTATAGTAGAAACAAAAAAGAAACACTTAAAAGAAAAATAATATATATATATGATTTCCCTAAAGATTATGTGGAATAGTGCTTAATAATTTGATTTTTAAAAATATTTATCATTTTGTTAAAAATGTCAATATTACGATTACTTGATACTAAATCATTATAAAGGCGACACATGCGAACGATGGGATTGTAAAAGGAAGTATTGTTCTTGTAGACACTTAATAATTTTTTTTAAATTTGAAAGGTGCTTTCAGTTTTAGTGCCAAAAAAACACTGTGTGTAACTATCTGGCGTTACGCCTCATTTTTTAATAAACTGGTGTTGCGTTGGAGTAGTTTTTTCACGCTGACATATAAAAGATGCTGTCAGTTGCAATGTGACAAAATACTGCGTAGCCACGCTATTCCGGCGTTCTTTTTTCCGACGCTATGCCAAGATATTCTGGCGTTCTTTTTGCCGACGCTATGATACGATTTTTAATATAAGCTTAACCCAGTTGGTACATTTAGCTTGTGTAAAATAAAATCCAATCACGGATGGGTTGCGGTTGGGTTGATATAGTTTTTGATCTGATCACTGATAGGTGCTGGTTGGGTTGATATAGTTGATCATTCTGATCAGTGACGGGTTGCGGTCTGGTCATTTTGATGATTCTGATCACTGATGGACTGTGGGTTGATACAGTGGATGGGCTGGGTTGCGATTCATATAGTTGATGATTCGAATCACTGTTGTGCTGTGTTGCGTTTTATATTGTTGATGGGGCCGCGTTTGGAACCCTCGTAAATTTAGGTTTAAGTTTTCGAACTAAGTTATCACCTTACAATTATGTAAACACATATGTATGTACGCTTCATAAGTGCCTGTGATAGGTCTACATGAATAAGGAAAATTTGAATTTGATGAATCCGATCACTGATGGGCGGCGTTGCGGTTAATATAGTTGATGATAACTTTTTTTTTATAATTTGTCCTGTATTTTTATGTGGTGTAAAGTAAAGTGTTTTCATTCATTATAGTTATTAAATGACAATGAATGAAACAACCGGCTAAGTTTGTTGTGGGCTTCTTCTTAGACCAGGGCGCGTTTGGAGCCCTCGTAGCTTTAGTTTTAAGTTGACGAATTTATTTATCGCCATCAACACAATCCTATGTCACAATTTACATGTAATGTACGCATCAAAAGTGCCATCTATGTGCCTATTTGAATAAAGAAATATTTGACTATGACTTGACTCTGACATTCATTCATTCATGATTCTGTCGGGTTGCGGCGGGCAGGCGCGGCGTGGTACCGCGTGCACGCGGAGCACCGGGTGCAGGCTCGCGCGCTGCTGGTGGGCGCGCGGGACAGCGCTGCCCAGCTGGTGGCCAGCGCGCAGTACTGCGCGAGCCCCGCGCTGCGCCTCGTGACCAGCCCGGGGCCCGGGGACAAAGACCTGCCCGCCATGGTGCTAGACTTCTTCCTGGGTGAGCCATTCCGTTTATATACTTCTAGCTAACTTTGCAGATCTTGCTCGCAAAACTTACTCAAAAACACGCAACACACACGAACTTGGGCTTCTTCTTAGACCAGGACGCGTTTGGAACCCTTGTAGCTTTAATGTTAAGTTTACGAATGTGGTTATCGCCATCATCTCACTACCGTGTAATTCTTATGTACGCATCAAAAGTACCACCTATGGGCCTAATGAATAAAGATATTTTTGACTTTGACTTTAACTTTGAACATACACGCATGAACACTCACACACGCTCACATACAATTACTGCACACACCCACACATATACATTATAAAATTGTGTATTGTATTGTTTTAGTTGTAATATTTGAATTTTCTTTGTTTTAGTCTTTTTGTATTTAAGCAAACCCTGAGGTGGGCGTTAATAGCTGTAACACAGTTTTTAACTAATACAGTTGTTACCGTGCCTTAAATTATAAGAATCCGTTTTAAATGAGACACAATAAAGGCTTTCACGCAGCTGGTGTCCGCCTTTATTAGAGCTTTTTAGGAACACGATATTTTTGGGATACAGTTAGTTAAAACGACGAAGAGTAACACAGGCTACTTTTTAACTAGGGATTTCTTTTTTTTATTATTATTAATTTGACACACAAAACAGATCATGACAAAACATAAACATAAAATCTAAAACCATTAAAAATAAAACTAGCCATTCTCCACCACATTCTTGTATAAATGCAGCCAATAGATGTGACGGACTTACGTTCTTGGATATTTTCTTTAAAAAAACATGTTTAAAACATGTTTAAAATAAAAGAAGAAATACTTTATAACGTACAGAAAAAGTAAGGAGTTTACCGTAAACAACGTACACATGCAAAGACGGCCTTTTTGCTGTAAGCAATCTCTTACAGGCAACCTTTGTAAACAGGACTTTCAGCAAGAGAATGGCATAGTGCTAAAAGTGTTATAATATATACATAAATACCAAAATGCATAGGTAAAAATACATACATAATTTAAATAAATATACGTAATATAGAAATATAAAATATACATAATATATATAAGTAGATTTAAATACATTATTTACAAACAATAATAAAGCAACCAAGCAAAGTATTAAAGTCGGCAACGCATCGGTAGCTCCTCGGGTGTTGTTGTCTATGGGCGGCGGTGATCACATTAATATAAAAGAAAACTTCAAATGTCAACTTAATACGCTTAATAAGCGTGGACAGAGAAAGCGGGCACAGCTAGTGTGTATCTAGCTAGTAGTTTTATCAACCGAACAAATCGGGGTTTTATAGACATTTATAACGATTTGCACTAAAACTAGATTGATAATAACAAACGTTATCGAGCGTTGCACTCTGCACGCTTCGGCGAGACATCCGCAAGATATGCAAACGCATTCAAGGGTGCTATCTACGGGTTTAAGATTGATCACTGTTTACACACTTCGTAAATTTTTTTTTTAATTTCACTGCAAGTTAGCCCTGGTCTGACATGTCAACTGGTAATACAGGATATTAGCATTTTTTTGAATATTCGAATTGTGTTAAGCTCCTTAAAGCTTGCTCCATAATTAATATTATATTCAGGAAACAATAGACACATTTAAACAATTAGGAATACAGTTACATAAATTACAAACATTCCGTCCATCTGTAGAATATGTTGACGGGATCAGCTCTCTTATAATATAACGTTTTAATAAATATTAAAATAAAACTATTTTGACTTATATGTACTTAAGTTGGTGTAGTTAGGTATAGTTATCAATGCTGTCCTATTTGACGAAGATAAAGCACTAAATCTAAAATTACCCATCATTACGTAACAGTTGCATAAATAGCAATTTATCAAATTTTTTTTTGTCGCAGGTAAACAGAAGCCCCCCGAAGAGGTATCCCGGGGACTGGTGGGCAGAGTTTTGGGGGCTGTGGCCGATCGGGGACGCGAGCTTACAGCGCGCCTCGCCTTACCTGCGAATGCGTGATAGTCTGAACAGGAATTTAGTCTGAAAGTGCCTCAGTTAATACTTTTATAAATTCAAATTCATTTATTTCAAGTAGGTTACTTTATAAGCACTTTTGAAACGTCAAGTATGTATGTTTGTAGTGACTCTACCAGCATACATCTTTAACCTCTATTATAACCACAACACGAATAGCATGTGTCGGAGACATATTTCTAGAAAAGACAAAAATAGCCAGTAGCGGGCACTAATTTATGCATAAACTCAGTTAACAAATGCTAGCGTATAAAAAAGGTTTTTCCTCAATAAAGAATTTTGTATCGTGTTGTCTATTCCTATTTATACAAAAGGATAAATAAGTAGCAATTAGACAAACGCGTCAGCACTGCATAGTATGTTTTATATTACACTAGCGTACCCAGCCCGCTCCGCCGGGCTAGATTTTGCTTTATTTTATTCAAACATTAAACTTACATCATTAAATTTTTAATTTAAGCCTCATAATATATTAAATCATTTATTTCTCTCCGTATTCATTCTCTTCTATTCTCTTCTCGAGCGGGTGAAGATCATTATCTACACCCATGTACACCCTACAATAGAATATCATCATAGTAAATAAAAGCTGTATTTGACAGTTTGACAGTTCAAAAATAGGAGTGCTCCGATCGTCACCAAACTTTACAGGATTACTCGCCTGATCAATCAGGAGATTACCTGAAAGTTTCATTTACATCGGTCCAGCCGTTTCGTAGCCTATACGGAACATACCCACACACTTTCTCTTTTATATATATAGAAAATAGATAGATAGATATGCACTCTAGCAATAGCGTAGTCGGTTTCGAGTAGCGAAACAACGTGTAACGTCTCATCAAAATGAACTTAATGTAGTGGTTTTAGAGTCGCTATTTCTGTAATACTGTTTTTTATTTTGCCGGGAGCAATTGCTTTAGAAGTTTATACGAAATTGAGCTTTAAAAAAAGCTTAAAGCGATTTAAGTAGTGGAAGAGCTTTTTTCAATTACTCTGTCTATAGGCGATGGATTTTCACTTACCATCTAGTGAACCATCGAATTTATCCGTCATTTATTATGTTAAAAAAAAAGTCGAGACCTACCTATGATTAAAAGCTTTCAAATGTACTAGGACTACAGAAGGTCAAAGCAGACTGATTTATCGCTGTAAATAAAATACAAAAATAAGGTACTTAGATTATAATTGTTTTGTGTGTTAGCAAGATAAGAACGATTAATGCAAACGATGCATTGTTGTATTAATTAATAATTATTGTTAAAGTGTTGCCATATTTACGATATTAATGCTATATTTAAGGGGCGGCTGTGTAACTTATATTAAGGGTCTGGTCAGAATGAAAAAAATGGTATCGCGTCAAGCAATTTGAAAATGCCGAAATACGGTTGATTGTTGGTTAGCAGACATACTGTTGCTATACCGCGTGTATACCGACGTAACATGCACGTTTGTTTCTTTGTGTATATGTACCAACAATTGCCATATTTTAACAAATAAGCAATCTTATTTTTTCTTTAACGCGCTTTAGACTGGGCTCTTTTTAATTCCTTTTGTTATCGTTTGGGTAATAAAACGAAGGTTTAATACTTTAAAACATGGTACGTCCGTTAGTTAAATCAAGTGAAATTGCGGGGCACAGCAAGTTTTAAACATGACAAACACCTTGCTATTTTTAATAGATTACAAGAAAAATAGCGTACAATAAACAATTAAACTTATAAATTAAAAAGGTTAAAAGTATCGCCGCCCTTTTATATTAGAAATACGAATATTATATTAATTTTATTTTATAATGTTATTATATTTCTTAATAATGTACATTTTTATATTAAAATAAATAATTTTAAAACAAATTTATTGGTTTTGTTAGTACCTAAATACTAAAACAAACAAAATTTAAAACAAAGCCGCAAAGAATTATTTGTTTTTGTTTTTTTTTTGTTATAAACAGCGGGCAAACGAGCAAGTCACCTAATGGTAAGTGATCACTGCCGCCTATGAACATCTGCAGCACCAGATGAGCCACCGATGCGTTGCCGGCTTTTAGGTACGATGTCGCATATAAATCGATTCAATGTAACTGCCCTGTTAGGTAGTATCCCGTTAGCCCGCTACCGTCTTAGACTGCATCATCACTTACCACCAGGTGAGATTGCAGTCAAGGGCTGAGATGGGAGACTGTTTCACAATTTGCAAGTGCGCGGCAGAGATGATCTGGTATTGCGAATAGTTGAAGAATCTGGTGAGGATGGAATTTATGTCTACGGCTTGAGGTGCGGTCAGAGAACTACGAAGGAGGTATCAATGCAAATAACTCTTCCGAACACTCCATTATACAACGTGTAACAGAATAACGAAATAATATTGAAGGGTGCATATTTATTATATTTCATAAGTACCATCCTGTTAAAATATTAAATCAAAAGAAGTATTTATTTTTCCCTACAAACGACTTTTGACAACCCTATTAAAGATAGAAGACCGACACGCGCATAGTACCTAAGTGTGTAATAAAGTGACAGGAGTCACATGATTTTAATTTTGCATGCGATGTCAGAAAGAACAGATACAGCCCTAGTATCTGATTTCTTTCGGTAAAAACTATGGCAGTGGTTTACTCAAAAACTATTACTTTCACACAAGTGTCAGAGACAGTACATATTGTACCTCTAAAGCCTGTGAATTATTATTTCGGTTTACATTTACACGTAGAGTCGATAGAACACTCAAAGGGAGCTAGCTAACTTAACTTTATAATTAAAATTGATCTTTTTTGTACCAATGCAACCTCTGCGCGTAAAATTATGGCTAATGGATTTTTTTAGATCTTTTAACTTGAGTTAGTAAATCTGCTGTTCAGGCCTATTCAATAATTTTAAATACTCTCACAATATTTTTCGGTAGCTATAAGTTTTCAGTGTTGGTCATTCCTATTTTTAGACTTACACTATTCATAAATCTTTTAACTTTGTACTATTTACTTTGTATACTTTACTTTCATTTTTCTTATTTTCTGTTATTAGCTGTGTTTAAAAAAAAAAAAAAAAACATCTCGTGCCACAGGGACTCCAAGCTGAAAGTCAATTTAGGATTGAAAACAAGTCGAACAGCCCGCTTTTGTATCCGACCAAATGTAAGGAGTTGGTAGAGAGCTGGTCCAGCCTAAAGTTATATATATTTAATTATTAATTAATCATTATTATAATAATATTGAATATTGTGTAATGTATCAAGGCGGGTTGAAGTTCAGAAGGCCTCGAGTTATCTCGGTAGCCATGGCGTGCGTTCATACATGCATGACAACACTGTCTACCCTACTATTATTTTTTATTTACTCTTACCCGTAACGTAACGTTCTTACTTCTGGCATTTGTTTATTTTTTTAAATCCCGCGAGAACCTTTTCTTTGGCCACAAAGTAATTATATAATGGTTTCCAGGATGTATCATGTATGATCAGTCGCGTGTCACTTCATACATGCACAAAGCACTGCCAACACTAACATTTTCCTATAACTGGAGATAAAGGGGGATTTGACATTTTATGCCATTTTAATGCTTTATGATTATCGTGGTCCAAATTCCTGTGCACGCCACTGTATATATTGTATAGAATAGTCAGCCATTAAAACGATTTTGAACGCTTTGGTAGCGGATGCGTCAAAAGAATGCATTCTTATATTTATTTCTCTAGGATGAAATATGTATGTTTATTTAATAGCACAGTTAACAAAAAGACAACGTTTAGCATTTAAATTAAAAAATCTTTAGAAAACGAGAATGCCGGACGTAGTATGGGATTTAATAATTACAAAACATTACCAAAAACTTTAAAACTCTAGTTCGCCGGATTTCAGAGTTAAAAGCAAATGAAGTTCGTGATATAAGGTTATTTTTGACACATGCGATTATTGTACCTTGATTGTTGGTACTGTTCACAATAGCAGCGTTTTTCCTGAAATAAAACGCTTATTAAATACTTACCTAAATTCGAAGCTTAATTGATTGAGATAGCACTTCCGTTTCCGCTTACTTCCCTTCTCTTTCTAAGTGTTTGTATGCCTCTCTTTCGCACATCCTCCCCTCTTTCCTCACCACCGGGGGGGCCTCGTGTGATCAGCGCTCGAGCAACTTGTTCATTGCGGTAAAAATCAACAGGCAGAAATTATCTTAAGCTTCGAATTTAGGTAAGTATTTAATAAGCGTTTTATTTCAGGAAAAACGCTGCTATTAAATGACTTGACCGTAAATTCGAAGCTTAATTGATTGAGACGTGTTTGTTATCGCCTGGTGGTGTAAAACGTCAATGTGAGAAAGAATGAATTAATCGCTTCAACATTAGATTAAATTTAAAACAATTTAATTAATTCTTCTTAATCCAGTCTATGGATTAGAAATACAGATAAACTTTAAAGATAATAATTATTATCAACGCATATTTTGTAAATCAAATACGTATAGGATGTGCCAGTGGCGTGCACAGGGTTTTTGACTAGGGTATGCATAAAGCAGGTACATGGCATAAAAGGGAAAAATTTCCCTCCAATACGACTTATATCCAATAATTTGGGTATGCAGTGCTTTTGTGCATGTATGAAGTGCACGCCACTGGGATGTGCAAAAGTATACTTTTATTGATGAGAGAAACTTTCATTACAATCTGATTGTATACACTGTAATACATTAACAAATCAGAAAAGACCAAACTAATAACATGTTTCCTTTAATTCAAATTACACATTCCGAGAAATTAATTTATAGGATCAAATAAGTTAACAATAGAATCAGATTTGGCAACAGCTGGTCTAACCTGCCGCTTGTAAAATTTTCGAAATGTGCCTTCAGCTCTCCAATTGCCTCTAGCCAAAATGTTATCAATTGGAAGATCTTGAGACCAATTTTTGGAAGCAACCGCAGATCGAAAGCTGCCAGGAGTGGCTATTATATTAGCTTCTAACAATAAAGATCTAATCCAACCTACTATTACTGCCCGCGAAGCAGGTTTGGCTTGACCCCTAATGTTCATGAATAAATTATTGCATGTCGCCGATTTCCGCCTATCCTTGAGGATATCAATCGTTCGGTGTATCCAATAGACAGGATCAAGATTAACATTTTCTGAATTTTTTAGCAATTTCCAGCCTGATTGCCTATATGTTGCAGAGTCAGTTTTAGATCCAAAAACTGGCCACAAAATTATCAACCCTAAAAAGTGTTAAATCATGTATTCTTCTTCCAGAACAAAGTAATAATAACGCGGCAGTATGTCTGGAAGTTATAAAGGTGTTATTCGAATCAATTTTACGATTTGTTAAATAAGATAGAAGATCATCAATGTTCCAGGTGGATGGTCTACTTGCTACCGGTTGTTTGAGAGCAATTGATTTGAGAACATGTTTTACTAAAGTATGTGAACCTAAAATGCCAGATGAATTTGCATTACACAATGTAGCTATTACAGATTTATGTAGAAGAATAGTGTTATACGATAATTTGTCAATTAGAAACAAGTCTGCCAAAAACCTTGCTAATGCTGATCCGTCTGGATTAGTTGGATTTATTCCATGTTTCTCAGCCCATTTTAGCCATCGTGACCAAGCAACCTTGTAAGTCTTGCGCGTTGATGGTCGCCAAGATGATTGCAACAAATTAATTTGATCAAAATTCCAGTTTAGGAGGTTTTGATCCCACCCCCACATTTCCATACTTCTAAAGTTATATCCTGAACCTTGGGAGGTGGACGGCCCGACGACGTGTCCACTAAGGAGTGACTGAGATTTCTGATGGTAAACGGAGCCTCTATTGCTCGCGTTTTCAAGTCTCCCCTCCAGAAAACTCTGTCCCACCGAGGAACTACCACAAGGAAAATTCCGGAGGCCCGGTTGAGGTGTGCCAGAACTCTTGGTACCAGACAAGGTGGTGGGAATATCCAGGCTAAAGGGTAGTTCCAGTCGATCGAGAATGCGTCGTGACAAATTGCCTGCTTGTCGTTCAAATCTATCGATACATAGTTGGCAACTACATGTGCTGTCTGCGATGCAAAAAGATCTATCACAGGGATCCCGAATTTTCTGAATATCATCTCCGTGCATGAAGGAACCAGGTGCCATTCCGCAGTCTTTTGATACCGAGAAAGTCGATCGGCAAGAATATTCAATTTCCCTGGTAAATGAAAAACTTTTAGAACGATATTGTGCTCGTCCAGTACCCCGAATACCTTTTTCGTTATGACTGTCAGGGGTTTTGATATTGTCCCTCCCTCGTTGCGTAGGTAAGCAACTACCGTTCTGCTGTCGCACTGTACAAGTACTGTAGCATCTTGCAGGAGCTGATAATGGCCTTGTAGGACTTTGAATATTGCAAGCATTTCTTTTTGGTTGCAGTGCAACTGAGCCTCCTGCCTGTTCCATGGTCCTGACAGTGACAAACTGTCCAGCTGGGCGCCCCAAGCCAGATCGGAAGCATCTGTGGTTAGGAAATGAGTTGGTGGTTCGATGTGAATCGGTGATGAGGTCCGGTAATTCTGTAGCCACCATTTCAAATCCATTTGTGCCTCTGCTGGTATGACATACAACTTTTTTGAGGTTTTTGGAATTGAATTTAAGAGATCTAGTAAGCTCCGATGGTTCAGCCTGCCCTTTGGGACTGCAAAACTGGCAAAATTTAGATGGCCGACCAGACTTTGAAGGCACTTTAAACCCACTTTGTTTTCCCTCAAAATGCTTGACACCTTGGTTAACAAACTGTGATACTTCTCTGATGGTAGTCGTTTTTGGTTGAGCCAAGGGTCCCAATGAATGCCTAGGTATACTAGATTCATTTGAGGGTTGAGCTCGGATTTTTTGAAATTCACCTGCCAACCTAGGTACTGTAGTCTCTCAAGTACCACTTGAACCTGCGTTCTGAGAATGTTTACATTTTGATGGGCTAACAGAAAATCGTCCAAATATACAATGATGCGAATGCCTTTTTCTCGCAAAGTCTGAGCGATCCAATTGGTCATTGACGCGAATACCTTCGGAGCGTGCTCAAACCAAACGGTAGACATGTCATTTGAAGTAATTCTCCGTTGTAGATTAGTCTGAGGAACCGTCTTTGGGACCTGGTTATAGCTAAATGGTAATAGGCCTGAGAAAGGTCTATCTTGCATAGCCAATCTCGGGGTTGCAGAAAATCTGGTATTCGATAAATATTTATTAGTTTGAACCGATCTGTGGAAACAAACTCGTTTAGGGCTCTAAAATTGAAAATTGGGCGGTAGGAGCCGTTGCTTTTCGGCACAAGGAACATTGTTGACAAAAAGCTTGGGGATGAATCCGCGACTTCGAGAACATCCTGTATTTTCATTTGATTTATAAGAATAGTCATATCTGATGAAATTGGAGTGACGAAGGCACTCTTTTTTACGTTTGGTACAATTAACGGAGGCCTCTGGAGAAAAGGTATGCGATAACCTTTTAATATTTTGATAAGGAATTTCGGAGCGCCTAATTCCTCCCAATGTTGGATAAACTGAATTAACTGGCCTGCCTTGAACTCGGTGCTCACGCGACTCGAGTCACAACTTTTGCTTTTTAAAATTTTCGTTCTTAGAGGAACCTGTGAATGCACTCTGATTTCTGGCTGATCTATTTTGTCGTCCAGCTCTAGATCGAAAGGAACCCCTACTACTGGATGCCCCTCTTCGATTAGAATTGTTACCAACGTTTCCCTGAGGATATTGATAATAGTAATGACTCCCCTGCGGAGGAGCATTCTGTAATGGATGTGCAGCTTGCGCATGCCAGTGCATAGGTACTGTGCCCTGTGAAGGGCCATTGTAAGTGACCGCCCCCTGCGGAGGGTGGTTATTAGATAAAGCTCTGCTAGATCCAGCTTTAGAAACTGATCTGTCAGAAGGTTTAAGTGGTAAAAATGCTTTCTTAACGCCACCGATCTTCTCGAGAGCCGAAGTAAAAGAATCTGCATTAAAAAGATTTTGGCATGAAGGTGGAACTTTACGCAAAGACGTTTTAATAAGCGGGTCTCGTATAAATTTCGTTATGCCATCACGTCTCATTTGAATTATCTCAGCTCTATGGCCGCATAGTAATTGCAAAAGGTCGGATGATACTTTATGTACATCGCCTTTTAAAAATAAATCAACAATTTTTTCTTGTAAATTATCAAAATTTAAATCTTGTTCTTCTTTTGCCCATGTCAAAAAACTTTTTATAGTTTCTTAGAACTTCCCTTAGTTTTAAAAAACAGAAGGTTTGGGCAGCATAAGCCTTATCGGCTTGGGCTAAATATCGGGTTGACTCATAGGCTTTAATTTCTTTATTAACCTCTAACTCTACAAAACCAGGAGAATGACTATATAATTTTTGTGTTTCGGCATAACGAACTTCACACCACTCAGTGTTATCAAAGTGTTGAACAGTATTAAGAATTTTTAAAAAATCACTTGGTGCTTTTGGAACTGAAGGTTCCTTAAGTTTAGTCTCAATTGAAAAAGTAATCGGGTCTTTTGCAATCTGACTACTACTCGCCGTTATATCTTTTTCATCAAAAACCAATTCGCGGCTTAAATTTAAATCAATACACGATTCATTACAGCAATCGTTAGAATTCGGGACAACACCTGTATTAATACTATGAGCAAGTAAATTACGAAGTTCACCCACTTCCTTGAACAGTTTGCCAAACCTATCGTCTGAGCGTCGAGAACGCTTTGATTTCTTATGACGATGTTGCCGTTGACGCTTTCGTTTTCGACCCGTCGATCCACTAGAGCTCGATGAAGTACTCGAGCTGCTTGATGAGCTACTATGCGATTTGCGGCGAGATGGGCCCGCAGTCTCATCATCAAGAACTATATCGTTTTCCATTTCCTAACACAAAAAATACATTGAAACCGTACTTAACGAAACTTATTTATCCTTCCGTTTGAAATAAAGCGTTATCCAAAGAAAGAAAGAAAAAATCTAAGAAATGTTTTTTATTTGAGGGTAGAATTTTAATAAAATCAAACAATAACGATTGCCCGTATTGTTTTAGGTTCGTAAAAATAAAAATGTATGCGGGTATGCATATAAATGTGGCTACGACTGTAATCTGCAGTGAATAATTTAATTTCACGGTACAGATAATCGTATTCACAAAGGAGAAATCGATTGTGAATGCTGCATTTTGTTAATAAAAATTAAACAGGCATATAATTCATTAATCTAAACGAACAGTAAAACTGTTAGAAAGTAAATTATAAAAGGTTAAACACTTACGTGAACTATCGTTGATCACTGTTTCCTTCTTATATTTATTACTTAAAATATTAATAACACTGAATTAATATTTATTAGGGAATGTATAATGGTTCTTCAACGAACCTTGCGCAGCGGAAATAAAAACGCCAATGAACAAGTTGCTCGAGCGCTGATCACACGAGGCCCCCCCGGTGGTGAGGAAAGAGGGGAGGATGTGCGAAAGAGAGGCATACAAACACTTAGAAAGAGAAGGGAAGTAAGCGGAAACGGAAGTGCTATCTCAATCAATTAAGCTTCGAATTTACGGTCAAGTCATTTAATATGTATTTTTCGTTTTGTTTTTGCGTACACAAGTGACGTACCTCTTTTTATTTTTTTGAGTAGATTTAAAAAAGATGACTGATATAATAGAACCACAAATTTATCTCATTAAAAGATTTTTAACCGTCTAAGTTAAGATTAGGGATTTTAGAGGTTATTCTTTAAAAATAAAAACTTAATTTTTGATACCAATTTGAATGAGGCACCAAACGAAACCGTGTTCCGGCATTCTCCTTTGGCGTTATTTTTTTTTTTTATTTAGACTTAACTTTGGGGGGGGCATGAGTTTGATCCCGAGCGTCTACATCTAACTTTTCGCAGTTACGTGCGTTTTAATAAATTTTATATCACCTTCTGTAAAGGATAAAAATTGTAATTAAACCTGCATGCTTGAGAGTTCTCCATAATGTTCTCAAAGCTGCGTGAAGACTTTTTGACGACCTCCCTGGCGCAACGCTGACCGCTGTGAATTTAAGTAGGAGGTCCCGTGTTCGATTCCAGGCAGAGGGAATTAGGGAATTTATAATTTTAGAATTTTCTCTGGGCTGGTCTGGTGGGAGGCTTCGGCCATGGCTAGTTACCACCCTACCGACAAAGACGTGCCGCTAAGCGATTTAGTATTCCAGTGCGATCTCGCGTAGAAACCGATTAGGGGTAGACTACCATTCTCCTTAACAGGTTAGTCCGCTACGACTGCAGTCAAGGGCTAACTTGCAGTGGAAAAAAATCTTGAAAGAATTAAAACATGTTTTTAGTTGCAAGCCATATCGCATATGACACTGTTTATCGCTTGTTAATTGCAAGAATAACATTTTTATCTGCACTTATAACTGTCACGTCGGTGACCTTTTATCGCTTTCGCAAACAATTGACGCCGACTTTTTAATGTTTCGCTTCGGATTCTCAATATAGGTGCATCAAAAGTAACCCAGCAAGGCGATCTTTACCTTTTTTAATTCCACTACAACCAAGCGGTGATACCCAGTTGGTTCCTAGAAATACTGTTGTATCCACCGGATTGAATTCCTCATTATTAAGTAGTATACTAAGTGGTTTTTACATATTTAACATTTGGTAATGTGATTCTCCTTAACAAGGTAGGACAGGTCATTAATATAAATAAGAAATAGAAAAGGTCCTAATATAGAACCCTGTGGAACACCAATTTTCACAAATGACCCATTAGACCGCTTTTCATTAACGTCTACCATTTGAACCCTATCGCGCAAGTAGTAACTAAACAAGCGAGAGCTACACCCTGAATTCCATAGTGGTGTAGTTTTCTGACTAACTTCATGTACAACATAATCAAACGCCTTAGATAAGTCACAAAACACACCAAGTGCATCACGTGACTCCTCCCAGGCTTCAAACATATTTTGTATTAGCTCAACACCAGCGTCGATAGTTGAGCGACCCCGTGTAAAACCAAATTGTTTAACGTGGAGTAAATCATGAAAATAGGAAAGTAACTGATTTAAAATAAGTTTTTAAAAATTTTACTGAAAGTGGGTAGTACTGATATTGGTCTAAAGTTAGTGGGATCCGAAGTACTACCCCATTTAAACAAAGGAACACACCACAATCTATACAGTTATTAAATATAAATGCTAAATCGGGTGCAACAATATCAATTAGTGATTTGATGACATGACACCTAGAACTAACTTTACGATTTAGAATTCAGGTGTCGGTGTGCGTGCGCATCGTAAAAATGCACTGTCATCTTTTTCTCCATCGCGCCAAAAGAAGTATAACTTCAAAAATACACTGTCGCAGTTATAATATCAGAAAGTATTTCATGACCCATACCTCCCCTTTTCATTGATTGCTATCAAATGCACTGATGTATTGGTACCATGTCTCAGAGGTGATATGCACTCGAACTGACTTATTAGATATCATTTATCACTTACGAAAGTGACCGCGCGCCGACCTATGCCCCGGCGTCCGTAGACCACGGTTGGAAATAGCTGAACGGTTTATTGATTTAAATGTCTATTAATATTTACACAGAATATACCTACCATTAATGGTAAAAAAGCGGTGATAGCCTAGTGGGTAACGCCACTAGGTAGGACCTAGGCGCCATCAGCTAAAGTTACGACGAAGATTCGGCGACCTTATATTGGAACTCGTAAACTGACAACGACACAGATTTAAAAAATAATAACTTTCAATCTATAAGAAAATGATATATATATTTTTTTTTATACTACGAAAATACACACATCGCTCTCTAGCCCCAAAGTAAGCGTAGCTTGTGATATGGGTACTGAGATAGCTGATGAATATTTTTTTATGAATATAATACACATAAATACTTGTAATATACAGATAAACACCCAGACACTTTAAAACATTTATGTAAATCACAAAAACACTCTCCAGTTGTGGGAATCGAACCCACGGCCTTGGACTCAGAAAGCAGGGTCGCTGCCCACTGCGCCACTCGGCTGTCTCGTATATAATAATACAAAATTCCAGGATTGGTGCTGGAATGCCAGCCCGGTGGACCCAAGCGGCACAAAACCGTGGAATTTGGAACTACCTACAAAAAACCTATATCCTGCAGTGTACGTCTATCGGTTGATATGATGATGATGACAATACAAAATACTATGATGGCAGTAAAAAAGGTGAATAAATGATTGATGAGTTTCAATAAAACTACAGTGACAAGTGCAAAATGCCCTTTTATTACGCAATATGCCCACAAAAAGCTAACCGTTTTATAAATTTTCACTATTTATTCATATAATATATACTTATATATATATTCAGTGTCAATAGATTTCCAAACATTTGTTCCAACAAAACTGCGCTCAGTAGCCGCATTCTATTTCTTTTCGACTTCATTAAACTCTCGTAATTTAATAACAAATTATTCATCGCATATTGATTACATAATATGAAGATGATCCAACGATTAGAAACTGTCAGAAAAGATACAGAATACGCTTCTCGCGCTACAAAAACGGCCGCATTTCATTGGTAGATACAGCTAGATGGATAAAGTTTAGCATACGGGGACTCGTAAACTGACATTTGACAGATGAAAAAAATAAAAACTCCGTTTTTCACGAAAAATATGATAATACAAACACAATATACACACACCTTGTGGCATGAACCATAGACAAGTTAGGTTAAATGAGTTGCTTAGTGAAAATCAATTGGTGAAAGGTGTACCTATGCCTAGGAATCTTCTTTGTTTAGGCGTTACTTACTTAGACATTGCCTTGTCCGTGGTACGTGAAAACAGGCATAAATATAGAAAACACATGTCGTCGAACGATGGCTCCAGCGGCCGTACCACTAAGCGTATGCGCACGTGCTGAAAGTCATACATTTCCGTTTTCACAAAAGCGTACATTAGTGGTTTAAGAGCGTAACAGGCAATGTAGTTTAAAAATCTCAATAAACCGTAAAAAATGTTTAATTAAAATTCGAGTGTTCCGAGTCTCGTTCGCGGCGACAAGGTGACGCGTACACAACATTTCTAGTTTCTTATTATTAAGATTTATGAGGTTGAATCATTTTTTTCTAACTACCTCCCTCTAGTCAATCGACACATTTGAAACTACCAATGAAAATTATCAGCCGACATTTTTAATAACAGCATCCTAAATGCATTCCGTAACAATCAATGTAAATTGTTCCTCGAATGCGGCCCTTGTGGTAGAAACGCATGCCACAGAGCCACCATTCGGAGAACATATTGATATTAATTTGCCGTTACGTTCGTCGCATAGCTAACTTTGACGCGCAAGTCATATTAGCATTACTATGCATCTATATACATCGCAACACCAAAAAGTATGAAGTTCTTCAAATTATCATATAGGGTAATAATTATACCTGACGCCGGGTTGTTGGTGGTGAGGTCTGTGAGACCGGGCACATTTTACTTTGCTAACAATGCGGTTATTTTACGCGCGGAATTGCCATTTTTCTCAGAAGCTGGAGCTGTTAACTCGGTCTAAGCGTTGCAGGCACAGACTCAAGAACACACAGAACCCTCATTCAGCCATGATTGCATGCAGTGCAATGTGCCCAAAAACAATAAAAACGCCCCGAACATGTCTCACTTCACACCCGCGGAATGTTGCTAGCTCACAAACTTTTTCCTATTTTCCCACTTTATGGTAAACGTCAACAGCATCAACTGCTAAATGCGTACTATTCAGCAGCTGATGCGACTAACCGTTTGTACGAGAAACACTACTAAAGTTGAGTAGTTTTCGATGCTTCAATATTAGTCGTGTAGACGGTTTCTGTATTTTTTTTTGTTCTGTTCTGTTCTGTATGTGGCAGGTAACAGTCGGAAGGCGACCTCGTTACACGTACGCAAAGTTAAAAAGGTACTTGAGACCCACTCCCCGTGTAAATTTTTGGAATTGTAAATTATGGTGGTCTAAGATGGCAGCGGGCAAACCTGTCAGATATGAGCCATACCCAGTGGCGTGCACAGGGTTCGTGACCAGGGTATGCATAAAGCAGGTACATGGCACAAAATGGAAAAAAAATCCTCTCCAATACGAGTTACTAACTAATTTGGGTATGCAGTGGTTTTGTGCTCGCCACTGGCCATACCTACTCCTAATGGAACGTCTTTGTCGGTAACTAGGGTAGGTTCGCCACGTGCTTAAAGCCTCCAGACCCTACCAGAGAACATTTAGAAATTATTCCCAAATTACCCCTTCCGGAAATGGAAGCTAGGACTGCCCCAACACCTTTGATAATCTAACTTGCATGAAATTGTTAGCTAAGCGACTAAATGTTGTCTAAAAATTTTTTTATCACATTTTTTAGAAACTTATTATCATTATTATATTCACAATAATATACAAAGTCAAAGGAAATAAGGCGTCCTATAAAAGGAAACTTGTTTTTTTATTATACAAAGTGTATTTCTGAGATGAGCGCCATATAATATAGGAATATTATTTCAAAATCCATCTCGAATTTTTAAATTACTTATGAAGAATAAATTGTGACTATTTTGGGAAAGAGAAATGTGGATTTTCAGCAACTTGTAGAAATTTAACAATAATACATCACTAGTTAAAATGTTTTTGCACATTATATTGTTTAGTATTAGGAAAATCCTTTTTGAAAAGTTTGAATGGATTTCTAATAAAAATCTTCCTATATCTTACTGCAGATAGGTGCATCACATACCACATCTCTTTCTGGTACTAGTACGAGTTACTACGCTCGCAATCGTAGAGTCGCTATCGAGTATCAAAATTCTGGAACTTCAGAGTACAATGCGACTCTAAAATTACTAGCATTAGGTTCATTTTGCTGCGATAATTTGATGTTTCGATACACCAAAGCGATACTACGTTTGCAAGTGCAAATTGTACAGCATACTGTACTATGTTCGGTTCAATATGAATGTGGTAATGTGCGTTTATAATAACGAAAACATTTCTTTTTAGACAAAATCAAGTACCTAAATTAATAAGTTATTTGATTACAATGACACGAATAAAATTTAAAAAAAAAAAGTATAATTAAGTACATAATTTAATAAAGGTCTTCGAAACGGTGGCATTTTAAAACTGTTAGAAATAGTATAAAAAATTACAAAACTGCCAATAATTGGACTAGACACATTAGGCAACAACTCGAATGTAACGAGAAGATGTAAGGCTGGGTATCCACTCTCTGCTGGAGACATTGATTTAAAAAAAAAAGGAATCTCAGCATTCTATTCAAGTGACTTATGTTTTATTTTTTATTTTTCTGTAATCTCACCTGGTGGAAGTGATTTTGCATTCTAAGATAGTAAATACGTACAAGCACTTTAGCGTTCCGGTACGATGACGCGTATTATTTATTTATTTATTTAATATAACGTCCATAACTCTGTCAAGTTACCACATTACCATTTTAGACTGCATCATCACTTACCATCATCATCTGGTGGGATTTCAGTCAAGGGTTAATGCGTCCACAGCCTATTTTTAAGTCCCACTACTGGGCAAAAGCTTCATTCAGCATGGGTAGCATAAGCTGGAGACAAAATTTATATCAGAAGATAATATTTTTTCCTATCCCCGGGGACAAAAGCTGTGAATGAATTAATTGTTCTTCCACGCTGTAATACAGCGGTAAAGGACGTATTGAAATTTAAATATGTAATATAAATAAATAAAAAATGACACAGTACAATCATCGCCATCTAGCCCCAAAGAAAGCGTGTCATGTGTGAGGGGTACTAAGATGACTGATGAATAATTTATGAAGAACATACTAAAATACTATATTTTACTATATATATACATTACTATATATATACAGATAAAAAACACCTTAGAGAAATTGGAAGCACAGTGAACACCCAGCCTAATACTAGAAAATACTGATAAATATTTTAACAGTCCGTTATATATTTTGGCACATTCATAGTATGTTATTTTTATTTAAATCTAATAACAATATTTTTGCATTCAAAACTAAAGCTTTGCTATCCACGATGTCGTCATAGGAAGGCAGCATTAAGGTGTCGTTTGCCAGCTGCATCTCCATACAAAATTTATAAACAGATTATTGCATTAATAAATTGTTCACTCCCTAAGCTGAGTATACGTTACACGTAAATCTCAACGGCATTATCTCCACGTAAATCTAATCGTAAAATGATATAAGACTTTTATCAATTTTACAATAAAACTGAAATGTTTTGATTGTAGTTTTAATGTAAACAATTGACATTGAAGTTGAAATAAATATATTTTTTATTAACTTCGTTCGTAATGTGGAAAATTAATATAATGATTAACGAAAAATTTTTGCACGCCAATCTTGGCAGGATATGTGACACTTATAAAAATTAATTAACACCTATGTAAACATGTTGCATGTACCATATTCAAGCAAAAATAAAAATTGATTGATTGATTAATTTTTTCAATACATAGTAGGCCGAGCAGTATCTAGGAAGCGAAATTAATAATCGGATTTTTCTGGGATAAAAATTTAACATATGGCAGCTTCCAGCAGGGATAATGCGCGCACGAAATAATTATGTCTACACATTTTCTCGTGTCCACTCATAAAAATATGACGAGAAAATGGTAGATATAATAATCTCTTGGCGCACATTTTAACCCCACAGGATGCTTTGTTGAGAGATATGTCTAGACATCTCTGTGCCAAATTTCCTCAAAATTGATGCAATGGTGATAACAAAAAAACAGACAGACTGGTTGCTTTTTATAATATTAGCGGGGATATTTAGTTATAGATAAAAAATCTTACTTAGTTTAAGACATACAAAAAAAGTTTATGGAATGATGTGCCGACTTTTGTACGGAGATGTCCTGGCTTAAAGTAAGCACATATGACAAGATTAAGCTGCTATTTGAAGAAGCAATATTACGGTACCATGCTTTAGTGGAAAATGGAAACACTGTAACGTCAGAGTAAAACTGACCTAATTCCCTTTTATATTAAAGCTTAAATTCACTTTGCTCTGTTTTGCAACGTTTGCAAAATATAAATCCGTATATTACGGTTGTAATTCGGTTGGACAAAAATGTCCCACTTTATAACAGGGGTTATTAGGTTCATTTTCCTTTGGCAATACAGTTACCGCTAATTCACATATAAAATTTTCGTAACGCTTTTTTAAAAATAGGGAGAAATGTAACGGTTTAGTAATTTAACGTCCAATGGCGTAAGGAAATAATAAACTCCTAAAATATTTACAATAAAAAATATTATTCGAGATCAGATATTACTATAAGAGCAAAAATTAGCTTTCTTCCTAATTTTAAACAAAATAAATATATACGAAGTACAAAATACTCACGTAATCTATCAAAAGAGTTTATATACTTTTTTGAGACTTGTCAACTTTATTGGTCTGTGGTTTCAATATAGAAAGGTAAAAACTATTCATCGAAACTTCTAATACGTCACTACTAAGCTGATGCTCAAAAAGCCTAGAACCCAGAGCAGTAATAAAAAAAAAAAGATTTTTAGCACATTGATCTGAGCGAGTCGTGTACGTTAAATTAACATTTATAAAAAACTTATAAGTAACTGTACACATAAATTACAACTTAACTCTAGGACTATACAAACTTAACTTTAGTGGCACTAAATGTTTGAACTCGACTGTCTGTTAACAAGAACTTGCACCATAGACACCAAAGACAATACACGAGCCAAGTTACTGTTTTCTTTTTGCTATTATTATGAAATATAGCGTTTTTTTAAAACCCATCGTTCATTTTACCGATTGTTGTTTATTATACATATGTACGATTGTTGTTTTTTTTTTTAATTTTCACATGCGGAACATTATGAGGACAACCTTGTGAAATTGCGTATAATTATTTTTTTTGTTATTTCATGTAAAACCATGACAATATTGAATGGAAGTGATAAGTTGGTGATTCATACCATTTAAACGCAAAACGCTGAAGAAAAGATGTTATTATTATTTTTGTAAAAAAAGAATATGCGTATGCAATATTGTCAGTATAAAATGAAAAGGGTTTTTGATGTATTATTAAATTTTATCTGCGAACGTGCCAGCTCTTATTATTAGACATTTACGTAAATAGATATATCAAAACGGCAGTCGTAGATTACTGAGGGAGCATCTTCACACAATTGTGCAGTTACATGAACTAAAAAAGCTATATATTAACTAAAGCAATCTTGTTTTCAAGCTACGAACATTGAAAAATAACCATGTGACAATACTTTACAGTAAATACTGTTTTCTTTTTAATATTAAAAACCTACTGATGAAGTCTCCACAATGTAAGACAATAATTTCCTAGCACTGCACAATCGTGTTAATCGAGGGCTATAAAAAAACATAATCTACCATAACATTCAGTCGGTTAAGTTGTTTTAAACAGTTCGAAAAGATATCTAGAGAACATCACAAGAAGTTTTTTTTTAACATAAAAAACATGTATAGAATAGAAATATTTCTTTAGAACAAGAACAATTTCTACAAGAAACTACGTATCAAATGCATTTGACGCGTCCGTACGATTTCCATGCTAAAAAGAGTCAAGGTCACTCTTTCAAACAGTCGTTTCCCCTTTTCCTTCTACATCGGAAACCGCTTCACTAACACAACTATCACTGTCTGGTTTTAAAGTCACATCACTATTAACAGTCACATCTAACCCGTGGTCTTTTCTCGTCGTCCTGTCTTTATCCCTGCTCGTAATTTGCGTGTAGAGTTCGTCCAGTTCACTAGCAAAGGACAAAGGACTACTGTCTCGGTTAACTTCGGGACAGCTTAACGCCGGAGTTGGCACGTATTTCCCTAACTTCGGATTGTTCTTCACTGTTTTCCGCCACCCTGGATCGTAGTTTACGTACTGGCTTTCCAACGTTGAAACGTCTTCGTTGCTGAAGCTGATCTCGTTTGGGCACATGGATGATGGCGAGGGAGCGTATAAGCCGTGACTGCGTATGCTGACCTCGGACATTTGATAATTCGGGCAGTAAATATCACTCTCGTTTTCGAAACCTTGCTCGCTGGCATTAGTGCTGCAAGTTTCGAAATCGTAAGTAGTTTTCGCCATGAAGAAGGTTTCTTTGTCTTCGTCAAGTTTATCTTTGGATCCATCGGTTCCATCGGGATTTTGTAGCAAATTGTCCATTTCTTCCAATCCTGCCTCCATATGATGTGGCGATATAGATTGATTTATCTCTTCACTGTTCATGGTGCACTCCTCTGAGATATCCTGCAGCGATTTGTCCACCGCATCCTTATTCTCGTGACTTTTATTAGGTTGTAAGTAATCTATGTACTGGCCGAAGCTCTCTGTGTCAGTTATTTCGTTGGTGGAACACAAGGCGCTTTGAGTTTCTTGGAAAGACGTCATTTCTGAATGTGTATTTAACGTCTGATCAGAACACGTGTGTGGCATCGCGATTTCGGAAGCTGAGCTGTATTCTAAGCTGCACTGCTGCGATATCGTTCGCATTTCCGGGTGTTCGCTTGCGTGACTCTGCAAACACTCTTCAGAAACGCTATTTCTTTGCCCGCTGAGATTTTTCTGAACATTGGCCTTGATAACTTGATGTTGGGGCACTTGGGTTTCTGGCACATTGGTATAAATGTTCATTATTTGCCCTCTCCCGATTTTTGGGTCGTCATTTTTGACCCAAGACTTCCGATCTGTTGAATAGCTTTTAAAATTGTCTTTTGATTCGTCTTCCAGCAAATTTGGATTGCCGGCATTTCTCAACTCCTTTATCCCGCTGTTCACCCTTTCAACGTGTTGATTTGTGTTATTGACTTTAGTGCCGGCGTTGAGAAAACTGGCGACGCCGTTGTAAGCTTCTTTGCTAGGCAACGGCAAAGATATATGAGAATCATCGTCAAAATCCCGTCTTAAGGGCAACTCGAGACAATTCCTCTTCATGTGTTGCTTCTGTTTCTTGAAAAACTTCTTTGCCACATTCATTTGGTTTGGATTGTAAAAGATTTCGGGACCGACGGTTCCCGATTCCGGATACGTCATCATGGAATTATTTGATCTGTACTGCTGCCTGTGTAATACGACTAGATTAATATTAGGTGTTTTCCTATTCGTATTTTTAAGATCTTTCGGTAACGTTTGGCCATTTAAATCCGCGCCTGCTTTGTAAGTTCCGCTATTATTGGTTTTTGTATTTGTTCTGTTGGAGCTTCTACTGCCGGAGCCTGATCTGTTATCATTTGGTATGTGCTGGGGAGACGTTGTATTTGTTTGGTTCGCTGGGAGGTTCTGTTGGTTGGTATCGAACACGCTTCTGTTTCTGCAGCATTGTTTACTAGATTGTAGGTAGCAATGCATCATGGACCATTGCGCTCGAACATCGCTTCTCGCGATACCGTAGAAGAAAAGAATGAACGTCCCCAAAACTGTGGCGCACACCGCATATATTATACTACATATATCTTCTTGGTAAGGGAGATACGCTGGTAGAGGTCTGTACACAGTTATCGCACCGCACGACCAAACAGCTACGTACAGACACAGAACAATAACTTGAGCACGTAATTGTATTATGGGGGTGTGTTCTACATCTTCTATTTCCGAATCTACCGTCGACTTTAAACTCCGCCTTTCGGGTTCATTCGCCTGATTAGGCTCCCACATCTCCAAATCAACGTTTTCAGTAGCTTGTGTACCTTCGGATAGTTGCACGTTCAAATTCCTTATAGTACACCTTATTAACAGGAACAGTATCAAGAGAAACATGAGTAGAATACCCGCGGGGATAAACAAAGCGCTCAAAGCTGGTGCTGTGCTTAAGAAGCATTGTGAGTAACCAGCGTAGTCCTTCAGATTGACTGCGCCAGATATCCCGCACACTATCAAAGCTATACCCCATCCTACTAAGTATAAACCTAGAATTGGTTTCTGTATAGGGACATCTGGTGGAATATCATCTTCCGGAGTCCTCACTGGGTTGTGCGTCTTTGTCACCCATTTGTACATGTTACTGGCTGTAACACACATCCACAGCAGGCATGAGAGAGAGAGATAGTGTATGAGAAGTCCTAATATCTGACAGAGCTTTACGTCCTCGGTTTGATAGATTCCCAGCGTGTACAAGAAACATAGGAGTCCGATAGCTATCCAGGTGTTGATAAGAGCGTGTTTGGACTTCTTCGCCATTTGTATAGCGGGGTAGCACATGATGTAGGTCAAAGTTGCACAACTGACGCTGCCTATAAGTATGAGGGAGCCGACGTAGATGGCTGGATGAGAGACCTTGAACCTGGCACCGTCGGTTCTGGCGCCGTATATCCCGGTTTCAACGTTCTGGAGGAGGCCAACGTAAGCCAATTTGGTGCAGCTCATTATTATCATTTCTGAGACGACGTGGGATATTTTGCAATCTGAAACATCAAATTTTTTTTTCAGCAATTTGGTTATAGCAATAATTTACACCCAAGCATTTTATCGTTAACGTAGTCCTTAAAACTATAATAGGACTTTTTTATAAGCTATTAACTTTAGTTTGTAATTATTATTGACCTAGAAAAATATTTTTTTCGTTGGTTCAGTAATATATATATATATATCACAAATTATAATTCTGATACACTAACTTCATACTTTAAGTGATATCGGATTGTCTTAAATAGCTTAGCTTAATCTTATACTAATATATAAAGCCTCAACTAATACATAAAGGTTGTTTATTTGCATGTCTATTTACTAGTATCAGTAGTTCCTGAGATCATCGCGTTCAGATCTCAGGAACTACTGGTCCGATTTAAAAAATTATTTCAGTGTTGGATAGCTCATTTAACGAGGAAGGCTATAGATTATATTATTATTTGTTTCCCTTTAGAAGTTGTAACAAAACGTCCGCGACATCAAATGTCGTGGCAATTTTTGGCGTGGCAATACAAAAATATACCCCCCGATTATATCTCCTGACAAGGGATATAATTAACGTGTCCACCTTCTAAAGCACGGGAACGTGGAATAGGAGAAGTTTACCACCGTTTATTATTACACATATATTATTTGGATAATATTTCCACTTGTGCGCCAATGCTCTGAAAGTTAATATATATTCTATACTCTATATATACTACGACAACGCACACATCGCCATCTAGCCCAAAAGTAAGCGTAGCATGTGTTAAGGGTACTGAGATGACTGATGAATTTTTTTACGAATAATACACATAAATACTTATAATATACATATAAACACCCAGACACTGAAAACATTCATGCTCATCACACAAACATTTTCCAGCTGTAGGAGAAGACACATTTTTAAACATTCCCGGGGAGATAATTGTCTCCTGTCCATGCTAGCCGTAATCATAAATGAACAAAATATATAGGCATTTTAACCAAAAAAGCTAAAATTAAAAAAATATATAAAAATACAAATTATAAAACTTTAAAAAATATATAATTATACAATTTATTACATTATAAAGATAAAAAAATCCCTAATAATAAAGGTAAAGAAGCAAACAATGTATAAAATAATAAATATAATCCAACTTGAATTCGTTCAGGCTGATATCCCGTGCAGGCGTCCAGTGACAGATAACACATTTCTTTCTATAGATATCGCCTTAATCATAGGCATCTGATGTGTCTGTTTATTTATAGGCGATGGTTTGAAGGTGGGCTATCCGCTTGGTCCGGCGATAACCATGAAGAGAAATCCTCACCTGAAGCGTTATCGGTCCAGCGTCTGGTGTGTGGGTCCCAGGTGGCCGCTCTGCCATCCACCCCGCCCATGGAGCGGCCGCGCACCGTCGCTATGATGGGCTCCAGTAACTCCCCGCGGAGGGACGCGTTAGCTGGAACACACAAAGTAAAAGTCAAAGTCAAAGTCAAATATTTCTTTATTCAAATAGGCACATAAATGGCACTTTTGATGCGTACATTTACAAATTCGGCAACTTAAAACTAAAGCTACGAGGGTTCCAAACGCGCCCTGATCTAAGAAGAAGCCCACAACAAAATTAGCCGGTTGTTTTTTATTTTTCTTATAACCATCTCACAGTAAATTAATATTAAGCTATGAAGTTAGAGCAATTTACACCCAAGCTTTCTTGTCGTTTAAGTTATCCTTGACATTTTATGTATGGGTAACTTATCAGATATGTGGAGTGCACGAAGATGCGAGGATCCGCAATTAGTTTATGGAACTTACCTAACTGAAATCCGATAACCGGCGAAGTGATCTCCATATTCATATCCTCCCTCTTAGTACTCCTGCCGTAGTAGTCCTTGGAGCGGTGCCCACGCATCGGCCCGTCATCTACCGCGGGCAGCAGTGGAAACAACGATGCGACATCGTACACGGCGACAACTACATCCTGTGGCTTAACTTGCAACATGGACCCGAAATCCGTGGTGCTGTACAGCAATGACTGCGGTATCTAGAAGAAAATTAAAAAATAGTTACACAAATATTTACAACATCAGAAGTGGGATCAATTGATCATCATGTCAACGACGTCCACTGCTGGGGACACTTTAACTCAACACACAATTATATAGTGTTTTGTGAAAGTGTACTAGAAATTATTTACAATGATCTAATCAATGTTTGGGAAGCCACTGTTACGGGTTTTCCTAGTTTAGGGGTAAGGATGCCAAAGAATTATTGGACTGAAAAAAAACGTTTAGTGTTTACTTATGACAACCCTATTGAAGTTAAAGGACCGACACGTGCATAGTACCTAAACTACGAGACGGGTACGTTAAAGTGACAGGACTCACATGATTTTAATTTTGCATGTGATGTTAGGGCTGCATCTGATTTCTTTCAGTAAAAACAATGCCATGGGTTTACTCAAAAACTATTAAGTGTTCTGTTTCACAGATAAGTCTTAGAAACAGTACATAATGTACCTCTAAAGCCTGTTAAGTATTATTTCGGTTTTCATTTACACGCTGTATATTTACTGTGCCAATGCACCAATCGGGCATCACACGTAAGCCACTAGGTGGCTCCTCAGACGAAGAGGAGGGGAAAATCCTCATGGACATCCCTATGGATAGTGTCGGACTTCTACCGTCTAAAAACCCCTCTTGCCTTTTACGCGTTAGTGTACCTGCCTTTTGGCCTACCACTAACGTCGGTGTCCTTTTACATTCCCCCTCTTTCGTCACTTTCCTTTACTTTTATTATCTCTTCCATGTTTTTTTTTTTATTCTTATTTCTCTGATGACTCTAACATAATGGAGGTTAGGTTTTCCTCATCACTTCCTATTTCCTTCTTCACATTCTCAATTTCTTTATTAAAGGCCGCCGCGTACCTGCACGCTGGCGTGTATGAGCGCGTCGGTGACGGTCAGCAGTGGCGCCACGGTGCGGTTGGTGGTGGAACAGTGCAGGCGCGGCGGAAGCCCCCGAGCGGCGCTGTACCACACGCACGTGACGCCGCCGAAGCCCTCGCGCACCGGGAACCGCTCCACCGCCAAGTTCGCCTGCTTAGCAGTAATTTTTTTTTTTTATTAAATTTTTTATTTGCATTTTAAATTAATAAAAGTCGATAATTCCATCAAGTGTAGGTAAAAACACTAACTGTTTTTGTTTTTTTTTTTTTTTAATTTTTGATATGCATTTTAAATGATTAAAATCGATAATTCCACCAAGTGTAGGTAAAAACACTAATAAAATGTATAAAAGCGTTTTTTTTTGTTAAGTCACCAACAGTCTTAAGCTGAGGCAAGAATAATTATTAACAAAAAAAAAACGGACTGCGATAATCACCATCGTCATAGGGCCAGTGGCGTGCACTTCATACATGCGCAAAAGCACTGCCTACCCTAAAATTAATATGTAACTCGTATGGGTGGAGAATTTTTGCCGTTTTATACAATTTTCCTGCTGCACACATACCCTGGTAAGAAACCTTGTGCACGCCACTGCACAGGGCACGGATCTCTTCCCAGAGAAGTCAAGACCGCGGACCACCACGCTGGCTCAGTGCGGATTGGTGGACTTCACACACTTTTGAGAACATTATGATGAACTCACAAGCAATGCATCACGATGTTTCCTTCACGGTTGAAGAAGCAAGTGATATTTTAATTGCTTAAAACACACTTGCCAAAAATATATATACCCTCTTTATGTCTTATAGCGACTGCAGCGCCATCTAGTAGGAAACTGCAATGATGACACATTGCTTTGTTATTCATTTTATAATTTTTATAGTGTTTTTAATTATATTAATAATTTTTTTTAATAAATTATAAATTTATGAACCAGATTTCCTACTAGAAATTATACTGGCAACCAGAACAGGGCAGAAAAAAATAGCATTTCTCTGAACAAGTTTCTTAATTTAAATCACATTTCTTTACAGCTTAGCTCTGCTTAACGAAGCATATCGACTATCTGTCTTATGTATGCAACTGTACAACAGTTCTTGTATCACGCATTAGCAAGCAATTGGTGTTAAAAATATATTATTTGCAAAATCCCGTTTACCTTGTGTGCCTCAACATTTCTCGTGTACAGAGAAATCTCTTCCGCTGCTTTGGCCATATCTGTGCATGAACCGTACAGCGTTTCTGCTCTAGACATAACCGGAGCTGATATGTTCATGGCCGAGCTGATCACATCAAGGAGCTTTGAACCTGCAATAAAGTAATTTTTGTACTGTCATTATACTTCCACTGCTGGAAACAAGAGTGGACCCTTAAATCGGCAGGAGGCCCACCATGGTGCTCCAAGGAGGATTGGCGGGCTTTAACGATTGTTATCATATCATGTTAATGTCATAACCAACAGCTTATAGTGCTCTCAGAGGCCCGGGATTGCCACAAAGCCATTTCCTAAACTCTACTCTCTGTCTCTACTCTGGGCTGTTACTGAGAATATCTCACCAAAATCCAATACTTAACCATTTAAATATATATATAGCCTAGGAACTAACATGACTGGCAATTTTTTTTATGAATACTACATATAAATACTTATAATATATATATATATATATATATATAAACACCCAGACACTGAAAAACATTAATGTTCACCACACAAACATTTTCCAATTGTGGGAAACGAACCCACGGCCTTGGACTCATAAAGCATGGTCGCTGCCCACTGCGCCAATCGGCCGTCATATGGTATATTTGCTAACGACTAGAGTAATGCTAACCATTATCAATTCGAATAGTAAAAACAGTAACACACACAAAAACATTACCTAAATATGTTTCTTCTGATATATACTGCATATAATTCCTTATAGCCTGAGCTATAAACATGACGTCGTCTGGATCAGATATCTCTGCCAACGGGTATGTCTTCTCTTTTATCAACATAGACAGCCTCTCTGTTGCATTTAGAGCCGAATATTGCACCAAACTAACATTCAGCAAAGCAAATTGCTGCAGTAATTTTGTTATATTGCTTATATATGCACATTGGGTTGTGTTTGCAGGACTCCACGTTGCATTTCCATTGCAATATCTGTACGCAAGGCCATCACCACTTCTACAAGGGACGGACGCTGTGCGATTAAGTAACAACTGTGGCCAAGAATAAAGCCCTTTATTTCCCAAAGTATGATCCGTCTTACAATACTGTGTGTGCTTTGACAATACCAATATTTGTACTGTATAATTGTGTCTTATACGATTCTGATCATTATACATACAAGTCCAATTACCCATATGGTATAAACTTATGTTATGGAAGAACACAGAGGTCTCAGCAAGACCTTCTTCTTGCATATCTGTATTTGTGATATTAACATCGCATATTTCCAGCATCGGATGATCCCATTTCAACTCATACTTTGCTACAACGGATGCAAATGGAGCATTGCAAGTTAATACTAAAGTGTCCCCTTCAAAGACAACTTGGTCGTGATTCGGTTTTACAATTAATGTATTTGAAGGTAGAACACTACCACAGACAGATAAGTCGAGGAATATTCTTAGTTTGCGTACAGTTTTGTTAACCATGTTCTCCGGGAAGGCACATTTGGGGCTGCCAACTAGTTTAACACTGGTGTTCCTGGCCCAATCTCCTACCCATAAAAGTTCACAGTCACATATTAGTGGGTTATCCGTTATGTCTCTGAAAATAATAATAGTCTTTAAAACTAATACATTTAAATTTGATATTAAATTATAAAATGAACTACTAATTTATAGTGTTTAGGCTGGGATTACACCTATAAGTTTTACTTACCAAAGTACCTTACAAAGTTACTTATAATTAATGTACTACTGTAAACAACTTTGTGAGCTAGTTATAGTGACCTAGTAAGCTGTAAGAGTCTATAACTAGCTTACAAAGTTGTTTACATTAAGAGTTAGAAAATGATAAAGGATTTGATGAAACTGCCTACAAACTACAAATCACAAAATTCTGGATGCATACAATTGGATGCAATTGTTACTGATAAGGTTTTTCTGACAGTAAATTTCTAGTACCAGCTCCAAGATGTCTTCTATCGTCGATCTTATTCATCAGACCTAGTTATCATCATTTAAACACACACTTGATTGCTATCCGGTGGCATGAGAGCAGTGGGAAGGGTCTCAGGTCAAAATTTCTGTCTCTTAGAAGAGTAAGGTGGCTTTTGCCCAGATGACAGGCAATAACTTAGATCAAAGATTCATTCAGATTTGTCCAAGAAGACAATATCAATGTTTTTATGATATATCAATACATTTAGGATTTATATGTACATAAATATACTCACAATTGTTTCAGACCCACAAGATAATCAAAAGTACCCATACTCAACACTGAAATATGATTCTGCGATAAAATAAACCTTTCCAGATTCACTAAACTCTTGAACATGTCCTTGTAAATGTTGCTGATTTGATTGTAGGACAGATCCAATCGCTGTAATGATGTCATGTTGTAAAATGCATCAGATTCTATCAGTGATATTTGGTTTTTGCTTAAGTCCCTGAAAAAATTATGTTATGATCAAAGAATTTTCATTTATTAAAATAATAATACTTCATGTAGCAAATAATGGATTAAAATTTTATCAAAAAGTTATCATTTATGTATATTGAAGTAATGTTATTGCTACTTTAAGCACAGATACCTGCTTTTTGTTTATTGCATTGAAAATAATAATGTTTTTTTTTGTTTTACTTAGATAGATAGATCTTTATTTGTAACAACTAACAACGTGCAACTTTAATACAATATGGAACTTTAACAAAATATTTAAAAAAAAAAGTTAGTTTTATTACTGCTTTAAAACACACTATCAATATAATTGATACCATTTTAATAAGTAAATATAATGCTGATATAAAATCTAGATAATAGATATCAAGATAAGATAATACTTACAATTTTTGCAAATTCGGCAGATGAAGCTCTCTTGATAGAGTAGAAATAACATTTCCAGATAGATTTCTGAGAAAAATAACGATAGTTTAAAATCAGCTATACTTAAACTAGGAATGTGAAAGTGTGCCTATTTGTTTATTATTATGCTTAGCCCAACTGCTGCCCCAACCTTGTTGCAAAAAAGCACTTGGGACCTGTTACTACAGGAATATAAAATATAATCCTTGTTACCTAGGCACAACCTAGCAGCTAGACCAATCTTTACAAAATTTTGCACAGAGATGTTCCATCCTAAATGTTGTCAAGATTCCAACATCCATTGTCTGTCAACAAGATGCAAGCTCATTTTGTTGACCGACAATAATCTTACTTGATAGTCAAAAACAACAGTTCCTGTGATGTGAGACAATATAAACAATGACATGGGCAAGAGATATTTAATATAATAAAAATGCAAAAGTTTTTATTTTGTTCTCTATACACACTTTTCTAGGCATGTCTAGTACATTATCACACCTAAGAATATAATCTTTACTACTACTTAGGCCCCCCAAGTCTGCAACTGCAATTGGGTGATAGTGGTTGATCAATTCATTTTAAATACTGGCCCTAGTTTCTTTGATCCTGTCATGGGTTTCATAAACATTGAAAATAATGTATATAACATTAAGATTCACTGTAATTAGAACAAGAGCATCTAAGAATCTAATAATACCTCAGTTTATTTAGGTTCTTAAAGCCACATCAACTCTGAACAGCACCTGTTGTTCAAAGAATGTTTATTGATTCTTACTAATGCCTCATTACAAAAGCAAAGTGATGACTTACAAGCTAATCACATCCGTCCAAAGATTGCTCAGATCTATTTCTTTCAACTCCGTGATCTGAACTGGAGTACCCCCACAGGTCAGCTTCAAGAGCTCCTTAGGTTGAGAGTCCACCACCCCATCTCCTGACCTATTCCCTTTACAGGAACATAGCGATGGGCAAAACCCAAGCGCACTCTCCACAACCAGGAATAGTACAGCTAAGCAGAACTGCATTTTTCCAATTTCACGTAAAAACACGATGGCACTAAGCCAAAATTGTAAAATAAATCACATCTTCACATATTCTTCCCTTAGTTAATAACACATTCGACAATGATGAATTGTAATTGTTAAATTAATGAATTCTTATTATTTGAACTATATTGAGAACATTTAATTATTGGCACAAGTTTAGTTTAGTGTAAAATAGAAAAATAAACAATAGTTCCACTATACACAAGCACTCATCCGACATTTGTAAAAGTGACTGATTGATTGATTGAACCATAGACTATGAAGAGTAAAGTAATTGAACGAATGGCTAAATAGCTTCACATCCAACCGAAAATTCTTAAGAGTTGAAGAGTGTTTATTATCTGTTCAATGAAGTTTTCTACAAAATCGCAAGAACCCGATGCTGTTGTCGCTGTTAAAAAACAGAAATTCAAAAGGTGAACCGTTTCATTGTTTGAATTTGGATACAGTTTTTTTTTATTGAATAATTTTCCAATGTGTTCTAAAGTAATCTAATCATGTTAAGTCCAAGAAGTTCCTACAATGACGAGACCAAACGTGACATACCTTCGTTTATTGAACCTCGGCCACCGGTAATATTAAATCCTTACATGAGGCCTAGACCTCAAAAAGGAACGAATCTATTTGACCTTCTGGAGGATTCAGAAACTGAAGAACCGGAGCTAGTGCAAGTGTATTTAAGGTTAAAGCCGTGCAAAATCCCTAGCAACCTGTACGAAGTGCGTTCAGATCGTTCATTGATAACTTCTTTGGATACAACAACAGCTGGTCATGGGAGGCGCACCCAACACAATGTATCAAAAATGTATACGTTTTCGCATATTTTTGGACCGGATTCCAATCAGAAAGTAAGCCAAATTGTACCTATAAAGCAAATTTTCCGTTTACAAACTCGAAGTCATCATGCACTTATAACGGATACTGTGGTCGAATTATCTTTGTTCTTTCTAAGATAGCCACGATAGCCCATTTCCACATAGCTGTGTTTAAGCAATATGAAATATTAATATTTATCCATGTCTAAAGAAATTTTCTTTTAAATGCTACTTAGACAGGTGCTGTTAGTTTACTCTGGGTTCAGTGTAGGATATGTAATAAACCTTGTGCCTTATGGCAATGTCACCTGATATTATCCTTGTCAGCAGATAATTACTGTTCCCTAAGAGGAACTATGTTATCTAAGCCTGCAAATCAGTACTAGAGCAAACAAGCAAACTGGTGAGCCTAAGCACTTTACGAACACTCCCTGAATAGAGAAAGACTTCAGTGACAGAGAAGGCTGTGCACAGAAATTAACATTACCTAGGCTGAGGAAGATGATTCATCATATAAACCCATTGCCAGTTCACTACAGGGCATAGGTATCCTCCCACAGTGGGAAGAGTTTAGGCTATAGTCCACCATGCTGGCCCAGTGCAGTGTGGTACACCTCACATGCCTTTGAGAACATTATGAATGACACTTGTTTACCTTCACGTGATAGCGAGAAAGCAAGTGATATTTTAATTGTTTAAAAGTCACATAAGTTAAAGGTGCGTGCTGGGTTTTGAACTAAGCCCCACACATATGTAGCCAAAGTCTAGCTGTTGCACTGCTTCTTTTATGATTAATTTAATTGATGAGGTAGATTAATGATTTTGATGATGATTTGGACTGCCGATTGGCGCAGTTTGCAGCGACCCTGCTTTCTGAGCCCAAGGCAGTGGGTTTGATTCCCACCGCTGGAAAATGTTTGTGTGATAAGTATTAATGTTTTTCAGTGTCTGGGTGTTTACATGTATATTCTAAGTATTTATGTATATTATTACCACAAGCTACACTTACTTTAGGGCTAATGGTGATGTGTATTGCCATAGTATAATTATTTATTTATTATTATTATTATTAAAACATAATTAACTATTGTTACTTTATACTATGCACATAATATTTATATATAATAGTTGATATTTACTCTGACTCGTTGTATAAGTTCAGTTGTATCATGGACCAATTGACCCTTATTTACTGTACCTTGATTTATTTTTTAGTGTGTGAGATATGTTGTTATTATATTCTCATTCACGATACCTTTTGTTTTCATGTTATGGTGTTATTGTATATTTTAATATGCTGTGTTTACTTTTAAGAAAACATTACACTTAAAAAGAATAGTTAAATTTTAAAAACGGTTGTATTGGTGTAAGTGTTTGTAAGTAAACCTAATAAATAAAATAAAAATAAAAATAAATAAAATAAAATAATATTTAACATGTTTAATTCCAGGAAATATTTGAACATGTAGTCAAGGACAATCTTAAGAAGCTACCTGATGGCAACAGCTTTACACTCCTTACATATGGTGCATCAGGTTCTGGAAAGACCTTCACTCTGATGGGGACAGTAACAGCACCTGGTTTAGTTCCCAGGTCTTTGGAATATGTGTTCAAAGTTGTGGATGCTGCGCAGCAACCGCTGTATAAACCTGATGAAAGGGGTGCTGATAAATTGAGTTATGCTATGCAGGAATATGAATTAAAGGTTTTTTATTTTTACTTTTTTTTTTCAGTCTAATGATTAAATGCCTATCTAAAACTTTTTAAACTTAAAATTAAACAGAAAATAAAGTAGCCAAAACTAGTAACAATAAAAGAATGGTAGGTATGCAAAGGCGGCCTTATTGCTGCATCTCTTTTTTTTTATGTGTATAAAATCATGTGCATATTTCAGTGGGTCAAACAGCTGCGGCAGATATCAGCTCCTGTGAGAGACAAGTACAGGCGCATGAGTGCCCAACTGGGTGGTGACCTTACATGCAGTAATGTGGATTTGACTAACCGAAGGAGTCATTATGTATGGGTAGGTATCATGCTTATCATAATCATAGCCTGTATTCTGTTTATTATAGCCTGTATGCTTATACCGAGACATTCAAAGCCTACTCCAGAGACTTTCACCTTGTGTTTTCCTATGCTACGTCCCACCACCCCTTTAAAAAATTAATATCAAGCTACTTCTATTTTAAAGCAAAGTAAAGAGTATTAATAAAATATAAACAGTAATTAATATACCTCCATTCTGATTACACAATCAATAATATTTATATATAATATAATAAGTCTAAATCTTTCCAACTAAAAGAAACTACCGCTTTCTACGCGGTTTCTTCTTTGCGTGGGTTTGTCTTCTAGATTAGTAGTAGAGACAAAAAGACAAACATGTCATTTTAAAAGTGTTTAAATAAGGCCTACTTGAAATAAATGAATTTCAAACTTGGATGTTCACCACTGGACAAAGGTATTTTGTCCTGTCATATGTGTAACCTGCAGTATGTTAACCTTTTGTTTTCCTTATCCTAAGGTTGCCTGGAAGATATCGCTACAAAGCGATAAGGCCGCCTTTTGTATACTTCTTCTGTCTGTGTTTTTTTTTATTCTTCTTCTGTATTTTTATTTGTGTGCAAATAAAGAGTATAAATAAATAAATTAATGTTTTGTAGGTGTCATTTATAGAAATTTACAATGAAGGAATCTACGATTTACTGGCACCAGGTGATCGGAGGAATGCGCCCAAACTTGCTATCCGAGAAGATACAAGCGGCAATGTTTACGTAAAGGTAATTTTTGAATTCCCTATTTTTTCTTACCATATACAAAAAGAGTGCTACTTTGCTATTTCTGTTAGGCACTAGTAATTATGCCATATGAGACCTGTATATATGTAGTGAGTCTCTTTGTATACTCATTGGAAGTACCTGCGCGCAAGCAAAGCAGAGTCTGCATACCCTAGGCGTCGCAGGTAGAGGGGAACTCCCCTCTCTGTTACACTGTAACACAATATTTGTAGTCCAGTACCAAAGGTTTTATAACTGAGAGGTAATAAATAGGCAGACACTCTTAAAAGTAAAAAAAATAATTTCATTAACATCTCATGCACTCGCAGGGAGCAACGCAAGCGTTTGTTCGTACGGGGGAGGAGGCCTATGACGTCATGGTCGCGGGTAAACACAATTTGCAAGTGGCTGCAACTGGTATACACGCGCAGTCGTCTCGCTCGCACTGTATATTCACCATCACCATGCTGACTGAAACAGGTAATATTACTAAGTGTGTGTGAAATAATTTAAAAGCATACTTTGTGTACGTGTTTTTATATTTTTTAAGATATGTTTTACAGTGAAAGTAACGAAAATATTGCTTAGATTATACGACAGGTACGAAAAAATTGGCTTCAGTTTTCAATTCACCAAAATGTTCAAGTGTCACATAATTTTGTTATCGTGTCAGTTTATTCACCAAACTGTAACTCAGTTCACTTTTGTTACAGTGTTAGATAATTCAATAATGTAAGTGTCAGGTTGCTAATTTATTTATTTACCATAAACAACTTGTCTCCCCGTGGCTACAAAAAGAACTCAACAAATACAAATAATTACAAAAATAATACAAATAGCTATATATAATTAAGAATAACAATAATAAACAACTCAATAATAATAATAAACAAATTAAAATAAAAACAAAATTAAAAATTTTAAAATAATAATAACAAAAGAACAAAACATTCAAACATATAATCATTATTGTAAATTATCCACTAATAAATTATTTTTTTTTGTAATAATCTAATAGCCGTTAGTTCTAATATCTGAAGCGGTGATAAACCAGTGGGTACAACTGGAGCTTGACTTCACTTTAGGGGCTGCGTTCGAATCCCAAAACCTCTAACTTTTTTAAGTTATTTGCGTTTTAAGTAATTAAAACGACGGCCGATTGGCGCAGTGGGTAGCAAACCTGCTTTCTGAGTCCAAGGCCGATGTGGGTTCGATTCCCACAACTGGAACATGTTTGTGCAATGAACATGAATGTTTTTCAGTGTCTGGGTGTTTATCTGTATATTATAATATACAGATAGTACTTATGTATATTATTCATAAAAATATTTATCAGTCATCTTAGTACCCATAACACTATGCCATGGGTTTACTCAAAAACTATTAGTTGTTTGGAACATGAATGTTTTTCAGTGTCTGGATGTTTATCTGTATTTTATAAGTATTTATGTATATTTTTCTTCAAATTATTTATCCGTCATCTTAGTACCCATAACACGAGCTACGTTTTCTTTGGGGCTTTAGGACGATGTGTGTATATAAAAAAAAAAAAAAAATTAAAATAGCATTTGCTTCAACGGTAAAAGAAAACATCGTGAGGAAACCTGCATGCTTGAGAGTTCTACATAATGTTCTCAAAGGTATGTGGAGTCCACCAATCTGCACTGGGCCAGCTTAGTGGATTACAGCCTTAACCCCCCCCCCTTCTCATTGTGGGAGGAGACCCGTGTCCTGTAGTGGGCCGGTGATGGGTTGATATGATGGTGATGATGAATATTTGTTACGGTGTCAGACGGTGGCATGCGCACCGCGTGCGTGCGGCTGTGCGACCTGGCGGGCTGCGAGCGAGCGGCGCGCACGCGCAATACGGGCGCGCGCATGCAAGAGTCCCGCGCGATCAACTCCTCGCTGCACGTGTTGGAGCGCTGTCTGCGAATGCTGCGGCGCAAACGCACCGTTACCGCCATTGTACCATACAGGTGAGTTCAAAAAAAAAAAAAGTTTTTTTTTTTTTTTTTGTTGTAATAATTGACGGACCCAGCAGATGGCTCACCTGATGGTAAGTGGAAACCATTGCCTATAAACAGAGCATCACTTCACAGGGCACGCAAGGAGCACGTCGTGCAACATGCCGCCATGTGTCCGTCAATTTAAGGCATAGGTGCCTGTAATTACACGGGCAACCACAACCTGAACACAGCATTGCAACAATGCTGCTTAGCGGCAGAAATAAGCATGGCGATAGTACTTCCCCGGACGAGCTTTGTCACAGAAAGTTCTACTGCTACTAAACATTATGTTAGTCTCTGGCACTTTGTTTAGAAAAAAAAAACAAGCAGAACAGTCTTTGGAACAATAGAAGTGAAAGCTAAGTGTCTTATGAATTGCATCTCCCTAGCTATTACATTATTTTTTTTGAATAATTTTTGGTTCTAAAGAAGTGTTAATGATCAAGGTTTAAAGTTTAAATTGGTCATGAACAAATTCTTTACAAAAATACAAAACAAATAGCGAGTGCAGAGAAACCATGGAGGTTTTTGTTCACCCAAAAATTGCTCAACATGCCTAACGAGGTTTTTACTTTAAAAAAACACACAACAATCGTATATGTATTGTTTCAAAGCTCAAATTTGCCTGCAATTCTTCAGCTAAGGCTTTTAGCGGGACATTTGTTATGTGACATAGTATTCTACTAGCCAACCCCTTTCATTTGATACCCATATTGAGGGAGTTATGAAATAATATGTAATCCGCCATTTTACCAGCCATCTTGGATTTGACCCCTGACTAATTCAGCTTTCAAACAAAATCGGCTCATCCGTTTGGGAAATACGATGTCACAGACACACCCACGCACACAAACACTCACACACGCTCTCACACACACACAAACACAGATTCGTTAAACTTATAACATCCCTTCCGTTTCCCGTTTAGAAGTAATTCCTTTTTGAAGTAAATTGTTAAAAAAAATGTGTAGGGAGTCGAAGCTGACCAGGTTACTGGGTGCTGGGCTGTCGGGCACGCGCGGCGAGGCCGTTAGCATGGTAGTCACGCTGAACCCTTCGCCGGAGTACGCCAACGAGACCCGACACGTTCTACAGCTTGCAGCAGTCGCCAAGGACATACGTGAGTTTTTATGCTTTTCATGACTAAGCCGTGACCATGGTGGTCATTGACCTTTAGTATTGACACGGCTGCGATATACGCGGTGTCAACCATTGACCACTGACCTATAACAGTTGAAGAGTATTGTAAGTCTTCACCTGCCAAAGCACGGCTACAGTATAAAGCTGCGAGGGAAGAGGCTATGCATCTTAGCCGTGCTGGAAAGTATTACCGCAATGCTTTTTTTCTGCCGCTCAAGCAGCATTGCTATGATCCTGTCTAAACTGAGACCATGGCTAGGAACATGGCTCGACAGTTACGCCTCAGATAATTTTATTTGCGTGACTGCAGGTTAACAAATTTGATTTTATAATAAAACATAACAAGTTCCGTGCTATATAGTAAAATTCAAAATTCAAAATTCATAATTCATTTATTTCAAGTAGGCCTAATTGTACTGACTCACTGACTGTAGACTGTTTGTAGTGACTCTACCACCGGTTCGGAAGGCAGATTCCACTGAGAAGAGCCGGCAAGAAACTCAGCAGATTGCTCTTTTCCAACATCATTTTAAAGTTTTACCAATCTATAGAATTTTTGTAAATAGTTATTTATAAATTCAAAATTCAAATTCAAAATTTCTTTATTCATGTAGGCCTATCACAGGCACTTATGAAGCGTTCATACATATTTGTTTACATAATTGTAACGGGATGGTGATAACTTCGTTCGCCAACTTAAATCTAAAGCTACGAGGGTTCCAAACGTGCCCTGGTCTAAGAAGAGCCCACAACAAACTTAGCCGGGTAAATTTATTTTTTTGTTATCACCATCTTCCAGTAAAATTAAATTAAGCTATGAAGCTAGAGCAATTCACACCCAAGCTTTTTTATCGTTTAAATAATCCTTAATGTTATAATATAATAAGATTTTATTATTTGTTATTTATAATTTTTCCTGTATTTTTATGTGGTGTACAAAATAAAAGTGTATTCGATCATTCATTAATTCATTCAAAAATGAGATACACGGCACTTTAACTTAAAATAATTTATTCTAAATGGATTATTTAGTACTTATCTTAGCGAGAGGCTTAACGCCATTGCTTAAAGCAGTATTGTTTTAATATCGTTTACGTTCCTAATCAACCTTGTAGCAGTGATCGCTAAATAACTGCTACACCATAACGCTTTTTTCACTGCCAACATAGCATTATATTTATTTGTTTTTAGTTTATTGAATTTAATTTCGTTACCTAATTTTTAGATCTTTTTTTATGTTCTCCTTGATATGTTTTTGTTTTGCGTGCACGTTTTTTTTCCCAAATAAAAGAATTATTATTATTATTAATTCTTCTTTTATAATAATTATCGTATCTTATATCTTTAAACAAGCAATTCTTGTAATGTTTATACTATTACACTATTCTTGTATATACATTATTATACTATTGTATATGTATATAATTGGAATCTCTGAATCGGCTCCAACGATTTTCGTAAAATTTAGTATACAGGGGTTTCGGGGGCGATAAATCGATCTAGCTAGGATTCATTTTTAGAAAATGTCATTTTATTTGTGTTTTCCGGTAATAACCGATTTGATGCAACAAAGTTGCACCGGTCAGCCAGTTATCCTTATTTTAGGTGTGGTATTATACACAAGGTATATAACACTATCATTTTGAATTGTACTGTTTTAAGCGATGGTCGTATGCCCCAGATTTCCTAGTGACCTTTATAAATGTATTCAAGAAATAAATCAACTAAACTCTTTTGACATTGTGATATATCATCAGAAATCAATGACACACTATCCGAGTACCCGAGCACCTTCGAGAGCAGCACCCAAGATACCACCATCGGATACAACAGCATGGAAGTGATGAAGCTTCGAGCTGACAATGAGAGGTTGCTGTTTGAGCTGAAACAGTAAGTGGAAATATCAATTTGTCCTCGGGTGACCACAGATCAGAATACAGATAAATAAATAACCAATTAAGAAAATATAAAGTAACCGAAGTACTTAAAAATAACTACATTATTTTTTATTTTATTTCAAAATTTTAATCATCATATCCACCCATTAACGGCCCACTACTGGGCACAGGTCTCCTCCCACCACTCTGGCCCAGTGCGGATTGGTGGACTCCACACTCTTATGAGTGTAGAACATTATGTAGAAGTCTAAGGCATGACGGTTTTGTCACGATGTTTTCCTTCACCGTTGTAGTTGTAGTTATTTTAATTGCCTAAAACGCACATAACTTTGGAAAGTTAGAGTTAGCTGGGTCCGTTGGGTAAGTCCTACCCACTGGGCTATCATTGCTTGATTTGACAAGAAATTTTAAATTCCGCTGTACAGATATATCTGGTTTTCGCGTATCATATCGAATAAAGCTCAATGTGCATTATATAAAATCCTGACTTTACCCCCATCAGGGCCCAGGCTCGCAACAAAGAACTGATGGCGTGCATTGAAGAAAAGCAAGCCGCTAACGAGAAAACCTTGTGGGAAGTTGCGGAAGAGGCTAAAGCGATATATACGGACTATTACGAGGCGGAAATAAAAGCTCTGCAGACTAAGGTTTGTTTACGGTTTGTACTAAGAAAATTTTTTTTCCAATACCAATGAAATTTGAGAATTTTTTTTTAATTTACTTATTTATTTGTACATAAGACAAGTAATTCATTTGATGGAAATTGTATACAATTTTATTTATTTATTTATAATCCATAAACTTATAAACAATACAAAAAACACACAAGAAAAGAAAAGAAATTAGATAATTAAAAAAAAAATATTCCGATACGATCATTTTTTCGACAAATTTTGATGCCACATACACCCGTCCATACACGGACGTCCAGAAAAGATTATGTTTAATGTTATTATTTACTATGTTAAACAAAAAAATTGTTATTGAAATGTATTTTATGTGCCTGACAAATTATTTGACTTGATATTAGTGTACTCAAATTAACCTGTAAGTGCAATATAAATAACAAAAAATCAATTTCAGTTTAGAGAAAACTGCTTTTTTTGAAATGTCGAGACTAGAGCACAACCTCAACGCTTCGCTTATGAGGCGTGCAATTAAATTTAAAACATAAAATAATATTGCGCATGGGCCATGTGCTTGGCCAGTTCATTTTATTTAAAAAAGTAACTCGGACATACCGTTACACGCCCAGATTGATTGGCGGCAGAAATAAGCATTAAAGTAGTACTTTCGCAAACGAGCTCTGTATGAAAGGATAAAAAACTCCCTCTACTAGTATAAAAAAAGTCTTGTCTATGAAATTTTAGATTTTAAATATGTGATTATAGCTTACTGGATGACAACAATTTCTGCATTCTGGTTTTATCCAGAGGTTCTCAAATAGGGGCCTCAAAATGCGGCGAAGTGGTTCCAGCAAAGGATTGTACGGCAGTGTTTGCTTCGCGCTCGGGGGATATAGAATACACTTTGTATTCATTTATTCGATCATACTTTAACTCCAGTTACCATTTTCTTTCCGTGCATAAAAACCACCGCGGAGCAGGATCTGTCAGCCATTCTTTCGCATAAGTTACTTATAAAAACGAGCTGAAATCGCTTTACGCTGCTTTGATGCGAGCGAAGTTTTTTCACTGCATACTCGTAGCTCGTGCTTACGTGCCGTTCATACATGGATGTCACTTATTAAAGTGCTCACTATGAAGTAGTGATACCACGGTTAATCCGTCTGATTGGCAGAACAGAACCTTGATGCGTAGGGTTTAATGATCTAGTAACAGAGTGGACAAAAATACGAAGTACAATATCTTTATGCATTGTAAATCTTTCCAGAGATGATAAAACTGACTCCGTGAATGATGTAGGTATTTTTTGCCGAGCACTACCGATGATTTAATCGTAATCAGTAGGTACAACAACGGTTATGGCTTCCAACATCACATGAAATACTTTTATTTGACAGATGGATAGTATGGCGGAAGATTACGAGAGTAGATTAGGTCAAGCATCCCAACCGCCCCGTGGAGATACCCCTTCGAAGAAGTACCAAAACCAGGTATAGTATCTAATTATAAAGATCAGAGCTCGACGAATCGCGAAGCTGAAGTGGCAATAGTTGGGATACATAGCTCAGAGAACTGCTGGAGTACCTAGATCCTGGAATGGCGGCAACGTAGCGCTGGCAGACCTTCTACAGGTGCAGAGAATTTGAAACTCTCTACAAAAGACCAATATCCAGAAATGCAGTTTTTTTTTATAGTTGTGTTTGACGGACCAAGCATACGGCATCGCCTGTAAACCGAGCAACACTTCGCAGGGCATGCAAGAAACACGTCCTGCAACCTTGTCCATTAACCCGAGGCGTAGGTACTAACTCACATGTGTTTACGTACGTACGTAATTACACCGGCAACCACGCACTTCGGACCGGAACACAGCACTGCAACAATGCTGCTTAGCGGCAGAAATAAGCATGGTGGTAGTATTTCCCCGGACGGGCTCTGTGACACAAAAGAAACTCTACTACTACTAAATCCGTTAATTTGATGTTTATGATACAAATACAATGTGTAAATGAAAACCGAAATAATAATTCACAGGCTTTACAGGTACATTATGTACTGCCTTTGAGACTTATCTGTGAAACCACTGCCACAGTCTCTACTGAAAGAAATCAGATGCAGCCCTAACATCACATGCAAAATTAACATCATGTGACTCCTGTCACTTTATTAGGTCTATTAAGCTACGCGTCGCGTAGCGTAGGTACTATGCCAGTGTTGGTACTATGCCAGTGTTGGTATTTTATCTTCAATAGGGTTGTCAAAAGTAAACACTTAAATTTTTTTGAATTCGTATGTATGGACAAATAAATATGCTTCTTTTGATTTAATATTTGTACAGGGTGATTCCTTTTGAAATATACTTGTGCATCCTTCAATATTATTTCGTAATTCTGTTACACGTTGTATATCTAGGTTGCCGTGTGGTGACGGCAGATTAGAATACAGTTGTTACCACACTCCTCTTCCAGCGGGTGTCGTACGAGGCGACTAAGAGAATATAACTGAGAACGGGCAGCAGTGTCCTAAATGCTATGTCTATTAAGCTACGCGTCGCGTAGCGTAGGTACTATGCCAGTGTTGGTACTATGCCAGTGTTGGTATTTTATCTTCAATAGGGTTGTCAAAAGTAAACACTTAAAATTTTTTGAATTCGTATGTATGGACAAATAAATATGCTTCTTTTGATTTAATATTTGTACAGGGTGATTCCTTTTGAAATATACTTGTGCATCCTTAAATATTATTTCGTAATTCTGTTACACGTTGTATATCTAGGTTGCCGTGTGGTGACGGCAGATTAGAATACAGTTGTTACCACACTCCCCTTCCAGCGGGTGTCGTACGAGGCGACTAAGAGAATATAACTGAGAACGGGCAGCAGTGTCCTAAATGCTATGTCTATTAAGCTACGCGTCGCGTAGCGTAGGTACTATGCCAGTGTTGGTACTATGCCAGTGTTGGTATTTTATCTTCAATAGGGTTGTCAAAAGTAAACACTTAAAATTTTTTGAATTCGTATGTATGGACAAATAAATATGCTTCTTTTGATTTAATATTTGTACAGGGTGATTCCTTTTGAAATATACTTGTGCATCCTTAAATATTATTTCGTAATTCTGTTACACGTTGTATATCTAGGTTGCCGTGTGGTGACGGCAGATTAGAATACAGTTGTTACCACACTCCTCTTCCAGCGGGTGTCGTACGAGGCGACTAAGAGAATATAACTGAGAACGGGCAGCAGTGTCCTAAATGCTATGTCTATTAAGCTACGCGTCGCGTAGCGTAGGTACTATGCCAGTGTTGGTACTATGCCAGTGTTGGTATTTTATCTTCAATAGGGTTGTCAAAAGTAAACACTTAAAATTTTTTGAATTCGTATGTATGGACAAATAAATATGCTTCTTTTGATTTAATATTTGTACAGGGTGATTCCTTTTGAAATATACTTGTGCATCCTTCAATATTATTTCGTAATTCTGTTACACGTTGTATATCTAGGTTGCCGTGTGGTGACGGCAGATTAGAATACAGTTGTTACCACACTCCTCTTCCAGCGGGTGTCGTACGAGGCGACTAAGAGAATATAACTGAGAACGGGCAGCAGTGTCCTAAATGCTATGTCTATTAAGCTACGCGTCGCGTAGCGTAGGTACTATGCCAGTGTTGGTACTATGCCAGTGTTGGTATTTTATCTTCAATAGGGTTGTCAAAAGTAAACACTTAAAATTTTTTGAATTCGTATGTATGGACAAATAAATATGCTTCTTTTGATTTAATATTTGTACAGGGTGATTCCTTTTGAAATATACTTGTGCATCCTTAAATATTATTTCGTAATTCTGTTACACGTTGTATATCTAGGTTGCCGTGTGGTGACGGCAGATTAGAATACAGTTGTCACCACACCTCTTTCAGCTGGTGTCGTACGAGGCGACTAAGAGAATATAACTGAAAACGGGCAGCAGTGTCCTAAATGCTTCTACAACAATCTATTGCGTTCACCAATCTATCTGCCCCGAGTGGTCATTTTTGTCAAACCCTCCTGTTGAAGGGACTGTTATAGGCTATATTATCTCATGTAACTTGAAGAGTTTTTCAAATAAACAATGTTTGGTTACAGATTGCTCAATTAATGACAGACGTCGCTATTCTGGAGGTAAATATAATTTTATATATCCCATTTCTGAATGGAGTAATATTAACTAATGTTCATCCGTACTAATATTACAGATGAGAAAGTGTGTTTGTTTATTTGTTTTTGTTTGTTTGTTTGTTTGTCTTCCTTTTCGCCGTAACTATGCTATAAATTAAGTTGATTGGTTATCAGATCAGAAAACGACGGAGAGTTAATACATGCTATATTATATCCGGAACACAAACTTTTTCCAAGGGATTGGTATAAAACCGTAATTAACGCGAACGAAAAACGCGGGCAATAACTAGTAATTGCTCTTTTCAAAGTTACGAATATTCTACTAATATTATAAATGCGAAAGTTTTTCAGGATGGATGGATCGATGGATGGATGGGAGTTTGTTACTCTTTCTCGCAAAAACTACTGAACCAATTTGACTGAATTTTGTAATGGGTTTGATTATACCCTGGATGACAAATAAGCTGTTTTTATTCCGGGATAAGCGGTTCCCGCAGGTTTCACGAATACCCCAAATGAAAGTATAAAGCCGCAGGCAACAGCTAGTATATTATAAAAATTAAATTGTAATGTTCAGGAGAAGCTATCGGCCGAGCGCTTAGCTCGCGTGAGAGCTGAGGAAGAAGTGCAACATCTAAGGACTTGCATTGACGAGAGAGATGGTAAGCAATGTAAACACTGTAAGATAACATAAAACTTTGGTTTCGAATTACATTATTTAGAACATAGCACCTGTATTTAACGAATATGAGTTTAATATAGCTGCTAACCGCAAAGTTATGGAATGCCCTTCTGGCTTCTGTTTTCTTAACTACATTGACCATGAGTTCCTTCTAGGCTAGACCTTAGGCAGAATCATTGTTTATCAGCTACCATCAACCTTTGAATAGTAACACTATAATGTCTCCATACTCGAAAAAGCTTGTACTCTAAGTGTAACGTTTTTTTACAGTATTTTTTTAGTTTACTTAGTTTTCTTAAACTTAATACAGCATTACAAAAAATAAATTACAAACGTTAAGTAGGTTGAAGTTAGAGCCATTGCATGCATTGTCATTAATAACAAAAATGTAAAGATATACATATTCTCTGATGATAGTTACAAGAAAACGCTTAACGCCCCAATATCGGTTCTTTATCATATAACTATTTAAATAAATAAATTATTTCAGAAAAATCTGATGAAGCTCTAGAAGAAAAAGATGTCATATCTCTTACAGACAGCGATCACAGTGACAGCGAAGATGATCCGTGCAATGAAAGCCTGGAACCAACATTCAGAAAGGAGGACATAAACCGTTCCAGAATGATCAGACAAAGTATAATCGCGGATTTTAATATTCTGAATCCTATTTCTGATATCAATGATCGCATTTCGGATGAAGGTATCTTAGAAAACTCATCATATTCATCAAAAGATTTAGATAAATCGAATGTAAGTAATGTAAATGATACGTATTTAACTGGTGAAGATAGCGGTACTGATAGATTTAATGACAGTGACAGAAGTGATATGGATGACAACGAAATTATTTCAACAGTTAAAAAGGCAACTAACCTTTCGCGGGGTACATATTTCGTTGACCAAGTAAATGATTTTAATCAAACCAAAGTAGACCACACTAAAACGCAGCGACCTCTTAGTCGGGAAACCTATTGTATGCCAACTACTGAACTTCTCGATACTTCTATGAACAATGAGTCCAGAGAACTAGGACCAATTGGATCAATTAATCATGAAGGAAACGTAATCACTAAAACACAGCGACCTCTTAGTCGCGAAACTTATTGTGTGCCGATTTCGGAAGTTCGCAATACTTCTGAAAACAATGAATTACAACAAGGTAATACGATAAATAATGAAGAAACTGAAATCACTAAATCTCAACGATCAATCATTCGGGAAACGTATTGTGTTCCAACTTCTGAAGTTCACAATAGTTCTATAAACGATAAATTAAAAGAACAAATGTCCACAATAAGCAATGATGCAAAAGAAATCATTAAAATCCAGCGACCTCTAAGTCGCGAAACTTATTGTATGGCAACTACTGAAGTTCTTTATACTTCTAAAAACAATAAATTACAAGAACAAATGGCGCCAATAGACAATGAACTCAGTAAAAAACATTCTCCAAGTCGCGAAACTCACTGTACGTCAACTTATAAAGTTCTCGATACTTCTAAAAAAGAAGAATTACAAGAACCCAATGATAAACAGCGGCCGCTCAGTCGCGAAACATATTATGTGCCAACTTCTAAAGTCCTTAATATTTCTAACGATAATAAACTACCAGAACTAAGCAAAATACAAAAACCACATGATACTTCTACAGGTCTTAAAGATAAAGATAAAGTTCAAGATGCGGTTCCTCAATGTCTTAAAGTAGATAATATGATAAAAGTGCCTAATGCTATAAAAGTTGAATCGGATAACCACACTCGTGTACACAAAATATTACCTGATACTTATGTTAAAAAGATATTGGGTTCTATAAAGCAATCTACAGAAAGTAACGAATCGTTAGCACAATTTGAACGCTTAGAAATGGAGACGAATGTTATTGATAGTGACAAAAAGAGAGTGACCAAGGAATTTTTTAACATTAAGCATACAAAAGAAACTAGAAAATACTTTGACGAAGATTCTCTTGATAAGTGTGGTAAAACTCCAGCTACTGTAATTAAAAAAAAGGACAGAAAAATCTACTTTGATAATCCTAAAGAAGCAGAAGATCAAATACAAATCAAAATTAAACAAGAAAAAAAGAGTTTCTTTGAAAGCAATGAAATAGAATCCCAGAAACAGACAGCAGACACTAAATTTATAAAAGAAATAGATAATTTTCGGTCACCCTCGATAGTCAGAGAAAATGTGACAAACGATTTTGAACCGAGTATGATTAAGAAATTACTTGGAAAAGGTTACTCAAAACAAGGCGAAAACGAAATTAAGGTTACTTCAAAAGCTCACGACTCTATTGATATTTTTGAAGAATTAGAATCCCCTAGAGTTGATATCAATATCATTGCTGAAATCAAGAAGAAAGACTTAGAAAGCGTTCGTGATTCTATCGAAAAAATTGTTATATCAGATAAAATCGTCACTACATTTGATTCCACTGCTACAATTGAAACAAAATCAAAAAATACAATTGATACCGATAACAAAGCAATAAAAACGTCTAAAAAAGAAGTCATTGACGCTAAAAGTATAGAGAGCACCTTTGAAATAGTAATTGCAAAGAGCGCAGCTGTAGAAAATACTGAAAAGGAAGTTACAGGTGCTAATGAGAGCAACTTAATCAACACCCCACTTGAAACCAATGATGAATCTCAACTACAAGCAAACAATACTAAAGTAAATAATACAACTGTGGAATTTGAAAACATTTATAAAGACGTTACAGTACCGCGAGCTACGGAATTCGATCTGCTGGTATCTCAAGAAAGTGTTGATGAAAATAATACCAATACTGAGAACTCCGAATCCGAAGATTTAAAGTATAACTTGCGGAATAAAACGAAGTTGGAAAAGCCCAAAACTGAAAGAAAAAGGAGAAAGAACAAAGTTTTTGATGGAGAAATACTTTTAGAAAGCGTTCCAAAATGCGAGAGTAAATCGAAACCGCCTAGAAAAAACCTAAGATTACGTAGGCAAAAGAATATTTCAGATGTTGATGGCGATGGAAAAGACAAATTGAAAGACATAGTTAATCTTCAGTCTGAGTTCTCTGATGTTACAATGGACATCCCTGCGCCATTGAAAACCTCGGAAGATATACCTTCGCCCGAAAAAGTAGAAGACGAAGAAAACTCTCCCATTCTTGGAATACAGAGCTGTCCAGCTAAAAGGTAAACATATTTAAAGTATTTCATTTTCTCTATGATCTTTATACGGACTTATTCTCAGTGGAACATACAATGTGGATCAGCATACAGCATACATACAATGTGATATTATATGTATTGATATTTCATTACTGTTTTTATTAAATGTTAAAAATCATTGAGGATAAGTAGTTCTACTTATTTCAAAGACTACTACACAGACTCAGTTTACCCATCCACTATTTTATTAGGCACTGACATAACACTTTCTCCCCATCTTTATCCATCCTATTCAGAATACGATAGAGGTTTGAATTATCAAACCAAAGCTTCTTGCTTACAAATAATTTTTTTTTTCTTCAGTATAACCCGTAGTCGAAGAAAGTTGTTCACACCACGGGCAGAGCCTCTCGAAGAAAGCTTGGTAGGCACGGGAGACAGCAATGACAGAATTCGCGTTCCACGGCCTTCCTACCACCGTCCAAGGGCAAGACGCAAGCTTTGAACGCAGCTACAGAAACTACTGAAACGACCACTACTGCTACCTATGACTATTATAGATGAAATATGAAAAAGAAATTATTCATGAAAAATAAAAATGTCGCATACAAATTTAGAAATCTGGCATGATTAATATGCCGTACCACAAGCAAACATATTTAATTTAACAAAAAGTTCCCTTTATAATATGCGTGCTTTTTATAATGTAGTGCGATTATTTTGTGTCTTTGTGCAGGCGTATATTCTTAGATTTTTTCATTCAACTAAAAATGTGCTGAGCTAAAGTACTTTTTGTTTTAAATTATGTGGATATAAATATTTAGTTTGACATTACTATTATAGAATAAATGTTATTTACTGTAATTAAGTAGGTACGTATATATTAATAAACGTGTATTTAAAAAAACTTTGTTATTCTCATTTTAGACTAACAACAGTGCTTAATATATAAGACATGTGCCCTGTGTTTTCAACCGTTTATTTTTTATACTTTGATTTCAGCTCACTAACTATGCAGCGGTATTAACTACGATAAGTTATGTTATGCATCTAAATAATGTTATGTGTATAATGTGAAATCGATAAGCACGCATGTTAACAATAATTAATAATTGTTAATGTTATTGACAATATTCTGCATGTTGTTAATAATATTGACTGTGTGCACGCAGCCATACATGTGCCTGCACGGCGAATGGTATGGCACTGTTATGAGAATATTACTACTACTAGTAATGTTTAGTAGCTAATTGGTTCCTGAATTCGCCCATTCAGACGTATCTCAAGTCATAATTTAAGCTCCTAGTTTGTAGCTTTTACGCAAGCAAAACGTTCGATTTCATTGCCTTAAGCTAGATTGCTTGCGTATTATTTAAATCGTTTGTTCTCAGTATGGTGTTGAAAGTAGTTTGAGGACAAACGCATGCAAATAGGCAATATGACTCTTATTTTAAAAATCTAAAATGGATATGAGTAGAATGTTCGTGACATGAAACGATTGTCCAATTAATATTTTAGTGAAATAATAATTTTAAATCAACAAATAAAACCTAAATGTGATCGTATTTTTAATCTGTGGTTCAGTCCCGACAAAACACGGTTATAAGTAGCGGCACGAAAGTCTAGCGGTGACCGTTATTGCGCAGAAGTCGAAAATTAGGTATCATGGGGAGTCAGAGGGTCGCGGGGAGGTCGTGCGTATCGTTCGCAGGCGCTTATTGGCTCTCCTGTCGTATTCCGTCTCCCGTACCGATACGACACCCCGCGCACTTCCTGTGTACAGTCGCGTTCTGAATTGTATTGTTATTACTGTTAATTTTTGTTGTTGTTTCAATGAATGTTTTTATTCTTAAAAATTATAGCCTAGATAACAAGAAATCTTTGGAACTTAAAACTCTAAACTATAATAATTACAAACACATACTCACAGTCAAACATGCATTTACACTACACACAAACATTACAATTAAATATAACATTTTCATTGGATAATAATCATTACTTTAATTAATTAATGGCTAAATACTATACTACGTTAATTAAAGTAACGATTGTATTGCCTGCGCGACAGTACCCATGCGCAGCTATCCCCTCCATGTTTCGTTCAGCGGTAGACTTACTTGCCGCGACTTGTAGTTTGTACCTGCTCGATCGCTTTATTTACACAGGGATGACGATTAACGTCACGCGGTTTGATGAGACCGTTTACGCGGCATAAAACGTTTTAAAAAATATTTGCGGCGTTTGGGTACATAGAACGCTGTAAAATGATATTTTATACCTTGTTATATTTAAGCATTATGTTAATTAAAAACACAATATGAAAAGTAGTCAGATTCCCTACTGCAATAACGATGACAAACATGAAAACAATATCGGTATTAGCGGACCCCAGCGCCATCTGTCGGGCTGATTTGTGAATCTTAACCATCCAGGGTTTCACCCAAACGCATACCAAAAAATTCATTCAAATCGGTCCAGCCGTTTAAAAGGAGTTCAGTGACATACACACGCACACAAGAAATATATATATAAAGAAATTGATTCAAGTCCAAATTCTGTCATAGATAATTTTTTTACTAGATTTGGAATTTGACAGCTAAAAGTAATGTCCTAGAATTCGGAGCCTCCAGCCTGACATCAGTTTAAAAAAAAATAACAAGTGTCAATTTACTGAGATATTTCTAAAAACAAATGTTTAGGAGTTGAAAAGTTGTGCGTAATTATTAATATTTTATGGAACTATTTATTGGAACTTTTAAAGTTTCTAAAGAAAGCTAATCATGGCGACGAATGCGAGAGTCGCGGTGTCACAAATCCTTCGTAACAAAGATGACACAGTAGAAGAAGATGATGAACCGAAAAAAAAATCTCGAGAGGATTGGAGGAAAGCGAAGGAGTTAGAGGAGGCTCGTAAAGCTGGTACAGCGCCCGCTGCTGTCGATGAAACAGGTAAGAATCGTTTAAACGAGAACACAAAGTGTTTGGTGCATGGTTGGCAAAGAAAGTATTAAAACTCATTCAGCTTATCAAACGATCACCATTATTCAATCGATCCTGGATATATAGGTCTTGTGTCCAGGCCCCAGGGGGAATCTCTGCAACTCGCTTGTCTTGTCTGCCCAACTTGTTGAATTCTTACAACACAACTTATTCCATTGCTGGGTAAACAATTCTGTACAGCCTATGTTTGGTTTTACATGGATACTCATTTTCCTGCAAAAGACTGCTCCTGCAGCCATAACAGCGAAATTGATCTTGACAATAGTTTGCGTCCAGGAGACTGACATATAATAATTTTTAGCCTGCAAAAAGTATAAACATAAATACAATAAAGGTACAGAAACTTGGGAAGTTTAGGGCAACAGCTAGGTAGTATGGAAATAGCTAGTGGACAGAGGTTGTCCGGGAAAGTATATGTTTATTTGTGCCTACTAAGCAGCATTGTTGCAATGAAGTGTTCTAGTTTTAAGGGTGTGGTTGCTGGTGTAATTACATTCACATGCTGCAGGACCTGCATGTCCTGTGAAGTGTTGCTCTGTTTTTAGGGAACCTTTTTTCCACTTACCATCAGCTGGGCCATCTGCTTGATCATCAATTATTAATATACTAGCTGTTGCCCGTGACTTCCTCTGCATTGGATTTTGTTTTTCGATGTGGCATTAAACTATGAGTAGATCTCAAAAAATTTAAAATATTCAGTATTGCTAAGCCTTAAATGAGGGGTTTGCTGCTGTCCGCTGAGGAGTTCTGTCCTCTATCTCCAAACACAGTTTGGGCAAAATTAAACACATATTATAACCTCTATAGTACAAAAATAATTAATTAAATCAGTTTTAATTTGTCAGAGTTATGGTGTAAAATTTTCAAACACTCATCCCCTCTCCCAAAGGAACCAAGCTTAATGTTGGGATAAAAAGTATCCTATGTTACTTCTAACACTTCCAAGAATATGTGTACAAAGTTTCATGAGGATCAGTTGAGTCGTTTTTGCGTAAAAGCATAACAAACAAACTTACATTGACATTTATAATATTAGTAGGTTTGGTTTTGTAGGTCTTGGTTTTGTATATGTTTGTGTTAAGTTTAGGATAAACTTCATTAAAAAGACTTTATACTTGAAAAAAATTATTATTAATTATAAAATTCAAAATTCAAAATTCATTTATTTCAAGTAGGCCTAATATAAGCACTTTTGAAACGTCAAGTCTGTCTGTTTGTAGTGATTCTACCACTATAAACGTCATTAATTTAAATCTAAGTTTAGGTATAATGTCTTATCCTAGGCAACACTTTGATCTTGTGGTTTTAAGATTGCACTGCAATTTATTGTTGTTTCAAGGTATTGATTGTTTGTTTATTTAAATTATTTATGTATTTGTAAATTAAGATGTAATAATTAAGCTTTATTATTATGTATTTTTTATCTATACATTTTGGTATAGATATAAAACCCAACCTGGTGATATGTATATATTAGAACACTCTTGGGACTATCCTGTGCTTTTGCTTATAGCTAACCTGTCCTGTCTACAAAAGTTGCCTGTGGGTGTTTGCTTGCAGCAATAAGGCTGCCTTTGCAAGTCTTCATTGTGTTTTACTGTAATACACTAAGTTACCTGTGTCCCAACATGGGGAATAGGGTGGAATAGTCCTTACAGAGGACTGATCACCCGTCTGGCAATGGCAGGCGTCCCCTCTATAAATAATAATAATAATAATTGTGTTTTACTGTAAACATCTTTCCGTTTCTTTTTGTTTATATTATGCATGCAATAAAGTGTTTCTTCTTCTTCACTTTCACTACTAGTTAGCAAAAGAACTATCTTAAAAGTCTTCTCGCTATATCTGTATTATTGCAGAGGCATATATTTTAACAATTAGATTTACTATTGACAGTTGTTTTTAATAAATATATTGTATTTTATCATGTATACTTATTATTTCAGGCAAGGACATAAATCCCCACATTCCACAGTACATTTCATCAGCACCCTGGTACTATGGTACTGCTGGTCCAACGTTGAAGCATCAGAGGCCACAAGAAGATAGAGAAGGGCAGTTTACTAAACTCGAGACATACTATAATAAAGGGGTGTCAGTAAGTATTGAAAAATGTTATCTTTATATATATATATTTCATGTGTGCATGTATATGTCACTGAACTTCTCCTAGACAGCTGGACCGTTTTGAATGAATTTTTTGATATATGTTTGGGTGGCACCCTGGATGGTTTAGATTCACAAATGAATGAGCCCGACAGACGGCGCTGGGGTCCGCTGGTAATTCTATAAAATCATCCGCTCAAATCAATGGAACTTATTCTGTAGTTTTATTGGCACAAGGTAGGTTTGATCTGAACTAAAGTCATGTTTGATGGAAAACATAGGAGTGCTCCATTGTAATTCAAAAATGTTTTATTTGTGTAGACCTATCACAAGCACTTCACACTTTTGAAGCATTTAAACATATATGTTACCATTAATGTTGAGCAATGGTGATAACAACATTCGTTAATTTAAAACTAAAGCTATAGTTATGGTGATAATGCTCCAATTAGAATTATAAACCCTAACTTTTGCCGAATAATGAAGAAATAACTAGCAAATAATTATGTGTATTCATTATCGAAAACTTACTTGTTGCAGTCAAGTGCGGCGACAAAATACAGAAAGGGTGCCTGCGAGAACTGTGGTGCAATGACACATGTTAAAAAGGATTGTTTGGAGAGACCTAGAAAAGTAAGAAGTTTTGAATAATACTAGCTCTTCTCCCTGTACATGGACTTCTCTTCCTTCTCTCTTTCTCTTCGCTCCCTTAAATGGATTTGGTTCATCATCATCATTATTTAATCATTTTCATAGGCCTCCTCTTTCATAAGAGTAGAGGCTTTAGAGCTTATACTCATATATTAGTGAAGATACAGATTCTGTCGCACACCTAAAAGTGTCCCGGGCAATCTGGAGATGGGAACTGATTAATATCCGAGTGCTTTTCTATCATAAATGTATCCATTGTTCATCCCCTATAAGCTATATAGTTTCCAAATTTTATCAATATCTGCGCAATTAACAAACATACAGACTCACTTTCTCATTAATTTATTTATTTATTTATTTATTTATTGGGTCTACCAGCGATTTTACATAGATAAAAACAATATTACTTATCATATAAATATTACTCAGAGTATGCAAAACCATATAAAGGTAAACACTACATGCTAAATTCGCTTATGTACTAACAATTTTCAAAGATAATTAATAAAAACTAATAAAAAGAACAACAACAAAAGCCGAAACAGTTACAAACGGAAAAAACTAAATTATTATTATAAAAGAAGTTATGATTAAAATTAAAATTAAAATTAGAACTATGTTTAACTACTCTACATACTAAAGAGACTAATTAAACAAAATAAACAATGATTAAGATACTCGGGATGACAGATTGGTTAATTTACTGATGATAATTTTACGAAAAGATAGCACTTTTCGTAAAATTAGCGAGTTAAAGTTAATGTCAATTGACTGACTGAATTTATTGTATAATTCACATAACCGAGGGATAGTGGAGTTTGCGCCGAAGACTGTTCTGGTGCGTGGCGGCACGATCGGCGTAATAGCAGCACGCGGATATCTATACGGTACTCTGAAATTAATTTTACTCAGCAAAATGGGGCAATCTAAATTATTTCTTAGCAACCTATATAAAAACATTAAATCCAGCAAATCTCTTCTTTGGTCAAGATTCAGAATTTTAAAGTATGTCAGTCTTTTTGTATAGGATACCACCTTTTTGTGAATCTTTGCCGAGTATGACAAATGCCACATGAATCTCTTCTGAACACGCTCCAGTCTTAAGTAGTGGGTCGAATAATGAGGACGCCACACAACGCTACAGTACTCTAAATGACTGCGCACAAGGCTATTGTAAAGACTAATAATGGTTTTATGAATATAACTTAAATGCTTTTGTCTGTTTTAGATCGGCGCGAAGTTCTCGAATGCAGGTATAGCCCCTGATGAGTTTGGTCAGCCAGATCTGAACTTGAGCTACGATGGTAAGCGTGACCGATGGAATGGTTACGACCCTGCACAGCACAAAGCTATTATCGAGGAGTACCAGAAAGTTGAGGAGGCTAAGAGAGAACTGAGAGCTAAAAGGTTGGAGCAAGGTAAGTAAATATTAAATAAATATACTACAACAAAACACACATTGCCATACACCCCATAGCAGTAGCTCAATAGCGTAGCTTGTGTTCTGGGTACTAAGATGACTGATGAATATTTTTATGAATAATACACATAACTGCTTAAAATATATATATATATATACTAGCGGATCCCAGCGCAATCTGTCGGGCTGATTTGTGAATCTAAACCATCCAGGGTGCCACCCAAACTTATACCAAAAAATTCATTCAAATTGGTCCAGCCGCTTAGGAGGAGTTCAGTGACATACACACGCACACAAGAAATATATATAAGATAAAAACACTCAGACACTGATGTCTTCAACCTTATACACCACACCAAACAGATCTACTGCTTCGGCCGCCCTGTGTATCCTACTTTTTAAGTTAATTTTTGTTGTGTCCATTTTTTTTTTTTTTCTATTTGTGTGTATAAAAAAATGAGAAAAATAAATACGCCCTCTGCGTACGTTTCGCTCTGAGACCGACCGACTTTGCAATGAATAATTGTTACACTTAACAATTATTGATTGTAATGTCAACATCTCCTGAGGATGCTCCGGTTTCGGAGCGAAACGTGCGCAGAGGGTACATTGCCGAAGATCTGTTTGGTGTGGACTATAAGGATTGAAGAAATTATAGATTACATTGTACAGATTCTCCTGATTTTCATAATATATCATGGATTTCTGCAAAGTAACGCCTGCTTCTATCCAATACAAGGAATCGCATTATGATCTTCCATCACCACACAGCGTATTCTTATAATTGCATTTGGTTTCAGATCCTACCGCAACAGAGGAAGACGAACTGGAGGGGGAGGATGAAGACAAGTATGTTGATGAAGTGGACATGCCCGGTACAAAGGTATACTTCTGGCTCAGTGGTGAACAGTCTTATAAGTGGGAGGTCCCGAGTTTTTGGGAAACTTTCTCTTACTATTCCTTAATTTTTTCTAGTCTGGTCAATAGAGAGGCAGTCTTTATTTTTTTTTAATCTTCAAGTTAGCCTTTGAATGCAATCTTAACAAGTTGTAAGTAATAATGCAGTCTAAGTTGGTAGCGTGTTAACCTTTAGGGGAGTGGCAGTTAAATTAAATACATATTGTTTTTTTTTAAATAAAAACAAACCCCTTTACTGCATCATCACTCACCGGGCTATACCGGGCTAACCTGTCAGGGATATGGCAGTAATATTGAACCCATACCCCTAAATCGCTTAGCGGAACGTCTTTGTCCGTAGGGTGGTAGCCACGACTGAAGCCATTAATTAGACCAGGGAAAATTTAGAAATTAATTAAATTTGCAAATCCTTCGCTTGGGATCGAACCCTCGGAACCTTCCTCGTGAAAATACTGCGCTAGGTTCTTTAAAAACTACTAGTAACTAGCCACGACTGGAGTCTCCCACTAGAATACAGTAAACAAAGTCAAAGTCAAATATTTCTTTATTCAAATAGGCACATAGATGGCACTTTTGATGCGTTGATTATATACAAAATGTGCATAGCAGTGAGTAGTGATGGCGATAACTACAATCGTAAACTTAAAACTAAAGCTACGAGGGTTCCAAACGCGCCCTGGTCTAAGAAGAAGCCCGCAACAAACTTAGCCGGGTGTTCTTTTTGTTATCACCATCTCACATTGTCATTAGAAAATATTTAAGAAGCAACCTGGTTTTGTTCACACCCAAGGTTTTTTTATGGTTTACGTAATCCTTTATACTGTAATAGAACGAAAATAGTGCCAATATCAGCAGCATTAATTACCCCATAGTAAAATTCCATATGGCATATGCTGTGAAAGTAACTAAAATAGACTAGCCTAGCAGTTTCTATGTCTGTCAGGTTGCGTATCTTCTTTACCGCATAGGCAGCAGAACTAAGCATCTTCGATAAATTATTTACATGAGGGCAAATACAAACTATAATGGAACTATTTATTCAAAAAGTTTTTATTCCGTTACACAGGTGGATTCCAAACAGCGTATCACAGTCCGAAACCTGCGAATCCGCGAGGACACCGCCAAATATCTGCGGAACCTGGACATCAACTCTGCGTACTACGATCCCAAAACACGATCCATGAGGGACAACCCTATCCCGGAGGCGGCTGAGTATGTATACATTAAACAAAATACGCTTGTAAAGTTAAACATATAAACCAAAGTTACATTCTGTTACAGTATTTTTATAAAGTGGGTAAATAATTAAACTTTTAATATCTATATAAATAAATAAATAAATATACTACGACAATACACACGTCGACATCTAGCCCCAAAGTAAACGTAGCTTGTGTTATGGGTACTAAGGTAACTGATGAATATTTATTACACCCAGACACTGAAAAACAATCATGTTCATCACACAAACATTTTCCAGTTGTGGGAGCCCACGGCCTTAGACTCTGAATTTCTGAAAGCAGGGTCGCTGCCAACTGCGCCAGTCGGCTGTCGAATAATTATTTAATATATTCATATTTTCCAGATATTTTAGTAAAGTGATAGTTAGATAGATAAGTTTTTATACGGTAATAATTATTATTTAATTAATAAATACTATTCAAGAAACATTTAAAATTACATTCGATTAACAACCAAGGTTCATGATATTGAGTTGGTGGACATTTTGATATTAATACGGGTGCATTTTCGATACACTTCATGGACCTACATGGACTCGAACAATGCAAAGATACCTCCCGGTGTCTTAGTCGTATATCAATTCTTTTTCATGTATTTCTGACTGTGCTTTAAATATAATATGCAAATTTTATAATATTTTATAAAATCATTTATTTCAAGTACACTTTAATATAAGCAGTGTTGAAACGTCAATTACACTAAGACTTACATACAGAGTAACTTTACTAAAATTATAAATTTCGCTTAAATATTATAAAATTATAATTTTAATTACAATTTTACTTGACGCCTAACTAAGCACCCAATCAACCGATTTTTTGTAAAGGGTTAAATGGACCGAAAATAACATAGGCTACTCAATATCGCAGGAAAACAAGAGGTTCCCACGGGATTTGCAAAAAAACGTCAAAAGAGTATGTAAACCTCAAGTTTTTAGATACTCATTGGTTGACAGAAATGAAAAACCTCTGAAACCAAAGAGGATACAAACACTATGTTAACAACTTCAAACTGCAATGTCTTTATTTTCTGACTTTATTTAAATCTTTATTAAAAGTAAACCATAAGAAGAACATGTTCAGGAACACATCACTCAACTCAACACACAGTAGACGCAAGAAAATAAAATTCAATAAAAATTTGTTTGGGAGTTCGCCATTGTTCTTACGGAAATTTCAAATTCCCAAAGGTCGTCTGTCGTCTGACGGAGATTGAACCTTTTTTTTTTTTTCATACAGAGAAAATGCCTGACGCATACCACTCTGTTGGGGGAAACGGAGTAGTTATGTGGGACTTGCACCCACTAAAAACTCTGTGTGTCCCTCGATAGACCTATAAGTGAGAGCACGGGGTTCACTTGCGTATTCACCGCACTCCCGCCAAGGTTTTCACCCCCACGGAGATTGAACCTGACCCGCCCAGTTTTTAAGACCCCAGCGCTTACAAATGCGCCAGCTAGACAATTATTTTTTTAACTCCTGCTTTTTTGTTCTAGGTCAGAATACGCCGGCGAGAACTTCGTCCGTTTCACGGGAGATACCAGATCCCATGCCACGGCGCAACTGTTCGCATGGGAGGCGCACTCCAAAGGCCTGGACGTACACTTGCTGGCTGAGCCCACAAAGCTGCAAATGTTGCAACGCCAGTATGAGGAGAAGAAGGACCAGTTCAAAACACAGGTATCAATTTGACGAACTTATATAATGCCGACGACCGATTGGCGTAGTTGGCAGCTTCCCTGCTTTCTGAGTCCAAGGCCCCGTGGGTTCGATTCCCATAACTGGAAAATGTTTATGTGATGAGTATAATTGTTTTTTTTTTTATTTATACTCTTTATTTGCACACAAATAAAAATACAGAAAAAGAAGTATACAAAAGGCGGCCTTATCGCTTTGTATCGATCGATAGCGATCTCTTCTAGGCAACCTTATAGGATAAGGAAAACAAAAGGACATTAAAAAACATTGTTTTTCAGTTTCTGGGTGTTTATCTGAATATTAGAAGTATTTCTGCGTATTATATTCATAAAAATATTAATCAGTCATCTTAGTACCCATAACACAAGCTACGCTTACTTTGGGGCTAGATGGCGATGTGTGTATTTGTTTATTTTATTTTTTATAGCTGGAACTGTTTGAAGGTGAAAGAAGAAAATATTCTGCTTCACCTTCACAATGGGCAGGGGTCTCCCCCACAATGAGAATTCAAATTCAAATTCAAAAATGTTTTATTCATGTAGACCTTGCACACTCACATGCACTTATGAAGCGTTCATATATATATTATGTTACCAATAATGTTAGATGATAGTGATAACTACATTCGTTAAGTTGAAACGCGCCCTGGTCTTAGAAACGCCCGAAAAAAACTTAGCTGGGTTTTTTTTATGTTATCACCATCTCACAGACAAATTAATATTTAGCTATAAGGTGAAAAGGGTTTATATAAACGAACAGGCTAGCCCGCTACTAAGCGTGATGATTTAGTTAGTGGCTGAGCCCATGTGAATTTTTGACGTATATTGCCCGACTTTGAGCACTCGTAGCTCTTTATCATAAGCTTCGTCGTGCCGCACAATGGTTGCGGAGGGGAATGGGGGGGGGGGGGAGAAGATATTTTACAGGTAGATAATTTGTTCCAGGTTAAGCAATCAGTGCTGGACAAGTATGGGGGGGAAGAGCACTTGAAGGCACCCCCGCGTGAGCTACTGCTGGCGCAGAGCGAAGTCTTCGTGCAGTACAACCGGGACGGGACACGAGCCGGGGCGGCCGAGAAACAATTAGCCAAGTGAGTGCCACATATTTAGGATTCCTATATAAATATATGTTATATTTATATATTATGTATTTATGTTATATATTTTATTCGTATTTATATGTAATATATATTTATATAAATATTTTATTTATATATTTGTATAATTTTAAATCTTATTTATTGCACCACCTACCTCTTTTCTATGTTTTTTCCATTTACGCCATTGGTTGCCTGGAAGAAATCGCTATGTAGCAATAAGACCACCAAATTGTACTCTCTTGATATGTATTTATATCTCTGTAACTACTTTTTTCTTTGGTGTACAATAAAAGTGTATTCATTAATTCATTCCGTACCAATAGGTAGGGCCTCGCCGACCCCTTACAGCGCCTGTGTGCGAATCCTTTAAGCGCATCTCTTTATCACGAATCTTATTTTTTTTATTATAAGTTAACTTTTGATCGAAATAAATGTTGTCTAGTTTTATTTACTAGATAATATTTTCCTAAATAGGTAAAACCAGTTCGCTTCCGCTTTCCAATTACTGCGAAAAATAAAACCTCTGCATCCAAGGGGATACAAACACTGAAGTTGTCTTCAAATCAATATCTATCACATAAAAATTTATGTGGGCATTGCAATGAGCGCAATATGTATTTTGTTATTTACCAAGCATATATTGTGCCCAGTGTACCTACTTACTTGTGGATACTCAACTACAAAGGATATGTTGTTATGTAAGTGTAACAAAAATAATTTCGAGGCGGCGTCCCTATTGTCTGAACGCCAAGAGTTAAAATGGAACCCTTTTACTAATGTTATTAGTTGTGTTGTTATTTTATTTGAAATTTTCATAGATGCCGCTTTTTCTGCACTTGGCCGGTTTTTTTAAGTCATTTGAGAGAAAGGGAAGGGGGACGTAAGGGTGGGCTATACATTACATTTCATCGAAATTCATTTATTGTATCAGATGTCATAAGATCCGAAAAGAGTCGATAATATTTTTGTAAGCTTGAAATTAAAAATACTCAAGGGCGGAAAGACGGACAGAATGACAACAAAGTTTTGTAATCTTATAACATACAGACATACGACAGGAAAGCCTTAAAAGACTGATGGATGGACAGGCGGTCGATCAATTCTCGTAGCCTTTAAACCCTCCGACGGAGCGGACATACAGACGTACAACTAACTCACTTTGTAAGCCTAAAAACAGACGGACAGACAGACATCAAAGTTCGTAAGCCATAAACGACTCGGAACTTCGACTAACAAACGGATAGATAACAATGTTCCGAAGCCTAAAATGACACAGCCAGGCAAACGGAAAATGTTGCCATCCATTTTTATTTAATAACGGGAATATACATTTAAAAGTAACCTTTAATCATCATTGCAGGAGTAAATATGAAGAAGATGTACTCATAAACAACCACACATCAATCTGGGGATCGTTCTGGAGGGAGGGCCAGTGGGGCTACAAGTGTTGTCACTCGTTTATAAAGGTAATTGACTCTTTTGATTTACAAAAAGTGAAACGAACGAACGTGGAAAAATGCCACATTGCTTGCATCCAGTCATTTGCACAGAGTGCTACCTCTCAACCTTTTAATTATTTTATGGTTTCAATGCAAAAAGCATAATCAAAAAAAAATTGCTTCACACAAATATGACTTGACACAACAGTAAATTAAAAAAAAAATGAGACTGAAAAGCAGTTGTGCAAAAAAAAAACACTTAGTACATGATATACAGCTACAAAAAGTTATACTTTATAGCAACTATATACTAGTCTAGGTTCTCAAAACACTCATGTCAGGTGCAGGTCAAAAATGTATATATACTAAATACGATAAAAATTTATACTACTTATAAATATTACCTAAAATAAACTATTTAAAACTAAATAAAATCTAAAGCGTCTTCGAAACCACCGCAACTATATTGAAAGTAACTTATAAGAAGTCGATATATGTTTTTTTTATATTATGTTTTATTATTATTCCAGATGTCATACTGCGTCGGTGAAGCGGGCAAATCGGTGGTGTTAGATGTGCCGGATACACAGAAACTTGCACTAAAGCATGAAAAGAAAGCTGGTGAGATATCAACCTTTTTATTCATCCTTAATTAACAACCCATTACAGGCCCACTACTCGGGACCCTTAAAATGTGAAGGGTTTAGGGTTAAGGAGGTACGGGCCACTGTGGTGGACACACTGGCCAGTGCGGATTGGTAGACTTCACGCGCCTTTGATAACATTGTGGAGAACTTTCAGGCATGCAGGTTTCCTGACGTTTTTTTCTACGTACGTAACTTTCCTTGGCTGAAGCCTCCAGAGTAAATAGAACCCGGGTCCTCTCAAATATAAAACCACAACTCTCGCCACTGCGCCGGAAAGGTAAATCTCATCAACCGCAGCCTATTAACGTCCCACAGCAGCACTAAGGCCTCCTCTCTCAAGACAAAAAGAGTTTTAGAGCATAGACCTACCATGCTGATCCAATGAGGGTTGGTGGGGTAAAAAGTTACATCTAATAATTGCAAAATGGTAAACTAATTTTGTAGTCTAAGCTTTTTAGCCTACTCATACGAGTATGGCTTCCAGCATTGGCACAAAAATTTGCTGATTACGAGAATATAGCGAACAAAACTTGTATATATAATGAATGAAATCTTTGATATGACTCTCAACAAGTTTATAGTTGATATAAAATTTAAGGTCACAGAAAAATCCTTTTATAGTATTAAGGATTACTTAAACGATAAAAAACCTTGGGTATGAATTGCTTGAACTTTATAGCTTCATTTTATAGCAAATTGTATTTAGTTGCTTAAACGCACGACGTCTCGAAAAGTAGTTGGTTTACAAATGGGGATCTAAGTCTTATAATGGATCCAGCATTAAAAGCTTGTTTTCAAAAAATTACAGAAAAATCAGAAAAGTCCTCGTCCTCATCGGATTCAAGTTCAGACAGCAGTTCTTCAGATTCTGAGCGTGACACTCGAACCAAGACAGAGAAGAAAAGCAAGAAGAAGAAAAACAAAAAGAAGGCTAAGAAGAAGAAAAAGAAGGAACTCAAGAAGGGAAAGCGGGAGGAGGATAAACTCAAAAAGGTAATGCAAAAAATAGCTTTGACAGGTTCTTTGTTTAGTAGTAAACATTGTAAGAGGTATGGCAATACTAGTAACTGCCAGCATTATTATAAAAATTATATTACAATAAGCAATAATAAAGTTATAATAAGACTAAAGGGATTAATTCACAATGAAGAGTACAATTAAACTCATTATTAAATTAACAATTGACTATTAAATTTCATAGACAATTTTTTTTTTAACAGGCTTTGGAAATGGAAGAGAGAAAGCAGAAACATGCTGATTACCTCCTTTCTGTGGATGAAAGGAAACGTCCATACAATAGTATGTTACAAGTTAAAGAACCTACTGAAGAGGAAATGGAGGCTTACATGATGAAAAGGCGGAGAGATGAAGATCCTATGAGCCAGTTTATGTAAAATGTACATATAAATAAATAATTAAGAATGGTATATTTTTTTTGTGTAAAATAAAATAAACTTTTATTTTGTTACCCCTTCATTATTTAATCTTAACTAATTTATTATAAATACGAAAGTGATGTGGTGGTTAGTGTTGGTTTGGTTTTTTGTTTGCCCTACCTTCACAACCTAGGTAAGCAACCAATCAACTTGTTTTTGGCATTTGGAGTTAGTTGAAATGACATAGTGTACACATGACATTACATGGGCTACTTTTTTCCCCAGGAAAACAAACGGGATTTGTAAATAATCTTAATAAATGCGGGGAAAAGCTAGTTATTGCACACATACATTGAAACAAAAAGTTAAAATCCATCCAGGTTAATCCTGTCGTAATGACAGAAATTAAATAGCTGAACGAACTTTACCTATCGCGAGTGTTAAGTGCCGCTTCTTTGCGCACATAATTAGTACCACTGCGTAAACAGTCATACATTGAAACTTGGGAAAAATGGTTGCTGGCCAAGGACAAAGAAAATATCTACACTAGATAAAATAATTTTAGTTACCCCTTTAAGAGCGAAGTATTTATATTTTTGCTTGTAGTATAAGATGGCAAAAGTTTACGATATTATTCAATTAAAATGGTAGGTTTTTTTCAATATTGCAATCCTAGGAATATTCACCACAGGCTGAAAGTACGATATTTTAGTAAATAAATAATTTTGGTGTATTTGAAAAGAACTCTAAATTTTGTAAAAATTTAATTGAATTTAATTATACTTATAAATTATTATTTACTTTGTACCAAAACGTCCTTAGAGAAGTTTTTACGTCAGTGTTTTACTGAACGCATCGTGGCCATTTTTTAAAAACAAACGTCAAAATGTACAGTCAAAATGTCAATTCAATTTGTCAAATTCATTTGCTTTGCTTTTTGATTACCCAGTGAACCGTCTTTATTAAGTTTGTGATTGTTTGTTTTAAAAAAGAGTTATGATGGCTGAAGACACGACAGCCGACGCGACAAGACGCTTGAATGTTAAAAAACAAACATTAGACGACGCTTACGCGGCGCCGGCGAACTTCTTGGAGATCGACGTGGTGAACCCCGTAACGATGGGAGTCGGTAAAAAACGCTATACCGATTACGAAGTTCGCATGAGGGTAAGTCAGGCAGGATACAGTTAATACCTTAAAGGGATAATTGGATTAAACGGTCACGCTACATCGATGTGTAGCTGCAACTTTTTGTGGGCGGATCGTGTGCCAAATCACGAGTAAAACTAACGTAGAACGATTGATAATAGCTTATAAAACCGTTTCCTGCTTCCAGACCAATCTGCCAGTGTTCAAAGTGAAAGAGTCCAGTGTGAGACGGCGGTACAGTGATTTTGAATGGCTCAGAAACGAATTGGAGAGAGATAGTAAGGTTAGTGCACTGATATGACGAATTTTTTCGTTATCATTATAATAAAACATTTGCCAATTTAGTGGCCAAGTATACAAAATAAGGTAATCGAAATTTTATCTTCTACTAGCTTATGTTTAGGTCTGGACTTTTCTTTTGCCTGAGGATTTAAATATTTTTCTCTGATAAAAAATATACTATCCATCATGTATGTAGTCTAGTGTTTTGCAGATTGTCATAAGTTAAGAAAATGCATCACGCAGATCTCATTGACCGAGATGAAGCTTAACTTAGAGTCAAATTATTGATGGCACTGGTACTTATTGATTCACTAGAACCTGAGAAACATTTTGACTTTCCAGGAAGGTTAAGGGCAAGTGTTCTGCTAACTTTCCTGTTAAAAAAATATCATAGAATATCATTCTTCTTCTGGCAGAAATCTATACTTAGGAACCTTTCAGAAAAGTTCAAGTCCATATACTATATCAAATTTCCTTTTTATTGTGGTAGCTACCATCTATTTATTCCCACAATGTTACCATCTTATAAAACTCTCATTTACTTTCCTATAATTACTATTCATTTTATTACCTTCAATGTATTCTATATTATTATATATTATTACTAGCTGTTGCCCGCGACTTCGTCTGTGTTTGATTTTGTTTTTAAAGTATTCAGTATCGCTAAGCTTTAAATGAGTATAGTAGTATATATATATAACATGTGACTGCCAATTAATTATAGACAAATAATTTGAAATAAAATAAAATTGCGACTATAATTAAAGATCTAAGCTATCCTATCTCTTAAGTTGGATCAGACTGCTCACAGTGTACCAATTTAATTTTAAATCGGTTAAGTAGTTTAGGAGTCCATCGCGGACAAACATCGTGACAGGAGATTTATATATATTAAGATATATTGTAGATTATCTTTTTGATTACAAAATTTTAATAGCATTATAAATTGCTTAATTTAAGTTAATAGTTTCAACTTGAAACATCAACATTGATTTCAGAATTCTTTTGATAAAGATTTATATAAATTGGCTGCTTGTTTATTTTTGTTCCAAATTAAATTTTTTAAAGTATGACTAACTAATGGAGCGTTATTATATAATTACGCTCCATTAGTGCCTTACCTGTGTTGTTAAAAGTGTTTTAAATATATTAAAAAACTATAGCAACACTTTTTTGTTTTCTATTTAAAAATACCTACACTATAAGGTTATAAATTGCATACATAAGACAAGTAAGGAAAAATGGACTATAAATTGGGTTTTTCCTTTAAAAACATTCTACAACATGCATGTTCACATACATTTTGGTGTATACACTTGGGTCAGTGGGATCTGAGAAGAAATAAAATAGTCTAGAAATATCATATTATTTGCAGATAGTAGTACCCCCCCTGCCTGGTAAAGCGTTAAAGAGACAACTTCCCTTTAGAGGGGATGATGGCATCTTCGAAGAAGAATTCATTGAAGACCGTAGAAAAGGTAATTTTTTTTATTTTTTTGCTATTGGGAGGGGCCAGTTTAGTCCAGCACTGGACAGTTATACGCTATTGATGATGATTGATGAAACTTCAAATGTTTTTTGTACATTAAAGTTTATAGAATAAAAAAATCCTTTGTGTACTCTTGTTAATAGTTAATTAACAATTTTTATTACATACATGCATGATTCAAGTAAACTGGTTTGTATCGTACTCTAGTCTACCTTGCATGCGGTATTTACATTTATGAATAATCCAATTACAAATGTGTTAATGCTAATGGATTTATGTTATAGAGCTATAACAAAGAGTTTGATGAGTATATATTTCCATTGTAGAGGGATTATTAATTAATAGGCTTTGTAAAGAAAATCGTTTTGTATAATCTATATAATATATATTGTCTTCATAAAACTTATACTAATAATGAAGCTAAAGACTTTGTTTGGTCTTTTTTTTAATTTTTTAATACAAATTTCAAAACCGTCAATAATATTTACATTAAATGTCAAACGCGTTAATACTAGGGCTTCACACGTCAATCATTAGGTATGACGCAGATCTTTACGTATGTTGCCAGATTATTGCGTAGAATCTATGTATTCTTAGTTGCGCGGAAACGTAGAGTGATCTCTCTACGCGCTAACTGGCGCATAGCACAATTCAAAATTAATTAATTTCATTTTTGAAAATCCATTGAGAACATTATGTAGAACTGTCAGGCATGCAGGATCCCTCATGATGTTTTCCTCCACAGTTGAAGCAAGTTATATATAATTGCTTTAAACCTACATACCTATGAACATGAGCAAGACGAAAATTATGTATAACGCTCATGTTCCGCTCCACCCAGTAATTGTTAGGAGCTCTGCACTCGAAATTGTAGACGAGTACATATACCTAGGACACACGATCCAGTAAGGTAGGTCCAATTTCGAGAAAGAGGTGAACCGCCGAATTCAACCCGGAGGGGCAGCATTCGGGAAACTTCGTGACATCTCGTCCAAAACCCCTCAGTGCCTGAAGACTAAAGTCTTCGAACAGTGCGTGTTGCCAGTGATGACTTACGGAACTGAGACATGGTCGCTAACTATGGGCCTCATAAGAGGGCGTTCGATGGATAGAGCTATGCTAGGAGTATCTCTACGTGATCAAATCAGAAGTGTGGAGATCCGTAGAAGAACTAGAGTTACCGACATAGCTCAGCTAGTCGCGAAGCTGAAGTGGCAATGGGCAGGGCACATAGCTCGGAGAACCGATGGCCGTTGGGGTCTTAAGGTGCTGGAATGGCGACCCCGCACCGGTAAGCGCAGCGTAGGTCGGCCCCCAACAAGGTGGACAGATGACATCAGGCGAGTCGCTAGGAGCCGCTGGAGGCAAGCGGCCCAGGACCGTGTATTGTGGAACTCCCTACAAAAGACCTATGTCCAGCAGTGGACATCGATTGGTTGGCATGATGATGATGAAACCCACATAACTCAATAAGCTAGAGGTGAAGGCGTAGGTGTTAAACCTCATATGCCTGTAATTAAACTGGCGAACACGCTCTACAGAACGGAACACAGCATTGCAACAATGCTGCTTAGGGGGCGTCCATAAATTACATTAGGTGTTTTTTTGCCCCTGGTGATATGTCGTGAGATTTTATTCAACCCCCTCTCCCATCCCCCAATCTCACGTGAGATTTTTCAAAATGTGGGTTTCTTACGTAAACGCGTTGTATTGTTATTGTAAAAAGAAAAAAACATATGGATCAGTAGATGTGTAACGTCGAAGAATGAATGAAATTATTTTCTCATGAACGAATTAGTAAATGATCTTAATCGTATTAGGATTAATTGATTGACCAAAATAGTATAATTTTTTATTTATTTAAATCAGAAAAAAAATTGCGTGATATTTGCCGAGACCGCCCCTCTCTCCACCGTAAGATTAGATGAGATTTGACTCGACCACCTCCCCCCCTTAAAAATCTCACGTATTTTATGAACACCCCCTTAGCGGCAGAAATAAGCATCACGATATAACATTTCCCCGGACGATACCATAATTTGTTTTCGACGATATTTGATTAAATAAATTAAAAAACAAACATACTCGTAACTCTGAAAAGTTAGAGGTAGGGACAGAGGGATTCGAACTCGGCGCCCCGAAAGTGAAGTCGAAGTTGTACATACTGTTACTTCCATGAAAGAATTATCGCCAATCTCAATTCAACATTTGTTCAAAGTTCAATATACGAATATTTATTTCATTTATTACCCGATGTTTACTAGCGTAGTGATTCACGTTGCAGTGACTCATTTATGACACGAATTTCTACCTTCGACATTTTAATATCAGTTTGCGATACATCGACCTTTACGAAAATATTAACATACTTTTCTAGAAGCTGATAGCCTAGTAGTTAGGCTTTTTTGTTAGGCTTTATTGTATTGTTTGTTCGTTCTTTTGTTAGATTTTGGGGCTGAATTCTATCCCCTGCACGTCTCTAACTTTTCAGAGTTCGTTTTTGTTCGTTTAAATAAAAAAAATATATATATGTTGTTGAAATGCTTTATTTCGGTCTGAAGGGCGTGGTTGCCGATGTAATTACAGGCTTAAAATATCAAAAATTTAAGAATACACTATCCTAAGGTTGCCTGGAAGAGAGCGCTACAAAGCGATAAGGCTGCCTTTTGTATACTTCTTCTCTGTGTTTTTTTTTATTCTTCTTCTGTACTTTTATTTGTGTGCAAATAAAGAGTATAAATAAATAAATAATACATCGAAAAAGTGGCTATTGAACTATGTATTCTATTTAATTGATGAATTTCTGCAATTTAAGCCGCAGAACTAGATTGTTTGATATATAATTGACTAAATTTTGTATATTGGGGTTGCCTGACCGGATATGTTATGACTTTTTTTTTTGTTAAGAACATTTAATCACATATTCACAGTGCCCGATTAAGCAAGCGCGGGGCCCGTAGCAAATTCTTTCAAAGAGCCCTTGCTCTTGAAAACCCATAGCAGATCTGCTATGGGTTTTTAAGTATAAAGTGGTAAAAATACAATTCAATACTCAATACGTATCTTAAATACAATAAATATTTACTATCTATAGGTTACAATTTTGTGGGTAATTAATAGTGTTGTAAATTAGTATAGGCGATGTCGTTGTGCGTGGACGTATGCGTGTGCGTGTCTGTCAGTCAGTCAGGCAGAGATGAGTGGTATTAAATATGCGGCGCCCTCTTTCGCGCGGGGCCCGTAGCAATTGCTACTCTTGCTACGTGGTATATCCGGCACTGAATATTCATACAATTAAAAACATTTCATTTCATTTAATATGAGGCTTAACACCTCCGTCTCAAATTAGTAGACACAGGTATGTGTGTTGCAGAACGTGCTCCATGCGTGCCCTGTGAAGTGTTGCTCTGTTTATATGCGAAATGCCTTTAATGCCCAAAACTTAACAACCGATACTTTAAAATCCCCCTTTGTTTTATAGTTATATGCAGAGATGTTCTACGTTCAAGCGGTACAAAATTATGTTTATATAGAAGTTTTGTATTCGGCGTTTCAACTGTCATGGCGCATCGCTAAATTATGCAGTTTTATTAATTGAAAATAAATACTTTATTTATTTATTACAGTGCCCGTGAATACGGGATTTCTCTTACATTTAATACATCGAGGTTATATCCAATTTATTATAACAAAATTACTTGGAAGCACTACGTCTTTCATGTCTCACAAGATAGAAAAATGATTGTAAAAATAGCATCTGCTGATTTTCTGCTGATTTGATACGGGCCCTTGTTGTGGGCCGGTAATGGATTTTTAATGATGATAAAGTTTTTTCCTCTCCTTAGTACTGTTTTTTTTATATAAATACGTTATTTCCAGGACTGGAAGTGTTCATAAACAAAATCGCCGGGCACCCCCTAGCACAGAACGAGCGGTGTCTGCACATGTTCCTGCAGGACCCCACCATCGACAAGAGCTATGTGCCCGGCAAGATACGGAACACATAACCCCTGCGGGCCGTTTACGCGCGCGCGCTTTTCAGTAGGCATGGGTAATATCACGTGTATGGCGCATTCTCATTGGTCGATAAATCGCAGGTGGGGAATCCCCGTAGTAGGAAGCCCCTGCGGGCGGGGTAATGACTAGATAAATTAGATGGTTGATACAGTGTTGTGCATATAGTGGTACCAGGATAATCATTAAGCAAGTCATTGTTGTAAAATAGAAAATCTTTCTTTAGTAAAAGTTTGTGAAAAAAAAAGTGTATGGTAGGCAGTACTTAATCTTTTCTATGATATCCGGATATATAAATTTGTTTTTACGTTATAAACTCTACGATATACAAATATACAACCCTTAATACATGCATTAAATCACTGCCTGCCATAAATTTTCTAATAACTTATATTGGAGATTTTTTTAACACACACTTGCTTAATATACCATGTGCACGTCAGTGATGCGGGGGAATCCCCGCATCTGGGAAAGTGATTAATGAATTTAGCCGGTCGATACTGCATTGTGGAACTCTCCGCTTTGGTAACGTCTTATGAAATTCACCTGACGATTTCACGCATGCTGGCATGCGTATTACAAATCTCCCATCGACCGACCTCTCCACCAATGAAAATGCGCTGTCATACTGTCAAATATATACTATATCGTATGTGTGGGTTTTTTGAATATCTGATATTGAATCGATATATTTCAATATCTATTTATTGGTGGAAATCTATGGTACTTTCAAACGAATACGGTACTGATGTTTTAATGTAAGTTTTCGTTTAAATACATCCGCGTTAGCTGTAATTTTAAGTGGACAACAAAACTGATTTTCAACGTTACGTTGTTTTTTTAATTATATAAAGACTAATCTACTTCTTGTGTTATAATGCATACAATCTTTTTGTTACTTTTAGTGTAAAATTTATTTTCAAATTGTTAAGAAAATAATAAAAACACACTAACACTAAGTAAAGACAATCTCATTCTATTGTGTTTTTTTTTAATGTATGTTATCGCACTTGTATTTTTTATATTTTTTTGTGAAAGGATTGTTTACGTTATAAGACAAGTTAGAAAAAAATGGAGTGTACTTTTTTGTCTTAAGTGTGGGCTCAGAGCTGCCATTACATTTTACTTAAGACTATAAGGTCTTGATAAAGGTTTGCATAAAAGTTGTACATTGTAAAGTAAAAGCTTCTATGGATGCTCCGATGTTGGAGCGAAACGTGTGTAGACAATACAACGTGTAAATGAAAACCGAAATGTTACTTCACACGACGTTATTTACTTATCTGACTTATCTGTGAAACCGAAAAGCTAATATATTTTGCCGTAGTTTTTACCGAAAGAAATCAGATACAGCTCTAACGTCACATGCAAAATTTTAATCAAGCGACTCCTGTCATTTTATTAAGTACGCTTCGCGTAACGTAGGTGCTATGCGCGTGTCGGTCTTTTATCTTCAACAGTGTTTTCATAATTAAACACTTAGAATGTTTTTAATTAGTTTGTATGGAAAAATGAATATGGTTCTTTTGATTTAATATTCTTACAGCTGAATTCCTTATGAAATATCGTCATGCACCTTTCAATGGTATTTCGTAATTCGGTTACACGTTGTATAGGAAAATCTGTGTGATGTGGTGTATAAAGATTAAAGAAATTATAAATTGCAACATTCAGATTCGCCTGGTTTTCGCAGATCATATTTAGTGCTACGTTCTAAGTTTCGAAGATTCGGAATACGTACACCCGATGACCCTTGTAAGACTTTAACAAGCTCTCCAGTAGGTAACTTCCAATCGCAGGTAAATCGTAGTCAAAAATGGTAGCCGAGGTGACTAGAATTCGAACTCGAATTCTGATGCAATTGGCTCTCAAAACTAACTGACGTACCTATTTGAGGCCTAGAACCTTTTTTTTATTTCAAAACATTCAAAAGCCTTTTTGTATACGATTTATTTTGTCAAAAGGAATTCACACAATAGCTAATTAATCTGAATATGATTGTAATATAATTTATTTCCACTGTAAGAATTTGTGTACCAGGGTACCATAGATACGGTACGATAATATAAGATAGGTTGGTTTGCAACTCATGCATTGCAGCGATATCTGTTACACGTAGTTTTCTGTGCCGTCCGATATATAGATATTGGTTTTTGTACTGATGTAATATAGATATTGTAATAATACCTGTATACGATTTGTATCGCCCATCCCTACTAACGACGACATAGGCGACACTCTAAAACGATTCTCGACTCCATTTAACTCACCATGAGGTACAATGCTTACGAGTAAACTAGCTTTGTTTCCCCCGTTTATATCAGCATATTAGAAAATAATATACACTATCAGTGGCGTGCACTTCGTGCGTTCACAAAAGCACTGCCTACCCTGAAATTGATATATACATAGTAGGAGAATTTTTGGCAATCTTCTGTATAGAAACTAACTAACACTGGTAAGAAACCCGGTGCACGCCACTATTATGTTTTAAAAACCTCTACTTTCAAAGAGAAGGATTGCGCACATATACGTGAGACATAAGTAGTATAGAGCTTCAATTAGTAAAACACAACACATAAACACAAAAAATACTTAAATTATTTTAAACTAAGTTATTATATTACCGCGTACGTGCCAGCTGGGTGACGACGAATCTCACGTCAGCAGGGCTAGCAAAGGCAGGAGGCGAAAATTATATTATATATTTGACAAGAGATATAATTAACGTGTTCACCTGCTAAAGCACGGAACATAGAATAGGAGAAGTACACCCCTGTTTTTTATTACACATATATTATTATGATATTGTTTCGCCAGTGGTCTGATAGTTGAATGGTAATGTGTATCATGAAACCCAAATTCGATAATACTGCTATAGTGCAAGACTGAGTCGCATTTATTACCGCCCATCTCTGGAGCGAGAACCATACACTTAAATTAAATCTAGTAAGATGAACAAAAATATAAACCTTTTGAATTAAATTCAATTGAAAGCATTGTTAAACTCAATTTTTTTTTTCTTTGATAAAGCTGTGGGAGAAGATACATTTTTATCCTTTCCCCGGGGAATTGTCTCCCCTGCCCATCCTAGCCGTGTCGGCGTAAATCTCGCGATTTATGAATATAAAAGTAACGTTTGTGAAGATCGCTAGATGAAAGCTTGTCGTAAACCTTTTGTGAGATTCGTGATCCTTCTGCAGCTCACTAAACAAACAATGTGGCACCAGCTTATTGGTGCGTTGAGCACCAGGTTGGCACGGTCATTCTAACCACGGTATATTTACTCCACACAATGTACTCTCTTAACTCTTCAATGAATAGTTAATAAGTTGACTTACTAACTCTTCAATGAATAGTTAGTAAGTCAACATCTCCTGCCGAAGATTCGGGTGTGAAGTATTAAAGAGTTAGAGTAAGAGAGAGTAAAGAAATTAAAAATTACCCCAATTATCCAATTATAAATTATATTAAGAAATTATAAATTTCGCGGAGTATATTAAGCTTAATTTTCAGAATTTATAATTTAATGACAATAATAAGACGTAGTCCGTGGTAGACCATGAGCATTCCAACAGATGGCGCTGATTCGTTTGTTGTCGAACTAGTGAAATGTGCGATGATTTCAAATTAAATTTGTGATGAGTTTAAAATGTAAGAGAATCGTTTTAAAGATCTCACCAGGTTAAATAAATTACCGTCACTGAAAATAAAATAACTAGGCGAAAAAAAAACAATATTTTTCAATAAATAAAAATCACAATTCGCAAAATATTTTGCACTCCATTCCACAAGTTAGGACAATTTAAAAAAAAAAAGGACAAAAAATAATTACCACCTGCCATATAAAGTAAATAAAATAAGCCTATGGTAACTAATTACTTTGAGTAAAATTTGTTTTTAGAACAAAGATGCTATACAATTTATTATAGTTCATTTGTTAAGAAATGACCAACGATGTAAACAAATAGGTATCATAAGACCTACTCCTACTCCCATGAAAATTATTACAAGACCCAAAAAGTAAATGCTCCAAATACCGAATATTTATTTTCAAATTGATAAAATTATTAAACCAGGGCAGCCTGATTGCTTATTCAAAAAAACAATGATTTGAATTAGTATTTATGTCTAAAAGCGACTCGCAGAATTTCCTCCGAGTGCAGCTAACAAAACACTTATAAATATAGAAACTAATGATGTATTTTTTTTAACATTATTGGCCATTTCTTAGCAAACAGATCTTATGTTTTAAATTAAGCAATATTATTAATCTGTTATTATTATAATATGATTGTTCATTCGTAACTATGGTCATTTTTATTCTGTACCATTCTATGGTATTGTTGCGAAAAAAAATACATGTTGTTTATAATGTAGTAATTGTATCATTTTGCAGTCTATGCATACTTATTTTGTTAACGCCACAGACTATAGCCGGATTCACATGTAAGTTTCGTGACGTCACAAGGCGATCCGAGCCTGCTTTATGTTAATAAAGTTAATTAACCGACTCAAAAAAAAACTGATGTGTATTTGACTTAAGTCTGTGCTTTTATGCTTTTACATATAAATCTCATTGTTTTATTCACTCTTAAGTTTTAAAATTATATCGAGTGTATTTATTGTGTATTAATGTAATTAATTAATTATTACTCAGTGGGCAGTGTAAGATGCTTTACACGGAGGTGCGAAATAATATAAAACTGTGGCAGTGTTATACTTGGTAAAATTAATTAATTTTATTTTCATACCTAAATTGAAGTGGCTGTATCCTCAGTTAATTTTGTATCTTAATTTGGTGTAGTTTGACAGTACAAGAACATACAAGAACGCAGAACGCAGAGTTTGGCACATTATACAAGAACTGTCATTGTCATTGTTCAATGCGTCTCTCGATAACAATGCTTATCCCGCTTATAACGCAGAATATAGAAAATTATACTAGAACTGACACACATAGTGTTTCACGATATCAATGCTTATCAAAGTAACGCAGAATGTGACACATTATGCAAGAACTGTCACAAATTGCTGTTCTCGGTATAGATTCTTACCAAATAAGAATAAACTTTCTAATCTGACGTCACAGTGTATATTAAAATTTGCATGCCAGAGTGCAAAAAAGCAGGATAAATGCAGTTTTAATGTTTATTCCCGATCAACTTTATCGATATATGTGATTAGAAAACCTATATTTATTAATTATTTAATTAAAAATAAACATTTTTTATGTTAACATGATAATATCTGTTACGGCGTAACAAAAACCCAGTCGGGTTTATACGTACGCCGGTATTCATCGTTAAGCGCTCGGAATTATAAGTAGGTAAAGTATTTTAATATATGACTTATAATTATGTAAAATTAAAAACAAATTAATTGCAACATAAATGAATAAAGAAATAGTCCCAAGCGTCACTGAAAGCGTTACTAAAACTACTATTTGGTTTGTCTATGGCTTAATGAATATTATGCAACTTTTACCAAGGATAGTGTTGCCATAAAGATAATAAAAGGAAAACGCTGAATTTGAAAATAAATCTATGATATAGATGTAAATTAGGTTTAGTTTTATTTTTTATGAAACCGGGATGAAGTTATTAGCAATAAATAATGTGCAGAGTTTAATATGATATGAACTGATGACTTAGGCCGGTGTTACAATATCACTATCCAAGTAATAATTATTCCTAAATAAAAAAAATGTAAAATCAAACTCGTCTGTGTGCTTTATTTTGTCTCCATTTACCTTATTATTTTATTTCTTACAATCAGTAGGAAGAGGTAATGAAGTGTATACCCATTATTTGTGGTGACTTTTTGTCCTGAAACTCCACTAAGTTTGTATGCACATTGCACAATCCTCTAATGTTTAACAAAATGATAAAATTTAAGCGGGTAGGTAAAGAAATACACCGCCAGCAGGTAGAGATGCCAGAGAGGAATATAGACGTTTGTTCCCAGAATAAGATATCAGTATTCGTTACTCAGGCGAAACTACACAGCTTACAGCACAGACGTAATGTTGCCTGCCTTGCGGTTTTTTTCAGGATATACTTTGGCGAGTGTGCTCAGGAACTTCATAGTCTTGTTCCTCCGGCACCATTCTTCTACAGAACAACGAGACGCCGTGAACGGTGGCATCCTTATGTGGTTGACACACAGGCAACACGCACGAAGCGCTATTCTTTTACGGTTTTGATACGGACTGCTAAATTTTTGAACGCTCTTCCGGCTTTGGTGTTTCCTGATTCATGCTACTTGAATGCTTTCAAGGCAAGAGTGAATAGGCATATTCTTGGCAAGCGCGCCCCACCTTAGACCGCATCATTGCTTTACATCAGGCATGATAGTTGTCAAGCGCAAGTCTATCGAGTATAAAAAAAAATGGTCCAATTTCTGAAAATACTTCTTGAAAACATCCTACCTACTAGAATAATCATCATCAATACCGGTCGACGGGGCAGGGGTGGTCCCACAACGAGTAAGGAGTAGGCCATAGTCTTCACGCTGGCCCAGGGCGGATTGGACTCCACATGCCTTTGAGAACATTATGAATTCGCTCGGGCATGCAAGTTTCCTCACGATGTTTTCCTTCACCGTCGAAGCAAGTGATATTTTAATAAAACTCACTTAACTTAGAGGTGCGTGCTGGGTTTCGGACTTTTGTCCCCTTAAAGTAAATTCCTTCACCGTCGAAGCAAGTGATATTTTAATAAAAAGCACAACTTAGAGGTGCGTGCTGGGTTTTGGACTTTTGCCCCCTAAAGTAAATTCCTTCACCGTCGAAGCAAGTGATGTTTTAATAAAACTCACTTAACTTAGAGGTGCGAGCTGGGTTTCGGACTTTTGCCTCCTTAAAGTAAATTCCTTCACCGTCGAAGCAAGTGATGTTTTAATAAAACTCACTTAACTTAGAGGTGCGAGCTGGGTTTCGGACTTTTGCCCCCTTAAAGTAAATTCCTTCACCGTCGAAGCAAGTGATGTTTTAATAAAACCCTTAACTTAGGTGCGAGCTGGGTTTCGGACTTACCCCTTAAAGTGAATCCGAAGTCCAAACCTAGACTATCACAAGTTCAAAAAAATACAAAAACCATTGATTCTCTCAATGTAAAATTTTATTTAAACAAAACAAAATATAAATCCATACGATACAAAGTTTGTCGCATTTTACGATTCGCTATCAAGTTTAATGACAGACCGAGTTTTTCCTGAGCTGTGTAAAGATTCCTCTTGTTTCCACAACTTTTGTCCACGGATTTCAATCTCCTCGTGCCAAGCTTCTTGTGTTTTTCTAGAAATAATCAAACGTACACTGTAATATTATTATTATGAAGAAAAAAGATTAGTTTCAAAATTCGTTTATTTCACGTAGGCAGTGGCGTGCACTTCATACGTGCACAAATTTATACATAACTCGTATAAGAGGATAGTATTAATAGTATAGGTATAGAATAGGATATTTGCCGTTTTATGCAATTTTCCTGCTGTATGCATACCCTGGTAAGAAACGTCAAGTCAGTCTGTTTGTAATAAATCTACAACTAAATTCGGAAGGCAGATTCTACCGAGAAGAGCCGGCAAGAAACTCATCAGATTCCTTTTTTTCGAAATAATTTTACAGTTTACAATCTTCAGAATTTTTCTATCTTGTGTTGATGAGAGCGGCCTTCCATACAGCCTTGTCATTAAGGAATTCATCAATCGTGTTATAACCACAATTAATTTAATGTGTTTTAATATATTGTTTAAACTCAGGTAAAGATAGATCTAATATTACCCTGTTTTCATGTTATAAATAGCAAGTATAGTGTACTGAGTATGTGGTTCGCTCGAATGGCTGGAGTGACGTGGTTACGTGTAAGTACAATCAAGGTTTTTTTTTAATTCCACTAAAAGTTGTTGGTTGCAAACAAACCTAGTAGTAAATGATGATGCAGTCTAATACGGTAGCGGGCTAATCTTTTATGGACAATGGCATACACCTAATCGGTTTTAACGCGACATCGCACCGGAACGCTAAATGGTTTAACGGCACGTCTTTGTCGGTAGGGTGGTAACTAGCCACGGCCAAAGCCTCTGACCAGACCAGAGAAAATTCAGAAACTGTAAATTCCCTGATTGCCCCTGCTGGGAATCGATCCCGGGACCTCCTACTTAAATTCACAGCGCTCACCGTGGCGCCAGGGAGGTCAATAAGGAAGTCGAAAACTCCTTCAAGGTTCTGGCCAACCAAGTTTGACAGTCGGTTTGCGCAGTGGGCCTGCTTTTTGGGTTCGATTCCCACAACTGGAAAAAAGTTTTTCAGTGTCTGGTTGTTTATTTGTATATTATAAGTGTTTCTGTGTATTATGTTCATATTAATATTCATCAGCTATCTTAGTAGCCATAACTCAAGCTACGCTAAACTTGCGGCTAGATGGCGATGTGTGTATTGTCGTAGTATAATTATCTGACGGCCGTTTGGCGCAGTGGGCAGCGACCCTGCTTTCTGAATCCAACGCCGTAGGTTCGATTTCCACAACTGCACAATGTTTGTTTTTCAGTGTCTGGTATATTTTTTATAAAATTATTCATCAGTCATCTTAGTACCCTTAACACAAGCTACGCTTACTTTGGGACTAGATAGCGATGTGTGTAATGTCGTAGTATTATTAATTAATAACTTTGACAAGATCAGAAGGAGAGTGTACCGGCAGTTGTCAATGAGCGGGCTGGTGTTGGGGAAGATGTTCTGCAGCAGCAGCAGACATGGCAGCACCACAACTGACAGGAACTGGATCTGCTCAGCCGGCTGGTTCACGCTGCGGTGCCGGTCCATCATGCTGAGAGGAGTGTAACCCATCTCTCTCTCTTTGTCTCCCTTCAACCCATACAATATGTTGTTCATAATATCAACCCATTACCGACCCTCTGCAGAGCACAGGTCTCCTCCCACAATGAGAAGGGGTTATGGCGCTGGTCCAGTGCAGATTGGTTGACTCAACACACCTTCGAGAACCTTATGTAGATCTCTCAGACATGCAGGTTTCCTCACGATGTTTTCCTTCACCGTTGAAGCAAGTGCTATTTTAATTACTTAAAACGCACATAACTTAGAAAAGTTAGAGCTGTGTGTTGGGATTTGAACTCTTTTTCGTTTTCGTGTTACGATGAGTGTAGACTAAAGAATATATTTACGATTACAAACAGAATTGGGTCGCTTAAATAAAAAAGTGCAGATTATAGCTAGCTCATAAATAGAAACGAACTTAAAAGTAACAAAACAAGCTACTACATTTAGGGCTGCCTGGAGGCACAAAATTCTAATTTGTAACTATTTTGTATATTAAATATTATTATACAACGTGTAACATAATTACGAAATAATATTGAAGGATGCATAAGTATATTTCATAAGGAATCACCCTGTAAAAATAATAAATCCAGAAAAGCATATTTAATTTTCCATACAAACTGTTTATGTGTTTATTTATGACCACCCCATAGAAGGCCGACACGCGCATATTAACTGCGCTACGCGACGCGTACCTTATAAAGTGACAGGAGTCACAGTATTTTAATATTGCATGTTATGTTAGGGCTGTATCTGATTTATTTCAGTAAAAACTATGTGTGTGGTTACTCAAAAACTATTAGGTTTTCGGTTTCACAGATAAGTCTCAGATACAAATTCAAATTCATTTATTTCAAGTAGGCCTACTTTATAAGCACTTTTGAAACGTCAAGTATGTATGTTTGTGTGACTCTACCACCGGTTCGGAAAGCAGATTCTACCGAGAAGAGCCGGCAAGAAACTCAGTAGTTGCTCTTTTCCAACATCAACATTTACAATCATTTTGCTATCTTGCGGGAGATGAGAGCGAGGCTGGCTGCTTACAGTACATAATGTACCTCTAAAGCCTGTGAAATATTATTTCGGTTTTCATTTACACGTTGTAGATATATTTGTATGTAAATGCCTGCTTCATGCATTACTTTTTAATTATTACTGTATTTAAATTATTCTGTATATATATTTTAATTATTCTATAGTAGTGTAGAAATCCCAATTGGGTCATAGTTAGCACATAAAGAATTATTATAAAGGGAGTCGAAAAAAGAGGGTATAACAAATGACACTTTTAACAAATCTTAAGTTGTTTTATGTAAAACAGATGCGCTGGGTGAAATCGTGAGAATTTGCGCAAGGGTCCGGTGATCGGTCTTTAAGGATTGCACCTTTTACCTCACGGTGGTTGGTATATATAAACGTTTTAAAATGTAACAATGTGCTACTACACCTCCTCTCCAATAGAAGAATGGGAGTTTTTTTATTACACCTACCACTAACAAGTTACACCTAGACTGCAATCTAGCCTGATGGTATCTGATGATGCAGTATAAGATAGCGGGCTAACCTGTTACAGGTATGGCATATTGAAAACCTTGTGATTAATGTGTGAACCACAATATGATTTTTACACGGCATCGTATCGGAACGCTTAATCGCTTAGCGCCACGTCTTTGCCGGTAGGTAACTAGCCATGGCCGAAGCATCCGACCAGACAACACACGAGTTAGTAGGCAACAAGTTAAAATCATAATAACAAGCTCGGCTTTACATCTCTCTGAGGCATGTGGATGTACTCATGTAGTAGTAGTAGAGATTTCTGTGACAGAGCTCGTCAGAGAAAGTACTATAGCCATGCTTATTTCTGCCGCTAAGCAGCATTGTTGCAATGACGTGTAAGCAACTGCCTTAATTTTACATTAAATCGTATCTCATTCAATGCCAAAAGCTTTTAATTTTTTTAACAGGAAACAGTAGGTATTTATCGAAGCGGCTAACTCACAAGCAAAACTCGACATACATTACTATGAAGTATAAACACTGGGTAGGTATTGGAGTACCTGATTATAAAACTCTTCGTAAACATCTTGAGCTATGGCCTTGGAGACACCAAAAGGTTTGCAGCATCCAGATAAATCACTGGTGGTCATCAAAATACCCTGAAACGTAAGGCAGGGTCAAGTTTTTATAGAATATAAATATAAGGTGGTGTAGAGGGGGCAGGACGGCACACGAGAGCGTCATCCCGTTTGCTGTGACGAAACATGGATCGATATTACTGTTAAGATCTTACACCAAAAACCGTAGTAGTATCTGCCTGTACTAAAGATTTTTTACAGAATCTTCTAACTGTGACATATTTGATGACTAAAAGAAAAATACAGGACCCTAGAATGAATTACTATGCCAGTAACTTCAGTTCTGTGAAAGAATGTAACTGACTCTTTGACTTACTTTGATTTTATTTATCTGATTTTTAATTGTTTCAGTTGTTCGCTTTATATTGTATCCTTGATCATATAGTATACAAGTTGTAAGTTTTACGTATTTCTCTTGTAGTTCATTATAAATAGTATATAGTATAGTACTTATACATAATATGAATGAATGAATGAATACACTTTTATTGTACACCACAGAGAAAATTTACAGAGATACAACAACACAATAAGGTAGAACATACAATTTGGCGGCCTTATCTTTTATATATATATAGTACATAATATTAGTATATAATAATATATAGAATAATAATTGAAATGTTAATTAAGTAAAAAAGTATTTCTATTTGCTTCTTATAGCGCCGAATATGTCTCAGAATTGCATGGTGAACTTACGGCCTTGTAAGTTTACAATAAGAAGAGGTTAACTCTTCAGGGGAAGTGGGCCGGTAATGGTTTGATATGATGAAGAAGATGATATCTTAAAATTGATGAAGTAAACCATAAGTACCTTTAAAAGCCTGCGATGAGAATTATCTGTCCAATCGAAAGCACGTTCCGTTAAAACTGGTGTAAGTTGAGCTCTTATCTGGATTGGATAAACAAAAAGTCGATATAAACAGTCGACTAACTAGAAACGGACATAAATTAGTGATATCTGCATATCGTCTGAGAAAAGTACAGAAATCCTTTGTGGGGATGGGTATATGCTTTTATAACTTGATACCTAAGTTTAAACAATATATTTAAACACATTTAACAAATCGTGGTTACTACGCGATTGATGAATTCCTTAACCACAACGCTGCTTGGAAGCAGGCCACTCCGCTTTCATCTCTCACAAAACAGAAAGATTCTAAAGATTGTTAAACTTTAAAATGATGTTGGAAAAGAGCAATCTGCTGAGTTTCTTGCCGGCTCTTCTCGGTGGAATCTGCCTTCCGAACCGGTGGTAGAGTCACTACAAACAGAATGACTTGACGTTTCAAAAGTACTTATTAATCAGGCCTACTTGAAATAAATGAATTTTGAATTTGAATTTGATTAGAACCAATTAATCAAATTAATTAATGGACTCCTCCGATTAATGTAATGTCATTTTATTATTGTTTTAGTGGTAGTAGACCTCGTCCGGGGGAAGTGGATACTACTGCCATGCTTAATTCCGCCGACTGTGTACCGGTCGAATTGCGGTTAGTGAAAACTGGGTGGCGCTTGGAGAACGTATTCCTTGCATGCCCTGCGAAGTGTTACTGTTTATAGGCGATCGTTTTCCACTCACCATGGTTCCATCTGCTGATAGTAAAATTTCATAGTGACATGAACACCAAAAATAATCTGGGACCTAAAATTGAGCCTTGAAAAACCCATGAAAGTTCTGTGTACACACTTAGTAGGTAAGTACATACCTGAAAATAAACCGCAAGGTCAGTACAAAGGATATTATATTTGATTTCCTGTAAAATGCGGTCGCGGTCGGCAATGGAGAGTTTGCTGAATAGATTCTTATCCTGCAATACAAATCAATATTACATATACAATATACAGTCGAACATAGAACCTTTTTTAATTTTATTAAGTCTGTAACAAGCGGTTGCATAACTCCGCGTCATTCATTTTATATCCTGCGTATGATCAATCAAAACTTCACAAGATTCTTTCTTAGACTGCGTGTCTTATTTTTCCAAATAAAGAGTTTGTAGTAAGTAACTACTTGAGATTTTTTGAGACGGCCTATTGGCGTAGTGGGCAACAAACCTGCTGTTAAACCCGTAGAACGAACCGGCAGTACAAGGCTGTGGCGATCGATTCCCGAATTTCCCGGCCGATCGCTGCGCCAATCGGCCGGGAAAATAAGGTGAAAATATTTGTGTGATGAACATGATTGTTTTTCAGTGTGTTTATCTGTGTTTTATAAGTATTCAGTCATCTTAATATCCATAGCTACGCTTACTTTGGGAAATCTATTCCCAAGTAGTAGGCGATTTGTGTATGTTTAAAAAAATAGTATGTAAACTCAGAAGCATCACACAGTACACGGTACCTCAATGATCTTTTTCGCCAGGAAGTAATGGTGATATTCTAACATCGACGACTTGTACATCTGTGCCAGAGGATGCTTGCTTAAAGAAAGGAAGTTGTTGTTGTATCCGGGGTGATCAAGATCATGGCATAACCCAGCTATCATCAGAGCCGCAGTCTAAAAGTCAGAGGACAGATTTCTTTTTTTAAATAGATTGACGCGTTTGCATGTTTTGTGAAATAAATAAATTAATCTTAATTGAGACGTAGCTATACTATCACGGCACCCTATTTAAAAAAAGGACTATTGTAATAGCTTTATATCACTATTTCCTATTAAAAAGAGTAGTTGACTCTATCTGGTCGACGTTTTGCTGTTTACATAAATTGATATATTGCAATTTAAAAAAACTCACCCACTACCGAAATGTTTTTCTCATAAATTGGGATGGAAACAATATTTAATAATATAAAAAATTCTTTGAAATAATGCAAAAAACTACACCCTACGCAGGTGTAGTTTTTTTAACGTCTTAGTTTTATTTCGAAGATGTTGAGCCCAGTTCTGCGTAAAAGAGGATGACATGAAGGGGGTAAGAATCAGTGCCTTATTTAATTAAGCAATCGCGGGGCCCGTAGCAAATTCTTCAAAAGATAACTCGATCTGCTATGGGTTCTTAAGTATAAAGTGGTAAAAATACTATTCAATACTCAATATATATCTTAAATACGTATAAACGTATCTTAAATACAATATGTATTTGCTATCTAAAGATTACAATTTTGTGGGTAATTAATAGTTTAGTAAATTACTATAGGCGATGGCTGTGTGCGTGTGTGTGTGAGTGTCTGTCTGTCAGTCAGTCAGGCAGAGATGAGCGTTTTGAAATATACGGGGCCCCCTTTCAATCAGGGCCCGTAGCAATTGCTACTCTTGCTACGTGGTTAATCCGGCACTGGTAAGAATGAGTTATTTACTATTATGAGCCTCAGAGAGAGAGAGAGAGAGAGATTTAGAGATTAGAACTCTGTCTTTTATTACTAATCTGTATTTCCAATTCCTTACCTCAACGAAATCAAAATATCCACAATTACTGGCCAGTATTAAATATATCGTGTGCGTGAAGCAGAAGGCATGCTCTGCGTTGTGGTACGGGTTATTTCTATAGCACTGCAGGATAGTGAGCGCGAACTCCGCCAAATTCTGCCTCTCGAAGTTCCTATCCGCGAACGTATCCACGAACATGTAGCAGACTAGACCTGGCATATCTTCTTTGCTGCCTTCGCTTATATGGTAGTCAAAGCTATAAAAATACATACAAAATATGTGCACAATGTAGGTATACAAGACATACTTTACTTTGCTGGTACTTAAGGCCTAAATTAAATTCATTGTCATCATATAGCATCGGATATAAAATTGACATTGTATTTAATTAATTTATATTATAATTGACGTAATATAATTATGAATGTTTTTAATTATTTTAAGTTAAGATTTGCATGCCTCTAAATGGGCTAAAACATTGTTCCGTATATTTTTTTTTAACATCTATAATTTCACATGATTTTTGCATATAAATGATTATGATTATGATTATACTTAGCTCGGAAGCCAGGGGTTTCATGTTTAGTAACGACGAGGATAGACGGCCTGTGTCTAGCAACGTGTCTAGCAGTGCATCGAAAGGGTCAGTTAAGGATGCATTAAATTTCGAATACACTCGTAGTTCGTACCTACCAAGAAATTTGGAATCCATTTGTTATTTTTCAGATCCGAAAAAGAGTCGAATATATCTCAAGTAGGTATTACTAAACAGGGTAAATTAAAACTAATAACTTTTCTTTTACGACATGGCTTGTCAAGAGATAATAGGCATCTTCTATGGAAGCGCTTACCACTATAGGCTGCATCATCACTGACCACCAAATCCAAGCTTTGGACTATTAGTAAATATTAAAAAAAGAACTTATGCGGTAGATAGGTACCTTTTAAAATTATTTGGCGGTAAAACGATTCCGTTTGTCTCCATGATTTCGTCCATGTCGTGTCGACATGGCGATAAGTGCAACTTTATAATATCACTATAAACTTTTTTAAGGTTATCCTAAAAATAGTTACAAGAATAAGTAATGCTCTATAAATTATAAAAAAAATTAAGTCGCGTACAAACCACGGCTGATAGCATTTAAAAATAGTATCTATTTCATATTAATAACATTTAATATTTTCCAGAACCGATACTTCGCACATTATTCAAAAACCTTGAATATATTTGCTGTCCATAAAAGAGCTATTAGTCCAGGGCGCATGTTTGTGTTTAGAGAAAGATGGCGTCATGTCTGCTGACGTTCCGTTTATTTGGGATACTTAAAAACAATTTCCCTGATAGATTTCGAACACGGCGCGGTCAATCTCACGTGTTATTTGCAACAACTCGAGAGATAGTGCACAAGTGCAAATTCAAAATTTCTTTATTCATGTAGATTGTAGGCCTATCACAGGCACTTATGAAGCGTTCATACATATATGTTCACATGTTATAAGGGGTTGGTGATAACTTCGTTCGCCAACCTAAACCTAAAGCTACGAGGGTTCCAAACGCGCCCTGGTCTAAGAAGAGCCCACAACAAACTAAGCCGGGTAAATTTTATCGCGTGCAGAAGTGCGTGCGCAAACACAGGTGCACCCTATATTCCGTCACTCTCATAGTCCGATGGGACGGCAGATCCGACACGGCCGGAAAGAGATCAGGCGCAGGGCCGACAGCGTTAACGTTATTTCCGAGACACAGGGGTGAACCACCGTCAAGTTCCAAACACCCAATAAAAGAAAAACCCAATACTATTCATTGGTCCGACCCGGGGATAGAACCCAGGACCTCGTCATCTGCAGTCGAACATGCTCACCACTACAACAACGTCAGTTCGGGAATAATTAAAGTGTCTAGAGTACTAATCGCTATTCGAGAAGCATGCTTCATTAGTCGCTTACGTAGTATATTTTGTTCTGCTGCATATTATAAAAGTGCACAATCAGTGAGCAGTAATTTATGAACACTTGGAATATTTTCTCGTCTTCAGCATTGAATGGTTGAGCGTTTGTCTTGTTGGTTAACTGGACCACGCCTGCGAAATAAATTAAACTATGGAAGATTATAATCAGTGATCATTTATATATTGAGGGAGTGAAAACATTATCTCGTGTTATAAGACATCTGAAATTCAAGGTCATACTTTTATTTCGAGAGACCAGTTCTGCATAAAAGAGGAGTACATGAAGCGGTAAATAAGAATGAGTTATTGACTATTATGAGTGTCAGAGAGAGAGAGAGAGAGAGAGAGAGAGATTTAGAGGTTAGAACTCTGTATATTATTCCTAAATGAGGCTCGAGGTAAATCTACCAAATAAAATTCTTCTCAGATGGACAGTGACCGGGAACATTTATTACATCATTAAATGTATTCGTAAAAAAAAATGGCAACAGTGAGATTGGCCAGTCATTACTTATGGCTTGAAAACGTTGTCATTGTAAGCTTCTTATTTAAGCTCAGAGACACTCGGCTAGCGATGGCAAGAGCTCTGCATGGGCTTGGAGTAAGTATCTGTCCCTCTATTATAATCAATGATCATTTAGATAACTTGAGGGAGTGAAGTAGGTACATAAATGAGGCGTAAGGAATATCTAGCAAATAAAATGCTTCTCAGATGGACAGTGACCGGGAAACCTTGTTACATTATTACATGTATTCGTATAAAAATAGTGGCAACAGTGAGAATTGCCAGTGATTACTTATGTCTTGAAAACGTTGTCATTAGGGGCTTCTTATTAAGCGCAGAGACACTGTACTTAGCTGTAGAGATAGTATCTGTACCTACGTGATAATCAAAAAAGAACAATTTTCTCTGGTCTGGGAGGCTTCGTCCGTTACCACCCTACCAGTGAAGACGCCAAGCGATTTAATATTAGGTAAGGTACGATGTCGCATAGAAACCGAACAAGGATGGGTTTAATATAACCGCCATATCCCCAACAAGTATATAAATCAATAAATAAATAATAATATAATAATATTATAAAATAACAACAATCCTTTTCTAAAAAATTTATAAATTATGGTTGTAGAATAAATGGCTTTTATAATTTTTAGGTTAGCCCATTATCATCTTAGACTGCATCAACGCTTAGCAGTCAAGGTAGCCCTTGTAGTGGAAGAAAGAAAAAAATGCTGTAGATCGTCATCCTTATTGTGATTCATACCTACAACACCTGTCTTATCCAGAATAGGCGCCACAAGGCAGGATCGGACCACGGTGCCAGTAGTGGGGTCTATCTCTTTGGCGAACCGGGGGTCTTTGTAGGCGTCTTGAACGTTTAGCGTTTCGCCAGTTTTCGCGACCAATTCCGCTGGCGTCGGCTCTTGGCTAAGACTAGAAAAGTTTATTAACTAGGTACTCAATAATACTCAAAAAATAAATTGACAACACGAAAAAGTCAATGTTATATGCTTAATTTTAAATATCGAAGGAAAAGTAAATGAAAACTTTTGAGCGTCACCGGGTTCGGAAAGCTCAGCGTGGAGGAGTACGACCCCTAGGTTAGATAAAGGAATCGTCGGCCTAAGAGTGCCTTATCAGCTCAGACTTACGGCCCACCGGTACGGATAATCGTATTGAAATGAAGCAGGCGTTACTTTGCGGAAATTCATGATATATTATTAATTTGCTATACTCCGCGAAAAGCAGGAGAATATGTATGGTGTAATTTATAATTTCTTCAATCTTTATACTCCACACCAAACAGATCTTCAGCAATGTACCCTCTAAGCACGTTTCGCTCCGAAACCGGAGCATCCTCAGGAGATGTTGACTTCACAATGAATAATTGTTAAGTTCAGTATTAGGTTTGAAGAAACCATAAATTATACCATACAGATTCACCTGCTTTTTACGGAGTATAGCAAATGAAGCTTAATTTTCATAATACGGATAATAGTAAAAAACGGAGACCTGCGATGCGATGACTCTGTGTTGAGGTGGTTATAGGTGTATCCCTATGTCTGGAGAGGTGTTGATGTCCGTAGGTTAGGATCGTAAATGTGGTATGGTTATGATGCAATGATGCCCTTGCTTTCAAGGCATCATTGCATCGGGCATAAATAAACTGAGAATTAAATTTCTTGAAAATGGAGCCATCATCCACTTGAATGATGGCGGTCTTTAGTTTCGAGAACATTGGACATTGGTCTTGTCTCGGGACATTCTTAGTTAAGACAGACAATACCCCTGGGTAAGACCAACGATCAGATCATCATCACATCATTTTCGAAATCAATTCCATCATGAAATTAGAACAGAAATTAATGAATTATTTTCAGATGTGGAAAGGGCTCCCGGCAACTGTGTTTCCTGCCTCGTATAATTTGAGTACCTTCAAGGCTAGAGTGAATAGGCTTTTTCTAGGCAAGCGTGCTCCAACCTAGACCTCATCATTGCTTTCTAACGGGCACGATTATCGTCAAACGCTGGCCTATCGTTAATAAAAAAAAAAAAACATTGTTAACCTAAAATAATCCACTTCTGGACCTCCTAAAGACCTAAAGGCCTCCCCCAACGGGAGGATTTGCTAATAACCACCACGCTGGGCAGACAAGTTGGTGCTTGCAGTAGATGGTAGTAGTAGCAGAGGACGCTGCTGCCCGTTCTCCGTAATATACCTGCAGGAAAAAGCGGGTTGATCTTGTATTCTGATCTGCCGTTACACACTGCAAGGTTTTGCCACGGTACAGTGTCAATAGATACTCACTTAACCTTGACTTTCTTTTTGGGTATGGTGGACTTCTCGTTCGCCCAGCCGTCGTCCCACATATCCGCGAGCACGTGCTCTCCCACGTGCTCCCGGTCCAGAATGAAGAAGCTGCTGCGCATCGCGCCGATAAAAGACTTCACTACTGCCTAAAACCCATTATCGTCATAAGTAACCTCCCACTGTCGGGCCGGAGCTGGACAGAGGGTTCATCTCTCAAAAATTCAAAATTCAAAATTCAAAAATGGTTTATTTATGTAGACACAGGCACTTATGAGGCGTTCGTACATAATATAACATGTTACCACGAATGTTAGGTGATGGTGATAACCAAGGTAAATATGTTAATAATGTAAGTAAATTATATACATAAATAATTTATCTTTAGTGAAAAAAGAGTAAGTAAATAATGTTCTTAAGTACATAAATAAGTATATAACTTAAGTAAATTATACAAGTATACTATCTATCTTAAGTAAATAAAGAGTAAGTAAATACTGAATAATGTAAATAAGTAAATAATGTAAGTAAATTATATACATAAATTTTCAATCTTAAGTAAATAAAGTAAATAATGTTCTTAAGTACATAAATAAGTATATAACGTAAGTAAATTATACAAGTAAATAATCTATCTTAAGTAAATAAAGAGTAAGTAAATAATGTATTTCCTTTGAAACAGGAAGCCTGTAGTAATCCTTGACATTAATGTTAGTCACTATCATCATTGGCCTTTTAGCGTCTCCCAGCTGGACATACTCGTAGGCCTTCACTCTCTCAAAGGAAAGAAGTTTTTAGATCATAGAAACATATAACCACACTGCTTGGTGGGTTTTTCGCCATTGTTATCACATGTCGGTGTAATAAGAGGCACATGAGGCTTAACACCTTCGCCTCAGGTTGATGGTTAATATTATGACAGTGCACCTTTTTGAAAAAAAAATTGGTTGTCTGTAAAGTTGGCTTACTGACGATAGGATGAAAAGACCTATGTCCATCAGTGGATGTCGATTGGTTGACATGATGATGACAGATGGCCACAGGGCAACTCTACAGGATGTGTTCCTTATATGCCCTGCGCAGTTTTGCTTTGTTTATAGGCGATGGTTTTAAGTTAGTGATATTAAGGAAGAAAACGAACTGGGCCAGCGTGATGGACTACGGAATTAACCCCCTTCTTAGTGTGGAGACCCGTTCTTGTAGTAGATCAGTAATGGCTTAATATGATGACTCATGTTAGCGATAAATAAAGCAAATCGCCTTAAGTTGAACAGCAAAGCTATTGCAATTGTGGACTTATCTTTAGAATGCTTTCGTATTTTGGAAGATCGCAATCTGTCTGATGTGTTTTATAATATAAGTTTATGTCCCGCATTCTAGCAGGTTCAACACGATGGAGCATTCCATGACGATGCCGCATAAAAACAGGGTAAGGGGATGGGTTTAATATAACCGATTTATTTACCCCTTACAGCTTAAGTCCCTTAGAGAGCCTGATGTGTATTGTAAAACAGCAAAGCCTCACCAACATATCCGTGAGCATGGTATCTATGGAGGCAAGGTCGCAGAAGTAGTCCTGCAAAAGCGCCCGCAACTCTTGGTTAAGATGCGCGGTTCGTTGTAGAGTGATTCGCGCTTGCGCCTGGTGTACGGCCGCACCTGCCCAGCATGCAACGCTCACCACCATGTACAGAACATTCTAGATAATAAAGGACTAATTGAAAAGGGAGTTAGAAACCCTGTAAGATGTATGGAAAAATACTAAGCCGATGGGTTCAACGACTTCATGGATGGACGGGGGTAATGAAAAACTTTTCTTTCACATCAATGCTTTTTGAGAAATAACTGTAAATGTTTTGGTAAAAATAATACTTCGTTAAACTATAGAAGAAAGGTAAGACCCCTGAATATATGATCCGGAATTATATGATCTTCTTACATTATCATACGGCTCGGCGTATGACCGGTACAGCTCGAGGACGGCGTAGCAATCGCCGTCAGGCTTCACCACAGGCATGCACAGCGCGACCTTCGCATCTATCCACCGCAGACCCTCGGCGAAGCGACCGTCCCGCTGCACGTCCGCGAGGAGTAAGTACTCCTTGGTCGCTGCTACGTGTGCTGCTGCCACTTTGCCTTCCTCTAAAAAATAATCAAAGCATTCTTGTGCATCCCCATAACGGTGGGGTCCCAAGGTGCTGAAATGGCGACCTCGTACCGGTAAACAAAATTCAAAAAATTCAAAATTCATTTATTTCATGTAGGCCTAATATAAGCACTTTTGAAACGTCAAGTCTGTCTGTGTGTAGTGACTCTACCACCGGTTCGGGAGACAGATTCTACCGAGAAGAAGCCGGCAAGAAACACAGCAGTTGCTCTTTTCCAATATCAACAATTTACATTTTAGAGGTACATTTTAAAATTCATTTTTATATCTTGTGAGAGATGAAAGCGGAGCCGGATGCTTCCAAGCAACCTTGTCATTAAGAAATTCATCAATTGTATAATAACCTCGCTGTAATTAATGTTTTTCAACACATTCTTTAAACTTATGCATTGGTAGGTCCAAAATTACTTTAGGAATCATATTATAAAAGCGTATACTCAATCCCACAAAGACTTCTGCACCTTTCGCAGACGAGCGCGTTTGTAGATCCCCGACGAGGTGGACAAATGACATAAAACGAATCGCTAGCCGCTGGACTCAAGCGGCACAAGACCGTGGTATTTGGAACTCCCTATAGCAGAAATGTCCAGTGGACGTCCATTGATTGGCATGCTGATGACGATCAAACAAATTATAAAAAAAATGTACAGCTCTTCATTTCCAATTGCTGCCTCGATAAGTCGAGTAACTTTATCTTTTATCAGTGGCTTACATCGAGGGTATGCACAGGGTATGCAGACGATATAAAATGAAGAAAATCCCAAGTACGAGCTATAAATACTTAAGGGTAGGCTTTCTATAAATGTAACAATGAGTTTTTTATAACTCTTATCGGAGAATTTCCTAATTTTACATCATCTGCATACCCTGTGCATACCCTCTATGCACGCCATTGTCATTTATTAATAGCCTATAACAGTCCACGCTGTCCAGGCGATTTGAGGGTTCGATGTAGGTCCCTAAAGCTAGGACTATGCTGCCCATTCTGCGATATATTTCATTGCCTCGTACGGTAAACCGCGGGAAGAGCAAGGACGTTGACAACGGTATTCTGCTTTGTGGTCACCACACGGCAACGTACTCATTTATCACAGGTCATAGGTCTCCCTACCAGAATGAGAAGGGCCGTAATCCCCCGTTGTTCAAGTGCGGATAGGTATATGTACCTAATAGTCTTAGGTATACCTAAATTATGATGCATGGTTTTCAACTAACCAATTGGTATGTTGACTTCGTGACGGTCAGGGTTATACGTATTTTCAGTCATTAATACGATCTCGTTTTTCAGCTTGTTCACGATATAAACAAAAACACCTGGAATAGAGATTATTTTTTGTCTGAATCTTCGGACCCTTCTTTTTCGTTAGGGGTTTGACAATATTGTATACATTTATATATTATTGGTAAGTATTCATTGTATAGGTATATATTAATTAACAGTATATTTATATAATATTGTAAGTTTATTATATTATGTATATAAATAAATAAATAAATATACTACGACAATAAATAAATAGACTACCAAAGTAAGCGTAGCTTGTGTTATGGGTACTACTACTAAGATAGCTGATGAATATTTTTATGAATATAATACACATAAATACTTATAATATACAGATAAACACCCAGACTGAAAAAATTTATGTTCAACGCACAAACATTGCGCAAGCAGAAAGCAGGTTCGCTGCCCACTGCGCCAACCGTTTGTCCAATATATGTGGGTATATATGCTTATACCTAGCTCTCTTGAGCCGTGTTTTAATATTTTAATATTTGTTTCGTGTTTAATTATTAGTATTTTATTAATTTTAATTATTTTTATTATTATTATTATTATTATTATTGTTAATTTAATTTGTGCTTCATTTTATGTTATTTTTAAAAACTGTTAAGTGCACACTATATGGGCTATGCCTGAAATAAAGTTTATTATTATTATTATTATGTACGCCTTTGATTGCCTGGAAGAGATCGCTATGTAGCGAAGACCGCCAAATTGTATATTTTTTTGTTAAATTTTTATTTTGAGTTTTTGTATGTTTATGTGGTGTACAATTAAAGTGTATTTATTCATTCATTCATTATGTAAGTTCTTAAAGTGGATAGCTTTAAAAATGTCTAACCTATAATTTTTCGCTGTTTCAGATCGAATGGACCTACTCCAAAGTATATAGTGGTATACTCCATCGCCTCCTCTCTACCTAAGTACCTACTACTAACTAGAGGAGTAGAAACAGAATTTGTTAAGGTTCAAAGGTTTCTTTCGAGCGATCGATTTATTGGGTACATTATATCAAACTACACGCTCACCGGTTTCTTGCAGTTTACCCAAAATGGTATATTAACTTATATATAAAAGTACCTACTTAAATACCTACCTCCTTAAACAAGCTAAATATTTACCGCAACTGTTAGTAACAGTTTTGAGAACATTAGCGGTTTCGTACAGCAGCGCATCCAGGTCAACTGTGTCTTCCAAGAAGATATTGAACCTGTTGATATCCAAATAGGTTCCTTCTTTGACGTCCTCGTCTTTGGTGCCCTTCCTCTCGATCTGAGCGTACGGCGCAATGACCCGCCGCGTAACTTTGTCTAATTTATTCGAAGCTACTAGGAAATGTGACTGAACTTTGGCTACGTTCGATTTCCTTTCGGCGTCGCTTTGGTTAATTGTGTCAAGTCTGCTTTTGATCGACTTCACATTTCTCGGCACGGGGTCACTCATTTTCAGTTTCTATAATAAATAAACTAAGCATAGGTTATTTACGGTATCCCGTTATGATTTTTATGGTAAAATTAAATAGTATAGTTCGTATAAACATCCAAGTACGCAGAACCCTTGGCCAAATGTTAAGACAATCTGACACTATTTATTATCTGCAATTTGACTTTAGACGTTGTTTAAAAGAGGTTAACCAGCAACTACCTAATTTACCTACGTAAGATCAGTATTATCTTTATATATATATTTCTTGTGTGCGTGTGTATGTCACTGAACTCCTCCTAGACGGCTGGACCGATTTGAATGAATTTTTCGGTATGCGTTTGGGTGGTACCCTGGATGGTTTAGATTCACAAATCAGCCCGACAGATGGCGCTGGGGTCAGCTAGTAAATTATAATAGCGGACAGTGGGTGTTTATATGTATATTATAAGTATTTATATTTATATAATAAAAATATTCTTCAGTAATCTTAGTACCCTAAAACACAAGCTAGATGGCGATGTGTATATAATCGTAGTATATTTATTTACGCTTCAACTCAGAATCCGAATCTGTTTGTCGACCTCACAGCACCTGGCCCAGCGGTTTTAAGTGCCTCCCACTTAGAACCACTTCCTGGGTCGATCCCGGTCAGGGTCTATTCGAGAATTTATCGCTCGCGATTAGCGTACAAAGACGCGTAGAAACAGATTAGAGGTATATGGGTTTGAATATAACTGCCTTACCCCATACCGGTTGCTTGGTCCGTAAATTATTACCTACCATAAAAAAAATAAAAAAGCTAGAGCCAAAATAAGTTTAGCCGCTTTTCAAAGAATAACTGCGTGCTTACATTATTTGGAAAACACAGACAGATAAAAGTAAATCATATTTATTTATTATGTATACATTTTTTTAGTAAAAAAATTACGTCTACTTATTGTAAATTGATTGCATAAAACATTTAAAACCGCTAAAACTCACTGAAATTATCATCCCAGAATTTAATCTTGACCTTTTATATATTTTTATTATTAATATGTGTTCATATAGTACAGTCAGCAGAGGCGTACAGCAGCAAGCAGGTACATGGCATAAAATGGAAAAATTCCCCTCCCATACGAGTTATATAAAATAATTTGGGTATGCAGTGCTTTTGTACATGTATGTAGTGCACGCCACTGACACAATTCACAAGAATATGCTAAAAAATACATTTAAATGTACCTACTCTGAGACAAGTAGGGCAAGCATGTGCGCCACGACATAATTATCTCTACCCGTTACACGTATTTTTTCTAGAGAATCGTTGTACATCCTAAAAGCCTACAATGGTCCCCTGGTGGACTAAAACCCAACGGAGGGTTTGCCCATAATGACCACGCTGGGCAGACGGGTTATTGATCGCAGTAGATGGTAGTAGTAACACAGAGGACGCTGCTGCCCGTTTTCTGGAATATTCCCTTGACAACACGGATATATAACAGGGCACTGCCCACTAAACAAACACCTCTCCGTTTTAGGTATAACTGACAGCCCTCTCTGCAGAGCATGCATGGGGACGGAAGAAACACCGATACACGTAATGCTCCAATGCAATGGAGTAGCAGAACAACGCGCAGCACACCTTGGCTCCTCAGCAACACTCCATGAAGCACTCGGCGACCTGGGGACCTGCTAAAATTCTGGAGCGAGCTCGGCTGGCTGGAGTGATCCAGCGGGGAGCCGCATCAGTGGTCATACGTACAACGGACGGTCCCAGACCAACTAAGTGCGAAAAAGGCCCAGGAACAGAAGAAGAAGAAGAATATGGCAATGGGTAGACATAACTTTCTCGTTGAATACGAAGCGCATACTAAGCTCTATTTTTCTGAGATAAAGAAGAAACATGCAATAATTATTTTGCCATCATAGTCTGTGTTTTTATAAAAACCAGTAATTTTACCACGATGAAAAGTACCCTACGTCAATCTCCATGATGCGAGCTGTATAGTATACACATATATAGCTTTCTAGATATTTCTGTTTATATATATGGAAGGTATTTCCATGCAGTGGTTGACAAACATACAAACACAATGTCACGTTTGTAATATTATTATGAAAGTATGTACATTTTCACATAAACACAAATTCAGCAAAACAGTTTAGTAGTTCCAGTAACCATTGATAGCCCTACAAATAAAGAATTTTTACATTTATTTCACTGTACACATACCTACAAATATGGACATATACAGAAATGAACTTTTAAATATGGAATAAGATTAGTTGTTCAGTGTTTTGTCACACTCTGACATTGAAAGGTGCTCTCAGTTGGTGCTGAACTGACAAACAATTACAAGTTTCCACTATGTTGACGTTCATGCAATTTGTTGTTGGCCCGGACTGCCTCATTGGTCTTGTGGTGAGCATTAGCAACTGCAGATCACAAGGTTCTGGGTTTTTTCCTCGGTTGGGCCAATGAATACTATTTCAATCTTAGTAACAGGCCGGAGTTTGGAAATCGCTTATGGATCAACCCTGTTAGCACCCAAAGAGCATGTTAAGAACTGCCGTCCCATCAGAATATGAGTGAGGGAATAGAGTCCACCTGTGTTTTCTCACACTTGTGGACTACAATATCTCATGTCTAGTTGGATCATCATGGCCAAAAAAACCAGGGAAACTGTGCTCTGTTTGTTAATAAAAGTCCGACGGCCGTTAAGAATGTAAGAAGTAAACACTGAATAACTATTCCAATGTTTTTCCATTTATTTGTAAGGCCTTTACACTTATAAAACTGTTACATTCACTGTCACAATCATTCAAATTATAATTCTTACCATCTAAAGTATTTACAATAATTTATGTAATATTATGAGTGCCTGAATGTTGTTATCCCATAAACTCAATAATTTAGGAATGTCCAATTAATTAATTAGAATTATTTTGCTAACAATATGTATTGTATGTTATTGCATTGAAACATGCCCCAAATTGTTCAATTATTTAAAGATTAAGGCAACAATTAATTTAAAATAAATAAATAAACTTAGCAAGTCAGTTAGCCCATATAATAAACAAATAGATATGCAGAAAAATGGTTACTGCTTGATTACACATTCTAGCATAATCTCCTATTAATAAATGTTTATTTTGCAATTTCTTCGGCTCTTAGAAAAAGATTTGATGAACCAATCGGGAAAATTAATTTAAATAATAAATATTAAACAACAACAAGTTGAACATGTTTTAACAATGCTGCCAAGTTATTTCCGACTCTGTGTAGACCTAAAATAATTTAAACTAGAATCAGTGAACATAAATAATGAAAATTACAAAGTGTAGAACTAGGGCCGTGAAATAGGATAATTTAAGATGTACTTGGCACAAAGATTCTTTATATACATCAATACAGTATAGATTGCACATACTAGAACAGGGGGAAAGATGGGCTAAGTGGACCACACAAAACTTAGGGCAGGAAAACCCTGAAAATTTTATAAAATCAATAATCTGGTTATGGCTGAAGCTGATGGCAGATGCAAATTTACAAAGGGAAAAATTAATTAAGATCAATCAAAGCTACACCCAGATATATATACCCAGATATATATAGAGCCTCTGAAGTTCCTCTAGTTCGGAGGCATCTTCATAGTTTGCCTAATTGATCATTTCTAAACCATCAGAATTGACTTTTAAGGCCACGTTATAAGTTTCTTCTCCTTCTTAGCTGGAGGACTGCTCACAACTTCACAGGATTCCTGAAAAAACCAAATTGCCAATCAGAATTTGAGACTACTGTTACACTGTTTCATTGTTATTCATCCATCATGCAAATGTGATGATGATAATCATTAAAGACCACCAACCCAACACAGTAGTCTTTGAAAAAGATTTGCTCGCTTGCATCAAGGACTTGTTTTAGAGTCACAAATCCTGTATGGTAATCACCCCTATAACAGTATCTGAATAATATAGATACATCAAATTCTTTAATCTGGCAACATAAGGCTCGTAAAAATGACATTAAAACTACTAGTATGTGTCCTCCATTGCCTCAACAAACAATTCAGTGACAATAATGCAATTTGAAAGCCTACTCAGGGCATATGGTCAAACTCACTTGGTGCACAGCATATCTATGTGCGAATTAGTATGATTGTGAACTGGTGCAGATCACATGCAACTGATTATGACACCAGGCTTCCATCTAACATACGCACCAGCACACAAGTTTCAAGTTTAACTGTAGGTCCTAAAATGAATTACTTAATGCTAATTAATGACATACTGCAATGTATGCAGCGTGCAAACAACCATCCAACTTACAAGATCAACGGACATCTTCCTCTTATGTACATTTATATCGAAATTTTGACTTAAATGGTTTTGTAGCTTATTATCCAATTTTATCCTCTTCATATGGCAAGACAACAAGTCGGGTGGCGGCTTAATTCTCTCACAAGGCGAGCGTAGGGACTTCCTGCTCACATTACTATCGTTGAACGTGTTAAACAATACAACTGGCTCTGGGTTTGAATGTCTGATTTTGTTCAGAATTTTCCCTCTACCCGAATCTCTGTACTTTCTCTGTCCATACGGGACGCAGAATTGATGAAACAAGTCCAAAAGCTCATCTCGCGCCATTCTGTGCAGGTTTTGCACACGTAAATGCCTCTAAAATAAATACAATTATATAATAACACAAAAAATTGGCAAAATTGCGTGCTATTCCAAAACCGAAAGATAGTGGATACCTCTTGAATTATCTGTATTAACTGCTCATTTGTTAACAGTTCCGGATGCAACAACATTTCACAAGGTATAGCCATTATTTTGTATCACTTGTCACACATTTTGATTTTGAAATGGACGTTTTAAAATATCTTTATTACAAAAATACCGCGCCAATTCTTCTAATATGCTGTGAGCCTAAACAAATTAATCTGTTTGACAGATTTGACATGTTACATTTCAAAAATGGCTGCCATTAACTGTCAATCCAGTCGTCATCAAAAAATATAACCTACAGACTAAAAAAACCTATGTGCTAGCGTGCTAGTTGCTACCACCTATCACCGACAAACTTGTGCTGTAGATAAATTATTAAGATTTACTTTTTTTTTTATTAACGATAGGCCAGCGCTTGGCGACAATGAGGCAATGATGAGGTCAAGGTTGGAGCACGCTGGCTTAGAAGAAGCCTATTCACTCTAGCCTTGAAAGTACCCAAATTATACGTGGCTTTATGCCGTGTACTCTTTCTTCTTCTTACCACCCTTATCACGCGCTTAGTAGGTTAGGTATGAAATGTTTTTTCTTACCACTTACTCCCTGTTAGCCACATCTCACATAAGCATATTATCCTTTTTCACACAATCCATTCATCTTTTTTTTTATTTTCATCTAACTGTCTTGCTAAAAATATGTTAAACATTCTGCTCGTAACATGAACTTCTTATCTCCACTGCCTTTGTTCCAGTTTAGTAACTTTACGCCCATACCCTCTACATTGGTAAAATCATAGATATAGAATATAATTACAGATCGAGAGAGAAGAGATGAGTATAGAAGAGAAAAGAACAGAACAGAACATATCAGAAATAGAATAGAAGTAGTGAGAAGAAGAGAAGTGGGGAGTAGAGAAGTTTGTAGAAGAGAGGAGAACCGAACAGAACAAAATAGAACATAACAGAAAAGAGCCACACAGAAGGGAACATAACAGAAAAGAGCCACACAGAAGGGAACATAACAGAATGGAACAGAACGGAAGAGAATAGACCACAAAATAATATCCCAACATAAAAGAACAGAAGAGAGAAGTAGAGAAGTGACGTGAGGAGAATAGAAGGGAAGAGATGAGAAGAGGAGAGGAGAGGAAAAGTGAGGAATACAGAAGAGAAGAGAAGTGGACAGAAGAGAAGAAAGAGAAAAGATCAGAAGATATCTGAACAGAACAGAATAGGATAGAACAGATAAGAATTAAAAAAGTGAGAAGAAGAGAAGAAAAGAGAAATTGAAATAAATCAGTCTGGGAAACAATATTTTATTGCAAAATATTACTTTACTTAAACTTTAACGCCTATATGTGTTAATAAATACATTTTAGACTAGCATTTTCGTTCGTTAAAGTTATGGAAAGGTGCCATATTTACGTTTAAGTATTGTATAAAGGACTACCTAATCGATAAAAAAGCTTGTGTGTGAATTATTGCTCTAACCAGGTTGCTCTTCTAATAATTTTAAATGATATTGTGAGATGGTGATACCAAAAAAAAATCGATTGTCTGTAAATTCGGTTTACGGACGATGGTTATACGTGACAACGTCATAAGAGAATACTGATGGAATGGTTGCATTTTTCAAAAGGGAATTTAAATTTTATTTGTTTTATAGATATTTTGTATGGATATAGAAAGTAGATAGATTGAAATCACAATCGAATTGATGAAGTTACATTTATTTGTACGGATGAATACAATTATGTATTTTTTTTTACAATGTACATAGTTCTATCATCATCGTTGCTATAAACAATTGACACCACATTCACTTTTCACTGCACTTCATTCTTGACGAAAACATGTATATGTATTATAGTATAGCAGCTGTCCACGCGGACGCATCGCTCACTCAAGTAAGAGAGAGACAGATGTCGAACGCTGCCGAGCGCGGAGGCCAATTGTGCCTCTTTGTCGCTCGTTCCGCGCTCTCGCTTGCACTTCAAGTCTTAAATGGAACGCTTCAGAGCGAGGTAACGCCGCATGTTGCCATGTTTTTTCGTGCGTGCAGCCGGCTCCAACCAATAATAAGACGTTGTCACGTCAAAAGTTTTTTGTGGGCTTCTTCTTAGACCAGGACTCGTTTGGAACCCTCGTAATGGAGTGCGGGGTACGATTTAATAATATAGTCTGTTGGTAAATAACAGTTCCATAATTTTTGACATTAAAAATAGATAATGATATCATCTGTGATTACATATGTCAATTTCTAGGAATCGCTGTCTTCTGTCAAGTGTCAGACTGTCAGCTCGGCCTCTGCCTGTCATTCCGCATTACAGCAGGCTTCGATTGTTTGCTTCACTGTTTAGTGTTTTCTAATATTTTTTTTGGACTCTTGACCGCATTTGTTGATCTGCGTTTACTTAAAATAATTTTGCGTTACCTCATCGGTTTTATTTTGTAACAATTGTTTTGGAATTTGTAACATTTTTACTAGCTTTATTTTGTATAGAAAAAGAGAACATAATCCTCGCAAAATTAAGTGAATAGTTTAATACCTTCATGTTACTTAAATCACTTAGATACATTAAAAACTGCAGTTTAGCGGCTGTGTTTGAGTGAGATAAAATAGCGCGCCAATGCCAGACGTCGTCGAGAAAATATCGATGTGTAAAGTGGACAGGGAGCGTATTATCCGGTGGGGCTATGTTGTTTCTCAGTGCCTTAGCGATAGGGATGATTACTGGCTTGCAGAATGTTACCACGGAGGTGCCGACGACGGGGAGTGACGTAGAGTCCACCACTGACATGGGCCTTCTGGAGACTACCAGGCCTTCCGTTGTTAACGACTTCGTGAACGTGACCATTCAGGAGCGTCCATCCATGTGGGATTTGTATTTGAACCACTGCCCTAAGTGGCGCCCGATTAACCATATATTCTTCCAAGCAGCCAATGTGTTCTATCTTTTGTCATTCCTGGCTCCACACACCCCAACGGGACTGATTTGGCTCCGCGTTGCCTTGATCCTGGGGTGCGCGTTCTCAGGGTTGTGGGCGTGGAGTATTGAGTGCTATTTGGACGCTGTGGTGTGGAACAGTGCTTTTGTAGTTATAAACTTTGTGTACTTTGCCGTGCAGTTCTACTTGATGCGGCCTATACGGTTTCATAAAGATATTGAAGAGGTGAGTTTAAATTGATTATTTTTAGTTTTAAGGTATTAAAAAAAAAAAACTTGTGTGCCTAAAAATTAATCAATCTAGTTCTTAACATTTATACAACTACTATACTGTATATGTAAATAAATAAATAAATAAATATACTACAACAATACACACATCGCCATCTAGCCCCAAAGTAAGCAACTAGTTGGTGTTATGGGTACTTAGATAACTGATGAATATTTTTATGAATTATATACATAAATACTTAGAAAATACATATAAACACTCAGACACTGAAAAACATTCATGCTCATCACACAAACATTTTCCAGTAGTGGGAATCGTACCCACAGCCTTGGGCTCAGAAAGCAGGGCAAATATACAGTTCTATATGTATTATAGAATTGTATAGCATCATAAGTGTGATTTTTACCACTGCAAAGTTAATATCCTATCAAAGGATACCTTGCACCACAATTATCAGGAATTACCTGATGTCATTGTTACCAATAGGGGTACCTTGATATGGAACCCAGTGGAAATGTCTTCTTTTGAAACCTCACATCAACCAACCAACACATCTGCTTATAGTTTTTAATGAATGATCACAGATAAACCAAGGCAAACAAAAAAAAACATTTGAAATGAAAGGGCATATTTTATTGGTGATTGGTGTTAAAAAAACCAAAACTGGAGAGGTAATGAAAAAAATGTTTTATTAAGTACTTGCGATTCCCCCCAACTTGTCCATGATAATAACTTAGTCATGTATACAAACTTTTATTCAGTAGAATCAGGAGTTCAACCCCAAGAATTTGGCTATTACATGCAAAAAATTGAAGTTCCAGACATTAGCATGAGATAAGAGGGTACTCTAGAACTAAACAAACAAAAAATAAACTCTTCAGCTATTATCTTTGACTAATATAAAGGTAAAGCATTTGTTTGTTTGTTTACTTGAACAATGATCTCAGGAACTACTGGTCCAATTTTTTTTCCTTTTGAGAGAGTCCACTGCATGCTTTGACCGTTTACCCAGGTAAATGGTCAAAGTTTCGATAAAATCATGTAATGTGACAGAGTTGTTCCCCTTTTTAAAGTTCTAAACAGAAGACTGTCTTTTAAGGTTGACGCGTCGCGTCAACCGCGAACGAAGTCGCGAAGGACCACTAGTTAGAATCCATGGACATTAAAAGTAGAGGGGTGAACCCAAATGTAATTCAAAGGCTTTATTACCTCCTCTACCCCGGCTGCGGCTGTCGTGGTTAAAACTTGCTGGAAGCTACTGGACACTGTGTACCAGTTTAGCCAATTAGACATTGCTTAGGATTCTGGAACTCCCAACAAGAAAACGACATCTACAGAATACCCAATGATACAGAAGAAAAACAGTTCTTAATACCCTTAATCTCTTTGTGAAAACCGACAGACCACACAGCGTTGAGACAGTGTAGGTACTTCGCTACGTTCTAAGCGGCTTCCAGTACCTAGTCCTCGTGGTAAATGATGCAATATATTTTTGTCTAGACAGCTGCAGCGTCACGATAGTATATACAGGCTAAGTAGGTCCCTTACTACTTCAGGCAGTAATTGCCATTTTCACTAAAACTAGGCATCGCCTTAATCGAATGCTTAATTATTTAGGCGATGTCTATAGAACAAAATCATTTCACCAAGTCTCAAGAGATAACTATTGAGTATTGTTGAACGGTTGATGTATGCCCAGGAATGTCCTTAGATTAGGCGATACTTATTTAGGCTTGTTCGTTGTTAGTCCTTACGTAGCCCTGCACTAACCGCACGGTTGTTCTATGTAGTTTGACGTTTCTCGTGGTAAATGCCGACGTCGCGTTCAGACAGCGTCTCGACAGTAGATCTTCTCTTCTTCTTCTTTCTCTGGGCTAGTCTCCGTACTTGATCGGCCGGAACCTTCCGTTGTACGTAGTGCCACTGGTACGGCTCCCCGCTGTTCTGTAGTGAGCCAGCCGAGCTCACTACAGAAGCTTAGCAGGCCGCCCAGGTCGCCTAGTGCTTCAGGGAGTGATGCTGGGTAGTCAAGGTATGCTGCGCTTTGCTCTGCTACTCCTCTACATCGTAGCAATACGTGAATCGGTTTTTCATCTGCCTCCATGCATGCTCTGCACAGAGGACTCCGACAGACACTCCAACTCCGACTTTTTACTCGTTCGCCCACTATTGCTCTGTCTAGACAACTTTTTGAAACCTCTGTGTAACTATCCTTACTCTATTATACAACAGGTGGCATTCATCAGTTGAAAAACCGATAAATGATCAAATGAATTTTAATTGCAATTATTAATGACAAGCTACTTGACTTTATTATATATATATACATCTTTTACTGGAGGCAATACCAGGTAATCCACCTGGCGATGGCATCCTTATAAAAAGACAATTCCACCATTTCTATTCATAACCATTCTACTATTAAATAATATGTATAAAAAAGTTTAAATAACGGCATTAAAAACTCTTAATTATTGTAGTAATTTTTTTATCTACCAAATTATGCCAAAAGATTACACTCTTTCTGTTTCGGTCTGGCAATTATTACGTATTTGTTTATATAATGATAAAATTTCTAGCTTATCAAAATATTCACTATTACAATAATAGAAATTAACTGCAATGAAGACCAAGCTACACCTTTTGATTGGTTAAACTTAACACCCGTTCAAATTCTGGTAATTAAATTGTTCGCAAACACAATGTCATCCTCAATTCTACACAGTATATATGATATCTCGGCCCTACCACTTCACTTCGCCTACCCACGTATTACTTTGTTTTCGTTAGCGTTCTTTCTGATTTTATTTATATTTGCTCAGTTCCTTTGTCTTTTAATGTGCATAGACCTCCTTTCTCATAGGCGGGAGGGTTAATTAAGTAGTTAGCAGTATATACTTTAGACGGCTGATTGACGCAGTTTGCAGCGACCCTGCTTTCTGAGCCGGCCGTGGGTTCGATTCCCACTACTTCAAAGAAAATGTTTGTGTGATGAGCAGAAATGTTTTTCAGTGCCTGGGTGTTTATATGTGTATTCAAAGTATTAATGAAGAATAATCATCATCATCATCATCATCTCAACCAATTGACGTCCACTGCTGGACATAGGTCTTTTGTAGGGAGTTCCACAATGCACGGTCCTGGGCCGCTTGCCAACGGCTCCCAGCTACTCGCCTGATGTCATCTGTCCACCTCGTTTGGGGCCGACCTACGCTGCGTTTACCGGTGCGGGGTCGCCATTCCAGCACCTTAAGACCCCAACGTCCATCGGTTCTCCGAGCTATGTGCCCCGCCCAAAATGCCAACCTCACCTGCACGTGATGCACCCTGCCGTCTAACCGACGAGGCTCTGGCGACCGACAAGTGGCGGTATAACGACTTCAAATTGGCTAGACTGAATAAATGGCACAGACCGGTGTCGGGCAGCAGCGACGCCGGTGCGATCAGTCTAGCCCTGCGATGACCAACCCGCCTGCCCAGCGTGGTCATTACCGGGCAAATCTTTGTATGAATGTGAAGAATAATATATATTCATAAAAATATTCATCAGTCATCTTAGTACCCATAACACAAGCTACGCTTACTTTGGGGCTAGATGGCGATGTGTGTATTGTCGTAGTATATTTATTTATTTATACTTGTTTTGTTGGTCTATAACTACGTGACACAATGTTCTGGGTTCAAAAGAAATTGGCGGCGTCAACCACTGATTTCTCGGAGAGCACGTTAATCCGTCGGAGCACCAGCTTATGATAACAGACGTTAAAACCCATCAACCTGTATTGAAACAGCGCGGTATTCTTGTCTTTGCTCTGAAACTCTCTCTCCCACGAAAGGCCCAGTAGGAGCTGTGAGTTAATATACCTGCGAACATTCTTTAATGAGAATTGCGGGAGCCACAGACTTTTTAGTTCAAAATGCTATAGACCAAAGAGGCGGTTACAATTTTCTCTTAATGTTTGTGTACCAAACCCACCCTTTGGAAATAGGTTGAACAAACAAAGATGGTATCTGCATCACAATATTTGGCAGCCAGCGTTTGTTTCAGCAATGAATCATATTGGTTTCGAAAGTCGATAGACATGGAAGGGGCCATACGGTGCGCGCAATCGAGGCCTTTGTAGTAGGTGGTCCAAGCGATAAGATTCTTCCATCTTAGATAATATGCAATTTAGTAATAGTGACAGAACTGGGTACTACCACTATGCTTATTTCTGCCGCTGAGCAGCATTGTTCCGTTTGAAGGGCGTGGTTGCCGGTGTACCTACCTAATTGCAGGGACACGAGGCTTTGCAACTACGCCCCGGGTTGATGGACACAGAGCGGCAGGTTGCAGGACGAAACCTCGAACGCCCTGCGAATCGTTCATCTGGTTATGGGCGATAGTTTTCCACTCAACAGTTTTGTTATCACCATCTCACATTATCATTTAAAACTATTTAAGAAGCAACCAGCAATAATTTACACCTAAGCATTTTTATTCTTTTTATAACAAGACTTTTATATAAGCTTACGTTTAATACAAACTTTTTAAGAGACATCTTCAAGTTATCAACTGGTTGTATATTGTAAAATTTTATACAATTTGGAGGTCCCGGGGAGGTCATCAAAATGCATGCAGGGTTTGTGCGCATGGTATGGATTTACAGCTGCATCCTCTCACTTGTACCCACAGTTCTTGCATCGAAGCCTTATTGCCCAACTTGCACGACAAATATTGTTGCCGTATAACTAATTGTTTCTCTAAGCAACTCTCGCCTATTCGCTAATTGCTTTAGCAATCGCATGAATAGGCCCGCTACCTACCTACATTTTAATATTATGCTGATACAAAAGAGTTTTATGAATATGTCTTAACTACCTACCTAATTTGAATTTGTAATACCTATTTGGCTATTCACTTTTCCTGTTTACTCAAAGTTACCATGTTCTCACTCTTCTCATAGAGAATTGCTCTAACTTCATAGCTCAACATTATCTCGATTGTGAGATGGTGAAAACAAAAAATCCTGGCTAAGTTTGTTGTGAGCTCATCCTAGACCAGGGCGCGTTATGAACCCTCCTAGCTTTAGTTTTAAGTTAACGAATGCAGTTATCACCATCACTAACATTAGTGTAACATGTTAAATACGTAAACGCTTTAGGTATAAGTGCCTGGGGCATGCTCTACATGAATAAAACATTTTTGAATTTGAATTTGATTGGCATGTACGAAGCGCTTTGCTTCTTCGATTCACGCACCGCAAAGATCAGGGAATGCTCACCCATTACAATATGAGTGCCATCAGCATGCGTGCTCCGCTTTAGGTATTTTTAAGCTCAGTGCGATTATGATGATTTTCTTTGCAAGAACAATTTCATTCATCGTAATTTTCGGACGGCCGATTGGCGCAGCGGGCTGCGACCCTGCTATCTGAGTCCAAGACCGTGGGTTCGATTCCCACAACTGGAAAACGTTTCTGTGATAAACATGAATGATTTTCAGTGTCCGGGTGTTTATCTGTATTTTATAAGTATTTATGTATATTATTCATAAAAATATTCCTCAGTTGTCTGAGTACCCATAACACAAGCTGAGCATACTTCAGGTCTATTTGGCGATGTGTGAATTGTCGTAGTATATTCTCCATTTTAATGTTGGGAAAATTGGTTACCTACGTTGTATCATCAATCATCAATAGCCTGTAACAGCCCACTGCTGGACCAAAGGCCTCTATGCGAGGGTTTGCCCATCACCACGCTGGGCAGACGGGTTGGTGATCGCATTGAGAACGCTTCTGCCCGCCCTCCGTTGTATTCCCTTAGTCACCTCGTACGACACCCGAGGGTAGAGAAAGGGTGGTGACAACTGTATTTTTGAGTCACATTGTATATTGCCACGTTGCATATTTGAGTCTTAACATTTCTATGAGAAATGTGCAGTATCAATACAAGTCGAAAAGGCTTAACCCTAGAAAGATAACCTACGAAGCAGTGGTGCGAAGTCTATACAACTAAGTTATACTTTGTATGAATAAATTGAATATAACGTCAGTGGAATCCTACTAATATTATTAATGTGAAAGTGTGGATGTTTGGATGTTTGTAACTCAATCACGCAAAAACCGCTGAACAGATCTGGATGAAATTTGGCATGCATGTAGCCTTTGACATGCATAATAACATAGGCTACTTTTTATCCCCAGTCCTTAAGAAGTTCCCCAAGGAACATTGAAAATTGTTTACGAGCTAAGCCGCGGGCAGACAGCTTTGAAGTTTGGTTAACTTATGCTATGGTAAAGGACAGGTACTTTCTATACCGATCACTCAAATAGTTTCCGTGATAGGGTTAAAAAATTTTAACATGCGAAGTCCACGCAGACGAAGTCGCGGGCAGAAGCTACAACTACTACTTTAAATCCCGATCTCTCGAATTGTTATCATAAGAGCATAAATAATTGCTGCACACCAATAATTTGTTAATAATGTAATTGTTATTTTATAACATTCTAGCTTTCCGCCCGCGAGTTCGTCCGCGTGTAATTCGGTTATCACACTCTAAACGTATTTTTCCGTAGGAAAAATGATGTTTATGGAAAACACGATTGGAGCGTAATTATACGCCGATTAATTCAAATTATGTGTGTCAAACAAAAATATAAATTTTGCAACTCCACCATATTAAATACGTAATAGGTGAAACGCAAAACTGCAGCTATTTTTCTCTATTACAGAGCAAGCTATAACACGGGTGTAAATTTTATTTCATTTTTCTGAAGTCTACGCAGACGAAGTCGCGGGCAGAAGCTATTTAAGTAACTTTGTATTTTTGGTACTCAAACATGTTGCAATGATTGAATTGATTTGGCTGAAAATTGGTAACAAAGATAGATTGTAGTCTGGAATAGCACATAGGCTAATTTTTATTCCGGGAAATAAGCGAGTTCCCGCGGGAATAAAAAAACCTTAATCCACGCGAACGTAGTCGCGGGTATCAGCTAGTAAATAAATAAAATAAACAAATAATCGGCATCGCGGTCTGAAAAATTACAGACGATTCCTGAGAACAACAAAAACGTCTGTAGTCGCGTTACTGCATTGGTCCCGTGTGAAATATTTTCTTACCAAAGTCATGATGATGCTAACAAATATGGCGGTCAGCACTTGACGATAATATCCGAACTTTTATTCGCCCCTTTGCAATCACGTAGAGTCGATTTGTCAGATTATTCTATGACATACATTGTATTCGAGAGTTTACAGTTGTTGTATATTTATTTTGAAATATATCTTTCGTGTGTAAACAATAATGCTTTTTAATCGGGTGGTCATCCTTTGTTTGGCAATTTAATTGTTGTCCGTAGTTGTCCTTGGGACAGGACTTTAGTTGCGTGCCCTGCAAGTGTTGCTTTGTTTATAGGCGCTCGCAGGTAGGCCATCTGCTTTGTCCATCAGCTTTTATTATTAGTAATCTATACCTATCTATCTATTATAATAAAACTGTAACTGGAAGATTCGTGTAAATTTAATATATTTTGAAAATTTTGACCGACCTTTTTATCTTTATAATCGATACTGAGTCAAAAACAGATTTTTATTTCATTTTTGCCTGTCTGTCTGTCTGTCTGTCTCTCCGGGCATCACGCGAAAACTACTGAACGGATTTAAATAAAATTTGGTATAGTGGTATCTGATATTCCGGGTCAACATATAGGGTACCTTTTATCCCGATAAACAATAAGTTTACTCCGGGAATTTTACTTCGTTAAATTTGAACCGATTTTATTAATTCTTTTTTTATTTTGAAGTGTATACTATAAAACATGTAGAGTATAATTTTAATGAAGATCTGATAAATATTGTCGGGAGATAAAGGACATAACTCTTCACAGATAACAGCAAGTAGCGAGGCATATGAGACAATGATCGAATACATGCGTACCATACAACTTAATATTATAAATGCGAAATTTTGTGAGGATGGATATATAGATGGATGTATATCAACTAAAATAATGACAACTTATAAACTCAGTATACCACGTAAAATAATAGTATTAACATAGCTAGCCACGATGATTATGATGTTAGCATCAGATCTATTCAAGATTCTCGATTGTCTTATACGCAGACGAAGTCGCGAGGGTCCGCCTTGAAAAATAAAAAGGGTCGTGTCATCGCTGTAGTCTATTATTTTTCATTGCGGTAAATAGCCAATGAATCCATTAGGTTGCGTAATGTGGTCACAGCACCGGCCGGCGACATCGGACCCGCTTACCGGTCAGCATTGACACCTCGTGTATTGTATTACCCTACTTACGTTGTTGTCTTACAACTGTTTACTATTTCATGAAGATGATAAAATAGTAAACATTAATAAGTAATTTTGATGGTTAGCAATCAAAAGTACTTATTGATGTTTACTATCATATATATTTATACAATTATTGTATATACATACATGTATATATATATATATATATATAATTGGAATCTCGGAATCGGCTCCAACTATTTTCATGAAATTTAGTATACAGGGGGTTTCGGGGACGATAAATCGATCTGGCTAGCATTCATTTATATTGTAATCTCGGAATCATTTATATTGGACATACGACTATTTTTTTTATGCAACTCATTCGCGGACGAAGTCGCGCGGGTCCGCTAGTGTGTATTAAGAGTAAAAGTATCAAATTGATGGACACAGGGCGGCATGTTGCAGGACGTGCTCCTTGCATGCCTAGTATACCTGCGTCAATTATAACTGAAATATAAATTTAAAAAAAACCTACATAATATACTTCGAAGCTCATAAACAATGCGGTATGAAAAAAACCTACGCCAACGGATTTGCCATTTCCTCGCCGAGATATAGTTTATATCCCGTAGTAAATGGTTTTATGCGCGGGGGGAAATTCTGTTAAGACTCTATTCTATAGCTACATTACACTGGGCAATTGGCCAGGTCGTGCCCTAGATTTAGCGAATATAAAACGATAAGTAATGTTGCTAAGTCAGTATTTATTATGTTATGGTTATTAGAAGTACCTCTATACTAACTGTGTGATGGCAGATCGGAATGCGGTTGTCACCCCTCCTCTTCTACCCTTTGGGAGTCTTAAGAGGCGACTAAAAGACTATTTCAGAGAACGGCAGGGTATCTCACAACAGGTTTGCGAACGGCGCAAATCTCGCCACTCTAGTCTACAACATTCAAAATTCATTTATTTCAAGTAGGCCCAGTTTATGAGCACTTTTGAAACGTCAGTCAGTCTGAGTCAGTCAGTTCGGAAGGCAGATTCTACCGAGAAGAGCCGGCAAGAAACTCAGCAGATTGCTCAGCTCAGCAGCAGTTTATATTTAACAACAAAATAGCTGTTTATATAATTTATAGATGGAATGGAGTATCTCTAGTTTTAATAACAGTTTTTAAAAATATACTTGTTATTGCTTTTACGAATAAAGAAACTCCGATACTTTCTTCACGATACGATGGAATTTAATTCACTCGATGACCATTCCCATCTTTAAACCGTTACGGTATAAAGAACACCTGTGATACGGGTTATTTAAGTTCTGAGTCAAGTTAAACCTGAACTCCAGGTGACCAGCGAAAGGTGTTAAGTTATGCAGATTTGATTACACCGAAATCCGAGTATTCGAACAGGTTTTGCACGTCCATCTGGTAACTGGTTTAATTTTATAGATTCCTCCAGATATGAGTGGCGTGAAAAATTGCAATTTCATTTGGTTCACCTCTCTACGATAGGTTTCGTATAAGTTGATGTTTTTTTAAAAACAATAATTTCTATTTTTGGTTGTCTTATTGTATTTTTAGTGTTATATTAAGAATACTTGAGACTTTTTTTAGTGGTTACCAGCGCTTATGTTAAATAAAATAAATAAATTAATATACTACGATAATACACACATCGCCATCTAGCCCCAAAGTAAGCGTAGCTATGGGTACTATGATGACTGATGAATATTTTTATGAATACACATAATAAAAATGCAAGAGAGGTTGTTGCGCTTCTTCAACAGCCTCTCTCGCATTTATAATATGTGTACCTAATGTCGCATTATAGTAAGTTTTTAGGGGTGCGAAGTCTCCTTTGTAACAAAAAAAATAGAAGACGGAAAGGAACTTCAAATCTTGGCGGTGAGTATTAGAAACGAAAAAACCTAACGCTTCGTTCTTGCCCTTGGGATTTCAACTGTACGTAACGGTGCAGTTCCTCAAAATGCCACGCAGTTCGATGCTAAAAATCTGTTAAAGTCTAGTTGAATTCTGCGTCCCAAGACATAATACACTTTAATACCGGAATTTATAGTGAACGTGCATATTTTTGTCGGGATTTTGATAATATTAAGCAATAAATGGGAAAATCCCTTTATGGGGCACTGGGTTGGGAGAGGTTGTTGCGCTTCTTCAACAGCCTCTCTCGCATTTATAATATGTGTACCTAATGTCGCATTATAGTAAGTTTTTAGGGGTGCGAAGTCTCCTTTGTAACAAAAAAAATAGAAGACGGAAAGGAACTTCAAATCTTGGCGGTGAGTATTAGAAACGAAAAAACCTAACGCTTCGTTCTTGCCCTTGGGATTTCAACTGTACGTAACGGTGCAGTTCCTCAAAATGCCACGCAGTTCGATGCTAAAAATCTGTTAAAGTCTAGTTGAATTCTGCGTCCCAAGACATAATACACTTTAATACCGGAATTTATAGTGAACGTGCATATTTTTGTCGGGATTTTGATAATATTAAGCAATAAATGGGAAAATCCCTTTATGGGGCACTGGGTTGGTACACTCACACACCAAGTGCTCAAGAGGGTACTTACCTTAGTAAGAAGATTCCTAATTATTTATTATATTTTACAAGTTTGGCCAATTTTAATTTATAATATAGTAAATAATATAATTGTTATTGTTGTAGCTATGGATTTTTATCTGAATTAAACGTTATTATTACAGGTATAATAAGTGACCTTGAATGTATTGGGGTGATTTTTGAGTTTATGGGCAGGGTCTCATCTACGATTACGTGAACATCGGCACCAACCACATGCCCATAATATCAGTAAGGATCAAGGTTGCTGACATGGCCAACCAATGACAGGGCCCTACAAATACTAAACGCTGTAATTTGACAGGCGTTATCGATAACGTAATCCGTCATTAATCGTGAAATTAATCGCCGTTATCGATTTTATCGAAGACCTTCACGTATTAATGTGATTGCACGCATGTCAGTAAATACGGGCAAGATTATCCCGAATTCGTTTACGGCCATAAATGCGATCGTAAACTTCGTGTTGGGTTTTACCACCTTATTTGGTAACTAGTGTTCGTGGAAGATGTAAGCGAGAATTCGGCATATGTGACAGCACTTAATATGTTTATATATGGGTAAGCTTGCGCTTGGCATGGTCAGGTCTGATGCAGAGCAATGATGAGATAAATCTCATTGTTTTGGCATGTAATAATTAGGTGGTGCTTTCCTTGAAACTAGCCTACCTATAACCAACGAGATACTAAGCAAACGGATGGTTTACAAATTCTCTTGCCTTCCCAACTGAAAAACTAAATCGTCATCCTCATTAGCACTTCAACTAATTGACGGCCACCGCTGGACTTAGGTCTTTTGTAGGGCTCTCCAAAATTCACGATTCTTGGCCGCTTGCTTCCAGCGACTCGTTTGATGACTGTCCACCTCGTTGTGACCCTCTGGGTCGACCAACGCTGCGTTTACTGGAATCGGGTTGCGGGGTCGACATTCCAACGCCTTGGGACCTCAACGTCCATCGGTTGTCCGAGCTATGTGCCCCGCCCTTTGCCCCTTCAGATTCGCGACTCTTTGAGCTATAGCGGTAATTCTAGTTCTTCTACGGATCACCTTATTTCTGCCTTATTTCTCCTTACTCTTACTCCTTGAACACGTAGAGATACTCCTGACATAGCTCTTTCCATTGCCCGCTTAGTGACTCCGAGTCCGCTTATGACGCCTATAGGCTATAGTTAGCTAATAACGAATTAAACATGTCTGTATTTACATATTATTGAATAATACTAGACAGTATAAAACGCATTTTACTAGTTACAACTACCAATGTATACTGCAGATTATGGATCAGAGCTCAACTCAAAGTGCAACGTTTACCAAACCTCACCAAAACAAAGCCAACGATTACAAATCTTTAATAAACCATCAACCTATCCCAAAAGCTTTATTTTTTATCACAATATCGACCCATTACCGGCCCCCTACATCGGGTTTCCTCCCACAATGAGAAGGGGTTAAGGCCGTAGTCCACTACGCGGGCCCATAGCAGTTTGGTGGAGAACTTTCAGGCGTGAAGGTTTCCTCACGATGTTTTCACAAAGCAAGTGAATCGTTTAAAACGCACATAGCTTAGAAAAGTTACAGCTACGTGGATTCAAACTCGGCTCACAGAAAGTCAAGTCGAAGACCTACCCACTGGGCTATCACCACTTCAAAAAAAATGCTTAGTTGAAACCAATTACTGTGATCTTGATCACAGACAAGAGACACAGAGCGTTTATTATTCAAACGGCTAGATCATACACCGTAGTATTCCACAAATCACTAGGTGATTGCAGATTGGCCACTTTGCCATTTCTGCGTTTCTAGGCGGACTTAGTTTATAGTTTACGGAGTATGTGATTTGTTGGGTTTGTTATACCATATCTCTTCCTTACAGGTATACGGTTAGACACGACGTCTTAATGCAGCTATTGCATGCCGCTGGGTGGTTACTCGATAATAGCTATAATAAACAAATCCATATAAAGTCATACCGACTATGGTAGAGGGCATAATTTTGTCAACGACCTTATACAGAACGCTAGATATTGATCGGGTAAAACGTGGATGAAACACAGTCCTCAAAGCGACTTTGAAATTCGAGACCCCTAAAGTCCCTTAGGGCGCGAAGCCGTGTCAATATCCAATTTATGAACATGTAAATTGCACGAGTTGATCGTTGAAACAGTTTTATGAAAAATGTTTTGTTTTGTATGTTTAATAAAGCTGACTAAACAAGAACGGTTCGGGGTAGATTATCGCCGCGTTAGCCATTTAAACTCACCTATCTCTCCGAACCCTTGAGACATTGCAAAAATCGACACTAGCCTGAACAATGACGCGTTGCACGCGATGGCTCCTAGTTCCTATGTTACTACAGCTACAGAATTTATAACTCTCGCAAGAGTGATAACATAGACACTATACCATTTGCCATTGCTGTGGTCTGTTGAAGAGATTTGTCCCCTATCTTTTCGTAATATTTTTTCAAAACTTATAGCTCATGTAGCTTTATTACTTAATACGGGTAACAACCGGCTTTAAAATCGATGTACTACTTACTCTAGTACCCAGGTTTTAGTTTAGAGAAGGGCTATGATAGCTCCACAATTTTTTGCCTCTTTGGGCCTGTTGCCAAAATATACGTAATTCATTTGGCCAGCCAGGTCGGCGCTGATCTTTTTAGGTACCCAAATGTAACTGAATGAGAGCACAAATCAACAATTGACATAGGCGACAAATTGTACTATGTAAAAAGGGTTAGTAGGTCGATTTTTTTATGCAATTAAGTTGAAATAGAGTGTCACTTGGACCAGCTCTCTTAAAAGCTCAAAAAACTTGTTATTTATTATTATCAAAGCATATGATAATGGCTATAAAGTTTTATTGAAGAAACGAAATTTCAAATTATTGCAGGAAGTTTTTCTGTATATCACAGTGGCTATATTATTTTTGGCAATCATCCCGAAAGCTTTCCAGCTTCTGCTGTTATCAAGTCGCATCACGTTTCTCATACCGATTTATGACGTTTACGTAAAGTTTTCGTTTTATTTGCCTCGCCTATACTGATAAGGGCATAAAAGAAATTTTTATAATGTTTAAATTAAGCCTAGTTTACTTTTGGACTCCAGGTTACGGTTCTTTATACATGTAGGCCCATAACAGACACTTTTAAACGTTCATACATATATGCCCCCATAATTTCGAGGTGATGATTATAACCACATGCGTTAACTTAAAACTAAAACTAGAAGGGTTCCAAATACGCCCTGGTCTAAAGAGGCCCTTGGTTCGCTATTTCTTTGATCCGTTCCCTATCTGGAAAGCAGCTACATCTACTCACTTTCTTTCCATTTCTGGGCTTATTTTTGCGTTTCAATATCGAGCTTCTGGCTGTACCTAGGTGGACTGATTTTCAGCTAACGATAACAGCCACTAGATATCTTCCCCTCACCGAAGTTGAAGAAGATTACTAATGTATCTTAGTTTTTGTTATTTCTCGTCCCTTATTTAAGTATATTTCGTTATGCTCAGTCATCTCCGTAAAAAAGACGAAAAGGAATTTTACCACTTTTATATCGCTCCAAAGTATCTCGGAAACTCCGAAATGATTCTGTAATTTACGTCGCTCAAATTATTACGTTGAAAGCAATCCGACTTTTTATGATGGTATTCACTGACTCTTGATTCCGTGCTTGTGTGGGTTATGTAATTTTGAATTCGGCTCGTATTTACAAGCGGAGCAATTTTGACCGCGGCTAGTTATCACAGTAATAAAAAACGAAATACTACTCTAAGACTAATTACGAAATCCCAGGAAAAATAACTAACTAAGCCTCATCATCGTCACTTCAACCGATTGACGTCCACTGCTGGAAATAAGTATTTTGTAGGGCGTGCCAAATCGCTTGTGTCCAGCGGCTCCCAGCGACCCGCTTGATGTTTGTCGCGTGTCGACCAACGCTGCGTTTACCGGTGCGGGGTCGCCATTACAATGGATCCTTGGGATCCCTTCGTTCATCGGTTCTCCGAGCTAAGTGCCCCGCCTATTGCCACTTCAGCTTCGTGACTCGTTCTTCTACTGATCTTCTCATTTCATTTGACGATATAGATAAATATAATATATTTATTTAATCAAAGTTTGTACCATTGCTATCTACGCACTTTTGCCGACTCATAGATAGTGCATGGATCCCTTTACTAAAAAAAATCAATCGATACATTCTTTCAAGGCCAATTGGAGATGTATTTTTTTCTCTTGCAATAATACTTCACAGGCTTTAGAGGTACTTTATTTACTGTCTCTGAGACTTGTCTGTGAAACCGAAAACCTAATAGTTTTTAAGTTAACCACTGCGATAGTTTTTACTTAAAGGAATCAGATGCAGCCCTAACATCACAAGCAAAATTAAAATAAAGTGACTCCTGTAACTTTATTAGTTACGCGTTGCGTAGCCAAGGTACTGTGCGCTTGTAGGTATTTATCTTCAATAGGGTTGTCATAAGTAAACACTTCAAATGTTTTGAATTAGTTAGTATGAAAAAATAAATATGCTTCATTTGATTTTATATTATTATTATAGATTCCTTATGAAATATACTTATCCATCCTTAAAGATTATTTCTTAATTTTGTTACACGTTGTATATCGCTCTCGTATGTGAAAACCTTCTCCTTCCCATAAAGTTCCCATAGGGTCCCAGCGTGTTGTACTGGCGACTTTGCACCGTTAAAGTAGCCTTCGTAGACCGACGATATGGTGGGATTAAATCAAGCGAGGCGCAGAGAACCGCTGGACGCAAGTGACACCGACCGTGGTATTTGGAACTCGCTTAAAACTCGCTTTGTCAGGAGACTCAGATAGCGCAAATATACCAGAAATAGAGTAGCTAGACTATGCATCCTTAAAACAAGTTTGTACTGAACATATTTTAGCGTTGCTTTTATCATAACGTTGATAAGTTCTTTTTCTCTTCCGTATATATTACGAGTTTCGTTTATATCGTCTGAAATGCTTGCTGTACGCTGCGATCTAAAATTTGACCTATTGAGTAAAGTCCGCACTCCATTCATAATAACTAGTAGTGGCCCACTATCCTACTAACCCGGTGCCCGTCTTAACTCCTTCTGACGTCACACTTCGATATCTGATATTTATGATATAACTCCGCATAATGTTCGCACTACTTGTACATGAAGTTCTAACTGCAGTAGTAACTGTTTTTATTCGAAAATTATCTTGCTGCTGTAATATTTTGTAACGCGTTGGAATGTTTTTAGACGAATCACGAACTCTTTGCGCCGATCCCTTGGTTGGACTAACTTTTGGTTTATTTATTAATTAAGTAATTAAAATATCACTTGCTTCAACGCTGAAGGAAAACATCGTGATTAAACCTGCATGCCTGAGAGTTCTCCACAATGTTCTCAAAGGTGTGTGGATTCCACCAATCCGCACTGGGCCAGCTTGGTGGACTACGGCCTTAACCCCTCTTCATTGTGAGAGAAGACCCTGTAGTGGGCCAGTAATAGGTTGATATGATGTTGATGATGATGATCAATATATACTGAGTGACTCTTTTTCTTATCAACATCATCTCAACCTCAGGACATTCACTGCTCTGCAAAGGTTCCTTTCAACCTCGTAGGGGGTCTATACCCCAACGTCCGACGGTTCTCCGAGCTATGAGCCATTCTCATCAATTTCTTGTAAATTATAGCAAAGTAAGATCAGTTGAAGTTTACTTTGAATAAGTACATTGTTTCTAAATGATATATGAAGCTTGGGCATTGTGGCCATGATAAATGCTGACCTATTTATCGTTGCAATGATATAAACGTTTCATATACTTCAAAATAGAGCTATCCTTTACATTTAAATTTTTATTTTGCGATGAACTTTTTAAACTAAGTATTTAAATTCTCAATCAAAACAATGAATTCTTATCGGTAGTTGCACAAAATTTATAAAAGAATAAGTAAGTGAACTATTCAATTAGGAATTCCAACGATTTCTTCATAATTTTATACATAAAGAAAATAAATTCCTTTTCTTTGTCTCCAAAAGTCTTGATATAATATTAAAGTTAAGAAACATTTATAAAATCTTTCACAAAATTCTCCAAATTTCGCTTTTGAATGACAAAATAGTTCGTATTTTTAAAATTTTTGGAAACCCAGTTGTTGTCTACTTTGGTGTAATGGTTTATAAATAAATTAGTTTTTGTGATTGATTTTAAAATTTATTTTTTATTTTTTGAACATAGTTCATCGGGTACGTAACACGATAATATTATGGGATTTGTCGATATTTCGACCCAGTTGCATGGATCGTGGTCAGGACGGGACTCATATTATGAACAAATCTCATAATATTATCCTATGTATATGTATGTACCCGTTGTACTATACTATACTATATTTAAGAAATGTTGATTAACCACGAAAATCTTAGTTTAAAATCGAATAATTATAAATAATAGAAATGACGTCGTCTATTATATTAGACAAGCAGTCGTGACTACGTTAAATTGTTTTACAAATAACTTTCTCGTCTCAGTCTCGATATAAAGACGTCGTCGTTATATCTTGGCAAAATCATTGTCTCGTTTTTCAAATATGTTGTTAAAGTAAGTCTCGGTCCTTACCAAATGTTCTACGAGAAGCCCGCACTCCATACGGCCGGGTTAGTGGGGCAGCGTGAACGCCTTGCTGACGTCACGACTCGATGTTCAGATTATTGTGATGTAATTCACAGCGTAGTCAGTGTATACACAACTGTGATAACACAATATTACGTATCAGCAGTCAAAGGCTGAAATTCATTACTGTGGCTTTGAACTGTTACTGCATCCGCATCTTAGTAGTGAGTAGGAGTTGTACGGGAGTTTTAGTGATGTACTCGCCCTTAACAATATGAGCATCTTTCCCCTAGTGTTGTGCTCGGGGCCCGAAGTCTTCCAAGCATTCATCTTTGGATCTTGTATATATGTTCCTGACCTGTGGAATCTTCTTTATCTTTTTGTGATGCAGGATCTTGTGGCGCCATCTTGTTAAGTAAGTCTTGGTAAGCTTTTTGTGACAGAGCTCATCCGGGGTAGGACTATCGCCATGCTTATTTCTGCCGCCAAGAAGCAATATGCCAAAATGCAAATGTATGCAATTTGCCGCCCAAACTGCGTGTATATACGTTACATTATGTTTATTTCAAATAATTTATTATAAATGTAATATTACCTATTGTGCTGAATAAGTTGAAATTGAAATTTTTGTTGCAATTCTGTGTTCCGGTCTGAAGGGCGCGGTTTCGGGAGTATGCATACCTTGCATGCCCTGCAAGTGTTGCTCTGTTGATAGGCGATGATTTCCTACTTATCATCATCATCACTATCCAATTTTTTTCTGATCCCTTAAAAAAGCCATTAGGAGGATAAAAATGTTAAAATTTTCTCTGGAACACGGGTATTTTAACTCTTAGGACGATAGAGGCTGTAGCAGTGATCACTACACCACTGGTACAGCATATTCTGTTTAGAAGAAACAACACCACAGAGAAGATTCAAGATTTTATGATTGAAGTTCTTATTAAATGAACCGATTTGAATGCATTTATCAGGATATATAAGGATATATAAATTTATCGCCTACTCTGTTATAGTGTTCTAGTTGAGCGTAAACTCATACCATTAGGAAATATTTTATTCGAGCTCAAGAATAAAATCTTTAGTAACAACAAAAAAGCATAGCGTGTGCAGCAACTTTCGTACTCTGTACGAAAGCGAGACGTGTGTTTCATATTTTAAACAAAAAACCGGGGCACTTTCGTTTCGTTACAAAAACTATACTCGCTTATAAACTGATTACATAATTTTGTATCGGATGTAAGTAAGCACGTAAAATGTAAATTGACTCTTAGACGTCTGCATAAATTTTGCAATGCATCACGAATATTACCATGAAAATGTTAGTATTGTAACCTTTTTTTTGTTGACGGGGGGAAATCTTCTTAAAAGATACCCGATTCTCTGCGGGAGAATTTGGGTTATGTGGGACTTCTAGCTACGAAAACCCCCTCGTTAGCCAGCCTCGGGATCTCCTAGGAACGCACCGGTGTCCCCCTTGCACAACATTTGTAGCTCGTCCCGGGAAGATTAGCATTGTACCTTGTGTAGCTAGAAGAACTGCGTGCTGTGGCGTGACAACGTCTTACAATTCGATGGAGCCGGCTGCACGCACGAAAAAACATGACGTATGAGACGTTACCTTGCTCTGAGGCGTTCCATTCAAGGCTTGAAGTGCAAACAAGAGCGCGGAACGAGCGACAAAGAGGCACAGTCTGCCTCCGCGTTCGACATCTGTCTTTCTCCTACTTGAGTGAGCGATGCGTCCGCGTGGACAGCTTCTATACAATAATACATTTACATGTTTTCGGCAAGGATGAAGTGCAGTGAAAAGTGAATGTGGTGTCAATTGTTTATAGCAACGATAATATCTATCAAACAAATAAAATTAAAATTTTCTTTTGAAAAATGCAACCATTCCATCAGTATTTTCTTACGACGTTGTCACGTTCAACTATCGTCAGTAAGCTGACTTTACAGTAAACAATTTTTTTTTAAATTTATTAGTATTTATTGATGAATAGATGGGCCATCTGATGGGTTGGAAACAGAGCAACCTCTGTTTATACGCGGTGGTTTCGCAGCGCATGCAAATTACACGTCCAGTAACGTGCCGCCATGTGTCCATCATCAACCTGGAGCGTTTATTAGCTAAATTAAGCTTAATTTGCTGTGCTCCGCGAAAAGCAGGAGAATCTGTATGGTGAAATTTATAATTTCTTCAATCCTTATACTCCACGCCCAAAATAAATCTTCGGCAATGTCAAGTTAATGTCAATCTACGCACGTTTCGCTCCGAAACCAGCGGAGCATTCTCAGGAGGTTATTTGATAATAAAAAATCACGTAATATATCCGTTTATTTATTTAAACTCTTTATTTGTACACCACTACACAGTTAGGAAAATAAAGGACGAATAGAGAGAAACACAAAAAACTGGAGTAGAATACAAAAGGCGGCCTTATCGCTTAAAAGCGATCTCTGCCAGGCAATCTTAGGATTAGGAGACAACAAGAGCGAGAACAAAAAGGTGGTGTAAAATTATTATAAACCTACATTCAAATAACTACATACGAATACATAAACAAAATATACACAAATAAAAACATAAAATAAAATATATATATATATATATAGAATAAAAATAATAAACTAATAAATATTATGAAAAGCTAAATTAATGAATAGATGATATAAAAATAAAAAACCAGTCGTCTTATTGCGCAAGATAATAAGCTTTAACTGCATTTTAAAACATATCAAGCGATTTTGCCTGGCGTATGTTCGTAGGGAGAGCATTCCACAATTCGATAGCCTGAAATGCGAAGGAAAGCTTATAAAACTTCGTCTTGTGGAATGGCATGCTCAAAGTCAGCATACGACATGATCTTAAGTCAGATGCCGATCCTACAAAGTTGAACTTTTCCTTCAAGTAGGAGGTGTTTTGGGATTAAATAACACACAGTACAGAAGCGAAAGGACATGCAGATCCCGGCGACGGCGAATAGGGAGCCACTTGAGCTTTTGACGAAATTCAGATGCGTGGTCATACTTGCGCAGGCCAAATATGAACCGAATAGCAAGAATTTGGAGACGCTCAAGTTTGTTCAGTTGGTCCTCAGTCAGATTCAGTTAGATTCAGATTCAGTTCAGTTGGTCCTCAGTAGATTCGTTTAGTCGACGAGATGCGTCGATATTTACATGACGAAGTCTATGTTCATGGATACATTTTTATTAATTGTGTTTACGTAGGCCACTGGCGTTCCGGCGAATGAAAAGGTAAATATAATATTAATTAAATTAAAACACGCTGACATTTCACTATACGCGGCACAGTGTCATTACAAAGAGTGCTGGCGTTCATTGAGATGAAAAAATTTAACAAGGGGGAAATTAATACGACGCATATGTTTTTGGCTGTGTTACTTTACATATGCGTCATCATATCGACCCATTACCGGCCCACTGTCTGTTCACCCGTGCTCTGAAGTGGGCCGGTAAACCCACAATGTAAAAGGTTTAGGCCGTAGTCCACCACGCTGGCCTGGCCCACTACGGCAGGGTAAAACGTCACTCGTCCCACAACGTCAACAAAAGTGACGTTTGACAGCAGTGATTGCAAGATTTACGCCTGTCGCATTGCTGTCGCGAGATACGTAATCACACTGCCGATTTGTAGACTCCACACGCCTTTGAGAACAATATGGAGAATTCCAAGGCAAGAAGGTTTTTCACGATGATTCCTTTGACCGTTGATGTAAGTGATATTTTAATTGCTTAAAACGCACATAACTTAGGAAAGGTGCGTGCTGGGATTCGAACTCGGCCCTCCCCGAAAGTGAAGCCGAAGTCCTAACTACTCGGCTATGACCTGAAAAAAAAATATAAATGTCTTCAAATAATTAAGTTATATGTTACCCCGTGCGAATGCGGTCCTCACGGTTTTAGCTTTGTCTTGTATTAACTTAAATAAATAGACGTTCACCACGAAAAAAAAAACGTTTTGTATGTACACCGATTGCATCATAATTTTTGCTTGATTTCATTTGACGGACGGCCGATTGGCGCAGTGGGCAGCGACCCTGCTTTCTGAGTCCAAGGCCGTGGGTTCCATTCCCACACTCCTGGACAATATTTGTGTGATGAACATGAATGTTTTTCAGTGCCTGGGTGTTTATGTTAATTATTCATATAAATTATTCATCAGTTACCTTAGTACACATAACACAAGCTACGCTTACTTTGGGACTAGATGGCGATGTGTGTATTGTCGTAGTTTATTTATTTATTTATTTTTTCAATCCGGAAGTTTGACGGCCGATTAGCGCAGTGGACAGAGACTGTGAATGTGATGAACATTAATGTTATTCTGTATATATAAATAAGCACCCAGCTTATTTGTATATAATAAGTAGGTATTTAGAGGGCGATGTGTGTATTGTCGTAGTATGTTTATTAACTTTTTATTTAGTGAAGTTTTCAATCGGGTCCCATTAAAATGTCCATAGCTTTCATTGAGGAGTTTTTTAAGTGAACTTGCTTCGAACAAATTGTTTCTCCAATTTAAGAGTTCAGAGGTGTAGTAACTTTAAATGCCAGCTTGAACTTATGAAGTTTATAACCCATCAATAATGAAGTGAGGAGAAACTTTTTTAATCAATTTCTAGATAATTTAAAGTGGGTCGTAGATCTTAACTGGAGCACTTGTCTTGTCTAAAAGGGTTCGCATTCTTTGTAACTTTTTGATGGCATTTTGTAGTCGTTAAAACTTTTTGTGTACCTACTTACAAAGTATACAAAAAGCTTTAGATTTTCTATATTGCTCGATGTTTACAGATAACAACTACGGATTTAAATCATACTTACAGTTGTATTGTAAGCAAAGAAATTCTTTTTGTCTTTTTTTTTTAAATGTAGTTCCATTTTTGGATTAGTTCACAAAAGTCTCGAGTGTGATGGAGGTTTTACGATATTATTTAAGTGAAATCCTTCACCATCATCATATAAATCTGTAACCAGGTACAGGTCTCTTCTCATAATGAGAAGGGGTTAAGGCCGTAGTCCACTACGCTGGCTCAGTGCAGATTAGTGGACTCCACACACCTTTGAGAATGTAGTACTCTCAGGCATGCAGAATCCTCACGACGTTTTTCTTCACCGTTGAAGCAAGTGATATTTTAAGTACTTAAAACGCACATAGCTTACAAAAATTAAAGGTTGAGCTTGCTGGAATTCGAACTCGGCCCCCCGAAAGTCAAGTCGATCTTCTACCCACTGGGCTATCACCGCTTAATATGGTCCGTACTAATTTTATAATTGCGATGTGTGCTTCTTACTTTGTCTGTTTGTCTTTCTTTCACGCCCCTAACTAAAAAACAATCATCTTGATTTTTGGCAAAGAGTAAGTTGAAAGAACGGAGAGTATAATATACAGGCCATGTGTTTTATCGCAGGGAAATCCCCCCCCTATGTCGTCGAGCGCTGGGGCTCTTCTCGTGGCGAGCTCTTGCGCTCGCCCCACTCCCCCGATGACGCCGTAGCAATCCCTCAGGAGGTTATCGGCAAGGGTCCATCAGAAAAAGAAAAAAAAATCCAATGGAAAAACACTATTCCCAAGGGATTTGTAAAAGACATATACGCGGACGAAGAAGGCGAGCATCAGCTGGCAAAGAATTGTTGCTGATATAGCTGAATATGTCGGAACCTTTGCATTGATGAAAAATTCCTTTCCTCCATATTTTTATTTATATAATAATAATCTTCATCCACTTTCCAAAGGAAGTCTAAAAATAGTTCAGCGATAATGTAGTGGCCGTGAGTTAATCGAGTGTAGATGCGGACAAAAAGTAGTTTGCAACATTAATAATCAATGTTTCAACGCAAAAACGGTATAATTTCTTAGGTTTGGCACTCCTACGTCGTTAGCTGTCGGTACGGATGGTATTAAACGATAACAAAAACGTAAATTGACCATAACCAATCATCCTTATTCTACGGTCTAGCGGTTAGCGTGTTCGGCTGTGTATTACGAGGTCCTGAACTCTACTGTCCGGTTAGGCCAACTTTACTGCTGGGCATAGGTCTTTTGTAGTTGGGAGTTCCTAAATCGACTGTCTCGGGCCGCCTTCCATCGGCTCCCAGCAGCTCGTTTGATGTCGTCTGCCCACCTCGTTGGGTGCCCCGCTCATTGCCACTAAAGCTTACGCAAACAACCGTGCATATACGAATAGGATTTACATTGCCTAAATCTGCAAAGAGGATATCCAAACATATTTAGCATTGCCAACCAACAGTTACAAATAAATGTGGCATAGCGTCGGAATAGCTGTGCAGTACCTATTTCACGCTCTGATATTTGAAATATGCTGTCAGTTTGACAGAACACTGGAAAACTATTCCGACGTTATGCCACATTTTGGAAAGGCCTCAAATGTCTCGAAACTACCTCAATCTAGGTTGGAATGTTCGAACGAAAAGGTTCGTTTAGCAACTTAAAGTAACAAAACTTCGTTTAACAAGTTAAAGCGAGTCACAAAAACAAACCCTTTCAGTTTATTTCCTTCAAATGTAGGTTTGAAAAAACACTTTATTAGTAGATCGACAATTACGCTCCTTAGAAAATCGTATACTAGACCCCACAAGGGCGTGCACAGGGTTTTTGACCAGGGTATGGTATAAAGAAGGATGATGCCATAAATTGGAAAAATCCTTACGAGCTATACAAAAATTTTTGGGTAGACAGTGCTTCTAGCTACACGTCACTACTCAAGCCTCTTTACGATCTGAGGGGGGGCTTAAGCTGTCCTGATCCCCGCGTGGTAGCCCCAACAATCGGTTGGGGTGGTTGGCAGACGTCCGTGAGGTATACAACGGGTTCCCCGGGCATCTTACAAAGCCAACATGAGGGACATGCCGCGTGGTGGTTTTTAAACCCCCGTTAGAGGGGGGGGGGGTGGAGTCCCACATAACCTCCGTTATGCCCAAGGGTCGGATGTAGCAATAAAGCTTTTCAAACACACAAAAAGTAAAAAAATGTAGGCAGTGCTTTTGTGCGTGTATGAAGTGCGCGCCACTGCACAGACGATAGGCAGATATCACTAAAATAAGATTGATTAATAATTGATTTCTGACATAAGATACATCGTAGGCTACATACAAGATAAAAGCCGACCAACGGCACAAGATGTTGACACGTTATCCAATACAACAGGGGCAATCGACAATAGTTATTGCGACAATCCATCTTCCCCCGGCCACTGATTGATGTAGTGCTATCAACCGAAATCGCTCACAAATTGATCGCGAGATATATTGAGCAGTTGTCACGCCAAATAAGGAAGCACTTAGATACTTGAACAGTCGGCGGCGTTTCAAAACAATGAGCGTAATATTTCACGGATATATCGAAATTTGGAACGCGCCATTCAAGTCTTGATAGCTGTTAAACATTTGACGGCCGTTTATCGCAGTGGGCAGCGACCCTGCTTTCTGAGTCCAAGGTCGTGGGTTCGATTCCCACAACTGGACAATATTTGTGTGATGAACATGAATGTTTTTCAGTGTCTGGTGTTTATCTATATATTATAAGTATTTATGTATATTATTCATAAAAAATATTCCTCAGTTATCTTAGTGCCCTTAAAACAAGCTGCGCTTACTTTGGGGCTAGATGGCGATGTGTGTATTGTCGTAGTATATTCATTTATTTATTTAACGAGAAAGATTTCGTGTTAATACACAATTAAAGGTGATAAGGATTGAAGTCGTTTAATATAATGAGAGAGAGTAAGTCTTTCCGAATTAAACTGAAGTAGTGCGCACAGATTCAAAACTACATTATTAAAATAAATTGGCAGAATGTAGCATGGGCAGGAGACAATTATAAATAAAAAATAAATAAATATACTACGACAATACACACATCGCCATGTAGCCCCAAAGTATGCGTAGCTTGTTTTATGAGTACTAAGATGACTTATGAATATTTCTATAAATAATATACATAAATACTTATAATATACAGATAAACACCCAGACAGTGAAAAACATTCATGTTCATCACATAAATATTTTCCAGTCGTGGGAATCGAACCCACGGCCTTGTACTCAGAAAGCAGGGTCGCCGCCCACTGCGCCAGTCGACCGTCAATTATGTCACCGGGGAAAGGATAAAAATTTATCTTCTCCCCCAATTATATAATTGAAATTAACGTGTCCACCTGCTAAAGCTCGGGAAAATGGAATAGGAGACCCCCGTTTATTATTACGATTCGATAAAGTCACGTATAACAAAGTTGTTCCCCTTTAAAAGTTCTAAAAAAAAGTTCGCAACAGCATATACAGTCAAACCTGGATAAGCGAGAGTTCAAGGGAGCACAATCTCATTCTCGCTTATAGAGGTTTCTCACTAACCCGAGTTTCTCGCTAATGCAGGTACATGGGTAGCGTTTCTCTCTTATAGAGGTACGCAGCAATAACAAGACATATATTCATGCACTATGTAATTTTATTTTATTTAGAACTTTTTTACATTTAAAAAAAATCCGTCAATTTCGTTTGGGTTTCTGTTTTTGTATTTTGAATGCTTTTCTCTAAATCATAAATTTTGTCGAATATTGCTTGCTCGACTGTCGCTTATAGAGGTATAGATAAGTAGCAGTCTCACTTACGGAGGTCCATGAGGGAAAAACGACTCTCTCTTACAAAGGTTTCTGTTTCTCGCTAATAGAGGTTTTGGAAGCTTAAAATGGCGGGTCCTGGCTATTTCTCTCACTTATAGAGTTTTCTCACTTATCCAGTTCTCACTAACCCAGGTTTGACTGTATACCAATCTTTTACGGTTGACTAATACGCGGAAGAACTAGGACCGCTAGTCTACTAATAAAAAAGGAAAGTTTTTTTTTTCATGATTTTTTTATGTCCCAATTCTTGAGGAATGCTATAGGCGTTTTCACATCACACTACGACAGACAAAGTAGCACGGGAGGGCGATGCGACACGGTGGGTCGTAGTATAGCGGATAGAAGTTTGCATGGTATAAAACATCGGAAGTGCGAGGAGGTACACCTCCTACAACGCCTATTTAAATCAAAATGTTTAATCACGCAGATAAAGATTCGAATTTGAATAACATAAACTACCGGCTTAAAATGCTCTCCGAAGCACTTAATCGATGAAAATTCCATTTCCCAAACCTATAGTAGTCAATCGCTTTTCTTCTGCTAATCGATTTCACGGAAAGCGTCTTAATCTGTCTAGCGACGAGACCAAGCTCGTTTGAACGTATAATTGAATAAAATCAATTTTCAATGCCATTAAGTAACAAAGGTTTCTGTTAAACCTCGGAATAAAGAGTACCTAGCTGTAGCGGTGATAGCCTCGTGGCGAAGCCTGCGGATTCCCTTTCCAGAAGGGCTAGCACGGGCAGGAGATAAAAATTATATCCCCCGATTATATCCCCTAACAAGGAATATAATTAACGTGTCATCCTGCTACAGCACGGGAAAAGGGAATAGGAGTAGTTTACACCCCCTATTAATCTACACTTATAATAAAACTGTAACTGGAAGATTTCTGTACATCTTAATATATATAAATCTCCTGTCACGATGTTTGTCCGCGATGGACTCCTAAACTACTTAACCGATTTTAAATTAAATTGGCACACCGTAAGCAGTCTGGTCCATCTTAAGAGATAGGATAGCTTAGATCTTTAAGTAAAGTCACAATTTTATTTTATTGCAAATTATTTGTCTATAATTAATTGACAGTCACATGTTATATGTATATACAACTATACTCATTTAAGGCTTAGCGATACTGAATACTTTAAAAACAAAATCAAACGCAGACGAAGTCGCGGGCAACAGCTAGTTTAATATATTTTGAAAATTTTGACCGGGAGATACTTTATAATCGACACTGAGTCCAAAGCAGATTTGAATTAAATTTTTGTCTGCCTGTCTGTCCGGGCGTCACGTGAAAAGTACTGAACGGTATTAAATAAAATTTTGTATAGTTGTAGCTTATATACCGGGTCAACATATAGAATACTTTATATCCCGATAAACAAAAAGTTTCCTCCGGGAAATGGCATGAAATTTTTTATAAATTTTACTTCATAGTAGGTAGCGATGCAATTAGTTTCTAGGTTTTTTTCTAGGTGCAGACCAAGTTGCGCGGGTCAGCTAGTATTAACTATTACATATATATATTATTTGGATATTATTTCAACTTGTGCGCCAGTGCTCTGAGAGTTGATAAAGCTGTGGACGAAGATACATTTTTATCCTTTTATCAAGTTGTTGAAGTGGAGGGAAGCTATAAACGATGAGAAAAAACCAAAAGCGTCAGAAATATATAATACTCCTGTACGTGTGTTTGTCACGTAGCTCTTCCTTAAGAGCTGAACCGACTTTGATGAAATTTTGTGTGTATATTTCATCAAGTGGTTTCTGGTCTTTTTTTTTATATAACGAAAATTTCTGACGCATACCACTCCGTTGGGGGAAACGGAGTTGTTATGTGGGACTTGCACCCACTTAAAAACTCTGTCGCTCGATAGACCTATAATTATTGTACGCGATTGTCTTGCGTATTTACCGTAACCTCGCCACAGTCACGTCTGCCGATATTTTAATATTCAAGATTAAAAAATAACCCTTATGCACTCTGTGGCGTGCACTTCATATATACACAAAAGCACTGCCTACCCTTAAATTTATGTATAGGAGGATTTTTGCCATTTTATAATTTTCCTGCTGTATGCATACCCTGGTAAGAAACCCAGCGCACGCCACTGTATGCACTGAACTTCTAATTAGTAGTATGTAGTCCAATAGATTTAGAATAAACAGGTAAAAAAAAGCCAACTATAGTACCGACCTAAAACAGTCTCCGATCCCCATGTCGAAGAAAAAAAAGGAAGAAACACAAAAAAAAACATTAATAACATAAATCAAGATATTACGCAGCAGTATTTATAAGACACAGTTCAAATAACGTGTACAGCAACCAAGTCAAGCCTAGGCAATAGAACAATACGTTGACTAATGGGAGAACTATGAATGTACAGTTGGCGATTGAATGCAAACCATTTCTACGTTATACCATAATTAGTGATAGTTTACCGTTCCCCAGTAGCAATTAACTGGAATTCCCGTGACAAACACTACCGTATAGATTTATATCGGTGTCAGTGCGGAAAACGTGATCAATCATTATGCACTTACCGTATATGGTATGAGCTTCGGAGCTTATGCCAGTTGAGTATTTTATCTCAGAATTAAGAACGTACGGAAACCGTGTACAGAAATCAGTGAAGCATCGAAAACTGCTTCACTTTAGTAGCGTTTCACGAACAGGCGGTTGGTCACTTCATTCAAATTTGGTGCAACAGTAGACAGTATTTATCTTAACTCTAGTGTTCAGAAGTTTGTGAGCTAGAAACATTCCGCGGGTGTGGAGTGAGGGGTGCGCCGTGCGTGGGGCGTTTTTACTGCTTTTGGACACAATGCACTGCATGTAATAATGGCTGAATGAGAGTTCTGTATGTCCTTAGTTCTGTGTATTTAATCTCCAAGAGAACTGAACAAAAAATACCAAGTTAATTTCGTCACCAGAATAAAGAAACTCATATATCTTGATTTCTTTTTAATTGAATTAATTTTTTTCATGCATTCATTATTACTTTAAATGATATGAAAGTCCTTTATGATGTGCTCCGCATTTTGTTAAAAAAGGCGAGGTATTGTTGTACGTCGGGCATGTTTGCGAGTTTCTGGGAAACCGTCCAAAATTCTTATAATAGCTCATTAGAATCCTCGCTCAGGCATCCCCTGACGACGTATTTTTTGAACATTGGCAAAAAGTGCAACCAGATTCCAAACGTGAAATAATATAAAATAGTTGAATTTTAAGTGTAATTTATTCTCATTTTAATTAATTATTGTTTTTTTTTTTTATCTGAGGGTCTTTTATATTCATTTTATGTTAATCTCTCAATTTCGTATATGGGTCCCCGACCTGAAATAAAATGATTTTATTTTATTTTATATATATTTTTCATTTATATGTGAAAAACAATTTCATTTGGACACAAAATTGTACTTCAAAATATAACTAGGTATCTACAAACGTTATCCACGCTTTCGCAGACACTCACGACCAATTTTTCGCAACTTTGAAACTCCGCTTCGGTACGCGACTCCTAATTCGTCAAAGGGCACGCATACCTCCGCGTCAGGTAGAAATAAAAGGAACAAAATGCCATAAAGGTAATGTAATGACTAGCAGACTCGCTCGAGTGACGTTTCACAGTGTATTGCATTTCAAAAATTCCCCCGTTATCACTTTGGTACAATTTGCCAACGCACCCGAGCCCCGAGGCCTTTCGAACCTTCCGATATTCGGAACGTAAAACGGCGTTACTCCAACAAACGGCACGCATTCGGAGTCAGGTAAAAATAAAACGAGCAAAAAAAAAAAGGTACAGTTGCCGAATCTCAGTAGAATCTGCATTCCGAACCGGTGGTATGAATTACAACCGACTGACTTAAGTTTTAAAAGAACCCTTAAGATTTTGATTTGGTTAAGATTTTTTTATATTATAAATATAATATATTCCAATATAAATAATAAATAAATATACTACGACAATACACACATCGCCACCTAGCCCCAAAGGAAGCGTAGCTTGTGTTATGGGTACTAAGATAGCTGATGAATATTTTTTTATGAATATAATACACATAAATACTTATAATATACAGATAAACACCCAACTGAAAAACATTCATGTTCATCGCACTAAAATTTTCCAGTTGTGGGAATCGAACCAACCGCTTTGGACTCAAAAAGAAAAGTCACTGCCCACTGCGCCAGTCGGCCGTCAAACTATACAATAATTAGTACCACACTAGTATTGTATATAAACCCAGCGTGTTTTTTTTTAACAGCTATTAATTTATTTGCAGACTATAAGAGTTCCTTGGATAAATATAGTTTGCAATGTAAAAGCTGTTTGTATATCGTAGTTTTCAATGTAAGCGCTGAAATGGGCCGTTCCAATTTTTCTGTTCGATGTCGGCTGCGCGGTGGGCCGCACAATGGTGACGAACAATATGGCGAACTCTTTGAAAAAAGGCGATTCATTGTTTCAAGTTTTAAATTGCGGTGTTGTGAAGCCGTCGCTTTTAAGACTACGTAGAGGTGCAAGAAACTACTTTTTTTTTTAAATTACAATATTTGAAGCGACACTCTGTTATTTTCAAACACATTTCTTTATTTATATCCTCTGGGGCCGAGTTTAAATCCCAGCATTTACCTCTAACTTTTCTATGTTATGTGCGTTTTAAGCAATTCAAATTCAAATTTAAAATTCATAATATCTATTTTCATGTAGGCCTATCACAGGTACTTATGAAGCGTTCATACATAAATGTTAACATAATCGGAAGGGGATGGTGATAACTTCGTTCGCCAACTTTAACTTAAAGCTACGCGTACGGGCTCAAAACGCGCCCTGGTCTAAGTCTTAAGAGCCCACAACAGACTTAGCCAGGTATTTCTTTTTTTTGATATCACCATCTCACAGTAAATTTATATGAATTAAAATAACACTTGTTTCAACGGTGAAGGAAAACATCGTGACGAAACCTGCATCCCTTAAAGTTCTCCATAATATTCTCAAACGCGTGTGGAGTCCAAATCCACACTGGGCCAGCGTATTTATAAAAAAAAAGATACAAACTATAAAAATCGGTTCTCCGAGTTACAAGGCCCGCCCATTTCCACTTAAGCTTCGCGACTCACATGTTGCTATTTCACGTTTCGTTAGTTAAAGTTGTAGTTAAAGTTTTATATTTAAATTATTTGATGTGAGTTTCCCTCATTTAAATACCTATGCTTCAACATTAAATACTGCTTTAGTTGGCGTTGGTAGCTCTGAAACCGCAGCGGACAACACGGCGTTAAAGTTTGGCTCCCGTTGCAAATCAGAGCACAGTTAACGTGAATTATTAAACGAGGCCATCCGTGACGTATGCGCCCTACGAGTCTGCGGGGAGCCAATAAGCAGGACAAGCGGATGAGATTTATGTATATAGTTAAGAAAATTACTGATAATTCGCCTCGTGCATATAATTGGAACGGTGATGGACAACATTGTGAGGAATCCTGCATGCCTGAGAGTTCTCCATAACGTTCTCCAAAGGCGTGTGAAGTCTACCAATCAGCACTTGGGCGTCGTGGTGAATTACAGCCCAAACCCTTCACATTTCTGAGACTGGTAAATGACCGCCTGCCGTATAACATCTCTTTGGAAATATTTATTTTCGTGGAATGGCCACCTTCATTCGGTAAAAAGGGTTAAGATTTTAATCCCCTTTTGAAATCCAAGTCAGCCTTGAGCATCCGTGTCACATAATTTCGTAACCTTACAAGAAAATTGTAATTATAACGTCTTACCTGCCTTTAAATCTTACATTTTTACTGAGTATTTTAGGTTCAAGACACTGTTTCCGCTCAATTTTATTGCTTCTTGCCCAGAATCTTCCATGCTTTGCGATCGTATATTTTCCTTCTCCACATTACTCCTGCTGCTCGAAGATCGTTTCATCACCTTCAGAATGGCCTTACTCTTAAGACTCTTACGATCTCTATGAGAGTCTTCTACCTGTTAAATCTTTGGCCCAATTTCGTTTATAATTATCGTTAAAGAACCATCCCATTTTCATTTAAGTCTAGTTCATATTACGAGTTAAGTTTTGTTGCATCCCTAAACTACTAGCATACATATTGCTTACATACTGTTATTGATTTGCCCAACAATAAATTGAGTCAATAATATGTCTCTTCAGGCAGTCTAATTTTGATCTTGTATTAGCCAAATTGACCTGATTTCTGACTACCGGGTTGCTTCAACAATAAGCTAACCTCCTGAACACAAATTGCCAAAATACCTTTTGTTTGTCCGCATCACGTACAACAGTAAGGTAGTTTAAGTGAATTCGAAGGCACTAATTGGAGAATCGTAATCTATACTTATAATAAAACAGTAACTGGAAGATTTCTGTACATTTAATATATTTTGAAAATTTTGCTAAAATTATAAATGCGAGTTTGTTAGGATGTATGTATGTATCAACTAAAGTAATGACAACTTACTAACTCAGTATACCACGTTAAATAATAGTATGTACATAGAATAGCTATATTCACGATGATTATGATGTAGCATCGGATCTATTCGAGCTTCTCGATTGACTCGTACGCGGACGAAGTCGCGAGGGTCCGCTAGTAAAATTTTGTAAATATACTATCTAATATAACACGTGTTACAGTGCACGCCACTGGCACTTGGTTTCTTACCAGGGTATGCATACATCAGGAAAATTGCATAAATGACAGAAATCCCCCTACTACAAGAGTTAAATATCAATTTTAGGGTAAGCAGTGCTTTTGTGCATATATGAAGTGCACGCCACTGAATATAACTAATATATCTTCATATATATATTTCTTGTGTGCGTGTGTATGTCACTGAACTCCTCCTAAACGGGTGTACCGATTTGAATGAATATTTCGTTATGCGTTTGGGTGGAACCCTGGTTGGTTAGGATTCACAAATCCGCCCGACAGATGGCGCTGGGGTCCGCTAGTATATATGTATATGCTTGTGCTTTGAGGTTTTTTATGTCAACCAAATGCCGAAATATAACAGTCGTCTGTTATGTTTACCTGTTACATATTCAAATTTTATTTAATTCTTTTATTTTATCCGCGTTTCCGTGGTCATTTGTGTCAATTTTCATTTTCAATTCTCGATGCAGTTAATTTTGTCTATGGATTAAAAAAAAAATTCAGAGCGTTATAATTTTATTTCGCATAGTATTGTGAAGTCCGCAGTCTGTGGCTGGTTCACGTGGCGAAGTATTGATTGGCACAAGGTGTTGCACCCAACGCAATGCCCCAATATTTAAAGTGGTACGCCCTGATTCGCTTCACCCCCTTGTTATTGGCTTGGTATTCTCATTGATTTCTACTTAGACTTGGAATGGAGGAGAATGCCCTCAATCTGAAATGTATCACTGATGTGTGTCTAAATAAGTTTAAAGTATTGAATCGAAGTAAATCCTACCAATATTATGAATGCGGAGCATCTAAGCATGGATGGATGGATGTCTGTTACTCTTTCACGCAAAAACTACTGAACTTATTTGACTGAATCTTGGAATGGAGATAGATTTATGTCCTGGATTAGCGCATAGGCTGCTTTCTATCCCTGGAAATGTACGGTTCCCGCAGGATTCATGAAAAACTAAAAGACCCCGAACGAAACCGCGGGCAACAGCTGGTATAATATAAAAAGACTGATTAGATTTGTGCAGTAAATATATAATGATAAGATAATATATTGTGATGAGGTTTTACTGTAGTCCACCAACCCGCACTGGGCCAGCGTGGTGGACTACGGACTAAACCGGTTTTTAATAATTGGCGGGTTATGGTTTGATACGATGATGATGAGAAAAGTCTTTAAGCTTATGACGACATCAATAAGCTTAAAGACTTTTAACGAACACCGAAATAGGAGACACACTTTATGAAAAGGCCTCCTAATTTAAAAAAAAAACTATTTATTACTAAAAAACTATTATAGCACTAATATTTTCTATCAATATATCTTTTAATCTTTTTAGCATTTATCATTACGACTCATTTTTATTGGCCTAAAAATGTTGATTATGCAGACGGCTTTGAGTCTCGGCACAACACTTTTTACAGCTCATAAGTGTAACGTCGAATAGCAAATAATACGAGCTAGGTAGCTAAAAATGCCTACCCGGGAATCAAACCCAGATAATTGTGATCCATGCCATATTCGAACATTCTATACAAGAAAATTAGCAAGTCACGTCAAATACTTTGTTTTGTCGATTTATTTCACAAACAGTGTCAAGTCATGCGTTACCGACCGTATATTGGTTTACAGTTTTAATAATCGCCCCAAATAGTATTGATGTCAAAGTCGTACGTACCTTTCATTTCTGTATCGAATTGTATATCTGATTAAACTTCATATAGGTACCCTGGAATGCATAGAATTCCTTGGTTGTGAGTTAACTGACAACCTTTGACGACCTCGCTGGCCCGACGTAAGTGCTGTGATTTTAGTGAGAGGTTTTTTCAGAGGATTTTTTCAGAGGTGTTTCCAGGTTCGATTCCTGGCAGGGTGAGACAATTTGAGAATTTATCATTTCTAAATTTTCCCTGGTTGTGAGAGGTTTCAGCCGTGGCTAGTTATGATACGTCTTTAGGGTGGTAACTACGGCCAAAGCCTTCCAGATAAAATATTAATCTTTACTAAATACCCTTATTGTTGTTTAAACAAACAAAAAACATTGCCCTCCAAAGCCTGTTATTGTAACCCATAATTTAGCAGATAATTAAAATTAAGTAATCGCGCGAGCGGGAGGGGAGTTTATGTCTATGAAAAAAGGTAATCACGCGGCTAATTGGTTTGCTTGGATATATAAATTTTCATTACGATCTATAGTAAACGAGAGAGAAACTGGGGGGAAAAGCCAGTGCCTTATAAGATTAATCTAGAACTTGAAGCACATGACGAGCCATTAGCGAAGGTAAGAGACGCCCAGTTAATGAATGCATATTCAGCGGCACTCGAGCCGTAATACGTAGGTAGTGGCTCTTGGGGCCCTGATTGTCTTTTATTTGCGAGCGCTGCAAGGCTGCAGGGCGTTCCTATGGCCTTACTTGTAAGAATAAATGTGAAACGAAATGTTTAATACGGTATTTTTTTGAATATTTCACTACAAGGAACCCCTCGACTGCAATTACAATGGTAGTTATTGATGATGAAGCTTTAGATAGTAGCGGGCTAACATGTTTGTGGTATGGCACCTTCAATCGGCTTCTAACCGTGCTTTAAAACGAACCATCAAGTGGGCTATCTGCTATGTTCGGCAATTATTACTTTAAAGCAAACGCCATTAGGTTGATGTCCACTCAACTTTGATAAAGCTTCACGTTCGCTCCATTCACCTGTGTCGCTGTCTCAACCAATATAACGGTTAACATCCGAAACTAATAATAATTAATCAAATCGTTTAAGCGAAAGCCATATCGCCTCGTCAAAGCTGCGTTCTTTGCAAAGCGAGTTTACGTCCTGCAAACGACCAATCACAACTCTTGCACAAACGGGGGCTCCCTCTGATTGGCCGTTCGCTTCAACCAATCTTGAACGCCCCGCTAAGAAGTAAGGACGCCTGGATTTGGCCTTGCCTTTAATATCATCTTACCGACAGATTAAAGAGCAGTGCAACTCTGCAATTTAAAAGTTCAAACAATGGATCAAATTTTTCAATGCGCCCAACACATTGTTCGTATGCATTGTGGCATATCCACACGGCAAACACTGGAACACAAAATTGGAAAACATCCCTTCAATGTTTACGTCTTAATCTAGATACGCCGTAGTTAGGGGAATAGAGAATGGTCACCATTGGCCTGAACAAATTCAAATTCTAGACCAATATGTATGCCACAACATAGGCGTATGTAAGAGTATGTATTTATTAAGCATGCATTCATTCAAAGTCCGGCTAGGACATTGCAATGGGATGGTTTCCTTTTCTTATACTACTTCTTACTGCTTAACAATAAGGTTGACAATCCAGGTGCACTTAGCAAATGCTCGTTAGCTGTGCGAGTGCCTGGCAAAACGGTACGAAGTTTGCAGGGGACGAAGATTACCACTTTTTTCACTTGATTCATTACGTACGCATTATGTTCGAAATGCTCCAAAATTTCGAGCATTCTCGTTGGTTTCCAATCAGATTGCTCAGCACCAACAAATTGACATATTTAATATAAGTTTACTTAAGTTCATAAATTATATTCAGATAAATTAAATAATGAGATAAATAATATATTTTTTTAATGTACATCTGTAACTGACTTAGTATACGTTTCGGCTAGCTGTAAGTATACTAAGGATATAAATAAATAAATAAATAATTATATAAATAATAACTATTTGTATTGAAATCATCATATCAACCCATTAACGGCCCGCTACAGTGCACGGGTCTCCTCCCACATTGAGATGGGGTTAAGGCCGTAGTCCACCACGTTGACCCAGTGCGGAATGGTGGACTCCACACACCTATAAGAACATTATGTAGAACTGTCAGGAATGCAGGTTTCCTCAAGATTTTTTCCTTCAATGTTGATATTTGAAAAAAACCAATCGCTGAGTTTCTTGCCGGCCTCTTTCTTCTCGGTCGCATTTCCGTAGTAGATGCACTGGAATCAGATAGAATTGACGTTACGCAAGCATAAATTCAATATGTAAACTAAGCTTACTTGATATAAATGAATTGGAATGCTAATTTATTCGATAGGTACGATTTAATTTGTCGCAGTGCTTCACTTTGGAGACAGATTGACGTTCGATTGGATAACAATTTCCTTATGAATCCGCCATAGACAAGGTATTTTGGAACCTGTCCAGACATATATAACTGCCTATCTGCATTTGTCTATCAATGCTGTACTTTATATTATCGTAGTGTCAGTTTTGATGTTTGACCTCTTACATTTTATAAAGATTGAAGAAGCACACTCGTACACCATACGTGTACGAGTGTGCTCAGGAGCTATTCGATTTGGTCAAACCACTGCTGCAACTGCGAGGTACCGAAAGAATCTGCACCGTTACGTGGTTGAAATACCATCAACACGTACGAAGCGTTTTGCTTCTTCCTTTCTGATCCGCACCGCAAAGGCCTGGAATGCCCTCCCATCTTCCGTCTTCCCCGATACCTATAATCTGGATACCTTCAAATCAAGTCAATAGGCATCTTCTAGGCAAGCGCGCTTCATCTCAGGCTGCATCATCACTTACCATCAGGTGTGATTGCAATCAAGCACTTGTCTATATATTGAAAAAAAAAAAAAAAGCGTAAAGTTACGCCTGCTTCCAAGCATTTCTTATAAGGTTAATGCAAGCGCTGCATTAACGATTGTTAGTTCAGTCGCTGTACCCACTGGAACCCCAATTACTAAACTTTTTGAGGCTTCATCTGCCAGCTCTCTCTTAATTTCTCTAGATTAAAAATTTTTGAATTGTACTCACATGGAGAGTTCATTTGTACACTTCATGTATCTTATGTTCACAATCACAATTTATGGTACATCCCTATCCCTACTTCCCTACTAATATTATAAATGTGAATTTAAGTTTGTTTGTTACGGTTTCACGCAAAAACTACTTAACCGATCCTCATAAAACTTTGTACACATATTTTTGGAAGTGTTAGAAGTAATATAGGATACTTTTTATCCCGACATTAAGCTAGGTTACTTTGGGAGATTGGATGCAAGTGTTTGTCGATTTTACACCATAACTCCGACAAATTATAACCGATTTATATAATTATTTTTGTAGAGGTTATAATTTGTGTTTAATTGTGTCCAAACTTTGTGCAGATCTGAATGTGGTTGGAGATAGAGTACAGAACTCAGACGACAGCAACAGACCCCTCATTTAAGGCGATGCTGAATATTTTAATTTTTGACAACTAAATTGAATGCAACATAAAAAAACAAAATCAAACGCAGACGAAGTCGCGGGCAATAGCTAGTAAATAATAAATTAGAGTTATTTGAATAAGTCTCATAAAATTTTTGTTCCGGAGATAAATGATCAGTCCATTAGGTCTAGCAGTAGTTGAGCTTTATATGACAGAGCTTGCTCGGGGAAGTACTATCACCGTGCTAATTTCTGCCGCTAAGCAGTATGGCTGTCTTCCATCCCGAAAGGCGGGGTTGCCGGTGTAATAACGGGCACATGAGGCTTAACATTGCATTGATGGACACAGAACGGCATGGCACTTTGTAAAAACTAAGGCCCGAATTTTTAACACGCTTTTATTAGCTTCACTTCTTCGACTTCTTTGGACGCTATTTTGACCCACTTTAAACGGTCAGATTTCGTGCAAACTTTGTAGACATATCGAGGACCGATGACAAACGCTTTTTTTTTACAATAAAATATTTTATTTTTTTTATTCACACTTTTCTTAATTTAAATTTATTAAAATTTATTTTCTATTTTTTAGTTCGGTTTTCTATAAAAAGCGTGTTTTTTTTTGGTTTTATTTTTTAACTATTATTTATTGGCATAGAGTAGAGTTGAAAGGATGGAGAGTAACATAGGCTATAGGCACAGAGAAACAAATGGTTCCCACGGGATTTGTGAACACCGTAAAATGCGGACGATGAACGCGGGCAACGTGAATACCGAAATAATACTTAACAGGCTTGGGATATATTATGTACTGTCCCTGAGACTTATCTGTGAAACCGAAAGCCTATGAGTTTTTGAGTAAACCACTGCCATAGTATAAAAAAATCAGATACAGCCCTAACATCACATGCAATATTTAAATAATATGACTCCAGTCACTTTATTAGGTACGTGTCTCGTAGCGTAGGTACTATGCATGTGTCGGGTTTTCATCTTCAATAGGGTTGTCACAAGTAAACACTTAGAATGATTTCAATTATTTTATATGGAAAAATTAATATGCTTTTTTTTGATTTAATATTTTTACAGCGTGATTCCTTATGAGATATTCTTATGCATCCTTTCACATTATTTTGTAATTCGGTTACACGCGGTATAAAGCTTAATGTTTATCGCTTTCTCCTTGTTTCAGGTGTACATGGCCCTGTTCAAGCCGCTGCGGGTGTCCCGGCGCCAGTTCCGCCGTGTGCTTATGTGCATGAGGAACGTGAGGCATCTAAAGTGCCACGAGCTGTACGCGCACGAGAAGGTCACCAAGGTGGACAGTCTGTCCCTGGTGCTATCGGGAAAGTGAGTCGCTTTTGTTCACTTTTATGACGACCTCCATGGTGCAATGTTGAGCGCTGCACTATGGAGTATTTTCTGTAAGTACCTAATAATTTGACGGCCGACTGGCGCAGTGGGCAGCGACCCTGATTTCTGAGTCCTAAGCCGTGGGTTCGATTCCCACAACTGGAAAATGTTTGTGTGATGAACATGAATGTTTTTCAGTGTCTAGGTGTTTATCTTTATTTTATAAGTATTCATGTACATTATTCATAAAAATATTCATCTGTCATCTTTTGTACCCATAACACAAGCTACGCTTACGTTGGGGCTAGGTGGCGATGTGTGTATTGCCGTAGTATGTTTATTTATTTTTATTTTTTTATTCCACTACAAGTTAGCCCTTGACTGCAATGTCACCTAGTGGTAAGTGATGATGCAGTCTAAGATGGTAGCGGTCTAACCTGTTAGGGAGTATGGTAGTTATACCCCTAATCGGTGTTTACGCGACATCGCACCGGAAGGCAAAATCGCTTAGCGGCACGTCTTTGTCGGTAGGGTGGTAACTAGCCGCGGCCAAAGCCTCCCACCAGAGCAGACCAGAGAAAGTTCAGAAATTATAAATTCCTAAATTTACTGAGCCGGGAATCGCCTCCTATTTAAATTCTCAGCGCTCACCGTTTCGCCAGAGAGAAAAAAAATTGTTTTCAAAACGTCGCAACGTATTCAGCATGGTAAAGAGGGAAATAAAGCGAGATACAAGTGTAACCCCACCAACCCCTATAATAATAACATCCTGTTGAACGCTCAACATAATTTAAAATTGATGCTTTTGTTTCTATAATAGGGGAAAACTAACAGCTCTTCTCTATGAATGATGCACTCGAGGCTTTTGTCTTTAATAATGGCCCATTATTTATACTTTAATACACTTTTTTATACAGCGACGCTTTATTTAATGCGTTATCGCTTTCATTTATAATTTTTCTTTTCTTTTATACCTACTTAATGCCGCATCGATGAATCTCGTTCAATGCAAATTGTTTTATGGAAGCGGTTCGTCATTCGCCCTTTATCCCGTTTACTTTAGTTAGCTGTTGCTCGTAATCATCATCAGAGTTTATTAGGGTTTTTGAAGTAAAACTTCTTAAGACGCGACTAGGGAGTAACTCAGATTTTTTTCTGACGGAAGTAACGCTTACGTCAGACGTCTGTGTAGTTTCCGCTATTTATAAATAATAATTTGGATTGGTCGTAAGTATATGTCATATACTCCACGCTTCTTGACTTATACGCCAGCTATCGGCAAAAATCGTAATCAGTTTTCTACTCTCAATTATTATTCTATTTAACAAATGAAAATATTTATAAAATGTGAAAGTGATATTAATGAATTTTAAATAGAATATAAAATGAAATAGCAAATGTTAAGTCCCAAGAACATTTGACTCTTTCATCCGTAATGAAATGTATGAATGATTTAAATACCGTAATGAAATGTAATAGTTCTTACAAACAGAATATTTATTTATTATTGCGTTTGATTTTGTTTTTTGATCTAAAAAAAATTAAAGTATTCAGTATCGCTAAGCCTTAAATGAGGGGTTTGCTGCCGTCCGCTGAGGAGTTCTGTCCTCTATCTCCAACCACATTCAGATCAAAACAAAGTTTAGCCAAAATGTTACACATATTATAACCTCTATAGTACAAAAATAATTATTTAAATCGGTTATAATTTGTCGGAGTTATGGTGTAAAATCGTCAAACACTTTCGTCCCCTCTCCCAAAGGAACCGAGCTTAATTGTCGGGATGAAAAGTATCCTATATTACTTCTAATACTTCCAAGAATATGTGTACAAAGTTTCATGAGGATCGGTTTAGTAGTTTTTGTGTGAAAGCGTAACAAACAAACTTACATTGACATTTATAATATTAGTAGCGATTTAAGAAACAGAACAAGCACAGAAGAACAGCTTGTTCGCAATACGTAGTAAAGGAAAATAACAAATATTTTGTTTTTAATCAGTGTGACTAGCAAATTAAAGGTTGTGCACAGAATTACATTAACACTACAAACTATAATAAAAATTCAAAAGTATAAACTACAACAATAAAAAAACTAAAAAATAACAAAAGAAAACTGAAAATTATAATCCAAAAGTGCAGTTTGGATTGCTTAATATTAATTGATTAGCTACAAAACATAACACCGTGATAAAAACTGTACTAATTGAAATTGAATACAGAGTAATCAATGGAGCCTGAACAGATGTACGGAGCGTGACAGTGGTGAATTACTGCAAATGTAATGCGGTAAGGTTCATACCTACATCCATTCAAACGTAGTGTGAACAATTAACACGGCATTTTATTTGCATCTCTTGTTAATGATTAAGTCAACTCCACTATAATATCAAGGTTTTATCACTGAATAAATAGCTCGTGTGTTCGCGCGCAACATGAAAATTTACTTTTACAATCTCATTTCAAGTTTTTTTTTCTGGGTTGAGGCTTCGGCCGTGGCTGGTTGTTAGTACCGACCTTTTTGACGACCTCTCTAGCGCAGCGGCGTTGTGGTTTTAAGTGGGAGTTCCCTCAGGGACAATTTTGGAATTTATTATTTCAAAGTTTTTCTTTAGTCTGGTCTGATCGGAGGGTTAGTCCGTGTCTTGTACCACCTTAATGGCAAAGACGTGCCGAGAAGCGATTTAGCGTTCCGGTACTATGTCGCGTAGAAACCTATTCGGCATATGAGTAACATTACCTGTTGCCTTAGCGCGTAACACATTAATTATACAGGGTAAATAATTTTTGTACTTCAACACGGCTAGCATGGGCAGGGGACAATTATATCCCCGGGGAAAGGGTAAAGATGTATCTTCTCCCACAGCTTAATCAATTCTCAGAGCTAGGGCGCCCAAGTGGAAATAATATCCAAATAATATATGTGTTGTAATAAACGGTGGTAAACTTCTCCTATTCCATGTTTCCGTTCTTTAGCAACGTTCATTATTTGACGGCCGATTGGCGCAGTTTGCAGCGACCCTGCTTTCTGAGCCCAAGGCCGTGGGTTCGATTCCCACTACTGGAAACTTTGTGTGATGAGCATGAATGTTTTTCAGTGTCTGGGTGTTTATATATATATGTATATATCTTAATATATATAAATCTCCTGTCACGATGTTTGTCCGCGATGGACTCCTAAACTACTGAACCGATTTTAAATTAAATTGGCACACCGTGAGCAGACTGGTCCAACTTAAGAGATAGGATAGCTTAAATCTTTAAGTAAAGTCACAATTTTATTTTATTGCAAATTATTTGTCTATAATTAATTGACAGTCACATGTTATATGTATATATATATATACAACTATGCTCATTTAAGGCTTAGCGTTACTCAATACTTTAAAAACAAAATCAAACGCAGACGAAGTCGCGGGCAACAGCTAGTATATATATATATTCTAAGTATTTATGTATATAGTTCATAAAAATATTCAGGCTTCTTAGTACCCATAACACAAGCTATGCTTACTTTGGGGCTAGGTGGCGTTGTGTGTATTGTCGTAGTTTATTTATTTATTTATTTATTTATTATATCCCTTATCAGGGGATATAATCGGGTGATATAAGTTTTGTCTCCTGCCCGTGCTAGGGGCGCAGCAGGCCTAGCCCAGGCGTTTATAATTACACATATATTATTTGGATATTATTTCCACTTGTGCGCCGGGCTCTGAGAGTTGATAATGCTGTGGGAGGAGATACATTTTTATCCTTTACCCGGGGATATAATTGTCCCCTGCCCATACTACCCGTGCTGCCTGTGTTAGCCCTGCAGGTGAGTCAAGAGCGAACTTGTTGTGTTATAAAGAAAATCCGATAGAGTGGTACTGCCGCGTAGAAATTAATTAGGGGTACTTATGTTAACTTTGGACTATAAAATCCCTAAATATTTTAAACTAAGATTTTCGTTGTTTGTCAACATTTTAGAGGGCCGGGCGGGCATAATCTGACTACCCGCTTTTGTGTTCTTTTTTTTTTGTATTCCACGAACTGTTCGATATACTACACTGACAACCTCACATTTAAATTGAGAAGCTGTACTATGCTTTCTCCAAAGTAAGCGTAGCTTGTGTTATGGGTACTAAGATGACTGAGGATTATTTTACTGAATAATATTAATAGACACTTATAATAAACATTTAGGTATGCACACTGAAAAGCATTCATGTTCGTCACACGGACATTTTTTAGTTGTGGGAATAGAACCCACGACCTTGGACTCAGAAAGCAGGGTCGCTGCACACTGCGCCAGTCGGCCGTCAATGAAATACGTTAAGTCTATAAAAATAAAGCATTGCATTTCAAGGTTCACCATAGACCAAAGATTTACATAATCTTTTGTAAATTTTTGGACTTAAGAATCGTAGTCGTAGTCCAAAACGATTTTTTTTTAAATATTTGAAACAAATAACAGTGCGTAAATAGATTGTTTTGCCTTGCCTTGGTTACTCATAATATGTAACATTTAAAAGTCATAGTAACTTGTTGCAAAAATAATCTGCGTTCCGATTAACTGTGCATTTATAGTGCGTGGATCTCAAGTGATTCACTTAACGACATGAGTAGTCGCTGCAAATATAAACCCTTTCACACATCGGATCCGGGCTATTTTGTACTCGCCATTTTTTGTTTTTGGTTACTGTAGACGTTTGACTGCAATCACAACTAATCTTAAGTAATGATGCAGGCTAAGATTTAGCGTGCCTGGAATATGCCTAATGCCTATTCACTATTGGATAGAAGCAAGCGTTACCTTGAGGAATTCCATGATGTAATATGAAAATTGAGCTTAATTTTCATCACATCAAATTGCAAATCTTTAAATTTCGTTGCATTTTTCTATTATAATATGCATATTTACTGAAATATAAACCTCCCTCTATAATTAGTGGCGTGCACTTCATACATGCACAAAAGCACAGCATACCCTAAATTTATTGTATAACTTATAAAGGGGAAGAATTTTTAACTTTATGCCATCTTCCTTCTTTATGCATACCCTGGTCAAAAACCCTGTGCACGCCACTGTCTATAATTGCTCTATCTATTGCTGCAAACTGGATTAAAATCTGTTGCAAAATTCGTTAGATAAGGTTACAAACAACGGGGGCGACTTTGTTTTATACTATTTGAACATTATGAAACTGAAATGTTACTGTCGAGTAGAGAACGAACCAAACACTCGATAAGACAAGCTCTGATGTCATTGACTGTACTCGGCAAATGTGTGCATAATTGTATTTGTTTGTCAGAGGATAACTGGCTCGCTCTTCCTGTTAGGCAATTTCTACAGATGACGCCGTATTTAGTGTTTCGTGGTTTCAGCCAAAGTAATTTTTAATAATAACAATAATTCTTTATTTAGTAACTGTGACACTATTATAAAAGAGATTATTGAAAATACAGTAATAATCAAAAACTAAAAAAATGACATGAGATATTAAATATACAAAATTTATTATATTATTAAATATAAAAAAGTTTAATATCATCAGTACAGTACATCAGTATGAGCCCTCGCAAACATTTCAGATGCGCTACAATATCGTGGTAAGCCCAAAAGCATTCTGGAACCATCATTATACAGAACTCGTAGGGAATTTAGCGATGCTTGTGAATAGCTGGTCAAAAAACAAACTTTTAGCTTTCTGGCTACAACAGTCAAACCTTCTAATGATTTTAATGAATTATTTGTGTTGCGATAAACGACTAAGACACCGGGAGGTATCTTTGCATCGTCATCAAATATAATTTCAATTGTTTGTTGAAAACTATCTATTAACTAATTATTCATTATTAGGGTATTTGTAAAATCCTATTCAATTTAATAAAATAGCTGGCAAATATGAATTTATAGTTATCAAAAGTTTGGTTATTTACCCACTTTTATAAAATTACTGTAACAGTTGCTAATGTTTTTTGTATTTGATAAAAATGGCGAGACGTCATGGCGTGGTATTAAATGGCGTAGTTGTGGTGATGGGCGTGTGAGATCAGATGCTCGGTGGTTAAATTTAATCACCATTTAAAGTTATCTATTACCTTGTATTCGAGTATTAACTGTCAGTATACGTAATTTCTACGGATTTGATTATCATTCTACTCAGACTTATAAACTATAAAATATCATGGTAATTAGGTTATTTTGATAAAAAGACGTAATTTCTATTCAATAATTAGCGTCTAGGTGTTGAATTTTGTAGGCAGGTATGTTTTTTTGAACTATAATAGGTAAATTTATCATAGAGTGTTACAAATTATAATATAAACAAAAAAAGATGGCGACTTTCAAAATGGCTGCCATACAGATTACAAAAGTATCGAGATATATTTTCCACGGAACTCTTACTGGGTGATTCCGACACGCAAGTAACTGGTTTTTTTTATGAATAAGATACACTTATTCTTAAACGGGTACGATCTTCATAAATCAGTATCACCAACGTTTGCCTCTCAATCGTTGTTTAAATACAACAGTCAGGACATGTCATTCTGTACGTCTGCTTATGGGATTATTTATTATTACAAAATAACGTTACATCACTAATTAGCCCTGTTACGGGAAAATCGGGAAGCAACTCGACTCGCTCGTTAAAACGGTCCGTGTGACTTTTAAGGCGGGAATACACGATTGTATACATCGCTGTACCTCCGTGGCTGTGTTTTATGTTATAACGGTTAATTTTATCTGCGTTCGAAGTGTTTTGTACGCCGACGAAGTTATGACAGTATTCGATTCAACTTTGTCGTACAAAATACACAAGTTTTTCTAATCTATTATTATCTACACTAAATTTTTTTTAAATTGTCTTATTATGTAACCAATCTTTTTATAACTGTTTAGTGTAAAGTATGTCTTTTAAATGCAAAAAAATAAGTGCGATAAAATAAATAAAAAGAAACGCAATAAAGAAAATAGAATAAGTATATGTTTATTTTTTGCTAAACAATTTGAAAATACACTTTATAAGTTACGAGTATGTATTATAAGTTATAAAAAATAGATGAATGACAAATAATAAAAAGAATGGTATAGTTTTTTTTATTCATTAAATAATATTTTGCTGGCGCGATGGTCTCCGTGTTATGCCGAAACATGATTTATTTTTAAGATGAAAACTGTTATGTTATTAAAATAAACCAGAGAAAAGTCCTAATTTCTTTTCGTAAAAATTAATTAATTATATTTTTATAAGGACCCAAATTTTTTTATACTACTGTCAACCGGTTTTTGTGCTCCGTTCTCCAGATGAGTTATATCTATAAAAGTTAATACTTATTCAATTTTCGAAAACGCCCAGAAAACTTTCTGGTACCTACCACCTTTATTACTTTTTTAAGAAACTTAATAAATTACTGGAATATTTAAATGGATCTACTGTGTAAAATGTAAGCCAAGCTTTACATCAAGCAGACGAACTGTACCAGTTTTTGTGAATGAAGCCGGTTGAACCGTTGAAAGCAAAAGTCACTTGCCTTTATTCGCGATTCGTAGGCCGCGTGGCTTACGTAATGACTGTAGTTAAAGGCCTCCGCTTACATATCGACTCGACACCAACTCATAAATTAGAACATGGAAAAGTAAGCCTTATGTCGTACAGCATAAAGTAAATTGTTATACTGGGAAATAAACCAAGAATTGCCCACTCGCCTTACACTAACAAGCTACAGCCCGCTCAGGCTTACCACTCGTTGACTACTAGTTATGAACTCGTTGCGGACGCGTTACTGACTCGTCGGTGTTGTGGTAGTCGGTTTAATTTAAAGTAAGTAGTCTTCTTCTTTGTCGTAACACTCTTGCCAGAGTGGTCGTGGTCATTAACGTGGTCAAGTAGTGCTTTTGAGTAATTAAAATATTTAAAAAAATACTTTAAAGGTGAAGGAAATCATCGTGGGAAACCTGCATGCCTAAGTTACATAATGTTCTCAAACGTATGTGGGGTCCAAAAAAATAATAAATAATGTTATTTCTGTAAATTTTGTTCATTACACTGTGAAATAAAATACATTTGAATCGACAAAGTCGCGTAGTCGGGTCAGTGACTGGCAGATAGAGTCGTGGTCCGCGCGCTGTTGCCGTTGTTACATTACAGAGTAGAATAGAATAGAGTATCAACAAGTAGAGTATGTATGTAGAATGTTGAATATTTCACAAAATACAGAGTAAAAAAAGTCTTAGAACAAAAGTTGTTAGTTTTAATGTAAAAAAACTACAGGCCGAGAGTTTTTTTGCTATTTTTATTTAACCCTGTACGTGTTTATATAACTGATAATGCATACCTTGAATGCCTTATTTGAGTGCCCATCAGTAGAATGTTAGTAATGTGCCTCAAGACAGAAGCTAAAAAGGCATTCTCGGTGGCCGACGTCGCAGTGCGCGGATGAAAGAGCTCTCTCATCAAAAGAGGCCTTTGTAGCCGCTCTCAAGGTCTTAATGAAGATTGTTCTTACATTACCGACTCGAGCAGTGTGCTTTGGTCATTTGAACCGGTTAGATGAATTCTTAAGGAAACCTCTTCATTATTTAGAGTTCAACAAAAAGAGATCCATATACTTTTGTCATGTACATTGGAGGTTTGGTTACCCGGATTTATGGACACGTATATTTACTTCTAATATCATAATTTACGACCCATTAGCGGCTTTCTTCAGGACACGGCTCTTTTCGCCGAATGAGGAGGGTCTAGGCCGTAGTCCACCACGCTGGCCAAGTGCGGATTGGTAGACTTCACAAACCTTTGAGAACACTTATAATAAACTCATATTATAAAGAGGTAAAGTATAAATGGTGGTATTAGCGATGATAGCCTAGTGGGTAGGACTTCGGCTTTACTTTGGGGGGGCCGAGTTCGAAACCCACTTACGTTCGAAACACACTCAGCAACTCTAACTTTTTTAAGTTACGTGCGTTTTAATCAATTAAAATGTCACTTGCTTCAACGGTGAAGGAAAACATCGTGAAGAAACCTGAGAGTTCTCCATTATGTTCTCGAATGCGTCCGCTAATCCGCACTGGGCTAGCGTGGTGGACTACGGCCTAAGCCCTTCTCATTGTGGGAGAAGACCCGTGCCCTGTAGTTAGCCGGTAATGGGTTGCTATGATGACGATTATGATGAAAGTATAGGTGGTGGTAGGGTAATGAATTAAGTAATCTCCGAAACTGCTAAGGTCGAAGAAACCACGACGTGTCTTTAGAGACATGCAATCACAAGATGAGCCCGTTTTGCGAGAGTTTTGTTATTTCGTGATATGGAAGACGCCGTGGTTTGGTCTTCGCTTTATTGTACGCAAGTTGGGTTTTATCCCTTTGAAAAGATAGAATCTTGAGAGGTTACAGAGCTGTTCCTAAGAATGAACACTATTTTTAATTTATTTGGGCCAAGTTTTGAAAAGTTATGAATCGTTACTAGAGCTCAAGTAGATCGCTTGTTTATATTGCTCTTGGAAAAGCTGATAAACGAAACTAACCAGAGATAAACATGGTATATCGTTTCGCTTATATTAAGCGATAAATAATATAAACAAGGGAGAATAAAAAAACTGATTACCAGAATCTAAACTTTTAGGTAAGGCAAACTTGAATAGAGCAACGAAAACAATGCCCGTGGTTAAAAGCTAATCTCGATTTAAAAACATAGCCAATATGGTAAACATTCTACCACCTTGCATTCCAACACTTGATTTGGATATTTGAGATTCGACCACACCTTTTCCTTTTACGGATTTTCTAATGAACTCAGTAATGAAGCTTTGATCTCCCTGATTGGAGTAGCCGAACAAGCCTAGCCTTAGAGTTAACTGGAACTGAATAGATTTTGTTCATGCCATTGCTTTATTATCAGAACAGTTGAATGAGTGATTTCGTGACAAAGCTCGTCCGGAGAAGCACGCCATGCTTATTTCTGCCGCTAAGCAGTATGGTCGCAATGCTGCGTTGTGGTCTGAAGAGCGTCACTTCTTGTGTTATTACAGGCGTATGAGGTTTAACATCACAGCCTGAGGTTGATAGACCCAGAAGGGCACTTTGCGGAACATGTTTCTTGCATGCCCTAAAAAGTTTTGCGTTGTTCATAGGTTTGTAGCTTTAATCTAGCTCCTCGATTTTGGGAGAGCTTTTCAAGAGAGTAAAACTGGGCAAAATTGAATATCATTTCCATCAATAGCCTATAACAGTCCACGGCATGGTGGGCTTAAGGCCTCTCGCATGGAGGTTTTGCCCATAATCACCACGCTGGGGATATCGCAGACGGGTTGGTGTAAATGGTAGTAGGCAGTAGCACAGATCACAGAGGATGCTGCTGCCTTCTCTCTTATATTTCATTCTTTAAGGATGTTCTAAAACGCAATCTAACATCATGCAATATACCATGGAGCAATTGGGAGCGATTTGCCGCGCAGAGGTCTACATGGCGCAAACTGATAACTGACAAATGTAAAACCTTCGAAAAGAAACGTCTAGTACACCTTGACTTAAAACGCTACATCACAAAAATTTGCACCTACAGCGGTCAACTTTACTGCGGGTCGTGCAATCGAATCTTTAAAACTCAATTTGGCTACGCTAGTCATATCCGGGCACACTCGAGACGATAACGCCAAGGTATCGCCGTTGACGGATACGTCATGGAGGACATCATCATCATATTCCATTACATGAGTCGCCTCGTGAGACACCCGCGGAAAAAAGAAGGGGTGCTCATAACTGTATTCTGACCTGCCGTCAAGGCAAGACAAGGCACGTTGAATATGCTTTTGGCCAATCCCTAACGCTTCTAAGGCATGCCTTTCTATGACAACCGACGGGTCTTTGGTCAAGGAGGTCAAGATGATAGTAACAAAGAATACAAAAGATTTAAAAGGGTTTTAGTTCATACGTTTAAGGTCCACAACATTTACGCTGCTCATGATAAATAAAGAGATTTTGAAGTGAAATACAAACAAAAACAAGTATTATAGATCCAAGTCCTTTTTGCGGTGAAGCTCCGAAAAGATGGTTCGATTGGTGGATGGGTCGATTCACACAACGGCGCTACTATGCCGGTTTCATTTATAGATCAAAAATATGTTTTTTTTTTCTGTTGTTGTTTATATTTATTATTTATACATATAGCGCTAACTTGGCTAAGCTCATGGTAAGTAAAGATCCCGCTTAAGGAGCGTGCTTGCCTAGAATAAGCCTACTCACTAATAATTTAAACGTACGTATTAAAAAAAGAGAAAGCAAGGGCTTTACGTATCCATGGGATATCAATTAAGTAATGCTGCCCTACGATTTTACAAAATTAGCCATCTCTGAAGTTCTTCATCATGTCCACCAAAGAAATGGCAATCTAATGGCAAAAATACTACTGAAAAACCGCTTCGAAATTATATTACCCTTATAAAGGAAATCTAAAAATAGTGGAGAACTTAAGTATCCAACATTAATGTAGTAATTACTGCAAGAGGTTAATTAGGAGCACGTAAAACAATCAGAGTCATGTCAGGCGGAATCCTCGTAAACGCGAGTACGCTTACAAATGAGCAATTACTTACGCAAGGTTTAATTCCGTGAACAGGGATCGTTAAAAGGGCAAATGTTCTCAAAGCTAATGTCTTCTGGGCCACCGACGACACAGTTATATTATATATTTTTTTTATTTATTCACTTTATTGCAAAAAAACGGTTTACAAGAGGCGGACTTAATGCAATGCATTTTCTACCAGGCAACCTAAAATGTAAAATACATATATATTAATATTTTTTAATTAATAAAAATCTATATAAATTTCTAAACTTCTCTCAGTGTAAAGAGGAAACAAGGAGACCAAGAGTGCTCAGTGCGAGTGGAGAAGGGTGCGACGCTATGAAAACTGGTATAAAATGTAAATTCGATTTTGGTGTAGGAAACTTTCCAGATTTGTTCATATGGCGTAAGATGGAATAACAAGCTAAGGAAGATGGGAGCCACTGGATCACATAACATCCATCTTGATTACCTGAAACCCTCGTTACCACATAGAGCTGAAGAGTTTCAATGAATGTGGTAATGCGCTGATTAAATAACCCCATACCATAAGGCATCGATTACCCGAATTTTTTCTCTGGATGGCGTTTGATTGAGTGCTAATTGACTTTTTACTACTTTCAAGGTCATTTGGAAAGACGGTACTAATAAGCCCGGATAATCTCCGCTCACGTCTTGGCCTAAAAATCATCCCTTATGAAGAATGTGGTAATGCTCTGATAACCCCTTATGAAATGGCATCAAATATTCCACATTTATCTCTGGATTGAGTCAGTTTGATACTATTTCTTGACTTCTTGCTTTATTAAAGTACATTCGAACTAAGGGTAATAGGAAGCCCAGAAATGCCTCGTGCACACCATCTCTTATGCTGCTAATGAATATGAGTATCTTAAATAAATGTTGATTTAGTATAAACGTACATTGTTCCGTGTAGTTCTAATTTGAATCGTATATCAAACTTCGTGATAATCTGGGTCAGGGCTTCCTAACCTGGACGCCTTAGAAGGTACAATTTTTTTTTATAGTCTTTGTGCAGGGGTGTCATGTCTTGTCCCGCACTTTAAGCAATTGTATGGAGATCACTAAGCTCAGCCATCCAGTTGGGGTAGATTTTTTGTTTAATTATTTGTTAAAATTTATCATTTATAGTTTCAATAGTTTTATGCGCCCATCTGCCTATCTAAAAAGTACCTATCAATTTTAACTAGCCTGGTGAGTGGGCGGACTTCGTGACAAATAACTTGTAAGTGCGCCATTGGCTTGATAAGGTTGGGAACCCCTGATCTAGGTCATAAACTGAATTCAACTAAACTTGAAGTCTCTGTCTTACTGCGTAGGTAATAAGGTAATCATGAGTGGATGCAATTTCCATCGTCCATCTTATGTGTAGTCTAATTGCCCTCCGGCAATCGGATGTGTGACCCAACTTGTACAACTGCTCTACGGACTTCAGGCATTGATTGTAAAGAGCGCATTAAACTATCGGTCTTGGTAAATGTAACTAAAATGTTAAAAATCTTTCTCTTCAATAGAAAATAATTATTGTGGATAGTCGTGATACTAGTGCTCCTTTCTGTTTCTTAGTAGCTTTCTTCTTTATTGTGTCGTTGTTGATTTACACCTACCACGCTTTTCTGTCTTCTGCTTTCCTGGTAATACGGAGGCCTTTTAGTATCTGGTCAATCCTCGATGAGGTGATCGGCCGCGTTGTCCTTCTACCGACAAACGCTGCTGAACTGGTAAGCTAGATTAGGCCTACAAAGTCTTATATTACGATAAAAAAGCTTGGGTTAAATTATTGATCTAACCAGGTTGCTTCTTTAATAGTTTTAAATAACAATGTGAGATGGTGATAACAAAAAAAACAACCGGCTAAATTTGTTGTGGGCTTCTTCTTAGACCAGGGCGCGTTTAAACCCTCGTACCTTTAGTTTTAAGTTGACGTATTTAGTTAACGCCATCAACTCACTTCTATGTCATATTTTACATGTAATGTACGAATGAAAAGTGCCGTGTGCCTATTTGAATAAAGAAATATTTGACTTTTACTTTGACTTTGAAGCTATTACAGTCACACATGCCTCCTCACTCCTGTGAATTTGGGTTTCAGAGCATACACAAACTACGCTGTTCCAACGGGGGTTTACGGGCTTTTCAGATTTAAAAATATGTGATGGTAATAATATGTAATTACATTGTTTTTCTATTAGCGATTGGTTCTTGACGACAATAACATCTGATTAAAAAATATGATGACATCTAGTTGGGAGCACGCTTGCCTAAAACTAGTACTCACTGTTGCCTGGAAGGTACTTTGGTAAATAAAGTAACACTGTTCCACCCACTCTCAATGGACAACGGCCGAATGGCGCAGTGGGCAGCGACCTGCTTTCTGAGCCCAAGGCCGTGGGTTCGATTCCCACAGCTGGAAATATTTGTGTAATGTACATGACTGTTTTTCAGTGTCTGGTTGTTTATATGTAAATTCTTAGTATTTATGAATATTATTCATTAAAGCGTTCATCAATCATCTTCGTACCCATTTACTTTGGGGCTAGATGGCGACATGTGTAGTCATTATCATCATCGTCATGTCAACCAATCGACGTCCACTGCTGGACATAGGTCTTTTGTAGGTAGTTCCACAATCAATACAGCGGCTCCCAACGACTCGCCTGATGTCATCTGTCCACCTCGTTGGGTACCGACCTACGCTGCGTTTACCTGCGGGGTCGCCATTCCAGCACCTTAAGACCCCAACACCCGTCGGTTCTCCGAGCTATGTGCCCTGCCCATTGCCACTTCAGCTGTGTTGTGTATTACCGTAGTATAAAAAACAATGGACCGGCTCAAACTGTTAGACCACATTCGTACTAACGAGATAAAATTGGCTCCAGTGAGAATTTGGCAGACCTATTCTATTATTCAACAGATTTAACATGTAGGTAGACATGTCGGTTTAGTGGGATGATTTATGTAGGCGTTTACTGACTCTAACATGACTTTCGAGATATAATCTTGTTTTAGTGTAATTGTCTATTAAGTGTTGTAATAAGAAGGACCTTATGGGTTTATGTATACGCTTCTATAACACGATTCTGAAGATAGTTTTGAACTTATAAATGATTGTTAAAATGTAAAATGTTGAAGAGAAACTGCTAGGTTGATTTTTCACGAATCCTTCGGGAACCGTACCTACATTTTCCTGGAATAAAAAGCAGCCTATGTGTTATAATCTGTCTCCTTTCCAAAATTCTGTCAAATTGGTACAGCTGTTTTTGCGTGAAAGAGTAACAAACATCTATCCTTACAAACTTTCGCATTTACAATATTATAGTAAGAAAATTTAATTAAAAATATAGATATTTGGAGATGGAAGATTAAAACAGACTGCAAAGACCATTATATTATATCATATTTATATAGTTATACGGATAAAAGAGTATTTTTAAACAACATGTTAATTTATATCCGCTGTTAATGATTTCATATCTAACTTTATTAATTTTGATCGTATATTGAAATAAATAAACATACTACGACAATACACACATCACCATCTTAAGCTTTGGGGCTAGATGGCGTAGCTTGTGTTATTGGTACTAAGATGCCCAATGAATATTTTAATGATACAAATAAACACCCAGACCCTGAAAAACATTAATGTTCATCACACAAACATTTTCCACTCGTGGGAATCGAACCCACAGCCTTGACTGAGAAAGCAGGGTCGCGGCCCGCTGCGCCAATCGGCCGCCATTTATTAGTTACTCTTCCTCAAAAAAATTCCTAAAAGCTAAAAACTTCCGAATGAAAAGTCTCAATCGAATACTTAATCCTAAGACACCTGCAAGTTATACGAAACTGGTAAGGTGTAAGGTTTCATTAATCATTCTTGCGTTACATGGTATATTTGTGATACTTAATTATGTGCGGAGTGCAAAGAATGGAAAAATGTAGATATTCGAAATTCCATCTAATGATCCGGTTGTCGAAACGTTAAAGACTTTGGTTTTCTTGTGGATTCTTCTCCAATTACGGTGTTCTTTATTATCTGTTTCCGGAAGGGTAATGAAGTTAGTTTCATCATCATTATCAACCCATCACCTGTCCACTACAGGTTACGTAAGACTTTGCTTGCCTTTCAAACATGCAGGTTTCCTCGCGATCTTTCTTTCACCTTATCTTCACTTCGTTGAGCTTTTATCACACATTCATACATATTCACAAATAAATACATTTCATTTCATTTGATTACACCGTTAAAGCAAGTGATTTTTATTTATTGCCAATCTGTACCAAATATAATGGAAAAAACTGACTTCTTAAATACAGGTATGCTAGTTTGAAAGTTAGGGCTAGCATTTTAGGCTAAAATCGGTATGATCTTATGATTCCATTCAATAAAAATGTTTTATTATTGTTATTTAACAAATAGCTTTAATTAAAAACGGATTTATCTGTAAAGAATTACCCAGTAGGCTAACAAAATTCAAAATTCATTTATTTCAAGTAGGCCTATAAGCACTTTTGAAACGTCAAGTAGTGACTCTACCACCGGTTCGGAAGGCAGATTCTACCGAGAAGAAGTCGGCAAGAAACTCAGCAGTTTCTCTTTTCCAACATCACTTTACAATTTATCAATAAATATATCAAATTATTATCCTCCCAATAAATGTACCTTTTTTATAAGAGCTCTCTGATATGACTTATTACATAAGTCATATCAGAGAGAAGTGTCTGATAGGAGAGAAATACGCTTTAACATACGCTTAACCAATTCGATTTGGCGGACGGGAACGAACTGAGCGGCGGGGTAAAGAGTTCGCGAACTGTAAACAAGAAATGAGGTTGCGATTAATGAAACCTTAAAACTACAGTATGTAAATAAATACGATAGAAGCCTAGCCTAATCGGCTTTAATCAGACTCGATGCGACTTAGTGTTTTGGAAGGCTGCGGAACATTATAGGATCAATTTTATTATTAGCTAGCCATTAACATAGAAGAGGTAATAGTACTAAACAGTTCAGTTCTCTTTTCCAATAGTGCTACTGAGAAAGCTACTCTGACAGCGTGATATATAGGTTTTAAAAAAATCTCAGCCTTGCTTTATTTGCCTAGATAGATAGATAGTTTTGACAAAATTCAACAAAAAAAAAAACTAAACTGCTCCTATCACACTATAAAGCTGGATAACAGGATTCTGACTACACGCATTTAGCCAATTTATTCTTGTTAAACTAAAAAAAAAAAACTAGGTCTGTTCCCTCGTATTTTTTCCCCTATCCTTGCGTATTAGATAAGGCACTCCTCGACGTGAAATAAGACTACGCAGCGCGGTGACAAAGGCTTATATGTTGAGTTAATAGTTAAACATGTACTTGGTTGACGGAACAGATCTACAAAATCCATCTCTACACTTTTAACTCTTTTAAAGCGTTAAAGCGTATAAGTCGCGATTAGTAACTGTGGAACTAAAAATAGAAGAACAGCCTCGCTGTTTAATTGCCGAGGTTTCGAAAACTTCTTCAATCAAATATAACTCTTTTGTAGGGTAAACTAATTTTTTGTATGATCGTGAGGTGTTACTTAACTTACTAACGAATAGAAGAATATGAGTTATGGCGCTATAGTTTAATTACATCTATCGTTTTCTAGCAAACAACACTTTTTTAACGACTAGGCCAAGGTCTGTTTTTACGCTAGCCTCCGTTTGACAAGTTGCCAAACTTTAACTTTAGCACTATTCCTTACTTATATTGCTGGCGATCAGTACCATGCAAGTAACGTAGGATACTGTGCTATCATAGACACTAAAATAAATAAATAAATAAATAAATATAAATATACTACGACTATACACATATCTAGCCCCATAGTAAGTGTGTTGTGGGTACTAAGTATAATAACTCATATACATTTAAACACTCAGACACTGAAAAACATTCATGTTCATAACGAAAACATTTTCCAGTTGTCAGAATCGAACCCACGGCCTTGGACTCAGAAAGCAGGGTCGCTGTCCACTGCGCCAAACGTCCATCTAAACAATAAATATAATACTTACTTTGTTAACACAAGACAATGATGTTTCCAATTCTGCATAAGCAATTAACTAACACATTGGTGAGAGCGCTCTCTTTACACAAAAGGAATACCTAAATGAGTGTGATACAACAATAATGAAATTTGAAATTTGAAATTTTGAAATTTGAAATTTATTTATTTGCCCACAAAATCGCTTACAATTATAATACAAAAATATATCTTACAAAAAGCATGTGGACAAATAGGGTGCCACCTCAGCACGAAGCCGCAACGAGCTGCAGCGCTGGTTTTCAGGGGGACCCTGTGTGCTCACAGACGTGTTTGCGACTGCAACATCCATGCCACAGTCTATACATAATAAAAATAAAATTAAAAATAAAACATGGTGCGGAATATAAAATTTACCGATCTAAACCAAGAAGCCTACCACAAAGTCAGGCAGTGTCCATGGTAACGCTAGATACTTCGTCTGTACATACGCCAGAAACAAATTACAGCCCTGCTACTATAGTGTTTTTCACACACAAACCCATACGGAAAAATAACTGATTCAAAGAAAAGCCTCATTAATGTAGATTTAAGAACAATAAATTGTTTGTTGCTGTAGCAAATGTGCTTTGAGTTTTTCTTTAAATAGCCGAACAGTTTGTATATCACGTATGGGTGGTGGCAAGTCATTCCAACACTTAGTAGCAGAGATAATGCTTAACAAACAATTAAATTACGAAAAGGTTTTGTGTAATGCACCTAATGCATTATTTCAGTAAGTACGTGTAATTGTGTGCGACTGTGTAGATGTATAATAATCTTGTCTCAAAAATATTCCAACCTTACGCCAGATTTATATCTGTTATTTCCATATTTTGGTATAAACCTAAGTTTGCAACTGAGTTAATTTCAACTCAATTGGCAATTACATAATGTACGATAATGGTTTGGACGTAATTTGATGGCAACTTTCCACAGTGGCTAGATATATTTGTTGTCAACTGAGATACAGAATACTCCCTTCAGGTCACGGGCCCAATCATCTAACGCAATATCTCACACGACAAAGATCTTTTAAAATAGATCTTTGCCGAGTCATGACGGCAGATCAAAAAACAGTTTTCACCACACGTTTATTTCTCTTTCCGCGGATGTCGTATGTGGCCACAAAGGAAATATAACGGAGAGCGAGCGACAGCGTCCTCTGTGCTACTACTACTGTGATTATGGGCAAAACCTCCCATTTGGAGTCCTTTAGTCCAGCAATGGACTTTTAAAGGGTTTTGATGAATGATGATGTAAGACTTTGTTTAAAATAACCATTGTTTGTAATTACCAATTGCTAAGTCCTAAGTACATAATGGCTCAATGAGCGTTACGGCTTTGTCTCCATGTCAAGTGTTCAATTTCTTATATGAGCGTCGAATATATAAACGTTTTAGGTTACCGGCCTTGGGAATCCATTAAACTGTGACCTTTGCTATCGCTCAGGATAACAATAGATGAATAAAGGTTATGATAGGGCGATGCGGGGGTTAATGATGCGAGTAAGCCGTGTTAGTTGATAAGGCAAAGTTTGCGCGTCGCTTGGTAATTATTTATTAGGCTGCTTGGCGTCAAATTGTGTCTAAATTATCCAAGTAGTGCCTCGAATGGAGATTACCGACGACAGCACTTTAATAAGCTAATTCTAAGCTCCGTTGAACATTTTAAGTTTGCTGGCGTACCCACATTTTTTGACAGCAAGAAAACTGTTCGATTATTGGATATTGGATAGAAGCAGGCGTTACTTTGCGGAAATCCATGATATATTATCAAAATTAAGCGTAATTTGCTATACTCCGCGAAAAGCAGGATAATCTGTGTGGTGTAATTTATAATTTCTTCAATCCTTATACCCCACACCAAACAGATCTTCGGCAATATACCCTCTACGCACGTTTCGCTCCGAAACAATTATTCATTGTAAAGTCTTAACAATTATTAAGTTAAGTTAACTTAAGTTGTTGTCTTAACAATTATTCATTGTAAAGTCAACATCTCCTGATGATGCTCCGGTTTCGGAGCGAAACGTGCGTAGAGGGTATATTGCCGAAGATCTGTTTGGTGTGGGGTATAAGGATTGAAGAAATTATAAATTACACCACACAGATTCTCCTGCTTTTCGCGGAGTATAGCAAATTAAGCTTAATTTTGATAATATAACTGTTCGATTGGTTGGGATTGGTATCAAGAAGAGACAATAATAATTCCTCTCTCGATATATACTACTGTATGAAGTTGTACGTAAAGTAACATCGCAGAGAGGCATATTCGCCCAACGAATCATCTCTTAAAATAAAGATTAAAAAAGTGTGTGCGTTTAACCTTTACGCGCGATTGAAGTATAACTTTTATTATTATTTATTGATGAAAGAGTAAAATGTTCCTGGCACTCCGCCATTTCATTTAATAAGGTAAAATTGTTTGGAAGAGTTCTCCAGGACGTCAGAGACGCAAATGGTTGGACGACATAAGGGGCCACCCCCTTTGTTACCGAGATCTAAAGAAAGGCGGGCTCAATAGGGAGGCCTTCCGATTGTTGACCGCCAAATTTCAAGAAGATGGCACCCAATGATGATGATGGTAATAATACCAGTAAGTCAAGATTAAAGTCAGTTTAGTTATTTTTTAAAATTCCCTTATATGCGGATGTTTAGTGCGGTATGCCCACACATACGTATGTAGGTACAGAGCACTCTCCACAATGAAACAAACAACAGCCAAACAAACTGAAACAAAGTTTAATTCGCGCTAAGACTGGGTTAATTAAAACGGGCGGAGGACAAACTGAAAGGTCAGCTAAACTGGGGTAAAATATTAATTCTCCTATTTTTTCTGCCTTATACCGATTACCTATTTGAGCAGAATTATTTTCATTTTTCACTATTTTCCTTTTAAGTTTTCAACCGACTTGAAAAAGGGGAAGGCTCGATCTCTACATGATCAACCCCTTACCGGCCCACTACAGAGCTCGCTCCTACGATGAGAAGGGGTTAAGGCCGTAGTCCACCATGCTGGTGCCGTGCGGATTGGTGGACCCCTCACCAGTGGCGTTCCTAGGATTTTGAATTTGAGCAAGCCCAGTTAACCTAAAGGACAAATTTAACTCGTCATGATCTCTAAGTCACCATTCTTGTTGTGCTAAATGACAAACCATATCAACAAATCTTTGAAAAACACTACGGTTAGGGTCAGCACGCGAATTATGATAAAGAAGTTTCTATGCAATGTTTGCCAAAATTAAAAAGTAATCATAGAATCCCGAGTGTTTCTTTGAGTTCTGCTCTCTTTAATTCTTATGATGCCTGGTAATTTATGTCGTAACCAGCCGCGTTCCAACCATTATTTTCATTAGAAAAAAAATATCCAAAAATTTACCTGTTGTTCGCCAATTATTTTTTGGTTTCGCCACAGAAACAAGTCGCACACAAATTAAGCACATATTTAACAATATTTACTATAATTAAAAGAACTAAACCAGTAAAATGCACAATTCAACTCAAAAAAACAATAATAAACTCCTAACTAAGTAGTTACTAATCAATAATAATGAATCTGTCAAGTGTCAACTAGTTGTAACGCAAACAATAACACGCGTGAAGTTGTTTCATTTCGCTCGCTGGTCATCTTCACTAACTTCAACTCGCAATCTGGCATTTGATCTCCATACTAAATTATTAAATAATCTAGATTGTCTCTGCTAAATACATTGAAATTTCTATAAGAGAGAGCAGTAAAATAAAAGCCCCATATAAGCAAATGAGTGTGAGCGAGACAAAGCGGGGCCTCCGATCGCGTACGAAGACACGCGAAGAGCGCGATAGTGATACATCCGTAGATGACCTGCCAGAGTAACGTAGTGCTTGCAGTAAAGTAGACAAAGAGAATATACATTATTAAGCAAAAGTTAAAACATTGTATTTATATCCTCATTGCTATAAAGTTTTAATTATTTTGTTAATTTCATTTCGGAATAGTCGAGAAAAATTTAAAAGTGATATTTATTGTAACGCAAGCCCGGCCTTTCGGCTTGTATGGTAGTACCGCCACTGCCCCTCACACCTTTGAGGACATTATGTAGAACTCTCAGGCGTGCAGGTTTCCTCACGATGTTTTCTTTCACCATTGAAACAAGTGATATTTAATTAATTAAAACGCACATAACTTAGAAATGTTAGAGGTGCGTGCGGGAATCTGAACTTGGCTCCCCGAAAATGAAGCCGCAGTCCACCACTGGGTCATCACCGCTCCCTTTACTTATCAGGGGTAAATTTATATGATACATACTTGCATTTTTCAGTTATTACACAAATCACGAGTGAGATGGAAATTCTATAATTATAAAGTACCTACAAGTTAAAGTTATTGAAATTTTCATCATCATCATCATCATCATCATAATTACAGCTAGCCAAAACGTATACGAAGTCAGTTACAGATGACCTGGTCTGTATATAATTTAGGAACTTAGCTAAACTTAAATCAAATATGTCAATTTGTTGGTGCTGAGCAATCATATTATTAAGAAACGAGAGCGCGTGAAATTCTGGAGCATTGCACTATACCGTTTCATGCAACCAAAGGTTGTCTGGAGGAGATCGCTTCAAGCGATAAGGCCTCCTTTGCGCATATATTTTGTACTATCGTTTGTTTTGTTAACCTTGGTTTTTATTTGTATGTGCAATAAAGACGTCTTCTTCTTCAACTTCTCGGCGATAGAATCGCAGACCACTGTTATTAACATGACAATTCTTTGTATTTCCAGGCTCGTGGTCTCTCAGAATCAGCGCGCACTCCACATAGTGTTCCCACACCACTTCCTAGATTCGCCCGAGTGGTTCGGCGTGTCGACTGATGAATATTTTCAGGTACCATTGCTATCATAATCCGCGAATTACTGTCCCACTGCCTTGCAGGCCTTGTCTCTCATAGGAGAGACGGTTTTAGAGCATATACCAACCACGCTGCTCCAATGCCAGTTGAATGAAAGACTGAATGAATACACTTTTCTTGTACACCAAAGAAAAAAGTAGTTACAGAGATATAAACATAGAGCAAGAGGGTACAATTTGATGCACTGGGTTTCTTACCAGGGTATGCATACAGCAGGAAAATTGCATAAAATGGCAAAAACCTCCTCTCACAAGAGTTTTATATAAATTTTAGGGTAGGCAGTGCTTTTGTGCATGTATGAAGTGCACGCCACATAGCGATTTCTTCCAGGCAACCAAAGGCGTAAAAGGAAAAAAAACGTAGAATAGTGGTAGGTGGTGCAATGAATAAGATTTAAACATTACACAAATATTTAAAAAAAAATATACCGGTATATGCCGGTTTGTGGACCGACGGTTTAACGTGCTCACCTAGGCACGTTGGTTAAAACCCCCAATTCCTTAACTTCGGTCGGGGGATATAAATTTAATCTCCTTTAAGCCTTGCATGTACAGCAGAACCAAGACATGTGGTTAAAAAACCAGAACTAAAATTTAGCTTAGCCATGAAAACGAACCAAGTCTAATTGAACGGTTTCAAACACGTCCCGAGAAATGGAGTGTTACACAGTTATGGTGGAAAGCTGCCTTACAGCACCCTAATGGCAACGCGATATGAATATTAGATGCGTAATTGTATTATCATAATTTATATGCAGCCTTGCGAACCAATTAAAATCACAAAAAAGGTTAAAATTATTAACCTCCGTCCATTGAATTAAGAACGTACGGAATCCGCATTTAGCCATTATTGTATGCAGTGCATTGTGTCCGAAAACAGAGAAAAAGCCCTGGGTACTTCTCACCTTACACCCGCGGAATCCATCCCATCACAACTCCCTCATTATTGGTAGCAAATGAAAGACTTGACCAGTAGAATACTATTAACAATGGTTCATTTTAAATCCAAGATAGCCGCAACCACAAAATGTTGATTTATATACATTCAAATGAAAGTGTTTGAAAAGTAGAGCAAAGTACACAAAACTGAAAGTTGAAGGTTTGTTTAAATATTAAATTCATTTTCTGAAACTTGGATAATCTACTTTTTCGAAAAAACAATGCCTGCAGATTGCTTCTGATACTAACAATTTTAAAATAAATAAATACTATGACAATACACACATCGCCATCTAGCCCCAAAGTAAGCGTAGGTTGTGTTTTGGGTACTAAGATAGGTTATGAATATTTTAATGAATCACTGAAAAACATTAATGTTCATCACACAAGCATTTTCCAGTTGTGGGAATCGAACCCACGGCCGTGGCCTCAGAAAGCAGGGTCGCTGCCCACTGCGCCAGCCGGCCGTCAAATTATATATTAAACATATGAAAATCAAATCTTCCCTTACTCACATAGGCATAACTTCCGACCTAGATATTTATGTTAAACGTTTTTAATGAATGCTTCTCGCATATAATGTACTTAGTTCTTGATACACCATTCCGTTAAGATTGAATTATCATCATCATATCAAATTATCATCACTCATTACCGGCCAACTACAGGGCACGGGTCTCCTCCCACAGTGAGAAGGGTTTAAGGCCTTAGTCCACCACGCTGGCCCAGTGCGGTTTGGTGGACTTCACACATCTTTGGGAACATTATGGAGGACTCTCAGGTATGCAGGTTTCCTCACGATGTTTTCCTTCACCGCTGATGCAAATGATATATTAGTTGCATGAAACGCACATGACTTAGAAAAGTTTGAGGTGCGTGCTGGGATTCGAACTCGCCGCCCCCCTTAACATATTCAACCAAATATATTTTAGCAATTGAGTCAAACACAATTATTGTTAGTTGTTCAGTCATCTTAGTACCCAAAACACAAGCTACCCTTGGGGTACGCTACGTTACTTTGGGCTAACTTAGGGCTTGATGGCGATGTGTGTAGTGTCGTAGTGTATTTATTTTTTTACAAAATATTTGTTAGTTGTTTATTGTATTAGTTTGACTTATAACTTGTCGCGTCTGAAAGTTTATTACTTCTGCTCAATAAAAAGGCCTAACTCAATAAAAAAATTAGCTAATAAAATTATGTTTTGACGTGACCAGAGACGATAGAACTTTCTTTTCCAATTATACTTTGAACTTTTTAATTAGTTTACAATTTGTTTGCCGTCGGATAGAGATATTTAGACATTTGACGCATCCAGATCAAATTGAATGTTAACGATTTATGCTTTGGAGGATTCTCCCTTCAGAATTCCCCTCCAACTTACGGAATATGACATTAACAGCTCAGTTATGATAACAGATAGTTTATTAGTGTTGACGGCCGATTGGCGCAGTGGGCAGCGACCCTGCTATATGAGTCCAAGGCCGTGGGTTCGGTTCCCACGACTGGAAAAAATTGGTTGCCTGTAAAGTCGGTATACGGGCGAAAGTTTTACGTGACAACGACTTTGAGTGGTAAAATAATTTTAATGTGAATATTCATTCGTATAGTAGGAAGAAGGATGAAATAATAGTAACAATTTAAAACATTTATTTATACAAAGAATTATATTTAAAACATTAATTTATACAAAGAATCTCGCACTGAATTTCATATTAACAAAATTTTATTTTTACCTTTACACATACATACGTATTTATATACAAATATACATACAATAACTTGCAATACATTTGCGTACAATGAAACAGCGTTTACTACAAAGGGACGCGTGCCTTTCACTTTTTATGTCTGTCTCTCTCGCTCTTAGGCGGGCTAACCATGCCCGAGTGGAAGGGACGCGTGCCTCTCACTCGCTCTCATTGTGAGCGCATAACGTGAGCGGAGCGTAACGCAGTTTCTTGAAGTGTCACCCGGCAAACCAATTTATAAGACGTTGTCACGTCAAAATGTTTGTGTGACGAACATGATTGTTTTTCAGTGTCTGGGTGTTTACATGTATTATAAGTATTTATGTATATTTTCATAAAAATATTCATCTTGGAGATGTCTCTTAAAAAGTCCAAAGTTTGTATTAAACGTAAGCTTATAGAAAAGTCCTATTATAGTATAAAGGACTACGTAAACGATAAAAAAGCTTGGGTGTAAATTATTGCTCTAACCAGGTTGCTCTTCTAATAATTTAAAATGACATTGTGAGATGGTGATAACAAAAAAAAAAAACACCCGGCTAAGTTTGTTGTGGGCTTCTTCTTAGACCAGGACGCGTTTGGAACCCTCGTAGCTTTAGTTTTAAGTTTACGAATGTGTTTATCGCCATCATCTCACTACCGTGTGGTTCTTATGTACGCATCAAAAGTGCCACCTGTGGGCCTACTTGAATAAAGATATTTTTGACTTTGACTTTGACTTTGACATCAGTCATCTTAGTACCCAAAACACAAGCTACCCTTGGGGTACGCTACGTTACTTTGGGCTTACTTAGGGCTTGATGGCGATGTGTGTAGTGTCGTAGTGTATTTATTTTTTTATTTAGCGTTGGCATATTTTGTGTACAGATAACAGTAGGTAAATTACTGCGGCCATCAAAAGAGGGCCTTACGTATTCTGCCTTAGGTTTTCGCATCAGCCCACATTTACACGTTGGCCCAGCAATGCCTCTTTCCATATGAGTTTACTATCTCATTTATTTGGCCTGCTAAGTCACGACAGATATGGATTTCATACAAGTTTTGCCGGCCGCTGTTCCCATTTGTATTTGGCCAGCTCAGCCATTTCGATATATCTCGAAAAATATTGTCAAAATAATGCTCAACTATCCAAGCGCGTGAAAAAGATATTTGACCTTAACCTTCTGCAAATACCATCACATACATTTCAGACGAAGCAGTTAATATAGCTTATCAAAATATATATAAGTTTATTATTTTTATATTTATTTTATATATATAAATATGTATATTTTATTTTATATTTTTATTTGTGTATATTTTGTTTATGTATTCGTATGTAGTTATTTGAATGTAGGTTTATAATAATTTAACACCACCTATTTGTTCCCGCTCTTGTTGTCCCAATCCTAAGGCTGCCTGGCAGAGAACACTTTTAAGCGATAAGGCCGCCTTTTGTATTCTACTCCAGTTTTTGTGTTTCTCTCTATTCGTCCTTTATTTTCCTAACTGTGTAGTGGTGTACAAATAAAGAGTTTAAATAAGCTGTAGTGAGCGCTGCGGTCTCATGACTGAAGGCCCCGGGTTCGATTCCCGTTAGGAGCAATTATTAAATTCATAATTTCTGTATTTTCTCCCCTCTGATCTGCTGGGAGGTTTCGGCCATGGCCATTTACCACGCTACAGAAAATGATGCGAAAAAACCGGGGTGTGGGTTTAATATATAACAAAAATCGAGTGTCTGTTTGTAATATTGAAATAACCGTTTTATAATACATGCATACGGTACATACACAAAAATAACATTTCTTGTAATTTTCTGTCTGTTTATCCCGTCGAAATTTTGAAATAGCTGGACCGATTTTGACGGGACTTTTATTGGCAGGTACCTGATGTAATAAGGAGTAACTTAGGCTTCGTATATTTAAGAATAATTATTTTATCTATAATAGTATTAAAAACTACACCAGATATTTTTAACGAAAATACACTTGAAGTGCTAACTTGTCAGTATTAATGGATTAAAAAAAAAGATGTTGCTAACAACCTAACTCTTATAATCAATTACCAATTCCAGGTGTCAATAATGGCGATGGAGGAGTCGAGAGTTTTAGTGTGGCACCGCGATAAACTAAAGCTTTCGATAATGTCGGATGCCTTCCTGCAAGCGGTGTTCGACCACATCCTAGGTCGGGACGTCGTGCATAAGTTGATGCAGGTCAGTAATCTGAAATTCTATTTTTTCTTACTTGTCTTTTGTCACAGAATTAAGAACACACGGAAACCTCGTACACGACTAACATCGAATAATCATAAACCACTCCACTTTAGTAGTGTTTCTCGAACAGTTGTGTTTCTCGATTAGTCACTTCATACCGCTTGCATTCTTTTATAATATAAGACAGTCAGTAATACATAAAGACTTAAATTATACATATACACACCCAGACACTGAAATACATTCATGTTCATCACACAAACATTTTCCAGTTGTGAGAATCGACCCCACGTCCTTGGACTCGGAAAGCAGGGTCGCTGCCCACTGCACCAATCGGCCGTCGAAATTTAGCTTAGTTTTCATAAAAGACAGCAAAATCGCGGGCAACAGCACTTCCCACCATTTCACTTTCGTTATCTGTTAATATCGATCAATTAAAATTGTAATTGTATTCGCAATTGGGTAATTGTTAATCGCTATCGCGGCCCACATACGGAACGCGGGCGGCTTACAATTCGACGCGCGCACAGATCGCGTGCTTGCCGGTCACGAGTTACACTATGTATTGTCCAATGATTTACAATTTACATATTCATAAACTGAGTTGCGATTATGTAATTTTGAATATTCAGAACTTGTAAGTGGGTAAGACTTCGGCTTTATTTTCGCGGTTACCGAGTTTGACCCCCGGCAAGCAAACACCACGCAAGCATAACTGACTTTTCGGTGTTATATGCGTTTTTTTTAAAGTTAAGCAAGTTAAATGTCACGTGTTCTAACGGTGAACCCAAAGACTTGGGCACAGAAACCAGGGTAACTGCCGACTGCGCCAATCGGCCGAGAAAAAAAGTTTGTTTATCGAAGAATTGAAAAACTTAGGTTTAGGAGTTAAGAAAGCTAGGGTATAATAATAATCCCTACTAATATTGTAAGTTTGTTTGTTACGCTTTCAAGCAAAAACTACTTAACCGATCGTCATGAAACTTTGTACACATAGTCTTGGAAGTGTTAGAAGTAATATAGGATACTTTTTATCCCGACATTAAGCTCGGTTGCTTTGGGAGAGGGGATTAGTGTTTGACGATTTTACACCATAACTCCGACAAATTATAACCGATTTAAATATTTATTTTTGTACTATAGAGGTTTTAATATGTGTTTATTTTGCCCAAACTGTGGTTGGAGATAGAGGACAGAACTCCTCAGCGTACAGCAGACCTCTCTCATTTAAGGCTTAGCGATACTACATTTGAAAGGTGCTATCAGTTGAATTTTGATCGTGTACGAAGACACGATCGGATCACGATGTACGAGTATGTTACGGAACGTGCACGTGTTATTTCGGCGCGTAGGTACACATAGAGCAAAAAATAAAATGTCATCATAATGTCATTCTATCGGCCGCCGCGGCTTGCTTGCTACCACAGAGTCTACCTGCCACAGTAACGTAATGCTTGTATACTCATTGTCCATACATTATTGAGCAAAATTTAAAACATTGTGTTTATTTCCTCATTGCTATCAAGTATTAACTATTTTGTGACTTGTATTTCTGAATAGTCTGGGAAAATTCAAAAGAGATATTTATTATAACGCATGCTCTCTGCTTCTATGGTAGATTATCTAGTCACCTAACAAAGGCACTTTGAAACGCCAAGTATGTCTGTAGTGACTAAAACCGGTTCAGAAGGCAGATTCTACCGAAAAGAATCTGGCAAGCCGAAAATGCCTTTCACAGCATATCATTAAAATAAAAATCTTACCTTATCTATATATCAGAGAAGTGTAACCGCCGAAGCGTGTCCCACTTGTAAATAGATAGATAGATATAAGCAATAAACGACATTTTATGACTTACTAGCGTACCTAGCCCGCTTCGCCGGGATGGATTTTGCTTTATTTTATTTAAACAATAAACTTACATCATTAAATTTTTAATTTACGTCTCATAATATATTCAATCATTTATTTCTCTCCGTCTTCATTCTCTTCTATTCTCTTCTCGAGCGGGTGAAGATCATTATCTACACCCATGTACACCCAACAATAGAATATCATCATAGTAAATAAAAGCTGTATTTGACAGTTTGACAGTTCAAAAATAGGACTGCTTCCATCGTCACCAAACTCTGTAAGGGTTACTCACCAGGTCAATCCGGAGATTCCCTGAAAGTTTCATTGAAATCGGTCCAGCCGTTTTGGAGCCTATACGGAACATGGGTATGTTCCGTATAGGCTCAAAACACACTTTCTCTTTTATATATATAGATATATATAGATTACGATTGCTATTTCAGGTGAGCGAAACGATGTCTGTCAGCAACGGCCACCTCCCTAACAATTACGAAGAGGGGGAGGACAAGCCGATGCTGGTTGTGAAGAAGGCCGGTGATGGGCCCGGGATCACGGCGCTGCTCAACCGACAGCTGCAAGGTACGGAGTAAACCATGAGCTATAGTAGATACGTCCGCGACCAGTAGACCTTCGACCATTAAGACTTGAGATAATGCCCATGACCTTGAGTGGTCACTCAGTACCGATTTTGTAGGCGACCGCGGGGTTTCGATTGACGTAGTCCGAATCCGAATATGTTTATGTAGCCCAGTGGGTAGGACTTCGACTTCACTTTCGGGGGGCCGAGTTCGAATCCCAGCACGCACTTCCAACTTTTCGATATGTGTGTTTTTGAAGCAATTAAAACTTACCACTTGCTTCAACGATGAAGGACAATACCATGAGGAAATCTGCAGGCCTGAGAGTTCTCCATAATGTTCTCAATGGTGTGTGGAGTCCACCAATCCGCACTGGGCCAGCGTTGTGGACTACGGCTTTAACCTCTTCTCATTGTGGGAGGAGACAGGTAGCCTGTAATGGATTGATACATATTTATAGTAAAGTAGATCTTAAATTTCGCGTATTTTAACAAATTAAGCTTAATTTTCATTGTATAATATGGAATTCAGCAAAGAAACGCTTGCTTTTTTCCAATATCGAATTTGCATGCATGCTGTAGTGCATATTATAGAATTTCGATAGTTATTACCAAAAAAATAAACTACAAAAAATATGGATGGAAATAAACTATAAAATTTACAATAAAATGTAATAAAAATTAGCTAAGTATATATTTCTGCTCCAAAACTATCAACTATCAAACCATTACACGATCGAGGTCACAGCTTGATCTGATGTCAGATTGATTGTATAATCTAATACGCCATTTTGTGGTGGCGGCCATCTTGGATATGAAATTTGTCATAGTTTATAGTATTCTACGAGTCAAGCCCTTTCATTTGATAACCATAATTGAGGGAGCTGTAAAAAATCCATAATCCGCCATTTTGTGTAGGCGGCCATCTTAGACCGATTTTCATCAGACTAATTCGCCTTTCAAACAAAAAAAAACTAAGTAAATCAAAATCGGTTCACCCGTTCGGGAAATACGATACCACACACACACACAAACGTCAAACTTATAACAACCCGTCGTTTATGCGGGTTGTAGTAAAACAAAAAGATTGTGTACTGAACGGTCTGTACCATTTTAATATGTATTAATGGATTTACAGAAACAATTTCCTGATAAAAAATATTATTAAGCCCATAGTCTTAGGGATTTCATGAACAACCATACATTGTTTGTTATTGGCTGAATTAATTGTATTATTAATAAATAGTGTCAACCAATCAGTCATCGTCACATGGAATCTCAGAGAGAAACGTATCTTCCTATTGTGTCGGGATGACGTATACGAAAGACCGGCCGAATTCATACATTCCATGATGCGGTGCTCAGGAATATCTCATTCATATATTGAATTGAATTGAATGAAACTCTCATGTAAATTGTATGAATGCCTTTGGTCAGGCTTTTGAAGCTTGGCGAGACTATCAATGTGGCGTTAAAATGTTGATATAGGAAAGTTTGTAATAGATTTGCTCTTGTTATACTGTAATTATCGCTTTATACGTTGAGGCTTTGAATATATTTTAGAAAGCATGTTGCCTTGGCGAAAACATTTATATATTGTAAATAAATTAAAGGTAAACTTTGATGTAGTTAGTTTCGCATTCATGATTTTGATAATTTTACATCATTTCCAATTAGTATATTCAAACCTCTACAATTGTTTTAAGTTAAAAAGCATATTATTGATATTTGTCTTGTATTGATCTTTTCCAATTCAAAATATATCATTTTATGGCATCAATTCGTAATTAATAACGCTTTTGTTTTAACGAAATGTTGCATGAATAAATCGATCATTACTTATACGCGTTATATTTAATATTTAAAAATTGAACTGTTAAAATTAATTTTCAAAATTCTCAGTACAAGCCCGGAGTAATAAGTTGGTGTTTGCAAAATTTATTTAAAAAAAATTAAAGCCCACCAACCCGCATTTGAGCAGCATGGTGAGTCAATGCACTAAATCCCTTTCTCCTATGAGAGAGGAGGCCTATGCCCAGCAGTGGGCGGTAATGATGATGATTGTAGATGGGCCGTTTATTTGTTGTAAATCTGTGCTTGTTGTCGTAACGTGTGTATGGTGCAGGCGAACACGCGCCGTTGCTGCGTCCGACGCCATCCCACGCCTGCTGAGCGACGGAAGCCCCCTTTCCCTCCATTTTTACCCCCCTTTTTACCCCTCAAACATTCCCATCATACCCCACATTGTTTTTGCTATGTACCGTTTATTTCGCTTTATATTCACGTGCAATTATTTCAAATCGCAATAAAAGTTAAACCTCTATTCGATCTGTATAGTATTAAAAGAAGACTTAAGGTTAATAGAAATAACATACAATATGGTAAACATTATACAATATCTCATACGTTCCGATACGTGGGTGCCAAGTTCAATTTCTGCCTATTATGAGCGCCATCTACTTACAATTCTGGGAAACAGTATTGTCGTTAGATGGCGCTGTTCCGATACCATATAAATCAAAGAAATGTTGCAGATCGTCGCAATATTTAATTAAGCAGCGTTTGTGCGTGAAATAGTACAGTTTCTATTCCGACGTTATGCCACATTTGTAAAGCTAAGGGTTTTACAAATGTCTCGAAATTACCTGATTGTGTATCATTGTAGCGAGATTGCTAATTTAAACATGTGACCTAAGTCTCTGGGATCGTTAAATAGAGTTTCAACTTTCAACAGCCACTGGTGATAGTGTAGGCGCCCGATGCAATTTCAAGTTTTTTATACGGTTTTTAAACGATACTTTGAAAATTAACAAAAAAAAAGTACCTTTGACACAAGATAAAATGCTTACAGTGCATAGTGCACAAGTGAGGGTGTTATCACAACAGTCTATTATCGATCGATCCTATTAACTGTATTATGCTTTAAATATTTTTATATACATTTTATAATATTCAAAGTAAGATTCGGTTTACATTACTTTAAAGAATTCGATAAAGAGTATATCAATCATACCCATATATGTAATCAGAAAACAGCTGGGTTTTCAAAATGAGTAATTGCAATGGCAGCTCCTACGATAATCTATAGTAATAAACGATTATCATTATCTTTTATATAACACCTTATTCCGTCCCCTTTTTTCGTAAATTTTCGATCACGAAGTAAAACTATATACAAACGTATATGTAAGTTTTAAAAATCTCGAAATGTATCTGATAGTTTTTAGCGTATTTTAAGTGAATATAGTTTTTGCTCAATTTTGCCTCGTGATCTATTTAATTTTCCCTCCCCATCCACATATATATGTTTTATGTGTTACGAATACTCATATTATGTTACTAAAACACTAATACGCAAGGTAATGAAAATATGTAAAACTGCTAAATCTCAGGGGTCAGACTCTATAAAAAGCGCCATGCCCCCCTAACGAGGTCATGACCAGGAACCCGGAAAATAGTAAAGCGAACTCTTAACGAAAGTTTCCGTGAGTTTTAAGCGGTTTATCAGTTTTCATTACGACGAATCTCACAGAGTATTGTGTCATATTTTTATAATACATTAATGTTAGTAAATACCTATAATATCATTCGCCTACGATAACGTATAATACATCAGTATTTTTCTAATTAATAAATATTAAATAGGATTTTTTAAAATATATTTTTTTCATAATAACAGCTAAGTAATAAGTACAATTTTAAAATGCACACATTTTTGTATTAATATAAGTATTATTTTCACGTAATTATATTGTGCTTTAATAGTATTTTTTACGTAATGATGTAATGCTAAAATAGTATTTTTTACGTAAAATAATATAACGAAGGGTTCGAACCAGAGTTTTTCTTTTGCTTGAACAAAAGAAAAAGTCTGAATCAATAAATTGCATGTGTTTAAATGTCGGTCATAACTAGTCTTTTATGTGCTATTTTCTATATACTTAGGGTTATAAGTGTATGTATAAAATTTATATAAAATGGGTCGAGATAAACATGCTTGGCTTAGTCATTGTCTAATTGGCCTAGATTTGGGGCGAACCAAAACCAAACTAAATACTCTCAGCTTTTGTTATTTTGTTTTTCAATGTAATTTTAACAAGGTAATGTTCTCATTTTCGATTTACACCAAATTTAGCCATAAATTTACTTAAATTCTTCTTACTTAGGTAAGAAGAGGACAGAATGTTTTCGATCTATTAAAAACATGAAGTATGTTGAGTCAAATCAAATCGATTTCATCGTGTCTCATTGGCCAACAATTGTTATTACGTTGTCAAACGAACACTTTTATTAACTCATTAAAATACTGTATGTATTTTATGATTATGTTTCCTGACTTCAACGCATCCAGGAGGCTAACTACGATCGCTTAAAAGCAGTATTACTTTAAAATGACAGTTTAAAGGCATACTATGCTGTTCCTAAAATAATTAAAAAATACTGCTTGAACACATGCTAGTGAGACCCCTGACATTAACTGTAGTATAGCATTATGTCCTTTTCTTACTAAGTTAAAAGAAAAAGCACTTAATTATATTAACATCATTTGGGATTGTGTCGCCCAAATCAGGGCCAGTCGTTAATGGTGCTAATCGGTGTAACTCGCTGAAGTCAATTAAGTGTAGTCAGTATCCAAAACGCACATAGCATTACGTCTATCGTCGTCATAAGAATTTCAACTTGCTTTTTGTTTTAATTTACAATCCAATGTTACAATCCAATTTTTTTTTATGTTATTTACTTTTAGTATACTTTATAATAATACATTTTAGATAAATTTCCTTACATAAAGTACGTAACGCTTACAAATAGTTGCACAATAAAATATGTCCATAAGTCATAAATACATTTGTGTAATCATAGAGATAAGTGAATACAGTAGGCGTGCAAGAGAGACAAACATATTACGTGTGATTTTTTAATTTTTATGACTGTTTTTAAGAAAATAATATGCATTTTAAAATACCTGTGATGCTGATTAAACTGTGCTGTTTGGCGCGTGCGGCGGGTATGTAAATCGCGATTTGTCTCTCTCTCTAAGGCACTCTTATTAACGTAATGCTTTCTCGCTTGCACGTATGTATAATGAAGCGACATATATAACCAATGGCAAAGATAAAAAACAGTTACAAAAAATAGTTAGGTGGTGCATATATACATATACCCATAAAATACATATCTCAATACTTAAATATAAACATATCTTCTATCTATCTTTATAAATATAAAAGAGATGTGTGGGTATGTTCCGCATAGGCTCCGAAACGGCTGGACCGATTTCAATGAAACTTTCAGGGAATCTCCGGATTGACCTGGCGAGTAATCCTGTAAAGTTTGGTGACGATCGGAGCACTCCTATTTTTGAACTGTGAAACTGTCAAATACAGCTTTTATTAAAAATGTAAGTTTATTGTTTAAATAAAATAAAGCAAAACCTAGCCCGGCGAAGCGGGCTGGGTACGCTAGTAAAAATAAAAAACTTCTGAAATGTGCATTATTTACCAAATTTTTACTTTGTGCGTTATTTACTGAGTAAAGTTTAATTTCCGAACACTAAATGACTGAACAAGTATTGAATATCTTGACCGTACACCACAATGCTTTAAATATCTTGTTACCTTCACTTCAAGTATAGTTATTAAGGTTAGGTAAGGTTTAGGTGAAGCTTTATAACTCGAATAATAAGTATAATAATTATCTTATTGATTATTAATAAAATCCTTAATGGTCCCTCACCCCTGAAATTCCAATCCCAAAGCATGTTTGGACGACCGACAAATTTCAGGTAAATTTTTAACTTTGTTTTCTTTTCAACTTATTTTTTATTTCTTTTCTTATTAATTGTGAAGTTCTTTATTGCACTATTCTTGAGTGCACAAACAGGAAATCTATAATAAAAAGTCACCTTTTTTTTTTTTACAAAAAGCAAGTTGAACGACTAACGTGTCGCTATACAAGTGGTGTGCACTCCACACATACACAAAACACGGCCTACAATAAAAGATTTTCCTAATCCATATTGAAGTGGTATTATGTGTTAACTTACTTCAAAAAAGGAGGAGGTACTCAACTTGTCGGAATCTTTATTTAATTTCCGGAACGTCTAACGTGTCGCTACACAAGTGGTGTGCACTCCACAAGTCCACACATACACAAAACACGGCCTACAATAAAAGATTTTCCTAATCCATATTGGAGTGGTATTATGTATTAACTTACTTCATAAAAAGAGGGGTTACTTGTCGGAATCTTTATTTTATTTCAGCATACTTAAATAGTTTGCACACCACTGCACTGGGACACATTTTTTTAATATTTTTTGTTTCGTATTAGTAAAATGACAATGTGACGGCCGATTGGGGCAGTTTGCAGCGACCCTGCTTTCTGAGTCCAAGGCCGTGGGTTCGATTCCCACAACTTGAAAATGTTTGCGTGATAAGCATGTATGTTTTTTCAGTGTCTGGGTGTTTATATGTATATTATAAGTATTTATGTATACTGTTCATAAAAATATTCATCAGTCATCTCAGTACCCATTACACAAGCTACGCTTACTTTGGGGCTAGATGGCGATGTGTGCATAAATTATTTAGTATATAGTATATATATAAATGTTTACTTTCTAGTATTTTTAATTTTACCCTGTATAAGAAACAAAGATAATGTTTTACGTCAAAAGTGATAGGATACACATATTTTTTTTACCCTGTTTGTGCATTGCCCTGCCTTGAAAAGTTCAATGGTAAACAGATTTGCTTCCTTATTATTTAAAAAAATATAGCGTTTTTAGATCTCGCGTAAATTGAGTAAGTGTGCTGAATGGTTCAGCACGCTATCAATAAAGACGCGCCGCCAAGCTATTTATCGTACCGGTACGTCGCCACGTCGGTATCAATTAGGTGTGTGGCCCAAGTCTTATCAGGTTAGCTGATGTCTAAAATCGCAAGTTTTCAAAAAGCGCGCTAATAATAACTTACCACAAGTGATATTGCAGTCAGGGGCCTACCCCAGATTCTAAAGAGATTGTTGCAAATCTTTATAATCATTTAAAAACAAGCTAAAAAAGAATTGGTTCATTTCTTATAAACGCGATACCTTTTCATTTTTCTACTTAAAGCTGTGTTTGCGCGAAACGGAACGCATTGATACAGTAACAGCGTTATGACTGTGACTTTTCTGTGTTTTAAACGCGCCATCTTTTAATTTTCCTACTAAAAGCTGTGTTTGCGCAAAACGGAACGCGTTGATACATTGACAGCGCTATGACTATGACTTTTCTGTGTTTTAAACGCGCCATCTTTTAATTTTACTACTAAGAGCTGTGTTTGCGCGAAACGGAACGCATTGGTACAGTGACAGCGTGTTTTTAACGTCAGTGAGACTTCAATGTCAATTGTAGACAACTTAAACGGAAAACGGGACGTTACAGTTTAACTTTGCTGCACATTGTTACAATTTAAACGCAAAAACAAGCTGTTATTAGTTTAAGATGCTAGTTTTGTATCACACTAACTAGTAACTGTATTACCACTTCTTTATGTTAGTTTTAATTTCTCATGAAGTGAAACTGTTTAAACCTAACGGCTTACCTCTAGTGGTATAAAGGGGGCATAATGGGGGGCTTATCAAAACTGGCTTGGCTTAAACCCGGCAATCATTTCACCCCTTCATTGGCATAAAACGTTTTATTTTTTTAATGTATGAGGTTTACAAAACTTAGTAAAGAAGAATTAACGTTAAGCTTAGTTGCTACAACCCGGCAAAACGTCACGGTGCAAATTTTCTCGTATCACTTCTTCAATATATATACACCTCATAATACAGATCTTCCAAAATGCACTCTCTAGGCACAATTCGCTCCAACACCGGTGTTATCTCAGGAGATGTTGACTTTACAATGTCAGCTAAGCAATAAGAGTTCACTACAGATTTGCCTTACTGTTGTGGATTATAGCAAATTGAGCTAAATGATCATTGTATATCATACAATTGCTTTAAATCCTTCCTCTTATCTTATACTAATATATAAAGCTAAAGAGTTTGTTTGTTTATTTGAAAGCGATGATCTCAGGAACTACTAGTCCGATTTGAAGAATTCTTTAAGTTTTGGATAGCCCATTTATCAAGAAAGGCATCTATATATATGTCATCACGCTAAGACCAATAGGAGCACCATAGCACCGATGAATAATATTTGAAACTCGGGTTTTTTTTTTCCTTTTGGGAGCCTCCGCTGCGTGCGCTACGTAAACGGTTAAAGTTAAATCGTCTATGGCAAAGTTATTCCCCTTTAAAAGTTCGAAAAAAAAATCCGCGACAGTATATCTTTTAGGATTGTCTTATTTGCGGACGCAGTCGCGAGGGACAACTAGTATCCGATTCAAGGAGATAGTTTTTCACCTCCTCCAGAAAGTGGAAAACAATCGCTCATGAACAGAGAAACACTTCGCATGGCATGTAAGGAAAACGTAATGCAAAGTGCCGACCTGTGTCCATCAAGGTCATATCATGCGAGGCGTAGGTGCTAAGCCTTATTTTGCTGAAACTATACTGACAATCAAGCCCTTTAGACTGGAACAACGTAATGCTTTTTGCGGCAGAAATAAGCATGGCGGGTAGTACTTCCCTACTCTCTACTAAGAACTCTACTCTACTCTACTGCTACTAAAAACGTTTGTACCAAAGTTTAATCTCTTTTTTCTTATTTCTAGCAACAGACCCGAACGCCTGGCGTTTAGGACGCATCGACGAGACAGACCACGAAACACCAGTTTGAGGGCAAGCACTGCATTTAGCGGTGCGACCGAGGAAACGCGACCGCTAGTGCAAACTATACCTTATGTCGCGCGCATAAGGTCCATTCGAACTGAAGATTTACCCGTGACGAGGTGAATTGAACTTTATTGTTGGATGAGTAAACATTAAATTCGATTGAGTTTGAGTGGTTGAGAGTATCATTTAATATGGAAACGCGGTATCCATTGGCTAAGTTTCGTTGCCGTAACTTTGATATGTAAACCGGTTATTGTGATCTATCAGTGGTACGTGACCGCTAGTGCAAACTATACCTTATGTCCTTGACATAAGGTGCATTCGAAAGATTTAACCGTACTGAGGAGAATTAGACTGTATTGTTGAGGAGTAAACTTTAAATTCCATTGAGTATGAGTGTTTGATATTGTTTAATATGGAAAAGCCGTACGTATCCATTGGCTAAGTTTCGTTGCGGTAAAATTGATATGTTAACTTGTACGCTTCGTATAAGGTTTGAATGCTCGCAAACGTTTGAACACTTTCACGTATCGAAACTCTGTAACGTCTAAGCAAAATGGACTACATTCCGTATGTTTTAGAGTCGCAAATTATGTAAACCTGTTTTTATGTAGCCACGAGCGCTTTAAGTCTGGATGAATTTGAGCTTTAAATCAAGGTGTATAAGTTCAATTTTACTGTAACGTTACAGAATAGTCGATACCGACATTGAATTAGGAGCACACAAATGTTATACTTAGGGTACAATTATTATGCTCTTTATGAACGTTTAGTCTATATATATTTAACTTTGATCTCGAACTGTGTATTTTACTAGTCTATCATATATTGGCCGTGTTGCGTGCTCTGTTGCATATTACATAAGCGCAGTGGCCTATTCAGGCTTTAAGGTTTTAAAAATGGTACTATGGAATAGTGTTGTCGTCTAGAATGTTTTTAAAAATACGAAAATGTCGATTACAGTAAGCGAAATTTGAAATGAAAACGATCAAAGCAATATCCAATCACTGATTGGACTGAAAGCTATATCACGTTTATGATCTACAATAACGCAAACAATTCGAGAGTGACAGAACTAAAACAAAATTATATTTTTATTTGTTTTCAAGAGTAACCATAAACAATTACCATTTTGAATACTGTTCGATACCAATAACCCTATTCCATAAACCTTAACATACAAACAGGCTGGGTAATGGCTACCAGAAATTGTATAAGGAATTGTAACGAAGCAAGTCAATGTAACAAGCGGGTTCGTCAAAATAATGACTAAAGCATAGCCAACGAGATGAGCTTATAATTTCATTTTATTAGTGTTTTTACCTACACTTGGAGGAATTATCAGTTTTATAAATTTAAAATGCATATAAAAATAGACTTCATAATCGCTATAAGATTGATGTAAAAGGCATATACTAATTTCGGCATTGACGGTAAGCGACCCGTAGCTTAATTTGTAAAGCGCTCAAGCCGCGATTGCCAGAGAGTCGCAGGTTGAAATCCTGTCAGTTCCAAATATATTTATAGGCATTTTAAATTCATAAAAAAGAAAAATGAAGAAAAAAGAATGCATACTTCGCCAACCCTAACATATTTGACATTTTGGTCAAAAGCGTTTAGTTATGCAGTTGTTAAATAATTATGTGCGCGTGAAGGAAAGCCGCGAAACAGCCAGTATATAGTATTGAGTGTATGTGTAAATTTACTTCTGACTTTCTTTGCGTTTTTTATCTCGTCTGCACGGTTAGCATGGGAAGGAGACATATATCCCCCGATTATATTTCCTGACAGTGGATATGAAATAGGAGAAGGAACATGGAAATAGAAGTTAACTCCCGTTTATTATTACACATATATTATTTTGATATTATTTCCACTTGTTCGCCAGTGCTCGGAGAGTTGATAAAGCTGTGGGAGAAGATATATTTTTATCCTTTCCCCGGGGAGATAATTGTCTCCTGCCCATGCTAGCCGTGGTTGGACTTGCTTTACATTATTTGAATACGTAACAAGACTTAGCTAATGGATTTGACGCGATAACGTGATAAAATAAACGTGTCTCATTTTTACAAGACTTTTTGTTTTTTATAGAAGTCACCTATTTTGTTACATATTATGGTATGTGATACATTTATTGAGGCGACTTACATAATAAATGAATGTATAATGCAATGAGTTAATGGTACTGCTACATGAAGTTGACTTTGGACTTTGACCGGATGAATTCAAAGTAGAGACAGCAAAAAAAAATATTTTTTTTTAAATCGCTAAGCTAGTCCAAGGTGACCTTCGTTGTATTATGTCTAATGTGGATAGATAGGTGATGCTGGTAAAAGAATAGATAGGAAATAATTTGACATTCCTTTGGTCTTTCGGCTTCCGTTTTCCCCACCGCTTATAATGTAAGTACATTTAGATCCTCCATGTTTGGTTGCATCAGTCAAGCGTTAGTCTATAAATTAAAAAAAAAAAAAAACTACACTACGAAACATGCAAACGTAAATTATTACCATAAGCATGTAGAGCATCAACCAATAAATAAACACATTTTACTAGCATCATAAGGTCATTCCTCAAGTCGAAAATATACATAAATTATTTATTTTGTAAACTGTACTTTCTATTACTCCGAGATATTAAGAAGTCACCGAACTGGCTCGAAGGGTTAACGATAAGAGTTTAAACTTTATGAAAGGAACGTGCTATGTTAACTAAGAAAAAGTTTTAACTATGATTGTTAGGCCTAAGCAATATGGACGGTCACAAAGGAACAAAATAAAAGAAGCATTATTTTGTGTAATAAACTGTTTACGTAGATAGAAAAAAATAAATTGTCGTTGATTATTCTGTCACATTCCTAGCGATTTTTTGTACCGACGCAGTTTTTTTTTATACTTGAAATAACTTCAAATTGATACTGATTTGCTCACTGTACCGGTACAATACATCGATCTCAAACTAAAACAATTTAATATGGCGGGTAGATTATTCGCTCATTGAGTGAACAAAATGCAAAAAAGTCGCCATTTTGAATTGTATTGTCTAATATAGCCCAAGAGCTGGTAATAAATATTACTGATGTATTAATTGCAAATATTGAGTGCTTTTCTATGGAGATATAATAATCTACACGAGTAAAGTTATACGTACATAAATTCTAAAAATATTAATATTAAAAACAAAAAGACCTAAAATGGCCACGTAAATGTCCGACTGCAGATACATTTTTTTTTATCTTATTTATTTAAAGGGGTTTTTGTCACAACGTGACCATGTCACCCCTATGGAAGCTAAACATAACAAAAAAGAAACTATTACTAGTTTTCAAGTGCAGATACTTGTCTGGTAGATAACTCTTACGCCGTGGCTAGTTACCGACCTACAGACAAGCGTTCCGGTACGATGTCGCTTAGAAGCCGATTAGTGGTGTGACTTATAACTGCCCCGTCTAGGATAAATTGGGTAGTACCTTTTAGCAACACTTCGCAGGATGTGCAACAAAACACATCCTGCAAAGTGTTGCCCTGTGTCCATCAAGCTGGTGCGTAGATGTAAAGACACATTTGCCTGTAATTACACCAGCAACAACGCCCTTCAGCTTCTCTGCTCCTTCGGAACAAAGCATTGCGACAGTACGGCTTAGCGGCAGAAATAAGCATGGCAGCATGTAGTACATCCTCGGACGAGCTCTGTCACGATAAACTCTACTACTTCTAATTTAGGATAGCCTGCCGGGTTTTATGAAACTTTAGCTTTAAACAGCCTGCTTAGTATTTCTTACCAGCTCTCAGACTATAATTGAAGACAACAGTTTGTTGTTTAATGAGATTTGCAATAATAATTAATCGTTTATAAGAATTTAGTGACGAAGGTGACTGCAGACCGATTATGTATCTCAGTTGACACCATAGGGTTGTTACCACCAAATAACCTGTTAAATCGATAAATTGCAGTACTACAAGATTTGTTCGCTTGCATTCGAGTGTGGATATACATAAACTTAAGCTCAAATTAGTCTACAATTATTTACTCATTGACAGAATGTATGTAAATAAATCTGAAGTACAGGTATTGCGATTTTAATAAGAATGGCATTAGGTCGATTTTACTTTGACGATACGGAGTTTGATACTAGAATGCGACACCTCGATTGCGAGTGAGCAAATGTAGTACTAAGACTGTTGAAACCTAAGTACGAAATGTATATTAATGGTAAGGGGCTTTATTTGATGGCGACTTTCCACAGAGGCTATATAAATTTGTTGTTTGTTCTGTATCTCAATACAGAATAGCCCTGTAAACAAATAAATTTGTTTTGATTATTGTATGCTGTAAGGAATGTAATTATAAATCAATATTACTAAGGGGTCTATCGTGTAACGCACTTGCAATCATAATGACTTGAAATATTAACCGATTTTCAACATTCTATCGAAAATGCTCAATGGTATTTTATGATATCGTAATAATGAAAAACTTTTGTTCCACAACTTTTGCGTTAGTAATTACTTTTTACGCTGAAGTGGAAATGGGAGGGCACGTAGCTCAGAGAACCGATGGACGTTGGGGTTCCACAGTGCTCAACCGTCGATTTTGGAACTCCCTACAAAATACCTATGCCCACCCAATCTCACCCAATCACCCACTCTATTGAGTTCAATGAAGTGATGATGATGAAACATTTTATGAGTGTTATCCTATGTACAACCAGCCTTAGCAATTTGGATTGTCTCATTCTAATCACCATTCAGAATACAAGCTATGCTATTGACGTCGTAGATAGACTTGCACTTTGACATCTCTCTCAATCACGGTCAAGATGAATGTGAAATACTAAGGCTGTTTTAAGCCAAGAGCGCTGGGCTACCAGTACGATGGCAAAGGTCATAATTAGAATAATTCTTAGGCACAGTACATAGCCTAGGTCACGACGCTGGTTCTGTTGTACATAAATTGACTTATCTTTTGTCTAAGGCTGCTGTCATTTTCGAGGGTACACACTTGGAAGTGAATTACACTGTAGACCCAACAATTTGTTTAACTTAAGAGATTGTCTAACAGAATCGGGACTGTTGTAACATGATCACAGTATGTCTTACATGTCTCCGGAATTTAGATCCCGATTGTAAGTGCGTTCTGCAATAACGACAGATTTAAAAAATATGAAATGCCTATTAAAAATTACACTTTTATAAACTATAACGACAATATTCGCTGACAAAGAAAATAAATATTTTAACCAATGATATACTTACATTGTTCCTTAACGTCTACATTTAGAACCGCATAATAAACATGACACTCTTCTTGATGTCTTGGACTCGACCAATAGCGAATATACTTTCGCGCGAGCAAGTGTTGCGTTTTTTTTTCTGTGCTAAGCATTAAAACGTGCCGTGAAATGCTTTTGATTTATTTATTTATTAATAATTAGAAAGTCCAGAACCCAATTGCACTAATAAAAAAAATGGAAAACATAACAATGAATGAGGTATGTGGGACTCAATGTAAAGCCATAACTCCCACTTAATACTATTTGGCTAATGCAATTATGATGATGAATAATGGTTTAATATAACTCTTATACCTCGAAGGCTTTAACAGGTTAGCCCGCTACCTTTATAGACTGCATCATTGCTTATGAGAATAGAGATGCCAATGTATAAGTTGTAGTGAGAAATAACCTCTACGCAGTAATCGTTGTAACTTATAAAAGTGTATGAACTGAATTATATACTACATACTACGTTCATATACATACTACATACTACGTTCCAAATCATACTTAAAAATTATTATAAAATTGCTTACATTCTGACGCACAAAAACGAAGTAACAAAAAAAAAACAACTAAGCATCACATGGATGCCAATAATTTATCAAATTATAAGTACAATGAATATTCAGATACAGAATTTAAAAGTCAACTTTAAGTTAGAAATATATAAATTACAGTACAGCGAGCAAGAAAATTTAAAATGTTTAAAGAAAATATATCCATAATAACTTTGTCAATGTATTTTATTGAATGAATTTAGTTTAAGGAAATAATTACGTAAATGTAAGTACTTATCTTGCTGACTTTACTGAATTGTATAAAAATCAAACAATTTTATAAAAAATAATAAAAGTCGTAGGCGTATATGAATTAATGTTATGACTTTTTTTGCGTATTGTACCTATATTTTTCCATAATGCATAATAAATTTCAAGTATATAAGTTTTGTAGTAATACATACATGTCTAAATAAAATTTATTGAAAAAAAATGATATAAATATACATACATATACATGACATATTTTTGACGATTTTTTTATAGAAATCGAGCATTTCTTTCATAATTACTATAATAATAATTAATAAATATTTCATTCAACTGTTGTGATAATTCTATTTTGAACCAACTACATATTTGATTCGAAAAAAGTGGTGCTTTTACTTTCCTTATTGGTTTTAATAAATCAATTGAGTTTAAACAGAATAAAAGACCATCCGACTTGATATCTCGACTCATAAATAATCGTTGATTTGACTATAAAATGTATGATAAATGCACTGCCATTGCAAAATAATAATTGATTTTTCAAAAATAAAACATTATTAATAAGTATGTTACGTATGCCTTGAATAAGCATCGAAATAAGGATCTCGGTTTAATTATATTTTTTATGAACTGGCAACATTAGACTGGTGTTTTAAAATATTAAAAACGACTATTTTGTTCTGCAAATGTCTATGAGCTTGATAATTATTCATACATAAGAATTTGTAGACAACTGAAATTACCATCGGCAAATTAGTCTAATGCTTGCCATTGTTCATTTAATAATAATCTGTAATAAATATTTGTATCATTGCCATTATTCAATATTCTGTAGTAAAAATTATAAATTCTGTATTTTTTTTATTGTTGCCAGATAAGAATATGCAAAATGTGCGAAAATATCATTATAATCAGTCATACAACTTCTGAAAAATCGCGCACATACAAAAGGACTTTTTAGAACTTAATTTCGTAAACGTAAAGTTAGTATCAATCAAAACATTTTTATACCGTTGTAACGAATCAATTGATACAAACGTTTTTTTTATTTTATTTTAAATAGAGCGTGCAAAGGCTGCCTTATTACTAAAGCGATCTCTTCCAGACAACTTTTTTTTAATTCATTTCTTAAGTCATAATAATCATGAGACATATTAGGTACCACTTAATTTTGTCAATTATTGTGATTTGGATTTGAAGACTATGGCATCATTTTTTATCACGCTTATTGAGAAAATCTGCCAACAATAAAAAAAAATTGGAAATGGTCTCAAACAAATAATATTACAGATTTCTTACTTGCCTTGGATTATAAATAAACACCAGATGTGTTTGCGCTAAGAACTTCACGAAAACAAAGTGCTGTCTGTATGGATTATTTTCTGTTTTCGTGAAGTTCATCTACCTATCTATGTTCGACCGTGCAATGTCAAGGAAGTGTTTTCTCGGAAGCCTTCTATGGGTTTATGATAATAATGTGTGCAAAATTGCAAGTCAAAAAGCAAACAGCGCATAGTTACTTTAATAACGCACATGTGTATCATAGTACGATTTATAAGTTAAACGCAGACTCTGAGGGCTCACTAACATCGCTTAAAGCAATGCTATTTGACATATCTTGGCGGTTATAGGGATTTAAATTCTGAAACAGAACTTCAACAATATTGAAATAACACTGCTTAAGCGATGACAGTATACCCTTAACCGGATCTGAAGCTGAATATTGCCATCTTTGTGAGCAGTCTTATAAGAAAACTACCGCATGACCTACTTGTCAACAAACCTTTACTATTAAATCGGTTTTGAAATTATTTTATTTTACGTCCGTAGCGCACGATTCTCACTAAAGGTGCACTTCCACGACTGAGGTAATCGCGGCGATAGACTTTCCATGAAATTCAATATCACCAAAATAAACAAAAGAGGTAATATCTACCGGGGTAACATCGCGCCGTGTGTTTTGACTATATAGACGCGAAACTTACGCTCGTGGGGGTGCAGCCTAAGCTCATGAACACGTTAACTGACACGTGACCCCTTTGGCAATGGGAAGCTTCACTAAATACTTATAGCGTAAAACTAACATAAAATCCACTTCATTGCCATCTTTTTCGATCGATTTTAAACAATTCATACACCAATATAAATAGAACAAAATATTACTTAAGTATGTAAATGTAATCGAATGATCTCAAGGATCCATAGACTTGTTAGTGTCAGTTTTGATACATTAATTTTTTTCAAGGATATTTCTAATTTTTCATATATGTCTGTTGAACTAAGCTATTGTATCGCAATATTTATTGACCGTTTGTCCTTGCCAATGCACGGTTGTATCGCCTTGAGATATAAAGTGTACCCTTAAACTGCTATCTCACTAGAACACCATGGTGTCGCCACCGTGTTGCCTTGAGATACCTAATGAGAAACCTCGGACCAAACAGGTGAGGTAACAGATGACACTGCTTATACTATGCGTACAAGCAGTTTGCGGAACGGGCTTGCCTGGTAGCGCAACTGATGGTCGAATGATACCAAATAGCTATTGCCCGTTTTCACTAAATATAGTAATTGCCCTGATCGGATGCCTAGTGATTTCACGAACTCTTATTTTATGTCTAACGAAGCTAGGCGATGTCTAAAGTCATGACACATGTCATGACAGTCGACAAATCGTAAAGTTTAGGGGGCCTGTAAACTGACACTTGACAGATGAAAAAAATATAAATTCATTTTGTTTTACTGATATATGCCTAGATATCTTCTTTGATTAGGCATTGCCTTGTCTGTCGTTAGTGAAAACGGGCATGTAGGTATTACTGGTTGTGCAAACTGCAGGTGATCCATGCCACCGCAATCAAATTATTTGCGTAACGCAGCGCACAGTGCAAAGTGCCTTATTTTCTAGCTACGTTTATTTATTCGATCACATGAAACTAACTAATGAAATTGCGCCATCTAGTGACGATACGGTCTCTAAGTATTATAACTAGATGGCGCTCCCTCTATACCATATCAATCGTAATTTACTATCGAATAAGTAAACGTAGTTAGAAAATCAAACACCAAGGATACCAGTACCTGTTTACAATTTGATGGTAGCGCGACTGGTTGCTCCGCCATTAGTGTACTCGTGAAATAGTGCCGAATTGCCATTTGTGATGATTGTAAATTATGATTGTGTGGATTATATCATTGTAGTACCTACATGTTGAAATGAATAGAGATACAAAGTAAAAAAAAACCAAATTGTGTATGGAATTGTTTTATTTAATTGCATTGCATTCCTTTTATAACAATATACTGTTTGAACAACATTTAGTATTACTTATAATTTACAATACAATACACTTCGGTTTGGCATACCCTATGAAGTGAAAAAATTAAATTTTTATCAAGATAACAAAAATAAAATCTCTCATGACAAAATTAGACTCACCATGCTTTCATTTTAAACTCTGATTAATGGGCTAAGATTTTTGTCCAGGATGGAAGGCACCCCATCCTGTTGCCCAAAAACAAAATGTACTGATTTGAACTGTCACAAATAGGTCACATTACTAATGCTTTTTAATTGGTAAGTATTGGTTTATAGCATCATAATTTCATTATTAGCTTTGGAAAACACAGAAATTAGATAGTAAAAAGGATAGTAAAGTTATAGTTTATCTTATGTTTATAATATTTTGTTATATATCTCCATATCCAGTCTATACAAAATACAAATCTGAAAGCCATTTTAGCTTGGCTCATTTCATAAAGAGTAAAATATTATATAAATATATTCAACAGTCACTTTTTAACCTTATGTTAAGAGTCACAACACAAACGTCCTATAAAAGTTTAGGAACTTAATGAAGTTTATGTGAATAGGTTTATATTGATTAAGAGAATCCTTTTGTGGAACTGATAACTTGCTGAAAAGCATGCTAGTATGACTGATATGTGGGAATGAACCATTCATAAGAAACATAAGAAACTTATTCCACAAGACACATTATTAAACATTTACATAACACATTTTCATAAATAAACTGTTATCAAAACAAAACAATATATTTTATTATGAATCATCAAAGGTCATCCGTCCAACACCGTGTTGCTTGAGGTACCGTCTGTACTGTTTGTATTTATTGTTCTCTGCTAGAGCTTTTTTAGTTTCTTCATCTTTCATTTGTTTCCAAACGTCATAGTTCTCTCTTATCCAAAGCTCTTCATCCAGAAAGTTCTGTACTTCCTTATCTTCCAAAGCATCAAACTGTGTTTGACCAAGCTCCATAAACTTTCTTATTATATGGAGTTTCTCCTCAGTACCATAGGGTTGTTTTAAAATCGTAAACTTCCACAACCATCTAAAATGCCAATAAAAGTAACGTACCAGAGTGTAAGGAAATATAATCAATTGTATCCACAATATGTCCACAATTTCGGGTTTTGCATAACCACCTTTTATATCCATTTTTTCCTCTATGACCTGCCTTATTAATAAGTCTTGCTCTATTTTTAGCTGAGCCTTACTTTTCTTGACTTTTTTACTTTGAGATTCTGTCATTTCTGCTTTGGCAATTTCAAGCGCTCTGTTTCTGTACTTGGGGACTGTCATGAAGTATTTAATAGCTGTATCGTATTTTGACCATGCACTGTAGTACTGTATAATAGAAATTATGGTAATAGTTACAGCTACAACAATTCTTACGTCGACTTTAGGTGCCATACGGCGTCTGTAGTACCTATAATAATGTGCGTAGTACTCCTGAGGGTTGTCCAACATGTAGTCGTAGTCTGATCTCTCTTCTTCATCGCGAAGTATCTCGTAAGCAGTCGCTATCTCTTTAAACTTCTCCCCTGCCTCTTTTTTCTCCTTTTCGCCTCGATGCATGTCAGGGTGAAATCTTTTCGCCAACTGCCTGTAGCTCCTGGCGATTTCATTTTTAGTAGCCTCCCTTGTAACACCCAGGACATCGTAGCAGTTTTCTTTACCGCAATAAATGCCTTCAAGCAGATGATCATGCGCATAGACCGCATTCAAGTGATATACTAAACAAATAAACACAAAACTTATAAATAGGCGCGCCATTTTTACTTTAATTAACACATATTCTAAGTTATTAAATGCAATAAAATTTGACTAGTGTAGAAATATTTTGATTTAATATTACAAATTTACGGATTCAGTCCGGCTGGTTGTCACTTTGACAAACGAATGTCAACGTCACGTCGTCGTCAGCTAATTTATGCGTTCGGATATCTAATTGTAACCTAATGAAGCAATCGCCAAAACATAAACTATTACGAAACTATTTTTTAGTTTGACTCACAAAGAATAGTAATATTTTAATGTACACATTAATCAATTTAATTCAATAGTTTGAAAAAAGGTATGACTAAGGGTATGAAACGCATTAGTTATGACAAAAATAATAATACATGCTATAGTCGTAAAAATGTAATAGGCCCGTTTTGACACTTGTCATCGCGACGTAACTAGTTATGGAACCATAAGACTCTGTACTCGATACTCACGATAAATCAATTCAAGTTTGTATCAGTACTTGATTGATATTATTATGTATTGTAAAGTGTTCGTTCGTTCAAAGTATTCCTTTAACTTCACAACCAATACGCGTGACTGGCTGTTGATTATACGTCCACTTTTCAACATGTTGAAACAGAGTTAGTACTATATAACAACAAACACAAAAATCGAGTCAAATCACTATGTTTAAATTAATGTCCAAAATAGAAGAGCCATAGTTAACGTAATAGTAAACAATATATATCAAACTTAAACGAGCGCACAGTCAACTTTACAAGATGAGGAACGAAAAACTGCGCAGTGCGCGCGGGGACGCTTCAGTCATGTGCCGCTTGGTCAGATACATCATCTCAGACTCATTATTTAGAACCCATTTTGAGAACCAAGCTCATTCTTTGCAGTAAAGATAACTACACAATATTTAATTTCGATATTCAGTAAAAAAATGGTTACAGCTCTATTATAAAAAAAAAAAAGACTGAGAACGTAACTGTTTTTGGAACGTTTCGCAACAATTATAAATTGCATGATACTATGAAGAAAGCGCAAAAAGAATACTCGCGATATATTCTTTCATATTATTTAACGTCCCAAAAAAATTTACGTATTTTTTAAAACACTGTATGTAATTGATTTTTATTTTTTTGTTTCTTTCATTTTTGTTCCAACTTACATTCTATGGTCTTGCACAAATGTCAAAACGGGCCTATTACATTTTTCCGACTATAGTTTATATTATGTATAATATTCTAAATTATATTAATAGTAAAAAGAAAAGTTTCATTTTGCAACCAAAACACTACTTTATGTTTATTTTTTTAGTAACACACTTTTATTAACCCAGCGAATTAACTTTCCTTCAATAGCTAAATAAAAATAAATTTTCGACAGTTTGTGTAAGACTAATAATAGACCTACAGTGCCATAACCCACAATGGAGCACGAGGGTAAAAGTTTAAAAGTAACTTTCAGCGAGCTCGGTATAAGCATTGTACATCCCTATTCATCGCTATTCATAGCTATTCATAGGTTACAAAATATATGATTGTCAATGTCATAATAATCATACCATCACGTCACATTTAACATTGTGTTTCACAATTCTAAATTGTTCACATTGTTACAGTCAGTGTTTCGATTACATATAATTTTGTGTACTTCCATGTTCTTTTGGATTTGAAACTTGAATTGAGCCATGAAGCATAAACTTGGACGCAGGAGCTGGCTTGTGCTTTAGTTTTGATGCAGTGAGTTTGAACAACAGTGACCCATGGAATTAGAGAGTTTTTAGAAAATTTTACTTGCTGATCGCAATAGAAAGTTTTTAAAGGATTCGTTCTCGCGTCCTCTTAAATGAATTATTCAGAGCACCGTAATATAAAATAAACAATGTCTTATTAAGAAACTACACGCGCGTTTAAAATCAAAATGTTACAAGACGATTTACAAAGTTTCGTGCAGAATCTTTATAAATATTTAGTGTCCGAGGAAGAATGTACCATGGGCATGTTAGTGAAGAAACACTCCACTAAGTTACAGACGCAAGGTGACTTCAGTTTTCTCAACACTGCGACGGCGTGGCAAGAGTTTTTGTGCGATGAACAGTTGCAACGTATCGACGGTACACTGTTGAAATGCGTTGACAAAGATATTGCAGATTTGATCAAAACTTCAAAAGATTGGCCCATACGGATAGAGAAAGCTGTAGAAGTTAAAAACCGAATACATTTATTTCTCGACAGACAACGCGCAATTCGTGCGGCATTTCAAAGCGCTATAAATAACCATGCAGAAATTTTAAAAATAATAAGCACTGATACTACAGTTGTGAAAATCGATCCTTACTGCATAAATACTAATTGTATAACATATCTACGGTTGAAATGTACAAGCGAAGTTTTGAAAAACTTATACCTTATTCGATCTTACCCTAAAATACAGAATTTAATCATCGTTGTGACATGGAGGTCCAGCTACAAGTATTTGGGAAGTGATATGGCATCACTTGATGTACAATCTGTATTTTGTGGCACAGTACTTAATGCTAGGACTTGCTTGAAAGAAAAATCTGTAACTGCATCAGAATATATAAGGTAAAATCTTATACGTATAACAATTAGGCTTTATGATTATCAAGCATTGCCCTTTTTGAAGGGGACTTATCAAAACACAAAATATGCGCTTCAGAGGCATTTAAACATGCATCTCTTAGGTAATTAAAACAGGAGAGTCAAATCAGCCACTACCTTACTACCTTATGGTGCTGAAGGGTTTTGTATGTTTGTTTAGGGCTCTTATTAAACCAGGGCATGTATGGAACCCTCGTAGATTTAGGTTTAAGTTGGTGAATAACTTTGCTCTCATGTAAATATATATGTATGCATGAACACTTCATAAGTGGATGTGATAGGCCTACATGAATAAAGAATTTTGGAATTTGAATTATATACTTGATTTGTCTGTCAAGTGGTCATCACATGACAAAGTAATTCCTATTCCCAATAATTTCCTTAAGGCCTTTGCACACCATAGATGGCAGGGCACGAGAGAGAGCCATTTAAAACTACTAGGAGGCTCATATTGAGGCTGTTTTAAGATTAAATAACTTTCTAATGAGCAAATGTATTATAGAGAGAATCATTATCTTTTCCAGACTAAGGCAGGATGAGTTAACTCTTATTGCACAGCACAAATATGGTTTGAGGGTATCAACTGAGGAGAAATGGAAGGATTTTATAGCTTATCTTGGAGAATCTGCAGTGGCATTTGAACTTTTGCAGACCAAGTGTTCTAGTCCTGTTAAAATACAGTTTGATGCATCTGGAGGTTCAAGTAAAGGTAGATTTATTTTTGAAATTATTAAAGTTGTAAAATAGTAATAGGCCTGTTTTGACATTTGTCATCGCAACATAACTAGTTATGGAACCATAAGACTCGGTACTTGATACGCACAATAAATCAATTCAGTTCGTCCACTTTTCAACATGTTGAAACAGAGTTAGTACTATATAACAACAAACACAAAAACCGAGTCAAATCACTATGTTTAAATTAATGTCCAAAATAGAAGAGCCAAAGTTAATGTAATAATAAGAAATATATATCAAACTTAAACGAGCGCACAGTCAAATTTACAAGATGAGGAACAATAAACTGTGCAGTGCGCGCGGGGATGCTTCAGTCATGTGCCGCTTGGTCAGATACATCAACTCTAAAAAAAATAGTTAAAAAGTTAAAAGTAAAAAAAATGGTTACTAGAGCTGTAACCATTTTTTTTACTGAATATCGAAATTAAATATTGTGTAGTAATCTCTACTGCAAAGAATGAGCTTGGATCTCAAAGCCGCAAATAAAATAATATAGTATAAAAAAAAAAGACTGAGAACTTAACTGTTTTCGAAATTTTTCGAAACTTTTCGCAACAGTTATAAATTGAATGCTACTATAAAGTAAGGTAAGCGCAAAAAGAATACTCGCGATATATTCTTTCATATTATTTAATGTCCCGAAAAAATTTACGTATTCTTTAAAACACTGTATGTAATTTATTTTTATTTTATTGTTTCGTTCCAAGTTACATTCTATGGTCTTGCACAAATTTCAAAACGGGCCTATTACATTTTTTCGACTATAATTGCATGCAGTTTAACGAAAGCAACCAAATTAAATTAACTAACCCAGCCTAGCCTTATGGGTGTCTTGTTTGGTTTTTTTCATAGTAATAATTGATGGAGCAAGCAGATGGTTTTTAGATCCATTACCTATAAACTAAGTAATGCTTTTTAGGGCATCCAAGGAACACATCCTGCAATATGCTACCCTGTATCTATCCACCCGAGGTGTAGGTGTTAAGCCTTATGTGCCTCAAATTACCACACCCTTCAGACCTGAACACAAATATGTTGTATATGGAGACATTCTTTGATGACAGCCGATTTGCGCAGTGGGCAGCGACCCTGCTTTCTGAGTCCAAGGCTGTGGGTTCGATTCCCACAACTGGAAAATGCTTCTGTGATGAACATGTATGTTTTTCAGTGCCTGGTTGTTTATCTGTATATTATAAGTATTTATGTGTATTTTATTCATAAAAATATTCATTAGCTATCTTAGTACCCATAACACAAGCTACACTTACTTTGGGGCTAGATGGCGATGTGTGTATTGTCATAGTATATTTATTTATTTATTTATTTATTCACACTGGTGTTATAATTATAGGAGCCGCTTTCATTCTGTACAATGGTGCAAGATTGGAAAGCATAATAAGGACTTTTGAAGAGAAAGTTGCTGAAGGAAGTTACCCATCACTTCCTAGTTTAGAAAATACAGACTTATCGTTATTAACAGATGAGGTAAGTTCCCAATATTTAATTTGGAGTGAAAACTTCTTCATTCAAATAAGCCTATCCCAGGCAGCTGTGTTTCTTTTATAATTGATTTGTAATACTTACTTAAACTATGACAGTTCGAAACTCACCCTGGCATAAGACGGTTGATAACTAGCCACGGCCAATACCTCTCAAAAGATCCCCAAGAAATTCAGTTTATTTTTTCTACCACATAGTTTTAAATGACCGTAAAGCATATGACCCACCTGATGGTAAGTGGAGAATCATCGACTATAAACTAAGCAATACTTCACAGGGCATGCAACTATTAGGGAGTCTGGTAGTCATATCCCTAATCGATTTCTACGCGACGTCGCACCGGAACAGTAAATCGCTAGGCGGGACCGTCTTTGTCCGTAGAGTGGTTACTAGCCACGGCCATTTTCTCTGAAAAAAAAACCACGCCGGCCCAGTGCGGATTGGTGGACTCCACACAACACATTATGTAGAACTCTCAGGCATGCAGGTTTCCTCACGATGCCATGCACAAGTTTAAAGAATTTGTTAAAACACATTTATTACAGCGAGGTTACTATACAATTGATGAATTTTTAATGACAAGGTTGCTTGGAAGCATCCGGCTCCGCTTTCAGCTCTCACAAGATAGAAAAATAAATGTTAAAATGCAAAATGTAAATTGTTGATGTTGGAAAAGAGCAACTGCTGAGTTTCTTGCCGGCTTCTTCTCGGTAGAATCTGCCTTCCGAACCGGTGGTAGAATCACTACAAACAGACAGACTTGACGTTTCAAAAGTGCTTATATTAGGCCTACTTGAAATAAATGAATTTTGAATTTGAATTTGATGTTTTCCGTGATGCAAATTATATTTTAGTTGCTTGAAACGCACATTACTTATTAGAAAAGTTACTGGTGCTTGCTGGGATTCGTAATCGGCCCCCCGAAAGCAAAGTCGAAGTCATTTCCACTGGGCTATGACCGCTTCATAATCCTGCTATCCTACTAATATGATAAATGTGAAAGGGTCCACAATTTCGATTCAATTCGTAGGATGAAATTTGGCATTAGCGTAGCAGCCCTGGCAATCGGTTGGGGTTGTTGGTAGACGTCTGGGAAGTATACAACGGGTTCCCCGGACGTCCAATAAAGCCAACGGGAGGGTGGTGGTTTTTAGTTCGGGTAAACGAGTCCCACATAACCTCGGTCCTGCCCAAAAGGACAGAGGTAGCCATAAAGCTTTTCCACTGCGACAAAAAAAAAAGGATGAAATTTGGCAAGCACGTGAAAGCCTTTGACATGGAAAAAAACATAGGCTACCTTTTATCCCGAAGTAGTTCCGGAGAGAAAATTTAAAATTGTTTACGAGCTAAGCCGCGGGACAGCTTTGAAATTCGGTACGCATGTCACCTATGCTATAGAAAAGGACATGTACTTTCTATACCGATCTCTCAATTAGTTCCCGTGTTAAGATTAAAAATTGTTAACGAGCGAAGCTTCTGAAGTCCACGCAGACAAAGTCGCGGGCAGAAGCTAGAATTAACATAGAATAAAAGTTTTGTGATGTGAAATAATAATAAAAATTATATACTTTAAGAATAACACGTCAAATATCCTACTGCATAAGCAGATTTGGGCCCCCGGCGTCAACTCTCACATCAATAAATACATGAATTTGTTCGCAGGATGAATGGTCGCTGATATTTACGTACATTATGGGCCTTCCATCGCTTCTGGACAGTAGCGTTTGTGTGGACGAAAGTACGTTGGTGCGACGACATGACGACAGAGTTCATGAGTTCCGACCGCATCTCATTTGCAAGTTCCTCAGCAACATGGTGAAACGGTTCAGTCAGTACTACCGAAGAGTGAGGATTTTAACAGTGAGTTTGAACTTAACTTTATAACTCAGAACTAAAAACATACAGAACCCTCATTCAGCGATTATAGCGTGCATTGTGTCCAAAAAACAGTGTAAACGACCCGCGCACGTCCCACATCACACCCGTGGAATGTTGCTAGCTCACAAACTTCTCCCATTTTATCGTAAACGTTTAGAACATTAACGGGGAATTAACTCAACTGCTAAATCGAATGAAGTGATTCACCACCTGTACTAGAAAAACTACTAAAGGTTTTTGATGCTTCAAAATTAGACGTGTACACGGTTTCTGTATATTCTTAATTCTGTGCTTTATATATTTAGACATTAAAATATTAGGTATTAAATGTCTTGTGTAATAAGAAACTCTCGTGTAAACAAAGTATATATATCTATATACTATAAGTGTATATATCTATACAAATATATCTATACAAATTTCCTTAAGAATTAAACACACAGCAACACAGCACATTTTTTTGTGGTTGGAAGTCTACGGCCTATGGCTAGTTACCACCCTACTGACAAATACGTGCCGCTAAGCCATTTAGCGTTACGGTAAGATGTCGCGTAGTAACCGATTAGTGTATGGGTTTAATATAACTCCCATAACGCTAACAGGTTAGCCCGTTACCATCTTGGACTGCACCACCACTTCCAACAGGTGAGATTGCAGTGAAGGGCTAACTTCTAACTAATAAAATACACAGCATCTGGGGCACGGGCGCTCGTGGGGGAAGATAGGACGGCAGGGGTGTTAGGTATCTCGCGACAGGCTAGCGACAGGCGTAAATCTTGCAATCACTGCTGTCAAACGTCACTTTTGTTTATTTATTGTATGGAAAAGTGACGTTTGACAGCAGTGATTGCAAGATTTACGCCTGTCGCGAGGTACGTAAACACCCTGCGGGATTTATTTCTGTTTTTTGAACAAAATAAATTGTTAGAATGAGCCTTTATAATAGATATGTAGCGGTCTCCACATTACCAAAATAGATGGCGCCACAAAGATCTTGTATCGCGCTAACGAAGTGTTAACAAAATTTTACCATATATACAACTATCAAAGATGATTGGATGGACTTTCATCCGCACGGAGGAAGATCTTCCTATTGGTTCGGCCGAGCGTATCACCTTAGCTCCCGTACATAGAAATTTGAAGAAAGGCTGTCGATGTCGTTCTACGAACACATTCCCATAGAATAGTACCGTGACATCGGCTGCTGTTTAACCGGCGTAAAAATAGATTTTCAGTTATTAGACGACGGCCGACTGGCGCAGTGGGCAGCGACCCCGCTTTCTGAGTCCAAGGCCGCGGGTTCGATTCCCACAATTGGAAAATGTTTGTGTGATGAACGTGAATGTTTTTCAGTGTCTGGTTGTTTATTTGTATATAATAAGTATTTATGTATATTATTCATAAGAATATTCATCAGTCGTCTTAGTACCCATGAAAACAAGATACGCTTTTTTTGGGGCTAGATGGCGTTGTGTTTATCGTCGTAGTAGGTATATTTATTAATTATGTATGTGTTTAGAAACTTATACCTAAATTTACTAAAAATGGACAACGTTTATACAAAAATAGCACTTTTTTAAGTTTATCACCTATTGGCTCACCTTGGAAGTATAACTATCTCATTAGCCGGCACGAAAACGGCATGACGCCTTCTTATGCCGTCATGCCTACCAGTGGGGCCCTATTAAGGTATTTTTTTTTATTGATTTTTTTTAAATGATTGTATTCTAACTAATTTTCACTCAATATATACTCGGAAGCGGTGATAGCCCAGTGTGTATGATTTAGATTTTACTTTCGGGGAGGCCAGTTTGAATCCCAGCACGCAGCTCTAACATTTCTAGGCTCTGTGCGTTTTAAGCAAGGAATATATCACTGGCTTCAAAGGTAAAGGAAAACATCGTGAGGATAAATGCATGCCTGAGAATTTTCCATAATGTCCACCAATCCACATTTTGCCAGCGTGGTGGACGAGACCCGTGCCCGTAGTGGGCCGGTAATAGGATGATGATGAAGATTGTTGACGTCAGATTTAGGTGATAGCAAAGGTGTCCGATTTCGATGTCCGGAGCAAATAATTTTGACTATTAAATTATGGATTGAAAAATTTTAAAAATTGAATTTTAAAGTATGATGTCCGGTGTATAAAGAATACAGACAGAAAATACATGCGAAAAATGCGGCTGGTTTCAATTTTTATTTATTTCTAAAATTTCTAGAAGTGCTTACAATCAAACGCACGAACAAACAAACATATACATATACATATACATAAGATATTAAATATTGTCCTTTAATTTTATGACCAGGGTAACCATAATTTTCTAAGGTTTAGGAATAGTCCTTAATGTTAACTATTTTTGGTACAGCACTGCGAGCATTGCGATTTCTCTAGAGATTCTGAGTTCAATTTCCAGACGTTTCAATTTCCAAATAAATTATGAATTTCCATATAAACTTTCCATATATATACAAATCCATATTTTACCCCCAGCAAATTTAAAAAGCTATATTCCAAGCAATTGTGCTAGAGAAAAAAAGATTTGTCAGATTTGACAGATTTAAAACATTTTCTTTCGAATTCAATTCAGTGCTTTGAATTTCTGCGTAACTAAATTTTAAGTATGTCTAATTATCCTACGATATATTTTTTCAAAACATTGTTTTTATTTGCAAACAAAATATGTACAATATATACATACTCGTTATAAACTATACCAAGTAATTCGTGCGAAGTCAGGCAAGTATTTATATATGAAAACAATCAGCGATTAGCTGTGTGATATTTTTTTTTTGTTTACTGCATGACATAGCCCGATATCCCTTAAATAATTCTGAAATATGTCAAAAATATTTAATAAAGTGATTTAACCAAGGGTAGTAAGCCCGAGTTTGAAATCCTTCTAATTTTAAAATAAAAAATTTATGATAGTTTCTATCATACCCTCACTATAAAGTAAAAATTATTAATAAAAGATTTATATGGGCTTGTCCTGATTTGATAGGCTTGTTTTACCTTTAATTTTTTTTTTTTTTTTATTTGATTTAATTTTTCTTTTGTTCAAGGAACCCCGCCAGCACCTCCTGCCGGTCCTCTACGCTCGAATTCACATGTTAACAATATTAAACAACACATTAAAATTATGTTTAAGAATATTAAATATTAAAAGCGTTTCACAAATGTATATAAGTTATTTTTTTTCGTCTAATCCCTATCACTTTCGACGTTTTTATTTAGTAAATAAACATATGACATAACTATAATGTGTCTTATCTAGAAATGATAACTGATAATTTGATAACACGATGAAAGTAATCACCTAGCTTTGACATTGGATTTATGGATTATTCGAAGGCCCAAAGTCTGTAATGTGCGTTACTACTAATACTTAATTAACATTCTCGTAGCTTACTTTGTCATATTAATATAATTAAATGAATCACCACATACTGCGAACCCTACGCGAAGCGCATTGAAAAAAAATGTTTTGTTTGGAAACACAAAGTTCACGTGATTGACCCAGGTATTTTATTGTGGGTACTGCTCGATCCCGATTGGCCGGCCGAGCGGAGGCGAGAGCGACCGACAAATTACGAAGCGCGTTGCACGGTTCGCGTCCCGACTCGCCTAGTGTGTTTTTGACGTCGGTAAATGCAGTCGTGAGCCTCGGAGCGGTGTCTGATACTTTTATTTATAGTTTTTAATCGAATAAAGTCGTGTGACGTTCGTGTCGAACCAGTGTCAAACCGGGATTTTATAAATATGAGTATTGCTGACCTGATCCAAGCTGCTGAATACATCGAAAGGCGAGAAAGAGGTGAATTGGGTTTTCTTTGTTTGAATTGTCAATCGGGTGTACTGCTCGCACACGTCAACATGGCTCCCGTTCTATTTTTGCGTTGCCATAATCAGCTGATTTTGACGGAATTGCAGTTTTTTTCGTTGCAGAGTCGGAGCACGGGTACGCGTCGAGTTTGCCGGCGTACGAGGAGACGCGTGCTGGAGGAAGGCGGCCGAAGACGAAGAAATCCCAGGGCAGCAGGTGAGACTAGTGCCAGTGTTGTGAAAACGAGAACTCAGTGAATGGATCAGTGGTGATAAGTGTTGTTGTGAAGTGGCGGACAGTTACAAATGTCTGTTTTCTGTTCCAGGACCACTCATAACGAGTTGGAAAAGAACAGGTGAGTCTTAGCTATTATGTTATACCTAGATTTTTGTCAACATACCCATTTGCCGGCTTTATCTGTGTAATATATAAACTCGGATTATTGAATCCGCTGAAAGTTTTCGTATGCGATTTATGTTCTTTAGATCAAAAAATGTTAGATCGGTTCAACCTAAAAAACGTGTAACTTTCGATTTTAAATATTCCAAGATAAATTTAACAGTTAGATTCATATCAACAGTCCCTCAACAGAAGTTGTAATGCAAAAATATGAGTAAAAAAGTTACTGTTTATTTTCAAGGTCAATAGTAGATTTTTTGAGAAATCGTCTAAGTGTCGTGATTTCTAAATCGCATTTTAAACGTTTCTAAAATAGGTATAATTGACGCTTTACCATCGCCAATGTGTTATGCGACCTTAGCAATATACTGTAAGATTTCGAGCCTTTCGACTAGGTATAGCATTGAATTTCCATGTCTCATAAACTGTGCAATTGTTAAAAACTACAATTTACCTGTAGTAGATTTGTTCTGCGCGTTTCCAATTTTTATTCGAACCTATGATCGTTGGAGACTACGGTCTGATTGACAACGTCTTAAATTCTGAGCTTCTGCTTATATTCTTTGATGCCACTAATTAAAATAATAAGCATTTCCTACTTTTCGTAAAATATGATGATTTGTGCTCCTTTCAATTTTTTTATTAAAGTCTATAAATGTAACAAGCAACTCACCTTCTCCATTAATTCGTAAGTCGATTAACAGTGCATTACTATCATAGAATTGGCAGTAAGGTGTAATATTTCAAGACTTTCTACTTTTCACATACAATTTCCACATTTTATAAACGCAATAAGTAGGTAGTTAACGATTACCCATAGTTACGAGATTTGTTAATGTCTGACTGCTATTATTACACCTCATAATGTTTCGAAATTACACATTTCATTTTGTGTTTTCATTCATATACCTACTTTAGTATGTTTAAATAAATGAATACCATTGTCACCAAGTTAGTTTACATTTAGTTACTTTTTTCCATTTGCAATGTCTATTCCAACACAAATCTTCAAATTATCAAAACTGTTAACTGAGCTCGACAATTTCGTGGTTTTGGTCATACAATCTTCATTTATAACGAAATTATGTGCATAGCATTTATCAGTATTTGTAGTTAACGGAGAAGACACCAAAACGCTCGAAAATTATCGTTGTTCATTTTCGATAGCGCCATAAATTTCTGCTTTCACTGAAACTATAAAATTGACCAATGTATGAATTGTTATACATTTTTCAATATGTAATATACGTGTTTATAGCGTACCGTTGTGGTTTAGCTACAATATTTACGGCATACGTTGCCCGCTGTTTGTCACAATGACCTTGGTAGAGCCCCGTGCGGCTAGTGCAAAGGGTGAGATTGCGTTGCAGATTGCCTGCATTGTAACAAATTTTAATAACAATCCGAGCATTTCAAACACCAATTAGTTAAAATATCATAGGTATTACACCTTTCTTATTTTATAGATTTCAACATTAAAATTGCTACAAACTTGCCTTTTGTAACGTAACTAGATAACATTATTACGAATTTACGACCGACCTACCTAGCTTTAAATATATGACCGAGGAACTGAAGGTAAAATTAAGCTGAAGGTAAAAAAGGCAATTCCTTTGCGGTCTTTTATCTTTTTATATATATTTCCATGAAATTGTAATAGTTTATCTGCATATCTGTTCGTGAGCAACATGCAAAGATACTGGAAACGAAACTTTTGTCTTTGTTTCATCGATTTATTTATGTCATCTATATTTCCATAAAATTGGAATAGTTTGTATTTTTCTTTGAGAGCAACATCCAAACACTTCTGGAGAGAGACGAAACTTATAATCATACTGCTCCAACTATGATCTAAATCTGAATTTGTAGAGGGCTTCTTCCTAGAACAACACGTTTGGAAGCCTCGTAAATTTAGTTTCAAGTTAACGGATACGTTTAAATTATCTCCATCACCTGATAATGTATGTGTAGACTTATTAATAATAAACTATAATGGTAGAGAAAGTTCGAAACTTTACTGAAATCAGCCACGTGCAAAAAAAAAATTAAATAGATTTCACCCACTTTATAATATCTAAGCTTATGAATCCGATTCGCTGCAGAACATGCGGCAAGCGACACGCGTTGCTGATGACCTTGGCAAACCTCCGCTACCCGTGTAAAGGGTTGGATGATTTCTTTTTATTCGACGCTCACGTTTGATGGCTTGGTTTTAAATCTCACGTTTTACTTAGTATAATTTTGGGACGTCAACTGGGCGTGCGTTATGTGAAGATGTATAAACGTCGTTACAATGTTATTATTTCGCGTACTGTTCTTACCTGTGAGAGGTATAGATTGCGCATGAAGTTTGTGAGAGGGTGTAACATACAATTTTAATTCCACTTTATAATTCACCTTTGTTGAATTCCCTGATTCCAGGAACAGTATTACGCAGTATTCATTCGAAGTAAGAAGGGCAACTTTTAACTTTTAAAGTTTAAAGAAAATAAGCGGTGACCCTAGGTTACGCAGATTATAGCCAATTAGGCTTTGAAAAACTTATTTAGTAGGTTTTTGACGTATTCGGTTTCGTGGTAGTGCGGTCGGGCTGCGTCGCTGGTGACCTTGCAGAGCCTCGTGCGAAGGGAATGAATGCAGATCGTAATGATACCGATGACAGCTCGGAGTAACCTATTTGGCAGTCTGTTAGGTTACGTCACTCGGTGTATTGCTATATTTTATTTATTTGGTTCACTTACAAGTTACAACACTAAGGGCCAATTTTATAGGTTGATTGTTCAATCTTTTCATAATCGACAATTGGGATAAATTTTGCAGATTTTCTACTGTCCAAATCAACAAATTCGTAAGTTAAGAATCATTTAATTCCAAGAAGGAAGGCCATCGACCGCGCCTATTAGAGAAACATAAGATCTTTGTTTTGAAACAAAAAATGTTAGTCTTTACTCATTTAACAGGGTTTTAGATTTTTTTATGTGCCACATAAAAACCCAAAATTTGGTTTTCTTGCAAAATTTAAATTTCCCGGTAGTTGAATTTTACTTTTGAATTTATTACATTAAACATTTTGGTACAGATATGACGAAGATGTTTGGAGATAACAGCACTCACTCATTCACTCACTGTTCCATTAATAGTAAACTTTTGAGTGAAGAAAATAAGTTTATTTAGTTTTTTTCTTTCTGTTTTTAACTTAATAATTGCGTAATAACAGCAACAAATGCATTATACATTGTGTATGTCTAACCATACTATATCTTAGACAATACACACCGGATCCGGCGGCCTGTCAATTCACGTAGTAATTGAATACCGGCGGCTGACGCCCTCCGTTGTGCATTGTCTGTCAGGGTGTTCGGTCGATGCTTTGGGCTGTCGATATTTTGATCCAGTTTCAGATTTTCAAACGTTTGTATTAGTAAATTGTTGGTATCTACTAATTCCAGTTAAAATTTAAGCCTGCACCATTTCTGTTGCCACTCGTGTAGCAAGTTATCAACACGTATTTTGTATCGATTTATCTTACTATAACGTTAAACTCGCTTTCAGTAACCAGGTCCTTACAGAAACCCATACCAAACACATTCCTACATGTCCAAAATACCTAAGGCAGAGTAGAAAATATAGCAGTAAAGCTGTAAATACTTATTCTTTCTTAAGTTATTAAAACAGCATCTGGAAACACCTCGAAAGACTGCTTTGCGGTTAGCATCCATTTGACTCTCACGAAACTTTTCGTTCGCGTCTTCGATACAAATCGCTAAGATGTTTAAACCCTTCGTTCGTTCTTTCTATTTTTCTGCCTCATTTACCTTTAGACAAGAGTGAATAGGCATCTTCCTCTTATCAGTTTTTTTCAGCCATGATTGTCGACTGTCGTTAAGTGCAAATCGATACATAAGCCCAAATTATGAAGATTAAAATAAGCATGTTACAATTGATAACTTGATTACCTGATTGATATTTAATGTCATTTTAATTTGCACATTAAGTCAAATCAAGCACATTGATTCAAACTAAATATAAATGAATTTATTTCAAGCAGGCCTACTGTATGGGTATTTAAAGACAATATTATGTTTGTACCGGCCATACTAAATCGGTAAAGATAACTCCAAGAGTTTACTGAGTCATTATATAATTCAACTTATTTTAATAGCAGTCAGTTTACAGTTGTACGGTAGATACAAAATTACCTCATCGTTTTATGTAACTCGGTAACGTGAACACAGCTGACGCGGCGTATTCCATGCGTTTAGGAAATTATGCAATAAATGACACACCGCTCAAATGTGCCATCCGATTTACCAGATTTGAATCTAATTTATTTCTATTAAATAGAAATAATTAACTTCAAAATTGATTTAACAGGTTGTATTGCCACATATTAATGAAATACAATATTCGAAATTAATTATTTTAAGCTAGGCTTACTCTCTAAGCACTTATGAAACGTTAAGTCTGCATATATGTATGTTTAATTGACAACTTCTTCTCTGTCTTATAAAACATTAATTATGTATAAAATTAGGACATTTTACTAGTTAAATGAATACCACCAAAACGACATTGGATTATTGTGGATACCGAAAAAGTTATAAAGTTTCTAAATATACGGTCTTTTGCAATCGTCTTAGGTTTTTTTTTTTTTCAAAAAAACGTTGTTTCTCTACTATTTTGCGATACGATAATGACACTATATCCAATCGAACTCTCATAAATACGCTTGACTTTCCTTGTATTTTTGGATTCCCGAGAAGATGAATCTATTTGTTTATTATTATAGCACAATTATTATTTTTTTTCCAAAATTTTTAAACATACTTTACTCTTAATAGTAAAGAAAATATAGTTTACATAATAAGACTACCTATAAAATTAGATTATTCGCCTTAATTTTAATGGTTTAAACCAGGAGGAAAACTGGGCAAAATATAATATTATTTATGTAATGTAATAGCCCAATAATTATTGATTATTGCGTTTTTAGTATCATTTAAAACAGTTATCATTAACTAACGACTTAAATGTGGTAAAAAATGTAAACAGGTAGAACATAAAATCTTATTAAAAGACTGCATGTAATCATGTGGTGTGTTAATTACCTACCTTCACTCAAAAACTAACTAACTATTGTCTTTGACCGATAAGCCAAAGAGGGTATTGGTGTTTTGTTTTTTTACCATTTCTGAAAACAATAAAAATTCTGACATTTAAGTGGGAATCAACATATCAATCGTATCATATCAGTGTAAAGTCCTTATGCGTAACCATTTTGTGTATTACATGTATAATGTATAATTTTTGCACACAAATATAGGTACGAATTTCCTATTTTTAGTATCTCGGCCGAAATCTCGCATGTCAAAAAGGATGATACTGTCAATAAATTAATGATTAAATATGTAAAGAAAAAAATATGATGAAATAAATTTGAAAAAAAAAACAGTAATTATCAGCTTAAAAATACGAGACATATCCTGTGTAAACCGGAATCGTAGTAACCCTAGGTAACTAGACGCGAATTTGTTAACATGCAAGATAATGCATGCTATTTTTGGTAACACTAAGGTTACCTTGTCCAACTTCCTCTCGTCCTTTAGGTATTATCTGATTCCCAAGGTAATTTTGGACCTGCCAATGCATAAGTTAAAGCAATGTGTTAAAACACATCTTATAAATCGTGGTTACTATACGATTGATGAATTTCTTAACGACTGCTTGTAAGGTGGAAGCAGGCTCCGCTCTCATCTCTCACAAGATAAAAAATTGATTATATATATTTTTCATTGTACACTGTAAAATGATGCTGTTAAAGAGCAATTTGCTAAATTTCTTGCTGGGCAAGGTTTCTTAAGGCACTCCAGCTCTTTGGGACCCATCTCTCTCCAGTACTCCCATGTAACTGCCCCGCCCATCGCCCCTTCAGCTCCGCAACTAGCTCAGCAATGTCGGCTTAACGTATTCACCAACCAACAAATATGATCTATCTAGTTGCAGCTTTGGGTCCAAGATGTACAAAAAAAAAAGATTTTCTATTCCTTCAATTAACAGCGGGCGACGGGACAAAAGCACTAGTGAAGGAAACGTGGATTCCGAAGACAATGGCAGTAATCAAGACGGGCATACCCCCCTTTCGCCCCAGTCCGCCCCGTCCGCCCCCGCGCCCCGGAATTTATAAGCTTATGATAAACAAGTTTCAAACAATATAGCAGACACTGGAGCTGTGTTGGACGAGATGACAGGCGGGGTTTCGTCGTAAACACTCCCGACCGTTGATATAGCTACCTTAAGCAGATACGCAGTTCCTTAGAATAAACCTAGGCTAGTATTACAATACTAGCCTATGTACATTCTAGGCACAATAATGCTAACAAATAATTATGTATGATTTATTTTATGAATATTTATATTAAATATTATATGCTTTGTTAAATACTCTGCGAAAAGCAACAGAATCTGTTTGGTGTAATTTATATTTATAATGAGTAAAAGCATTGAAGAAATTATATAGATTCTCCACCATACAGATTCTCCGGCTTTTCGTGGACTGTAGCAAATTAAGCTTAATTTTCCTAATATATAATGGATTTCCGCAAAGTAACGCCTGCATCTATCGAATATTTTATAGGCTTGTTGATATACGAGTATATACAAGGCTAGTTGGATAGAAAGTACGAAGCCCATGGGGTATAAAAATGTTTATAATAACGGATATAACGCTTCATGAAATTAGTCTCAGAAGTTTAAAAAATCTCATGTGAATTGTAAGGCAGGAGGTAAAAGTAGAACAACAAAAACTAACTTGCTGAAATAAATAAAAATATATAAAGTAAAAAGAGGAGAAGAAGAAGAAGAAGAAGAAGAAGTCTTTATTGCACATACAAATAGAAGGCCAGGTTAACAAAAAAAAAAACGATAATACACATATGCACAAAGGCGATATTCTTTAGCAATATATATTTTATAATTTTTTTCATATTTACAAAACGATCCTTAGTCTTAAAAGTAATTTAACGATTATTACTTATGAAAGAAAAAATGGAGTTTAAGTGCCGAATTTCATCAAGATCGGTGCAGCGGTTAAGCCAAAAGTAGGTGATAAACAAACAACAACATTCGAAATTACAATATTAGTATGGAATATGGATATTATATCAGCAACTTGCAGTAGTTAGTTCAGCTTGTATTGGCTATCGGTCGGCCTTAATACCTAAGTATGCGTTTTTGTGTCACGAGTGTTGATATTATTGTTTGTTTTATACTAGACAGTTAATCAGTCCTCTTATCACGAGTTTTGTTTTGTTTTATCGTTATATGCTTCTCGTTGCTTACGCGACCTTTTAATGCAAACCTAATTAATTGAGTCTTAACTTTACATAATATGCTGATTGGGTTGTATTTATTTATTTCTTCAAAGCACCACCAACATAATCACATATAATACATTGACATATGGTAATAGAGTAAGGTATTAGAAACACATATGATTTAACTTATAGGTACAAGTTGCTTCATAACTATTCAATTCGACGCGACGCTAAATGAAGATGGACACTATAACACGTAATGAAAATGTCTTACCAGTTCGGGGCTGCCATTCCAGCACTAAAGAACTATGTTTTGAGCTATGTCGGTATTTCTTTTTCTTCTACGAATCTCCACATTTCTGATTTGATCGCGTAGAGATACTCCGAGCAAAGCTCTCTCCATATCCCGCTGAGTGACTCTGAGTCTTCTTATGGGGCCCATACTTATTGTGTATAAATTATTTTAAAAAGAAAGATAGAACAATATTAATGCACTTAAACAAAAAAAACTGACTAGCCACGTATTTTTAGTAGCTTGTATACAATATTAACAGTATTAAAGTAATGTTGGTTTGAGCTGCAGTCTTACGCTGCTTTAATGCAGCCCCGGACCTGCGATTTGTTCGAACCGGAGCAGAAGCTTGACAGTGGCGCTCCTCTCCAGCGTTTGAGTTTGTTCGCGTGTTTGTTTGGTTGTCCGTCCATCACGCTTTAACGAAGCAGCCAGTCAACTCTATTTTTGCATAGAATTTGTTGAAAGGACAGAGGTTCTTATTCTAGGAATCCCACGGGTAAAAATCTTTTAAACGCAGACGAAGTACCGGGTAAAAGCGAGTCTGTAATAAATTAATTTGGTAATCTTCCCGCCAGTGAAGTTACTATCGTTTTACACAATCACCTAACCGGGTTACGTCACCACTCCACCGGGTACGCAAGCAGCCAAATATTGTGGCGCGAAAAAACAGCAAGGCCGCTGCAAACCACGGACGCGATCCAATCCGTTCACTTGCGATTTCGACTGCGAGACTGCTTCGAGTAGGCTTTCCACGCTGCGGACCACGAAACGTCCGGTTCCGGAATTTTCGAGTTTGGTACCCGGAATTTGGGCGATTAATATAAATATAAATTATTCTACGAAAAATAACTTCTTGATGATCAGAAACATTCTCAAAAACAACTGTTCACTAATAATTATTATCAAAATGGTACTACTTTGTCATTGGGGTATAATAATAGTTAAGCCCATAATATTTTTGTATTAATTTTAATGTAAAGATAAGCTACTAAGTACAAGCAGATTACATTTTACGATGCCTAACACAGACTCACTTCACGTGTCATAATCATAATGAGTATACCAACGTAAATAAAGTACCAAGTATGTCAGTAGCCACTAATGATATACTTGTTACAAAATTGAGATATTATTGGCAACAAGAAACATTCATTCAAAATTTTAATTTATTCGCTGCACCGTGCCGCTTGTACTTGATATAGGATGCTTCTTATACACCAATCTATTATTACCAATGCATGCAATCAAATATTGAAACTAAAATTTCAGATAGGTTTGATGTGTAAATTACATAAAAAATATTTAGTACCTAGTAATATAATGGCGATAAAGTTACATATGTTAATTTAAAACTAAAACTACGAGGGTTCTAAACGTGCCGCGGCCGGATGAGAAGCCCACTACAAACTTTGCCGGGAGTTAGTAGACTTTGGACAGATTGATTGTTGTACGACGGAAAAAGTCACTCGTGAGGGAATATCCTAGAAAGTCTAAATTACTTGGCCAGTCTGATCGCGAGTATCAATACAAGCGGCATCGCCAAAGTCCAAGCCGGCCGGGCTTTGCGCGCCAAAAGTCAAGGCAAACCGGTCCCGCTTGTTGATAGCAACATATCAACATTTCTTTTCATTGCTCTGTAGTATTACAGTAATAAGACGCACACTGTACAATGAACGTTAAGCTTTATTTGCTATACTCCGCCAAAAGCACGAGAAATTGTACGGTGCAATTTATAATTTTTCATCACACCTAACAGATCTTCGGCAGTGTACTCAAAGTGAGTATGGAGTAGAGTTCCGCAAATAAACGCCAGCTTCCATCCAATAGGCGCACGTTAGTGAAAAAAACATTCATTTTCTTCAAGTAGGCCTTATATGTCACGACTCTACCATCGGTGCGCAAGGTAGATTCTACAAAGAAGATTCCGTCAAGAAACTCAGCACTTGCTCCTTTTCAAGATCTGTATTTTAACAATAACGATTCTTTCGTGAGATGAATGTAGAGCAAGCTACTTAGCAACCTCGTCTTCTAGGTGTACCACGCCTTTGATCTTGTTGTAAAAGCCGACAGCGTATAGACTGCGTCGCGACACTTTATATAGGTTATGAGACTCTGTGTTACTACTGAGGTTGGTATACCTTCTGTTAGGTATTAATTCCTCGCCCTGCCCTTATCACAGTGTTAACCTATCTGGACGGGTTGCCGACATCGTCTAGGTCCCTTACTACATAGGCCAATAAGGTATTAATTTCTTTCCCTGCCTGTACCGTACGATTGCTGTATCTAGACGGCACACAGTATTTCGACGCCTTTGATGGTAAATGCCGGCAACCTCTCGACGAACTGTATGTACGTAATGTATTTCGTACTAAAACGATTTTTAATGTTATTATGCATGAAGGTGATATTGAATCTATTCTATTGATTTGGCCGCTCAACAGCCAGTCGCATGGTTGGGCCTCTTATCTCTCCATCATCATCATCTTCTATGTTTTTGCCTTTTACGCCATTGGTTACCTGGAAGAAATCGCTATGTAGCGATAAGGCCACCAAATTGTACTCTCTTGATATGTATTTATATCTCTGTAACTACTTTTTTTCTTTGGTGTACAATAGAAGTGTATTCATTCATTCATTCATTCATCTTATCAACCAATTACCTGGACACGGGTCTCCTCCCACAACGAAAAGGGATTAAGGCCGTAGTCCAGCACGGTGACCCAGTGTGGATTGGTGGACACCACACACCTGTGAGAATATTATGCAGAACTCTCACGCATGGAGGTTTCCTCACGATGTTTTCCTTCACCGTTGAATAAATAAATAAATAAATAAATATACTACGACAATACACATATCGCCACCTAGCCCCAAGGTAAGCGTAGCTTGTGTTATGGGTACTAAGATGACTGATGAATATTTTTATGAATAATATACATAAATACTTTAGAATATATATATAAACACCCAGACCCTGAAAAACATTCATGCTCATCACACAAACATTATCCAGTTGTGGGAATCGAACCCACGGCCTTAGACTCAGAAAGCAGGGTCGCTGCAAACTGCGCCAATCGGCCGTCGTTGAAGCAAGTGATATTTTAATTGCGTAAAACGTTCAAAGGTGCATGCTGGGATTCGAACTCGGCCCTCATAAAGTGAAGTCATAGTCCTACTGAGCTATCACCGTTTGGCTCAATATTATCTGAAAAAATTCAAAAGTTCCCGCAGTCATAACGTGTTAGCAGTATCATGTTTTTTTTTTATTTCTCTCCGGACTCAATTGCGAAGTCCACTCAGACGAAATCGCGTACAGTGACAATTGAGATAAATAAATAAATATACTACGAGAATACACACATCGCCATCTAGCCCTTAAGTAAGCGTAGCTTGTGTTATGGGTACTAGGATAGCTGACGAATATTATTTATAAATAATATACATAAATACTTATAAAATTCAGATAAACACCCTACACCGAAGAATATTCATGTTCATCACACAAAGATTTTCCAGTTGTGGGAATCGAACCCACAGCCTTGGTTTCAGAAAGCAGCGTCGCTGCCCACTGCGCCAATCAGCCGTCCATATTTAATGCATTATGCATTAAAATTAGCGCGTTCTCTTTGGCGACTGTTTCACGCGACAATGGATTTTAGAAATCGATACCACACCGAGCCGTCAGGTGGTAAAGTAGTACGTGTCAAAGCGGTTTCGGAGTGAATCGCTAGTGATGCGTCAGTTATAGACACGTGGTGGCTTGTAGACGGCGGACTATCGGCGGCGATTCCCGTGTCATCGTTCGATCGCTACCGAGTTGCGACCTCGAACGAGGTCGGTGAAACTGCCTGTTTGAATTTTCTTCGCAGTTAAAGGCGTCCTAACTTCTATAGTAGTTTTTTAGTAATAATAATAAGAATAATAATAGTGAATCTTTCTGAGTTCAGTGCCTAAGGCACAACTTACAAATGTTTGTGTGATGAACATGAATGTTTTTCAGTGTCTGTGTGTTTATATGTAGGTGTTTTATAAGTATTTATGTAACCTAATCATTAAAATATTCATCTTAGTACCCGTAACACAAGCTACGCTTACTTTGGGGCTAGATGGCGATGTGTGTATTGTCGTAGTATATTGAGTTGTTATTTATTTTATTTGAGTAAAAAAAAAACAACACATAGGAAACAACATATAAAGTACACGCTACACAAAAACATATTAATGAGAACATAAACAAAACAATGCAAGGTTAAAATATCTTTGGTGTTGTTTCTCCCAAACGTAGTATCGTGATAAAACGACTAAGACACCGGGAGGTATCTTTGCATCGTTCGAGTCCATGTAGGACTAAAGTGTATCGAAAATGCACCCGTATTTATATCAAAATACCCACCAACTCAATGTCATGAAAATTGGTTATTAATCTAATTTAATTTTAACTGTTTTTCTAAAACTATCTATGAATTAGTTAATAATCATTAGGGTATTTGTAAAATCCTAATCAATTTAATAAAATATCTGGCAAATATGAATTTATAGTTATCAAAAAGTTGAATATTTACCTACCTACTGTTACTGTAACAATCGCCTCAGCGTTATGCTGTAGTAAAGATTTTTGTGACAGCTCGTCTGGGGAAGTACCACCATGCTTATTTCTGCCGCTAAGCAGCGTTATTGCAATGCTGTGTTCCGGTCTGAAGGTCGTGGGTACTGGTGTAATAACACACGAGGTGGCACGTTGCAGGACGTGTTCCTTACATGCCATGCTGTTTGTTTGTTTATAGGCGACGGTTTTCCACTTAGCAGTAGTCACCAGCTTGTTCTGTAAATAATGATTTTTTTTTATCAACATTATCATCGTCCGCAGTCCTTTAACGTCCCACTGCTGGACACAGGCCTCGTCTCTCATAGGAGATACCTGTTTAATAGCACAAACCCACCACGCTGCTCAAATGCGTGATGGTGGGCTTTATCATATTAGGTAATAATTGGTAGGTTTTAAGCCTCATGTAAGTGTAAAATTGCAATCACGCCCCTCAGACCGGAACACAACACTGCTTTGCCGCAGAAATAAGAATGGCAGGATTACTACGAGTACTGAGTTTGATTCCCGCCTCACATCTCCGATGACCTTCTATAAGTGGAGGTGTCGGGTTCAATCCCCAGCGGGGGCTAATTAAGAATCTGTGATTTCAATATTTTCTCTTGTCTAGTCGTTACCTTCGAGGCTTCGGGCGTTACCTAGTTTCACTAGTAAGCTACCGATTCCGCGTAAAAACCGATTAGGTATTTTTTTCCTTCAAATTACTTATATTTTAAATCGATATCGATAAATTCAGGAAATATCGATACTTTTTGGCATTTCCGACATCCCTACGCAGTATGTGGTACGCACGAGAAAGGTGTTTTTCACATTTGCCTAATAGGGAATTGAGATGCGACATTGTATGAAAACAGTCTATAGCGTTGTTGCTCACTGATCTAAAATGCTCACTGGTAATTGGAGGGGGGGGGGGGACTTATTTCGCACCCTGGAACGCACCTTTAACTTTTGTAAGTAATGTGCGTTTTAAACAATTAAATATCACTTGTGTTACAGTAATTTCATAAAGTGGGCAAATAATTAAAGTTTGTACACATGCAAACAAATGCGCGAATCATTATTATTATTTAACTAGCTGTTGCCCGCGACTTCGTTTGCGTTTGATTTTGTTTTTTGATGTGGCATTCAATTTAGTTGTAGTTCTAAAAATAGTATTCAGTATCGCTCATGCTTAAACTAGGGGTTTGCTGTTGTCCGCTGAGGAGTTCTTACCTCTATCTCCAACCACATTCATCAGATCTATCATAAAGTTTGGTTAAAATTAAACACATATTATAACCTCTATAGTACAAAAATAATTATTAAAATCGGTTATAGTTTGTCGGAGTTATGGTGTAAAATCGTCAAACACTAATCCCCTCTCCCAAAGGAACCGAGCTTAATGTCGGGATAAAAAGTATCCTATATTACTTCTAACACTTCCAAGAATATGTGTACAAAGTTCCATGAGGATCGGTTAAGTAGTTTATGCGTGAAAGCGTAACAAACAAACTTATTATCATTTATAATATTAGTAGGGAAGTAGGGATAGGGATAGGGATTAAAAGATAGTTATGAAGAAATAATATTTCATTCACAGCACAATGTTCAGGATATTGTGCCGCTGGGTATTTTGATATAAATACGGGTGCATTTTCGATACACTTCAATCCTGTCGAACGATGCAAAGATACCTCCCGTTGTCTTAGCCGTTATCACTTGCTTTAACGGTGAAGGAAAACGTCGCTAGGGAACCTACATGCCTGCGAGTTCTCTATAAAGTTCTCAAAGGCGTGTGAAGTCCACCAATCCACAATAGGCGAGCTTGGTGGACTGCGGCCTCAAACCATCCCATTGTGGGAGGATACCCTGTCGTGTGCCGGTAGTTGGTTGATACAATGATCACATTGTTAATGCACAGAGATCGCAGGCGCTAACTAATCTTACCAAAAAAAAAAAACCTAACTACTTTCGCGACACGCTCTATTACGAAGAGCACGTAAGTACATCACACTTTAGTGTACGTTATATTTGAGTACCCATCATCTGAGACCACTTACGTTGGGCTGTTACGTGGTTATGTGTTTATCTCACGCTACCTACTCTGATTTATCGTAATGTTTTACTTTTATCACTTACTTAGTGGCGATAAGTAATTATCACGCGTATCCGCGGAAACTGTGATGTTTGACATACGAACGCACAATGTGGGTTTCATTAATCACCAATTTATCTATAACATTTTCGTACGCCTTTGGTTGCCTGGAAGAGATCGCTATATAACGATAAGGCCGCTAAATTGCACCTTCTACCTTAATGCTCTATTTATTTTTGTATCTCTGTGAATTTTCTTTGCTCGACGCCTGCCTGGTAATCTGGATAAGCTAATACCTACTGGTAGGTAAGGTTTAGGGTAAAAGACCACGTGGTCGATCACCTAGTCGCTCATAGACCGCTCTATCACATAAGCTATCAAAATGGCCGAGGATAGAAAGAAGGCTGTAATAAAAATCGAATTCGGTCACGACATTCAGTTGTGAAGTAAACCACGAAGAAGAGGAATTTTCTCTGTGATGTAGTGTATTCATTAATTATTAAAAGAATGGATAAAATGAAGACCTACACTGATGCAGTGATAAACAGCTCCAAGCGGTTTATCTTTTTTTCGTAACACTTCGTGAGTTGTTTTCATCAATAGTCTTATCAATGTCCATTGCAGAACTTATGCTTGTTTTCACTGAACTTAGGAATCGCCTAAATCGAATACCTAATGATTTACGCGATGTCTTTAGAAAACAAACGGTTCACCAAGTCTTCAGTGATAACTATTGGTGAAAAGTTGATGGATGATCTTTAAATTAGGCGTTACTTAATATTGCCTTTTTAAGGACATTCCCAGCAGGGTTTAATGTAACTGCCACATCACTAACAGGTTATCCCGTTACCGTCTTAGTCTCCACCATCACTTAGCAGAAGGTGAGAATGCAGCAAAGAGTAAATGTAATATATGATTGCAGTCGAGAGCTAACTTGTAGTTTAATTAAAAAAAAAACCTTTAAATAAGTTTCCATGGAAACTTCAACGATATTGTAAATCTCGTGTAATACTGCGTACCAAACGTCAAAATGTCACTTGTAGTGGAATAAAAAAAGAAAAATTAGACCTTCAAGGAGTTTCGTTGCTATTTGTTTTACAGACTTAAAGGGGAAATAAGTTGATGGAAAAAATATCCAATATTGAAGTTGATGGAGTCTACACATATACGTTTTGCAGGCTCGCAATTAGTAGAGTCGTTTCGAGTATCGAAATACAGTAACCTCTAAGCAATATGGATCTAAGGCTACTTGTTTTGGAACGTAAATTCTATTTTCCTGATTCTTATTTTACAACAGCGCATGGGTTAATTTGAGCTTAAAAACTACGTAAATTAACTCCATTTTAGTCTGACATTACAGAGCATCGATTTTCGACACCGACCTTTGATTAGGAGCTTATACTAAAGGTACGGAGGAGATGCAAACGCTATGTGAGCGATTCCTTGCCATAAAAAAAACATCTCGGTGATGACGAGTAGGTTAAAAATAAAAAAGAACATGTTTACACTTACCGAAGTGCGACAGGTTTTGTAGATGTTACTCGTCGCACGGCGCCCGATAAGGCGAACTCTACATACTGGTTCTTAATGGATTGAGAGATTTAACATTATGACAAATATGGAGAGGTGATACAAATCTGTAGGTACAGTATGATAAGATGCTATTTTTATAAGGAAAAAGCTGTAGAGTATTAAGAATTCATAATTTCTTCAAAAGTTTTAATTTCTTTTTCATTTTTGGGACATTAATAAGCTGAGGTTAGGCTTAGCAACATTATTTTAGATATCTTTATTTAAAAGAAAGCTCAACTAAGTTTTTGTTAGAAAACTGGCCTGATACATGTGTATTTTTTTGCTATATAATTCTGAGCTACAGCAAGAAGTTATAGATCCCACATTGCCTAACTCCGTGCCTTTAGAGCACTGTAAGCCGGCAGTCACGGTTGTTATCACTACTAAGTATATTAGACTGAGATGGTGATAACAAAAAAACCCAGCTAAGTTAGTTGAGGGCTCTTAGATCAGGGTGCATTAGGAACTCTCCTTAGTTGTTTAAGTTAAACAATGTAGTTAACTCTCCTTAGTTGTTTAAGTTAAACAATGTAGTTATCACTATCACCGCACAATAATGATAACATTTATGTATGAACGAGCGTAGTGGAATACGGCCTAAACACTTCTCATTGCGGGAGAAGATTCGTACTCTGTAGTGGGATGGTAATCGGTTGATATGATGATGGTAGAATTCTTAGGAAATTTGTAGCATGTTGACATGGAAGACATAATACTTGAATACTTGAGTACTTGCGTACTATAATACTTGATTTGGCATGGTTGGGCATACATATCATCGTCATATCGGCCCGCTACAGGGCACGGGTCTCCCACAATGAGAAGTGGTTAAGGCCGTAGCCCACCACGCTGGCCCAGTGCGGATTGGTTGACTATACTTTTACTACAAGTTTTATATGTTGGAATACGAACTAGCGTTTCCGTTACCATAATATACGAAGTATCTTAGACAATCGCACCTCTCATTCTAAACTGTTAACAATAAAGGATAAAATCGTGTACGACACAGAAAATATATAAAATTAAAAATTTGAAAAATCCTCTATACTTTCAATATACAAATAAATATGTGCATTTTCACATGCTGCGACGAATAAATTTTTATTTGATTGTTTTTGATCCATCAGTCTTTGTTTCTTTACGTCTTGTTCACACTTTTAATGTTATTTACTCTTTTACATATTTAATAATTTTTATGTTAAATCCGAGACCGTACCGTAGATTTAAGTGAAACTATATATATAAATATATTTTTATTGCAACGCTGTGGATTACGATTAATTAAACAAATACCTAGTGTACAATATAATAATCAGATTGAGGGACTAGTAGAAACAAATGTAATTTGCGATTTTGTGATGGCGGCCATCTTGGATTGGAATATTATTATACTGTACAATACTCTACTAGTCAAGCCCTACAATTTGATACATCATACGTAGAAAAAATAAATAATTCGAGAGAGTAGTGAAAAAAATATATAATTCGCCATTTTGGACCGATATTTTTTAAACAGCTATGAACACTCGCGACTAATTCTCCTTGAAACCCAGAAAAGCTAAATCAAAATCAAATCTTCGAATTTCTTGGTATTTGTTCAGTATAATACTATACATGCATATTACATACTAGCGGACACTCGCGACTTCGTTCGGCTTTGAGTCAATAGAGAAGCTAGAATAGATCTGATGCTAACATCATAATCATCGTGGCTAGCTATGTACCTACTATAATTTAGACGGCCCATTGGCGCAGTTTGCAGCGACCCTGCTTTCTGAGTCAAAGGCCGTGGGTTCGATTCCCACGACTGGAAAATGTTTGTGTGATGAACATGAATATTTTTCAGAGTCTGGGTGTTTATCTGTATATTATAAGTGTTTTATGCATATTATTCATAAAAAATATTCATCAGTCATCGTAGTACCCATAACACAAGCTACGCTTACTTTGGGGCTTGATGGCGATGTGTGTATTGTCGTAGTATATTTATTATTTATTTATTTATAATTTTACATGGTACACTGAACTAGTAAGTTGTCATTATTTTAGTTGATACGTACACACATACATCCATCCCCACAAACTTTCGCATTTATAAAATTAGTTGGTACATGCGTTTGTCCTTAACTCCGACAATATTTATTAAATCTTCATAAAAATTAGACAAAACATGCTTGACACTGATAGTATACACTTTCAAATAAAAAAAGAATAATTAAATGCTATGAAGCTATGAAGTAAAATTTATAAAAATTTTCATCCCATTTCTCGGAGAAAACTTATTGTTTATCGGGATACAAAGTATCCTGTATGTTGACCCGGAATATCAGCTACCACTATACCTTTAATCTAGAATTTTATTTAAATCCGTTTAGTAGTTTTCACGTGATGCCCGGACAGACAGACAGACAGACAGACTAAAATTAAATAAAAATCTGTTTTGGACTCAGTATCGAATAATAATCATCCTGCGGTATAAAAATTCAAAATATATTAAATGTACAGAAATCTTCCAGTTACAGTTTTATTATAAGTATAGATTATAAACCTTCCTCTTCAATATAACTCTATCTATTTCTTAAAACTGTGTTAGAATTCTTCGCGTATTTTAAAAGGTCTAAGCGTACGGTGAGCGACTTTGTTTTATTACTATGTAAAGAAGATTCATGTAACCATGTGATCCAAGCCTAATTACTGCGCTTGCTTTACAGTTACTTGTCGCATGAGTCCCCGGCTTCAAAGTTAACAAAGAAGTCTCTTACGGAGGCCATGTTCTAACTTATTACAACTTGGTGGAACGTTGTATCATATTTTTGTCATAGCGAGTATTATTTTTTACTTTTTTCACTTTTGTAACTTTGCGTTTTTGCGATACAAGCTTTGTTGGCTGAGTTTCTGTACTTTTATTTTACGTAATAGGCTCGGGAGTTTCATTACAGTCACAAAAGTGAAAAGTTTTACATAGTGAGTGAAAGATTGTGTATTTGGTGGTTGTAAGAAAATGTTAATTTTTTTGTCAGATGTTACATAATTTTGTTGTTAAATTATTTAATTGCACTTTATAAGAAAAATATTGTTCCTAATCAATAATATACAAAACTTGAGTATCATCAATCTTATTGAGAACCTCCCTGGCGCAGCAGTGAGCACAGCAGATTTAGCTGAAGGTTTCGGGTTCGATTCCCGGTAGGGACAATTTTGGTATTTATTATTTCTGAATTTTCTCTAGTCTTGGGGGCTTCGGCTGTGGCTAGTTACACCCTACCGCTAAGAGATTTAGCATTCGGGTACGATGTCGCGTAGAAACCGATTTGATATAACTGGCATACTCCGTAACAGGTTAGCCGGCTAGTAACTTAAGCTTCTTTCTATCAGGTGAGATCGCAGTCAAGGGCTAACTTGTAGTGGAATAAAAGCCAAAAAATGTACATTAACTTAACTTTATCGTAATCGACCCATTACCGGCCCACTACAAGGTACAGGTCTCCTCAGGATTCTGTCCCTTAATCCATCATGTTGCCAAAATGCCTAACCGCCACAGTAGGTATAGCTCAAAAAAAATTAAAGCCTACCAAATAATATTTCTGAGCAAGGGATCTTTGCGCCTGATACGTTTGCCCGTTATCAATAAATCTAGGAGTCGCCTTAATCGGATGCCTCGTGATTTAGGTGATTTCTCGAGAATGAAAACGTTTCACGAACTCTTATGTGATGACTCAAGACGTTAAGCGCCGTTTAAAGTTACGAAACCGATTCAGCGGATCGGAAAGTTTTAGGGACTTGTAAACTGGCACTTGACAGATGAAAAAAACCTCGGTTTTTTAATAACCCTAATTCTACAACAAAATACCACACCTTGAGGCACGAACCACGGGTAAAATATATAGGTTGTATGAGCTGCCTAGTGAAAATCGATCGGTGAAAGGTAAATTTATACCTAGGAATCTTCTTTGATTAAGCGTTATGTACCTACTTAGGCATTGTCTTGTCCTTGTTTAGTGAAAATGGGCATCTACTTAGTACTTTTATTCAATCTATCAATTTTTATATTGCTGGAATATGGTACATGCAACATGCTTAGATAGATGTTAATTATTTTTTAGTGTTTCATATATTCTGCCAAGATAGGCGTGCAAAAATTTGTCGTTAATCAAGTAAATCGTTATTTATCGAAAGTCTGATGGATACATCAGACGAGACAGAATTTGACGGCCGATTGGCGCAGTGGGCAGCGACCCTGCTTTCTGAGTCCAAGGCCGTGGGTTCGATTCCCACAACTGGAAAATGTTTGTGTGATGAACATGAATGTTTTTCAGTGTCTGGGTGTTTATATGTATATTATAAGTATTTATGTATGTTATTCATAAAAATCTTCATCAGTCATCTTAGTACCCATAACACAAGCTACGCTTACTTTGGGGCTAGATGGCTGGGGATGGGGGATCGGGGATGTGTTTATTGTCGTAGTATATTTATTTATAATTTATTCATTTACTTATAATTTATTTATTTATTTATAAAATACTTATTTATTTATAAATAAATAAATATTAAGTAGGCAGGTTTGTTCCTTTTGACATACCTTGTTGTGTTGAGCTCTTTAATAAAACTGCCAGTGAATGCCGCGATTCGCATTCGTTGCGTGAAGCAAAATGTCTTGTATATTTTTCTTGTTAACAAGGCTTTCTGTGAGACAGCCACGACAGAAAGATTATGGGCCCCGTATTTGTCGTACCCTGCTTATATATAATTACATTGTTCATTTCTTCTAACTTGTAGATATTATTATTTACTAGCTGTCTCGCGCAACTTCGTTTGCACCAAACCGGCTATTACCGGTTTTAATGTCTTTAAAAAACTTTGAACCTAACTGCAGCGCCACCTACCGGGTCCAGTTTTAATTCCAAACTAATACCTGTTATAATATAGTTAAAATAATTATACTACTAAGAAACCGATTCGGGGTAAGGGTTTAAAATAACTGCCACAATCCCTAACAGTTTAGACCGCTACCATCTTAAACTGAATCGTCACTTACCACCAGATGACCAGGTGAGGTAGCAGTCAAGTGCTAACTTGTAGTGCTAATAAAAAAAAAATCGATGACAGTGTTATGGGACCAACCTTTTAATCCTCAGGAGATGTTGACTTTACAATGAATAATTGTTAAGAACAACAGAATTTTGACTTTACAATCAATAATTGTCAAGAACAACAGAATGTTGACTTTACAATCAATAATTGTTAAGAACAACGGAATGTTGACTTTACAATCAATAATTGTTAAGAACAACAATTATTCATTGTAAAGTCAAAATCTCCTGAGGATGCTCCGGTTTCGGAGCGAAACGTGCGTAGAGGGTACATTGCCGAAGATCTGTTCGGTGTGGAGTATAAGTATTGAAGAAGTTATAAATTACATACAGATTCTCCTGCTTTTCGCGGACTATAGCAAATTAAGTTAAATTTTCATAAAATATCATGGATTACCGCAAAGTAACGCCTGCTTCTATCCAATATCCAACCTTTGAAATAAAAAAGAGTTTTCCAAATTTTGAAATAAAAAAAAACAACTACCGAAATTAGACCCCCTCTTTTTAAGTCGGCTAAAAAGTTAGGTAGGTATGGTTACAAAAACCGTTGCACAGTTATACAGTTAACGAGTTCATCCCTATATTAGTTTTATCTACATAAGCGTACGGTTAACGAAACTATTTCTTAAAGGGGTTAAAAACCATAACTTACACGCTTTATGTGATGAAGTTATCTCGTTTGCTTCGTTATCATCCTGCTAATTATGGACACTGTTTAACTATCATACAGTATGCAGTTGAATATATGCAGGGATAAGAAAACAATACAAACATAGAAATAAACATTCCAACTTTAAAACAAGCTGCTAGTGAGGCTAATATCAAAATGTAATACTCGTAAGTTCAACTTAGATGATATCTAGAATTTTAAACAGTACCCATTTTAAGAAACTGATCTCAGGGGGCTTACTAAGCATTGGTTTAAGCAGCATTATTTTGAAGTGACATACCTTGACGTCTCTGAAATAAAGATTGTAATTCAAAAATGAGAACGTCAACAATTTTAAAATATACTGTTTCAAGAGATTTTTGTAAAGCCAGCCAGCCAGTTATCAGTGGGCCTTTAGCATTGAAAATTAGCAGCATAAATACTTACCGAACAGCTAATTCTTGATTTGGTCGCGTTCATCGTCCGCGTTCATTACGATTTTTACGACAAATCCTGTAGGAACGAACCGTTCGTCTTCCTGGAATAAAAAGTAGCCTGTGTAACTCTCCGTTCTGCTTAAAAACTATGGAAAAATTTAGGTTATTGATTGCTTAGGGCGTATAGTCAGGGCAAACAAACACACTTTCGCATTTATAATATAAGTACGGATACAGCATAAAGTCACCCGAAGAGTCGCGTATTACCGATACAAATTTCCTAACTGTATTATAGCTAAGCTGTGTCATTGCTAAGTAAGGCGAATGAATGACTTGGTGAAGAGTTGTAGATAATTTACAAGTTTAAAGAAATTGCATGACTTTAGTGCCTATCCTTTGAGGGCCCTTGTGGCGCGGTGCTGGTAGCCTTGTCTGTGATGGTTCGCAACTTCTACTACCGACTGTGGCCAATATTGAGAATTTATAATTTCTAACGTTTTGTTTAGAGTGAGGTCATCTGATACATCTTTGCTTTGCCAGCTTTGGGTTAATTTACACAGGTCAGTGTTAGTTATCGGGACGTGCTCTCCAGGGTCTATTGCCTTTGCGTGTACCAATATACTGAATATATCTGCGTAACCCTATCACATAAACAATACATATTTATGCGATACCAGCAACCGTTGATTTGCTGTCATTTTTTTATGGAAAATCTTTATCAGATCTATATTAACTATATAAGGAACCATTTCAGAATAAACCCCTTTCGAAATAAATAAGAATTTTGCAAATCCATCTAAGTAGGACGGGGCTTTGCCCGTACATACACAAACATAAAAAATACATACGACTTCATAACCTCTTCCATTTTGAAGTCGGTTAAAAATATTGTATGGAATATTTTTAGCGGAAATACTTAACCATGTACTCGTAGCTTAAAATTATATTGGCGTAAAATTAATTAATGATTATACTAAAAGTAAATAAATATACTATGACAATCGCCATCTAGCCCCAAAGAAAGCGCAGCTTGTATTACGGGTACTAAGATGACTGATGAATATTTATATGAATAATATACATAAATACTTATAATTTACAAATAAATACCCAGACACTGAAAAACATACATGTTCATCACACAAACATTTTCCAGTCGAGGGAATCACACTCACGGTCTTGGACTCAGAAAGCAGGGTCGCTGCCCACTACGCCAGTCGGCCGTCAAAGTGTTTAGTTATCAGTTATGGTTTTGCATTCTGTATGATAAAAATAAAATACTAAGCAAAGTACAAAATGCAAATAAAAGGAAGGAAGTCGATTAAAATATGAAATGCAAATTACAGTAACAACGTAAAAGACCAAAATCCAATATTGCATTGACGGAATCAGTGTTGCCGAGGTCTCTTTTCCATCTAATTTATGTGGCCAATACGTTTGTCGGTGGCACGCGTCTCATTACCCGGCTGCAGGTAAACGGTGTTTTTTTTTTAATTTAAATTACTCCGTCCAATTCCGTAACACCTGTTTTGTGTAACAATCCAGAGGATTGTAAGAAACTAATTGGATTCCGCAGTGAAATTGTCTCATTGCTGTGATAACGGTGCGAGATGTTTAAATGATTTGTGTATCTGTTTGCCTATTTATGATTCCTCTTACAAACCCATTACCGGTCCACTACAGGGCTTCTCCTCCACAATGAGAACTTGAGAATGGTTAAGGCCGTAGTCCACCACGCTGGATCAGTGCTGTGGATTTCACATGCCTTTGATAACATTATGGAGAACTCTCTAGCATGTAGGCTTTGGTGTTTGTGTTTTTTTGGTTAGGTCAGCACATTGGTGTTATCAGTTTAGTAAATTACGTAAGTATTTGACGGCCCATTGGCGCAGTTTGCAGCGACCCTGCTTTCTGAGCCCAAGGCCGTGGGTTCGATTCCCACTACTGGAAAATGTTTGTGTGATGAGCATGAATGTTTTTCAGTGTCTGGGTGTTTATATGTATTTTTAAGTATTTATGTATAAAATTCAAAAAAATATTCATCAGGCATCTTAGTACCCATAACACAAACTACGCTTACTTTGGGTCTAGATGGCGATGTGTGTATTATCGTAGTTAATTTTTTTTTATTTTTTTAGTAAATAGTTCAATGAAAAGTAAGATCTGTGTCATGTATGTTATATTTGACGTCATTTTAAAGGGTTACGGGGTAAACGGAGTACTTCCACGTCAACATCTCAAGGGTGTAAGATGCGATAAGGTTTACAAGATAAACCATGGTTTACAAGACGGTCTAAGTTATTACATGTTACAAATTGTGACCTTATCTGTAAGAGGTTCTATGTTGGGTTGGTTTGGATAGTTTTATTTTAATATCTAGCTCTGATTGATGCTTTACCCGCTCTTACTGTTATGTGCTTCCTTAGTTATGTTATAATTAAGATAGAAGGTTAAATATTGGTAAAGTCAGCATCTCCTGAAGATGCTGACTTTACGAAACGTGCGTAGAGGATACATTGCCGAGGATCTGTTTGGTGTGTGGTAAAACATTGTATACCTACTGTAAAATGATGTTGATAAAGAGCAATCTGCTGAGTTTCTTGCCGGCTCTTCCCAGTGGAATCTGCCTTCCAAACCTGTGGTAGAGTCGCTACAAACAGACTGCCGTGACGTTTCAAAAGTGCTTATTATAAACTAGGCCTACTTGAAATAAATCGATTTTGAATTTTTTTAATTTTGGGGTAGGTACAGCAAAAAAACTGAGCTCCTAATCGGTTCGTCGCATCATTTAAGTACCGTTTAGGGCGTGGCGTTTACCACCCTACCGACAAAGACATGCTACTAAGCGTTCCGGTACGCGCGTACCGGATGTCGCGTAGCAACCGATTAGGGGTATGAGCTTAATATAACTGCCATCCCCCCTAACCGTTTAGTTCGCCAGCAGGTAGATGGTAGTTTCCATAGTCGTCTCGTACGACACCCGCGGTAAGAGGAGGCGGTATAAACACCAAGAAATTTAGCTTCCAAACAACGGTTTCCAATATAATTAACCGATCGAAAACTAATAAACAATGCAATTCGCATTGTATTTATATTATAATAGGTACCTATCGGTACGGCGTGAGTCATATTTACCAGCGGGTCAAATAAAAGCCGATAGCTACGATGCTTTGATCACGTACGTACTTACTTACCGATGCCCTGTTGTTTGCGTATTTATATTTATTACCTGTATAAGTTTTCCGTTTTTTTTTTATTCCACTGCCAGTTAGCCCTTAACTGCAATCTCGCCTGCTGTCTATGATTGTAACGGGCTAACCTGTTAGGGGTTATGCAGCCATACTAAACCCATAATCGGTTTCTATGACCTCGTACCGGAACGCTGAATCACTTAGCGAGATTTGCAAGTATGGTAACTACTTAGCTAAATTAAAAATTCCCAAATTGCCCCTAACGCGTTCAGGACCTCCCACTTAAAACCACAGCACTCGCCGCTGCGCCATAGAGGTCGTCAGATAATAATCTAGTGAAATTATAAACATAGTATAAAATTATGTTGCAAGGTATACGAAATGTCCTTGTCAGCTTAGAATTCATTTGATTTCTCAAGACACACCCACTGGATATAGCAATATAATTTAAGGGTTTTCTACGATTTCTGTGGAATACCCTCATAATCATGAGTTGGTAACAATGACCTTGAGAGTATGTCGCCATCTTCATTGTGAACCCATTAGCGGCCCACTAGAAGGCGCGAGTCTCCTCACAGAATGAAAAGGTTTATGTGGTCCACTACGCAGTGGCGTGCATAGAGGGTATGCACAGGGTATGCAGATGATATAAACTGAAGAAAATCTCCAGTACGAGTTATAAATACTTAAGAGTAGGCTTTTTATAATTCTTACAATGCCTATCCTAAAGTTTTTTATAACTCGTACCGGAGATTTTCTTCATTTTATATCATTTGCATACCCTGTACATACCCTCTAGGCACGCCACTGCCACCACGCTGGCCAAGTGCGGCTGTGTAGACTTCACAGGCCTTTTGTGAACATTATGGAGAACTCTCCATGCAGGTTTAGTCACGATGATTTTCACCTTGACTATACCACCTTGCACTAACACATGTGATATTTCATTGCTTATTGACGCAGATAACAAGAAAATTGGAACTACATGCTATATATCGTCTGCGAAAAGAACAGATGTAATTTAAGGTAGTTTTGGACCTACCAATGTCAAAGTTAAAGTCAAAGTTAAAGTCAAAAATATCTTTATTTAAGTAGGCCCATAGATGGCACTTTTGATGCGTATATACATAACATGAGAAATGTGTACACGGTAGTGAGATGAGATTCAGATAACTGTATTCGTAAACTTAAACCTAAAGCTACGAGGGCTGCTGAGGCGTCCTGGTTTAAGAAAAAGCCCTCAGCAAACTTAGCCGGGTGATGCATTCGTTTAAAACAATGTGTTAAATAAAATATTAGTACATTGCCGTGAGGTTACTTATACAATTAATGAATTTGTCAATGTCAAGGTTGCTTGGTAGAATCGTCTGGGAAGTGTACAACGGGTTCCCCGGACGTCGAATAAAGCCAACGAGAGGGACATGCCGTGGTGGTTTTTAGTTCGGGTAAACGAGTCCCACATAACCTCTGTCCTGCCCAAAAGGACAGAGGTAGTAGATAAAGCTTTTCCACCACGACAAAAAAAAAAAAAAAAGGTTGCTTGGTAGAAAACCGCTCCGCTTTCATCTGTAGAAAGATAGAATATTTATTAAGTAGGTATTGTAAAAACGATGTTGAAGAAGAGCAACTGCGGAGTTCCTTGTCGGGTTTTTCTTGGTAGAATCTGCATTCCGAACCGGTGCACTGTAAAAAAAGAAAGCCAACTAAGAGAGATTTTCTCTTAGTTGACGTTATATAAATTATACAATTATGATAATAAACATAACAACAAAAGCTGATTAGTTATAGCAGCAAGTTCATTATAGATTGAGCTAACAATGTAGGTATGTTCATTGATTCTAACAAATAAATACGTTGTTTCTATTATTTTTTACTTCTTTGTATGATTAGATCATTTTTAATTATTTATCTTAAACAAGTACGTAAATGGAATCAGTTAAGAATATGCCTTAGTTAAGTAACAATAATAGGAGCAATACAGTTGCCCAGTCCATTGAATTATGATAAACAATCATTATCATCTTATTTGATGTATCTATATTCTTGTTAGGCTCGTATGGAATCAAGATGCTTGATCACAACAATCACTATCTTGTTAGGAATTACCAATTTTTTTTTAAGTGTGGTAAAGTAAAACAGGCAGACAGACTTTACTTTTCTAACGTGCTTATAATTAGGCCTCATCATCATTATCATCATATCAACCGATTGAAGTCCACTGCTGGACATGGGTCTTTTGTACGGAGTTCCAACATCCACGGTCCTGGGCCGCTTGTTTCCAGCGGCTCCCAGAGACTCGTTTGTTGTCGTCTGTCCACCTCGCTGCGTTTACCTGTGCGGGGTCGCCATTCCAGCACCTTGGAAACCCAACATCCATCGGTTCTCCAAGCTATGTGCCTGCCCATTTTGACTTCAGCTTTGCGACTCGCTGAGCTATATCGGTAACCTACCCACTTCAAAAAACTACAATAAATGAATTTAGATTTTTTTAATTTTAACGCATGTACACGTCCCTGATGAGAATGTAGATATGTTTTGTCGTTAGCATACTATACCAGTCCACTGAACGTTATGTCATAGTTGTTTGCAATGTAATAGCCAAAATTGTATTCACGTAAACTGCGAAATACTATGCGCCAATTTAACACATAAGGGGCGTTCATATTGACTCTGGAACGACCGCGCGGTTTTCTATCTCCGTCTATTTTAAAGAGATGGTTTTGTGCTACATTTGTGACAATTTTCGCACATAAATTTCTAGACCTCGACTTAATGGAAAGGTCTAATAGTGTTATTATTTCACGAACAATATAATAAAAGGGATAGCACTATTTTTAGATTTCACAGAGATTTGCCTACAACAGAATCTCAGAAATCTTGGATAGAAGCAGGCGTTACTTTGCGGAAATCCATGATATATTATCAAAATGAAGCTTAATTTAATTAAATTAAGCTAAATTTTATCATATCTCAGAAATCTTCTAAGACTCAAACCTCGCCTGAGTATTGTATAGAAGTAGGCGTTACTTTGTAGAATTAAATTTTTGAAATATACAATGAAAATTAACCTTAAGTTGCTACAAACGCGAAATAATGCAAATCTTCACGATCCTTACTTACGTTCGTAGAGCGTGCCTATGGAAGATCTGATCTGTTGGTAGTGTGATCGTATAAGGATTTAATAAATTGTAAATTATACTGTAACTTTCAGATTCTCCGGATTTTCGCCGATAATAGCTAATTAAGCTTAATGTTTATCGCTTAACCTAAGTTCATATGAACGAACTTGACTACTTATAAAAAGCAGAATATTTAAAACGAGTAATATCAGTATACTGCTTGTTTTCACGCGCAAATGAGGATATTTTACAAGGAATGTAGCGCAAAAAGTTTGATCGGGCGATGCTCGGATGAAGGGATGGGATCAGAATCTTATTACACGCGAGATCACGCAATTTGCGAATCGAAATTCAACATTTATCGAGATTTGTAAGTGGTACAATGGTCGCTGGATCGTGTAAACTACTAAAACGCGATCATATTTTAAACAGTTTTATATATATACAATATTTTTATGTGATATACGACACGCACCTCAAACTATTCAGAGTTATGTGCTTTAGTATTTTAGCAATAAATTTCACTTGCTTTAACGGTGAGGGATAATATCGTGAGGAAACCTGCATGCCTGAGATTTCTCAATGTTCTCAAGGGCGTGTGAAGTCTACCAATACGCACTTTGCCAGCGTGGTGGACTACGGCCTAAATCCTTCTCACTCTGAGAGGAGACCCATGCCCTGTAGGAGGCCGATGATGCTGATAAAGAAATATATTGAGCTTTATTTAATTTAAATTTTTCTTTTCTGTGGACGTGTGAAAATTGTGTGAAGGAAGCATTTGGAGGATCGGTGTTGCATTGCATAAAATACAAGGAAAATATAAATTTTATTATAAAGATATATAAGCGAGCTTATGTCCTTGTATATGCTTGTATATGCTAATTCAGGATCATTGCACACGCGCTTTCGATGAATCGCGCGACGTCAAACGACCTTCTGAACCTACCTTAACAAGAATATCATGGGTATTGGGTGTTTGCCAAGATCACCTGCAACGGGCCCGCGCTAGCAGGTTGTATCATAAATAACGTAACAGGAGATCTGCCAAATTATCCACTATAAAGATAAGATTTTATGAAACTTTAACCCTCGCCTCGTAATATATTAATTGCAGTTAATTTTTGTGTTTTGTAAAATGAAATTCGCAAAGAGCGTATTGTAAATACATAAATGATTACTATTCTCATAAAATAGATTATCGCATGGAGTAAAACATGTTGAGTGACGTATTAATATTTACCATAGAGTCCGAGTTAATTTTTTTATCTCCCTAGTGTCGTAAGTTGTAAGTCTTAAGCTGTAAACAACTATCCTCTATGAAAGAGGCGGCCTGTTAAAAACAGTGTGATATTAATTAAACTGATGACAAAAATGTGATTATTATCTATGCACTGAATACACAAATAAAAGTACAATAAAGGTATAAGTGAAATCATCTGTATAGCTCAGTCGATGCAAGTACTAGGTGACTATGTTTATAAAGGAGGTATACCGCTAAGTAATGAGCAGTAAACCTTGCGTAATGACGGCGTATCCACGCATAGTTTACCCAATCATCTTACGAAAAGACTCCGTCTGGGTTTCGACCCCAGGCAGTCTTTATCCACCTTTGGTACCAAAAAAATTCATAATGCCGTAATTCTTATGGGTAACCATACATTAAAGTGTATTAGACTAGCAAAGTAATCAAATATCAACTGTTTATGATTGAAATCCCTAGACCAGGGATATAACGCGTAACCACGGCTAGTTAGATGTTACCCAAATATAGGTAAGAACTAAGAACCAACGCAATTAAATACTCTAACATATACAAAATTGCTACAATGTCACAGAGAACCCACTGTACTCGCTCTCTATTTCGTCGGGGTTTAAGTAGGTAAGTTTACTCTAAATGCTAACCCATTTGTGCACTAAAAATGTAGATAGTATAAAGTGCACCAAAGTTAGCAACAAGAGCTAAAACGCCATGAGAGTTGTAATGGCTTTGTCTTTGTAAAGTTTGTAGATCGCAATATGGCATGTAGCGTTATAATACAGTTTTTTTTTAATGTTTGTATTTCAGTTATGGGTATGATGAAAGTACTAGGCGGCTATGTATCCAGAGGAGTTTCATTCACTATAATCAAGTGCCTATAACAGTCTACCTCTGTCCTTTGCTAATGTTACCTACAGGAGGTTTTACTCCGCTGGGAAGACGGGTTGGTGATGGCAGACGATGGTAATCTGCCCGTTCTCCGTTACGTTCCTTTAGTTTATTTTGTATGAGTAGTAATAATTGGATCGGACCAAGCATATGGTGGAAAACCACCGCCTATGAACAAAATAACACTTCATAGGTTATGCAAAGATTGAAAGAATACGTTTCACAAATTGCTACCTTGTGTCCGTCAACCTGAGACGTCAGTGGCTATGCAAATGGCTAATGGCTATGCAGTGGCTATGTAACGTTAACCTTGGCGTTAACAAATCAATTATTGTTTTAATAAATAATATAATGAGCAAGTTATTTATTTCACTGTAAATTTGTTCCACACAGGTAAGTTCGAATTACATAATTATATAAATTCCCACTTTTTTTTTTTAATAAGTATTTTAATAAATATATTTTTTTAATTATTTTTGACATATTATAGAACTAACCTTAAATCCAAATAAATCAAAATTGCTAAAAAGTAAAAATCATGCATTGAAGGGTTAAGCCTCTAGTGAATGTAATGCTACTTAGCGGCACAAATAGCATGGCGGCAGTATCTCCCTGGACGAGTACTGTAACAAAAAGCTCTTCTTATAATATTAGTTAGTTAAGTAAATTGAATGCAATTTTAAAATAAACTACCAGTTGATATCTAGTAGATGCCTTTTAAAATGTTCAAAGTTTGTATTAAACTAGGCTTATAGAAAAGTCCTGTTTTAATACTAAGGACTACTAAATTATCGCTCTATTCAGTTTGCTTATGTAATAGTTTTAAATGACAATGTGAGATGGCAAAAAACAACAACTTGAGATATGATAAAGTTAAACAATCATATTGGTTTTTCAGTTCATAGTATCAACAATGAAAGTACTAGGCGGTTAGATATGCAGAGGAGGTATATTGCCCGCCGAATAATGTTCAGTGAGTTTCGCGTAATGAATGCCGCTCAGCGTGCCGTGCACTCAATCATCAGCCCCGGTAGGGTTGTTCCCGGATTTTCCGGTTCCTCTCGTTTCCCGAGCACTTTTAGGGTGCATTAAGGTACGCGGCTTCCCCCAAATTTACTAAAGAAAGCTTATATAGGTACGGCAGAACAAATAGTATGGAGTGCAAACTATTTATTTCGGGTTATATTTTTTGTATTTAAGCAGGACAACGTCTGCCGGGCTCGCTTGTAGACTATAATTATCTGTTAATAAAATAAAGGCTCAGTATATAAAAGCGATCGGTTTGCGCGATACGAAAATGACCTTTAAGTTTAGCGATCACGTAAGCGCAGTACATTCTGGAATTTATGTTTCCAATCCGTTTAATATTCCACTTGGCCCGTGTTGTTCAAGGTAAGTACCCAATGGTAACTAATGTTGAGGTCCACGAGATAAACAGGAAAAAACCGGGTCACGACCGCCCCGAGGTATCTCGGCAGAGTTATGAAGCGCGTTGTTGTTTATGGGATGCGACCATTTATTTATTTATTACTAGCTGTTTCCCGCGACTTTGTCTGCGTTTGTTTTTTGATGTGGCATCAAATTTAGTTGTGGTTCTCAAAATATTTTAAGTATTCAGTATTGCTAAGCCTTAAAAGAGGGGTTTGCTGCTGTCCGCTGAGTAGTTCTGTCTTCTATCTCCAACCACAGTTTGGGCAAAATTAGCATCTATAGTACAAAAATAATTATTTAAATCGGTTATAATTTGTCGGAGATTTGGTGTAAAGTCGTCAAACACTTTCATCCCCTCTCCCAAAGGAACCGAGCTTAATGTCGTGATAAAAAGTATCCTATATTACTTCTAACACTTCCAAGAATATGTGTACAAAGTTTCATGAGGATCGGTTAAGTAGTTATTGCGTGAAAGCGTAACAAACAAACTTACATTAACATTTATAATATTAGTAGGGATAGGGATAGGGATAGGGATATTTTTTGCTTGAACATGTTACATAAACATATATGATATACCAACGATACACTGTATTATCATTTATCATTTTACATTATAGTTTAATGTCCGAGTACAGTTATCACTTACAGGTATACACAACATTAAAGTAAGTCCGGTTAAAAATAATTAAATTAAGTCAAAAACAAAAATAGTAAGATTAAACAAATGAAAATAATGATTAAAATTAAAATAAAAATAAAAAAAATGTAAAACAGTTAAGAAAAAGAATTTAAAAAATATTACTCTAAGTACAATTTCGCCTTAAAGCTAAATAAATCATAATACATGTTAATCATGTTAATCATAATACATGGTCTTCATTTTATTTTCGAAGTTATACTTCTTTTGGCGTGTTAGGGAAAAATGGTGAGAGTAAATGTTAACAATGCGCGCGCTCAGCGTCTCAAAAAACTGACACCATGAAGTTAGCTATACTTAGTCAACATTTTAGTTTTTTAAAAAAGGTTTGACAGTTGACTTTCAATAATTTAAACAATACCTTTTTTCTATTCTTAGTGTCGTTTTTTCTACAAACGTAGAATAAGGCGAAAGATAAAATTTTTGAAAAGATTTTTATCTTGTTACGCCAAAGAAGTATAACTTCTAACGCGTGTACATAAGTACACACACGTTTTTTTTTTTATTTCTCTACAAATTAGAGAGACAGGGAGAGCAATCTCAGCTTCTGATAAGTGATGATGCAATCTAAGATAGTAGCTGGCTAACCTGTTAGGGCTATAGCAGTTATATTAGTCGGTTTCTACGCGGAATCGTACCGAAACGCTATATCGAAACCACGTCAAGTTTCAAGCTAAAAAACCTCATGTTAATAAAGAAAACTCATTAATTAAAGCATGGATTTGAATGTCTGTCGACAGTGTCCAGTGTTAGGTGGTCTTTGTGAATTAAATGATATATTCAAGGATAACGGCACCTCGGGGAGAGATATTTTTCCATTGTCACGACCGTTACTGGAAATGATATATGAATTGTCACGTAGGTATCTAGTTATGAACACCCAACCCTTTCGTCGCTCGTTTTAAAACGAACTGTTTCTACTCAATCTTTGTTGATATTTAGAAAAGCGTGTGTTTTTAATGACAGTTATCAAAGAAGTATTTGAAGCCCCAAGGACTTATGTTATATGCTGGCTCGCGTGGTGTGGTATAAAGCAAAGCTCGTAATGATAAAGAACCTGAGGAAAGAAAGCCTCTGGCCTTCCTTAAGGGGGGGGGGGGGGAGAGATAGAACCCAGACACACATCGCAAACCTTTCGGAGTTATAGCCGTTTTAATTTTTTTAAATAAATATATACCTACTATGACAATACACACGACGCTTTGCCATCTAGCCACAAAGTAAGCGTAGCTTGTGTTATGGGTACTAAGATGAATGATGAATATTTCTATGAATAATATACATTAATATGCATATAAACACCCAGACACTGAAAAACATTCATGTTCATCACACAAACATAATAACGTCTACAAATAGAGTTCAAAAATTCTTTAAATTATTGTACAAAAAATCTCAATAACCACCAGTAAATAAAAAATAAATAAACAAAAAATAACAAATTATTACTTTTCCCACCTTTTAGTACATTTATATAATTTTCCTTTATTTCACATTAAAGACACTCACATTACATTTAATTTTTGATTTTAGATTTTTAGTTTTTCATGTTTATTAATTTCATAATTTTTGATTTTGTTTATTAACCTCTTTGATGATTTTGTATTTCTCGATGTAAATAAGCTTGTTTTAATGAAAAATATCTTTTGTTCGTTTATATATTATATTATATATTATAATATATGTTATTGTTCTTTTTTATGATTATTTTGTTATTGTTTAGTCGCGAGGATTCAGTGACGACGAAGATAATGGGGCTGGCTGAAAAGCAGTGCTGCGCGTTTTAGTTTGCAGCTATACTGAGCCAGCTCCTTTGTCACATATTTTTTTTTTAAATTTTTATACTTTAACAATTATTTTATTTCACAAATATAACATTTTACACAAATGTGTGACAATAAATACAATTTTTCTTTTTTTTTCTTTCTAACATTTTCTATTTCCACTGGGCCAGCTTGGTGGATTACAGCCTTAACCCCTTCAAATTGTGGGAGGAGACCCGTGCCCTGTAGTGGGCCGGTAATGGGTTGATATGATGATGCTAGATAGATGTTTTCCATGTTCTTCGTCCGAAATTCCGTGGGAACTGTTTGTATAACTTGGGATAAAAAGTAGCCCATTTAGGACCCTACCTATGTATATTATGAAATATAAAAGATCTTCGGCAATGTACCCGCTACGCACGTTTCGCTCCGAAATTGGAGCATCATTTTTTTTTTGTCGTGGTGGTAAAGCTTTATGGCTACCTCTGTCCTTTTGGGCAGGATAGAGGTTATGTGGGACTCGTTTACCCGAACTAAAAACCACCACGGCATGTCCCTCTCGTTGGCTTTATTGGACGTCTGGGGAACCCGTTGTATACTTCCCAAAACCGGAGCATCCTAAGGAGATGTTGACTTTACAATGAATAATTGTGAAGTCAACTCTTCTTATGTAACTTACCGTCCTTTTAACTAACTCGATGCTAAAAATGAAACTGATTGGTTGCTTAGTGTTTAAAGGAAGGATAAACAAGCGAAAAAACACGCTTACACATTTATAATTTTAGGAAGAATGGTACGGGACCTTCGTGCGCGAGTCCGAGTCGCACTTGGCCGATTTTTTACAGAATCTGAACTCAGCAGTGTACAGTGTAGGTATAGTTGGGGCGCATTTCTGACGTGCTGCCCGTACTTTCATGGTCGGCTCGCTGCGAGCTATGCCGACCCTTTGAGCGTTCACTTTTATTGAGGAATATTTCCAAACAATTTTACTCCATCCCTGCGTACCCCTGAAATGGTAGTATCTTTTTATAAAATCTAGGAATTTAATGCTTTGAAAAATCCTTTTACAAAGTAGCTATTCATCACTACAAAGTAAATAAAAAGGTCGGCTCACCCGAGTATATATGTTATCATCATCATCATATCAACCCGAGAAGGGGTTAAGGTCCACTATGCTGGCCCAGTGCTGATTGGAGTACTCCACACACCTTTGAGAACATTATGTAGAACTCTCAGCTATGCAGCTTGAATGGAGTGATAGTTCAATTGCTTAAAACGCGCATAACTTAGAAAAGTTAGAGGTGCGTGTGTTAGGAAATAGGGAATTACAGCACTTTATCTATGATAAACCCGATGATTATATTAAATATATCAACAAATAATAGTTTGTATACTCATTGATAATGTATTGAAAATAGAATAATGGACTTTAGTAGACTGTCAAATAAAAGTATAGGATCTATGGCGGGAGACGCGAGTTTGACAAGTTAGATTGGCGGCAAAGAAAAGGGAGGACGGATTTAAATTAATGAATTGAGAATAGAAGATTAAGTAAAGTATTGTGGATAGAACGTTACAAATTGGGAATAGATGATTTATAATGGAAACGATAAACGTAACGAAATACTGTTGTGGCGGAACAAGAGTTGTATATACTGGTGATGGAGTTGAGATAAGTTGTTAAAAGTTGTTGGTACTATGGTTGTACCTGATGTTGCATCAGATAAGTATATCTCATCCTTTGGGTTATTTATTGGTATCATATATGGAGCCCTAGCATTATTTTACACACACAGTTTATGTAGCAGAGGTTGCTCTATACAAACAACTTGTTCCAAAAGTCCTGATGTTATAAGTGATCATAGTAGTTATGTTTTAACTGTCTTAAAATATGTCTTGTATCAAAGGGCCTAGCGTTATTACATATGATGTTGTAATTGTGTTTATAAGTTGTTTTAATTGATTGAATAAAAGAGCAACGGTAGAGTTTCTTGCCAGTGGTCTTCTCTGCCAAAGACAGCATTCCGAACTGGTAGTAGAGTCATTTGAAGGTAACAAGTAATATGAATTATAGAGAAGCCTAATATACAGTATTAGAGTCAGTCTAGTTGTTTTATTTCACTCCTTGGGAAGTCAGGTTTATCTAGTACCGACCCACAACACTGCTCTAAAGCAGGTTGGTGGGCTTTAATGATGTCTTTTATAAAATGAATACTTTAATATGAGAAACTAGGTATTTAGCTTCAATAATACTGTTAATTAATGAAAGATCTAAGTGCCATCCTGAACATTGTTGGTATTGAAGTGAATATCTGAATACCTGGGCCTTTCCATTCTTTATATTTTTTTAGCATCAGAAGTGGGATCCTATTCATGTCCAATTTATGCCTTTCTCTAATGCAGATTTACTTTTTTTAGAACCATCCCGTCAAATGTGGACATAATAAAGAATTTGATGTTTATGATGATGCCTCAACTTTTTGCTGCTATGTGCTGAAACAGAAACACTCTGGAGACAAAGCACCATGCTTGTTGAAATTCTATATAAGGATATGTGGTCCGGAGAACCAATTGATGTGATATTTTTATTTTTTATTTTTGTTGTTTCTACTTTGCAAAGATAATACTTATTATTTGAAACTGGTATGGCCTAGTGGCTCTTTTTTACTTGGAGTCAAAAATAGAATTGATTTATATTTGTTTTGTTTGTTATAAACCAACTAGTCAAGTTAGCCAAATAAAATGTGTGATAAGTTTGATAAATTTGAAATTTCAAGTTTTATTTAACTAGTCAGGTTAACCAAATGGAATTTGTGTTAAGTTTTATTTTATTAGTCTGTCCAGGCTAAAATAAATTAACTGGTCAGGTTAGCCGAACGGAATGTGTAACAGATTTTTCTTTTAATTCTTATTTATTACATACAAGATTTCAAGTTTATATTGAGCAACTAGTCAGGTTAGCTGAGCTGTTAACTTTTATTTAGGAACTTTTCTATGTACTTCGAGATCGAAGTACTTGTCAGGAAAGCCGAGATAGGAGAGATTATGTAAATTATTCAGAACATATCAAAGAATACACATAAAACAAAACAAAACAAAACAAAAAAAAAATTTGTTGGTAGAATAGAATAGAATATGATTATGTATCAGAACAATACATATAGGGAAAATTACTAGTGAATAGCTAAATGAAATAGTTTATATGTTGGGTTGTGTGAAGAAAAGAATTAGGAGTCAGCTTAAATGTTGTGGGTTAGGTTAGGTTAGAGATCTTTCAGTATGATGTTGAGAGAAGTTCTTAAAAATGATATAAATAAAATACAATTATAAACAAAATAATGTTGCTGCTGCAAAGGAAAATATATTAGTTGCATTATAAATAATTAGATTATATTCTGTTAAACAGGTGGTTTAATTGATGTTTAGATTGAAATAAAACATTGAATAATAGAAATAACAATTGAACAAACATTGAATATACCTTGGCTTTTATGAGATGATAAAAAAAAAAGATGTAAACTAATAGAAATAATTCCATCTTAGCGTTTTTATATTAATTTATTTATATTTATCTTATATATTACTTGACTTGGACAGTGGGAAAAATATGAATATCACCAGTGGGTGATGATGTTATTGATATCACTTGAGAGTGATGATGATGTGGATATCACCAGTGGGTGATGATGTTATTGATATAACTTGAGAGTGATGTTGTTGTTGATATCACCAGTGGGTGATGATGTTATTGATATCACTTGAGAGTGATGATGTTGTTGATATCACCAGTGGGTGATGATGTTATTGATATCACTTGAGAGTGATGATGTTGTTGATATCACCAGTGGGTGTTGGTGTTTTGGTATATATTGGTTTGACTATTAGACTGTACCTATTGCATCTGTGACTAAATGAGACTAACAATGCAAATAACAGAATTGAGGAGAAATACAATTATGTGTATATTTTGATAAAGTTGGACTGGAGGCAAATGGATAAATTGTTTGAGATTTATATTGAGATGGAAATATTTGGATTGTGATTGTACATGTTAAAATGTACAAGATAAATGAAAATGAGTATTTTTGATTTACATTGTTGAAAATTAATCATTTTTTTTTTTTTACTTTGGTAGAGGTATTACATTGTTATAATTTGTTAAATGGTGTTGAATTTTGATGAAAATATTGTTTACAGTTTATTGATAAAAGTGTATACAGAATGTAACTGATTTGATGATTTTTTATGCTTATATACCATTTGAACTAATTTTATAGAGGTGTACATAAGATGATGTACTTATAAGGATGTTCTTTGAACCTAAAGACTTATGATACAATACATATACCTAAAAAGAATAACCCTATGTACTTCGAGAACGAAGTACTTGTCAGAATGGCCGTGTTAGGAAATAGGGAATTACAGCACTTTATCTATGATAAACCCGATGATTATATTAAATATATCAACAAATAATAGTTTGTATACTCATTGATAATGTATTGAAAATAGAATAATGGACTTTAGTAGACTGTCAAATAAAAGTATAGGATCTATGGCGGGAGACGCGAGTTTGACAAGTTAGATTGGCGGCAAAGAAAAGGGAGGACGGATTTAAATTAATGAATTGAGAATAGAAGATTAAGTAAAGTATTGTGGATAGAACGTTACAAATTGGGAATAGATGATTTATAATGGAAACGATAAACGTAACGAAATACTGTTGTGGCGGAACAAGAGTTGTATATACTGGTGATGGAGTTGAGATAAGTTGTTAAAAGTTGTTGGTACTATGGTTGTACCTGATGTTGCATCAGATAAGTATATCTCATCCTTTGGGTTATTTATTGGTATCATATATGGAGCCCTAGCATTATTTTACACACACAGTTTATGTAGCAGAGGTTGCTCTATACAAACAACTTGTTCCAAAAGTCCTGATGTTATAAGTGATCATAGTAGTTATGTTTTAACTGTCTTAAAATATGTCTTGTATCAAAGGGCCTAGCGTTATTACATATGATGTTGTAATTGTGTTTATAAGTTGTTTTAATTGATTGAATAAAAGAGCAACGGTAGAGTTTCTTGCCAGTGGTCTTCTCTGCCAAAGACAGCATTCCGAACTGGTAGTAGAGTCATTTGAAGGTAACAAGTAATATGAATTATAGAGAAGCCTAATATACAGTATTAGAGTCAGTCTAGTTGTTTTATTTCACTCCTTGGGAAGTCAGGTTTATCTAGTACCGACCCACAACACTGCTCTAAAGCAGGTTGGTGGGCTTTAATGATGTCTTTTATAAAATGAATACTTTAATATGAGAAACTAGGTATTTAGCTTCAATAATACTGTTAATTAATGAAAGATCTAAGTGCCATCCTGAACATTGTTGGTATTGAAGTGAATATCTGAATACCTGGGCCTTTCCATTCTTTATATTTTTTTAGCACGTGCAAGGATTCGAACTCCCCCCCCGAAAGTTAAATCGAAGTCCTCGCAACTGGGCTATTACTGGAAAAATACATTGCGTGAAAATTAGTTAAAATAAAATCATTTAAAAAAAATACTTTAATGTGGGCCCAATGGTGTTCCTCGGACGTCCAATAAATCCAACGAGAGGGACATGCCGTGTTGGTTTTTAGTTCGGGTAAACGAGTCCCACATAACCTCTGTCCTGCCCAAAAGGATAGAGGTAGCCATAAAGCTTTACCACCACGACAAAAAAAAAAGGCATGACGGCATAAGAGGGCGTCACGCCGTTTTCGTGCCGGCTATAGAAATAGTTATACTTCCAAGGTGAGCCAATAGGTTTTAAACTTAAAAAAAATGCTATTTTTGTCGCTTAATATAATTTAAGACATATAATTTTCATAAAATAACTTCCAACAAACTTCACTGTCTGGTAAATTTAATTTGGTAAGAATTATCTAAAACGTCAGTAAAGTTTTGGCTACAGAATTATTTGAGTCAAATACATTAACATTCATTTGACATCATTATTTTTAATTGACTGTTCTGATGTAGGTACCCACTTAAATTTTTTTGCTCTATAATTTTTTGCATAAATTTCTGACGTGGTGATTTTTAGGTACATATTTGAAATTCATCAAAAAATAAAGCTTATAACTTTTGTTATAATTGGCATGGCACACAATGGCAGATTTTAGCCCGAAAATAACATGCTAAATGATTTAAGATCAAATTTGTTAACCTGTAATCACGAAAATTATAAAGGTTTGAATTTTGTACTTATTTAGTAACATGCCGTGACAAACAGAGGGACGTTAATGTAAAAGCTCAAGTTTTAATGCCGCAAACTCAATTCTAACCGATTTTCGGATAACATTTTCGTGTTAGATAACGGTCTCGTACGTTGTACTAGAACTATGAGGCACAATATATACTAGATGAACGAAACGCGCGTTCTGATTACAACGTTATTACCTCAGAAGCAACTTCTGTAGTTTATTATGTTTGATAAATAAAAACAGGCCTTTTATCCCTATATCAAAATCTATAGATTTATTCAAAATAAAAAAATCTTTTTTCTATACTACGCTGCTCTGTACGCCTACAAATTAAATAAATTAATATAACACGTTATACATCTATATTGGGTAGAAGTAGACGTCCCTTTGCCAAAGTCCATGATATCTAACGAACACTTAACTTAATTTTTGATGTCTTTTGAGATGTCTCTTTCAATAAGTTCATAGTTTATAATATAAAACGTAAGCTTACAGAAAAATCCTGTTATATGTGTGATTACTTAATCGCTAAAAAAGCTTGGGTGTGAATTGCTCTAGCTTCATAGCTGAGTATACATTTACTGGGAGATGGTGATAACAAAAAAAAATACCTGGCTGAGTTTGTTGTGGGCTCTTCTTAGACCAGGGCGCGTTTGAAACCCTCGTAGCTTTAGGTTTAAGTTGGCGGACGAAGTTATCACCATCTATCAATAATTATGTAAACATATATGTAAGTACGCTTCATAAGTGCCTGTGATAGGCCTACATGACTAAGGGAATTATGAATTTGAATTTGAATTTATTATAATTCGAACGAGATTGAACACGGTGTATTTACGTTATCTATAGTGGAGATAAAACTTTCAAAACCTGATATGCGCAGGTCCATACAACCATCTTTCTTATTACAAAAACCTCAAAGACAAACTTAAAAGAAGTTGAAAATAAAAGCTAGTGAACATACAAACGCGCGTAAGATTCAGCCTTCTGTACCCGCCTTAGCGTAAGCAGCGGTATTATTTATTGCTTCATAAAATGTTTAAAGCACCTGTGGTTATTTACGTAGGCGCAAACGTTCAACTTCACACATAAAAATAACTTTATATCCGTAGAGCCGATAGTATCTGCGGCTTCCGAAATCATCAGGCCGGATTTCAGTTGATCGCAGACTGCCGCAAAGTGAGAGTTTCTATGAGTTCACTATAAAGTTCCCAAAGGCTATCAATTCGCGCTTGGCCAGCGCGGTAGTCTGCGGCCTAAATCCTTCTCACTCTAAAAGGAGACCCGCGCCCGGTAGTACGCTGGTAATGATGTTGATGATGAACACTTAAAATATTTTGAATTCGTTTGTATGTAAAACAGGACTGTATGGTTTTATGATACCACGGATTGTTCTCCATCGCGCCAAAAGAAGAATAACTTCAAAAAGTTTCATTTTTAACTTTCTGAAGTTATTCTTCTTTTGGCGCGATTAAAGAAGAATAACGCCTGTGGATAGGCCTACATGAATAAGGAAATTATGAATTGGAATTTGAATTTATTGTGATTCGAACGAGATTTAACTCGGCGTATTTGCGTTATCTATAGTAGAGATCCAACTTCCAAAACCTGATCAGCGCAGTTCCATACAACCATCTTTCTTATTACAAATTTTAAACCCCAAAGACAAACTCAAAGGAAGTTAAAAATAAAAGCTAGTGAGCATATAAACGCGCGTAAGATTCAGCCTTCTGTACCCTAAGTTAAAAGTGAAACTTTTTGAAGTTTCTCTTCCTTTGGCGTTATTCTTCTTTAATCGCGCCAAAAGAAGAATAACTTCAAAAAGTTAAAAGTGAAACTTTTTGAAGTTATTCTTCTTTAGGCGCGATGGAGAAAAATTATTATGAGAGTGAATTTTTACGATGCGCACACACCGACACCATAATTCTACATCGTAAAGTTAGTTCTGGGTGGCATGAAAATCGATAACTACATATGTTCAAGTTGTATATTCTAGTATTTTTATATTTAGAACACTTGTTTCAAACGGTGTGAATAAATACATTAATAAAACCCTTTTTATTTAAATAAAATCCTACATATAATAATTAATTTTAATACATTTATCAATTTATTAATATTAATACATATTACTACGTTAATAAAGCCTTTTTTAATTAAATAAAATCTTTTTGATTAATTTTTAATATTTATCGTTAATCACTACTGCATTTTAGTTATTTTTTTTTCCATACGCCAAAGAAGTATAACTTCTAACGCGTGTATTTTTACATAATAGACATTTAATTAAAAAATTTCGGATTAATATTCCTTTAAAGGTATAAAAATCGCTTTATCAATCTTAATTTTATACTTGGAAAATAGGTATGATAACTTATATTTTATTAAACTCTGTGTTTTAGAGTACGACATACATAATACTTAACAGTTATTTTGATAACATTTATTATGATACAGTACGAGTATTTAAAAAACTGAAAACAATATTTTAGGTTTAGGTTTAAAGACATTTATTCCCATAAAAAGACCTAAATCACTAACATAGGATACTTAGTTTTCTATAATAAATTAATACACTTCGCCATTAGACTAAACTAAATTCAATTTTACTATTATCTACTCATTCAATGTATTCGTCTTTAAATTTATTGGTATTACCTAATATATAAGAAGCTTATTTAGTTTTGAATAAATTGAATGAGTTTACATTTTTTATAGGTATATTTTCTAATCGTTAAATCATTTTGATCCGTAGTTCAATTATTTTCAATCATTCTGTTAACAATTCCATCTTTATCATGAGATTCACAGTTTATAAATGTTACCAATATGGAGCACTGGGACAAATGAGTGATAGTCTATACACTACACGGTCAGCTGACACAAACTATAAGCACTGACATATTTGACTCGGCTGCTCTGACGAGAGTCACTGTAACCCTACTCCGACCGTCACGCGACATGCAACACACAGTCGAATAATTCTGAGACGATGTATTAAAGGTTCCCTTTAATAAAAATGCTTCTTTTGATTTAATGTTTTAACATTATATATACTTTAGCTGTTGCCCGCGACTTCGTCTGCTTTGAGTTTTGTTTGATGTGGCATGTATTCAGTATCGCTAAGCCTTAAATGATAGGTTAGAACAGACCTCTGTGCTCTAACTTAACCACAGTTTGGGCAAAATTAAACACATATTGTAAACGCAAAAATTATTACTTAAATCGGTTAATGTCGGAGTTATGGTGTAAAATCGTCAAACACTCAGCCCCTCCCCCAAAGGAACCGAGCTTAATGTCGTGATAAAAAGTATCCTATATTACTTCTAACACTTCCAAGAGTATGTGTACATAGTTTCATGAGGATCGGTTAAGTAGTTTTTGCGTGGAAGCGTAACAAACAAAGTTACATTGACATTTATAATATTAGTAGGGATTAGTAGAGATGCATCCTTCAACGTTATTTCGTAATTCGGTTGCACGTTGTATAGATTACGAGCACCGAGGTACATAAGAAGTCTAATTACACCGAGCTAAGACGAAAGCCGGCGGCGGCGAGGAACAATTATAAATTCAACAAAGTTGCACGGCGTACTCGGCGCCGTGCCTTTGAAAGCCAACGACTATTTTGAAGCTTCAGCTTGCAGCGCTGAAGGGGCTCGCATTTTGCTCGACGCTTTTTATTTGTTCCCCTGACTTGCATTTAGGGTGCAGTGAAAAAAAAATTCAAAATAACAGCTGTTGTAACTATGCTGTGCTTAGGTATTGGAGAGAGGTGGTATAGCTTAAGCCCACCAGGCTATCTCAATTCGGATTGGCATTATACCCCCTGTAATCAGGCAGTGGCGTCCACAGGGTTTTCGACCAGGGTATGCATAAAGCAGGTAGATGGCATAAAATGGAAAAATTCCCGTCCAATACTAGTTATGTAAAATAATTTGGGTATGCAGTGCTTTTGTGCATGTATGAAGTGCACGCCACTGCCAGGCTATCTCAATTCGGTATTTCCCCTGTAATCTGACACTTATAAAAATTATGCTGTGCTTAGATTTTGGAGAAAGGTGGTATAGCTTAATCCCACCAGGCTATCTCAATTCGGATTGGCATTTTTTCTGCCCTGCAACCTAACACTTATAAAAATTAATTATTAACACCTATGCAAACATGTTGCATGCACCATATTGTTGTGAGATAAATATTGATTTATTTAATTTGACGGCCGACTGGCGCAGTGGGCAGCGACCCTGCTTTCTGAGCCCAAGGCCGTGGGTTCGATTCCCACAACTGGAAAATGTTTGTTTGATGAGCATGAATGTTTTTAGTGTCTGGGTGTTTATATGTATATTCTAAGTATTTATGTATATTATTCGTAAAAACTATTCATCAGTCACCTTAGTACCCATAACACAAGCTACGCTGACTTTGGGGCTAGATAGTGTGTACAGTGTACGTTGTCTTACATATTTACATTTATTTTTTTAAATTTCTTTGTATATTTTAATTTTATTCATATGCCAGTTTGACTGTGAAAGTTGATTGTTTACCTTAAGTTCACCTTCCTCTAGTCAACGAGATTTGCATTTAACATTAAAGTCTGTTTTATAAATACAAAATAACATTGCGATATTGTTACTTTGTTATCTTTTTTCTGGATTTTATAAATAAAGAACTGTATCGACCGGTTTTTTCTTCAAATACTCGTTTTTTGAAGCAACCTTACTCAATAAACGACCTTCACGCCTCTAGGGTTGGCATTATCTTGGTTATATCGATACACAAAGATGAATCGGATCGGGTATCTCTTAAGGACCGACTAGGGATAGGTGTCAAAAAATTATTCTACATCAAAGGCAGCATTTGTGATGAAATTGTTAGTAGTTTTTTTTTTCTGTTCGACAATACACACATCGCCATCTAGCCCCAAAGTAAGTAGCTTGTGTTATGGGTACTAAGATGATTAATGAATATTTTTATGAAAAATCGCCGGTAGAAACGATTTTTTGACAACTTTCCTGACGTAACGGTGAGCGCTGTGAATTTAATTAGGGTTAGAACCCGGGTTCGATGTTCAGTACGGAAAATTTCGGAATTTATTATTTTATTGTTCGGTCGCTTTGGCCGTGGCTAGTTACCACCCTACTGAAAAAGACGTGCCGCTAAGCGATCTAGTGCTCCGGTGCGATGTCGCGTAGAAACTGATTAGGGATATGACTGCCATAGTCAGCACATATATGAAAATTTAATTTATGTTCATAAAAATAAATCAATATTTAAAAAGAAAATGCACTGTAACAATATAAATATTAGAAGCAAAAATAAACTCGTTGTGCAGTTTACTAGGCTACACAAAATTGCAAATTCATTCAAGGGCAATTGTATATTATTTTATAACAAATTACCAAATGAAATCTTTGAGATGTCTCTCAATAAGTTCAAAGTTTATATAAAACGTAAGCTTACAGAGAAATCCTATTATAATATTAAGGATTATTTAAACGATAAAAAAGCTTGGGTGTGAATTGCTCTAGCTTCATAGCTTAATTTAAATTTACTGGAAGATGGTGATAACAAAAAATAAATTTACCCGGCTAAGTTTGTTGCGGGCTGTTCTTAGACCAGGGCGCGTTTGGAACCCTCGTAGCTTTAGATTTAAGTTGGCGAACGAAGTTATCACCATCCCGTTACAATTATGTAAACAAATATGTATGAACGCTTCATAAGTGCCTGTGATAGGCCTACATGAATAAAGAAATTTTGAATTTGAATTTGAACATACTGCCTAACAGGTTAGCCCGCTACCATCTTAGACTGCAGCACCACTTACCACCAGATGAGATTGCAGTCAAGGGCTAACTTGTAGTGGAATGCAAAGAAAAAAAAAGTAAGCGTAGCTTGTGTTGTGGGTGCAAAGATTATAATATACATAGTAGTGTGACTACCTTACTCCCTAACATGTTAAGCTTCTTCCATCTTAGACTGCAGCATCTCTTACCACTAGGTGAGATTGCAGTCAAGGGGTGAACTGTCAAAAAAAAACCGGCGAAGAACGCGGGCCACACCTAGTATCGATACACTCGTAGCAAGTTAGAGTAGTACTCTCACCGCAATGACAAAGTATAGTAAAGTATTATATCACTATTTCCGAGCTCCGTGCCAATTGGTGATAGCGAATCATTCTTTAAATAATTGGACGAGCTTGAGCTTCGCCCAGAATGTTTGTTGCCAATTTTCTAGATACAATGTTTAAAGTTGCGACGTTTAGGAATTTTCTTCGTGATTTAAAGTCTACGGCCCTAATGTTATTGAAATGCATAAACGTTGTTTATCTTCGTAGGGTTCTCTTGGCGAATGTTTTACCAACTTTGGTCATTTTTATGTGTGCCTGTCTAGTATAATACAGATTTTGGGGGTATGAAACATTTATTCATTAAACTTTAATTGTTCCATAAAATAAACTATATAATACTAAATAAAATCTAAAAAAAAATTAAACTTTAATTGTATTCGATATTAATTGTATACCACAATCATTAACATATACAAAACAAACATAAAACACAGAAACAGGAAGAAAAAAGTAGAATAATATAATCAATCATTCAATCAAAATACCTTACTAACAAGAATTAAATAAAAGAGAACAAAGGTACAAGTCATTTAAATTTGTGTACCAAAGGCGGCCTTATTGTTACAGTGATTTCTTCCAGGCAACCATTATAAGGAATTTGACGGCCGATTGGCGCAGTTTGCAGCGATCCTGCTCTCTGAGTCCAAGGCCGTGGGTTCGATTCCCACAACTGGAAAATGTTCGTGCGATGAGCATGAATGTTTACAGTGTCTGGGTGTTTATATGTATATTATAAGTATTTATGTATATTATTTATAAAAATATTCAACAGTCATCTTAGTACCCATAACACAAGCTATGCTTACTTTGGGGCTAGATGGTGATGTGTGTATTGTCGTAATATATTTATTTATTTATTATTTATTATTATAAGGAATTGGCTCACATATGAATACTTATAGCGGTGCGAAAAACTCTAAGCATATACATACATATTAATAGTTACAATAACAGTACATATATAAAATAAATAAAATAAACTGATACATATTTCCCTATCATGTTTTGTTATAATAAATAAATATACTACGACAATACACACACCGCCATCCAGTCCCAAAGTAAGCGTAGCTTTATAAATTTTATATGCATATAAAAAACTTCGGAACCGACAGGATTTGAACCTGCGACTCTCTGGCAATCGCGGCCTAATAATTGATAGTTCCTCCAAGTGTAAGTAAAAAGTGTAAAATAGATTCACCGGGGAGAATCTGTGTAGGTGGGAAGGTATTTAGTTGCGGGTGTCTGGGAAGACAACGTGGGGACGTTTATGTTAATGCGATTTACCAAGTTAATGTATTGTGAATAATTTAGTACTAAGTAATGTTGTTACACAGTGAATTGACTGGATTTCAATGCGTGCTTTATAATCGCTGTACCCAATGAGCTCACAAATTAGTTACTTATTAAATCTATGGCTGTACCTTTCTTTTGAATCGTTATTTTTGACGTATAATTTATTTTTTATCTGCATCCATATTTTAAAATATCGACTGTTGTTGTTATTGCTGTTTCCTGTACTTTGTTATTCTCTGAACTCTGAAACTGAACTGAACGATCACTGTTGAAAAAAACATGACGATCTCTTGTTCTGTGAGAAACTAAAACAAATGTACCCTACGGGAACGGTACATTTTTCCGGGATGAAAAGTGTTATTCCAGACTATAATCTATTGCTGGTAAATTTTGTAGATTACTAGACTTCACGCGCCTTTAACAACATTGTGAAGAACTTCCCGGCATACAGGTTTTCTCCCGATATGCTCCTACAACATTCCGTTAACGTTACGTTACGTATATATAGGTAGTGATATATTATATCATTCAATCATTTCTAAATTTAAGAAAAAATGTGACTGCAATTATTTAAACATTAGAAGTAAGAATAAACTTGCAGTGCAATATACTAGGTTACGTAAAATTCATAATTCGTTTAAAGAAAATCGCATACAATTCTACAATAAACTACCCATTGAAATCTTGGAGATGTCTCTTAAAAAGTTCAAAGTTTGTATTAAACGTAAGCTTATAGAAAAGTCCTATTATAGTATAAAGGACTACGTAATCGATAAAAAAGCTTCGGTGTGAATTATTGCTCTAAGCAGGTTGCTCTTCTAATTATTTTAAATTACATTGTGAGATGGTGATAACAAAAAAACACCCGGCTAAGTTTGCTGTGAGATTCTTGTTAGACCAGGATGCGTTTATAACCCTCGTAGCTTTAGTTTTAAGTTTACGAATGTGGTTATCGCCATCATCTCACTACCGTGTAATTCTCATGTTATGTATGTATAAAAAGTGCCACCTATGGACCTACTTGAATAAAGATATTTTTGACTTTGACTTTGACTTTGGACGATATTATTGTTATTAGGACATTGGGGTGTTTTAATGTCCGCAGTAAGGTTACTATTTCAGAATCTTTTATAGAGGATTTAAAGTACGCAAAGTATTGTATAAAAATGAAAATACACATCGGTTTTTAATACCAACCTTCGTGTAGGTACAGGGCACACAAAGGTGGTCATGTTGGTTGAGGTCAAAGTCGCTTGGCAACCCGCTTACGCCCGAAAACAATCCACCTCAGCAATTATTGCTTGCTGCCAAATAACATTATAATGGGCGGCGTGAGCATTATTTGTCCATTACGCCACAAACACGACAGCGCCACCGCTTTATATATTTACCAAGACTTCTTAAAGGGGATTCTCGTCTTTAACTTCACTGGTTAGAGTCCACAATAGCCCAAAAATGCATCATCGATAAAGCACACATGACAAATTGTCACCTGCGATACCGGGCGTACAGTATTATTCTTGAATACTAGGAAATGTCTGTGATTGCTTACGTAACTCATATATATAAACTTATAAACATAATATATAAAAAAGATATGTTACAGAATAACATTTCTGGGAGGTAATATTTCACAAAATAATGTATAATTTTCTGCCTGCAGATTTGCTATACATTCAATTCCTACCTCTCTAATAAGTAATACCTACACTAACTCAAATAATAACAATCTACGACGTCAACTTGGTAAATTTTTAAATGAAGAGGTGAGAAAATGCATTTCCTGCTTAGTTACGATTCCATTTTATTTTATTTTAATTTTATTAATAGGAAGCCAATGCTATGCAATGAATAGACATACAATGAATTCATAAAAGCAAAAAGCAAACTAAGTTAAGAACTTGCACTGTACACGCACTTAAAGGCTAACTCAACATGCGTTATCGAGGTATTAAATAAAACATAAAACTACGTCACTCTCTGCTGATATCCTAATATAAACTGAAAGACTAAACAAAACGGCATAAAAACAGGGATCGAAAATGGAAAAAAGAATATGTATATCTTTATATATACGAGTATATTTCTTATGCGTGTGTATGTCACTGAACTCCTCCTAAAAGGCTGGACCGATTTGAATAAATTTTTTGGTGTGCGTTTGGGTGGCTACCTGGATGGTTTAAATTCACAAATCAGCCCGACAGATCAGCGCTGGGGTCCGCTAGTATATATATATACATTTGCTATAAATCTATTTGTTTGTAATAAACACTGAAAGTTCATATAATTTAATAGTGGGATGTCACTCGTTAGATGTTTCTTGTTTTTGTGTTTGAATATTGAAATGGAATTCTGAAAAATATCTTACTTAGCCTTTTTAAATATTTTACTATATATGACTTGTATTGAAGCGGAACTTTCTAATACCAAGGTTGCTTTTAGTTATTCGATGATTTTCGTTTATTTACAATGCATTCATTTATTCATGAGGAATTGTTGCCTAGCATTTTTATGTATCGGTCATTGTACCTACGTTTTCAGGCGGCTCAGCTACTTGGTAATTTAACAAATTTTGTTGGTTTGGGATGTTTATTTTTCGGATTAAAGCAGTAGTTAACTCCGTGTGTTGTTATATTTTCCTCATAGAAATGTTATTTGTATGTATCAGGGATATAAACTTGTTACCGTACACCTTTTGTAGCTATCTCTGCCACTAAAGTTTACAAAGCAATACACGTACTTGAAAAAGGCGTGGAAGGCTTATGCAACTTACATACTATACTATACAATACAATTGTAAAGGTAAAATCGCCACACCTTTTGAATCTTAGATAAAGAGATCGAAAATAAGCTTATTTAAATAACTTTATGAACATAATTAAAAAGCTAAAAGCGACCTTATCACCTTCCTTCAAGTGTGAAAATGTAATAATAATAAAACCATTTATTACACCAAATAAAAAAAACACAGAAGACAAAACTTATGAAATAATATATAGGGCGTTAGGGCCTTATCACTGTACTTAATGTAGTAAAGTAATAAGTGGAAAATTAATTTTGTGATGTTATTAATTCGGTTAAAATATCTTTTCAATCGGATCTAAAAAGAGCTATGGCGATACGCTCGACCGTAACAATAGGAAGATCTTCCACCGAGCGGGTGATCGTGCTCGGGGACCGAGGTCCGAACATTCATTTTTTTTCATTTCATTCATTTTATATATAGGCATTCTTCGTGAACACTTCGCTAGCGCGATGCAGGATTTTTTGAAGTTATACTTTTTGGCGCGTAAGGGAAAAATGATAAGAGTGAATTTTCACGATGCACGCGCACGCCGTCACGAAAAACCGACACCATTAAGTTAGCTATAAGGTTTTTACAGTGTACACTTTCAATTGTCAAAGTCTGCGGGCTCATTCCTGTAATTAAATTGTGAGAAAATTTCAAATTTTAATGTTCAGTGAAACTTGGTCCGATAGTGAGATAACTAGATAATGCGTTATAATAGAATTTTCAATGCATTAAATACAAAACGTATTTCTATTGTAAGTGTAGTTTTTTTCTACAAACGTAGAATAAGGCGAAATATAAAAATATTAAAAAGATTTTCATCTTATTACGCCAAAGAAATATAACTTTTAACGCGTGTACATAAGTACACACATGTTTTTTTATACTTATCTATCCATAATAGTGTGCAAAGAATAGCTTTGGACCTGTAGATACGTAGCTAAGTTTTCTGATACAGCCAAACTATCACCAATACCGCTATAGAAGTCACATAACGCACAATTGAAAGGGTACAGTTTACTGCTTCGCTAAGAGACATGTTCCTTTTAGTAGCAACAGAAGGACAGTAAAAAATTTATTGCGAACAGTAAAGTTACACTACAACAATACTTAGGAACAAACACGTTCCTTACAAGTCACTACTAGGCCTACCATATATTTATAACCTCCCGGACAATCGCAATCATTTAACAATGTATACAACACACATATGTATACCCCCCGGACAATCTTAATAATTTAACAATGTATTTAACAACGTATATTTATACCCTTCCCGGACATTCACAATAATTTATTAGTGAAGTACACAGTGAAGGAAAAACCAATTAAAGTAAGCTTGAGTTTGTCATATTATTGCTCTAATTGCGTTGCTCTTACTTAGTTTTAAGTTATAACAAAATGCAACTACGTCTAAGTTTGTTGTAAGCTTCTTCTTGGACCACGATGTTTTTAAAAATCTCCTTTTATTTTTGAAGTAGATTAGATTGTTATTATCACTAACACCTCACAGTACAAAGAATATGTTTAAACGACTCATAAGCGCTGGCTTTGGGCCTGTCAGAATAAATTCTTACAAAATTTTCGTTAAAAATACAGTTAACTGTTTTTCACAATTTTGTCGCTTTATATATTATGGTGCAAGGTCTGGATGGTATGATAAAAGAGAAAAATTTATGTTAGTACAAAAAAAACATTAAAATCCTGTTTTAAATTTGGTACCATTTGAATTATTAATTTAAACCATTCGAATACATGGAAATAATAGTCTTTTCTACTATGGCAAAAGTACTACTAAAGCGAAAAGTTTTAATCATGACTCTGTGGCTTATAATCATAACAATTGGCCTTATTAATGGATATATATACCTTTTTCATTATAGTAGGGGGATAGAAGTAAGTGATAATATATGGGACGGATGGCTAAACTTGCTCGGCGAGACGATGCTGAATTTCGGGCCGCCAAAGTCGTACATCAAGTAATCAACTTGCCTTAACTTTGTTTCCAACGCGATCGATTGATTAGCGATGTCATAACTTTACACCGTCCTCAAAGTTTCTTTACTTAAAAACACTTTGTTTTTTAATTACACAAAACGTTGAACTTGACGGCCGAGTGGCGCAGTGGGCAGCGACCCTGCTTTCTGAGTCCAAGGCCGTGGGTTCGATTCCCACAACTGGAAAATGTTTGTATGATGAACATGAATGTTTTTCAGTGTCTGGGTGTTTATATGTATATTATAAGTATTTATATACATAAATAGTAAAATCCTATTATAACATAATACATCCTAATCCTATTATAACATATAACATAATGAATAATATACTATTATTCATGAACATTTTCATCGGTTATCTTAGAACCCAGAACACAAGCTACGCTTGCTTTGGGACTGGATGTCGGTGTGTGTATTGACGTATTTAAAAAATAAAGTTAGGATTATGGTAGTTATATGGGTTTCTGCGCGTTATCGTGACGGAACGTTATATAGCTTTCCAGTATGTATTTGTGCCGGTAGTAAGTAACCACCCATTTCCAACACCCAAAAAACTTGCCTACGCATTGAATTGCCCTTGCCGAAGAGCGAAGCTGGAACCTCCCGGTATCTAAACTAGTCGTGCCCTGCGGTGCTAAGTCGTTTTCTTTCTATGTTAGCAAGGAAGATATTTGGTGTAAAATAAATTCAAATTCAAATTCAAAATTTCTTTATTCATGTAGGCCTATCACAGGTACTTATGAAGCGTTCATACATATTTGTTTACATAATTGTAACGGGATGGTGATAACTTCGTTCGCCAACTTAAATCTAAAGCTACGAGGGTTCCAAACGCGCCCTGGTCTAAGAAGAGCCCACAACAAACTTAGCCGGGTAAATTTAAATTAAGCTATGAAGCTATAGCAATTCACACCCAAGCTTTTTTATCGTTTAAATACTCCTTAATGTTATAATAGGATTTTTCTGTAAGCTTACGTTTTATATAAACTTTGAACTTATTGAGAATACGTATATTTCTGTAAACCACACTATTTCTGTTTGTGAATAAGGACAAACAAACTCATTTTCGCATTTAGAAAGATTTAGAAGGATTATTTTTATACTTATTTTGTTACAGAACTTAACGAAAAATAAAATATTGATATTGATGACTTTGGTTCAAATTCAAAAATTCAAATTTCTAAATTCATTTATTGCAAGTAGGCCTAGCTTTTGAAACGTCAAGTCAGTCTGTTTATAGTGACTCTACCACCGGTTCGAAAGGCAGATTCAACTGAGAAGAGCCGGCAAGAAACTCTGCAGATTGCTCTTTTCCAACATCATTTTGCAGTTTAACAATCTTTAGAATTTTTCTGTTTTGTGTGAGATGAGAGCGGAGTGGCCTGCTTCCAAGCAGCCTTGTCGTTAAGGAATCCTCAATCGTGTAGTAACAAAATTGGTTAAATGTGTTTTAATATATTGTTTAAAGTAGTAAAGTTAGATCTAATATTACCTTCGGTATCATGTTATAAAAGCATATACCCATCCCCACAAAGGATTTCTTTGCTATTCTCAGACGATATGCAGATATCACTAATTTATGTCCGTTTCTAGTAAGTCGACTGTTTATATTGAAGGAAAGATACCAATAGCTATAATTTTACAAATCTATTCTGTTTTGCTATCCAAGGTGGCTTACGATTCACTCCTCTCCCCGGACAATGTCCTTTAATCAGGACCGTCTGAGAGCTTTGATGGTGATTTTTTTAATGCGTCCAAGGTAATTAAGCCGGCACGATAGACTCTTGAGACTGAGGCGGTAATTAGCGGCTTATTTCTTAAGCTCCGGAGGAAATGAAAACCGAATGGATGGAGGTATTATTTCAATATTTGTGTAAATCTTAAAGCCGGGATTATTCAACTTAAAGAGCTTACGTTACGAATTAGATTTTTAGATATCGAACTATTTGTGGTGAACTATGAGCGGTGATAGCCCAGAGGGTAAGACTTCGATTTCATTTTCGGGAAGGCGAGTTCGAATCCCAGCACGCATCTGTAACTTTTTTAAGTTTAAGCAATTAAAATATCACTTGCTTCAACGGTGAAGGAAAACATCGTGATGAAACCTCTAGCGTGAGAGTTCTGCATAAAATTCCCAATTAAAGATGATATTAAAATTTTAATAAACTCTCGACAAAAATATTCCTCATTCCTCATTCACGTATTTTGAAAATGTATTTCGTCATTTTGTGGTACCGGCCATCTTGGAACGATTGTCATCGAACATAGTTATTTCTTAATTTTATAAACATAGCACAGTTATTTTCTAGCTAAGAACACTGCCGACTACTATAGTGTTCGTTATTCTACTAGTCAAGCCCTTAAATTTGATACCCATATTGGGGGAGTTGTGACAAAATATGCTATCCGCCATTTTGTTGCGGCGGCCATTATGGATTTTGATAAAACCTAGCTAAAACACTACCGACTTATCACACACACAAAACACACATACCCCGTCGTTTTTGCGCCGTCACGTTAAGTTATTATTTGATACTAATGCCCCCAAAAAGCAAACGCTTTTATTTTCTCTGCCATAGTACACGTAGGTCGATAGAAGAAAGGTAGCTTTAAACGTGCATATTTTCCACGTCTTTGCCCTATATGGTGAGCACGCACGCAAGGTAACTCTATATGTGTGACAGTTTTCATATAAAGATAACAATGTATATAATTTATGTATCGTATATTTTTATTGTTTTAACAATGCTATTTAATCTTTTTGTTACTATCTATCCTGCATTCACTTGAAACTTTTGTCTATATGGATGCTCCTGGAAGACTAAAAAAGGCAATTAAATCGAAATCAAAATCTATGTTTTTTGACGCCCTCCCTAGCGAAGCGGTGAGCGCTGTGGTGTTAAGTTGGAGGCCCGGGTTCGATACCTAGCAGGGGCATGTGGGAGTTTTCTCTGGTCTGGTCTGGCTTTGGCCGTGACCGAAAAAGACGTGCCGCAAAGCGATTTAGCGATCGGGTGCGACATCGCGTAGGAACCGATTAGGGGTCTAATATGCCCCTACCAGGTTTGTCCTTTACCATCTTTGACTGCATCGTCATTCAACCATAGCGGTCACCGCTTTCCGGGGAGGTCATCAAAAATGGTTCTAAATACAGAAACGTTTTCGTGTGCATGGTCACCCTATCGACAAGTGCCGGCAGTCTGTCCAGGGCGGGTCGTGCAGTTGATTCTAACGGTACCCAGTCTACCAGTTTGCGTTGCGTTGCGCACAATACACTCGCGTACACGCAAAAACGAACTGCATGTTTGAAAACGCTGTTAGTTTATGTCAAAATCAGTGTTCATTTTCTGGGGTGCAATGTTTACACACAATGTTTTGACCACAGAATAAGGAATACACAGAAACCGTGTACACGACTAATAGTTGAAGCTTCAAAGACCGATCCACTTTAGTAATGTTACTCAAACAGGCGGTTAGTTACTTCACTACATTTAGCGGTTGACATTAATTATTTTACCTTCAATGATCTAAATGTTTAGCATAAAAAGGGGAAAATGGGAAAAGTTTGCGAGCTAGCAACATTACGCGGTGAATGTGAGTTGATTATGTTAATTGAGACGTGCGCGGAGCGTTTTCACTGTTTTTGGTTACGATGCACTGCATACAATAATGACTGAATGAGGGATCTATGTATCATGAAAATAAAGCCTAATTTGCTATACTCCTTTGCTATACACGGAGTATAGCAAATTAGGCTTGATTTTCATGATATATCATGGATTTCCGCAAAGTAACGCCTGCTTCTATCCAATATCCAATACGAGGGTTCTATGTGTTTGGATTGCAAACTGAAAATGTTAAAGTTTGTAGAGTCTTTGGTAGAGTCTTTCATCAAGCCAGTACCATTGTCGTAAACCTAGAGGTTTACGACAAAATAGTACTGCTACTTGATGGTACTGTTACTTCATGAGTATCTAATAGAATACTCATGAAGTTGAAATTAATATCTAGTTTAAAATTCACAATCTCTTTGAGCAGTGCACAAATTAAACTTCTAAATCAACGCACTATGTAGATACAGGCATTTATGTTGCATAATATTTTAAATTTTGCAAGTAAAATAAAACGTTTAGGTTACTAACATTGAATTAAAATCCTAAAAAAATGGCAAAACTACCTTAATTTACTCAAATAAGCCTAGGTTAGTAAAGCAGTTATTTTTTAGCACAAATTGATTCGAAAGTGAAGAAGATATCTTTAAGTTGAATACCCCATTGGTTTTTTGGATCATCAACCCAATACGGACTGATCCACTACAAGCAACGGGTCTCCTCCCACAATGAGAACGGTTTAGGCCGAGGTGCACCACGCTAGCCCAGTGCGGGTTGGTGGACTTTACACGCGTTAAAGAACATAATGGGAACTCTCAGGCGGCAAGTTTACTTACGATGTTTTTCGTTCACCGTTAAAGCAAGTGACAAGTGCGTGCTGGGATTCGAACTCGGTTCCGCGAAATTGAAGCTGAAGTCCTAACCACGATGCTATCTCTGTTTTTGTAGTTAGGATGCCGGGTAACGTGGTATGGAGTTCGTTTAATTGTGCCAAAATTCATCAAGATTGTGTAGTCAAAATCGCTGGAGTTGTTTAACCGGACGTCGGTAACAAATGAAACTTTCGCAATAAAGTCTGGATTACATACCAAATCTAGTGATGAATATAGACATGTAATTATCTAGTTCGTAGGTTTTAGGCTGAACCCGGTCTAGCTTTCGATGTAACAGTAACTCGATGTAACTTCGGCTTTACAGCTTTAGCTGTGACATAAACCTACTAGCGCTATTCTCATTTGAATATTACACCGGTTTTCGAGTACTGGAGTTTCCCCAACAGTGCAACTGCAGTCTTAACCATAATTTGTAACTGACGGTTCCCAGCGACTTCGTTCGCGCACCACTTCTGGTGTTGGGTAGCTTTGGCCATGGCTGCAGTTAGCCCTTGACTGCAATCTCACCTGGTGGTAAGAGATGATGCAGTCTAACGTGGTAGCGGGCTAACCTGTTAGAGAGTAGGTATGAATATCCCTAATCGGTTTCTACTGCGGGTGATAACTAGCCACGGCCGAAGCCTCCCACCAGACTAGAAAATTCAGAAATTAAAAATTCCCTGGTTGATCCCACCGGGAATCGAACCCAGGGCCTCCTGCTTAAATCACAGCGCTCACCATTGCGCCAGGGAAGTAGTAGAAATAATAGAAGTAAAAACCAAAAAGTTTTTTGGCATTCAGTTAGTTGAAAGGACGGACCGTTGCATAGGCTACTTTTTATCCTAGAAAAACAAACGGTTCCTACGGTATTTGTAAAAATACGTAATAAACGCGTTATCAAAATTAAGCTTAATTTGCTATACTCCGCGATAAGCAGGAGAATCTATGTGGTGTAATTTATAATTTGAAGATGTTGACTTTACAATGAACAATTGTAAATACAATTAATGGCTCATTGTAAAGTCAACATCTCCTGAGGATGCTCCGGTTTCGGAGCGAAACGTGCGTAGAGGGTATATTGCCGAAGATCTGTTTGGTGTGGAGTATAAGGATTGAAGAAATTATAAATTACACCACACAGATTCTCCTGCTTTTCGCGGAGTATAGCAAATTAAGCTTAATTTTGATAATATATCATGGATTTCCGCAAAGTAACACCTGCTTCTATCCAATATGTAATAAACGCGGACAACAGATTGTCACATACATCTTAAAATATCTTGGGTCATACCTAATAGTTACCAAGTGAAAAGCTCAGAACTGCCTAGTATACGTACTGTCGAGTCGAGTTAGCCGTCTGTAGAAAGTTTTACGCCCGCCACACCACGCGACTCTCGCCGCCTAATTACCCTGTTCAAACAATCGCTTCGAAAGCGGTAAAAAATTAACTCTTCCGACACGAAAGTCAATTTTGGCGAATTTGCATAAAGCCGAGCGGAGCTTTGACGTTTTCGATTTTTGCTTAATTAACGCTCGTTGGGGTCGCATCGGGAAGAGTTGGGGGTTGATTCGTATTATCGGGGTGGCTGCAACTCTTTCTGGAACTGAACTGTTCGGGTTAACCTTACATATTGATCCAAGAGTTGAAACTAAAGTTTTATATTTTTACTGGACTTATTTTTATGGACGTTGGGGTCCAGAGGTGCTGGAATGGCAGCCCCACACTGGTAAGCGTAGCGTTGGTCGACCCCTAAAAAGTTCTCTAGCTATCCTAGTGGTTAGAACTCCTCCCTTCGCGGTGACCGAGTTCCATCCCCTTCACTTCTAACTTGTTAGAAGTAATGTGCGTTTTTAATAAAATTAAAAATATCAATCGCTTCAACGTTGAAGGAAACCAACATGCCAGTAATTTCTCCATAACGCTCTCAAAACGCACTATCAAAACGCACAAACGCACGCACGTGTGTCTATCAAAACGCACTTGGCCAGCGAGGCGGACTGCGCCCTAAACCGTCCTCATTCATAGAGGAGACCTGTGCCCTATAGAGGACCGGCAATGCGTAGATAATTATAATAGATAAATGAATATACATATACTACGACAAGGCACACATCGCCATCTAGCCCCAAAGTAAGCGTAGCTTGTGTTATGGGTCCTTAGACAGCTGATGAATATTTTTAACAATATAATACACATAAATACTTATAATATACAAATAAACATCTAGACACTGAAAAACATTCATGCTCATCACACAAACATTTTTCCAGTTGTGCGAATCGAACTGCGGCTTTGGACTCAGAAAACAGGGTTGCTGCCCACTTCGCCAATCAACCATCCAAAATCTAAATGATGAACGGTGTAGAGTCACTACAGACAAACAGACTTGACGTTTTAAAAGTGCTTACAGCGTTAGCCTTCTTTTTTGATGCCGGTTCTAATTCAGATGAAATCAAAATTAAATAACCGAAATACTACAAAGTTTTCGACTCATTGTTAACTGAAATAGCAGAATTTGAATCATGATGATGAATTACACTTTAAATGATCACAGAATGATGATGATGGTAATTCATCATCACTTTGAATGATCACAGTAATCAAGTGGAAGGTAAAGCACCTTCCACTTGATTAGTACAATAAATTTGTATGACTATAAGAAAACTAAAATTATGTATGAAATAAGGAAGAAAATGATTGAAGATTACCTATATAAACGTATACGACGATAAAACCATGGAATACGTTATACAATTAATTAAATGTAATTTATGTTAAAGAGATAGAATATATGAATAGGCAATTGATATGCTATGATAAGATAACGCTGCGTGTTTCGGTTTGTACAAATGATACGTGATAAGTCAGAAACGATAATAAGAACAGGAATAGCCATAGAATAAGAAATTGGATGAGGACGACTTAACAGTGCAGAATATTTAGGAATAGTTAAAGTTTGCCCACATCACTGCTGTGAGCTAAATTTAATCAGGGCACGGGTCTCTGTAGTCCACCTCGCTGGATTAGTGCGGATTGGTGGACTCCACACACCTTTGCGATTATGTAGAACTCTCAGGCATGCAGGTTTCCTCACGATGTTTTCATTCACCGTTGAAGCAAGTGATATTTTAATTACATTAAACGCAAATAACTTAGAAAAGTTAAGGTGCGTTCTGGGATTTGAATTCGGCCCTCCGAAAGTGAAGTCGAGCACCTACCCACTGGGCTATCACCGCTTCTGACATCAGTATATTTATATTTTTACAAAATACAATATAAATATACTATAATGTAACCCAATATATCTATTATTAAAACCGAACTCTGTATTATATTTTTTCATCATAAAAATTTGGAAATACTGATATACGGCGAGTGACGCTGCTGGCACCATTTGATGAACGATTGCATTATTTATTTCGTGGTCAAACCATAAACAAATTAATGTGAAGATTTCAGCATGTGACGTTGCAATTTGCAAATTATTATTTTCGTCGTCGTTCTTAGGGGTCGTCGAACTATACTTGAATTTATTATTATTTTGTTTTAAAGCACATGGGCAGGAAATATCAGTACGAAAACATAAAACGAAGAGATCGAATACGAAAAAAAAAATACGCACAAATTATAAGCAATTATGATGGTCCTAATTTATTAAGAAGTTTTGAGTGTGAGTTACGATTACGAAACTGTAAAACATGATCGTCATTGTGAATAATCGACACTTGACCGACTTAGCACTGCGGGCTCCATCGTTGTTGGTAAAATGGAGTGGAGCTGGCTAATATAGCTCGTGCGTAATTTTTTTTTAGTTTATTATTAACGATAGGCCAACGCTTGACGACAATCATGCCCGTTAGAAAACAATGATGAGGTCTAGGTTGGAGAAGGCTTGCCTAGACAAAGCCTATTCACTCTAGCCTTGAAGGTACTCAAATTCTACGTGGCAGGAAATACAGTTGCCGGGAGGGCGTTCCACATCTTAGCGGTACATATCAGAAACGTGGATAAATAACGTTTCGTGCGTGTTGATGGAATATCAACATCAAAAAGATGCCACCGCTCACGGTGTCTCGCTGTTCTGTGGCAGAACGAGGAAGGAGGAACCAGATTGTGAAGTTCCTGAGCACACTCGCCGAAGTATATCCGGTAAAAAAACCGATCAACATTGCGTCGGTGCTGTAGACTATATGTAGTTTTAACTATGTTTTTCGATTTTAATTCCGTTTTGAGTTAGAGAAAAGAAGTTATTATCTCCACTTTTAAAGTGGTTCGTTTTGTGACAGAGTTTGTTCGGGCAGTTACCGTCGCCATGCTTATTTCTGACGCAAAGCCTCATTGCTGTGTTCCGGTCTGTGCGTCTTTGGCGATGCAATTACAAACACACGAGGTTTAACATCTTCGCCTCAGGTTGAGATACACAGGGTAGCACTTTGCAGGAAGCGTTCAGTTTGTTGCTCTTTTTATACGTGGTTTTTCGCTCACCACCAGGTATTTCTTCTCTCGTTCGGCGTTTTTTTAGTATCGAAAAAAATATTGATAAACTTATTCTCAAGGGATAGGGATTATAACGATGATGATGTGAGCATACTAACTGTTTGTTTTGCTATGTTTTCGTGACGAAGTATAGACGAGTAAGGCTAGCATGCACGCCACGAGATAATTATCTCTACTCGTTACTTTTTTTTATAGATATATTTATTTAATTTTTTATACTCTTTATTTGTACTCTACATCAAGTTCACATAATCAAAAAAAGAACAGTCACTTCAAGTATATAGCAGGATACAAAATGCGCCCTTATCGTTAAGTAGGTAGCGATCTCTGCAAGGCAACCTTAGGATTAGGAAAACTAAAATGAAAACAAAAAGGTGGGGCACACGGTTAAAAACATACAAACATACTAATACATATACACATAAACCAGACTACACATCTACAACAGTACTGTAAAATAAATAATAAATAAATATACTACGACAATACACACAACGCCATCTAGCCCCAAAGTAAGCGTAGTTTGTGTTATGGGTACTAAGATAGCTGATGAATATTTTTTTTTTTATGAATGAAATACACATAAATACTTATAATATACAGATAAACACAGAGACACTGAAAAACATTCATGTTCATCACACAAACATTTTCCAGTTGTGGGAATCGAACCCACGACCTTGGACTCAGAAAGCAGGGTCGCTGCGCACTGCACCACTAGGCAGTCAAACTATAGAGACGAGAGAGTGAGATAGACGAGATTGTTACGGTGAATTTGCACCATCTATCGAGAGATAGAATATTAGTCCAAATAGCCCACAAGTGTCTTTGTAACGTGCGTTGAAAACGCGCAAAGGAGGATAAAGAGACAATGGGCAGGCCTAATTTTCTCCTTGTGCGCATTGTAGCCTAATGCTGCGTGCTGCGACATAAGTTCCCGAAAGATGGTCGAGACGTAGCCTATTTGAATAATAAGCCGCACGCTCCGAGAGATTAAACTTTGGCGTATGACATCCCGGCTGCCGCTCTCGTAGATAATTCAATAGTGGCAAACTTATCTGAAGCTGTCCGTCCGCCGTGATTGGGTGCACCGATTCTCGTTCCAAGAGTGCACGCTCGGAGACACAGCCGCCGGCTATTTGCTCGTAACAGACGGCGTCTTTACCGCATCGTGCATACGAATCCGACTATTGAAGGCGGAAATAATTACCCTATCTCCTTTATCGTGCTCATATTTAGCACGCGTACAGTTTATACGGTGGCACGTCCCCGTTGTTTTGCGTTTAAAAGGCCATTAAAATGTCACGGGCTTGATGTGGGTGAACTGAACGAGCGGCGCCCCCCCGGGAGGCACTGTACGTCTAATTAATTATTTATACTTCTTATAAACGAGGCGTAAACTCGGATTTCGCGGCTCGATCGTGGAGACACTCATTATGCATTGATGGGTCGATTCCGCTGTACAACAGTCATGTACGGGCCTACAAATATCCTTATTAGTTCCGGTTTTACGACTCTAATTTCGGGGTAAGGAAGGGAAATGTTCTCCACAAGATAGACTTTTCTGTTTTTCTTGTAAACATAATATCAGAAGCTTAAGAAGTATTTAGATTTTTTTCACATTCCTTTCATTGCTTCTTTTCAATAATTAATAAAGCACCATTTAACTGAATCGTAAAGGCACTATTTTAATCTAGAACTAACTAATGCCAGCGATAAAGTCCGTATATGTTTGTGTTAAAAAAAATCACGCTTCAAATCAATTGTTGGTTTTGTTACATTAATAAATATCACCACGATTCAATGTATATTGCAAAATTAGTTTGATGAAGTCCCGCAGGATACGATTCCAGGATGCTTTTCTTGGATAAAAATCTTATATCCGTTTCAAGGATGCAAACTATCTTTTTGCTGAATTACATCGAAATCGTTGCAGCGGTTGAGCGGATTATACGAGTAGATAACACATAATACAGACATCATTTCACATTAGTAACTATATATATTTAAGTATGGATTACATAAAACCCTGATAGCCTAGTGGGTAAGGCTTCGGCTTTCCTTTCGTGGAGACCGAGTTCGAGCCCCGGCACGCACCACTGACTTTTCGGAGCTATGTGCTTTTTTTTTTGCTTTAAACGATGAATGAAAAAATCATGAGGAACCCTGCATTCCTGAGAGTTCTCCATAATGTGGCGAGCACATGGTTTTCGACCAGGGTATGCATAAAGCAGGTAGATGGCTTAAAATGGAAAAAAATCCCCTCCAATACGAGTTATGAAAAAAAATTGGGTATGCAGTGCTTTTGTGCATGTATAAAGTGCACGCCACTGCTCTCAACGGTGTGTGAAGTCTACCAATCCGCACTTGGTCAGCGTGGTAGACTATGACGTAAACCCTTCTCATTCTGAGAGGAGAACCGTGCCCTGTAGTGGGCCGGCAATGGGTTGATATGATGATGATGACTTCGAGATCATTGCAGTGCTATCACTTTTGTCATTTTATATATTAAGTAAGCAGTGGCGTGCACAGAGCTTTTGACTGTAAGCAGAATGATGGCATAAAATGGCAAGTTTGTCCTCCTATACGAGTAATACAAAAGTTTTAGGGTAGGCAGTGCTTTAGTGCATGTATGATGTGCACGCCGCTGTTAGGGTTGAATAAAACTCGCGAAAATAATTCAAACTGTTTGTTATCAAAGCGTTGTTATTTTATCGGTAGATACGTTAAAGTATTATTCATTACCAATATTCAAAATGGCGGGTATCGGCCGTAACAACGCACATTAATTAATCGTATTTATTCTAAGGGCGATATTTATTTGAATGGGCGCGATGGCTATCGTCACCACTAATCAAAATTACATCCAAAATACCAATACTAGTATTTTATAGTTGCTTAGAATACGTATGTGGAGAGCAGATTAAAATTCCGCGTTTATTCATAACAAATGCATAGGAAAATTATAAATATACATTCATCATCATCATCGTCATCACCATCATCTTCATCATCACCATATCTTCATCAATAACTTATAACAGTCCACGGCTGGACTAAAGGTCATACACAACGGGAGGGTTTGCTCACAATCACCACGCTGAGCGGACAGCCTCGTAGTTGACACAATTAAAAACTTTAAAAGCAATGGAATTAATGAAGAGATAACTAAATATAACGTTATAAAAATAAAATAAAAAGTATAAATGAAATTAAACATTAAAACGAAAAATAAACTATTACAAATAATATTATGAAAATTAAGCTTTATTAGAAATTGTTCTCTTAACGTTAAATTATTAATTCATTGTAAAGTTAACATCTCCTGAGGATGCTCCGGTTTCGGAGTGAAACGTGCGTAGAGGGTACATTGCCGAGGATCTGTTTGGTGTGGAGTATACGGATTGAAGAAATTATAAATGACACCATGCAGATTCTCCTGCTGTTCACGGAGTATAGCAAATTAAGCATAATTTTCATAATATATTTTATGGATTTCCGCAAAGTAACGCCTGTTTCTATCCAATGTTGCAAAAAATATCTTGCAATTTATAATTCCAAGAACACAGGACTAAGAACATACAGAAACCGTGTACACGACCAATATTGAAGCATCATAAACCACTCCGTTTCTCGAACAGGCGGTTAGTCACTTATTTCCATTTAGCGGTTTTTAGTAAGTATTTTACCTCTAATGTGCTAAACGTTAAACATGAAATGGGAAAAATAGAAAAAGCGTTAACGCGAGTTAACGCTTAAAAATCATTGCGCGAGTGTGAAGTGATATATGCGCGGTGCATTTCACTATGAGGGTTCTGGATGTTCTTATTTCTGTTCGTAAGAATGACATACTAGAATAGTGGTTAATTTTATTTATTAAATTCTAATTTCATTTATTTCAAGTAAGTCTGATATAAGTAGTTTTGAAACTTCTGGTAGGTATGTCTGTCTGTAGTGACCGGTCGGTGTAGTGTATCGGTAAATATACATATACACTCGTCGTTTAGAATACGCCACATCTCTTTCCCGTATCGACATGTCCGAAGCGGGCGGACGAGGGTCGCCGAGGTCCGCGTAATGCCCACTCCAGCGTTTCACTTTTCTCAATTTCGTTGACCCCATTAACGGAGACGCGCTCCGTTTGCCCCCGCCCGTGCGGGGACTGGGGACCCTCTCGTGCGTACACTACAGTGTCACATTCATTGTCAATTAAACGCTCGGCGCTGCCGCGGATTACGGCCCACTGAACTTTTGCGTTCCAATTGGAAATTGTACCTACTAGCCGACCGAGCCAAGTAAAGAACTGTCAAACGCAACTTTGCAGCACATGTTTTGGGTACGAAGAGCATAAAATGTATCAATGCGTATCCATATACCTATTCTTTCCTCGTAGCTTTATAAATGTAAAAAGTAGCGGGTTAACGTGCGCTAACGTTAGTACCTACTTTTGTTCCAAAAAATGCACTTACCGTACATGCAAATTGTACAATACTCAATCGACAACATAAGGACGTCATCTCCCTGATTGTTTTCTATCTACTCTATAATAATGAGTGTTCTGAAGAGTTATTTGCACTAATACCATCTTTTCAACTCGCTGATAGAAGCATGCGTCGTAGAAGCAAATTTTACTCCCACTGTCTAGATGACTAAAACCGTTCTTTTTACCAGAACATTTTTTGGACGCACGTGAAAATTGTGGAACCAGCTACTATTTGCGGTATTTCCCTTAAGTTTTAAATGGAGCCATTAATGGGCGGAAGAACATAACCTTCAAAAGCCGGTCAAATATTCGCAGTTTTTCTGGCACTGTGTTCATCGCAGGCAGTGATCTACTGTCGTCGGCTCGACTATCATTTTTATCATCTTTATATATCCATTGACAAGGGATAACATTACTTGTCTTCCTGCCAAAGCAAGGCAAGAGAGAAAAGAGAGAAAAGGAGAAGTGTACCTGTGTAATATTACACGGATATTCTTTCTGTTACATATACGCATCAGAGAGTTTATTAGACTGTGGGAGAAGATGAACACTCTGTCCTGTATGTTATGAAAATTAAGCTATTAGATGCTTAATTAATATAAGTAGGATAATTGTTAGGAACTTTACAATTATTCATTGTAAAGTCAACATCTCCTGAGAATGCTCCGGTTTCGGAGCGAAACGTGTGTAGAGAGTACATTGCCGAGGATCTGTTTGGTGTGGAGTATACGGATTGAAGAAATTATATATTACACCATACTGATTCTCCTGCTGTTCGCGGAGTATAGCAAATTAAGCTTAATTTTCATAATATATTATGGATTTCCGCAAAGTAACGCCTGCTTCTATCCTATACCCTGTCCTCTCCCCGTCTTCTTTCCATTTCAGCCGTTCACCCGCCTGCTTGCTTGCTCGCTATCTATTTCCAAAATAAGGCCACAGTAATGTCGGGGAGGCAGGGTGTGCGAGCGCCTGAGACGAGCCGGTAAGGCCACTCGAGCTCCTCAAGGGCGGATAGGCGGATAGGCTACAGCGCTGCGTCGACCGCGAGCCTCTTCAAACGCAATCCGATGCAGACCCCTAAATTATCGTGTCAACGTCTAGACGGGACGAGAGTGACACGCTCTTATCGATTATGCAGTTAGAAGGAATTATGTAAGCAGGGTGAGGCTGTCGAGCGCCCAAGGGACTGTCGGCTAAGGCCGTGGCTCGCTGCTTAATTACTTGTGACGCTGTGGATATCTTTCCTTAACTGTTGCAAGGGGCGCTAGTCGCGGTCCCAAGCCTCCTTGCTTCCTTAAGATTATATACAGCCTTTGAATGTCTCACGGCTGAGCACTGGACTTCTCTGTCATAGGAGAAAAGGTTCTCTGTTCCAATGCGCGTTAGTGGGTTATTCTTGCGATCCGCAAATTTGTGTCTTAATATTTACGATGACCATCCACAGTCTATACCCACACTTTTCATCCGCAAATGGCTTGTCAGAAGTGAAATATTCCTCTCCATATTCGCTATCACCACCAGTGACGAACTACTTGGTAGAAGACTACTCTCATAGGAGATGGTTTGCTTAGCATAGACTTACGGGAATAACTGCTGGTTGGTTGGCGATCTCATTGCGATTCACAAAATTGCGTGCCAGAATCGGAATTGTTCTAAAATAGCCATCATCTTCAGCCTACCAATGACGTATTGCTGGATAACGCCCCTGTCTTTCACCACGTTGCTTTGGTGCAGGTTAGCGGGCTTTGACGATAATTTTCTTGTAAGTCATTACTGACCAATTGGTTTAACCTGCTTTCCGAGCCACGTGTGAGTGATTATCAGACTAATGATGATGCTGATGATTGGACTTAAATTTAAGTTTGTCCTTTGTTGTGTGGGCTTGTAATGTTTTTTAGTACTCGTAGTCGAATTGGAGCGGGCGTGGCATTTGTTTAATTAAACCCGGCTCTGAATTATTCAGAGAGATTTATTCCCAATTGTCATCGGCGGTCAAAAACATGTTCAAGGGTTGGACCGTGGACTCTTATGATATGGTATAGATAGCTTTTGTTGGCGTTCGAACTTTTTCGATGAAATTGGGACATTTGTTACTGGTAGTTGTATTTGTAGGTCGTTGTTCGCTCCATAATAATTTGCGAAGTTAGGATATGCGGTTGGACCTAAACATGAAATCCATTTTCATCAGAACCGTACCTACCTCGATACCTTTAGTATAAGACTGCAGCTCGCAAATATATCGTTTTGGAATAAAATATTGTTAATTAATTTGTTTATTTAAACATCTTTATTGCGTAGTATTGGATAAATTTAGAATATTCATAAAAATATAGAGGCAAAAGGCGACCTTATCGCTAAAATTGATCGCTTCCTGGTTACTCTAAACGATAAGAATATACATAAGAGACGGGAAATTGCAATTAGAAAAAAAACAATATATAAAGTAACACACTAAAGTACATACTATTAATAGCTAATATTATAAATATTAAAACAGAGAAAAAAAATATTTAATTATTTTAGGTGCAGCGTTAGAGAATAATTTACCTAAAATTTTGGTTTGACGTAGGACTGGAGCTTTTACACAAGAAATTTAATGCACCTGTCCAAATTACAATTTTTTGAGAACAATATTATTATACGAAGTAAACTAATTAACAAACAAATAAGCACTGCTGGAGCATTTCGTAATAAAACCTTCCTTTTATATTGTTTTAAGGACTCCTTCACTGACCCTCTGCAACTATCTAATCTAGTATATTTTGTTAAATATTTTTGCAATATAGCAATTTGGTCTACCATAATGATTAGCCATTCTTGGTGGAACTAACATTTCTTAAACTTTTCGTAACCGTTTTGGTTATAGTTATATGTTTTTAAAGCTTATCGTATTCTTATCTTCGAGCAATATGCTTTAAAAAGTGAACCAACTTGCAGTTATGTAAATAGGTTAGTTTTTTCAATCTTTTGTTTAATATTTGAAAATGACTTCAGACTAAATATCTCAGTAGCGCCACCGGTCTCGCTACCATTGCATATTGAGCTACCAAACGAAAAACATCTTGAAAATTCGTTTTAAAGTTGAAACTAACTTTCCAGGTGTTATTTGTGACGCCATATCTCTCTATACATAATATTAGTGGTTGTGACACCAGCGGGCCGTTGCCACCAAAATGGTTGCTAAACCAAGCGGACGTGAAAATACCGATCTCAGCTCAATTGAGCTTCAGCTCAATGAAATCAACTTAGTACTTATTGAAAGGGACTTTACTTCATTGAGCTAGATATCTTTTGATAGCGCAACAATTATTTTTAAAGTGTTCCTTCCTTTTTTTCTCCGACATGGTGGTCAGAGACTGTTCTAGGTCGGTACTTACCATGTAGCTTAGTTGCTCTGTTTTTGGTATATTCTCTTCTATATTGAATTGCAGAGCAGGAATTAAATTTTGGCGCGAGCGGCATACTGCGATATGGTTACGCTCGCTACTGCTTGCTGTAAAAAGAACAAAAGGAGCGAAGGATAAACCCCTATTTGCATCGTGCGAGTCTCGTACCAAGAGTTACGAATACGAATTACATTTGGAATGAATTTATATGGAAGCAATCAAAGTAAGGGGTTGCTGTGCGATGCTCGCTGCAGGCCGGGGTTTGATTCAATTTCGTTGACTTGAATAATGGTGTACGTCAAATACTCCTTTTGTTTTTTGACGTGACAATCAGAACTCAAAACATTTGCATTTTCCGTACTTCTACCTACATGAGAAGGTAGAAGTACGGAAATATAGTCTTTATGAGTAAAGCAAAGTTGCGGTTTTGACGCTTTCAAAATTATTTCTGACAACGGGTTGACATTTGGTTAGAACGGTTTACTCGTAAGTGCTTTTTTAATTTATGTGGTGAAGTCATCTATAAATAAGTTAAACAGTTCCCTGATAACGCTACGCCAAAACAGTTGCAAATAGGACATTAAATTTGAAAAATGTAGTGTTAGGGTTGCAGGATTTCTTTTAAAAAGAACATTAGACAAGCGGTTTAAATGGGGGAAGGTATTGTAATTTCTCAACTGAAAAGGTATAAACTTAAGAATAAGCCAAAGGTTTAAAATATCAAATCATCAAACTGAATGCTTCAGCTTTTGTAGTCACGTGTATAATAAATAAGAGTTTTAATCTAGGATGAGTTCTCATAATGACGACCTCGGACCGGTAAACTCAGCGTTGGTAGACTCCCGAAGAGGTGGGCGGATGACATCAAGCTAGACGCAGGCAGCCGCTGGCACAAGATTGTGGTATTTGGAACTCTTTACAAAAGACCTATGTCCAGCTTCGGACATCCATTGGTTGGCGTTATGATGAGTTTTCAGAATGTACTCAGAATTTGGAATTTAAATTCAATAATTAATGGCAATAATTCTAATTAGTGGCGTGATGTTCTCGTGGAAGTGGCTTCAACATCCCTTTCGGGAGAAATGTGTTCGAGCAAACACTTTAAATTTTCACAGTTATTTGCGAGTAATTAAATATCACTTGCTTAAATCGTGAAGAAACTTGCGTGCCTGAGAATTCATCATAAGGGAGTGTGATCTACCGATCCGCACTTGGCCAGCGTGGTGGCTCGCTGCTTAAACCTTTCTCATTCTAGGAAAAGACCCATGCACTATAGTGGGCCGGTATTAATGATAAATAAAAACCAGCGCTTCTGTTGTGTTCTGTTCCTGGGCCGTTTCCGCATTTGGTTGGTCTGAAAACGTCCGTTATACGTGTGGCCACTGATGCGGCTTCCCGCTGGATCACTCCAGACAACCGAGCTCACTCCAGAAGCTTAACAAGCCGCCCAGGTCGCCGATTGCTTCGTGGAGTGTTGCTGAGAAGCCAAAGTGTGCTGCGCGTTGTTAAATCAGCGCTTAAAAGGATGATTATAACATTGAAAATAAATGGTTTCTTCAAATGTTCATTTTGTTTTTCTTACGAGGCAATCAAAACATTTGCATTTTCGGGAGTTTCATTAAACAGTCCTATGGAGATGGGAATGGTGCCGTTTCGACGCCTTCATAATTAATTCCTTTTGGGGTAACTTCTGACAACGGGTTGACTTTTGTACAGAAATGATTAAGTGCCTTTTAATTTTGGCGGGAGTACGGAAATTTGGAAAATAATTTATAAAAGGATTCTTTTGTTAATATTGCGGCAGTAACAATAATTTTGAGTTCGCGATGCTTTTAATTAAATACCACATAACTCACAAGTTGATAAATAACTCCTTCCGTTTGATAGGACATAAAAGTGGGCAACATTCCCCAAAAGTATGATTAGGTATTGTTCAAGGGACGGTTAAACAAATTCCTTAAAGGTGGCAAGGTAACGTAACTTCGTGTCCGTAGAATGTCCGATATTTAGTAAGATAAATTAATTTCCTCGCGATACCTATGTCCATCGCCATAAGAGTGAAGCTTCAAGCAAATCAAAAGTCAAAATATAACTTAACTTAACTTAAAAAAAACAGTCTATTACGAAGTTATTTATATTCGACCAATAGTCTAAAAATCAGTTTCTTAAAATATTAAGGACTGAGACCTAGATAGTATTTCTTGTAAATAACTGCAACTCATTGGTGCTAAACGTTAAAAGAGCACCAGGCGGTCGCATGATAACCTTGTATTGCCGACTTGACAGTTTAGACAGTATTGATATTGAACGATTTACAACAAGTGATCCTTGACGTGCCAATATGCATTTTTGGATAGCGTTAGTACGGCTATGGAGTATTTACTTCATCATGATTATCGACTAGCGGTCCCTCGCGACTTCGTCCGCGTATGATCGAGAAGCTAGAATAGATCTTATGCTAACATCATAATCATCGTGGCTACTAGGTATGTTCATACTATTATTTTGAATGGTATACAGAGTTAGTAAGATGTCATTATTTTAGTTGATACATACATCCATCCTCACAAATCCTTTCGCATTTATAATATTAATAGTATGGTATGCATGCATTCGATCGTTGTCGCATACGCCTTGCAATTTGCTGTTATTTGTGAAGAGTTATGTCCTTTATCTCCGACAATATTTATCAGATCCTTATTAAATAAGACAATACATGCTTGATAGTATGCACTTTCAAATAAAAAAAGATTTTTAAAAAACGGTTCGAATTTATCAGAGATATGAAGTAAAATTGATAAAATTTGTCATCCCATTTCCCGGAGGAAACTTATTGTTTATCGGGATAAAAAGTATCCTATATGTTGACCCGGAATATCAGCTACCACTATACAAAATTTTATTTAAATCCGTTCAGTAGTTCTCACGTGATGCCCGACAGACAGACAGACAGACGAACAAAAATTAAATAAAAACTGTTTTGGACTCAGCAAATTATAAAGCATCCCCCGGTAAAAATGTTCAAAATATATTAAATGTACAGAAATCTTCCAGTTACAGTTTTATAATAAGCATATAACTGGTCCACGACAGCGCACGGGTCTCCTCACAGAAAGACATCTAGCTGGCCAAGTGCCGTCGCATGCCTTTCAGAGCATTTTGGAGGACTCTTAGGCATGCAGGTTTCCTCACGATTTTCACCTTTAAAGCAAGTTATATTGCCCTTTTCACCCCCACCACCGGGGATAGGTTGATAACGATGAATTTTCAGGACTATATCATATTGATTCATTAATATCGATGATATTTTGACGTTAATTTTGACACGTCCCCATTAGGACTATCAATTTTGATATTATGTAAGTGTGTCAGTGTGTAATGTCACACGTGTCGGTGTACAGTGCCATGCGATACGGGCGTGTGTAAGATACAACATATTATGTTGATAATTATGCACAATTAACAAAACAACATAGTGCGATGCTCGCGCCGCGGTTGTTAAAATTAAACATATATTATTTCTTGCGAAACAATTTTTATGACGCTTTTTTGTGTTATTGTAATATCGACAGTTAGGAACTCTACGAGTTTTTTCTTCGGTGATTCCTCGACTAGTTTCAAACCCATTCGGGGTTCTGATTCATGAGTTTGCTCGGAACACATTAAAGTTAACTTAACTTACGATAGTTTAAATTCTAAAAATTAATGTTATCATTATTCTATAATGTTTCACTGCTTTGGACAGGCTTCCTCTAACATAAGAGAAGAGCATTGACCCACAATGCTGGTCTATTACAAATGGGTTGGCGGGCTATACCGACTACTATGAACTAACAAAATGAATCTCAATAAGTTCAAAGTTTATATAAAACGTAAGCTTACAGAAAAATCCTATTATAACATTAAGGATTATTTAAACGATAAAAAAGATTGGGTGAGAATTGCTCTAGCTTCATAGCTTAATTTAAATTTACTGGAAGATGGTGATAACAAAAAAATAAATTTACCCGGCTAAGTTTGTTGTGGGCTCTTCTTAGACCAGGGCGCGTTTGGAACCCTCGTAGCTTTAGATTTAAGTTGGCGAACGAAGTTATCACCATCCCGTTACAATTATGTAAACAATTATGTATGAACGCTTCATAAGTGCCTGTGATAGGCCTACATGAATAAAGAAATTTTGAATTTGAATTTTTGAATTTTGATGCCGATAATAGCCGGGACTACGTCTGTGTGTGTCCTTGGAGGCACGCTAATTCTTTTTCGACCCGGGACTCGAACTTATGAATATTTTAAAAACAAACAAGTTGCTCTCTTGCTCAAGTCATCAGCCATCTCCCATAGGCAAAAAAGGTATAAAACCGTTACGCCACTACAGTACCTGGTTTGAAGAAGTTTTCAGACATGTTATTAAAAACAACCGGGGCCGATTTGTTAACGTTACTATTACTCTTAGAGGCTTCGAGCTAATAAGTTTTTGGAAGGCAGAAAACCCCAATACGACCTAATTTTTACTGTCTAGTCCGACCCAGGAATAGAACCCACAACCTCTTAACTTACGTTCTTCACTCTTTTCTTCGCACTCCGAGGAAAACTGTAAGTACACGTTACTAAGAATTGAGTTTCTGTATGTTAGTGTCCGCATAACACAAACAATGGTCAATGGATTGACTTAAAATTTTTACACAACGTTGCATTATTATAAAAACATGTTTGTATATGCCTTTTAATCTTAACTTCCCAAGGAACGGGAATTAATATCAGACTGAGCGAAGTGAAGTAAAGCTATTTTAAGATAAATCTCAACCAACTATTTCGTCTAGGCATGATGCAGACGTTATCACATCCCGTCACCATTATCACGTGTGTCGCACACACACACACAAATGCGCGTGATGAAAAGATATACGTATCATCACGAAATTTCCACGAACTGCACTCTGCGACACGATTCTCATTGTTATGGACTCAAAGAAGAATAATTCTTATTTGTTAACTCTTAAAGACAATATTACTATGTCGTAGTGGCCAATAATCTCAAAAGACAATTGTTTAAATAGCTAAAAAAAGTACCTTATACCTAAGCTAGAATGGGCGTGATAGGATTATTTTCTACTTCCAAGAAGTTAGAGAGATGTAAACACCCATGTGCGTGAATGTGACTCAATTCCATACTAAAGTACAAAGGCTTATGTGTGACGTCTCACAGGAAGGTCACTGAAAGGGTCACTGAAAGTCTTAGAAATACGTAATAGGTCAAAATAAATAAATAAATAAATATACTACGACAAAAAACACGTCCTCATAGCCTCAAATAAAGCGTAGCTTATGCTATGGGTACTGATGACTGTGAATATTTTTATTAACAATATACATAAATACTTATTATATACAGATAAACACCAGACACTGAAAACCATTATTGAAGATTTAATTTACTCTTACTTAATTATTACCGGAAAACACAAATAAAATGACATTTTCTAAAAATAAATTTTAGCTACATCGATTTATCGCCCCCAAAACCCCCTGTATACTAAATTTCATGAAAATCGTTGGAGCCGATTCCGAGATTCCAATTATATATATACAAGAATTACTCGTTCAAAGATATAAGATAAACTGTAATTATAACATTATTTAAACTTTTTTATATTCATTCTAGTATATTTTTTTCTTGAGTAAAGAACCTGGTGGCTTGAGACACAGGTTTAACATCAGTCCAAGCATCAGTCTCCACATCATAACTGCGTAATAAATTAGCCCGTAAGCAAGATTATTCTGTACTTGTATAAGTAATGTGGAGAAGCAAAAAAATCATTAATTCATTCATTCATGTCCACCACACAAACATTTTTCAGTTGTGGTAATCGAACCCACGGCCATGGTATCAGAAAGCAGGGTCAGACAACCTAATGCCATTAAATAAAATCATATACGAGTAAAATAGTAGAGCCGGTTATGACAGAGCTCGTACTATAATTAATGTACTCGTAATGTAATACAATTTAAAAGTATTAATTAATTAAAAAGAAAAGGAAGAAATGTGGAATAATAAATAAAAATAATATATAAGATTTGTATACATATATAATATTTTAGTACAAACGTACGATCAAACCCATAAAATAAAAAAGAATAAACACACGCACACCATTGCTTATATTCTCTATTATATTCTCTTAATTTCTTTTTAAAAGAAAGTTTAGACACGCTTTACATGCATTCATGCATTTTCGATGTATTAAAGGCACAGTTACGCCCCAGGTTTTAGAAGACAGGGTGGCACTTCGTTATTATTATTACTTATTTCTTGCTTGCGAAGTTATCTAATTATGGATATCATGGAATTAAAAAATTGCCTCGTTGGTCCAATGATCAGCATGTTCAACAACGGATCACTAGTTTTAATCCCGGTAGGGCCAGAAATTGTTAAATATAACAATCCGGAGTTATGAAATTGGCAGTGTCACTCCCGTTCCACGGAAAGCACGCTAAGCAGTCTGTCTCAGCTATAATCACTTGTGATATACGACGTTAACGGCCACCAACCTGCATTGAAGCAGTATGCTGCAAACCCTGTCCTCCTATAAGCGAGGAGAACTGTGCTCCAGCAGTGAGACGTTAATAAGTTGTGTATGATGACGATTTAAGCACAATTTCAATTCTGGTACGCAATTTTTAGCGTATTATAGTACATTTATATTCTTATCAATATATACAAAAAATACATTCATTAAAATACGAAACATGTAAAATATATACATATATATTCATATCAATATAAACACAATATACATACGCAAAAATTTACATTAATGTCCGAAACGTTACTCTCTCTTTACTAACTTCCATCTAATTGTCCCGATCATACTTTTCGTAACGCTCTCGTCACGCATTCACCAGTCCAAGTCCAGCGTGATTGAAGAAGTAATATTAAAAAAAAGACTAATCACATGTACCATTTAATACCGACACGATCTATGTAACGTACACAGCATTTGATGTTACGCAACAACTCCGGTATTAGACTGCACGTCGCGCCGAGCGAAGGCCGTCGAATGCATTACATTGTTACTAACAATACACATGTTACACTCGCGCAACGCATTAGCAACCTAATGTCTATTGATGTAAGGCTTATATACGTAGTAGCGTAGTGGTTGACGCTTATGAAGGTTCGCGAGTCAGAATTCTATGCACTGGAGTTCACTATGAGACTAATTTTATTTGCTTGATGTTTCCATCATTATCGTAGAATGTCCACTGCTTGACACAAGTTCTTTTATGGAGATTCCCACACACTACGGCTTCATGCGACTCGTTTTTTACTCCCGACGCAAATCGAAGGGGCGTTATAACTTTGATTTGAGTATATGCGTGTGTGTAGTGTGTGTCTACCTGTGGCATCATATCTCCCGAACGGATTGAACCGATTTTGATTTTGTTTTGTTTTGTTATTAATCGAGAGTGTTCTTAGCTATGTTTGATGAGAATCGGTCTAAGATCTCACCACAAAGTTGCGGTTTACATATTTTTTCACAACACTAACAATATGAGTATCAAATGAAATTGCTTGACTAGTAGAATAATGTACACTATATCCAGAGTTTTTTACAGTTTTCATTTATACATTTATGTCGTTTATCCTTGTTGATTCAATCGACATAATACTGACATAAATTATAAGTTAGGTATATCTGCATTTCCTATTATATACTATATCTGCATTACATATTCCTTATCCTCAGGTTGCCTAGCAGAGACCGGTATTAAGCGATAAGGCTGCCTTTTGTTTACAGCTTCTGTCTGTGTTTTTTTTATTAATCCACTATTTTGTAGCAGCGGCCATCTTGAAACGATTTTTATCAGACACTCCCGACTAATTCACCTCTAAAACGAACTCAAATCAAAATTCGTTTATACCTCCAGGAAATACGATGTCACAGACAGACAAACATAGACCAATCGCCCTTATGAACCTGTCATTTTTGCGTCTTGGTTTAGCAACGAAAAGTTACCTTGATGTAAACTTCATATTTCACTCTCAATTCTAAAAAAAAAATATCGATTCGCTGCCTAAGAAATATTATTTCCAAGAGTTATAATAACGAAGGGCGTTTGGTGCATTCGCGCTGTATATAAATGGCATCCAAGTGACCTAACGCTTATCGGCACTTATCGATATCTGCACCAAATCCAGTGTCAACGAACGATTACCGAGTGGATTTCAAGAACAATAACAGATACCCCGCGAAAAGATATGCTACGCAATAATAACATGGTATTACATAAATCAGAGCATCGGGGCGTGGCGACAGCTCTCAATCTAATTTAAAAATAATAGTTACCAAAAACTAATCAACATTAACATTTCTTAACTATAGTTTAGCGGGTACATCATCATATCAACCAATTAACGGGCCGCAAAAGGGCACGGGTCTCCTCCCACAATGAGAAGGGGTTAAGGCCGTAGTCCACCACACTGGCCCAGTGCGGTTTGGTGGACTCCAAACACGTTTGAGAACATTATGTAGAACTCTCGGGCCTGCAGAGGCAGGCAACATCGTGAGGAAATGCATGCCTGAGAGTTCTCCGTGATGTTCTCAAGAGCGTGTGAGGTCTAATCCGCAATGAGCCAGCGTTGAGGACTACGGCCTATAACCCTTCTCATTCTGAGACCCATGCCCTGGAATGGGCCGCTAATGGGTTGTCATGATGAGTAGATCTTTTAGAGTCAAAAATATTCATCAGTCATCTTAGCTATGCTTACTTTCGGGCTCGATTGCGATGTCTTAGTAATTGACGGCTGAGTGGCGCAGTGGTCAGCGACCCTGCTTTCTGAGTCGATGGTCGTGGGTTCGAACGTGTGATGAACATGAATATTTTTCAGTGTCTGGGTGTTTATCTGTATATTCTAACTATTTATGTGTATTTTATTCATAAAAGAAAATATTCATCAGCCATCTTAGTACTCATAACAAAAGCTATGCATAACTAAATTTATAAAGAATATATACAAGACTTCGCTACTTACATTTCGAAAGAATCATAAGCCATTCGCATGCTAAGGTCACCTAGTAAAACCTTGATAATTTATGTAATATACCTATATTGTGTATAAGCAGGTTTCCGCGACTTTGTCTATGCAGAATTTAGCGATCTCTTATAGCATAGCGGGATCTCGGTAGGGTTAGAGAATTTAACAAAGCTATTCTTTCTGAATTTTGTCTGGTCTGAGTGCCAATTGTGAGATCTTCTACCTACGTTAACTAACTCGATCACGTGAAAGTTAACTACGATTTATATGGTATCGAAGAAGCGGCATCTAGTGACATTACTTGGAAACCTTACTGTCACTAGATGACGATTGGGACTTCGGAAGAGGCTAGTTACCACCCTACAGGTGTAGGTACGGTGCAGCGTGGAACCGATTGGGAGTGAGACCATAAAATAACTGAGATACGTCTTACAAGCCAAATTAGATCGCACCAGCACTTACCAATAACTCGCAGTAAAAAAAATACCATTTCCCTTGGCGTAGATAAGTTCAGATCACTTGCCATTGATCATGACATTGTGGAGACCACTCTGGCATTCAAGTTTCCTTCACCGTCCAAGCAAGTGATATATTTTTGCTTAAAACGCTCATAACTCCGAAAAGTTAGAGATCCTTGCCGGAATCGAACTTCGCTCCCCCGAGGAGGCTAGAAGATCATTTATTTATTTAGTAGGTACCAAAACTTAAAAATTAACATAAAAAGAACAGTACGTGCACAAGGACAACAAATCTTTAAAGAATACATAAATTGAATTCTCAGATCATCCAGAATCCTCATTCAGCCATTATTGTATGCAGTGCAATGTGTCCAAAAACAGTGAAAATGTCCCGCGCACGTCTCACTTTACACCCGCGGAATGTTGGTCGCTAGGTCACAATTTTTTCCCATTTTATTTATTTTTTTATTTAATATTTATTTATTATTTAAATTGTGATTGTGAACATAAGATACATGAAATGTACAAAGGGAAGCTTATCTCTATAAGATATCTCTTCCAGATTTTATGGTGAACGCTTAGAACATTAGAGATAATATCATTACTGTCAACTGCTAAATGGTATGTCAAATTCAAATTCATTTATTTCAAGTAGGCCTTCTTTATAAGCACTTTTGAAACGTCAAGTGTGTATGTTTGTAGTGACTCTACCACCGGTTCGGAAAGCAGATTCTACCGAGAAGAGCCGGCAAGAAACTCAGTAGTTGCTCTCAGTAGTCTATGAAGTGACTAACCGTTTGTTCGAGAAACCAATCTAAAGTGGAGTGGTTTTTGATGCTTCAATATCAGTCGTGGACACGGTTTCTGTATGTTCTTTATTCTGTGGTATAGCCAAACGTGACTAATTCCTGTTAGAGTTATAAGGGTTACCTTGCACTGCGGTTCGATGACCTTAGGTTATTTAATACTTTAATCTTGAAATCTGGTTAGCAATATTTTTTATTCAGACGGGGATTAAATAACAGTGTACGCGTATTATCCAGAAAATAAACCTTTATTATTTACTAGCGGTTGCCCGCGACTTCGTCTGCGTTTTATTTTGATTTTTGATGTGGCGTTCAATTTAGTTGTAGTTCTAAAAAAATTTAAAGTATTCAGTATCGCTAAGCCTTAAATGAGGGGTTTGCTGCTGTCCGTTGAGGAGTGCTGTCCTCTATCTCCAACCACATTCAGATCTACACAAAGTTCCTCCTCTATAGTACAAAAATAATTATTTAAATCGGTTATAATTTGTCGAAAGTATGGTGTAAAATCGTCAGACATTTTCATCCCCTCTCCCAAAGGAATCGAGCTTAATGTCGGGATAAAAAGTATCCTATATTACTTCTAACACTTCCAAGAATATGTGTACAAAGTTTCATGAGGATCGGTTAAGTAGTTTTTGCGTGAAAGCGTAACAAACAAACTTACATTGACATTTATAATATTATATAACAGGGATATGTGACAACTTATATAATATTTTAAGTGATGCTGGTTTAACTACCCGGTTGCACTATCCCGTTTTCCCTAACCTAATTCTCTACCATGAAGGGTTGTCTGGAGGAGATTGCTTAAAGCGATAAGACCGCCTTATATATAGATTTTTATTGTTTTGTTATTTCTTGTTTTCTCTTTTAATTTGTGCAATAAAGACTATCTATCTATCTACCATCACTAAAGAAGTTAAAATTACAGTTTATCGGTGTGTTAAATACCTTGGCGTCCCAAATATAAAGATTATAATAGTAAAATAAAACGCGGCGGTTGTAAACCCTTTGCTCATTATTATTGAATTGCAACAAATTGATTAAAGTGAATTGAGTTTTTATTAATTTGACGGCCGATTGGCGCAGTGGGCAGCGACACCGCTTTCTGGGTCTAAGGCCGTGGGTTCGATTCCCAGAACTGGAAAAATGTTTGTGTGATGAACATGAATGTTTTTCAGTGTCTGGGTGTTTATGTTATATTATAAGTTTGTATGTATATTATTAATTAAAATATGGATAAGTCATCTTAGTACCCACTGTGTATAGTCGTAGTATATTAAAAAAAAATATATATATTTTGGACTAAAATAATCAAGAATAATATCGAAAGCCAAAAGATATATATTTATAAAAAGTTATGTTCCTAGGAATACATATTTTAAAGAACATTAAGGTATACACATTTCGCATACATGTCTATACCTTAATGTACTTTCAACCTTTTTTTTTTTTCCTCTCGTGGGGAATACATGGATACCACTACAACACGGGGAGGTGCAGTGGTTATGCCGGACTCTTACCGACTATGACCCCACGGTGTTCCAACTCATCGCCTGGTGACTGGGTTATGGGAACGCTTTCGCACACAACCGCAACCCAGCCAGCAATATGCTTTCAACCTAACCTAACCTTTACTAATTGGAATTATACTAAAACCGTACACAGGCCAATCTGTCGCTCATCGTAAGCGACCACGGATTGATCCTTGTATGAATATCTGTATTAAAGAAAACTTCGGAGATAACACTCAATCCGTTGCGTTTGCACCGCAATTACACAAAAAAATTACAGGCGCATGAGGCTTAGCACCTACGCCTCAGATTGATGGACCACAGGACGGCATGTTGCAGGACGTGCTCGTTGCATGCCCTGTGAACACTTCATACATGCACGAAAGCACTGCATACCCCAAAAATTTTGTATTACTCATAAAGGGGAAGGATTTTTCAATTTTATGCCATTTTCCTTCTTTATACATACCCTGGTCAAAAACCCTGTGCTCGCCACTGCCTGAGAAGTGTTGCTCAGTTTATAGGCGATGGTTTTCCACTTACCGTCAGGTGGACAGTCAATTATTACTATATAAAAAATGATATTAGCTTTTGAGCGTGTTCAAAAAGATGAGATAAACTTTTGTGTGTATTGCGTTTGTTTTTTACTGTTAGGGCCGCGCCGTCGGAACACAACTCGATCGCAGGTAATGCTTGCGCGTGACGATCTAACTCATTACCTCACATTACGATCGTGAGGTGAATGCTCCGTGTATTATAGTCTAAGAGCTTGGCCACTGGTAGATTTGCAGTCCTGGCCACTCTAGGCCTGAGGCTCTCGGTGGATACTATAGAAATGCCTCGAATTCCGCCACTTATCTTAGATTTATTCCATTGCTTGAAGCGTTCGTTCAGGGAATGTTCAGGAATTACTAATCGATACATTAATATCTTAAGAAGGTGGTCTGATGATATAACACAGATAGCAGGAAAAACATGGGCAAGAGCAGCTATGGACAGAAAGTCCTGGCTACTCATGGAGGAGGCTTTCAGTGCCAAAGGCGGTCCTTACAAAAAATATTAAATCTAACATAGTTTTAAGAAAAATTACTAACCTAAACATTTATTGTATTTAGAATTTAATTATGTAAATTTAGAATCCATTTAAAATAATATGTAAACCGTTGTAAGGAATAATAAAGCTATTATTATTATTATTATATTAATATCTTAATCATCAGAAGATGAAAGAAAATAAATCTACAAAAATGTGTATGTGAGTTCGCCATTGCCCTTTAGTGCTTAAGGTAATTAGTAAACAAAAACGTATAAGCCTAAAATCTGATACAGATAAATATAATCCTTAATACAGTTATCCAGTTAAAAGTCTGATATTTAGCCAATTAAATTAAAAGTTAATTCATTTCAAGTTCTGTTTGTAGTGACCCTAAGACTGCGTTTTACATTAAAATGTATTTATCCTATCGTTAAGGATAATTTTCTGTTTCTATGCATGTATCTTAACTCTTATTTAAATTCTAAAAAAGCATAATGAAAAAGTCGACCGGCTCTTGGTGTATACTGTGGAAATGTCTTGAATTCCGCCACCAATCTTGGTTTTATTTCATTCCTTGAAACGTTGAGCAGCATTTGCGTGTTAAGAGATTATGCTGCTTTTTAACTGAAATTGTTATATTTATGAGTATTTCGACCCGTTAGAATGTCCTAGAATATTTGGCAACCCTGCTGGTGTAGTGGTTAGTGCTATTATAAATAAGAGATCCTAGGTTTGACTAGCTGTCGTCTGCGCTAGAATCTGTTGTTTTCCTATCGATGATTTTAAAATAATATTTTAAAAGTATAACCTATAACCTTATTATTATTAACGTCACACTGCTGAGTATAAGCCTCCAGGGGAGATTTTTTTATAGAGCAAATACCCACCACGCTGCTATAACACGGGTCGGTGGGATTTTATCACTATTATCACAAGTAAGTAATAATAACCTTGACCAACTGCTTAACGTGCTAACCGAGGCACGGGGGTTGATACCACCCTTTTTCTTACTCCAGGCTGGTATCTACAGAAAACCCCAATACTTTATAATATGTGCATCTAGCATCTCGTGACACATAGTTAAACATGTTAACCACTAGACCAAAGAGGCCGTTAAACCACGAGAGTTGTAGTTTTGAATTAAAATCACAAATTAAATATTCGATATGTCGTATATAGCACCTCTACGTTACGAATTACTTAGATAGAGTCGAGCAAATACCTACTCGAGTGCGGGGTTCAATGACCTATTTACGAGAGGAGTCCCAAACGCTAATTGGAACGTTTGTGTGGGCCAAATTAATGGATTTACAACGCTTTTTTTTCCCAAACAATTTAAAATGCATAGATCATAAATTGAAGTTAATGTTTTTAACGACGTATGTCTAGTTGTTAGTATTTTTGACTACGGAACACGACGTCCCGGATTCGATTTCATTTACGATTGTAAGGTATAAATGAATATACATTTTATTGAAGCGGCGATAGCCCAGTGGGTAGGACTTCCACTTTCGAGGGGCGAGTTTGAATCCCAGCCTCTAACTTTTCTGAGTTATGTGCGTTTTTTGATGCAATTAAATATCACTTGCTTCAACGGTGAAGGAAAAACATCGTGAGGAAACCTGCATGCCTGAGAGTTCAACAAAACAAAAACTTATACCGTTTGTTTTGTTATGTTCTCAAAGGTGTGTGTAATCCACCAATCCACACTGGGCCAGCGTGGTGGACTACGGCCTTACCCCTTCTCATTGTTAGAGGAGACCCATGCGCTGTAGTGGGCCGAAAATTTGTTGATATACCACCGGTACAAAACCTGACTTCAGTATTTTCCTTTAAGTCCAAACTTAAAAAGATATTGCTGGATAAGCAAAAGGGAGATGACAAGAGGAATTGGGAAGTCTGATGTCTTGGAGCAAGCCTTAGTAACGCTTTGCATCCAAATTATTTAGTAGACACAGAGTGCATACACTTGCCACCAAAATAGCAGTTCTTGGCCGGTCCGGGATGTCGAGAGAGGTCGCCTGAAAATCAGCGCTGTAGCAGTGATCATAAAACCACTGCTAGAGCATATCGCTGAGGCGATACTCTGTTTGGGAGGAACAACACCATAGATATGTCACTGCCGACAGGGAACTCACTATATTTGTTTATTTTTAGCATATTTATTTTGTAACCTAATTTTAAGATCCTTTCTTTTATTTTTAAAAAGTTTAATTTGTTAATGATAACTTTTTTTTTTTATTTGTGTAACTCGTACCTTATATGTTAATTGCTATGTGTTGTTGTTTTTATCCCAAATAAAAGATTTTATTATTTATTATTATTATTATTATTTATATGCTACACTGCAACACAAACAGAGGTACGGTTAGCACAGAAAAAGCATAGCGTATACAATCTGGCGGTCTTATCGCTATACAGCGATCTCTTCGTAAAACACAGCTCAAGAAGGTTGATTCTTTCCGTTGAAAATTCTCCGTAGCCTGACCACACCAGTCCTGATTATATTTCCGGTTATAAAAACTAGCTTAAGACTTGAATAAAAATATTTTACCTATCCAATAAAAATATTCGGCTGTGGTAACTAGCCTAGACAAAGACGTGCCGTTTTTATTTATGTATTTTTTTTTTTTTTTTTTTTTTGAATTTTTTTATTTATAACTACTGGCACATGAGGCTAACAGTATTCTTCCTGGAAATAGGAAGCGATATTGAGATGAGTTCGATACTTGGGGAGTAGATTCGCTGTTACTTTTACGCGATCCGCCATTACGGCCCTATTGCGCGACAAATGGAGAAAACTGTCCCCACACGCCGTGCAGCGGCGTCAGTGAGAGCGGAGCGAATAAAATAAATCACTTCATGATGTTATCACGACGACCTCCCTAGCGCAGAGTGGAGCGCTGAGTTTTCATGTGGGAGGTCTCGTTTTTTTTTTAAATTCCACTGCAAGTTAGACTTTGACTGCAATCACACCTGGTGGTAAACGATGATGCAGTCTTAGATCCGTGATGACGTAGTCATACCCGGCTGTGGTAACATCGATTCTAACAGATGGAAAATGTTTGGTGATAAACATGTATGTTTTTCAGTGCATGAGTGTTCATCTGTATACTATAAGTATTTATAACACAAACTAAGCTTACTTTGGGGCTAGATGGCGATGTGTATATTGTCGTATTTTATTTATTTATTTAGTTATATTTAATCCCATACCCCAAATTGGTTCCTACGCGACATCACACCGGAACACTAAATAGCTTAGCGGCACGTCTTTGTCGGTGGTAACTAGCCACGGCCAAAGCCTCCCACCAGACCTGGCCAGAGAAAATTCAGAAATTCTGGGGGTTTCGGTATTAATTTATTAAGTATAAGATTTTGAGAACCAGCGGTTTGTGCGACCACGCCCCCAGTATAGAAGCGAGCGATTTCTATTCATGACGTGTGCACGCAGCGTACAACTACGATACTTTCTAACAGTACCGCAGTTTGCTGTTCCCGTGGTGGAGGGGTTCAGTTGATGGATTTGGGTCAGGTTACTGTTGCCGTTGTAATTTTGACGGCCGATTGGCGCAGCGGGCAGCGACCTTGCTTTCTGAGTCCAAGGTCGTGGGTTCGGATCGCACAACTGGAAAATGTTTGTGTAAAGAACATGAATGGTTTTCAGTGTCTGGGCGTTTATATGTATATTATAAGTATTTATGTATATTATTCAGTCATCCTTGTACGATGTTTTCCGTCACCATTGAAGCAAGTGTTATTTTAATTACTTAAAAAACGAACGTAAGTTATAAAAGTTAGAGGCGCTTGCTGGGATTCGAACTTGGCCCCCCGAAAGGGAAGTAGAGCTCCTACCCAATGCGCTATCACCGCTTCTCGGGTAATTCTGGTCTCCGTCTAATAGATCTTCAAGGCTGTCCATTAAAAAAAAAATAAAAAAATTTGGTCAAGTTTCCCAAGGCGGTGGCGGACCAAATCGGAGCCAAGTGCCGGGCGTTGGAGTGGAAAGCACAAATATTTGGGCGCGTTGAACAAATATTGGCTGAGCCGCGTGTCGCGTCTCGTTTTTGTCTAGGAACCCTTAGTAGCCCTTGTCTAAATTTGGTATGACATTTAGCTTATATTCCACTATATGTTGGCCTTTGACTGCAATTCCATCTGCACGGCTAGCATGGGCAGTAGACCATTATCTTCCCGGGGAGATAAAAATTTATCTTCTCCCACAGCTTTATCGTTGTAATAATATATGCGTAATAATAAACGGGGGTCAGAGGATATAATCGGATTATATAAAGAGGAATTAAGAGTTCAAATAAATAAATCTTAGACGTTCGTTTACTTGAACGCGATGATCTCAGGAAGTACTGGTCCGATTTGAACAATTATGTTAGTTTTGGATAGCCCATTTATCAAGGCTTAGGTAGGCTATATATCTATATATATATCATCACGCTAAGACCCAGTAAAAGCATGGCACAGTGCAGAATGGTTTAAAATCGGTGTTTTTTTTCCCTTTTGAAGTTTTGAGAGCTTCCGCTGCGTGTGCTTCGTAAACGGTTGAAGATTCGATAAACTCACTAATGACAAAGTTGTTACCCTTTTAAAGTCCTGAAAAAAGTCTGGGACAGCATTTATCTCTCTTTTAAGGTTGACTGATACGCAGACGAAGTCGCGAGGGACCCTAGCGGTAAAGAAATGAAATTAGGTCTATGCTGTAAACATGTAGGGTCTCTTATGAAGGCTCTCCTTTTCCATAAGATATAGGTTATGCCTAGAAATAGGACGATAAAAGTTGATGGTAATGATATCCAGACGATATTGATTGTGAACCGACAAACCCGTGACAAGCGATTTAACGTTCCGGTACGATGTTACGTGGAAAATAGAACTTTAATTTCAACTGGTAAACCGGCCATCTTAAACTTAAGGTGAGATTATATATCAAAGATTCACTTGTGGTGAGTGAAAAAAACAAAAATTGCATATCTTTAAGTTAATCTTCTGAGTCGTGCACTCTTGGCAGAGTGGTCGTGGCCGCTGAGATGAATTTCATGGCGTAAGGCGTCATTGGATTGCACGGCTTCCCGCGCGAGTCTTCTTCACTTTTGGCGGTTGGTAGCGTTTTGAAAGCATTCCACCACGGTTATCTGGGTCAATGATTTCACCGTATCTGTCCAACGAGTAGGTGGCCGCCCGTTTGCCCTTTTTCCTTCAACCTGCCCTTGCACCACCAATCGTTCAATCGACCCCTCGTTACCTGAGATGTGGCCAGAAAACTTCATTATTCGTAACTGCACCGTCGACGAAAGTCGTTCCTTGATATTCAGTTCTTTTAAAATTGAATTGTTGGTGCGGAATGCAGTCCAGGCCTCTCCAGCACCACATCTCTAGGGCGTCCTTTTTTCCGGCGGTCTTGTAGTCTACGTGACCAGGTCTCCGCTCCTTTAAAAAATATGTTGTAGTTAATAATTACCCGTATATATATTTTCACGTGTTAGATAAATAAAAAATACTATAAATTATGTATTTATTTATTTACGTTTATTTAATAGCAGCAATTTATTTGTGAATCTTAACGTTAATTACAGTACGGCGCGGCGCCATGTTGGGGAATTAATTGATTTCGTAGCCCATTACGAAAGCAAAAAGCGAATAGCAATAAGTCCTTTCTTGAATTGTGCTCGATTTCAGTCATTATGGGAGGTCAAAGGTCATCTGACTTCTTGTATCCAACTCACTATATCCATGCTTATATAATTAATGCGAAAGTTGGTTTGTCTGTTTGTCTTTACTTCACGCCCTCGCTAAGCAACCTATTGTCTTGATTTTTAACGTATAGTTAGTTAAAAGGATTTCGTGGGTACTTTTTATCCCATAAAAACATCGGTTCTTAAGGGATTTGTAAAAAAAAAACCGTAATAAACGCGGCCCAAGAACGCGATTAACAGCTAGTAGTAAACAATTATTATCTTTGGCAATCTCGTTTGGCAATAGTAGACCTTTTTGTGATAAAGCTCGTGCGGGTAAGTACCGCCATGCTTATTTTTGCCGCTAAGCAGCATAGTTTTAATGCTGTGTTCTGAGGCACATGAGGCTTATGTACGAGCACTTGGATGTCGCCTTCTTCCGGCATTGGTGAAACAACATCGCAGTGCGAATCGGCAATAAACTTTATTTTTTTTTAGTTTTAATTATTTTATTTTTTTAGTTTTTGAAACTTGTAATTGTGTTTAGACGTCCGATTGGCGCAGTGGGCAGCGACCCTGCTTTCTGAGCCAAGGCCGTGGGTTCGATTCCCAAAACTGGACAATGTTTGTGTGATGAACATGAATGTTTTTCAGTGTCTGGGCGTTTATCTATATATTATAAGTATTTATGTATTTTATTCATAAAATTATTCATCAGTTATCTATGGGTACTACCCATAACACAAGCTATGCTTACTTTGGGGCTAGATGGCGATGTGTGTATTGTCGTAGCATATTTATTTATTTATTATTGTAGTTCGATATTTATTTAAATTTTAATTTTAAATATTGTTTTTATTTTTTTTTGTATTATTTGCAATTTTAATTTGATTTAAGTTAGTATTGATTTAAGATCGTAGTCTGTACATATTTGCTTATGTTCACAGTATAATTAAAATATCACTTGCTTCAACGGTGAAGGAAAACATCGGTCTTTGCGACTCCAGCGTTCCCCCAGCTCAAAGCTGATCCATGCAAATAATGCAACTTTAGCTTTGCAGCTCGTTGAGCTATGTCCCAAACTTTGGCTTCTTGCATAGCTGGCCTCGTTTCTTATTTAAAATTCATCAGTTTTATGTTTTCTTTTTTCATAAAATGCTGGAACTATTGCGTGATGTTTTCTCAAAATAATTAGTCTACACTAACATCCCAGAAAAAAAAGTTGTCTGATTGTCACTAGCCTGTGGATCGTTCTAGAAGCTTTTCAGTACAAGCCTTGAGTTAGGAAGACGCCGATCACGATTGTTAACATTAAAGTCCGCCAACCCGTATTGAAGCAGCCTGGTAGGTGCCCAGCAGTGCTACATTATTAATACGATGTTGCCTTTTCGTAATATAAAACTTCTTGCAATTAACAAGTTCTATTTAATGTAACATTCATATTTCATGTTAATGTTAATGGAATGGAATAATAGATTAAAACATTAGTCATATTCACACGGCGCCGGCGCATTCATCGTGGCAAACCAAAGATAAAGATCGTGTATAAATATTAAACACTCACGTATTTGGACAAGTAAGTGTCTAATTCGTTAAGGCAGATTATACCCGCACGGTTTTTAGGCATTGTGAAATCAACATCTCTAAATGTTCTTCCGGTATCGGGGAGCGTGTTTTGGAGGGTATAAATTGTGTTGGGCAACGGCGTTAACCTGTACAGTAAAGGCTACGACTTTGGCTACACTTTCGACGGGCTGAGTTCGAATCCCAGCAAACACTTTTAACTTATCTAAGTTATGCGCGTTTAAGGCAATTAAAATATCACTCGCGGCACGCAGGTTTCCTCACGATGTTGTCCGGTGAAGGTAACCTGCAAGGCTCCATATGAGAGTTCTTCATACTGTGGCGTATGGAGTCCACAAATACGCACTTGGGCAGCGTGATGGACCTCGGTCTAAACCTTTCTCGGGTGTACCCGTGCCCTGTAGTGGGCCGCTGATGGGTCGATGATGATGGTGATGAGAGCTTTTAGTGACAGAGCTCGTCCGAGGAATTACTGCCATCACGCTTATACGCAGCATTATTGCAATGCTGTATTTTAGATTGCGAGGAGTTAAAGAATTAAATAAATAAATAAATATACTACGACAATACACACACCGCCATCTAGTCCCAAAGTAAGCGTAGCTTGTGATATGGGTACTAAGATAACTGATGAATATTTTTATGAATAATATAAATACTTATAATATACATATAAACACCAAGACACTGATAAACATTCATGTTCTTCGCACAAACATTTTCCAGTTGTGGGAATCGAACCCACGGCCTTGGAATCAGAAAGCAGGGTCGCTGCCCACTGCGCCAATCGGCCGTCAATTGATACGATACAAAAAACGTTTGTCGAAATGAAAAACGTTTCGCCTTCAAGCATCCTTAGACTTTTCAATGATGGCAGCTGTTTAATATTGCATAATTATACCTAACCTTCTGCAGGTCAATGACCCCAATACATAAATACGAACGACGCGACTGATCTATTTGGCTTAGTTTTTGATTAAAGGATGACATAAATCTTTAATCTATTATGCATTTATTGATTGAATCATATCGATGCTGGAATATTAATGCTTAATATCATTTAAATTGGTTGATGAGCTTTATTTTCATTGATATAAGAGCGAAATTAAACGCAAATATAATTAATATTAACAGTTTTCTGTTTTATATTTTATGGCGATACTAAAAATATTTTCAATCGCTAGGTGTACTAGCTCTGCTTTGCGATATCTTTCACTTTAAATTCTCTGAAAAATCGATTGGTGAAAGGTTAATTGAACTTTGAAAGGTATTGAAAATTGATGGCCGATTGGCGCAGTGGGCAGCGACCCTGATTTCTGTTGACGATGTTTTTCAGTGTCTGGGTGTTTCTCTGTATATTATTAAACTCCCAAACATGTTTCGAACGTTATTATTAAACTCTTTACTTGTATACCACGACATTAACATAAACAAAATATAATAAAAACAGAAACATAAAGAAATAAGTAGAATTTAAAAGGCGACCTTTTCGCTTAATAGCGATCTCTACCAGGCAACCTTTGAATTAGGGAAAAAAAGGTGAGGAGAGTAGACTAATTATGTAAGTTTATAGAAAGAAATAAAAGAAAGAAAGAAAAGAAAGAAACTAATTATGTAAGTTTATAGAAAGAAATAAAAGAAAGAAAGAAAAAGCATTTATTCATGTTAAGTGTTACAAACAGTACATCTTATAAAAATAAAGTAACAACATAGTATACACCATACAATGTCTGTGTGTAACACCAGACAGAAAGGGTGTACAGCTCAGCATTTGCCATGCATTGTACCTAAGTACACGCATGCCGCTGATTTTCAGCTGAGACCGGAGTGACGATACGGCAAACTAAATATATAAATAAAAATAATGAAATAAATAAATAAAGTGATGTACAGGTTATTCCCATTAAAGTAGGTAATAAAAGTGATAAAAGCAGCAAAATTATAATTATACTAAAAAATTATAAAAAAAAAACAGTAGTTTATGTATATTATTCATAATAAATATGTATCATTCATTTTAGTATCCATAAAACAAGCTACGCTTACTTTGGGGTTAGATGCGTGTATTTTCGTAGTATATTTATTTATTTCAAAAAAAATGTATGCCTAGGAATCATCTTTGATTAGGCGATACAATGCCTTTGTCCGTCGTTAGTGCATATCATGTAAACGAGCATTAGTCTACCATTAGAATGGTAATTGTCATGCGTGGTTTATAATGAAAATTAAATATATATCCAATTAAAATATATATCCAAATAATAATTAAAAACTAACGTTAATATTTATATAAGCAGTCTAACTGTTCATGGGCATGGTACCCAAAATGCTGGAGCTATTGCCCCTTTGAATTGCTAGACTTAGCCGTTTTTCTAATTAAGGATGAGATTATTAGGATAAAATTAGGATAAAATAATTAAATATACCACGACAATACACACATCGCCCTAGCCCCAAAGTAAGCGTAGCTTGTGTTATGGGTACTAAGATGACTGATGAATACTAAATTAATAATATACATAATTAAATATCAATATAAATATAAACACCCGGACACTGAAAAACATTCACGCTCATCACACAAACATTTTTCCAGTAGTGGGAATCGAGCCCACGGCCTTGGACTCAGAAAACAGGGTCGCTGCAAACTGCGCCAATCGGCCGTCGAATATAATTCTTTAAATAACAATATAATTCTTTTTTTTATTAGGGTAAAATTCAAAATTCATAATTCAATTATTTCAAGTAGTGAGTTATAAGCACTTTTGACACGTCAAGTCAGTCTGTTTGTAGTGACCACCACCAATAATGATTACTGGGTGTAGTTGAACTCGGTATTCGTGTGGCTCAGTTCACATACTCCCACCTAGATACAAGAATGGCACCGCAGGTAGCGTCGCGACTCGCGTATCGCATTAAAATATGCAAATTGCTACCTAATATTGCACGGCGGATGCTCGAGCGATTTGGTAACAGCCACGCGGTCGCCGACCGTTTGACTGTATCGCAATTATTTGCTTTGACCCGTTACTTTTAGCGCTACATGTTATTGTGGAAATGACGATTAAGATTGATGTTAACGATATTTCTTCAATGTATATTTATGTATTTATTTAAACAACTTTATTGCATAAATAAATAACACAGGAAACACACACCGGAATACTTACTTAAACATAATTATGTGCGAAAGGCGGCCTTATCACTAAAAGTGATCTCTTTCAGGCAACCTTAACTAATGGAATAAGGCAATGAGGGTAAAACACAATTCAAAAACATTCAGTTTCAAATTAAAAAAAAACGTATGTGTACTTATGTTCACACGTAAGAAGTTATACTTTGGCGTAACAAGATAAAATTCTTTTAAAAAAAAATATAACGCACTATCTAGTTAAATAAAGTTTATTTAAATATCGCAAAAAAAAACTACATAATTAAATAAATGTAAATAATTATTTGAAATTTTTGTACAATTGAATCAATTAAATCACCGTAATGAGCCCGCAGACTTTGACAATTCAAAGTGTACACTGTCAAACCTTATAGCTAACTTCAGGGTGTCTAACTTCAAAAAACTAAATTCGTTTATTTTAAGTAGACCTCGCAAGTTCAGTCACTTACAGTGACTAATGTCCGTTTTCAAAAACGACGAACAAGGCAACGCCTAAGTAAGTAACGCCTAATCAAAGAAGCTTCCTTTTTACCAACTGATTTTTACTAGGCAACTTACATAACCGAACTTGTTTAAGAAATAATTTATTAGACAAGTCACAAGGTGTGATATTTTGTTTTTGTACTATCAAATATTTGAATTTTCGTATTGATTTAAGGTTTTTAAAATGAAACCGAAGTTCCTTAGGTATGCATTACGAACCGCCGAATCGGAGTCGTACCTTTTTACATGGCGCCTAACATCGTTAGTCACACTGTAAGAGTTGGTGAAGCGTTTTTTTCTATACGCTTTTTTATTTCTTAAGTTTAGTGAAAACGGGCATAACACCGGTTCAGAAAGAAGGTTCTTCCGAGAAGAAGCATACAATAAATTCAGCAGTTTCCAACATGAATATTTCACATTTTAATAGATATGTGGTTGCTACCCAGCTACGGCCCAACTTTAAGAGTACAGATTCTGTACTTGGTTTTCACGCTAGATATCGTCATTCGCGTCGCTTGCCATTCTCGAGCATAGAAAAACTGTAGCGTTGACCTTAATTCAGATAACTTTAACGTTTAAATTCGCTTACACTTCTACAGCCAGGGATGGTGAAAACAATAAAAACCAGTAATATAGAAATTGGGACTATAAAACGAGCATCATTAGGTCCATTTCAGTTTGCTGTTATTGTCTTACGTTACACGAAAACCACTACGATTGCAAACGTTCAAATCTCATATTAAGGGGACTGGTATAGCAATAATTATGCGAATAATACAACACCGCGGACGTGCGATTTCATAATAGCCCCCGGGGTCGACGCCCGTTCAAACAATTCTATAGTAATTGTTTACTTTGACCCGTTACTTCAAACATGCGTTAGTTGGGATCTCGAGGATAGATTTATTTGCGTGACGTGTTTACCCACTCGTATGTAATGAAAGAAAAGAAAGAGTCTATTTGGTAACCGCAGCTCAACGCCTGGCGAGACTGAAGGTGCAGCGCTAGTCTTCTGTGTACATACCTACAGACCAATAGAATTTTAATTTAATGTTTTCCTTTCCCGTTGAAGCAAGCGATGTCTTAATTGTAAGAGGTTTCTTTTTTAAATATATAGACAAGCGCTTGATTTGAAGATACCCAGATTATAGGTATCGGGGAAGACGGACGATGGTAGGGCAATTCAGGAATTTGCGGTGCGGATCAGAAAGGAAGAAGCAAAACGCTTTGTACGTGTTCATGGTATTTCAAGAAGGTAACAGTGCAGATTCTTTCGGTACCTCGCAGTTCGATGGTAGGAAGGAGATGGTTTAACCAAATCGAATAGTTCCTGGGCACACTCACCGAAATGTATCTTGTAGAATACAGCTAGACCGGCAACCTTGCGCCGGTGTTCAAGACTTTGAAGTCCACTGACTGGTGCGTGCTGGATTTCAAACTCGGCCCTCCGAAAGTGGAGTCGAAGTCCTACCCGCTGGGCTTAGTAACATAATACTCAGTATCTCCTTTTTTTGATATAGACCCTGGTTGGACCAAAAAATCCTTGGCTGAAATAAGATATCCGTTTTAAAGCAAATACTATGTGAGCGATTTAAGTCGCACACACGTGAGCGTGTTTATGAATTTATAATATGTACACATTAGGGTCGACGCGGTTTCCAACAATTGTATCGTTATTGTTTACTTTATCCCGTTACTACAAACACACGTTAATTAAGATGTTCGTATTTCCATCCATGTGTTTGCCAACGGTGGAAAAATAAAATAGGATTTAAAATTTTCGTTATTGTCTCCCATGCCCCGTTCGAACTATGCTTCTCACACTTTTATCAAGATTTTCGTATTTCCCCGTGTTTGCCAATGATGCAAAAAGTCTGATTGGCGCATTGGGAAGCGATCTTGCTTTCTGAGTCCAAGGCCGTGGGTTCGATTCCATCAACTGGAAAATGTTTGTGTAATGAACATTATTATTTTTCGGTGTCTGGGTGTTTATCTTTATATAATAAGTATTTATGTAGATTATTCATAAAGAAATATGTAGCAGTCATCTAAGTACCCATAATACAAGCTACGCTTACTTTGGGTCTAGATGGAGATTATATTGTCATAGCATATTTATTTATTTATTTTGCCTCGTTGGTTTAACACACGTTAATGAAGATGTTCGTATTGGAACATCTATCATTGCGTGGTTTTGCTAACATTGAACAAAATAACAATAGGCATTTAAATTAGAACAACTGTATCGTTATTATTTACTTAGCCTCGTTGATTCAAACACTGTAACGATAAAAAGATGTTCGTATTTTCGAATGATATTTATATTCGTGTTTTTGTTGATTGTAAACGAAATAAAAATTGTAAATAAAAATGAGAATTCAAATTAAAAACAAAAAGTTATTTTAGTACAACATTAAGTAGAACGTTGAGTACCTACTGCTAATTGTTGTAAATAATTATACTGTTTACTGAACGATTCTTATCTACTTCAATACACGCAAATGTAGCAATATCGAGTTTCTATAACTATAATAAATTTCAACATTGATTATTAAGTATGAGTCAAAGCATACAGACAAACATGACATGAGGTCGAAGCCCTAACCCAGGGTAGGTTAAGTTATACATTTCAAATTAAAAAAAATCATTTATTTCAAGAAGGCCTACATTATAAGCACTTTTGAAACGTCAAGTATGTATGTTTGTAGTGACTCTACCAAAATTTAAGCAACTAATATATTATATGCTTTAATCTTAGATCTCTTAAGAACGGAACTGTGCTCCCTTGTACGCATGTAGAATTTGTCCCGGGAGAAACAAAAAACGTGCAGCCATAGATTCGACTCGACCTTGCGCTCTCACACAATCTTGTACTTATAGTTGCACAGATGGGCCAAAACAAACCGTTTAGTACGATAAGTATTGTTTCAACGGTCATTGACCCCGGTCGCTATTATCAAATCGCGTACGTTCGTGGCGCATTATCTCATACGATGTAGTTATGTACATTAATGTTATCATAATGGTCGTAAAAGTATTAAATAAATTGTAATGAATTTAATTGTTGTGATATATTTTAAGTCGAATCACTTTTCGTAGTTATGATTAGGGTCTTAGTCGAGTAGACCCTAAATAGATGGACATTTAAAAAATACTATAGGGCCTTCGTATCTCAATTCTTATTTATACACATTGTAGAGCGGTTTCTTTTATTACGCAATGTTTTGTCTTCTTCTTTCGAATGTTATATCACTGATGACAGATAGAGAGAAAACATGTTATAACTAATCACCATACAAAGGAATATTACAAGTCAAATTTTTTATTTTTTTTCTTACAGTCTAAAAAATGTTTTCGTTACTTTTTACCAAAATATTATAATATTAATTGGTAATTTCTAAAAAATATTATTATTTTTCTAAATACTTAATTTAATATAAAAATAAATAAATATAAATCAGAAAATTTCTAACTTTAACGTTTGCACCAGCAACCACACCTTAGATAGAGACCGCAACGCAGCAGTACGGATTGGCGGCACAAATAAGCATGTCTGTCGTTATACTACTCTACTAATGCTACCAGGTTAAAGTAACCTTTGCTATCAGGTTGTAAAATAGGTAGTAGGAGTACATAAGTAGGTAACACGTACCTACGTTTGCATTAAAAACTAAAACAATAATGAATGGGCACACACGCGTTGCAAATCCAAAGACTAATTACATCTTACATCACCGCGTGTTACGTAGGTGGGTATAGCAAGGCGTGGTTCAGCCAACGACTTCGCGTATCGAGGTTGAACAATTTGCGAACCGCATGCGATATGCATATGTGAGCTGGCGCATATGTTAGGAGTTATGCAAATACAAGCCAATTTATATATTAGTAAGAGGTGGTAGATTAGCGTTGATAGCTCATTGGGTGATTCGACTTCACTCTCGGGGGGCCGAGTTCGAATCTCTTACTCTTAAAAGTTGTAAGTGTTTTAAGCAATTAAAATATCACTTGCTTTAAGTTTGAAGGAAAACATCGTTAGGAAACCTGAAACCATAGAGTTCTCCATAATGTTCTTAAGGGGCGTGAAGTCCACCAATCCGCACTGAGCCAGCGTGGTGGACTTACGGCCTACACCCTTCTTACTCTGAAAGGTGATCTTTGCCCAATAGTGGTCCGGTAATGCGTCGAAGATGATGAGTAAGTCAATGGGTTTTGATTGTGTTTATATATTGCTCCGTCCTAGGTTTGATCTCTGGGTCGGGCCATACTATTGTGTCTTCTATCAAGAAATTCTTAGTATGAGTCAGTAGAAATTGACATTGATATACGTGTTTCGGAGAGCACGTATAACTTTCGGTGCTGTGGGTAATCTCTTTCCGTTTTTGTCGGCGCTGCCTTCCCATCGGAGTATGAGACTGAGTAGTGACGGAATAGAAAGGGCATCTGTGTTTGCGCATACACTTGTGCAGTGTAATATCTCCCGCGTTGTTGGAAAATATCTTTTTGACTTACCACCGCGGCAGAAATCGGTCTGTGACACTAAATCTGCATTTTTCTCTTAGAGAAACAAAACAAAGTTTTCATTTAAAATACGCGGTGACAACCATAACATTAGCTATAGGAAAATTTAATGTCAAATGGGGTCACGGATTACTTTTGCAAAATCAACTAGATTATGATCTTGAATATCAAACAATAATCACACACGCGTTCATACGCGCACTCATACACTTGTATACGCAATTAAAAGTGATTACAACTAGTTCGTTCGATTAGGTTTCATTTTTTTTGTTGGTTACCTTGATCATTTCTCTAAAACGATGCTTTTACTAGGTGCGGTCGCACCCCTTTTCTAACTACACTCGTATAAGAGCATAGCGAATCGAGCGGGCGATGCGACGCGGTGGGTCGGGGTATAAAGCGGATGAAAGTTAATATGACACGAAATTACTGGACGAAGTAGCGGAAATCCCATATCTTATAATAAATTGTTACTAAAAAATAATATAATGAGTTTGCATGTATGCATAATAACTATCATTCATGAATAAACAATTGTTTGTCTAACTATTGCATAATTTAAATAATTAGATATGAATAATATGTTAACATTTCAATAAAATATAATATTCATTAACGTGAGAATTAGTGAGCGATTTACATGCCATTAGTAAGTAAAACTTTTCATAAAAACAAGCTACCTGACCATGCAAAAAGGAATTTATATTACTTTTCATAGTGCGTGTATATTCATGCAATTGTGTGAAGGTGGGCGTCCACTGAGCGATTTAGTGAAAATAAATTTAAAGCATGAGATTAACATGTAATTTTTTATTTTTACTTTTTTAAACGGTTTATTAAATAAACAAGTTAAAAGTGATGGGGTCTACGGAGAACTGAAGTAAATACTTACATATACCAATGAATACATACTCTTCTAATATTAAGAAACATAAAACAAAGACGTGATTGTTATTATACCTCTTAAATGAAAAATAGGTTTATTTATATAATGTACTAATTTACATTTATCGACATCGTCATCATCATATCCCATTACTGGCCCACTCCAGGGCACGAGTCTCCTCTCACAATGAGAAGGGGTTAAGGCCGTAGCCCACCACGCTGCCCTAGTGCGGATTGGTGGACTTCACACACCTTTGAGAACTCTCAGATAGCAGGTTTGTTACGACGTTTTCTTTCACCTTTGAAGCAAGTGACATTTTTATTGTTTAAAACGCATATAACTCAGTTATGTTAGATGTACGTTCTGGGATTCGGACTCGACCCCCCGAAACTGAAGTGAAGGCCCTATCCACTGGGTTATCACCGCTTAATTTACATTCAATAAATAACAATTATATTAATAAGTTCCTATAATATAATCAAACAAAATATTAACTCACGTCTTAGTTATAAGAAACCTAAACGAGATATGTCATTAAAATTAAACACCTCAGTTCCTGTACAATTTTGTGAAACCGATTAGGGGTATGGGTTTAGGTTTAAGTTTACTTATTCGTCCGCATCGTATCGTATTGTCACTAGATGGCGCTCTTTCGATTCCATACAAATCGTAGTTAACTTTCACGCGATCGAATGAGTCATTGTACGTAGAGAATCTCACACTAGGCATTTAGGTGAGATATCATTGAAGGGTTAAGTTCTGGTGGAATAAAAAAAAAAAAGATTTCCCGGTGGACGTTAACCTTTACAATGCAAAAACGGTGCGATTTCTATTTTATACTCGTGTGAAACGGACGCACCGTTGCGTCTTTGAGCCAATTAATGCGCACACCGGGTTTTTGTTAGTCGTCATTGTTACTATGTTAAAGGCATTGATTTAAACGAATAGATTTCATCACCATCATCATCACCATCATCACCACCATAATCATCACCATCATCACATTACCGGTCCACTGCAGGGCAAAGCAAACATATAGGCTAAAGCAGTATGGAAACTAGACCCGATTGATATCAGTATGCTAGACAATAAGTTTGGTAGATTTGATTTTGCAGTCGAGGTGGTATTATTTCTATTCATTGCAAAGTTAACATCGAGTGTAACGTGCTTAGAGAGTACATTGCCGAAGATCGGTTCGGTGTGGAGTATGAAGATTGAAGAAATTATAAATTACACCGTACACTCATGCACGTATTATATAGTACTAGCGTACCCAGCCCGCTTCGCTGGGCTGGATTTTGCTTTATTTTTATTAAACAATAAACTTACATCATTAAATTTTTAATTTAAGTCTCATAATATATTAAATCATTTATTTCTCTCCGTATTCATTCTCTTCTATTCTCTTCTCGAGCGGGTGAAAATCATTATCCACACCCATGTACACACAACAATAGAATATCATCATAGTAAATAAAAGCTGTATTTGAAATTTTTATAGTTCAAAAATAGGAGTGCTCCGATCGTCACCAAACTTTACAGGATTACTCGCCAGGTCAATCCGGAGATTCCCTGAAAGTTTCATTGAAATCGGTCCAGCCGTTTCGGAGCCTATACGGAACATATCTACACACTTTCTCTTTTATATATATATAGATATAGTTACACGCATTCTCCTGCTTTTCGCGGACGTAAATGAAGCTTAATTTTCATTGTATATTAAAAATCTCGATTTCTCACAACGACGTACATTAGTTGTTTTAGAGCGTAAGAAGCAACGTAGTATAAAAATTTCAATAAAGTCGCTAACTGCTACAAATGTTTTGTTAAAATTTAATGGCGCATATCTAGTTCGCGAAGACGAGGTGACGCTTCTTGCTCTCTTTAAAAAAAGTAAGTCTCTGCTGGGAATCGGTTGACAAGATAACATATTATATGTTAAATGGCCTTCCTGGCGTAGCGGTGATCACTGTGGGTTTAAGTGGGAGATACGGGGTTCAAACCCCGGTAAAGGGAATTTGGGAAATTTTATTTCTGAACTTCATTTAATTTGGTTTAGTGGAAGGCTTCTGCCGTGGCCAGTAACCACCCTATAGACAAAACGTGCCGTTGAGCGATTTAGCGTTCTGGTACGCTGTCATGTACTAACCGATTAGGGTTATGGGTTTAATATACCTTTAACCCAACAGTTTAGCCCGTTCTTAGGCTGCATCATCACTTACAAGCAGGTCAAATTGCAGTCAGGGGCTAACTTATAGTAGAAAAAAAAAAAGTTTCTGTTTCCTAATAAATATTTATTTATTGTTACAGGTAAATTTTCATTAAGAGCGGCCTTGCTAGTTTATGGGATATGACTTAACCGTGGTAAGTTTTCGGCATGATATAGGGTATATATATTTCCAGGATTGCAGGAATAGCAATTCCCCTTTACTTTGACCTGTGACTTCTGATTATAAAAGTCAAACAAAACAGTTTCAGTCGTTCCAAAGATTATCCCTGTCGGACTGATATACCTTCATCGATTTAAAAAACCGTCCGTTCTTTTTTTCGTGTTAAAGTACATAATTAATAGGCCTAGATACGTGTAGGTACGTGCTACGTAATCAAAAGAAATAAGAAAACAACTACGTAACAGTGCACAAATTTGGCGCCAAACAGACGCCATAATAATTGAATTTTATTTCAAAAAATTATAGCCAGCGACGCTCGGGATGATGTAAAGATTCGATAGCCCATACATCCTTATCTGTTCAGACATGCAGAACTTATGATGCAATAAATAAACTCAGGCTACATATGTCAGACCCTGAAAACGTTCTCTCCCACCATTCACTCCTTTTTGGGCAATCATTTTTTCCTGTTAAGTGATGATGCAGTGGGCTTACGTATAAGGCAGTTATACAAAACCAATTTTCCTAATATTTTTACGTGGCATAGTACCAGAACGCTAAATAACTTGACGACACGTCTTCTTTGGTAGTGTGGTAACTAGCCACAGCCAAAGCCGACAGACACAAACAGACAGACAAACAAAAATGAAAAAAAAAATACAGTTTTTTCTTCAGTATCTTATAAAGACGCCCCTCTGAAAAAATTTTTGCAAAGTAGCCGCGGACGCTAAGGTTAATCTTACTTGTCCCCCCTAGACCAGAAGCTGGCGGCCATGCTGTATCCCCTGTCACATGGCAACAGGTTAAAAAACAAATCACGCATTATGTAAGTATTTACGTAGCAACATGTGACGCATAGAGGCAGCGAGCAAACATTCAATATTGACGATATAATACCTAAACGTAAACAACAGGCACTTACAAACGGATTGTAACAATCCTTGTCAACCTATCTTTCTCGAAGGTTCTTCCTTTGATACGCCCGTATTCACAAAGATTTCTTAGAACAGTGCGTCCTTTGAAACTAAACAACTTTAATGAATAATCAAGATATTATGATAATTAAGCTTTAATTGTTTTACTTCGCGAAAAAGGAGGAGGGTCTATATGGTGTAATTTATAATCTCTTTAGTCTTTGTCTCTTCAATCTCTCCACACGAAAGAGAGATAAAAGATCCTTTCCCGGGGAGATAATTGTCTCATGTCCATGCTAGCCGTGCAGCCGAATGGAGCAGTAAGCTAAAATGGTTACCACAAATTCAATATTCCTCATCATCATCTCAACCCATTACAAGGCACGGGTCTCCTCACCTAAATAATAATAATAAATATACTACGACAATACACACATCGCCATCTAGCCCCAAAGTAAGGTCAGCTTGTGTTATGAGTACTTAGATGTCTGATGAATATTTTTATGAATAGGATACATAAATACTTATAATATACATGTAAACACCCAGACACGGAAAGACATTCATGTTCATCACTCAAACATTAAATAGAATATAGCCTAAAACCTTCTCTACCACGCCGGCCTAGCTCGGATTGGTAGACTTTACACGCCGTTGAGAACGTTGTGAGGCAGTCTCAGGTTTTCTTAAGATGTTTCCCTTCACCGTTAAAGCAAGTGATATTTAAATTACTGAAATAAAAAACGCACATAACTCCAAAAAGATCGCCTTTTGCCTATAAACCTATCCATATTTTATTTCCTGTAGTACGCATATATAAAATGTATCTGCTTTCCCAACTGGCACGGTGGTAGAGTCACTACAAACAAACATACTTGACGTTTCAAAAATCATAAAAGCTTATAAAATAGGCCTGGGTAATTAAAATAAATGAATTTTGAATTTTAAAAATAAATAATTTAAAAAAACAAGAATAGTTAGAGGGGCTAAAACTCGGCCCCACGATGAAGTCGTGTCCTTACCCACTCTGCTATCACCGCTTTTAGAACAAGATAACTGTGTTATATCAGTGTTATCCCACAGTAATGCCATAGCCCGTGATTATATTAAGAGACAATAAGCAAAGTGCGGATGATAATTAAACAAAGCGCAACAAAAAGGCCTCAAACTCAATCACATAATGACGCGGCGACGCGGGACTGCCGGCGTAACGACGTTACAGCGGGACGAGGTTCTAATCAAATAGCGCGTGGAGGCACCGAGGCTTCTGTTTGCCTTCACAATTCAGGTTCCAGGGAGCACATAGGTATTTTCTGGAAACTTTCGACAACCTCCGTGGCGCAGTGTTGAGCGCTGTGAATTTAAGTAGGAGGTCAGGTTCGATACCCAGCAGGGGAATTTGGCAATTTATTATTTCTGAATGTCTGGTGGGAGTATGTGGCCATGGCTAGTTACCAAAACCGACACCGACAAAGACGTGCCGCTAAGCGATTTAGTGAAAACCGATTAGGGGTATTATCAAAATTAAGCTTAATTTGCTATACTCCGCGAAAAGCAGGAGAATCTGTGTGGTGTAATTTATAATTTCTTCAATCCTTATATCCCACACCAAACAGATCTTCGGCAATATACATATATGTTGACTTTACAATGAATAATTGTTAACTTAGCATAATTTTTAAGAGTAGGTACTTTTAGGCACGTTAGTTTCCTCACGATGTTGTCCTTCACCGATAAAGCAAGTGTTTAAATTGCTTAAAAGTATAACCTTTATTCATATATGAGCTATTTAATGCTATTTTGTCGCGCGTTTTAAATTGCCCTGGTAATTATTGAGTTAAGCGCGTAAACACACGCATGGACTTTTTAGCTTCACATTATAAAGGATAGCTGATATGATTAGCCGGTTCTTGTGGCGCGGTGAAATGAAAACCTTATTAAAGGCGACAGCTTTACCCTTTTGTTGGGCATTGAATGGCGCGTGTGGGGCTGCGTGCGACAGATATTGCTTATTGCGCAAACTGGAGAAAATGTTCTTTCAACGAACACAATTAGGTAGATAGGGTACTCTAAAGTATGGCGTTTTTTTTTTTTTGTCTTCATTGAATGACATAGTGTTGTGATCCAAGCAAAAACATCGACCCGCAGCCTATTTACGTCCCATTGCTCGGCACAGGCTGGGAGAGAATTTTACGATAAGCAGAATGTTGTTAAAGATGAAAACAGATGAAATCATACTTTCCTGGTGGTGGGACTGGTTAAATTTTAACGAAATGCATCGAGGTGATATTAAAAAAATCAACATTTTTTTTTTGCTGTTTAGTTCCTGGGCGTATGTTGAAGTCGGTTTTTTTTTAAATTTATACATTGTACATGTTCTCAAAAGTGTGTTACCCTGAACAAGAAAAAAATATTAGTTTACGTTAGCAATAAGAAATATTTTATGTCTATTGATAAAAAATTCTTGCGATTTATTGAAAAAATACAGACATTTTGAAATTAATCAAACCAATTTCCTTAATGATATAGGGATTTCCTACAAAATACCTATGGTTGGTTAATCGTCACTCTAGAGTCAGATTACGGCGGTTATTAAAACAAACATTGACTGCTAAAACCACTAGCTTTGTTGGTCAGGTGAAAATCGGCGAGTTAAAACCTGTCTGTCTAACCATAGTTGCCGGAAAGTGTTCTAACGCGGCTCAAAGTAACGGTACACAGGCGTACCTAATAATAGACTTGTATAGTAGATGCCAGGTAAAAAGAACGCTGGCGTTCGACCTGCGCTATCAGGAATTTACACAATATCTATCCTTTGTCAGCACACCCGCGAGCGTTAATGTCAATTTTGTGAATCAATTATTTATTTCAGAAGGTTTTATTAACGTGCGTATCGGAACCCTTATACCCTATTAACCCTCTATTTTATGATGATCAGCTAAGTGCTTACGAGTAGAGTGTGAACGTGTAACAAACAAACGAAGTCGAATCTGCATTTATATATCAGAATCAGATTTTTACAATAATATGGAGCATGTTAAGTGCTTTTAAAATATCTAGTAATCCTGCAACAATATTATTTTTATTTGAAATCTTTTAAACATTTAATAAAATACTATATATAATTTTCTTTTACCACAGGCTAACACTGACAATTTTAGGCAATAATACTTATTATTTTGACATAACCCGTGAATCGATCCCAAGACGTCATGATCCATCGTGAAGTAAACGTCCTAAATGAGATCAACGTTAGTTATTCATTTCCAATATTTCTGTATATCATGTCCTGTGCTACGTTTCCTGACAAAAATGTCTGCCGAGTGACCCTATTGTCCCTTTATGTTTTTACGTCTATTTTTTTAACGTATAATTCAGTGTATATTGTTTTTCGTTAAGTTCTCTTTTGTTGTTACACGACTTATACATTATTATACGTCGGCAGTGCGTGGTTGGTATTGTTATTTTTTCCCACGTGTGTTAATTTGTAGGATAGCAGTTAAATGTACACCTACCATGAAGTGTCATAGTGCATCTAAATGCATACGGTAGGTTCCATCTATCGGTTTCTTAGATGAAGTTACTATATATACACTTCAGCTTTTCATATACCAACATTTTTGAACATGAACGTGAAGTAAAAAAAATAGTAATACACCCTTTTTATCAACAACTAGTTCTTCCCGCGGCGAAATTTTATTTATATATATATATATATATATATATATATATATATATATATATATATATATACACATAAATTAAATTTACATATATATCATTAAAGCTACATGTATATTGAACTACTTTGAAATTTGGTTAGTAGGTCTTTTTATTTTACAACTTTAGCATTAACAAAGTTTGAATCAAATCGGATCGTTCAAAGTGGGTCAAAATCGCGCCCAAAGAAGTCGGTTACAAACAAACATACAAGTGAAGCTAATAAAAAGCGTGTAAAAAGCGACAGCGAGTTGCTTTATATAGGACAAGAGGATTATCATAAACTGCCTGCGTGCTTGAGTGGCTCTTAAATAAAGAGTGCGGTCTCATTTAATTCAATTGTTTACTTTTATGCTGGGTGCAGATAGGACGAATTAATAAATTAAGGTCAGACGATTACAATATCTATTACGAAAGAGTTTGTTCAAAAATAAAGGCCCCCTACGTTTAACAACTGGTCTGCATATTTGCTACTGCTGCTAGATCAAATAGGCAGGTGGTTCTTTTTCTTCTTCTCTGAGCAGTTTCCGAATGTAAGCACGTTGCTTGTTGTGCGTCTAAATTTCCCGCTCGTTACTCGCTGCTCCAGCCATCCAAGCTCTTTCCAGAAGCTTAGCATGCCGCCCAGGTTGCCGAGGACTTCCGGTAAAGTGGCTGGGGATCTCAGGTATACCTCGCGTCGCTCTGCTACGCCCGTGCACTCCAGCATCACGTGCGTTGGTGTTTCATCTGCCTCCATACATGCTCTGCGAAGAGGGCTGTCGGTGACACCTGTAATGGAAAGATGTCTGTTTAAGGAGCTCTGCCCTGTTATGAGTCCCATCACCTTCCTGAGTTTACTTTTGGCAGGCAGGTGGTTAAAAACCATTTACTTTCGATATAGTATTTGCTATGTCATATCCGGAAAGCAAATTATTTCTATGCTATTTGACCAAAACACAAATTATTAAAAAAAAAAAAACAATCAAGTCATGCATTTACCTTGACTCCAAACCTGTTAGAAAGCAATGATGAGGTCTAAGTTTGCGCACGCTTGTCTAGAAAAAGCCTATTCACTCTTGCCTTGAAGGTACTCAAGTTATACGTGGCAGGAAACACAGTTTCCAAGAGGGCGTATCCACGTATTAGAAACGTGGATATAAAACGTTTCGACAACATAAGGATACCACCGCTCATGGCGTCTCGCTGTTCTGTGGTAGAACGGGGACGGAGGAACAAGATTGTGAAGTTCATACGCCCACTCACCTAAGTATATCCGGTAAAAAACCGCAAAAACTGGCAACATTGCGTAAGTAACAAATGCATTTTTTAAAAACCTAGAGGGCAAATTGTATGCTCTGTCCATCTGCAGGATTTAAGTGTGCGAAAGTTCGAGCCGAACATAGTTAACTTACCAACTGACAGAAACACTATCTCATTCATGACATTACTATGGATGTATATAATTCGTTATTGCAGCTCCCATTGAAGAATTTAATGACATGTATAATTGTGCAACCATTCCAAGTTTCTTTGTTCTTGCACGTTCGGGTTATTTCGTTATGTCTGTACATACTTAAGTTTCGCCATTGGTCTGTTAGCGTTATCTATTAACCAGTTTTAAAGCGATGGTACACCAGATTATGGCGCCATTTGTATCTCAAGATGGCTCAAGATAATACTATCACGATGCTAATACCCCGCTTAAAGGACGCTTCTTTTGGAAATTGAATGCCAATTTAAAAAGAAAAGCGGCTTTTCCTTTGTTCTCAGAAATATAAGTACTTGTGAATTTAATATTTAAGGCGCAGTGTTTTCTATTTAGCAGAAGAGTATCTCTATATTGTTTTCCTAAATGTTTCCTTATGTTCCTCTTAATTTTTATAAAATGTTATAAAAAAAAGTATTTAAGTTGACTTTAAAAATGCATTTACTTTTTTATAGAAGTTATCCTGCTCAACATTTAAAATAATAATTAATTATTAACCACAACAAGAGTAAAAAAAAACACATAATCAGGAGTCACTCGGGCCGATGGAGAGAGAAGGAGAATCTCTACGTGATTATATCAGAAATGAGGAGATCCGTAGGAGAACTAGAGTTACCGACATAGCTCGGCGAGTCGTGAAACTGAAGTGGCAAATGGCAGGGCACATTGATCGGAGAACGGATGGACGTCGGGGTCTTAAGGTGCTGGAATGGCGACCCCGCACCGATAAACGCAGCGTAGGCCGGCCCCCAACGCGGTGGACAGTTGACATCAGGTGAGTCGCTGGGAGCCGCTGGAGGCCAGCGGCCTAGGACCGTGGATTGTAGAACTCCCTACAAAAGACCTATGTCCAGCAGTGGACGTCCATTTGTTGAAATGATGATGGATTGAATGATAAAAATAAGTTATATTATAAAGCGGCAAGCGAAGTAGCTACCGTAATCCCTCGATTTGCGACGTGCCCAAAATTAGCATTCGCGTGCCATCCTTGGCACGTATGCCAACCGTCCGCCACCCCTGTTATGGGATTTTCGGGTTAATAACATAAAACACTAGCCAGTAGGTAGAGCCAAAAGGGAAGGCGTTATTTATCTTCGACATAAAATAATTTCGAGGCCTAAAAACCTCCCTGGTATTATATAATCAGAAACGGCACAATTCCGGCCAGAAAAACGCCCTATTTCGCGATACATCGTCAGTTTTCCGGGTTTGATGAATGGTATCCTGCAAATAATTGTCCTTTAGGGCCGGGGGGGTTCCCTTTAAGGGGAGAGGGCGTGGTGGGTCGTGACGTCGATCGGTCGACGCCCGGGAAAACAGCTGGTGGCAGTGTCGGGTGAATGAATCCCTGACACGTGCTTCGATATAAATGACCTGATTGTGTAATTATGTTTTGAGCTTTTATATTTTTTTGGAGCACAACTCTTTTTTTTGTAGTTTATTTAAAGTACTTTTGATTTCGATTCCGGCAACGCACCTTTTACTTTTCGGAGTTCTGTGCGTTTTTAATTAATGCAATAAAAATATAACGGTGAAGGAAAACATCGTGAGGAAACTTCCGTGCCGTTATCAAAGTATTATCATGGCGTTACCAAGGACACGCTAGACTATGGCCCTATACCAGCGTGGTAGACTATGGCCCTTCTTACTCTGAAAGAAGACCCCTGTCCTGTAGCAGGTTGTCCTGTCGGTAATTGGTTGATATGATTACGATGACACTTTTTACTTTTTTTTTTTAATTTTAGATTCGCTCTTGACTACTATCACATCTGATAAAAAGTAATGATGAGGCTTAAGAGATGAGGATAAAGCCCCTTTTTAAAAAATTCCGATTCTCTTCTTTTGTAGGAAAATACGGTAAGGATCCGGAAGCCAAAAGGGTATACCATTTTTTTGCGCAGCGTGTTACAAGCGTGGAAACAAAGGATTTAAACATAAATTGCTGATTAGATTTCTGAATTTTTCGATAGAAAATCCAATATATAATATTTTTTAAGCCCTACTGAAGAATCGAATCCAGGTCCACATAAATCGATTATGGTTACTACTAGACCAATCATGGCGGTCATACCATTATACATCTATTTTATCTATTCTATGTTTTAGATTAATTATTCTCTCCCGAAGTCCTTTCTTGGCGGACCCATGTAAGCGTAAAAGCCCTAAAGGGCTGGGGCATAACGTGTACTACCTGAGGGTACTAAACAATATAAACTAACTGTTGCCCCAGATTTTGTCAACTATGCCCAAACTAAAAGTCATTCTTAGATATTATATATAAGTATTTAATATACAAACACAAACAATATTTCTGCAAAATTTATCAAGATCGGTTTAGTTTCTTGTGACGCGTGAAGCAAAAAATTTGTGTTTGTTGAATGTGGTTGTCAATCGAGGGTTGAGATCTGGTAGGGCCTCCTTCGTGTTTTTGCAATCATTTGTATTAATAATCCGAGTTATAAAATATCCAAATTTTGTCAAGATTGGTACTTTGACTGAGTCTGAGTCGTCTCATTATTTTGTTAATGATTTCAGAGAGCTTATAAATACTAGTAACATATTAAATCCTTGATTTATTTAAAATAACAAATAAATAGTTTAAAAATCCAAGTGCACGCCTCATAGTCATCAATCATTCATTATAATAAAATTGAGATTATTTTTAAATTTGTAAAAGTGTTTATTAAATAATAATTAAACTACATCTTATTATACCGTGAAAAGTAATAGGCTTCTTTTCCTCAAAATACTGAAGCCTATAAAAAAAACCAACTCGATAAGTGAAGTATTTTATCGTGACCACAAGATACGGGATCCGCACATACAGACACACGGTCGTCCAAGACAGAACTATTATAAACAATTTTTAATTAGTTTATATAATAACAAGAGATTTAAAAATATCATGAGTGTTATAAATAGTGTTTTTTCTCAACATTTGTCTATTTATATGCACTTATAACAGCAATAAAGAATAAAAGAAGTGACATTTTAAGTGGGAGAATCACTCGGTGTGCGTAAATTGACAGTAATACCCACCTCAACGCTTAGCTTATGAGGCGTACAACAGACGAACAAACTGATAAACTTTCGCATATTAATATAGAAGTAGGTAGGTATATCAGGGTCGTAGTTATATGATGACATATTATAGGATATAGACGGCGGATTTACCGGCCGTTTTAGGGTTACGTAACTACTTGAAGGGTGCCAACAAAACCCTGATCCGCTTATTTGTCAGAGGCAGTATGAAGCGGAAATAGGCTAGTGGGTGAGACTTCGGGTTCCCCTAATGGGTGATCGACTTAGATCCACATACATCTATGTCTTCAGAGTTATGTGCATTTTACAAATTAATTACTTTTATTATTCACAAAAGGACTGAATCCTTCTGTCAATATTATTAATAATAAAAAAAAACTAGCATTTCGGTTTTACAGATAAGTCTTAGAGACGGTAAATAATGTACCTCTAAAGCCGCTAAAGTATTATTTCAGTTTTCGTTTACACGTTGTTTACCTGTATGGACGGATATAATTAGATTCTAATATCAACGGATAGAATTTTTTACATATATTTATGGCGCCTCTCTCTTTTCTTTTACAAAAGTATTTAAAAAGTTAGTACATATTACCTTATCAAGGGCTCTTACTTGTATGACATTACGGAACCCTTAGTGCGCAAATCCGATTCGCACTTGACCGGCTTTCTTTGTTTCCACCGGCGATATTTTATTAAAGTTTCGTAAATAATGGATACAATCTGGTCTAAAAATATAACGGCCTAAGGGCATCCGTCTACGCTCCGAATTGGAAAACACAGTTGTTTGTTTGGCTGTTTTTATCAAAAGTTTCATTAAACTTTTAATTAAAAATTTCTCCTCTATTTGCTCAAACTCTCCAAATAGTGGTTCTGAAGTGAGATTTTTGCAGCTTTCATTTCATTTGATATACAAGAGTATCAGTTACTCGCGTATCGATGTTTGTTTTCATTCATAGAACTTCATTTAGGAATCCGATTCGCCCCTTGTTTGTTCATTCGCGAGACAAAAAATTTGTCTTTATAACGTTTACCAAATTAAATGAAAGCTGTTAAAAATCACTATAGTGTACTCCAATAAGACAACTTGTAGTATTTTTTACTGGTATTTACTTATTTATGTTATGTGATATGATATAATATACAACGTGTAACCGAATTACGAAATAATGTTGAATGATGTATAAGTATACTTCCTAAGGAATCATCCGGAACATATACTAGGTAAATCAAGAGAAGCATTTTAATTTTTTCATACAAGCGATTTCAAAACATTCTAAGTGTTTACTTATGACAAGCATATTGAAGATAAAAGACCGACACGCGCATAGTACTAACGCTACGCAACGCGCACTGAATAAAGTGACAAGAGTCACATGATTTTAATTATGCATGTGATGTTACAGCTGTATATCTCAGTAAAAACTGTGGCAGTGATTTACTCAAAAACATTTAGGTTTTCGGTTTCACAGATAAGTCTCAGAGACAGTACATAATTTACGTCTAAAGCCTGTGACGATTTTTTTCAGTTTTCATTTATACGTTGCATATACAATATACATATTTGTTTAGTATCATTTTGAACATTTATTAAGTAATCTGTAAGTGATAATGCAGTCTTTGATGGTAACGGGCTAACCTTTAGAAGTATGGCAGCTATAATAAACATGTACTCCTATGTGTAGAAACCAACGCGACATCGTATCGGAACTATAAATCATATTTTATATATATAAGTGTTTCTTTTTTGTTTCAACTTTAATTTTATCTTTACTTTCTGTTTAATTTAATTCCAAGTTGTGTACACATACTTTGGGTTGTAGCTTAGAACAAAACTTGTTATTACCTCTATTTAGATCTACAGAGTAGTTATGTACGCAAAACAAGTAATAACTTTTAGTTATTACCTTTAAATTACTTACTTATTACTTATTACCATTATTACCTATTAATAACAATAAACAACAATATAAACAAAACGCTCAGCGGCACGTCTTTGTTGGTAGGGTGGTTACCAGCCAGAAGTCTCCCACCAGACCAGACCAGAAAAAATCAGAAATTAAAAATTCCCAAAATGTTTCCTCCCTGGGGAATCCACAGCTCACTGCTTCGCTAGGGAGGTCGTCTAATGGGTTGGTGGGCTGGGAAACATCAGCGTGATAGATCCGAATTATTTGTGTAAGTGGCCTAAAGGATCCGGGATGCTCCAACTGGGAAGTTTCGCGTCGCCTTTCAAAGCACTTGTAAACTTTAGCACTCCGTAAATTAAAATTATCTTATTATTACTTAAGACGCCAGTTATAGAAGGGTTTGTGAACTTTCGTGAGAGGGAGGGTAAGTTAGGGGGTACTGTACTCTGTATTTAAAAATGGAATGATAACCTCTTACCCCTAACCGAAGCGGCGAAAGTCGAAACAGGGGTGAAATTTTATCCTTAACCATGAATCTCACATCACTTCTGCATGGCTAGCATGGGCAGGAGTCAATTTCCTCCCCGGGGAAAGGATAAAAATGTATCACCTCACACAGCTTTTTCAGAGCACTGGCGCAAAGCTGGAAATAATATACAAATAAAATATGTGTAATAAAAAATAAATGATTTAATATATTATGAGACTTAAATAATTGTTTTATAAATATCACCTAAAATAAACTATTTAAAAGTAAATAAAATCTAAAACGTCTTCGAAACCACCGCAGCGAGGTACAGTTCCTACGATGCTGGCAGCATTGCCCCTTTGGATGGCCAAACTAATTCGTTGGCCAAGGTAACTGCCCGCTCTAGGATCACCGGTAGATAAAAAATTGGGGTATACTTCTCCTATTCCATGTTCCCGTGCTTTAGCAAGTGAAAACGTAAATTATTTCCCTTGTGTATGTAATCGGGGGATATCATTTTTGTCTAGCCCTTCTTCTGTGTATTCTGGTAAGGTAACTTCAGGGTTATGAGGCTTAACACCTACGCCTAAGATTGATAGATGTAGGACCTACGGTGTTCATAGGCGATGGTTGTTTTGGGCTTGGTACGATATTTAGTTTTAAAAAAATATATAACAAGTAGGGCTGTGACGCGCAACGAGACACATGTGGCTACCATTTTCTCATTCTGTTTTCAAAAAATAAACAGTCAGAATGAGTTAGTCCTATAAGGAATTGAACCCAGGACCTATGGATCCGTAGCCAATCATGGTAACCACTGAGTCAATGAACCCTAAACTTGTTCAATGAAAATGCCGATAGAACCTCACAAGGGTGACTGAGCATGCCCCGATTCGGCATTCGGCTGTCGGAACGCTTTGTCCGTTGTTATCTGAGCGCACAGCGATGCTGGAAACGACTGGAAGGGCGATATGGTCACAAAGGGTAGGCATCTACTGTCATGGAATATACACGACTGGCTTTCTGGTCTAATGGTGAGCATGTCCGACTGCAAATCCTGAAGTCCAGGGTTCAAAACACGGTTCAACAAGTGTGCAATTACAGTTGACCCCCGGGAATCTGGCCCCTGTATGATCTGGCTCCCCCTTCGTTCACAAACTTTGTTAATGTAGATAGTACATGATTGAATAGTTTATAACACAGAATTTTTTCATTGGATTGTTATTTGACTTCTTTGTGAAACACTCCGGACTATAGGTGTCTTAGGTGTATCTATAATCCGACAAATTCGGGTTGTCGGACTACCAGGAGGTCAACTGTATATCTATCCGATTTTGACGGCCGATTGGCGCAGTGGGCAGCGATCCTGCTTTCTGAGTCCTAGGCCGTGGGTTCGATTCCCACAACTGGAAAATGTTTGTGTGATGAACATGATTGTTTTTCAGTATCTGGGTATTTATCTGTGTATTATAAGTATTTATATGTATTATATTCATAAAGATATTCAACAGCTATCTTAGTACCCATAACACAAGCTACGCTTACTTTGGGGCTAGATGGTGATGTGTGTATTGTCGTAGTATATTTATTTATTTATTTATATCCAGAAATTCTTAGTGCCCTCCCGAAGTTTGGCTATTGGTGTGTCTCGCTGTCATCACAGGCAGGAGACAAAAGTTGTAACCCATTGTTTATATTGTATCAGTTGTATACCCTATTATATCCTCTGACAGGGGATACAATTCACGTGCTCACCTGCCAAAGCACGGCAGAACGGAATAGGAGAAGTTCACCCCCATTTATTATGAGAAGGGTCTAGGACGTAGATATCCACGCTGGCCCAGTGCGGATTTGTGGAATGTGGAGTATTTGACAACATTATGGGAAACTCTCAGGCATGCAGGTTTCCTCACGATGTTTTCCTTCACCGTTGAAGCTAGTGATATTTTAATTGGTTAAAACTCAGCTAACAAAGTTGGGGTGCGTGCTAAAATTCGAACTCGGCACCCCGAAAGTGAAAGCCGAATTCCTAGCCACTCGGCTATCACCGCTTACCGTTATTATTTAAATATTATTCTATCTGTTTGATGAGTTTTTTTTTATCTATCTTATAATTACAGTGCTCTGTTATGAAAATTAAGCGTAAATGTTAGAGTTTAGCGAATTAAGCTTAATTTTCATAATATATCATGGATTTCCGCAAAGTAACGCCTGCTTCTATCCAATACAGGTCTCTGTATTTAGTCCGTGGTATAGAGCTCTCCGGGTTTTATTTATTTAAAATTTTGTTTGCATTCTAGTCCATTTAAAAATGGGCATTACTAAACGCTTGCATTATGCAATGAAGGCAATTGCTGTTTGAGACATCAAATCGCGCGCTGTTTTAATCCATCCCTGACCTACTTTTTTATCTTAGAGTGTCTCCACATCACATTTGTATGTACGCGAGCAAGAAGAAAAATCAGCTAAGTGCGAGGTAGACTCGTACTTAGAAAGTTCCGTACGTACTACAATGCAATATAAAACACAATCAATTATTGGCATTAGGTAGTTATATCGTTCAAAACACCAATAAAACACTTTTCTTTGGTTCTTTTATAAATAAATAAATAAAATGTATCTTCATTTAATTCAGACGGGTGTCCATAAACAGGTTTATTTGTTAGTACGTGTTAATAACAAAATTTTTTCTTACTTATCCATACATAGTAGTGTTGTTAAATACATAAATAAATATACTACGACAATACACACATCGCCATCTAGCCCCAAAGTGAGCGTAGCTTGTGTTGTGGGTAGTAAGATGACTGATAAATATTTTTATGAATAATATACATAAATACTTATAATATACAGATAAACCACCAGACACTGAAAAACACTTATGTTCATCACAGAAACATTTTCCAGTGACGGGAATCGAACCCACGGCCTTGGACTTAGAAAGCAGGGTCGCTGCCCAGTACGCTAATCGGCCGTCAAGTAGCTGGATTCATGCGGCGCAAAACCGTATCATGTGAAAACATTTATGTAATAACGACTATAGCGTTATCCACATAGGTAGGTATGAATACAAGATATATAAATGCTTTGTAATTTACAAATAACCTTTATTAACCGCTGAGAAATCACATTTTCCATATTTTACTTTAAAACCTGCGCTAAGAAATACCTACTAAAAACAAGTAAAATGCGCTAAAAATGTAGTACGCGGCCTTTGAGCGGCGCTGTTGGCGGCTTTCGAGTGGAGCGAGATACGCGCGGTCGTTGACCCTGCGCACGCGCACCGCCACGCGGTAAATATAGCCGCGTGACGTCACTTGTTTATCACCGTACGCAAGGTTACGCGCGGCGACCACGAGTTCGCCATGCCGGTTAGGATTCTTGCTACTCGCGTAGCCGTACGAAAGCTTTATGTAACTTTAAAGTAGGATGTAAATATGGCTTCGACGTGCAACTGGTTGCAACAGAACCTCTGAGGTGTAATTGTGACATGGCCAGATTCCATTTCAGTATTATCTTCATCATCTTCATCACCTATTACCGGCCCACGGTTCTCCTCTAATAGTGTAATGGGCTCGTAGTCCACCAAGCTGGCCAAGTAGACTTGACAGTCTTAAAGGCACTCTGTTACACTCTCAGGCATGCTTGCTTTGCCATGGTGTTTTCGTTTATCGCGATATAGCGCCAGTGATATTTAATTGCTTTAGAAAACGAAGTTACCGAGTTCTGTGCTCTCTAACTCTTACAACCTGGGTATCTTTAAAAAAAGAGTGAATAGGCATCTACTAGGCAAGCGCGTCCCATCTTAGGCCACATCTGCACTTTCCACATCGTTATCGTCATAACCTTTTTTTTTATATTGGTAATAGACTGTCAAGCGCCAGTAAAAAAAAGTCATGAACCATAAATTCTGAGTTAAAACGGTTACATGATCGAATTCATGAGAAATTGAGACGTTGGGATTTTTTTTTGATGATTTCTTGGAGTCAAGTTCAGTATAAATTAAATATTTATATCTTTTTAAACCTAACCTAACCTAACCACGAGGCTGTATAGAAAAATAAATTATGTAGTAAACAACAAATAAGTACTTTATTTTATTTAGTATGTATTAAATATAAAAGTAGATAGCTGAAACCTGTGGAGGATAATAATGAAAGGCTTTCGCTCTAAAAGTATAACCTACACTTGATTTAAATATCAATATAAATTTATAAGCAGTGGTCAGTAGGTAAAAAACTTAAAAAATATATATAATCTTAATACCTAGTAATGTAAAATTAATAATAATCATTTAATAGTTATAAAATTATTAATAATTTAATAGTTTCTTTTTTATTTCATCCGATTTTTTTTAATAACTAAATAACAAAATTGCCCCTGCTCAAATGTGCGTAAGAAGTTCTACGCAGTTACATATATACAGTTACAAATAAATATATAATACATTATATAATAGACTGTTAAACAGCATATATCCCTTCTGTTATATAAAAAAAACATCATATACCCTTCTGTTGCTATAGTTAAACTGTAAACAAAACTAACATACTTACCTTTACATGTTTGTAAAGATGACGTATTAACCTTCCACGCAAATGCAAAATCTCCGGTAGTAATGTTGGTACCTATTTACCTTCCTATCTATCTAGCAAGTTTTACTTGAATCTACTGTGATCAAAATTCAAAATTCATTTATTTCAAGTAGACCTAATTAAGCACTTATGAAACGTCAAGTCTGTTTGTAGTGACTCTACCACCGGTTCGGAAGGCAGATTCCACTGAGAAGAGCCGGCAAGAAACTCAGCAGATTGCTCTTTTCCAACATAATTTTAAAGTTGAACAATCTTTAGAATTCTTCTGTTTTGTGAGAGATGAGAGCGGAGTGGCCTGCTTCCAAGCAGCCTTGTCGTTTAGGAATTCATCAATCGTGTAGTAACCACGATTTATTAAATGTGTTTTAATATATTGTTTAAACTTAGGTAAAGGTAGATTTAATATTACCTTCGGTATCATGTTATAAAAGAATATACCCATCCCCACAAAGGGTTTCTGTACTTTTCTCAGACGATATGCAGATATCACTAATTTATGTCCGTTTCTTGTTAGTCGTCTGTTTATATCGACTTTTTGTTTAAAATTACTTATGTTTTGTTTAATAAAGATCAGATCAGAAATGATGAGATCTTTAAAGGAACAAGATTTACTGAACTAGCTTTCTCTACGAGAGCTAAATTAGTATTTACCCTGGCTTGGAAGATTGATTGAAGTTTATTTATATTGTCTTATAATAACAATATTTTTTATTAAGTAAATATGACCTATATTTCTTGTTATTAAAAATACATTATTTATATAAAACTAAAAGATAATTAAAAATTAATAAAAATAAATACTTAAATAAATATACTAGGACGATACACACATCTAGCCCCAAAGCAAGCATAGCTTGTGTTAGGGATACTACGATAGCTGATGAATATTTTTATGAATGTAATACACATAAATACTTATAACATACAGATAAACACCCAGACACTGAAAAACATTCATGTTCATCGCAAAAACATTTTTCCAGTTATAGGAAACAAACCCACGGCCTTAGATGCAAAAAGCAGGGTCGCTGCACACTGCACCAACCGGCTGTCACCATAATATTTGAATATGCGAATCAATGCCGCTCCAATCCATTTGAAATGACACAGCCCAGCCAGATAGGTGAGTCCCTCACATACCTGCAGTCCAACCTGCCAGTAATCTTCTTCAGGATGCTGTTGGTGCTGCCCCGCAACCTTGGCACCAGGGAGCTAGGACTGTCGACGTGCCATTTAGATGGTTCACGAGATGGTAACTGGAAAACCATCGCCTGTTAAGAGAGCAACACTTCGCAGGGCACACTAGGAGCAAACCTTACAACTCCGTTGATTTTATAAGGGCATTCTACCACTGCCTTGAATGTATATAAGAGATATGTGTATATTTGTTAAAAGATATCCAAATTATTTCAAAAGAAATTGTGAATATAATACGTATAAAGTCGTCAGATATCCCAACAAGCTCTGTACTGCAAGCTCTGTAATGCAATAGTACATATATGAAATGTGCTTGCGGTATGGCTGTAAAATATGTAATAAATTACCAACCGATTTCGAAAACATGAATCTTAATATGTTTAAGAATAAATTAAGTAAAATGCTTGTCGAAAAATGTTATTATAATGTAAAGAATATTTATTATAAACTAAATAATTTTAAATATAAATTATGGATCATTTATTTCGATTTGGTTATTCATTTTATTTATTTACTGTCATTTTTAATTTTATCATGTGTATGTAGTGTTTATTTTAATTTAATTTGACGTTTACTTAAGGTTGATCTTTTTAACATCCTTGAACCAAATTTGCACACTATTAATTTAGTAGAATGTTATGCCCTCTAAACTAACTATATTGTTTACCAACATCTTGATATTGTACAAAAGTTCTTGCAAATAAATGAGTATTATTATTACAATATACCACTCTGTAGGTGTTAAGCCACATGTGCCTGTAATTACAGAGACCAAACTCTTCAGACCGGAACTAGCAATACTCCTTAACGGCTGAAATAAGCATGGCAGTATAGGTATTTCCCAGGACGACCTCTGCCAAAAATAGCTCAACTACTACTCCATTCTTTTTTTTTTGGAGTTTACTCCTTAAGAATCGATTTTCATATATAAGGCGCCCGGTATGAGAAAAATGTGAGGAGTAAAATCTACTGATGAATGACCTCGTTACGTTTTCGCTTTGCGAGGTTGCATGCCCGGCAACTGTGATGCGCAAACATGCAACGTCGCTTTCGTTTAATTAACTTATTTTTCCTATTTAAGTAACCAAGGATACCGAATATTATCTAGGTAAAGAAACAAACACATAAATATATGGGATAGAGTGAGATAGAAAACATTATACATTTTTTTTTTCTATTCTTGTTACCATGGAAACTAAATAATATACATTACATTTATCCTAATAGTTCAGATACTTTACATCCACCTCAATCTCCCGTAGGCTGCTTTTAAGAAGTTACACTTCCGCCGTGTGTGAATAAATTGCACAGAATTTTTAATTTACCCTTTCATATGGTATTAATCTTTATTCAGCGAAATAAACTCTTTTAGTGTATGTTTCGACAATCGTACTTAAGGAGTAAACTCCAGTCGTGTGTCGGAGCTGAAACACACTTATTTTTTATGTTTATAGACGAGCGCTTGACTGCAATCACATTAGATGGTAAGCGATGATGCAGCCTAAGGTGGAGCGCGCTTGCCTAGAAGACGCCTATTCACTCTAGATTTGAAGGTACTCATATTGTAGGCACTGGGGAAAAAGCTGGAAGGGCATTCCAGATCCTAGCGGTGCGAGGGGGGAACTATATCAAATAATTCACACGCCTTTGAGAATATTATGGAGAACTCTCACGCATGCAGGTTTCCTCACGGTGTTTTCCTTCACCGTTGAAGCAAGTGATATTTTAATTGCTAAAGCCCCACTTATAACCTTTCTGGTACGAACCCTAAAAATGTAAAACCCACGGTACCGAGTCGCGAACAAGGACGTTTCGCGGGTTCGGTGACCTCGCGGCGCCTTGTAAAGTAGTAAGCAGTTTAACACGACCGTCTATGACAGTTAACGGTGTATCTGTATTAGGATTAGAGATAAACCAACCGGCCTATTAAACGACTCGCAGGACAAAGGCCTGTGCTGACTACCTAGTTAGCTGAGTATGAACTTAGAAAGGATATCGAGCCAGTACCGACCGTATAGCGTAATTGACAGAAAACCTTTACGTTTTAATTATTTTTGCAAATAAATGGGCTGCTAAATATAGATTTTATGATTAATATCATAAAATTGTTTAATAATTAAATTAAAATTCAACACAATTTATTAAATTACAGTTTTAAAAACATTGTGTAACTTTGGCTCCATTTTATAACAAGCGGTTATAGCCTGGGTGTAGGTCTGCGGACTCTCCTTCGGGGGACCGAAGTTCGAATCATGCGCGTTTTATGTAATTAAATATCACTCGTTTTAATTGTGAAGGGAAATATCGTAAGGAAACCTGAATGCTTGAGATTTTGACGGCTGTTGGCGCAGTGGGCAGCGAACCTGCTTTCTGAGTCCAAGGCCGTGGGTTCGATTCCCACAACTGTAAAATGTTTGTGTGATGAACATGAATGTTCTTCGGTGTCTGGGTGTTTATCTGTATTTTATGTGTATTTATTTTATAAGTATTAATTTATTTATTAGAAAATATTCAAAAGCTATCTTAGTGCCCATAAAACAAGCTACGCTTACTTTGGGGCTAGATGGCGATGTCTGTTTTGTCGTAGTATGTTTATTTATTTATTCTGTAATCTTTTTGCAGTCCAATGCGCACTGGTCCAGTGGCCTTAAATCTCCTCATTCTGAAACTTAAACTTTTATAAAAATATGGATTAAATGGGCAAAGTCGTTCTCAAGTTATGACGTCACTAAGGGAATTTATCCACACATAAATTATATATATGTTTTATTAATCGAAGATGCAGTTACGGAAAATATTCTCATCTAGAAATTCGCGTCGGATAAACGGACACTAAACGTTAGCGACACTGACAAGTACGGATAGCGTCCTACAAAATGGAACAATGTCATTTTTCACTGACGTTGACGTTTACGGCACTGAACGTCACGTCTCCGAACTGATATGACGATATGACGTGTGAGTAGACTTTTATTTTGTGAAGTGTTTTTGTGTTTGCAAACACAATTACTATTTCTGTGCAATTAACACTCACTTTAATTTTTACCAAGCCTGGTAATATTAACTTATTACCGGCCCACTACAGTCATTGGTCTCCCAGCTCCCGGGGTTAGTCCACCATGCTGGCCCAGTGAGGATTGGTGGACTCCACACACCTTTGAGACCATTATCGAGAACTCTCAGGAATGCAGGTTTCCTCACGTTGTTTTCCTAACTTGAAAAGTTAGAGGTGCGTGCTGGGATTCGAACTCACCCCCTGAAAGTGAAGTCGAGCTCCTACCGTGATAGCCCAGAGGCTATCACGGCTTATATTCAAAATATTTATTTAGTTTCCATGGTAACTGTAAAAGGAAAAAAATGTGTTATTTATTCACATTTTTTTCCTTTTACAGTTACCATACTTTTATTTATTCTAACTCATTCTCTCCCAAACAAGTGCCTAATGTTTTTTCTCTTTACAACGATTTTAAGAAGTTTCACATCAAAGAAAGTTTAGGTTTTTAAAGGATGTTCCTTGGTGTACAATCTTCACCAGTAAACGAGAGTAAACTTAGTGTTTTTATTTCGTCCTTCTTTACGAACCTGATAAGCTAAATGCTTATCAGTTTATTAGTAGGAATATAGTTATTTGAAGTGACGGAGAGTAACTTAAGCTACTTGTTATCCCAGGGAAACCAATATTTCCCACGGGGTTGGTAATAAAGGTGAACGAAGAACGCGGGCAATAGCTAGTACAAATATTTTCTTTATTGCATTATATAACGATGGTAATAATAAATATATTTTCTTTATTGCATTATATAACGATAGTAATAATAAATATATTTTCTTTATTGCATTATATAACGATAGTAATAATAAATAAATAAGTAGTGACCTGCTACGGCTACGCACGAGGATTACATTAGAACAAAACAGTCTTTAAAAACAAGCTTTTTCGCTAGTGAACCATAGTACATTATGCAACAAGTACGGTTACCTAAATTGTACTTTACAGTCGATGCGGTCGCGGTATTAGGCTGGACATTCAAAATGCGAAAATATTAACAAAATATTAATGACGGAAAATAGCGCGACTGTTTTACAGACAGCCTCGTGCGATGACTGACTATATTAAAAATATAATAATGGGAACATTTACGTATTTGAAACATAACTCGTTATGAATTGTAAATAATTTCATCAAATTAAACGTTCACTTATCCTAATTAAGGTCTAAAAAATATTTTGATTTAAGAACATGTTTGCTTTTTTAAGCCGTCTTTCATCTTCTCTCCGTAGCCGTATAAAACTCTTTGTTGGTATTAAAAATTCAATCTGTATAATCCGATAAAAAAAAAATTCCATCTTCATACATAGTTATATGTATGAAGATGGAATTTTTGCAGTTAGGTACAAATTTAACTTAATCACGACATCATAAATAAAACACAAGTGCGGTAACGTTATATAAAACACGCTGCCTAATATCTAGGATGATGAGGCTTACACCGATGTTATGAGGTCTTCGTTACTAGCAAGTGTGATGAAAAATAAATTACATCACTATTACATTTTTCTTACAGACAAAGTAAGTTTAATAATAGCTTGCAACAAAAAATGCCGCATAAGACATAAATCTTATGGCAAAAACTCAACGTTAATCTTTTTCATATTTTGTGAATGTAATACTTCGATAGTACACCCTAAAAACAAATAAATCAGATATTACAATACCTACCAACAGAACGCGCGCTGTTGTGGAAAGTTATAGTATAAGAGACCAACGTATTTTATAGAAAAGTTAAAGTAATATATAAATATAAAAGTAATATTTAAAATTTATAAAGTTTTTGAACACTGATATGTTATTATATAATATTTTGTGTCCTTTTAATTTACATGTTATAGTTAGTTCTCGTACAAGTTTCAATCATGTTAGTTAGCAGGCTTAAGGATATGTTTTATTAACCTAACGTACTTCGTATCCTTCTTTTCTATCTTTTGTATACCTTTATTTATGAAACTGATTTAACGTGCAAAACCCTAAAATTACTGAACAGGCCTCATTTTTTTATTGAGGTAAACAAAACAGTTTTTTTTTGTATTGAGGCAAACAAAACAAAAGAGGTGATTTAAAAATAACACAAATACCTAAAGGAACAGACGAATTATCAAAAACACCTATATTTCTGATTATTTTTAATAGATGGTGTTATTTTTAAGTTCAATTGGATCATCTAGTTATAACGTTATTCGCCAGTTATGTGGTGCAGTGGTGAGCGTTATGATCTTGAATTGGGGGGTTCTTTTGGCAATTTAAAAATTTATAATCTCTTAATTTTCCTGTTCTGGTCTGGTGGAGGGCCATGGTTAGTTACCAACCACCCTTCCGACATAGATTAGCCGCCAAACGATTTTGCGTTCTGGTACGATGCCGTGTACTAACCATGGGTATGGGTTTATTGTAATTCTCATAACTGTAACAGGTTAGCCCGCAATTGAGATTACAAGTCAAATCAAGGGCTAACGTGTAACTGAATGAAATAAATATAATCTAAAATATAATAAAGAAGCGCAGTTATTACGGTTGTCTCTTAAACTATACCGTACTCACCTATTTTCGTTGACTTTCACCGTGTCACAGAGGTGAATCCGAACGCTCTAAATATAAAAGTTAATGCGAGACTTCTATTCTGTAAGCACTCACTCGATCTAACTGAAATAACTGGTGACCTTCGCGAACCTCCAACAGTCAGTAGATCATTTATTGCCGGCTAATTTCAAGGCAAGGCCAGGTTTCAGGTCCGATTTCGGGAGCACAAAATTTTATACCACATAAAAAAAATAGGCACGCAATGGAGGCAAAACAGGTTAGGTTAGGTTTTCTGGTGAATTTCGCGAACTTCAAGCGGTTAGTAGATAAACGACTGTCGGTAAATTTACTACTAAACAGTTAGTCACAATTACTCCCTTTAAGCACTGCTCTGTTGCTGGGAGGTCCAGGATTCGATTTCCAGGAATAAAAGTAGCCAAAAATCAGGTCGATTTGTTGCTTAGGGCGTGAACTAAAGACAAACAAACCAACAAACAAATAGATTACAAGCTAGTTTACTTTTGGTATACAATAAAATCGAAACTAGTTACCGAATAAGACCTCGAGAAATAAAACCTCGAAAGAAAGCCCTTTAGGATATATTGATTCTTTGCGACCTCGAATAGGCATTGTATCAGGCGGGATGAAGGTCCTAAGACCTATCTATTGAGTAGGATACTTTATTGAATCCGTTGCCCTACTTTGAGGGCATCTTTATCTAAAACTTATTGGGACGTTAGAGTTTTTGTGACAATAGCTTTGTAGATGTTACGATTCAATCGGAAATATCTATAAGATGTTGCCCGCGATTTTACCCGTAATCACTTTATTGTTCCTTTTTTAAATTGTTTTTCCCGGCTCAAAATTGCCAAGCAGGTTTGACGTCAGATAAGGCAACGTTAGTAAAAATATGCTATAACCAAAATATCGAGACCGGTGATCTAGTAAAATTTTAAACACAAAAGCCGCTATTACGACTTAACTATTAAAGATAATAAAATAATAATCTTCGCGGACTTTTTTTAGGTAATAATAAGTATTTTAATTATTTAGTACATAATTTTTATGTACCATCAGCGCACGCCAAATAGTGAATTTATAGGAAAAATGTTGCTACTTTGGGTTACATTATTGTAATTTTATTAACGATCTCCAATTTTTTTTATAACAATTATAACCTATATACCTAATTATATCCTACTTTGTGGTAGTTAAGCTTTCTTTTGGCGAAGAAATGGTTAAACTCAATCTAGTACTTTCGGAGTCTACTGGGTACAAATAAATAAACAAAAAAAATCTTTCCTTTTAAGTATAGATAAATAAATAAATAAATTGACTAAATATAATAAATATAAATGTACTAAGACAATACACACATCTCCATCTAGCCCCAAAGCTTGTGTTATGGGTACTAAGATGACTGATGAACATTTTTATGAATAATTATTCATAAAAAAAATTATAGAAAAAATTATATATAAAAATTATATATAAAATATAAAAATTATAAATTTTTTTAATTAACAATAGGCCGACAATCATGCCGGTTAGAAAGCAATGATGAGGTCTAGGTTGGAGCAAGCTTGCTTTGAAGAAGCCTATTCACTCTAGCCTTGAAGGTACCCAAATACATGGCAGGAAACACAGTTGCCGGGAGGGCGTTCCACATCTTAGCGGTGCGTATCAGAAAAGTGGATAAAAAACGTTTCATAAATTAATGTTCATCACACAAACATATTCCACTTGTGGGAATCGATCCCACGGCCTTGGACTCAGAAAGCAGGGTCGCTGCCCACTGCGGCAATCGGCCGTCAAGATATAACTATAATAACCCTAAAACTATCCAGTCCCTCGCAAGGAAGTAAGATATGAAATACCCTTCTCCATTTATGAAAATGCGGATCATCAATTATTCGGCAACGGCGCCGATCCGTGAAACTTAAGTCGTTAGCCGGTCATTAGTTGCGAATTTCAACTGCCGAGTTGCGATCGCAAAGGAACTGGCGTACAGTACCCTCATGCCCGTTTTCACTTACGATGGACAAGACAATCCTGTTCAGCCTTTTTCGACCAAATCGGTGTAGGGCTCCTTCAATCTTCCACTTCTCGCGACATTGTCAAAGTCAAATATTTTTTTATTCAAATAGGCACATATATTGCACTTTTGATGCGTATTGTATAGAAGCGTTACTTTGCGGAAATCCATGATATATTATGAAAATTAAGCTTAATTTGCGCGAACAGCAGGAGAATCTGTATGGTGTAATTTATAATTTCTTCAATCCTTATTATCCACACCAAACAGATATTCGGCAATGTACCGTCCACGCACGTTTCGCTCCAAAACCGCAGCATCCTCAGCATCCTGCGTTTTGCGGAGGATAGCAAATTAAGCTTAATTTTCATAATATATCATGCATTTCCGCAAAGTAACGCCTGCTTCTATCCAATATTTAAATTATAGTGTATGTAAATTATGTTAGTAGGGCTGCAAAACGATCTCTGAATCATTAATGCAAACTCAGAATTATTCTTTGATGCGTATAACGAATCACAATACTTTTCTTTTCGTGTACGAAGTTAACTTTGGGACATGATGTCTTTTCTCATAAATTCTCGAATACAATAACTGATATTTATCCGCGTAGCCCAACTGTATGATAGCTAACCTGTGTCCAAATGCCAATAACCCATTGCCGACCCTTCGACCGATTCGTAACTATTGACATAGAAGTGTTCATTACGTGATAATCCTGTTTCTGTAGAGAAAACATTGGGCTGAAAGACAATCAAAGAGGCATCTGCGAAATAATAATATTTGCCTGCGGCTTTGCTAAGTTCCAATACAGATATACACCAAAACATGCTCGAGTTAATTCTGAAAGTTTCACATGAATTCAAATTGAAGATTTTGATATCTATAATATTAAAAACCTGACCTAAAGTTAAAAAGCTGGCGACGTCCCTGGCGCAACGTTGAGCGCAGTGAATATAAGCAGGAGGTCCCTTGTTCGATTCCCGGCAAGGGAATATATTAATTAAAATTATAAGTACCCGATGTTTTCCTTAGACGGCAGATTGGCGCAGTGGGCAGCAAACCATGCTTTCTGAGTCCAAGGCCGTGGGTTCGATTCCCACAGCTGGAAATGCTTTCAGTTTCTGGGTGTTTATCTATATATTATAAGTATTTATGTGTATTATTCATAAAAATAAACATCAGTTATCCTAGTATCCATAACACAAGCTACGCTTACTTTGGAACTAGATGGCGATGTGTGTATTGTTTTAGTATATTTATTTATTACTAGCTGTTGCCCACGACTTTGTCTGCGTTAGATTTTGTTTTTTGATATGGCATTAAATTTATTTGTACCAAGATCTAAAAAAAAATTAAGTATTCAGTATCGTTAAGCCTTAACTGAGGGGTTTGCTGCTGTCCACTGAGAAGTTCTGTCCTCTATCTCCAACCACAGTTCGGGCAAAATAAAACACATAGTATAACCTCTATAGTACAAAGATAATTATTTAATTCGGTTATAATTTGTCGGAGTTATGGTGTAAAATGGTCAAACACTCATCCCTTCTCTCAAAGGAACCGCTTAATGTCGGGATAAAAAGTATCCTATATTACTTCTAACACTTCCAAAAATATGTGTACAAAGTTTAATGAGGATCGGTTAACTAGTTTTTGCGTGAAAGCGTAACAAACAGACTTACATTGACATTTATAATATTAGTAGGGTTTATTCCTTTAATTCCGAGGGATTAAAAAAAAAACTAAACAATCGCTTATGAAGACGTGGGGAACAGTTAGAATGGAATACAATATCTTTATTTGCTGGTATTTCGTTTTTTTTTTTGCTCTTACAATTATTTGTGTCCCTTTACATTCAACTGATTAAATAAAGAAATTAATATTAAGAAGAAATTAAAATTAATAAAATTGATTACAGTTTCATATGACTAACAAAAAACATGAAAAAAAAAACAAATTATTTATTAGATATTAATATGAGAAAAACCAAAAAAAATCATAATCCCATGCAAAGTAAATAAGTAAGTATATAATAAAATTATATGGTACCTAGTCAACTATTTTGATATATAATCGCAGATAAATTGGTGGCACTATACAGAACTTATTTCGGTCACTTATTCCGATCACAATCCCGAGTAGTCCATTATTTACTAATTGGGGGAGGGCGGGGGAAGTAAAGAGAAAAGTTTCGTAGATTGAGTGCTCATCATACAAACTAATTAGCTTCTTAGTCTCTGTCATAGTCAGGAGGAAAAATTACATTATTATTTGTAGCATTATTTGTAGTACGAGACAACATGAGCGGTGGCATCCTTATGTGGTTGATATTCCATCAACAGGCACGAAACGTTTTTATCCACGTTTCTGATACGCACCGCTAAGATGTGGAACGGCCTGCGGCAACTGTGTTTCCTGCCACGTATAATTTGGGTACCTTCAAGGCAAGAGGGAATAGGCTTTGTCTAGGCAAGCGTGCTCCAACCTAGACCTCATCATTGCTTTCTAACAGGTTTGGAGTCAAGTTAAATGCATGTCTTGATTGTTTTTTTTAACGGGCACGATTGTCGCCAAGCGCTGGCCGTTAATAAAAAAAAAACATGAGAACTTAGCAGATGCATATCGATAAACTTGTTATTGAAATTAGATATAGTTTATGAAAATTACGCTTAAAGTTCCATAATCCTCAAAAAGTAGGAGATGCTATATGATGTAATTTATAATTTCTTCAATCTTTGTATTCTCCACACCAAGATTTTCGGCAATGTACCCTCTACGTATGTTTCGCTCCGAAAGGAGATGTTACAATGAATAACTGTAAAAAGGTGTGTGTACTCATGTACACGAAATAGAAGTTATAATTCTTTGGCGTAACAAGATAAGAACCTTTTCAAAATTTTAAAAAAAAGTTAGGATAATTTACTTTTGGATAGCTCGCGGACTACTAAGTTATACTGGGAATCAGAACTTTTTTATGTAGGTACCTACTTTGTGTCCATTACAAAACTGGTTATTGGACTCAATATCACCTATTAGCCTATTATCCCACTACAAGGTATGGGATAATAAGGCTACGCTATGTTAAGAGGCGTTAAGGTTTTTAGAGGTGTTTAGGTGATTTGGCTCACAGCTTATACATTCTCAATCCGGGTTGGCGTTGCATTTTTAGTTTTATTCCACTACATGTTAGATATCTGCATATCGTCTGCGAAAGGTGCAGAACTTTTTTGTGGGGTTGAGTATACGCTTTTCCAACATGATTCCTGACAGCCGAGTGGCGCAGTGGGCAGCGACCCTGCTTTCTGAGTCGTAGGCCGTGGGTTCGATTCCCACAACCGGAAAATGTTTGTGTGATGAGCACGATTGTTTTTCAGTGTCTGGGTGTTTATTTGTATATTATAAGTATTTATGTGTATCATATTCATAAAAATATTCATCAGCTGTCTTAGTACCCATAACACAAGCTACGCTTACTTTGGGGCTAGATGGCGATGTGTGTATTGTCGTAGTATATTTATTCCTAAGGTAATTCTAGACCAACCGTTGCATACATTTAAAAAATGTGTAAAAACATATCTAATACTACACATTTGATGAATTTCTTAATGACAGGGTAGATTGGAAGAAGCCAGCCTCGCTCTCATCTCCCGCCAGATAGAAAAATGATTGTAAAAGAGCAACTACTGAGTTTCTTGCCGGCTCTTCTCGGTAGAATCTGCTTTCCGAACCGGTGGTAGAGTCACTACAAACAGACATACTTGACGTTTAAAAGTGCTTATAAAGTAGGCCTACTTGAATTTTTTCAATTTTTGGGTCCATCAACTTGAGGCGTAGATGCTAACCAGGTGCATGTAACTACATCGGCAACCACGCCCTTCAGACCGGACACAGCAATGCTGACTGGCAATAAACTTGGCGGAAGTACTTCCTCCAACGATCTCTGTCACGAAAAGCTCTACGGTATTTCCTGTTTTTATGGCAATTTTGACTTTACTTACTGTCCTACATACTTAGTTTTTATTTAGTACGGATAGAACGCTGACATGAAAATAATATAATAAAATGTCCGTTAGTCTATCAATTGGTGGCAAACACAAAGTTCTGTCGAACTTGTGTCGTTAGTCCCCCGTCACGAAATAATGGACCGTTCGGAATATCAATCGCGGAATATGTAAACGACATGAATCTTTCTTCATGAATCTTTGAATTTTCCCAAGATTTCATCTAATTTGAGAACAGATTTTGTATTAATTTCAATGAGATTTAAGCTGCGACTTCACGCACTACAAACTTAGTGCATTTTTTATTAATTCTACTGCAAGTTTTGGAATCCTGCTAGCTATGTGTTTATCATCATCAGCTCACAATAATGGAGACATATATTCAGACGGCCGATTGGGGCAGTCAGTAGCGCTTTCTAACTCTAAGGGTTCGATTCCAACAACTGAAAAATGTTTGTGTGATTTACATGAATGTTTTTCGGTGTCTGGTTGTTTATATGTATGTTATAAGTATTTCTTTATATGTACCGTCTCCATCTTTTTTGGTGTGGGAACATTTGCTTAAAACCCTGTCCACCGAACACAATGATGAGATCTAGGTTGGAGCAAGCTTGCCTAGAAAAAGCCTTTTCACTCTTGCCCTGAAGGTAAGTTTATAGATAACTTAGCTATCTAACTTCTAATTGTTCTACGTAAAAGTACTACTTATGTTTTCACATATCCACTTTGATGGATATTGTTAATAAGGGTATTCCCTTATTTACATTATCTGTCAATAATATATGTTTTATACATATTCTAAAGTTTCATAATTAAGTTATAAGTTTGCTGTCAATTTTAATGTATTTCGTTAGATTTATTAGCGGCTACTTAATTGGTGTATGTGTTATTTTCTTTGTACTAATTTTAAGTATTAAGTATACTGTTTGGGCCTTAATAAATAAAGTAAAATAAATAAAATAAAATAAAAAATAAGCACAGTAAATATTTGGCATGCTTATTCCTCTTCCGAACATTATGTTCGAAAGCAGGATTTCGGATATCGGCTGTAATAATATTAATTTTAAACTGATTCTTGACTGACCTAGTTCAGTACGGGCGACGAGGTATCGGGACTGACTTGCCCGAGCATTTCTACGCAGGGCTTTTCAACCTGCATATTTTGCCCGAGGTTCGTTTTTCTATTTATTTATTAACCGCTGACGCAAGAAAGACGGGGTATTATAACTTTAACGTTTGTTTGTTTGTATTTTTTTGTTTGAAAGTTAAATTAGTCGGGGGTGTTCTTAGCTTTGTTTCATGAAAATAGGCCCAAGATGGCCGCCGCAACAAAATGGCAGATTACATATTTTTTCAAAACTCCACCAATATGGTTATCAAATGAAAGGGCTTGCCTAGTAGAATTAAGTACACTATTTTAAAAGGGAATGAAGAATGAGGAATATTTGTTGATCCGGCAATCTCTGTCTCTATCTCTATCTCTACTTCTCTATTTCTCTATCTCTACTTAATATTATAAATGTCAATGTAAGTTTGTTTGTTACGCTTTCACGCAAAAACTACTTAACCGATCCTCATGAAACTTTGTACACATATTTTTGAAAGTACTAGAAGTAATAAGTAAAAAGTAATATAGGATACTTTTTATCCTCAAATTAAGCTCGGTTCCTTTGGGAGAGGGTATGAAAGTGTTTGACGATTTTACGCCATAACTACGACAAATGATAACCGATTTAAATAATTATTTTTGTACTATAGAGGTTATAATAGGTATGTGTTTATTTTTGCCCAAACTTTGTGTAGATCTAATGAATGTGGTTGGAGATAGAGGACAGAAATCCTCAGCGGACAGCAGCAAACCCTTTTTCTAAGGCTTAGCGATACTGAATACATAATTGCTGCCACATTTATGAGGACTTCAGTGCTAGGACTAAATAAAAAATGTTAAAAATGTTCTTCGTTATCCTTTAGCATATAAATCAAATAACAATGCGATTTCGATTCTTCCTTTAACGATTACTATTCTTTGTTAGTGACAGAAGGAGCTAAGACTGATCAGACAGTTCTTTTAAGATATTGTTACTACTATTGAAAAATAACTTTTTAAAAACTACACCCGTTTTTTTTAAATAAGAATACCAAACATAATTTTTTTTATAACTAAAACTAAAACGAATGCCACATCAAAAACAAAATCAAACGCAGACGAAGACGCGGGCAACAGCTAGTAATTTGTTTAAAGTTTCCTGAATTCTTTCTCTCGGGGTTTGAAAAACGAAACTGTGTTACTTATTGCAGAGGAGATACACTGATATCGACAAAATTTTGGATAGAGGTTGCGTTCATCCCGATGACCGACATTTTAGTGATCGAAAACCTAGCTGTTCTCACGGTTTAGAAAAAAAAACCTTGAAATGTCGCAGTTATAAGCTAGTTTCGTAAACATTGGGAATAATTATAGCTAAGGAGAATTTTTGCAATGCACCTTGTGCAGCGGCGAGGCCTTTGATTTTTCGGAAGGACACTTGCCGAAAACCACCTGAGGGGTTGCTACGGCGTCACCGGGGGAGTAGGGGGAGCGCGAAGGCTCGCCATGAGAAGAGCCCCAGGGCTCGACGACATCGGGGGGGAGAGTGGGAGACGTCGACCCGAGGGTGCCTCCTGCGAGGACTCGGACCTCGGCTCGGTTCGACGTTAATCTGACTGTTGGTGGACTTTTGGACTAATCATTGTTTAGTCCGATCGCCCCCGTGACCGTGGTAAGGATCCACGTCCGGATGACGTCAGAAATCGGGGCCCTCGTCTTCGCCGGCGAAGACGCTGTGTATGTTGCGTGTGTGTGTGTTGTTGGGACACGTTGTCGGTAGTTATTTTATCGTCAGGGGCGGCGAGGCCCCGTGTGCGATAGCCTTTATACTGCACATGGAAAGGTTGTCGCCCGGTCGCCATGCAAATGTCTGACGTCATCGCTCTCGAACGCTCCCGAGCTATGACGATATTAACATCTTATCTCGACTCTTGTTCTAAATCCCCTCGAGCACTTTGAACTGCTACTTCGAGATATTAATATAGCAAATCTTTACTATCCATATTGCCCATAGAACGTACATTTTTTATTAAAAACGTAAAAGAAAGTAGACAAAAAGCTACAATACGCTCTACAAATATTAAACTCTAGTTGTACCCTGCCACGCTTCGCTGTGGCACATTGTGATTGAATGGTTATGAAAAGTAGATCAAAACAATCCTTGTTGCGTATTATATATCATGCTAAAATTTCAGCTCGATCGGTGCAGAATTTTTTGAATTTTTGAAGCGTATACAAATGAACATTACATTTTTATATATATAGACTATTAATATAAAAATCCAACTAATCCGCACCGTGCCAGCGTGGTGGACTACGGCCTTAACCCCTTCTCAATGTGGGAGGAGATCCGTGCCCTGTAGTGGGTCGGTAATGGGTTGATATGATGATAATCAATATAAAAATAATTGATAAAGAAAACTGACTTTGTAAAACAATTAAGAAGAAAGAAATAAATATTTACCAATGAAGAGCAAGCTCAAAGGTTTTAAACAGGGCAACACTTCACAGGGCATGCAAGGAACATTTTCCTGTTTTCCTGTTCAGTCGGTCAACTGGCGCAGTGGGCAGCGACCCTGCTTTCTGACTCCATGGCTGTGGGTTGGACTCCCACAACTGCAAAATGTTTGTGTTATGAACATGAATGTTTTTAGAGTCTGGGTGTTTATCTGGGTATTATGAGTATTTATGTATATTATTCATAAAAATATTCATCAGCCATCTTAGTACCCATAACACAAGCTACGCTTACTTTGGGCCTAGATGATAGTATATTTATTTATTGTATTTACTGTTAAGCCTCATATGTCACTTTTAATTTAAATCCATACCAGGCTTAACATCTAGGGTTTATCTGTTTTGAGCAACGTACAGCAGTGTTATTAAACCCTAACGCTAAATCGCTTCACGGTACGTCATTCTAAGTATGGTAAACATACCATAAGCCTCCCACCAGACCAGGGTAAATTTCGCAATTATAAATTACGAAATTGCCTCCGCCGATGCCGTTACCTCTCACTTAAAACCACAGCGTTTTCCGCTGAGCCAGAGAGGTCGTCACAATATTTTTAGTAATTGTTATGGTGTATATAATTTATGGAGTAAATAATAATAATAATAATAATAATAATAAAAATAATGTATTTGGCTTGAAAATAAGAGATACAATGCACAGCCTACCCTCCGCAGAAAGAAAACCTGTGTTACAGATGGTAGGTCCTTTCTAATGTTACAAAGGCTGCTAGCTAGTTCCATAGTATGTAGATTTCAAGATTTAAACATATCTACATGTTATTAAGAATATAGAAAGAGATAAAAAAGTATAAGTAAAGAATAACACACACCTCTACATTTTTAACACTTCTACACAAGAGTTAAAAAAGTGTGAGCGCGTGTGTGTGCGCGAGCGTGCCTGAACAAGATATAAGACATTCAAAAAACAGTGCACAAAGATGCAAGACTGTGTCCACATCATAATCTTTATTATATCTTCAGTGTCGTTAAAGTTAAGAGTTGATAGCCAGACTTTCGCTGATTTCGCTACACAGTTCTATCCACAAAGAACTATCCCAGATATCACCATAATAACATTGTAACTATTTGATACTGGCAGTGCACATTCTGCCCGAAGCCATTGCCATTCGCGATAAGTTTATCGCGACCGAAATTAGGGAGCATTAAATTTTTACTGCCACACTCGGAGCGTGATGAAAGCCGTTCAGTTCCAACAATTATTAGTTGCACTGCTACTATGTGTTCAAACGTGAGTTTAATTTGGAAATGGAGTTAGAATTGTTTTTATGAAACGTTAAAATGCTGATTGAAGTTGTCTTTATCTACATATGTTTACATAAAATAAATAAAATTGATTGTATATTGGATATAAGCAGGCGTTAGGTACTTTGCGGAATTCTATGATAATTCGATATACTCCGCGAAAAGCAGAATAATCAGTATGGTACAAAAGATCTTCAGGACGTGTTGACTTTACAATGCATAATTGTCGATGTCTTAACAATTATTGATTGTGAAGTCAAGCGGAGTATAGCAAATTAAGCTTAATTTTCCCAATATAGTTAATTGGATGTCTGTGGTTTCTGTGAAAGGCGTACTTAATATTGGTTATATAAGTTACTATTTCTGTTGTAATTATAATCATACATATATATATATGGTAATCCAATCAGCTATAGTAGGAAAATTAAGCTTAATTTGCTATACTCCGCTTGACTTTACAAAGAATAATTTATGAAATAAATAATAATACATTTTATTTATTTAAATTCTTGTCTAAAATTAAGTTATCGTACATACTATTCAGTGCATGCTGTGACTACCTATAAGAAGAAAAAGATGACAAAGAAACACTTTATTGCGCGTATAACATACAGGAAAAGAAACAGTAAGGAGTATAATACAGTAAGTGAAATTATGCGCCATTCGTAACCTAAGACTAGCTTTATCCATAACTTTTATTATTGTAGTCGATAGAACACAAAAGGACAATGGACAGAGCTGGTTGATCCGCTCATTATTATATTATTGCCATAAAATAAAAACCCACGATCGAAAAAAATGAACGCCATCACGTACTAGAGCAGCGTGGTGGGTCATTGCACTAATATACTGTCTCCAGTGAGAGAGGAGGCAGTAGTGGGGCTAAGGATGATAATCCTCTGGCTATAAAGAGCTACCTCTCAAGTCAGTATTCACTGATGAAATAAAAAAAACACATTGTAAATCCTTTACATTTTGCGATTTTTGTATAGAAAAACAAGAAAATTCACATTAAATGTTTACTGCCACTCTCGACGCGTGATGAAACTCATTTCGCTACAATTAGTTGCAATATTACAATGTTTCTTTGTTACATTACATTGTTACATTACCGCAAGTTTTAAATGTAAATAAACTTTACATATTTGTATATCAGTCCATATATTTGTATATCACCAATCCGCACTGGGCCAGCGTGGTGGAATACGGCCTTAACCCCTTCTCATTGTGGGAGGAGAACCGTGCCCTTTAGAGGGCTGGTAATGAGTTGATATGATGATGATGATGAAACTCTATATGTTTATGAAGAACGTATAAATTGATCCATGTTTTATAAACAATGAACATTTGCCGGTACAGATGTCAACACCCCTTATCTTCCCGCGGGTGTCGTACGAGGCGACTAAGGAAATAAAACGGAGGACGTGCAACAGTATCTTTTATGCTACTACTATCTATTGCGATACAGTCTAGCTTGGTGATTATGGGTGAAGGCTTTGCGGGAGGCTTTCAGTGGCGTGCACAGGGTTTTTGATGGCATAAAATGGAAAAATCCATCAATATTTTTAGGGTATGCAATGCTTTTGTACATGTATGAAGTGCACGCCACTGGAGGCTTTTATACCAGCAGCACATATTATAAGTAGAACTTTTTGTGACAGAGGTCGTCCGGGGAGATACTACCGTCATGTTTATTTCTGTCGTCATGCAGCACTTTTCCAATGCTGTGTTCCGGTCTGTACAGCGTGGTCTCCGGTGTTATTAAATGTGGCTTAACACCTACGCCTTAAGCATAATTCTTAATTTTGTGCTTTAAAATGCACACAGAATATGTTGTCTTTCCCATGTACAATTGCTAATACTTGTGTATTGCGTAGTTACCATTTACTGAGGATTCTGCGACGTTATAGCGAAACGTCTGTGGACAGTGCCTGCGTGGTGTACAAAGATCAAAGAAATCATAAATTGCATCGTTCGATCTGTGTAGAATATAGTAAATTAAACTTTATGTGGTTAACTCACAGTACTCTGTGGAGAGCATGCATGGAGACGAATGCAACACCGAAACACGTAATGCTCCAATGCAATGGAGTAGTAGAACAACACGCAGTACACCTTGGCTCATCAGCGACACTTCAAGAAGAACTCGGCGACCTGTGCGGTCTGCTAAGCTTCTGGAGTGAGCTCGGCTGGCTGGACTGATCCAGCGCGGAGCATCAGCATCACACGTACAACGGACGGTTCAGGTCAACCAAGTAAAGAGACAGACCCAGGAAAAGGAGAAGAAGAAGACTTTATGTTTTTGGTGCACCATGGAATCCCGCAAAGTAACGCTTCTCCTCTCCAATACAAATTTCTATATTGTATAGAATATATATGCTTTATAACTTCACATGATAAAAAGGGAATCTTAATTGAAAAGCATTGCCACATTTTGCACGTGATATAACCCATTTAGTTTGAATATAGCTAAGATTCCGGCCATTTCGCGGTTTCAAACTTTTTGGAGTAATGCGCGTTGTAAGCAATTTGATATACCTACTTAACTAACAGCGTTGTGGAGTACGTTCTAAAGGTTTTCATTTTGAGAGGAGACCCGTGACTTCTAGGCTTATAATGAACGGCGAGAAATATTAATATTTCTGGAGCTATCAAAATACGTTTGATGTTATTTAATTTGCAATAATTAAATTAATTCATTATGAGTTAAGCAACAGGGACTCAAATTACCCAAAACTGTTGTAAAATTAAGACATAGAAGTGTTGACAATAAATTATTAACCGGTAGGTAAATTTGCGAACTGTCTATACTATGAAAATATATAAATAAATATACTAAGACTAGCTAGATGGCGATGTGTGTATTACACATCGCCATCTAGCCCCAAAGTAAGCGTAGCTTGTGTTATGGGTACTGAGATAGCTAAGCATATTTTTTATGAATATAATACACATAAATACTTATAATATACAGATAAACACCCAGACACTGAAAAACATTCATGTTCATCACACAAACACTCTCCAGTTGTGGGAATCGTACCCACGGCCTATATGGAACTATGAAAATAAAGCTTAATTTGCTATACCTACTACTAGAAAAGCGGGGTCTTTATGGTACAATTTATAATTTCTTTATACTCCACAAAAAACAGATCTTCAGCAATATACGCACGTGTCGCTCCGACACCGGACAAAGCTCAGGAGATTCTGACTTTACAATAAATATTTTTTATCATTGTCTTCATTTTCATACTATATCATTGAATCCCGCAAAGTTACCTGCTTCTATCGAATATTTATGCGAAATATTTTTGATAAGTAGGTATTTTTAGTGTTTAAATTTCCTATTATAATGTTAAGGATTTATTAAAACGATTAAAAAAGTTTGGGTGTGAATTGCTCAAACTTCATAGCTTAATATTAATTAACTGTGAGATGGTGATATCAAAATAAAAATCTACCCGGTGAAGTTTGTCTTGTCAGCCCTCATAGCTTTAAGTTAAAGATGGCGAACGAAGTTATCACCACCCCTTACAATATGTAAACATATATGTATGAACGCTTCATAATTGCCTGTGATAGGCCTACATGAATAAAGAAATTCTGAATTTGAATTTGATATTTTTACCCTTGCACCTAGCACAATATCGCGTAGCTTGGTCAATGACGACTTAAAAGGTGGAAAGCAAATGGCGACCCGATGCCCGTTTAATATTTAATGCGCGACGGGGAGTTGTTTAAGAGTGCATTCACGAAAAAAACTACTCAATGAGAATCGTACACTTCTACATCAGGTTCCGTACATTGACAGCCGATTGGCGCAGTGGGCAGCGACCCTGCTTTCTGAGTCCAAGGCCGTGGGTTCGATTCCCACAATTGGAAATTTTTTCCGATTTCAATGAAACTTTTGGGGAATCCGGATTGACCTGGCGAGTAATCCTGTACAGTTTGGTGACGATCGGAGCACTCCTATTTTTGAACTGTCAAACTGTAAAGTACAGCTTTTATTTACTATGATGATATTCTATTGTTGGGTGTACATGGGTGTAGATAATGATCTTTACCAGCTCGAGAAGAGAATAGAAGAGAATGAATAGGGTGAGAAATAAATGATTTAATATATTATGAGACTTAAATTAAAAATGTAATGATGTAAGTTTATTGTTTAAATAAAATGAAGCAAAATCTAGCCCGGCGAAGCGGGCTGGGTACGCTAGTTGTATATAAAAGATATATGGGCTTATGTGTGTCTTATAAACGTCACTGGTCCATACAAATAAATAAACAATTATTTATACATTGATTGCAAGATTTACGCTAGTCGCAAGCCTGTCGCGAGATACGTAATCACCTGCCGAGCACAGCAGTGCTGATTGGCGGTAAAAATAAGTACATCCCCGCGAGCTCGGTCACAAAAAGCTCTACTAGTTAAAATTCCCATCCAATGGAACCCTAAAACCCTGCACTTTACAATCTGGTCGAATCGACCCGCCGCCGCGCCGTTAGTACGCGCGCAGGGTTACACTCACAGCGAGGCGCGAATTGCAACGTAAACAAAAGGGTGATGGGACCGCCATACTCACATGCTATCATACCGAATTTTGTGAAGTATTACTGGTACTTATACAATAAAAATGTTGAAGACTTCCTTGACGCAGTGATGTAGTCTTCAAAATGAATGTATCCGGCAGAAGTAACTTGGGAATTTATAAACCAGCGCGTCGCCAGAAACTGGAATGTACTTAACCGTGCACTTTACGTTACGTTGCACACGTGGCGTCACAGACCAATAAGAGATATATGATAAACGACTAAGACACCAGGAGGTATCTTTGCATCGTTCGAGTCCATGTAGGACTGAATTGTTAGAATGAACCCGTATTTATTTATATCAAAATACCCACCAACTCAATGTTATGAACATAAGTTTAATTATTTACTCACTTTATAAAATTACCGTAACATATAGTAAGTCCATGTTCAATAGCTAAAAATTATTGATTTTGGAATTGATCAAATTAAACTTACCAACTGACGTTTAAAATCACAAAATACTTGATATACGCAGAGATATTCGAATTTCAAGCGGTACAAAATTATGTTTATGCAACGTGTAAATGAAAACCGTAATAATACTTCACAGGCTATTTGGGAAAGTAGGAACTCTTACAATATAATAATCAAGTCGTCTGTGAAGGTATGCCGAGTCCTTTTACAGACTATTTTCAGGCTTACTAAGATCCTATGACATCTGAAATAAGTCTATTAACAATTTCAGTTACAAGTATGTTTTAATTCAAATTAAGCATTACAGGTATGATAAAAACGCTGGGGTATAAATTGCTCTAACTTCATAGCTAAACCTTAACTCGACTGTGAGATGGTGAAAACAAAAAAATAGAAACGAACAGGAATAAAACTACTTTGTCAACTAAATTGTCATAATAAATCAATCATATATCATTACCTAAACACAATATTTTAACTGACGCTGGTCGCTTCTCTCGCCATAGCACCATCAACGACATCATCCGACGATCTCTTGCTACTGCTCACGTACCAGCTGTATTAGAACCTATTGGTTTGGCGCGGAGCGATGGCAAGAGACCTGATGGTATGACGCTCACACCTTGTAGGCTGGGAAGATCACTTGTGTGGGATGCAACTTGTGTCGATACCCTAGCTGCATCACACATCCAGGCCACCTCGTCAATGGTGGGTGCGGCTGCTAACAGTGCCGAGCAGGCCAAGAGGCGTAAATATGAAAGCCTGGATAGCAGTTTCATTTTTGTGCCTTTTGGAGTAGAGACTTTGGGACCGTGGGGTCCGGAGGCACGAGCTCTTTTCAAAGAACTATCTACCGGTGATCCTAGAGCGGGCAGTTACCTTGGCCAACGAATTAGTTTGGCCATCCGAAGGGGCAATGCTGCCAGCACCTTAGGAACTGTACCTCGCACCGGTGGTTTCGAAGACGTTTTAGATTTTATTTAGTTTTAAATAGTTTATTTTAGGTTAAATTTATAAAACAATTATTTGACTTGTGTTATTAATTTTTAAAAAAGAATTGTTAATATTTTAACGTTTCTTTGTTTCTTTCATCATGCTTATTACAACGCCCAAAGGGTGGGAATGTTTCAACCAGGACACGTGGTAGGCCGAAACCGGTAGTTATAATATAGCCTACTCGTAAGCACCGGGTAGAGGGTAGGGCCCTTCACTTGCGCAGATCCGCAGGGTAGCGTCGATCGATAGCAATCATGCTTTGTTCGCTCGCCTATTAACGTGACAACTGTTAAAATGTCACCCGACAACCTCAGCCCTAATATGAAATTCAAAATTCATGTATTTATTATTTAGGGACGGCCGACAGGCGCAGTGGGCAGCGACCCTGCTTTCTGAGTCCAAGGCCGTGGGTTCGATTCCCACAACTGGAAAATGTTTGTGTGATGAACATAAGTGTTTTTCAGTGTCTAGGTGTTTATATGTATATTCTAAGTATATATGTATATTATTCATAAAAATATTCATCAGTCATCTTAGTACCTATAACACAAGCTACGCTTACTTTGGGGCTAGATGGCGATGTGTGTATTGTCGTAATATATTTATTTAGTTATTTAGAGTTCCGGTAACTGGTTATCACCATCACCTCACAATAATGACAAGGTTGCTTGAAAGCATCCGGTTCCGCTTTCATCTCTCACAGGATAGAAAAATGAATGTTAAAATGTAAATTGTTGATATTGGAAAAGAGCAACAGCTGAGTTGCCGGCTTCTTCTCGGTAGAATCTGCCTTCCGAACCGGTGGTAGAGTCACTACACACAGACAGACTTGACGTTTCAAAAGTGATTATATTAGGCCTACTTGGAATAAATGAATTTGAATCTATGAACGCTTTATAAGTGCTTGTGATAAGTCATTTTTGAATTTAGAATACGATGTCGCGTAGAAACCGATCCGTATGGGTTGATATGATGATTATGATGAAGTATATATTGCGGAAGCCCGAAATATTCATCACCGCCATTAACTCAGGCACGAGTCTCCTCGCAGAATGAGAAGGGTTAAGACCGTAGTCCACGACGTTGGCCATGTGAACATTATGGAGAACTTTAGGGCATGCAGGTTTCCTGACAAAGTTTTCCTTCATCGTTGCAGCAAGTGATATATAGATTGTTTAAAACGCACATTGCTTAGAAAAGTTACAGTGCTAGGATCCATATAACAAAGTATACGGTACAATAAATAAATAAAAAAATATTTTATTTCAGGTCAGGACCCACATGCAATATAATTTAAAAATTTAATTGTCAGGATTAATAAATCCAGATAAGAAAAAAAAGGAAGCTAAATAAAAATAATTATTAACATTAAAATCAAAATTTAAAAAAAAAAACATTATTTCAAGTAGGATTACTCTATGAGCACTTTGAACCGTCAAGTCTGTGAGTTTGTAGCGACTCAACTACTAGTTTGAAAGGCTGATTCTATTCAGTAGAAGCCAGCAAGAAACTCCGCTATTAAATTAAAATTACAATTTATTTTACTTTCGGAATCTACTGCCCTTTTCGCCAATGTTTAAAACAAAATGTCTGGTTCTATTTATATTATATTTCGATCCTAGAACCGTATTATTGGTATCCCAGCACCACATCGAGGGCACGCGCTCGCTTATCGTGTTTGTTTTAAAGAACAAACCCAAAAAAGCAGATATGAAACCTTTTACGTGCCTTATAAAAACGAACTCGCCGCACATACATTTGGTAAACGTGAGTGCCACGTGACGCGATTTGAATGGGACGCGTATATCAATCGTCGGACAGGCAGCTCTCGCGTAGGGTGGCCATGCTCTGACGGTTTTAGGTTCACTAGCTGGTTTCGACTATAAAACTAACATTTCTGAATTAGTAGAGCTTGCTTCTGCCGCTAATCAGCATTTTAGTAATGCTGTGTTTCGGTCTGAAGGGCGTGGTTGCCGGTGTTATTACAGGTTATTATACTATTGGATACAATAGCTTTGGGATCCTCGATGTCAATATCTCGAACGAAGGCCAATTCCGAGCTCCCTTGGAAGGTAAAGCTAAACTAGCTTCTCAAAAGCTTGGTGTGCTCAACAGAGCCAAACTTTCTTTGCGTCAAAGCATAGACTCAAGCTCTATAAAGCGCAAGTAAGACCTCACATGGAGTACTGCTCGCATCTTTGGGCTGGGGCACATCTTTACCAACTCTTTCCATTTGATCGGATACAAAAGCGGGCAGTTCGACTTGTTGACAATCCCAAATTGACTTGCAGTTTGGAGTCCCTGGGGCACCGAAGAGATGTTAGCTCCCTTTGTGTGTTCTATCGACTCTATAATGGAGAATGTTCTAAAGAGTTGTATGCGTTGATACCTCCTTCCCTGTTCTCTGATCGCCCCCCACGCCGTAGAAACGAATTCCACCCTTATCATCTGTATGCCTGGTATTTTTCTACTGTTCGAAATACCAGATCATTTCTACCGCGCACTTGCTAATTATGGAACAATCTCCCATTTGATGTGTTTCCTCAAAAATAAAATCTAGGGTCTTTCAAGGGGCGGATAAAAAAATTCCTTAAAAGCCGGCAACGCATCGGTGGCTCCTCTGTTGTTTCAGGTGACCCACTTGCTCGTTTGCCCGCTATTAATAAAAAAAAAAAAAGGGCACATGAGGCGTAACATCCTTAAATTGATGGACACAGGGCGGCATGTTGCAGAAGTGCTCCTTGCATGCCCTGTAAGGTGTTGCTCTATTTAGTTATTTCTCTATCTATTTATTTATTTACATCTTTCAAATAGTTTTGATGGCCTGAATGTAATTTTATACATTGCCTATTTTATATTTTGCCTACACTGGATACACTTCCATCTTGTTTGTGTAGTTGTAAGCTAGTTTAACACTATTTATTGCAGGCGGAGTTTACCTGTAAGTAGATTTACATTTTGTCTTCATACCGTAAAAGCTAGTTTAAATTTGTTTTTGTTGAAATGTAAAGCTGTTGGTAAACCAAATAAAAAAATATATAGGCAGTGGGCCGTTTGCTTGGTGCGTCAGTTATTACACTAAAAAGATTATAAAAGGTATTTTAAGGTCAACAAGTAGTCGCCTCAACTACAAAAATAACTTTTTTACACTTAGATAATTTTAGAATTTATAATTTCTGTATTTTCTTTAGTCTGGTCTGGTGGTTCGGTCGTGGCTACTAACTGAAAAGACTGTGCCACTAAGCGATTTAGCGTTACGGAAGGATGTCGCGTAGAAACCGATTAAGAGTAGGTATGGGTATAATATGACTGCTATGCTCTCTAAAAGGTTAGCCCGCCACCATTTAAATCTGCATCATCACTTACCACCAGACGAGTTTGCAGTCAAGGGTTAACTTGTAGTTAAAAAAAAAGGATCACTTAGTTTTTCGTAAATACCATGTCCGGATTTTGCAAATTTTCACATGGTCACTCTATGCAGACTACCCTCACGTAACTTATAAAATATTTCTCTTTGTTTCAGGTAAGTACCGCACGTCGGTCGAATCACGAAGCGTTTTCTCCTTTTTCGGTCGTGAGTAATCTTTGCACACCCATGTATTGAAAGTTGGCGGTGTGCAGTGTTTTACTAACTTTAGTAAGCTACTATTATAGTTTAGTACGTAATTGTCCTTTTCTCTAAATCTAGGAATCACCTTAGTCGAATGCCTAACGATTTAGGAGATTTCTAGATAATCACCATCTACGAGGTTGCCATTCCATTGAACGGGGCACACAGCTCGAAGAACCAATAAACGTTAGGTCAGTTAAGATCGGTTATTAATAAATAATGTAACGTTTACTACGTTAAGTTATTTATTAATATAATAAATGTTACCAAGTCTCCCTTTGAATGAACATTTGGTTAAAGATAAAAAGATATCTTCGTTCAGACTGGTCAAAATAATGCATAATCTGAGGTCGGTATAACTTTGAGTAGAAATTCAAAATGGCAGGGAACTCAGATTAAAGAGGAATGTCATATAAAATGGCGGTAAAATAAAGGTACAGAGGACTACAGACAGAAGTGTCGAGGGAAGATTGAAGAATTTATCACCTCTTATTTATCTCTTTGTAGTTAAATAACAGTTATAATAGTTATAATAAGTGTGATATAAGAGCAGATAGATTGAGGTTTGAGTTTATAATGTGCTATGTTTTAATTAGAGATACTAAAACTATTAAACGTTGTAAGATATGAATACGGGTTTTCTTTTATAAGTATGAGTTAGAAGTAATTATGAGTGATTTCTTAATTTTCGCCCTAAAATATATAGTGAAGTAGATTTAAACTATTTTATTTATAAAGTAACAATAATGAAGAATAATGAAATGTTTTATCTTTCGTTGAAACTGTTTCATTATAATATGACACGTGCAACTTAAATAAACCCATTATTTAAGTAGTATTTGTCATGCATAGTATAAAACTAAAATGAATGATGCATAGATTAAAAAAAAATAAGTTATCTGTGTTAAAATAAGAAGCATAGATTAAAATAAAAAAGCATAGATTCATATCAAAATTTTGGAATGACACTTCAGGTACACTTTGGTTGAATTGGGACCATGTCAAATAATTCTAGCCGTTATTACCGGTTCTGCAAAAAGTTATAATACTGAGATTCGATTTAACTCAACACGCATCTGCGTAACATCGGGTGGATCGTAGAACGATCCAACACAATCTGAACAAAAATCAAAAATACATTTCGACAGGAAATTAAAACGGCAAGAAAATAACTAGTGCAGCGAATAGGAACGTGAATATTTTATTTATGAGGTCCCTCCCCAGACTATAAGAAAGATACAGCGGGAAATCGATTCGCCAATAAATGAAACATGTTCGGCGAAACCTAAGATGATTTTTTTGGTGGAATTTTCTTGTATTTTTTAAGAAACTACACTAAAGCAGTGACTGCTCAGTGGTTAAGACTTCAGTCTTCCTTTTAAGGGGTCCAAGTTCGATCTTTGGCAGCTGTAACTTTTTGAAGCACGCGTTTTAAGCAAATGTATATCGCCCGCTTTAGCGTCAGGAAACCTGCGGGCCTGAAGGTTCTTTATAATGTTCCCAAAGGCGAGTGTAGTCTACCAATACTCACTTGGCCAGCGTAGTCGACTACGGTCCAAGCCCTTCTCACGCTAAGAAGAGACACGTACCTCATAGTGGGTTCACTGCTGGCAGTATAATGTGCACACATTTGTTAACAAACAACTGAAATAATATTATTTTCGTCATTTTAAAAAAATATTTTTGACCGAATATTTTACCTGCTTTTAAAAATAAACGGATGTATAACCACATTGATAATCATAATATTTTAGTCGCATTGTCATCTAAGTAATAATATCCGTTTATTGGTGGTCCAAAATGACTTATGCTCTTAAGTATGAAGACAAGTTGCTACCGGTAAGTAACTCACAGAAAATAAACAATGTGAGGCTGATTTCAGAGTAAAAACTCATTTATATCTTGACATGGACAAGATAACTTCACTTATTTTAAGACACAGACTTTTTATTTTGTTAACGGAGGCTTCGTCTATTTCATTCCTTTAGTCTGAGGGCAAAGCGTGCCCGGGGTTTGGGGACGAGATCATAATTCATAGCCGCGTTGGCGTGTTAAACATGTCACTTTGTTTTTAATTTATACCAGTAACCGTGTTCGAATGTATGGTGTTTTGATTGTATGTGTGATGGAGCGGTCTTATTCGACTAGCTTTTATTTATCAGTTTCACAGTTTAAAATACTCAGTTTTCCAAATCGACGGCTACCGGACTAATATGCACGGTGTAATAATTTCTTAAACACAATATCATACCGATATTCTAAAATTATGATATACTTTTCGCTGAGATACCGGAGCATTCTCGGGAGATATTTTAATATCAGCAGTGATACTTTGCAATACTGTGTCAGTTAGCAAAGTTTTCTTTATTTATTCATTATTTATGTACCATAAACCTTTCTACACTTCATGTGATATGTTCACATATCACATGAAGTGTAGAAAGGAAAGCTTATCTCTATAAGAGATCTTTTCCAGCTACCCCAGGATGTGAGTAAGATGATTTTATTGTTGTTTAGGTCAAATAAAGGTATAATATACTAAATGATAACTACTAAAAATATGCAATACTACCTTTAGCCCGCGGCTTCGCTCACGCTAAGTTCAATTTTTGATTTGGTAAATTTTAATTTTTAACTACAAAGGTTTAAAAAAATATGAACGTCAATTACTTAAAAAATCAGAGACCTTCATATAAATTTTCATACCCTATTTGATGCCTTTGGAGTTGGAATTTTTAAAATTTTTGAAACTTTTTTATTTTTGATCGAAAACTTATCAATATAGCTTGAAAAAAAATTAATAAATGAAGAATTTTATTCAAACTTTCATATCCCATTTAACCCACTTAGGGTAACATTGTGCCCCATTAATTGGTTCTTACGTCTGGTGACCCAAGAGCTGGCGCTTATTTAACCCAACGGCTAAGTCAAGCAATTCAAAGGGGCAATAGCGCCAGCATTTTGGGTACCATGCCCATAAGTGAACAGTTAGACAGCTTATATTTATTGTAAATATTAATTTTAGTTTGTAATTATTATTTCCCTACAAAAGTATATTTTTCGTTGGTTTATTAATAAATAATGATACTTGCTCTGAATCTAATAATATAATATCTTAGGGAAGGAATTTTCCAAAATCCTTTCTTAGCGGTTGCCTTCGTTGTAATAAATATCTGTATGCAATATTTTAGCCCGATCCGTCAAGTGGTTAGATCTGTCCGTTGATAGATCAGTCAGTCAGTCAATTAGTCAGTCACCTTTGCCTTCTATATGTATAGATATCTAAATATAAACAAGATTCTACAAACTATTAATATATATATTAATAGTATATATATATATAAATATATATCTATAATAAGTAAAGAGTGACAATCTTTAAAGGTAAAGTAAATCTGTCAATGGGTTATGAAAAAAAAAAATATTACTATCAAAAACAACATTTACAGATTCCATGTTACCGATGGTACCCACACTAGGTATTCCTGTTTCGTGCTTGCCTATTTTTCAAACAGCTTAAATAAGTATTAATCAATGAACCATTCAATAGCTTATACCAGTTCCAGAGCTGGACTAAAAGCCTCTATCAACAGGAGTATTTGCTTATAATAAGCCCCATTGAGCAGACGGGTTAGTGATCGCAGTAGATGGTAATCGTAGCAGAGCGGCCACTGCTGCCCGTTCTTCGATATATCTCCGTTTCCCTTAGCCGCCTCATATGACAATCTCGGCAAGAGGAGAGTTAGAGACAACTATATACTGGTACTTCGAAATTCAAAATTGAAAATTGAAAATTCATTAATTTCAAGTAGGCCTAATATAAGCACTTTTGAAACGTCAAGTCTGTCTGTGTGTAGTGAGTCTACCACCGGTTCGGAAGGCAGATTCTACCGAGAAGAAGCCGGCAAGAAACTCAGCAGTTGCTCTTTTCCAATATCAACAATTTACATTTTACATTTTAAAATTCATTTTTCTATCTTGTGAGAGAGAAAGCGGAGCCGGATGCTTCCAAGCAACCTTGTCATTAAGAAATTCATCAATTGCATAATAACCTCGCTGTAATTAATGTGTTTTAACACATTCTTTAAACTTATGCATTGGTAGGTCCAAAATTACCTTAGGAATCATATTATAAAAGAGTATACTCAATCCCACAAATGACTTCTGCACCTTTCGCAGACGATATGCAGATGTCACTAATTTATGACCATTTCTTGTAAGTCGACTATTTATATCCACTTTTTGTTTATATAGACTTATATACTGTCTTACAAATACTATATTGTTATAAATATAAATATACTTCATCACATCAACCCATTAATGGCCCACTACATAGCTAGTGGCTTGCACTTCATACGTGCACAAAAGCACTGCATATAAAATTGATATATATCTCGTATAGCAGGAGGATTTTGGCCTGGTAAGAAACCCAGTCGCTACATAGCACGGGTCTCCTGCCACAGTGGTGGACTCCACAAACCTTTGAGAACATTATGTAGAACTCTCAGGCATGCAGGTTTCCTCACGATGTTTTCCTTCACCGTTGAAGCAAGTGATATTTTAATTGCTAAAAACGCACTTAAACTTTGAAAAGTTGGAGGTGATGGGATTCGAACTCGCCCCCTCGAAAGTGAAGTCTAAGCCCTACCCACTGGACTATCACCGCTTCTTCTGGTACTTATTTAATGATAAGTACTCAGTTAAAGGACTACCAAAAACGTAATCACTTTGTGAACGCGAAAATGTAATGTCTCTCTCATATTGTTTTCCGAAATGTTAATGCCTCGCTGTTACGCATATCCGAGAGCGGCAAGCGCGGATAAACAAACAGCCACTCGATAGCGGGAGCTAGCTTCCACGTGATTAATTCGAGAGAAATCTGCCTTGGATTACGTTACATGATAATATATTGGAGAGTAGAGTAACCAACTAGCAAGGACTTTCATTTTGATTTTGTACTCCCGCTGTCTGTACTTTTAGTGTTTAAAATACGCGTCCGAATTTCCGTGGCTGATTTTACGTTACGACACATTCGGCTGATATGACACACGATAAGAGCCGAAATTACGCGGCAGAAATTCAGTTGTGTAACTTTGTGTGGTGGGTATTCAGTGTCTCAAGCGTTGTCGTGGCGTCGTGCCGTGTTATCTACACAGTACGCAAAACGAAGTGATCTTCTTAAGGTTCCGTTGTTGTTTTTGAACCGCACTTCGGTCGCGTATAATGTGTTGCTATAAAAAACATTGCCGCCGAATCGCTGCCGAACTTACGCCCAACCGAAGTTCGGCTGTACGTTATAACGCGACGTGATTTCGGTTTGGTTTGTCATCAGTTAATAAAATACATTGCAGGCGTAGTCACGCTGAGCTTCGGTCGCGTATTTTCGGTATAGCGTGTTTAAACACTTAGACCTTTCAAATTTCGCTACGGATTTCAACGCAATTTTCAGCAATAGAAACAGTGTTTCAAAAAGAAGGTTTATATTAAAGACAAGCTGACCCGCGCAACTTCGTCTGCCTAATATCGATTATTATCTGTTTTAATATCTTAAAAAAACTAAGAACCTTATTGCGGCGCCACCTACTGGGTCCAGTTTTATTTGCGAACTATATAATACGCGGCAGGGTGTCCGTCTGCATTTTTCTTGCTTTTAGCATTTTTGTACCCGTCGTAACTTCTAAACATAGGTCTAATTTAAATAATTTAATATCCCATATGCCTTGTGACTTGGTGTTATCAGTGAAGAGTTGCCCTTTATCTCCGAGAATATATATATATATCAGATCTTTCTTAAAATTAGACAATACATGCTTGTTAGTATATACTTTCGAATAAAAAAAAGAATTATTAAAATCTGTACAAATTTAACGGAGCTATGAAGTAAAATTGGTAAAAACTTTCATCCCATTTCCCCGAAAGAACTTTTTGTTTATCGGGATAAAAAGTAGCCTATATGTTGACCCGAAATATTTGCTATAACTATACCAAATGGCATTTAAATCCGTTCAGTAGTTTTCACGTGATGCCCGGACAGACAGACAAAAATGAAATAAAAATCTTTATCAATTATAAAGCATCCCCCGGTCAAAATTTTCAAAATATATTAAATGTACTGAAATCTTCCAGTTACAATTTTATTATGAGTATAGATTTGAAACTAAGATTTCATGGTTGATCAACATTTCTTAAATATAGTTCAACGGGTACATACCACGATAATTTGGATTTGTCGATATTTCGACCCAGTTCCATCTCACACACACACGTGTTCACATCTCGTACGTACGCAGTCCCGTCGTGACCACGATCCATGCAACTGGGTCGAAATATCGATAAATCCAAAAATATTAATGTGTTATGTACCCGTTGAACTAGGTTTATACGTAGTAAAACAGCATGTTATAGTAGTTAAAAGGAAAGTAATCGAAGATTTGTAAAGTGATTTTGTGCGCTCTTATATATAGATTCAATCAATGTTTCATGGAATATGACACCGACACAAACTGCTTAAAGTTCGATTAGTTATTACGAAATCCTAAGTTCGATTCCCAGGTAAAACATAATAAGGTTTTCACTTTAAACTATTACAATTTAAAAAAAACTAGCCTACCAATTGGCCCTCATTCCTGAAAACTTCGAGAGTCATCAACAACAATCAGATTCTTGTCGCGCCATCTAGTTTGATAACAGAATAGTGAGTCTAAAGTCGATTAAAAGTCGCATACATAACATCCATAGGTAACAACATCCTAAAGCAAAACATAAATAAGTCATATGTCTCCAGAGAATAAAGGATAATATTCTTTTTAAGTGTATTGCAAAGAATAACGTTTTTCTATAGAGTAAAAGGACACAATATTGGAATTAAAATGAACAAAAAATGTACGCGAGCTAAGTATTCTCGTGACTAAAAGATCAGAAATCATCGACTCTTAGATATTGTATATTGAATTTTTACAGTATAATGGCCCTCTTGTCCCATTAGGGTTGCTAGATGGCCAGAATATCTAGGAAAGTTTTTTTTTTTTTTTTTTTTATATATAAGTATATAGACAAGTGCTTGACTGCAATCACACCTGATGGTAAATGATGATGCAGCCTAAGATGAAGCGCGCTTGCCTAGAAGATGCCTATTCACTCTTGATTTGAAGGTACCCAGATTATAGGTATTAGGGAAGACGGAAGATGGGAGGGCATTCCAGGCCTTTGCGGTGCGGATCAGAAAGGAAGAAGCAAAACGCTTCGTACGTGTTGATGGTATTTCAACCACGTAACGGTGCAGATTCTTCCGGTGCCTCGCAGTTCGATGGTAGAAAGGAGATGGTTTGACCAAATCGAATAGCTCCTGAGCACACTCTCCGAAATGTATCTTGTAGAAAACGGCCAGACAAGCAACCTTGCGCCGGTGTTCAAGGCTTAAATAGGCAAGTCCAAAATCTTTTAAAAAAAAATCACATTCATTTATTTCAAGTAGGCCTACTTTATAAGCACTTTTGAAACGTGAAGTATGTATGTTTGTGGTGACACTACCACCGGTTCGGGAAGCAGATTCTACCGAGAAGAGCCGGCAAGAAACTCAGTAGTAGCTCTTTTCCAACATCAACATCTTGCGGGATATGAGAGCGAGGCTGGCTGCTTCCAATCTACCTTGTCATTAAGGAATTCATCAAATGTATGTAAGACAGTAGATGTAAAATAAGATGAATGCTCACTTGATATTCGCGCGATTAATTTTTCATGCATAAATTAAAAAAAATCTGAAATGTCCATGAAATTACGAACGTGTGGCAACCCTACATCCCACGCGCAACTCTGTAGGGCTTAAAATACAAAATACAATATTATAAAATATAATACCTCTTCGCAGCTCTCTATTGTACCCACTTTATTAGACACTTCTCGCTATTTAAGTATTTTTCTCACAATACCTATCTATTTTTCGACTTGGCTTTCTTGACTTGGCACTTTTGATGCGTACATAAGAACCACACGGTAGTGAGATGATGGCGATAACCACATTCGTAAACTTAAAACTAAAGCTACGAGGGTTCCAAACGCGTCCTGGTCTAAGAAGAAGCCCACAACAAACTTAGCCGGGTGTTTTTTTTTTTTTTGTTATTACCATCTCACAATGTCATTTTAAATTATTAGAAGAGCAACCTGGTTAGAACAATAATTTACACCCAAGATTTTTTATCGTTTACGTAGTCCTTAATACTATAATAGGACTTTTCTATAAGCTTACGTTTAATACAAACTTTGAACTTTTTAAGAGACATCTCCAAGATGACAATTGGTAGTTTATTGTAGAATTGTATGCAATTTCCTTTAAACGAATTATGAATTTTATGTAACCTAGTATATTGCACTGTAAGTTTAGTCTTACTTCTAATTTTTAAATTATTGCAGTCACATTTTTTCTTAAATTTAGAAATGTTTTTATCAAAATTTTCTTAAATTTAGAAATGTTTGTTGAAAATATAAGTAATTACTTACTTATATTTTCAGTAGGTAGGACTTCGACTTCACTTTCGGAGTTTGAATCACGGCACGCACCTTTAACTTTTCTATGTTCTTTGGGTTAAAGGCAATTAAAATATCACTTGCTCCAACGGTAAAGGAAATTGTGAGGGAACCTGTGCCTGAGTGTTCTCCATTGAGAACATTATGTTCTTAAAGGTATGGTGAGTCCACCAATCCGCCTAAACCCTAATCATTGTATTGAAAAGAAATCAAGAATCATTGTATTGAAGTTTTTCAATAAAATGAAAGGACACAATACCGGAAAAAAAATAAAAAATGATCAAAAAAACCGCGCCCTATAATGACCGGAAATGGGTCCGAAAAAACCGATTTAAGGACGTATGTAAATCGGTAAAGTGAAATTATCGAAAGAATATGAATTAAGATCGCTGCTGCCTCTGTTGAAAATCATCTTTGCCCTTTGAGAAGCTCATCGTTTATTTATTTTGGGCCTTAAATAATTTCTAGGCATAACCGTCAGTTTAATCAAAGCCGGCTTAAGGGTTTTAATAACGGGAGATTTAACTAATATATGGATGGAGTTACGGTAGCGGCTAGCCAAATACCCGAATATCGGCGTTTTGTTTGCTCGAATAACAAACTTTGGGGTGGATTTGATGGCTGCTGGAATATTAAAACAGCTTGAGGCATTACTTTGTATCATTTATCATAACATTGCCAGGCGGTGAAAGTCTGTAAATGTTTTTTTTTTATATTTACGAACTGTGTAACTAACCTTTACGTAGTAAAAATTATTATGTCGAGGTTATACTTATTAATAATAAACATTGTTTAAGTAACAATATCAATCAAAATTAACATATACACAGTTTAATAATTGGTGTTATAATTAGAAAAGTTCTAACGACTTATCCTATAGATAATATATCTGTTAATATCTTAAAAAAACTAAGAACCTTTTTGCAGCGCCACCTACTGGGTCCAGTTTTATTTCCAAACATACGCGGCCGGACGTCCCTCTACATTTTTCTTGCTTTTAGCATTTTTATACCCGTCGTAACTTCTAAACAAATCAAATTTAAATAATTTAATGTCCCATATGCCTTGCGACTTGCTGTTATCAGTAAAGAGTTATGCCCTTTCTTCTTCTTCTTCTTCTTCTGTTCCTAGGCCTTTTCCGCACTTTGGTCCGGGACCGTCCGTTGTACGTTCATGGAGTGTTGCTGAGGAGCCAAGGTGTGCTGCGCGTTGTTCTGCTACTCCGTTGCATTGGAGCATTACGTGTATCGGTGTTTCCTCCGTCTCCATGCATGCTCTGCAGAGAGGGCTGTCAGTTATACCTAAAATGGAAAGGTGTTTGTTTAGTGGGCAGTGCCCTGTTATCATACCTACAACTGTCCTTAGTTTAGGTCGATTCAGTTGCAGTAATTTTGTTGTTAGTCGTGGGTTGAGAATTGGTACGGCCTCCTTCGTGTGTTTGCACTCTTTTGTTTTAGACCATAGCACCGAGTGTGATGCTTGCGTCTGTTTGTGGAGCCATGTTTTGTGAGTTATGCCCTTTATCTCCGAGAATAATTATCAGATCTTTCTTTAAATTAGACATTACATGCTTGATAGTATATACTTTCAAATAAAAAAAGAATTATTAAAATCGGTTCAAATTTAAAGGAGCTATGAAGTAAAATTGGTAAAAACTGTCATCCCATTTCCCGGAGGAAACTTTTTGTTTATCGGGATAAAAAGTATCCTATATGTTGACCCGGAATATTAGCTACCACACTATATCAAATTGCATTTAAATCCGTTCAGTACTTTTCACGTGATTTCACGTTCTCATTCACGTGATGCCCGGACAGGCAGATAGACAAAAATTAAATAATAAAAATCTGTTTTGGACTCAGTATCGATTATAAAGCATCCCCCGATCAAATTTTCAAAATATATTTAATGTACAGAAATCTTCCAGTTACAGTTTTATTATAAGTATAGATTATTATATGTGTTGCTAATAAAATATGCATAAGTTGCGAACAAGATGGCGATGTGTGTATTGTATGTATATTGAGTTTATTATTCTAATACAGAAAATCATTAAGGCCTTGGAAGTTCTGCAAACCGACCAATGCTGTTCCTAGAGTTAGTTGTAACATAAATCCTCTCATTTCTGCTGCAATGGAAGGTGGATCCGGCCATTAATATCCGCTGCTGATTTACGACGTGAGACCCTGACGCCAGAAGATACCCGATCTAAGAGATTTCCCGCTCAGTTCGGGAATCATTCGCCGTAACGATTATGGTACTGAAACTTAAAAGATGAGTAAGATATTTGCACGATTTTTGCGTCTATAGTGATTTCGGATGTAGAAGATTTACTCTATGTTTTTGAACATTTAATTAAAACGCAAAAGTTGGCTTAGATACAAATAAATAAATAAGCCTTTTATTTATCGTAAAACCTACGTTTGCAACTAATTGTATTAAACTTAAACATTAACTCGTAACAGTTTTAAATAAAAAACACTTAATTTTTAATTAGTCAATAGTTCCGGTTGATTGGGGCGGTTCCGGTTGGGGGGACTTGTGGGCATATTTCTCCTCCATTTTCCATTTAGTTCCGTTCTTGGCTAACCGAGTGCAAGTGTGGCCAATGGTCTCCACTCTGCACCATGTCACTCCAACGTCGGCGCGGTCTCCCTCTTATCCGTCAGTTGGAAAATGTTTGTGTGATGAACGTGAATGTGTTTCAGTGTCTAGGTGTTTATCTGTACATTATAAGTATTAATGTATATAATTAATTAAAAAAAAATCATGAGTCACCTTAGTACATATAACACAAGCAACGCTTACTATGGGGCTAGATGGCGTTGTGTGTATTGTCGTAGTATTTTTTTTTAGCCTTTTAAGCTGCGTCTATTAATTTGTTTTCTTGGCGTTTTTCTTTGTTTCTCCCCATGTCTCTATACAAAATATGAATAGTTATTTTGGTAGGTGAATAGACACTTAGAATTCATTTGTGATAGGAAATTAAAAATTATAATGGGTAAGGTGAATTTCCTCCTTTTCCCGCGGGTCTCGTACGAGGCGACTAAGGGAATATAACGGAGTACGAGCAGTAGCGTCCTCTGTACTGCTGCCATCTACGGTTATCACAAACCCGTCTGCCCAGCGTGGGGATTATACGCAAGCCCTCCTGTTGGGAGAGGAATTTACAGTTGTAGGCTGTTGATGATGAAGGTGAATCTAGAGTAGGTTTCTTGGACGGTCATTTGCGATTGACAATGTTTACGTGATGATTGCAGGTTTTAAATATTCGTTGAAAAGTTTTTTGAAATACGTTGACAGTAATTGTATTAATATCGTTACTATCTGTATTTATTTATTACCAGAAAGTAGGGACAATAAAAAGTAAATGTTTTTTTTATTTTTGAATAACTGAAACTATCAATAAGTTTTACTGAGGAATGTGGACTATGTCGCACTGCGCTGCGTGAAATACGAGAATATTTCACCCGGTTAAAATTAGGGCGCAGCTGCTAGTCCTGCAATAAAATTGAACATACATTTATCATTTCAACTTACGAGTACCCAAACTACATTTTTTTTCAACTTGTCTTATACAATAAACAATCTTTTAATTACTTTTTATTGTAAAGAACGTTTTAAAAGTGTAAAAAAACAGTTCGATAAAAACCACAGAATTAAGAACATTCAGAAACCGTGTACACGTCTAATATTGAAGCATCAAAACCACTCCACATTAGTAGTGTTTCTCGAACAGGCGGTTAATCACTTCATTCCATTTAGCAGTTGGCAGGATTTATTTTACCTCGAATGTGCTAAACGTTTACCGTATTATGGAGAAAATGGGATATGTTTGTGTGCCAGCAACATTCCGCGGGTGTGACGTGAGACGTGTGCGGGGTGTTTTCACATTTTTTGGACACAATGCACTGCATGCAATCTGTGGCTTTGTTATAATCAGAATTTTCGTCGCCTTGTGCTTTCGACCCTGTTTTCTTTAGAAATACTAATATTATGAAATGTGTTTACAAGAATACCGGCATTCCATCATCCTTCATCACGCACGATCTCAGTCATCATTACTTTAGTTTGTTTGCTGCATTTCCGCCAGATCACCCGCCATCTTGGATTGAATTAAAAAAAAACAAAATGAAAAGAGTTTTGTGACTTGAGCTTGTTTTTCGCGCAATGTATTTTTCCGGAAGGAAGAAAATAATTAATTTACTCTGAACGGAAGATTGCACGAATGTTTTCGTATACGGTTTTTGCGAAATTTCATGGAGTTTTATTTTTATATAAACTTTTGTTTTCCGAAAGAATCATTATTGTAAGTAAGTTAATGTTTCGTAAACAACGTATTTAAATGTATTCTTTTTTTTTTTGTGAATTTATAATTTCTGGATTTTCTCTGGTCTGTTCTAGAGAGAGACTTCGGCCGCGGCTAGTTACCACCTTACAAAGTCGATGTCGTGTAGAAACCGATTAGAGGTATGGGTTTACTATAACTGCCATAATCCTAATAGGTTAGTCCGATACCATCTTAGATTGCATCGTCAGGTGAAGTTAATCATTAGAGGAAAAAATATTAGTAAAGTCTTAGAGGGCATCCGAAGGCGTTAAAGCCTTCGTCTCCTAGCCTAGTCAATCAAATTATTGGGAAAAGTAAATGGAAATTAAAAAAAAGAAATAGATTTCAACTTCAGGCGTTTGCTGGAAGTTGCTTGGTAAATTTAATTTACCTAATTTCTAATTTTTACTACGTAACTTAGTTGAGGAATAAAATTGACAGATTTCCAATTTAATGACTGTCAAACCATTAAATATTTTTTACGGATATCCTTTAGATTAGCTTAAGATACTATTTTCTGGTAGCGTTTTAATATTTCTCATTATTCAGTAATAGTTCTATTATTATAATTGAATGCCAGTAAACCCAAAATACTCCAAATAAGTTTATACTCTTTATTTGTACACAAATAAAAATACACAAGAAGAATAAAAAAAAAAACACAGACAGAAGCAGTATACAAAACGCGGCCTTAACGCTTCGTAGCGATCTCTTCCAGGCAATCGTATTATTATCTTCATATTATCTTTATGGCAAAATTATTCTTGGTAAAGTTAGTAAAACTTTTCCAAAAATAATTATGAATCCCTTTTATACAGTCCCATTTGGCCCTTTTTACCCTTTTGTATTTAAAGGGTTCAACAATTAATATTTGTGTGTACATTCCGTAGGAATCCTTCTACGAATATCTATCTCAATGATGTTAGTTTTATGTGTTTTGAATTTCGATAAAGTCATTATTATTGCTAAGCTGAATCCACTTTCATCCTAAAAACGTCACAATCGCAACAAGATGCGTATTTAACATCCTACCCACTAGACCAACGAGGCATTTAAGCCGAATACGTAACAATTAATAAAGCAAACAAACAAACTAAAATACATTTACATTTATAAGTCCTATTATAGTATAAAGGACTACGTAATCGATAAAAAAAGCTTGGGTGTAAATTATTGCTGTAACCAGGTTGCTCTTCTAATAATTTAAAATGACATTGTGAGATGGTGATAACAAAAAAAAAAACACCCGGCTAAGTTTGTTGTGGGCTTCTTCTTAGACCAGGACGCGTTTGGGACCCTCGTAGCTTTAGTTTTAAGTTTACGAATGTTGTTATCGCAATCATCTCACTACCGTGTAATTCTTATGTACGCATCAAAAGTGCCACCTATGGGCCTACTTGAATAAAGATATTTTTGACTTTGACTTTGACTTTGACTTAGTATTGCTATAAATAACTACGACAATACACGAATCGCTATTTAGACCCAAAGTAAGCGTAGATTGTGTTATCCTACTAATATTATAACTGCGAAAGTTTATATGAAATGGTGGGTGGATGTTTGTTACGCTTTAACGCAAAAACTACTGAATTGTCTACTTTTTATCCCGGGAGAATGTACGGTTCCCGCAGGATTCATGAAAAGCCAAAAAACCGCGTACGCAGTCGCGGGCAATAGCTGGTGGGTACTAAGATGTTTGATAAATATTTTCATGCTAATCAAACATAAACATTTTCCAGTTGTGGGAATCGGACCCACGGCCTTTGACTCAGAAAGCAAGGTTGCTGTCCAGTGCGCCAATCGGCTGTCGTAAATTATGTCTTATGTCTACATTTATTATTACAGTGTAAGACAATTTCTCAACCTACATTACGATTTGTGTCATTCTTTCCCAATACCATCCAGCTACTTATTTCAACGCTGGTTGACTGTGAATCCAGTAGGTAAGCTTCTGTACACGTGTCAACTTTCCGCAGACATAATTTGAAGTGTCTGAACCAATTTGCTTCTATCCTAGTGGCTGTCATATCGAATCGCCCGCCAATTACTCAGCAACCTACCCGCATTTCCAGTGCTCGCAGAGTTTCGACACCCGCTTCAATTTATACGCTAGGTTCAATCTACAATAATCGTGGAGCCATTGGAAATCTAATTACGTTACTATGATAAATGTTGTTAGCAGAAATTTTAGAATGCATCCACATAATACAATCATCAATCAATACATCCCTATCCCTATCCCTACTAATATTATAAATGTCAATGTAAGTTTGTTTGTTACGCTTTCACGCAAAAACTACGTAACCGATCCTCATGAAACTTTGTACACAAATTCTTTGACGTGTTAGAAGTAATATAGGATACTTTTTATCCGGACATTCAGCTCGGTTCCTTTCTCGGGAGAGGGGATGAGTGTTTGACGATTTTACACCATAACTCCGACAAATTATAACCGATTTAAATAATTAATTTTGTACTATAAGGTTATAATATGTGTTTCAATTTTCCCAAACTGGGCTTGAAGATAGAGAAGAGAACTCCTCAGCGGACAGCGGCAAACCCCTCATTTAAGGCTTAGCGATACTAATTACTTTTTTTTAGATCTATAACTAAATTTAATGCCACATCAAAAAACAAAATCAAACGCAGACGAAGTCACGGGCAACAGCTAGTATATTATATATACCTAGGTTTAGTGAAAACAAGCTGTGAACTTCTGCAGTAGTTACTGCTTCTGACCAATATTAAAATACATGAGCTAGTGCTTAGGGCAAAATTAATCAAAACTATTAATATCCAAAGGCATTAGGGCGCACACGGGTAAGTTTCGGCCGGTCGCAGTTGATCGCTTAATCAACATTAAAATATTTCGGGTCACCGTGCTCTCATTAGGAAGGGATCCTGTAAGGGATAATAACACTTTGAAGTTCAGCTAACTAACCGAACTTCAATGAGCAACGGAGAAGAAAATCATTTTGTGCAAGTTACCAGTATAAATTCTTTATTCTATCTTCTGTGACCTTGAAGTTGAATAAATATACTACGAACAGTTATTAATTCCAATTTTAAATAAGGGATTATAGCACTTTGAAGTGTAGCTAATTAACCGGACTTCAATGAGCAACGGAGAAGAAAATCATTTTGTGCAAGTTACCAGTATAAATTCTTTATTCTATCGTCTGTGACCTTGAACTTGAATAAATATACTACGAAGAGTTATTAATTCCAATTTTAAATAAGGGATTATAGCACTTTGAAGTGTAGCTAATTAACCGGACTTCAATGAGCAACGGAGAAGAAAACCATTTTGTGCAAGTTACCAGTATAAATTCTTTATTCTATCGTCTGTGACCTTGAAGTTGAATAAATATACTACGAAGAGTTATTAATTCCAATTTTAAATAAGGGATTATAGCACTTTGAAGTGTAGCTAATTAACCGGACTTCAATGAGCAACGGAGAAGAAAATCATTTTGTGCAAGTTACCAGTATAAATTCTTTATTCTATCGTCTGTGACCTTGAAGTTGAATAAATATACTACGAAGAGTTATTAATTCCAATTTTAAATAAGAGATTATAGCACTTTGAAGTGTAGCTAATTAACCGGACTTCAATGAGCAACGGAGAAGAAAACCATTTTGTGCAAGTTACCAGTATAAATTCTTTATTCTATCTTCTGTGCCCTTTAAGTTGAATAAATATACTACGAAGAGTTATTAATTCCAATTTTAAATAAGGGATTATAGCACTTTGAAGTGTAGCTAACTATCCGAACTTCAATGAGCAGCGGACAAGAAAATCATTTTGTACAAGTTACCCGTAAATATTCTTTATGCTATCGTATGTGACCTTGAAGTTGAAAATTGATGACCTTTATTTTGTGAATTATTAAAAATGTTACCTGACCGCGAACTGATGAAGAAAAATATATTGAAGAACTATTAATAACAAATTTAAATAAGGGACTAAAACACTTTGAAGTGTAGCTAAATAACTGAACTTCAATGAGAAGCGGAGAAGAAAACCATTCCGTGCAAATTACCTATACATAAATTCTTTATGCTACCGTCTGTGGCCTTAAAGGTGAAAATTATGTGAGTTATTACAAATGCGACCTGATCGTGAACTAATGAGGAAAAATTTCTAATTCCAAATTTAAATAATATAACACTTTAAAGTTTAGCTAAGTAACCGCACTTCTATGAGCAGAGCATGCTAGCAAACATTTTGTGCAAGTTACCTGGATATACACTCTTTATGCTGCCGTCCGTGCGTTTACCTTGATTGCGTGCTGGGATTCGAACTCTGCTCTCCGAACGAGAAACCAAAGCACTGACCACTAGTTTATCACTGCTTCCAAATAAGAGTATTACGTTAAAAAATCACGGTGTTTAAACCAAAGATATCCAACAAGTTTTATTTCAGTGATAGATAAGTTTAAAGGTTACGGGGTCGACCAATAAATTAACTAAACACGTAATAAAAGCCGCCATATCGGGTAATTCAGTTGACCTACTCACAGCGCCACCGGCGTTTATTATATAACTATATCTGCTCTTATGAACCTACGTATATGTTATACGGTATCCGGTGATCCTAAAGCTGGCAGTTATCTTGGCAATTAAGAATCAGTAAAGCATTATCTATGATTGTGAATAATTTTGTCAAATTAGAGTTATACAGAAGATAATCAGAAGTGGGATTACTTCAGAATCCGTACTAATATCTATTTTAAATGCGAATGTAACTCTAACTGTCTGTAACCTTTTCACGCCCATGCTTCTGAACTTTCATAAAATTTGGCATTAAGAAAGATTGCAATCTGGGGGAGACACAGGACGGAGAATCAACTTAACGCGGACAGCGGACGCAGAGGCAGAAACAACTAACATTTATATAAAATAGAGATTAAAAAAAAAAATCACCGCTTCAATGTACAACGTGCTACGGGGACTGCCTTTCGGGGAGCCTGAGTTTGGTCCCCGGCACGCACATTCAACTTCTCGGAATCAGTTTCCTTTTTTAATGTCAGCAGTTAATATATCCCAAGGGATATATATAAAGCAAGCTTTAACAGTGAAGGAATAATACCGTGAGGAAACCTGCATGCCTAAGAGTTCTCCCTAAACCCTATTGACCCGTTAATGAGTTAATAATGATAAAGGGCAAATCAGTTTACATAATACGAGTACGTAACAAAACCGTCATAATGTATAATGCAATTGACCTAGCCGCGACGTTTATTATAACACTATATCAGTACGTATGTAACTATTGCATTTATATAATACGTTACTTAATCAGAAGTGGGATCAAAACACCGATATGCTTAGGATTATGGTCATCATCATATCAACCCGGCCCACAAGAGGGCCTGAATCTCCTTCCATAAACAGAAGTGGGATCAAAATACCGATATTCTTAGGATTATGGTCATCATCATATCAATCCGACCCACTAGAGGGCTTAGATTTCCTTTCACAATGAGATAAGTCCACCACGCTGGCCCAGTGCGAATTGTTGGACTACGGTACCATAAACAATCATTCAATTGACGAAGTTTTATTTCAGTGATAAATAAGGCTGAGCGCTCCGAGGATCAGTTTACATAGCCCCGACGATCATTATTACACTATATCAGTTTTTATGTTGCTATTGCACGTATCTTATACGTTACGTTATCAGAAGTGGGATCAAAACACTGATTTGTTTAGTTTACCGATACGATTAACTATCAATCACTGACAAAGTTTTATTTCAGTGATATTAGCAGATAAGGAAGGCTACAAAGTCATTAAACAACTACACCTGGTTTGAAGGGATTATCACAGATAGAGGACTTCGTACCTAGATCTATTTTTGATTAAAATCGATTAAGTAAACGAGAGTGCGTGCTAGCCCTAACTACTATGGGCTATCTTTTTATGCAGCGGTAAACCAGAAAACAGAATAACTATGCGAACTAAGATGCGGTATATTGTAAGTTTTAAATTAAACCAGTTTTTTGATAAAAAAAAACATTTACTTGGCTTAGGATTACGATAAAACTTACTATCAATTTAATGATAACCCGATTGATCAATACTCTGATTTTATCGTAATCCAGCTATAGATTCCGTTTTATCTAGAAATGATGTTCATGAGCCACTGCCTATTCTTGTTTTCCTGCTGGGCACAGGTCTCCTTTCTCTTTTGGGAGAGAGACAGAGAATAAGCGCATTGTCAGTAGTAGTAGAGCATATTGTGACAGAGCTCGTCCGAGGAAGTACTACTGCCATGCTTATATCACTAAGCATAAATTCTGTGTTCCGGTATCTTCGGTGTAATTACAGCACATGAAGCTTAACACCTACGCTTTCTCATTGGGGTGCGAGAATAAGGTCATTGTAAGTAGCAGTAGAGCATATTGTGACAGAGCTCGTCCGAGGAAGTACTACTGCCATGCTTATATCACTAAGCATAAATTCTGTGTTCCGGTATCTTCGGTGTAATTACAGCACATGAAGCTTCACACCTACGCTTCAGGTTGACGGACCCAGGACTTTTTGTAGGACGTGTTTCTCGCATGCCCTGCGAAATGTTGCTCTGTTTATGGCCGATGGTTTTCTAATTACCAATATCTGTACCATCTCCTTGGTAGTCGATTAATAATAATGTCAAAGTCAAAGTCAAAATTATTTTTATTCAAGTAGGCCCGGCCCATAGGTGGCACTTTTAATACGTACATTACTTGAGAATTACACGGTAGTGAGATGATGGCGACAACCATATTCGTAAAATTAAAACTAAAGCTGCGAGGGTTCCAATCGCGTCCTGGTCTAAGAAAAAGCCCGCAACAAACTTAGCCTGGTTTTTTTTTTGTTTCCTCACATTGTCATTCAAAAATTACTAGAATAGCAACCTGGTTAGAGCGATAATTCACACCCAAGCTTTTTTATCGATTACGTAGTCCTTCAAAATATAATAATTGAGACTTTTCTATAAGCTTACGGTAATATAAAAAATGCCTTGATAGTAAGTATGAATGGTTCAACATTCAATAACGAAATTGAGCCTCAGATTATCGTGGATTTTGCATAGAGATAGTTTATGGACCGATGAGGGCCACAGACTTATTTTCCCGCGAAAAGGCGCTGGCTCATCGTTGTCTTTATTTCTTTAACACTGTGTTTACCGGTGCGAAGTTGCCATTCCAGCACCTTGAGGCCCCAACGTCCATAAGTTGTCCGAGCTTTGCCCCACCCACTTCTATTTCAACTTCGCGACTCGTTGGACTATGTAATGCTGGTTCTGTTACGGATCTGACATTCCTGATTAACAAAAAGTTAAATAAAAGTTTATAAAACTAATAGTATATAGATAAGTAAAGGATACTAAATTATAAAGATCTATGTGGTGTGTACCTACCTAACTGTATCTACTACTAGCTGTTGAAAGTATAATAGCTAAGCCTTAAATGAGAGGTTTTCTGATGAGTTCTGCCCTCTATCTCTAACCACATTAATCAGATCTACACAAAGTTTGGGCAAAATTAAACACATATTATAACCTCTATAGTACAAAAATAATTATTAAAATCGGTTGTCGGAGTTATGGTGTAAAATCGTCAAACACTCGGGATAAAAAGTATCCTATATTACTTTTCACACTTCCAAGAATATGTGTACAAAGTTTCATGAGGATCGGTTAAGTTGTTTTTGCGTGAAAGCGTAAAAAAACTTACATTGACATTTATAAAATTAGTAGGGATGTACTCTCGCCTATGTAAACTCCGACGTATCTATTTATCTGCTCAGTGTTGGCGTAGTGAATTTTGTTGAGTGTTCCCATAAGTGTGTGTTTCTGACGGGGATTTGGATCGTTCTCATGACGTTAATTGTGTTTATACTCATTTATTTAATTATCTAAACGGTGACGGAGGATCGGAATACAGTTGTCAACACCCCACCTCTCACCGCGTAAGAGTGCCGTAAGAGGCCACTAAGGCTCTACGACTAACTACGACAATACATACATCGCCAACTAGCCCCAAGCCCTAGCCTCAAGTAAGCGTAGCTTGTGTTATGGGTACTAAGATAACTGATGAATATTTTTTATATATACATAAATACTTATAATATACAAATAAACACCCAAACACTTAAAAACATCATGTTCAACATTTTCCAGTTGTGGGACTCGAACCCACAGCCTTGACTCAGAAAGCAGGGTCGCTGCCCACTGCGCCAATCAGCCGTCAAAGAGTATCCACTAAGTGGGCAGATGATACAAAATGAAACATCTCTAGTAAGAGTCATAAGAACCTACCCATTGTTTTTATGACTCGTACTGGAGATTTCATATCATTTGCATACCCTCTATGCACGCCACTGCATGTACTATTGCCATCTACTGCGATCACCAAACCGTCTACCCAGCGCGGTGACAAACCTGCTTTTATTTTACCAGTGGACTGTTATATGCTATTAATGATTCAACCATTATCAGCCCTTAAACGGCTCTCTTCAGCGCACCGTAACGCACGTAATCCACCTCGTACAGAGAACGTGAGAACGTATTACGGTAACGGTTTTGTTGTCAGGTTGTCACACGGTGTTTTGCTTCACCGTTAAATCAAGCGATATTTTAGTTGCCTTATTAAAATAATATAAATATTAATATTAAAGAGCTATTTCACTCTTTAATTCCTAAAATGTCTCAGCCTGCTAAGCTCTTAAGCTCAGTTAAATTACTCCTATTTACTTCTGTAACGCTTAATCGCTTTACACGTCTTTGTCAGTATGATAGTAACTAGCCACGGCCAAAGCCTCACACCAGACCTGAGCGAATTCTGAAATCATATATGTAGGTATACCCAAATTGCGTCTCTGAATATGGTTCTCATAAGAAGGCTCAGAGTCATACGCGGGCGTTGGAGGGATCTATGCTCGCAGTATATCTCTACATGATCGATTTCGAAATTATGAGATCCCAAGAAAAACGCGGGGCACATAGCTCGGAGAACCGATGGACGTTGCGGTTGAAAAGCTGGAATGGCAACCTCGCACCGGTAGAAACAGCCTTAGTAGCCCTGCTACGAGGACAGATGACATTAAACCGTTGGAAAAGAGCAACTATTGAGTTTCTTGCCGGCTCTTCTCTGTAGAATCTGCTTTCCGAACCGGTGGTAGAGTCACTACAAACATACATACTTGACGTTCCAAAAGTGCTTATAAAGAAGCCTACTGAAATAAATGAATTTTGAATTTGAATTTTTAACAAGTCGCAGGGAGCCGCTGGACCCAAGCGGCACAGGACCGTAGTATTTGGAACCCCCTACAAAATACCTACTCGTATGTCCAGCAGTGGACGTCAGTCGGCTGGCATGATGATGATGATGACCCAAATTGCTAGTGCTGGAGATGGAACCCGAGACCACTCACTTATAAGACCTCAGCGCTGACCAGTGCGCCAGGGAGATCGTAAAATTGTTTACTCGAAATTAAATAGTGTGTAATAAAGAACACGAATCCTCGGCCACTTTAATGGCGAATATAGCCTCGGTAGAAATAAATAGGTATAATTTCTCTGCCTTCATGATTTGCCCGCTCACAATCGGGGAGCCGCTTTCACATAAAAAAAACCCTGTATCGTCAAAGAAAAATGGACCTAATGGCACTTGTTATAGAGTCGTAAATCTTGTACTCCTAATATTAGTTTTACAAACGTTCATTAGCCTTAGTACTAAAGATTTGCTAGCTTGCAACCGAGGAGTCGTTATCGAGTATGGAAGTATTTGATTATCGGAAGAAAATGGATCTTATTTGCATTGTTTAAACATCAAATTTGCCTACAGATACACACACAAGTAGCTTGGGCTTCTGACGGAATGATGGTAAAACAAAAATCAGAATTACAGTATTAGCGACTCTAAGACATGTCAAATAGGTCCATTTTACTTTGACGACACAGAGTTTGATATGCGAAAACGATTGCTCGATTGTGAGCGAGCAAATCTTGTGCTAATGCTGTCTTACGCACGAGGTAAAGAATTGTAGGAAACTTCGAGATTTAATACAATGCAAATAAGATTCATTTTACTCTTTTTTACTAATTTTCTAGTGTTTCCATACTCGAAAGTAACTCCTCGATTACTGAGAGGCTGAGACTGTTCGGAGCGGATCCATAAGACGTCTCATTAGAGACAATAAGCTTTAATTGCTGTTATTGCGTGGATGCTGTGGAATTAAACATCATTCAGATGTCGGGCTGCTAAATTGTACGCAAGAACCACTTGTATACGATGTAATCCGTTAGAACTTAATAATATGATTTTTGTCGCGCAATTTTAATAATATTTTTTGTTAAACATATTAATAATTTGATATTGGAAAGTAGGTACAGCAATATAAGTATAGAAGACGATGATAATTTTATATAGTCCTAGTACTTTGGCGAATTATTTACTACATTTATTGGAAATTTAATAATTGAAATATGAACACAAAATACACGTTTAGAGTGGAGAGGAGCCTTTTAGCCTTTTAGCCTTATACCGCAATGTAAATCGCAATGAAAGATTACTAGATGCAAAATCTAACCTTATAATAAGGTCTTTACGAGGAAGTGTATGAAAAATATATTTTTTGATTTAAACTTTATATTTATCTCTAAAATATAATTTTCATTAATACATAACTATAACCTAAAATAGACTATTTAAAAACTAAATAAAATCTAAAACGTCCTCGAAACCACCGCAGTGAGGCACAGTTCCTAAGATGCTGGCAGCATTGCCCCTTTGGATGGCCAAACTAATTCGTTGGCCAAGGTAACTGCCCACTCTAGGATCACCGGTAAACTAACTAACTAGGTAACTTTATATTAAATTTATTTATTTCATAAAAATATAAATGCGAAAGTGTGTTTGTTTGTTTGTCCTTACTTCACGCCCTAACTAACCATCCAATCAGATTGATTGTAGGCATAGACTTAGTTGAAAAGACGGAGTATAACATATCCATATCCATAACAGCTTGTTATATGTAATGGAGTGGAGGTATTACTGGCGATTAAGCGTAAAAAAAAAACTTTTAAAAGTAGAATTTGGTCTTTTGGTAACGCTAGTCGGCATAATATAGGATCTTCTGAAAGCATCCCCTTCAAGATGTTTTTCTATTAATAATTTTAAAAATAAAATACCTACCTACGAAATAATGCCAATATAACAATATTTATTATTTATATATGTATTCCGAAAATCGTTTCCGTTATGTATTTCAAATAAATTAATATTCGATGTTATTAACTTTTAATTGGATAATTTAGGCAATTTTCTCGCAATTTCGAAGATTGCTTCTGAGAATTCTTAAGTGAGAGGCAATTGATTAATTACAATATTACTTTCCGTTTTGCATCCCCGGGGAGTAAGGGTATGAAATGAGAATAAAAGACGCTGAATTATGATTTTTTTGTTGTAAAATGCTCGCTTCAAAAAAGGCCTTTGTCATCAATAGCGACCAGCTATACAACATATTGTGTTTTATATCACTGAAAAACTGTTACATAAATCTTTCCTGGATATTAGAGTCTTTAGCTTTATATAAGAGTTATAAATATTTACAAGACGGTCATTATATTTTTATAAGTTTTATTAGTGTTTTTACCTACACTTGGAGGAATTATCAATTTTATAAATTTAAAATGCATATAAAAATTTTCGGAAACGACAAGATTTGAACCTGCGACTCTCAGGCAATCGCGGCCTGAGCGCTTTCAACAATTAAGCTACGGCTCTCCTACCGTCGATGCCGAAATTAGTATATGCCTTTCACATCAGTCTTATTGCGACTGTAGCGTCTATTTATAATCTATCTATATATATAAAAATGAATCCCTATATCACTTGGTCACGCCATCACGCTCGAACGGACCGAATTCACTTTATTTTTTTTGTTTGTGTTTGTTATTGTCAGGAGAAGGTTCTTATGGCAGAAAAAATTTAAAAACTTGCGCGGAAAATAAGAAAATTTAAGAATTTCATATCTAACCTTAGCGCTATGGACAATATAAACTTTTTTAATGTAACATTATGACATTTGACATAGAATTGGCAGAGGCACAATGCGTGCTGCAAATAACAGAGGATGTAATAAACCTCAATATCTTTTGTATGTATCAACCATAATAATGACAACTTACTAACTCAGTACACACCGTAAAATAATAGTAGATACATAGCTAGGGTGCGATGATTATTATGTTAGCATCAGATCTATTCTAGCTTCTCGATTTAATCATACGCGGGCGAAGTCGCTAGGGTCCGCTAGTATAGAATAAAACGTATAGATTTTATAATAAGTACTTGGCACGAGGAATGGCAACTCAATGTGATACAGTTTTAACTAGTACAAAAGTTGGCGTAACTGGAACCTGGTCTTACAAGCATTTTGTACATTCCTAAATATTTGCAAGTACTAACCTCATTTATTATGTATTCAGGTATTAATTTTTGGTTTAAAGGTCGCTGGTACCTTTAAAACAGTGAAACCTGATGAACGCACCAGCAACCAAATCTTATGTTTTAAGAAGTATTGTTTATTTATAAATCTTAAATGCAATGTTTTTTTATATACTTAATCTAGAACTCTGCGTACGAACTATTTTTGGCCTAAATAAAGTTTATTCATATTAACGGCCTACTACAGGGCACGGGTCTCCTCAGAATGAGAAGGGTTTAAGAATTGGTATACTTCACACATCTTTGACAATATTATCTAGAACTCTCTTTGATTGAACATGCGCGTAACTCGGTAAAGTACGAACACCGGTGCAGTGTGATATCTGATCTGTTTTTGCGGAGGACTCAACTCCTTTCACGAACCTGACCATGAGATTGCTACTGACAACGCTTCCTATATACCTTCAAAGGCAAAGATGAGACTCTCTTTAACTCATATCTGCCGGATCTGGTCTAACTCTTTCAAAGCGTATGGAATAACAAAGGCCTGACCCTTCCAGCCGCCTTATGTAAGGACGTATCCTAACCTAAAGTGCCCTTTGGCCGACGATCTCTTGTTTCTTTGAGCCAGAATATCAAGGCTTAGGCTCAATTACGTTAGGCCAGAAGTATAAAACTGACGGACTGAACAACTCTTACTACTACTAAAAATATTATAATAGGGAATTTACAAAAATAGATCATTAAACTTGCTTGATGATATTGGAGGCTTTCCTCGCCGTTTCCGCTCTTCGAACGGTCGGTTGTCCTTTAGCGTTTATAATTTACAAAGTTCAGAGGCCGATTTCGATTTTGTTAATTATAAAACCTTTTTTTCGCGCAGTTGGTAGACATTTTAAGAATAATTATTTATGAAACCGGTTATTTATGACCGATGGAACGGAGTTCACTCGAGCGAAAGTAAATAACTTTATAAATTTTATTAAATTTGAACGACTCAGAATAACGTGTTTTTTTATCATAGGTTATAGCCTAGTGGTTAGGACTTCCTTTTCCCTTTTAGCGGGCCGAGTTTTATTTTCACGCACTTCTAACTTTTCTAAGTTACGAGTAAAAGCAATTTAAATAACGTTTGTTTCAACGGTGAAGGAAACATTGTAAGGAAATTTGTGTGAGAACTTTATGGAGAAAAAGTCTACAAGTCAAATTCTCAGAGGCGTGTGGAGTCCACCAATCCGCACTAAGCCAGCGTGGTGGACTGCGGCCAAACCCTTCAGCCCGTAGTGGGCCGGTAATGGGTGCGAAGTAATTACAGAGGTATGCTTAAAGCCAAGTGAGATCCCACCCTACTAGAATAATTCGTATCAATCTTTAAGCCATCTATGCCATTTCCATAATTTAGGAAAGTGATTCCCTTGAAATATCGCCCTAGTTCGCTGTAGACATATTGTAAGTGGAATTATGTGAAGCGTGAACCGGTAAAGAGATTTACCGAAAGGTTAGAGCGTCTTTGCGAACGAATTTTGATAATATTATCATTTTTCATGCAAGGACGTTGCTCTGTATCGCTATGTGTCTTCACTAAAGCATAAACGAAATTTTGTTTTTTTCGGGTTTCGCACCGAAATGTTAAAAACGAAAGCATAGTAAGACGGCCGATTGGCGCAGTGGGCAGCGACCCAGCTTTGTGAGCCCAAAGCTGTGGATTCGATTCCCACAACTGGAAAATATTCGTGTGATGAACATAAATGTTTTTTAGTGTCTGGGTGTTTATCTGTATATTATAAGTATTTATGTATATAATTCATAATTATTATCATTTTAGTACACAAGCTACTTTACTTTGGGGCTTGATGGCAATTATTTATACTCTTTATTTGTACACCACTCAGAAAAACGAGACAAATAAAATGAACAAACACATGAAGAATGAAGCAGGATACAAAAGGCAATGTGCGTATTGTCGTAGTATGTTTATTATATATTTTTTTAAAGTAAAGTTAACAATAACCACTATTGGTAAAAATTAGAAATATGATATTTTTGTTAAAGATATATAAGAAATAGTCGTTCAATTCAATATTATTGCTAACATCAAACAGATAGTCGTCAATACCCCTCTGCGTACTATATGAACTATCTCTGATTCATTTGTCGAAGAAATAAAATTTAGCTTCAGCTTCGGAAATAGGAAATGCACAATCCTACATAAATAGCGTTGATAGAATTCTAGGAACCCTTAATTAAATATTACAGGAAAGATTGCTGTAACTAGCCGAGTTTTTGAAAAAGGCGAAAAGGGATTGAAATTTTAAAATAGAAATACTAGGTCAGTGGGGTTTTAAAGAACTTAATTTCCGTGAAGAGTGATTTTTTTATCCACGTAGTTTTTTATAGTGGAAAATGGAAAACCAGTCCTTTTCAATGTTGTTAATAATTGGGCTAATGGCAAATGGCAGATAGAATTTAGTAGTGCTGTCCTTTCCTACTCTTATCTGTAGATAAGGATAACAATAGAAGTGTCTGCCATGGACTGAAATAGAACTGCACGCCAGCTGCACAATTGCGGTTTGGGTGTGGTTTGTGTGCAGTTATATCGACTGCACGTTGACTTCACGCTTACTGCATTGGTTGCTATACAGTCCTAATGCAGAATTAGGAATAAATTCAATAGAACTGTATTTAAACTGCATAGCTATGGAGAGCGCTTAAGTATCCACCCAATGCCGTTTTATTTTATTTATTTATTTATTACTACTAAGATGTAGGGTACAAAGATGTCTCATGAATAAGTTTATGAATAATAAACATTAATACTTATAAAATACAGATAAACACCCAGGCTTACTTATAAGAATAACTTACGTTCAAGTATATATACTTGAACGTAAGTTATTCTTCGATCAAGTATCCATTTATTTAATTTACACAACTACAAATATGTAAAAACTTTACGGAATTTTTATTTATTTGTTTTTTTTAAACTATTTAAATCTGTATTACAGGTTACCCTAATGCGACAGCTTACTAACTATGTACTTTATTCCATACAGTGCATAGTGGCCTTCATGAACTCGCAAACTTGGAACTTGCGTCTGCGCAACACAGAATGGCCGCGTTGTACACCTACACAACTGCACTACTGCAGTGCACTGCACCAGTTCTATTGCAGTTTAATAAACTGCACTGCACTACACTCTAAATACAATCACAGAAGTATTTTATTATTAATACCATCCGGAGTATATGAAGCTATTTCTCCGTAGGTGTTTTACTTTAAGATTTGTCTCTTTCAAGTCAGACAAGACAAAATGCTGTTACACAAAAGTCCCCAGTATACCCAAGTCATATTACGTGAACCGTGAACCGTTGGAAGCCAGTCAGTAATTTGATAATGGAGATTCGAAGCGAATAACTTATGGAAATTTGCGCCTCGTCGTCACCCCTTCCTCTCTTGATAGTTTTATCCCAGACGAAAACATGAATGTAGAAATAAGGCCAATTTCCTGACAAAAGGTCTCAACCATTACCGATATCGGGATGCTGACAATGTTATTTGGGAGGCGAAATATAATGATAAGTCGTCATCGTCACGACTGGAAAATGTTTGTGTGATGAGCATGAATGTTTTTCAGTGTCTGGGTGTTTGTATGTATATTTTATGTATAATTATTTATGTACTCGTATATTATTCATAAAAATATTCATCAGTCATCTTAGTACCCATAACACAACTACGATTACTTTGGGGCTAGGTGGCGATGTGTGTATTGTCGTAGTATATTTATTTATAATTTATTTATCATCAATTCAAATGACGTCCACTGCTGGACATAGGTATTTTCTTGGGAGTTTCAAAATCTACGGTCCTAAGCCGCTTTTTTCCAGCGGCTCCCAGCGACTCACTTGATGTCGTCTTCCCACCTCGTTAGCGGCCACCAACGCTGCGTTTACCGGGTCGCCATTCCAGCACCGTAGGACCACAATGTCCATCAGTTCTCCGGGCTACGTGCTCTATTGTTACATACAGCTTTAAAAGGTATATTCTGATGGCCGATCGGCGCAGTGGGAGTGCTTTCTGAGTCCGAGGCCGTGGGTTCGATGCCGGCAGCTGGAAAATGTTTGTGTGATGAACATGAATGTTTTTCAGTATTTGAGTGTTCATCTGAGTGATTTAAGATAAGATTTATTCTATTTGATAAAAGAAAAATGTCGACGGTGGAACTTAAGGTTCATTCAAATATAAACGTCCTTCGTCAGAAAGATCAGATCGTTACGTTAGCGCTTGCTTTTTTGTTACGGTTAAAGGACCATAAATTACTTATTATTCTGCAAGTAATTGTTAACCTTTTCAGGGTAATCGTTTTAGATATATCCCTGAGAAGCTTAAAAATTTAAAGTATTTTAAAGTGTATATTATTAGTATTTATGTTTATAATTCATAAATATTCATCGGTCGGTATTGAGATGGACTCCGGGATATAACACCTCTATTAATTTCTACAAAAATACTTTAATAGCACCCCAATCATCAGCCTTTATGCTATATTGGCTAGCGCACTGAGAAGTGATTTTCGCATATCAAACTCATCAAGGTAAAATGGGCCTAATAGATTTAAAGTCGATTTTTTTTTTACAAAGACAGAAAATTGAAGGAAAATTTGAGCTTTAATTTAATACAAATAAGATCCTTTTATTTCTTTTTTCATGCATTTCCATACTCGAAAATGACTACTCGAGCTAGCAAATCTTGTAAACTGTGTTTCGTTAAAAAGTGTTTCAACGATACTCTCGATCCACCAGCTTCTGTAAGGTTAAAAGAGTTAAACTCTTGATTTGTTTCCAAGTACTATATAAGTGCTAAAATAAAATTACTAAAAATAACTAAGTTTGGATGGATGTTTCATGTTTGTTACTCAATCATGCCAGAACGTCCGAACAGATCTGAATGAAATTTACAACAGATATATAATATAGTCTGGAAAGCACATTCGCTACTTTTTATTACGGAAAAAATTACAACTCCCGTGGAATAAATTGTTTTTTTTGAAGCGGTGATAGCGCAGTGAAGTTGAATTTCGACTTCACGTTCGGGGGGCCAAGTTCGAATCCCAGTAGCATGTAGCTTTTCTAAGTTATGTCCGGTTAGTTGCTTACAACTAAAATATTACATGATCCTACGAAACATCAAAAAAAATACATTTATTTCAAGTAGGCCTACTTTATAAGCACTTTTGAAATCGTGAGGTAACCTGCACGCCTGAGAGTTCTCCATAATGTTCTCAAAGGTGATAAGTGATACACCAATCCGGAAAAGGCCAGCGCGGTGGTCTACGGCCTTAAACCCTTCTCATTGTAGGAGACCTGTGCCCTGTAGTTGGCTAGTAATGGGTTGACATGATGGTGATGGAAGTGGTTTTGATTTTTCACAGTACAAGAGATCGACACGTTTTTTGCATAGTCAAGGTAGTTCTCGGGCTGGAGAATAACAGAGGCGTATTTTCCATGCGATCGAAGTTGCATTCAACAACCAGTGATTTATTAAATGTTACTACAGTCCCAAATTCAAACAAATATTAGTAGGCTCTGATAAGACATAGATAGCCTTTTGTTCCCACAAAGGTTAACTTCTAAACGTCAGTCTTATTCTCCATTACCGTTGGTCTCCACGCTATGTGATCTGTATTGCAGAGACCAAGTGTCCAAATTGTTTTACAGTCATTGTTTTGGTGTAAAATAAAGTGTTCTTACATTTCATTTCATAAACCTCACTTTGCCAATGAGTAATCTTATTTTACCCTTTATATAAAATCTGCGCACCCAATATTAGGGAAGTGTACTTGCCTCCATTTCCAAGCTTTCACATTATTATGGTGCCACGTACATGTTAGAGAGGCGTGGAACTGGAAAAGCAGATGCTCACGTATTCTAATAAAAACTAGCACTCAGAGTTATTGGCGAAGTTGGGATGAAAATATTATTGAATGGAATCAGCGGATTACGGTGCCATTTTGATTTCAGTTGCGAAGGTCTACTCTTTATTATAGAAAAATGTCGCTGGTGGAATTTTAGGTTCATTCAAATATAATCGTCCTTCGTCAGAAAGCATCAGATCAGGCACGATACGTAAGTTCTTGCTTTTTTGTCACAGTTAAAGGACCATAAATTACTATCTGCCGAATTGTACACTAGAAATTTCCGTTATAATCAGTTAAGCTCTTCAGAAGATGCGTACAATCTTCTTCATCATTCCTGCATTTAGCTTTAAGTTAATGAACGATTGATTTTCAATAAAAGTAAAAGAATAGTGACGCACTGCCAGGCCAAGGCTCGCTCTCGACATAAGCTTTTACCTATGTCAACTGTATTTAATTGATTACCTATTAAGTACGTTTGGTTTATCCACTTATATGTGGAAATAACATAAAAAACTTAATTTCGAGAACTCAAACCAATTCCAATAAACATACCTACGAGACCCGCTGATCGGAAATTTGGCTGCAATGGATTGACTGATGAGTGTAAATGAACCTTAAATAGTTTTGGTTCTAAACTGGTCTTCTAACTTATGTTATTCAGATGGGAATTACGCTGTTTACATTCAAGATAACTTTTTGATATTTTAAATCAGTAGGACCGATGTTATTATCTTTACTTTTGATTATTATTCTGCAAAGAAATGTTAAACTTCACGGGGTAATCGTTTTAGATATCCCAGAGAAGCTTTAAAATTTAAAGTTATCTACGGACTAAATTTACTCAAATATAACTGGTCTATAATTCCATAATCTTTTCATTGTTTCAGGTACGACTTTTATCAGTTTTACGTGACAATTAATCAGTAAGTGAGTTTAAATCAGTTTAAGAAAACCGCTATCCATTTTTAAACAAATATGGCATATCTGTTTAAAAATTGGTAACATTATACAGTGCTATCACTACTTTTTATGAAATGATTCTATAAAAAGTATAATAACCATCCTAGGTGCAACTTCTGTGCAACTCATCTGAAAGTATGTTCTTTCAAACAAAAAAAAAACTTCATAAATCGGTTTATTAGTGACGGTATTCTGAGATTACAATCTTAAAAATAGTACAACTTAATAATTGAGAATGAGACTCTTGAAAAAAAAAATATAACAAGAAATTTTTGAAGAAAGAAACACGTTTACAAACTTTCGTTAGTAAATACCTTTGCCAGGCAACCTTATGTCTTAAGTAAATATATGTGAAAAATCATATCCTATATGCTCTCTTTCTCCATAGTGCCTATTAGTAAGGGTTTTGCTAAGCAGATATAGAGAATGGCGATATACTCGTAGGTATCTAGAGCCTACACCCAACAACCAACCGGTTAGCAGTTCTGACCGAAGTTGAACCTATGGTTAACAAATCCAGTTGTGATGCTCAATATCCATCGCTAGCTATGCTAACCTAGTACATAAAATTTTCGCATACTTTTGCTCATCGTGAGTTTATATCCTTTGACGTAAACAACGAACTACGAAATGCTGTTGAAGGATGTATAAGTATATTTCATAAGCAATCACACTGTAAAATATTAAATCAAAAGAAGCATATTTATTTTTTCCATAAAAACTAATTCAAAACATTACAAGTGTTTACTTATGACAACCCTATTGAAGATAAAAGACCGACACGTACATAGTACCGACGTATTAGCCACTTGATTTTATTAGTATATGTCATGGCACAGGAAGCACGGAGAGGTGGACCGATGGATCACTCAGGCGCTCAGTGGCCACGGGGTGTTCAACACCTACCTTTTCGCAATTGGGAAAGCTCCAAGAGAGGAATGTTACTTTTGTGGAGAATAAGACACCCCCAGACATGCTATTTTTGAATGTCCTGCTTGCACAGACTTGAGATCCGTAGCACAGGGAGCGAGCAGTAATGTAGATTCCCAGAGTCTGATAGCGCGCATGCTCTCCAGTGAAGAGGAATGGCAAAAATATGCACAAATGCTAAGAAGCATTATGGTGAGGAGAGAGGAACGAGAAAGAGATGAGAAGGAAAAGAGAGAAAACACTTAAAGAAGGTCGGCATGAAGTAATGCCAAGCGGTTCCGTGTAGACCTGGCAGATGGGGGGGTTGTTTTAGTCCGTGCAAGTCGGACATGCCCTGCCATAAGGCAGAAGTGCGAAGGGATTTTTTCCTCGAAAAGTATATGTCATGGTAGGGCTATATCTGGTTTATTTGTGTAAAAACTATGACTTTGGTTTAATAATCATTCAAAGAAAGGTAACGTTGAATAAAAAATTAAAAAAAGAACAAATTTTTAGTTTTGCGAACAGAAGTTGATATTTATAGTGATATAGATAACGCAAGCAATGTGTAAGTCGTCATTTCTATGGGAGCTTAGCTACGCAAAGCTTAGTTTGCGGTGGACGTTGCGCCTGCGCATCCGATTCCCTCCGAATTAACGCGCTTCAAGTAAATTAATCGGCGATACTATTGTTGCCGGTCGTTGACCCCGGACACGGGTCAAATGACTAACGATTTAAATGAGCAGTGACGTAATATCAAGTTGCTATCATAATTATAGTTATCAGTTCATGGTTAAATTATGTTTAATTAATCTTATCCCATTTAATTTAATACTAGATGGCGCTGAGTATCTTTTAACCCGCGCTATTAACTTACTCTTTGGATTTAAAGATTAATATGGGTGAGTCTAGAGACTAGTGAGGCTCAAATCTAACCAGCTTACTTAGACCAGGGCGTGCATGGAATCCTCATAGCTTTAATGTCTGAATAAAGTTATCACCATCATCTCACTACAATGTAAATAAATATCCTTCTTAGTCGTTCACTCTTGACAGAGTGGTCGTGGTTGACGATGGTACATTTTCTTTAGCAACAGCAGCCCTCGCGATGCGCCTCCACTTGTTACGATCTTCAGCGTTTCTGGAACATTGAACTATGGAGGTTTGTGTTGTAGCTTTAATTATGTCTGTCCAACGCGTGGGTGATTGACCACGTGACCGTTTGCCTTCCACTTTCCCCTGGACAACAAGTCGTTCCATGGAGTGCTATGCTATAAATAAATATGTCTTATCACAAATGCCTTCTATAGGCAAATTTTTGTTATTCTAACTAATTATGTATTCATCAAAGCCTTTTAAAGGTATTTAACTAATTACACAAAGCAACCTTATGCAGGCGCGCAATCAGCACATCATTAGCGAGTTGCAGGCACATTTGCTGTTCGTCTACTTGTTTATGCGCTAATTACATACCATCGCTGATCATGTAACAGCATGTAATGTGTATCACTTAAGACATACAAATATACAGAACGGGTGTGATAAAGTCGTAATATGAATCGTATAAGTTTTAAATGTTATTTTAGTTATTGCATTCTCACTTTTGCAATGAAAACTTCTTTAGCCGCGTTAAGCGATTTTTGGTAGTCGCGTCACTAATCACCTCGACATGCTCGTGACGTTTTGCGTCAAACTAGCGACGCGTAGTATAGGAGTCAGTGAAGCTACATGTATTACGCATATATAAATTAATATTATTTAACTTGACCGACTTGATTAATAAATATATCCGAAACCTTTATGATTTTCTTGTGTTGCCGACACAAGAAAATCATAAGGACCGTCTTCCTCTCTTTTTTATTTATGTTGGACATATTCTCTTTTCCTTTCTAACTCTCACTCTGATACGGAAGACTGGTAAAGATCTTTTTTATTCGTAGATATAATTGTTTTCTTATCAACGTCTTTCTTTTTTACAATTTAGGCACTTCTCTCGGTACCAAATACTTAAATTAATCTATCAAAATAAATATGCTTACAGTGTAGAGTCACTCAGCTATTTATTTGCTTAAAACACACATAACATATATACATATTAACTCGCTACTCTTAACGCTAGGCTATCTATAACAACTCCAAAAAAAAAAAAAATTTTAAAACCGATTGCGAAGTAATAAGTTTAAGAAATCAAATGAAATATTGTGAACATACATAACTTCTTAGGCAAATTTAGATTCACAAGGCGTTTAATTTATTTTACTTTATAATGTTAACTCACGTACCATCACGCCATTTTTAAAGTGACGAGATTTCGATATGTCTGTATTTTTACATTATCTGTAAAATTTACTTAATCTACTACCGGTTTTTAGTTAAAAGTTTCACGAAAGCTGATGGACAACTCTAGCTTACAAAGTCTGCAATCTCGTACTAGTAGAGTCTCGAACAGTTTGAACTTGGAACGATAGATCAGATACGGTCGTAGTCAAGCGTAAAGCCTTCAAACCTTTTGGCTACCTTGGATTCCAACACACCAAAGTCACTCACGTGAGATTTTCTAAAAAGTTGCATTCCCGACCGGAATTCTCTAGCGTTAAACGGGAATCGTCTGCTACAAATTCGTATTTTCTGAGCTTTGAAATATTTTTTGAACAAGGAATTCTAGTGAGCAGACACTTGAAACATTGTCAATTTTTTTTTATTCAATAACAAAAAACACCTGTAAGTGATGCCCGTTTCATTAAAACTAGGAATAGAATATTTTAAACCCTTGGTCAAATACCTACAAGGAGAAAACTTCGTTTTACAATCCTATCGTTCGCAAGTGCCACCTATATGAAGTGATTTAACCTGCATGCCTAAGGTTTATACGAGTAAATGGCATAAAACTTTCTCATTCTGCAGGGCTAGCACGGGCAAAAATTATATCCCCCGATTATATCCACTGACAAGGGATATAGCGTGCCCACCTGCTAAAGCACGGGAACATGGAATAGGAGAAGTTTACCCCTGTTTACTATTACACATATTATTTGGATATTACTTCCACTTGTGCGCCCGAGCTCTGAGAGTTGATAAAGCTGTGGGAGAAGATACATTTTTATCCTTTCCCTGGGGAGATAATTGTCTTCTGCCCATGCTAGCCGTGCAGATAGGAGAAAGAAAGAAACAAAGAAAAGTATCTTAATTAATATATTATGCTGACATACATGACATAGCTAAACGAGTCGCAAAGCTGGAATGGTTGGGCCACATAGTTTGGAGAAAGGATGGAAGTTGGGGTCCCAAGGTACTGGTTATACCCCCTTTATAATCTCTGTGCTGCATAGAGGTCGGAGGTAGCAATAAAGCTTTTCCACCACGCCAAAAAAAAATAAAAAGACCCGTGCCCAGTAGTGGGCTGTAATTTAAGAAGAACTCGGAAATTTAACTAAGGATCCGTAGTAGACTACTATTGGACCAGAGGCATTTAGCTCTCCAAACCCCAAAACATATTACTAGGAACGCCGCGAAACCGATTCCGACTGAAAAATAACAATCGCGCCAGTCACAATGTCTGGTTGAAACGTTACGACAAATCAAGTCGTCGTATAACCGAAGATCGGCAGTCGATATAAAATGTTTATGAGCCAATCAAAGCGTCGTAATGCGTAAATAACCAGCTGATATGAAGCTGACGGTCGCTATTTGGTGCTATATTAGATTCTAATGAATGATTTTTATCCCCCGTGAAGAGCTAAAAGTGAAAACACTTAAATTATATTCGTGCTTGTAAGTTTTTCTCCGAGATGCCCTTATTTAGTTACCGCTATGGTCTCATAAGTTGGAGGTCCCGGGTTCGAATCCCAGCGGGGCAATTTGGGTTGTTAGTTTTTTTAGTAATAATTGACGAGCAAAGCAGATTGCCCACCTGATGGGAAGTGGAAAAACCATCACCTTAAAACAGAGCAACACTTCACAGGGTATGCAAGGAGCAAGTCCTGCAACATGCCTCCATTTTTCCAATAATTTGTGGCGTAGGTTTTAAGCCTCGTCAACCACATCCTTCAGTCCGGAATACAGCATTGGAACAATGCTGCTTAGCGGCAGAAATAAGCAATGGGATTGTATGGTTTCAGAATTTTCTATAAACTGGTGAGAGACCTCGGCCGTGGCTAGTTACTCCTCTACGCATATTAAACTGCCGCGAAGCCTCTTAGCGTTCCCGTACGATGCGGACATAACGTAGGAGTATGGGTTTTTACAATGTACGGGAACGCTGACGCTTTCTAGCACGTTTATGTAACTGCCTCTAACCGGTAAGCCCGCTGCGATCTTAGACTGCATCTTCATTTACCACTAGACCGGCTAGCATGGGCAGGAGACAATTATCTCCCGGGAGAAAGGATAAAAATGTCTTCTCCTACAGCTTTATCAACTCTCAGAGCATTGACGCACAAGTGGAAATAATATCCAAATCTATATATATAAAAGCAAGATGTGTTAGTTACACCATTTATAACTTGAGAACGGATGGACCGATTTTCATTATTTTTTATTTGTATGATTCCTGTTAGTCCGAAATAGGATAATAAGTGTTAAAATACAATTTTTTTTTTAAATTTAAAATCAAAACAATTATCTATTCGTTCATTAGTAACAAAACACAACTGACAGCGCACGCCATGTTGTCTATACCTAATCGTAAAACTGTTGTGATCTATAGAGAGGAACATTCGGAGTAAGATGAGTTTTACGTATTGCACTTTATAAAGACATTGAGATGTAAAATATGTTAAGCTAAATAATGTTAATTTAGGGACAGCTAGTCTATATATATAAAAGAAAGATATGTTAGTTACACCATTTATATATAACTCAAGAACGGCTGGACCAATTTTTATGATATTTGTTTTTTTGGATTCCTCTTAGACCGGAATAGCATAATAAGCATTAAAATAAAACAATCATCAAAAATAAAAAATCCGCAGTACGAAGTTCGCCGGGACAGCTAGTAATATATATGTGTTATCATAAACAGGGGTAAACTTCTCAGATTCCATGTTCCGTACTTGCAGGTGGACACGTTTATTATATTCCTTGCTAGGGGAATAACCGGGTTGAATATTTTTGTCTCCTGCCTGTGTTAGCTCTCCAGGTGAGGCAGACAAAGGCAGACAAATCTATTAGTGGAATAAAAAATCATCGTCTAAAAATAGGGAAACACAGAGCAGAGAATGCAAAGAACAGAACCTAGTACGTCCTGCGTCTACGTCTGCTGTGAAGTGAAGTCGAGCTCCTACCCAATGTGCTATCACCGCTTATGTATATTATCCATAAAAACACTCATCAGTCATCTTAGTACCCATAACACAAGCTACGCTTACTTTAGGGGTAGGATGCAGATGTGTGTATTGTCGCAGTGCATTATTTTTGTTTATCTCCTTTCATTACTTTTCTGCAACACCTATCGTTTGTTAGTTCACTACGCTGTGGTCTAGAACTACGGGATACTTTAGCTTCTCGCTCAGAACTATGTAATTTACGATCTGCCGGGTTAGTTACTGCATAAATTCACGGAACGTATTAAAACTGTTCCCCGAAGCGGGATGTACACAGCTTTAATTCCCCCAAAAACCATTAGTCAAGTAGAATTATTAAGAAAACGTAAATGCAATCGCGATGATTCAAAATGGCGGAAGTTTTTTTCTATGCTTTTGCGAACATTTTTGCGCAATCCCAGGTAAACCTTCGCTTTATTTTTAGTGCCTGTATTAAAAAAAATACAGCGGTGATAGCCTTGTGGTTAAGACATCGACTTTCCTTTCGTGGAAACGGAGTTCGAGCCCCGGCCACTCACTTTTCGGAGTTATGAGAGTTTTAATTTATAAAATTTAAATATCACTTGCTTTAAATGGTGAAGAAAACATGGTGAGGAAACCTGCATGCTTGAGTGATCTCCATAATGTTCAGCTTGGTGGGCCACAACCTAAACCGTTCTCGTTCTTTGAGGAGACCTGTTACCTGTAGTGGGCCGATAATTAATTGATATGACGAAGGTGGTGATTGTTATTTTATTTTAATATGCAATATTCTATGATCATGACGACATGCTACTAATAGATACTAATATCTTTGAGAAAACTCGACATGTATTTATTGGTTCGAATAAATAATCACGGAAAAATCGAATCACGGTCCTGATTCGAACATGCTAACCGCTAGATCAACGAGGCATTGCGACTTTACGAATGTAAACAAACCTCACCAATTTAAATGATGAAACCGCAAGTAAGACTCATAAACACGTAAATGAGAAACAAATAAGACCTCAACACAAACGGCTCATAGCCAGGGAGGTGGTGGCTTGGAATCCATTTAAAAATACACTTTTTTTTAAATTGTACTAACTAGTTGTTAGTGGAAACGGTTTGTAATCCTCGAATAAAAGATAGCCTATGTTACTCTCCGTCCTTCCAACTAGATCTATGCTAAAAATCAAGTTAATTGGTCGCTTAGTTAGAGCGTGAAGGATGGACAGACAATCGCACATTTAAAATATTAGTAAGAATAACTGCATAAAGCAGATAGGCCACCTGATGCTAAGAAGAAGAAGAAGAAGAAATATTAAAATATTGCACACAAACATCAGAATATACATAAAATATAGAAAAAACAACAACAAGCATTGTAGGCATGCAAAGGCGGCCTTATTGCTGCAAGCAATCTCTTACAGGCAACCTCTGGCAGAAGAAGAGAGCTGCTAAGTGGAAATCCTTGCCTTTAAATACAGCAAAACTCCGCAGAGCATGCGAGGAAGACGTCTCATATAGTGAGACGTATTCCTTGCATGTTCTGCCCTGTGTCCACGAACCTGACGCGTAGGTGTGAATCCTCGTGTGCCTGTAACTACACTAGTATCCATGCCTTTCAGAATGGCAATGATGCCTTGCAGCAGAAATAAGCATTGCACTAGTACCTACTTCGTATGAGATCTATCACAAAAAATTCACCTACAGACAGTGGCGTGCACACCATACAAGCACAAAAGCACTGTATACCCTAACATTGATATATAACTCGAATAGGAGGAGAATTTGTGCCGTTTTATACAATTTTCCTGGTGTATGCATACCCTGGTATGAAACCCAATGCACGCCACTGCCTACAGAATACTATAATTAGTAGTGGAATAATTGTAGTTTGTTAAATGTACGCATCGAACATTAAAGCTACTAGCTTCTACTACTAAGCTTATGTGAATTCTGTGATATACTTTGTTAACGTCTTGCCAGATAACGATATCATTCAAAATTCAAAATTCATTTATCTTTTGAAACGTCAAGTCTGTCTGTTTGTAGTGACTCTACCACTGGTTTGGAAGGCAGATTCTACCGAGAAGAAGCCGGCAAGAAACTCAGCAGTTGCTCTTTTCCAGCATAAAAAATTAACATTTTACATTTTAACATTTATTTTTCTATATTTTTACATTAAACCAGCGACTAGCTCTCAAGCTATAAGATATTGTGTAAGAGTTGTTAAGGAGGCTCCCCCCTATTCACTCCTTCCCCCTAATCATAAATCCGCGCTTCCGTAACATTTACGACTCAAAACTCATCTGCAAAGTTAGCAAGTTTCTGTTACGCCATTTGGTACAGAGATAGAGTTTCATGTGTGTTGATATGTTATGCCTTCTAATTAGGAAGAAAAGACATCGTCTGTTTTCGTAATAATATCTGTCTCATTATCACTTATCAAGGTACAGTGTAACCAGTAGGTATATACGGAGTGAACTCGCACGACAGAACGACGAATGGACTTGCCGTAGGCTGCCTCGGCTTGCTTGCGTGCCGTTAGAATCTATGAGTATACAAAGTTGACTCACTATTATATCGCCATCATCTTAATACAATGTACTACATATGTTTTATGTTATATGCGCATCAAAAGTGTCAAGACTTTGATTTTGACTTTATATTAATGTGACATATTTAACACACTGGAGAGAGATCTAGAGCACGGATCAATCACGTTACTCAAATGGGGGGGAGGAAAGCTATATCGATTAGTGTCATATGTTTAAATCAGTACGGTTTAATATTGTCATCATAGTATCAAGGCTGTATAGAGTATACTTGTTTTGTTTGACAGTAAAACCCAAACATCATCAATCCATTTCAATCAATCAATCAATTATTTTGCTGGAATATGGTAAATGCAACATGTTTACACATAGTTTTAAAAAAAATTTATAAGTGTCACATATCCTGCCAAAGTTGGCGCGCAAAAATTTGTCGTTTATCATTTTAACACTTTTCAAAATTAAATAACAATAGACGAAGTCACATTCAAATTAATTACAAGAAATGAAAAACACAGATAAAAATAAAATAAAATATTTCAATTAATTAATGAAGTCTATAATTATTACAATTTTCCATTTAGGTAATATATACATTGCCATGATAATAAAGCCTATACAAAAGTTTATCAAATACCACTGGTTTGAAACGTGCAAAAAGTTTTATCATCATCATATCAACCCATTATAGGCCTACAACAGGGCTCGGCAAGGTGATTACGTATCTCGCGACAGCAATGCGACAGGCGTAAATCTTGCAATCACTGCTGTCAAACGTCACTTTTCAATACAATAAATAAACAAAAGTGACGTTGACCCTACCGGTCTCCTCCAATAATGAGAAGACCGTAGCCCACCACGCTGGAAAACTCAGGACAGGACAGGACCTTACAATCTTCTTTAAGCTATATTATTTTAATATTGTTTCTTAAATTGTTAATATAATGAAGGCCGTATAGGTGTGTCATATAAACTATTCATTTCTAAATAATAAAGCCCACAGTAGTCAAACATACTAATAGTTGAAAGTGAAAAGCATACAATCTATAGAAACTATTAAAATACAATGAAATCTATAGAATCTCTTTTAAAACACAATAAAATTTCAAGGCTTGTGAACGCGACACCAGGTTGGAAGTAAAATGAGAATAACAGGCTCCTTGGCTGACGAGTCGTAAAACAGCCTCTCTATATAGCTCGTAAAACGTTCCAAAACGTCGAGCTGTCATAGGCTAAGAGCATATGACCCGAAAGCTTACTTTGTTAAACATAGTTTTTGGATGTATCACTTTTATGTGATTTTTTTAGCGAAGTAATGTTATCCGATATCTTCACTGGGGGAGTATTGTACAAATTGATGTTGCTTGTACCAAATGTACTATTTCTATACGCCTTTGATGTTTGGTTCCCGAAGAATATCCTGATACATATAAAACTGCAACACGTTTCCCTGAACCATGATAGTCTTAGGTATAATCATGGAGCATATCTAAGAACCTGTTCTTAGGTAGGTTCTACCAATAATAATACCATTCAACTAATTTGAAACTTGATTATATTATTATCCTTTTTTTTATTGGTAAGATTTAACCGCATTGTTAGTCGCTTTTTTATTCTTAATTTTAATAAAAAAAAAATACGTAAATCCGTTGATCCATCTAGCGAAGGACAAATCAACGAAAATACTCTTGTATTTAAAATAAAATCATCCTAATATGATAACGATAGTGGACAATTCCACTTTTTTTTTTTAAATATATAGACAAGTGCTTGACTGCAATCACACCTGATGGTAAGTGATGATGCAGCCTAAGATAAATTCACTTTTGATTTGAAGGTACCCAGATTATAGGTATCGGGGAATATGGAAGATGGGAGGGCATTCCAGGCCTTTGCGGTGCGGATCAGAAAGGAAGAAGCAAAACGCTTCGTACGTGTTGATGGTACTCGTATTTTAACAAAGTAACGGTGCAGATTCTTTCGGTACCTCGCGCACATTCTCTAGGTACCTTGGAGCAGAGTGACCTCCTTAATCTAAGAGAGAAGGCAGCTTACTACTTACAGGAGGGATTTTAAATGTCTTGATTATCCCAGCTAAATGGCACGAGCTCTTGGTCTATCCCAAGACAACTGAAACGATGTTCAGCTTGATCGATATCTATCCCGGAAACGGTCTCGTAAAACTGTATTGGTACTCGGTGTAATCATAATTTTTTTTCAAATCCCATATATATTAATGGAGATATTCCTGTTTTATTGTGGCTCAGACTAAGGAGAAATAACAGACGATTTTGTTTGTGTATGTCCGACAGGACAGACATTCTTGACATCCGTGGCTCGAATAGCAACCATGAGAATGGCTTCTTCTTCTTCTTCTTCTTCTGGGCAGTTTCCGCACGTAAGCGCTTCGCTTGTTGTACGTGAAATTTCCCAATGTTGCTCGCTACTCCAGCCATCCAAGCTCGTTCCAGAATCCCAGCATGCCGCCCAGGTTGCTGAGGATTTCTGGGATAGTGGCTGGTGATCCCAGGTAGATCTCGCGTTGCTCTGTCACGCCCGTGCACTCCAGCATCACGTGCGTAGGTGTTTCATTCTTCTCCATGCATGCTCTGCAAAGAGGGCTGTCGGTGACACCTATAATGGAAAGATGTCTGTTTAAGGAGCTATGTCCTGTTATGAGTCCCACCACCTTCCTAAGTTTGCTTCTATCCAGGCGGAGTAGTTTGTTAGTTAGATGTTGGTTTAGGTTAGGGCATGAGAATGGCTATGTCACTTACCGTTTGACGCTTTGTATATAGCGAACCTACTACTTTTTTTTTATTAATTTTTGTTGGTTTTCTTTTTATTGTCGTTATTAGTATTTCTCTCATTTCTATTTTTTGTACCCTAATTATAATAAATATATTTTGTTCGTGTTCATACTCCCAAAGATTAAAATGGCTATGGGCAGGTCACATAGCTAGGATGGTTGGCGACCGTTGGACAATAAGGCTGACGTCATGGTTAGGTCCTGCAGGCCATAAAAAGGTAGGCAGACCGCATGCAAGATGGTCCGACGATATCGTTAAACTGGATGCAAGTAGCCAAAGATAGAGACCGGTGGTCATCTCTGGAGGATGCCTTTACCCTCGGGATTCTTGCGAGAAGAAATATTAGACCAGATAATAATTATTAATCTCTTGATAAATGCAATTTAGAACTACTTTTGAATTTCTAGTTTTTTATATTTCTTTTCTTTGTATTTTATGTTTCACGTAAAATAATAATATTTATTGCAATTGTAATCTATGTATTGTTAGAATTGAAAGGCTTTTTTATTTTTATTTTATTTTATTAGTTCATAGGTATAATGAGGATGGTAATGTAATTGTTAATTAGTGTAAGTGTATTTGTCCATACTTATTCAATTAATTGATAATAAATAGATAACTAAATCGTGCTAGAAGAAACACCGTTGACGAGGCGAACTATTGAAAAACTTGTGTGTCAAATCATAAGGGTTTTATGTATTCACATTACATTGATCGATCTCTAGAATAAAAAAAAAATTACAAAAAAGAACTGACTTTGTTATCAGTTTAAAAAAAAAAAACAACTTTTATAAGTCCGTGCCAAGTAAATTTCTTTCACGCTTTTCAGTGGGTAGGTTTGCAATCATAAAAAAAATATATACTACGACAATACACACACCACCATCAAAGTAAGCGTAGCTTGGGGCTTTGAAAAAAAAATTTTAGTGTTTTTTTTTATTTAGTTCGTAAAACTGACAATCAACTGCCTACTCTGTCTACAATAAACTAAAGCACTATTATGCATGTATATACAATTATGCCTTCTCGATACGAACATACTCGTAGAATGTAAATCTTCGCATGCATAGTTCTGGGTTTTGCAGTTATGTGAATATATTCTATAGACGGGTATAAGTTTGTGAACTGCAGCTTGTTTCCTTTAGTCTGTGCGCGATCGTCGCGGATGGTGCTAAAATTTTATCCCATCGGAATGTCTTTCACACTTTGTTATTTATTGCAACGATTTTTATATTTTAACTTTTTCTTGTTCGTCGTACAATTTTACGGTGTAACTTTTTATTTCATTGGTTTTATGTGATACTGGCTTTCGCCCGTGACTACACCAATATATGTCGCAAATACATAGTAAAGCTATAAAAATAACTCAGAATTTCAGAACGGACAGTCTACGATGTGCTACTACAGATCATCGTAGGCTGTCCGTTCTCTGATATATTATATGCCCTTAGTCGCCTCGTACGAAACCCGTGAGACTAAGAGTGATAAAGGGATGTTACAGCGAGTTTCCCTCGTATTTTGTTTGTATGCAATTTACACGCAAACGTTTTGTAATTTTGATAAGTACTTATGGCTTACTTTATAAGACTCATTTTCGCTGATTACGGGTCATCACTATGCCCGTTATCTATGGCGATATTAGGCGATCCAGTTGTCTTTGAACTCCGCTCTGAGCAAGACGATATTGCTGCCCTCTCTAATCAAGAAGACAATCTTTGAAGGTGTTAGTGCTGTGAGACTGATTCGCCCTGAAGATAGATCACCCCCGAGAACGAGTAAATAAGGTAAGTCGTAAGTGGCTGTCAACATTACTTATCGTGTGTAATTGTTATAGATAAAAAATTGGTCTTCCGCATACAAACCCCCTTTGGAGGAGCTATTTACATGCCCCTACAAGGGAAATAGGGTGGAATAGTCTCTACAGAGGACTGATCACTCGTCTGACAATGGCAGGCGTCCCCTATTAAATATATATACGAGTAAGAGTGATAACAGACAACTGTATTCTCTTTGCTGAGTGCGAGATTTTCCATCTATTCGATCGCGTAAAAGTTAACTATGATTTGTATGGCGTTGAAAGAACGCCATCTAGGGACCAGAGATGTCGTTCTTTCGACGCCATACAAATCATAGTTAACTTTTACGTGATCGAATTGATAAACACAGATCTGCCGCACATCACTAGTTCTTTAACACATAATGTAAAAACCATAGTTTAAAAAAACTATAACAATATAATTGGTATGCTATTCTTAGGCATCGTTAAGGAAATATGTAAACTAAAGTTACTCTTAACACACAATACTGATCTCATCACGGTCAACCCGCGACCTCGGTCCTCTGGGGACCGATGCAGAGTAGCTATTGAATAGAGACGTTATGCATAAAGTACCTTTTTACCTCGAAGCTAAATCAAAACTTGTTTTGATTTATTTGTAGGGTCGTAACTAGCCAAAACTCTTACAAGACTGCTATTGGTGTTCTTGTTTATAGTGTAATGTCTGACCAGTATTCGCAGTACTCAGTATACATATTACATATATTATTTGATTGATCTTTGGATAAGGAACGGTTTTACTGTATGTAATGTGTATCAGTAGATAGGTTAATGACAATGGCGTGCACTTCACTTATGCGCAAAAGCATATCTACCCTATCTTTGATATAACTTCTATAGAAGTAGGATTTTACTATTTTACGTTATATTTCTACTTTACGTCTACCTTGCTAAAAAACCATCGAACTAGTGGCACCTTTTGTACGCCACTGATTGTTGATGATGTACTAAATAAAAAACGTGTGTACTTATGTAAACGCGTTGTTACCACCAAGTTTCACTGAACATTAAAAATTGAGATTTTTGTATCAATTAAATCACCGGAATGAGCCCGCAGACTTCGACAATTGAAATTGTACACTGTCAAACGTTATTAATAACTTCAGGTTGCCAGTTTTTTTGTGACGGTGTGCGCGCGCATCGTAAAAATTCAGCTGGCGGACGATGTGTTCCCCTCTCACTCGGTTTCGCAACTACCTTCATCCTGTTAAAATCGTGTAACCATGTGCGCGCGCATTTCGTTACATTTTATAATTTCACTACTATGACGTTTTCCTAACGTCGCTAATGAAGTATAACTTTAAAAAACTAGTTACTATACTCGTGTGTTTATATAATTAAAATACTACGGTAGGTATTTAAGTACTGGTGAAAAACTTTGCAGCATCTGTGTATACTTGCTCTACGGAAGGGTGGGGCGGTGCGCGGGAGTAGCTCACCGGAGCGAGTCGGGGACGCCAATGTCAAGGCTGGGTCTTGTTCTATACCTAACCGTTTTAAGGCCCAAACCACACTAATCCTAAGGTGGCTTGGCAGCGATTGCTACTAAGCGATAAGGCCAACATTTGCATTATACTTGCATCTCTGTAATTCTTTCATTACGACCTTCACCTCCATCGGCCCATTACCTAAGGGTATCCCCAATGAAGGGTTTAGGCCGTAGTCCACCACGCTGTCCCAGAGCGGATTGGTAGACTTGAGAACGAAGAAGAAATCTCAGTTATGATGGTATCTTCAAGATATGTGTCTTCACCGTTATAGCAAGTGATACTTAAATCGCTTGAACGTCGAAGAGTGACGAACAGAAAATACATGTTACTGATATGAAGATGTTGCGCTGGGCTAGGGGCATTACAAGATTGGACAAAATTCGGAATGAGTTCATCCGAAGCTCTATTAAAGTTGCGGAAGTACAGCATAAGATGAAGGAGGGCCGATTACGCTGGTACGGGCATATAATGCGTAGAGACAAAAGCCACATGACACAGCGAGTAATGGCTATAGATGAAGGCAAAAGAGGTAGAGGTCGCTAGGTACTTACCATCTGGACTTGAACCGTTTTCAATGACATGAAAACTCTGGGCCTAGCACCAGAAATAACACAAGACCGTATTAAATGGCGGACAAGAATCAGGAGGGCCGACCCCAAATAGGGAAAGCGCCAGGAGAATGATGATGATCATTTCTAATTTTTCTGGTCTGGTCTGTGTGATATAGCGTTCCGGTGCGATATTGCGTTGAAACCGATAAGGGGTATAACTACCATGCTTTCTAACACATACTGCATCATCACTTCCTACCAGGTCAGATTGCAGTCCAGGGTTAACTTGTAGTAGAATTAAAAAAATAGTTATTGGTTAGAAGCAGGCGCTACTTTGCGGAAATCCATAATCTATATATATAAAAGAGAAAGTGTGTGGGTATATTCCGTATAGGCACCACCGATTTCAATGAAACTTTCAGGGAATCTCCGGATTAACCTGGCGAGTAATCCTGTAAAGTTTGGTCACTATCGGAGCATTCCTATTTTTGAACTGTCAAACTGTCAAATACAGCTTTTATTTACTATGATGATATTCTATTGGTGGGGTATATCATATGGGTGTAGATAATGATCTTCACCCGCTCGAGAAGAGAATAGAAGAGAATGATTTAATATATTATGAGACTTAAATTAAAAATTTAATGATGTAAGTTTATTGTTTTAATAAAACAAAGCAAAATCTAGCCCGGCGAAGCGACCTGGGTACGCTAGTATATTTTGTAAATGAAGCTTAATTTGCTATACTCCGCGAACAGCAGGAGAATCTGTTTGGTGTTATTTATAATGACTTTAATCCGTATACTCCACACCAAACAGATCCTCGGCAATGTACCATCTACGCACGTTTCGCTCCAAAAAAGCGAAGCATCCTTAAGAGTATGTTAAGTCAAACATGTCAATAATTGTTAGTTAAAAATGGAATGGTATAGTAAGAAACTCATGCAAGACTTACGCGAGCGTATTTGCAGTTGGAAACGCTCCAGATTGCAAGCTATCTGCGAGATCGCCGGTGCTCTGGGTATTTCAATATACACGTGCAATCAGTTGCTTGTGTTTTTTTTTATAGTATTAATTGACGGGCAAAGCAGACCTGATAACTGTAAAATCATCGGCTATAAACAAGGCAACACCGCAAGGCATGCAATGAACACGTCCTGCAACATTCCGCCATGTGTCCATCAACTAATAATATAATAAATATACTACGACAATACACACATCGCCATGTAGCCCCAAAGTAAGCGTAGCTTGTGTTATGGGTTCTAAGATGACTGATGAATATTTTTACGAATTATATATACATAAATACTTAGAAAATACATACACCCAGACACTGAAAAACACTTATGCCCATCACACAAACATTTTCCAGTTGTGGGAATCGAATCCATGGCCTTGGACTCAGAAAGCAGGGTCGCTGCCCACTGCGCCAGTCGGCCGTCAGGTGTTAAGCCTTATGTGCCAAAATTACACCGAAAACTACGCCCTTCAGACCGGAACACAGAAAAATGCTGCTAAGCGGCAGATATAAGCAGGGTGTCAGCACTTCCCCGGATGCCTTACTTGTCTCTATCAGCCGAACATCGCTGAAGCGGATCATTTTAAGTGTGTAATTTTAATTATCTATATATTTCATATAAATTGAGGATGTTATTTGTTCATCTATTTATATAGGTATTTATGTTATATATTCATATATATATATATATTTATATATTGAAGAAATTATAAATTACACCGTACAGATTCTCCTGCTTTTCGCGGAGTGTAGCAAATTGAGCTTAATTAAATCTACTTATATATATTATTTATGTTATATATTTATATTATTTAAATTATCTATGTATTTGTATCTATACATGTTAGTATTTATGTATAAATATCAGCACTCTTGGCACTTGTAAGAGATTGCTTGCAGCAATAAGGCCGCCTTTGCATGTCTACATTGTTTACTGAATACTCCTTACTGTTTATTTTCCTGCATGTACCTAATACGTGCAATAAAGTGTTTCTTCTTAATTTTTATAATTTGGTGTACTACAACTGGCTAGTCCGCTGATTTCTTATACATCATGACCACTTTTAACAGTTGAAATTGCAGTTAATGGCTTACTAGTAGTGCAATAAAATACGTACGGTAAAACTCATATGTTTTTATGTTAACACCATCCCGTGGGAACCGTTTACCTTGAATAAAATGTAGTCCATTGCACGCCTCATAAGCGAAGCGTTGAGGTTGTGCTCTACTCTCGACATTTCAAAAAAAGCAGTTTTCTCGAAACTGAAATTGATTTTTTGTTATTTATATTGCACTTACAGGTTAATTTGAGTACAGTAATATCAAGTCAAATAATTTGTCAGGCACATAAAATACATTTCAATAACATTTTTTTTGTTTAACATAGTAAATAATAACATTAAACATAATCTTTTCTGGACGTCCGTGTATGGGCGGGTGTATGTGGCATCAAAATTGGTCGAAAAAATGATCATATCGGAATATTTTTTTTTTAATTATCTAAAGTAACACACGACATAATTTCTTAGTTAATATGAGCGTTCAATTTCATGTAATTATTCTAGCTAATGAAAAAAATGAGATTATGAGGCGTGCACTTTTGGATTTTCCAAATTTTACTTTCAAACATCTCTATCACAGACTGGTTGCTGAGTTTGGGCGTGAAGAAAGGAACAAACAAACACACCTACGCATTTATAATATCAGTTAGTATTAAAAACTTTCTTTGCAAGTGTGGAAATTAAAAAAAGTTGAGAAGGGACTGTTACACTTCTCATGAGAGCATGTTGACGTCAATGTCAAGGTCGCGTCACAAATAGCTGATTTAAAATAGATCGGCTAAATCTAGCGCGCACCGAAGTATAAAAACAACATCTCAGCAGCAGGAGGTAGGTATTCAGATTATAATTTAACTTCATCACTTCAAACAAAAATGGACTAATTAAATTATCTCAATTTCGGATATTGGATAGAAGGCATTACTTTGCGGAATTCTATAATATACAATGAATATTTATCTTAATTTGCCATAATATAATATAGTTTTACATATAGTATGACAAATTTCAAAACCAAAATGGCCGCCACAAATGACGAAATTAATTATTTTGAACAACTCCCTAAATATAGGTATCAAATCACACGAATTGACTCGTAGAGTATGGTACTTTTAGCAATCAGGAGCAAAAATGATAAAATAAAAGATGATTTGACAGAATCTCACACTGACATGTTTAATTTAACTAGAAAAATAAAGAAATGCACAAATAATCACAAGATGGCGGCGCAATATTACTATTCGACGGTAGATGACAAAATGACTCCCAACAAGAGAATCAGCTGATTTTTATAAGCAAATGCACCTGCTTTAATAATAATAATAATAAATCTTTATTTGGAAGGTGCCAGAAAAAAGTTGCCAGCTCAGCATTGTGCTGCATGCGCCAGTGCACACAGCGCTGATTTTCAGTTGGCACCATGTACCAGGTCACCACGGAAATACGTAGCCATCCACTGACCACATTTTAATATTTAATTTAATAATAAACTAACAAAAACTAAACCAACTAAATAAATCCACAACTAATAATAAATTAAACTAACATATATTTATATAAACTTGAAAATAAAAACGTACATATATCAATAACTAATTAAGATACACAGTGTAAAAGGTGGTTACATAATTTAAACGTACTACAGCTATATATAAAGTGGTAAAGTAAAGTAAAGTAAAGTTTACAGACTGTCTCTAGAGAAAAGATGGCTCCGCCACATGTTCTTGGAATTGCACCTGTTTGGCCAATAAATATTGTTTAATTTGGTTCTTAAACCCAAACTTACTTTTAAAGTTCTTGATTGGCGGAGGAATATTATTCCAACATTTCGTGGCGGAGTACGTGAACAAGTCCGTAAACGCAGCAGTACGATGAAGTGGGAAGCGAAGCTGGTTTCGACTGCTTCGAAGCTTCCTATTGTTGCTAGGATTAAACTGATTCCTAGGGTAGGTACTATACCTATACTAGAGGTCGGAGGTTTTATAATTGTAAATGTATATGTTCTTCGTTTCTGTCTAATGGTATACTTTCTAGAGACGGCCATACATATGATCCCGGAAAAAAGGGTTCCTACGGAGTTTTCGATCTCCTAAAATAAACGCGGATGAACGTTTAGTTTCGTTTCATATAATGTATTTATTTTTTTCTTTCCCAATTTTTTTTTTTTATTTGTATGTTATTGTGGTTAATAAAACGATTTATTAATAATATTTTTATATATGGAAGACCAAAAATAAAAATCTCAAAGATTTCCTCAGGAACAAAAGCGAAACAGGAAGTTTTTCAGTGGTTACTATAATCGCAGCGTGGTTTAAATATAACATACATTAATGTCCTAGAAATAATTACTAGTTGTGAAACAAGACGTCAATTGTTTAAAAATAATACTGCTCAAAGCGATGGTAGTAGCTGGCTGAAGCTTAATACACGTTAACATCAATGTCAAGGCCGGGTCACAGAAATAGCCGATCTGAAATAGCTCGGCGAAATCTAGCGGGCTCCGTTGTTACAAGTCCTAACTTTGTGAAACTTTACCCGTAAATTATGGTTAGACTTTAAAAGCCTAGACTGTGTTCTAAGTTTGGCAACAATTATTATTATCGTCCCCGCTTATTTACTTCTCTTGCATTTATATTCTGTAGTAATGAAAATAATTTATTTAAAGTAGGCTTAAAATATAAATATTTTCTAATGACAATGTGAGATGGTGATAACAAAAAGAACACCCGGCTAAGTTTGTTGTGGGCTTCTTCTTAGACCAGGGCGCGATTGGAACCCTCGTAGCTTTAGTTTTAAGTTTACGATTGTAGTTATCGCCATCACTACTCACTGCTATGTACACATTTTGTATATAATAACGCATCAAAAGTGCCATCTATGTGCCTATTTGAATAAAGAAATATTTGACTTTGACTTTGACTTTGACTATAATTTTTTGATGTTGAAAAAGAGCTGAGTTTCTTGCCGGCTTTTTCTACGTATAATCTGCCTTACGAAGCGGTTGTATCATCATCATCATCATCATATCAACCCATTAAGGGCCCACTACAGAGCACGGGTCTCCTTCCACAATGAGAAGGGGTTACCGGTTGTATAGTCACTATCAGTGGCGTGCATAGAGGGTATACACAGGGTGTGCGCAGGGTATGTAGATGATATAAAATATCTCCAGTACGAGTTATAAATAATTAAAGGAAGGCTCTTAATATCTCTTACAATGCCTATCCTTAAGTTTTTTATACTGCATATTTTCTTCATTTTATATCATCTGCATACTCTGTGCATACCCTCTATGCACGCCACTGGTCACTATCTAAATAATAGTGATTATACCACCGGTTCGTATGGCAGGCCCTAAAAAGAAGCTGTTTTTTTTCTTTTACGTAATCCTCATACTATAATAGGAATTTACTATAAGGTTAGGTTTAATACAAACTTTGAACTTTCAAAGAGACATCCCAAGATGTAAACAGGTACTTTGCATTTTACTTTAAATTTATTACTAATTTGATGGAGCCCAATATGTTGCACTGCAAGTCTATTTTAGTCTATTGTAGTCCAGGGCCGTAGGTTTGATTCCCACCTAGCTACCCGTCCCTATATGAGTCTCCCTACTGTCTGAGGGGTGGTCAAGCTGTCTTTACGCCCTCCTCCTTAGCGTAGTAGCCCTGGCAATCAAAATTGGGGTTGTTGGTAGACGTCTGGGAAGTATACAACGGGTTCCCCGGACTTCCAATAAAGCCAACGAAAGGGACATGCCGTAGTGGTTTTTAGTTCGGGTAAACGAGTCCCACATAACCTCTGTCCTGCCCAAAAGGACAGAGGTAGCCATAAAGCTTTTCCACCACGACAAAAAAAAAAAAAAAAAGGTTTGATTCCCACAACTGGAAAAATGTTTGTGTGGTGAACATGAATGGTTTTCAGTGTCTGGGTATCTGTATATTATAAGTACTTATGTATATCTATATATATATAATGAAAATGGTCTTCGTTTGAGGCTCAATCACGCCTAAACCACTGATCGTATCGACATGAAACTACCACCATTCGATGCGAAATTTTTCCTAGATGGTTTATGGCTATCTATTTTTTTGAATTCCAACATTCCTTCATTTTTTTATTGCTGTTTTACTTTTATGAACATTTATCCCGCTAATAAAAACAAAAGATAAGCATTTTCTCTTGATTCTTTTGTTTTCATGGATTTCAACAGAGTGTATTAAACGGATTATGGTTTTTTACATTCAGCTAAGAATCTACTCACGGTAGTGGAGAACGGCTGGACCAATTGGGCTTTTTTTTATCTTCAGAATTGTCAGGAGAAAGTTTTGTATGTAAGAAAATTTTAAAAAAGCCCGATTAAAAGTTAAAAATTTCGATGATAATCGAAGAATTCCCGTCTATATAGTCACTCTCCACGAAATCTCGGGAACCATTAGACTTAGAAACGTGAAACTTGGTAGGAATATTACTTTTGCTATGTAGAGGTCAGCTATGAATAGATTTTAAGAAATTCATTCCCCAAAGGGGATTGCGGGGGCGTTAACAATGAACAATTCCCGTTTTTAAACTATAGCTTCTATAGACTTCAAATTTGGTAGGAATCTTCTGTAAGAGGTGTAGAAATAGGCTATGAACGAATTTTACGATAGCTCACCCCACAGGTGGTTGCGGGGGTGGGTATTAACAATTAATATTTTTAATTTTCCAGCTAAAGCTCCTACAAGCTCCAAATTTTGTAGGAATTTTCTATAAGTGATGTAAAAATGATTTATGAACAAGTTTTACGATATCCCACCCCAAAGAAGATTGCGGGGGCGTTAACAATGAAAATTTTCAATTTCCAAGCGATAGCTCCTATAGACTCCAAATTTAGTGAGAGTGTTCTATATTATGTAATATAAAATGATCTTCGAGCGGATTTTACAATGAATCACCTCCAATAAGGTTCGCGGGGGTGGGTGTTAATAATAAAAAATTTCAATTTCGAAATATAGCTTCTAAAAATTCTAAATATGGTAGGAATCTTTTATTATTCACATAAAGAACATCTCAAAATGGATTTCAATAAAGTCTACTTCCGACAGGAATTGCGGGGGTGGGTGTTAAAATCTAAAATTTTTATTTCTAACCTGTAACTTCTACAGACTCCAAATTTGGTGGGGATCTTCGTGTATGTAGGGATATTCGTGTATTTCCTTACAACAATCGTCTTTTTGGCAGCGGAGAAAAAGTCATTGAGAGGTTTCAAAAACTTAACTTTACATGTAGCTATCCGATCAACGGACTAAGAATTTTACATTCATTTTACTTTTGCAGACTACATAACCGACGAATTCTTTTATTGCGGGATCGCGGAAATGTAACAGATTAAAATGAATGCATTTTCCAAGCACATGAGATGTGGAAAAGAAATTTAGTTACTTATTCCAATAGAATTCATAAATAAAATGCACAATTAATTTTCTATAAAAAATTGATGTCACGGAGAAAATTTTAGTTAACAGAAAATTCGTCGCACTTGAACCTAGACAGAAATTTTTGGAAATTTTTGGAAGAAAGGCACGGAAATGTTATAATGATTGCACATTGAAAGTTACAATGAATATTAGTGAGAAAAATCACCTGGATGAAAGATACAGGCTAAATCGATGGAATTTGGAATTTGAGTAAGTCTAAACAATATCGATGCTTACAGTTCTATCCGCGGGACCTATTTATGTTCATACAAAAATAAAAAAAAGGAGAATAATAAAAATATGAAAAAATAAAATAAAAATGAAACATAAAATGTAATTTATTTCCTTTTACAATTCGCCCAGCGAAGCGGGCGGGAAACGGCTAGTTATTCATAAAAATATTCATCAGTTATCTTAGTACCCATAACATAAGTTACGCTTACTTTGGGGCTAGATGGCGATGTGTGTATTGTGATACGTATAAATATACTGATGTCACAGTATATTTATATTTTAATCATTGCAGTCACATTTTTTCTTAAATTTAGAATACTTTCATTAATTTATTAATCTATATCACTCCACCTATCACACTTTTTATCTCTATTTCTATCTCTATCTCTGTGCAATTATCATGCTATATCATTAAACACACTTTCACATTTAAAATATTACTAGGGAGCACGGCTACTCGTATTTTACCACATGTAAAACACAATAGGAAGCTGTATGGCAGCACTAGGCGGCGGGGCGGGCGGTAGCGGGGCAGGGAGGGGGAAATAATTTGATATTATCCATCCCGACTCCATTGTACTACGGACTTGTTGTGGAGCCAATAATAACTGTGCACTTCGATATTACATTGTGCACCACACTTGTAGTCTGTACTAGTATTTGTTTTCGTTTTGCAAACAACCGTGCTATGGAGCAGCCTATTGGTTGGGCTTCGGCACTGTGTGATAGGTGGAGGCCTAGTTTGGATCCCTGCACGCACCTCTAACTTTTATAACCTACTAGATATTCCCTGCAGCTTCGCCCGCGTAAATTTCGGGACGCAGCGTTCATAGTCTACAAACATTTTGTTACCTTTCGTATTTTTTTTTTTTTTAAAGTATCCTATATTACTTCTGATTCCTCTAAGAATAAGTGTACAAAGTTTCATGGTGATCGGTTCAGTAGTTTTCGCGCGAAAGCGTAACAAACAAACTTACATTCACATTTATAATATTAGGAGGATAATATTAGTAATACTTGGACCTTGCTCAGGTCGCGAGATTACCGCCATGTGGAGTGTTGAGTCGATCGTTTCAGTCAATGGTTTTCTCGCGAAAAGCTTCGAGCAACATCTTAAGTAGCTTTCGCATGGTTGTTAGATCTAGGGTCGGATAGAAGGTAGTTGTGCCTTCTGTAGGGCACGCGCCTCTAACTTTTATAAGTTATGTGCGTTTGAAGTACTTCAAATATCACTAGCTTCAACGGTGTAGACAAACATCGCGCGGAAATATGAGATGTGCATACTTGAAAGTTCTACATAATGTTCTCAAAGGTGTGTGGAGTCCATCAATCCGCACTGGGCCAGCGTGGTGGGCTACGACCTTAACCCCTTCTCATTGTGGGAGGAAACCTGTGCTCTGTAGTGGGCCGGTAATGGGTTGACACGAAGATGATTATGATGATGACTACTCCTTGAAACAGCACGTATTGTGAGGAGGTTTCTCACTCTGTACACTCGTAGTGATCTCTTCCAGGCTACCACTAAAGGTATGGATGACAAAGATGAACTGGCGACTGTTGCATAGGTTAATATAAAAGAAGGAAAAGAAAACCGATTTATTAATTTTAAAACATACAATAAGCTTATATACACTATATAATTTACACCCTAAACCTTTGTCAGAAGTTAAATTATTTACCCACTTTACAAAATGACTGTAGCAATTGTAAATATTATACTAAGAGCTCAGAGCGAAGGAAAATATTCATTATGTAATTTTTTTTACGATTTTGTATGGTTATGTCTAAGTTTTTGGATTGTCCTTCAGTTTTTTTAATTACGAGCACTTTTGAGTTCCTAAGTACGTTTTGTTAAGATCCCCCTGTTTTTAACAATGAGTAGAATGTAGTTTCATACTAATTTGAGGCGCGTTTTCACAAAACGACTCTCATTAAAACAGTATTTTTTTCAGAAAACTATTTCATTTATTTCTTATTCTATGGAATGGAGCTTCAAATACAAATTCCGATTTTACTTTGCAATACAAATTGAATGGTTTATGTATCGCACTGAGAATTCTTTGATACCGACGCGACGCTATAGAAAGAGTGTCGAAAGCAACAAAAAAAATAAAACCGCAATGTTTGTGATATCGCTTTGTGAAAACGCTTATTTTTATTATTAGATTTAGGCAATATATGTCAAAAAATTCAAATTTATTTATTTGCTTTAAAATAATTGTTTTATAAATATAACCTAAAATAAACTATTTAAAACTAAATAAAATCTAAATCGTCTTCGAAACCACCACTGCGACGTACAGTTCCTAAGATGCTGGCAGCATTGCCCCTTCGGATGGCCAAACTAATTCGTTGGCCAAGGTAACTGCCCGCTCTAGGATCACCGGTAGACTCGATAACCCTTTTCGATAATTCTTTGCAAAGAGCTCGTGTTTCCGGACACCACGGTTCCAAAGTCTCTACTCCAAAAGGCACAAAAATGAAGCTGCCATCCAAGTTAAAACACGACATAACATTATACATGTTTAGTCGCAGTCTACGACATGCAAATCTTAAAGTATCTAAGTAGGTATATTAATTTTTTGTGTATATTAACTCAATTGGAAATATATAAAAACTAATAAAAATTGTAATTATTATAATGTCATATGTATACTATAATAGAATTATAAGGTGTATAAGTTGTATGTCATTATCAAAATAAGAAAAGTGATAAAAAAAATAAGATCAGAATATCACTTGATTTAACGGTGAAGGATAACATCGTGGGGAAATCTCATGCTTGAGTGTTCTCTAACGTTCTCAAGGGCGTGTAAAGTCTACCAATCCGCACTTGGCTAGCGTGGTGGACTAAGGCCAAAACCCTTCTAATTTATAGAGGAGACCCTGTGTCCTGTGCTGCGCTGTAGTGTGCTGGCAAGCAGTGCCGGGTTAACCACATAGCAAGAGTAGCAATTGCTTTGGGCCCCACGCGAAAGGGGGCCCCGCTTATTTAAACCACTCATCACTGCCTGAGCGTTTTTAGGATATCAAAGTTTGGTGGAACTCTTCAGGACCCCCAGTAAAGCCATTCAATAGTTATAAGAGGGTCCATACACACACACACACTCACACATACAGACAAACCCATAGCAGTTCAAGGGCTCGTTGAAAGAATTTGCTACAGGCCCCGCGCTTGCTTACTCCGGCTTAAAAAATATTAGTCACGTTGATCTCAATTGGTTAAGATGAATAGCAAAAGAAGCTAAGTTTTCCACCGGAGTTGTGAAGCAACGGCGTGGCGCTTATCAGGGACACATAGTGAGGAACCGCATGGAGGCATTGCGGTTGAAATATTTACACTACTCCTTACTCCTTGTTTTCGTCGCTTTCAAATAAAGGTCTTTAACACACTCGTAAGCGTCAGCGGAAGTGGGATTGTCATCTTAAACAATATCTTAGTGTCCTTTGGCTTTCTTATCAGCAGCTTTTACTGAGGTAAATAAATAAGTAAATAATTATACTACTACAATAAGTAAATATAAGTAAAATCGCAATCTAGATCCATAGTAATATACTAGCGTTAGCTTGTGTAATGGCTACTAAGTTAACTAATGAATAATATACATAAATACTTGTAATATATTAAACACCCAGACACTGAAAATCATTCATGTTTATAAACACAAACATTTTCCAGTTGTGGGAATCGAACTCACGGCCTTGGGCAGCGACCCTCTGCTGCCCACTGCGCCATTTAAAATGCTACCAATAAAATCAAAGCGTTTAATAACAAGGTGGAGTAAACGACTAACATACGTGAGAAATGTGAGATTGGGAATAAATGATTAAATAAATTTATGTAATAAATAAATAAATATATAAAAAAACAAACAGTCGAATTGAGAACCTACTTCTTTTTATTAAGTCGGTCGAAAAACATACCCGCTCGCTTCTAAACTAACGTCGCTACCTCATACAACGAACAGTTTAATGCGATGCAAAGCGCGCCGAATAAATACCGAGCAAACATTTCATTGCTCTTTAGCAAGGCACCGAATGCGCTTTTTAAAGCAAAACGGCGGAAATGCAAGCCGTTTGTTTAATTTTTGCCAAGTTTCCGTGAGCATTTTTTTGCATGCAAGTAATAATGGTTATTTCTTCTTTTTTTTTCTTTTCTTGCAAAACATTTGAGTAAGGCAGTTAATGCTGTTGAACATCCCTATCCCTATCCCTATCCCTACTAATATTATAAATGTCAATGTAAGTTTGTTTGTTACGCTTTCACGCAAAAACTACTTAACCTATCCTCATGAAACTTTGTACACATATTCTTAGAAGTGTAAGAAGTAATTTATGATACTTTTTATCCCGATATTAAGCTCGGTTCCTTTGGGAGAGGGGATGAAAGGTTTTTGACGATTTTACACCAAAACTCCGACACATTATAACCGATTTAAATAATTATTTTTGTGCTATATAGGTTATAATATGTGTTTACTTTTGCTAAAACTTTGTGCAGATCTGATGAATGTAGTTGGAGATAGAGGACAGAACTCCTCAGCGGACAGCAGCAAACCCTTCATTTAAGGCTTAGCGATTTAGCTGAATACTTGAATGCCAATTGAATGCCACATCAAAAAACAAAATCAAACAGCTAGTTGATATTATGCAAATATTATTTGGAATCTGGCTAGTCTTGTTTGAATATAGTAGTATAGTAGTAGTAGAACTTTTGTAGTGACAGAGCTTGTTCGGGGAAATATTATCACCATGCTTATATCTGTTAGATATTGGATAGAAGCAGGCGTTACCTTGCAGAATTCTATGATATATTATGAAAATTAGAAAGTGCAGGAGAATCTGTATGGTGTAATTTATAATTTCTTCAATCTTTATACTCAACACCAAATTGTTCTTCGGCAATGTACCCTCTACGCACGTTTCGCTCTTACACCGGAGAATCCTCATCTTATTTCTGCATCCAAGCAGCATTGTTGCAATGCTGGGTTCCGGTCTGAAGGGCGTTGTTGCCGGTGTAATTACAGGCACATGAGGCTAAGCACCTACGCCCTAGGTTGATGGACCCAACCCTGATCCCCTCCTCGTTAGCGCGAGAGCCCCAGCAATCGGTTGGCGTGGTTGGTAGACGTCCGGGAAGTATACAACGGGTTTCCCGGAAGTCTGACAAAGCCAACATGAGGGACATGCCGCGGTGGTTTTTATTTTGGGTAAAGGGGGTATCCTTAAGACGGGGGAGTCTCACATAACCTCCGTCCTGCCCAAGGGTCGGAGGTAGCAGAAAGCTTTATCACCGCGCCAAAAAAAAAAAGGTTAATAGGAAGGTACGTTGCAGGACAAATTCAAATTTTTTTTTTATTCGTGAAGGCCTATCGCAGGCACTTATGAAGCGTTCATACATATATGTTTGCGTAATTGTAAGGGGATGGTGATAACTTCGTTCGCCAGCTACGAGGGTTCCAAACGCGCCCTGGTCTAAGAAGAGCCCACAAAAACCTAGCCGGAATTTATTTTTTTGTTATCATCATCTCACAGTGAATGACATAGTTTAAGGAGGGACGTGTTCCTTGCATGCCATGCGCAGGTTTGCGCTTTTTACAGGCGATGGTTTTCCACCTACCATCTGCTGGTTACAATAATGATAACTATAAAAATAGCACCATTGTTTGAGTCAGTTAAAATGATTGAGGTTTATGGAAATATAGTATCTAATAACAAATTTTCAACCCCCTAGTTGACTGCAGACAAAACACGATAAAACTGATATTACAATACTCCCCAATCACAATAAACGTATTATTACGCCCGTAAATAAACACCACTTTGTATCTGTAATTAAAATGATACCAATCTCATACATAGCGCTGTAAAAACTATACTTGACTTCCGCACGCCACGCTGATGTGGAGTGTAAACAAACAACAAACAAATTGAATTACATTTTCACTGACTTTTAATAATATTTCAACTTTTTTGCCAACCTCAATCTGCATATCGTCTGCGAAAGGTACAAACATTTGTGGGATTGATGCTCAATCCCACAAATGTCCTTTACGTATAATATGATTTCTAAGGTAATTTTGGACCTATCAATGCATAAGTTTAAAGAATATTTTAAAACATTTATTACAGCGAGGTTACTATACAGTTGATGAATTTGTTAATGACAAGGTTGGTAGGAAGCATCCGGCTTCGCTTTCATCTCTCACAAGATAGAAAAATGAATGTTAAAATGTAAATTATCAACAATTTAGTTGGAAAGGGCAACTGCTGAGTTTCTTGCCGGCTTCTTCTCGGTAGAATCTGCCTTCCGAACCGGTGGTAGACTCTCTATAAACAGACAGACTTAAAGTTTCAAAAGTGCTTATAATTGGCCTACTTGAAATAAATGAATTTTGAATTTTGCAGCGGTGTGAGGTTCGATTCACGGGGTATTTTTATATCAGATTCTGTGCGTTGTTTAGCGTTCCAGTACGATGTCGCGTAGAAAACGATAGCGAGTATAGCTTAAAACTGCCGTATCCCAAACAGGTTAGCCCGCTACCATCTTAGACTGCATCATAAATTACCATCAGGTCAGATTGCAGTCCAGGGCTAACCTGTATTTGGTTTTGGAGCCACTCAATTATATATTTTCCTTTTATAATGATTTCAAAACCGAACTACTGCACCGAATGTAATGAAATTAAATGCGGCCAATTTAAAAGTAAGGCTTTTTAATTTTCTGAATCCGTTTGTAAATGAATCAGTTCAGATGTAACAAACATTTAAAAAATAATAAAATAATTGAATTGATAATTTCCTTCTACTTTTCAAGTCGTTTAACACTTGCCGATGGTAAAAATATTTCGAAAATTAAAAAAAAAAATTCTAATTAAAATTCTTGTGACAGAGAGAGAGTGAACATGAGGAACCCTAAGCTTTATGTTGATGGACAAAGGGCGACACTTTGTAAGACATTTTCTTTGCATGCCCGCAAAGTGTTGCTGTAATAGTTTCTATTTACCATTATTATTACGTAATTATTATCGAAAAAAACGAGTAAGCAGTCATTTTATTCCCTCCTTAAATTATGTAATCCGCCATTTTGCGGTGGCCATCTTTGATAGATTTTCATCAAACATAGTTAAGAAAAAAAAGGGAGTGTGTGCTGGTACCGCAAACATTAACTGTGTTTTTTATAATCCTTAATGTTTATAGTGTTATTAGCACTAAAACTGCATACACTAAGCTCACAATGTAAACCAAATGATTGTGAAAATAATTATTATTACGGATCAATAATAACTATCAAATTAACAAAGACAATTATTAAGTATGAATTGAATATATACTACTACAGCGAAGAGCAGCTGACTGTATCTTTCTCGCTTGGGTACCCTCGGCGGTCCCGAGTTCACCCGATCGTCTTTCATCTTAGTGCGTGACGGTTAAGCCTAACTTTCTACCTACGAAAAAATCTGTGTGCGGAGCGCCAAAAGAAATTTTCACTGAAAAAAAGAAAAAACAAAATCGATTCATCCGTGTCAGGTCTGTATTCGAAAAGGTTTTACATGAACCCTCTTTAAATAACCCTGCGGCTAAAGTATATGGAATGGAGATTTCCTCTTATTACCTGATCGAGCTCATGGTAACACTTAACTATACTTACAGTCTCTATTGTTATTGTAATAAGAGTCACCTCGCTTAACAACAAGTCATTTAATGCATAGGCTTAGGCTCGCGCAATTGGCGTGTCGCTCTAGTTCACGTGTCAAAGACAATGCTTGGACTTAATGCATTTGCATAATTGTTACGTTTCCACATTTTCCTTGTGCTGCCGTGACTTTTTTACATGTACTTTAGTTTGTATTTCGCGCCATTAGTTTAAGTTTTCAAGAAAATGGACACAAACAATCGACTTACTAGAAACGGAGATGATTGAGTGATATATACGCGTACAGTGGGAAGCCATGTCTGAGAAAATTTAAGAGTTTTATGCCCGTTTTAACTAAACCTGGGAATCACCTTAAACGGATGCCTAATGATTTAGGTGATTCCTAGAAAAAAAATTCTTTCGCGAATTCTCATGTGATGTCTAACGACATTAATAAAAAAAAATTAATATAAATAATTAAATATACTACGACAATACACACATCGCCATGTAGCCCCAAAGTAAGCGTAGCTTGTGTATGTTACTAACATGACTGATGAATATTTTTATGAATAATATAAGTACATAAATACTTAGAATATACATATAAACCAGACACTAAAAAAACATTCATACTTATGACACAAAATTTTTCCAGTAGTGGGAATCGAGCCCACGGCCTTGGGCTCAGAAAGCAGGGTCGCTGCAAACTGCGCCAATCGGCCGTCAAACCAGAACCAAATCGGGAAGAACTATAGACATGTTAGATTGGGAGCTGCCTAGGGAAAATCGATTGGTGAAAGGTAGATGTATACCTAGGAACCCTTAGGCGTTAATTAGGCGTTACTATTCCAATTTTTTTCTTAGTGACAAAGTTTTTATATAACATATCAAATGAATAACTGCATAGAAATAGCAAAGAAAAAAACTATCAATGTCAATTATAATTTAATATATAAAAATACTATTTTAATGATATTGTCAGCCTTAGTCCAAACATTCAAAGACAATTATTTAATCAAGAAGTGCGTGTATATCATGATATACACTCACTTCATAAATTAATTCCGCAAAGTTACGCCCGCTTCTATCCAAATATTTAGCGGTCTTATGTTTCCATTAGACTTACAGCGACAAGGTAACAAGTAGACCCTTCATTCAACATTCATATTGGCAGAACGCGAATCGATTTAGTGCGCGCTTACGTCTAATCGCCATGAGCGTCTGACTACTTAGAAGCCTTAGAAGAAGTTCAGCTCGTGTCGATAATTTAAATATCATTAAAACGGTTATTGAAATTTTAGAAAACTTCGTGTTTCGGAATAGTGTACATCGTTGTACTAATATACTAGGCGCATTAGGAACTAATGTAGCTTTAGTTTTAAGTTTACGAATATCGTTATCGCCATCATTTCACTACCATTAAGCAAGCTGTCAAAAATCACTATAGTTTTCATTAAAGACGACTTGCAATAGTATTTACTGTTATTAATTTATTTATGATATATGTTAAAGTATATTTTAGTTTTTTTTTCTTATATTTATTATTTTATTTGTGTTATTATTATTTGCTTCTGTCTGTGCTTTTTTTTATTCTTCTTCTGTATTTATTTTTGCTTGCAGATAGAAAGTATAAATAAACACCACGTACACATTTAATAATAATAATAATGGTTTATTGTTCAATAAGTATTACTATGGTGCAGATGTAATGTAACTTTTACCTACAAGTTACATTAAATCTGCACAATAGGTATACTTTATATTATTCTTATAATTTACTTGTACATACAGAAATCGACTGTCCCTAAGCTATGTATAAGCCTGTGTTATAGGCGAGAGATCTCCTTGTAAATATGGCTCGTTTTAACCAATTCTCATGTAAATAACGAACCATATCTCATGTAATGTACGAATCATAAGTGTCCTGCCATCTATGGGGTTACTAGTTTATCTATCTAATCTAGATATTTTTGACTTTTGACTTTGACTTTGAGACAAGCCTATTTATTTGATACCCATAGTGAGGGTGAGTGAGTTGTGAAAAAAAAGTGTTCACCATTCAAAAAATGTTCAAAAAATTAACCAATTGCGGTGGCGGCCAACTTGGATTTAAAATTTGTGGCAGTGTAATATGAAAGCGATCGCATTGCAGAGTCGTTAAATTACAGAAATACTCAGTACTGCGATTCTCAGATGGATAAGGGATAAACACTAGTTCATTATAATTAAAAGGGCGGGTAGTACGAATAAATCACTGAGTACTATAGAAAAATATTTTATTTATCGCAATGCGTTACCGTGGCGGATCATTAGTGAAAATCCCTTCAATTAAGTAAAAAAAAAATCTTTACCACATTTTCCAATATTTCGCCGGAAATCACTAATAACTCCGTGCAGTAACGATATCAAATTCCCCGAGAGACTGTGGTCATATTTGGGTGCGGGCTTAATAAAAGCTGAAGGTTTGTAATGCTTGGCAAACTAGATCTACGAGTGGGTTTAGCCTAGGAGAAATTGGAATTATTGATATTATTATTTATTTGCCGGCTCTTCTCAGTAGAATCTGCCTTCCGAACTGGTGGTAGAGTCACTACAAACAGACTAACTTGACGTTTCTAAAGTGCTTATAAACTAGGCCTACTTGAAATATATGAATTTAAAATTTGAGTTACTTAGAATTAATTCATTTATGACAAAAGCTGCTTTTGCTTGCCGGTGTAGGTTAATTATCATAACAAACTATTACCGGCCCACTACAGGGCACGGCTCTCCTCCCACAATGATAAGGGTTTAAGGTCGTAGTCCACCACGCTGGCCCAGTTCGGATTGGTGGACTTCATACACCTTTGAGAACATTATGGAGAACTCTCAGGTATGCAGGTTTCCTCACAACGTTTTCCTTCACCTTAGAAGCAAGTTATATTTTAATTGCTTAAAACTTAATGCTAAAGGTGCATGCCGGGATTCGAACTGGGTCCCCCGAAGGTAAAGTCGAAGTCCTACCCACTGGGTTATCACCGCTTTCCGCCTGTAGGTTAAAACTGTTAAAAGTTTTCACTTTCGTAACGAAAACTTTCTGCATCACTCAAGCACTTCATCAAGAATTAACACCAGTTCTCCGGATAAAATTAACGAACTCTCGTATTGAAACAATTGTAAAGGCGAAAAAAAATTGAAAATATCGTATTATTTCAGACGAGAGGACAGAAATAATTGAGTAAGGCGAGACGTAGGGACGGGTAAAGTTGGCAGGGTTATTTAGAGATCAAGCACTCTTATATTTTAGTAGTTGTTGAGTTTTTGGGACAGAACTCGTCGGGGAACGTACTACTGCCGTTTTTATTTCTGCCGCTAAGCAGCAGTTTTGCCGGTTGATAGACACATGTTGCCACATGATTGGTAGACGTCTGGGAAGTATACAACGGGTTCCCCGGACGTCCAATAATGCCGACGAGAGGGACATGCCGTGGTGGTTTTTAGTTCGGGTAAACGAGTCCCACATAACCTCTGTCCTGCCCAAAATGGCAGAGGTAGCTAGCCATAAAGCTTTTCCACCGAAAAAAAAAAAAATTTTGGCACATGACGTGTTCCTTGCATGCCTTGCGAAGTGCTGCTTCGGAAATGTCTGGGTGTTTATATGTATATTCTAAGTATTTATGTATATTATTCATAAAAATATTCATCAGTCATCGTAGTACCCATAGCACAAGCTACGCTTACTTTTGGGCTAGATGTGTGTATTGTCGTAGTATATTTTTTTATTAACTGTAGTAAAATTAAAAAACCCCTAAAAACTCGTCTTACCTATTATGCAACTATAATAAAACCGGTTATAAATAGATTTTATTCCTTTTTTCAAATACTGCAATTCGCATTTCGCAATGTAATTCTATTCGTTTTGTGTAAACAGAAACCGAAGCTCGGTTTATGATTTTCATTGGAAGCGCAAATTCATTTTTCCATTCCAGTTCTATATTTACAGGGCTTCGGGAATCACTTCGTGGAAATTCCGTTCGGATCGCGATGGCCGACCGGATACTACTTCCCTTAGGATTTTAGGTCACTGAATATCATCTGTAGGTACAATTTACGACGTTTCAGCGGTGATAGCTCATGACTCTAAAACGTGGTCGCTAACTTTGGGTCTCATAAGAAGTCTCATATAAATATAACATACACGCACACCAACACAATCATACACACACACACATACACTAAACAACACATTTTGTCATTATTGCTACCACAGAATTTATGTACGTTAATTGTTTTTTTTTCTTAATTTTTTTGTTTTTATTATTAAATTTCCTTTATTTATTTTTATTGTATTCAACATGGAAGGAAGTGAATTTCACGACATAGGGAATCCTAGAGTGGAAATCAGAGACTTTAACTGGTTTTTTTTGTTTACTTTTTATGTGTTTGTTTGAAATAAATAAATTACTTAAAACGCAACTTATGTGGAATAAAAGTTAGAGGTGTGTGCTGGGATTCGAACTCGGCCCCCCGAATGTGAAGTCGAGCTCCTACCCACTGTGTTGTCACCGCTTCACTCATATATTAATTAATCTTCCTTACTTTTGGTTAAATGAATTCCACACATTAAGATTTTTCGTAGAGTCTGTCTGTCATGTATGTTCAACCTAAACACAGCACTGATTTTGTTAAAATTAAGCGCTTGTTTAGCTAACTTACAAGCGCTTAATTTTATCAAAATCAGTGCTGTGGAACCCGGGATAACTGTTGATACCAATACTCGGAGAGTTCAAAATGCTGTGGGAAATGATAACATTCTGTCCTTTCCCCAGGGAGAAAAATGTCTCCTACCCAATCTAGTCGTGCAGTGGTATTTTTATAAAACGAAAAAAAATCGCAGTCTAGAGCTATATAATTATCGATATTAGGGCTTACATTGTCGCTAAGGAAAACGCTGTACCTATACTTAGCTACCAAGTTATATACGTAATGACTAATCATTTTAAATAGTCTAGTCTATGCAATGTTATACAAGGTCAGGGTATTGTCGTAAACAGCACGCAAACTGCATTCGCCGGCGGGACGTGGCGGAACGCACGTAGGTAATAAATTTACTGCACTAAGAAAGTGTTACTAACTGTTACTAACTCGCCCGCTCAGACTGTGTACACCCACCGGGGGCGGGTGGATATCTGTATCGGTATCTGGCGGGACGATAACAAGCCACGACCGAAGCCTTGATCTGGTCAGATTAGATCAGAAGCAAATTCTTCTATTGTCCCTGCCAGGGATCACACATTCATAAAATCCGTTCAGCCGAGGACGACGTTTCATTCTCCAAAATAGCTTTATTTGCATATCATTAAAGTTACCCTGTCAGTTCAGCGCGACGCACCCATATAAATAACAGGTGTACAGTACGTGCTGAGTCTTTGAAGTAGCCGACGCTGCTTTTTGCGATTAGTCGGTGTCTGCTTTACATCTTAGCAAAGCGTGCATACTATTCGACTTAACGAACGATACATGATCCGACTGGAGTATTTTTATTTCGAAGAACAAGAAGAGTATAAATTATATGGATAAATTAATTAGTTGAATTTAATATATTTCACTGCTGGATTTTGTTAAGGTAAATAAAAATTGAGTGGAAAAGTAGCACATAATGGTCTCCAAAAGCAGGCTCCAAGCAGGCTTTTTGCAAACTTTGCATAAAGTCGATATTACTGTATAGCCCTATAGGTGTAGCAAAGATGTTTTTTTTTCGGAATTGAAGGCCTCTGTCTCTAGGATGCAAGCTTTTGTGCTTGAGGCCAAAATTATTTACCGAACAAACAAACATACATTTGTAGGTACATCAATATGTGTATCACTCAAGACACTTTTTATCCTGAAACTCTACTTTTACTATAACTATTACTGTAAACGACTTAATAAATTTTTGGTTAAAACGTCGATTAATTTATTTATTTATACTCTTTATTTGCACACTACAAATTAAAAAAAACCAAAAGAAGATAGAAAGCACAGATAGAAGCAGTATAAAAAAGGCGGCTTTATCGCTCAGTAGCGATTTTATTTATTTATTAATACACTTTATTGGTACAACACAAAAAGAAAAAAACAGTGGACACAACAAGAAGAAACTTAAATAGTAGAATACAAAAGGCGGCCTTATCGCTTAGTAGCGATCTCTTCCAGGCAAACCTGATTGGTTAGGACGATGAATGAGGGTAGAAAAAAAAGATAAAATGAAATAAAAGCTAAATATTTCATAATAACTTGAATAAGTAATTATAATAAAACACTATTGAAGCTTTTTTGAAACAAACCTTAATTTAATATTTTGTACTAGGCTTTCATGAATCTTACACAGCAGTCTTTTGTCAGTACTAAGGAACCTGACCTTCCTGGTCGTTATTTAATTACCGCAGGAAATCCCAATTTTTACCACGCCCAAAATTGTTAGTATCAAGATCTCAAAACTATATCTTTAACCAAAGTGACAAGAGTTATATGTATGTATTGTGACGAATGGTATATCTTTAAACAAAGTAAACTATGACTAATTAAACAAAGACAGAAAATGAAGGGGGAAAAAAATAAAATAAAAAAAAACAAAAAATAGTAATAATAATAGAAAAAAAAAAGTTAACGTATGTGATAAATAAAAATTTTAATCTAAGGTCTTAATAGTTAAGATATTGTAGTAGATACCCGGTTGTAGACTCTGCACAATGTAGAAGTTGTACCTATACAAAAATAAAAAAACAACCAGAATGCAATCCACGTAGCAAATTTGACCACCTAGAACAGTCTTCGATCCCAATGTCGAAGGAAAAAAGGAAGGAACATCTAACTATATATAAATTTGTAATTAAACAATCAATCTATAAAAACATAATACCTGCCTATAGCTGACATCAGCATATATTATGCATTCCATTAATAAAGTTATAGTACCAAAGCCTAAGCGTAACATATTACATAACATTGAAATGTCCTTCAAATCTCAATCAAAATAAACATACACCACTACCAACAAAACTCGCTTGAATGGCGATTAAAAATAGCCGAGTGAGTTGTTAAACATCAACGCCCGTATCTTAAGATCGTAATTGAATAGCGTTCGAACGGATCAATTACTAGCATCGATCCGTTTACGATAACAATTAATATGTAGCGGATGCAAATAGAAAGAGTTCTTAATATGCATAGATAGCGTTCTGTAGTCTTAGTAGGTACAAGATTTGTTCGCTCGCAATCGAGGAGTAGTTTCGCATTTTGTCAAAGTAAAATGTACCTAATATAACTGGTTTTAGAGGCGCAGATCGTGTACTTCTGATTTTTGTTTTACATACGTTCTGTCAAAAGTCCGAGCTAAAGAATTGTAGGCAAATTTGAGCTTCAAAGCAATGCTAATTAGATTAATTTTACTACTATGCTCAAGTATTCCCATAATCAAAAACGATTTCTCGATTGCGAGCGTGCAAATCTTGCACTAAGACTATTGACTGTGGATTAATTGATCAATTTATCAAAGGCTACTCGAAGCGTCTATTCTAATTGGAGTGGGTAAATCTTCAGTAAACTAGCCCTTTTGTTTGTAATGGGGAATTACTCCTGGATACCACCATGCTTCGGGGAGGCGACCCCTCGTCGTTTCAACCCGTCGCCTGGTAACTGGATTGCACAAGGGTATCCTCAGTTATACGTGTTGCGTATTATAGTTTTATCTTTTCTTTTCGACGGTTGTCAGGGGTTCCTGTCAGCGGTGTGGTCCTTAAATTTGGAGAATTCCCGGATTTCATAATTAATAACCTACCAACGAAGACGTATTGCCAAGCGATTAAACGTTGCAGTGAGATGCCACGTCCAGGTTTAAAAAAAATAAAATCTCTTTTAGACTAGGAGTCAAATGAATACTAGTGGTAGTAGATACACGAATTATAAGTTTTGAATTATTTTAGTCTACTTTTAGTTCTACTTTGTTTCACAGAACTTCCAGTGAGGTATTTATATAACTTTCTATGAATTGATATTTTGATCATTTTTAATACCATCTCTCGGCCCACTACAGGACACAGGTCTTCTATCAAAATGAGAAGGGATTAGGACATAGTCCACGACGCTATGTGTGAAATGATGAGTTCATACGCCTTTTAAAACATTCTGGAAAACTGGCGTGGCTCTCAGGTTTCCTCACGATGTTCTTCTCAACCGTTTAAGCAAGAGTTTAATTTAATTGCTTAAAATGCACACAACTTCGAAAACTTACAAATGCGTGCTGAGAGTCAAAATCGGTACTTCGATAGGGAAGTTTAACCACTAGACTTTCACACCTTATGGTTGCATTTACCATAGGATAATCAGACTGGAAAAATAAATAGTAAAATGATTTACCTTCGTTTATTAATATTAAAAGTGCTATCCATATTTCAAAGTTAAAAGGCATCGTCCAATTATGTATGGAAAATCTATGTCGATCAATCAATTATTTCAGCAATCATTCATCGTGTTTAAAACCACTTACTTAACAAACTTAAAATCATGTTGAGTTGTTTATTGTTGTAGTTTATTGTGGTCGAAACATTAACCACATCGATCATAAAATTTGATAAAACCCCGACTATTTACACCCCGTTATGAAAACGTGAAAAAAAACTTGTGTGTACTTGTGTAAAAAAAACAGCAGCAGTGTTCGATAAGAACGCTAATTAGGTGGACAGATGACATCAAAAGAGTGCTGGCGCTGGAGCACGAGTCGCTGGATGTAAACGTCACAAAACCGTGAAATTTGGAACTGAATGCAAAAGACTGACGGAGCAATGGACATCCATTGGTTGAAATAATGACGATGTTGATATTTTTGAAATCCATATAATAAACGTGATAATTAATCGAGTTGCACGGTAAATGGTAGCGTCTTCAATGTCAATGTCGAGGCCACATCGAACAGCTATGTAAACAAATTCTGTTTTAAAATTGAATAAAACGGTATATGTTGCAAATCGTACGTTAGATCTGCAGTACTATGATCGTCATCTTATCCATTGCCCGTCAAATACACGGCACGAGTGTCCCCTCACAATGAAAAGGGTTAGGCCGTAGTCCTAAACGCTGAGCCAGTGTGGATTGGTGGAGAGAACATTATGGAGAACTCACAGGAAACCGGTGTTTCCTTCACCGTTGAATGAAGTGATATTTAAATATAGAACGGTTACAGGTACGTGCCGGAATCCAAACTCGGCCCCCAAAAAGTGAAGCCGAAGTCCCAATCACTAGGCTATCACCGCTTCCTCGCCGACGTTTGGAACACTAACCGCAAAATACGCAAAACAAGATTAGGTCAAAAGTGGAGGAAGATCAATTTTCGATTACTATATTTGTCAGTATGTTCATTATTTAAAACTGTTTTTTTTGTTGGTTTGCTTGTTCTTCATTCACGCCCTAATCAAGAAAACCATCAAAGAAACCATCCGAAAGATGGAAGTAACATTGGCTTCATTATATCCCAGAAAAACAAGCGTAATTGTTTTTTAACCGTAATAAACGATGGGTAAATAAGCTGGCTACAGTTTTTTTCTCAGGCGGTACATATTTTGCAGAAAGTCTCTGCATAGAAACAGGCGTTCCATGATGAACAACGATAAAAGTTATTGCGGATTATAGCAAATTTAATTGTTCATTGTTGAACACAAGTAATAAATATTTAGCATCAATTTTTATTAGTATCAGAGGTCCACTATCACAAATCGGTATCTTAATCTCAAAGTTGACTTTACCGACCAATTACTCTTAGGAAAAGGTCTATCAATCAATTATATTTACTAAAAATCGGTATCAAATTAATAATAAATTATTTGAGTCATGCTATACGTGATTATAGTAGCGTTGCTTTTCAATGTCAATCAATGTCTATGTATATGGCCACGATATAAAAAAAAACTGATAAAGTTATCTTTGACTTACGTAGGTACTTATGTTTAGAATGTATGACGTATGCATGTAAGTCGATGTCGCAGTATATGTAAATACTATTTGTTGATCTATTTCAATAAAAAAAGAGTGTGTGTACACGCGTTAGAAGTTATAACTACTTCTTTGGCGTATGGAAAAAAAATAACTAAAATGCAGTAGTGATTAACCTAAAAATATTAATATTAATCAGTGGGATTTTATTTGAATAAAAAAGGTTTTATTAACGTATTAATATTTATTTATTCACACTGTTTGTACTGTTACGAAACACGTGTTCCAAATATAAAAATACTAGAATATACAACTTGAACATAGTCTTCATGCTACCTAGAATTAACATTACGATAGAATTCAGGTAAAAATTCACTCTCATCATTTTTCTCCATCGCGCCGAAAGAAATATAACTTCAAAAATTTGCCTTGGCTTGACTTTATAAAAAATAAGTAAATGTGCTTCAGGGTTTAGGATTGCATCCCAAGAAAACCTGACTGATGTGGTCTGTAAATACTGTCTTTATAACCTTTTATTAGTTTGAAGTCAACCAATTCGTTAACTATTTAGTATTTACAACGGTTGGTTTTCCAAATAAAGAAAAATTAAATAACATTGCTATGAAAAAAGATTAAACTAATAAACAATCGAGTTGTGTGACAATAGTAGTAGCTTCTCAAAGTCAATGTCGAGGCCACTACACACATCTGTGCAAACGAGTGACATTTAAAAAGAACTTTAATTAATTTCTCTTTGAGTCACGTATGCTTAGAATGTATGACAAGTGACCTTTGCCTTGGCGCGATGAATAATATTTTCTTTTTTGTGTAGATATATTATTTTTCTACTTTACTAGCTGTTGCGCACGTTCTTCTTCTGCGTTCTGTTTATCAGGGTCAGGGATCGGAACCGGTTTCAATTTACTGGAAAATTATGGTTAATAACCGGTTTATTTTAATGTTCTGCATTTTACCGGTTAAATATATACCCCCTAAATAAAATTAACTGTGTAAAAGAGTGGCTACTGACAAAATCATATGCTGAAACTGAAATTCTTCTGGAAGTCTTAGGATCGAATTAATATGTAAAACTCTAACTCACATATACACACACACACACAACCACACACACGCACATACAAACACACACATACACCTGCAAAACAAATTTATATATGTATATATAACTTAATATAATAACTATCTTGTATAAGCAAACATATACGCGACCACAATTACCTATGCGACGCAAACTCACATACGCACAATCATACACTCAATCATCGAAACAACAATTTAAGGAGAGCACTGTCGCCTGTAATACAGGTTTTTACCTAAATCAGGGACAGTAGATTTTAAATGGCACCATTACATACATTTATTACATACAAAAAAAAAAAAAAAAAAATGACTGAACGAACCGAAATGCTCGGTTTTAATTGATGGAACGTTTTATATTCGCGTAACCACTTCGCCCAACACCCGCAGAAACAGCAGGGGTGGTTAAAACTGTTCTGATCTGCAGTCACCACAATGCACGTAGACATACTTAGCCGCGCACAATTTCCGATCAGTAAATTTAGTCCGCCTGGTGGTCGATAAGCGTACTGTTAGCTTTTTGTGACAGAGCTTGTCCGAGAGAGTACTTTCACTATGCTTATTTCTGCGGCTAAGCAGCATTGTTGCAATGCTGTGTCTGAAGGGCGTGGTTTTGGGTGTAATTACAGGCTCGTAAGGCTTAGCACCTACTCCTCAAATTGATGGGTACAGATGTTACAAGACTTGCTCCTTGCATGCGCTGTGAAGTGTATATAGGCGCATGTATATAGCTCTGTATATAGGTGATGGTTTTTCTACATGGACATCCGCTTGTTCCGTTCATTATTACTATAAAAAATGTATAATGTTTTCTATCTCACTCTGTCCTAGACGTTTATGTGTTTGTTTCTTTATCTAGATATTATTCGGTTTCCTTGGTAACTTAAATAGGAAAAATAATTTTCTCGACTCGTGCTGAGTATGGATGAAGCTGAAAATAAAACTTATGTGTTTGTAAATAATGTGCAGGTTTTCGAAGTTATACTTCTTTTGGCGCATTAGGGAAAAACGATGAGAGTACATTTTTACGATGCGCATGCACACCGTTACATAAATCCGACACCCTGAAGTTAGCTATAAGGTGTGTAAACTTTCAATTGTCAAAGTCTGCAGGCTCATTCCGGGGATTTAGTTTATTAAATTGTACAAAAGTCTCAAATTTTAATGTTGAGTGAAAGATGGTTGTCCGATAATAGGCCAAAAAAAAAGTAGTAAGTTTTTAAATGTCCATTTCTTTAGTTATGTAGAAATATTTATTTGTGATATTTAAATAAACTTTATTGAACTTAAACTGTACTTAATAAATACCATTTTCTATTGTTAGTGTCGTTTTCTCTACAGACGTAGAATAAGGCAAAAGATAAAATTTTTGAACAAATTTTTATTTTGTTACGCCAAAGAAGGGTAATTTTAGCGCTTTTACATAAGAACACGCACCTTTTTTTTTTCGGTTTCTAAAGCAGTTAAAATTATGTTTCGTTCCAAGATAAGGTCCCCGCGAATCAAACTTGCACGTGGTCGGTTTTTTGTCTTAAAATGGGTCTTTTGTTTAGAAAATAAAGACGGATTGGTTACAAAGGGGCAAAACGGCCTTGACTACATGCATAAGAAAGCAATAAATAATGGAGATTTATTCAATACTCCAATATCATTATATCGTTGCAGCCACGCGACAGTCGGTGTAGGGTTGCCACCACAACTAAGTACTGAATAATATTCTTTAAACGCGTTGGTAGATTGGTAGAGGCTATAGGTTAATCACCATTGATGATGATGACGGTGAAGAAAAACAACGTTCTCGCATTTTTTTTCTCTGTGGTTTTCTCATCATACCATAGAGAAAAATAATGCGAGAACGTCCAGTAATTGAGGAAAACGTTGCAGATCTGATTGGATCAGTCTATCTTGCGAAAATTATAGCATAGCACTCATGTTAAGTTTAATGTCATGTCATGTTAAGTTTAATGTCATGTCATAAGTAAGAAACAAAAAATATCGTAAATTCAACCCCACTTTAAGGTAACATAATCTATTCCATCACGACGTATCAGAAGCGTATTGTTCGAACGTCCGGACTTTATTATAAACTAGCTTCTGCCCGCGACTTCGTCGGCGTTGACTTCAAAATTGGGTCTAAAGCTTCGCTCGTTATCGCTTCGCTAGTATAATTTTTAATCTTACCACGGGAACTATTATAGAGATCGGGGTAGAAAGTTCATGTCCTTTTCCGTAGCATAGGTGACAAAGCTGTCTGCCCGCGGCTTAGCTCGTAAATAATTTTAAATTTTCCCTCGGTAACTACTTAAGGCAACGGGATAAATGTGTATGTTCTTTTTCATGTCAAAGGCTACGTGCTTGCAAAATTTCATCCAAATCAGTTCAGCCGTTTTTGCGTGATTGAATAACAAAAATAATTATTTAAATTTGTTATAATTTGTCGGAGTTATAGTGTAAAATCGTCAAACACTCACCCCCTCTCCCAATGGAACCGAGCTTAATGTCGGGATAAAAAGTATCCTATATTACTTCTAACACTTCCAAGAATATGTGTACAAAGTTTCATGAGGATCGGTTTAGTAGTTTTTGCGTGAAAGCGTAACAAACAAACTTACATTGACATTTGTAATATTAGAAAGTAAGTAAGTATAGGAATAGGGATAAGGAAGTTAGTTTGTAGTTATTATTAATAAGTTTACATTAAGTTAAACCCTCGAACAACGAGCCAGTTCAGTTTGCCACTAGACAGTGGCAACCCTTGTTGAATATAGCGATTACGTCACGCGACCTTGGCTCCGCGCGACCGGATTGAGATCGCCACTAGATGTTGTTCAAACCGAAAATAGAGGCTGTTACCGAAAATGCAGCTAAGAGAGAACACGTGTTTCGTGGCTTTCGTTGAACCAATCCAGTGGAAGTAGACCTTTTTTGGAGAGAACTCGTTGGGGGAAGTACAAGAAGCATTTTTTTTTTAATAAATAAACTACGACAATACACACATCGCCATCTAGCCCCAAAGTAAGCGTAGCTTGTGTTATGGGTACTAAGTTGACTGATGAATATTTTTATGATTTTTTTTTATTTATACTTAAAATATACATATAAACACCCAGACACTGAAAAACATTAATGTTCATCACACAAACACTTTCCAGTTGTGGGAATCGAACCCACGGCCTTAGACCCAGAAAGCAGGGTCACTGCCCACTGCGCCAATCGGCTGTCAAAATTGCAGAGGTCTGGTCTGAAGGTTGCCGGTTATAGGCGCATGAGGCTTAACACTTACGCTGCTGGTTTTCGTACCCAGGGCGGCTCTTTGTTGGACGTGCTCCATGCTCCATGCTATGTTTATAGGCTATGGTTTTCCACATATTATCTGGAAGTGATCGTATTTGTTTAATGTTTAATTTATAAATATAAATAAAATTTATAAATTAAACATTAAACACCCCCGATTTCCAATATAGTGAACATTATGCTACTAGTCAAGCCCTTTCCTTTGATACCCATATTGAGGGAGTCGAGAAAAAATATGTAACCCCCCATTTTGTGGAGGCGGCCATCTTGGATCGATTTTCATTAAACAAAGCTACGAACACTCCCAACTTACTTACCTTACAAGCAATAAAATATGGAAATCGGTTCTGCTTTTGGAGGCTACGATGCCACAGACAAACAGACTCGTCAAATTTATAACAATCCGTTGTTACTGCGTCGGCGGTAACAAAACGGATACATCTGTAACATTACTAGGAAAACTGTAATAAGTCAAAGAGGAATATAAATACTTTAATACCAAGAATTGCCTCGTTTTATCAGTCGAGGAAAAGTTTATTCATTCAGAAAATACATACAGCTTCGCAGTCTTACGGGTCACGATGACTTGCAAAATTTCAATAGAACCCGACTCACGTCGCGTTGCATCATTGTTGCTGAGAATTATGCGAAAATTCGTCTGCTTTTTTCGTCTCTTTTTTTTTATAAATCTCTCTAAAAGAAGCCTGATCACGCGATCAGGCTTCTTTTTTTAAGGACCTAGAATAGAAGGCTTTATTATTGCGGCATTAAATTAGGTTCCCAAGACTTTTCCGCTTTAATTTAGTGTAAGAAAATCCCGGGGAACCCTTATTTTTGCTCAGGATAAAAATAATCCTTTCTCAAGAAAGCTATCCCAGCAATTTTTTTTTTTTACTTTAACTGTAATATACTAGCGCTTGACCACAATCTCACCTGATGGAAAGTGCAGATGTGGCCTAAGATAGGACGCGCTTGCCTAGAAGATGCCTATTCACTCTTGTTTTAAAGATACGCAGCTTGTAAGAACTAGGAAACAAAGAACTCGGAAGAGTGTTCCTAACCCCATCAATGCGTATAAGAAAAGAAGATGCAAATTTCTACTTAACATACTAAGAAGCTGTGCAAAGCGACAAAGTTCCCTGTCTGTTGGTATTGAGCAAGTTTTATTTTGGACAATGTTCTCGAGTTATAGTTCTTTATTCACATTTTTACCATTGTTCGACGGCGGATTAGCGCAGTGGGCAGCGACCCTGCTTTCTGAGTCCAGGGCTGTTGGTTCGACTCCCACAACTGGAAAATGTTGTGAAATGGGTGATGAACTTGAATTTTTTATTGTCTGTATGTTATATGTATTTATGTATATTATTCATAAATATGTTCAACAGTCATCTTAGTACCCATAACAGAAACTACACGTACTTTGGGGCGCTGTACATTGATATTTAAAAAAAATTGTTAATATGGAACTATTTATCATCGTTTCTACATATCTCAATGGCGTTTTTCAACCCCCTGTATTATTTGTACCTTTATCAACAGCGAATAGGTACATTCTAGTCAAAATCGTTAGACAGTATCACACCATCAGATGTGATTCAGCCAAACGCTAGCCGATATCAGAAAAGAAAAAATTATCATCGTAAAAAAAAAAGAAAACTTTAAAACAAAAAGCCCTTTACCCCACAAAACGTAACGCAAGCTAATAAAAAGCGACCCATAACTCATCTGCCTCCAAACTTAATCTCACCTTGGACAAAGCCCTCGTAATTTATACTGCCTTCATAATTCCGGTACGAATTTATTACCGCTAAATTAATTTAGCGCCGGGCACATCTGCGATACGAAACACTCTATTATGTTATTAATGAGGTGTGATCCCGAGAACGTTACTCTATTTTAGGCTCTGTGACTCGCAGGTGACTCGGTTTAGCGCAGTACAGGCAAATCTCCTTTCGCCAAACTCACATTACAATCAAGAAAACATTTCATGTCAAAAATGTTACAGAATTCATTGAAACTACGTACATTTGTGTGTGTCCACCACACTTCAAATATATCAAAATGTAATTCAATTCTTCTTTTGGAATTTGGTAACGCACAGGTGACTCAATACTGCACATTACAAACCACCAAGAAACCTCTATACCATCTTTACGAATTTGTGATTAATATGCTTGATTTTATTAATGATCCTAATAGCGTTACTTAATATTATGAGTAACGCTAGACAGAGAAAGAGGAATATTATATGCAGATGACGCAATTTAGCGTAGCTCTGATCAAAGCCCCATCATAATCTTTGTTTCATTGTACAGATAACGTAACCTAGCGCAGCGCAGCCTTTTAACTTACGATATCAATTTGAAATAATGAACTCTATGATTAATATTATGTTATCCTAAAAACATTTGCGCTTCTCCTTTAGGCGATATGTTTACACACTAGCGATCCCATGCGACTTTGTTCGAGTATAAGTCAACTTTCAAAGATAGACATATGCTGCCGCGGACTTTTTTTTTTGACTTTTAAAGAGGAACAATTTTCCAAACTTCAACAACGAAGATCTAAAAAGGGAAATACCCCGATTTTGAAATGAAACATTCTTCGTTAGTTCTAAGCTCCAATAGGAGCTAATGGTCTAAGCGTGTTGATATATAGCGTATAGCCTTCCTTGATAAATGGGCTATCGAAAATTAAAATAACTTTTCAAATCGGACTAGTAGTTCCAGAGATCGTCGCGTTCAAGTGAACAAATAAACAGCTTAAATAAATAATGCAACCATAAAGCAGTGCATCAAACGCAAAAATTCCAATGACCTTCAAGTGAAAAATTCACGCTAACATTTACATGGAAATATACACTTTGGTCGGTACTTTATTTTTCTTGGTTCAAGCTAAACATCTTTCCCTTCCGTCTACTCATAAAAAACGTACCTTCCTCCGAAACAAACCCTTAAAGTTTACGCCAACTTTTATACCTCACAGTGTAGACCAGTCGCCACCCCTTCAATAAGTTGTAAAAAAAAGATGCAGAAGGCAAATTACATCGTATGAACAGACGGACCGACGTCAGTGTTAGTATTCATTACATTAGACAGATGAAGTCGTAAAACTTATGTCTTGAAACAACTAGAACTATTGAAGTTCTTTTTAGGGCACGAACGGACGAAGCGTCGCGACTGCGTTAAATGTAATTCACAGGAAAAGTGGTTTAGTTATTGGATTAAATTAAAGTATAAAAACTGTCTCAAGGTAATACTTAAGTTAATAGAAAAACACACATACGGTGACGTACACACATACGCTCACACTCACAAGTGTTTTCTTTTACTTATTTTATAGTTTTTATTATTGTTTTAACCTACCCTTGAAGGAATTATCTGATAGAGATCGCTTTTAGGCGATAAGGCCACCTATTGTACCTTTTTTTTCTTTCTTTCAATTGTGTTTTTTATTGCTTAGTCTTTGATGGACAATAAAGTGCATTTGATTTGAAATATCAATTATATATGTACGGGAGCTATGGTGATACACTCGACCGTAACAATAGGAACATCTGCCTCCGGCGGGATGAATGTTCGAGATTCGAACATTCATCTTTGGAAGTTGTATATATAGTCAATTTTTGTAAACACTTTGCTCGCGCGATGCAGAATTTTTGTGGCGCCATCTAGTTCGGTAATGAGGAAACGGCGCCAATATACAATTTATATTTAAAAATTACGGAACCGAAATCGCAGCCTGAGCGCTTTAACCACTAAGCTGCGGGTCTTTTACTGCCAATGCTGAAATTAATGCTAATGCAACGATTTATAAAATTTATATGATTGAATGAATAAAATACACTTTATTGTACACCAAATAAAAAAACAAGCATTAGAAAAAAAAAAGAGAAAAGGTACAATAGGCGGCCTTATCGCTTAAAAGCGATCTCTACCAGGCAACCTCTCAGAGAGAGAGAGAGAGAGAGAGATGAAGAAGGGTTAGGGTGTACAAAAAGTAATACTTAAATAATAAATATAAATTACAAAAATATACATACTTGACCTTTACTGATCTCTGAATGTATCTTTTTTTTGTTATTATTATAAGAAACTCTGACATCGGCTGTATAACTTGAACACTTATACTTTTTACAAATTACTTTTTTGTAACGCTGTTGAATTTCATGATAATAAAAACAGATAAATAAAACAATACAACAACTATAAACGTATATAGCCCACAATTAATGTTTATGCAAATTTGAGGTAATACTGAAACTCGTGTTTAATCATTAATGGCCGACAATGCAACTTCCTATCAATCGCTATTTCCAAATCATGCGTATTTTACTTGAATAGTAAACTGCAACATCAGTACATATGCCATTAATTAAGCTGAAAGACAAATTTCACAAAATACCACATCATCTATGTTGACGGGACTAAATTCTTTTATAGACTTTATATTCCAGACTAGCGGACCCTCGCGACTTCGTTCGCGTATCAGTCAATAGAGAAGCTAGTATAGATCTGATGCTAACATCATAATAATCGTGGCTAGAGCTATATTCCTACTATTATTTAACGTGGTATACTGAGTTAGTAAGTTGTCATTACTTTAGTTGATACATACATATACATACATCCATACATCCATCCTCACAAACTGTCGCATTAATAATACTAGTAGGATGGTACGCATGCATTCGATCGTTGTCCGATATGCGACTTGCTTTATTTTGGGAGAGTTATGTCCTTTATTTTCGACAATATTTATCAACTCTTCATAAAAATTAGACAATACATGCTTGATAGTATACAATTTCAAATAAAAAAAGAAGTAAAATTTATAAAAAATTTCATTCCATTTCCCGGAGAAAACTTATTGTTTATCGATATCCTATATAACGTAATATATTGACCCGGGGTATCAACTACTACTATAACAAATTTTATTGAAATCCGTTCAGTAGTTTTCACGTGATGCCCGGACAGACAGACAAAAATTAAATAAACATCTGTTTTGAACTCAGTATTGATTATAAAGCATCCCCCGGTAAAAAATTTCAAAATATATTAAATGTACAGAAATCATCCAGTTACAGTTTTATTATAAGTATAGATATAGACTTTATATCTGGCTAGTAACGCAGATACTATTTTTTAGTTGTTAATCATCAGTACAAACGCACGGTAGAGCACGGATCTCCTCTACCACCTGGTTTAAAGCGGAATGATGGACTTCAAACGCTTATAAAGGCATAAAAGTTTCCTGGTGAAGGAAAACAGCATGAGGAGCATGCATGTGATAATTGTTTAAAACGCGCATTACTCCGAAAAACCCCGAAGTCTTAGCAAAGCTAATTACAGCTTCTGATAGCTAACTTCACTAAGCTATCAGAAAAATCAATATTCATAACAAACTATCAATGATTATATAATTTCAAACTATAAAGTTTTTTTATGGAAATATAGCCATGTGAGGCATATAAACATCTCGGGGTTCCGATTTCAGCTCGGCCAAGTAAACGCGTGATCTGCTCGACGCCTTTTCGTCATCCTCCCCAATCCATCACGTCTGTGTAACGGCGTCCGCCTAATATCGCCATTCCTATGTTGATATCGTTTACCAGATTGATTTATTCGCCGGGCCTTGTTTTTCTTCCATGCGGCAATGTAAACTTATAATAAAATTTATTACGTAGTCTTGCTACTATTTTATTAGTTACACAGCTATGAATCTGAAAGTCTTCTATGACTTCGCTTAGATTTATTATAGGCGATGAGCGAGCGGGACATGAATTGCCTAGTTTTATTAAGTCAAGTCAAGTCAAATATTTCTTTATTCAAATAGGCACATAGATGGCACTTTTGATGCGTTATTATATACAAAATGTGTACATAGCAGTGAGTAGTGATGGCGATAACTACAATCGTAAACTTAAAACTAAAGCTACGAGGGTTCCAATCGCGCCCTGGTCTAAGAAGAAGCCCACAACAAACTTAGCCGGGTGTTCTTTTTGTTATCACCATCTCACATTGTCATTAGAAAATATTTAAGAAAAAAATTAATGTTTCTAACATAATTCGGTAAGTTTTGGAACGACTGCTCTTTGACTAGATCTTCTCTACTGTGTTTCCTATACATTATATCTCTCAATGAGTTCAAAGTTTATATAAAACGTAAGCTTACAGCAAAATCCTATTAAAATATTAAGGATTACTTAAACGATAAAAAAGCTTGGGTGTGAATTGCTCTAGCTTCATAGCTAAATAAATTTACTGTGAGATGGTGATAACAAAAAAATCCCGGCTAAGCTTTTTGTGGGCTCTTCTTAGACCAGGGCGCGTTTGGAACCCTCGTAGCTTAAGGTTTAAGTTTGCGAACGAAGTTATCACCATCCCCTTACAATTATGTAAACATGGACGTAGGAACGCTTCGTAAGTGCCTGTGATAGGCCTACATGAATAAAGAAATTTTAATTTATGAATTTTTTTTTATAACTCATTACCTTGTAGAAAAAAAACAAATACTAATCATAAAAGCGTGGAAAGTAGACAGCTGAACGTTGTTCGAATTTTTACACTTGAAATGTTCTCATACAGCCTCAGAATTTTTTTTTCAAAAATCGTAGCAACAGCGGAATGCTGAGGTATCCCGGAATCTATCTGTTTAGATATTATTGTGGAATAAAACTGAACTACAAGCATACGTGAAACTCGAAAATATTAAACTTATTTTTTATATTGATAATCGGCGGACTAAGTAGTTGATTTATACTTACTTCATTGCAGTACTCATTCTCAAAATATATGTTTTTTTTTTTTTTTTTTTTTAATTTATTGTTCAAAATAAAAAGTTACAAATATTTTTCCAACATAATTATCCATCCCCTTAGAAACTATGCGTTTATGGTGGGGATGGCAGGTTCGCAAGTGTATATCTAAAAAAAAAATGAAAAAATTTATTCAACTACTTAATCTTAATGTAAAAATATTTAAACAATCTTAATCAAACAGTGGCATTTTTGAACTATTAGCTAAAAAATGTCTTTTACAATTTCTTAAAAATATATGTTTTTTTCCATTTACTACTTATTTATTTATTACTTATTACTTATTTATTACTTATTTATTTATTTCAGGTAAGTTAACAGTTCAACGAGATCGATACAGCTCGGCAATTGTGTGAGTTACGCTAGAAGATATTATACAATAATTTATTCTCTAAAGGCCTTATAATAATTTATCTGTCATCTGAAACAAGAATACAAAACTTAGCGTAACTATGAAACCAATTTATAGCGATTTAGTAAAGTGGTTCTTATTTATGTGTAAAACTGTTTCAACTCAAAAAAAATAAGTAATCTGTAAATCAGATCCAACTCAAAAAAGCGAATTTTTCACAAACAAAGATAAGTATTTTTAATTTTATTGACAGGAAAAAACAAAATCCTTCAAAACTATTTAGAATGATGCTATGGAAAAAAGGCAAGCATTACAATATTATTCCCGTATAGATAATTGAATCGTAGGACTTTATTATCATCGCTAAAAGCAATAATATTCTAACATATAACAAGTTTTACATATATATCAATAGATACCAATGCAATACAAGCGATTGTAGAAGTGAAAGTGAAGTTTACTAAAAAGTGAAAATGTTCCAGTTGAAATATTCTTGATAGAATGATGCGATAAATGAAAAGCCGTTTTTGTACTACACTACTAGTTAGCTCTTGACTACAATCTTATCTAGTAAGTGATGAAGCAGTCTTAGATGGTAGAGGCTAACCTGTTAGGGATATAGAAATTATATAAAATCCTGCTCTTATTTATTTAAACATCTTCATTGCGTAGTAAAGGAGAAATTACAAATATACTTTAAAAAGAATTAAAAGCAAGAGGCGATCTTATCACTAAAAGTGATCTCTGCCAGGTAACCTTAACGATAGTACGAATAATACATGAGAGACGGGAAATCGCAATTGCAATAAACAATACATAAATTTACACACTTAAGTACATACTACTAATAACTAATATAATGAATTATTAAAAGAGAGCTCTTAAAAGGGCTATATTTAAATTTTAGGGTATGCAGTGCTTTTGTGCACGCATGAAGTGCACGACACTGCTTCGCGGCCTCCCACGTTTTTGAGTTGTTACATTTTTGATGTAGTGTTCTGTGTTGCAATATACGCAAATCCTGACACAACGTTTAAAGAAATAGCAGCGTTATACAAAATCCTAGTATCGTATATAACGAGGAATTTCCTCAAAAACAGAAAAGGTGCGCGTATAAAAGCGAAATATGCATTTCGTAATAAACCTCGCCCGACACCCCGACACCCGACAATTCTATTTGTACCTCCAACAATAAACTTGAAAAGAATTTCATAATAAGAGACAACGCCACTCGCACCTGAAAAGGCGTTTTCCGGAGCGGCAGCTGCATTTTACTCGGCATAACATCGCGGTGGCGTTTTAAAATATTCGCAATAGACATTGTATCGTGGTGTGCGGTAAGTATTTATCACCTATGTTTTTAAAACGTATGAAATCTTTGAAATTTTAATTATTTATTCATAAAAACCAACAGCTAATACATTTTTTCTTGTCCAAATTTCTTCTTTATGAGCTAAGTGAATGTTCAGCTTACTGGTTCTCACAATGTGTGCAAATAATTTCAAAATTAATTTCACTTTAAATACAACGGCATAACAAAATAAATGTCTAAAATATTTTACTAATTAATAAGGTTATAATGTTAAAAAATAAAATAGAATAAAAATAAAATTAAAAAGAAATAAAAATTTAAAATTTTATAAAAAATTACTATCAAGTTAAATTTTTATGAAATAAATAATTATAATTATTAATATATTACGACATTAGACACATCACCATCCAGCTCCAAAGTAAGCGTAGCTTGTGTTATGGTACTTAGATGACTGATGAATATTTTTTATGAATAATATAAATAAATAAATATACTACGACAATACACACACCGCCATCTAGTCCCAAAGTAAGCGTAGCTTGTGTTATAGGTACTAAGATAACTGATGAATATTTTTATGAATAGTACTCATAAATACTTATAATATACATATAAACACTGAAAAACCATTCATGTTCATCACACAAACATTTTCCAGTAGCTGGAATCGAACCCACGGCCTTGGACTCAGAAAGCAGGGTAGCTGCCCACTGCGCCAATCGGCTGTCAAATATACAATTAATATTCGAAGTATATTTTAAGCATTAATGTTAATATAATAAATAATTATAAATATATTACGACAATACACAAATCGCCATCTAGCCCCAAAGTAAGCGCAGGTTGTGTTATGGGTACTAAGATATTTGATGAATATTTATGAATGATATACATAAATACTTATAATACACAGATGACCACCCAGACATTGACATTCATTATCTCACAAACATTTTGTGTGGGAATCAAACCCACAGCCTGGGCTCAGAAAGCGGGATCACCGTCAATCAGCCGTTAAAAAAGATACATCAATTCGCATTTATAATTTTAGTTTTGATATTTTGGTATGGAAAAATTATACCTTCTACATTCCTTCTTTTTCTAATGCCCACTGCCCACTGCTGGGCGCATCGTCTCCCATAGGAGGGACGGCTTAGAGCTGCTCCAATGCGGGTTGGTGGGCTTTAACGATTTTTACCGAAATTGAGTGATAATAACAAGCACAGTGTTACAGTGGTAGCTTTACGTGCTCTCCGAGACACGGGGACTGACACCGCCAACTTGCTGAGTCTAAAAATTCATTTATTGAAAATTCGCTATACCTTATATAATCTAGCCTGACCCGGGATTCGAACCCAGGCCCGTACCATCCGTACCTGCTCTATTGTTTTTCTATTGATGTAACTTTATTTGTGGTGTTCAATGAAAATGTATTCATTCATTCATTCGTTCGTTCTTTCATACAAATATGTATGACCTTCGGTTGTGTAAGTGGATTGCGCTGCTCGCTCGTTTCACTATTTGTGAATAAGTCCCCTAGAGTTTATGTTTACGTTCGTGACGTATGCAAAAACATTCGGCAGATTCTCTATTCTCTTGGTAATGTAAATAAAGGCACCCCCTTCATTTTTACGCCCAATTGTTATTCCATTTCCTCGAGTACTGCGAAATCGCGTCGCGTTCCGGATTGTGATTGATCATTCACTCACCGGCTAAGTGATCGTTCGTTCATTCCGCTCATTCGCTCATCCGGACGCTTAGGTTCGGCTTTCTCGAGCTTTTTATTCATGTATTAAGTAACGTGCCTAGGAGAAGAGTAAAGTATACTTAGTGCGCGGAAATAACAGACCTCCTTTGTGTGATTGAGTATAATCTGTGGGTAAATCTAATCCGTAGTTTCGCTCGTCTGTATCTCCTGTTTACGTGTGAAGTACACTCGCGTACCTACGATACAAATGCGAAAGTAGCTTGACCCAGTGGTCTGATAATATTTAAGTACAGCTTCTCCCCCTAGAGTAGGAGCTGTGTTGCTTTTTGCATCCATGCGCAGTTTTGTTACAATTTATCTACTTTTTTTTAACTGATTTATTGTTGAGTGAAAGACTAATGATGTTCTCGGAAAAGTTAAACCTTTGGGACGTACTAGTGGGTGAGAAACCTCTTTGGATCATATATGTTGCTCCTAAAAGGTTTCTAACCCATGTTTAGACGCAAATTATTTTAATAATTGACCAAGCATATAGCTCACCTAATGGTAACTGGAAAAACCATCACTTACACACTTCATAGGGCATGCAAGGAGCACGTCCTGCAATATACCGCCCTATGACCATTAATTTGCGGCGTAAGGGTTAAGCCTAATGTGGCTGAAATTATACCGGGAACCACGCCTTCAGACCGGAACAGAGCATTGTAACAAAGCTGCTAGCGGCAAAAATAAACAGTACCATAGTATAACCCCGAACGAGCTCTGTCACATAAAGCTCAGAGACACTTTTCAATGTTATAGGCATTTTAGTAGCTAATCACGCGCAAACAGACCGCGGGACCAATCTGGCGCAGAGTGGCGCACGACAGGAAACAGTGAGGGGACCTAAAGGAGGCCTTTACCAGCGGGCAATTCGTATTATTATTGTAAAACCATACCTTACCTAAGTAATAAATATATTAAAGTTTATTAAATTAAAAAGTATTGAAATGTTTATCGCGCGGGAAGCCGTGCAATCCAATGATGCCCAACGCCATGAAATTCATCTCAGCAGCCACGACCACTCTGCCAAGAGTGCACGACTAAGAAGAAGAACAAATGTTTATTAGTATGTCAGGAATTACGTTTTGGAATTAAAGGCTATTTTATTTTTATTTCATCCAGTCAAGAGTCAATTCTAAAAAAACAGTTTATGTAGCGACCCATGAATCTGAAGGATAGTAAATTTGTAAAGAGAAAATTGCTAAAAAAAATAGTTTCCGACCTGAAAGCGCGTCAACTGAAGGAAAACGTTATAAAAAATGGCGCATTCTCGCGTACTCAAGGCAAATAAGAACGAATAACAGTAAACCTGGAAACATTACTAATCCATTTACAACGCAAACCGTGCCAACAATCACGTGCATCACATATTGTTCGCGAGCAGTTTGCCAAGGGGCGTGGCGGTTTAAGACATAAGTCTTTATATCTTGACGACTTTCAAACTGAATAAATTAACAATGTAATCAAACTTTTAGCACAATATAGCGAAGAGATACAGTATTTTGACGCGTATGATCTTGTGGCATCACATAGCTCGGAGAACCGATAGACGTTGGGGTACTAAGGTGATGGAATGGCGACCCCGCACAGGAAACGCCGCGTTGGTCGGCCCCCAACGATGTGGAAAGACGACATCAAACGAGTCGCTGGGAGCCGCTGGAAACAAGCGGCCCAGGACTGTGGATTTTGGAACTCTCTACAAAAGACCTATGTCCAGCAGTGGACTTCAATTGGTTGAAGTGATGATGATGATGATGATGATGATCTTGTGGTAAATGCCATCGTCTGGACAGCGTCGCGACAGTCGCGGCGAGGAAAGGTCATTCACTACGGTGGGCACCAAGGGATATAGCGTTCGAGTACGATTATTATGAAAATTAAGCTTAATTTGCTATTCTCCGCGAAAAGCAGAAGAAGCTGTATGATGTGATTTATGATTTCTTCAATCCTTATACTCCGCACCAAACAGATCTTCGGCAATGGACTCTTTACGCAAGTTTCGCTCCGAAACCGTAGCATCCTCTAGAGATGTTGACTTTGCAATGAATAATTGTTGAGTCAATTAAACTATAATAACTCATTGTAAAGTGGATTTCCGCAAAGTAACGCCATCTTATATCCAATATTCGAGTACGATTCCGCGGAGGAACCGACGCGATGCGACCGTGGTATTCGTTCACCTACCAGATTCACCTGCTATCAACAACACTGCATGATTCATGCAATCCCAGGTGCATTTAAATAAAGTAAAACAAAAATAACTGCTAACGTAAATTTGATATGGCCCCAGAAGTAACCCTAAAACACAAAGTTATCGCAGCAAATCGATTATACAGCCTTAAAATTGATAATCTCGCACAATTGAGGATTTCTTTCACGTTCGGTTTTGGGAAGCCGCGATTGTTTATTGACACCTATAAATACGTGCCCCGGGGACATCGGTGCCGAAGGACGGGGGGCGAAGGGTGCGGAATTCCCTTTTCCCGGATAACACTAAACGCAAGCGCGAATGTTTACTCAGGCATTACTTGGGCAAACGTGTTGTAGGTATTTTTAATGCGAGTATTTTTATATAATACTAGCTGATACCCTCGTATCGTTCGCGTGGATTAAGGTTTTTATTCCCGCGGGAACTCTCTTATTTCCCGGAATAAAAATTAGCCTATGTGCTATTCCAGACTACTATTATTATATTATATTACTATTTAAGTTTGAAGCACATAATTTAAATTAATATACTCCTATATATGGCATCATTTATATATCAATTTTTAATCTTACCACGGAAAGTATTTGAGAGATCGGTATAAAAAGTGCATGTCTTTTTCCAAATCATACATTTCAAAGATGTCTGCCCACGGCTTAGCTCGTAAACAATTTTCAATTTTCCCTCGAGAACTACTTAAGGAATCGAAACAAAAGGTAGCCTATGTTCTTTTCTATTTCAAAGGCTAGATGCTTGTCAAATTTAATCCAAATATGTTCAGCCGTTTTGGCGTGATTGATTTACAAACATCCACACTTTCTTTTTTATAATATTATTATATATATAATAGGACTAGCACCCTGGCCCGAATTGACACGGGGATTATATATGCCTACATTTTTATATAATAAGGATAAACTTTATTAATACCTAACTGCATTAATCATTACTATTCAATTGTAAAATGTGTGGGTAATTAATTGACTGCAGTACGTCTGATTGGCTCACGCCGCGGGAATTTTCCTACTTTTGGCATTTTAATATCCGTCGTAATTTCTAAAATGGGTCCAATTTGAATAATTTTAAAAATAATTTCAGGTACATAAATCAATTTGAATTATATAGCTATTTATTTGGATAAGAACAACGGGCGGCGAGAGTTAAATATCTACTAAGTGAAAATTTCCCATACAAACTTCATCCCATAGTTAGTTCTACGTATGAAAGTAGTAAGTCATATATAGTTTTTTATCATGCGTTGATTATCGGACTCCTACGCGAACAAGTAAAAATATATTTTTCCCTTTTTCCGGGAAAAAGCAAGGCCGAATGTTGACTCAAGCATTACTTGAGCAAACGTGTTGGGGAGGTTTTTTTATCTGTTCGTAACGCGAGAATACTTATCACGGATTGGTGTCTGTAAATAAATACTAGAGGTTTGAAATGTTGTTGTTATATCTATTTGTTATCTAATAAATCCATTTAATACTTTTACATGAGCAATTCTTGTCTTTATGTAGGTACCAGGTATTCAGGTCTTCTAGTATTCTGGTATTCTGGTAACGGTAATTTATATAATTTGGTTTCGGCCTCACTTTCCGAGTTCGAATCCTAGCACCCACAGCTAACTTTTCTGAGTTATGTGCATTTTATACAATTAAAATATCACTAGCTTCAACGGTGAAGGAAAACATCGTGAAAACATCTGCATGCCTGAGAGTCTCTTTAATGTTCTCAAAGGAGAACACCAATCCGCATTGGGCCAGCGTGATGGACTACGGCCTAATCACTTCTCAAGTTTGGGAGACATGGTGATAATATCATCTGAATCTCGGAAACGGCTCAAACGATTTTAATTATATTTTGGGGTTTTGGGGGCGATAAATCAATCTAGCTTAACTCAGCTAGGTTTCATTTTTAGACAACGTTTTATCCGTATTTTCAAGCAATGAAAAGCTGCTACAATTGGTATAATTAGAATGCTAACGTAAATTTGGGTACCATCTACTAGGTTTTAATAGCTCAGATAGGAAATCGTGCGGTCCTGAAAGCAAAAGACCCAGTTCGTCTCCATATGATTATTTTTCATAGCGAAAAATATAATCATCTGGACACGCGAAAATGGTGAAAAAAAAATTCCATTCCAAATTAGAACTTAGAGGTTAATGGAGTGCTCGGGTGAGGAAATCGGCGGTGTCGACCACGGTGCTACAAAGAGCACGTTTATTCCCGGGTATTATCACCACCAACGCGCATCATCGCGGCGTGATGGGTCAATGCTCTAAAACCCTCTCACCTATGAGTGACAATTCCTGTCCACAGCTATCGGACGTAGGCTGAGGGTGAGAGGTGTATAAAGACTGGTTTATTTTTTCCAAAAAGGGTTTAACCTTTTACCCTTAACTATAAGTTTTTATGAAGTTCCGTCATAAAGAGAGAATAATTTAAACGCAATAAGAATTTTAGAATTGGAATCTGTACATTTTCGGATGCCGTAACTTCCCCTGCACGCAATATTACCTTTTCCACCTTAGAGTTTTGACATATTAAATAAAAAAAACTCGTAGCATAAAAAATATAGAAAAGAATGGCAAAACTTTATTGAAACAAAACACAAAAAAACAGTACTTAGCGCTAGGGTGCAAAGGCGGCCTTATCACTTAAATTGATCTTTTCAAAGGCGTGTGTGAAGGTGGAAAGTAGATTGTGCATAAAGTATGTTAAAAATAAAATAAACTTACATGAACATTCATTCTTATACTTACGTAATAACTACAAAAATACAGATATAAACATAGGTATATACAACGTGTAAATGAAAACCGACAATACTTTATGGGGTTTAGAGGCATATTATTTACTGTCTCTGAGACTTATCTGGGAAACTGAAAACCCAATAGTCTCTCAGTAAACCACTGGCATAGTTTTTGCTTAATTAAATCAGATACAGCCCTAACATCACAATGCAAAATTAAAAACATGGGACTCCTGTCACTTTATTAGATAGGCGCCGCGTAGCGCAGGTACTATGCTCGTATCGGTATTTTATCTTCAATAAGGTTGACATAAGTAAACACTTATGAAATATACCTATGCATCCTTCAACCTTTTTTTGTAATTCGGTTACGTACTGTATAGAATAGATATTTATGATATACTAGCTGTTGCCCGCGACTTCGTCTGCGTTTGATTTTGCTTTTAAAGTATTCAGTATCGCTAAGCCTTAAATGAGTCTAGTAGTATATATATATATATATAACATGTGACTGTCAATTAATTACAGACAAATAATTTGCAATAAAATAAAATTGCGACTATAATTAAAGATCTAAGCTATCCTATCTCTTAAGTTGGACCAGACTGCTCATGGTGTGCCAATTTAATTAAAAATCGGTTAAGTAGTTTAGGAGTCCATCGCGGACAAACATCGTGACAGGAGATTTATATATATTAAGATATATATTTATGCTATCATGAACCATACTCAATTACATATAAGTAATAGTTATACTATAAAAAGCTCAAAAATTAGTTTGGTTTAAACTTCTACGTATCCAAAGGGCCCGTGGGATCGGAATGATCGCTTATTCCACACGCAAAGTTCCCGTGATTTAAGCGTCTGAACGCTGTCTGTATAACTTGGAGTAAGTTAGGGTAAGTTGGGGTAAGTCGGAGTAAGCCGACAGAGCGTTGGTGGAATTATTTGCGATGTAAATAAGGGCCCGTGCTTGCGTATTAAAGCAAATTTTGGCTATCTATAACATGAACACTATATTTTACGTTGACAATATATATGTTTACGATCCATTTATTTTACTTTCATACATCTAGAAACATATTTAGGACTAGCTGTTGCTTACGTTCTTTGTTCGTCTTTATAAGTGTTTTTACAAATCCCGTAGTAACCTAGTTTATTTTCTTTGGATAGAAAGTACGTTACTATGTTACTTTCTCAAGTTTAAAATTCAAAAAATATTAATCATGTAGACCTCATCACAGGCACTTATGAAGCGCTAATAGTCATACATTTAACTTGAAAATAGAAGATTTAAATAGAAAAGTCAGTTTGTTGTGGGCTTCTTCTTAGACCAGGACGCGTTTGGAACCCTCGTAGCTTTAGTTTTAAGTTTACGAATGTGGTTATCGCCATCATCTCACTACCGTGTAATTCTTATGTACGCATCAAAAGTGCCACCTATTGTGCCTACTTGAATAAATATATTTTTGACTTTGACTTTGACTTGTTAATACTAATGTTAGGTCATGTTGATATCTGAATTCGTTATTTCTTATATATAGTTCAACGGGTACATACCACGATAATATTTTTGGATTTGTCGATATTTCGACCCAGTTGCATGGATCGTGGTCACGACGGGACTGAAATGGGGTATGAACCCGTTGATCTATATTTCAGAAATGTTGATTAACCACGAAAATGTTAGTTTAAAATCTAAATTCGTTAAATTAAAACTAAAGCTAGGAGTGTTCCAAACGCGCCCTAGAGTAAGAAGAGCCCACAACAAACTTAGCTAGTTTTTTTTTGTTATCACCGTCTCACAGTCGCGTAACGTTTAGTTATGAAGTTAGAGCAATTCATACCAAAGCTATTTTATCATACATTTCTAATAGATCTATGCCAAATATCCAGTTGATCGGTATCTTATTTAGGGCGTTCGCTTTTCTTTCTAATTAACACTTCCTTAAGGATTCAGGGTTTGCTTTTCTTTAACTGCATGCCTTATTTCTATTTCTAATGAAAATACAGAAAATTATTTATTTATATAAAAAAGTACCTAACTCGACTAACCTAACCAACCTTAGCCTTAGTGAGAGATCTCTGTAACAATAAGACCACCTTAAGAGTAGTATTTAAGATTAATTATGTCTCTGTGTTGATGGTGCAGTGGTATATTTGAATATTGAACCGGTGGAAGAGTCACTAGAGACATTGTATAAAAGCAGGCGTTACTTTTTTTAGTTTTTTTTGTTTAGGCGTAATTCGATGACTTGCAATACTCCGCGAATAAACAGCAGAATCCGCAATGTATCTCTACGCACTTTTCGCTACGACATCAGAGCATCATCAGGAGATCTTGACTTTACAGTGAATAATCATTCAGTAATATGGATGTGGACTTAAGCCGAAGCATTGCCGAAGATTTCGGTTCGGTGTGGATTATAAAGATCAAAGAATACATAAAATTACACCGTACAGATTAGCCTTTCTTTCGCGGAGTATAACAAATTGAGCTTAATTTTCATTGTATATCGTGGAATTCCGCAAAGTTACGCCTGCTTTTATGCAGTACAACTAGTTACTTTGATAGTGAGACCTCTGCTGTTTTACAGCAAATAAAAATGTGCAATAGTACATTAACTTTCAAACATTCTGTCTGCGAAAAGGTACGGTGGCGAAACACTCGTGGAAAACTGAAAAGCAATTAAAATACTGTAACACTGGAAGCTTGTTAGTTGCCTGTATTGTAACTTGCCCTCTGCCGCCCTCTGCCGCCCTTCTCCCTAACCCCCCCGCCTACCCTATCAACAGGGTTCATTTTAAAGTACCACTGTGCAGTATTACGTAGGGGCCTTGAAACAGAAAGAAATACTAGACAAGTTTATTTCAAGGTCAGGTTATATCATCAAGATGAGTGTCAGCTTAATAAAAATTATCTATTATTATTTTATATTTTTTATTTTTTAAAATGAACTAGCTGATACCCACGTCTTCGTTCGCGTGGATTAAGGTTTTTATTCCTTCGTTAAAATTTTTTATCTAACTATTAGAGATTGGTATAGAAAGAACATGTCCTTTTCCACAGCATAAGTGACACGCATACCAAATTTCAATGCTGTCCGCCCGCGGCTTGGCTAGTAAACAATTTTCAATTTTTCCTCGGGAACTACTTAAAGAATCGGGATAAAAGTTAGCTTATGCTCTTTTTCATGTCAAGGGCTATATGCATGCCAAATTTCATCTAAATCAGTTAAGCCGTTTTTGCGTGATTAAGTAACAAACATCAACACTTTCACTTGATAATTAATAGACCAAGCAGACAGCTCTCCTGATGTTAAGTAGAAAACAGTCGCCTATAGTATAGTCGGATAGCCCACTTGGTCCATTTATAATATTAAGTATTAAAAAAAAAAAACTTAACCCTACGTTTTGAAACTACAATGTACTCGTATGTCACATCGTAATTTGTATAACAGTCTGGCGCGAGTGCCAACCAATGTTAATTATAATTAAAAAGTACCACATTGTGTGACAATGATAATGGAGTACCTTTATAAATAAAAACGTTACTTTGATATACCAACAGCGTTACGGGAGTTTATAATAAAGTACCTTGTTCATTAGCGGAAGCTCGGCCGGCTCGGAACACGTGTTTTATAGTTGCGATGATATATTTTCATTTAACTCCATTACATGTTAGGTATTTACTGCAATCTCACCTGTGGTATGTGACGGTGCAGTCTTAAATGGTTGCGAGCTAACTTTTGTTAATTATATGGCTGAAGCCACAACTACCTAAGCTAAAGTCACTCGCCAGACCAAACCAGAGAAAATTCATTGCCCCTGCCTTTCCTGATTAGGGATCAAACCCTTAACGTCAAACTTACAAGCACTGTTGTGTATATGTATATATAAAAATATTTATTTTCGATATAATTACTGATGCGGTAAGTGCACAGAAACCGCCGATGCGTGAATGCGGTCCGCGTCACATATGTACCTGCAGACCGGTACCTGCAGATTGGTAACAAAAGTGGTATAGGAAACCACTGAACAATGAACCGATTGATAGAAATGGACATCGAACAAGACCACAATGCCACTGTGCCAGGAGGTCGTCAAAATCACCATTATCTTAACCACGGGATTTTATTGCTAGGCATAGGTCTCCTTTATCCAGCGACTCCCTGCGACTCATTTTATGAAGTCATCGATAGGAGATCCACATGAACTGCATTTTACAGTTTAAGGTCACCACTCCAGCACCTTTGGACGCCAACATTTATTGATATTCTGATCAATGTGCCCCCTTAACTGCTGGGATGCTCAACGTGATACTCTACCTTTTGCTTATTGAGTGAATCCTTCTTATGAAGTCTATAATGCTAAATTGTTTACACGTTGTTCAAACTTATCCATTTTTAGGTTTAAAGTTACATTCAATGTCATGGTATAAAACTGTACATTTAAATTTGCAAATGATTTATTTTTCGCGATTGATATGCAGCGGTTACTGATTTATATCAAGTTCAATTCTTGAGCGGTTCACCCGCCTATGTACAAGATCCCTTACACCGCAGCGTGTCACGTCATATCCGAGCGCACGCGTGTGCCAAACGATTTGCATCAAATATTCAGTAACGCTGCGTTTCAATGCCTCGCCTGTAATGGCTTTAACTTTGATTACTCTTAACTACCGATATACATCACTATTAATACTACTAGTTCATGTTTAAGTACAGGGTATGACTGGAATTATTTTAATCAACATAGTTAGGTAATGCTTATGACTTACATACTTTGAGATACATCAAAATGCAAAATTGATTTATTTCAAGTAAGCCCACTTTTATAAAGTAGGCTTACTTGCTGCTTGCAGCTGCTACTTTATAAGAGGCTACTTGGAAGCAAGCTCCGCTCTCATCTCTCGCAAGATAGAAAATTTATTATACATGTATTTTTTCATTGTAAAATGTAAAATTATGTTGGCTCCTCTCAGTGGAATCTGCCCTCCGAACCGGTTGTAAAATCACTGCAAACAGACGGACTTGACGTTTCAAAAAGTGCTTATAACGTGGGCCTACTTGAAATAAATGAATTTTGAATTTTTGAATTAAGCACATTTGAAACGTCAAATACCGACATACTTGTCGTTAGTAGTGTCCTCTCCCACCGGTTTGGAAAGCAGATTCTACCGAGAAGAGCCGGAAAGAAGTCAGTACAACTACTGTTTTTACGTTTACAACGTAACAACTTACGTTTTCCGACATCAACATTTACAATCATTCTTCTATCTTGCGGGAGATGAGAGCGAAGCTGGCTGCTTCCAATCTACCTTGCCATTAAGGAATTTATCAAATGTATGGTAACCTTGCTGTATTTTATAGTAACCGTGTGTATTGACACATTATTTTAATGTATGCATTAGTAGGTCAAGAATTACTTTAGTTATCATGTTCTAAAAGCGTATACTCCACACCACAAAATAAGTTATTGCTATCTAGTTTACGAACTGTTTAAGCGAAATCAGTGCTCTAATAGAGAGCAACGATTCCGAGATGCTAGGGGATTTTAATGCACATCCAGGATATACCTAATATACCTTTTAGGACCGAGATGTCAAATTTCTGTGCAGAACAGCGATGGGTATCCGCCGATGTTGAAAGTCTTGGATGTTAGTCGAATAATTATACATATACCAGTGACATCAATAATAGTAAGAGATGGCTTGATCATTTTCACTTAACGAATTCTGCATGGAACCTGCCTGGACGCAGAAATTTTAATTTGTAACTTTTTTTTTATATTGCATATGAATATTTAATGTAAGTTTTTTTGATTTAGTTTAGTTTTTATTCTGTTTATGTTATAGTGTAGTGTGTAGTGTAGTGATGGGTCATAGTTACCAAATAAATAAATGAATAAAAACCTAAAACGTACAGACGGATAAAATATAAACTCGCGGTAATAAGCTTTACTTGTTTATTCATTAACTATTCATTGTAGAAGCCTTTTTCTTAGAATTGTCTCGGTCCAATTAAGTCTAGTTAATTCAATAATAGGTATAAATTACCTATTAATGAATTCACTGTCTCTGCCTGCCTGGTTAGTCTAGAAGTAAGCAAGGTCCTAAGTTCGAAGCCCGGGTCTGGCTAAAAGTTGTTAGGTATTGGGATTTTCTGTCAAAGAATTTTATGTATCAGCCTGGAGTCAGGAAATTAGCGGTGCCATCTCTCATGCGTCGCAGAGTACGATAAGCCGTCAGTCTATGTTTTTATCACTAACTTGTGACAATAGTCGTTAAAACCCAACAACCCATATTGGAGCATCGTGCTGGGTTCTAAAACTACTCTCCTATGAGAGAGGAGGTATGCCCAGCTGTGGGAGTGTGTGTTCTATTAATGTACGAACGATAATTAATATTTGGTATGAAGGTTTAGTATAACCCAAACACAGGTTTTTTTTTTTCGTCTATGTACCCCTTCTGCGGTGGCTAAATCGATCGATCAGGATCATTGTTTAGAAAGCAGGTAAAAGATTTAATAGGAATTAGTGTAAGGGTTAATAAAAATTACGATAGGTTTTCAAAATTAGAGACAAAAAATATATGGATGTAAACACTATTCATTTTTTTTTAAATTATAATCGCGGAGATATTCTGGTTTGCACTGTACTGCTTATTTGTCCCGTTGAAATAACTGTTAAAGCTATGGAACAAACCCCTTGCAATATCATTTTGGTAATTTTGATAGCCGATTGGCATCCAAGGCCGTGGGTTCGATTCCCACAACTAGAAAATGATTGTGTGACGAACATGACTGTTTTTCAGTGTCTGGGTGTTTATTTGTAAATTATAAATATTTATGTATATGATTCACAAAAAAATATTCATCAGTCATCTTAGTACCCATAACACAAGCTACGCTTACTTTTGGGCTAGATGGCGATGTGTGTATTGTCGTAGTATATTTATTTATTAAATAATCGTCACGTTTCAAACTTCTTTCAGATGTAGAGATTATATCATAATAGTTACTCGTATAGCCAAATTACAGTACCCAAAACTAGGAGGCTGTAACACTGATAGGTAAGCGTACTGTGGGAGCAGCCATGTTTATGCAAATGGTTTGGCAGAGGCCCGCTCGCCACCAGGCTCCGAATGTTATCTAAACTCGCCCTTTACTGGGAACGTTTTAATTTGAATTTCGTTTTAGTACCTACTTAGTATTAGTAGAATTTACGCAGTAGGTATTTGAGACGCTGATAGTCGATAGCCCAGTGTAAGACTTCTACTTATCTTTCGGGGGGCCGAGTACGAATCCCAGCACGCTGTTACTTTTCTAAGTTATGTGACTTTTTAAGAAATAAAAATATCACTCGATTCAACGGCGAGCGAAAACATCGTGAGGAAACCAACATGCCTGAGAGTTCGTCACAATATTCTCAAAGGTGTTACTAGTTTATGTATTAGTATGTAGTTATTGTATGTATGTTTGTATTTCAAAATTTGTACCACCCGCAGTCTATTCTCCTCTTCTTTTCTTTCCTAATTCAAATGTTGCCTGGCAGAGATTACTTAAGAAGAAGAAGCTTCGTTCGGATACATAAGGTAGTGGTCCTTGAAACGGCGCGTGTTGTGTTCCTCACTCTGGAGCCCTGACCGCCGGTTGCTTGGGCATTCAAAAGCCCCGCAAGCGGAGGTTGGATGTTTTTTTTTATACATTTAATAGTGAATTAAAAAAAAAGAAAAAGAATAAATGATAGTAAAAATAATAATAAAGGTGTGTGTAGTCCATTAATCTGCAGTGGGCCTTCGTTATGGACTACGCCCTTACCCTTCTTATTATGGAAAGAGATTTCATCGTTCTTAAAAATAGTAGGTGTCTGTGTGAATGTCTCGTAGATGTTTTAGCATAATTCTATATTGATTAAACAACAATGAGCTTCAATAGACATTAAGCTTAACATTCTATAATCACAGCAAGATATATTTGTGAGATCTAAGCGATCGAAAAGCGAGTGTGGGGAGCAAAAAGCGGGTATTATGCGCGCAAGGAGTGAAAAAGAACTTACGCTCGTGTAAAGTTACGGTAGGAAGTTAAACTACATTATTGGCATTAAAAACCGACTTTAGTGAGCGGGAATAGTAGGAAACGGAATGTGTGTGCATGGAATGTCGAATAAACGTAGGTAATTAAACCGTGAGCTTATGAGCGAAAAGCGATGGTAGGGCGCGAAACGCGAGCGTTGGGAACGACTAGTGGTCGTTAGGAATATATTGTACGCGTAGAGAGTGCAAAGTAAGCGTAGGAAGCGAAACGCGAGCAGAAGGAGCGAAAACCGAGCGTAGTAAGCACATAGTGACTGTAGAAATAGAAAGGTGCGCATGGGGAGTGTAAGGTGAGTATAGGAAGCAGAAATAGTGCGTAAGGAGCGTCAAGTCACGAGTAAAAAACGATCATAGAAACATTAAAAAGAAAACTTAGCGAGTGAATAGGGAGCTTTACTCTCTGTACACGACGTGTAACCGAATTACGACACGCTATTGCAGGGTGCATAAGTTAATTCATAAATCAAAAGAAACATATTTATTTTTTCATACAAACTAATTCAAAACACTCTAAGTGTTTACTTATGACAACCCTATAGAGGATAAAAGACCGACACGCGCATAGTAACTACGCTTAGCGACACGTACCTAATACAGTGACAGGAGTCATTTGATTTTAAGGCTGTCTGATTTATTTCACTAAAAACTATGGTAGTCGTTTACTCAAAAACTATTACGTTTCGGTTTCACAGACATGTCTTAGAGACGGTAAATAATGTACCCCTAAAGCCTGTGAAGTAATATTTCAGTTTTCTTTCACACGTTGTATGTTCGTCTACAAATTCAATTCGCCAAAATATGTATAACCCAAAGATTTGTATACACAAATCTTTGGGTTATACTTGGGTTGAGATGCTGTATAAGTTCCTAACAGAACAATCAATGCATACATTCTCTACTGCTAACATCAAAGTAAAAACTCCTAGTCAGCATGACTAGGCGTAGAGCCGACGTTTACTCCAATATTTATCTTCATCAAAGCGCCCCCAAGCATTATGCATGCTTAAGACTTGATGTTTATAGATTGTTTTTTATATGGAAGTTGTTACTTATATTATGTTTTCTTATATACAAAAAATCTAACTTTTCTAAGCTATGTACCTTTTAAGTTATTAAAGTATCACTTGTTCTCAGTTCTCCATAATGTTCTCAAAGGTGTGTGGAGTCCTCCAATCCGCACTGGGTCGGCGTGGTGGACTACGGCCATAACGCCATCTTATCGTTCGAGGAGTGGGCCGGTGATGGGTCGATTTGATGAATTGTCACACCAAGCATGGGGCATTTTTTTTGTTATCACCATCTCACAGTCGAGTTAACGTTTAGCTATGAAGTTAGAGCCAATTCATACCCATACATTTCTACTTACCTACTCTATGCCAAATATCAAGTCGTTTGCTAATTTAGGCGTGAAGGCGGGACGAACAATTATTGAACTAAAAATATAAAAATCACCCGACCCGGTAAAATGATATCCATATTGAGGGAGTTGTGGAAAAAAACCATTTTCTGGTGACGGCCATCTTGGATATGACATTTGTCATAGTGTATAGTATTCTACTAGCTAAGCCCTTTCGGCCATTTTGTGGCGGCGGCCATCTTGTGCCAATTTTCATCATCACATTGGCCTTTTATATATATGTATACATAGATTTGGATATTATTTCCACTTGTGCGCTCTGAGATTTGATATAGCTATGGGAGACGATAAATTTTTATCTTATCCCCTAGGATATAATAGTCTCCTGCCCATTCTAGCCGTGCAGGTTAGATTTCTGTGGAGTGCTGCCATGTAGTGGAATAAAAAAAAAGTGTGTAATTGGCATGAGAGCGTCAAACCGATTGATACAGTATACCTATAGGGAGGTTTAGTTCCCCTGTGCCCTTGAACAAAACATCAAAGGCAAACCGCCGCGCGTCACAGGATGTTAACTTTTGTACGGATTCAACTGAGTTAACGCAACACTGTTGTGAGTAAATTGCTAATTTTACGCAGACTTCGCGAATAAATACCTACCTTATGTTTTGTTTTTAACCCCCGACGCATAAACGACGGGTGTTATGTATATTCATCAGGTATCTTAGAAGGTACACAAGCTACGCTTACGTTGGGGCTAGATGACGATGTGTGTGTTAACGTAGTATATTGATGTTATATTTATTTATGTGGGAGTGCTTGTGTCTGTCTGTCTGGGAGATTATATTACCCGAACGTTTGAACTTAATTTTGTTTTGGTTTTTTTTGTACAAGTCGAGAGTGTTCTTAGCTATGTTTGCTGAAAATCGGTCCAAGATGGCCGCCGCCTTAAAATGGCGGATTACATATTATTGCAAAACTCCCTTAATGGAAGTATCAAATAAAAAGGGTTGACTAATATAATAATGTATACTTTATCGAAATCCGGGGGTTTTCTAAATTGATAATTTATATTTTATATGGCCCACCTTATTGTAAGTATTATCGCCTATGCCTTTCGTAGGATATAAAAGGAACACTTCGTGCCGGCGGTTAAAGGTTAGGACTTCGACACGTGATCGCAAACTATGGATTTTATAAGAATGCTCTGAATCACTCAGTAGGAAAACGAGATAGAAATGGTCAGTTTTTTTTACTTTTATTAACGATAGGCCAGCGTTTGACGACAATCATGCCCGTTAGAAAGCAATGATGAGGTCTAGGTTGGAGCACGCTTGCCTAGAAAAAGCCTAATCACTCTAGCCTTGAAGGTACTCAAATTATACGTGGCAGGAAACACAGTTGCCGGGAGGGCGTTCCACATCTTAGCGGCACGTAACAGAAACGTGGATAAAAAACGTTTCGTGCGTGTTGATGGAATATCAACCACATAAGGAAGTTTATCTCTTCATGATTCTATTTTTAATTTTTTGATTAATTATTGACCGACCAAGCAGATGTTATAGAATGTGGAAAAGCATCTCCTATACACAGAACAACACTTCGCAGGACATGCAAGGAACACGTCCCCGATGTCCATTAACCTGAGACGGTGTTAAGCCTCAAGTACACATCTGACTAAAAAACTACTCCGCCTGGATAGAAGCAAACTTAGGAAGGAACACGCCCTTCATAATTGAACACAGTAATGCTGTTTCGCGGCGGAAATAAGCATGGCGGCAGTAGTAGTGCAAGCTCTGTCCCAAAGCTCTACTTGTCTTAAATGTTTAATTGTTTAAAGATCTTAGCATATCATATGACCAAAAGCGCTCATCACTGAACTTATTTTTATTTATTTGTTTCAGGTATGACCAGACATATTTCGAAATATAAACTAGCTGTAAGTAGACTCGAAGGTCGGAAATCTTATATCCCTTTCTTAAAAATAATCTATAATAATTATTTTAAATGTTCAGATTGCAGATTGAATTTAGTACGCTATCCTTATCTTTAGGGAAAAGTTGGAAAGGGATAGCAGTAATCAATTCAATCTGTCAACTGATAATTTTGGATAACAATGATTATTTTTTAAAGTCGAGCAACTAATTTGTATAAGTTGCTCCATTGAGCAACTATACAAATAACACCTTTCCATTGAAAGGTGTTATTTTTAGGTCGTCTGAATTCATTTATGTGCTCCCTGAGATATGGTAGAAAGGTTTAGGCTTTTCTCCGTATCTCAGAGAGCACGTTAAAGATCCACATACTTAGTTGATTTTCAATAAGCTTTTCTTTCTTCATTTTGCTTTCAAATACTAACGTACCGAGAAGTTCTGGTATGTCCTTCCGCCATCTTGAATTCGAGTAAAGGATGAATCATATAATATGATATGATGATAGTGATAATAAAGTTTACATTGAGGGTCTTAATTAAATCGAGTAATTAACAAGATAGATTACGAAACTTGCCGTGTCAACATTTTATCCTTTCGTGTATTTAATTATTTCCCAGTCCTTTACAAACTTGAAGTCACTTTTATTTAGTTGGAATTGGAATTAGTTGGAATTAAATAGGCTTCGCAAATAAAGCGAATTCACGACAGACGGACAGCTAATTTCCACTCGCTAGGTATTTTATTTAAACCTTTTTTACTGCAAACCATTGATATACCAAATTCAAGATGTTCTATTCACACCTGTTTTGTTTGAAAAATATACAAAAATATAAAAACAGTGTTTAATTTTAGTAGTTAGTTAGACAACGTTTTTCATTTCGAATTTCAAAACAAAAGTTCAAACGCGTAAGTAATCTTTCAAAGAAAAAATTCTCAATTCTGTATTTAAAAAAAACGCGTATATTCGTACTCACGCTTTTTTGTGAAGATTTCGATAAATGAAATGTCGTTTGCATAGCATATAGAGTGTCATAAAATAAATGAACGCACGACAAATCAAATAACATATATAATAATAAACAAAACTACCCATTAAAAAGTGTGTCATAAAGTCAAATAAAATACCATAGTGTATATAGAGACGATATTTTTTTGTTGAAAAAAAATGTAATCGTATTTCTTACGTAATAAGTTCAAAGTTTTCGTTGTAAAGTTTTAGCTTCAACATTTCTTTTCATAAAGAAAAGGCATTTTAAATTTAAGCTTTCCGTTAATTTTCTAGAACAATAGATTTTGTATTGTTTCTGTTAAGCACAAGACAATGGAAACATTTTTATGGAGTTACATGAAACGTTTGGTTGTCTCTCTTTTTTTTATATCAATACTGCACCCTTTTAAACAACTTGGCACAAGTACAAGTACTTGGGTAACTTGGTTACTGCAGGGCTTCGTAGGTACCGAGTCCTTGCCAAGTTAGTGACCGGAATTTAACGTAGTAATCTTATTTCAAGTTAGTTTTAGTATTATTACATAATAAATCTTGTAAGGCGATGCCAAGCACTTTTCGTATTCAGCTGTAATTTTTATTCAAGGGATTTTTAGATACACGGTACTAAAAAACATTACTGTAAATTATGAAAATTAAGCTTAATTTGCTATAGTCCGCGAAAATCAGGAGAATCTGTGTGGTGTCATTTATAATTTCCTCAATCCTTATACTCCACACAAAACAGATATTCGGCAATGTTCCTCTACGCACGTTTCGCTCCGAAACCGGAGCATCCTCAGGAGATGTTGACTTTACAATGAATAAGTCATTACTTACTTGGAGTATAAGGATTGAAGAAATTATAAATTACACCATACAGATTCTCCTGCTTTTCGCGGACTGTAGTAAATTAAGCTTAATTTTCATAATATATCATGTATTTTCGCAAAGTAACGCCTGCTTCTATCCAATTACTGTACATATAGTAACTCGGCTTGAAGTGAGAAATTACGAGAGTCATATAACTAGAGTTACCGGCATAGCTCAATAGATAGCGATGGTAAAGTGGCTAATGGCGCGGCACATAGCTCGGAGAACCGATGGACGTTGGGGACCAAAGGTGATGGTTGACTCGTGACGATACACGATACAAGCGACGACAAAAGACTTATGTATTGCAGTGGACTCAATCTGATGATGACGTGTTTGTCACATGGATTATAAAGCTCTTTGTAAAGCCCTCCGTTATATTTTTCTTCTCACTCATGAAACGAAATGTGCTTAAACGTGACGTCCCTAAAAATTTCTACCGAATTAAAAAAAAAAAAATTGAAATTAGGTAAAACTCCTTGGGTGGCTAAGAAGTGGGAGGCTCGGGCCGTGGCTAGTTAACAACCTACCTACAAATACGTGCTGCAAAGTTCATTGACGGCCGATTTGACGGCTGCTTTCCGAGTCCAAGGTCCTGGATGATGAACGTATTATGTGTCTGGGTGTTTATTTGCATATTATAAGTATTTATGTGTTTTATATTGGTAAAAAATATTCATCAGCTATCTTAGTACCCATAACACAAGCTACGCTTACTTTGGGTCTAGATGGCGATGTGTATATTGTCGTACTATATTTATTTATTTATTATTTTTATTTATTGCAGTGGACTCAATCAGTTGATAAATGATGATTACGTGTTCGTCACTTGGAATATAAAACTCTTTGTAAAACCCTCTGTTATATTTATCTTCTCACTCATAAAACGAAATGTGTCTAAACTTGACGTCCCTAAAACTTCACCCTCGCAATTCTCGCCCAAAATTATTGAAATCAGTTAAAACTCCTTGGGCGGCTAAGAAGTGGGAGGCTCCGGCCATGCCTAGTGCACACCTTACCTACAAAGACGTGCTGCTAAGCGATTTAACGTTCCGGGACTACGGCCTCTTCGAAGACCCTGGAATGGGCCGGTAATGGGTTGATATGATGATGATGGCCTCGAACAGGTTAGTCCGTTACCGCCTTTGACTGCATCATCACATCCCAGCGCGTGAGATGTCAGTCAATGCGTTACTTGTATTGGAATTAAAAAATGTATATATTAAAAGGTTGGTTGATCGCTTGTTTGATCAGCCATTCAGAAACTCAATGCTAGCGCTCATGACAAACAAATAAGGCTTAATCTCTCACACGAAGGAAACGAAGTAGTGTCGGAAGAGTCTTATTAGCGGATTAGTGATGACTTTACATTTCGTGACTGGGATTACCTCCGTCGACCCCCCTGAACCTCCCTCCACCCCCCCGGGGAATTAATCTGGGTCGCTTTAGATAAATCGTATGGATCGGATGCTGAGGCAAATAAATTATTATTCGGGCGTGTTTTATAATTGTATGTGTTTATAACTGGAAGATCTTTTTGATGTGAATCTAATTGCGTAACTTGACAGTAAAATTGGCCAGTGTGCCGTCACGGCAAATGGCATGACGCTATCTACGCCATCATGCCACCACTCTCCACTCCGACTTTTCTCTACTTTTAAATATTTGATACTTCTTATATGTGATCTTTGTTTATTATGGTTTTATACAAATTCCGTTGGGTACAAAGTTACCTAGGTTACTCTGCGTCCTTTTTACTATGCCAAAACTCTATATGCTAAAAATCAAGTTAATAGGTTGTTCAATTCAATTCAATTCAATTTTATTTATTTGCTATATACAGGTAAATAGGTGTTACAGAAAAAAATATGTAGATCTTAAGTGTACCACGCCAAATTGGCATGCCAATTCTTGTCAGGGTAGTATTTAAATTTTAATTGATGTTACAACTAGGTACAATTAAGATATTAGCAATTAGAATTATGAAATAAATTTTATAATAATACAATATAATTAATAAAATAATAAAATGTTGTTGGGGTGTCAAGAAAGGACAATCAACCAAACACGCTTTTGCTTTTATAATAGTACTAAGTAAGATTTTAATATAAAAACTCTTTTTTTTTTGTTATTTTACTCTAGTTTTCTTTATTTTATTTAATACTAGCTGTTGCCCGCGAGTTCGTCTAAGTTTAATTTTGTTTTTTGATGTGGCATTCAATTTAAATGTAGTTCTGAAAAAATTTAAAGTACTCAGTATCGCTCAGCCTTAAATGAGGGGTTTGCTGTTGTCCGCTGAGGAATTATGTCTTCTATCTCCAACCACATTCATCAGATCTACACAAAGTTTGGACAAAACTAAAACACATATTAACCTCTATAGTACAAAAATAATTATTTAAATCGGTTATAATTTGTCGGACTTATGGTGTAAAATTGTCAAACACTTTCATCCCCTCTCCCAAAGGAACCGAGCTTAATGTCGGGATAAAAAGTATCCTATATTACTTCTAACACCTCCAAGAATATGTGTACAAAGTTTCATGAGGATCATTTTTTGCGTGAAAGCGTAAAAAACAAACTTACATTGACATTTATAATATTAAGTAGGGTAGGGATAGGGATAGGATAAGAATATTTGCAGTTGAGTGTAATCAATTAATATACCTAGACACTTTAAGATTTGCATGTCGCAGACTACGACTAAACATGTATTTTTCTCAGCCACCTTTTTAATTCTAGCATGTGTGATAAATAAGCCTATTAATGTCCCACTACTGGGCACAGGCGTTCGAGGGTTTTAGAGCATAGAACCACCACGCTGCTCCAATGCGAGATGGCGGGCTTTACCGACTATTTTTATTACCAACTTACCGTGCTGGGAATAATAATAATAATAATAATAGGAGTTGCATGGCAGATTCTACAACCCGCGTCGCCCTGTCGGGACCAGATGTAGATCAAATCGCATCTGTATCCTGGTTACAGTTCGGTGACCTATTTGGGGAAACCGAGGGTTTTGTCTGTGCAATTATGGACGAAGTCATCAAGACGAGAAACTACCGGAAACACATTATGAAAGATGGCACTCTAGACATATGTCGAGCGTGTCATCGTCCTGGGGAGTCCCTCAGGCATATAGTTTCCGGGTGTTCTCATCTTGCTAACGGCGAATACTTGCACAGACATAATCAAGTAGCCAGGATAGTTCATCAACAACTTGCTCTTCGGTTTGGCCTTATCGATTTTGAGATGCCTTACTATAGGTACGACCCGGCGTCAGTTCTTGAAAATAGCAGTGCATTGCTCTACTGGGATCGAACGATTATCACTGACAGGTATATTACAGCTAATAGACCTGATATAGTGCTAGTCGATCGATCAGTGCGCCGTGCAATAATTGTTGACATAACTATTCCACATGACGATAATCTGGTGAAAGCTGAAAAGGAAAAAGTATCTAAATACTTGGACCTTGCTCACGAGATTACCGCCATGTGGAATGTTGAGTCGACCGTTGTTGTTCCGATAGTCGTTTCAGTCTTCTCGCGAAAAGCTTCGACCAACATCTCAAGAAGCTTTCGCTTGGTTGTTGGATCAAGGGTCGGATACAGAAGGCAGTAGTCCTTGAAACGGCGCGTATTGTGAGGAGGTTTCTCACTCTGGAGCCCTGACCACCGGTTGCTTAGGCATTCAAAAGCCCCGCAAGCGGAGGGTGGAAGTTTTTTTTTTTCTTTTATAAATTTTTAAGTGTTTTTTAATTTATTCTTAAGCATTGTTAATAATTAAAAAAAAAAAAAGAAAAATAATAAATGATAGATAATAATAATAATCATCACTTAATAATAAAAATCATTTATTCAGGCTAAAAATAATAGATACAATTACAAGAATGTCCTAACCTCTGCAGAAGGAAAACCTGTGTTACAGAGGGTAGGTCCTTCCAGTTGTTACAAAGGATGCTTTTTTATTTTAAACCAATGTAAAATAATAATGAGATTACTGTGCAGACAAACTCAATACAAAGCCGGGAATCGAAGCCAATACCTCGTGATCTGTAGTTAATCATGCTAACCAATAGATCAACAAGGCAGTTACAAGGTATCCACAAGCAAAATATTGTAGCGGTTTAGATCAAATGGCGAGATCTACGGGACGGGCTTATAAATTGTGAAAGAGACGGAAATAGCGGATGGTGAAATGGCCCGGATGTGATATATTACACGAATATGAGTTCGGTGCGGTTTTGAAGGCTGAGTCTTATACCAAGAGACTCCAAGCGGTGTGTATAGAGGGTTCGCCCATAATTGTGCATGGAGTACTGTTCCCATTTATGGGATGGCTCTGCAAAGTATCAGCTTGATGCCTTGGATGCAGTGGATCGCCGTGATAGAAGGTTTATCGGTGACCTAACCAATAAAAAACTTTAAAAATTGGAACATCGTCGAAAGGTTGCCTGCCTTTTGGTATTCTACAGGATATATTTCGGAGAATGTGCTCAAGAACTGTTTGATCTAGTTCCCCACTCGCCTTTTTACCATCGAACCGCGATATATTATAAATTAAGTAAATAAATATTATTATTAAATATTATAAATGAATGAATTAAATTAATTATTTAACTCATTCATTGCAAAGACAACATCTCCTCTACGGTACATTGCCGAAGATCTGTTTGGTGTAGAGTATAAGGATTGAAGAAATCATAAATCATACCATGTAGATTCTCCTGCTTTTCGCGGACTATAGCAAATGAGACTTAATTTTCATAATATATCATGGATTTCCGCAAAGTAACGCCTGCTTCTATCCAATATCGAACCGCGAGGCACCGTAAGGATCTGCATCCCGTTTCCATACTTATTTATTTTGTTCTTTCATTAAGGGTTGTCTGGAGGAGATCGCTTAAAGCGATAAGACCGCCTTCTCGCATTTTAATTTTTGTTCTATTAATGTTTCCAATATTTTAGTTGTCGGCCTATGGGTGCAGTGGGCAGCGACCCGGCTTTCTGAGTCCAAGGCCGTTGGTTCGATTCCACAACTGGAAAATGTTTGTGTGATGAACATAATGTTATTCAGTGTCTGGGTATTTATCCGTATTTTATAAGTATTTATGTATATTATTCATAAAAATATTCATCAGTCATAGTCTTAGTATTCATAACACAAGCTATGCTAACTTTGGGGCTAGATTGCGATGTGTGTATTGTCACAGTGTATTTATTTATTTATAATATTTATTATCTTCATCCCCTTGTGTAATAATTTATCTTTCTATCTATCTAAGTTCAGTAGTTTTTACCATTATCCGGACCAGGGTTAGAGATAAGCGGTTTTTAACATGCTGTTAATTAAACCCTAACTAAAAAATAAATTTAACCTTGCGGTATGTAAAGGTATCAAATAAATTGTGTTCACTGCAGTTTCCCGATCGCGCAGAGGATAAAAACAAAAGGCCAGTGTCGCGACGCCACGTGCGGGCGGGCGACGTGGTTTATCTGTCGCCACGCTTTGTGCAAGTGAACATAGCCAGATATTTTGCTGCGATATTAAACATTTTGAAATTTAAAAGGTTCAACAGCGCCGAAAATATACATTTTCTGACATCACTTTTGATACATGAAATTCATAATTCGTTTAAAGGAAATTGCACACAATTCTACTATAAACTACCCATTAATGTCTTTTAAAAGTTCAAAGTTTGTAATAAACCTAAGCTTATAGAAAAGTCCTATTATAGAATACAGAACTACGTAATCGATAAAAAAGCTTGGGTGTGAATTATTGCTCTAACCAGGTTGCTCTTCTAATAATTGTAAATGACAATGTGAGATGGTGATAACAAAAAAAACACCCGGCTAAGTTTGTTGTGGGCTTCTTCTTAGACCAGGACGCGTTTGAAAACCTCGTAGCTTTAGATTTAAGTTTACGATTTATGGTTACCGCCATCATCTCACTACCGTGTAATTCTCATGTAATGTACGCATCAAAAGTGCCACATATGGGCCTACTTGAATAAAGATAATTTTGACTTTGGCTTTGACTTTACACTTATTTATACATATAGATAGCATTTAAGGGCTTTAAGAGCGCTGAAAATATACATTTTATGACATCACATTTGATACTTATAAGTATATACAAGAATTAAGAACTGTGTATACGCATTTTCTTCGCCTGAAAGAGATCGCTATGTAGCGATAAGGCTGCCGATAAAGGCAATTTAAGAATTGTACCTTCTATCATCTATCTATCTTTCTTATCCTTTTATTGCATTTGCATTTTTCATGTTCAGATTGAGTACAAAAAAAGTAAAATTCATCATACACCAGTACCTCTTTGCACAGTACATATATATGTACATATACACGTAAAATGTAGAAATATATGATATATACATAGTTACTTTCTACATCTTAATTGGAACCGACTTAAAAATGTTGTAGAAAATATTTATTGCTTGCTTTTTAGTTGTGTAACAAAGTCGGTTCTTCTTTGTCGATTTTTTTTTTAATATTTATTAATTATATTATGTTTGATGTATTTGTATAATAATGTATGTAGTATTAGTATGTAGTTATTCGCATGAATTTATTTTAAAAAGTTTGTACCACCAGCAGTCTATTATTCTCTTCTTTTTCCCTAATTCAAAGGCTGCCTGGCAGAGATTGCTATTAAGCGATAAGGCCGTCTCTTGTATTCTATTTTCGGTTTTTAGTTAATGTTTGTATTACTTAATGATGTGGTATACAAATAAAGAGTTGAATAAAAAAATAAAAGTTGGGAAAACAAAAAAACCAATATCCATCCACGTGACCAAAAGGCGCAATAGAACCGAGTACGTACACCCAATAAAATCTCCATTCAGTATTTTGATTGACTGGCCTGTGTATTGTGGAGGTAATAACAAAACAGTATGTGGCCTATTTCCTGTTTAGTCTGGCTGTCCGGGAGTCGCATCAAACATTAGATGGACACGGGTGTCAGTGAACTCGCGGCCGATCGATCTGAAACCAATATTTCGCTTCATATGGACGAGGCAATGACGGTTTTTACAATATACGACCTTTTTTTTTTGCTTGTTCCCTAAGAGTTTTGTCCCAAAGAAATATCAAATAAAAATTCTTTATCCATGTGAGTCCCTCAAAAGCAGCAATGAATCTTTTATACATAATCTTTTTCATTATTGGTGATTGAATACATTCATTTATGAAGCGGTGATAGCGGAGTGGGTAGGAGATCACTTCACTTACGGGGCGAATTCGAATCCCAGCACGTCTAACTTTATGTGAGTTATGTATATTAACAGGAGTTATGTGCTTATGTGCGTTTTAAGTAATTAAAATTATCACTTGCTTCGACGGTGAAAGAAGTCATCGTGAAGAAACCTGCATGCCTGAGAGTTCTACATAATGTTCTCAAAGGTATATGGAGTCCACCAATCCGCACTAGGTCAGCGTGGTGGACTACGGCTTTAGCCCCTTATCATTGTTGGAGGAGGCCCGTGCCCTGTAGTTAGCCGTTGGGTCAATTTGATGATAAATACGGTCATTTACTCAAAACGAAAGCTACGAGAGTACTAAACGCGCCCGGACTGAAAAAAGCCTACAACAAACTTTGCCGGGTTGTATTTTCATTATCCTTTCGTTATACTTTTATTTTCAACACATTATCGATCGCAGAATTCCCCAGCAGGGTTAGCACAAGCAGGAGAAAACAATTATATGTTCCGATTATATCCTCTAAGTGTGTAACAGTAAATTTATACAGTGGGTAAATATTGAACTTTCGATAACTATAAATTCATATTTGCCTAATATTTTATTGAATAGTTAATTAATAGCTAGTTTTCAAGAAACAATTAAAATTATATGTGATTAACAACCAGTCAATGTTCATGACAATGAGTTGGTGGGTATTTTGATAAAAATACGACTGCATTATCGATGCACCTCAGTCCTACATGGACTCGAACGATGCAAAGATACCTCCCGGTGTCTTAGTCGTTTATCACATGTCCATCTGCTAAAGTACGGGAACATGGAATAGAAGAAGCTAACCCCTGTTTGTTATTACACATATATTATTTGGATATTATTTCAGTGTTCTGAGAGTTGATAAAGCTGTGGGAGAAGAAAATTTTTATCCTTTCCCCGGGGAGATAATTGACGCCTGCCCATGCTAGCCGTGCAGTTTAACGCCTGCCTTTATCCGATGATGAAAATGATGATTCATCATATCAACCCATTATCGGCCCACTACAGGGCACGGGTCTCCTCCCACAATGAGAAAGGTTTAAGGTCATAGTCCAACTCGCTGACCTAGTACGGATTGGTAGTCTATAGTGATGATTATGATTTTTAATACCCACGATCGTCGTGGGGTCGAAGTCGTCCCGTAGTCGTTAAACATAAAACCCATAACCCGGCTGGACGTTGTTCACCGAGTTACGCAAGCCGAAATTTAAATCCACTCTAAATTTTGGATATTTACTACCGTCCAACTGCATACGAGTTTTTTATGCGGCACGGAAATTGGAATATTATTCATATTTACACTGAAAGAGCTACTTTTCCGTCGTTACCGGCCGGGCCTTGAATAGGCTGAGAGCAAGGGATCGATTTAAGAGGGCGATGCAAAACATTGATAAGAAATATATTATTTACTATTTTTCTTTGCGGTGTTTTAAGTAAAACATAATCGAAATTTATAAAAAAATTTAATGTGTTTCTATATTTTGTGTATTTTCAGCGACTACATGTCTTTTAAAAACAGGATTAAACATACATTACTCGATATAAAAATAATGAGAACGTGGCTTTAAAGATCCTATTTTTCAATTTAATTCTATAATATAATGGAAGCAGAAGTTATTTTGCGAAATTCCATGTTATACAATGAACTTAAATTTGCTAAGCTACCTAGGAGATTTGACTTTTGCAATGACTTGGCAATTATTCATTGTAAAGTCAACCTCTCTTGAGGATACTCTGGTGTGGGAGCGAAAAGTATGTAGTAAGTAAATTTTGGAGATTGGTTGGTGTAGAGTATGAAGATTAAAGAAATTATAAATCGTACCACGCAAAATCATCTATCTATTACCTTAGGTTCCTAGGGCAGCAATATTCTTACAATACTGTTGTACCTAAATCTCTGAACTTATCCAAATTGTGATAAACGTTCATTGTAAAAAATCTTTGCATCGTTCGGGTCCATGTAGGCCAGAAGTGTATTAGTATATTTATATCGAAATACCCACCTGAGTATGTCATGAACATTGGTTGTTAATGAAATATAATTTTATTTGTATCTTGAAAACTACTTATTAATTAAATAATAATTATTAGTGTATTCGTAAAAAAATTAATCAATTTAATAAAATATCTCGCCATTATGAATTAATAGTTATCAAAAATTTCATTATTTACCCACTTTATAAAATTACTACTGACAGGCCTAAAAAACAGTACGATATTTTTGCACAAATAAAGGAAATGCAATTTAGTTTAGTTGAGAGATGTGTACAACATGATTGTTTAAATGAAAGGCCTTCCTAAGAACCGGAATTAATTGTTAGATAATTTTGTTAAAACCTAGTTTGTACCTAAATACGATTTCATATCATAAAATATGGTTCCAGCTCGTACAGATCTAAATATTTGTTGACTTTCTCTTATACTATTGTCCTCAATCTGATTGAATATGCCGACGGTGTTTTGTAGAAAAAGCGAATTCGCTATTTTAGGACAATGTGCTTTCACAATTTTCTGTTATTGAAATCATTTATTTATTCCTTTGTTTTTTGAATATCAGAAGATTGTTTTTTATTTTTTATCCCGTTACAAGTTAGCTCTTGACTGGAATCTCTGGTAAGTGATGATGCTGTCTAAGGTGGTAGCGCTATAGCTATTTTGTTTAAGGTATGAGGGCTACATGGACGATGCTCTGGTATGGCACTATATATAATTTAAAATGACAATGTGAGCAGATGATAACAAAACAAAAACACCTGGCTAAGTTTGTTGTGGGCTTCTTCTTAGACCAGGATGCGTTTGGAACCCTCGTAGCTTTAGTTTCAAGTTTACGAATATGGTTATCGCCATTATCTCACTGCCGTGTACTTCTCATGTAATGTACGCATTGAAAGTGCCACCTACTACCTGAATAAATATATTTTTGACTTTGTCTGGAACGCTTGCTTGGCAGAACATTTTTGCCTAACGGCATGTGGTAATTAGCCACGGTATTTAATATAACTGTGTTTAGTGGATAACACTTCAGTTAGAAATATCGTCGTATAGATTAACGAATAAAAACTTAATTTTTGATCTTTTCTGTTTACACTTGTTTTGTGAAATGAAAAAAAAAAACGGGTTGCACCGTTGCTCCGGGAAACGTTTTTTAGATGGGTACCAGAGTTATTGGGTTATGAATTGCATTTTATTTATGAATTGTAGGTACTTTATTTATTATTAGTAACTTTAAAATACATTTTTTAAACAACATTTTACAGTCTAAAAAAGAAACTATAGGTTCATGGCAACCTCAATAGGAAATAAACAACTTTGACTCCAAGTTATTTAAATATCTCGTGAATAATTTCATCTAATTTTGCGTTGATTGGCACAGTAAAATAAAATTATCTATTCAAAAATCAGTGTCTGCGTAACGGTGTCGTTAGTCCAGAGATTTTATCTCATCCAAAAATATGCGTATCTCGCTAAAAGCAGTTTTCACTTTAAAAAACAATAAAAAACCGTGATCGTCTTGTGATAAGGACCCTACGTTGTGTTTCTTTATTATCAAACGTAAGTAATAATGTTGTTCATAAAAGTATGAAAACATTTTCTCTCTACATAATAACGGTATGCAAACGGTGATTTATTCGCAAACATTACAGTATATTCAATATTTACGAATACAATACGCCTGCGGTGGAGTATTGAGGTTTCAAAATAGAACCACAAATAAATGCGTCTATTTATTTGTGGTGCTATTTTCATAGATCTCTTATTATAATAATAAATCATAATAATAATAATTTATAATAATAATCATTTATTGTAAAATAGACGTCAATAAGGTATTACATATTGGTTTAGGGTACAGTGTATATTGCCAGTAGGTACTTTGGCATGCAATGTTACATGATAGGTTACATACGCCAAATAAATGTTGTTAAAAGAAAAAAAAATATGTATCTATATGTATAAAAGAAAGTTGTGTTAGTTACACCATTTATAACTCAAGAACGGCTGGACCAATTTTTATGATATTTGATTTTTTGGATTCCTCTTAGACCGGAATAGGAAAATAAGTATTAAAATATGACATTCATAAAAAAAAAATATCCGCGGTACGAAGTTTGCCGGGACAGCTAGTATATATATAAAATTGACTAAATAATTTGAAATGTTTTTAATAAAGCTTCGGCCGTCGTGCTCTCGTCGGAGATGTATAAAAACTAGCTAAAGCCGGCTACAGCCTTTTTGTTGTTAGCTATTGCGAAAAAATTAACGGGATTCGAAATCGGTCACCCCGTAAAGACGGCTGGAGAACCACTAGGCTATCAGTTTTTCGAGAGATCGGAAACAAACCCTAAAAAAAACTTATACCATATAGATTATCATATACTAGCGGTCCCTCGTGACTCCGCGTATTATTCAATCTTAAAAGATAGACATATACGGTCGCGGACTTTTTTTTACAACTTTTGTAGGGAAATAACTTTGTGATACATGTTTTTATCGAAACTTTAACCATTTACGCAGCGCACGCAGCAAAAGCTCTCAAAAGGGAAAAAACCCCAATTTTGAAATCTTCTTCATTAGTGCTATGCTCCTATTGTATTGTGTATAGCGTAATGATATATAGGCTACAGGCTTTCTCGGAACTGGGCTATCCAACAGTTAAATAATTTTTCATAGCGTACCCGTAGTTACTGAGATCATCACATTCAAGTAAACAAACAATCAAACTCCTCATATATTACTTGATGTGCCCTACTGCTACATAGTCTACACCAATAGTCATATATGATTTTTTCACAAACATTATTAGTATTTTTTTTTTCAATGAAAAGTATACTACTTAATTCTAATACCTCCAAGAATATGTATAAAAAGTTTCAAGATGATCGGTTCAGTAGTTTTCGCGTGAAAAATAAACAAACTTACATTCACTTTTACAATATTAGTCAGGAAGTATATCATTAACATATACTGTGTTTTTTATTGACTTGAATTTAACTTCATACGTCGATCACTGATAATTCCTTACTGTCTATTAACCCTCGTAATTGGCGATTTGTATATTACATTATTTGACTCTCAAGTTAATACTCATTTCACTTTCAAACAAACGGTCGCTTTTCGCAAGTCACTCCACAAAAATAACCCGCCAGGGTTGCCCCGCGATTATTTCACCGCGAAATAGATAGTGTGACGTTTGGAAGATTCTTCCGGGATATTAATGGTGTCGGAATGACGTCACTTTCACACGAATATTACGTGTATTTCGTCCACGTCACACTTCGGGATACGGGTACATGTTATGATTAATTTGAGCCGATTTGTGTGATGTATCGTTATTATTCCCATACGGTAACTAGTAACTACTATTTTTAATTATTCAGATCCGTTTGAATACTACTGCGTAGGTGTTTTTGTTAATAAACTGCCGGTAATATTTCCTTTAAAATTCGTGCATCGGTTAAAAGCGAATAAGTCAAAGTCAAATTCCAGTATTTCGTTATTCAAATAGGCACTTATATGGGAGGCACTTTTGATGTGTACATAACATGTAAAATATAACATAGAAGTGAGTTGATGGCGATAACTGAATTAAAACTAAAGCTACGAGGGTAGTTCCAAACGCGCCCTGGTCTAAGAAGAAGCCCACATCAAACTTAGCCGATTTTTTTTTGTTATCACCATCTCACATTGTCACTTAAAACTATTAATCACAAAAAAAAATCATAAGCACTACTTGATGCAGTAATCAGTTTTAATACATAATTGAGGGTGAAATTAGCAAAAATACACAAACTTCACTGACGTGGTATAGGACTGTCGTCGCGTTAAAATTTTGGATTTGTCAACAAAAAGTAAGTAACAAAAACTAAGTCTAGCAGTCGGCACTCTTCGATTGAGATAATGATGATATCATATTAAAACTTATAATATATTCATGCAACACCAGGTACCTTACTTAATTACTTATTTAACCTACATAAATATTTAGCCAAAAAAAATTTAAAGCCATATATGCATCCAATATCATCCAATATACGCATCCATACCAAGGATTTTTTAAATAGTAAGTAATAATAAAGAAAGAAATAGATAAATAAATATACTACGACAATACACACATCGTCATATAGCCCCAAAGTAAGCGTAGCTTGTGCTATGGGTACTAAGAAGACTGATGAATAGTTTTACGTAAATACTTATTAAATACAGATAAACATCCAGACACTGAAAAATATTCATGTTCATCACAGAAACATTTTCCAGTTGTGGGAATCGAACCCACAGCCTTGGAATCAAAAAGCAAAGCAAGGCCGTCAAAATAGTGAATTAAATTGCATAAAAAAACTCAATGCAATTTACACATGGCATGGGTGTTAAATTTTGCGACATATATTTTTATTTTATTCGCCAGCCCTGCCACCGTCTCAACTTTGGAGTGACTTTCTAAAAGCGTTCATAAAAAAATAATAGGAAAGCCTTTCTCGCGTTTTGCTCACTCATCGTTCCCACGATCGGTCAAATTATAGGCCTGGTAAGCCACAGGTTAGAATAAAAGAAATAACAGGGTCGTACAATAAAAATTATGGTTCGAGTAAAAGTAGTAATTACGGAGTGGTCCCAGATTGTCCCCTCGAACTAAATGTTTTAGTGCAACCGATTATTTAGTTTATTTATAACAGAGAAAGAAAGAAAACTTTTATTTGGGTATACACAAAAATTCAAAAAAAAAATTAAAGCAGTGGCGATTTTGACCAGGGTATGCATAAAAATGGGCAACATCCTTTGCATTTATGAGTTATACCCAAAATTTTTGGGTAGGCAGTGCTTTGGTGCATGTATGAAGTGCACGCCACTGACTTAAAGTCTACACAACAATTAAAAGTTCGTTGTTATCCCAAAATGGTCTTCATTCAGCATGTTTGCTACGACGTTAAGACCCTGATCCGTAGATCTGATTCCTGATGAAAGAGAAGCTGATCTTGCGTGAAGCCAGACGTGACGTTTGGACGTTAGGCACGGACAGAGCACCGCTTAGTAATAACATAAGACTTATTTTTCCCGTGAATCTACTATAAAATACAAGTAATATTATTATACTAAAAAAAAAGAAATGATGAACCACGAGTTAAGAACATATTATACAAAAGAACAGAAAAGAAGAAGATGTTTATTTTTTTATTCCACAACAAGTAGCCCTTGACTGTAATTTGATGCCTGGAATGGGCTTACCTGTTAAGGGTTTACATGTAAAACCCGCACCCCTCACACACATAGGTTTCAACACGACATCGTACCGGAACGCTACATCCCTTGGCGGCTTGTTGGTAGGGTGGTTACTAGCCACGGTTGAAGCCCCCATCTGAACGGACCAGAGAAAATCAGAAATTCCAGACTACCCCTGCCGGGATCGAACCTGGACCTCTCCGTATTCGGTTAAGGCACCACGCAAGGTAGTCCACCACGCTGGCCCAGTGTGGATTGGTGGACTCCACACAATTTTGAGAACACTATAGCAAACTCCCAGGTATGTAGGTTTCATAACGATGTTTTCCTTCCCCGTTGAAGCAAGTGATATTTTAATTACTTAAAACGCACATAACTTAGTTATGTTAAAGTTAGAGGTGCGTGCTGGGATTCGAACTCGGCCCCCCAAAGGTGAAGTCGATCTACTGCCCACTAAGTTATCACCGCTTATATTTATTGATAAGCAAATTTTCAGGCAGACAAAGTTAGGGCCACCCTAATCACTTTCACCTACAGTAAACTTGTGCGATCAATTAAATAAGTAAATGCGTAAGTCCAAGAAACTCGGTGCCATTTCAAGCATCATTGTATAATAATAGCCCCACCATTTGGGCAAATAACCTACCTCTAAAGTTTCCGCCCACCCCCTATAATTATACTACATCTCGAGCAATTACATCGTGATAATAAGAGACCCGACTTTGGGGGTGGTTTGGCTTAGTTTTTAAACCCCCGACGCAAAAACGACGTGGTGTTATAAGGTTTACGTGACTGTGAGAGTGTGTGTTCGTATGTGTTTTTGGGTGTCTGTCTATGGCTTTGTATTTCCCGAAAGGATAAACCGATTTTGATTTTTTATTTTTTTATTCTAAAAGTAAATTAGTCGGGAGTGTTCTAATATATGTTGGATGAAAATCCGTCCAAGATGGCCGCCGCCACAAAATAGTGGATTACATATTTATATGGGTATCAAATAAAAGGGCTTGACTAGTAGAATACTATAAACAATGACAATTCTAATCCAAGATGGCCGCCAGCACAAGATGGTGTATTATATTTGTTTTTCACAATTCCCTCAATATGGGCATTAAATGAAAGGGCCTGACTAGTAGCATACTGTACCCTAAATTCAAAGTGAGGGGTTTTTTAAATTCCATAAACTGTCTTTTTCGATATTATTACGTTGCGTTCTATACATTTGTATGGCTGTAGCCCATCCGATTTAAATTCAGCGACTTGTTATGGCTCCGAAACATCTCCCTGACGACGTCGCTGGCGCAGAGGAGAGCGCTATGGTTTTAAGGGTAAGATCCCGGGTTAAATCGCGGCAGGGCAATTTGGGAATTTATCATTACTGGATCTCTGGTCCTCTGGTCTGGTCTAGTGAAAGGCTTCGGCCGCGGCTAGTTACATGTAAACAAAGTTCTCCGCGGGATTTAAAATGAAGCAAACGCGAACTATGTCGAGGGAAACGATTGGTAAGCTTATAATATGTAGGTATGTGTAATTCGAACCGGGGCACGAAGCCTGAATATAATTGATTGTAATCATTTACAAAGTTTCCAACTATACACGGGCGTGCAACTGATTGCCTACTCTTTGTTGTACCTCAACACGTGCCGTGGTGTAAGTGATAAGCGAAAAACTCTTTTATGTGGAAGACCTCACCCAGCATTTGTTCTTTGTATGGTCAACATCTGCTGAGGATGCTCCGGTATCGGAGCGAAACGTGCGTAGACTACATTGCGGAAGACTACATCTGCTAAAAGCAGAAGATATGTCCGGTGTAATTTAAATTATAAATTACACCGGACATATCTTCTGCTTTTAGCATTTTGTCTGTTGCGTACAATAAAAGTGTATTCACACGTTCATTAAATTTTTTATTCATTCATTCGTTCGTTCAATTTGTAATCGAAGTGGTAACCTCTGTCTACTAAACTATTAAAACCACTACGATTACCATTCGGTTACCAACTGCGACGCGACCCACAGAAAATCAAACACTCGGTTACCCAGTGCGACGCACAGAAAAAAATACCAGTGGTATTTTGCCAATATGTTACAGTAAAAATCTCGATTTAATATTACTTTAAAAATCAGTTTTTTATTTCTTTCTGTAAAATTTATTTTCGCATTTACCATATTATTCGTCAGGGACGGCATTTCGGCTGCAATATCAGAAGTTCAATAAACGGTGTATTAATAAAAGAGAAATGATAAACAGCCCCAACTCTACATTTATGAAACTCAAAAAATATAATATCTGCGATCTTCAGAAATTGTTTAACGGAGTGAATATTTAAAATTACTATTGAGACCTTTTTTGTAAAGAAAATCGTTTTCGTTCCTTTTTTTGCCTCCTTTGATGTAATATTTTGTAGTCCAATTATTTTCGGCACCTTCGTAAACCTTGAATATTGCAAAAAAATGTCTTCCTCAACATGGCTCGCAAACGGGCTATAGAAACTGCAGATTGCGGAAATATTGCTGAAATTACTTTTGGACTCCTCAGGGACGGACAATATTTTATAAAATGCATTCTTTGAGTAAACACAGAAATGTGAGCTACATAATTTAAAATTGAAATTATAAATACCTACGTAAAATATGTGCTGACTGTTCCTTGTAATTACCGCTTAAGTTGGCGACCAATACGTTGCCAGCTTTAGAGGAATTTATCCGCCCTTTAAACAAGAGACAATATAATTTTAAACAAATTAAAACAAGATATATTCATATTCAAATTCAAAAATTCTTTATTTATGTAGGTCTATAATGGGCACTTATGAAGCGTTCATACATATATGTTTACATAACGTAAGGGGATGGTGATAACTTTGTTCGCCGACTTAAACCTAAAGCTACGAGGGTTTCAAACGCGCCCTTGTCTAAAAGAACCCACAACAAACTTAGCCTGGTTATTTTTTGTTATCACCATGCAACAGTAAACTAATATCTATGCAGTTAGGGCAATTCATACCCAAGATTTTTTATCTTTTTAGTAATACTCAACATATTAATAGGATTTCTCTGTAAGCTTACGGTTTATATAAACTTTGAACTTATTGTGAGACATTTCAAAGATTTCATTCGGTAATTTGTTATAAAATTATATACAATTGCCCTTTGAATGAATTAACAAATTTATGTAGTAAAGTAAACTGCACGAAGAGTTTATTTTTGCTTCTAATACACGTATTGTTTCAGTCCATTTTCTTTTTAATTTTTTTTATATTTTTATGTCAGATTTTTCGAACACAAGCAACGCTCACTTTGGGGCTAGATGGCGGTGTATGTATTACCGTAGTATATTTATTCTAGACTGCAAATCTTATCGGTGGTAATGTCATTATGCATTTAATGGTTAGCCTGCTACCATCTTAGACAATTTGATGATTTTTGAAGATCTCCGAGGATTTTACCACTACATATTAGTCCCGCCCTCTTGCAGCTTTTCCTTCTGCCAGAGGTTGCCTGTAAGAGATTGCTTGCAGCAATACAGCCGCCTTTGCATGCCTACAATTGTTGTTCTTTTGTTTATTCTTTATTATATGTAGATTTTGATGATTGTGTGCAATAAAGTATTTCTTCTTCTTCTCCTTCTTTTTCTTGACTGATGGTAAGTGATGATGCTATCTAAGAACGACGTTTTTTGTAGACGACGTTCTAAATTGCATCTAGAAATTGCCGGCAATATAGCCCGCTTACGCTCACCTTCAGGAATTCCACTTCCCCAGGTTTACCAAGTGGGGCACAGATGTCGCCCGATTTTAATTAGCTTCGTTTTATCTTCAGTATTAACTTTGTTAATTATGATTTCGGTACCCCTCGCCCCTCGCCCTAATAAATATACTTAATAGAGGCTTATAATTGAAAAAGTTGTTCAAACGATTTTGTTCCGGTACTATAAATACTTATTTGATGGCCGATCGGCGCAGTTTGCAGCGATCCTGCTTTCTGAGTCCAAGGCCGTGGGTTCGATTCCCACAACTGGAAAAAGTTCGTGTGATGAGCATGAATGTTTTTCAGTGTCTTGGTGTTTATATGTATATTCTAAGTATTTATGTATATTATTTATAAAAAATATATAATTAGATGCCCGCGGGTGTCGTACGAGGCGACTAACGGAACATATAAGAGAACGGACAGCGTCCTTTTTACTAATATTACCATCTGCTGCGAGCACCAACCCCTCTGTGTTTGAGCAAACCCTATTCATCATTTATTTATTATTTATGTACCATAGACTATGAATGAGAATATATGATACATACAGTGTACAAAGGAAAGCTTCTCTGCATAAGAGATTTCTTTCAGCTACCCCATGATGTGAGTAAGAGGATTTTATTGTGGCATAGGTCAAATAAAGGTACAATATAAAAATTACCAAAAAGATGCAATATATCTAAATAACAAAAAAAATCTACATACTAAAAATTGAAGATCTTATTGACACTTATTATATCACTATCTCTTGCCCGCGACTTCGTCTGCGTTTGGTTTTGTTTTTTGATGTGGCATTAAATTTAGTTGTAGATCTAAAACAAAATTAAAGTATTCAGTATCGCTAAGACTTAAATGAGGGGTTTGCTGCTGTCCGCTGAGGAGTTCTGTCCTCTATCTCCAACCACAGCTTGGGCAAAATGAAACACATATTATAACCTATATAGTACAAAAATAATTATTTTAATCGGTTATAATTTGTCGGAGTTATGGTGTAAAATCGTCAAACACTCATCCCCTCTCCTAAAGGAACCGAGCTTAATGTCGGGATAAAAAGTATCCTGTATTACTTCTAACACTTCCAGGAATATGTGTACAAAGTTTCATGAGGATGGGTTAAGTAGTTTTTGCGTGAAAGCGTAACAAACAAACTTACATTGGAGTTTTTAGATGAAATAACACACAGTACAGAAGTGAAAGTACAGGCATATATAAATATGCATGGCGATAGTACTTCTCTCGACGAGCTTTGTCACAAAAAACTCTACCACTAAAGAAGGCCTGTGTCATCTCCTTAGGTACTCGTACATTGCAATAAACAGCTAAACTCAACTCTGAGTTAGGAAGTTAGCACTATCCGCCACCGTGCCCCGAAGAGCACGTGAAGCTGTAGGTCCCAGTTATCCCACTAAAGCCCATCAATCGCAGCGTGAAGTCTAAAATATTTTCTTCTGTGACTTCGCATTTGTAGGAGTGAGAGAATTAGAGCACTGACCCACAACGCTGCCCCGATGCGGGTTAGCGGGCTATACAGACCTTCTGTTCTTCTGTTTTCCTATTCGCATTATTGAGACAACGATCTGTATGTATTGAGACATTTAAAGGCGCAAATACCTCCCAATATAGATTTCCATTGGACCTCCGCTCCGGCCCACCCGGGAATTGTTCGGAGCGAATGTGGAAATTCCGCAAATTGTGTGCAGAAGAAACGTATCGCCCGAGCCGTAGGGCTGTCACCACCGACAAAATTAATGGAACACAAACCGTGGTCTCGCTGGGTGTGCACAATTTACAGTTTGCGGATAACTACAAACATTCCAGAATGTTTTTCAACATACCCATGTTATAAAATGTAGGCAATATAACTCTAATAAAAAAACCCTTAAAAGAATTTTATGACAAATTAGTATTAAAGTTATTTGAGTTATTTGATAATAAATAAGTTAAGGAAAGGCGAAGTATTCTGATGCGGATACAGTTTTACATCAACAAAAATTCCAAACGAAATAAACTACTTTTTTAAATATTGGATAGAAGAGCGTTACTTTGCGGAAATCCATGATATATTATGAAAATTAACCTCAATTTGCGACTACTTCGCGTAAAGCAGGAGAATCTGTATGGTGTAATTTATAATTTCTTCAATCAGCATCCTCATGCAGCATGTTGACTTTACAATGAATAATTGTTAAGCACGTCTTAACAATTATTCATTGTAAAGTCAACATCACCTGAGGATGCTCCGGGTTCGGAGCGAAACGTGAGGGCACATTGCCGAAAATCTGTTTGGTGTGGAGTATAACGATTGAAGAAATTATAAATTACACCATACAGATATTCTCCAGCTTTTCGCGGAGCAAATTAAGCTTAATTTTCATAATATAACTACTTTTTTGCTATAGCTATATATTATATATGTATATATAGGTATATATGCATGTTTATTTAAATGCACCACCTACCTCTCTTCTGGAGCTGTGTTTAACGCCTTTGGTTGCCTGGAAGAGATCGCTATGTAGCGATAAGGCCGCCAATATGTACACTTTTGTTAAATTTTTATTTATAATTTTACTATATGTTTATGTGGTGTACAATAAAAGTGTATTCATTCATTCATTAAAAGTAGCTAGTGGTAGCTTAATTAACACATTGTCAGTGTAATTAGCACCTTAAGTTAAATTTTTATTTTTATAATATCAGTGTTGTGAATTTTTTTAGAAGTAACGATAGAAAACTTATAGCCTTTTTAAAATAATATTAATCATCATCACGATCGATGATGAAAAATATGACCATGAGTCTAATATTGTCGCACTGCTGAGTAGAGGCCGTCTCTCTTATAGGAGAGATTGTATTAGAACATAGTCCCAAAACGCTACTCCAATACAGTCTAAACTTCATAACCCCTAAAGCTATACTAAAGAGGTAACTTGTTAATTATAAAAGTTTTTAAAAGGAAAAAGTATCTAAATACTTGGACCTTGCTCACGAGATTACCGCCATGTGGAATGTTGAGTCGCCCGTTATTGTTCCGATCGTCGTTTCAGTCAATGGCCTTCTCGCGAAAAGCTTCGAACAACATCTTAAGAAGCTTTTGCTTGGTTGTTGGATCAAGGGTCGGATACAGAAGGCAGTACTCCTGGAAACGGCGCGTATTGTGAGGAGGTTCCTTACTCTGGAGACCTGACCGCCGGTTGCTTGGGCATTCAAAAGCCCCGCAAGTAGAGGGTGGAAGTTTTTTTTTTATAAATTTTTAATAGTGTTCTTTATTTTATTTTTAAGCATTTTTAATAATTAAAAAAAAAAAAAGAGAAAGAATAAATGATAGAGTAATTAAGCTTTGAAAATAATTTAAGGGTTTGCTGACAGAAATTTGGTACCATGCCACATTATGTCAGTCAGTTAAATTTCTTTTATCAATTTAGTTTAACGAATTGGCAGAAGTCCACTACCTTCGTACCCTATTGTTTGGTTTATATCATTTATGATATAAGCTATTATTATTTTTTTGCCGTTATAAGCTTAATTTTGATAACCCTAACATCGAATTCCTCTTCCGTACGGTCGATCACACACCAAAGTTTACATACATCGAGTTATCCCAAACTATTCAAGCACCTAACTGAATGCAATAAGAACTTTTTTCGTGTGCACAATTTCTATTAACTTTCGTGTACGGAATGGTAAAGTTGTTCAAAGAAGGCTTACATGTTTCAAATTACCACAAGCTATCCTGGCACGTGGTGTTCAAGGAATACCAGCTATTATCCTGTGAACTGTTGGCTATAAAGGGTGTTTTGACTTTGAGATATAAGGGAAGCGGTCGGGAGCTTGTTAAGGTTCTTAAATGACTCATTTGTACAAAGTGACAAATACCTAGCGGACTTTTTTACTAGACTAGTATTAAAATGCTTGTTTTTTTTTCTTTTCTCTCTGTTTTGTCTGTGATCTCACTAGCACTACTCTCTGAGTTAAGGCACCACCATAATCATATTCAACCATAAGTTAGGTTTATTAAGGCAGTTCTTCGATTTGCTCTTCATCTCTTCATCATAATGAAACTGGCATCATCATCATCATCATTAAACAACCCATGACTGGCACACTACATGGCACTTGTCAGAATGAGAAGGTTTTGGGCTCTAGTAAATGTGTTTAAAACGCCTATAGCTCCGAAAATTTAGTTTTGAGTCGGGGATCGAAAACGGTCATTCCGTTAGGGAAGCGGAAATCTTAGGCTATAGTTAAGTTACATGCAAATATATCTGCATAGTCATCACGCTGCTCTTATTTAGGTTGGCGGGGTTTTGACTTTAATTATACGTGTTAGCGTTAGTAATAATAGCCTGAGAATCCTGGATAATGTTCTCAAAGGTGGAGTCCACCAATCCACACTGGGCCAGCGTGGTGGACTACGGCCTTAGCCCCTTCTCATTGTGGGAAGGGACCCGTGCTCTGTAGTGGGCCGGTAATGAGTTGATTGTTTTAGGGTTATAGTATCCGAGTACCAAACTCCAGAAATTCTTTTTACACAAATACCTCACCTTTTTAGGATTGAACCTAATAGATCGTATATATTTGACTTAACGCTCACCTGGCCCGACTTAAGACGCAGTCAAGTTTATGCATTATAATTTAAAGAAAAGAAAAATCAAAGTCATAAAAATGCATTCATAAAACCCCAAACTTCATAATAACCCGTAATCCCGGAGTCGAAATAAGTCGCTTTAAGTACAAAGGGTGAGCCTTTGTACCCACAGGCCGCCGCACATATGACCGCGCGCACAAAGAGCCAGTGTGAAATACCGCACAAAGTGATCGCCTGTCCCTTTGCACGACATTTTGGACGCATTAGAGCGTTAGCCATAAAACTTTATTTATCGCCCCGGAGTATGAATGCGCGCCCTTTTTATTATGTTAATTCTGCGCTGCGGTGAACGGAGGCCCTAATTTACGATGCGCGGTGACGGACTAGTGTGGAACATTCTAGATGAATTCATCGGTAGCGCTTTACTGCATTAGACCATTTTAAAGTGGTACAGATAGCGATACGAATGCTGTGATTTATTGCTTTAAAAGTACTATAGTCCTATTTCCCGAAGTAAGTTCAGCATCGGTTAAACACTTTAGTTTGTAGTGAGATGCACCAAACGTCCTTTGGATTAATGTCCGTAAACTTAAATTTAGTCTCGTAGTCGGTTCCACAGGTAAGCACATAAGTCAAAGTCAAATATTTATTTATTCATATATGCACATAGATGGCACTTTTGATGCGTTGCGTATTACATTACTTAATAAACGTAGTAGTCGATAGGTGGCGATATGTACATTCATAAACTTAAAACTAAAGTTGCAAGGATTCCAAACGCGCCCTGGTCTAAGAAAAAGCCCACAATGAACTAGGCCATAGTATTTAGGTACATAGTTATTGCAAGAAAACCATACAAATGTGCACGGTGCAATTTATAATTTCTTTAAACCTCTACGCACGTTTTGCTACGGCACCGCAGCATCTTTAGGAGATTTCTAAGCGGTGTTTCGTTGCAGAGTCTTGAGGTTCATGCATCCTCCTAATTCCTTCATCGGATTATAGCAAACTAGCTGATACCCGCGACTTCGATCGCTTGGATTTAGGTTTTTTTTATTGCCGCGGAAATTATTTTTAAGCTGTCCCCACGCGGCTTAGCTCGTAATTTTCCCTCGGGAACTACTTAAGGAATCGGAATAAAAGGTAGTTTTCTTGTTCTTTTCCATGTAAAAGCTAGACGTATGTTAGATTTCATCAAAATCCGTTCAGCTGCTTTCGCGCGATCGAGTAACAAACATCCACACTTTCACATCTTAATATATATAAATCTCCTGTCACGATGTTTGTCCGCGATGGACTCCTAACAACTTAACCGATTTTAAATTAAATTGACACACCGTGAGCAGTCTGGTCCAACTTAAGAGATAGGATAGCTTAGATCTTTAATTATAGTCGCAATTTTATTTTATTGCAAATTATTTGTCTATAATTAATTGACAGTCACATGTTATATATATACTACTATACTCATTTAAGGCTTAGCGATACTGAATACTTTAAAAACAATATCAAACGCAGACGAAGTCGCGGGCAACAGCTAGTCTATATATAAAAATGTTATTTTGGTTTGTGTACGCTTCAAAAACTCAAAAATTTCTGCACCGATCGAGCTGAAATTTTAGCATGATATATAATCCGCATCAAGGATTGTTTTTATCAATGTTTTGCATCAGTCACATATCCGCGAGTCTTTTTATCTACGCAGACAGTGGAAAACAGAAAATATTGTATATCAACAAATATTGCAATATTAAACTTATATGTAATGTATTCTTTGTTTTGTTTCTCATTTCTCAACCATGCCAGAGTACAACTAGTTTATAATATTAGTAGGATTAAGCTTAATGTTCCTTCTATCAAGTCGAGAAACAAGAAAATAGTCGGATAGAAAGCCATGCGTCATCGGAGTATAGTAAAATAGCAGATGAAAGTTTATACTTAGGTACAATAAGAATTTACCTATCAGAAGTTTTATACGTAAATTCATGTGTGGAGTCTGGTAACATGTCGTATTCAGAGAAATATAATAGGAATAAGCTGTCTTCGGTATCAAAGGAATACGCCCGGGGCGTAGACGTCTGTACTTCAAGGCGACAGCTATAATGAAGGTGTTTGTGGCTGGATACCTAATACTCCTTTACGGTTCTTTCAATAAGCATCACGTGGGTATGCCACGTGCCATGGCATTGATCTTCTTGACTTTCACAAGCAGGTTGAGAATTTAAAATATTGAAACACTACTGTTTGTACCAGTTATCTAGGATGGATGTACCAGTCGCAAGATACAGTTTTTCATTTAAAAGTGTTGTTATAATCAATTTTTTTTTCCTTTTTATATGCCTATTCACTCTTGATTTGCAAGTGCCCAGATTATAGGTATCGGGGAAGACGGAACATTCTAGGCCTTTGCGGTGCGGATCAGAAGAGAAAAAAGCAAATGCTTTGTGTTGATGGTATTTTAACAACGTAACCTTGGAGATTCTTTCGGTGGCTCGCAGTTCGATGGTAGAAAGGTTTCAATGTTAACTAATGTTTTAATGATTTTATTATTCGTTATCTAAATTAAAATTTTTGTTGAAAAACTTAATATAAATATAACCTAAAATAAACTATGTCAAACGAAATAAAATCTAAAACGTCTCCAAAACCATCGCAGCGAGGCACAGTTCCTAAGATGCTGGCAGCATTGCCCCTTTGGATGGCCAAACTAATTCTTTGGCCAAGGTGACTGCCCGCTCTAAGATCACCGGTAGACTCGATAACCCTTTTTGATAATTCTTTAAAAAGAGCTCGAGCCCCCGAACTTCACCGTCATAGTCGCCGCTCCAACAGGCACAATAATGAAACTGCTATCCAGGTTTTCATATTTACGCCTCTTGGCCTGCTCGGCACTGGTAGCAGCCGCACCCACCATTGACGAAGTGGCCTGACTTAAAATTATATTCAAATAGAAAAAAAAGGTTCATTTATTATTTATTATTTTACAACAGTCTTATAGCGACTGTGAAAACACTATTAAAAATTATAAAATTGTATATAAGTGTACATAAGTTGGAATCAAAATCAATTTGTTTTAATGTTATTAAAATATTCTCACTTGCTCTCATACGTAAGCGGCTTACAGTAACATGAATTCTTAGACTAACTGCGCACTTTAGTAAAATAACACGAAATATAAGAAACGTAGCGGGAAAATGGTGAAATCCAACATTTTCCTCCATTAGGGCTACCAGAACACAGCAATTTCCTTAACGTTAAGAATTTTTATTCCGCTAGAAGCAAATATAATATTAATGTTAGTTTGCAATTATTATTATGTGTATTGTATTTCTAATTCAGTGGATTCGGGTTCGATTCCCAGCAAGCATTCTAACTTTTCGGAACTATTAAGCTAATAAGCAAATGAATATCATTAGTCTTAGCAAAGAAGGGAAACATCAGGACATCAACTATCAGGCATGCAGCCTATTGTGTTCTCAAAGGCGTGTGAAGTCCACCAACCCGCATTTGGCCAGCGTGGTGGACTAAGACCTAAACTCTTCTAATGCCTTATAGTGTGACTTATGGGTTGATGCTTTATAAATTTAAAAAGCATAAAAAAAAATCGGAACCGACAGGATTAGAACCTGCTACCTTCAAATAATCGCGGCCTAAGCTTTTGGCTTTGACCACTAAGCTACGGCTCTCCAAAATGTATGTATTTATATTAATATATGCATTTATATTAGTACAGGCATTTATATCAGTCGTATAGCGACTGTAGCGCCATCTAGTAGGATACATTGAAGCTTCGCTCTACTTTTCAAAGGTCCATATTACAATGATACACTTTGATACAAGAGATGACGCATTGCTTTTTTATAATTTTATAGTTTTTATAGTACTTTCACCTTCACGTGGAGGAAATATAATTTTTATAAATTTAAAATGCATATAAAAGTTTTTCGGAATCCTCAGGATTTGAACCTGCGAAATGCTAAATTTTTATCCAATTATAAAATAATGAAGCTGGTTTGGGATAAATTTGTCACGAATTTGGTTTTTGGCAACCCTGGCCTCAACGGGAAACCGTAAGCTTACAAGTTTCAGATCAAATCAATTCGGAGAAGTGTTCCCGGAGCCGGGATCGGGGATTATCGCGGAATTATCCCGGAGACGCACATCTCTAATTGAGAAGCGTTCGTAACGACCCCGCTGGATTGGCTTTTCTTCATAAATACACTCATCAAAAACTTCTAAGCAACGCGTTATTATATTAGGGGAATTGTGAAAATCTATCAGCACTTCTAATAGAAATCCTACTAATATTATAAATGTGAAAGGTTGTAAGTATGGATGGATGTTTGTTACTCTTTCACACAAAAACTACTGCACAAATTTGACTGAATTTTGGAATGGAGATAGATTATACCCTGGATTAATACATAGGCTACTTTTCATCCCGGGAAAATGTACGGTTTCCGCAGGATTCATGCAAAACGAATATGAAGCTGTGGGCGACTGGTATATAAATTTATACTATAAGGCTGATGATATTTTTTTTATAGTAAAAGTGGACGGTATAAGCAGACGGCCAATCTGATGAGAAGAAGAAAACCATCGCCTATAAACAAAGCAGCACTTCGCAGGGCATACACATCCAACAAACGTTTTTATAAACCCCACGAGATCCGTTTTTATTTCCGTGATTGGTGAATTGGTGAATAGTATTTATGTATATATAGGTATATATGCCAATGTATATGTTTATTGATGTGCACCACCTACCTCTCTGCTTGAACTGTGTTTTACGCCTTTAGCGATAAGGCCGCCAAATTGTACTACTTTTCGTTAAATTATTATTTACAAATTTCTGTGTGGTGAAATTTGTAAAAGCTGCCGCTACAAGATACCTGTGGTGGGGGTGATCTAATTTAAAAAAAAAGCATTTGCTACCCATGGCCGGCTTGTTAATAGCATGGCTATACCACTTAAACTATCTTGGTGAAATTTTGCATAAAAATATAGTCCCCATCCATAAAGGAAATTGCATACAATTCTATAATAAACTAGCAATTGACATCTTGGAGATGTCTCTTAAAAAGTTCAAAGTTTGTATTAAACGTAAGCTTATAGAAAAGTCCTATTATAGTATAAAGGACTACTTAATCGATAAAAAAGCTTGGGTGTAAATAATTGCTCTAACCAGGTTGCTCTTCTAATAATTTAAAATTACATTGTGAGATGGTGATAACAAAAAAACAAAAAACACCCGGCTAAGTTTGTTGTGGGCTTCTTCTTAGAACAGGACGCGTTTGGGACCCTCGTAGCTTTAGTTTTAAGTTTACGAATGTGATAATCGCCATCATCTCACTACCGTGTAATTCTTATGTACGCATCAAAAGTGCCACCTATGGGCCTACTTGAATAAAGATATTTTTGACTTTGACTTTGGTACATATACATTAAGCCATATTCATATGGCCATATACATTTTATCGTAGCAATAAATACGAAGTAGCCGGCATCATCATCATCATATCAACCCACTACAGGGCACGGGTCCTCCCACAATGATAAGGTGTTAAGGCTGAAGTCCACCACGCTGGCCCATTGCGGATTGGTGGACTCCACACACCTTTGAGAACGTTGATTATGTAGGACTCTCAGACATGCAGGTGTCCTCATGATGTTTTAATTCACCGTTGAAGTGATATTTTAATTGATTAAAAAAACGCACATAACTTTAAAAAGTTAGAGATGCGTCCTGGGTTTCAAACTCGCCCCCCGAAAGTGAAACGATGTCCCAAATATATTTATACTTCATTATAAGTCTATTTTAATAAAAATAATGACGAAAACTTAATCCCAATTCATATCAATGGAGATTCAAATCGCAATTTCTCTTACATTCATATTATACTATTTGTACACAAATAATTTCCCCATTAAAATTTATTACACAAAGCTTGCTAGATAGGAATTTTAACACGCATACCATTACAATTTATATCATAATGGTAGAAACACATTGGATTCACTTCACGCGATGTCACGCAATTTTATCAATTAGTCATTGTAAAGTCAACATCTCCTGAGCATAACTTGTTTGATGGAGACTATAAAGATAGAAGAAGTTATAAATAACACGATACGGATTCTACTGCTTTTCGAAAGTATAGCAAATTAAGTTTAATTTTCATAATATATAATGGAATGCCGCAATGTGCTCCTTCTATCCAAGAAGCTAAACTATTTTATTTCTAGAAATAACTAGAACCGACGTGACGCTTAGCGAGAACACATCATCCGATCCAAGGACTTCGACATCAATATCCCGATCTGGTTAGATAAGGATGTTATGGATAGTTTTTTTTGTTTCTATGTCATTAAATAGGCAAAAAGATTAACCAATATCTTTCTAACATCCTGACAAGCTGTACTATAAAAAATAAAAAATCTTTCTTTTCAAAAGAATACATAAATCAATTGCTAGTGGTCTCCACACTAAGTAGCCTGTATCGTGGAGACCATCAAAGACATCTCTTTTAAGTTAAACAACAAAGTAAGCAATACAATCAAGTTCAACGCTAAATAAATAAAATAGTAATTTTGGAGTATCGAAACATTGTCGTCACCGGTTAGCAACTGCTGGAAATGTTACAGAATAAGGATGCAGATCAGGGTGCTCTGCAATTTGTACGACACACGTGTGTCGTAGACACGTCGCATCGAGTGGGGTGTTGGACATGTGTTTCTAGCATAATTTGCATTATATTTCAGTCCGCGTCCGAATTCAAGCGTACATTCGCCATTGCGGCCGAGCGACAGTTGCAATTTTATTACCCTCGTTACACTAAATCCTAATGTCGCTACGTTTTCTATGTTTTCGGGAAAATCCCAAAAATTTACAAGTTATAAACATGTCTAAACAAGCAAAAACGAATATGGTATACGACTAAGAGCTGTTGTCAACGATTCCGTCACTATGAAATCTATATTTTGTAGTGGTACTAAAACATTTTCCTATCAATACAAACAATTTTTGCGTTTGTGTTTATTTCTGAAAAATGTTGAAATGTGCATGCACAATACAAAAGGCTTTCTTTTGTTGATAAAATACTTATTATTGATCTACACGTCTCATGTTAAGTTAGTGCTAATTTTCCCAAAAAATTAATATATATAAAAAGGTTAGAGGTTATATATAAAGGTTATATATAAAAAAGGTTAAAAGCTTAGCAAAGCAAAGTCTCGGTCACCATGTCATGTGATTTATTATCTCGTTGAGAGTCCGGTACTCAGTTACTTTTTGAATATTCATCCTCATCATCAGTATGTTAATATTTCAGAGGGTAAATACCTCTCCTCTGTACGGAGAGAGGGTTTAAGACCACAAAGCTGCTCTTATAACCCACTTATTAGACCACTTTAACGATTACAAAAAAAAAAAAAATTCAAAATTCACTTTGAAACGTCGAGTATTTCTGTTTGTAGTATCTGTACCACCGGTAGAACCACACCTGAATCTGAACTACACCGGGGACTGTAAATTTGTTAACAGAAAAGCCCAATTCCTAACAATTTTTGTCCTGACTCGGGAATCGAATCCATAACCCTGTGTAGTCTACACCACTACATATGTAGTCTCACGTGCTAATTACTAGACCAATTTGGCAGTTTTAATTAATGTCCGCAAAAAAACGTTCGTAGGCTGCGTAGCGTACTGTACCCGCGTGCCCCGCAAATCCGCGCAGCGAACACGGAATTTAATAAAATCCGCCGCCGCACCCATCGAAATCCGCAGCTTTTTCAACGCTCTTTATGTGACGGATATGCGACAATTGATATGACGTCAATTGAGTACTTGTTTACGTCACATCTTATTAGAACTGCGGCAACTTTGCTTTGTCCATTACATGAGCAACAAGCCTAAATAATATTTCTTTACGAAGTCTCTCCCGCCATAATATGTACGCTTAGATCTTTTAAACTACTCAACGGATTTTATTGCAATTTTATCATTAGATAGAGTGATTTGAGAGGAAGGCTTATATCTAATAAACATGCATAATATAGAGGAGTATTTTCAAAATTTGCTTGTATGTTTGTAGCCGACTTCTTTCGTCTTTTGAACTTGATTTTGGCCCTGTTCAAATGGCCTGATTTCGTTTAAACTTTGTATATACTCGTATATCAAGGACCGATGACAATACAGTTATTTGATAAGATTATTCCATGTTTCTATTTACAAAATAAAATTTTAATTGTTGGTATATATACTAGTCGTCCCTCACGACTTTGTTCGCGTATAAGTCAACCTAAAAGAATGCTATCGCGGATTTTTTTTAGAACTTTCAAAGAAAAACTTTCTGATACCTCCATGATTTTACGCACGCAGCGGAAGATCTTAAAAGGACAAAAAAACCTTAATGATGAAACATTCTTCGTTGGTGCTATGCTCCTATTGGTCGTAACGTGATGATATATATCCTATAGACTTAGTCGATAAATGGGCTATCCAACATTGAAATAATTTTTCAAATCGACCAGTAGTTCCTGAAATCATCGCGTTCAATTAAACAAACAAACAAACTCTTATGTTTTATATATTATATGTTAATGATCAAATGCTTAGTCGAAATATTGATATAATTGGCATCATTTATACCACGTGTAACAGAATTACGAAATAATATTGAAGCATGCATAAGTATATTTCATTCGTATATTTCAACCCTGTAAATAATATTAAATCATATCATATTTATTTTTTCATACAAACGAATTTCAAATATTCCAAGTGTTTAGTTATGACAACCCTATTGAAGATAAAAGATCGACGCACCGACCGATAAAGTACCTACGCTACGCGACGCGTACCTAATAAAGTAACAGGAGTTACATGATTTTAATTTTACATGTAATATTAGGGCTGTAATCTGATTCTGGAATTCCCTACCTGATGACATACGTCAGGCAAAATCCTTGCCTCTTTTTAAAAGTCGTTTGAAAAACTATTTTTTATGTATGTAGCGTTATAGTATGTAGTTTATTATAATTATATGTATGAACAATATATATTATATATAATAATTATATGTTTAGTATTAGAATGTATACCATGTATGTAGTTTAGTTTACAATATTTTTATGTAGGTAGAAATTTTTATTGCCGCACCAACCCGTTCCTTACAAAAACTACTATCGCCAAAGGTTGTCTGGGAGAGATCGCTTTAGCGATAAGACCGCCTTTGCACACCTAAATGTGCACGCCTAATTTTTGTAAATGTGTTTCTTTGTATTTTGTTTTTGTGTGTGCAACAAAGAATTTATTATTATCATTATTATTATTTCTTTAAAAACTATGGCAGGGGTTTACGCAATAACTATTAGGTTTTCGGTTTCACAGAAAAGTCTCAAAGACAGAACATAATGTACCTCTAAAGCCTATGAAGTATTATTTCGGTTTTAATTTACACTTTGTATACGTTATTTTATCCCCCTTCCCCTCCCTCTGTGCAGTTTAATCCGTTGTGGATCTGCACGCGAGCTAAATAAATAAATTATTCGATCGATGCCGGACTTTCAGAGCGCATTTTAAAGTGGGCTTAAACGTGTTTTGCGTTAGAGTAGTTTACAACCTCCTTTCAATAAGACGACGTTCCAACACGATGTGTCTGTCTTTACACGCTTTTTATTCACCTGTATGTTTGTTTGTATATCTGTAATCGACTCCTTTGGACTTGATCTTAACCCTCTTCAAACGGTCTGATTTTGTTCAAACTTTGTAGATATATCGAGGACGGATGTCAACAAAACTAATTTGATAAGGTTATTCCATTTTTAAATTAGCAAAATAAGATTTTTGGTAATTCATCTATAGACGATAAGGAGGGAATGATGGTAATTTTAATTTCTGACCATTATATTTAGCCGATATCTCTAATATCAACAATGGATTACCGATTACTTTTGCTCTAATAAAATAATAGTGTAATATCTATAAACACATTTTTTTTAAACTTAACTAAAAGCATTGCCGTAGTGACTAAAATGTAGAAACTAAAACGTTTTATATACATAGTATGTTTTAGAATTTTGTTACTTTTATCGTACTATCATTTTTTTATTACCTACGCTTGCTTTGGGACTAGATAGACTAGTGACGTTTATACTGTCTTAATATCTATATTTATAAAAAAACAAACTGAATTTTATTTTTTTTATTTTTTTAAAGCATTATGTATACTATCAGTATCACACATTAGATATCGCGCCGATGCACGCATAACTCAGTAATAATTGCGTACCAACTAATGCTCGGCGGCCTAATGGTCCGTACCGCCATTACAGCCGGACCGAATTTTAATCTGTACGAGAATTCGGGGACGGGCCGTGCACGGGCCGACTCTTAAATGTATTCCCGTAATGGATCCTAAACGGTCCTAAACGGATATCGCTAACGATATGGAAACTATACATAGGTTAGCGGTTTTACGACCTATAACTAAACTTGATATGGTATTATTTGTGAATACAGGCCACATAGTGTCTAGACGAAACAAAATAAGACTTACTTTTTTAAATATTGGATAGAAGCAGGCGTTACTTTAAGGAAATCCATGATATTTTATGAAAATTAAGCTTAATTTGCTATACTCCGCGAAAAGCAGGAGAAGACAAAAATTAATTTAACAATTTATCACTTAACAATTATTCATTGTAAAGTTAACAGAGGATGCTCCGGTTTCGGAGCGAAACGTGCGTAAAGGGTACATTGCCGAAGATCTGTTTGGTGTGGAGTATAAGGATTAAAGTAATTTTAAATTACACCATACAGATTCTGCTGCTTTTCGCGGAGTATAGCAAATTAAGCTTAATTTTCGTAACTTACTTTTTTGACAATACAGGATTTTATTTTTTAGATAAAATGGAAAAAAAAAACTTGAGTGATTTGTTCAATACAATTAATAATGTTACATTTTTAATACAAGATTTAAAATAAATGTTAGTATAATATAATGTGTTTGACCGCACGGTTTGGTAGCAGACAGACAGAAGGAATAGAGAAACTGATTTTATTGGGTATGCCCTATAATTCACAAATCTGTCCGTAGAAGAATTATGCCCGTTTTCACTAACGATGAGCAAAGCTATGCCTGAGTAAGTTACACGTAATCTAAGAAATTTCCTAGGCCTAAATCTACCTTTCACCGATAGATTTCACTAGGCGACTCATTAAACCTAACTTGTCTATGATTCTTGCCCTAGGTTGTCGTATTTTGTGTTTCTCCAATTTTTAATTTTTTCTTATCTCTTTTGTGTTTGTATTCTAAATTTCTTATTTTTCTTATGGATTTAACGAAGAAAATATTTAGTTTTACATTCTGTTAAATGTCAGTTTATGAGTTCCTTAAAGATAACGCACCGTCGCATCGGTGTAGTAACTTTAGATGGCGCCTTACGTCCTTAGTTAGTACCTAAGAGTTGGTGAAACGGATTTCTTCTCCAAGAATCACCATCAAAACGGGCATTAGAGTTACCAACGTAGCTCGACGAGTCGCGAAGCTAAAGCACAGATAATAATCATTCAAAAAATTACACCGCGTAACGGCCCTAAAATCTCAATGAATTATAATTTTCTAAATAATTTATTACCGGATAGTAACCAGCCGGCGTAATGATCCGTATCGTCATTATGACTGCGGCCGAATTTTAATGTACGAGAGTACGGGGCGTTCCGGGCCTTAAGTGTATCCAGGATAATGGATGCTGAACGGCCTTAAGGAGGCAGGCTCTAACGATGAGAGAATAAATAGCCTTACGAGTAACAACGGAATGATGAATCCTCGATTAATTTCTAAAGCCATCTACACTTATAATAAAACTGTAACAGGTCAAATTACGCTTTTATAATATGATTCCTAAGGTAATTTTGGACTTACCAATGCATAAGTTTAAAGAATGTGTTAAAACACATTTATTACAGCGAGGTTATTATACAATTGATGAATTTCTTAATGACAAGGGGATTGAGTATACGCTAATATGATTCCTAAGGAAGCTTTTGACCTACCAATATATAAGTGTAAAGAATATTTTAAAACACATTTATGACAGCAAAGTTACTATACAATTGATCAATTTCTTAATGACAAGATTGCTTGGTAGTATCCGGCTCCGCTTTAAACTCTCACAAGATAGAAAAATGAATTTTGAAATGTAAAATGTTAATGTTGGAAAAGAGCAACTGCTGAGTTTCTTGCCGGCTTCTTCTCGGTAGAATCTGCCTTCCGAACCGGTGGTAGAGTCACTACACACAGACAGACTTGACGTTTCAAAAGTGCTTATATTAGGCCTACTTGAAATAAATGAATTTTGAATTTTTTGAATTATTTGAAATTTTTTTGGTGTGCAGTCTATAACCGATACTGAACCCATAACTGTTATTTTTGCTTTTTTAAATATACAGACGTGACCGACTTTAAGCATTCGAAATGTGGGTATACCGAAAAATGCTCAAATCAGGTGGCACAGTTTCACATCCAATAAGAAAGCACTGCAACTAGTAGGGAAAGACCGAGAACTGATGTCCACCATTATGCGCAAAGAAGTAGCTTTCTTTGGCCACATACAAAGAGGAGACCAGTTTCTTCCAAGACTTGTACTGGAAGGCTACGTTGGGAAGAGATCTCCAGGACGTCAGTGACGTAAATGGATGACGATATAAGGGGGTGGACCGGACATTGTTACTGAGATCTAAAGAAAGCGACACTTAATAGGCGACACTTAATAGGTAGACTTTTCGATTGTTGACCGCCAAACTTCAATTTAAACAAGTTGGCACCCGATGATGATGAAGATGATGTAGATATGTGCTTGACTGCAATCTCACCTGATGGTCAGTGATGCAGCCTAATATGAGGCGCGCTTGCCATCTTCATCTTCTTTGTCGTAACATTGACAGCCGATTGGCGCAGTGGGCAGCGACCCTGCTTTCTGAGTCCAAGGCCGTGGGTTCGATTCCCACAACTGGAAAATGCTTGTGTGATGAACTATGTGTTTTTCAGTGTCTGGGTGTTTATCTGTATATTATATGTGTTTATGTGTATTATATTCATAAAAATATTTATCAGCTATCCTAGTACCCATAACACAAGCTACGCTTACTTTAGGGCTAGATGGCGGTGTGTGTATTGTCTTAGTATATATTTTTTTTTTTTTACTCTTCCCACAGTGGTCGTAGTTATCACGGTGGGACATTGTTTGTGGAGTTGTTACTCGCCTCACGATCATTCGCCACTTCTCCCTATTTGCAGATAGTCTGGTACACTCATGCAGGGACCTCCCACTGAAGAATCTTGCCTAGAAGATGCCTCTTGATTTAAAATTAAACAGATTATAGGTATCGGGGAAGAAGGAAGATGTTAGGGCATTCCAGGCCTTCGCGGTGCGGTGCAGATCAGAAAGGAAGAAGCAAATATTTAAGTTTTTTTTATCAATCGTAAATTTAGGCCGTAGTCCGCAACGCTGATCAAGTGTGGATTGTTGGACTCCACACACCTTTGAGAACATTATGCAGAACCCTGGCATGCAGGATGTTTTCCTTCACCGTTACAGCAAGTGATATTTTAACTGCTAAAAACGCACATAACTCGTAAAAGTTAGAAGTGCGTTTTGGGATACTAACTCAGCCACTCGAAAGTGAGTCCGAAGCGCTACCTACTAGGCCTATCACCATACGGTTTAAACACAAGCCACGCGTTTGTTAACACTAAAACAATTTACCCTGTAGTTAAGGTAGTAGTAAAAGTTAGTTACAGAAAAATCCTATTATAATATTAAGGATTACTTGAACGATAAAAAAGCTTGGGTGCGAATTGCTCTAGCTTCATAGCTTAATATAAATAAACTGTGAGATGGTGATAAAAATTACCCGGCTAAGTTTGTTGTGGGCTCTTCTTAGACCAGGGAGCGTTTGGAACCCTCGTAGCTTTAGGTTTAAGTGGCGTATGAAGTTATCACCATCCCCTTACAATTATGTAAACATATATGTATGAACGCTTCATAAGTGCCTGTGATAGGCCTACATGAATAAAGAAATTTTGAATTTGAATTTGAATTTAGAGGTGCGTTCTGGGAGGCGAAGTCCTACCCGCTGGGCTGTCGCCGCTTCCACTTTTCGTAACTTGTCACCATTTAAACAACGCGTGTAAGTGAAGCCGTTTCGTCGGGTGGGAGGTTTTGGCCGTGTCTAGTTACCACCGACAAAGACGTGCCGCTAAGCGACCTAGTGTTACGGTGCGATGTCGCGTAGAAACCGATTAGGGGTATGACTACCATACTCCCTAACAGATTAGCCCGCTACCAACTTAGACGGCATCATCATTTACCACCAGCAAGGCTAGCATGGGCAGGAGACAATTATATCCCCGGGGAAAGGATAAAAATGTATCTACTCCCACAGCTTTATCAACTCTCAGAGCACTGGCGCATAAGTGGAAATAAATAATAAATAAATAAATAAATAAATATACTAGGACAATACACACATTTCCATCTAGCCCCAAAGTAAGCGTAGCTGGTGTTATGGGTACTAAGATGACTGATGAATAATATACGTAAATACTTATTATATATAGATAAACACCCAGACACTAAAAAACATTCATGTTCATCACACAAACATTGTCCAGTTGTGGGAATCGAACCTACGGCCTTAGCTCAGAAAGCAGGGTCGCTGCCCACTGCGCCAATCGGCCCTCCAAATAATATATGTGTATTAATAAACGGGGGTAAAGTTTTTCTATTCCATGTTCCAGTGATTTAGCAGGTGGGCACGTTATTTATATCCCTAGGATATAATCGGGGGATATAATTTTTATCTCCCGCCCGTGCTAGCCCTGCAGGTGAGATTGCAGTCAGTTCCTAGTAGTGGAACAAAAAAAATAGAAAAAACTGTATTATGTTAATAAATGTCCCAAAAGCTTCTATTTCCTCATGCGCAAACAGTACGCGCCCAGTAGGCTGTATCAATTTGTATGACAAAGTGGCAGGTCCTCGAGAGAGCAAAACTAACTCTACAAGCGAAACAATCAAACTGCGGCCCTGCGAGAGCGTGCGTTTCAACTGTTTCTAGTGCAGTCGAGTGTGTCTGTCCGCGCGTTCCACCCGTGTTCCTCAACTCCGTACCCTCCGCACAGTTTTTGACATTCTATTTACAGTCACTGATCCCGCCTGGGTTTATAGCGATGCGTGTATAACGACCTCTCTCAGCATAAGTAGACAACATGAGCTTTACTAGTTAGTTACTCACTGATTTCTGTCCTTATATTACCTTATATTGAAGTGGTGATAGCAGTGGGCAGGACTTCGATTTCACTTTCATGGAGCAGAGTTCGAATCCCCGCACGCACCTATAACTTTTCTATATGTGCGTTTTAAGGAATTAAAATATAACTTTTAGTAATTCTTTCACCTTTAAAGCAATTATGCTCTGGAACAATCTGCCTGCTGAAATCCGTGGAAGTAGTTCCCTTCCGATATTTAAGAGTCGTCTGAAGGACTACTACCTCTCTTTGAGTGATGGAATTTAAAGTAGATTCTTTATATTCTTTCTTTTAAATTATGTTTTAAAATCGACTTATATATATAATGTTTGTTATATATTTACATATATTTTGTATATTTTATATTTATATATTATATTGCAAATATTTTTTTTAATTATATATGTATTTGTATATTTACATTTTGTTATTTATGTATCAACACTCTTGGCCCTATCCCGTTCTCTTGCTGTAAGTCCTATCTACAGGCAACCTGCCTGTAAGAGATTGCTTGCAGCAATAAGGCCGCCTTTGCATGTCTACATTGTGTACTGTATACTCCTTACTGTTTCTTTTCCTGTATGTTATACGTGCAATAAAGTGTTTCTTCTTGCTTCAACGATGTATTTGCTGAATCCCATAGTTTTTAACATTTTATTTATAGTCATATTACAACTGAGTTTATAGCGGTGCGTATAATACGACGTGTATAAAGACGACATAATATATATATTTTTCAAAGTACTACGAGTTAGCCCTTGACTGCAATCTTACCCGCTGCTAAGTGATGATGCAGTGTAATATGGTAGCGGGCTAACCTGTTAGGGTAGTTATAATTAACCCATACGCCGCTAGCCATGGCGAAAGCCATAATAAAACAATTATAATTTCTGAATCTGATGGGAATCAAACAAAACCAGAGTAAATTACGAAATTATAAATTCCTACATTGAGTCGGTCGGGTTTCGAACCCGGGACTTCCGACTTAAAACCATATAGTATAGCGCTTATCGCTGCAATCTGTCGGAAAAACCAAAACCAGGGTGGTAAAATTTTAAAGCTAACCGAATCTCCCAAAGTTTCCAACGAAAGGGAAATAACTTAATAACACCTGCAAAAGTTTGCATTTCCTTCCTGAAAATCCATTACAACACTCGATAATGATATCGATCTCCCCAACTTAACCTATCGATAGCGAACTTCACTAATTACGATTGTTCACCCCCTCGCACGAAGAGAATGCAGTGAGGTGCGAGCAGGACGGATGTAGTGAATCGGGTCGATTGCTACAAGCGTACACGCCTAGGAGTAGACATACATCATCTCGTAACTCCTACAGACGGTTAGTATGGGCAGTAGACATTTTTCTCCCCGGGGAAAGAATCAAATTTTAAGTTCTCCCATAGCTTTATTTATTAACACGTCGAGCAAGTGGATATAATACCCAAATAGTATACTTGCAATATTAAACGGGCGTAAACTTCTTCAGTAGACACTTTAATTTTATATCCTGCCTTTGCTAGCCGTGGAAGTGGAGGAGTGTAGGTGGAAAACTGTACTAAGTTGAGAAAATCAGCGGGATTCACATTAGTCTGACTTGTTGTGTTGTTGATCGTGATGCGTCAGAAAGCGATTTAAGTGAAACGTTATACATGAAGACGTATGTCGTTACGTGCCCTAATGCTCTCAGAACGACGTACTGTTTCATGGTTAAATTTATATTTTATTTTCGTTAAAAAAATAGGATCAATACATTGTTAATATTACTAAGGTAAAGTTTTTTTTTGATCTTTTAATTGATCGGTTACTACTTATCAATAGTTGTAAACGCCCTTTTTAAGACAAAATATAATGTGCTCACGTTGCAATAAAGATAAATAGATCATCCCATTAACGTTCCAAATAGACTTTAACTATATCTTCTTATGTTGACGTGACAACTTACTCCGATTAAGCATGTTGAGGAATATTTTCGGGCATTTCTCTAACAATACTGGACCTAGTGGTCTAATACATTATCAAAGAGAAATGTTATTATCGCACCTCCCCCCCTAGAGGGGAAGCTTTTTGGGTCGATGGTATCTCGTTTACGCTCCATTACCCCCGCGACTCGACGCGATTATACGAGTTAGGTAAATGGTGCGAACACTGAACACACATGTACATTGCTGGCTCGTCGTTAATGTGTTCCCGCGTGACTTGTTTCCGGCGTGCAATGTACGCGGTACATGTTGAAGGTGCGGTGAGGTGCGGTTGTAAATTAATAAGGTTGGATTCGCGCGCGTTTTCAACGCCATTTTCGAAGTTTATTTTCGTGTTAATTTATTTTTAACCCGTTTTTAAAATTTGGAATTTTATATATGAAAATGCTTAGCATTTTACGTTTTATGTTAAATCACGTTAATATTTATAAAGGTAGATAAACTTATTGCGTGCATTTCAAATAGAATATATGATAAGTGTAAAAAATACTCTACAATGAAACTACGGCCAGTTTTGGTCGACCTCCCGCAATAGTAAGTGCTGTGCTAAATGGCTAACGGTCCTGGGTTCTGCAGCAAGCAACCTAGCTAGGGACCTTAACAGTTTCATTATCATCATCATCATCGTTGTCACCCTCAACCCATTAACGGCCCGGCCGGGTGTTGTCTCCGATTGAGAAGGGTTAAGGCCGTAGTCCAAGGTGCGGATTGCTGGACTTCCCACGCCTTTGAGAACATTATACAGAACTCTCCGGCATGCCTCGAGATGCGTACCTTCAACTTTAATGAAAGTGGTACTAAATTGCTTAAAACGCACAAATCTCGTAAAGTTACAGGTGCTCGGTTCCCCGAAAGTAGGGCCGAAGAGAAATTTCTTCCAGCAAGGAAAGTGGTGCTGGTCTTGGCAGCGACCAATGCTTGCTGGGAGGTCTAGATAGAGGCGTAACAATAGATCGTAACCGGTTGACGTGACACCAGGGACCAGGCGAAACTGAGCCGCAAGCAGAAGAAGAAGAAGGCCTATATCCTAACCACTTGGCTGTCAACGCTTAACACATTAGAAAATCACAAATTGTAGAAATTAGAACGAAGTAGCACAGTATTTAAAACTTTACGTCTAGACATACAAAATTGATATATATGGAAGTCCCTAAGCGGCGATAGCCCAGTGGGTAGGGGTAGCAACTTTTCTAAGTTATGTGCGTTTTAAGTAATTCTAATATCACTTGTTTCAACGGTGATGGTAAACATCGTGAGGAAACCTGCATGCCTGAGAGTTATACATAATGTTCTCATAGGTGTGTGGAGTCCACCAATCCGCACTGGGCCAGCGTGGTGGCCTTAACCCCTTATCATTGTTGCAAGAGACCCGTGCCCTGTAGTGGGACGGTAATGGGTTGATATCATGATATATGGAAGTACAAGATCTCTTGTATCGTTGTACATATACAGGTAGATAATAAAAGATGCATAGAAAAAGTTCATCAACAAACAGACGGACAGTAAACAGAAACATTTACAAAGAACCTACTGTATTCCAAAGAAATCCTTATGAAGTCTTTTTATGTTGCTCAGTTTTAGTAAAACGACTTGGCTCACTCTCTGGAAACCTTTGATTAAAAATGTAATTTATGATAATGAGGTTTCCTAAATGAGGTCCAAACAAGAGTCCATACTATTATATTACATAGTGTCTATGTGTGTACATGTGTGTGTTTTTTAGTCGGTTCTCTCTCTTAAGCGTTTCTTTCGAGTAAGTATATCTTCACGACATTAAATACCGGACAAAAGGAACTTTAAAAACGATAATTCTAAGACTTTAATACAAAAGAAAGCAATTATTTTAAAGCTCAGTCACTGTGTTGTACAAGCTTGAGTCAAATTACAAAAGTACAGACCGCAAAAAAAGTTCTGACTACAATCTTACTTTCTTTAATATACGCTGCTTTTTTTTGTCGTACAACGGTGACCCAGTAAATCTGTCCAATGTCTACTATCCGTTAAGTAAAAAAAATAAGGTGTAATGATAGGTTGGTGTGTAAGAAGCATCATAAATCGAGTGTCAGCGGCGGAGTGCGGCGTTCTTGTCATGCAGCAAAAAAACAATTCGAATAGGTATTTAATTTGTATTGTTGCTTCCAAATTTCTGAATGCAAAAATTAACGTTTTTTTTGAACGAACGGGCGAATTCAATGATTTTGAATATTGCTAAGAGTAGGTCGGATAATTAGTAAAATATCACTGTATTAGTAACTATAGATTTTGCCTACACGGACATATAAAAAAAATCTCAAGCAGCCATGTTCTCAAATTGTATAATCTGCCTAACTAAAAGTAATAAAGCGGCTCCATTCATCCTCTGTTATGAGTTGACTAATGTTCATAGCGATACAACCCGTCGTTGTAGAGAGTCGATAGTGTCATCATTTCTAAGACTAAGCCGCTGTAATCCTCTAAAAATATTTTTCATGTCCACATTTAATTTGTGTTCGCATTTAACAAAAAAAGTAAAGAAGCCTACGGATTTTACAACATTATTACATATTTATAGATCAAATCAACTTACTATTTTATATGAGATTTTGCTTACATATTATATAAAAAAACCAGCGTACATGTTCTACACTTCAAACTTGGTACGTGATTAAAAGAAAGTTATTGAAGTTGCTCCGTTCGTCCTCTGTTTTGAGTTAACTAATAATCAAAGCGATACAACGAGTTGTATCGATACGTTTTGAAGACTCGATAGTTTTATCAATTCTTAAGCTAAGACGCTTTAATCCTCTAAAAAGAGTTCTCAAATCCGGCTCGTCCTTCCAGATTAGCGCACTTGAATAAAACAAGGTAAAAATCTAATTTTTTTAATTATTTATCATCATAGATTTTGTTTACGGTACAAAATATATCAAAAACGTATAGCGGCCTCGTTCTCAAACCATATAATATGTTCAATTACACCGGATACATGAACGTGACTAAAAGAAGGTAATTAATATTAAAGCGACTCCATTCACTCTCTGTTATGAGTAGACTAATGATCATAGCGACACAAGCCGTCGTTGTAAAGACTCGATAGTTCTACTATTCTTAGGCTAAGACGCCTTAATCCTTCTTCAAAGAAAAGTATTTATGAACCATCTTAGTAAAACATTCGTGATGGAAATAAACTTCCACAAAAGCTAAACAAGCGAGCGAGCGAGTCATTTAATTAACCCCCGCCGCAATATCAGGGTTGCTCTTGTCTACCTCCTTGGTGCAGTGGTGAACGCTTTTAGATTATATGTGGGGGGTCCCAGATGCGTGTTATTTATCTATATATTATAGTACGTGAAGCAAAAACTTAGTACCTCTTTTTACGAAAATAGCGCGGACGGAGGAATATATAATATCCCACATGAGATAGACCTACATGAATAAAGAATTTTTGAATTTGAATTGGAATTCATACATATAAACATAAATACATAAATGAACCATAATTACATAACTCTCCTCTTAATAGTTTAGTAAAATGATGAGGATGAATTCAGTAGGTATGAAAACAACCCGTTCATTGCATACTAGATTGAAGAATGCAGTCCGCTTGGAATTTAACTCACCCTTCTGGATTATGGACACTTCTTATTTCAATTTGAAGTTGATGTTTAGTTTAAGCGAGTATACTATCTACTAAATTTCCCTGCGGCTTCACTCGCGTTACGGTAGATTTTGTCGAACAATTCGGGTTGTTCATTTGTAAATGCTATTTTGGCGGGAGGTTTCGGCCGCCTACAAATACGCTAGCGAGTCCTAGCGATTTAGTGTTTTGCTATGTGAAAGTGGATAGGGCTGTTGATCAGTTTAATATAACCTGAAAAATTTAAGGTTAGCCCGTTACCATTTTAGTCAATACTTACCACTAAGTGAGAAAGCAGTCAAGGGCTAACTTGCAGTGATATAAAAGAAAAAAAAAATCCTTTTTGTACCTTTTTTCTGTATGAAAGGTTGCATATTCATTTCTGTACACCTGACAACGTGTAAGAATATTTACGTTGATCGGGTTTTTACGATAGTAATGCACGGATGGATATAAAGTATCATGGTTATAATTGACAGAACAAGTAGATGGTCCACATGACGTTTAGTGGAAAACCATCGTCTATAATCAGAGCAAGACATCGCATATGCAAGGAACACTTTCTACAAAATGTTGCCCAGCAATTTAATTGCACCGGAAACCACGCCCTTCAGACCGGAACACAGCGATGCTGTTTACCGGCAGAAATAAGCATGGCGACAGTACTCCCCGAGACAAAATCTGTCACAAAAAGCTCTGCTACTACTAAAAGTTGAGTAGTAAAAGCGTCAACAAACAAACTCAAACTTTCATTTATAATATTATTAAAAATAACTCTAAGTCAAAGTCAAGTGGAATGTTTCTTTATTCAAATAGGCACATAGATGGCACTTTTGATGCGTAAATTACATGTAATTTTTTTTTTTTTTTTATTAACCATAGGCCAGCGTTTGACGACAATCATGCCCGTTAGAAAGCAATGATGAGGTCTAGGTTGGAGCACGCTTGCCTAGAAAAAGCCTATTCACTCTAGCCTTAAAGGTACTCAAATTATGCGTGGCAGGAACCACAGTTGCTGGGAGGGCGTTCCACATCTTAGCGGCACGTATCAGAAACGTGGATAAAAACGTTTCGTGCGTGTTGATGGAATATCAACCACATAAGGATGCTACCGCTCACGGTGTCTCGCTGTTCTGTGGTAAAACGGGGAAGGAGGAACAAGATTGTGAAGTTCCTGAGCACACTCACCGAAGTATATCCGGTAAAAAACCGACAAAGAGGCAACATTGCGTCGGTGCTGGAGACTATGTAGTTTCGACTGTGTTAACGAATTGTCGCCTATAATTCTCCTGGCGCGACGATCCACCGAATCCAGAGCTTCAAGCTGGTACTTGGCAGAGCCACCCCACAGGTGACTACAGTACTCCATGCTTGTTTGCACTTGAGCCTGGTACAGTGCGAGGCGATGACCTGGCGTGAAGTACCGCCTAACTTTATTAAGGATACCAAGTTTTTTAGCAGCCACTTTGGTTTTAGATTCGATGCACTTGCCAAAAAATTATGATAAAGGAGTGAGTTGATGGCGATCAATAAATTCGTCAACTTAAAACTAAAGCTACGTGGGTTCCAAACGCGGTCTAAGAAGAAGCCCACAACAAACTTAGCCGGTTGTTATTTTTTTATTGTTATCACCATCTCGCATTGTCATTTAAAAACTATTAAAGAAGCAACCTGGTTAGAGCAATAATTTACACCCAAGCATTTTTAACGTTGACGTAGTCCTTAATACTATAATAGGACTTTTCTATAAGCTTACGTTTAAAACAAACTTTGAACATTTTCAGAGACATCTCCAAGATATCATCTAAAATGTAAAATTGTATACAATTTCCTTTAAATTAATTACTTATTTTATGTAGTCTAGTATATTGTACTGCAAGATTTTTGCTTCTAATGTTCAAATTATTGCAGTCACATTTTCTCTTAAGTTTAGATATATTTTAGTGAACATACATTAAATTTTCTCATTTTCTAAAACCGATAGACGTCCACTGCTGGACATAGGTCTTTTGTAGGGAGTTCCAAATTCCACGGTCCTGTGCCGCTTGGATCCAGCGGCTACCAGCGACGCGCTTAATGTCGTCTGTCCACCTCGTTGTGGGTCGACCAACGCTGCGCTTACCAGTCCGGGTTGCCATTTCAACACCTTGGGATCCCAACGTCCATCCTTTCTCCGAACTAAACTCTATGTACGAGTACGTAAAAAACAAGGACTATAATTTTTTTTTTTTTGTCTTTTGCAGGTAAATACTACAAACTGGATAATATCTAATAATATAATTAGGGTAAGCCTTACTAAACATTTTTATTATCCATTTATCTGCTTGTTCCAACAAATTTCAAATTCAAGATGGCCGCCACCGCAGAATGGCAAAATACATTTTTTTTCATAACTACCTCAATAGTTCATCGAATGAAAGGACTTCACTAGTGGAATAATGAAACAATATTGAGCCTGTACTTCCGGATTAGCGTAACCAACAGATACAATTTATTTCAATAGAAAGTTTAAATATACAAATAAAGCCTATTTTGCATTTGGATTTGTCAGACACGATAATTCGGGATTTTTGTTTTAATTTGAAATTTATATATTCTTCAATAAAAGATTCCGATAGGTATGTCCACCGAGCGGAAAATCTCCGTTAGTGCACTTCCCAGCGATCATAGATAAAGCAAATTCGTTCACAAAATGGCTAAACAAACAAACATCTGATACATATTTCAGAGCATGTCCGGCTGTAGCCCGTACGTGACCGTCTCGAGGCACGTGTGCAAATAGTCCGAACTGAAACCGTTTGCTTTAGGCTTAGTGTTGCTGCGTATACACCGACCTCCATTATTACCGGCTCCTGTCACTTTGTTTTTACCTACAATTGGTTGACGCCATTTTAATGCAGTATGTGTGATGCTGTGATTGGTACGAATGGCCACGGAATTAGAATTTGATTTGTTAAAAATCACGGACTTTCATTACCACTCGACAGGCTGCAGTCACTATGTTTTAATCTACAACTAGCTTTGCGTGCGTTTTCTTAAAATAAATAGCAGCAACTGTCTTAAAGTGTTGATAGCCCAGTGGGTAGGACTTCGACTTCACTTTCGGGGGCCGAGTTCGTATCCCATTTTTAAGTTATGTGCGTTTAATTGCTTTAAAATATTGCTTGCTTCAACGGTGAAGAAAAACCATATGACACCTGCATACCTGAGAGTTCTCCATAAAGCTTTCAATGGTGTGCGAAGTCCACCAATCCACACTGGGCCAGCGTGGTGGACCAAGGTCTTAACCCCTTAATATTGTAGGAGGAGACATTGTGCAGTGGGCCGGTAATGGGTTGATTTGATGACGATATTGTTGGTAAAAAATATTTATTCAGTCATCTTAGTACCCATAACACAAGCTACGCTTACTTTGGGGCTAGGTGGCGATGTGTGTATTGTCGTAGTATATGTATTTATTTTCATAGTATAAGTTTATAGCCTGCTTCTATTCAATGTCTGTAGTGAATCTTCTACTTGTTCGGAATACAGGCAATAAAACTTAGGAACCCCGTGATGAGAATATATAGAATATACAGACATTCTTACTACTGCGCCATTAAGGACACGTTATCTTATAGCAACCTATGGTTAGTTTATAACACGTTTTCTTCTCTTGAACTTTGTTGCCAGGCAATTTGAAATACGGCGCAAATTGCGTAATTTTGCTTGAGAGATTATTACACCCTTGCAGGGGAAAAGTAGGGAAATCGTAAAGCTGCCACGCTGAAAGGGTTAAGCGTGCCGTGGTTCTGTGCGAGTGAAACAATGTGAATCGCATTATTATGTTGGAAACAAGCTTTTTATAATGCTGGCTCCAGGGATTTTACATCTGTCACTTAAGGTGCGGAGTACTGCGAAATGAGTTTAAAAGAACTTAAACTAAATAAAATAAATATACTACGACAATACCAAATTGAAATAACATCGCCATCTAGCCGATAGGTTTGTCCTATAGAATATTTTAACGAATAATATACATAAATACTTATAATATACAGATAGGTAAACCAGACTTTGAAAAACACACATTTTCATCACACATAATTTTTTTCAGCCTATGGGAATCGAACCCTCGGTCTTGGACTCAGAAAGCAGGGTCGCTGACCACTGCGCCAATCGGCCGTAACTATTAGTAATCCATAAAATTCTTCATAGCGAAACAAATATAAGTTTTGAATGACCATTTTTCTGACTAAAAGGTATTACTCTTTAAACAATTCAGTAATTCTCTGGATGAAAAAAAATTCTAAGTTTCCTATAAATTAAGAGCTTTTTGACGAGCAGTTGAGCAGCGACCCTGCTGTCTGAGTCCAAGGCTGTGGGTTCGATTCCCACAACTGGAAAATGTTTGTGTTATAAACATGAATGTTTTCAGTGTCTAGCAGTTTATCTGTATATTATAAGTATTTATTATATAAATGAATATACTAAACACAGATAACAGCAGCTGACTGAACATTTCTCTCTCGAATACACTCGGCGGTCCCGAGTTCACCCGATCGAGCCTTTCACCTCAGCGTGACAGTTCATCCTAACTTACTACCAACGCAAAAATCTGTTTGCGATGCGCCAAAAGAAGTTTACACTTCAATAAAATGTAAATCTATGGGTTTGCTCTTCACTCTATAGAACCCTACCCCCAAGAGTTGCAGATGCACTTGAAGGCGAACTGTATGGTGTAAAACACATTTAATGAGTGACTGTCGAGTGCCGGGGCGTATAACGAGTGACTGGCATTATGTGCTAGAACATCCATCTTTAGATATGTATACTGCGATAAGAGGAGGGTCACGTTCACATCGTGGACGTAGTCATATTAACTGGGGAAGTTTATGGCGAGTTCACTCGCTTTGTCTGCAACTTCGCTTCCTGCTTCTCAAAATGCCGTCTCCTTAAGGTTAGCAAACATTAGGGCTATCTCGCCTTTGGAGAACACTGCTCTTAAAAATGATTTCGTGATCTTTCCAAAACATTGTCGTAGGTTATTGAGCCATGATATTCTTCTGCCTACCACTCTGAAATGTATGATAAGCTGAAGAAGTTCATCTTTCTTGGTGTTCCGCTTCGCTCCCGTATATCTAGAAATATGACCGTAACCTGAATGAAAGTATTTCGAGAACATAATGGAAAACTCTCAGGCGTGCAGGTTTCCTCGCGATATTTTATTTTACCTTCAACGGTACAGAAGTACCATAGTAAGGTGCAGTTAAAATATTAAAAGTGATTTTAGCTGTTTAAAATAAAAATAAAAATGATTACATATTTTATAATCAAATTCCACTAGTACGGTACGTGTCTGAAATCTTACCTGGTTGTTAAGAAGATGAAGTCTAAGACGGGCTACGGTTATATGAAACCAAAACCCCTAGTAGTTTTATGCGCCATCGTACCGGAACGATAAATCTCTTGGCGACGCTTCTTGTCGGTAGAGTAGTACCTAGCCACGGCCGAAGTCTCCCACCAGACCAGACTATTACAAATTCAAGAATTGCTCTGCCAGTGATTGAACCTGAAACCTCCACTAATAAGAACACAGCGCTTGCCACTGCTCCAAGGAGAACGTAAAAAAACCTTCTATCTCTATCACCAGCGTCTTTGTCTAAATTCTACGAACACGTGTCTGTCACGTGTCGTGTAGTCTTTTACTAAAGGCTACATGCTGCCAGATGACAGGCTCTGAAATCCTTATATAGATTGCCTTATCTGATAAGAAAGCTTAGTCAGTCAATCAATTCTTTATTCAGTTTAGGCTATAGTTGAAATGAAAATGAAATGAAATGAAATTTATTGTTAAAATATTAGTCATTTTACAATAGTGTTAGGAATCCTGAAGTAAGTTTTAAAGTAAAACCTGTGTCTCAGGGTCCCCGCTCTTCTCCGTTTATATTTATCTATCTTAACATAGAAAAACAAAGTACCTATAATCTAACATGCTAATAATAGTGTGTGTTTGCGTGTGTGTGCATTAGTGTGTGTGTGGTTGTGTGGTTGCGTGTATGTATAGTTACAGCACTCATGCTCGTTATACATTGTTTGTTTTATAAATGTAAATATAAATATAATACAGTAAAGAAATAAAAATAATAATAAATAATTATATATTATTATTATAATAATTATTATAATATATAAAATGTAAATATAATACAGTAAAGAAATAAAAATAATTTCGACAAATTTTATTGCTACGCCCTGGAGCCGCGGGGCGTCGTGTAATAATTTATTATGTAGGTACTCGTATGTACATGAAGCAATTAATAAACAATAAATAAAAAACTGTATCACTTTTATAACCAAATTCCTCTTAACATCTCTGATCTTTCGGATAGTTTATTTAAGGCATACGTTTAAATCGTTTTAATAAACAAAGCCTACTATTGTGTTAAAGATTCTTTAAATGATGAAGAAGTTTGGACACAGGTCATTCATGGTGGAGTAAATGCATAATATTAATAAATTCACCTATATTATTAAAATAATTTTATATATTATAATAATTTCGCAAAATTTCAAGTGTTTCGCTGCCAGCTTTTCTTTCCTGTGTGTACAGTACACACACTCTTTTTCAAAAAATTATATCCAATTCTTTGGGTTCCATAGAAGTGTCATACTTGGCAGAGGCAAGAGATAGTTGGTCTGCTCTTAGTCCCAGTATTTTGCCGGTTTCTTTTTCTTCACAGAGACAGTGGGACGACATTATTTGCAAAAAAACTTTTGACACACTTTTAGACCAAATGCCATCTAAAAGAGACCGTGCTCGTCTTCTCGCTCTCTCTGCTAAGGAGTCCGGCTACTGGCTACATGCTCTCCCTTCAGCTAACCTGGGCACTATGTTAGACCACACCACTCTATCGGTGGTGATTGGTCTTAGGCTTGGCGCCTCTATAATTCAGCCTCATCGATGCCACTGCGGTGACAGCGTTGACACCTACGGTCACCATGGACTCTCCTGTTCAAGAAGCGCTGGTCGCTTCTCTCGCCATAGCACCATCAACGACATCATCCGACGTTCTCTAGCTACCGCTCACGTACCAGCTGTATTAGAACCTATTGGTTTGGCGCGGAGCGATGGCAAGAGACCTGATGGTATGACGCTCATACCTTGGAGGCTTGGAAGGTCACTTCTGTGGGATGCAACTTGTGTTGATACCCTAGCTGCATCACACATCCAGGCCACTTCGTCAATGGTAGGTGCGGCTGCTTCCAGTGCCGAGCAGGCCAAGAGGCGTAAATATGAAAACCTGGATAGCAGCTTCATTTTTGTGCCTTTTGGAGTAGAGACTTTGGAACCGTGGGGTCCGGAGGCAAGAGCCCTTTTCAAAGAATTATCGAAAAGGGTTATCGAGTCTACCGGTGATCCTAGAGCGGGCAGTTACCTTGGCCAACGAATTAGTTTGGCCATCCAAAGGGGCAATGCTGCCAGCATCTTGGGAACTGTGCCTCGCTGCGGTGGTTTCGAGGACGTTTTAGATTTTATTTAGTTTTTAAATAGTTTATTTTAGGTTATAGTTATGTATTAATAAAAATTATATTTTATTTAATAAATACAATATACCAAAGGTTGAAAAAAAAAAAAAAAAAAAAAAAAAATATAATAATAACACTTATAATTAATGTTAAAAAAACAATGATCAATAATTAATAATTAAAATGAAATAAAGTAAAGTTTATGTTACAGCCTTAAAATTAGGATTTTAATCAAAAGCAAAAAAAATCATTAAAAAATTGTTATATTATTATTATAAACCATTCACTAATTCATTAATATTTGGGTGAATTTATTAATATTATGCATTTACTCCACCATGAATGACCTGTGTCCAAACTTCTTCATCATTTGAAGAATCTTTAACACAATAGTAGGCTTTGTTTATTAAAACGATTTAAACGTATGCCTTAAATAAACTATCCGAAAGATCAGAGATGTTAAGAGGAATTTGGTTATAAAAGCGATACAGTTTTTTATTTATTGTTTATTAATTGCTTCATGTACATACGAGTACCTACATAATAAATTATTACACGACGCCCCGCGGCTCCAGGGCGTAGCAATAAAATTTGTCAAAATTATTTTTATTTCTTTACTGTATCTAAATTATTATTATTGCTAATGATTTAAATATTAAAATATGACAATGTAAAGATATTTTTTTTTTAGAATAAATGTCGACTTAAAATAAAAAAATATATTTCGATATACAATAATTTAATTAATCAGTTATAGAGTTAAACAATAAACAATAATAGTTAGTAACCAACTGGGCTGTTCGACATACATACTATCGTCATAAATAACGTGCAGTATCGTATCGGCTACATAAGACTGGGACGATATCATTTATTTTGCTCCGCTATTCGTACCTCGCTACCATCTGTCATTCCATGTCATAAGCCGTCACTAATGAACTCGCAACGATATTATGTGAATAAAAGCTCCAGCATCTATTATTGCTTAGGGCTGTTCACATTGATATATTAAGACGCGACATTTTTCAGTTTTATATTATTTCATGAAATAAATTTGGCACCCTGCTCGAACTGCTGGCTTAGATCAACGGCTTGAAATCGCAAAATAAGCATCTAGTTTTCCTTTTATAATTTCATTCAATTTGCGTCCACTGCTGGAAATAGGCATCAATTCAATTCTTTCGTTTGAATAAAACATTGTAGGTAGGTATACATAGTTAGTCAAAATCTATGACATGCAAATCTTTATTTACTCAAATTCATTTATATAATAAATAAAATATCATCAAAAGAATCAAAATCAAAATATTTAAAATATGTCGGCTGAGTATAATAAAAATCTCATTATTTTTACTATATGAAATAATAAATTTAACAATGTCAATCATGTCAATCATGTCATGTGTCAAACATAGCGTGAACTTTTCTTATTTTCGGCTTTTCTCGTCCAGTCGATGCCTGCCACAATTCAAAGGTCGTCGCTCCACCGAGTCGGGGGGCATCCGACTCTCCGTTTACCGCCATGCAGTCTCCACTCGAGGACCTTTCGAATCCATCGCCCATCGGTCCTCCGACAAACGGGACCAGCCCACTGCCATTTTAGTACGGTAGCCCGAAGGGCTATGTCAGTTACTTTCGTTGTTTGGCGAACCACTTCGTTACGGATATTATCCCTCAAAGAAATACCGAGCATAGCTCTTTTCATAGCACGCTGAGCGACTTGAAGTTTGTGAATCAGCCTCGCTGTCAGTGTTATAATTTATATGCGAACAATTAAACACCGATCCGGGCAAGTAAATCCGTTAGGTACCTCCAACGATTGGGTTCTGAACTGTCTGGCCGATCGGCGCAGTGATCCTTTAATAACTGCAGATCAGTCAGCGCGTTTGATGTGGAGACTCCTTAAAGCATACAACTTTATTTTTATACTCATATATTATTAATTTTGCTCTCGTATACACCTCGAACGTCTGAAAGTCTGTCACGTTCTGAGATCTTAAGCCCCGTTCAGTAATGAACGCACAAGTTGTGAGTAATTCATAATAGATAGTGTGAAAGTGAATATGAATGCATACCAAAATTACTAAATACGGTTTACTAAAATCATCCTTGAAATAAAAAATTTTTTTAGCATTTATCTCCATGTTGCCTTATTTGTAAGTTTTACAATATGTGTTTTTTTATTTTGTTTGCTGAATAATTGCTTTTTATTTTATATAAAATGCTCAGTTTCCGAATGAATTGTGACGACTAAAAATCCTAGAAACGGCTACTATTAATTACCCAGTAAAATAAAAAGTGCACGTGAATATTTATGCCCGAAACTAACTTTTTTTACGTGTATTAAACGGATACGATATTTTTAAATGTCAAATTGAAATTTAAAATTAATTTATTTCAAGTAGACTTATTATTACTTATGAAATGTTAAGTCTATCTGTTTGTATTGTTTAAAGGTTAATTAGGTTTTTAAGCGCAGCCACAAACGCGTGCTATGTGTTGATGTCATAATAAATTTTCATTAGTGGTTTGTCCGCTTACGTTGTGTTTTAACGCGTGCTCTAATGCGCCAGTAATGAAGTCGATTATGGTGATATAACAGTTTGACGGAGCGGAGCGGAAACATTGTAATCGTTTTATATAGTTACATGATTAGTTCAAAATGATTAGTAAAGTTCGGGAATACGATTCCACGGGTAGACACACAGGCGTTAATAAACAAAAAACCTGTAGTGCGTAAAAAAAATGTAAATGGGAAACAGAAATTCCGCGCTTACAAAGTCTAGGTCGTACAAAAATAGCTATAACGGTAAATACGTGGAAGCGCGGGCATCGCGTGAGTATGCAAAGTGCGCCTAATCGCGCGTGCGAGCCGATTACGAGCGTTCGATTGATTCCATGCGCAACTTGTAGGGCCTCTGATACGTGAGCTATGTGAGTCGCGGTACTGAATAAGTAGCCATCCATATTTCGAGCCCACAGCCTATTCCCAGTGTTGGCACAGCTGTGCGTCTACTCTCAGTTTTTCTTTGTTTTATTCCACAATAAGTGACAATTTGACGTATGGTCCACCGCATTAAATTACAGATTAACAATATGTTTGATGTAACGCAGAAATCAAATTTCCAAACGTTTGTTATAAATTATTCATTGCTGCAGCTTTTAACAATTTTATGTTTATACTTTTAAAGGTTTATATTAACAGACAAATAACTAACTGGAAAATATTAATAGGAATGACTTTTTACATTTTAATGCATGATGTGATAACCTGTAAATAGTTTAACATTTACTATGGGACTCAATCCAAAAAAAGAGCAAGTTTTAATGTATTAAATATTGGACATAATTGAACTTACTAAATCGCAATCTATGCACTCGAACCGTGGTGCTGGCGGCGACTGTTGCGGATCCCTTGGACAGCTTTTCGCACTAACGTGTCGATCTTGGAGGAACTAAAAGTCAAAAAGAGATTATCGCCGACTGTGCAGATACGAATCCTCTAGTTCTTTGGACTATTATTCCTAGCAATATGCTAGGAATAAAAACTCCTCCTTGTTTGCCTTCTACTTTCACTTGGACTCCTTGTCCAAGGGAAAATAGAAGGCAAACGGTCACACGGATATTGTGTAAACGCAGGCGTTAAATCCATGATATATTATAAAAATTAAGCTTAATTTGCTATAGTTCGCGAAAAGCAGGAGAATCTGTATGGTGTAATTTATTATTTCTTCAATCGTTATACTCCACACCAAACAGATTTCGGCAAATAATTGTTAAGTCTCAACAATTATTCATTGTAAAGTCAACATCTCCTGAGGATGCTCCGGTTTCGGAGCGAAACGTGCGTAGAGGGTACATTGCCATTTTTCAAAATATATAAACGTTCACACGGTCGATCACCCACACGTTGGACAGACACAATAAAAGCTGCAACACAAACCTCCATAGTAAACTGTTCCCGAACCGCTGAAGACCGTAACAAGCGTAGCTACATCGGGGGGCTGCTGTAGCCAAAGAAAATGTATCATCGTCAACGCCGACCACTCTGTCAAGAGTGAACGACTAAAGAGGATGAACTTACTAAAGAAAACTAACTTAATTTTTCAGTAAAGTATCTGTCATATTGTAGCGAGTTGTCAAAATTGACATTTGGTCCGCCGTATTAAATGACAGATTTACAATATCCTTGTCGTAACGTAGTTTACATGGCAACTTATACTAAGGTTTTTTTAAGTGTACGTACTACAAGTTAGACCTTGAGTGCAATCTCTGCTGCTAAGTGATGATGCAGTTTTAGATGGTATCGGGCTTAACTGTTAGGGATACGGCAGTTATATAAAACCCATACCCCTTATTGGTTTCTACTTCTTTTTTGCTTAATTGCGTTCTTAACTGCTTAGCAGCCCGTCTTTGTCGGTAACTAGCCAAGGCCGAATCCTCCCACCAGACCAGACAACTAAAATAATAATAATAAAATTGTGAATGGTTTCGTACGAAAAGTTAGAAGTGCGGGATGGGGTCGTTCACCTTGACTCAGCCACCCCTAAGTAAGTCCGAAGTCCTAACATCGGGGTTAGGACCTCGGATTTACTTCGGGGTGACTATCATCGTTTTGGTAGCCCTTACAAACATTCTCTGCTAGAACGTATCGGAACCATAAATCCTACATCGAAACAGCCATACGGTACGTACGTAGGTGCACAGTCTCATTTTAATTTTAATAACGTCCTTAATAGGTGCCGCGTGAAAAGCAGGCACAACGCGAAAAGTTGAAATCTAGCTGTAATTAAAAAAACGACCGATTCAACTAAAGGCAACCCCGTTTCGCCCAAAAAAGCTGCGAGAAATATCAAGGTGGCGTGATTTTCGGCTTTTTAAAAAAAGGTCGCCATTAAAGACTTGCTTGAAATGTCGCTGTTAGGGCCCCTGCTCATGGTACGTTATGTATCGCGCGTGATGATTATTTATTAGGAAAAAAAACGTTTCAGACCATTGTATCAATATATAAACGTCCAAGGCCTCTCTCAATGGGAGGGTTTGCCTTTAATCGCTGGGCAGAGACGATGCTGACGGGGAGGGGAGGGGTGGTAAAATCTGTATTCTGCTCTGTCACCACCACACAGTTGCGCGAATTATATAAATTGACAGTTCTAAAAGTAACTAGTGCTGTGTGTTGTCCTTTTCATAATGGTCCTTATAAATAAAGACAGCACTATGTTATGATTCATAAATTTTGTTTAGTTTAGATATTATTTGACAGTACTGGCACTATTTTTTTGGCATTATTTTAACTTATAATTCTTTGTATTTCTACCTGTTTATTTCAAACATTACAAACAGGAATAATAATCTGCCTCAGCACACCCTATTTATCGATAACCTCACAACCAATATATAATCTTTTATTTTGTATAAAAAAAAATGTCAGTTTACTATCCTACATCTAACTAAGAATATGAGGTTGGTTACTTGGTCTCAACCTATGTAGCGCAACAGCCAATTATTTTGCGAGCAACATTGACATAGACACAAACTGTGGCCAACGACGCTCTTTTAGCGACAAGGTTTAAAAACACAAAAATCATATAACATCGTCACTATTGTAGAGGGATTGAGTTATACTCTCTACTCTGCTCCGAAGTGTATTTATAGATCGGTTAAATTATGCATAGTCATATTTTCTCTTTTAATCTAAGCTATTAAATGTCACCTGCTTTAACGGTGACGGAAAATATCGCGAGGAGACCTACATGACCGAGAGTTCTCCATAATGTTCTCAGAGGCGTGTGAGGTCTACCCTGACTGGACACCCGTGCAATGTGGCCGGGTTTTATTTATAGTATTTCGCTCGCTCGTTTTGGACGCACCGTGTACGGGAACCCTTCGCGGGCTCTGTATTCAAGGATACAGACGCGTCGCGTCGCGCGACGCCGGACTAAGTGATTAAAATCGCGATGTTACGTCGAAACAAAGCCGGCGAAATGTCCCGATGAATTTAAATGGGGCCCGGGGATAAAGGGCGGCAAGGGTGCAATCGCCGGGCTACGTGTACATCGGAGAAAGTTTTTTTTTTTTTTACACCACTGCAAGTAGGTGACTTAATCGCTTGGCTGCACGTCTTTGTCGGCAGGATGGTATCCAGCCACAGCCGAAGCCACCAAACCAGACTAGAAATCGAACTCGGGACCTTCACTTAAAAGCCCAGTGTTTCTTTTTCCAAACGAACTGCTGAAGTGTGCATAATCCGGCATCTGTTTCCTATTACGTTTTACTTGAGCAGGCTCCTAAGTCAAATATTTCCTTATTCTAATAGACCCCTGAAACCTCCCTGGCGCAACGGTGAGCGCTGTGAATTTATGTGGGAGGTCCCGGGTTCGTTTCCCGGCAGGGGCAATTTCAGCATTTATATTTTTTCTGGTCTGGTCTGGTGGGAGGCTTAGGCCGTGGCTAGTTACCACTGTACCGAAAGAAAGTGCCGCTAAGTGATTTAGCGTACCGGTACGATGTCGCGTAGTAACCGATTAGTAGTATGGGCTTAATATAACTGACACACTCCCGCTACCATCTTAAGACTGAATCATAAAAAAAATGAAACTTCAGAATGCACTTTGAATGCGAACATATTTTTACATGGTAGTGAAATGATGAATAAAAATATAGCAATAAACATTTAGCTTGTCGGGTCCCTGCTCTAAAACCATTACTCCCAGCGTTCTGGGCTATTCTGTATCTCAGTTATGTGCCCATACCATTATCATACATTACGCAATCGTATCTGCCAACCGAGTTGTAAAGAACTCAGGAAACTTAGGTTAACTTAATATTACGACGGTGAGAAGACGGTGGCTGATTCCCACAGTGGTTAGCCTAATTTAATGTCGATGATGGATGTTAATAGGCTGCGGATGATAAGTAAGAAGCCTTTTTTACTCAAAAACTACGATCCACGAGCAACTTTTGATATTTTCACATAAAAAAAAAACATAGACCCGTTTGAACGTCACAAATGTGCACTCAGCGTAACGGGGTCACCCTCGCGTTGCCAGACCGACCTTTGAGACGAGCGGGTTGCAAATCAGCTAGAATGCAAATTTTGCGGATTTTTGACGCTGCCAACGGAATTAGGTAACTTTTTATGACATGCCACCGCGTAGTGGGGCGTACAATTTCACGCCACCCAAGTCGTTTTTTGTTTCGTGTAACCACTGGGAACGTGTTTTTACATTTTCCGTGCAGAAATTCCAAATTTCTTTTATTTCTAGTACACTGTGCGCCTTCCTATTCGGCCGGCAGGAATAGCATAGGCAGGAGACAAAAATTATATCCCCCGATTATATATAATTAACGTGTCCACCTGCTAAAGCACGGTAACATTGAATAGGAGAAGTTTACAACCGTTTACACATAAATTATTTGGATATTATTTCCCCTTGTGCGCCAATGCTCTGAGAGTTGATAAAGCTGTGTTGTAGAAGATAATTTTTTATTCTTTCCCCGGTGAGAGACAATATTTATACTGATAAAAATCAATGATATCATCATGAGAATAACAAAAATAAAAGAGAAAGACTGGAGAATGAAACCTGCTAGAAATTACCACAGCATGCTTTATTAACATAGTCTAATAGCTGTTGGCAATTTTTTAGGTTAAAAACATAAGAAATGGTTATGTAACCAATATTACTTTAGTAACTCTTAAATTTTTGATTAATTTACTGCATTGTTGCAAAATTTCGATTAATTAACTAGATCGTAGCTAATTTTCAATTAATTAACTAGATCGTATTGTAGCTACATTTCGAATGTTTTATTTTTAGGGCGGTTTTTCATTTGCCCCTGAATGACGGCCGATGTCCGTAATTACTGGCAGCGCAAATTATAAGGAAACTGACTTTTATAGCTTTTCATTTGGTCCCCGCCAGTTTGCGGTTGGCTGGCTATTCATTAATTAATGTTATTATCGACTGATGTTAAACATTCTAAGTTATTTTTAAACCCCGACGCATAAACGACGCGGTGTTATAAGTTTGACGTGCTTGTGTGTGTGAGTGTGTGTGAGTGTGTGTGAGTGTGTGTGAGTGTGTGTACGTGTGTGTGTCTCTCTGTGGCATCTTGCCTCCCGAAGGGATGGACCGATTTTGATTTTGTTTTTGTATAAAAGGTGAGTGTTTGATGAAAATCGGTCCAAGATTGCTGCTACCAACAACTAAATCTATGCCAAAAATCAAGTTGGATGCTTGCTTAGTTATTTCGTGAAGGAAGGCCAAACGAATGAATAAACAAACACACATTCGCATTTATAACATTAGTAACGATTAGGTATCTTATAATGACTGAGTTAAATATTATAATATTTGACGGCCGATTGGCGCAGTGGGCAGCAACTTTGCTTTCTGAGTAAAGGCTGTGGGTTCGATTCCCACAACTCTAACATGTTTGCTGAACATGATTTTTTTTCAGTGTCTGGTGTCTGTCTGTTTATTTATATATTATCAGTATTTATGTACATTATTCATAAAAAATTATCATCAGTGGTCTTAGTACCCACAACACAAGCTACGCTTACTTTGGAGCTAGATGGCGATGTGCGTATTGTCGTAGTATTTGTATTTATTTATTAGCGTAAATAAATTATAAATTAAATTTTTGAAGTCGACTATTTAAATTGTTTAGTACTGCTGATAAAAAAATACTGTTAAGTACTGCGATAAATATATTTACTGAATGTCATTAAGTATTTTATTTTAATAGCTGCGGCAAAATAAACATTCGCAGCCAAGTTTTCAACCAACGTATTACAAACAATAAACACAGCTTCTTATTTATATGTATCTACATGTATATAAGTCGAGAATTAGGAAAATTACTGATGGGGACCTTGTCTGTAGTGCTCGAAATAAAATCATTAATCTATTATCCATACTAAAATGTGAATGTTTATATTCCCGCAGTTATATTTTTATTAATAATCTGCCTTCCGAGTCGGTGGTAGAGTCACTGCAAACAGACTGACTTGACATTTCAAAACTGTTTATAAACTAGGCCTACTTGAAATAAATGAATTTTGTTTTTTTTAATTTCCTGTAGTACCTACCGATATAAAATAACGCCATACGTGTAATAAGTAAAAAGATTTTTTTAAAACAAATTACCAATACAAATACCTGAGATGTCTCTCTATAAGTTCATAGTTTATATAACACGTAAGCTTATAGCAAAATTCTATTATAATTTTATATATTACTTAAACGAAAAAAGAAGGCTTGGGTATTGACTAATTAACTGTGAGATGGTGATAACGAAAAAAAATACCCGGCTAAGTTTTGTTGTGGGCGCGTTTGGAACTCTCGTAGCTTTAGGTTTAAGTTGGCGAACGTAGTTGTCATATATATGAACGCTTTATAAGTGCCTGTAATAGGCCCACATTAGTAAAGAATTCTGAATTTAAATCTGAATTTAGAACGTAAAGGAGCAGTTCCCTAACAGCGGAATTGAGTAAAAAACTTTATATATTCAAAGTTTTTTCTCTATAAAATACCAAAAAATTATAAAAATAACGCAAACGGCAAGTTTACTTTCTAACTTTAATTACCCAGCCAATTCCGTAGACAGCTCATTACAATTTCAGAAAAAGAAATATCCCGCCATAAGATTTTGTTCCGAAAATCATTAGCACATTTAAGATTTATCTCTGAAGGCCGTTGGAGCAATTTGTTAAAACAAATTTAGTTCCCAGTCCGAGTTATCTTAATTAACGCTCAGCGTCCAAGGGATTCGACCGCCACGCCCCCTGTCACACCGTTGCGTAACGGGTTACGAAAAAAATAGGTTGCTGAATTATTTTTATTTATAGAATAGAAAAGTCTTTATTTCACGTTCAGAAATAAAACTAGCTTAACAAAAACAAAGGTAAAAATATTTACAACGTGTAACCGAATGAAGAAACACTGTTGAAAGGTGCACAAGTATCCATACTTAATATTATAAAGAGTTCATTTTGTGAGTTTGTGACGCTGTAAGGGGATATCTGATGATCTACTGAACCGATTTTCAAAATTATTTCACCAAAAGAAAGCTACGTTATTGTAGAGTGTCATAGGTGATACATTTAACTAAAAACTCAAAAGAACTTTGCGTAGTAGTGAGATTTTACACTTATGACAACTCTATTGAAAATAAAAGACCGATGCGCGCATAGTACCTACGCTACGCGACGCGTACCTAATAAAGTGACACCGGTAAAGTGGTAACGGGATAGTGTAAAAGGCAATTTTGAAAATAATATACACTACAACGAATTCTGTACAACTTTGGTTGCCTGGAAGAGATCGCTATGTAGCGCCGTCAAATCGTTCCTTCTATCTTATCCTTGTATGCACTTTTAAAATTCAAAATTCATTTAATTCAAGTAGGCTTAGTTTATAAGCACTTTTGAAACGTCAAGTCAGTCTGTTTGTAGCGACTCTACCTCTACTCTATGTTTTCTATTTTGTGTACAATAAAAGTGTATTCATTCATACATACTAATAATACATATACCGTTAATTGATATATACGTACACTCGTCGCGTATGGGACACGTTTGCTTATGAAATGAAATATGAACGTTGTTTTGAATATGATATTAAAATTCTTGGCACAATGCAACGGTGTCTAATTTGCAAAGGTTAATTTTTGGAAGGTGAAATTCCTCTAGTCAACTGAGATTATAAATGACGAACGAATGTGTAAACGGGTAAATGGCAACGAGTCGGTTGGGAAGGGAAATTTTGATGGCCTTAATAATAGATCATTTTAAGATTTTTAGATATATTTGTTTTCGTGAGAGGTGTAAAATTGCTGATAATTAATGAGATTATGCAAATTTAGAAGTTTCAATACTCTTTTCAAGGTAAGGTAAAGGCGGACAGACCAGACACAACACACTTGTAACAATACGAGTAACGACTTGTCGGGTTCGATTCCCACAACTGGAAAATGTTTGTGTGATGAACATGAATGTTTTTCATTTTCTGGGTGTTTATCTGTATATTATAATTATTTATGTATATTATTCATAATAATATTCAGCAGTTATCTTAGTACCCACAACACAGGCTGCGCTTACTTTGTGGCTGGATGGCAATGTATCGTAGTTTAAAAAAAATACCATTAGCACGACTGCATATTACAGTGACAGAAAAAATAATGTGACAGAAAGTAAAATAATTTAGGATTAGTACTTAGGGAAAAGTATTTTTTTTGTTTCTCTTTCATGGCAACCTTTAACTATTTTTTTTTTGTATGAATTACCTCTCAGTGTAATATTCATTCTTAGGTACACGGCTATTGCTTTTTTTTATATCTCTTTTGGGAGTTTTGTATAAATTCGACTCTTCAATACGTTCTAGATCAAAATTGTTTCATTAGTATTGTTTCTGATAATTTTGTGCTGGAATATATTATTATCTTATATCTTTAAACGAGCAATTCTTGTATATATATCATTGGAATCTCGGAATCGGCTTCAACGATTTTCATGAAATTTTGAATACAGGGGGTTTCGGGGGTGATAAATCGATCTAGCTAGAATTCATTTTTAGAAAATGACATTTTATTCCTGTTTTCCGGTAATAACCGATTTGGTGCAGACGAAGTTGCACGGGTCAGCTAGTTGTAATTGATTTAAAATGATCTGTGATAGGCACAACCGATCTTAATGATGTACACCAGATGAAGATCATCATATCAACCCATGAACGGGACACTGCAGAGCACGGGTGAACTGGGGGTTAAGGCCGTAGTCTACCACGCTGGCCCAGTGTGGATTGGTGGACTTCACACACCTTTGAGGACATTATGTAGAACTCTCGGGTTTGCAGGTTCCCTCATGACGTTTTCCTTCACCGTTGAAGCTAGTGATAAATTACAAAAGTTGGTAATCCCCCCAAGGGGGTTTTTTTAATCTTGTGCTGTTATGAGTCCATGCTCTATCGTCTCGCGAGCAGCAGTGATAAGTTAATAGACTGCGGATGATTATTAAAACACATTTATATATTTAGTCCTTACAAACTTCACGGTACAACGACGCTGTGAGCTACACGTATATGCCGTAAATCGAACAAGGGTCGTAAAGGTCATCTCAAAATAGGCTGTTCCTTAAATGATCAAAGCTTTTAGAAAATAGAATGAATTTCGTGACCCTAAAGGCACGCTTTAGTGGAATGTCAGTCATGAAGAAATACAACTAAGTCGGCTCTAATGGCCGTTTTTAATAAACCTTAGGAATCGCCTTAATTGGATGCCTAGTGATTTAGGTGATTCCTAGAGAAAAATAATCTATTACGAACTCATATGTGATATCCAAAGCTACACCGATCCGGCGGAACGTAAAATTTAGGGGATTCGTTAACTGAAATTTGACAGATGAAAAAAATTTTAATTCAGTTTTTTTTATGACCTTAAATTCATACGAAAAGTTATAATAAATTATAATAAAAGAAATAGGTTTCTACAGGATTGATGAATTCCTTAACGACAAGGCTGCTTGGAAGCAGGCAGCTCCGCTCTCATCTCTCACAAGAAAGATAAATTCTAAAGATTGTTAAACTGTAAAATGTTACTGGCCGGCTTTTCTCGGTAGAATCTGCCTTCTGAACAGGTGATAGAGTCACTACCAATCGACTGACTTGACGTTTCAAAAGTGCTTTTAAACTAGGCCTACTTGAAAAAAAAAATTTTGAATTTGAATTTGGAATTTGGAATTTGAATTTTATAAGTTGCCTAGTGAAAATTGTTAAAAGGTAAATTTATGTTTAGGAATCTTCTTTAATTAGGCGTTACTTACTGTCCGTCGTTACTGAGAACGGGCATAAGACATGTTACTAGGAAGTCAGGTGGCCCACCATATTGTTTTGTAAATTATTTGTATAAAAAAACGAAACAAACGCGGTCGCTGATTAAAGCTTATATTAATTAATGTTAGTGAGGATACCAGATTGCGCAAGCAAAGTCGCACGCACTTAATGGTCACAGAAAAAAAAATACGCAGCTACACCCGTCCATACATAAACGTGAACGACTATCAAAATCGATTAAAAAGCAATAAAGACACGAAAATCTCGTAAATGGTGACTTTTGGAAACCATAAATATGGCATTATCACAAAGGCGTTCCTGGCCAACGCTGCGGCCGTAATAATACGCGTGAGCCGATTATGATAATCCATTTTGATATATTAAACTTGCACAAATGAAATATTTTAATATATATTAAGCCCCGATAATGTGACGTCATGAGCTTAATAAGGACCGTTAGCATAAAAGTTGAACTAACTGATTTTTATTAAAAAGTAGTTTTTGTTAGGCAATTTTATAGTAGTGTTTTGATATATTAAACTTGCACAAATGAAATGTTTTAATATATATTAGGCCCCGATAGTGTGACGTCATGAGCTTAATAAGGACCGTTAGCATAAAAGTTGAACTAACTGATTTTTATTAAAAAGTAGTTATTATAAGGCAATTTTATGATAGCGTTTTGATGTATTAAACTTGCACAAATGTTTTAAAATATATAAGCCCGTGACGTGACGAGCATGATAAGGACCGGTAGCATACAAGTTTACCTGATTGAATTTTATTAAAAAGTTGAAGTGTATTTTTTATTGAGAATCAAATCTAGGACTTCGTGATAGTCGATTACGCTAAACACTAGATCATAGGGACAATAAGTTAAGAATTTTTCCCAAAATCCCCGGTGTATACTTTTACCGAAACTCTCAGCATTGCATTGGAATCCATTTAGATGCTAATATAAAAACAGCGCCACTGAGTGGTCGTTAGACAATTCGCTACGTGACTTCCCAGCTTCGATTCCTGCCCGAACACTTGTTATCTGGAGTGCCTTCGAGTGGCTACGTGTGCCAGAAGTTTCGGCGTTGAACTGCTTCCGAATTGTATAGAAATTGTATAATACTCTACTTAGGCAGTTCTCAGAATGAAATTGCAATTTGCTGTATTTTTTTTGTGAGGCAACTTCTAAAAACAATGCCTCCAATGCCTTAACAATTATTTATTTATTTATATACTTATTCTAACACTATCATTACAAAATACTTCAACCTAATGCGAAAGTGTAGCTTTTTTTAAAAAATAATCTTAACATCCTTAAGCTACATATATCCTATGCCATTTAATTAATTATCTATTCCCGTAACAAATAACCCACATTGCGACCCTTGTGAATTCACTCAGATATATTAACAAACGAATTGTTATAATATGCACTTTCTCATTTATATAATTACTTTGTTTCTCGATAAAAGACAAATAAACATGTAACAAACCCCAATACATTTTTTAACAGTATATCTAACCTTTGGTAAAGTGGACACGATTATAACTGTGCGTGGATAAAGATCACGTATAAGCAAACAATAAATAAAGAGAAGTTGTAACTTTAAAAGGAAGTAAAAAGAAAGGAAGGATATACGAGTAGCTATATAGTTATTTCAGTTGGCTAATTTTGTTTTAAAACCTAACATTAATGTAAATACAATAAATAGCTAATAAAATATGTAATGAAAAATAAAACATTAGTGCGCCCATCTGAAGTAGACTTTTTATTTATTATATTCAATGAAAGGCTGCGCTACATCCGTTGTTCTGGTTATAAGAATATCAACGCGAGATCACGAGGTCTTAGGTTAGATTCCCGGGTCGTGTCCGAAATTGTTAGTGTTTCTGTTAAAAATTCTCAGTACCAAATTGGAGCTAATGCCTCCTTGTATTCCGATTATTATCTCGTTAGATGTAGCCCACCAGTCCACACTAGAGCAGCGTGTTGGGTCTATGCTCTTAAGGCCTGTGTACCATTAAAGAAGGGGCCTGTCCAGCAGTTGGGCGTTAATAGGCTGATGATATCACTCGAAATGTTTTAATCGACGTTTTTTTTAAAAACCTTCATGCATCTTAATACTAGCCGAGAAACACAGGTTTTTCGTTATAAGTATAAAGGCTAGAGAAAAAACTTAAGTATGACTAATTGGTTACCCTTCCAACTAAGTTATTATCTATGAAAAATCATTATCGGTTGTTATAAAATAAAATTAAAGTTATCATTTTTTTTTAACTTATTTTTAATAACTTTTTACTCCTTGCTAATACTAGTTTGTATGTATTTTGTATATAAGCATATGTATTGTGTGCATATTTATGAAAATTCTTCAAACCGTTGTTTTATAAAACAAATGTATTGAATATTTTCTGTTTCTTTTTCAGGTATGACCCTGATTGTTTAAAGGAGAGCGATTAACGGTTCATTACGGTAATGAGAGCAAACTTTTTCATACCATATATTTTAATTCTGCTTTCCAAACCGGTGGTAGAGTCACTAAAAGCAGACATAATTGACGTTTCAAACCTACTTGAAATACCTGAATTTTGAATTTGAATTTTGCCCATTTTAAAAATATTTACAGATTTACACAGTTTAATTGTCATTTCACACAGTGGGAGGTCAGTTCCATGAAAACAAAAAATACAATAAAATTTAGAATTTCCTTCTTTTTTTAAAAAGTACCTAATACCATCATTTTTGAGGCTGACATTGCATTATCTTTAATAAATGATCACAGTTATAGCTCTGTCACATAAATATATGATTATTTCATCCATCACTATCACCATCATTTCAACCAATGGACGTCCACTGCTGGACATAGGTCTTTTGTATGGAGTTCCACAATACACGGTCCTGGGCCGCTTGCCTCCAGCGGCTCCCAGCGACTCGCCTGATGTCATCTATCCCGACTCGTTGCGTTTACCGGTGCGGGGTCGCCATTCCAGCACCTTAAGACCCTAACGTCCATCGGTTCTCCGAGCTATGTGCCCTGCCCATTGCCACTTCAGCTTCGCGACTCGCTGAGCTATATCGGTATTTCATCCATAATATATATTTATTATGCGAAATCGTACCTTACTGATTAATATCGATTTATGATAACACAAATAATATAGATACACGGACAGAAAAATAAAGCAATCATAAAAAATACGCCGGTGGTTACAAATACCTTTTATTTTATTTGTGTATATTTTGTTTATGTATTCGTATGTTTTTATTTGAATGTAGGTTTATAATAATTTTACACCTATTTGTTCTCGCTCTTGTTGTCTCCTAATCCTAAGGTTGCCTGGCAGAGAACGCTTTTAAGCGATAAGGCCGCCTTCTGTATTCTACTCCAGTTTTTGTGTTTCTCTCTATTCGTCCTTTATTTTCCTAATCATGCAGTGGTGTACAAATAAAGAGTTTAAATAAAATATAAATAAATTAATACTTATAAGACGCAAATGAAATCTAGACACTGAAAAAAATTAATGTTCGTCTCACAAACATTTTCCAGCTGTGGGAATCGAAACCACAGCCTTGACTCAGAAAACAGGGTCACTGCCCACTGTGCCAATCGGCCGTCAATGTTGCAATAATAGTGCTTAGCGGAGATATAAGTAATACTTCCCCGGACGAGCTTTATCACAAAAAGCTTTTAATAATATTAAAATCCACAAAAGCTCGCATCAAAAATAAAAATGTAGCTGATTTAAAAAAATCAAAATTATTACCAACTTTAAATGAGGAACGGTTAAAGTTGAAAAGCATTAAAAATTTTCGCAGCACCAAATACGGTGTAAGTAAGTTTATCGCATTTCCGAGCATCACAAATTGTTCCGGGCGAGCGCGTCGGGGATAAATTTGAAGCATCAACGAGAGACCAATTACAGCGCGGTATGAGCGGCGGCCGTTGTCTCTTTCCTCCTATCTTAGCATAGACAATATTTTGACACATGCAAACTAGTTGTGTTTGAGTGCATTTCAAATTCAAATTCTAAATTCATTTATTAAGTATGCTTACTTTATAAGCACTTTTGAAACGATTATGTATGTCTGTTGTAGTGACTCTACCACCAGTTCGGAAAGCAGATTCTATCGAGAAGAGCCGGCAAGAAACTCAGTTGTTGCTCTTTTCCAACATCAACATTTACAATAATTTTTCTATCTTGCGGAATATGAGAGCTAGCTAGCTACTTCCAATCTACCTTGTTATTAAGAAATTCATCTAATATATTATAGTAACCTTGCTGTATAAGATGTTGACACATTTTTTTAATGTATGCATTGGTAAGTCCAGAATTACCTTAGGAATCCTGTTGTAAAAGCGTATACTCTCTCTATACATAATTTATATATATATATATATATATATATATATAAATATATGTATATGTATTAATGCTTGTGTGCTAAGAGCTATTTTACATTAAAAATTGACGATTTCGAAGTTGAAGGAGAATCAATGTCACCGAAATAGATCAAAAGATTAGCAAGTTATAGTGGCAGTGGGCAGGTCTTTCTTTCGTAGGACGAATGTCTATTGAGACAGGCGCGTTCTGGAGTGGAGATCGCTACTACGGTAAATCCAGTCTGGGGCGAACTCTAGCTCGTTGGACAGATGATCTTAAGAAGGTAGTTGGAAGCGGCTGGATGTGAAAGGAATGAGGACCGTCTGTGGTGGCGCACTCTTTGGATGCCATATGTTCATCAGTGGAAGCTTGTAGGCTGTTGAAGATGGCAGTAAGGTTCTAAACAATTTAGCGGGAGAGGAACTCTTCATTGAGAGATCTATTCTCGATGTATCTGTACGTAATTAACTCAGGGATGAGAAGATCCATAGAGGAAGCAGTCGCGAAAATGAAGTGGTAATTGGCGACGCAGCGGTAACAGCAGCGTTGGTGGACCCTTGAAGAGGTTTGAGCTTGACAAGTCGCAGGGAGGCATGGGATTTCCCCGGGCGGCTAACAAAGCCAACAAGAGGGACATGCCGTAGTGGTTTTTTGTTTGGGTAAACCCCCTTTAGAGGGGGGAGGCCCACGTAACCTCCTGCCTCCTGCCCAGGGGTCGGAGGTAGCAATAAAGCTATTCCAACAAACGGGAGGCATGGAAGCCAAGTATTATTTGTAAAGACCCGTAGAGGCTCTAAGGTCTAATAATGTAGGGGAAAAGAGGGCTTAGCCAAACAGAGAGACTTTAATAGACTAAGTCCGCCGGAATTCTTAGAATAGCTTAAACCCTAAACAACTGCTCAAACAAAGGTTAGCATATATCTGATAAACTCTCTTAAAACAGCTACATTGGTGCTTTTTCAGAAAACTATGAACTAAATATAGCTAATTTTTATTTAAAACTGGCTGTTGCCCGCGACTTTGTCTTCTTTTGATTTTGTTTTTGATGTGGCATTCAATTTAGTTGTAGTTCTAAAAAAAATTAAGTATTGAGTATCGCTAAGCCTTAAAAGAGGTGTTTGCTGCTGTCCGCTGAGGAATTCTGTCCTCTGTCTCCAAACACATTCATCAGATCTACACAAAGTTTGGGCAAAATTAAACACATATTATAACCTCTATAGTACAAAAATAATTATTTAAATCGGTTATAATTGGTCGGAGTTACGGTGTAAAATCGTGAAACACTTTTATCCCCTCTCCCAAAGGAACCTAGCATAATGTCGGGATAAAAAGTATATATTACTAACTTTTCCAAGAATATGAGTAGAAAGTTTCATGAGGATTGGTTAAGTAGTTTCAAACAACCTTACACTGATATTTATAATATTAGTAGGGACACTAATTTCATAAAGTCAATTAACGAGGATTTAAAGCTCCAACTAGCTTTAAGAAAATTAAAAAAAAGTATTTTTTCGCGAAAATTACACTTATTCCATTTTCCTTTGACGCCTTAAACCTCTGAGCCTTAGCGCATTAACTTTGAAATAATAAATTACTAACTACGCTTTACAAAATATTTATGAGCGCTTCAAAAGAGCTTGTAAAAATCATCAAATAAAAACATTTTGGACTTTGAGTTTGTATGTAACTCAACAGAGCCTCATTAAAATTACATCCGTGTAATGGTACCAACGAGATTAAAGTACGTCATAGTTTATTGTAAAGGGCTAACCTTTTTCTTACATTCACTATTTATAATTCCCCAAGGCACCGGTCAAAGCAAAGGTTTCTTAGCCTTAAGTAGGTCTGTAAATAGTTTAAACCCTTAATTTAAAGCTGGTATTACAGACCTTGGCTGGAAAGTCTTTATTGTGAAAAAGTCTTTTGTCCGGCGTAATGAAATAAAACTGGCTTTAGACATCAGAAATAAAAGAGATTGTTAGCTCTTGCATTTTTATTTGTAAATCGTTAAAATTTGTAGACATACTACTGCATGTGTAATGTCTTATGGGATCTTGTTATGGCTGAAATATAAACTATATTTATACTACAGAAAAGAGCCTTACAATCGATATATAAACTAAGATCCTGCGATTCGTACCTATTTCTTTAAATTCAATTTCTTGAATTTAAAGAAATACGTATACTTACAGTCTCTTTTCAATTTAAAATTTTTACATATTTTATAAATAACTCAATACTGACTTTAATCGCAAAATATCGCATTGAAGTATAACAGCATTTTATTCGGGAAGGCCCGAATAAAATGCTGTTATAACTTTTCGGAGCGTCGGAAATATTAATCAAAATTGCATTTAATGAGAGTGAAAAGGATAACTATTTTATATTGTAAAGGCGACGTAGCCCCATTAAATGGTGCAGAACTGACATCAATGGCACTCAGGTCCCATTCATCATTCATAATTACATAAGGCATAACTCAAAGTGAACATTTCTTACCTTAAGTGTGTCTTTAAATAGTTTAACGTTAAACTAAGCTTAAATTTAAAGCCGGAATTACGGACTTTCGGCAGCGAGTTCACGAGAGGAACTCCTTTTAACTCACTAAGGTAGTTTCTGTCTGTATATCTGAAAGATTTGAATTTGGTTTTATTAAGTCGTACGGATCAGTTTTGGGAATTTGCTACTACATGTTTGACGTCATTAGGCGTATGATCTACTAGCTGTAGCCCACGATTACTTCCGTTTTTAAAAAGTCCCTACGGAACTGTTTATTTCGAATTACATATTTTTTTGTTTAAACGAGCCATATTTATAGGGAGAGCACTGTCGTCTAAAACACAGGTTTATACCTAGCTAAGGGACAGTTGATTTATGTATAACATGTCAATTATAAGAATAATTTAAGTTATGCCTATTGTGCATAAGCAATGTAAGTTGTACCCATGTTTTATTAAACAATAAATAATTGTATATTATTTTTATTATTTCCCTAGGCCACAAATTATTCTCTGTCTTTTCAAGCCACTGTATACAATGCTTTGTCAAGATCAGCTCTTTATCTGATATGCCGTACGCAGGTAGCAATAATTATTATTTAAGAACCGACTCCGGGTACTTTTCCATAATAGAAAGTCCTAACCTGTGTCAGCCACTACAATTTTGGTCCGAATCAGTGCTATGGCTGCGCCGATAATAGGTAATAAGCAAACAAGCAAACAAAGTAAGAAAAAAATATAATCATGTTTTTTTCAATATGTCACCAATTTTATAGGGTCACTTTTCATTTCCAAACGCAAACCTAAGTCAGTATGAATGTGCCTGTAATAAGTCTTAAGTTTAAATCTTGTAGCCGGAATTATGGGCATGTGCGAGCGAGTCTCTCCAGAAGTTCTCCTTTATATCCATAGTCGGGTGTTATTTTATAAACCGGGATGTAAATATTTGATCATTATTGCGGTTGACTAAGATGTGAACGAAATAAAAAGTCATTCGCTGCCAACAACACGAACATTAAAAAATAATAGTGATCGCAATTTGGTTTTAAATAACGAAAAGAATAAAAAAGTTCCCATGAAATAGCGCATAGCTGACGTAAAAAGCGTTCGTCATTCATAATTCCACAAGGCACCAGTCAAAGCAAACATTTCTTAGCCTTAAGTGTGTCTGTAAATAGTTTAACGTTAACTAAGCTTAAATTTTAAGCCGGAATTACGGACATTCACAAGCGAGTCTCTCGTGAGGAACTCTTTTGTCGCGATAATGAAATAAAACTGCGCATTAGACATTGCTAGTGAAAGAGGGTTAGTTGTGAAAGAGAAAAATCTGCTTTAAAGTACTAAAAGGACGCTTCTTTTTGTTTTTGTTCGGTGACAAGTTAACGCTTGACTGCGATCTCACCTGATGATAAGTTACGATGTAGTCTAAGATAGAAGCGCGCTAACCTGGAGTTGAACCAGTTTAATGAACCCATAACCCTGAGAGTGGGATTGAGTAAGAAAATCATATTCGTTTGATAACTTAAAAACCTATCATCTATACTTATAATAAACCTGGCAGAGATCGTTTGTAAGCGATAGGTCTGCCTTTTGTATTCTACTCCAGTCTTTGTGTTTCTCTCTATTTGTCTTTTATTTTCCTAACTGTGTAGTGGTGTACAAATAAAGAGTTTAAATAAATACATAAACAAATTAATCGTTTATTGTATGATACACAAATATGAAATACAAAGTCTAATACATACAACATAAATCACATCTAAATACACGAAATAGGCATAAATTAAAGTTACCCAAGACTAGAACTAAGTATGGCAGTAAAACTATACAGGTTGAGGTAGCACTATACATTAGTCTACCCAAAGAGATTTTTGCGAGAAATCTTTTAAATCATTTAAATATAAGCTAAGAAAGTTTTGTTTCATTTTTTTTATAAAAGTGCCACATTTTATTTCGTTTTACTACTAAAAGCTGTTATTAGTTTAAGCTGCTAGTTTTCACACTAACTAGATAATATATTACGACTGGAAGAGGTCGCTATTTAGCGATAAGGCCGCCAAATTGTACGTTCTACCTTATTGTGCTGTTGTATTTGTATCTCACTAAATTTTCTCTGTGGTGTACAATAAAAGTGCATTCATACATTCATTCATACGACTTCTTTATGTAAATTTTAATATCTCATTAAGTGAAACTGTTTCATTTGAGAATAAATGTCTTTAAACCTAAAGTGACAACATCTAACAAATACACAGCGCCTTCTGCTTTACAGATTTCTGGAATATTTCCCATTGTGATGCGTCAGTGACAACTAAACTAAAGCTATAATTCCAAACATACACTCGCGGTTAAAATTATTAGTGGGCAAGCAGCCTTACACTAAAGTCGTTATAGTACGTGTTTTAAAGCCCGAACTCGCATCTGTTTCAATAAAACGGTATAAAAAACGCCACAGTTGGTCGTTGGCGAGATTTTTCTTCATGATCATACTTTGCTTCGAGAATTTATTCAAGTGCCCAAGTACTACAAAATTAATACTTTCTATTTTGAAAGTAAACATTTCGTAGTCCCTTGCCGTCGGCATTGTTTCACCAATTAATTTTCCTCCCAATAGCTTTTCATTATTGTTGTGTTTATTAAAAGGTTTGCGTTGTTTTAACAAGTAATTTTCTTTTAAATAACTTCATACCATCGTGTTCGTTTACATCAAGGCTTTCTATGAAACCCTTTGTAATTAAACTTCATAGTAACAAAAGAAATAATACGATTTTATGAAATCGATGTGACTTCAATAAGGCAAGTTTTAATTATAAATTTACTAGTTATTGTTTTCTTGTAATTTGCTTAACCATACCAATTAAAACGCGGGTATCATATTTTCATGAACTTACAGTGATGCTTTGGAACATAAAAAACCCATATATATCTATATACAACGTGTAAATGAAAGCGAAACAATACTTCACAGGCTCTAGGTACATTATGTATTGTCGTTGTTTTGTGATGTTTTACTTCACCGTTGAAGCAAGCGATATATTAAACTTAGAACGCACATAACTTAGAAAAGTAAGTAAGAGGCGAGTGCTGGGATTCGAACTCGGCCTCCGAAAAGCGAAGCGGAAGTGCTAACCACTGGGCTATCACCACTTGTACATACACACAACTATGAAACGCAAGAACACTTACCATAATTACCCACTCGTTATACAATCCAACTCAACTTGAACAAGTGCCGGTATCGTTCTCGAGAGAGAATTCATCTCGTTCGTTAAAACTCTCGCCAATTCATTAAACTCCGAACACACGCTTGATAGCTTAGTCTTTGTGCACACTGCTCAGTAAATACGATACGATAAAATTTTGTGTTGTTATTTAAAAAAATGCTATACTTATAAATATTGTTAGTATAAAAATATATAAATTACTAATAAGTAGTCACAGAATTAATAACATCCAGAACCTTAATTCAGCCATTATTGCATGCAGTGCATTGTGGGCAAAAGATCTCAAAGAGAAGAAGAAGAAGAAGAAGGAAGGCGGCCTTATAACTGCAAGAAATCTCTTACATTACAGGCAATCTTTGTCTATACGACTTCCAGCAAGAGAACGCGCCAGTGCCAAGAGTGTTGATAGATATACATAAATACCAAAATGTAAAGATAAAAAAATAATTTTTATACAAAGATTAAAATAAATATACGTAATATATAACTATAAAATATATATAATATATATAAATATATAACAAACATAATATATACAAGTAGATTTTAATACACAATTTAAAAGAAAGATATATAAATAATCTACTTCAAATGCCATCACTCAAAGAGAGGTAGTAGTCCTTCAGACGACTCTTAAATATCGGAAGGGAACTACTTCCACGGATTTCAGCAGTCAGATTGTTCCAGATCATAATTTCCTTAAAGGTGAAAGAATTACCGAAGAGCTCGTTCGTTTTACATTAATCATATACACGACTATGAAAGAAAAAATAAACTTCTTGTGCAGTTTACTAGACTGCATAAAATTAGTAATTCATTTAAGGGTAATTGTATAACTTTTTATAACAAATTACCAGATGAAATCCTTGAGATGCATCTCAATAAGTTCAAACTTTATATAAAACGTAAGCGTATAGAAAAATCCTATTATAATATTAAGGATGCGCGATGAAAAAGCTTGGGTATGAATTGCTCTTACTTCATAGCTCAGCATTAACTAGACTGTGAGATGAGAAAAAATCTGGCTTAGTTTGTTGGGGGCTGTTCTTAGACCAGGGTGCGTTTGGAACCCTCCTAGCTTTAGTTTTAAGTTAACGAATGTAGTTATCACCATCAATAACATTAGTGTAACATGTTAAATGTATGAATGCTTCATAAGTGCCTGTAATAAGGTCTACATGAATAAAACATTTTTGAATTTGACTTTGACTTTAAAAACCACTCCACTTTAGTAGTGTTTCTCGATCAGGCAGTAGTCACTTCACACCATTTAGCAGTTGACAGTAATTATTTTACCTCTAATATTCTAAACGTTAACCATCAAATTGGTAAAGTGTTTAAAGTTTGTGAGTGAGCAACATTCCGCAGGTGTGAAGTGAGATGTGCGCGCGGCGTTGTCACTCACTCACTCACTTCATCTTTTGGACACTTAGCACTGTTTATTAAATTAATTGAAGAATTGAAAAGATAGAAACAAGATTTAAATTTAATTATTTTATTTTGAGCTTTAATAATCTCAGTTGACAGTGTTCACAAACGCAGTCGGAAGCATTTGCTCACTTCTAGATTCTGTTGTGCTACCTATGTGACCAACCAAATTATTATGAGAACTGAGCATGTTATGTCTCCGACAGCGTTTGTGAATAGTGTCAACTAAGATTCCAAACCAAAAATCCTCAACAGTGTCACTCTCACGACTACGGCGAATCTATTAACATCACTTACCTACATAAAAAAACATTGTCTCGAAAAAAATAACCCTACTTCTTTCGCCGTCGGGTATAATATAAAAAAATATGTTTTGAAATCTATATGGAGTCCGCTAACTTCACTTTAAAACTAATTTTTATACTAAGTAGAGATATTTTTTGGAATAGATCGTATAGCGTACACTGGTGAACAATCTTGACATTATATTATAACTCTCTTGACGGCACTACGGTTGTTTATAAAGATTTAATGCCACACTTTGCGTTCAAGCTTTAAGCGCGTATGAAGAATGTATACGGCGAAAAGTTATGTACAGGTGTTTGTTTCATCTTACAAACATTTTAAGTTCACTGTTTATCATATTAAAAATAAGCTGTGATTTGCCACAGTTTCTACTTTATTTATTTGTTTTTATAAAAAATTTATTCCTACTTCACAAAAAGAGAAAAATGGACAGTAGGTGCAGAAAACTTAAAAAGTAGGATACAAAAGGCAGCCTTATAGCTTAGTAACGATCTCAGGCAACCTTAGGATTAGCAAAGGTGGTGCGTATGATTATTTCATACATACTTACGAATAATTACACCTGGACCTCTGGTAAAAATACATATGGCATTTTGAAACTTCGTACTAGTTAAAGTCAAATTCAAAGTCAAAAATATCTTTATTCAAGTAGGCCCATCGTTGGCACTATTGATGCGTACATAAGAATTACACGGTAGTGATATGATGGCGATAACCACATTCGTAAACTTAAAACTAAAGCTACGAGGGTTCCAAACGCGTCTTGGTCTAAGAAGAAGCCCACAACAAACTTAGCCGGATGTTTTTTTTTTGTTATCACCATCTCACAATGTCATTTAAAATTATTAGAAGAGCAACCTGGTTAGAGCAACAAAGTTAAGTCTTTGGCCTTACATTCGCTTAGAGCTATGTTCGTTTCAAGCAAGTAGATATTGCTTACTATAACAATGTATTAAAACATCGTGAGGAAACCTGACATTTCTCCATAATCTTCACAAAGCCTTGTCCAATCCACATCCGCAAATCCGCGCTTGGCCAGTGATGTACTAAAGTCAACGCTCTTCTCATTCTTAGAGAAGTACTAGGCTGGAAATGTGTTGGAAATGATGAAGTACAGAAAGAAAGGCGAATAAAATATTGCAATACTAAAATCGTTTCCAAACAACGATATTTAAATGTGAATAAAAACGCAGACAATGACAGTACAAAGGAATGTCACAAGTCGATAACGTAATGCTTTATGACAGTTCGCATTACACTTGATATTTGCGAGCAATTGTGTGGAAATCATCGTAATGGCTTGAGCCTTCCCACCGCAGCCTACGAACGGTAAACAAAATTTGAACCGTATAGTGAAGGAGATAAAGGCGTGATTAGAATGACGTAAATTATAATTTGCCCACCGTATACATGCCAATCATAATTTTGTGATCCGTTATGTAAATTGAAATTAGTATATAACTGGGCCTTATCTATATATATAAAAGAGAAAATGTGTGGGTATGTTCCGTATAGGCTCCGAAACGGCTGGACCGATTTCAATGAAACTTTCAGGGAATCTCCGGATTGACCTGGCGAGTAATCCTGTAAAGTTTGGTGACGATCAGAGCACTCCTATTTTTGAACTGTCAAACTGTCAAATAAAATTTATTTACTATGATGATGCACGCATACCACTCCATTGAGGAACTCTGTGTACCTCGATAGACCTATAAGTGAGAGCAATGAGTTAATTTGCGTATTCACCGCACTCTGGCCAAGGTTTTGACCCCCCATGCATGGCGGGTCCCATCGTCAATGGCCTGATCGCTGCCAAGGGTGTCTTACCCTACCCAACAAAACAACAGAACCATTCCCCTGAATCGCAAGCGTATGTATAAGGAAATTATTAATGACGCAAATTGGTATTTAACTTCATTCATTATAAAAGTTTGTTAACATGCAAAGTTGGGATCGCTAGAACTGAGCCGATTTAAACTCGACATTAAACGAATCGGCTAAGTTTTACGCGTGCCGATTGTGATTCGCTAATCGGGATCGTTTGTAGAGTTTCTTCTCGAACACTCTTGGTGACCCACCGGTGCAGTGGTTAGCGCTGCGGTCCCGGAGTCCCGGAAGGGAGTTTGCATAAATGATGCAAAGTCTCAGGGTTCAAATTCCTCAATGGGTGTCTCACAAGGCTCGATTTTGGGTCCTTTTCTATTTTTAGTGTATATAAATGATCTACCGTACCATGTCAGTGGAACATGCGACATTGTATTGTTTGCAGATGATACATCTCTAATTTTTAAGACTGATAGGAGTAAAGATAACTCTGACGAAGTAAACCGTGTTATGTCGCATGTGTCGCACTGGTGTAAACCAGTTAACAACTTACTTTTAAATGCAAAAAAAACAAAGTGTGTCGAATTTATCTTACCAAATGTAAAGAAAATTGATAAAAATATAATGATAAATGGTGAATCACTAAAAATAGAGACTTCCACAGTTTTTCTGGGCGTGACCTTGGATAATAAGCTACAGTGGAGTGCCCATATAGATTCACTAGCGGGTAAACTAAGCTCGGCTGCCTACGCAGTCAGAAAAATTAGACAGATTACTGACGTTGAAATAGCTAGGCTAGTTTATTTTGCGTACTTTCATAGTGTTATGTCCTATGGTATCTTGTTATGGGGTAAAGCAGCTGATATCGAAACTATATTTATATTGCAGAAAAGAGCTGTACGGTCAATATATAAACTTAAATCACGCGAATCCCTCCGTGAGAAGTTTAAAGAAATAGGCATACTTACTGTAGCTTCACAATATATTTATAACAATATAGTATTTGTAAGACAACATATTAGTCTTTATAAACAAAAAGTGGACATAAACAGTTGACTTACAAGAAATGGTCATAAATTAGTGTCATCTGCATATCGTCTGCGTAAGGTACAGGGATCATTTGTGGGATTGAGTATACGCTTTTATAATATGATTCCTAAGGTGATTTTGGACCTGCCAATGCACAAGTTTAAAGAATTTGTTAAAACACATTTATTACAGCGAGGTTACTATACAATTGATGAATTTTTTAATGACAAGGTTGCTTGGAAGCATCCGGCTCCGCTTTCAGCTCTCACAAGATAGAAAAATGAATGTTTAAATGCAAAATGTAAATTGTTGATGTTGGAAAAGAGCAACTGCTGAGTTTCTTGCCGGCTTCTTCTCGGTAGAATCTGCCTTCCGAACCGGTGGTAGAATCACTACAAACAGACAGACTTGACGTTTCAAAAGTGCTTATATTAGGCCTACTTGAAATAAATGAATTTTGAATTTTGAATTTTGACAGTTTGGGAACTTATAATTTCTGTATTTTATATATTTAAATATTTTAGAAAGTAATTTGTTAAAGTTGTGATTGTGACTGCGACTGCGACTGCGACTGCGACTGCGACAGTCACTCAAATCCGGTCTAAAAGATTCTATTAAATCAATAATATCAGTTATTTTTAATATTTTTCCTACCGAATTTCAAGTCTCTACGCCTTATGGTTAAGAAATATCGTGATGAGTCAATATATAGGTAAAATCTCTTATATATAGATAAGTGACACTTTCTTTCGTCGTCGTTTTTTTAGAACTTTAAAGAGGAACAACTTAGTGATACTTTTATTTTTATGTAGAAGCTCTCAAAAGAAAAAAACCCCGCGATTTTGAAACATTCTTCATTGGTGCTATGCTCCTATTGGTCTTAGCGTGATGATATATAGCCTATAGCCTTTTTCGATAAATAACATACAACACTGAAATAATTTTTCAAATATATTGGTCAGATTTGAAAAATTTATTCCTGAGATCATCGCGTTCAACTAAACGAAGCTTCCTAAAGTTAAAGATTGTCTGGAAGTAATCGCTTTTATTTTTTTAAATTAAAATATAATAAATATATATGTACAATACACACATCGCCATCTAGCCCCAAAGTAAGCGTAGCTTGTGTTATGGGTACTGAGATGACTGATGAATATTTTTATGAATAATATACATAAATAATTATACATATAAAGACCCAGACACTGAAAAACATTCAAGCTCATCACACAAGCATTTTCCAGTTGTGGAAATCGAACCCACGGCCTTGGACTCAGAAAGCAGAGTCGCTGCAAGCTGCGCGAATCGGCCGTCAAAACTTTAGCGATAACACCGCCTTTTCACGCACCATTTTCTATTCTAAGTTTCTTCTGTCTATGTGATTATTTTGCTTAAATTGTGTGTGTGTGTGCAATAAAGTTTTCAAACTAACAAACTCTATAAATTACTATAAGATTACAAGTTTATGTGGTGTACAATAAAGTATTAACATTATGTATGTTTGAATGAATACACTTTTATTGTACACCAAAGAAAAAAAAGTAGTTATAGAGATATAATAAAATATCAAGAGAGTACAATTTAGTGGCCTTATCGCTACATAGCGATTTCTTCCAGGCAACCAATGGCGTAAAAGGAAAAAACATAGAAAAGAGCTATAAATAAGATTTAAAATTATACAAAAATATAAATAAAATATATATATATATAAATATATTACATATAAATACAAATAAAATATATAACATAAATACCTATATAAAAACATAACATATAAAATGTTTGTGTAGTGAAAATCAGTAAGTAAAATTACCTTGGCGTTAAAATCAATATGGTGGTTTAAGCCTGAGTGATTTCTGTTTACCCTGTGCGTAGGTAAACATAAACATTTAGTTAAACGACACTTCGCGGCTTGTGCCTTCAATAATAAATGAGTTTACTTACGCACCAATTTTGATAAGAGTTATCTATTAATCATGTTACTAGGCTGTTGCCATACTCCGTCCGAGTTTATATTTTATTTAGGGGCGTCGTTCAAATTTATTTAATGATTTCGAATTAACGCCAATAAAGTATAACTCATAGCTTGTCATAAACAGTCGATAACATATAAACATATGAATTGTAACGTATTACTGTTTTATTTTACTTTTTACGACCTCCCTGGCGCAATTTAAGTAGAAGGTCCCTGGTTCCATTCCCAGCAGAGGCAATTGGCTAAATTATAATTTTAAAATTTTCTCTGGCCTGGTCTGGGTGGAGCCTTTGGCCGTGGCTAGTTATCACCCTACCGACAAAGACGTGCCGCTAAGCGATTTAGTGTTACGGTGCGATGTCGCGTAGAAACCAATTAGGAGTATGACTACCATGTAAGGTATGACTCTTGACTTGAAGGTACTAATATTGTATGTACTGGGGAAAATGGAAGCTGAAAGGGCATTCCAGATCCTAGCGGTGCGGATCAGAAACGAAGATGTGAAGCCCTTCGTTAGCGTCCGCAGTTTATCGACGACGTAGGAATGCAGATCCTTACGGTGCGTCGCGGTTCGATGTAAAAGTTGTTTTGTGGGAGGCTTCGGTTGTGGCTTGACTACCATAATGATAAAGCGAAGTGGTTGCACGCAGGATGCTTCGTCGAAACGGATTAGGGAGTAGGGTTTCATATAACTAGATAGTATAGTAGAATACATCGTCACTTACGACAAGGTGAAATTGCTGTCATGGGCTAAATAATATAAAAAAAAGTAGCTTGTTGAAAAGATATTAAATATCTCTAATATTCGATTTAGAGTAATGATTATGATTAGAAATAAACTATATTTGAAATATATCTTTTTCTAATTTCGGAGCCGGCATGATTGATTTCGCAACTCTCCGGCCGTCGCCATAATACTAGTAGTTTATCCACAAAGTGTAGTTATAACACTGTAATAATAATATTGAAGGTAACAAAAAAATTAAATTGACTACGCTAACTTATTGTAATGACTTGATATCGTAGTAACAGATGTGTGCATTGTCATTAGTTATCCTTTAAATGAGCTAAGCAGTTGTTACAAGAATAACATATAATTTGATGGAATTATATCGAGACACGTTAGGTGAAAAACTTCTGCCCCTATACAACTTCGTCTGCTTTTGATTTTGTTTTTTGATGTGGCGTTCAATTTAGTTGTTGTTCTAAAAAAAATTAAAGTAGTCAGTATCGCTAAGCCTTAATTTAGGGTTTTTCTGCTGTCCGCTGAGGAGTTATGTCCTCTATCTCCAACCACATTCAGATCTACACAAAGTTTGGGCAAAATTAAACACATAATATAACCTCTATAATACAAAAATAATTATTTAAATCTGTTATAATTTGTCGGAGTTATGGTGTAAAATCGTCAAACACTTTCATCCCCTCTCCCAAAGGAACTGAGTTTAATTTAAATGAGGATAAAAAGTATCCTTTATTACTTCTCACACTTCCAAGAATATGTGTACAAAGTTTTATGAGGATCGGTTTAGTAGTTTTTGCGTGAAAGCGTAGCAAACAAACTTACATTGACATTTACAATATTAGTGGAGATTACAGGGGGCAGTGGTCCCCAAGTCTAACACTTAAGGAATAGGTACACAATTATTATAATAAAATAACAGTGAAAAAATGGTTTAGGTATAGTTTTGAGATGATAAATATCAATACAAAATGTAATTGTAAAAGTGTGTGTGTAGTCAGTGGCGTGCACACAGGGTAAGCACAGGGTATGCAGATGATATAAAATGAAGAACGAGTGCCAGTTATAAATACTTAAGGTTAGGCTTTTTATAACTTTTACAATGCCTATCCTTATGTTTTTTATAACTTGTACTAGAGTTTTTTTTTATTTTATTTCATCTGCATACCCTGTGCACGCACCGCGCACGCCACTGTGTGTAGTGTGCATATGTTGGTGTGTTGTATGAGCGTGTGAGAGTATTTCTGTGTGTGTTTGTATATATGCGTCTGTGTTTTTGAGAAATTAAAAACAACGAATATAAAGTACGGAAATATAAATGAATAATGTGCGATAAGTTTGTATCAAATATACCTTATAGTAAAATTTATTTTTATTGCTGTAACTCTATAAAGTATTACTTATCGAAAAAAGTTGCGTAACTAAAGTTTACCGAGATAACTTAGAACCACTCCTTCCTTTGAACCATCCAACTGTACTCTGTTACATTTATCTTGATAAAACTCAGCACTGAATTCAGGTACGAACGTAGTTCCACGGGTACCAAACCATTTTTTCGCGGACGAAGTTTCGGGCATCAACTCGTTCATAATAAAGAGGCAAGAGGGAATAAAACTGTAGAAGAAACTCCAACACGACTTGTTAATTAAAGTTAATAATACTTCAAAGATAGGCGCCGCCCTCGGTTTCCGTCTCCCCCCGCGCCTTTGCCCCCCGTAACCCTAATATTTCAATTTGTTTGACTCGTTGGCACTGAATCCAATTTCCTATGAAGTTAAATTAACGGAGCGGTCGGTATTGACCTTTGCGAAGTTGAACTGTGGTAATTCGTTAGTTGGCGGAAAATTCTGGACGGAAAACTGGTATCGAGAGAAAAATGTTCGCGGCTACAGTGTAGGAATTACAGTTGGTGATATTTGAGGTATGTGAACTAGATAAGTACGTAGCCGGTAGGTGTGGAATGTAGAAGGTATTCTTACCTTTAGTATTAATAAAAACATTTAAAATATAAGGGTATTTCTGACATTACATCGTGTCGCACTGCTTCTATTATTATGGTTATATTGTAAAAGGTGTTTTAAGGGAAAGACATACTGAGAGTAACCGAAATTAATCATAGTTAATTGGCAGTAAGTAAATGTTTAAAGTCATACCTTGTTTTATTACTATAAGTGAGTCTTTGATAGCTATCCCACCTGACGGTAAGTTATGGTGCGGTCTAATATGAGAGCGGGCTAACCTTTTTGTGTTGTGGCACTTATATAATTCAATAAAAAATCAATATGAACATATAGATTTTTTATGGAATTAGTTTGTTGTTTATTGAAAATATTACTCATATAAAGTTTCATTCATAGTATTTGATTCGGTCATATTTATATGAATTAAATAAAGCATTTATGATTAACGCTAATAAAGTATAATTTATAATTTGAAATTCTCAGTAATACAAACATATATTAAAACATTTGTAACGTAATAATATTATTAATAATTTTAAAAGTAAATTATTAACTTCCATTGATACCATTACATGTAATAAAAACTAGTTTACTGACGTTTCTAGCATGTGCCACCTGCCAGAGGAAATGAGCTTTCGATATCCCTCCGTGTCCAAATCAATCTCTCTTCAAACGAAAAACGCATCGCAAACAGTCGCCGGCGGATATTTCATTACGCGGTGAAAACGCGTAATTACACTCGGAATTGGAGCATCCTGTAGCTTTTGCAAGGGTATTTGTGACATTAGTGTTAAAGCGATGGATACAATTCTAAAGTTTATTTTCTCTTATCAGTCTTATAATGTAAACAATCTTTCCGTTACTCTTTAGTGAAAATTTTATTTTAAATTCTTATGAAGATAATAAAAACAAGTTAACCATATAGGAAATCTCTTTTTAATTTGTTTGTTTTTAGCCCCTGACGCAAAAGAGAGTGGTGTCCATGTTTAACGTGTCTGTCTGTGGTATCATAGCTCCCAAACGGATGAACCGATTTTGGTTTAGTTTCTTTTGTGTCATGGATAATTTTATCCCGAGTTTTCTTGGCCACGTTCCATGGAAATCTGTTCAGACATTTGAAGATCATGAGCTCTTTTCAAGTTGATGAGGTTATGATTTCCTATGCTGACCTATTTTCCTACCTGACTGAACTAACAAATAAATAATATTATTTGTTAGTTCTTTGTGTCAGGGGATTTTTAAATTTTACATTTACTATTTATTTCATCAAACTTGTCTTTTGTATTTATTAAAACATATTAACACTAAAAAGTATTACAAAATTGTTTACATTATAAGACAAGTTAGTAAAAATGGACTGTATACATTTTGAGGCCCTCGAAGTAGGATATAGATCAGGTACCCGGTTAAAGTGACGGAAAATAACAAAAGATCTTTAACATAGAAAACAAACGGTTCCCACGGGATTTGTAAAAAACCGTTATGTATGTATTGCAATTATTTCAGACTACAAAAGTCCATGTGTTATTAATTCTCAATAAACGTAATACTTATGTTAGTTAATATAATTAATGTTACTACATACTGAAGCTGACATCCAGTGTGTTTTAAAAACAATAGCCTGCCTGTCAGCTAAAACCTTGAGAACAATATTGGAGCTGCTCTCGATCCTAATTTTGAGAGACGCGATATTTTTCCTAATAACTGCGAAGAAGCCATCAACTCAAGTAATAATTATTTATATATAATATATTATTACATTTATTATTTTATTTAATTATTTATGTATAAAATATATATATTTTTTTATATAGAATTGCGATTTCCTGTCTCTCATTGCCTTATTCCAATAGTTAAGGTAGCCTGGAAGAGATCACTTTTAGTGATAAGGCCGCCTTTTGCATATAATTTATGTTAATGTAAGTGTTCCTGTGTGTGTTTCCTATATTATGCAATAAAGTTGTTTAAATAAATAAATAAATAATAAATAAAAGCAGACGAAAAACGCGGGCACCATCTAGTAATACAATAATTAGAAATATTTGTAGTTTGTTGTTATCAATAAACTGTATAAATCTTAAGCCTGAAGTATTTAATCCTTTAGTAACATAGGATTCATTTTATTTCTGTAATAATAAGATTTCAGCCTGATGACTAAACTCTAAAAGTTTTCATAACAAGAAACACCGAAAGCAAAAGCATTTCAAAACTAAAATATAATATGGCGCCTCTAAAAGTATGCATGCTTTAGAAAACTACAGACAATAAAACTTCCAATTTATTTAGAGAGAATGGTCGAGAAGCGAACAGCGAGCGAACTTGCTGAGCTTTTCTAAAGTTAAGGTAACTCCGGTGACTTACCTTTTACCACGTGCAAGTTTAAACTTTGTCTAGTCCGTTTGAAAACTCTTTGCACAGTTCTTCACACAAGGTAGACAAGACTGTCGCAACAAGGACATATAATTCATCAGCATCTATAATGCGAGGTGCATTATTTAGCCCGCCAACCCGCATAGGATCTGAGTGGTGGTCAATGCTCTTATTCCCTCTAATTTTTAGGAATGTAATGTGCACATATCACAGCTATAGCTAATTTGCTTGTTCGCCATTGGTTGTGTAACAGGCAGAGATCGCTATGTAGCTTAAAGGACATTTGTATCAAAAAATAAATTCAACAAAATAAGTTGACTGCCAATTGGCGCAGTGGGCAGAAACCCTGCTTTTTGAGTCCAAGATTGTGGATTCGATTCGTACAGCAAGAAAATGTTTTTGTGTTGAATATAAAGGTTTTTCAGTGTCTAAGTGTTTATGTGCTTATTATAATTATTTATGCACATTATACATAAAACTATTAATAAGTCATCTTAGTACCCATATTTGGAGCTAGATAGCGATGGGTGTTTTGTCATATAATATTTATATATCTATTATTTAAGCAGTAAAACCCTGTATTCTATTAAATAGCATCTAAGCGAGATTTCAAAAACTTTTACCAGCAGCTTTTTCATGATAAATATCCCTATCCCTATCCCTACTAATATTATAAATGTCAATGTAAGTTTGTTTGTTACTCTTTCACGCAAAAACTACTTAACCGATCCTCATAAAACTTTGTACACATATTTTTGGCAGTGTTAGAAGTAATATAGAATACTTTTTATCCCGACAATAAGCTCGGTTCCTTTGGGAGAGGGGATGAGTGTTTGACGATTTTACACCATAACTCCGACAATTTATAACCGATTGAAATAGTTATTTTTGTACTATAGAGGTTATAATATGTGTTTAATTTTGCCCAAACTGTGGTTAGAGATAGAGGACAGAACTCCTCAGCGGACAGCAGCAAAGCCCTCATTGGAGGCTTAGCGATACTGAATACTTTAATTTTATTTTAATGCCACATCAAAAAACAAAACAAACGAAGACAAAGTCGCGGGCAACAGCTAGTATGTTATATATCCATCTCCAGGATGAAAGCTACATGTGTGCCAAATTTCATCAGGATCGGTTCAACTATTAATACCGAAGCTACCTTCGGTATTAACAAACAATCAAACGAACAAACATATATGCTTTTGGATTTAAAAAAATAAGTATGGATTTCTAAATAGACCGACTATGTATTTAACTGACTTATTATATTGCAACTGAATACAAACGGCAATTACAGCTTGATCGCAGTTCAAATTCAGTTTCTCCGTAAGTACAAGTTGGATGGTCACATCGCAAGTGTGCGCAGAGCATTTTCAGCGTGGCACGAGTTTAAATTCAATCTAGTCTTAGAAAATTTCCCGTAAACAAACATGGTATTAGAGCTCTAAGAGAGTACAAACAGACCTAACTAACTAAGTTCCTGAGGTGCGTTCGTATAGTAGTTACAATATTCGACTACGAAAAACTAGGTACTGAGTTCCATTCGCGATATCACGAGACAAAAAAACGTATGTGTGCTTATGTACGCGCGTTAGAAGTTGTACTTCTTTGGCGTAACAGGATAAAATGTTTAAAAAAATTCTATCTTACGCCTTATTCAACGTTTGTAGGGAAAACGACACCAAAAATAGAAAAAAAGGTATTTAATACATTGAAAATTGTATTAAAACGATTTATCTAGTTATCTCATTGTCCGACCACCAAGGAGGTATAATTGAACATTAAAATTAGAGGTTTTTGTACAATTGAAACAATTAAATCGCCGGAATGAGCCCACAGACTTTGACAATTAAATCGACCTTCAATAGATTTTTTTGTGACAAAACTCGTCCGAGTAAGTATTTCCACCAAGCAGTGTTGCACACAAATTTTTTCCAGCTATGGGAATCGAACCAACAGCCTTGGTCTCTTAAAGCAGGGCCGTCAAATGGCCTGGGTTTACCCAGGATCGTGATTTTGAGCCTGCTAAGCACTTCAATAATGATTTAATAATGAATAAATGAGTGTGTTGTAAAGGAGAGTAGTAAAACTTACTATACAGTATTTATCATAAGAAGAAGCTACTACAACTTTCGAAGTAGGTATTATCTCGTAGCATCGATCGTAGAACACGTAACCGTAGTTTCGTAGATCATCTACGATCTTTGTTATTTGCTGTCAAACGTACTACGTCGTAGCATTTTGCTACACAGTATCGTAACCAATTTTATTATTATCCTTCAGTTCTATCGATCCCCTAAGTTATTACGACGACTAAGTTTATTGCTTTTTCGTAAATCAAGGTGAATTTGGATAGCTTTGGATTTGCTTTAAAGTTTGGTAAAAGTGGTGATAGCCTAGTTAGGGCTATGACCTTTCGGAAGGGCCGAATTCGATCCTTGGCACGCACCATTAATTTTTCGGAGTTAATTGCGTTTTATGCAAATAAATATGACTTACCTGCATGCTTGAGAGTTCTCCATAGTACACAAAGGGGTGTGTAGTCTAAAAATCGGCAATGGACCAGCGTTGACTGCAGCCTAAACCCTTCTCCCGTAAAGGTTTGATAGTGATGATGACGATGATCACTATAAAAAAAAAATACGTATCTACCTAGTCAAAAACAACTGATCTGATGTCAAGGCTTCGGGTGTGACTAATTACCACCCTACTAAAAGAATGGTGCTACCAAGCGTTTTAGCGTTACAGTACGATTGCCTGTTCTAACCCATTACCGGGTTTGGTCAATATACCGTTAGGCCTGCTACCATCTAAACTGCACCATTATAACCACCAGGTGAGATTGAAGAACATATATTTATTAAGTGTTACAAACACTACATTTCATATTAATAAAGTAGCAGCATGTCTGTCTATAACACCACACAGGAAGGTTGTACCGCTCAGCATTTTCCATGCATTATAGGTACATGCATAACGCTTATTTCCAGCGTCATAAAAAAAAATAGTTAGCAGGTTATTTCCACTGAAGTGACAGAAGCAGTAAAATTATGATAATATACTAAAAATACTGTAAATAATATTAGATTACATTCAAGGGTTAACTTGTAGTGGAATAAAAATACTTTATTAGTCACTTGAATCTTATCAAAACAAATATCTCATTTATAATACTAGTAGCGGCTCGCAAACGCGAGTTCGAGTATTCGTTGCATCACTACTACATTTACATAATTTCCCACTGTTCTGTAGTCAAAATCTCATTTTTCACGTCGCTACTATTAAAAGCATCAAATGTAAATGAGTCTTTGTATAATTAACGTATATATCACGAGAGTGTGGCACTTGTGTTTGAATGTACAATGCAGAAGCGGGCCCTCCTCTATACGGGGAGCCGCTTTATGCCCCAATGACCAAAGTACCGGACCATTGGGTCTTGTACTAGCTAACTTGAGGGCTTTCATCTAATTAAGTGTATTTAAAACTGTACTATAAAATTGGCATACACAGAGTACGCGATATTGAAAATGTTAAGCCCATCGCCTCGGAATGCCGTCGTATCTGGTGCTTATCAGTAACCTAATATTATAATAGTTGTTTTAGAGTCCTCCATTTGTCCAGTTTTATTTTCGAATCAGACGTGTTTACTGTCGGTGTCTAATTTCCATTTCTCAAAATTCCATACCAAATTAACTACCGATAAAGAGATACAGCAAGTGGTATTAATCGGCTCCAGGCAGATTGAAGTATACTATTGATAAATCTACCCTTATCAATGGGAAATAGAGAGAAAAAAATACCACTGCAACTATAACTCAGTATGTTGACCTCATCATTTATTAAAGAGTTAAATTCTCATAGAAACAAAACTCTTTTCTTGGAATAGTAGGTATGCTTATATATGGAGGTCGCTTCAACGTTTACGATAACGTTTAGTCTTATTCTGTATCCATTTTAAGTGTGAAAAACAATACATCTTATATTATTAATATAGTAAGACAGACAGACAGGGTGCAAATGCATGCATTATAGGTACACGCTTGACGCTGATTTTCAGCTTAGACCAGTGACATGTATACCTTTTTTTGAAATTAAAATTGCATTACAAACAATGAATATTACAAACATATTATACTTAGAAGAACCGACATAAATCAACGAGTCACGAAGCTAAAGTGGCAATGGGCGGGACTCATAGCTCAGAGAACCAATAAACCACCACAAAACCGTAACCAGCGCCACAAAACCGTAGCATGTGAAAATTTCTACTAAGGACCTATGTTCAACAGTTGTGTGTGAGATGATGATGATGATGATGTTACATATCGGAACTCTTGTAACGAACGAGAGTGTTAAATCTATTCTTAGACGTCGTGCTCGATGGTACAATGCATCGCCATGTAAACATAAACATGTGTATAAAAAATGCAGATACGCTCAGGAATTATGGTCGAACTGTTTTCATTTACGAAAAAGAAAACAGTTTGGGGAAAGTTGGTAAAACCAACCGGTAAAACAATTTACGTGGGAAAGTTGTGTGTAAATTTTTTATGCATAACTAGCGGTCTCCTGCGACTTTATCCGCTAACAACTACTATTAAGTTACTCATATAAACGTTTTTCTACAACTAAAGAGCAATCTGAAGAGTTTCTTGCCGGCTCTTTTTGTTGGAATCTCCCTTCTGGACCGGTGGTAGAGTCACTACAAATAAACTGACTTGACGTTTCAAAAGTGATTTTCAAAAGAGATTCGGCAACCCCCACTATCACTTTGTTTGCTCGGCTCCTAAAAGTACGACCCTTATCAATATTAAAGCTGATATTATTTATGTAATTGCGTGATGATAATTCAAGAATGAAGGAAGCTATTAAATGTAAAAAAGTATTTTGAAATCCAACTAGTAGTTTGAATAATAAGCGCATTCAAACAGAACAATCGAATAGGTCGACTGCCACAATCTATATATATAAAAAAAGTTGTGTTAGTTACAAAATTTATAAATCAAGAACCGTTGATTTTTTGGATTCCTCGTAGACCGGAATAGGATAATAAGTATTAAAATATAATATTCAACAAAATGATCCGCGGTTCAAAGTTCGCTGGGACAGCTAGTTTTAAATATTTAATAGTCTATTCATATTAACAACGATTTATCACTTATTTTCTCGTTTAATAATCATCTTTTTATGAAAGACCTACGATGTTTAAAATATCGTAGATCGTAATTTTAGTAGGAGCGCTTTGTGAGACACGCCTCGTCTGGGTTAGTCTTGCATTGCTGTATTGCAAAGCGACGATAGCCCAGTGAGTAGCTTCGACTTCACATTGGGGAGGCCGATTACACCGATCACTTCACTTCAACGGTGAATGAAAACGCCTTGAGGAAACCTGCATGCCAGAGAGTTTTCCTTAATGTTTTCAAGGGTGTGTGGAGTCCAGCATTCGGCACGGGCCCAGTGTGGTGTTCGGCCTTAATCCCTTTCCTGCACTTTAGTGCTTTAGTGGACTTCTAAGGCTATGATGATGATGAAAACAAATATAAACCTTTTCATAGACCAAGTCGTTATGTATAAAAATGACTTTCAAAACTCTAACTCCATATTGTTACAAGCTACTTATGTCTAACAAGTATTTATATCTACTAGAAACCATTACATCCAGGTCTCGTACTAAAGCCGTGGAAGCGTTTTATTTACGACTTGTTTTAAGAAATTCACTATATTGCGCCATTTTGAAATAGCAGCGACTCAAAATGGCTGCGAATATTTCATGGCAGCAATTCCCTTGTTTACTTTTAGGTGACAATTCATAAATGTACTTACATTTTGCACAGGGTTTTCGTTTTATTTTTCAACTATTGTTTGCAATGGATATGAATGAGTACACTTTTATTGTAAAGCACATAGAAAAGTCATAAAATGTGAAATACAGTAAGTTATTTAAAAATGTTGTATTGAACGATTAAAAACAACAGCCTAATGTTTCATGCACGACATAAAATAGCACAACATTTAATAGTAGCAGTAGAAATTGGGATTTTAAATCCTTCTAATATTTATTATAAAAGCTTAAGTTTGTGACGATGATTGGATGGATATATAGATGTTTGTTACTCTTTCAAGCAAAAACATCTGAACGGATTAAACTAAAATTCGGAATGGAGATATATAATACCCTGGATGGACACAATGGCTAGTTTTTACCCGGCAAAAATCCATGGTTGTCGCACGATTTGTGGAAAACTGAATTTTACGAACTCGTTCGAAATTAGATTTATACTATAAATAGTATGAATGAATGAATGAATGAATACACTTTTATTGTACACCCAAGAAAAAGTAGTTACAGAGATATAAATACATATCAAGAGAGTACAATTTGGTGGCCTTATCGCTACATAGCGATAAGGCCACCAAAATAACCTTATATAACGAATCCGAAAGTGTCTGTGTGTTGTATTTACCTGCTGTCAGCTCAATCAGTGCACATATGTTGATGAAATTCTGCACAGATTAAGAATCCTGGAGATGAATATAGTTTTTTATTAACTTGGTCCTTCACATTTAAGCAAAATAAATCTTGGGGAAACTTAACATGTTGATGGTTTTCTGGAGGAATCATTTTTTGTCCTAAAAAAAGGTTCCCTCGGAACGAAAGCGGACGAAGTCACGGTCAGCAGCTAGTGATTTTTTTTTATATTAATAATTGACGGACTAAGCAAATGACCCAACTGATGGTAAGTGGAAACAGAGCAACACTTCACAGACCATGCAAGGAACACGTCCTGCAACATGCAACGCTGTGTCCATCAATTTGAGGCGTAGGTGTTAAGTAACCATAATTATAATTGACGGCCGACTGGCGCAGTGAGCAGCGACCCTGCTTTCTGTTTTCTAGGCCGTGGGTTCGATTCCCACAACTGGAAAATGTTTGTGTGATGAACATGATTGCTTTTCAGTGTGTGGGTGTATTATAAGTATTTATGTGTATTATTAATTATTTTCATAAAAATATTCAACTGCTATCTTATTACACAAGCTACGCTTACTTTAGGGCAAGATGGCGATGTGTGTATTGTGGTAGTATATTTATTTATATATTATTTATTTATTATAATAACTTTTGTTTCAGGCATCAAGGCTCATATGTTTTGTTATTAATAACACATAAATTTCTATATAACTTTTAACAAATAATTAAAAGACCGCTTTCAAGATTGTTTAAGTATTTTTAGAATAGAATGGAACAGAATGGAATAGAATTTGTTTATTTACCAGAACAACACAAACGGACTTACATACGGAGTAACTTAAATTTTTATACTTAACTAGATGTACTCTGCCACGCTTCGTTGTGGCACATTGTGATTGAATGGTTGAAATGATAAACAAAATAAAGAATACATTTCATATAAGTTTAATTTTGCAATTCTTGTGTTCATAGACAGTGGAAAAACAAAAAATATACAATATTTTTTGGTTTTTCACTGTCTGCTATGTGACTGATGCAAAAAATAGATAAAAACAATTCTTGATGCGTATTATATATCATGCTAAAATTTTAGATCGATCGGTGCTGAAAATTTAGATTTTTTATATATATAGTTTATATTAATAGTTTAAGTCTGTGATGTGTCGTGCCAATAAAAAGGTTGTGACTCTTAATGTTCCGGATACCAATGTAACCACAACGCTGGTATTCTGTCAGTACCTATTGAGTTGAGGGAAGTCCAGTTATGAAATCACATATAAAAACAAAAGTAAACTTCATATTGGGAAGGAAATGAAAATTCATTTTTATTTAAATAGTAATGGAAAATAGTTTATAAATGTTTTTTTACCAGTGAGGGAGTATCAAATATAATCTGTGCATGCATGGATTATTTCGATGCGGGCGCGGCTTTTCAGAGGTAACGCTCCGATAGCTACGTCGACGCTGAAGGGTGATGGGAACGTATCTATTTGCATATGAATTGCTATCAGCAACTCGTCGGTCTGTCAGCTATTAGCTTAAAATGTATGAGAAATATCGGTGTTCACTGAACTAGCTGTAAATGCTATATTAGAGTACATATTAATGGAGAGAAGCAAGCGCTACTTTGCGGAAATCCATGATATATTATGAAAATTAAGCTTAATTTGCTATTGTCCGCGAAAAACAGGAGATTCTACATGGTCTAAGTCTACATTTCTTGAGGATGCTCCGGATTTGGAGCGAAACGTGCGTAGAGGGTGTGGAGTATAAGGATTGAAGTAATTATAAATTACACCATACAGATTCTCCTGCTTTTCGCGGACTACAGCAAATTAAGCTTAATTTTCATAAGAGTACAATTTACATTTTAATAGAAAAAGTGAACACTTACGTGATACATTTAAAAGAATAGGATTAAATAAAAAACACCAGAAATCTCATTACCTGTATTTTTTTTTTATTCCATCACAAGTTAGCCCTTGCCTGTAATCTCACCTGCTGGTAAATGATGATGTCTAAGATGATAGCGGGCTAACCTATTAGAGGCATGGCAGTTGTATTTAAAACCATACCCCTAATCTCGGTTTCTCCACGACATTGCACCCGAACGCTAAATCGCTTTGGCAGTTTATTAAATTGAAACTAACAAATTTTGATTTACGACTTTTATTTTACTCTATAGTTTGTTAAATATTGAATATAGCTTTTTTTACCTCCAAATTGACTAAAAGAGTGTTAAAGTATCTCATGAAAAAGTAGTGAAACAAAAGTTTTTCATGATTACGAATTCTGTAATAAAAAATATACTACGACAATACACACATCGCCATCAAACCCCAAACTAAACTTGTGTTATAGAATATGGATTCTAAGGTGACTGATGATTTTTTTAATGAATAATATACATAAATACTTAAAATATATAAACACCCAGACATTGAAAAACATTAATGTTTATCACACCAACTTTTTCCAGTTTTGGGAATCGAACCCACGGTCGTGGACTCAGAAAGCAGGGTCACTGCCCACTGTACTAATCAGCTGTCAAATACCTCATCGGTTTAGTACCCCTTCCCAACTAGCCTTGTTAATGCGTAGACATAATAATAATAAATAATAATGCGTATCACATCGTAATAACTATCTACTGTGTGTGTAAAAATAAATTAATAACATTCTTTGCTGCTTACGAGTACAGTAACTATTAGTTGCGTTAGGGCACTAAGTACCTATTACACACAGCCAGTGGTCGCAGTGGCCAGGTAAAGTATAGCACGCACTTAATCATTACGAACTACCGTAATGTCCTGTGTGTTATCAACATACTATTGGTCGGTTGACAACCGAAAAGTTACTGAATATGAGCAGAAGAAGGAGGAACACGTTATTGCACGTTTAAAATACAGGAAAAGAAACAGTAAAGAGTATACTTGTTGCTGCAAGTAATCTCTTACAGGTAACCTTTGTAGACAGGACTGACTGCAAGAGAACGGGATAGTGCCAAGAGTGTTGATATATAAACCACAATGTATAGGTATAAACACATACATAATTTAAATAATATACGTAATATATAAATATAAAATATACATAATATATATAAATATGTAATACATATAAGTAGATGAGGTGTAAGTAAACAACTGCAACACTCGATTTAAATTAATAGTCGGAGGAGAGCTTTTGTGAAAGTGCTCGTCCGTGGGAGTACAGCTACACAGCGGTGGTCAAATCATGACATTTGCTCGTCCATATAAAACAAGGAAAGATAGCACTAGGGTTTGTTATGCTGCAAAACAAGCCCAGTGGGTAAGACTTCGACTTGACTTTCAGCGGACCGAGTTCGAATCCCAGCACGCACCTCTAATTCTAAGTAATTCAAATATCACCTGCTTCAACGGTGAAGGAAAACATCGTGAGGAACCCTTCGAGAGTTCTCCATAATGTTCTCAAAGGTGTGTGAAGTCCACTAATCCGTACTAGCCCAGCGTGGTGGACTTAGGCCCCCATAGGGGGAGGAGACTCGTGTCCTGTGGCGGGATTGGGTTGATATGACCCTAGTAATATAGAAGAAAGGGAAAACGAATAACAATAATTATACTAATTAAAAAAATTTGACTATTCAAATTCAAATTCATTTATTTCAAGTAAGCCTACTTTATAAGCACTTTTGAAACGTCAAGTATGTATGTTTTTAGTGACTCTACCACCGGTTTGGAAAGCAGATTCTACCGAGACGAGAATGTTATTTTTTCAATAATACATTTGTCATTGATCAACCACTCAGGCGCAACGGTAATAGCGGACTTAGGACCATAGGCGGCTAGCTATATGGTAGACGGATTCTTTGTTGGTGTCGCAACCAATCAAGGTGGCGGCCGGCTTAGTGCGTGAGGTCCCTTAGTCTCCGACAAAGGTTATTTTCATAAGAAAAAGCAGGGAGGTGGGGGCCCGTTAATTCTACGCGCATGTATTTTATTTGTTATTGTCACGAACCAGTAATGGCGGGCGTAGGGGAGGTCGTAAAAAAATCGGACAAAAGTTAGCGATTGCGATAACGAGCCTTTACATCGTTACGGGTACGACGCGGATACTGTAAACGGGATTTACGATTCCGAAAATAAAGAAGAGAGGAAAAACAGCGTTTTATTTGATCGAATAAAACTAAACTTAAACCTACTAATAAATATTGCTAGAATGTCGCCGTCAAAACTTATGGACGTACTTTTTTTTTGGGCAAAGGTATCTTGAAGGGAATTCCATTTCCGGCACAGCTTTTACTGCAGTGAATTTACGAGGTATTAAGATGTTCGTAGAAAATTATAATCATTTATTGCAAAATACACGTCAATAAGGTTTTACATTTAGGTTTAGAGTACAGTGTATTGCTAGTAATTTTGCATGCTCTGTTACAAAATAGTTACATACGCCCAGTGGCGTGCATAGAGGGTATACACAGGGTATGCAGATGATATAAGGTAAAGAAAATCTCCAGTAGTAGTCTCCATAATAACATTTAGTCAGATTAATGAATTGTCACATTAATTAATAGAATATAATTATGAAAAATAACATTTGAAATACAACTGAAACAAAAGAGTCAGACATTTAAATCCTGTATTCTTCCATGTATGGCTTATGGCAAAGGTTGTATGACGTATGGTATGTAATATAGAAGTAATATAGCAAAAAATAATTTTAACATTAAAAAAAAACGGTTGTGAATTGTGAATTTGGCTCTATAAGTTATTTCAATATGTCCACAACTTAACAGAAGAATGCAATGATTACGTAGACGTTCTCAAATGAATCATCCATGAGGCATTTTCGGGACGTGCTGCAGCGTCACGTACGCGCTGCAATTGCAATTAGCGAGTTCATTCACTGACTAACTACCAATAAAACGCCCGCACAGCTAAAATACGATATTTGGAATTAAACTCCAGTGAATTATGTTGCGGAGCGCACCTACGCTTGATGATTTGGTGCGGTTTGGAGATTAAACTCTTTGAGTGCTCCTTTTGAAGTGAAAACTTCTTTAGGCGCGTTTAGCCCTATTTGGGTGATCAAAAATCATCATCACCGAACGCTTTCCATGAACTATAATTACTTTACAATGAATAATTGTTAAGTACTTAACAATTATTCATTGTAAAGTCAACATCTCCTGAGGATGCTCCGGTTTCGGAGCGAAACGTGCGTAGACCAAACAGATCTTCGGCGATGTACCCGCCGAAGATCTGTTTGGTGTGGAGTATAAGGATTGAAGTTATAAAGTATACCATACAGATTCTGTTGCTTTTCGCGTAGTAGGTATAGCAAATTAAGCTTCATTTTCATAACGACTAACTGGTTATCGAAAATAGACTGCCATATAAAGATCCATATTGCTGCTTCGACTGCATTTATTTATTTAGTACCAAATATTAAAATTTCTTTTAGAAGCCCTGGAATGTGAGAAAAATTTAACGGGTAAATCATGAGTAGGTACTTACTACCTAGGTACTAACTAGTTGTATTAACCAGGTAAAATGGAAAGCCAGCTTAATGCAAAATAAATTGTATTTATAATAAAGATATCGTGTTTTTACATACACTTGGAGGAAATATCAATTTTATAAATTAAAAATCCATATACCTTATAGAAAAGTCCTATCCTTAATATTATAAATGTGAATGTAAGTTTGTTTGTTACGCTTTCACGCAAAAACTACTTAACCGATCCTCGTGAAACTTTGTACACATAGTTTGAAGTAATATAGGATACTTTTTATCGCGACATTAAGCTCGGTTTCTTTGGGAGAGGGGATGAAAATGTCTGGGGATTTAATGTAACCGATTTAAATAATTATATTTGTACTACAGAAGTTATAATATGTGTTAATTTTGTCCAAACTTTGTGAAGATCTGAACGTGGTTGGAGATAAAGGACAGAACTCCTCAGCGGACAGCAGCAAAACCCTCACATAAGCTTAGCGATACTGAATATTTTAATGTTTTTTTAGAACCACAACTAAATCAAAATCAAACGCAAAAGAAGTCGCGGGCAACAGCTAGTTATAGTATAAAGGACAACGTATTCGTTAAAAAAGCTTGGGTGTGAATTATTGCTCTAACCAGGTTGCTCTTGTAATAATTTTAAATGACAATGTGAGATGGTGATAACAAAATAAAACACCCGGCTAATTTTGTTGTGGGCTTCTTCTTAGACCAGGACTCGTTTGGAACCCTCGTAGCTTTAGTTTTAAGTTTACGAATATGGTATAATCTCACTACCGTGTAATTCTCATGTACGCATCAAAAGTGCCACCTACTTGAATAAAGATATTTTTGACTTTGACTATATAAAAATTTACGGAGCCGACAGGATTTGAACCGAGAAACCTGAGAATATGTTTTTGGTATCCATTGTATTATTCAAAGACTTGAGATCCTTGATAACCCAATTTTAATAAGAGGTCATTTAAGAATTCACTGGTAGAGACGATTTGGAACAGGGAGTCAGCAAACCAGTAGTCGTCCTAATTACTGCGATTGCCAGTATTATCATAGAGAAGTGCGCCCAATTTACGTTTGACGACTTTTTTACGAGTTTTCCACTCGTACGTAATTTACGGTCGTCGTAAACCGCAACGGCTCTTCGATAACAATATATTCCGTATTCCAAGGTACCCAATGTGCCCTAGAACGTTTAAGATGCTTACCTGACTGGACGGGGTTTAGGTTTAAAGTTATTTATTCTCAAAAGAAACAGTTTCACTTAATGAGAAATTAAAATTAACATAAAGAAGTGGTAATATGTATATTATTCAGTTAGTGTGATACAAAACTAACAGCTTTTAGTAGTTTTTGTTTGTTTTTGTTTTTAAAATATGTTTATTAATTAAATAATTGTAAATTTGTAATTACAGTTCATATCCTAATGACTAGTCTAGGTTAAACAAATAAATAAAATATTACAGTTTAGAAGGTTACAACACCTTTTTAAAACTTTACAGCATATAAACTAAACATTTTTAACAACTTATTGAGCCACATAACAGATGATAATAACTTGTTTTACGTAGAACTTAGTAAACACGTACGTTTATTGATAAAATTAAATGCATTTAATTGATCATGATATTCCTAGATCCTATAATTATAATTTAAGCGAGGGTAGAACTCGGAACTATGCAACAGTTGCGTACAAAGCATTCACTCAGTCGTCGAGGTCTTCCAAGACGACTGAGTGAATGCTTTGTATAGATGTCGGTATCGATTGGACTTATAGATATATGATAAGTCTATATACCGCTTTTAGTAGTAAAATATAGTAAAAGATGGCGCGATTGTAAGATATTCAACAATGCTTTTTTAGCATATTTTTAAATGATTTAAGTAATAAAAATCTATTTAGGTAGACTATTGTATCGTAGTTTATGCCGAGTATTTAAAAAAAAGTTCGTACAGCGATTTCTAAGCGATATTATCCTTTCCTAAGTTGCCTGTACAACAGAGCTAATAAATTATTAAACATTTTCCCTCTTACAACTCACTTTCTGATAGACAAACTGTTGTTGTCACACATGCACACGCACACACACACACACACTGAAATAAAACACGTAATGCCATGCAATACATAGCTCTGGGCTTTAATTAATTAATATAAATAAATTATACAAGACAATAACAGAATAATAACATTGATGTCAATATTCAATATTCGAATTACAATAAACTACTGTGAAGTTCTATCAACAGAGTCAAACTTAATAATACAAAGGAGTTTCATATCACACACACACACAACTTTAAACTATTTCTGACGCCATCGTCTCTGAGGTTATCGATCCAATGTAATCTGACCATCAATAAATGAATTTCTGTTTTTTTTACCATTACAGCGAAAACATAAATTTTATTTTTGACAATATTTCTGACTTTGTTTAGTGAAATTTTCTCGTCAAAAAAATTACAAAATGACTTCCAAGCGCAGTAGGGTTTTCTCAGCTTTTTATTATTTAATTTTGGTTTAAAATAATATATCGGTATATTATTGGGTATATTATTTTATCATTTCTTCAACTCTTCGTACTCCAAACCAAACTGATCTTCGGCAATGTACTCCCGAAGAACGTTTCGCTACGATCCCGGAGAACTCTCAGGAGATGTTAACATTTATTCATCCGAAAATCGAATCGAAACTTTCATAGAGACTAAATATCCAATATGCATATATATGCTTGTGTTATATTTTGAGCACTTTATTATTTTAGATTTTGTTTTATTTTTTTTTTTCTTTAAAATAGTACGTTATGTTCTGTGTAGTTTGTATCTCATACGATAAATACACACCTCCTATCCGTGGCATCCCCTTAGGGCGGATACTAAAAATCAGAATTGCAGTATTTCTGAATACAGACGAGGTAAACAAAGGAAACCTTATCCCTACAAGAGATCTCTCCAAGCCACCGAAGATCTGAGTAGCATGATTTTATAGCGTGGTATAGTAAAATTTAGGTACATTGCAATAAATGATATAGTTATCATTTTAGAAGCCTAAAACAAAATACATTCTAGCACTAGTTCTAAAAACAATATTCTACATACACTTACAAATACAATTCATGGCACAATGAATATAATAGATATTATTAAGTACCTAAGAAAAATAATAAGAAGTATAGATTATAGTAAGTTTTTGACGCAACGGTGAGCGCCATGAATTTAAGAAGGAGTGCGATGTCGCGTGGAAACCCATTAAGGGCTATGACTATCATACTCCCTGACAGGTTAGCGCGCTAAAATCTTAGACTGCATCATCTCTTACCACTAGGTGAGATTGATGTCAAGGGCTAACTTGATGTGGAATAAAAAAAAGTAAAGGTAAGATTTGATTTGCCTCAACACACGTGACGTGTCCTGGCCATATTTTCCTGTGCTATTATTCAGCGTCAGCCTCCTAATATTCAAGCAGCACTACGCTACAAGCTATAAATTCTAAGTTCAAACCGAATTCGCCGAAGGAGTTGCTTCGGTAAAAGCACAAAAAAGTGATAAATTGCCGAGATGGTTTTCTTTTCTCTTAGCCGGGGAGGAAAATTACTTGCTTATTTTTTTATTTCGTCTGGAAACAGGCAGAATTCGCGCGGAAAACACTGATCACGTCTTAATGGGAATTTTTATAGATATATCATTCGAGACGTAGGTAGTGTTTTAACGGTTTTTTTAATGCCCTTAGCGCGATTGTTTAAGGTTATATCAATCAATAGCCTATAGCAGTCCACAAGGGACTAAAGGCTTCTCCGAACGGAATGGTCTGCCCATAATCACTACACTGGCTAGACGGGTTGGTGATCGCAATACGTGATGGTAGTAGCACACGCTACTGCCCATTGTCCACTATTTAACGACACTCGCGGGAGGAGATGGATGACAACTGTATTCTGATCTGCCAGTTGTATACCAGGCACTTACTTTTGTTGTAACTATAACAATTTTCCTACATACTGTTGGGAATCGAATCCAGGACCTCCGATTTAAAACTACAGCCTTCAGTACGCCAGGGAGGTAGTAAAAAAACGTTTACGCGGATGTGGCTATTGTTCACTTGAAAACTTTACGGCACAGATGCCTTTGCCCGACAACTGCTAAGTACGGAAAAAGTAAATAACTTGACCCTCGTGGCTGATTGCGTGAATTTGTACTTGTCAGGAGTATTGTGCACTAACTTACCCGCCAACTTCAGTTTTGTATAATTTTCAAGTTATATTTTTTTACTAGCTGTTGCCCGCGACTTCGTCTGCGTTTGATTTAGTTTTTTGATGTGGCATCCAATTTAGATGTTGTTCTGAAAAAAATTAAGTATTCAGTATCGTTAGGCCTTAAATAAGGGGTTTGCTGCTGTCCGCTGAGGAGTTCTTTCCTCTATCTCCAACCACATTCATCAGATCTACACAAAGTTCTGGCAAAATTAAACACATATTATAACCTCTATAGTACATAAATAATTATTTAAAACGGTTATAATTTGTCGGATTTATGGTGTAAAATCGTCAAACACTTTTATCCCCTCTCCCAAAGGAACCGAGCTTAATGTCGGGATAAAAAGTATCCTATATTACTTCTAACACTTCCAAGAATATGTGTACAAGGTTTCATGAGTATCGGTTAAGTATTTTTTGCGTAAAAGCGTAACAAACAAACTTACATTGACATTTATATTTTTTTTTATTATTATTACGTTACAGCTTAAAAGAAATAAGACCCACTTACGCTACTATCGTAATGTAATATTGCAAGAAAGATCATCGTTGGTGCTTCGAAGGAGAACAAAAGAAGCTGTATATTAGAACATTTTTATCTTTGACAAAATTAATCTCCATTATAAAGATGAGGGAAAAAAACAAAGTTATTTATAAAAGCAGAATTTCCAAATAGAAATTTGTAATAGCAAAATATTAGCATAACGGGCACAATTTAATTCTTTCTAATTGTGAAAAGCCTTATTTTCCTTCGGGGGAATTCACTTAATTCCACCAATTAGCAATATACTTGCCAATTAATTCATTTTCGCTACGAACACCTTTATTGAAGTACAAGCGGAATTATAGCATACTAGCTGACCCGTGCAACTTCGTCTGCACCAAATCGGTTATTAGCGGAAAACACAAATAAAATGACAGTTTCTAAAAATGAATCCTAGCTAGATCGATTTATCACTCCCGAAACCCCCTGTATACTAAATTTAATAAAAATCGTTGGAGCTGATTCCGAGATTCCAATTATATATATACAAGATCTGCTCGTTTAAAGATACAAGATAATAATAATAAGATATATAGCACAATAATCTCAGGTGTGATATGTTGAAATGGTGCTTGGCATATTTAACTATCAAGTTAATAAACCATATAACACGATTCCAAGGTAATTTTTGACTTATCAATACATAAGTTGATCGGGACTTCGCGTTTAAAAAAAAACGTGCGCTTACTTACGTACACGCGTTAGAAGTTATACTTCTTCGGCGTAACAAGATAAAAATCTTTTCAAATATTTTATCTCACGACTTATTCTACGTTTTTAGAGAAAACGACAGTAACAATAGAAAATAGGTACCACAGGCGGGTTGCGCGCGCATCGTAACAATTAGCTGGCGGACGATGTATTCCCCTCTCACTCGGTTTCGCAACTACCTTCAACATCATCATCATCATAGCAACCCATTAGGGGCCCACTACAGGGCACGGGTCTCCTCACACAATGATAAGGGGTTAAGGCCATAATTCACCACCAGTGGACTGGCGGACTTCACACACCTTTTGAGAACCCGGAGAACTCTCAGGCATGCAGGTTTCCCCACGATGTTTTCCTACAACTATAAACTATAACTTAGAAAAGGTAGAGCTGCTAATCTAAGGCATTGAAAAATTGTTGCAATATCATTAGAACACTAAGGTAAATTTCGCCAAAATCTCGGTCCCGAAACAAGAAGACCCTGGTTCGAATTCCAATGGTTATTTTTTGCGTTTTTTTGCACAATATTTTTTTTTATTAACAAAAAAAAAAGTCATAAAAATAATTTTGGTCCGGTTCCGCGATTTTTTATACTTTTAGAGTGATGAATTTAGACATGACCATCTTAAATATTTCTAAAAAAAAAGCAAAATACTTTTTAGTTTTTTTTTTTTGGCAAGTGAATTCTCATGAGTTGTACTTTTATGCATAAAATAATCAGCTTCGTAGCTTATGAAAGTAATGAAAATGTTAGTCTAAAGTAAAAAATTTCAGTTCCGTGAATTATTACTTAGATTTTTAATTAAAAGTTGAAAATTTAAGTTAAACTCTTAACTTAATTTTTTTAACATATCATAAATACAAATCATCCATGTTCTTTATATGTAATTGTTGTAATGTGGTGTCATATAAACGTCCTTATATTAATTACCACTAGCTCTTACGGCAAAACATAAAAGGCAACGGTCATACTTTATTCTGTTGATACAATTTTTTGTCGGCAGCGCGGGAAATTTTTCCAACGTCCGGTTCACCTACCCGTACGTACTCGTTTCTTGCTCGTTTTTGTCGGGATTAATATTTTCTCCCTCCCCGCTTTATCTCTGGACCCCGAAATAGCGTCGCGACGAATTAACGATCTTCTGAAAGTGTATAGACGTATATTCGTTCTTTTTTTGATGTAGAACATCCATTGGTGCACCGTCGGAGTAAAATCAACTAGTATGCCGTCACGGAAAATGGCATGACTCTCGTTTATCACGTTATTCCCCTTCTCACATGCGCTTCTATCTTATTATTGTAAATATTTATTTAACTCGATAAAATGCTCGGTTTGCAGTTAGTTTTAAATGACTATGTGAGATAGATAGCAAAAAAAAAACTTTGTTTATTGAGGGCTTATCCTTAGGGCGCGTTTGGATCGTACACTTTTTGCATCAAAAGAGCCATCTCTGGGCCCATATTTAATTTAAAAACATTTGACTCTAACTTTAATTATCATTTATTTATAAATTGATACAAATTAGAACACTGTCGCCTTTAACACAGGTTTATACCTAGCTTAGGGACAGTTAATTTCTGTATATCCGTGTAAATTATAACAATAATTTAATTTATACCTATTGTACAGATGTAATGTAACTTGTACCTATGTTTTATTGAACAAAACAAAAAAAATACTATATACTATAAGTTGAGTATTCTGTATGTGTCTAGAATACCTAGACTACGAGTATATCTAGACTTCTAGCGTCTAGTTTATAGCCGCATGTACAGTGGTATACATAGGGGTTTTAACCGGGGGAGGCATAAAGCAGGAAGATCACATAAAATTGAAAAATTCTCCTTCCATACAACTTGTATGAATTTTTTAGGGTAGGCAGTGCATTTGTGCATCTATGAAGTGCACGCCCTACGTCTTTTTAAAATTATTTTCATCTCACCCTGTAGTCTCGTCGAAATATTTATTCCTAACTGTGGAATTTCCCGTTTCACTAACGACAAACAAAGCAATGTCTGAGTAACGCCTAATCAAAGAATATTCCTAGGCATACATTTTACTTTCACCAACCGATTTTCAGTATGCAACTCATATAACTATTCTTGCCACAAGGTGTGGTATTTTGCACGCCTCATAAACGAAGCGTTGTGGTGGGAATTACTGTCAGTTTACGCACACCGAGTGATTCTCCAACTTAAAATGTCACCTTTTTTATTCTTTATTGCTTTTATAAGTGAATATAACACTATTTTTAACACTCATGATATTTTTAAATATTTTTTTATTATTTAAACTAATTAAAAAATTGTAAAAAGTTCTGCCTTGGAAGTCCGTGTGTCTGTATATGCGGATCCCGTATCTTGTGGTCACGATAACGAGCGAAATACTTCACTTATCGATTTGTTTTTTTTTTATAGGCTTCAGTATTTTGAGGAAAGGAAGCCTATTACTTTTCACGGTATAATTAGATGTAGTTTAATTATTATTTACAAATAATCTCAATTTTATTGTAATGAATGAGATTATGAGGCGTGCACTTTTGGATTTTTCAACTATTGTTTTTTTTATTGTCATATTTTTTTATTCTTCGTATGAATTCAAGGTTATTAAAAAAAACCTCCGAACTTATATTTTTATCACCTGTCAGGGTAGAATATAATGATGATGAAAATTTGCTGTAACTTTTAATTCTCTTCTTCAATAGATGGTAAAATAATAATTAATTTACCGGTAATAATTTGGCCACTAAAACGGTATTTCGCTGCTTCGACAAGCGCTCGTGCTCTGCTCAAACGGAACACGACCGGCCGCAATTTGTGACTGTGACCCCTACTATGATGCTCTTACATTGCCCCATTACTTACTACAATGTGGGATCGCGGTCCAGGGCTACCTGGTAGTGGTATTTAAAAATATTAAAGATAATAAGATAGTTTTTAGTACTAGCAATTAGTACCTACTTACCATAGAAGAAAAACAGCATTATTAAATATGAAATACAAGAAACTGTATGGCACGCAAACATTTATGAGAATAGAGAAAATTATCATTTGTAAAACTTGATAAAGATTGATAATTGGTCTTTCAACACACAAACAGAGCGAGATTTTTTGAAGTTATACTTCTTTTGGTGCGTTAGGGAAAAAAGGTGAGAGTAAATTTTAAGATTAGATAGAAAAAGATAAGAAGAAGAAGAGAAAAAGATTTTTATCTTGTTACGCCAAAGAAGTATAACTTCTAACGCGTGTACATAAGCACACACTCGTTTTTTTAGACCTTTGTTTTGCATCGGAGTTTCAGAACACTAAACCGATTCGTTATTTTTTATTGAAATATAAAATATTCAACGACCCCCTCTTCCCCCCCTCTTGAACGTTTTTGCCCCTCTTGCATTTTTTTTGTTAAATTGGAACGAAGTTCTGGAAAGGACGGATTGACCAGACAAAAGCTTTCATTATTATCATATAGATAACTAAACCGTTTAACAAAGTATCGTTAGTTTAATTAAAAACCGACATTTAATTATCGCTTTTTGGAACCTATTTGGATGTAGTCAAAGTCAAATATTCATATATTAAAATAGGTGCCCACAGATGATACTTCTAATGCGTATACTACATAAAAATTTAAGCTAGGGTTGGAAAAGCGCCCTGATCTAAGAAGAGGCCGACAAAGTTAGCTGGGTATTCTTTTTTATTCGATTGTGAGATTTGTGATACGAAGTAATCCTGGCTCGAGGACCAATGGTAAGCCTAATAAGCTTTGTTAGTGAACAAGGCGCGCCTCAGTGCTTGCTCCGATACCGACTAATTTATAATAATGCCGTTTATTCCCAATAATTCCTTGCACTGTGTATTTTTGGAACATTTTCTAGCAATATAACGTTTTGTTAGTTCAAAGGTGGTTGATTTTTTTTATCAGAATACCATAAAAGGCAGGCATAATCACCTTTAGTATCTGAATTTGACATTTACTTGGCCGTTTTGTCTCCAACTATCAGGTTTATCGAAAATACTATTTGTATCAAATCGAAAGAGCGTCATCTTGTGACGGGGTATTTATTTATTTATCTATATCTTTAAACGAGCAATTTTTGTATATGTATATAATTGGAATCTCGGAATCGGCTCCAACGATTTTCATGAAATTTAGTATACAGGGTATTTGGGGGACGATAAATCGATCTAGCTAGGATTCATTTTTAGAAAATGTCATTTTATTCGTGTTTTCCGGTAATAACCGATTTGGTGCAGACGAAGTTGCACGGGTCAGCTAGTTTTACTAATAAGCCAACGTTATATAATGAATCCATTCAAACATAAGCAAAACTAAACTAATGATAACATTGTCTATACTAAAAGGCTAACAAGATGCATCCGAAAAAGAAGATGTATTAACGATGTATATAACTTAAAACAACATCACCCTCTGTTGATTCTCAAGTATAAAATGAAAAAAAAACACAAAATTTAAAAAAAATATAAAAAATCAAAATCAAAACCTCGATTGCGTCAATATCTGCCATCTTTATTAAATTAATTAAAGCACTGAAAAGATTGAATCGAGATTTTAATTTGAATATGTTATTTCGGTTTTGAATAATCTTAGTGCTCACAAACGCAGCTGGAGGCTTCTGCTCACTCTGAGGTTTTCTTTCAAGTATTTACTATCGCCTCGCGGCCGATGAGTCTTCTAGCACCACAACTGGAGTTATTGTTGCTTAGAATAATCACGGCGTTGTATTGTTTGCTGATGTTACATCACTTATCTTATTTTATCTTATATCTTTAAACGAGCAATGGTTGTATATCTATGTAATTGGAATCTCGGAATCGGCTCCAACGATTTTCATGAAATTTAGTATACAGGGTATTTGGGGGACGATAAATCGATCTAGCTAGGATTCATTTTTAGAAAATGTAATTTTATTCGTGTTTTCCATTTGGTGCAGACGAAGTTGCACGGGTCAGCTAGTGTTCAAATTTATCGACGTGAATTGGAAGAATTGGTGTGGAGTAGAAGTATTGAAGAAATTATAAATTACACCATACAGATTCTCCTGCTTTTCGCGGAGTATAGAAAATTAAGCTTAATTTTCATAATATATCGTGGATTTCCGCAAAGTAACGCCTGCTTCTATCCAATAGTAATCCATGTGTTCTCTTGTTACAGAAGAGCACACCTCAGAAGCTGCTTGGAGAAGCTCAAGGACATGGTACCCCTAGGCCCCGAAGCGTCACGACACACCACATTAGGATTATTAACAAAAGCCAAAAGGTTTATAAAGGTATGTATATTAGAGTTGTTTAGCCTTATTAATAAACGTGGCATAACTAGACATGAATAATGTCTATTTCTGAGAATAATTTATTAAATTGGTTGAAACTTCCTCATTTAATTCAAATGTATTAGTAGCATAATTTGTCTTTTTTTTATTCCACTACAAGTTAGACCTTGACTGCAATCTCACCTGGTAAGTGATTATACAGTCTAAGATGGTAGCGGGCTAACCGGTTAGGGAGTATGGTAGTAATACCCCTAATCTGTTTCAACACTAAATCGCTTAGAGGCTTTTCGGTAGGGTGGTAACTAGCCAAAGCCAAACTCACCCACCAGACTTGACCAGAGAAAATTTCAGAAATTATTCTTCTTCTTCATGCGGTGCCTCTCCGACTAGCGAAGGTTGGCAGTCAGCTTCGTAAATTCTTGTCTATCTTTCGCGAGGCGAAATAATTCTGCTGCACTCGCGATTCCAGTCCACTCTCTGATATTACGAAGCCAGGACTTTTTTCTGCGACCAACGCCTCTTCTTCCTGCAACCTTTCCCATCATAATAACTTGAAGGAGCTCATATCTCTCGTGCCTTAGCACGTGCCCCAGACATGCAACTTTTCTGATCTTGATGGTGTGCAAAAGTTCACGCCGTTGGTTGACGCGTCGCAGAACTTCCTCATTGGATACTTTGAGAGTCCAACTAATGGCTAACATACGTTTGAATGTCCACATCTCAAATGCTTCTATGCGTTTCAGAAATTATAAATTCCCAAATTTCCCCTGCAGGGAATCGAACCCGGGATCTCATACTTAAATTTACAGCTCTTACCGTTGCGCCAGGGAGGTCGTCAAAATGTCTTGCTTGGATATAAAACAATTTCGGAGGCCGTATAGTTTAATAAAACACCGGTAGCGGCTTGCTAGAAAAGAATTACCACCAAGCGATTATGCGTTCCGGTACGACGACGCGTAGAAATCATTTGGGGTATGGATACAACGTCCATACCTCTTACAGGTTAGCCCTTTACTGTCTAAGACTGCATCAACACTTACCTAATATTGATAAACATATACCGGCGTATTTGTTGACTAATTCCTAACTTAACTGGAATGCCTAATGATTAATGCGATGTCTATAGAAAAAAAAACATTTCACCAACTCTTAGGTGATAACTCTTGCTGAATGGTTGATGTTTGCCTAGGAATCTCCTTATATTAGGCATTTCTTAATTAGGCATTGCCTTGGTGAAATGAGCATACTTTTTTAAATCTATTTACACAATCTATTTGTACAATAAAGTGTATTTCATTCAGTCATTCATTCGCTTATTTTACTTCAGCAACTTTGGTAGATATCATTAAAACAACGCAATCAATTCCGGTAACTGCGTATTTTTATTATTGAGAGATTCCATTACAAATTAGGCATATTTTTGCAAGATGAAGCAAAAAAACGCGGCAGTATTCGCCTGTGCTACGGATCCTTTGGCAAACAAAGCACGGCAAAGGGTTCTGCGCTTCCGGTCGGTGCCGTTTCCGGACCACCACTTCCTGGACCCCTTTCCCCCCTCCTGATCCTGGCTACTCGCAAGCGCTTGCCACCATCTTCTTTTTGTTTGTTCTGTACAAATTAATATCAGCTATTGGATTGAAACACACACACATTGCAAGTCACACGTCCTACAAACCCACCTACTGTTACAGTAAATTTATAAAGTGGGTAAATAATTAAACTTTAGATAACTATAAATTCATATTTGCAGTATTTTTACGACGGTTTTGTTGATTCTTATCTGTTCAGATTTATCAAGCGTTTTCTATAGCCTCGCGAAGTGGCGTGCATAGAGAGTATGCACAGGGTATGCAGATGATATAAAATGAAGAAACTCTCCAATGCGGGTTTAAACAATTTATGGATTGGCATTGTTAGAGTTATAAAAAGCCTACTCTTAAGTATTCATAAGTTGTAATGGGGATTCTCTTCATTTTATATCATCTGCATACCCTGTGCATACCCTCTATGCACGCCACTGGCCTCGGCTGGTGAGCCTTCTAGCACCGAGACTGGAGTTATTGTTGCTTAGAACAATCACGGGTATTTTACGGGGATATTTTTCACAATTCCGCACTGAGTTTTAAAACTCCAGCAGCATTGCAGTATTCTACTGAAGGGCGGGGTTGCTTGTGTAATTACAGTCACACTAGGCTTAACACCTACTCCCCGATTTGACAGACACAGGTAGGTTAGGCAGTGATAGCGAATACGACACCGGGAGGTATCTTTGCATCGTTCGGGTCCATGTAGGACTGCGGTGCATCGATAAAGCAGTCGTATTTATATCAATATACCCACCAACTCAATGTCATTAACATAAATATCTGGCAAATATTAATTAATAGTTATCAAAAGTTTATCATTTGCCCACTTTATAAATTTACTGTAACAAGATATAAACGTGAAGCGCTGTCTCGCTTGTTAACTCAAAAACTTAAAGTAAGGGTAGTGATTATTGCGCTCAGCTATCTCGGGATCAGCGACTAATAAACAAAAGTTGGAATTAGTCGTATGCAATACTCATCGCGGTAGAAGCGGCCAAGGCGAACTTCGGCCAACTTGTGTAAAGAGGATTAGGACTGTGGTAACGTTTAGTTTTAGTGAACTTGTCGGAACAAGTTATGGTGGAGGCTGCCTTAGCGTAAACTTATTCAGACTTAGTGCCGCTTTGTGAATTAATTAAGATATTTAATCGAGTTCAAGACCTTTTGGAGATTAAAAAAGGAGCATGCGACTTCCTCCTGTCTCTTTGGTGTTTCTACCAGTATTAACTGCGTATCTTTAATGGGTTCGATACCGGCATAGAATTATGAATATACAGAAACCGTGTACACGACTAATATTGAAGCATCAAGAACCAAGTTCCGCTTCCGCTTTACAAGTGTTTCCCGCTTAGTCCATTCCATTTAGCAGTTGACAGTAAGTAGTTTACAAGGTAAAGTGGCAGGCAGAAGAAGGCCTGGCCGAAGAAGAATATCATGGCTCAAAAATCTACGACAATGGTTTGGAAAGAGCACCAAATCATTATTTAGAGTAGCGGTGTCCAAGGTAGAGATAGCCCTAATGATTGCCAACGTAAGGAGACGGCACCCTAAGAAGAAGAAGAGTAAGTAGTTTACCTCTAATGTTCCAAACGTTTACCATAAAGTGGGGAAATGGGAAATGTTTGTGAGCTAGCAAGATTCCGCGGTTGTGAAGCGAGACGTACGCGGGGAGTTTTCTCTGGACACAATGCAATGCATGCAAAAATGACTAAAAGAGGTTTCTATATGTTCTTAACTCTGTCGATCCGACAAAAAGTTTTTAGAATTCTAATTAATAAGGAAATTGGTTGTTTCAACTTTCAACCTTGCCTTGAAGAACAGTTATTATCTCAGACTTCGTCATAATAGTCGTTAAAGCCCACCAACCCACTTTGCAGCAGCGTGGCATGTCTATACTCTAAAACCCTCTCTCCTATGAGGTGGTCTATGCCCTGGCTCAAATATCCAGCATCAGTATTCGACGGCCGACTGGCGAGGTGAGCAGCGACCTACTTTCTGGGTCTAAAGCCGCGGGTTTGATTCCCACAACTGGAAAATGTTTGTGTTTTGAACATAAATGTTTTTCATTGGGTGTTTATCTGTATATTATAAGTATTTATGTATATTATTAATTAAAATATTCATCAGTTATCTTAGTACCCATAACACAAGCTACGCTTACTTTGGGGCTAGATGACGATGTGTGTATTGTCGTAGTGTATTTATTTGTTTATATTTTTAATTTGGCTACTAAATATTTTTGCATAGGTATCAAACACTACTATAAATAGATGATGTTATTTCACTATTCATAACGACTACACCGGGGGCATCTTTACATCGTTCGAGTCTATATAGGACTGCATTGTATTGGAAATGCGCCCGTATTTATTTCCAAATACCCACCAACTTAATGTCATGCAATGGCGTGCATAGAGGTTATGTACAGGGTATGCTCAGGGTATGCACATGGTATAAAATGAAGAAAATCTCCAGTGCGGATTTAAACAATTTAAGCATTGTACGAGTTATAAACTAGGTTTTTATAACTCTTACACCCTTAAGTATTTATAGCTGCATACCCCTCTATGCACGCCACTGATGTCATGAACATTGGATATTAATCAAATATAATTTTAATTGTTTCTTGGAAACTATTTTCGACGGCCGACTAGTGCAGTGAGCAGCGACCCTGCTTTCTGAGTCGTAGGCCGTGGGTTCCACAACTGGAAAGTTTTTGTGTGATGAAAATGATTGTTTTGCAGTGTCTGGGTGTTTATCTGTATGTTATAAGTATTTATGTGTATTATATTCACAAAAATATTCAACAGCTATCTTAGTACCCATAACACAAGCTACGCTTACTTTGGAGCTAGATGGCGATGTTTGTATTGTCGTAGTATATTTATTTATTATTTATTAATTGAATAAAAATTATAAGCGTTTTTGTAAAAATCCTAATCAATTTAATAAAATATCTGGCCAATATGAATTTATAGTTATCAAAAGTTTAATTATTTACCCACTTTATAAAATTACCGTAACACTATTATATATACCACACGCAGTGCTGATGTACACGTCATATCCTGTGTTACGTTAATGAATGATGTGAAGAGAAGCTAAGTATTTGTTAAGTATTACGAGGTATAAATTCAAGGCGAAACGCCAGTATCTCGTTTATTATATTCAAACAGCACCCAACTCGCAAGTCATATGTAACTCTAACTGCCGGCCTTTTGGGTCATTTGTGAAGCGTTCCGAGCCCAAAATATTAAGTTCCACAATATTCGGTCATAAAGTCCGAATATAGCTGTACGAAATACACCGGCAGAGGGCGTCCGTGCCATGAATGATGACCGGGCACAGGATACGGCGGCATTCGTCAACGCTTTGTGTACGGAGCAACCGACATCACTGCTGTACAAACAGCAACCACCGAAACTCCACACTCAACTGTAACCCCTAAACACCGTCTCGTTAGTGCTAGATTACCGTACACCTGTTCTCAGTAGGCTTTGCGGGGTGTACCTGAAAACTCTCGTAGTATTTACCTTTGTACGCAGTATGCTGTATAGTTTGCGCGTCAAAGACTATATTTGTTTATCTCTGGGGACAATATAAAAGGACATACGTAGGACGTTTTCGTGTTCATGTTTGAGCTTATGGCTGCGATATTATGAAGTGAATTTGTTTATTTTAATTACCGACACAAGAATACAAATTTAAAGAAAGAATTTAACCTCAGAATTAAATATAGAACCCGCATTCAGGCTTCAGCCCGTGCATCGTGTCCAAAAACAGTGAATACGCTCCCCACACGTCTCACTTCACCCCCATGGAATGTTGCTAGCTCACGAACTTTTTCCCATTTTCCACATTTTATCGTAAACGTTTAGAACATCAGAGGTAAAATATTTACTGCCAAATGCTAAATGGAAGCGACTAACCGCCTATTCGAGAAACATTACTAAAGTGGAGTGGTTTTACATGCTTCAATTATTCGTGTCCTCGATTTCTGTACGTTCACAATTCTGTGTATTTCACTTTTAACGTGTAGTTTCACTTATAAACAATTTTAACGTGCTCTTACTCGTATAATGAAATGTATCGTACTAAGTTAAATTGTATGCCATTTCGGTAAGGAACCGTAAATAACCCATAGAAGTCGACTGCTGGACAAAGGTATTTTGTTGGGAGGTCCAAAATCCACGGTCCTCAGCCGCTTATTTCCAGCGGCTCGTCGTCGTCGTCAGGCGTCTATCCATCTAGTTGGTTGCCGACCAACGCTGCGTTTACCTGAACGGGGTTGCCATTTCATCACCTTAGAACCCCAACGACTGTCGGTTCTCCGAGCTATGTGCCCCGCCCATTGCCACTTCAGCTTTCCGACTCGCCGAGGTATATCAGAAACTCTGGTTCAGATTTGATCACGAAGAGATACTCCCAACATGGCTCTCTCCGTCGTCCGCTGAATGACTCTGAGCCTTCTTATGACGCCCTTATCAATAACCCTACGAGTATATTAGAGATATTTTTCACGAAAGAAAACGATCGTTTTATCTAAATGGTAATGTGAATAAGTAACGATTTTGTAGTATTAATTGTGAATGTATCTTAATCTATTAGACTAACAAAGCAAAAATTTGTCAACGGCTAGGTGTACGGAAAAATTATTTTGAGTTTATGCTTACACCTTTAAATTAAAACCTATGATGTATATTATGTGTAATGAGTTAATAAATAAAATTCCGCAGTTAGGAAATTAGCGTTGATCCCCCTTTTCTCGGAGAGCACGTTTTAATTAACTGACTCAAAAAAACTATACCACTGTCGAAAGGCATCCTACAAACTAATTTTCATCAATCATCAATAGCGTATAACAGTCCACTGCTGGGCTAAAAGTATCTCCCAGCGTGATGATTTGCCTATAATCACCTTGCTTTGCAGACGAGTTGGTGATTTTTCTTTTCTTTTTTTTTTCATTCATTGTTTACTAGCGGACCCCCGCGACTTCGTCCGCGTATGAGTCAATCGAGAAGCTAGAATATATCTAATGCTAACATTATTATCATCGTGGGTAGCTCTGTACCTACTATTATTTTACTTGGTATTTTAGTTGATACGTACATACGTACAAACATCCATCCTCACAATCTTTCGCATTTATAATATTAGTAGGATGGTACGCATGCATTCGATCGCAGTCCCATAACACAGAGAGTAACAGTTATTTGTGTTCTTTGTCTCCGAAAATTTTTATCAGATCCTTATTAAAATAAGACCATACATGCTTGATAGTATATAATATTAATAGATAGATAAAAAAAGAATGATTAAAATCGGCGCAAATTTAACGGAGATATTAAGAAAAATTGATAAAAGTTTTCATCCCATTTCCCGGAGGAAACTTATTGTTTATCGGGATAAAAAGTAGCCTATATGTTGATCCGGAATATCAACTACCACTATACCAAGTTTTATTTGAATCCGTTTAGTAGTTTTCACGTGATGCCCGGACAGACAGACAGACAGACAGACGGACAAAAATTAAATAAAAATCTGTTTTGGACTCAGTATCGAGTATAAAGAGTATCCCCCAGTCAAAATTTTCAAAATACAATATTAAATGTACAGAAATCTTCCAGTTACAGTTTTATTATAAGTATAGATTATAAGACCTTTTTACACCATTTCATTTTCATTACTGGTGTTAAGGAAGATGCAGCTCAATTCGACCGGAGTCTGTGCTAGAGGTAGCATGAGTTATAAAAATATTAAATAAAGATATTTTTTTTATATATAAACGAAGTGAAAAACACCAAAAATACAAAAACTTTAGTTAAGTAAGAATATGAAATGAAATGAAATGAAAAAGTTTATTTTAACGTAAACATTACAACTTGTTTGTTATATACATTAGGTAGATATTGTTATAATATTTAGGTTATGACAACTGTATAGGTACTGTTCTGAGGTAGTAGTAGAAATTATTTAAGACAGAATATTATTAGTCATTGACGTAAGCGCTGTGAATTTAAGGAGGGTTCGATTCCCAGCTGGGGCAATCTGGGAATTTATAATTTTAGAATGTTCTTTGGTCTGGTGGGAGGCTTTGTCCGAGGCTACCACCCTATCAACAAATTGTAATTCTAACACTTTTTTTTTATGAATGTAGTTACAATTAATTGCTGGTGTGTCTTATGAATAAATAAATAAATAAAGACGTGCCGCGAAGCGATTTAGTGTTCCGGTTCAATGTCGCGTGGAAACCGATAAGGGGTATGACTACCGTACTCCCTAACAGGCTAGCCCGCTACCATCTTAGACTGCAGTCAAGGGCTAACTTGTAGTGGAATGAAAAAAAAAAAAGTAGTTGTAGTTATTTGTATATACCGGTATGAAACCGGCATTAATCTAATTTAAGAAAAAGGCACTCACGTCCTTTGTTACATCAGAGATAATATGACGTGTGAAGGGTAGCTGCGTTACTTATATAAAAGACTCTTTTTTTTGTATTCCACTACAAGTTAGCACTTGACTGCAATCTCACCTAATGGTAAGTGATGATCAGTGGCGTGCATTGAGGGTATGCACAGAGTATGCAGATTATATAAAATGAAGAAAATCTCCAGTCTCCAGTACAAGTTATGAAAACTTAAGGGTAGGCTTTTTATAACTCTTACAATACGTATCCTAAAGTTTTTTATCACTCGTACTGGAATTTTTTTTCTTTTTTGTCATCTGCCCGCTTAGTGCGCCATTTGGATACCCTGTATAAACGCCACTGGTGATGAAGAAGTCTAAGATGGCGGGCTAACCTCTTAGAGGTATGGCATTATATTAAACCTATACTCCTAATCGTTTTCCACACGACAATGTACCGGAACGCTAAATCGTTTAGCGGCACGTCTTTATCAGTAGAGTGATAAGTAGCCACGGCTGAAGCCTCGTAACAGATCAGACCGGAGAACATTCAGAAATTATACTTTCTGAATATAATTATCGCCATCATCAGGCATGCAGGTTTCCTGACGATGTTTTTCTTCACCGTTGAAGCAAGTGATATTTTAATTATAAAAAAAAATAAAAAACTTAATTACTCAAAGCGCTTAATTACACAAGAAATCTAAATAACAGTTTCAAAAAGTTTCCACACACCGTCACACCGTTGGGAAATAAATGGCGCGCTGACACAGATTCAAACAAACATTAATTTATATATTTCTTTTGACACTTGTCATTTTATTGTTGATATGAATGGAAAAGTTATTGAATTTGTCTATGGTCATAAGTTGTTCAAACAAAAGTAAACTCTATCTTAAATAAAATATGGTTTATAATCGTCTGGATGGCAGAGGCCACGGGTGGCCTCCTGCCGGTGAGTGCGTTTGGTACTACATTTGTAGGCGAGCCGACCGGCGGGCTCCTGCCGGTATGAGGTAAAATTAACATCTACGCCTCAAGTTGATGGACACAGGACGGCATTGCGGAACGTGTTACTATCATGCCCTGCGAAGTGTTGCTTTTTTACCACCTGGTGGTTCTTTTTCTTCTTCTTCTTCTTTCCCTGGGCCTGTCTCCGTCCTTGGTGGGCCGGAACCTTCCGTTGTACGTAGTGCCACTGGTACGGCTCCCCGCTGGGTCACTACAGCCAGCCGAGAACACTCCAGAAGCTTAGCAGGCCGCCCATATCGCCAAGTGCTTCAGGGAGTGATCTGGTGGTTCATCTGCGATAATTACTGTAGTAAAAAAGCTTTAAATTTCTCCCTCCTTATAATTTCGAAACCAAGTCTCTTGAAACATTTGTAAATACTACTGAACATAAACTAAAAGGTAAGTAGATACTGTTAGCTTACCCCCTTTTAACCTCCACTCCTTCAGACTATACCCCCTGGAGATAGGGGTGAGGGAATAGTAAATCTTGCTTCAGCGGAAATTTATTAGCCGTTTGGGTTAAAGGGCCCAAGATTTATAATTTTTTTTGTTAACCGCAAGTGCGCCCCGCTGTTTAATGATTACCTGCTTGGATGAACAAAGAAATACTTCAGGTTATATGGAAGTCACAGGTAGGATCTCCAGGTAGCAGGGAACTCCGAGAAAGTCCCGGAATATTAGTCATCAATAGCCTATAATATAACGGTCCACTGATGGACTAAAGGCATCTCTCAATCACAACGCTGGAGCCGACGGGTTGATAATTACAGTAAGTTATATTCCCTTTGTCGCCTCGTACGACATCTGCGGGATGAAGAGGGGTGGCGACAACTATATTCTGATCTGCAGTGGCGTGCATAGAGGGTATGCACAGCGTATGCATATAATATAAAATGAAGAAAATCCAGTTTTAGTTATAAAAACTTGAGGGTAGGCATTTTATAACTCATGCAATGCTTATCCTTAAGTTTTTTATAGCCCGTACTGGAGATTTTCTTCATTTTATATCATCTGCATACCCTTTGCATACCCTCTATGCACGCCACTGCTGATCTGCGATCACCACACGATACAATACTACTAGTAGGATAGAATCCGACCAGCGCATCGGGCTACTTCCTCGAGCCTTTCCATTTTGCCAGTGGCAGCTTCTTGTTGAGATGGAGACAATCTTTTCAAGACTGTCTCCATCTCAACTACATAATAACAGCACACATAAATAGCAAATAATAACAGTAATTTTCTCTCTGATAACATAATTCATGATATACGAAATGGTAGCTTAATTTCCTTTCATAACTAGACCGTAATTCATCAATAACAATTCGTATTTATCGAAAGAAAATGACATTGAAATAACAACATCATTAGTGAGCATATTGTAATAATATCGTGTCGTAAAGATAAATGTACGCATAAATAAATTCTCAATATTTACTTAATATTATGATGTAGGCAATCCCTACTAATATTATAGATGCGAAAATAATTTTGTTGATTTATCATTATTTTCTATTCATGGGATATTTGATGTTATTTCATTTAAATACATAATACCCCTTTTTAGCATTTGGTATTTATACCACTTTGATTTCATCGTCATCATATCGACTCAATGCCGGCCCACTACAGGGGTTAAGGCCGTAGTCCACCACGCTGGCTCAGTGCGGTTTGGTGAACTCCGCTCCTCCGCACCTTTGAGAATATTATGTAGAACTCTCAGGCATGCAGGTTTCCTCATGATGTTTTCCTTCACCGTCGAAGCAAGTGTTATTTTTAATTACGCGCATAACTTAGAACAGTTAGAGTTGCGTGCTAGGATTTGAACTCGGCCCCCTTAAAGTGAAGTCGAGCTCCTACTCACTGCGACATCAGGCCTTCATGGATTTTCTCTTAAAAAAATACGGTGTTTATTTTAATTTTGTGGCATAATGCGTAACAAAGCAGCCTCTCTCCTGCAGCGTTTACGGCAATTTTCGGAATGTTTAAGGTATTTGCCGCCAGATACGACTGCCCTATACTGTGCCCCTGTGTTAGAGTAGCAGTCGGGCGTATGTGTAATTTTTATTTATTTTTTATTATTTAAACTATCAATACTAACTTAGTGGTTAAGGAAAAAATGTTACTAATATAACAATCTATGGATGGAAACGTCTGAAATAAATGATTATTATTACTATAGCAGAAGTCCGTAAAGAGAAGAATGATGTGAGTGAATTTTAACTGTCAGTTACGGTTAACGATTTTATAAAATGTAATAGATTGAGATGAAATTTTCACAGAATGTGTCGGCAGGTAGGTACTTCTAGGTATTTTCTTGGTGTTTTTGCTCGATTTCAGAATATAATCGAATAGAAAGAAGTCTTTATTGCACGTACAAATAGAAAACTAGATAATATAAAATATAAAAAGGCGGCTTTATCGCTTGAAGCGATCTCCTCCAGACAACCTTTGGTTGAAGAAACATATTATATAAAACAGAATAGTGCAATGCCCAAATTTGCTAACTATAAAGTACATATACTAGAAATGTTAATACCGTAATATTGGAAACAATACAAATTATAAAAATCGATAAAGGAATCTTCATGGACAAATCGTACTCGCAAATAGCTGGAGTACGTACACAAGTTTGTTTTTGCCGAACCTTGTATGATTATCAACATAAGATAATTTTCCGATGTCCTTTTATTTATACTATGAGAAAAGTAATTGGCCTCCGATGTAATATTAGTCTAACATAATGATAATTGATCTTTGATATACCTAATATTATAGGCCAAGAGAGTGTACGCAAATTTTAAGGGTAAAGAGCGTATTAAATTTCTAATGGTTAAACTATCTTTTCATTAAACATCTAGTTGTACCCTGCCACGCTTCGCTGTGGCACATTTTTATGGAATGGTTGAGAAATGACTAATGAGAAACAAAACAAATACATTACATATAAGTTTATTTTTGCAAGACTAGGTGATCCTTAAAAAAAACTGTACTGTGCGTTCGCGGATATGTGACTGATGCAAAAAATTTATAAAAACAATCCTTGATGCTGATTATATATCATGCTTAAATTTCAGCTCGATAGGTGCAGTACATTTTGAGTTTTTGAAGCGTACACAAACCAACGAACCAACCAAACGTAGATTTCTATAGGTATGGGTGTTGGAGCGTTGTATCAAATGGTTACTCTGCCTCCTATATAACTAACACATTCGTATTCTGCATGCTCTTCTGGCAAAGGAAGAAGTTACATTTTGGCCCGCTAACTACTCAACGCCGATTCGACATATATCAAGAAATTTAAATGACAGTTTAATGTTATCTAGCATAATGCACACATTTTTATATTTTTGTGTCAGTAGTATATGAAGGCGCCATTTGTTAAAAGCGCCATCTAGTGATGTCAATTGTAATTACACATACGCCGATTATTATTAGGCGCCATCTTGTAGAATCTTATCTTATACCTTATATTAAACGAGCAATTCTTGTTTATATATAATTGGCATCTCGGAATCGGCTTCAAGGATTTTCATGAAATTTAGTATACAGGGGTTTCCGAGGCGATAAAGCGATCTAGCTAGGATTCATTTTTAGAAAATGTCATTTTATTTGTGTTTTCCGGTAATAACCGATTTGGTGCAACGAAGTTGCACGTTTCAGCTAGTTAGAGTTAAAAGACGTGAATAATCAAGACAATAGACTTTGTTATTATAAATTAGAGTTCAAAGACATTAATAAAATAGACGTTGTTATGATTATAATTTGTCTAGCTTGCATAGCCTGCTTATACATTCAACTTTGTCTCAGCAATTCGTAGTCGGTATGGGCTCGTTTAACATTTGGTTCGTTCCCCGGGCATCTAACAAAGCCAACAAGAGGGGCATGCAGTGGTGGTTTTAGCTTGGGTATACCCCCTTTTGAGGGTCCCACATAACCTCAATCCGGCCCAAAGTTCAGAGGTAGCAATTAAGAAACAGGTTCGTTTAACACAAACAACATAGCTGACTTATTGGTGCGAAAACTTTAAAAGAGCACCAAATAAGTTTTTTAACATTATTTTTTTCATAGTAACAATTGACGGACCAAGCAAGCGGCCCACCTGATGTTAAGTGGAAAACCATCGCCTATAAACTCAGTAAGACTTCACAGGGCATGCAAGGAGCACGTCCTGCAACATGCCGCCATCTATTTGAGGCGTAGGTGTGAAAATTGTGCGAGTTCGTAGCCGCGTATGACACAAAATTGCTGGTATAAATGCTTAAACGGTTTAAGCCACCGTTCATTAGACTAATGAGAGCATGCGAGGAACGCTTCGGGCGCCGGTGCGGATGTCCAGCCCGGGTTAGCTGAAATTCAATATGTCACGGCAGTATGCCCCTGTGCCTAATTGAACGCGACATTTTCAGCTGCGATCTGGACATCGCATAGGCTTATTATATTACTGCGTATGGACAGACAGGGTCATTGGTGAAATAAAATAGCACCGACTTATTATACAATGAAAAATAAGCTAAATATTTTTGTATAACATAGAATTCTGGAAAGGACGCCTGGTTCTATCCATCATCATCATCATATCAACCCATTTCCGGTCCGCTACAGGGCACGGGGCTCCTCCCACAATGAGAAGGGGTTAACGCCGTAGTCCACCATGCTGACCAAGAGCACATTGAGAACATTATGGAGAACCTCTAAGGCATGCGGTTTCCTAACGATCTTTTCCTTCACCGTTGAAGCACGGTATATTTGAACCGCTTAAAACGCACATAACTTAGAAAGGTTAACGGTGCGTGCTGATGTTCGAATTCGGCACCCCGAAAGTGATACTGAAGCCCACAACGCTATCACCGCTTCATAGGCGTTAAGATGATTTAAACTACCGTACATACTCGAAATATACCCATCGACGTAGAGTTTACCTTAAATTATGAAAATGATAAATTGTTAAGTCAACATTTCCTGTTGCTGCTCCGGTTTCGGAGAGAAACGTGCGTAGAGGGTACACTTTCAAATATTTTGTGTGGAGTATAAGGATTGAAGAAATTATATATTACTCCTTACAGACTCCCCTACTTGCGGAGTATAGCAAATTAAGCTTATTTTTTATAATATACCATGGAATTTTGCAAAGTTACGCCTGCTTCTATCCAATATATTCCTTAAAGCAATCGCTCGTAGGTATACAAATAGGCAACGCAGCCATTTCTTTCCCCGGCCTCTAATTACGAGTTCGCCGGGATGATATTTATTGCATAGGTCCGGAGGCCTGGCTACACGGTACCGGGTAGAGGTTAATTATACCAGTGATTAATAAAAGGGTAAGGCGTGGTTTTGAATCGCACAGAAGATACTGTGTGCTAAGTAAGGGGATAGAAAGCTTTATTGATCGAAATCCAAATCCTACAAGGAGATGTCGATGCTCCAGATGTTCATAACCGACTGTGTTGCTTAAATAATAATATGTAGTTATAATAATTACATATTTTTGTTATGGCCGTTTACTAGATGTGCCCTGCGGAATCGCCCGGACACAGACAGCGTACTGCTAAATAGTCTACACTTACTACAAAAAATCCGATATTAAACGTTAACTTTTTTTAAATCGTACTGGAGTTGCCAAATATACATTAAGTAGAGATATTATTTTAAAATTTTCAAACAACTGAGTTGTGGGCGAAAAAACATTAAGTACAGAAATATCTGTACTATATCTGTACTTAATAAAGTATTTTAACATTTTTAACATTTTCAAACAACTGAGTTGTGGGCGAAAAATATATCTGTTCTGGCTCTTGGAGCTTTAATCGCACACACATTTGAACGTACCCACTACGTGAACATTGCCAATCGCAAATGCCCGTCCCGAGGATCTAGGATCTCCTCTTTTGTCTTATTTCAAATAATTTGAATTCCCTTTGACAATTATTGTATTAATAATCTGTGACTTAACAGCAGCACTACATATTGGGTAAGCAACGTTGACCCAAGTCAGTAAATGAATGGGCGCCCGTCTTTGGAAGTTTGAATGAAGATTTGGCATTTTTTAATATCTTCAATATACAGAATTCGACTGCATCTTAGACTGCATCATCACTTACCAGATGAGATTGCAGTCGAGGGCTAACTTGTAGTGAAATAAAAAAAAAGTATTCTCAAACTCGTTTGACAATATTTTCATTACTTCGGATATACTAAGTGGATAAGGAGTGAAACACAGCTATCGGTGTACTCGGCCTCTAATTACACCGGGATCATGTTTGCTGCACGCCAAAGGGCGGGCTGCAGTCGAGGGCGCCCTGAGGGTTCATTAAGGGGGTTATTAATAACGGGATCGATTCGACAGACCACCAGACAGATTTGCGGAAAAGGGTTAAAGAATTATTATGTGCCTACTTACTTAATTTGCGGAATTCCATGATAGACTATGAAAATTAATTTGCTAAACTCCGCTGTAGTTATTTATAATTTCTTTAATCTTTATATTCCACATCAAAAAGAAATACACGATACACTTATATGTCCAGCTACGTCAGCTCTAGTGGAATCTACTAATAAATTCATAGTTTAGTCTAATTTTAAATAGAAACTCCGAATACTTTAACAGTATTGTAAATATGTATCTTTAGTCTTCTGTTCGAGAGACTTAGACATAATATTTGCAAGTATGCAAATCATAGGTTTATTGAACCTAGACCGTCATTTCGATATGCGAAGAAACTTCACTGTTAACATTCGGACAGTTCTCAAAGTTTAGTTGTGTTGTACCGGCAATCTCCACATACGGCATAGTTTTCTGATGGGTGACTCACGCCCAGTAAACGACCGATATCTAACCAGATAATGATATTAAATGAATGAATGATTGAATGAATATACTTTTATTGCACACCACAAAAAGTACATACGAAAAAAAGAAAAGTAAATCAAAATAACGTATACAATTTGGCGGCCTTATCGCTTCATAGCGGGAATCCAATGGCGAAGAAAACGAATACAGAAAATATTTTGGTGGTGCACATATACATATACCTACCAATAAAATAAATATATCATTATTGGATAGAAGCAGGCGTTACTTTGCGGAAATCCATGATATATTATCAAAATTAAGCTTAATTTGCTATACTCCGCGAAAAGCAGGAGAATCTGTGTGGTGTAATTGATAATTTCTTCGATCCTTATACTCCACACCAAACAGATCTTCAAATTATATCATTACTCAAATAAATATATATAATTTTTATATATTGGATAGAAGCAGGCGTTACTTTGCGAAAATCCATGATATATTATCAAAATTAAGCTTAATTTGCTATACTCCGCGAAAAGCAGGAGAATCTGTGTGGTGTAATTTATAATATAGAGTATAGCAAATTAAGCTTAATTTTGATAATATTTGATAATAATCTTTATATATATATTTCTTGTGTCCTTGTGTATGTCACTGAACTCCTCCTAGACCGCTGGGCCGATTCGAATGAATTTTTTGGTATGCGTTTGGGTGGCTCCCTGGATGGTTAGATTCAAAAATTAGCCCGACAGACTGCGCTGGGGTCCGCTAGTATATGTATAAAACATACATTATATAATACATACATTGTAGGTACATCATATAAAGAGAAATGGAAACCACAGATATAGATTTCCGCAATGTACCTACCGCCTACACATACCCATGTATGGGCCATATACCCATATATACCCATGGGTAGGCGGTAGGTACATTGCGTATCCGATATATAAACAAATAAATAAATATACTGTGAAATACACACATCACCATCTAGCCCCAAAGTAAGCATAGCTTGTGTTATGGGTACTAAGATAGTTGATTAATATTTTTTTATGAATATAATACACAATAATACTTATAATATACAGATAAACAACCAGACGATGAAAATCATTCATGTTCATCACACAAACAATCTCCAGATGTAGGAATCGAACACACGGCCTTGGACTAAGAAAGCAGGGTCGCTGCCCACTGCGCCAACCGGCTGTGGATATAAATGTCAGCGGCCCATATTATACGTTAAAGGATTAAAACGCCAACACAAATTAGTCACGAATTGGGCTCCGTTCTTGTAGTATTGAATTTCATCCGAAACTTCCCCATTGCCAAACTAATTCTATTAATGCCTTTAAAACGAACACCCTTTGATGGCATTAGCTTAAATTCGGAACTCCTAACCCCAAATGTCACGTCTAGTTAGAGGATTGTGAATTGAAATTGGTGGATTAATTAACAAACATATCTCTCACAATTAATTAGTGAGTGTGGGTGTGTATCTGCGGCATCCTGCTGGACGAATGTGCCGATTTTGATTTTGTTTTTTTTTTTGTTTCAAAGGTGAACTCGATCAATGAATGAATGAATGAATACACTTTTATTGTACACCAAAGAAAAAAAAAGTAGTTACAAAGATATAAATACATATCAAGAGAGTACAATTTGGTGGCCTTATCGCTACATAGCGATTTCTTCCAGGCAGCCAATGGCGTAAAAGGAAAAAACATAGAAAAGAGGATTTAAAATCGATCCATTTAAATTTTAAGAATGTGTTTAGCTATATTTGAGGACAATCAGTTCAAGATGGCTGCCGCCACAACATAGCAGATTACATATTTTTTTTTTTAGAACTCACTCACCCCTTTTTAAACATCGCTTAAAAAAATATTACTTATCTATGTAATTGAGTATCATGTAAGTTTATAATAGCATAAATAAATATCATAAATATCTATTATTGTTAGGTATAAATTTATATAGGTATTTTTGTATGTATGTTCATGTAAGTTTATTTTATTTTTTGTTACAACCTTTATGCACCACCCACTTTCCACTTTTTTATCGGTTTCGCACACTCAGGTTGCCTTTAAAAGATCACTTTTAAAGGCAACCTGATATAAGGCCGCCTTTGCGCCCTAGCACTTAGTACTATTATTGTTTTCCTTGTGTTTTTCCTATTGTGTTGTGTTGCAATAAAGTTTTTCTATTCTATTCTATTTGGGTATTAATTGAAAGGGGTCTCAAAAGAATTTCCTCCAATCAGCACTCTGCCAATGGCACTACGACCGAAACCCTTCTTATCGTCCGAGAACCCTTGCCCTGTAGTGGAACTGTTATGGGTTATTATGATAATAAAGATAACCGGAATACTTACGACTCATCATCATCATATCAACCCATTACCGGCCCACTACAGGACACGGGTTACCTTCCACAATGGGAAGGGGTTCAGGCCATAGTCTACCACACTGGTCCAGTCCGGTTGGTGAACTCCACACACCTTGAGAACATTATGTAGAACTCTCAGGCATGCAGATTTCCTCGCGATGTTTTCCTTCATCGGTATTTTAATTACTTAAAACGCACATAACTTAAAAATAAGAGTTGTATGCTGGGATTCGAACTCGGCCCCCCGAGAGTGAAGTCGAGCTCCGCTCCTACCCTCGGCTATCACTGCTTCGAGTTTCACTACTACCGTATATTACGGTAGTAGTGAAACTCGAAGTATCACATAAAAGGGCTTGACTAGTACAACAATGTACACTATATTGAAAGGTAAAAATGCCACTTTATAGCCACTACGTTCACTAAGCTTTAATAAGTTCGTTTGGTTAAATTATTAAGCATATCAAAACTGCGGACCGCAGAAATAACGGGATTTGCAGAAAAATAATGCTGATTTCTACACTTTCTCCTTTTTCATTCACATAATTCTATCCTAATCTTATTAAGATGAAAGATTTCTTTGTTAGTTTGTTTGTTTGTATCCAATGACTACGTAACTACTAGTCCGATTTAAACCATTTTTTTTTTCAATTATCACAAAATAAAATTCTTTCTTTCAAAAAAAAATTAGTAGGTTTCACTTAAAGCAAATAGCAATAATGTTTATAACCAAAGTAGCACACTTTTGCCTATATAAATGTATTATCTGGCATGTGCTGCGAAAGAAATTGTCGATCTCCGCGAAATTTAAAAAAAAACTGTAATTAATGAGGACGGAGTCACAGATAACAACTAGTATTTAACATGATACAAAAATATAATAAAAACCAAATTAAGTCACTTTTCATCCCGAAATAAAATAAAATTATGAAAAAATAAATATCTTTCGTCCTAAGGCAGGTGGAAATATCTGACTCACTATTTTCATTACACAAATGAGTCTAGAAAAATTAATTTTCTCAATATTTCGCTAGTCCATTACTTGGAATTGCTTACAAGTAATGAAAAAAATATTACCTCGAATTTCCTTTTACCTTTAGGCGTTTTTTCTTAAATATTACATCAACTGAATTGCGCGAGATACCTTAACATATTTTGAGCAAGACAAGTTGATTTATAACCTGACTGAGTTGGGTGAGATAAGTATTTTTTTTAAACTTGCTCATCAGGGCCTGACTCGAATTAAATTACGTGTCGGTACACAAGCGATTTATTTTTTAAATGGCAACCCTAACGTTTAAGTGCGTGATGTTTACGAGGTGCGTTCGCCGATAACTATCGATGAAAATTTATGACGAGTCGAAGATAGATAATAAATTTTGGACCCACTTGTTAGACGCGCGAAGTTTAGTATCGATACTCGTTATAACTCAATAACTGAGGCTTAAGACGATAAAGATTAAACCATTAATAGATTATCGGGAAATGTTTATTTTCGTATTTGTTTCGAAATAGTTGTTGGAAAATTACGTATAGGTAGAAATGGTCGCTTATACGGATTCCAAGAGCAATATTTAATGAACGGGTCGCTGCTAAGATGTTTAATTATATAATATTACTGGCTACTGTCAAGCGGTACCTAATGATTAGATTAGTTTTTACGACCTCCCTGGCGCAACGGTGTGCGATGTGAATTTAAGTAGGTCCCGGGTTCTATCCTGGCAGGGGAAAGTTGGGAATTTATAATTTCTGAATTTTCTCTGGTCTGGTCTGGTGAGAGAGATGTGCCACTAAGCGATTTAGTGTTCCGGTGCGATGTCGCGTAGAAACCGATTAGGGGTATGACTATTATACTCCGTAACAGGTTAGCCCGCTGCCGTCTTAGACTGCATCATCACTTACCACCAGTTCAGATTGCAGTCAAGGGCTAGCTTGTAGGGGAATAAAATAAATAAAAAAGTCAATATGGCGGCAACCAGAGGCCATATTTGATTTCGCCAAATGTCAATACATTGATTGTATGATACCTCACACCACTTTTCCGCAACGAACGAATTTGACAGGCCTAAAACAATAAATTGTAGGTACTTAATATGTGGATCGCAATTTTAAGCAAAATTTATTTCCCCAATTTATTTTATACTTCTGGGATTAATTTGGGTGTTTCTTTCTTATTCCATTTTGTATTAAAGGTCTAAAAGAGTTAATTTAGATAGTAAGATATAGAATTTTACCCGGTGGCTGGTCACACTTTCAACCCCGGTCGTCTTGTCGCTTGGATGGATTTCAGCGTTTTTGTTGCCTAAGTAACCTGTACTGTACTGTAACTGTACTGTAGTCGTCAAACGATATTAGAGATAAATTAGTTTTCAACCAAACACTTTTTTCATTAATTTGCGAGCTGATTTGATTAGCTTTATACAGTACGTATGACTTAATAAGTAGGTACACCCCCGCCCCCCTAAGCTTTAGTCACGAACCCTAAGTTTTAGTCATATAGAAACTTCAATTTGATGTAAAAGTATTCCCCAAACTTATTGGATTGCGAAATCGGACATATATTTTATGCTTTGCCATTTTTATGATAATACAACTAAACTTTTTGATGATAAATAAAAAATACGAAGTGCTTCATTTTTTCGTAGGTAAGGTAGTTACTTTAATCGTAAAAAACTCAATGTTAAAAAAGCTATATTCTCAAATGGTTGTTGGAATTTTAAGCGTTCTATTCTTATACATGACTAAAAAAGTTATAGTCCATATTAATAAAAGCTTTTTTATTTTATCTCGCGACTCATTTATTTATTTTTGAAGCAAACATGGCTCGGTTTTTACCATAATCCTGCCTGTTGAAAAGCGATAACGAGGTCTAGGTTAGGAAACACATGCCTCAAATAAAGATATACACTCTTCATAACGATCATTTTGAGTCAATTACCTATTGTCCCACTGAGTGGCATAGTGGGTATCCTTGAATGAATGAATGAATGAATACACAAGAGAGTACAATTCCTTAAGTTTTTTAACTCGTACTGGAGATTTTTTTCATTTTATATCATCTGCATACATTGTGTAAACCTCTATGCACGCCACTAGACTCCCACAGGTAGGACATTGCCATCTCTTTCCTTTCCTACTCTCTTGCCTTTAAGATACGCATGTTCGGGCTAAAATTATTATTACTGAGTATCTTGCCGGCTCTTCTCGGTAGAATCTGCTTTCCGAACCGGTGGTAGAGTCACTACAAACAGACATACTTGATAATTCAAAAGTGCTTATAAAGTAGGCTTACTTGAAATAAATAAATTTTGAATTTTAATTTGGGGCAATAGCGCCAGCATTTTGGGTGCCATGCCCATAAGTGAACCGTTGGGTGGCTTATATTTATTGTAAATATTAATTCTAAATTTGTAATTATTATTTCCCTAGAAAAATTTAATACAAAGTATTTAATACATTAAAAGTTTTATTATAACGCATATAGTTAAACAAAATTTATTTATCACAAAAAAAAAACTACATAATTAAAAATAAACATAATTAAATTTGTAATTATTATAGATTTATTATCGGGCAGCCAAGTTTCACTCAACATTAATGTTTGAGATTTTTATACAGTTTTATAATTTGATCAACGGAATTAGCTCGCTGACTTTGACAATTGCAAGTATACTCTGTCAAACCTTATAGCTAGCTTCATGGAGTCGGTTTTTTGTGACGGTGAGCGCGCGCATTGTAAAAAGCTACTCTCATTTTTCCCTAACGCGCCAAAAGAAGTATAACTTCAAAAATGTGTTATATAAAATTTAATATTCCTTTATAGAGATTTAAACCCAAATGTTAGGTAATAAATAGAACCCGAACAAACATCGAGAAATAGGTAGATCGAAGAAATGTGTTCTATCAAGAGTGTATAAAAAGTATTGAGCCGGCAATTCCTCGCTGCAATCCTCACCGGGGAATAATATAAAACAAACACTATCCATTGTCTGCTCTCCGTAAATTAATATCAACACAATGGCTATACCGTCATTAATATCCAGGGGAAATCGCCCTATCCGTAGGGCGGCCATGCGTTGCAAATGAAACAGGTCTTATCTATCTATCTTAATTTTTTTATCTTATCTTTTTCTTAAATAGTAAATAATTATTCTGACATCTGATATATATTTATACTGACACTAATTAGAATCCTGAAATCGTATATTAATATCTATTATAAGGGTTAAACCGTTTCTTATTGCTGCCCTGTCAGGGCCTCATGACTATGCTCAATGCCTTGCAAGTAAATAAATAATAATAATAAATAATAATAATAATAATAATAATTGTCTTTATTGTGTCTCATTTACAATGGATTCTTATAATCTAAGGAACGGTAACAACTGTGTTAGTTAGAAACTGTGTTACATAAATAAATTACTGCCCAAGTATCCCAAGTGTCCTAGGCTATGTGATGAAATCGCATAACCAAGGGCCACTAAGAGAAAGCTGACGACACTAAAATTATTAAAATCAATCCAATGACAAAACACTAAAAAATACATTTAAATAAAGACTATTAAACACAATACAAAAATCAGAAATGAGTAGATCTGTAGAAGAACTAGTTACTGACATAGTTCTTCCATTTGTGAAGTTAAAGTAGCAATGGGCACATAGCTCGGAGAACCAATAGACGTGGGGGTCTGGAATAGTGACCTCGCACCGTTAAACGCAGCGTTGATCGGCCCCTAAAGAGGTGGGCAAACGACATCAAACGACACGCTGAAAGCGGGTTGAAACAAGTGGCCCGGGACTGTGGATTCTCAACTCCCAACTCATGGACATCAATTGGTTGAAGCGATGACGATACCCAATACGCATATTACGGTATTTTGCTAGAATGCGTGTCTTCTAACAAAACCAGCGTGTCCCAGTGAACACGTAAAGCTTGGTAGCCCTACAGCATTGCCATGTTCCCGCTATCGTGCAACTTGTGAATTGTAGCCATAACCGCTACGTAGCTGAGAAATCGCAATTAAAACCATTGTTATTATTGAAGATAAAGATACAATGACACAAAGTGTTAGTGTGGAAACAATCCGTACTAATATTATAAACGCACCGGTTTATTTGTTTGTTGCCATGTTCGGCGCAACCGTTGAACCGATTTTAATGTAACTTGTTATTAAAAATTATCCTAGACATAGGATAATATCTATTACATATAGGATTCAAATGATACTTTTTATTATATTTTATCGCATTTATTTGTAATAGTCGTTCCACCCATCGTTACACATACCTATCTGACTATTTTAAATTTGAGTTTTAAAATAAAATATAGTCATCATCATATTATATCATCATATATATTATCTTTTCCTATTTTCGTCTTTCCTCGTCCAGTCGATGCCTGCCACTTTTCGGTGATCCATCTAGTTGGGGGGCGTCCGACACTCCGTTTACCGACTATTAAACACCGTCCGTTTAAATGAAATATAGCTATCATAAATTCCAGAATGTAATAAAATATACGATTTGCGCAGCGTAAATGAAAACTCACAACAGCCTATCAGGAAGCTTCTACAAAATAAACAACCAAAGTAAACACCCGTTACCAGACATGATCGAGCCGTAATCCAATTTGTGGTCCAAAACACAAATCCATCTAACAAGCGCCGCCCACACCGAGCAACACGCCTAAAAGACGACTCATGCTCTACGAGTCTACATACTAACGAACGTGCTGGCAGTGCGGTGTATTTCATACACGCAGAAAAGCATTGCCTATTCTCAAATAATTATAATATATGAGTTGTTTATGAGGAGGATTTTTCTATTTTATGCCCTCTTCCTGGTTTATGCCTACCGTGGTCAAACACCATTTGCATGTGGCGTGGCGTGCTGGCCATGGGACATTCGGCACGAGCGTGGCTTCCCATTTATTCAAGTCATGGCGACTTTTCCCGTGGCCAGCACGTAAGCTTTAGCATTTGAATCAGTGGTAGCTTGCAATACCACTCACTTAAACAAAACGTGTAATTACACATAGAAAATAAATAACTCAATTAACATACAGTTTATTTTGTTTCTTATCGTAATAAATGCAAAAAAATATTTTTGGATTATTCGCCACTTTTAACAAATATCAGTCAAATTACTGACACGAAGAAGCCATAAGAGTTTGAAACAAACACTTTATAATTTTAAAATGAATTTTTTTCTTCTCCATAGTCTAAATGCTGGCTGGTAATTGGTTAATTTGGTGCCAATAACTGGCAACAGTTGCGCCAACAAACGGAGCTTGGCTAATTTATAAATTCTGTTTTAAATTCTATTTCATTCATAAAAAATTGTTTGAATACCTCGTTACTAAACAACAATTGTTAAGAACAATTCAAAAATTCAAACAGTATTTTCCTACACATAAAAATAAATAAAATTAGGAATCTCTTCAAGTATAGATTATTGGATATGTTACCCTGTTAAATGACCTTTCCGGGAAAACAAAAAAAAATGTATTTAAACGGGTACATACCACGATAATATTTTCGATTTGTCGATAATTCGACCGAGTCGCTTGGAGTCGCTTCGTTATATTTAAGAAATTTTGATAACCACGAAAATCTTAGTTTAAAATCTATAAAAAAATGGTCTACATTTCTGTGGTCCTGTACTTTGTACAGAATAACATCTCCCACGGAAGCGGGGGTTGCTTTTTGGGCGTCCATCAACCGCAAATCATTCCCCGCCGGCTCACGAGTCTCATCCTTACTTTCCTTAGTTGCGTAATAAAAAAAGTTTTCACATTAAAAAACTTACTAACGAATCTTAAAAAAAACAACGTTCGGAGGGCTCTCAGGGTTGCCTGTTTTATCGTCGCTTGAGATTCTATTATTCGTTGCTTAAAACTTTGACGAATAGGTACTTGGCGAGAAACAAGAAAGAAAAAGTACCTTTGTACACTTCATGTATCTTATGTTCACAATCACAATTTATGGTACATAAATAATAAATAAAAAGGCACGTAATAAAAAAACAACAATATATCCAGTGAAAACAATCAGTTTTCGACAACGTTATTGTATGTAATTGTTACGCAATTTTAACAACGTCTTGTTAAATTAAGTCCCGAGTTCAATTCTCAGTAGTTTTCTTCCCCTTTGCTCACTCATCACGTCGGCTGATTGATGTCCACTGCTGGGAATAGGTTTTTTTTTATTCCACTACGAGTTAGCCCTTGACTGCAATTTCACCTGATGGTAAGTGCGAGTGCGTAAGACTGTATTCTAGGATGGTAACGGGCTAACCTGTGTAGGGAGTATGGCAGCTCGATACTCGGTAGGACTTAGTGTATAGTTTATTTAAACATTGCTAATAATAAACGGTGATAGCTCAGTGGGTAGGATTTCGACTTCATTTTCGGGGGGCCGAGTTCGAATCCCACTATGGGCGTTTTTAAGCAATTACAATATCACTTGCTTCAACGGTGAAGGAAAACATCGTGGGGAAACCTGCATACCTGAGAGCTCTCCATAATGTGCTCAAAAATGTGTGCAGTCCACCATTCCGCTCTGGGCCAGCGTGGTGGGCTACGGCCTTAACCCCTTCTCATTGTGGAAGGAGACCCGTGCCGTGTAGTGGGCCAGTAATTAGTTGATATGATGATGATGATAGCTAATTTATTATTTCAATCAATTTCCATCATTCATTATAATCATGATTTTCATATGATCAGATTTATTTCCTTTTTAAATATAGAATTTCTAACTTATACCTATACCTACCAGTGCAAGAAAATATATGTCAAAATTAATATTCTACGGTAGTAACAAGGGTGCTAACTAGCCACGGCCGAAGCCTCCCACCAGTCAAAAAAAAGGTGTATACTTATATACTACAGTACCAAATCCTTTATTACTTTACGAAGTTTTAGTTTATTGTTTTACGGAGTCGATTTAGTTTGCTCTTGGACACAAAAGCTATAACAATTGATTCAAAGAAATCACAATCATTCCTTGTAAGGTAGTTAGAAACTACTTGACCGAAGTTAATCACATTTTAATGAGACCCCTGACTTATGGGTAACGAATGAAAAATCACGCAAACCCGTAGCAAAATCGATGCAGTACCTCCATTTAAAAAGTCTTATAAAAAAAACACAACCATAGAAATCCTTGTTTTTGGAACGCTAACGTTTTTGATAGGTAAAACACATGCAACTTTTTCGAAAACATTCTGTCCCATCGGGCCATTACAATCTTTATAGCCCTATAACTTGCCGCAACCTTATAATTCCGAGGCGAATTCTGCTCCGTGAAAACAAAAATAAATCACCACGTCAATACCGGAGTGATGAAGGAAAAACATAATGTATTTTTCCAGCACAGATTGCGAAATATTGTCTTTATATATTGAAGCTTACCGACGTCGTAATAAACCGTATTATTGCTATGAATATATCAAAATAACTTTATGAACACAGAGATAAATTACTCGTAAAGATATCAAATATATTCTTGCTCTAAGGCGATACTCGTGACATCCTTCTTGTTGATATCCAAAAAAAGAAAAAGAAGAGAGAATGTTCTTATTCTTTGGAGGTTCTTAAAGTTTTGGAGTGGCTGTCAAGTGATATACGACGACAAGTTTTTACAAGGTTTTTTTATAGTATTAACTAACGGAACAAGCAAATAGCTCACCTGATGGTGAAAGGAAAACTGCATATCTGAGAGTTCTCCAAAATGTTCTCAAAGGTGTGTGAAGTCCACCAATCTGCACTGGGTCAGCGTGGTGGACTACGGCCTTAACCCCTTCTCATTTTGGGAGGTTAGCCTATAAAAAGTAGCTTAGTATAAAATTAGCTTACTTGCAATCGAAGAGTCGTTTTCGAGTATTGAACTTTGTATCGTAAAAGTGAAATGGATCTAACGACACTCGTTTTGGGGTCTCAAATCCTGTTCTTCAGATTTTGATTTGTCAAACGTTCTATCAAAAGCCTGTGCTAAAGAATGGTAGGCAAATTTGAGTTTTAATCTAACGCATATAAGATCCATTTTATTGTGATGTTCCAGTATTCCATATTCGAAAACAACTCTCGATTGTAGCTATTGACATAGCTAATCTTGTACTAAGGCTACAGAACAGCACTTGGCACGCTCTGCGAAAAGTTACTATGTTTATAGGCAACGGCTTACCATTGGCCATCTGCTTGGTTCGTCAATAATAGCTATTTAAAAAAAAATTTGAAAGACCAGAGGCGTGTGGTGTACGCTTACTCAAAAAAAAAGATGGAAATGTTATAACCACGGGTTCAAACTCAGCGCTCGAACAAAGAGCGCACATACGCACTTATCGTTCGGGCGATTTCCATAAATCGCGTATTCATCCCAAAATGGAACAGCACAATTTGCACAGCGCAACACAGTGTCACGTCAGATGCGATAGACGGAAAGAGAACGGGCACTGAGACGTTGATACCTATTGGCAATCTATTCCGTTTTCCACTTGCATTGTGTCGCCTGAAATGCGCATGCAAATAGCGTTTGAATCTTTGCGACGCGAGGCAAATGTCGCAAATGATTTTCGTGAACCGAATAGAGAGATAAGCGAACGACCGAGACATTCTGTTTCGTAATTTCGGTTTTCCAACTGTTTGTTGCAGAGAAAGGTCTGTGCCCAATCACGTGATGTGCATTAAACGGAAAGTTGTCAGAGAACATTACAATGCTTATTTATGCATTTTTAATGCCAGGGTTAGAATAATTTTTCATTTGGCTTCTTTCTCAATCTGGAACCATTTACAGTTAAACCATTACTAGCCGCTACAGAGCACGGATCTTATCTCAAAATGATAAGGGTTAAGGCCACCGTCCACCGCGCTGGCCAAGTACGGATAGGTAGAAACACACAAGATTTGAGTGTTTTTACCAATCCGAATAAAAGTACGGAGAACTCTCAGGCAGGTTTCCTTATGATATTTTCCTTCACCTTTTAATTCCATAAACTACAAACCACACAATTCCGAAAGGTATACCGAAAACCAGGCGATTACAGCTTAATAACTAATTCAGTTTAACTTCCCTATTCATACTTGTAGTTAGACATTGGATCCAAATATCAGGTCTGTAAATACAAGCCTGAAATGATGAATATTTAAAAATAAGTACATGCTATTATTAAATCAATGAAGTTGTTTACAAAAAAAAACGATATGTTATTCTATACCATATTTCTAACTTACCCGCTGAAAACGATAAGGCTAAATTTAACAGTTTATTAATTATACAGGTTAATTTGGACAGGTTAAAATTTCAAAATTACATGTAACTCAACTTTGCAGTATAGTTTTCTTAGTTATTTTTCAAAATTTTGATAAAAACTAAAAATCCTTTTTAACTTTATTCAGACATTCAATTGTACAAAACGTAGAAATGGTTTTAGTTTGCCACATTCTGAAATGGAATCCGGTTATGTCACGCTCTTAAAACATACATGACACACGAACAAACTAAATGGCATTAATAAGTTTTGCCCACACTTTTGCACAGCCTTAAAAACTACGATAGCACCCATATAAGTAACGACAAATAAAAGTAACAGGCGATAGCGGTAATCGGTGGTAATTGAAGAGATCGGTTTTGTAGATACGTAATATCACGTCATGTCAACGATCCGGGGCCGATCTAAAAGCCAGGACATGTCACTGCGGCAAACTGTATATGTAAATTGTCTATATGTTATGACAATATGTTTTGATCTGAAGCGGAATACGTATATTAATCTCGACAGATGTGTCTACACAAAGATTTCGGCTGTTTTGGTTTACTGGAAATTGTCGAGTGGTGAGGAGTTTGGGAAAACCGAGTTCGATTCCCGGGAACCTGTAACTTTCCAGAGTTATGTGCATTTTACGCATGAAGTCATCATCATCAAATCAACCGATTGTCGTCCACTGCTGGACATAGGTCTTTTGTAGGGCGTTCCAAACTCCACGATTGCGGGCCGCTTGTATCCAGGGGCTCCCTGCGACTCGTTTGATGTCGTCAGTCCACCTGGTTGGGGGTCAGCCAACGCTGCGCTTACCCATGCGGGGTTGCCACTCCAACACCTTTGAACCCTATCGTCCATCGGTTCTCCGAGCTATGTGCCCCGCCCATTGCCACTTCAGCTTCGCAACTGGCTGAGCTATGTCGAAAACTCTAGTTCTTCTACGTATGATAACGTAGAGATACTCCTAACATAGCTCTTTTCATCGCTCGCTGAGTGACTCTGAATCTTCTTATGAGGCCCATAGTCCAACTTTTATTGAATGAAGTATTAAAGTCTATTAATTGCATATTACAGGTCAGGTTAGATATTATATGTTATGAAGTCCAAATGTGGCCGTCTACGCAATATCACATCCGCAGTAGGCACAGTGTCCATGACATTGGAGACAAGTTGCAGAAAGCCCCGGATGGAATGGTCATTTTGCACGTTGACCGCAAAGTTACGTTGGTAACAGATGCCTCAACATTGTATTTCCTGGAGCTAAAACTCGCGGGTGCCCAAGAATGCGCTGACTAGGAAAAGTGAAAACAGATCTAAGCGCCAATAGAGTCAAAAAGTAGAATGAACGAGACCGGGCAAAGTGGACTAGGATATGCCGGATAGCGCACCCCACTTAGTGGGATAAAGTTTTGTCGAAGTAGAATTTTCAATGTAAATTGTTTCACTTGATTTAAAGGAAAAAATCGTGAGGAAGCCTGCATGTCTAGGAGTCACCATAATATTCTCAAATGAAGTCTATAGAAATCAAATAACATGTTCATGAGGCTTTACGCCCACCCTCCAGGTTGTTAGATGCATGGCGGCTCTTGGAAGGAGGGGTTTCTTGCATGCTGCTTAGACTACGGTCTTCCACTTATGCCTTTGAGCCATCTGCTATGTCCATCAATTACAATTACAAATATAATAAATGCAAAAATCGTGTTTGTATATTTGTCCTTCCTTAACGCCCTACGATAGCAACCAATATGATTTTTGGCATTTGGCAAGTTGAAAGGACGGTGAGTAAGATATGCTACTTTTTATTCCAGGAAATCACAGAATTTAAAAAACCCAAAAGTTAACCTGAGAGAGGACCGTACTGTATTAAGCCGGAATGGTTTAATAGTAATGATGATGCAAGTTATCTTATTCCACAACAGAACCCTAAAAAGTGGCAGAACCGGGCGGTCCCTCCATCCTCCAGCTCGTATAGCCGTTATTTTCCTTCACCCGTCGGATCGGCAAACGGGCGCGTCCCACGAAATTGCCTCGACACGAGTTATTACGTATTCTATCAAATTGACTAGCGCATTAGCGATTTATCGCGTGCTTTGTCGTTAGGAAACATTGGTAAAGGGTATGTGTGGGGGGGAGGTTTTAAAGGGGGTGTACAGCCACAATCATACACCTGTATAATTTTTTTTACCAAACTTTTTATAACGATTTTTTTTACATTCGATTCGAGATTTTTACAACTTAAACAACTTTTAAGACGCTGGCCCAGTGCGGATTAGTGCTGGAAAATAATAATAATAAAATATTTTATTGCCATACTCTATTGTTAGCATAAGTTCTTTAACTAAGTAGTCTACACAGTAAAAGATTTTTTTTTTATAAAAAAATTCACAAATGTTGCATTACTCGCCAAACTGGTTAACCAGTTTATTTTAGCGCTCGTATATAAAGTTATATAAAGCTAACATGCACCAAAAGCTAGAATACTATATTTAGTATATCTAACTCCTAATTAATAATATTTTAAAGAAGACAAAAATTCAAAAAAAAACAAAAAAGACATATATTTATATATATATATATATATATATATATATATATATATATATATATATATATATATATATATATATTATATATATATATTTAAACAGGCTTAAACAAATTACTACTCAAGACTTATAAAACAGTGAAGAAATTAAAAGGAGTCCATTAGTAGTTGTTCCTTCAGCTTCTTCTTATAACTCTACACTGACATTATGAACTATCCTAGGCAACTCAATTTTATTAAAGATTTTAGGCACAATGAATCGATTCAGCCTTTTACCATAGTAGTTCACGACTTTTGGTACTATTATTAATCTTGTCTTTCTATTACCTCTTAAGCAGTGGCGTGGATAGAGGGTGAACAAAATATCCAGTACGAGTTATTAAAACTTAGGGATAGGCATTGTAAGAGTTATAAAAAGCCTACCCTTAAGTATTTTTGATTTTCTTCATTTTGTATCATCTGCATACCCTGTGCATACCCTTTATGCACGCCACTGCTCTTAAGCTATTTCAATGTTATCGGATTTAAAAAAGGTGTTTGATAAGTAGTGTTCCTTTGCTATTAGGTAATCAACTTTGAACTGACAATATTTTTAAATCACGAAAACTACTTTCAAAGTACCCGCTATACTTTTTCTTTGCATATATTCCTATTATTCTCTTTAAAATTCTAATTTGTATTTTACTGTAGTTTAGTGTATTTTACATGTGTAACCTTCTTTTTCTTTGTGTTTGTCTGTTATTTCTGAAGGTCTTTTCAGTCATACTTCAAGTTAACCAGCCAACACAGAAGGTCATTAACAACTTTCACAGGAGCGATTGATTTAAATTTGGTGTATCGACTGTTCTTTCACTCCGGTGGTAGTTCCAAGAAATAATAATCTGAGCTGGTGCTGCAGATACTAGAAGTCTTCAGGATTCCAAACCCCTCAGCCATTCACATTTCATATAGTGTATTTGGCCTGGGTAGAATAGAACTAATTAGGCCCCATGTTGAAAAAATATTGAGAGACATTTAAATTTTTCATTTAAGGTTTTATATGCAAATTTTTAAATTACACGGGTATCACCTTAAAGCAGGTTCTTAAACGATGTTTTATTAAGGTTAAAGGCCACAAGAGGATACTGCGGAACTTTGTTTCGACGATTGTTCGCAATAGAGTAACAAAATTTTTATTTTGGTATCAAGTTACTGTATGAAATTAGGTATTTGTTCGACCTTTTATAAAAAAAAGTCTACAAACACTAACGAGCAGATACTTTAAACATATAAATCAATGAAATATATAAGTTAGTATTAAACGTTCTGCAGTAATTGTAGAAAATAAAAATACAAAAACCAGAACAACAAACATACATGCAGCTCCGACAATATAACAGCTGTAAGCTGAAATTGTCAAAAAATTGATATTCTTCAACGCCTCAGCCATGGATAAAAATGTATCAAAATAAGCGAAAAATAACACCATAAATCGATAACGCATTAAGTGCAAAAAGTACATATGCCCTGCCTACACCGCCAGAGGGTGAAGGGAGATACCTACAGATATCCCCGATATCGCCGGGAGACGCGGGCGGATGGGGGAGGTCCGAGGATGAAATATCCCCCCATAAATCTGCCAGGACTCAACGCCGCGGCCTAACGTCCTCTGTCTATATTTTGTCTCACTTGGAAAATTATTTCGAGACAGCACTGAAAAATTCCAGATTTATCATCTGTTTCACGACCTCCCTGGCGCAGCGGAGATTGCAGTGGTTTGCAGTTGTGGGTCCCGGATTCGATCCCATGCAGTGCAATTTTGGGAATTTATTACTTCCAATTTTTTGGTCTGGTCTGGTGGGAGGTTTTTGTCGTGGCTAGTAGACAACCCTACCGACAAAGACGTGTCGCTTAGCGTTCTGGCACGATGTCGAGTAGGTACCGATTTTTTTCTTAACTTTTATGTCTATAATTTATCGCAGTTTTATTTTCGTAATTTAATTCAATCCTAAGTATATTATAAAGGGATGGAACGGCACTCGCTATTGGACACGCTAACCATACCACAGTTTTCACATATTTGGGATTAATCTGAAATTATATGCATATATACCGAAATTACACGAATAATACAAACACAAGGTTTATTATTTTAACATAACTGCCATACCCCTAACAGATTAGCCCGTTACCATTTTAGACTGCATCATCACTTACCAGGAGATAATGCAGTGAAGGAGTTGTAGTGGAATAATATAAAAGTGATTTTGACTCTCACTCGACCGACAAGTCAAGTTAAATCAAACAAAACCTAGACAACTCCGCAAACTTAGTTACGATAAGATGCAAATTTGTGATGAATTTTAAACATTGTATCTGAATTCTCGAGACAAGATTGGTTAGGGCTTAATTGGTTATTCCAAGTTTCTCAATCTGCATCGCAATTGTTCGGAATTGAGTCTTTTTAGGGTTCCGCGCCCCAATAGTCGATGGAACCCTATTGCTAAGCCTCCGCTGACCGTCATCCAATCTCCACAGTAGATTGGCGCAGTGGACAGTGACCGCGCTTTCTGAGCCCAAGGAAAATGTGTGTGTATTGAACGTTAATGTTTTCCGTGTCTGGGTGTTCGTCTGTATTTATGTATACTATTCCTAAAAATATTCATCAGTTATCTTATTACCTTTAACACAAGATACGCTTACTTTGGGGCTAGGTGGCGTTGTGTGTCGTAGGATAGTTATATTAATAAATAATTTTTCAGCGGTTTGCCACTCAATGTCAAAGGCAAAGTCAAAATCGTAAATTTAAAGCAAAAGCTAAGAGGGTTCCAAACGTTTCACGAAGTATAACAGCACATAGTAAAAAAGGAAAGAGACGGAAATATACAGGTTTTCCTTCACCTATGACTATCAATAGATAAATAAAAAAATAAATATAAATATATACTACGACATCTAGCTAGCCCCAAAGCAAGCGAAGGTTGTGTTATTGGTACTAAGATGACTGATGACTGTTTTTATGAATAATATACATAAATACTTATAATATATAGAAAAACACCCAGACACTGAAAAATTTTTATGGACTCAGAAAGCAGGGTCGCTGCCCCCTGCGCTACTCGGCCGTTCAATATAACTATTTATTTCATATATTAATAACTATTTGTTTTATAATATAAAAAATAACATGGCTTACCCTTCTCATTCATTCTGTGAGGAGACCCGTGCCCGGCAGTGGGCCAGTAATGGGTTGATGGTCAGGATGATGACCCGGTTACGGAACCCTTCGTGAGCAAGTCCAACTCGCACCTAGCCACTTTATAAGGTTAATATTGGTTTAGTTTTTCTTCGCTACTTGTTCCTTTGCTATGGTTCGAAAAGTGTTTTTTTTTTACTTATAAATCAAAACGTTGTCTGGACTGGTATCGTGCGGTGGTAGTCTGTATGATGTTTTCTCCGTTATCACATCAACTAAGACGTCCACTGCTGGGCAATGCTCTTTTGGGATTTTATTACCTGTTTTACGCTACCATCTTAAACTGCATCAACACTTACCATTAGGTGAGATAAGGATTTGTTTTATTCCACTATAAGTTGACGCTTGAAGCCCTCTTGTCTGAGAGGTAGAAGATTTTCTACCTGCTGGAGAAAGTCTCATTGAATTAGTTCAGCTGTTCCAAAAATACAGACAGACATTTTATGTAGGTATGGTAGGTAAGTCATGGCCAAAATCTCTCACCAGTCCAAAGAAAATTAGGAAATTATTAATTTCCAAATTGCCCCTCCGGAAATCGGATCCGAGGCCTGTACTTGTAAGAACACATCGGTCACCACTGCGCCATGTGAGTTATCAAAATTGTAACCGAATACCTCCTGCTTCTGATTTATGATATTATTCGTACGCTTTTATACATAAAAGCTGAACATGAGACAATTGTTTTCATATCACAGACATCACATACAACTATATGTATAAATGCCAGGAAAATATCTCTACCCAAAAAATATTACGTCACCAATATTATCCATGAGTATACTTGTGCCGTAAACAAAGACGTTAATACAAAAGGTACGCTAAAGGAGGGTACTGTATTACAATTTATAATCTGCTCCCGCTGTCTACGGCGATCTATTTCATGTTTCCTTTATGTATTAAATAAACGGGAAAATGTAGAAGTTCATTTTCTTAAAAGAATTCTTTTACGTGTAAGGCTGGACGCACATTGGTATATTTTTTTTTTATTCCACTAACTTTTCTTTATTCTATGATGCCCTTAACTGCTCAACCCCACTACCTGATGATACAGTCCAAGATGGCAGTGGGTTAACCTGTTTGTGGTATGGCTTTTATATTAAACCCTAATCGGTCTTTATCTAATCAAAATAGCTTGGCGTCGTTCAGAGTAGTTTCCAACCAGACACATGAATGGATAGGAAATACAAAGTCGCGTTTTTTCACAGGTAGATTTCATCTAGCCAGGACTATTTGGTTCAGCTCTTGTTTATATTTACGTCCTGGATTACGTCCAACATATATTTGTTATATAGGGAATCGTGTGGTTGTGTCGAATCCGGTTTAATTTTGGTCGGTATAAGATATTCTGAGTATTGCAATCTCCCACACCTCGGGCAGAAAAAATATATACAGTATTCATGTTTAAAAGCGTGTCTCTTTAACATACATACAACAACGTAACCGTACGTACACGTACACTCAGACAATAGATAGTCACGTGTGCGGCCACCCTTAAGAAAAGATCTTTGTACGAAATTCCAAACGAAATTTATTATCTCAGAAAGGTAGTCAAGTATGATTATAAGTTATAACATACAATGGGTTTATATGATGATAATGAGTCAGTTATTATTATTACAAAATTAAAAATAAAAAATAAATTATCTGTATCGTATTTGGTCCACAGATAATAAAAAAAGAGCCAAATCTCATTCTATGTACATTCAAATCGATATAAGATACAAAATATGTGCATTTTTGCCACTAGAATTTAGCCCTTGAATGCTATCTCGCATGGTGCTGAGTGACGATGCAGACCAAGATGGTACCGGGCTAACCTGTTAGGGAGTATGTTAGTCATACTCCTAATCGGTTTCAACGCGACATCACACCGAAACACTAAATCGCTTAGCGGCAGAATTATAAATTCCCCAATAGCCCCTGCCTGGAACCGAACCCGAGACCTCCTAATTAAGTTTATTATTATTATTATTATTATTAAAGTTTATTATTATTATTATTAATTAAATTCACAGCGCTCACCATTGTAAGTAAATTCTTTTTCATTTTTAGTGGTGTTTTTTTAATTTTTTAAGGTAAATAAATTAATAATAGTTAATCAGTCAGTAAATTCATTCTGACTATTTAGGGGAATATAATAGTAATCGAAGAATGTAATGTAATGATTCATCCCAAACAATTTTATAAAAAGTATTTTCATTTCGCCCGCAATATAAGTGTTGTAGATAGTAAGGGGTGTTATAAAATCGTGTTCCCCCCATAACGCGTTCAGCAGCCGGTCGCGTGGAAAAAAATGTATTTAAACCGCTTCCAGCTTGTCTGCCTGATCGCCGTGATCGGACACGTTTTTGCATATAGATGCATCGGCGAACATCGAATTTTCATCCGAACACGATGTTAAATAAAATGCTGCTCGGCGTTTATTAAGTTGTATCCACCTGTATAACATGAACGTTTCATGCTTTAAACATTGCATTTTACTTTATATTGATCTTATCACAAAAGGAATTTCCTATACTTATCAGTATGTATTACTGGCCCATTACAGGGCACCGGTCTCATCATAGAATAAGAAGGGCTAACTCCTTCACCATTGAAGCAAGTGATATTTAATTACTTAAAACGCACATAACCCCGAAAGGTTAGAGGTGAGTGCCGGGATCGAACTCAGTCCCCCCGAAAGTTCGCCGAAGCCTTACCCACTGCACTATCACCGCTCTCCTTTATTATAACAATCATTTACATTCCAGACCATTCCATCCATAGATTTTTAGTATGTTAGAAACAATTTTTCCTTAACCACTAAGGAAAATTTTATAAATTTAAAATGTATATAAATATTTTCTGAATGGACAGGATTTGAACCTGCGACTCTCTGGCAATCGCGGCCCGAGCGCTTTCTCCAATTAAGCTACAGTAGTATACGTAGCTACGACTCTCCTACCGTCAGTCAATGCCGAAATTAGTATATGCCTTTCACCGTCACAGAGAGACGCAGGTTCAAATCCTGACGGTTTCGAAAATTTTTATATTTTATATTGATAATTCCACCAAGTGTATGTAGAAACACTAAAAAAAATTATAAAAACACTAAGGAAAAATTAAATTATTAGAAGAAAAAAAAAACTTCTCGGTAAAATTTACCTTTCGATCCGGTGGTAGAGTCACTATAAACAGACAGACTTGACGTTTCAATAGAACTTATATTAACACTCTCAATGAACACAAGACCGGCTAGGTCACTAGGCATTTTTTTAAATACTGTTATCTCACACAATAAAGACGACTATTATTATTTATTTACTCTTACTTATATTCATGCAATTATATTGTGCTAAAGTATATAAAGCTAATTTAAATATAGTTTATAACTTTCACATTTGTACTCTCGCCATAGCACCATCAACGACATCATCCGACGATCTCTTGCTACCGCTCACGTACCAGCTGTATTAGAACCTATTGGTTTGGCGCGGAGCGATGGCAAGAGACCTGATGGTATGACTCTCATTCCTTGGAGGCTGGGAAGGTCACTTGTGTGGGATGCAACTTGTGTCGATACCCTAGCTGCATCACACATCCAGGCCACCTCGTCAATGGTGGGTGCGGCTGCGACCAGTGCCGAGCAGGCCAAGAGGCGTAAAGGAAACCTGGATAGCAGTTTAATTTTTATGCCTTTTGGAATAGAGGTTAGGAAAAGAAAAGGAAGAGAAAAGGGTTATCGAGTCTACCGGTGATCCTAGAGCGGGCAGTTACCTTGGCCAAAGAATTAGTTTGGCCATCCAAAGGGGCAATGTTGCCAGCATCTTAGGAACTGTGCCTCGCTTCGGTGGTTTCGTAGACGTTTTAGATTTTATTTAGTTTTACATAGTTTATTTTAAGTTATATTTAAAAAACAACTGTGCTAAAGTATATATTAGTTTTTAATATTTGTTATTAGTATTATTTTATGTGTGTAGTCTGGTTTATTTATTTGTTTGTATGTTTTAATAGTGTACCTTTTTTTTTTCTTTTTAGTTTTCCTAATCCTTAAGGCTAGGCTAATATCGCTACTTAGCGAATAAGGTCGCCTTTTGTATGCTACTATTTGAAGAGTCTAATTTTTTCATTTTCTTAACATGTTGTATAAGTTAGCATTGATTATTTTAATTAATTTAAGACCGGTGCAGTGTATCAGCCGAACATAGCTGACACGCAAACAGACATACGCTCTCTCATTTATATTATTAGTACGAATAGTATCTCAACCATACCGTACATGTATGGCCCAGAGCGTTCGGTCAATACAGACGTACGTTTGTAAACTATGCTGTTTGTTATGACTGAGAATCAAATTGCTATCTCACTAATTACTATATGCAATTGCAGTAACAATTACTGAACCTAAATATAAAGCGAGGAATGTTCATTAATGCTCTGTTGTGTATTACAGTACGTACTTGAAATTACGTCAAATTATAATCCACACAAGATCACGAAAACTACTGCACGTAAAACGCTAATATTTGGCTATTAAGTAGTTCATAGGTGGGTGAGATTACAGCTTACAAGGTGTATTTAGAAACTTCACCCCTACAGGGGTACAATAGGGGTTAGAACTTTGTGTGAAATACCTATGTTTATTATGTTACAGAAACCAAAATTTGCATTTAGGTTGATAATGGAATTGACTTGTGAATGGTAAAACAAAAATACGTCTATTAACTTTTTCCGAATATAAAAATAACGGGAGCTTTCTGGTGAGAGGACACTTCAGGATACTTTGTAGCACAGTTTGTGTGTTTGTGTCGGGGAAACACAGTTGTAAACGTTTCCGCATATATATCTTAAACGATTTATTATGACGTCGCAGCAAAATGTTGACAAAACTTTCCATAGATACAGCAAGGCATCCTGGATAAAGAGGTTGCATAATTTGAAGCCCGGGCAAGTAAAATAAACAAACGCGGACAAAGTCGCGGGCACCAGCCAGTAAGATTTAGTGTATTTTTTGTTTGTTAACGATGTCCTATAGCGTTATTGCCATCTCTTTTTGAGTTTACGGAAGTGTATTATGAAAATTAAGCTTAATTTGCTATACTCTGCGAACAGCAGGAGAATATGTATGGTGTAATTTATAATTTCTTCATACTGTTTCTTCATATCCTCGGCAATGCACCCTCTACGCACGTTTCGCCCCAAAACCGGAGCATCCTCAGGAGATGTTGTCTTTACAATGAATAATTGTTAACTCAAACCGGAGCATCCTCAGGAGATGTTGTCTTTACAATGAATAATTGTTAACTCAAACCGGAGCATCCTCAGGAGATGTTGACTTCACAATGAATAATTGTTAAGTCAAACCGGAGCATCCTCAGGAGATGTTGACCTTACAATGAATAATTGTTAAGTCAAACCGGAGCATCCTCAGGAGATGTTGACTTTACAATGAATAATTGTTAAGTCAAACCGGAGCATCCTCAGGAGATGTTGACTTTACAATGAATAATTGTTAAGTCAAACCGGAGCATCCTCAGGAGATGTTGACTTTACAATGAATAATTGTTAAGTCAAACCGGAGCATCCTCAGGAGATGTTGACTTCACAATGAATAATTGTTAAGTCAAACCGGAGCATCCTCAGGAGATGTTGACTTTACAATGAATAATTGTTAAGTCAAACCGGAGCATCCTCAGGAGATGTTGACTTTACAATGAATAATTGTTAAGTCAAACCGGAGCATCCTCAGGAGATGTTGACTTTACAATGAATAATTGTTAAGTCAAACCGGAGCATCCTCAGGAGATGTTGACTTCACAATGAATAATTGTTAAGTCAAACCGGAGCATCCTCAGGAGATGTTGTCTTTACAATGAATAATTGTTTAGTAACGCCTGCTTCTGTCCAATATTTACGGAAGTGAACAAAGCTTCCCTATGATTAATATTCCACGTCAAAGTAAGCTTTTCCCGTAAGTATAAAGGCCCGCTCGAATAATATTAGAGCAACCCTTACGAACTTTAATGAACATTTCCGATTTCGATTTGAACGCAGTCATAAAGGCTAAAGGCTACCACGGTAGGCTTTAATAACCGGATTGATTATGTACGCGTTGCTGGCGAAGCGCAAACGGCGTGCAAAGTCGACATTGCCCAGTAACGATCCGAGGGCAACAAAGAACAGAAGGGAAAATAATTCAATGGAGTAGTTCAATATTCAATTTGTCGGCCGATTAGCGTAGTAAAAAATGTTTGTGTGATGAACACGTAAGTTTTTCAGTGTCTGGGTGTTTATCTGTATATAATAAGTATTTATGTATATTATTAATTAAAATATTCATCAGTCATTTTAGTACCCATAACAAAAGCGCTCTAAGCTTACTTTGGGGCTAGAGGCGTTGTGTGTATTGTCGTATTATATTTATTTATTTATTTGAAAAAAATATATATAGCATATTAAGCTTAATTTTCATAACTTGTAGTGGGAAAAACAACTTCACTGACATTTATATCATTGTTTCAGAGCCTGGAGGAGCGGGAAAAGAGGCATTCAGGTCACAAAGAGCAGCTAGCGCGTGAGCAACGGTACCTGCGGCGGCGACTGGCGCAGCTGAGGGCGAGCCGGGACGTGTCTCGCTCCCTCTCCGAGAGTTCCATGCCGCACGCACACGCCACGCGGGCGGACTCCCTCTCGTCGTTGGAGTCGTCGTCGGGCGTGTCCACGGCCGAGCGGTCGCCCTCATCCGTGTCTGAAAGCGGTGAGTCTCTTGTTAGTTATTTAACACGTCCTATCCCGCTATTTGAATTATATACAATGACAACTAAGCTTAATTTAGAAGTTTAATTTATAATTAAAATTACATAAAAATCTATGAAAAATAAGAATTTTAAAACCTATTTTAGTATTTTATAACTAGCTTTGAGTTCTCTGCATGAGATTCCACAGTAGAGGGCCATCTAAACATTTAATATACTATCGCCTGGGCATTGTCGACATTGCTCACGCCGTAGACTTCGCCAGTAACATACGGGATTCAATTTTCATGTTTAATTACACGTAGCATCGGTTTCAAATGCCGTGTAAAGTTAAGTAATGGTGCAGTTTTTATTTTACTAATAGTTTACGTCTGATCAACGGTTATTAATTAATAATTTATTGAAAATCACGCCTGACGAATTGGGTTAATTGTTCAGAGATTAATGATGTGTTAATAAAATAACTAGCTGTTCCTCACGGTTTACAGCATGATGTTATTTAAGGCTTTCATCATGATTCTTAGTCAATATCCCACAGTAGAACAGAAAAGTTTAAGATTATTATTAATAATTAGTGATAATAACTGTGGCCAACGACTTACTCTCTGAGCTACGGGAGTTTAACAAGGTCTGCCTTACTCTGGGCTGGTACTAAATTTGTAGTACATACACTTTTTACATAATCCATAAAGTCAAAAGTCAAAGTCAAATATTTCTTTATTCAAATAGGCACATAGATGGCATGCGTTATTATATACAAAATGTGTACACTTAAAACTAAACAACATCGCGCCCTGGTAGACCAGGGCGTGATTGAAGAGAAGAAGCCCACAACAAACTTAGCCGGGTGTTCTTTTTGTTATCACCATCTCACATTTTCATTAGAAAATATTTAAGAAGCAACCTGGTTAGAGCAATTGTTCACACCCAAGCTTTTTTATCGTTTACGTAATCCTTTATACTATAATATGACTTTTCTATAAGCTTTTGCTTAATACAAACTTTGAACTTCTTTAGTGACTTCCCCAAGATATCAACCGGTAATTTATTGTAAAATTGTATACAATTTCCTTTAAATGAATTGCTTATTTTGTGTAGTCTAGTTTACTGCACTGCAAGTTTATTTTTGCTTCTAACGTTTAAATTATTGGAGTCACATTTTCTTTTGAATTTTGATACATTTTTAATGTTACATTAAATTTTTAAAAATGTATTGGCTATAGAGTGTTGGCCATAACACAGCAAACTACCAGGACAACATAACATTTGTAAAGGTATTGCAGTTGAGGCATAATATACAAATTCAATCCTGCGACATGTCAAGCACAATTGTGATCAAACACGGAGCTCAGCTCCCTCGGCTAAGATAAGACGTCAAGCTCAGACAATACCCATCATTACTTGATGACTATCAACGTGCATCGAAGTGATGACTTCTGTGTAAAGGTGCCTGTCCACCGCAGATGTGGCAGCAGAGAGAATGAAGCTATTCAATTCGTTTTCTGTATACTGTAGCCTTAGTACAAAATTTGCATGCTCGCAATCGAAGAGTCGTTTTCGAGTATAGAAATACATGAACATCGGAGTAAAATGGATCTTATTTGCATTGTTTTTAAGTTTGAATTTAGCTACAATTCTTTAGCTCGGGCTTTTGACGATTTCAGATGTTTGCAAAACAAAAATCTGAAGTACTAAGTACAAAATGCGACACTAAAACGATTGACATTAGGCCCTTTTTTCTTTGATTGCAAGCGAGAAAAAATAATAAGGCTATTGTTACCTTATAAACGTACTCGATAGCAGCAAATTACGTGTTTTGATAGAACTGACGTAAATGGCGAAAGCGTCACTATATGACACTACCGCGCAAATAAAATTAGCAAATTCGCGTAAGATTTCTATAATTTTGAAAATCAAGGTTTTTCTTATGCAGCAATAATGATTTATGTATATTTTTGTTTATGTATTCGTATGTAGTTATTTTAATGTAGGTTTATAATAATTTTACACCACCTATTTGTTCTCGCTCTTGTTGTCCTAATCCAAAGGTAGCCTGGCAGAGATCGATTTAAGCGATAAGGCCGCCTTTTGTATTCTTCTCCAGTTTTTGTGTTTCTCTCTATTCGTCCTTTATTTTCCTAACTGTGTAGTGGTGTACAAATAAAGAGTTTAAATAATAAATAAAATAATCTTATATTTATTCACTTTATTTTCGCATAATATGGTAAGCCAAAAGAGAGTATTTTTGTGTGCCCTTAAAACTTTGGTGTTTTTATATAGCGCGGTAGTGTCTTATCTAAGTGACGAAATTTTATACCAAACAATGACGTAGTTAAAATTTCAAGGCGCTAGCTTTGAAAATAGCTTTTTTTACGACAATACACACATCGCCATCTAGACTCAAATAAAGCGTAACTTGTGTTCTGGGAACTAAGATGACTAATGAATATATGAATTATATACAAAACTACATATAATATACATAAAAACACCCAGATACTGAAAAAATTCATGTTCATCACACAAAGATTTTCCAGTTGTGGGAATCGAACCCACAGCCTCGGACTCAGAAAGCAGGGTCGCTGCCACCCTAACAGCCGCCAGCTTGTAGTACCTACTAGAGCTTTTTGTGACAGATCTCGTCCGGGAAAGTACTACTGCTGCTTATTTCCGCTGCCAAGCAGCATTGCTGTATTCCGATCAGCAAGGTGTCATTGCTGGTGTAATCACGGGCACTTAAGACACAGTGCGGCACTCTGTATAACGTGTTCTTGCATGTTCTATGAATTGTTGCGCTGTTTATAGGCAATGGCTTTCCACTTACCATCAAAGACGATGATGACGAGAAAGACGATGGCCCAACATGGACGGGCCAAGCCGGTGCGCTTTATACATACCAATTTATCCACCAGTCTAACGCATTAATGCTAATCGTTATTTCTTGGTAGATAAAGCTCTAAGTTCTTTAGCAAACTTATTTTTGGAAGGCAAAATGAAGTAGATAGTTATGCGGTATCCGTTTTTAGAAACGACATCGATGCTCGACTCTTCGAGTGTCCTGCAGTTTTTTGATTGCTTTATTAATAAAATTTGAAGCATTTTAATAATGGTTTTAGATGTTCTAGTTTTTAAGGGTTCCGTACCAGCAGGGCTAGCATAGGCAGGAAACAAAAATTATATCCCCCGATTATGTCCGCTGAAAAAGGATATAATTAACGAGTCCACCTGCTAAATCACAGCAATATGTTATGAATATATGGAGAAGTTTACCCCCGGTTTGTTATCAACCTGTATTATTTGGACATTACTTGCACTTGTGCGCCAGTGCTCTGAGAATTGCTGTGAGAGAAGATAATTTTTTATCCTTCCCCACCATGGACGGGCTAAGCAGACGCGCTTAGACTGACAATCACTAAAACGCAAATGGTACAATAGATCGTAAAGTTAGAAGGTACCATTATTAAAATAGAGAAGATAACAAGATGTTTAGAATGTATTCTATATTATTATGTAGTATAGTCGAGCGCATTATTAAACTTACCTAATGCTTATGGAATAGCAACCTTATTTTAGTAACAACTGGCTAAATTCATTCTATTGTTTGGAACATGTACTGAGGGATAATGACTGAGACTGAGTTCCCATTTGTTTACCGACGTTGCTTAGGCTTCTCCAGTTAGTGGTAAGGAGATGGGAGTTATGACTTCACATTCATAATATTGAAAAGCATCAAATTCTAAATTCAAATTAATTTTTTTTTATTTATGTAAACCTTTCACAGGCATTTATCAAGTGTTCTTACATGTAATATGTTACCATTAATGTTATGTTATGGTGATAACTACATTCGTTAACTTGAAACTAAACCGAGGAGGGTCCCAAATACGCCCTGGTTTAAAGAGATCCTAGAACAAACTTCCAATTTTTTTTTTCACCATCTCAAGCCATTACTGATCCTGCTCAGAATGCTGCGACTGCGAATGGTTAAGGGGTAGTCCATCACATTGGCCAAGTGTGGATTTGTAGACTTAACTTTTTGAGACCATTATTAAAAACTCTCAGGCATGATGTTTCCTGACGATGGTTTTCTTAACTATACATTATTATTATTTGATTGCCTAAAACGCTTTGAACTCCGAAAATGTTCCGTGGTATCAAAAAAGATTTACCAATTAAACGATTAATAAATAACCTTAATAATATATTCAAGTCACTAATAAGTTATAATTTAGCAATCGAATAGTACTATGTTTGCCACCATCTATCTAACTCTACTATATTTTTACCTACGCTATAGAAGTGCAAGCAAAATTCAACCTTTAACCCCATTTCAAACGATTCAAATCTCGCAAAACTACTGCAACGGTTGCAATACTGATTCTGCGTGAATAAAAACTCAATGCTTAGAGTTAGCTTGCCAAAAACGCTGCTGACACCATATTAGCTTGCCGAAAACGCTGCTGACACCATTGAACTAACCAACGATCTTTTTTCATAGGAAAAAGCGGATTTAGAGATTATATTTTACACGTTTTTTGTCTTGGTTGCAAAGGTACTCTTGCTGACGTTATTTGACGCACGGAGAACACCTGTGACAGCTAGATCAATAGCTACAGGCTAAACCTTCCACTCTGCTCCTGGTGCGCCCTAGGTGGGCAGGTCTAAACGATCATTAACCTAAACCTACTGGTTAAAATGTCAAAAGGCTAAACTGGGAACTCCAAAGCCACCCACCAAGAAGTCAAAGTCAGTTAACAAGAACAATCGTTTGATTTGCGGTGTCGCAACCAAGCCGTACCTTCGCTTAGCCACTTACGCGTATTGTCGGGGTATTGTTTGGTCCGTGAATAGTATTCAGAGGGATAATGAATGGCCCCGAATGGCCCCGATTGTTGCGTCGGCTTTGCGACGTATATGCTAATTGGATAATAGTTTCAGGGATTTCTCCGTAATTATTAGATGCGCTATGTCTATTTATTTATATCATACGTAGAGAAGTGACGTAATCATAAACAAGAAGAGAAATTAAAAGGGAAGGAGCGTACATACAACAGAAGCAAAGAAAAAAGTAGGACATATGCCAATGTTAAAAAATTACGAATTCACGATTTATAGTTGAATATCCGCTCAAGTGGATAATTAGGTAATCAATTATGAAAATTAAGCTTAATTTGCTATACTCTATATTATTCATTTATTTAAAATGATTTCTTAACAATTATTCATTGTAAAGTCAACATCTCCTGAAGATGCTCAGGTTTCGGAGCGAAACGTGCGTAGAGGGCATATTGCCGGAGATATGTTTGGTGTGGAGTATAAGGATTGCAGAAATTATAAATTACACCATACAGATTCGCCTGCTTTTCGCTGAGTATAGCAAATCAAGTTTAATTTTCATAATATATCACGGAGTTCCGCAAAGTAACACCTGCTGCAAAACGGCTCAGTACATGGCGTTAGGCAAGTCACTTCGGAATATTTCTCTCCAGTGAGAAGAGTCTATGCCCTGCAGTACGCTTATACTCGTAGATGGAGGATGATGCCAGAGTTTAAACAAATAATTTCCAAAACAAAATGTAGCGCTTTTATTCACCGCATAATATTGCCTCAAAATCCTCAGAGAGTTCTAAACTACAAGCGACACAGCCAGAGTAGACATCTTCGTAAACTATTCATTTAAAAGGATGCATATTTTATTGGAGTCACATGAAGCGTTTGTATTATTTAATTTGTAGCTTTTGAATGATTTTTACGATCACCCTGGCGCAACGGTGAGCACTGTGAATATACGCGTAAGTAGGAGGTCCCGGGTTCGAATCTCGGTTGGGCCAATTTGGGAAATTATAATTTCAAAATTTTCTTTAGTCTGGTCTGGTAGGAGGCTTTGGCCGTGGCGAATGACCACCCTATCGACACGCTAAGCGATAGTGTTCTGGTGCGTGCGATGTGCGCGTAGAAACCGATTAGGGGTATTACTATCATAATCCCTAACAAGTTAGCCCGCTTACATCTTAGACTTCTTCGTCACTTATAACCAGGTGAGATTGCAGTCATGAGCTGAACTGTATTGCAATAAACAAGACATTCAACGATAACACTAGATTTAAACTTAGACAGAAACAGCAGTATCTCAACTTGCTTCTTTTCTTTTGACGCGACTACAGTCTATGACTACAACTACAGGTTATGTGTTTAACAACCTGTTTTATATATAGATGCTCCACTTTTGTAAAGCCCCTAGTGGGATGAAGTAATCCTTTTAGCGACCCAAGTGCTCGTGGCTTTGTAACGTCACAATAAGTTCAATGTGGCAGATATGGCAGACCAAAATACTCGATGAAAAATATTCGTTTTATTTATAGCTCGGTAAAACTTAAAGTATCTCTAATACAGATGTTTCCTTGTACACATCTTTCCTTGTTGAAGTTATACTTCTTTTGGCGCGTTAGGGAAAATGATGAGAGTAAATTTGTAGGATGTGCAAGCATACCGTCACAAAAAACCGACACCCTGAAGTTAAGCAATAAGGTTTGACAATGTACACTTTGAATTTATCAAAACTCGGATTCAATTGTACAAAAATCTCAAATTTTAATGTTGAGTGAAACTTAGTTTTCCGATAACGAGTCCATTAGTGTTCCAAATTAAATTTTGTTTACTATGTCAATTTCTTTAATTTTTTAGAAATATTTTTTGTGACATTTAAATAAACTATATTTAACTAGATAGTACGTTATAAAGGTCAAGGTATGAAATATCTTTTTTCTATTGTTAGTGTCGTTTTTTCCACAAGCGTTGAATAAGGCGGAATTTAATTTAAAAAAAGATCAATTAATTGCGAACTTTAAAGTCACTCAATATTGTATGCAGTAAATTAATGTTACATCCTAGACCCATTGGTCCGGTTGTTTGGTAGAAGCATGTTATGGCAAAGAACTTGCGTTGCTCTGGTTTTTCCACTCGCATGCAGGAGAAGCGTCGACAACAAGTAGGTATTATTTGACGATCCTCCCTCTAGACGCTTCACGGCATTCTAAGTGATTGCTACAGCGTAATGCATACGTCCCACACAAGAAATAAAATTTTAAAAACCCGACGTCCAAAAATTCGGCAGCGTTCCCTGGTGGCCTTAAACGCTAAAACATTTAAGAAAAGGAGATTAAAATAATACATTATTGCGCACCAAGAAATGCTGCACGCCTCATAAGAAGGCTAAGAGTCGCTCAGCGGGCGATGGAAAGAGCTATGTTAGGAGTATCTCTACGTGATCAAATCATAAATGAGGAGATCCGTAGAAGAACTAGAGCTACCGACATAGCTCAACGAGTCGCGAAGCTGAAGTGGCAATGGGCGGGGCACATAGCTCGGAGAACCGGTAGACGTTGGAGTAAGCGCAGCGTTGGTCGACCCCCAACCAGGTGGACAGACAATATCAAACGAGTCGCGGGGATCCGCTGGATACAAGCGGCCCAGAATCATAGAGTTTGGAACTCCCTACAAAAGACCTATGTCCAGCAGTGGACGTGAATTGGATGATGACACCAAGCTGATCATATCAACCAATGGACGTCAATTGCTGGTCATAGGTCTTTTGTAGGGAGTTCCAAATACCACGATGGTGTGCTGCTTGAATCCTGCGGTTTCCCGTAGACGATTGATGTAACCAACGCCCCCGACTTTCAATATAGTGTAGATTATTCTAATAGTAAAGCCCTTTTTATTAAATACCCAAAATAAAGGCGTTAAAAAACTTACGTTTAAGATTTTCATCAAATACAGCAAGAGTCCATTCCGTCCATTCCCCTTACAAAAAAAAAAAACAAAATCAAAATAGGTTCATCCATTTTCTATTTCCACTACAAGTTAGCCCTTAACTGCAAGCTCACCTGGTGGTAATTGATGATGCAGTCTAAGATGGTAGTCATACCCTAATCGGTTTCTACGCTAAATCGCTTCGCGGCACATCTCTGTTGGTAGGTTGGTTTCTCTCTGGTACCCTTCCACGAGATAAAACCTGAGAAAATTCAGAAATTATCAATTCCTTAATTGCCCCTGACGGTGATCAAATCCGGGGCCTGCCGCTTAAAACCACAGCGCTCACTACTGTGCCAGAAATGTCTTCAAAAACTGGTATAATAATGCGATAACACTTTTTTGGTTGATATATTTTCATAAAAAAGTACAGATAGACAGGTGTCATTAATAGGACTCAGTTTCGCATTTTTGTAGAAAAGTTATGTAGCATATGTAGTATGTATATGTAGTAGTTGGGTAGCATTGAAACAAAGTTGGCCGATTAGGCTATACTATGTTAGCAAGAGCCCAACCAAAATTGAAATGCATCGAAACACAAGGCCAGACCTTTGTGTTGAAAGAAAGTTTTCCTAACCCGAAAATTACATTCCTGGAATAGAGCTTTTAATCCAGCGGGCGTCGGCCAGCCATTGTTACAAAGGCTTGTATTGTTGCCTTTTATTTATGCATTAACTTCAGCAATTTAACTGTCGGACGCACGGACAAACCGAAAAACTTCCGACGCTCTTATATTGGATACAGTAAATAAGGTTCTGTAGTGGGGGGTATAAATAGTTGGACGATAAACTGTTGAGATAAACTGCCGGACGCGCGGGGCGTTATAAAATTATCTCGGGATAATGTTCGTAGTGGTTTTCTCTTTTACTTTCCTCATATAATGCTTATGGCTCAATTTGAAAAGGATATCCCCGCTGTGTCGCTTTAGCACTATTGCATCAAAGAGTGTTTATAATGTGAATACATTTCCTAATGACAAGGTTGCATCCGGCTCCGCTTTCATCACTCACAAGATAGAAAAATGAATTTAAAAATGTTAAATGTAAATTGTTGATATAAGAAAAGAGTAACTGCTGAGTTTCTTGCCGGCTTCTTCTCGGTAGAATCTGCCTTCCGAACCGGTGGTAGAGTCACTGCACACATACAGACTTAACGTTTCAAAAGTGCTTATATTAATTAGGCCTACTTGAAAAAAATGATTTTGTTTTTTTTTAATTATTCTTTGGCTTAATATAGTCTTTAATATAACATACAAGTGACTTGAAGGATACCTCTTGAATTTGTTTCTTTTTTTTTTTCTACTGGACCTGGAAAATTTTAAAGAAAGAAAATACATTTATACTTTTTTAGTGTACACGTTTTGTTTTCTTTCTCACTACGAGTTAGTTAAGGGGACGTCATCTCACGTTGTGGTAAGTAAAGATGTTAGCGGGCCAACCTGCTGAGGGGTTTTTATGGCAGTTTTATGGCAGTAAACCTATAACCTGCTATTGGCTGATAATGATGTACTTTTGCGTTTAAAAAAATAAAATTCATACTTTTGTAAACAAAACCATATGTTTGCATTAAATTTATATCAGCGAAATGTTGTTTGGGTTTGTTTCAAACAAATTAGTTTTGGAAACGCTATATTTAACCGCTCTTATAAGCGTACACTAAGCGACAGAAAATGAGATATAATCACCCGCAGTTAAATGCGAGATCGAACACTGGCGGTCAACGAACCCAGGCAACGCTAACGCAAGAAAATGATTAATATTGTTTACTGATATACCGTTACCAAACATCCTGTATAAAGTTTCTCTAGCACAGATTTCCAGTAAACCCACAAAATTGTAAAAAGAGGAGGTTTCATAAAAAAACGAATTAAAGGTGGGGTGATACCCGCTTTGTATCTATGGTTTTTCACCGTCGACAGTGTGCACGACGGATGCGGGCGTAAAAAGCAAATAATAGCTATATACTATTAATCGCGTTTCTCGTCTTCGTTTATTACAGGTTTTCCTGGGATTCAGAGTAGCCTATTATACTCTCCGTCCTTTAATCTAACTCTATGCCAAAAGTCAACTTGCTTATTTAGGGCGTAAAGGCAGGACAACAAACACACTTTTGCATTTATCATATTAGTAAGGTTATTTAGGTATTTTATCGTTTTTAAAACATTAGAAAAGAAGAGATCCGTGGGGAAAGTTTTTTTGGAATAGTTATAACGGACCCAAGCAGCTTATCCGATGCTACGAGTGAGTGAAAAAAGCCATCGCCTACGTAGGTGTTTAGGCTCATGTAATTAAACCGGAAACCACGCCCTTCTGACCGGAACACAGCATTGCAACAATGCTGCTTAGCAGCAGTTATAAGCATGGCGGTTGTACTTTTTCGGACGAAGTCTCTACTACCACAAAACGCAGAGATATACGCCAAAGTTAGAAAGATAGAAAAACAAAAAGACACAATACAAAATTTGCAGCTGATTGGCGCAGTTAGCAGCGACCCTGTTTTCTGAGTCCAAGGCCGTAGGTTCGATTCCCACAACTGGAAAATGTTTGTGTGATGAGCGTGAATATTTTTCAGTGTCTGGGTGTTTATATGTATATTCTAAGTATTTATGTATATTACTCATAAAAAAAATATATTCATCAGTCATCTTAGTACCCATAACACAAGCTATGCTTACTTTGGGGCTAGGTGGCGATGTGTGTATTGTCGTAGTATATTTATTTATTTCAAAAAAAACAAAGTAAAGTTAGGCCTTAGTCTGCAACGCCGGTCAAGTGCGGATTGTGGGACCCCACACACCGTTGCCAACATTAAGAGCAATTCTTGGACATGCAGGTTTCATTACTATTAAATCATTTTTAGGACCTCCCTGGACGGCTCTGAAGCTTATCTGGTCTGGTCTGGCTGGTTACTACCCTACCGATAAAGACGTGCCGCTAAGCGATGGAGTGTTCCGTTGTGATGTCGCGTAGAAACCTGTTAGGGGTATGACTACCATACTCCCTAACAGGTTAGCCCGCTACCATCTCAGACTTACCACCAGGTAAGACTGCAGTCAAGGGCTAACTTATAGTGTATAAATTTTTTTCTTATCTTATTTTGCTTGCTTAAGAAATAAAGAGTCCCAACAACTAGGCTACCGAAAGAATCGCATATGCATAAAGTCGAAAATATCCACGCGAAAGAAGTCGCGGGATACAGCTGGTTAGCAATAATTGAACTAGTAACCGAAGTACGGAAATTTCAATTCCGATAATTATCCACAAATAGATTATAAGCAAGCTAACTGCATTTGCGGGAGGGAGTAATTATGTTTGACGTGGCTCGCGCTTTAACCGTGTTACGGGCCTGAGCAAATAAACGGGCAAAAACGGCAAAATCAATCACAGGTACTTGCCAACTGGCAAAAGTATAAACATAGCAGGTTTTATTTTAATAGAATTACTAGCTTCTGCACGCGGCTTCGTCTGTCTGGACTTCTGAATTGTTTCTAAAGCTTCAATTCTTGATTCTACCACGGGAACTATTTGAGAGATCGGTATAAAAAGTTCATGCCCTTTTTCATAGCATTGGTGACATGCATACCAAATTTCAAAGCTGTCTACCCGCGGCTTAGCTTAACAATTTTCAAATTACCCTCTAGTCTATCCGTTCAGACTATCTGTTCAGTAGATCCAGAGATTACCGCTTACAACGCCACAAACTCACAAACGTTACCTCTTCATAATATTAGAGAGTCACTACAAACAGACTTGACGTTTCATAAGTGCTTATTAATTAGGCCTACTTGAAATAAATGAATTTTGAATTTGAATTTGAATTTATTAGTATAGATATATAGTAGGATGTGACGGACCGAGCGAAGCTGCGGGCATTTTGATGTGGGAGCCATCGCCTATGAACATTAAACAGGTCGTGCAAGGAACACGTCCAGCACCTGATTTTCATCGACCTAAAGCGTAGGTGTTAGGTCCCATTTGCCTATAACTACACCGGGAACCACGCCCTTCAGACCGGAACACAGTATTGCAACAATGCTGCTTTGCGCCAGTTCTCAGTTTGGCAGAGTACTTTTCGGCCTAAGTATGTGTCTACTTAAAACTAAACTACCTACTAAACGCGCTTTACGCCAAAGTTAGATAGATAGAAAAACTAAAAGAAACAATACAGAAAACAAAGACATAAGTTATTAATTAATCTTAAATCTTCAGATGCATTATTTACTTAAGCCTGAAGATTCTAAACACTATCACATTGAATTAACTAATCAAATACAGCTTTTGATCAATACTAGAATCTATATATACAAGAAATCTACCGTTATAATGAGAAAGGCGACTTTTAATATTTTGATTAAACTGAGTTTCACACTATTAATTTTTAAATCTATAAGACTAAATAAAATAAAACATATCCAAAACAAATTATATAAAAAAAATATATATATAGATAATATAAAAAAAACAATATAAAAAGAAAAAAAAACTGTTGGCCCATGAGGGGATCGAACCCGCGACCTTCGCGTTATTAGCACGACGCTCTAACCAACTGAGCTAATGGGCCGGATGAACATTGTGTTGAAAACAGTGAAAGTATCACAGTATTTGACGACTCACCTAGAGATTATGAGTTGATTTCCCAGTTAACACGAGCATTGCCAATTCGAAATATAGCCTGGCAATGTTACTATGCTGAACAAGCTATTGGTGTTACTGTAATAAATAAATAATATACCAAGTTCCTCATGCAAGTAAGCTCGCGTAAGTCATGCACGCGTTTTTTTATTCCGTTTACATGTGGTCAGTTACAGGCACAAGTTACTTACACGAGCATTCTGTGATGCGATGCAAACAAAGCATGGCGATCGATCGCAGCGACCAATTCCATCTGTGTGGACGCTAGTGTCGATGCTGTCCGTTTGCCTGTAAATGGAAACCTTTTTTTTTCGGATTGTGTGTAGCTGATTAACCCTAATGATTTTAACAGCGTAACGCGGGCTTGTTGGCGAGCATCGGAATGGGGCTCTGCCAGGAAGAGTTTGAACCCTAGGGCTCGAAGAAGCGAAGGGATCGTCGGCCTGAGGGTGCCTCATGTGAGGCCGAACCTTGGCTCAAGCGACGATCGGGGTGAAAGGGTTACGGACGGTGATTAGTCCGCACGCTTCCGAGAACGTGGTGCGAGCCCACGTCCGGATGACTTGACTTCAGAAGTCGGGGACCTCGTCTCAGGCGAAGACGCTGTACAGAGGTTGATTGTGTGTTCTGATAGGGAGCATTATCATTAGTAATCTGATCGTCAGGGTCGTGAAGGATATGTTTAGGCCTCCTCTTGTTGAGAGTGGCGCTAAAGTTGGGTGAGTAAAAAGAAGCCGCAACTTTGAGAGGGTTGGGTTGTCGAGTGGACAGGGAACCTTCACGACGTGCTGGCCACGGAAAATACGCTGGCACGTATCCCATGGCGATGGCTCACGGTATGCGCCTGTGGCCCAGCGATTACGGTTACTGAACCTAAGAACTTCTCGCATATTCACCTACACACTCGTCACAAAGAATACGCTTGCGTATAAAAGAAGCAAAGGAATCGTCTAATTTGGTATATTTCGTGAAAGGGCCATAAAGGAAAATTGAGTTTTCCATTTTATGAACATAACTTATTATAAAAGAAACATCATTGATATTAAAAACATCAAAGATATACAAGTGTTTCACAAAAGCATTTAACTAATAAGCATCTATATGAATTTTCATAAGCGTTTAAGCATTGATATACTTATCAAGACTTAGCCAATACAGAATATAATTTCCTAAAAATTCGGCCAACTGCGAGTCGGATTCGAAGGTTTCCGTACCTGGTTTATAAAAATCGACTAAAAATGTTGTGAAATATTTTGTTTCTGTTTTTTAGTATTTGTTGATAGTATATCAACTGTCTAACTATCACTGTTCATGAGATACAGCCTGGTGACAGACAGACAGGCGGATTGACTGACAGCGGACTCTTAGTAATAGGGTCCCGTTTTACACTTTAGGTACGGAACACTACCTTGGCGGTTTTTAAACCCGGATTTTTTTGTATTAGGCCACGCCCACTCCGCTGTACTACTGAAGTAGTCTTATGATTAAAACTTCGATGAATATTATATTAGAAAAGAAGACGCCAGCAACTTCGTTGCGTAGAATTTCTGATATCCCGTAGATTAAGGAACTATACCTCGGTGCTTATGCTCGTCTCCAGAAAGACAGGAAAAGCTGAATACCAATTTTTGCTTCATCATAACAACCCATTACGGCCCACTGCACGGCACATGTCTCCTCCCACAGTGCGGTTTGGTGGACTCCACAGACATTTGATTTTCATACAAATTTTTTCACTAGTGAATTTTTAATTTTTTTCTTATATGGAGTATCCTTTCTTGTATTGAAAATCCTTTCTAATTAGAATATTCTCCCAAAATTTCAAGTTCAACCGTCTGGGTTCAGTCAGGACATCCGTGCTTTGTAGTTTATACAACGTGTATATGAAAACCGAAATAATACTTCAAAGGCAAGGCAGTACATTATGTACCTACTATCTCTGAGACATATCTGTGAAACCGAAAACCTAATAGTTTTTGAGTAAATCACTGTGATAGTTTTTACTGAAAGAAATCATGTACATAACATCACATGCGAAATTAAAGTCATGCGACTCCGGTCCTATAAACCGGTCGTAAACGTAAGATTATAAGCTTATTTAACTAAAGATTTTCAACTTTTCCATATAAAAGTCCTATTATAGTATAAAGGACTACGTAATCGATAAAAATGGTTGGTTGTGAATTATTGCTAAACCAGGTCGCTCTTCTAATAATTTTAAATGACAATGTGAGATGATGATAACAAAAAATAACACCCTGCTAAGTTTGTTGTGGGGTTCTCTTAGACCAGGACGCATTTGGAACCCTCGTAGCTTTAGTTTTAAGTTTACGAATATGGTTATCGCCATCATCTCATTACCGAGTACAAATTTTTCATGTAATATACGCATCATAATTGCCAACTATGGCCTACTTGAATAAAGATATTTTTGACTTTGATATTAAAAGACAAGTTAGAAAAAAGGGAGTGCACTTACTACATGTCTTAGGCTTCATATGTCGACGATGAAAATATAACATAAATACGCCTTTGCTACAACAAACAAATGTGTGTTTTACGACGCGTTAAAGGTTTTTATTGTAGGTATAAATCAGGAGTCGAAAGCGAGTCGCGAACGGCGCCTCTGCCTTCCCAATTAACCTAAAAGCATTGCCGTGCCGGTTGTTGTTCAAAGTCTTTAGCTTCAAAGCGAATTGTCTTCGAGACAACGGAGGCTCTAAAACAAATATTATCAGGATTTACGTAGCCTTAAATTAGTGGCAGCGAGGAACTGGAAACTTTCAGAGCTCGTCCGGGGAAGTACCTACATGGCAGTAGGTACTTCCCCGGACTTCTGTTTGTGTTCCGGTCTGAAGGGCGGGGTTCACGGTGTAATTACTGGCACATGAGGGTTAACACCTACGCCTAAGGTTGGTGGAAAAATAGCGGCACGTTGCATATGTCGACGGCGACGGATTTTTACGTATTTGACCTTTCCATCGCTAGCTGAGAACGAGGGATGATGATGATGATACAACCATACATCCGTATATCGTCACAAACTATCATGCTTATAATATTAGATACAAGATTGATTTACAACGCAACCTTTGGTCTTTTGGAACGATTACTATCACAGTATTTATTTTTATATATACAACGTGTAACGGAATCACGAAATACTGTTGAAGGTATATTATTTATTATCTTTATATACTACTATATCCATAGTAGCCTCCCTTCTCTCCTCCCTCCCTCCTCTTCCCTAGTGATTCGTACGAGGCGACTAATGGACCGATTTGCAAAATTCTTTCACCATTAGAATCACAGAAATACGTTATCTCTGATAAACATGCGCGATAGGATATTTACAAATTAGTTGGGAATCCGAATGAAAACTTCGATCATGTGACCCAAGGTGTGAAAAAAAAATCCAAAAAGAATCCTTATTTTGCGTACGATGCGATAACTTGTGACTATAGAGTAAAGTACTATTCTACAATTTTAAAGAAGACAATTATCAAAAAAAAAAGTCTGCAATACTATTTATCGTACTGTTATAGTTATGTCACAATTACTAGTCTGTTATAATCTAACTAAAGCTAGCTTCATTAACAAAGCAACTTACCACGGGAATTCTACTTTTAACGATACACAGTGTTCACGAAAAGCATAAAGATTAACTCGCTTATATATCACAGTGGGCGTTGATAAGCCTTCCGTGCTACGGTCTTATCAGGGATATAGGGGGAAGGGGGGGTGCTCTAATTACTTCGCTACTATCAAAGTTTAATTAGCACGAAGATTCAGGTAGATACCTACTATAAACGTGCTGAGTGGACATTGGTTTTTGTCTTTTGTTACGGCTTTTTTCGAATCATTATAACGTCAACTAATGGACGTCCACTGCTGGACACAGGTCTTTCGTAGAGAGTTCGGTGTCTTGCACTGCTTGCGCAAGCGGCTCCCTCCGACTCGTTTGATGACATCTTTCCGCCTCGTCGGGGTCTACTAACGCTGGGTTAACAGTGAGAGGTCGCCATTCCAGCACCTTAGGAACCCAAACGTCCATCGGTTCTCCGAGCTTTGTAACCCGCCCAATGGCATTTTAGCTTTGCGACTTGTTGTTTCGGATTTGAAATAATAATTAATCGTGCTTTAGTCTAAACTTCCAAGCCAATTTGCTTGAACGTGGTGAAATTTATACCTCTCTCTATTTTATGTGAGCACCATAACCTAAGATTATATGATTTAAGTACGGAACCCTAAAAGTTCTTAAGTTCCGTAAAACGATGAACAAGCAGTCTGCATAATATCCATATTGAGGCGTAAAATTTCGCTGATAAAGGCCGTAAACTGTGCATCTACAAAAAAATGGAAATAAGGATGTAAAAATATGTACCCTTCACTTTAACTGTGTCGTAATATCAGAAGCCCAATTTTTCTTTTTAAAGCTGAAACGTGCCCGCTGAAATTATCTTGAATCTATCTATCTATCTGAAGTTATCTTTAAATAAGTTAATGACAAACTGTTGTCATACAAGCGGGAGGTTTCTAACATCTGTCATTCATCTGCAATAATCTAGGTCTAGGCAAAGGCCTTTTCTTACGAGAGAGGTGTTAGGGCTTGAACCCGTCATGCGTCTTCAATGAGGGTGGACGAGTCTGAATCAAAAACTTCAAAAATAAATAAGAGGAATCTAGAGCTTAGAACCTCCACGCTTCTCCAGTGACGGTTGGTGGACTTTTTACAATTAACGTGTCCATCTTCTAATGCACGAGAACATGGAATTGGAGAAGTTTATCCCCGCTTATTATTACACATATATGATTTGGATATTATTTCCACTTTTGCGCCAATGCTCTGAGAGTCGTTAAAGATACATTTTGTATCCTTTTCCCGGGGATATAATTGTCTCCTGTCCGTGCTAGCCGTGCTGAAAAAGAAATGGCTCCAACGGAATTTTCAAAAATACATACGCGGACAAAGAAAGCGGGCTACAGCTAGTTGTTACATAAATAAATACTGACATCGATAGGAAATGGGGACAAAAAAAAAGCAAAGGATAATCTGACTAAAATCCGAATCTCATAAGACATTTGACGCGTGAAGAGATTCAATTCCGTTCAAATTGGAAGGCAAATTAGATTCTCTATAGGTTACCGTTAGTAGAGTAACGAAGGGTAGTGGAAAATAAAATAAAAAGAAATTCTTGGATACATTTGGCAATTTACTTTTGCTGATTTTATTTTGAATTTCTTTCTTTTTTTTAACCGTCCACAGAAAGCTTCTGACGGCTTTTTGCTGTGACTTTTTTTTTAATTAAATAGTTATAAAAAATTATTTAAAACACGGTAGTCCGAACAAAACACATAATGTTATAAAATAAGTCAGAAGATGTTTGCGAATTAGATACAATACCAAAGCAAATAAGGGTTTAGATTATCTATGAATCTAAACCTTATTTGCCATTCATCATCATATCAGTAACCCTACAATGTTTTTAAGTAAAGAAAGGAACTTTTCATAAAGATAGGTCATAGTTTCGCAAATGTAATAAATCCGACATTTGGCAAAAGCATGCCAGAGGTCAAGCGATAGTTGGCGCAAATAAATCTAAATGATCTACAATCTACGATCGTGCTGCGACTTAATATGAAGGCTGTATCACATTAAATATGATTGTAACTATATGTTGCCTGTTTTTTTAATCCTGCGGGAACCTGCTTATTTCCGGGATAAAAAGAGTTTCTGGGATACAGCTTGGCAGCAGCAGCAGCGTGATCAGAACTGTATCAAGGTTTTGCTCCTAAACCGTAGTACAAAGGTAGTGTTTCATCATCATCGTCACATCAACTCATTACCGACCCACTGTAGAACGCGGGTCTCCTCCCACAATGAGAAGGGGTTAAGGCCTTAGTCCACCATACTGGCCTAGTTCGGATTGGTGGATTCCACACACCTTTGAGAACATTATGTAGAACTCTCAGGCATGCAGGTTTCCTCACGATGTTTTCCATTACCAAAATTCAAAAAAAAAAAAAACAAAAAAAAAAAATTCAAAATTCATTTATTTCCAGTAGGCTTAATATAAGCACTTTTAAAACGTCAAGTCTGTCTGTGTGTAGTGACTCTACCACCGGTTCGGAAGGCAGATTCTACCGAGAAGAAGCCGGCAAGAAACTCAGCAGTTGCTCTTTTCCAACATTAACAATTTACATTTTACATTTCAAAATTCATTTTTTAAAAAAAATTTTAATAAAACTCTACACAGTGAATTAATTCGCTTGGTTACGTATCCATGTGACAAAATTCTATTATTGTTTTAGACATACGCTATGGCTATTCTACGAATTTGTCATCTTGTGAGAGATGAAAGCGGAGCCGGATGCTTCCAAGCAACCTTGTCATTAAGAAATTCATCAATTGTATAATAAATACCGTTGAAGCAAGTGATATTTTAATTACTCAAAACGCACATAATTTAGAAAAATTAGAGTAGCGCGCTTGGATTTGAAATCGGCTCCCGAAAGTGAAGTCGAGCTCCTATCGAATACGCTATCACCGCTTCAATTAATTAATTCGCTAAAACAATGTTTATTTTGTATTAATCGCATAGAATCGGTCCATGGTTGGTTTCCCAGTTTACAAAGTATCTCCAGGGTGCGATATGTCTTTGCCAAATTTCATCAGGATTGATACAATGGTTGAGCCAAACGTAGGTAACAACAAATAAACAGAGGTGGCCTGTGCTCAGCATTAAAACTATAATAGGCTGATGAGAATGTGATTCCATTTTATTCAAAAAATGTTAACCAATAAAAGTCCGCAGTTGGTAAACTTTACAAATAACGACCATCATTCTATCTAATTCTAATCATAATAAGCAATTTTTGAGGAACTTATTTTTTTTTTTTTTAAAAACTATTTATTTATTCTTTAAAATAATTGTTTCCATAAATATAACCTAAAATAAACTAATTAAAACTAAATTAAATCTAAAACGTCCTCGAAACCACCGCAGCGAGGCACAGTTCCTAAGATGCTGGCAGCATTGCCCGTTTTAAACTAATTCTTTGGCCAAGGTAACTGCCCGCTCTAGGATCACCGGTAGACTCTATAACAATTTTCGATAATTCTTTAAAAAGAGCTCGTGCCTACGGACCCGGTACCAAAGTCTCTATTCACAAAGGCACAAAATGAAGCTGCTATCCAGGTTTCCATATTCACGCCTCTTGGCCTGCTTGGCACTGGTAGCAGCCGCACCAACCATTGACGAGGTGGCCTTTTTTTTTTTTTTTAAGTAAGTACCTTATTTGCCTCGACTAACATTAATTGCAACAAAAAATCAAATTCTAATTCAAATTCATTTATTTCAAGTAGGCCTACTTTATAAGCACTTTTGAAACGTCAAGTATGTATGTTTGTGTGACTCAACCACCGGTTCGGAAAGCAGATTCTACCGAGAAGAGCCGGCAAGAAACTCAGTAGTTGCTCTTTTCCAACATCAACATTTACAATCATTTTGCTATCCTGCGGGAGATGAGACCGAGGCTGGCTGCTTCCATTCTACCTTGTCATTGAGGAATTCATCAAAAGTATAGTAACCTCGCTGTACTAGATGCTTTTTTACACATTTTTAAATGTATGCATTGGTAGGTCAAGAATTTCCTTAGGAATCATGTTGTAAAAGCGTATACTCAACCCCACAAAGGAGTTCTGCACCTTTCGCAGACGATATGCAGATATCACTCATTTATGACCGTTTCTGGTAAGTCGATTGTTAATTTCAGCTTTTGATTATAAAGAGTTAGGTTAGGTTCTTAACCTAACGGAAAAACACTAAATCGCTTAACGGTACGTCTTTGTCGGTAAAGTGGTAACTAGCCACGGCCAAAGCCACCCACCAGACCAGACCAAAGAAAATTCAAATTTAATAATTTCCCAAATTGCCCTGCCGGGGATCGAGCCCGGGACCTCCGACTTAGAAGACCACAGCTCCCGCCACTGCGTCAGGGTGGCTAACGTTTATCACCATCTCAATTAATTATCACCCAATACTTATGGCGATTTGATTCACACCTACATAATTTGCGCGAGGAAAACATATAAATAACGGAGTTTAGGGGATTAAGTGGAAGTGGGTGATACACAAACAGACAAGGGTCCCAGGGATGTGACGTCACCAGAAAGCTACGCGATTTATGGGACAGGCCCGTGAAAAATGTAAGGGCTCGATCGCACGGTTGGGGAAATAAATCTATGAATGAGAATTTAAGGCTTTCATGTTGAGTTCAGTTGATTTTCTACTAATAGAAAAACGAAAATTGTTGCAACTTTTTTTTCTATGCAACGTGTAAATTTAACTTCACATGCTACATATATTGCTACATTATATGTCTCTGAGAATCATCTGTGAAACCGAAACGCTAATAGTTTTGGAGTAAACCATTGCCGTAGTTTTTACTGAAAGAAATCAGATACAGCCCTAAAGTCACATGCAAAATTAAAGTCAAGTGATTCCTGTCATCCTACGGGGTACGCGTCGCGAAGCGTAGCGTATGTATTATGCGCGTGTCAGTCTTTTAGCTTCAATAGGGTTGTCATAAGTAATTTTGGCGACAGGGGGTTTGGCGACATTGTAATTTATATATTAATTGATAAATTAGTGATAGCTGCATATCGTCTGAGAAAAGTACAGAAATCATGTAATGTAGGAAAAAGTAGTATACCTGAGTTTAGACAATGTATTAAAATACATTCAATCAATTGTTGTTACTATACAATTGATGAATACCTTAATGACATGGCTGCTTGGAAGCAGACCACTCCGCTTTCATCTCTTACAAAGATAAACTATAAAAAAAAGTTTAAAAATAGCAATCTGCTGAGTTTCTTGCCGGCTCTTTTCGTTAGAATCTGCCTTCCGAACCGGTGGTAGAGTCACTAAAAACAGACTGACCTGACGTTTCAAAAGTTCTGATAAACTGGGCCTACTTGAAATAAATGAATTTTGAATTTGAATCCAGGACCTCATGGTCACGGTAGCTGTAAACGCCAACCACTAAACCCACGAGACAGTTAAGTCAGGAGCAATCATTAATAATTGAAATGGAATTATTAATGTCGCTATCAAATTTCACTTCGCCAGCTTCGTGAAAAGTCCTTTTGCAATTTCTATCAATTCTAAATGAGACTACATTTGTGTGGGCGATCACAACAGCTTCCATTGTTAATGAAACGTTTATTCTCTGCGATGCTATATCGAAACGCATTTAAAACATCGAGGGTACTACACTATTGATGAATTTCTTAATGACAAGGTTGCTTCAAAGCAAGCCGCTTGCACCTCACACAAAATAGAACAATGATTGTTAAATTGTTTAATGATTTTGGAAAAGAGCAACTGCTGAGTTTCTTGCCGGCTTCTTATCGGTAGAATCTGCCTTCCGAACCGGTGGTAGAGTCACTACAAGCAGACATACTTGACGTTTCAAAACTGCTATATTAGGCCTACTTGAAATAAATGAATTTTGATTTTTGGAAGGGGGAACGTAAATAAAGACAGGTTTTTGTGAGGGTTCTTAGTACTTTAATAAAACTCTAAACTCTAGATTTGTCAAAAACAGTGAATTAATTCGCTTAGTTACGTATCCATGTGACAAAATTCTATTATTGTTTTAGACATACGCTATGGCTATTCTACGAATTTGTCATTATTCTTCGACTCTAACAAGGTAGTTCCGAACTGCAAGCTGGACTAATTATAACACAAACCCAGCGTTGGATTGCTATGGTGCCCTGTCCAATTTCCTGTAGCCGTACTACAAGTTTTGCTTGCTCGCAGTCGAGGTGTCGTTTTCGAGTATGCAAATATTTGATCCTCGAAGTTAAATGGATCTTATTTGCATTGTGTTAAAACTCAAATTTGCCTACAATAGGCATGATGGCAGTAACATAGAATCGCTAAAATATATTATTTATCTAATGTTAGTTGTTACTGGTATTTTTATTTATATTCTAAGTGAAATTGGTTTTTATTTTCAATAAATTCAATTTTTTCAATCGGCCATGACGGCCATAAAACGCCGAATACAAAATTATGACGTCACGTCTATATAAACATAATTTTCTACCGCGGGAACTTCAATAATCTCTGCGTGTATGTTTTGTTTGTTATGAATACCAAAATAAATAATCTTTAGCTATGGAACAAGGACTTACTTAAGCTCTAATTTGCCTATGACGTCACAAGTACGGCCATGAAACCCGGCGAGCGTTTTCGCTGGAAATAGTTTTTTAAAATATAATTTTCAGTTTGTATCAGCAAAATCTTTAATTTCAGCAAAAGTAAGCTATTTTTGTGGATAATAATAGTTTTTGTACTTTAAATATACAGAGTTTAATACTCGAAAACTACTTCTCGATTGCGAGCGAGCAAATCTTGTGGTAAGGCTACTGTTATACATGTTAAATGGCCGCCAATCGGCCCCTCTTTCCCCCCTCTCCATCTTCAGTCCCTGCAATTCAATTGTCTACGAATTGACTATTCCCGTATTGAAATTCGAGGTAATGTTCATGAAATCACACGCCGTTATAATTAAGTATTATGTGGGCAACATAGCAAAATAATACGATATTAGCTGTTCGTTTCCTAATTTAAATAATAAAATATTTTGTGGTTCGATATTTCGATCCTAAATGTTCATGATAATGAAATGAAAATGATTTAATTATAATTTATTTCTGTTAGATGTACAAAAAAGTAAATAAATAAATAAATAAATATACTACGACAATACACACACCGCCATCTAGTCCCAAAGTAAGCGTAGCTTGTTTTATGGGAACTAAGATAACTGTTGAATATTTTTATGAATAATATACATAAATACTTATAGTATAACATATTCCACCCAGACACTGAACAACATTCATGTTCTTCACACAAACATTTTCCAGTTGCGGGAATCGAACCCACGGCCTTGGACTCAGAAAGCAGGGTCGCTGCCCACTGCGCCAATCGGCCGTCAAAAGTACTTCTAACAGAAAGAATTTTTTTTTTCCTTATTCTAAGGTTGCCTGGAAAAGATCGCTACGAAGCGATAAATAAGGCCGCCTTATGTATACTTCTTCTGTTTGTGTTTGTTTTATTCATTTTCTGTTGTTGTTTCTGTGTGTTTCCTAATTTAAATAATAAAATATTTTGTGGTTCGATATTTCGATCCTAAATGTTCATGATAATGAAATGAAAATGATTTAATTATAATTTATTTCTGTTAGATGTACAAAAAAGTACTTCTAACAGAAAGAATTTTTTTTTCCTTATTCTAAGGTTGCCTGGTCGCTACGAATCGATAAATAAGGCCGCCTTGTGTATACTTCTTCTGTATGTGTTTTTTTTTATTCATTTTCTGTTGTTGTTTCTGTCTGTTTTATTTGTGTGCAAATAAAGAGTATAAAAAAAAAAAAACAGTATAAACAAAAAAACACTAAATATAACACTCGGGTACATCGCCAAAAAGCGATCTCTGCCAGGCAACCCATGTTTTAACGGAACCAGATAAATATCGAATGTTTCAAAACCCATCATACACCTATTAACATCCCAATGCTGGGCGCAAGCCGCATCACTCATTTAGACGGACATTTAGAGCATAGACCCACCACGCTGCTCCAATGCGAGTAAGTGGACTTTAATAACCATTATCACGAGTTTAGTTTTAGCCTAGTGAAGCGGTGATAGTCTTTTGGCTAGGACATCGGCCGCACTTTCCAGGGCCGAGTTCGAATCCCAGCACGCACCACTAACTTTTTAAGTTATGTTAGTTCCATGCAATTGAAATATCACTTGCTTTAACGGTGAAGGAAAACATCGTGAGGAAACCTGCATGCCTGAGAGATCTCTACAATATTCTCAAAAATGTGTGGAGTCCATCAATCTGCTTTGGGCCAGCGTGGTGGACTACGGCCGTTCACTTGTATGGGAGACCCGTGCCCTGCAGCGGGCCGCTAATAGGTGTTAAAAGTTTAGTTCTAACAACCAAACTGACGGTTTTACGTGCTACACGAGGCACGGAGGCTGATGCCACCAATTTCCTAACCCTAGGTACTACCATTTATGGCCCGACCCGGGATTCAAACCCAACTCTTGATCCGTAGTTAAACTTGCTAACCACTTGTTAAACTTGTTATCAACGAGGAAGTTAAGGTAGAAGTGCATTCTGAGGCTCGAACCCGGTCGCCCATGGAGGGAAGCCGAAGATTACCCACTCTATCATCGTTCGAGTTATATCATATTTCAGCAAAATATCATATTTCTTAGTTCAAAATAAAATACATATTGAATAAAATCAGAGATATCCGGTGCCGCAGATACAAGTTGGAACTAAAATAGACGGCAAAAGTGATTGAAGTTTATCCAAGCGAATGTGAACAAATAGCTACCTACTGTATCGAGAGTCGTTACATTAGATTTTATTCTATATCTATACTTATAATAAATCTGTAACTGGAAGATTTCTGTACATTTAATATATTTTGAAAATTTTGACCGGGGGATGCTTTATAATCGATACTGAGTCCAAAACAGATTTTTATTTAATTTTTGTCTGTCTGTCTCTCTGTCTGTCCGGGAATCACGTAAAAACTACTGAACGGATTAAGATACAATTTAGTAAAGCGGTAGCTGATATTTCGAGTCAACATATAGGATACTTTTTATACCGATAAACAATAAGTTTCCTCCGGGAAATGGGATGGAAGTTTTTGTCAATTTTACTTCATAGCTCCGTGAAATTATAACCGATTTTAATAATTCTTTTTTATTTGAAAGTGTATACTATCAAGCATGTTCTGTCTAATTTTAATGAAGATCTGATAAATATGATCGAAGATAAAGGACATACTCTTCACAGATAACAGCAAGTCGCGAGGCATATGGGATAATGCATGCGTATCATCCTACTCAATACTAATATTATAAATGCGAAAGAAATAAAGTAATGTGAAGGGGTTTAGGCCGTAGTCCACCACGCTGGCCCAGTGCAAATTGGTGGACTCAACACACCTTTTAGAACATTATGTAGAACATATCATGAAAATTAAGCCTAATTTGCTGTACGACGCGAAAAGCAGGAGAATCTGTATGGTGTAATTTATAATTTCTTCATCTCCTGAGGATGCTCCGGTTTCGGAGCGAAACGTGCGTAGAGGATACATGGCCGAAGATCTGTTTGGTGTGGAGTATAAGGATTGAAGAAAATTATAAATTACACCATACAGATTCTCTTGCTTTTCGCGGAAAATAGCAAATTAGGCTTAATTTTCATGATATGTCATGGATTTCCGCAAAGTAACTCCTGCTTCTATCCAACATTATGTAGAACTCTCAGGCATGCAGGTTTCGTCGCGATGTTTTCCTTCACCTTTGAAGCAAGTGATATTTCAATTACTTAAAACGCACGTAAATTAGAAAAGTTGGAGGTGCGTGCTGGGATTCGAACTTGGCCCCCCGAAATTGAAGTCCAGCTCCTACCAACCTATCACCGCTTGCGTTCCCCTTATATTCAATTTAATTTTTAAAACTCATCAACCTTAAAAAAAGTCATAAAATAAATAAATAAATATATATATACACACATCGCTATCTAGCCCCAAAGTAAGCGTATCTTGTGTTATGGGTACTAAGATGACTGATGAATATTTTTATGAATAACATACATAAATACTTATAATATACATATAAACACCCAGACCCTGAAAAACATTTATGTTCATCACACAAACATTTTCCAGTAGTGGGAATCGAACCCACGGCCTTAGACTCAGAAAGCAGGGTCGCTGCCCACTGCGTCAATCCGCCGTCAATAAAAGTAGCGCTAACACAAGTTTGAAACGCAAACCTAGCACCAAATAATTTTAAAACCACTTTATAGCGATTGAACCACATATAGATAGTCTAGTACAATAGAAGCTCACAAAAAAAACCTACCTGGATCACAGTTTTCAAACTACATTTCACCGGAAAATTTATTTCCAACTGAATTTGAAAGCGGTCTAGCATCCGCTTCAAGTGTATTAACGTATTAAATTCAGTGAGACGATATTTCCCGGTACAAAAATATATTCAAAGGTAGATCACGTCTGCGAGAGTAAAACCTAAATGAGTATATGTCACAGGCCCACAGGGAAGTTGGGTTATTCACATTTTTTAAACCCCGGCTAAATTTTGTCTTAGACCAGTGTGTTATAATTTAAAAAAAGAATTATATAAATTTTTAGTTTACAATACATTTTATAATATTAATGAATTTTATAATTAGATTAAATATGACTTACTAGCTGTTGCCCACGACTTCGTCTGCGTTTGATTTTGTTTTTTGATGTGGCATTCAATTTAGTTGTAGTTATAAAAAAATTTAAAGTATTAAGTATCGCTAAGCCTGAAGTGAGGGGTTTGCTGCTGTCCGCTGAGGAGTTCTGTCCTCTATCTCCAACCACATTCAGCCGATCGGCAAAATTAAAGACATATTATATAACCTCTATAATACAAAATAATTATTAAATCGGTTATAATTTGTCGGAGTTATGGTGTAAAAACGTCAAACACTTTCATCCCCTCTCCCAAAGGAACCGAGCTTAATGTCGGGATAAAAAGTATCCTATATTACTTCTAACACTTCCAAGAATATGTGTACAAAGTTTCATGAGGATCGGTTAAGTAGTTTTTGCGTGAAAGCGTAACAAACAAACTTACTTTGACAATTACAATATTAGTAGGGATAGGGATAATATACTAGTTTAAAATAAAAAACTTTAGTCTTTAAATCAGTAGTGTTTTGTAATTGTAGCACGCCCAAAGAGGCAATATTGGGACTTCATAAAATGTAATTATATATAAGATAAATTAATTTGAATTCAGTTTAAGAATAATTTTAATAAATAATTTATATACTACGACATCGCCATCAATAATATACATAAATACTTAAAATATATAAACACCCAGACACTGAAAAAACATTCATGCTCATCACCCAAACATTTTCCAGTTGTGTAGTAGGCATCGAACCCACGGCCTTGGACTCAGAAAGCTGGGTCGCTGCGAACTGCGCCAATCGGCCGTCCAAAATGTGGCCGCCATCAATTTATAAATTCAAAAGTCACGATTATCGCCCTATAAAACAAAAGTAGTATTACTTTGACTTTGAGACAAATTTCGTATACAAGATGTAAATGAAAACCGAAATAATACTATAGAGGCTTTAGCTGGCTTTACATTGTGTACTGTCTCTGAGACTTATTTTGAAAACCGAAAACCTAGTAGATTTAGATAAACCACTGCCAAAAATTGACAATAATCATAATTTTTACATTTTTTTAATAGTGTTTTTACCTACACTTGGAGGAATTAACGATTTTATAAATTTAAAATGCATATAAAAAAAATTGGAACCAACAGGATTTGAACCTGCGACTCTCTGGAAATCGCGGCCTGAGCGCTTTCTCCAATTTAGCTTCGGCTCTCCTACCGTCAATGCCGAAATTAGTATATTCCTTTCACATCATTCTTATAGCGACTGTAGCGTCATCTAGTAGGAAACGTTGCAGTTTCGATCTACTTTTTCAAAGGTCCATATTAATTACAATGAGACTCGTTTGAAACAAGAGATGACACATTGCTTTTTATATTTTTTATTAGTGTTTTTATTAGTGTTTTACCTACACTTGGAGGAATTATCAATTTTATAAATTTAAAATGCATAAAAAAAATTATTACTATTTTATACGTTTTTTAAATTATAAAATTTACAATATTCACATTGTCTAACTATTAACCGTGTGGTAGCAGCCTTCTACGACAAAAAAAACTGTCATGTTACTGTGTATATACGTAGATATTCATAAAAATGAAATACACTGTGAATAAAGTTCGTCACAATGAAATATTGGGTCGCAATAATGCATATTCAAATCCATTGTTGAAGTGAAGAAGAAACTGCAAACACTTATTGCGATAGACAGCAACTTTACTTCGTTGCCAACTCGAGGCAAATTGACAATAGCGATACATACCTGCTGGAATTCAAGTTACCGAAGGCACAAACCACAGAATTGGGAAACTACAGAATCCTCATTCAACCATTATCGCATGAAAGAAAGGAAAATAGAAAAAAAAAAAAAAATCGTCTTTATTGTCACACGTTTGTGTAAAATGTTACATAAATTTGTTAAAGAATAAAAATAAAAAAAATGTGTGACAAAGGAGCTGGCTCAGTATAGCTGCATACTAAAAAGAGGCAGCACTGGTTTTCAGCCAGCCCCATTATCTTCGTCGTCACTGAATCCTCGCGACTGAACAATAACAAAATAATCATAAAAAAGAACAATAACATAGAATAAAACGAAATATATTTTTTAAATTAACACAAGCTTATTAACTCCTGAAATACAAAATCATCAAAGAGGTAAATAATAAACAAAGTCAAAAATTATGAAACTAATAAACATGAAAAACTAAAATCTAAAAGCATGCAGTGCGTCTCACTTCACACCAGCGGAATGTTGCTAGCATACAAACTTTTCCCGTTTTCCCCATTTTATAAAATAAAATAAAATAAAATCATTTTATTTCAGGTCGGGGACCCATATACAAAATTGAGAGTTTAAAATAACATAATTATAAAAAACAGATTTTAAAAATAAATAAATAAAGAAAAAAAAACAGTAATAAATTAAAATCTAGAATTAAAATTAGAATAAATTAAAATCCAACGTTTAAGTTTAACGCAAACGTTTGAAACTTTAGAGGTAAAAATTGTTGTCAACTGGTAAATGAATGAAGTAACCGCCTGTTCGAGAAATACTCTTTTTTTTTGCTTCAATATAAGACGTGTACACAGTGTCTGTATATATTTTTAATTCTGTGGCACAAATTTTTTTGTTTGCACAACTCGAAAGCATATAAGTAAGGTTGCTTTTAAATAGTTTTAAATGCCAACATGAGATGGTGACTACAAAAAGAACACCCGCCTGAGTTTACCGTGTTTATTCTTTGGAACCCTAGTAGCTTTATCGCATATAAACAGAGTAACACTTCACTGGGGCAAGGAGCAGGTCCTGGAAAATGTCGCCATGTGTCCATCAATTTGAGGCGTAGGTGTTAAGCCTCATGTGCCTATAATTACACCGGCAACCACGCCCGTCAGACCGGAACACAACATTGCAACAATGCTACTTAGCGGCAGTAATAAACGTGGCGATTGAGTCATTGAGAGAGACCTATATATATACACACATATATATACACATATATCGTTTTAATAAGGAAAGCCTACTATTGTGTTAAAGAATATTTAAATGATAAAGAAGTTTGGACATAGGTTATTGATGATGGAGTAAATGTATAATATTAATAAATTCCGAAACCCAAACATTAATTTATAAATGATTGCTGTAATGATGATATAATAATTATAATACAACAAATACTTTATTTTAATTATTAATTATTGATCATTTTAGTTTTTTTTATTTTAATTTTTTACATTAATAATTATAAAACAAACAAATGGATGACGTTCATAAGTACTGTAACTATAGCCTAAATTGAATAAAGATTTGATTGATTGATTGATTGATACAAATACATATTTGAAAATTTTATGTATGTTCGTTCACAAAAATATATCTATATTCAAGAGAAAATGTGACTGCAATAATTTTAACGTTAGAAGCAAAAATAAACTTGCAGTGCAATACACTAGACTAAAAAGCTTGGGTGTGACCTAGTGCACTAACCAGGTTGCTTCTTAATTTCAAATGACAATGTGAGATGGTGATAACAAGAATTCAGTTTTAAGTTTACGAATGTAGTTATTATCGACGGCCGAGTGGCGCAGTGGGCAGCGACCCTGCTTTCTGAGTCCAAGGTCGTGGGTTCGATTCCCACAACTGGAAAATGTTTGTGTGATGAACATGAATGTTTTTCAGTGTCTGGGTGTTAATCTGTATATTATAAGTATTTATGTGTATTATATTCATAAAAAAATATTCATCAGCTCTCTTAGTACCCATAACACAAGCTACGCTTACTTTGGGGCTAGGTGGCGATGTGTGTATTGTCGTAGTATATTTATTTATATATTTATTTATTTATTTATTTATTTATTTATTTATTTATTTATTTATTTATTTATTTATTTATTTATTTATTTAGTTATCGCCATCACTACTATGTACTCATTTTGTATGCGTCAAAAGTGCCATCTATGTGCCTATTTGAATACAGATACTTGACTTTGATTTAGACTTTACTTCACTGGACGAGCTCTGTAACAAAAAGCTCAACTACTATCAACGTGACAACTTAAAAATTTCCACCAAGCACCCGCCGTGTACTGCCTCGAACTTTGTTTTTCCACAAACATTCGTAGGCCGTGGGCGGTCATATTATTCGGTCAATGGGGCCGGCATACGCTGCGAGTTACTTCCGAACTGCCCGCTAAACTTTTCCCTGCGAACTCAATCGGGCAGTATATTGCCTTCGCGATTGCTCACGTAATCCCATTACAAAGCAAATACTGAACCCTAAAAACAAACTTTGACAACCCTAATTTTTGTATGGTCAGCATAAAAAAGCATAAAAGGTTTATCGCGAATTAAAATTTCATGATTATTTTGTTAGTTAGCAATTCGGCCTCACTGTCGCATCAACCAATGTAAGAAATGTTTTAATTTTTTAATATCACTTGCTTTACCGAAAAGCAAATAATTAATTAGCAGGAAATATGCATGACTAGGAAGTCTCCACAATGGTCAAAGTCTACCCAACAACTTGGTCAGCGATTCCCTTCCCATTCTTATAGAAAACCCGTGCCCCGCAGTGGGCCGGTGTTATGTATGGGTTAATAAATAATGATGGGTCGTAGCATGAACCTTCGTCACATAAAATAATAGATCATTTAAATAATTTTGTCTTCTCCGAGATCAGCGCGTTGAAACATACAAACAAAAGTATTCATATATACACACAAAATTTCATCCAGGTCGTTTGTCAAGAGTTAGGTTCACACGTCGTTTGTGAGGAGTTAGGTAATAGGTAATCACACAAACAAAAGTGTTTTATAAATAACTAGCCTCCGTCGCGACTTTGTCCGCGAATAAGTCATCTGAAAAGATAGAGAAATGCTGTCGCGGATTTTTTTTTAGAACTTGTGAGAGAAATAACTTGGTGATACATCATTTTATCGAAACTTTAACCGTTTATAAAGCGCACTCAGCGGAAGCTCTCAGAATGAAAAGAAAACCCCGATTTTCGAATTCATTGGTGTTATGCTCCTATTAGTCTGAGCGTGATGATATATATTCTATAGCCTTCCTCGATAAATGGACTATCCAGCATTAAGATAATTTTTCAAATCGGACTAGTAGTTCCGTTCAAGTAAACAAACAAACAAATTCTTCAGCTTTATATTATTATAAGATTGAATCCGTGATCATCTCAGATTGCATTTTTTCATACCAGCAGGTTAGCGTAGTCCAGGACTGACTTTAAAAAAAGTCATCTTTACGACCGAAATTGCACACGTTACAATTTTACTGGCGGTCTTCGCAATTGCTCACGTAATCCCATTACAAAACAAATACTGAACCCTAAAAACAAACTTTGGCAGCCCTAATTTTTATAGGTTCAGTAAAGGAAAAGTTTTCCACAGATTAAAAACGAATGGCTTTGTAAGTAGGTAGTTGTATTTCATCATTTAAAATTTGTTTTCCGGTTCGATTTTTAAAAGCTTTACAAGTTTTAAAAGTGAATAAATATAGAATGAGTAGTTAATTTTAAATTCGTACCTAGTCATGAAATACTCCAGGAACGTTAAATTATTGAAACGACTCTGATTTCTCTTAATCAAAGTAACGCAATTTAATATGGAAATGCGCATACTGGAAAAGATAATGTGACAATCTTTTATACTTTCACCCGTAATCGTTTTCGATGCTTTATTCTGAATCACTAACGCCCGAAACTTTATACTACCAATTATTATAAACGCAAAAGTTTGTTTGGATGGATGGATGCAGTTGCGTACATAGAGGGTATGCAGATGATATAAAATGAACAAAATCCAGTACGAGTTATAAATACTAAAAGGTAGGCTTTTTATAACACTTACAATGCCTATTTTTATGTTATTTATAACTCGTATTGGAGATTTACTTCATTTTATATCATCTCATACGCCCACGGATGGACGGATGTATGTTACAATGTCACCCAAAAACTTATTTTGATAGTAATATATATTTTCGATCAGAATCTATTTTATATAGTTCCAGGTTCACGATGTTTGTCCGGAATGAACTTCGAAACTACTGGACCGATTTTAACTTCCGTGTTCCGCTTTTTGCTCCAACTTAAGAGCTATCTCTTAAGTAGAAAAAAACACACTTTAAAAAAAAGGATATCTCAATTTATAATTTAAATATTATTTTTTTGCCTTTCGTTTTTATTACTACCTAAGAAAATATATTATAACCTATAATTTGTAATATAGATTTTAGATCAGAATAGCACATCTTTTATATATAATTCCAGTGCCACGATGTTTGAAGTCCGAAACGACTGAACCGATTTTAACTTCCGTGATACTTGTTTTGTTCCAACTTAACAGTTATTTGTTTAGTACTACCTAAGAAAACCACAGCAGCGCGAGGCCGGGACTGCTAGTATGCTATTGACGGCCGATTGGCGCAGTTTGCAGCGACCCTGCTTTCTGAGTACAAGGCCGTGGGTTCGATTCCCACAACTGGAAAATGTTTGTGTGATGAGCATGAATGTTTTTCAATGTCTGGGTGTTTATATGTATATTATAAGTATTTATGTATATTATTAATAAAAAAATATTCATCAGTCATCTTAGTGCCCATAACACAAGCTACGCTGAAATTGGGGCTAGATGGCGATGTGTGTATTGTCGTAGTATATTTATTTATTTATTATTTATATTTTATAATATAGATTTTAGATCAGAAGTTAAGTTAGTTTTAAGTTAATCGGAAAAAATCTGCGTTATACGTTTGAATGCTATCTTGGCGTGCGATATAAATCGTTAGTTTAGGTAAAAACACTAATAAAAAATTATTGAAATACCGACAAAAATTTATGTTAGCTAGAAACTTTAAGCTTTTTTTGAGAGAGCGGCCTTAATTGCACATTGACCTAAGCGTTAAGGCCGTAGCTCTCGCTAGGTAGGTAGTTTCATTTAACTTGAATGTAAATTAAATGACAGAATTCGAATAGTTAATTATTGAACATGATTAATCATCATCATCATCATCATCATCATCATCATCATCGACCCACTACCGGCCCACTACAGGGCACTAGTATTTTCTCAGAATGAGAAGGGTTTAGGGCGTAGTATACCACGCTGGAAGCGGTGATAGCGCAGACGCGTCCACCAAACCGCACTGGGTTAGCGTGGTGGACTACGGCCTTAACCCCTTCTCACTGTGGGAGGTAATGGGTTGATATGATGATGATGATGATACCACGCTGGCCAAGTCTTCACACTCCGTTGAGAACATTATTGTGAACTCTCTCTTAAATTGGTTAAATTAAAAACGCACATAACTCCGAAACATCAGTGGTTGGTGCCGGGGCTCAAACACAGTCTCCACGAAAGGAAAGCCGTTGCCTTACCCACTAGGCTATCACCGCTTCAACCGGCAGTGGAATAAAAAAAAATATAAGTATAGACTCAAAACTCACGCCTATTAACAAATACTATTTCAACAAAAATGGATATCTTTCACTGAAATCAAATTTCCGCAATCCGTGATCACAGCTTATCTTTGAATGGCACACCGAGTATTGGGTATACAAATATAATTCTTATATATAATAAACGTAAAGGTTATAATGGAATGAAAATGCTAACACGATATTTTACCAATGAGGAGTGTGCGACGCGCCCGTTCAGATGAAAAAAGCAAATATCCATCTGCCTCGCCTCGGAGATTGAAGGGAATATGAGATGTGATTTCATAAGAATATTTGAAAATCTAATGTATGCCCATAAACATCGCGGAATTTATTTTGTAGTATTAGATTTCATCGCCATGTTGTATATTTTAGAATATTAAATATTGTACCCAAATGGGTGAAATTCCCTATTTCGTACGAGAATCGTACGTAGGAAAGTTTGTACGAGAGTCCTAAAGTTTTAAGATGTTTTCTCTAAAAATTGGTATTTTGTTTTGAACTATAAAAATGCCTTTCGATTAACTAAACCGAAGTAGTCGTTCAAATTGAAATTGAAATTCAAAAATGTTTTATTCATGTAGACCTTATCACAGGCACTTATGAAGCGTTCATACATTTAACATATTACACTAATGTTAGTGATGGTGATAACTGCATTCGTTAACTTAAAACTAAAGCTAGGAGGGTTCCAAACGCGCCCTGGTCTAAGAAGAGCCCACAACAAACTTAGCCAGGTTTTTTTTTGTTATCACCATCTCATAGTCTAGTTAATGTTGAGCTATGAAGTTAGAGCAATCCATACCCAAGCTTTTTATCATACATGTAATATTATAATAGGATTTTTCTATAAGCTTACGTTTTATATAAACTTTTAACTTATTGAGAGACATCTCTAGGATTTCATCTGGTAATTTGTTATAAACTGATATACAATTACCCTTAAATGAATTACAAATTTTAAGTAAACCTTCTTATATTTAATATGGTTACAGTCCACTTTCTTTTTAAATTCTGTTATATTTTTATGATTTTTTATAGTTAAAGGTCTAAATCTATTGGAAGATTGGAAGTTGAATCGTTTTTTGGTTAACCTGAAGGCCTGTACTCATAAGTACATTATTGTAATTATACCCACGACAGTAGTTATATAATTGACGGCCGATTGGCGCAGTTGACAGCGATCCTGATTTCTTCAAAGTTTTATTATATAGTTGAAATAGTTGATCAGTGCTTTGCGAGTATCTTTCATACTTTATTTATTAATTAATATACTTTCTTTGTACACCACAAATAGAAAAAAAAAACAATGGACACAAAAAGAAGAAACTAAAAAAGTAGGATACAAAGGGCGGCCTTATGGCTTAGTATCGATCTCTTCCAGGCAACCTTAGGATTAGGAAAACCAAGGGAAACCGATTGGCCAAACTTTAGAGCGGGATAAAACACTGAATTCCGATGTTCATCATATCAACCCATTCCCGGCCCATTACAGGGCACGGGTCTCCCAGAATGGGAAGGAGTTAAGGACGTACTCCCCAATACTGGCCCAGTGCGGATTGGTGGACAAATAGTCGGGCGCTCGTTCTTCAGACTCTCCTAATTATAGAATTGAATCAGTGGCGTGCATAGAGGGCATGCACAGGGTATGCAGATGATATAAAATAAAGAAAATCTACATTAAGAGTTATTAAGTGTACGCTTTCTATAACTCGTACTGATGTTTTTCTTCATTTTATATCATCTGCATACCCTCTATGCACGCCACTAATTATTCGATCTAACTCACGACAGTTTAAACTCTAAAATTAACTTACGATGTCAACAGCGCTGGAAATTACCGTTAAAATCCAAGCAGTTACCAAAATAGCAGTTCCAAACTCGAGGTATTACGACAATTTTCACCGTCGACTGGTTCTCAAGTCATGCACGCTGCATTTGAAGATGAAATTTATGCATCTCGGACAAGACGCGGTGTCGCCTGTTACGGGCCATGGGGTAAATGGGTCAGCGCAGTTTCTCTATTTGACTATCGAGTGAGGTCAATGCGATCTCACTTGTATTTCCTGTTATGATTGATGGCAATAGTCGCTCTAGAGCGTGACATTACCAGCCCTGGTTATTATGAAAATTAAGCTTTAATTTGCTATAGCCCGCAAAAATCAGGTGAATCTGTAAGGTGTAATTTATAATTTCTTCAATCCTTATACTCAACAACAAACAGATCTTCGGTAATGTACCCTCTACGCACGTTTCGCTCCGAAACCGAAGCATCCTCAGGAGATGTTTACTTTACGATGAATAATTACATGTTGACTTAACAAAACGACCCCTCGAAAGCAAGCTAGGAAAACCTCTACTTAGGCTGCAGATGATAAAAGTCAAACAAGTTAATTCACTGGTTTTCCCATGGTTTTTGTAGCAATAGGTACGTTAAATTTTTATTTAATATCAAATATTATCAATCCTAGGTACCTACAGTTAATTCACCAACTTCTGTTTAAAGTTTAAGTAAGCATTATGTCTGTCTCTGTTGTATAACGGGATATCGTATAGAAAAATGCTTTCAGAGGTTTCAATACAGACACATACTCCTTAGGGATAAAGTTATCGATCCAGTTCTTAGGACTTTGCAAGTGGATAATGTTATATCTAGTCTAGATTTATGTACATAATCCTAACATTTGGGTGAAATCGGTATATATCACAATGAACCGATACTGCTTTGTGGAATTAAATCCTTCGTAGCGACATTCACTTGCTACTTATTTCTCCTTTACATCTAAGCTGACGAAATTCAATAACCCAGATTTCGATATATTACAGTTTATATGGTATCCATATATACCATCCGCACTTCCAAACTACTCAGAGTATTATGTTTTTCATATTTTAGCCCAGTTGGCAGGAGTTCGACTTACCTGGGCACCCCGAAAGTAATGTCAAAGTCCACTGGACTGTCACCGCTTCCGTCTATTATTACTATGACGGCCAATTGGCGCAGCAGCCACCCTGCATTCTGAGCCCAAGGCCGTGGGTTCGATTCCCACAACTGGAAAATGTTTGTGTGATGAGCATGAATATTTTTCAGTGTCTGGTTTGTTTATATATATGTATATTCTAAGTATTTATTTATAAAAATATTCGTCAGTCATTTTAGTACCCATAACACAAGCTACGCTTACTTTGGGGCTAGATGGCGATGTGTGTATTGTCGTAGTATATTTATTATTATTATTACTATGCACTGCGCAAAAGCTAATCTTAACTTAACACGCATAAAGTCGCGGGCGACAGCCCAGTTACCAAATTAATGTCAGTTTCCAAAATAATTAAATCATACCATATATTTTATGGCAAATTTATAACACTCTAAATTGTAGGATACGATAATATCACATGAAAATGTTATGAGCACACATGAAAGATTTGCATATTATTATATCCGATCCGATCTAAGTAGAATCGAATCATCTCTCAGGTTACACGGAGTACAGACGTTATACTCCCCAAGGATATAGTTATCGATTCCATCACGCCGAAGTGTAGTCGGATAACGCCGAAGCCTAGATTTATGTAGATAATAGAGACCAAGTAGTACAGCCCATTTACTTGAGATGCGATATAAATCTTTAACGGAATATATACTTGGTTAATTTCCGCCTTAGTGCAATTATTTCAGGAGTGGTTTAAAATTCATGGTATAGTTGATATTATCAATTAGGTACCTGCCCCGGCTTTGGCCCGTCCAAAAACATTAGAAAAAAAAGTAAAGGTTACTTTCATGTATTTTAAGGCGACGTCGTAGCTAACATTCTTATTTTCTATAATAAAAAAAAAACTGAATTTGGCTTCTAAACAATGGTAAAAACTGCATAAAAATCTTTTGCATGGTTTAGGACGAGGTAGCGGATAAATAGCGATTATGTTTTAGGAATATTTAAGGAAATATTGTTTTAAAAAATAAATATATTCAATATATTTCAAAGAATTATCGAAAGGGTTATCGAGTCTACCGGTGATCCTAGAGCGGGCGAGCGAGCGTGATCCTTATCCAACTAATTAGTTTGGCCATCCAAAGGGGCAATGCTGCCAGCATCTTAGGAACTGTGCCTCACTGCGGTGGTTTCGAGGACTTTTTAGATTTTATTTAGTTTTAAATATTTTATTTTAGGTTATATTTATAAAACAATTATTTTAAAGAATAAATAAATATTTTTATTAGTTGGAGATGTTACAATTTGTATATATTTTTTGTTATTTCGCCATTAGGTACATTTACATTTTGCTTTGGAACCGCTACAAACAATGGGTACTGAGGGCGTCACATTTCTCATAATTTATCAGGATATTTTATAGAGATGTTATTTCAAAACTGATTGTTTTTCCGTACTTTCGCATACGTGGACGCGTGTAGCATGTTCTACTATAAATCTAGGTCTAGGTTGCGAATCTCGGGTCGGTCAAAAAATTTGACAGGTTCCGCATTTCTCTGTTAAATGCTCAGTACCCGGAAATTGACAATCCCCCGTTCCTCGGCCGTTTAGCCATCCGCGTTGGTCTCGGTTAATATCACTAAGATTAGTTATAGTCATTAGAGCACACCACACTGTATTGAAGCAGCATGGTGGATTTTTTCATAAGTGGATTTTGACAACCTCTCTCGCTACGGTGAATTTAAGTTTTCCGGGTTCAATTCCCGGCAAGAGCAATTTGGGAATTTATAATTTCTGAATTTTCTCTGGTCTGGTCTGGTGACTTTGGCCGTGGCTAGTTACCACTCCAACGACAAAGACGTGCCGCTATGTGATTTAGTGTTCCGGTGCGATATCGCTTAGAAAACGATTAGAGGTATGACTACGATACTCCCTAACAGGTTAGCCCGCCAACTAAGACTGCATCTCACCACCAGGTGAGACTGCAGTGAAGGGCTAAGTTGTAGTGGGATTAAAAAAAAGTCAGTGCCCAGCGATGGAACGGTATTAGCCCGATGATGATACTCATGACCATTTCTCCTCTCTTTTTCCAGATGAAGTGGACGTGATCGGCTACACGTCAAACCAGAGCGACAGTGAGTCGCTAGTGTCAGGCCACAGCGGCGACAGCGGGGTGGGAGTGGCACGCGGTAGGTCGCGGTATTCTAGCAAGCCTACCCGCGCGCGGTATACTAGAGTCTAGGTAAGATACATTTTTAAATACATCAAAAAATTGTAGAACTGCTAGGATTTGAACCCGCATCCCAAAGGTCCAAGGTTTCAGAGGGCGGCATTTCGATAAACAAAAGCCATCTGCGTAACTTTTGTCATGTGTCATCTCTCACATTTCTTTTTGGATGACAAAAAACTCAAAAGTTACCTAGGTTCCTAATTTATAGGTCCCTAATTTTTAAAACTTGGTTTTCATACAATTCGAAACCACATTACAGTCTAGAAACCAGTGACACCCACCTATACAATCTATAAGTAATGACTGTTTGTGTCAGTGGCGTGCATAGAGGGCACAGGGTAAGCATATTATATAAAATGAAGAAAATCTAGTACGAAGTAAAACTTAAGAATAGGCTTTGTGAGAGTTATAAAGAGCCGAGTCCGAGCCCTTAAGTATTTATAACTCGTATAATTGGTGTTTTTCTTAATTTTTATCATCTGCATACCCTGTGCATACCCTCTATGCACGCCACTGGTTTGTGTGTGCCGTCAACCTTAATATCATAATGCAGACATGGCAGACCTTTTTCGCGCTCTGAAATTTCAAGGGTGTTGTCAGACAGGGACAAGGGTGATGAAGTGTGACAAAAAACTCTGCATAACCATTACGACGTTATGCGCCTTTTATATATATTGTGATTTCTATTTCCAGGTGAGAGGTGCGCGGCGCGCGACTATCTTCGTATAAAACAAAACAATCGTAGGACATTTTGTTGGTACATGTACCGAGGCGAAAGTTGTTCGTGAGTGACTCGCCGACAGCGCCCGCGCCGCAGTGACACCGCACTCACACACACACGCAAAAACACAGACACACACTCCGCGACCATTACCGAGTACAAAATTGCCAAAAAAAAAAAAAGAATTGTAAAAAACACAACATTATTTTCCTCTCTTCTCTTACAAAGTACATTAGACTCGTTTGGTTTGAAAAGTTGGACTTTTAAAGTGTTAAATGAAAAAAAGTAAAAAACGACGTCACCTGCTTTCCAAAATCCACGACATCATCACAAGGGGCTTTATTAAATTTAAAAAAGGTTTCGAGATGATAGAAAATTGCTGCAGAAGTAGGTATCGCCCCAAATAATTTGATACAAAATGTTATCACATTTTTTTTTATTATTAATTTATCCTTCAATATACCTATTTATAAAATTACATTAATATTATGTTTATAATTGGAAGATTTATGTACGTTTAAAATTTTAATTCCTTATTAGGTACTTATTGTTACTGATTTTCACAAAAATAATTAATAATAATAATTGTCGCTCAGCGAATGTTGTATAGATATCAATTTTATATTTTGTATATAATTTTTAATTTTTTTTTCTTGTATAAATTAATCAAGTAGTTCTAGATCTGTGCGTGTTGGGCGGTATATCTGACCGCTGTCAAATTACATTATTTTGTCTGGGTTATTTTTAAATATGGCAACCCACCAAAAAAATTTATTTGTAACGTCTAAAATTTAAAAAAAAAGGTACTAATTGCGGCTAAAAGCGGCTATGAGAATTTATTTGTAACAAATCGCATAGATCGCTTATAATTTATTTCTTGTGCCTCTTATTTTATATTGTGTTGCTGTCTCTATTGATTTCGAGAACGTTATTTTTCTTAATGGCGTAAACGATTTCCAAAGAGTAGGTAGCATATAGAGCGTACACACGGAACTTTGCACTCGGCACGGATTCAAATCAATTATGCCTAGACACTGAAAATGTTACCTTGTATACTCTCATATACGAATATCGAACTCTATATTAAATATAAAAGTAAAATGGACCCATTGATACTCGTTTAAGAGTCAATAATTTTGCACTACTAATTTTTCGATGACAAGATTTTGAGTTTTAAAACTGAGAGTAAAATTCCTTACAATGGCATTTGGATACTCGTGTGACACAAAATCCAAAATGGCGGATCATTACGCGGGAAAAGCGCAAGTTAAGTGTGTACGTCTGTAATAATGTCCAACATCGCTGACTAACACCGTATTGTTAAGTATTATTATTCAATGTTTTATGATCTCATTTCATTGTCACAGGCCACTGGGAGTATAATGTGTCATTATAATTCTTTTAATAAGTTACTTTTCACAATATAATAATTTAATTAACGAAGGCCAGTTTAGAAATTTAACTTATTTATTTTGTGTTGCAACTAGACACAGTCATGAGAAAATATGTTTATTTCTGTTACGCGCATTTTTAAAAGCCTCGGTGCAAGAGTAAATGCAATATATTTGTGAGCGCGCGATAGAAATAAGCACATTCGATTAAATTATTATTCAACGAATAGCTTAAAGCGGGTTCTTGCTTTTTTTAATTCAAATTTATAATTGGAAATTGAACCTCATATGAAATTTTAGCTTTATATAGAATTCTTTATATTATAAGTTTTAGACTGGTCTCACACAGTAGGAGTGTCTCTCTGAATTCATAATCTGAACTCAAATTAAAAAGGCCTGAATACTATGTCAGTGTGCTCCACACATATTGATCTTTAAGAATGATACTGACAAGCGTCCTACTAATACCGGTTCGCAATTTTTAAGATTATTATTTCATAAAGCGCGTGTTGTCGTACATTTTAATAGAGCGGCTCACACATATCGGAGTCAGATTATGAATTATTTATTACGGAAAGCCAAGAGCATTGCGATAAGTATTAATTCCTCTTCCATAAAGACGTTTGCCTGTGTCTCAAACAATTTTTGTAAGGTATGTGTGAGGCAAGGTGCCGAAATTTAAGATTTTGAATTCCGATTATGAGATATTCCGGCTGTGTGAGACCAGCCTCAAATAAAAAATATACTTCATAATTTTAAAAGTTTAAAGTATTAATTTTTTGACACATTTACACCAATGGTTTCTTATTTATGTGTACATTCACATACCAAAAATAATATTATATGGAATGAAAAGCTGGACAATACACTGTGTTGATGATTAAAAACAAATGCTAGATGCAGTACGTGTCACGAAAGTTGAAATAATTATCTTAAAGGTCTATGTAGATATATCGGGTATTGCATACAATTCCTATGAAGTCGCCCCAACTTTTCCGTTCGGACGCTTCGTAAATGTTTCCGATGTTTGTTGTTGTCAGTCGTTGATTTAAATATTATTTTTGAAACCGAAAACGTTTATCTTTCATGTTTTTAAGTTTTTAATCATCATTATGCAACACCGCAATCTTTACCGACTTATCCTACACTAGTTTTAGGCCCGCTGTTTTGTCCGCGTTGAAACTAATTCTTTCCGGGATAAAACTACACTATCGTTCCTCCGTTGCTACGTGAAAGAGGGGAAATAACACATGGCGTTAGTTAAACACTGTGTAACCTACGACTGGAATCGGAATACACTGTCATTTTGCCTTATATTTAAGTGATATTTATATCATAAGATCTATTATCTTATGATATAAATATCACATTTGCAATTTATGGTGTTAATTTAAACATTTCTATTAGGAAGAGGTTTCAAACTTACCAGAATGACGGTCAGTGTACCTACTAAACTATGTCCATGACAATCAAATCTTGACACATTTGTGGCTTTAATTTGTCATGCCCATTTACAAAAATTATGTCAAAAAGTGTTAAAATTAATATCGCGGGTAAATCATACTTAAATTACATTTAAAACCACGATTGATGACAATTCGCGGTTCAAGATGCCCCGGGTACTGATGAGTGGCGATAGACCTTAAAGGTGACAGATACATTTTCAACTTTCGTGACGGGAACTGCAACGTCTAGAGAAGATTACACAATATATTTTTGTTATGACTATTGTATCTTATAATAATAAATTGTTAATTCATTTTATGATGCGTGACTGGTTTCATTGTATATTGTTTGAAAAAATATTTTTTTTAAATGGCCCTATGCTCGATTCCAATCTCAACTGATTCGTTGGTTCTTTCGATATCCCGATTACGTAACTCAGATGGTTGCAATCACTATGATCGGCACCACCTGCAAGAGGCCTACAACCTATTTTGCGGTATTATTACTCATGAGATCGCATGATATACTGCGCACTAAGACAAACTAGCAAAGCCAATTGCGTAACGCTTTGTGGTCCATTGGGCTGCAACTTGCAAGTGGCAAGGTTAGAATTTCATTGAATTAAGCTCGCTGTAGTTCTGTACGTCTCAAAGTTACACAATCTTAAAATGCATTCCTATGCTGAACTCAAAGACTATAGAAATAAAAGAAGATCGAATAAACAAGTTACTTTTTATATGATAATTAATATTGTCATCCGACGATCATACGACGATTTCTACTATAATAACTACAATCAATGTGAATATAAAAGTTGGTTAAATTTAAGGTGCTATTAATAATTAAAAGTACTGGATTGCCTTGAATTTAGCCAAAAATCGATCATGCCAAATTGCGATCATCATATTACTGTCGCTATCACAGTTCCTTGGTGGACCTCCTAGACTCTTCTTTGCTGTAACATTCAAGTCTACATATTCACATATGTAGACTTAAATGTTATAGCAAAGAATCATACTTTGACACCTGAGTTAAATCAGGTGTCAAAGTATTTGTATTTATAGTTCTGAAATTACGTCTCACTGAAATTCGAAGTCACAGAAAGCAGGGTTTAAAATTCCCCGACTTTCTTAGCAGCAGTAGGTACGGTTGAATCGTAAAACAAGAAAAATGACATATGTCAATTTTTACACCTTGCCATACCAGATCCTTCAAGTTTCGCGTCACGAATTATTATTAGGTACTATGGCATTAAAATTTTCACTCCGCACGAAATAAATAGCTCGTACAGGTACGTCAAATTATAAGTCACGAAATGGGATTTATCAGAATGAATAAATCAGGATCCAATTTTGGCTTACACATTGTAACCATGCGAAGTTACGTAATAAAGGGACTGAAGTTCTTGTTTTTTAAAATTCACTTTGTAAATTGTTTTTAGGTATGGATGTTGTAATAAGTATAGCTATAAACGTATTATTATTGAAATGACAGTCTGATCTCTTAAGATAATGCGTTATCGGCGAGCGGCTGCGCCGCGTGTCTGTCCTCTCACATTCGAAACCAAATTCTCGAAATATTACGTTTGAAATTCGCGCCAAAATTATCTTTACGTTTATAATATTTCGTTTACTGCTATTATCTTGCGCACTACGCACTTGCGACCTGTGGCTGAAGCGTCCTGATTCTCTATGAAAATAAAATCTTTACTGCACGCAGAATTAACATTGTGATGGACACTTTGTCGTATACAAACATTTTGATGTCACAAATTGTTATTAGGAGTGATTAACTAATAGAATGCATAGATCGCACGATTTTCCTAAGTCGATATCGAGTTGGCTCTAAAAAAAAAGTTACTAAGGAACCTGGCCGCATCTTAGTCAAACCATACGCAACTAAAATTTTCCGTTTAGTGCGCGAGAGACCTAAGACTGTTATTATTCGTGATAGTTAATCGCTATTACCTCTTCTAGGTCTTTAAAGCATTTTAAAATTGAAAAAAAAAATCTTAGTGTTGCCATTTTTATTTATTTTTAATATTTCAATCTTTACTATTATATTTTTTTAAATACCCAATAATATCTAGAATTCATTGGTTTTTAAGAGTAAATCTAGTCTACATGTTAATTAAATATCTGTATATTTTAGAGAGGTTTTATAAATTTATATCACATTAATATTATTGTACAATTTAAAAAGTTTTGGCGCATTTTTAAACGTAATATACTTCATAGCCCGATGTTACGTCTTGTTTTTTCCAGCTTTGGCTTTTCGTGAATCAACTCAATGATGCATTTTTAACAAAATGTGTTGGACCATTAAAAACCACTTCTACTATAATCGCATTTACCGATTTATGATCTGATAAAACAATACAATACTAACAATGTTTCCAAGGCGATGGTGCATACGTTTATAAACCTAGCTAGGAAATAAATTAAATGTTAGTAAGCACCAAACTTATGATTACATAATATATGGCGCTCATTACACGTTTGACATTTTTGATTGACACAAGTCAATTTATTCTTAAAAATTACTATTACATAATTATGGCAAATAGTCAACATAAAATTAAAATCTAGCAACCCAGGTTGCTAGATTTTAATATTCTAGCAACCCAAAGCCTTTTAATAAAGATAGCATATTATCTCATATTTCAGTTGTTTTTCTTCAAGATTGTTGTCTTGACTAAAAGGATAAAAACGCTGAAACACATAACTTTGTATTCATAATAATTCAGTAAGTTATTATTATTTTAGTAACAAAAATAAACATACATACTTGATAAAGATGTTGATTTACGTCAACTTTTGAATATTTGCATTAAATGATAACACTTGACAAAGTTTCATAACACTTTAACGTCAAAGTAAAATGGACCTAAGATTCAAATTTTCTGTCGAAGTTTGGTACTAGCGGCGACAATCATAAATCGGTGGTATGCGCGTTTTTGGTCGTGCAACTCGCTGTTGGAGTTTGGTAATCGATTGCCTTAACCTGAGACTAAGAAATATAAAGTAGACAGCCTTAATAATTTAAATCATATTACCAACAATGGTTTAATTAAACAATAATGACAGCGACTTATTAATGGAAGCGTTTGACAGAATCACAGATGGAGATGCCATGCTATGATAAATATTTTACTTTTTAGACAGACAGATCTTTGCGTACATTTCTTAAGGCTGTTTACCGGTATTCCTATGGCTGAAGTTTACCATGCGTCCGTCATATCCTGCCTCGACTATGTCAATAAAAACAAATGTATATTATATATATTTATTTCAAAAATTATTTAATGTTTCCTTTAAACAAAGTTTGCTTTCCGTTCTTTCGGGATGGGGTCCTAAACTCAGAAAGATAAATTACCGACTGATTTCACGGTCGCTTGCTCCAGGGCTTGTAAAGCAGTATTTTTTTCGCACCTGTTGTCACCTACATAGCAGTTTCGTCCGTAAAATTGTTATTATTAAACACTTAGTTAATATCTATCATTTCAAATAGATATTAACTAAGTTTTATACTACTTAGTTAATATCTATTTGAGAACGATATTAAAAAGCGGAATTCCTTAACCGGTTAATAAACGGGTTGTCTGTGTGAGCATTTACCGGGTTGAACGACCGCTTGACTCATGGTCGATATCGCACTTAGCAGTGCAGGGGATAGCAGAAGGAGCTTGCGAAGCTTGTATGTTTTTTCTGAGTTTCTTGACCCAGTTTACAGGTGCATGAAACCAGTTTAAAAGTGGTTCGTTCCAAATTGACTTGCTCGAACCAAACAGCAATGAAAAAACCAGTTCAACTTAATAAATATCGGTTGTTTTGAAAACGTTTCGTACCCTTATTGACATGAGAACGCCATGACCGTTACCATTATATTATTTGCCCATAGACAACGTCGTCTATAAGTAGCATTTTTCTCTCGTGTTTCCAATGATACCTCAACTTCATTTGTATTTTATTTTTAGGCAGTGTGCCGTCTATTTCATTTCGAACCGTACCTACCAGTGTTTCGCTTGATGTACACCTCTTCATACTCCGATACGGTAAATAATATTGGATAATACTGGATTCATTTATTTGCTACTTAAAAATATGAAGAAATCTTAGACCATAGGAGATCTTTTATGACCATTACTCATTTTACCTTTGGCATACATAGATACTGCTTGGTTAATCGAGATAGTTGATCCTAAAATCTCTTAACTGATTTTAAATATTTCTAATAAAGAAAAATCCCTTTAACCTTATTATCAAAATTTGTCCAAGTGGGGACTTAAGCAAATTCAAACCGTTTATATAATTGTAAAAGTTTCCAATAGTGGCAGTGAAATCAATAGAAAAAAAATTACTTATCACCATCACAATGTAAAAAATATTTATATTTACACCAAAGCGGTTAATAGGGCCTACAAACTATATGACAACAGTTTTGACTTTAGATTAGTTGATTTTAGTATTGACGAAGTATGTCATAAGTTTAAAAAAGAGTAATGGAATACAGATTTCGTCTGGTATAAAATTTCCTTAAACCAACTGTCCCAAAAACCTAAAACATTTGTAAACCCTAATTGGTCGGCCTTAGCAATGTTTATTTTCGGAACCGTGTATAAAAATGGGTATAAGCGGCGACTGGACGCTTTAAGAGTACAAATTCTGTATAAGCCCCTACTTGAATGTTAATTCTAAACGTTAATTTTAAGCTGGGTCCACACGCATATACATGCTCGATGAGCAAGCTTGATAAATAAAAGTTACGTCCACAGTCCAAATTAGAATTTGTTGGAACGAAAGCATTCTCTGACATTGAAAACAACAGGATCGGAACAATACACGAAATGTATTTATGACGTCAAACTTGACACCTCTTCATACCAAGACTTGTAATGAGTTTAGAAGTCATATATACCATACTCCCTAAAAAGGTTAGCCTGCTGCCATCTTAGACTGCATCATCACTGGTGATCAGGTGAGATTGCAGTTCAGGGGTAACTTGTAGTGGAATAAAAATTTAATCATAAAGGAATCTGTGCATATAATTGCAACTTTAAATAAAAACATAAAACGTCACAACCGTGTAAACGCAAATCTGTCATTATAAGAAACATCTGCTCGTCATATTTTCACAATTGTATGCACAATATATGCAGTGCGTAGTGCTTATAGTAACATATTAAATCAATGCATATAAGGCCGATAAACTCATACATACTCATACGCTCAGCCTTTTTATAATGAGATTTAAATTTTTAAAAAGGCCATCCATTATGTCTTCAAATTGGACACTTTTTCACACAAGGGCTGTAAATTTTTACGTCACAGAACATTGTGCCTTTACGATAAAAAATTAACACATAACTACAAGATGGGTTCTATGTCCTCATTTAGACATTTGCTAATATAAAGAGATATTAGAAAATGTCTAAATGCTGTGAGAAATTAATTAGTTTGACAATGATAAGAGTATCGGGGAAAATCGTCGAGCATGTACGTACATGTCACCCAGCATTAATCACGGAACAGGGAGAAGGTATCGTCAGTGTTCTACGTAATAACGTGTTACGTAATCTAGTTTAAAGTTGAAATGTGAAAAGCGCGCGGGCGACGGTCGTAGCCTACGGTGCAGCTCTGCCTTTGGTGTTGTCTCTTCCGTAAATTGTCTGAATCCTATTGCTACAGTGAGTTTGTTTTGCGATATCTTCCGACTACCCTCCTCTTGTAGACGTACAATATAATATAGGGAGAACTAGCAATGTGGCGAGAAAAAGTGGAAAGGTTATCTGATATTTCCTTTTATTAAAGAAAAATGAAGGTGTGGGCACTTATCACATCCTTGAACGGTTTCGTCTGTCTGCTGTGCCACCAAACCGTGCAGGTAACACTGTGGAATAAAAATCCTTTTATCAACAAACAGCCATGTCGTGTCAGATACAATTAAATAAATAATATGAAAAAAAGATTTAAGCAGGTAAGCTAGAATTTCTAAAATTATGCTTTGTTATTAATATGGCTGTCTAATTAGAAGCAAAAGTAATTAAGGACTTGGGCGTCCTTAACACGTTGGCTGCTGAAAACACAACGTTTGTGTTTGAAAACTACGTAACGCGTGTGCGGCTCGAACACGCTAGGCGTGTTAAAATAAATGTACCTACAAGGATGCGGCCGAACACGCTAGGCGTGTTTTTCCGGCGTTCTGCGAGTGCGGCAAACACAAACGCTGTGTTGTTTAAATATACTGTTAGAGCGGCCTTTACGCAACAAGTGTGTTATATGTTACCGCAAGTACGTTTTATTAAATATTAGTTTAACGTTAACGCAATTACGTTTTATTATATATTAGACAGTATACCTACTTAAAATTCGTTGTTTTGTGAGTTATCTAATCATTATACATGAGTGTTTTTTTTAATAATTCCCATGCCATCGAGAGTATCGACCATCACACGTATAACTAACAAGTTCATATAAAAAACATGTTTTCGACCAAATATTTGCAACAATAGTATAATACCATCGATCACTAAATAATACCCACCTAGATAATTGCATTGTTTTTAAATATTTTATAGGGACGCGAAATAGATATTGATATCGATATAGGATCGTCGTCCTATATTTTAGCATACTATACAATGTTTTTCTGCAATAAAGGTATCCGCAACATAAGTTTGACGTCTATTTGTATATTTTTTAATATTTGTACGCCTGAGTTCGCCTGCACTATTTTCATTGGTATCGGTATCGTCAATAAATTATTTTATAAATATCGGTTTGCATTCCATTATACCGACAGAATTACAAAACGATGCATCCGCATCCTTATTTTTTCTTATCGTCTTAATTACTTTTGCTCCTTAAATACATTACAAATTTTCAGCAAATAATTCGTCGGTTCGGATAATGAAAAATAAACCCAGGCATTTGTATTTTTATAGAGCAGATTCCTACTGATATACGCCAATGCTTCCGGATTCCACACTTACCTACCGCGCCTTAACTTTAATGAGGAAGGAAATATCAAAATGCCATCCTAACTAAAACTCTTTCTCGAAAACGTTGCTAGATCTCGTATAAAATACAGGTGTACCACTGTAACGATAGGGTATTAGAGTTGGTGTGGCGCACTATATGCGCGCGCACCGCATTAGATAAGAAAAGTGTTATTACAGCCAGAGGGCAGGGGTTGGATTATCTGTGATAAAATCACTTTTGTGACAATAATTTTGACACATATTGATACTGTCAACTTTGAGGTTACAAATTGTGAGTTGAATATCACAGGGATTATGGGCCCTGGTGGGAAATTTACAGGTGATACTTTATACAATCTGAAAGTTACAATACACTACTGCTAATTCAGAGGTTCGCTAATCAGACACTGACAACAACAATTGTACGATCGCAATGCTTTGTAATATTTTTGCAATTCAGCCAATAACAACAATTGTGACAGTCGTAATGTGGTAATAACAAGTTTTGTAATCGTGCCACTGCTGTGTGCAATCGGTTATCTTATCTAAATTGACAAGTCTAGAAACTGGTACCCTTTTCTACAGGGTACATTGTAAAAAGGATAACTATGTCTGCACCTGTCAATTTAGTTCAGCTTTATGATTTGAGCCATTTTGAATACCTTTTCTTTCCCTCAAACTGTCATAGCTAACATTTTAATACTCGTAGATAATTTATAGTATGGAACATTTGGATGTTATCAACTATTACCTCCGAATTTCCCACCAGCTCTTTGGCAACTAGCAACAAATTGCAATAAACTGCCGTCCCTGCCGCGGCTTCGCACACACGTTCAACTTGGTCGCTGTAAATTGTAAAATTAGTCCGGCATTGTAAAAAAAATATATCACTGATTGTAAATATTTGGAGCCAAAATTTTTATACAAATTCATAGATTATATTCTTGCGCCAAGTTGACTGGGAAGCGGCGGCAGTAGTCGGAAGGACTGCGCGGAACTTGGCTTACAGATTCACTTTGAAACTTATCTACTTTGTAAACAAAAAAAGAAAATCGCTTACTTTTCTGATTCTGTATTGAAATGGTGCTAATTTCGTTGTACCTACCACACCCTGATTCTCTATCACATTCTAATTGTAACAAACTTTGCCCTAATTTGTGACGTAAATGATGATGGTCTTTGTATTTAGAGCTGTCAAATTTTATGTCAAAAAAATATTTTTTTTGCACAGTTAACATTTCAATGTAATATAGAACCAGGACCTAGAAAAGGACGTATATACACAAATCGCTAAACCTAATACTATGGTCCTAAAACCTAAAACTAATACTACGGTCGGCGGACTTAAGAACATCTTGTTTCTATTAATTTACCAAAGACATTAATTTTAATTATATAATGTACCGAATTTTACTTTTAGGTACTTAGTAAACCCCCAGTTTAATAAATCAATAAAAAAAAAGAAAAATTACATTTATTTTTTTATTTTGTGATGTTTCTGAAAAGGATAGCTTTTCAAGATTTGCTTCGGTTTCCCGACCCTACAATGATAGGTCTTAAATTAATACTACATAAGCTTATCACCAAATTTTCTTCAAATTTAGCACAGTTATTATCAGTGCGTCCCTACACACAAAAATTTCTATTTGGTCGTAGTATGGTAGTGCGATCAGGAAATAGACTAAATTCTTAAAAAAATCTAAAATTTGTATAAACATAGATTTAATAAAATCTATTGCATTTTCTTGATTATGAAGTGTTGAGTACCTTCTTGTAATCTAATCTTTTAAATAGACCATTTAAAGCTATTTTAGTCAAAATATACATTTTTTCTCATAAACAAGGAAATATAATAGACTTTGAAGCTAATTTGCAAATCTCGAAACTAAACTAAATTAAAATGTCACTAAAGTGTCGGTTCTAAAAGTAGCACCATCTTTGTTGTCCTGGCGGTACCACAAGGATGGTGCCACCTACTTTTACAAGCCTCTGGAGTAAGATAAAGTTCATTGCTATTCTAAGATCGATTTAGTTTAGTTAAGATATGTACAACCGGTTAGCACCATTTGCCGCCAAAAGAGTGCGTGTATTTTTTTAAGTACTTGTCTATGGTAGTTAGAACAATATTTTAAGTATTTGTTATCTGTAATGGCGACGCGCAGTCAATCGTTGTCTGATCGTAGAGGCAAACATTAGGTACTACTACTGCTGAGTGGTTTGGCAGCATTATTCTATGTATTGACGAAAAAGCACATATAATTTACTATATGTAAAAAAAGTTATAGAATTAATTTAATAAAATTATAAATAAAAAAATAACAAGTCTATTATTCAATCCAAATCCCATCCAATCTTTGCATACAAATTAACCGCAAAATGCCTTGTAAAAAAAATATCTGGTTTTTTAAATCATCATGCCTGTGAGGATGTATTTAATAATGCTGACATGCATTTTGCGTCTAAATGGAATGCAACTGTTGAACAGCATTCCACTCTTATGAGCAGTGATCGGAATAGGTAAAATACATTGACCTAAACTTCGAAGAACAGAGACAGGAAACGGAGATTTCCTTACGACTATATTATTCTTCGGGACATATGCGGGACATCTTTTATCATAATCATTTTATATCTACCCATTACAGGCCACTGTCTTCTCACACAATTTGAAGGATTTAGGCAGTAGTCCACCACGTTGGCCCATTGCGATTGGTAGACCACACGCCACGAAAATATGGAAAACTCAGACATTCAGGTTTTCTCACGATATTTTCCTTCACCGTTGAAGAAAGTGATATTTAAAAATGGCTTAACACGCACATAACTTAGAAACGTTAGAGGAGCCTGCGGGGATTCGAATCGGCTGTCACTGTCACATCCTTTGCTGCTTGGCGGCAGAAACTAGCGGCGTACTTCTCTGCATGGCTAGCACGGGCGTGAGATAAAAATTATATCCCCCGATTACATCCCCTGACATGGATTTAATTAACGTGTCCACCTGCTATAGCACGGGAACATGGAATAGGAAAAGTTTAACTCTGTTTATTAATACACAATTTTTTATTTGGATTTTATTTCCACTTGTGCGCTAGTGCGACAGTTGATGAAGCTGTGGGAGAAGGTAAATTTATATCCTTTCCCGGGGAATAACGATGGTGGGACACCCGCGACACACTAAGGTCAAAAAGGTCTACTAAATTAGATGGGAAAAGTATGTGCATGGAGTATTCTTGGGTCTGTTCCAATTAAAGTGAGAAACGGGAAAAATATCTTTCCCATATCTCGCATATAGTTTCTAGTCTATCTATCTATATATATAAAAGATAAAGTGTGTGGGTATAAACGGCTGGACCGATTTGAATGAAACTTTCAGGGATTTTCCGGATTGACCTGGCGAGTAATCCTGTAAAGTTTGGTGACAATCGGAGCACTTGTATTTTTGAACTGTCAATCTGTCAAATACAGCTTTTATTTACTATGATGATATTCTATTGTTTGGTGTACATGGGTGTAGATAATGATTTTCCCCCGCTCGAGAAGAGAATAGAAGAGAATGAATACGGAGAGAAATAAATGATTTAATATATTATGAGACTTAAATTAATAATTTAATGATGTAAGTTTATTGTTTAAATGAAATAAAGCAAAATCTAGCCCGGCGAAGCGGGCTGGGTACGCTAGTTAATTATAAATTAGATAGGAAAGGATTTGCATGGAGTATTCTTGGCTCTGTTCCAATTAAAGTGAGAAACGGGAAAAATATCTTTCCCATATCTCGCATATCGTTTCTAGTTAAAAAATAAAAACGACTTATATTAATTATCATTTTCATTTATTTCCAAACACATTTCGTTACAATACCGAACCCATCGACCAGCGATGTTCAGCTAAGAAGACGACAAAACAAAATATTATGGTTGAATCAAGTGGAAATAATAATTTAGGTAAGAACATACATTTGAACAGTGAGATGTTTTAACGTCTAAAACCCATCTAAATTATTTTTCAAAAAGTTTCACAATTTCCTTCAGTAGCATTTAACATTCCGAATTTATTTATATATTGATAAAGCTACAGTAAAACTTATAACTTAACTGATCACTGTTAAAGACTTGCCCGCGTGGAATTGTGCCAAGAATGCTGGAATACCGCACTGAACAGCCAGGCTGATACTTTGCGCAATAAATGAGCAAGCCCTTATGTGGTTAGGTTATAATTATAATAATATAGTATTTGTAAAACAACATATTAGTCTTTAAAAAGTGGATATAAACAGTCGACTTACAAGAAATGGTCATAAATTAGTGACATCTGCATATCGTCTGCGAAAGGTACAGGGGTAATTTATGGGATTGAGTATACGCTTTTATAATATGATTCCTAAGGTAATTTTGGACCTACCAATGCATTGATTTAAAGAATATAATTAAAACACATTTATTACAGCGAGATTACTATACAATTGATGAATTTCTTAATGACAAGGTTGCTTAGAAGCATCCGGCTCCGCTTTCAACTCTCACAAGATAAAAAAATGAATGTCAAAATGTAAATTGTTGATTTTGGAAAAGAGCAATTGCTGAGTTTCTTGCCGGCTTCTTCTCGGTAGAATCTGCCTTCAGATCCGGTGGTAGTCACTACAAACAGACAGACTTGACGTTTCAAAAGTGCTTATATTAGGCCTACTTGATATAAATAATTTTTGAATTTTGAATCTGAATTAGGCTATTAACCGTGGAGTAAAGTAAAGGTACAGAGCACGGGTCTCCTCTACCAATGAGAAGGGGTAAGGCCATACCACACACCTTTCAAAACATTACGGAGAAATCATTGCTATATTTGAATTGCTTAAAACGAATTGCTTGCTTGAAAGTAAAGTCGAAGTCCTATGCACTGGGCTATCGCCGCTAAAGGCATCTACATTTGCTCAATAGGTTTGAATTATCCCTGGTGTTCGCACTGTATCTGCAAAACAGTTCAACATGTCTACATATTTAGCTAACCACAACTTGTGAAGTTAAAATTGACTATTCTTTATAGAGGTGTCAAAATTTACGTCACAATATAGTTAAAGGTTTAAACTACGTTATCATTAGATGGGTCTGATTTTTAACGCCTACTTAATAAAGGGACCTCTACGAATAACATCTCACTGCTTTTGATGATTTAATAATACTAAGAAAAATTTACAATTAGTTTAAAAATTCCAGTAATTAAAATAAATTTTTAAACAGTTCACCTTTGAATAGGTTAATAATAATCCTATACATTCATTAGGATTTTTAACTACGCACGTTTAACAATAATTGATTCAAACAACGAATTTAATTTACATCATAAATATTTTACCCAATTTAAGTTTTCTTTGGTACATAATTATTTTTAGTCGAGGTTTCAAATGTTGGTACTTATGGTGATCATTTTCGAATAGCACGATCACTTGTTTTTTATTATTCATAATTTATCACCCACTAGTTGCTGCCCAACACTTGTTTTGCGTGGAAATTGACAGTCACTCTGTTAACTTTTCAAGGCGTGTTTGTTAAAGATAAAAGCTTTAAAATAAATCCTTCAACCTCCAACGCAAGGATCTAAAATATGAAAAACCGTAAATGTTAGCTCATTGGCAAAGAGAATACAACAGGCAGACAACCACTACATTTCTGACTGGACCAGTAACTCAGAATATTTAGTAGGTTTGAAATTTTTTTTTACTTTCAATTTCACTTGGACAGTTTGCAGAAACGTCAGAATGAAGTACAAACATACGTGTTTGTATGCTCATTGTGTTATGTGAAGTTGTTAAATCAAAAAATTAAGGTCAAATGGCGGTACCCTTCGACCAACATTTTTTAAAACTTTCTAATAATTTTCACAAAGATTTGGCACAATTAGCCAACATCAATCAGACCTCGACTGTACATTATGGAATTTAGAAATGGCACTGACCACAGATAAATAAAGGTGCTAATTTAGTTGAACGCAAATCTCTAAACCAATAAAATGGAAATCCTGCTCCATTGGGAAAATTCTGAAAAGGACCTAGAAAGATTATTAGATGTAATGTATGTTCAGTTTAATTATGAGATTTGTGTAGAGCAAAATTAGCAAAATATTAAAAAAAAAATTATAAATACAATTTAAATAGATAATAAATAAAATCATTCGTGCACCTTATCCCAAAAAAACCTGATAGTCTATGAGATACACAGTAATTGCAACTACCCATTTTGTGGCATAAATTTTGACACCTCTGTATACAAAAACTTTTTAGTTTGGCGAATCCCAAATTACAATTTGTTGAAAGAGCCCTGCTTCTCCATGACATTTAAAATTACAATTTATGACGTTATTCTTTGACAGTTGTGTGAAAATAGGTAGCATATGATTATTATAGGCATAGGGAATCAGGACCCAGAAGACTTAGCATAGACAAACTTATTTCCGCCATCTTTCTTCTCCTTTATTACATTTTTTAAGTGATCAACTACGAAATAATTGTGCTTTTCTTATTCTTACACATAAACCTACATCAATCTCCCTACCATTTAAATGATGAGTATTAATTGTAAAATATCAACATATTATTTGATAAATGTAACATAAATATTTAATCAAGTAATATTTTATTTAGCGTCTCATTTATAAGCTCGCTCTTTAAAACCACATATTTAGTGTATGTTACTCATTTAATTTATTTTAATATAAAAATTAACTAACATAATTGGTAGAATTTATATTATTTTATAAGTAACTAAAACGATTTGGTTACATTATTTAAAATTAACTAACAGAATTTGTTACATTTTACTAAACATTAAAATTTGTTGCCACCATTTTATAGTTTTTTTTTTATAATTTTCTATTATAAAGCTTAGGATTACAAAATAATTTGGACTCGAGGGCCATGAACGAACAACTTATTCATTTGTCTAATCATAACAGGGTGACCCCACTGACCTCTATTTTTTTCACAGCAGAGGCAGTTATCACTTTTTTATCATCTCCAATTGTTTGACGCCATTTTGGCGCTGTTAGTTGTGGAGCTGTAATACGAGTTTACAAGGAACTAAAGTTTGAATTATTAAAGTTCTAATATTAGTTGCCGAGTACTCCGTATGACAAAGCGCTTGAAATGGGAACAAGATTTTAGCTGTCATTTGTATAATGACTAGAGGTAATAAAATAGAGGTCAGTGGGGCCGCAGATCAAGCTGTCCTTTTCAAAATAGAAGATTCCGAAAATTGATGACTCTAGACCGAACAATTTAGTTAATATAAAGCACATAACTGAACATACCTTTCAATATAACTATAGCAGCAGAAACAAGATTTTATTGTTTTTTTTTAGATATATATTAGTATTATTTATGTAGCTAATGATTTATTGATGAAGATGTTTTAGCATAGATCGAAAAACCGATTGACGGTCTCAAGGTGCTGGAATGACGAGGCGGGCAGACTACTTTAAGTACCTCGCAGGGAGCCACCGGTTGAAAGCGGCACAAAACCGTGGAATTCGGAACTGCTTACAAAAACCAATGTACAGCAATGGACGCTCCTCGATATGATTTATAATAAGTTTAAAAATCCAGAAAAATCTGCAAAGTTATATTGAAAAATAAACGGAAATTTATAGAGATTTAGGACAGATTACCCACCTAAGGAAAAAATTTAGCCATATTTACTATACAATGTTAATGATTACTGGACATTCTGATAGAAAAATTAGTCCAAAATGTATTTTGGTATTATCAGTATTTACGCTTATTCAGCTATATATATATATATATATATATATATATATTTAAAAGAGAACCTACATTCTTTACAATTTAAGGAATATTTAGCACTAGGATGAGCATTTAGGAATGTGTGTGTATCGGCTTTCAATCTTAAACATTATTTTATTTACATAGACAATAATACATTATAATAATTTATATAATAATAATAATAATAATAATAAAGTTTCATAATTTTCATAAATTCGAAAAAAAAAATACAACAGTTACAATAAATTAATAATATCAAAATAACTTTTTCAATGTAAATTTTCTTGATAACGATATCTCACTTTTAATTTTAAGACAAAATTCAATTCCATAAGCCTCTTTACGTCGGTGCGAGACACAATTTTAAATTTTATTTAAGTATATTATAATTCAAAAACTTTTCTAATTATTTATCTTACTGAAGTATTTGCATGCAAATTGTCTATGGCTAATAGGCTGAGAATAATTATGACCTCACGCATTTCACGGTTGTGGTATGAAATTATTTGAAGACGCGGAGGACCGATAAACCCAACAGTCCCATGTCCTGGAGTGGCAACCTCAGAAAGCGTAGCGTTTGACTTAAAACTTAAAACTGGTACTCAAATAACATAAAACGAAACTCAGCCGCTGGATAGAAGCGACGTTTGAAAATCACCACTAATGACCTATGTCAAAGCCACAATCAAGATAACAGCAGCAAAAAAGGTCGGCAGCAGTAAGTAACTGCCACAGGAATTTTAGGAAACAAACTTACGATTTGTTTAGTTTTCGCCAAAAGATAAACTGCCTATACAACAATGTTCGCCAATTAGTGCAAGCAGCGTCCGGCACGAGCCCGCGCTCAATAAGTATAATGCCCTATAAAATATGTATAACGTTGTTATACTGGCAAATACAAACCGTTTATAATGGTGTTAAGGTTGAATTTGGCTTGCACTATTTTTTTTTTTTTATGATAACGTGAACAAAGCCCGCCTGCGAGCAACTTTAAACTTTGGCATTACCGCGAGAAGGCCTAACAGTTCGTTAAATGGTGACAGCAGCGTCTAGCGCGAGCCAATCCTAAATAGTATAACGTAATGCCGTAATGGCCAATGGTATTATAAACTTTCCAGTAAGTAAGGTTATATTTGGCTGCCACCTTTGAGTCTAGTCCTATGAAACATAACGAGAACAACGCAATGCGCCTGCGAGCGAATTATAATTTAACGCTGCATCATTTATGTTTTTACAACAAATTCAATTGTTTTGGCTTAGAGCAACGTGCAGAGCAGTTCATTAAATGGTGACAGCAGCGTCTAGCACGAAGCAGACCTAAACAGTATGCCATGATGTGGCCTATTTAGTATGTTATAACCAGTACAGTGAGTATAGCGTTAAGGTTGTATTTGGCTCACACTATCGTATTTAGTTTTTTTATAGCGTAAACAACGCAACCCTGCGAGCAAATTTGCGCCTTGTTATGAAGTCTACATGCTAAAGCCAAAAACTCAATACAGGCTGGCTTCTATAAAGTTATTAAACTTGCAACGAATTGCAGTCTTGTAGCCTTAGTACAAAATGTGCACTGTACTTCTGATTTTAGTATCGCAAACGTTCTAACAAAAGCTGAAGGAAAGAAGTTTCGTAAGTGCGAAAATTTGAGCTTTATTTCAATGCTGACAAGATTCATTTTACTCTGATGTCTAAGTATTTCAATAGTCCAAAACGACTCCTCGATTGCGAGCGAGTTAATCTTACACTTAGGATACAGGTCGCCTGCCAGTGTCGGCGGGTAAGCTTTGGTTTATATACTATTTAAATATCTCATTACTGCCGAAATAAATTTTCTGTACTGTTAAGCACCATTTACCTAAGCTGAGACTGTCAGTAATATTACACATGCAGAAAGCATGCGCGCCTTAGTCTATACGATTCAAAATAGAGTTTGCGACACTATATTAAATAGATCTTTACTGTAGTATCACTTTTTAATTTTGAACCAATCTTATATTCTTTTAGTTTTACTATAAGTTAAAATACTAATGTTAAGATAAGAATCTGTTATATATCATAGTATATATATATATATTGCCAATCGCATATTATATTATAAAAAGCACTGTACAAGTAAAAAGGGTGAAAGGGTGGCTCCCTCTCACCTACAGGCTGTGTGAAGATGCGTTGATCGGAATATATTATTTTAATACCAGAGTCCAAAGAAATAAAATTGAAATGACTAAAAACATCGTCATTAGTTCCACAGACACTCGTTTGTCACAGGTGGCGCTTCAAATGGGGACAAAATATAAGCTTTGTTTTGCGACAGCCAGTCCAGTGTGTCACATAATAACTGTCACATAGTTAAAAACTTTTTTCTTCTGGCTTTACGCAGATTAGCTAATGTCAGGTGTCTATATGTTTAATAAAAGTAAAAACACAAACAACACAAGAAACTGACTGGCGAAAAGGGTAGGAAACTTCGCACATGGCGTTTCGCCAAAACCTACCGCAAACCCGCCCCGAAAAGGACTGGTGCTCTCTATACCGTATATACCGCAGTACCAGCGCCGCTAGCAGCTCCCCAAAGCAGCTAGCCGCCCATATAGGCAAGTTCTTCAGAATATTACAATTATGTAAACATATATGTACGCTTCATAAGTGCCTGTGATAGGCCTACATGAATAAAGAAATTCTGAATTTAAATTTAAATATTATATTGTTATTTTTATACTTTTTTAATATTTTAAAAGAACTCGCCCATACAAACAGAACATTCATAAAACCACTATAATAACGACACCAACACAACAAATACAATACAAACAACAACAATCCTCACCAAAACGAGTTCACAATCCATTTAAAGAAAAAATCCGAAAAAGACCGCGTCCGCCATGCACGGAGCCTCCCGCCTTTACTTCAAAGCTTTATTGAAAAAGTGGCTTTAGTGTTAAGGCCATAGATATTAAAGAGTTGGCAAAAAAAAAAAAAAAAACTATTTCACTTCAACGAGAAAGAGTAGCATTTTTAAAAGTGTCCACATAACAAAAAGATTAAGACATATACTTATCATAAATTGCACGTTAGAGAACTTTTTAAATTACAAAAAGCATATTGTGTACTTTCAAGTATCGCATTAAGATATAGGAATCATTAAAATGGTTTAATTTAAATAACGATTCAACATAATTTGCATTAAAACTATTAAAATTATTACAATAAAACATATCAATAACAAAATAGATTGCACCAATTCGATAATAGTTCTACTGGCAAGTATTTCAATGCAAGAATTGAACTTGCAAGTATACTACAAGACTTTTACTTGCAATTATTTTACTACAATAATCATACTTACATATAATCCACAGCAATAATTCAACTTGCAGGTATTTCATCATTATAATTCTATTTGCTAATGACTGATGACAAGAATTCTACGTCGACAATTCTACTTGCAAGTATTTGATGGCAAAAATTCTACTAGAATACTACTTGGCATGACAAGAATTCTACATGTGTCACGATTCGAATTCTTCTTGCAAGATGGTAAAATCGTTTCGTACTAATTGGAAACTAAGACAGCTTCTAATTAGTTTCTTCAGCTAGAAATCTACTAGCAAGTACTCCATGTCGAAAATTCTACTTGCAATTATTATGGTACTTCTGTTCCACGGCAAGTATTATGCTTGGAATTACAATGGAGTTTATGGAAAATTGTCTAGAGCTCTCAATAAAGCTCTTACTTGTAGTCTTGTACCAGTTTCACGCTATCCTCATCGCGGCGGCTAGTGTGAGGCCGCCTTAAGGGTCGCGGGTGTTGTAGTATGGAAAACCTTTCCGTTTGCTGTCCGCTTGGCTTTTTACTAAGCGCTGTGCGCAGGTGGCTTTCACCTGGAATATTAGATTTTTAAGCGTAAAATGGAGAAGAAAATAAGTTTTATTATAGACTAGCGATCCCTCGCGACTTAGTCCGCGTACAAGTCAACCTTAAAAGATAGGCATATGCTGTCGCGGACTTTTTTATATGCTGTCGCGGACTTTTTTTTTTAGAACTTTTAAAGGGGAAAAACTGCCATACAGGATTTTATCGAAACTTTAAACAGCGGAAGCTCTCAAAAGGCAAAAAATCCCGATTTTGTAACATTCTTCATTGGTATAGCACCAATGAAGAATGTTACAAAATCGGGATTTTTTGCTCCTAGCGTGATGATATAGCTTCCACGCTAAATGGGTTACCCAACATTAAAATAATTTTTCAGATCGGACCAGTAGTTCCTGAAATCATTGCGTTCAAGTAAATAAACTCTTTTCTATGTTTTTTTTTCGCTATGTCGCTATGTAGCGATAAGGTCACCAAATTGTACTCTCTTGCACTATATGTATATCTCTGTAACCAATTTTTTCTTTGGCGTACAATAAAAGTGGATTCATTCATTTATTCAAACAAACTCGTCAGTTTTATATATTAGTATATATTAGATTTTTCTTTTAAATTACACTTTTGCGATTACGATTAAATAAATAAAAGCTAACGAATTAAAAAGAGGTTTTCTTTTTGTAATTTAAATATTGAAAATAATAAAATTTTTTTGATTAAAAGACAGATAAGAAAAAATAGACTTTAGATGCAACAGTTTTATAACCTGCGGCGGTCATCCAAATTATCCAACTAGATGGCACCACAAAGATCCTACGATGCGAGGTGATGCGCCTGCGATGTGTTCACAAATAATGACCATATATACAACTTCCAAAGTTGAATGGCCTCGGTCCCCGAGCACGACCGCCCGAACGAGCTTTGAGGAAGATCTTCTTATTGTTACGGTCAATCGCATCACCATAGCTCCCGTAAAAACCCATTCAATTAAAGATACACTTAGAAAAGCCGGACAATTTAGTTATCATTGGTTCGACATCCGCCAAGACTCGTGGGTTGAGAGCTAATGAATGTTGAACATTTTCATCCGTGCTTCATTACTTACCCAGACACAAGAAGTTTAAACCGCTCTTTTATAGAAAACACAATGCTAACCTGGTAAAGACAAAGGTCTGCCACATAAACTCAAGTCGTGCGATCTCGGCGATACGGATCTCGAAGACCTAGGTCTGCTCGGAGTGTTATTATTTTTGTTCTCCTCATTCCTCGTACCTTTCCTCGGAGATCGAACTGGGAGTAATTCCTGAAGGAAATTTTTTTTTATGTATAAGTATATTCGAAAATTATACACACACCCAATATACCCATTCCTACGTGAACCGGCTATTTTAACGTGCAGTTTATTGATGACACTAAATAGAAAATTGAGGGAGGTGCCCACAGCGACTTTTTATAGCAATACAATAGCAATAAGATCGCCGCGCTCTTCGGATACCAAAGCCCACGTAACCGTGTTGACCCGATGTCGCATCGATACATACGCAGTGCCTGATTAAACAAGCGCGGGGTCCGTAGCAAGTTCTTTAAAAGAGCCCCTGATCTGCTATGGGTTCCTAAGCATAAAGTGGTAAAAATACAATTCAATACTCAATACCAGCAGCGTGCACTTCATACATGCACAATAGCACTGCATAGCCTAAAATTTTTTTATAACTCATAAATGCGAGGGATTTTTCCATTTTATGGCACCCTCCCTTTTTATGCATACCCTGGCCAAAAACCCTGTGCACGCCACTGCTCAATACGTATCTTAAATACGTATAAACGTATCTTAAATACAATACGTATTTGCTATCTATAGGTTACAATTTTGTGGGTAGTTAATAGTTTAGTAAATTACTATAGGCGATGTCTGTGTGCGTGTGCGCGTCTGTCTGTCAGTCAGCGAAGAAGAGTAGTCTTACGAGCCGCAAGGACGCGGGGGGAGATTCGTTCAGGGCCGAGGGGGCCCTCTGCGGATGAAGTGCTCTGTCAGTCAGGCAGAAATATGCGGGGCCCACTTTCGCGCGGGGCCCCTAGCAATTGCTGCTCTTGCTACGTGGTTAATCCAGCACGGTACATACGTATACTGCAACAGTTCGATCAACACCCCTTTGCCCACCTTAGAGAGCTACCCTTCTATCTATCTATCTATCTTGTAATGAGGCCCGCTTCAGCGGATGCACTTCGACCCTCCAGGATCTTTTGTGCTCGCCCCGTCCTTGTATCCCCTCACCCTAAATAGCTTCAAATACCCACTCTAAGAGTTTGATTGAAGCTTTTAGGTTGAAGGCACAGTAATCCTCTGGTTGTGGATAGGCCACTCCCAAGAGGTCCAACCGCTTTCTAGCCAAACCGTCGCATTCACAAAGCAAATGCTCCATGGACTCGACGTCCTCGTTGCAGGCACTACATGTAGGGTCATCAATTATGCCCATTTTGAGAGCTACCCTTACAACATTAGTACGCGCTTCTAGAATTCTTCGAGAATCGAAACACTGGAACGTCACAGTACAAAGAAACTTATATACGTCGTTTTAAAGCTTAAATTTACACAGCACAGAATTCTACAACTAGTGCTCTTAGCATCCGCTAAGAGCACTAGTTCACACGTACACGTTTGTAGAATAAAAACTAGTAGTACAAAATTTGCGACTCTAAAGCAGGTAATGTTAGATCCATTTTGCTATAACGTTATTGTGTTTCGATACGCGACGGCGAACCGTCGTTTGCGATTTGCGAATCTCATAACAAGGGTACCATGTTGCAGACTACTTACGCTAAATTAAAACTGTTTGTATCCCCTCTGTCACACGTTGCATATGCGTTAAACAGCCGAAATTGCTGATGCAGACGCGCGTTAAATAAACGTGCTACTGAATCGCTAGTCACCATGGGCCTCCCTTAAGGTTTAAAAGTAAACAAACGCTTACAAACATCGTTTACGTTAATCTGTCTATTATTACGGAAGGTTTATCGAAGTCATAAAAAAATTATGATGTATGTACATTGCATGAAAAATGTGTACACGGTAGTGAGATGGCGATAACCATAAACTTCATTCATTCATTCGTAAACTTTAAACTAGAGCTACGAGGGTTCCAAACGCGCCCTGATCTAAGAAGAAGCCCACGACAAACTAAGCCGGGTGTTAACGTTATGTAATAACTCCCTAAAAAGTTGGCAGATTATCGAAACGCTGCTGTTACGTTTGATAACTTAAAACCTTACATTGATTGATTTCTAAATGAAGTTATGTATGAAATGACGTAGAAAATATATATTCCCATAAGACTGACTTGGCAAATACCACAAATTGACTTCTGAAATAGAAAAATGTAATGTGAGCGATGTGCGATAAAATTTACTAATTAAAGGTACGCATGGTATGAATTACATATATAGTTTACCGTTTTACCGCATAAAATACATAAACCCACACCATTACATGCAATATATTTACGGTTCCCCGTATACCGTTGCATAATTCCATCCGGAATTCCGGTCAGAGTTTCGTTCTGCAATTAATAAGCAGAAAATACAGACTTCTGAAGACAAATATATCATACCGCACATCAGTTACATGCAAGAATTCTACTAGCGACATGATAACATATTATTTTAGCAACATGAGGCTGTTTTTTCATGCCGCTTGGTAGTAGAATTCTTCTTTTCCTACTACCTTTTGCAAGTGTGCAAGAATTCTACTTGCAATTTATAACGGTGATAATTTGCAAATTGGCGCCAATCCCTTTATACACATCTATGAAATTTATTCAACAGCTCTAGACGTAGATGGATTCTTTTCATTTATAAGTACAAGTGAAATTCTTGGAACACTTGCAAGTAGACTTTTTGTACCAAATCCTTACTAAGATCATCAAAGCATTGCGGAAATTCTGGCCGGAATTTCGGACTTGCTTAATATGCGAAAAGGACAGCACGTGACAAAGAATGGAACAACACAAGAATAGTCAAAGACATAGAAAAATCAAAGACATGTTAGTAACCTTTTCCTGTGAATTGATCGAGAAAGCGCTATAGGACACGGGTGTGTCCGTCGTGAAGTCAAAAGCGCTCGACGCACGATACGACAGTGAGTCTTGATCCGAGCAGCGAAAGAAATGTTAATATGCTTTAGATCTCATACTATTGTAAGTTATTACAGATGTTAGAAGCTAAAATTGGGCGCTCTGCTTCAAAATGTTCGATACTCGAAGAGAACGTGCAATTTTAAATTTTAATAGCAGTTTAACATTATGTTGTTTCTTAAATGAAGATGGCTAAGAAAAGTTATAAATATAAAAATAGCATGTACTTATGCTGTATGACAGCATAATGTAATTTTTTTAATACCTACGCAATAACTTAGAAATTTTGCGGTTATAGGCTTCAAAATAAAATCTTAAAAGTAGATTAAACATATTCACTTAGATGTTTAGTTTGCCCTAATAATTATTTAACTATTTAGTATTCAGACTAGAGTGTGTATCTTTGGAAGTTAAATAATAACTAGAAGCCATTAATTTGGTTAGTCTATGATTAATTAAACCAAGCAAAAATTAATTACACATGTTATAATTTTATAAGGCAAAGTAGGAAGATTATTATAGAATCAGATTAATTCTTTTTTTAAACATTGCAGCTGTCCGTTGTGGTCAAAATCTACCCGGAATCATATATTTAAAAAAGATTTGGGATAAACGGTAACAAACACACACACACTACTCTCACAATTCTTACTCCAAACCAGGTCTCATGGTAAATCTTCTTAAGGACTTTGCACTATCTCTAGCCTCTCATTTATCGAGCCAGCAAAAATAAGTCATAATGGTGGGCAACCCAATGTATACAGAAGTGTTTCCGGATTATAAGTTGCAATATAACAGTTATAAGTTAAAGTGTTAAGTCTGAAGCGTTATTAAGTATATCGGGATTAAAACTGGTTTCCCAACCATTTGTAACAAAATTGTTATAAGTTTAAGTTTTCAGTGTAACATTCATAATACTAATACTATGCATTATTCACTTCTGTACCGCTAACAGAAATTTGATAAAATTCAGCCAGAAGATAGATAACATTCTGCAGGAAATTATAAAGTATTAGGATAACTTTATGGAAACATTTGATCCGGATAAACAAAGCTGTAGGCTTCAGGTAATAAAATAATAAAACTTCTATTATACATACCATGTGGCCAGCAACTAGTCGGTGGAGGAGACCTAATCAGATGTTCGTGGACCTCTTTGAGTGTTATTGGATCATCTTCCACAAAGCTTAGAGCAGTGCTGCCAAATTCCTGAAAATTTTTGTCACTTTAGAGTTTAAGTGTGATAAATAATCCATACCAAGAAATAGTAATCATATCATATACACAATCATAGCTGAGAAGCAACACTCCATGGTCTCCATTTATCATCAGCAACACTCTATGAAGCACTCGGCGACCTGGACGCCCTGCTAAGCTTCTGGAGAGAGCTTGGCTGGCTGGAGTGATCCAACGGGAGCTGCATCAGTGAGTATACCTACAACGGACGGTTTCAGACTAACCAAGTGCGGAAACGCCCCAAGAACAGAAGGACAAGAAGAAGAAGCTGTATCATTTTAAAAACTTTTTTTTTATACTTTTGTGGTAAATTTAATGTTATACAAATGTAAACAAGATTTTTCTCTATTAACACTGCATGGGTTAAAATTTGTGTCAACTCATTGTTATTGTTATATATGACCTGATTTATAATGATTCTACTTAATGGTTGCCTGACGGAGATCACTCTCAGTGATAAGGCTGCCATTACCCCCTAGTTTAATTTATAAGATATTTATGTTTTTGTGTGTAATATAGAATTTTTATTATTATTATATATTTTTTTTATTGATAGACATCAGAAAAAAGGGATTGACCAATATCCATTATCTAACTAAGTGCAGTTATAGAGATTTTCTTGACAAATAAATATATCACCTACACAACAAACCTGGACTAGGTTGGATGAGCTTACTACTAAAAGACGGCAACTGCCATGTTACACATTATAAAATGCTTTAATGAAATGTTTGTAACAAATGTTTTTGTTTTGTAAACATTATTCTTGAAACATATAACAAATCCCAGCAAAATCCTAATAAGATGTTAGAAAATGTTACAGTGTTGTAAATGTTTTATATCTTTTTCTGCACACTTTATGACTTCACAAACCGTGTGCATTTTGATGCGCAGAATTCAATATTCAGTATCAGTTGGACAGTGCCGTTGAATTCAACTGTGACTGCAGTGCAGAAGAGAAATTTGATAGTTACCTGTGACATTAATATTGTATCATCTGACTCGCATTCCTCAGCATGACTTTCAATTAAACTTTCCCTGCTCGCCATTACCTGCTGTAACCATTATATCATCAGTTAATAACCCACTCATAACATTAAAGCATCATGAAGACTTACATAAGTAGGTAAATATACCTACTTGTAAATATGGATTATCTTGTCTTGAGAGTCGTAGTGCTTCCATATCCTGGGCTATGTTCCTTGTACGGCCAGGAGTCAACAAGACAGCTGGCGAACCACTCATATTTGGGGCCAAAACTAAAAAAAATTATGAACATACGACTTCGTTTATAAAACACAATTTTTCTTTAAATTTACATAAAAACTGTATACGTACCCGATAGAGAGTCGTTACTGCCTTGCATTTTACACGTTAAACCTCGTAAACAATTTTAAATACACGATTTTCATAGAAACTCCATGGAAATATGTTTTTCGTTACACTGAGGAACACACTTTTAAGACCATAACTAAGGCAGCAACGTTTGAAATGAATATAAATACGCCAGTAACACAAATAATACTTCCTATCTCTAACAAAAGTTTAATTTTACTGTATTTTTATGAGCGAAATCTGCAAAAAATGTGCGAAAAACGATAAATGTATGAAGTCTGAAGCACACTCCAGAGACTCCACAGACTCGAAAAAACCTCTTACAACTGACGGATAGCATAGATAGTCTAAAAAACGAACTGACACTTAACTTTAAAAATCGATTTATGTTCCGGCTCAAGTCTTTGAACATTCTGCAATATTTCGAATAGGGAATCTAAAAAAATTTCGGATGTCTTCCTAAAGCGCCCTAACATCCGTGCCCTTAACGGATTTGTAAATAGAACAAACAAAAAATATTCGACAATAGTTGCTTATACTAAGTCATTCGGAACATCTCTATTTTAAATCTAAAAGCACACTACCTATTTAATTTTTTTAACATGCAACGAACCAATTAACTTTATTTAATAAAATGTACTAAAGTTACTGATACTCAAAAGATATTAATCTACGATTAAGATGCAACTGTGAGCGCGTAAAAAATATTATAGGTGCTTAATACTTTAATTAATTATTGATATATCTCAAATTAGATTTATAGCTATCGTTTTTTATACGATAATGTGCAAAACAGCGGTGCAATAGGACAGTACTACTTTTTAGGATACAGTAACAAACGTACGTTTAAAATTAGTGACTACCTGGTCCTATTCAGTCAGTAGGTAATCCGAATAAACGTATTTTGTATCAGTTGCGGAAACAAGACGTTCGTATTAAAATTGGCTACAATTTCACTGATTATATTGTTTCAATCGCTATGAAAAAATTATATGAAGAAACAAATACCTATCGATTTACACAGTGGAACGCCTTACTTCCCATCCCAAACCTTCCCTTCTGAGACAAACGTAAGGTTGGGTAATTTTTTTAATAAACCCGCTGGATTATACTTGTGTGAATGTGAAGGAAATAAACAAAACAAATATGAACGCTGTCGCGGGCTACAACTAATACGTTACAACACCAGTCGACCACTTGATGCATTCCATGAATAGACCAAATAAAATTATAATGCGCAATGGCCCTCCTGAATATTCTCACGCTCTCTTTAATTCAGTCACCCTAGTACAAGATTTGTACGCTCACAATCGTTTTCGCATATCGAACTCTATACCGTCAAAGTAAAATAGGCTTTATTTTGGTCGATTGAACTCGTAATTCTCGTACTTCAGATTTTATTTTACGAATGTTGTAGCTGAAGAATGGCAGGCAAAGCTGAGCTTTTAAAAAAAATCTATAAGATCCATTTTACTCTGATGGACAACTATTTCAATACTCGCTAACGGTTCCTGAGGCAAGCGAGCATATCTTGGAATAAGGGTATAGAAATGATTACGGTGCCATATAATTAATTCCTATCAAATATCGGTACCTATTAAAATATCCCACGATACTATTATGAGATAAACGGCTAAAACGGTTTTTTGCCTTTAAAGTTACTAATTTAAACTTAAGTACCTGGAAGCATCAACTTAACTACAAGAGGAGGCACTGCCGATAAAATGAATGGTAAATCTATGTAGGTACATATATATATATATATATATATTATATATATATATATATACATAGGTATATGCCTATATATATATATATATATATATATGTACCTACATACATATGTTATGATGTTATAACTCATGGGAAGCGTACGATGACGATGAAGAGTTTCACGCTTATTGTTCATTGAAAAAGTAATACAATTAGTATCCAGGTAAAATAGATATAAATAAAACCACAATATTAGTATATAGTATTTGAATTTATTTAACCTGAACAAAGGCACTACCTTTTGTAAGAAGGCCCCTCTCTGCTGATATTGGTTCAATGCGATAACAATATTGTAAATAATACCTTTAGCTAAAACTTTAACAAATTTATCAAAGCAAACGTTACTATTTACATCATCATAATTCAAGAGATTTGTGTCAGGAATACTTTTATAACAATCGCATAAAGTGCTACGAGTAGTAATGTCACCCATATTGAAATATTATATGTGAAAAATTACATTTATAGTTAAATTTTTGTTAATCTAGCATAATTTTAATTCGTTCTTATAGTTCGTTGTCAGTAAGGACGTACTGGACCACGCTCCCGTAGTCCAGGATTCGATTCTTGATCTCCTTCAGCTTGGCAATGTAATGTTTGTGAATCTTCGTGTTGGTCCTGGTGTAGCGGAGGGCCGTTATCATTTTATCCACAGTGTAGTGCAGCCACAGTATGTTCGTGTAGGGCTCGTAATTCTTCCAATCATTACTGAAACAAAAAAAAATTGAAAATATATTAGCATATTTGACAGTTCCCTACGGTGTGATTGGTGGATAGAACTCGCCAACTTCCTGCCCAAAGTTAGAAAAGTTTAATAACATTTCCTCCTTATAATATTGGATTTACTGTCAGTCGTCAAAGCGTCTGTATAAACCCATTTTTTCCTCATGACTCAGAGAGCAGGCCTAACACAAGCTACGCTTACATTGGGGCTTGATGGCGATGTGTGTATTGTCGTAGTATATTTATTTATTTATATATGTATATGTAGTATCAATAATTTAGTATAATAATAAATAAATAAATATACTGCAACAATACACACATTGCCATCTAGTCCCAAAGTAAGCGTAGCTTGTGAATTGTGATATGGGTACTAAGATAACTGATGAATAACTTTGTAAAGAACAGACACCAGACACTCAAAAATATTGATGTTCATCACACAAACATTTTTCATTTGTGGGAATCGAACCCACGGCTTTTCACACACTCAATCTCAGCAGTTTTCAATTAAATAAACATCTGCACGGCAGTAATATTATATTTACATTTCTCTTCTTCTCTTCTTTCTATAAATTTTTAAATTTCTCTTGCCGGTTATCGAACCAGGACCTCTACTCCCTCCCCTCCTCTCCAAGATCGCAGCCCTCACCACTATGCCAGAGAAATAGTTACTTGTGGTAATAGTCCTTAAAGTCAACAATGCCGCTTTGGAGCAGCATGGTGGGTCAATAATGCTCTAAAATCGTGTCTGCTGTTAGAGCTTAGCACAGCAGTGGGATGTTAATAGACTACGGATGATTAATATAGCCAGCATTAATAGTCGCCACCATTTTCTGCGGCATATGAGTGCAGTATATAGGTTTAGTTGTCGTAACTTGTTTAATTTTATATTTTTTAATTTTGTAGAAATGTGAGGGTTGTACTAGGTCTGTGCCCTGTTGTGGGATGTTGATAGCCTGTGGATGCAGATGATACCTCACCCAAGACCATTTTGTTTCTGCGGCATATGGATGCAATTTATGGGTCTAGTTGTCGTTGTTGTTTATTTGTTACTGTAACTTGTTTATTATTTTTAATTTTACCTTCATTCTTTTTATACTACTTTGGGTTTATTTTGTAGAAATGTGAGAGACGAGGTCTGTGCTCAGCAGTGGGACTTAATTGGCTGTGGATGCTAATGATACCTCACCCAAGACCATTTTGTTTCAAAAATTCAAAATTCAAAATTCATTTATTTCAAGTAGGCCTAATACAAGCACTTTTGAAACGTCAAGTCTGTCCGTGTGTAGTGACTCTACCACCGGTTCGGAAGGCAGATTCTACCGAGAAGAAGCCGGCAAGAAACTCAGCAGTTGCTCTTTTCCAACATCAAAAATTTACATTTTATATTTTAACATTCATCAGTTTCTGCTGCATATGGGTGCAATTTATAGGTTTAGTTGTCGTAATTTGTTTAATTATTTGAATTTTACCTTCATTCTTTTTATACTACTACTACTAACTAGCCTGTGGATGCTGATGATAACTCACCCAAGCTTGTCCCTCATAAGGCGGTACACCTCGAACTGGTAGTCTCCCACGGCGTCGAACAGCCCGTCGTCGGTTGCCAGGTCGTTGTACAGCGCGGCGGTGTCTGCGGATGGCAGCTGGAGAGACAGGCGGGAGAGCGAGTAGTCGATGATGGTGGCGGCCACCCCGCGGCGGGCCACGCGGTACGTGCGCCCGCGGAGCACGAACGTCGCGTACTGAAACCACACGACACAATCAGGACCAATTGCACTTAGCTACATCATCATTCTCATTATCAACCATTAAAGAGTTTAGGCTGTATTATCAAACTATTATCAGAACTGAACAGGACACGGGTTTAGACTGTCCACCACAACACGGCTAGCATGGGCAGGAGACAATTATATCCCCGGGGAAAGGATAAAAATGTATCTTCTCCCACAGCATTATCAACTCTCAGAGCACTGGCCGCACAAGTGGAAATAATATGCAAATAATATATGTGTAATAATAAATTTCTCCTATTCCATGTTTGCGTGCTTTAGCAGATGGACACGTTAATTATATCTCCTGTCAGGGGATATAATCGGGGGATATAATTTTAATCTCCGGCCTGTGCTAGTCGTGCAGGACATTATAGAGAATTAACAGGCATGCAGGTTTCCCTTCCCACTTAACTCCAAAAATTGTGAAGTCCTAACCAAGATATGGCATCTTGGCACCGCTATTTCTAATATTTTTATAATATTATCATCATCATTAGTAGGGGAAAAATCTTATGATGATGTGCCATCTTCATGGTTTGCGATTTAGTATGTATGTGTGTGTGTGGAAACACACATGGAAACACCTGTAGGAGGTCTATGCGTCAACAGACGCGCGGATTAGTAATGCGAGATATGAGTGTTAATAATTTATATTTACATAATGTACATACTGTATATCAGCAATAAAGGCTTTATTTATTTTTTATTTATTTATTATGTATGTGTGTGTGCGTGCTACCCGTGCTGGTGGTGATCAGCAAGGGTAGCACGTGCAGAAGGCATTTTTCTCCCCAGGGAAAGAATTTTATTTTCTCCTCAGCCTAAGCTCTGAGCATTGGCGCACGCGTGGAAATAACATCCAAATAATATAAGTGTATAATGATAAGCCCCCGTTAGAACTGTAATAGAATACGAGAAGTTTTCTCGCAAGGTAGGACAATCAGTTGCCGAGACGGTGTTCCACATTCGCGGTACGAATCAAAAACGTGGATAGAAAACTTTGAATGGTCGTAAAATTACGTACTATCCTCTAATTTGCATATAAGTTCGTAGGTACTATGCACGAGTCAGTCTTAACTTTAATAGGGTTGTCATAAGTAAACACTTTTTGAATTCCATTGTATGGAAAAATAAATATGCTTCTTTTGATTTAATATTTTTACAGGGTCATTATGAAATATACTCATACACCCTTCGCGAGTATTTCGCAATTCCGTTACACGTTGTATATTTCATGATAATCAGTTGAGAAGTTAAAGCGGTAAGGTGTAACAAACAACGAAACTAAAATTTGCATTTATAATTTTGTTAGAAATTAGGTATCATAAAGGTATGCAGCTTAACGTGAATTTAAATGAAACAGCCTGAGAGCAAATATATCCATAACTGCACTGTTTGATAGCTTTGATGATTTCAGAATATCAAAACGCTTGAAAGTCATGAGTTTATTATCTAGTAATTTATCTTTACCTTCTGCTCAGTGGGTGCTATTAATACGTTTCCCCAGTGAAGATCGCGATGCTCGAACTGGAAAGACTCCTCAGCAACCGCTAGACCGAAAGCCACCTGGAAAACAAATGTTATTTTGAAAATAAAATAAAAACACTATTCGCATTCACTTAAATTTACTGGCACACAGTTTAAATTTATTAGCATTGATAGAATTGACATAGAATTGGTATTAAATACAGAAAGCTATTGTTTTTTTTACCGAAAGTTAAGATTCTTCTTTTTAAGTAAATGCTTCAACATCAGAAGTGGGATAATATAAGGTCAACTAGAGAGGAAACGATAAGCATATAACAGTCTACTGTTGGGCAAAAGACCACTCCCAACGTGAGGGTTGGCCAATAATCATTGCAGTAGATGGTAGTAGTAGCACAGAGTTGCGGCTCGTTCTCCGTTATAATACCTTAGTCGCCCCGTACGACACCCACGCGATGAGGATGGGTGGTGACAACTGTGTTCTGATCTACCGTCACCAAACGGTAAATTCAAATTCAAAATTTCTTTATTCATGTAGGCTTAAACACAGGCACTTATGAAGCGTTTATACATACATGTTTACATAATAGTAAGAGGATGGTGATAACTTCGTTCGCCAACTTAAACCTATAGCTACGAGGGTTCCAAACGCGCCCTGGTCTAAGAAGAGCCCACAACTTAGCCGGGTATTTTTTTTTGTTATCACCATATCACAGTAAATTTATTTAGCTATGAAGCTAGAGCAATTTTTTTGTATTCTATAGACAAAGAAGATAACTTTAATTTATCATTATGTCAATCACAAGACATACACCACTGCGGAATCATTTGCAAATATTTCCACACTATATACATTTGTGTGCGGCTTGAACCCAGTGACTTCCTGCGATTCGTTTTACGTCTGTACATCCGTTCAGTACAATTCAATTTAATACAAATACGAGTTTTATGAATTTTTTTTATTAATGTTATATTTTAATACTTATTATCCTATTCCGGTCTAAGAGGAATCCAAAAAATCAAATATCATAAAAATTGGTCCAGCCGTTCTTGAGTTATAAATGGTGTAACTAACACAACTTGCTTTTAAATATATAGATTTAAGCAATATAAACACAACTTGGAAAAAAATGAAAAAAAATGACAATCTTGTATTAAACATGATGATTTTTTGGGGTTTATCATTTCGACATACTAATATATAACAAACACACATGCCACAATTAACGAAACCAAAAAAAAAAACACAAATTTGCGTACTACGAACACAAAAAAAAACTAAGTAAACAGAAAACATTGAAACACCTGAAGCAGGGCGCGACAACCGCGAAGGATAAGTGAAAATCTAGTCAAGAAGTGCAACTTGATACTAGAAATCCACTCATCCTCCGAAGTCATCCATAAACTCATGCAGTCAATGTGCTGTAATTAAAAACAATTAGGAGCAAAAAAATAAAACACAATAAACACAAAACCAAAAGAAAAAATTGCAAATCAAACAAAAACGTCTCATTAAGACGGTGATAGAGGATTTACTGGTGTGAAGTGGTATTTAAATGACGAGTTGGCCACAATCTCATTATTTGATGACAATGTTCCGATCTATATTAAAAAGAATATGCTTTATGCTATTAAAACTAGAGAGGGCTCTACATTAATGGAGCAGCGATATCATGTAGAGGATGTTAATTTAAAATCATTATTAGATAACAAAATTTTTAAAAAAATAATCTTTGACCTTGGATAACTTTTGAACGCGTGGACAAATCAAAAAATGTTATCAAAACCATTTTTTGTAGAGCGCTCAATTCTCTATAAAGATTAAAACCGCGACTTATAAGTCAATCAGTCGTTTGAACGGTACAAAAATCAGAAGAAGCGAAAAAAATTTTTCCCATTTTATTCTTATGGGAATTTAAAAAAATGCGATGAGGACAATCTTAATATTAAAATTAAGGGCTCATCTTTTCACTGAATTTTTTTTAACACCCAAAATAAACTTTTGCGCATATTTAAAATTCCCTAATGTATATTTTCTATAGTAATAATTGGCGGATTCAGGAATATGTCCTACAAAGTGACGCTCTGTGTCCATCAGATGTAGTAGTAGACTTTTTAGTGACAGAGCTCGTCCAGCATGCCTAGTATAGGCAGGGGACAATTATATCCCAGGGGAATGGATATAAATTTATCTTCTCCCACAGCTTTATCAAAACTCAGAGCACTGGCGCACAAGTGGATAAAATATCCACATATTATATGTGTAATAATAAACGGGGGTAAACTTCTCCTATTCCATGTTCCCATGCTTTGCAAGTGAACACTTTAATTATATCCCTTGTTAGGGGGACATAATCTAACTACAAAGCGATAAGGCCGCCTTTTGTTTATTTTCTACTGTCTGTGTATTTTTTTATTCTTCTTCTGTATTTTTATTTGTGTGCAAATAAAGAGTATAAATAAATAAATAAATAAATAATCGGGGGATATAATTTTTATCTCCTACCCGTGTGCTATAAATAAATAAATAATCGGGGGATATAATTTTTATCTCCTGCCCGTGTGCTAGCCCTGCAGGGAAGTACAGCAACAAACAAAGAGCGATTCTGCTTAGCGGCAGTAACAAGCATAACGGTTCTACTTTCCCGTATGAGCTCTACTACTACTCAAAATATAGCACCCTTAGAATTGGCTTAATCCAAAATTCTTGTTTTTATTTGCTTCGGCGCTTTCGCGGCAAACATTTATTTTAAACTAGCGTACCCAGCCCGCTTCGCCGGGCTAGATTTTGCTTTATTTTATTTAATTCAATTCAATTCAATTTTCAATTTGAGTCTCATAATATATTAAATCATTTATTTCTCTCTGTATTCATTCTCTTCTATTCTCTTCTCGAGCGGGGGAAAATCATTATCTACACCCATGTACACCCAACAATAGAATATCATCATAGTAAATAAAAGCTGTATTTGACAGTTTGACAGTTCAAAAATAGGAGTGCTCCGATCGTCACCAAACTTTACAGGATTACTCGCCAGGTCAATCCGGAGATTCCCTGAAAGTTTCATTGAAATCGCTCCAGCCGTTTCGGAGCCTATACGGAACATACCCACACACTTTCTCTTTTAAATATATATAGGTAGATAGATAACCATTCGCGGGAAAACGTTCACCGGATTTGTTAATTTGAATTTTCAATATATATTAATTATAGTTTTGCAATTTTATAAAATCTAAAATTTCTGCTAAGATATTTTTTTTTTAATTACATTAATTTGACTTCCGAGCATCATAGTTTTTTAAAAATTAGTCATTATGGCTATTCTAAAGGTGCGATATATTAAAAGTCATGTAAAACTTCATAAGTCCGATAATCACCTGCTTGAAGAGTGCGTACGCCTGCTCTGCGTTGTGGAACTGGTAGCTCTCGAGATCTTCGCCTGCGTTGGCCAGCTCCAGCACCATGAACTGCTGCTCCACGGGCAATATGGCTGGATTGTCGTTCTCGGAGCCCTTGCACTCGTCATACAACTCCCACAGGTCGAGCAAGCGGGACGGATAGCTACCGTATACACAGCGTACTGCTAGAACCTGGAGTTAGAACAAATTTTACTATTACTTCAAGAAATAAAAAAGTAAATATACTACGACAATACACACATCGCCATCTAGCCCCAAAGTAAGCTTAACTTGTGTTATGGCTACTGAGATAGCTGATGAATATTTTTTTATGTATATAATGCACATAAATACTTAAAATATACAGATAAACATCCAGACACTGAAAAACATTCATGCTCATCACACAAACATTTTCCAGTTGTGGGAATCGAACCCACGACCTTGGACTCAGAAAGCAGGGTCTCTGCCCACTGCGCCACTCGGTCGTCAAAACATAATATAAATAAACATACATAAATCTAATCTGGTTTGTTTTTTTTGCCTTTGTGTTATTTATTTTTGTATTGTATTCTCCTCAATTTCTTTTTTTTTTCATTCTTAACATGTCAAGTTATATAAATAAAAACAGCTCTGTTAACAATTCTAAAAAAATCATCAATTTTTCGCTTGCGAGGCTTTCGAATTCCCAAGAAACCGGCGGTCAGGACTCAAGAGTGAGGAGGAGTAGTTTCGAGGACTACTGCCTTCTGTATCCGACCCGTGATCCAACAACCAAGCGAAAGCTTCTAAAGATGTTGGTAGGAGCTTTACGCGAGAAGACCATTGACTTAAACGACTATCGGAACAATAACGGTGGTATCGGACTCAACACTACTTCACATGGCGGTACTCTTGTAGTGGAATATTAAAAAAAAACAAGGGCTTGGATAAGTAAGAGTATGTATTAGCGTAGTGTTTGCACGTTGCTCCTTATGGGGCCACGGAATCCTTTCTACTAATATGTATTATAAATGCAAAAGTTTGTGTGGCCGGATGGATAGATGTTTGTTACTCTTTTACTAAAAAACTACTGTACAGATTTCAATGAAGTTTGGAATGGAGGTATGTATATTATATCCTAGATTAACAAAAAAGCAACTTTTTATCCCGGAAAAGTGTACGGTTCCCGCAGGATTTATGGAAACATCAGTACAATAACAATGATGATGAATCAAACATATACCAAGACGCCCATACTGTCTACGACGCTCGCCTTTACGTATGTAGGCTATTTGTTTAATGACATTATTTGCGCTAAATATTTATCTATGTTATATTTGCTGATCGTCTCATTTAATGTTGATAAAATTACGATCCGCCTTTGTCTAACAGATCCATAAAAACAAATCAAAAGGCTTATAATAATACACAAGTCGATCACAAAGTGTTGATAAAAAAGTCAATGCTCATCTCACGTATGTACATACGTTTAATAAAAGATAACAAAAACTAATCACGTTGTAGTATGATTCACACTAATTCCAGTTTCACTTGTATTGCGTCATCGTTAATACTAACATAAATAATTGTAATTACCTTGTAAATACACATATGCGTAAGTAATAATTAATATATGGAAATTTAAACAGTCATTCAGTGATTTACTTATATATAATATATACTACGACAATACACACATCGCCATCTAGCCAAGTAAGCGTAGCTTGTGTAATGGGTACTGAGATAGCTATTGAATATATATTTTTTTATAAATATAATAATACACATAATTACTTATAATATACAGATAAACACCCAGACACAAAAAAATTCCAGTTGTGGGAATCGAACCCACGGACTCAGAAAGTAGGGTCGCTGCCCACAGAGCCAGTCGGCCGTCCCCGATATATTATAAACCACTTCATCCATACTAAAGTTATTATTGCGAAAGTATGCCAACTGCAATATCTGTATGAAAAGTACATATGCGTATATATTGTATATGGAGCATATACAAGATGCACGCACAGATGTTCGTTCGGACATAATTATTAGTATTAGTATTACTATTTTAATTTAGTAATAACAGTTGTAGCACATTATTAATTTATACAACAACTTGTTTACCTTTTAGTTCATAAAACATTGATTATCTGCAGGAGTCGGTTTTTTTTTTGTTAATTTTTTTTTGCATTGTCTTATAATTACAAAATAGCCAAAAGCATAACACTGACGAATCAGTTATTATATTCGTTTTGTACGTATTACGTGGTTATACGATTAATCGTTACTTTTGATAACAAAAATGGGTCAGACCGATCAAACCTTATCTATATAGTCTCGAATATTGCAAGCTTTAATTTATTGCGATGAGATAATGTATACCTTAGTAATTAAAATTATTAAATTAAAAAAATATTATGAAATGATTCCTAAGATAAATAAATAATAAATAAATATACGACAATACACACATCGCCATCTAGCCCCAAAGTAAGCGTAGCTTGTGTTATGGGTACTAAGAAGACTGATGAATATTTAATGAATAATATACATAAATACTTTTAATATACATATAAACACCCAGACACTGAAAAACATTAATTCTCATCACACAAACAATTTCCAGTTGTGGGAATCGAATTCACTGCCTTGGGCTAAGAAAGCAGAGTCGCTGGATATTTCTTGACCTGCCACAGTGCGTTGAAACACATTTATTGCAGCGAGGTTACAATACAATTGGTGAATTTCTTAACGACAAGGTAGTTTGGAAAAATGGCATAGTGGAATTTTCCATAATGGCATAGGATTTTTCCATTTTATCCCATCTTCCTGCTTTATGCACCTTTGAACAGGGTGGCGGCGCTCAGCTCTCATCTCCCGCAAGATAGAAAAAATATTGTAAACAAGCTGTCCCGCCGATCATTTGTTTTTTGATGAATGTTATATTTTAATACTTATAATCCTATTCCGGTCTAAGAGGAATCCAAAAAATCAAATATCATAAAAATTGGTCCAGCCGTTCTCGAGTTATAAATGTGTAACTAACACAACTTTATTTTATATATATAGATGTTGATTGAGAGCTCTTCTCGGTAGAATCTGCTTTCCGAACCGGTGGTAGAGTCACTACCAACAGACATACTCGACGTTTCAAAAGTGCTTATAAAGTAGACCTATAACTACTCGAAAACTACTCTCTAACTGAAAGGAAATAAATGATTCAAAAAAATAGATGATTCAATGTTTATTTTAATTCCTTTAACTCAATGTATTTAAAAATCCAGAATGTCGTCAACATGAATTCAGTTGTTTAGCCGAACATAAGTAACAAACAAATAAACACACCTGCTCGCCTGCTCGAGCGCTAGGAGGTGCCAGATTAGATTACCGGCAGAGGTCATTTCGAAATTAATAATTTCTTAAACTCACAAGCTGTTGCCCGCGACTTCATCCGCGTTTGTTTGTTTTTTTTTTAACTTTAAAGCATCCCTTACAGATGATTTACAAATTCGAGACACGCTAATTATAGCCTATGTTATATATAGCTCGCAAATTATAGTCTACTAGCTGTTGCCCGCGACTTTGTCTGCGTTTGATTTTGTTTCTTTATGCGGCATTAAATTTAGTTGTAGAGCTAAATCAAATTAAAGTATTCAGTATCGCTAAGCCTTAAATGAGGGGTTTGCTGATGTCCGCTGAGGAGTTCAGTCCTCTATCTCCAACCACAGTTTGGGCAAAATTAAACCCATATTATATACTACAAAAATATTTTTTTAAATCGGTTATAGTTTGTCGGAGTTATGGTGTTAAATCGTCAAACACTCATCCCCTCTCCCAAAGAAACCGAGGTTAATGTCGGGATAAAAAGTATCCTATATTACTTCTAACACTTCCAAGAATATGTGTACAAAGTTTCATGAGGATCGGTTTAGTAGTTTTTGCGTGAAATCGTAACAAACAAACTTACATTGACATTTATAATATCAGTAGGGATGTATGTTACTTTCTGATAACTTAGCTTTCTATTGATAAATAGTAATAATACTATTTTCGGAGACTGATCGGTACAAACAATAAAAAGAATATTTCCTCTTTGTAATATTAGTAGTATTAACCTGAACTAAGATTCGAGCTATAAGGAAATAAAAACTTTTACCTTCGCAGACACACATCCAACAATAGATCGTGCATTTCACACGCGCGTGCGTGCGAAATGTTTAATATTTTGTGTAAACATAATGATTGAAATAACTTCCCAAATAGATATCAAATAAATTTAAAGATAGCAGAAAATATGCGGAATTTTCCACACAATATAATGTAATACTGTAAGGTCGTACACCGGACAACTTAGAATTTGTATGATTCACAAATTAAAAGCAACTGACATGAGTATGAAACTGGTTTTGTCTATGTAATGTTTAGTAAGCATGATTTTTTAATCTTATCGTAACATCTCATACATCCACACTTCTGTTCTAATTTGAAGTCGGTTTGCGTTATTTATAATGAATAAAAGAAATAAAGATAGGTACTGTACTCTATGATGTTCTCAAATACAAATCCGCACTGGGCCAGCGTGGGGGGGAGGGGGGACACTACGGCTTAAACCCTTATCATTCTGAGAGGAGGCCCGTGCCCTGTAGTGGGCCAGCAATGGGTCGATGAAGATGATGATTTATTTATTTAAACTCTATTTGCACAATACAAGTTAAAAAAACAGAAGTAGCATACAAAAGGCGGCCGTATCGCTTAGCATCGATTTCCGCCAGGCAAACTTAGGATAAGGAAAACAGTAATTTTAGAAATAATTTATGAAGATATCACTAATTTATCTCCGTTCTATTCTCGATCGTTTATATCGACTTTTAGGTTTAGCAACAAAGTCGCATCTTATAGAGGTAGTTGGATGAGGAAGTTACGTTAAATAAGATTCAAACTGAGCACAGTTGCAATGTCAATGTCGTTTTCTTGGCAGAGGAAACAGTATAGTACATCTTCAAACTATATCGATCGACGACTCAATCAAATTCCATCAGGAATTCCTGTTCGCATGAATTACAATACAATGGCAGGAAAATGCAAATCAATTGCGAAATTCCGGTAAATTCATCAAAAAATTTGTTTATTTATGATGACTATAATATGTTATGTACGGAATCTGAATAAATATCGGAAGAAAACAAAGTAAACACAACAAATACAACAAGTAGTATAGTTTGACGGCCGATTGGCGCAGTGGGCAGCGACCCTGCTTTCCGAGTCCCACAACTGGAAAATGTTTGTGTGAAAGACATGAATGTTTTTCAGTGTCTGGGTGTTTATATGTATATTATAATATAAGTATTTATAGATATATATTATTCATAAAAATATTCATCAGTTATTTAAGTACCCATAACACAAGCTACGCTTACTTTGGGACTAGGTGGCGGTGTGTGTATTGTCGTAGTATATTTATTAACTTATCTAAACTATGCCAAACTAAATTATGCAACGTAAAAGTAAAAGTAATTTCAAAAAGGTCTTGGTTTGGTCATCTGAAATATAAAATATAAAAATAATAAATCGCAATAAATAGTAGCTTGCATTATAGGGAATTCATTATTTATGTACTTTTATATTAACACTAGCTTCTGCCCGCGACTTCCGTCTGCGTGGACTTCGGAATTGGGTCCAACCTTACCACGTGAAATATCTGAGAGATCGGTATAGAAAGTACACGTCGTTTCCATAGCATAGGTGACATGCATACCAAATTTCAAAGATGTCCGCGCGGCTTCGCTCGTAATTCATTTTGTGCGACTTCACGTACCTTAGAGAACATTATGGACAACTCTCAGGTATGCAGGTTACCTCACGATGTTTTCCTTCACCGTCGAAGCAAGTGATATTTTAATTACTTAAAAAGCACATAACTTAGAAAATTAAAAGGTGTGTGCCAGGTTTCGAACTCCCTTCCCCGAAAGTGAAGTCGAAGTCCTACCCACTGGGCTATCAACGCGTCAACAATAGTACCAAACAATATCTAAACAATAGTAAAATGATAATATCACTTACCTCATTGAAAACATCAGTGGCATTCTCTACAGAATGTAAATCCAAAGTTTCGACACCCTGCCCTTCATCTAAATGTTTTTCAATATCGATTATAGGAGCGCGCAGTGCACTCAATTCCCTGAAGCAAAAACATTAATTATTATAACGGGGCGTCCATAAATTACGCGAGGGGTTTTTTTTAATTTTCTGTCCCTCCCTTCCCCGCTGCACGGCTAGCATGGGCAGGAGACAATTATATCAACTCTCATAGCACTGGCGCACAAGTGGAAATTATATCCAAATAATATATGTGTATTCATTAACGGCACTAAACTTTTCCTATTCCATGTTCCCGTGCTATAGCAGGTGGACACGTGAATTATATCCCTTGTCAGGGGATATAATCGGGGGATATAATTTTTATCTCCCGCCCGTGCTAGCCCTGCTGGTGAGATGTCGTGAGATTTTATTCAACCCCCTCCCCAATATCCCAATCTCACGTGAGATATTTTTAAATCCCACATTTCGTGAGTCGTGAGATCGTTTCAGCTATGCCATTATTATCTAGTAATGAAGACCCTACGTTGTGTACACACATATTTATAAAAATATGTAGCATTCGTGAATTCGTCAAAGAGCTTCCGAAAGTCTATGGATTGATTTATCTGAACATTGGAGTAAAAGTAAAATTATTTAAGCCCATTAAACAGATAAGGAACAAAACAGTCAGTAAAGTTCAAAGAATAGGCAATAATAACAATATTGTTTGCCCGAAATTTCTACATGATAAAGAAACTCTAAAATGAACTTATGTTTGAACGATCATAAATAAAATTCGTTTTACGAGGTTAACAGCCCCAGAATACATGAAAACATTGTTTCAAGAGTATAATATCGGGAATTCAATAGTATTTTACTTATTGAGGAACCTGCTATTACCAGACAGGTGATCTGCCTTATATGTGGACCTTTTTACCCTATTACTTATTTGAGACGCAGGTTGATCTGGTTGCAGCATCCCTTCTACCACCAGTCCTTTTTGTGAACATAACAATATCACTTATAAAAAGGTTCCTTAGGTCTTTTTCACTAAATCTATCATTACAATACAATTTTAACTACACACAAATATAATTATAGGCACATGTGGCATAACACCTATGCCTCACATTGATAGACACAGGGTGACACATTGCAATATTGCTGGCATGCCCTGCGAAGAAAGAATGAAGAAAGAAGTTGCCACCAGGTGGGCAATCTGCTTTGTCCGTAAACTATTAAAACAAAGGAAACCATAGTACATTATCTTCAGGTAAGACCTGTCATCTGAACTTTTTGCCAGTGATAACTTTATTAATGCAAGTTGGAAAAAGAAAGAAGAATCTTCTACAATATAAGATACTTCTCATTATTGTTAGGTATATGTCTGTCTGTAACACCAGACTGAAAGGTTGTTCAGCATTTGCCATAAAAGTAAAGCGGTACTCACATAGCAATCACAATTTCAGATATAATCTCGTGGTAGTCCTTCTGGCTCTCTCCATTGACTTTGGTGTCGCCAGCTATAGGCACTATCTTCAGCACGCGAGCCCTCCCATCCGCAGCGCGCCACAGGAATACCTCGCCGTACACACCCTCGCCGATCTTGCGGCAGTTCTTCAGAACCCTACGAAGAGATTGGGGAATACACTTAAACTACACTCCCGCACTTAAGGGTTCCTTAGCATTATAGCTAGACTAAACTATATTGCAACAAAACACAAAGAAAAACAAAGACAAAAGAAGAATCATGTCTGTTTTATGGGTGCCTGGTATTTTATAGTATTTGTTGTTACAGCAGCAACTGGAAAACATCTATGCTCTAAGTCTAACCATCACAGTTCATGAGATACAGACTGGTAACACGCAGATGGACAGCAGTGTCTTGTGTGGGAAGAGTGGGATTTTACTTTTTGGTTACTGAACCCTAAAATTAATAACACAAAATAAGAGCGAGTCAGGAAGAGGGTAAAATTTGTTATTCTTCTTCAACATCATTATCATATCAACTAATGCTTGACATAGATCTTTTACGAGGGAGTTCCAAATACCAAAATCTTGTGCCACTTGGGTCAAGCAGCTTCTTAGCCTGGTATTCTTATTCTAACACAATAATCTCTCAAACACCTCCCTCCCTGACACAATGATGAGCACCATTTTCCTATATGTAGGAGACCCACAGATTGATTCCTGGCAGGAGGTATTAGGAATGCAAGCTGTTGTGTGCAAGCTGTGCAAAAAAACAAGTAATTTGTGCAGAAACCAATTGGGAATATGGGTTTCTTGTTACTGCTATACCTCCAAGATGTTTTGCCCATTATCATCTTAGACTGTATCATCAATTGCCCCCAGCTGGCAAGCATGGGCAGGAGACAATTATATCCCCGGGGAACAATTATTCTCCTACAGCCTTATCAACTCTCAAGAGTACCATACGAACAATTGGAAATAATATCTAAATAAAATATGTGTCTCCTTTTCCATGTTCCAGTACTTAGCACGTGGACACATTAATTATATACCTTGTCAGGGGTTATAATCGGGGTATATAATTTTCGTCTCCTACCTAGCCCTGAAGGTGAGATGCAGTAAAGTCTTATTTTAAGTGGAATAAAAAATAATAAAAATTATCAGACATGCAGAAAGACAAAGAAGAACAATATCAACAGTTCCCCGGACAAGTTCTGCCCCCAGAAAGCTCTACTTCTAGGTACTTAGAATTCTTTCGTAATCACTGTACATGTATGTATTAGTGTTACTACAGCCTATTAACTTCTGATAATGTATTGCTGAGCGAAATATCATAAAAAGTCACACATTTTAATTTCAGATGAATAATTGCCCAATATAAATACTTTGTTAGAGAGCCCCTGCTGAATTGCCATTCTTGGTGTACAGTCTTAACCAAACAAACTGATTACATTGTTAATTATATATACATATTCAATATTTCAGAATCTAATGATTAATCATTTCATAAAAATGTATGTTGCATCACACATCTGTTAAACTGTTATTATTTTTAAAAACATTTATGTCATGAATAAATTGCTTTGCTTAAAAATGAAAGAGTTGAGAGAATTATTAAGTTAAATAAAAAAAAAAATAACATGACTTAAATTACCTTCAGTCTATAATCAGGCCAAGGATATTAATATGGTAGTCATTTATATGATTGACAAGCAATTAACAAGGGTAGTTATATAAATAATGAGCTTATTACTCAATTTGACACACTTCTACAGTATTATGAAATTCATAATTTGGTAATGATTATCTAATTATATGATAATATGTATTCATTCATATAATTAAGTCACACAAACAGTCACTCATGGCATTATTTAGAGAAAAAAAAATCAAAAAAAATTGCATGTTTACCATGCCACCATCTTGCTTTTCACTGACCCAATATGACATGAAAACACATTTTCTCCAAGTGTTACAAGGTGAGATTACATGCAATGTATGCGTAAATAAAATTAAAAACACTTACGGATCTGGATAGCATTCATCAAACGGTATAACGTCCGTTTGATTGCAGCGTCGCAGGACGTAGTCGCGAGCGGTGGTTATTCGGTTCGACGTATCATTAAACTTGTCTAGCAAAGTAACCTCATGCTCAGAGTCGATGATCGAGAGTTTCGATAGCTCGACAATCGTATCATCACAGTCTTCTGTCAAAAATCCTGAAAATAAATCATCAGATTTCACACAATGTCATCCACAATACTAGGAAGTGAATGACGAGTGTTCGACGAACTTTCCCCTAATGAGTAATCCGATTACGTAGAATCAAGACTACGCAAGCAAACAATGCTCAAATAATATCATAAGAATGAGTACATTTTTAAGTCCAACTAACCTGTGTATTGCAGGGAAAGATGCATGCACTCTGCTTTAGAGACTTTTGTTGGAACAAAGGCCAAACCAAGCTATTATCCCGTTAGGGATAACGAATGGCAGTCAAAGAGTTCGAGTCAAACACAAAGGTTTACACAATGTAAAAATGTCCCACTATTGATTTATCAATAGCAGCCGTTAGAAACACTTATAAATGTAGTTATATAGCAATAACTATTTTAATAACAAAAAATAAAAATTAAGGACAAATGTGCGACGCTAACGACAGCGTCCGCTTCCGCGAATGAATGAAAAAGACGCACTACACCACAGACAACTGAGAAATTTCGATTCGAACGACGTGGTATTATAATCAGAGTTGCCAGGTTAATCTTTGATTTCTACCATAAGATTTTTTTATTACAGATCTTGCCTGAATTAAATAAATTGATCCATGTTTTTCTTTACCGAAAGAGGTTTCAAAATTGTTGTATGAAGCCTGACCTACCTGTAGTACCTACCCCATTTTAATAATATTTTTCAAAATAGCGGCTTGTATGGTGTTCACCAATAGCTGGCACTGATACAAATAAGTATTATATGAGACATTATTTCCAAAGCCTAATTTAAAAAAAAATTGGACAGTGTATTCTTTCAATTTCTGAAGTCAGCGGGCTCACTCCGGTGATTTAATTGTTTCAATAGTACAAAAATCTCAAATTTTAATGTTGAGTGTAACTTGGTTGTCCGATAATGAGATAACTAGATCATGCGTTTTAATAAAACTTCTAACTTTCAAAATTAAAGGCACGAAATGTCTCTGAAATATTGTGTTTACGGTAATATAAGTCTGGATTAATAAAAAAAAGATCAACCGCGCCGGCCCAGTAGGTATTTAGGTATTTACAAAAAAATCAAATACACCTACTATTATTTGATTTTTAGGTGTTTTCCCCTAGCGACGGTAGATTTTAAAAAATCTAGACTTGAATAACCAAAAGAAGATTTACTTTTTATTTTTGTCTTAATTTTAGAATGATACGCCACCATTGCATTAATTTTTACAAACACATTTTTTGTGTATGAGTTAGAGGTTTTATTACAGTCAAATGTAATATCTTAGAAAAATTGTTGAATAAACCTTATACAGCAACATGCATTGCTTTATATTCTTAGAATATAATAAACTTACCTAAATCATCATATGCTGTAGTAGATAAACTTATTCTAGAAGCATTAGATTCCTGTAACAATATATTATGTGAACTTACATTTAACACTAATTTTTAACATTGATAGCTTATGGAACTGGTGAAAATTTTTATTATAAATTTATTTGATTACATCTTAATGTTTATGTATAAAAATGAGTCAATCTAAATATTAAATTTGGTTACCTCTAATTAATACTTGCTGTGCTTCCAGACTACCCAGAATTTAATTTTAAAAACTAATAAAAACAAGCCTAAATCCTTAAACCTGACAGTTTCTTAGATTTGCACATACAACACAATCTTACCATGTGCATATTGTTTAAGTACCTATATAATTATTGTTATTATAAATGCAAAAGTGTGGGTGTTTATTTCTTTATTCGTCCTTTATGCCCTAACTAACCAACCAATTAACTTGATTTTAGTCAAAAGGAGATTAAGCTGTTTTTAATCCCATGAAGACCAACGGTTCCCACAGGATTCGTAAAAAATAGTAATAAACGCGGACGTAAAACGTGCATTCGTAAATCATGAATTATCATCGTCAAAATTTCCCACAAGCTCTTCCACTATGATACTTACTCTCAAAATTTTAATGGTAGACCTGCTAGGTTTAGAGTAGATAGTACTTCTGCGGCTTTTAATTGATTCATTGTGAAGTGAAACTGAAAGATAATTGCATCAATTATTAAAATAAAAAAAAATATACATAAAATTAAAATTTACAAGCAAAAATATGAACCTGACATTACACTGAAACTTTGATTGATGGTGTCAAATTGGCTTACAAATTGTTTACCTTCTCGTCACCCTATTTGATCTTATTGGAATTGACTAATGAGTTTCTATTGCCAGATTTCATGAACAATAAAAACTATGAAAAAAATGCCTGTTTGGAATTCTATCATTTATCTCAAAATGATTAAACAACTGAACAGTCCTTTAGATGGTGCAAGTGCATGCAGGCACTTGTACAAGTACAACCTTCAACTGTCATATTTTTTTATGATTATTCTACATTAGAGTGGCATGGTATATTTTACGGTTCATGAGATACAGCCAGCTGACAGACAGGCAGACCCATCCATCAGTTGTCCTGTTGTTCAAGTACAGAACACAAAAAATCTGCAACAGTGTTACCAACCCCAGACTATTTGGAATAGTCTTAGTAATATGTTGTTAGATTTCTCAACTCGATTGATGTATTGCCAGGTAGACACAATAAATATCTCTGAGTATAATGTAAGCTCAATTTAAAATTTATTTAAAGATAAAAAAATACCTGAGATGTCCTGCATTTCTATAGTATTGATGACACTTTGACGATACTTCCTCCCTTTATTGTTTATTTGCTCTTCATCTAATATTGACTGATCAAATTGATCACCCATTGTGGTCACCCTTCTGTAAATACTCAGTGATCTTTCCCATCTTTTGCCAGGCTCTAGGACTATACCTTGTTTAATATTGCATGTAGATATATCATTATCCATATTTTGGCAGGTTTTCCCACCAAATTTCTGAGGTGCTACTTCTTGCGCTGTTAATGTAGGTGTTGTATTAAGACTTTCTCTATACAATCTAGAACTTTTTCTTGTTGTGACATTAGTGTGAGGTACACTATTTCTTGAAAGAATATCATTTTCTTCATGAATAGATTGTCTACTAACACTATCTATTGATACTTTTGATTTGTTACTTTTTCTAATTGTAATAGTCCTAGACTTCCTATTTCTTGAAGGAACAGATTTTCTATCAACACTATCTGATAACTTAAAACTTTTCCTCAAAACAGCAATGTTTCCACTTGATCTCTTCATTTCTGTCAACTGTGGTATTTCATTCTGACCATCAGCTTCAATGATAGTATTTTCTTTTTCTAATAAAAATTGGCTATCACAAATATTATCTGCTGAAACATTATTAATTTTACATGCGTCACTTATAAGAGTGTTATCATTATATTCTTGTAAGCTACCTATACTAAATTTATTTTTACTAAGTACAGTCTTATCGAAATCGCCACTACTTGAACTGGTAGGAGAATCCTCGAAAGATAATAAGAATGAATCTTTAGTTATTTCATTTCTTTTCCTTTTTGTTACAAAACTAACAAACGGTTCCTCATCAGATTTATTATTTTCGTAGTTATAATCTTCATTTACGGCAGTATTGGATAAATTCATCTTAATATCCTCTCGTAAATCATTTTCCTGAGATTCTTCATCACTTGAAGACTTTATGCATTCTAAAAGAGAGTCATTTTCATTAATACTAGTATATTTACTACTGCTAATCTCACTAGAGTACGATTCGTAATTTCTTTCATCACTTTGTGATGAATCGTAACTCGAATCAGCCTCTTTTGTGTTATATTTATTAAATAACGAGTCATTAAGTCTTTCAAGGACAACTAATAGTTCTTTATTATCTGTTGCCATTTCAGATATTTCATTCTCACTATTACAAGATTCATAAAAGGATTCATTATCTGTACTATTACTAGAAGTATTTTTATCATTTAAACTATATTCTATAATGATAGTGCTATTTGGCTCTGTTTGTTTATGTTCTGAAGTATTTTCTTCATTTGAATCTATTTCACCATCGATAATACTATTTTCTTTCAGATATGCTTGACTTGATAGTGAATAATCTTCTTCATTTGAATGTTCATTTTCGTTAAAACTGTTTTCTCCTGAATACGTTTGACTTGGTTCAAAAATTTCAACTTCATTCTCGGCAATATTATTTTGCGTTGAATATATTTGATAGATTGGTTCAGAAGTATTTGGTTCATTAACACTATACTCAGAGTCATTAATGCTGTTACCTTCTGAATGGGCAAGACTTGATGTTTCATCAAGAGATTCATTTATATTATCTTGTTCTAACTGATGATATTGAATAGTTTTATCCCCTAAACTAATCTCATTTCTGCTTTTATTATTTTCAAGTGTATTTGTTGTTTTGGAAATTATATTTGACAGCAGTTGTTTGCTTTTTACGTTTTCAAATGATTTTTCTGTAATTGAATCATTGGTAGTATGGGGACTTGGATTTGCTTCATTATCATGTTCTACATTTGAATATGGATTATTCTTATTTTCCTTCATGTTGCTGATGTCCATTTCAGCAATTTTAGTTATCTCTCCATAAGATAGGCTTAATTGCAGACCATCACATGTTTTTTTCTTCATTTCTTTATACTTATTCATTATTGCTTCTAAATGTATGTTTTGTGTGCTTTTGGAAGTACTTGTTGAGAAGCCCAGGAATGGTTCTTCCTCACTTGTTTGTAGTAATGATAATTGGCTATAGTGTTTAAGCATTTCTACTTCTTTCAATTTATTTTTATCAATTACATCTCTGGTCTGCAATATTGGAGAATTAATCTCAATGTCAGCCATGTTCTTTTGTTCTGGAGATTGAAATGAAATAGTTGCATTTTTAATACTATTTTCATAATTTTTATCCTCTACTTCATAAGTTTCCTTAAATTTCTCAGGTCTCATTATATTATTATCACATAAAGAAATGGGTGAAAGTTTGTAAATTGATTTGCCTCTATATTTTTTATGAAATGGTGTACTACATAATGGCGATTTCACCAGTGACAAACTCGAATTATCTTTAACAGTTGATGATAAGTAACTCACAGAATTTAAGTTCTGTATTTTGTCTAATAAGGATAAATCGTTAACTATATTATTAATAGATTGGTCTATATCTGCTGGAATAATCTTTTCCTCTTGTTCTATTTCTAATTTGTGACTAAGAACATCTGATAGGTTTTGAGTTAGATTACTTTTGCTGCTGTCATTTTCTTCACATGAATCTAAAAAATATTAAAAATATTACAAAAGCTTTCAAAATTAATATTCTACAGTATAATGAAATTGTACAATATTGCTCCTTACCTGTTTCCCTGCTAGAAA